>NC_139729.1:3050000-5615000 GCF_964211835.1 Anser anser | reverse complement strand
AAGAGCAAAGAGACTTTGGGCTTTTTTCTACCTCTGGCATTGATCTCTTGTGCTAACTTTAGAAAGGTGTTCTACATCTTTACGGTCCTCTTCTTAAAACTAGTCTGGTTTGTTCAGGTTAGTAGGAAAATTCTAGTTTACTTTGCAGAAAGAAGAGTATGTGTCTTGCTAGTAATGCCTGATACCCGACCCTACACAGCTTCAGTTTGTCTCACAAGAAAAGTGTAAAAGCTGTTCTGTTAATACAGGTATAATGCACTAAGTCATACTCTGTGAAAAGAGGAAATTAAAGAAGAATTGCTTTTTCTGTCCATATTTTTTGGTCTTTTTGATACTTCTTGCTCTTCTGCTAGCTCTTGTTTTTGTGCCTCTCACCCGATGTCTTCCAACTCCTCCATGTCATCCTGAGAGCCAGTGCTTCTACTTTGAATCTCAGGCTTCCATCCCTGTGGTGACTGAGAATCCCTTCCTACCGTACGTTACTCCAAAGGATTTAGGCGTATATCACACTACCAGAACATGCTGCTCCAAAAAAATTACAGACCGCTAATGTGCATTACGAAAAAGCAACCAACCTGATGTGGCTGCGCCTTTCCCTTTATTGTAAGGCCTGTTTCCTACAAACTGCTGTTACGTGTAAAGGCAGGGCTATCCATCTTTTACTTTTCTTACTATGTTAATGTTATAGCAGTGGATGGGAAATGTCAAAGGGAAATGGCATTTCAAATAAAAACATTTCTGTAATTCAATCATGTTCATTTGACCATTTCCCACAGTTAAATTTTCTTGATTTAAATAACTGTCAACAAGAAAAAGTGATTTGTATGAACATTACTATGACTTTTGTTTTGATCTTTTACTGAAATGTATCTAGTCATTAACAAAAAGATACTGCTCAAATAAGGCCAGGACAAGACATGTTAATTTATGCTCAGTTGACCAAATCTTTAATAGTGCATACCAGTGAACATTCCCATCAGATAAACTTGCTGTGATCTTTCTTAGCATTTTTCAGAAAACTCTTCATATACAAATCTTGCAGAAGCAGTTTACCACAGATGCGATATACCTAATCCCAGGATTAATTTTGTATGCCCATCAGTAGCGAAGCAAGATGGATTTAATAGCCCATTAGTCTTTCAGCATGATAATTTCCACATCACTTAGCCTGCTGGGTTAATTGCTTTAAAATGGATATTATTGACCTCAATCCTAGTGACAAACAGAGGATGTCTTATTCATCTCCCAGATGTACATTCTTAGACACTTGTTTCTTTTGGTCCTGACAATAAGTCCCCTAGATTATGTGCTTGTATATTATAATTTATACCCTATTAGCCCATATTTAAAGGATTACTGAAGCTCTGTCTTTCAGAAATTGTTGCCCGTGACTGGGGAGAACTTTTCATTTGTATATATATGTATATAAAGAGAAATGTTGCAAACATGAGAAACCATTGTTTTGCCCTTTGTTAAGAAGTTAATTTTAATGCTAAAAGCTGTAGCAGGTGCAGTAGGGATTAAACATTTTTGGAATAAACATGTGTCCAGTATATTTTCACAAAAGTGTAAGTATGGTCATTAAGAGGAGAGAATGCAGAACAAATCTGGACAGAGAAGCTGTAGGAAAGGAAATTCAGGTCCTAGGGTTGAGAAACGGAAAAATACATCATGCAAAAGAAAATCAAAGAATGACACTGAACAGTAGAGTTTTTAATTGTGTGTATTATTTCTGCATTTTTGCCCTTGGTAATTTGGAGAAAAAAAATGAGCCATCTGCCTTGAGGAAAGTCATGCTAGCTGTGAACAACAAAAAATAGAAAGGGAAGAACAGCACAGCTGCTTACTGCTTGTGGGGAGATAAAACAGGGGTGGAAGCTGATTCAGCCAGTTTTCAGCCCTACATATGTCAACAGTGTAACACATACATTTATGCATAGGTAGTTGTATTTCTCAAGCACCAGTTCCTATGGGAATCAACACCCTAAGATTTAGATGGTTGCTTGTAGGAACCCAAGATTTGGAGCACATCGCTCACAATCTTTAAGAGAATCCAAACCTCATAGACCTTTTGGGTGTTTATAAAAGGGTGCATCCTCACAAACCTATGAAGTCTCATTATGAAGTCTCATTAACTCATTACGTAATTTCTTGGTCTAAATCGGCTTTAGAAGACAGAACAAAGAGGCTCAATATTTTTAAAAAGTGATTTCTAAAGCCAACTAATGTTTAAAATATCATTTTTCTACTAACATAACGATTCTATGAATTCTATGACCTTTTTCAGTGGCACTAAGAGTCATTGTTTAGTGATGGGACTTGGTAAGTAGGTCAGGTTGATGGGTGGACTTGATGATCTTGAATGTCTTTTCCAACCTAAATGATTCTATAGGTCCATCTTGGTGCTGGCCATGAATAGCATCTTAGCATTTTCTGAATGAAACAAATTAGAGCTCACTGTAATACGAAATTCATAAGATTCCTCTTGAACCTTGTGATTGACTTAAATAGTACTAGGATTTTCCCTGTGAGCTCAGTTCTACATTTTAACGACGATGAAAACTTCAGTGATGATGGTGTCATTTTCATTAACACCTGCTCCTGTGTGATATTCATGATGGAAGCTGGACAGTATCTTACTGAGGCGATGTCAAAGCACCTTTGACTCTCATTGAAACCAAACTGAAATTGTACGCAGCAACTCTCTGCTACAGCAGGTCTTTTACCCAATACCGGTACTCTCTGTACAAAGTATTTTCCAAGAAAAAAAAACAACAACCAATGACAACAACAAAACCTGTCTTTCAACCTTTAAACATTTTTTTTCTAAATTTAGCTCATCTGCTTTAGGTCATTTAGGTCACTGGAAAATCTCCAATGTTAGCATGTCTCATAGAAGAAAAAAAAAACACTTCTGAGTAACAAAAATATTAGCATTTCAGAGAAAAGTTAGAAATTACACAAAAAAGAATTTGCTCCTTATAAGACTGGAAATATTCCGTGTTTACTTTAATAAATGGTTTTTAAGTATTTGTGACTATATAGTGATGTAGTGATGTTTATTTTTCATTGTGAAAGGGTCCTGCCATCTGTATTAGAAATATTTCAGATCAGTACATTATACCCTGGATTATAGATTTAGGCCTGGTTGATTGGAGGAGTGGCTGATACCCCCGAGGGCTGTGCTGCCGTTCAGAGGGACAGGCTGGAGGGTTGGGCTGAGAGGAACCTCATGAAGTTCAACAAAGGCAAGTGCAGGGTCCTGAAGCTAGGGAGGAATAACCCCAAGCACCAGTACATGCTGGGGGCTGACCTGCTGGAGTGCAGATCTGCAGAGAGGGACCTGAGAGCCCTGGTGGGCAGCGGCTGACCAGGAGCCAGCAATGTGCCCTTGGGGCCAAGAAGGCCAATGGTGTCCTGGGCTGCATTTGGAAGTGTTGCCAGCAGGTCGAGGGAGGTGAGCCTGTCCCTCTGCTCAGCCCTGGTGAGGCCACACCTGGAGTATTGTGTCCAGTGCTGGGCTCCCCAAGACAAGAGGGACATGGGGCTACTGGAGCGAGTCCAGAGGAGGGCCACTAAGGTTATAAGAGGACTGGAGTAACTGTCATATGAGGACAGGCTGGGAGAGCTGGGCCTGTTTAGCCCAGAAAAGAGAAGACTGAGGGGAGAACTCATCAATGTGTGTAAATATCTGAGGGGAGGGTGTCGAGAGGATGGAGCCGGTCTCTTTTCAGTTGTGCCCAGTGACAGGACAAGAGGCAACAGGCACAAACTGAAGCACAGGAGGTTCCGGCTGAATACGAGGGGGCACTTCATTACTGTGAGGTGACAGAGCACTGGGACAGGCTGCCCAGAGAGGTTGTGGGGTCTCCTTCTCTGGAGATATTCAAAACCTGCCTGGATGCCATCCTACACGTGTTCTAGGTGATCCTGCTCAGGAGGGGGGTTGGACTAGGTGATCTTCAGAGGTCCCTTCCAACCTCGTCCATTTGGCCATTCTGTGATTCTGTGATCAGCTCATGTAAATGAGCAAGTCCAGAGAAATCAGAGAAATGCCAAATTACTGATGCGGAAAACCTAGGGTGGTTTTTTTGTTTGTTTGTTGTTTTTTTTTTTGGAACTAAACCCCCACCAAACTATGAGGAAAACACAATCTATGAGGAAAATACAGTAGATCAGATCTTGCTTCTACAAGTCAGTGCTAACACTGATGTCAAGGGTGCAAGATTTGACCGTAAATAAACAGTACAGGGAATCATTAAACCTTAAAATATTTTAATCACTTGTAGTGTTGCTAGGTGGTTCTGCAAATGGAATCATCAAATAATACATGTATAATAAATTAGATTGGATATATTTCTTTGAAATTATTTTGTCCTCTGTTGGAAAGGGCATTCCTTTAGACACCTTTATAGATAACAAACACTATTTTGTAGATTAGTGGTAGGTCTGAGCTCAAGCCAGAGCCAAGGATTCCTCAAGGATATCAGTAAATATATGTGACTTAACTCATTCTATTCCCTTTCAAGGGGAAAGTGTCCAGTCGGACATATTCACAAGGGGAACCTGGGTACCTTTGATGGCAGTTACAAGGAAACCAACATAGATATCAATGTTCCCAAAGTTGTCTTGTGAAAATCACAACAATTTTCCCTGAGCCCCTGTGAAGCACTATAGGTCAGTCAGTCCCTGGGGTCCCACCACAGCAGGAGTGGAAGCCATCTCCCCAAGGCATTTCCAGCCCAGGATGGACGCCTAAGCCTTGAACCTCCCACATGGTCACCTTCACCTCAGCCGGCCCCTTCACGACCCTCCATGACAGAAATTTCACACTTTTGCTAGACGAGGGCAACTTAGAGAGCTGGAGGGAGCGGTGTAGCGAGGTAACATTTTCCTCATTTAGGGCGGAACCCGGCGTCCGGCCCGAGCCCGCCCTCCCCAGACGGGGCTGAGGGGCGTGTGGAGGAGGGCGGCGGGCGCGGGGCGAAGGCGGTGCGGAGGGCGAAGCCTCCATTTCGCGGAGCTTTTTGCACCGAGGCTCGCTATGGAGCTTCCCTGTCCGCTCTCCCACCACGGCTCACGCAGCCCCGGTGGCTGCGGGAGCGCCTCCTCCCCTCCTCGGCGGGCGGGCGGAGGGAGGGAGGGAGAGGATGCGTCCTCCCGGGCGGCAGAGGGCGCTGCCTCCGGCGAGCGCGCTCGGCTCCGCCGCTCCGCCGCCATCTCCTTCTCTGATCTCATAAAGGTGTCGCGCAGGTTCCGCCCGTGCTCGTCATTCAGCCGCCCCGGGCCTGGTGCCGCCGCCGCCGGCCTCCTCCGCGCCGCCGTTCCCTTCCCTTCCCCTCCCCTCCCCTCCATCCCTCCCTGCTCTTCCCTCCCACCGGGCTGCGCTCCCTCCCCGGCTCATCGGCTGCCCTGCCCGCCCCTTCCTCCTCTTCCTTCTCCCCCTTCTGCCCGCCCCGGTCCCTTTCTCCCGCCGGCCGGGCCCCGGAGCGCCGGCGCCGTCGGGGTGTGAGCGGGTCCCGGCGCCGTGCCGGGCCGTCCCCTGGCCGGCGGGGCCATGGCCGCCAGCGCCAAGCGGAAGCAGGAGGAGAAGCACCTGAAGCTGCTGCGGGAGATGAGCAGCCTGCCGCCCAACCGCAAGTGCTTCGACTGCGACCAGCGCGGCCCCACCTACACCGACATGACGGTGGGCAGCTTCGTGTGCACCTCCTGCTCCGGCATCCTGTGAGTGAGGGGGGCGGCGGAGGGCTCGGGGGGCGGCGGGCGGGCGGGCTGGGGCCGCACCGGCCCTGCTTTGCCCCCGGGGGCCGCCCGGCTTCGACCCGGAGGGCCTGGGAGGGGGACGGCAGCGAGGACAGCCTGGTGGAAGGCGCTGAAGGTGTGGTTAAATATTTTTGGGGGGATACTTATGGGAAGAGAGGGGACGCGCGGCCCAGCGGTCGGCTTCGTGGCAGTGTTAGGGTCTGGGGGTTAACCCCGTCGGGAGCACCGAGTGGTGGTGTTGAGGGATCTCCCTTGGATGCTGAATCCCGGGTCTAGCCTTTCATGTATGAAATTATGCCTGCCACAAGTTTGTAAGACAACTCTTTATGCTCCAGCTAAAAGGATAATCTCCAGGCTTAGCAGTTTAACATGATCAGGAAGAAGTAGTGGATTTTTTTTTTTTAAGTCTTACTCCTGCTTCATACAAACTTTATATATGAACCTTAGAAAGGGATTGGCTCTGATAAAGCAGATTGCATTTTTCCTGTTCCTCATTCCTGCATGGGCCTCCCCCCACTCCTCCCTTTTCCACCCTTCCTCCTCTGAGGAGCATGTATGAAACAAGAACAGTTGGGATCAGTCAGGTCAGGATTTCAGTTTGTATCTGTAGGATGCTGGTTGTGTATAAGTAATTGGAGTAAAAGCATACTGTCTTCAGTGTTACTGCTCGCTTAGCTAAGTCTGTTTGCTTGCTGGTGTTTCTGTGGCATTGTGTGTGTGGAATGGAGCAGAGTCAAAGAAGTGGCCCAAGTAATAAGTAGTGTGTCAAAGGATCCCAATTGTTTGTAAAGGTTTTAGTTCATAAAACGCACACAAGAGCCTGAACTAATTTCTGTCCCGTACTAAGAAGGACTGACTATGTACCCTACCCCACACAGGTCTTCTAAGTAGTCTGCTCTTTTAGAACAAAGTTGCTAATTACAATGAGGTTCGAAACAAAGCAACCATGTTCCTTCTGTGCTGAATTTACATGGAACAAGCTGCCTTTTATGCTAGGCAGCTAATTAGACTTGGTTTTTTTCTTCTACTTTGTGTAGACTTCTGAACAGGCTTGACGCAAATACAGAAAATGCATTCAGGTTGTGGAACTGAAGAGTCTCCCGTTTTTGACACGTACATGGCACTTAATCAGCCAGCCCTGGCTATTGTTTGCTATGTTAGCAAACTGTTATTTGTGCTAGCATGTGAAACTACTTTAAGCTACTGCACAGAGCTTATTTAATGGTTGCACATGTTCTTACTGGTTAAACTAACAGCATGACAAAACTGCTATATGAGAATGTTCTCCTTTATTTTTCAGGCAGGGGTCCTAGTCTTAATAGACAAATATATCATGTGTGTTGCTGAGATGTTTAACACAGGTTCAAGAGTTTTTTTTCTCCTATCTGTTAGCCACGATGTATGGCCTACGGAAGTCCATAGTCCAATTTACAGTAACGTAAAGGATGCACGTGCAATGAAACAGGTAGTAAGCAAGGAACAGCTGTCACTTGCTGTTAGGTTGGCCATCATTTGGATGCTACTGTGCTTAAAGAAAGTAGGGCTTTTTTCTGAGAGACATTTCTTGTGTTATTCTAATATAACGCATATAGCTCTCTTATTCTAAATATACAGTGTTTCTATATATATAAAAAAAAATCTATGCTTAAAGTTGATGTAAATGACTTTGAAGAGGACTTAAAACTTTCTCCTGAAGTAAAATTTGGCTCCTTCTCTCATATTGACTCAGTAATGCTTTCATAAATGGTGCATGCAAGATCTCATGTACTGGTTAAAGCGTTAGACCATAGGTGATGGGATATTTTCTTAATAATGAGACTTAGTGAAGTAGACCTCACCTATCTCTACCAGAAACTGATATTTGTAACACTTCAGTCAGAATAGCCATTTGTACAACTTATTTCCAAATGCGTAATGTAGATTTCCACGGTGGAGGAACCACGTTATGGTAAATGTGTGGAAGTATTGCTGCCTCTGCAGTCCTCAATGGCTGTTTGCATTCTACCTCATAACACTTGTTTTACTGTAGGGTTTTAATATTATTATTACTTTGTCTTGTTTGTATGCTACGTGAATGACTTGCACTGCTTCCTGTTTCAATTAATTTTTTTCTAGCCTGGTACAGGAAGTATTCTTAGGGTCAAGTAGACTGTCTTTCAAGTATAAGGTGCAGTGCAAGACTAATACTCATACATTAACAAGTTTCCTTCAGAAAGGTGCTCAGTTAGTTATAATAAACGGTTGCTAACATCAATGTGATCTTGGATAGGCACCTTGTTCTAGGTACAGTCAGCTCTAAACTTTTGAGATTTGATGTCTGAGTAGGTTTTTTGCAGGTTTTCCGAGGTGTTTATTCATTGTCCTGGTAAGGACAATCTGTTAAAACCCAAAATCTTCGTTTGGGATCCATCATTAATTTCTACTAACAATTCTGTGTATAGAAAGAGAGTGACGCCTTATTACTAGATAGACTAGACTAGATTACACCGCTTTCCCAACTGCTCCCAAAATAGCCTGACTGGCTTGTTCAAATGCTGCTGAAAATGATGAAAAACTAGTGACTTGAAGATGATCTGTTTCTGATTTAAATGTTGAAAGTGAGTCTTGTCAACCTCCTTTGTTATGAATAACTAACTTGTTTCCTATAATATGAAAGGGCTTGGATTTTTCCTACGGATTGGGTTTACCAGAACAAAGGCTGAGCTGTGCAAATGGAGCCTGCATGGTCATGCATAGTGGTGTGGATAGCGGCTCTCCTTGTCCCCTGTGTTCAAGCTCTCTTTATGTGGAAAGAAAGCATGCTACGTCACGGAAGCTGTGTCGAATTCTGCCTTTTGGTGTTGGACAAGAATGTAGGATGTGTAGAAATACGCACGTCATGTTTTTTTCCCCCAAGTGGGAGGAAGTTCTGTGCAGGAGCAGTCTCATCAGGTCAAGGATTACAATAGTGCCAAGTCAGAAGGCTTCTCCTTATGATGTCAGGGTTGGCAGAAGGGTTCTTTCCATTTGACAGAGGTCCTTTGGTTCAAAGGATGATGCTAGTAGTGATGTCGTCTGTGTTTTTGGATGCTACTGTGTATTCTGCTGACAGGGATGTCCTCTTTGTCATAGTCTAATGCTTCTTTGACTTAATTTTCATCTTCCTTCTTTACCTCTCCTGGTCATCTTAATTCGTGAAAGCTAGGAGTAGGATGATTACATTCTTGAATGAAAAAAAATCCTGTTTGATTATGAGCTTACTTCCCCAAATTTTGTAGTGTACAAACTTCTGATGTAACATTGCCTGGCAAGAGGCGTGTGTATTACCTGCTGGTGTGATAACCAGGACTCCCCTTCTCCCCTTCCTCCCCCCAGTACCCCTCTTCAACCCTTCCCCTCCAACCCCCTGGGAGCTTTCCCATTCAGATAGTTGCACTTCAGGCTTGTGTTAGGAAGGAGCAACCAAGAACATTCAGGATACATTGTTACTGTGGGGAATGATAAAGCTTTTTTTTATGTAACTTCTTACAACTATTAGATGATGTGGCCTTCTGTTGGCTGCTTATAATATTCCTAGTTGAAATTTTAAATTTTCCTGGCTAAGGGACTTCTGTATCAGCCAGATTAGTGCGTTTGGCCAATACCAGGAACAAACTCAGCAATAAATCTTTGTGTAATGGCTGTGATTTACTGTCCCTTTCCCCAGAAGAATTTCTGCAGAAATTAAAATTGTCTAAATAAGTGGTGTTAGAGTGAAGGTGATGCTGTCTGTGTTGGCATCGTTTTCAGGGACTTTTTTTTTCTTAGGGACATGCTCAGAAAAGAGATCTGACTTATATGTATGTGCATGTATATTTCATTTTTTCTTCAGTGTCATGGCTGGAAAGCTAAAGAAATGTCTATGCCACAATAAATACTATGCAGTCCAGAAAGGATTTATTTTCCAAGAAATAGATTAAATTAATCTTGACTGTGTATGTAAGCCTTCGGCTGTTAAAATATGAAGTGAGCTCGTGAGGTGGTGGAGGGTCTCCAGGGAAGTCCCCAGGTATGAGGAATGGCCATTACTGCTTTTTGCTAATAACAATAACACAGAAATAACAATGAATGTGGTGACACTGGCTTTCCTAAACTTGTTTTCCAGGCACTTGGGGATGTAGGTGCTCTCTGCTGGCTTGGTGTCTGCTATCTCTCAGTTACTTCCTGCTTCCTAGAGGGTCAGAGTGTGCTGGCTTAGACTTGAGGTCATGTTAGGATCTGACACAGGGTGACATTAATGGTGGTGAGTAGCCATCTGTCCCCTGTCCTCCCATGGGAGTGACCCTCTAACCCAGCAAAGCGCACTTACTGTGTGTGCTTTTCTTTGTGTGTGTCCAGCCCTGGCCAGTGTTCTCTGAAACTCTGCTGACGTTTGTTTGCAATGAACACAGAAACGGCTGTTCCACCAACAAGCACAAGTTCAACCATAATTGGCTACCGAATTGTTAGTAACAAATGCTCACTGACAGTGTTTTGAATGTTTAACGTTTAAATTATCGGACTTCACAACCCTGTGCCAGCAGCCTTGAAGTTTCCGTCATAAAAGCACGTGTTTTAACAGTATCCCTGAAGAAGAGCCATGCCTGTGGTCTCTGTAGCTTCCCGGCTGGTGGGCTGTGTCACTGGCAGCGTGGACCGAGTCAGTGGAGGATATTCTCCCAGCTGGAAGTGCTGGGCACGGCGCTGTCCCCCAGAAATACCCCATTTTGAGTACGAAGCTTGTACTGGTGAGTGGGCTCTCGGTGTGGGATACTGCAGCGATGGCGTGCCGGATGCGCAGCCTGGCAGGAGCCGTCTGACTCAGCCACCTTCCCGAGCGCCGCTCGGGGGTGGCTGCGGTCTGGGGAAAGTGCTGCGGTGGCAGCTGCTGCCTGGTGTCCTCGGGAGCCTGGTAACAGAAAGGAGTAACTGGTACTGCTGCACCCCTGCGGGTTACAAATATTTGTTCAGGGTCAGTTTGAGTTTAGTCATTGCTAAAGGTTTATAATCAATTTTTTCTGCTGTTAAACAAGGAATACTGTCGAGCATTAGAACTGTGCAAAGCACTTGTCAAATGCATAGAACAGTGAAGCAAGCGTTAGATAAATTTTTTTCATATAAAAAGGGGGGGGTCCTTAATTCCTCGTAAAGCATAATTGTACTTGGCTGCCTACCAGTAAGCTTCCTCTGCATGTAGATGAGTTGTTAGTGAATCATCTGGGTCATCAAATGATTTCTGTATGTAAGGAAGGGTAAAATATCGTAGGATTTGTGAAGCAAGAGGAGCTTCAGTACTTAGGTTTTCTGTTTTGAGCTCTAATTTGTAAATACAACCGCGCTGTATTAGAGAGGTTCTAGTCAGGTCATGAGTATCGGGTGCTTGAAAGTGGCTCATCCTAGTTGAAAATCATAAAACTGTTTCTAACCCGTTCTGATTGTAGGCTCTAAGTGATTTATCTAAGAAAGTTTATGCATATGCGTTGGGTTGTATTTCCATGCTGACCGATACAGCCTCTTGTATTGAACCCTTTGTTCCGGTCTGATTTCATACACAGTTTAGTGTAAGAGGAGGCTTTTTGTAGGTTTCCTCCCACCCCTTGCCATCTTAATAAGAATTACTTGTACGTATAATAATGCAGCTTGATAGTTAGCTAGTTAGCTTTGCATTTCTGGCCACTAAGGTTCAAGATTTCCTACTTCAGTGGCTCACTGGTACGGTGACGTGCTCTCTGCCATCGTGCGAGGCATCTGGTGCTTCTATAGTGGGATCTGACCGTTAGGGACGGGGCGTACTTGCCTCCTTTAGCAGGAGAGTGGAAAAGAAATGAGAATTCACCTCAATCACACATCATGGATGTAATCTGTAAATACAGATTATACAGATCTGGGATTTTATAACCTGAACTTCAAAACCATATATCTTGCACTGGCAAGAGAGGACTATTGGAAGCCTCATGTTAGGGTAAGCTGTTCTAGCCAAGGCTTTAAATATGCCTGGTGCAGCTGCTTAACACAACTGACAGTGTGTGTTTGCTCCTGTAAAAAGCCGTTAAGAGCCCTGATAAATCAATGTAGGTACATGTGTTTTCCTGGTTAAATAATGTGTGCAGTGCTTTTAAATTGCAAGCATGGGTACAATATAGCACTTAATCCATATTTGTTGTAAATGTGAATTCCCAGCAGAAGATCGTGTGGAAGCTTAGATATCCTGCCTGTGCTGAGTAACATGTGGATTGGTTAGTGAATAGCTCTAGCTTTTAAAATAGTTATGAACGTTTTTATGGGTATCTTCCTTAATATGAGGAGAGTAAATTGACCAGACTAAGGTAGACAGAACCACTTCATATTTGGAGTAAAAGCAAGACACTGATTGTTATATAATATTTTGCAGCAAATATATATTTGCTGTAGCGAGGCGGGGATTGGTCTATTCTCCCACGTGCCTGGTGACAGGACGAGGGGGAATGGGCTAAAGTTGCGCCAGGGGAGGTTTAGGTTGGATGTTAGGAAGAACTTCTTTACTGAAAGGGTTGTTAGGCATTGGAACGGGCTGCCCAGGGAGGTGGTGGAGTCACCATCCCTGGAGGTCTTTAAAAGACATTTAGATGTTGAGCTTAGCGATATGGTTTAGTGGAGGACTTGTTAGTGTTAGGTCAGAGGTTGGACTAGATGATCTTGGAGGTCTCTTCCAACCTAGACGATTCTGTGATTTGAGGAGCATATTTCTGTGAAACATAAAGCGGATACCACCTTTGTTTCAATGCTGTCATTTAATGTGATTCTGCGGTGTGACTTAGTGAAAAGTAGTTATTCCTTTGCATGTGTTGGACAAGAAGGTGTATTTAAAGAAAAAGCCAAACAAAACCTGCAAACATCCATATAGCAGCAGCAGCTCTGAAGTGATGATGTGTAATTGCGTTGAAGTTGTAGATTTTTTTTAAATTTGCATCATCTTAAAATGAATATTTACTTCAAAAATTTTAGTTAATACTACAGTATTTTCGTGTGGTGTTTATTTGTGAAATAAATGTGGATTTGGCTTAAAATTTGGTAAAAGAAGTTAAATTGATTTCAATTTAATGTGGAATTTAGACATCTTAAGACAAGCAGTTCATTTGGTGAAGCTTGATCTGAATAGACAAACCAGCTTGAAAGCTCTCACAAAGTTTAATAAAACTTCCTCTGCCTTCCTGCTGAGGTACTAAACCATGGAGTCCAATTTTAGACAGTCAGGTTTGAAGAATTTGCTTAAGCAAATAGCATTCTGTAAAACTAATTCTCATCTATCAGTAGATTCACATATGACTTTTGCATTTAAAGTACTTTTAAGTTCATTGTATGTCTTAGCAAGATACAATGAATTGATTATTTTTATTCAAGTATTTCAAATGGGGTGTCTTAAATCTGTTTCTTTTAATATGAAGCTTGAACTAAAATGTCCTGCTCATTGTTCTTATCAGTATCCAACTTTAATTAAACTGAACATGTGGAAACAAAGGTGTTTTGTAAACACAGGGTCAGAGTTGTCCTCTTACAGGTACAGTGGATTTATGCATCAAGGTGAAATTGCAAGCTAAAATCACAATAGTGTTTTTTTTGTTACACTTAAATAGAAACTCAGAGCTAAAAATTTCTCTTTAAAACTTGAGTACAAAGGTTAGGATCTTCTAATACTTGGAACATCAGATTTGCAATGCACTGTTTTGATGAATAACCATTACAGTGTTCCTGGAATAATCATGAAGTTAAAGAAAACTTAAATCTTAAATTAGTTGTCAGTGATTTCTATTCCTAACAGCAATCTGAACCAAATTTATTATTAATGCTAAGTAGCAGATAGAAGCAATAAAGCTGACTCATATCAGCTGATCTGGTAGCAGTGTGCTAGCCCTGTACTACATTCCTGGAAAGTTTTTCCAAGCTTTTCTTCTGGAAACTTTCTTCTCACATACATAACACATTCTTTGAAATCTCATAGTTACCTTTTCTTTAAGGTGATATGACAAGAATCAAGACTTGATGAACCTGACTGTTAAGCTAACAGCTGTGCTACCTAAGTTAGTGTCTCCGCTGTTTGGTGCATGTGGGATGTAATGTCCTTGTTGCCACTGAGCAAAAACACGGTGTGATTTCAATCGCAAGTATTTGCAGGCAAAAGCAGTAGCTAGCATGTACTTAAAGCTTGAGAAGAAAAAGCTTTTTCCTTGTCTTATACTCGCACAGTTGTACTCACAAGATTTTTCTCTATGCTTGTAGCTTTTGACTGAACTGGGTTTGACAATACTAGGCTTTGGCAACAAAATTGACTTGACTTGCTGCTAGTCCTGCTGCAGCAGTCTGTGAATGTGAGGATGGTGCCAGTTTCTGCTTAAGGCAGAGCCACTGAATTTTGAGCTATTGCACTAATAATGTTTGTTCTTGTTTGAGAGCACAGTAAAAATGGCAGCTTTTTTCTTCAGTTGCTGTTACTTGTGTAGTGTTCAGGAGGAGGAAGACAACAGACCTGTGGCAGAGCAGCAAAAAATAAACTAGAAAAAAATGCTGAGAGGAGACAGGAAGCAAAGGTTAAAGTGGGAGGAAAAGAGTCTGAGCTGGGGAGGTTAGTTGGCAGAAATGTAGTGGTTAAGTAGAAGTACTAGTAGGAGTAGGTTGAACCAAGAGAAGAGCTGGGGGGAAAGAAAAACTGTTGAAGGAGCCCAAGACTGAGAGATGAAAGAAGAAAAGCTGAACAAGTTTGGGGAAGCAGGTTAAGATTTCAAAAAAGTCAAAGTCTAATGTGTTCATAAAGCTGCATAAAAAGGGGCAGTTAGCATGTGCAACACTGGTCTCCTCTGAAATTCCATTATTAGATTTTTGCTTTCTGAATGCTATTTTGGGGTAGGCTGACTTTTCGTTATGTTAAAAGTGATTGTGTGATAACAGACTTCCTGAATACTGACTAAATACTACTTGCTTCTTCTTTTAGACGGGGCTTGAATCCTCCCCACAGAGTGAAGTCAATTTCAATGACTACTTTCACACAACAGGAAATAGAATTTCTGCAGAAACATGGAAATGAAGTAAGTATTCATTACAGAGTACCAAGTGATGGACACTTTTTAAATATTCAACTTTAGTACTTAAAGCTTGAGCTTTTTTTGAAGCAAAAGGTAGACAAGAGTCTTTTGAAGCCAAGTTCACTGGATGGGGTATCTTTTTCTAAAAAAAAAAAAAAGCTCGTTTCACTTAGGTAGCTGATCAATATTGTGTGTTATTGCCCAGCACAGACAACCTAGGTTCACATGATCAGTGCTTCTGAATGGGGTTTTCTTTGCCTTTTGCATAAGGCAGTATGCATCCAACTCTACTTTTCCTCTGGAAGTCTAGACCTTTAGGCTGAGTGCAGCAGTATTTCCTGAAAGAGTCAATGGTAACAAAAATAATTTTGTTGCCTGTAGCTGTATTTCTATTGAGTAGGTGTCAGTCTTCCAGCAGTTTCAACAGCCTGATTCTTTAATGAAAATATATCAATATTTTGAAGGTCCTTAAAGAGAGGAAGGAAAGGAAGAAATCCTTTTTCCTCTAAGGATTAGATAAGAGGCAACTGTATGTTTAGAGTGGCTTGGGCAGCTTTGAAGAGAGGAAGTTCCAGTGTACTGCTCTTTTTCTTTGTAATAGATGAAAACTAAATCTGAGGTGAATGTTGAGTTGCCTCTGTGGAGATGTGTGGAGCGTGTAAACCCTGGTTGTGGCTACTAATGTCTTCAATTTGAGGAAGAAGTTTGTCTTTTAATGTGCTGTAACATGAAGTTACAGTATATGAAAATTATTGGAGGCAACTCTTTCTTCTAATCCAAATATAGAAAAGGTTCTTTTTTATTTTTGATTGGATCTGTGTTTTGGTTAGTAGAATTATTGATTGTAGGCTGTGGAGTATCTTATTAACAAGTTGTTTTGAAGCTTTGTGGGGGTAAAGCCCATCCTTAGTTAAAATGCTGATACTTAACTTTCTTAAACTTAGCCCTGTTTGTAACTGCCTGCTTTAAGAATGAAAATAGAAATAGCAGCTTCTTTTTCTGTCCTAGCAAATGTGTTATTTGTTGAAATGACTGTTAGTGGACGATTATTCTAGACAAAGCTGGAACAAGGTCAAAACTTTTCCAGACACTACAAATTTTTGTCAGTGGTATTGACTAGTGTTTATTGAAATTTCTTTGGCATGGTAAAGCTGTGCAACATTGTATATGATAGAGTATGTTATTGATGCTTTGCATAAGGGGAGTCATAAAGAATCTTTTGTGGGTTTAGATGCCTTATGTAAGAATCTCTTCCCGTAAGATTTGACTGTAAACTCCAACATTGCTTTATTTCACAAGTGTATAGGAAAACATGAAAATGCATATGTGTATATGCAGAGGTGTGTGTGTGTGTATATATATGCACCTGCATCTGTTTTGATTTATTTCCGGAATCTGCAATGGCTACAGGACGTAACCATTTTTTCTCTGATCTGAGGTCTTAAGTGATCACTACTCAGGGTAGTTGTCCTTATAATAGACCTGACCACCCTTCAATCATACTTGTTTAGTTTATATATAATTATCAACATAAAAACACTTAACGGATATCTGTAATGGTATAATATGCTTCGAAAGTGGAGGTCTTTTGTGTTTGTTGTAGTACTTATTACTCTCATTAACAAAAGTATGGCAATGATTTAAATAAGCTACCTCATAAATAAGATGTGCTTCTGTACTTGCAGGTGATAGGCTTAACGGGTGTTCAGATATTGGAGTGATACTATTTTAAACAGCATTAGAAGTTTAAAACCTAATTAAAAACACAATTTCACTTTGCCATGCTGTATGTTGCTGTAGTTAAATAGTAGCTTTCTTTTGTTGGTATTGGACTTTGGAATACTCCCCTGCAGATAAGATAAAGTATTGGGTAGATGAAGTTCATCTCGCCTTACAAAAAACTTTGTCTAGTTTGCTCTTCAGCATAGATGTCTGTTGTGTATATGATAAGCAACGAAACTTTCTGGTATTAATTTGTTCAGCCTGAAGTGGACCAGACCAGGGACCTGACCTGACCATTTTAGAGATCAATGTGAAACAAAGTACAGCAACTAGATGCTGTTGTAATGTTCAGTTGTTTAGTTCTGTGCCATTTGAAAAGTTTTTTTTTCCAATTTGGTATTTTTACCTTCTGTTTTTCTGTGGTGTGTTAAAATACTTCATTTCCACTTTGTCCACCTAGTCATTCTCCAATGTGGCTGGTACCTCTGTGGTAAGCTTTTTCCTGCTTCTGGATTGGTAGTTTGTGGTGTACTGCAGGGAATTTGTTCTCAATAGAAAGGAGAATAGCAAGAAAGCATGTTAAACCTACCTTCCCTGAGGTAAGGTAGGCAGTAAGGTGGTGAGTTCTTGGAGGAAGTAGTTTTTCCACTGTCCATCAGGGAGTTTTTTGTAAGGTCAATGTATTGTGTGAGGCTGAAGTTCCCTTAAAAATTAACTGGTAACACTTACTTAATTTCTGAAATAGTAACTTTTCCCCAGTTGTCACAAATTGCCAGCTTTCCTGGCACACATGGCTAAAACCTTTACTTACTAGAAGGCCTCCACAAAGGGATTACTTTGGGAAGAGGCCGTTCAGAGCAGCTTCTCTTCAGACGGGAGGTGCCACTTCCTTCCCTGTGTGTGTATCTGCAAGGAATGTCTTTTTAGCACAGGTGACTTCTTTGAGTTTTCACTTCAACTTCATATTAAAACCTTTGTACTGTGTTTGGAAAGGTCTATGTTTTGGTGTTGCTTAGTCATCTGCAGGTGTAAACAGACATCTAGACTCTGGTTTTGCTGGTATTGGGGTTAGCTTGCTTTTGCAGCAAGAATGGAGACCTCTTCATGCTTAGCTGCTTGGGATTAGTTTAAGAGTGCTTCAATGGGTTTTAGTGCCAACCCTCCTGACTCTTGATAGCACCTGTTGTCCTGGTTTCAGCTGGGATAGAGTTACTTTGCTGTACAGTGCTGTGTTTTGGGTTTAGGATGAGAACAATGCTGATAACACACAGATGTGTTCGTTGTTGCAGAGCAGTGCTTATCCAAAGTCAAGGCCTTGCAGCCTCTCACAGTGTCCTGCCAGCGAGGAGGCTGGGGATGCACAAAGAGCTGAGAGGGACACAGCCAGGACAGCCGACCCAAATGGGCCAAAGGGAGGTGTCATGCCATATGACATCGGGCTCAGTAATAAGGCTGGGGGAGCTGGCCGGGGGCTGCTGCTGCTTGGGGACCGGCTGAGCATCAGTTGTACATGACTTGTTTTGTATATTTCTTTTTTTCCCCATTCCCTTTTCTTTCCTATTAAACTGTCTTTACCTCAACCCACAAGTTTTGCTGTTTTTTTCCCCGAAGTGTGTCCCCTGTCCCCTGGAGGGCAGTGAGGGAATGGCTGTGTGCTGCCTACCTGCTTCCCAGCTTAAACCGCACCACCTGTGCAAGTGTTTCTTACTGGGTTCCTGCACTCTAGATTGCTGAAGATTTACGACTCCTGACCTAGTAGCAGCGTGGGGCTGGTTCAGAGCTGGTGTTTGGCCCAACTGGAATGTTTTCCTGGAATCTCCTTCGCTACGGAAAGTGGCCTAGAAACCTGGGAGTGGAAAGAATAGTACGAAGCTGGAGCTGATGAGTCCTGACAGCAGGAGCTGTGCAGTCAGGTGTCCTTGTAGTACATCCCTGGTTCTGTTAATACGCTAGAGAGAGATGTGAGCTGATTGTGTATGGAGCGATGTCGTTAGCAGGATTTGCCAGCTTGGACTCTGCTTAAGAAAGCAGCTGGACCCAAACTGGCTTTGAAATCAGTATCCTGGCAGTATAAAATTCCTTAAACCTACAGAGATTAATGAATAATATTGACATCAGAAGTGCTTAACTACTAAACAAAGCTCGAACTTGCTTACAGAAGGGAACTGTTTCCAAATCTTTCTTCCTGTGGTGAGTGTTATGTTTTGGAACATAGTTTTGGTGTGTAGTAATCTGTAGTTCTTTGCACTGTCAGCATTACAGTTGGTGCATAACTGAGGATATCTTCTTGGGGGGAGGGAGAAAGCTAATTTGACATTTACTGGGCTCCTGAGAGGTAATATCTCATTAGAGCTATTTAAACCAGACTGACATTTGTAATCTTCCTGTGCGGTGTCTGGATCTAAACTAGAAGTGCTCCGTTATTGTAGGTCTCACACTGTGCTTTTTCTAGTTGAAGGACAGCTTCTACTAGCAGAGGTACTTGCTCTGTCAGAGTTGCCTTGTTATGCTACCTTCACAGCATAGAAGAGAAGGGTACTGCAGGACTAAAAGCTTAGTTTTACTGGCCCAGCTGAATCTGTGTTATTCCTAACTAGCACAACTGTGCTAACAGGAGTTTCTGAAGTGTGGTAGCTCAATGCGTTGTGTAAGCAGAAGGCCTTTTGTCTCTCCCATATCCGCCTTCCCACACACTGGAGATCTGTATCAGTGAAGTAGTTATGACATGGTGAAGGGTTTGGTGGTTGAAATACATGGCACCAGAACAGAAGTAACTGAACTCTCAGATTCTCTCAGGCTTTCTGCAAAATGAGATGGATAGTGCTGTTTTTTCTTTACTAGTAGTTTTTAGTGTGCCTTTCCCTCCCCACCTCACAAGTCTATAACCCTACCACCAAATACAACAACAGTAAACCTACAGACAGGTAAATTCGTATTCCTCTTAGCCTTTGAGCCCTTCTGGAACTCCTGTAAGTATGGAATCCAGCTAGGAGGATAGTTTTTAAACCAGAAGCTTTTCTGGTCAACTTTGGTCAACAAATGAATAGGCTGAGTTCTGCGCAATGAATAGGATGAGTTCTGTAGTCCTCTGTGCCAAAGCTGAAAACAGGTGATTGCTCAGACCGTAGGACTGCAAACTTAAATGTTTATGGAAATCATGGTAGGTAAATACAGTTATTTTGGGAGTTTTTCCTGAAGTATAGACTCAGAGTAACCAATGGTATGAAGAGAAATATAGGTGAAAACTTTATCGTAACATACTGCATGCACTTGGCCCACTTTTTCCTTTCCATCATAAATATAAGTTATGGCAACTCACAGTCTCTTCCTTAATACCTCCTGGGTTTTTAACTAGGTCAGGGTGAGTAGGTTGAAGCTGGTTGTGATTCTGTTTCCCTCATTGCTGCATGCTGTACTTACTGATCTAATTCTGAACTTCCCAGTACCTAGTTGCCAAATGTCTAATGACATTCCTTGCAGGTTTGAAGCTTGTTGGCAGAGAACAGATGCTGTTCTTCCCAAACCAGTTGGAAGAGAGTCCTCCTGAACTCTTACATTTCATGAAGATAGCTATTCTGAATCTTGATTTCTACTTATTATTGTCACGTGACAATATTTCTTGTCTTTGCTGTATCTTATTTTGCAGCTCCCGTGATATTCACTGAGGTATGGTGGAGGCAAGCAAAACTTCAGTCTTGCTTCTGTCAACCCTTCAACAAAAGTAGACTTTCAAATATTGCATACGCTTAATCATTGTGACTTCAATGCTGTCTTTTTTTCTTACTGCATTGGTGAACCAGTGGGACATGGACTAATTATACTTTTCAGGGACAGTGGACAATGATTATGGATTGTTGGATATGTTCCACTGTTTCTAGGGGCTCCCATGTAACGTGAATGTTTACTCTTGGCTCCAACTGGCCAGGCTCTTCTCCTCTAAGCAGAGCATTTTGTTTAATAGAGCTTTAGTTATCAAAAGGAGGAGTATAGTCAGGCATTTGGTGCATGAACAGAGCTTTTGAGCAGAGGCTTACTTGTGGTGCTGTTGTGAAAAGAATAATATTAATATTAAATGGCTGAACCAGTGTGCCCAAGGAGATGGGGTAAAGGAGAAGGATTTCAGAGAGCCGTAGAATTTTTAGGCGTGGTACCTTTATAGTGAAGTTGTGCAACTTTGTGATGAATTCAGGTGCTTCTTTATGTACTATCCATAAAAGCAAAGGAGTAAGTAATTCTGTTATAATGGAGTTATGGAAGTACCATCATGAAACCTGGGCAGGAGCATTTTGTTAATCAGCCCTGCAAGTCTGGTTAATGTATGAAGTAGGTATTCTAAAATACATGCTTTTTGGAATATCAAATGCAAATTTCTCAAAGCATGTAATTTTTGTTTCTTTTTGTAGTTACTTTGTTGTTTTTTCTCTTGTAGTAAGTTTATATTTAAAAGCTAAGAAAACTTCGTGACTGATAGAGCATCTGGTCTCCTAAAGCTTGTCTTTGTGCAGATTTATGTGCCCTTTACCAGCTCTTTGTACTTTTGTTCCATGTCTTGGAGATAATGCCTGGGCATGAGTCAGCACCTGCTGGGAATGGCTGTGTGCTGATTTGTTCAGGTGCCTTGACCATGCAGCTGTCAGGCCAGATAGAGCAAAGAACTGAAGCTCACACTGAAGTAATGTCAACTGAAGTTGCTGATCTGATTTTCTGCTTTTCCACTGGACTTTTTTTTTCTACAATTAATCTTTTGTTATCTCAGGTACTGTCACGTTCAGGTAGTGGATTTAAAAGCTGTGATTAGTGGGAAGTAACTAGGGTACCAAAGATGTAGATGCTGAATGATCGTTCCCTACCATAATTTAACAGTAAGTTGTGTGGCATTAAAAAAAAAAAAAAGGCAGTTCCTTGATCTTTCTTGTAAGACTGTCTTTTAAATATCTTTGAAATAGTGTCATGATCTGGTCAGTAAAAATATGCACATTTCTTACTTTCACCACCTGTAAGCATCTAGTTAGCTGTCTATTACCTAGTTACCTAGCTAGTATGTTAGCTATCTACCTAGTACTGTTAGCTATCTTTCTATAATCTTAAAATAAGAAGTCACTATTTCAAAATACACCTATACAATGAGCATGCTGACCACAATATTTCCTTGTATTTTAATTTCCAATTTTGATTTCATCCTATAATACTGCATAGCCTGCTGCCATTTGCTTTTTTTTGTAGATAGCTGAATATTGTGTATTAGGGCTCACTTGAAGCATAATCAATGCATTATTGTGGATCCCTGTCAAGTCAGATGATAGTAACAAAAGTATAGCCAGAAAGAGCGTACAGGTCACCAGCAAGCAAGTAAAGACAAGAGGCCTTTATTGTGTTCTGAATGCTTGCTTGGAACGGCTGCTGATGTTCAAAGCATTGGGTGGTACTTCATACAGAAATAGACAAAAGTGTGCCTTTTATTAGTTCCTTGGGTGATGATAAAGCTTTCTAAAACTTGGCTTTCTAAAGAACGTTTTCTTTATAAGACTTCTAAGAAATTACATTTACTCTTCTATGAATGCTTTATGTAAAGGAACTTGTATGAAATGTAACTTGCATCTCTGGTGTGCAAAAATAAATGTTTTAGACAGTATTTGTATGGCTACTGCTGTCAAGCTGCTTATTAAAGTGAGCACTGCTTGCTGAAGATAGTGAGGCTAAGTGTGGGTTCTGCTGCCTGGTGGCTGCATCTTGCAGTTTCACCCATGCTCATTAGTAATGCTTTTCTCTCTGCTTCCAGTAACAGAACCAACAAAGAATGCCTGTCAGGTTTAAATAAGCTATTATAGTGACTTAAGACACATTTCAGTTAGTGCTTTTGTGTTTAGCTATTTAGAAGAAAGGAGTTGCTCCAGGAAATGTTTTTGGAAGCTTCCTTTCTGAAGGCTAAATATGCAAGAACCCACACGTTTAAGATGCTTGCATCAAGTGTCATTTTAAAACAATGGATTTGGGCAGTACAGTCCTCCTTATTACCTGTTTGCATACTCACAGAGCTGACACCTACTCTAGCTCTATAGCTGGTAGTGACCTCAAGTCACACAACATCTCACTTTCTGGTTTCTCCTAGAAATTGCCAGAAGGGCTTGAGACTTACTGAGGTGGAGTTTGGTTTTTTGTTTCTTCTCTTGCCCACCCTCTGAATGCTTAGGTACTTCAGGGTGAAGGTGAAGCAGAAGACAGGGAGAAAGGTGAAGAAGTGGGTTGTGGTTTGACCGAGTTGGTCTCGGGGTGGGTTTCAGCGCTACCAGTGACGTGGTAGTTGTGGTAAGTTTCTTTGATCTGACTTGGGTGATACAAGAAGGGGGAGGAATTTGATGGCCTGAAATGGGTAGGGAATAGGACCTCCTCTCTCTCTCTCACTAGCTTATTTTAGGCTGGATGTAAACTGATCATCACTGTTCAGCCCTGGGTGTTTTTCTGCTGGGTGCAGGATGAAGCTGGGGCTTGTCCAAAATTAGGTACAGCTCTTCCTTTCCATCAGTGTTTCCTGATGTTCCTCTCAATATTACAGTGGGGGGGGAGGGCGGGCACAGCTGTGTAAATTCAGATACCAACTCCTGCTAACAGATATTCTGTATTTAGCCATAAACAAGGCTTTTCTGCTCCTAGCAATCATCTGACTGCTAGTTGGTACAGTTACACTTACAAACCTGTGTACAGAAATTCTACTGCTTTCCCGCATCAGAGCATCCCATGAATGTTGTGACTTTATACACCTCGTCGGTAAGGTAGGGCTTATGGTTGATAGAGTGAAGGATTGTTATTGTTCATTTAAAATAGTTTAGGACAGGCATATGACTTCTTGACTGTCTGTAGCTTGCAACTTCTTCACATGAAGAAGTATTAAACAATTACTTTCAATTTCGTTCTGCCCACTAACAGACAGCAAATTATGACTGTTTAACTTTGCAAACTCCAGTCAGTGTATGAAAGTTAACCCTTTTGTGGAGCATAGCTGCTGAACAAATGCTGTATAGTTTGTACTTCAATTAAACTCCTCAATTACTAATGTTATTTTTTTAGATGAGTATTTAAGTAATTTAGAGCTGTACTTTGATTGCTAGATGTTTTCCATTGTTTGTCTCTGTCCAGTAAACAATGAGACTATGGAGTGTGAGATATATACAAGCAGGCTAAATAAAACCAAGATGCAAAGGATAAAAAATACTTACACTGTCTGTCCAATCTGTATAATCCTAAGAAATCTTTGAAATGACAGCTAAGATCCGTGCAATTTGACTACTGTGTTTGAAGATAGATTGCTACAAATTAGCTGGCTACAGAAAGATTTATTTGTTTCCCCCCCCCCCCCGCATTGTCCACTCCCAGAGTTAGTGCCTGTCTTGGGAAGGTGATGTAGTTTAAGTATCACAGCTGCTACCATAATTTGCCAACTTTCAGGGCAATCAGTTTATGCATAGGCCTGTCAGAGCATGTGCTTCCTCTGAAGGTCATGGGAGACAATGCTGAAAACCTGATACTGTAGAAGAGAACACTTGTAGGAGGCTTATGAGCGGGATGGTCAGAACCATTTCAGAAAGGTTGTGGGAAGAAAGCACAAACATCATAAAACCAGAACCTTTTTGACTCTGATTCTCTGGAGGAAACCTGTTTTAAAAGGGCAGAGTCTGTTTTTAGAGGATAGCTAATGTTTGGTGTATTGTTTGGATGCATATTCAGGTTAGGCATGGAGTGCTCTGAAGTGCTTAAGGAAAGCCTCATTTTAACAGTGTTAGAACTCTTGTGTCTTGTTTGATTTTCAGAACAGTCACTTTTCCTCTCGTTTTGGCTGGGAGTTGAAGCTGAAGATACTAAGGGTTTTGCAATTGGTTCAACTTTTGCTGACTCACAACTGCAATGAGAAAATGAAAGCAGAGCGAGAGTAGTTCTTTTCCCTCTTCTCTCATACCCTCGCTAAAATTAAAAGTATATGATACCAAAATGATCGCTAAAGTTCAGAGACAGCATCATAGTAAGACTGTTTAAAAAGAGTGTCTATATCCAAATAGTGATTGTAAATACTAAAATTAAAATAGTTTAAGGCTTGCATCTGGTACTTAATGATGTGGTATATGGACTCTGCCAATGCAGGTTAAACCATGAAGTGCAGTTAATAGTTTGTATGCATCAGGTGAAGGAGAAGTGTCCTGAAGATCATCACAAATAACAATTGGGTGCTTTGGCGCTTCATGAATGCATATTGCAAATATTTTGGAAAAGCAGTGTTTTCCAGTGAATGGATGTTAGGATTCACTTGCACTGCAGTGACAGATGGTCTCTCAGCTTCAAGTATTTAGACCAGTACATGCTGCACCAGTCAGTTGTTACAGAAGCTAAGTCTGGAAGAATATATTTGCACCCATGCACTTCTTAATCCTTTGATATATTAGCAATTATAAACTTGAATAGGTTTTGAATTAAGATATTTTCTGTGATTAATCAGTCCTTTTTTTATACAAGGTATGCAAACAGATTTGGCTAGGCCTATTTGATGATAGATCATCAGCAATTCCAGACTTCAGAGATCCACAGAAAGTAAAGGAATTTCTACAGGAAAAATATGAGAAGAAAAGATGGTAAGACAGCTTTACAATTCATAAAGTTTGCTTCTGACCAGAAGGAAAGAGTGACTGATGTTATCCTTGTTCTGGAGTGTGCTTTCCTTTTTGTATGCTCTTTGGACTAGATTGCATGGCTCTCTAAGGTAAAAATGATTTTTGGACTTCATTCATAGTTCCTGCAGGAAGCAGAGAAGACACATTGATGACATCACCTTAAGCCATTTCTGTTTCAGTAGCAATGTGAAGTATGAGTCCTGCAGGTTTTTATTAGGATGTAGAAGACAATGGGTGGTTTGTATTAAAAAAGCATTGTAGTTCATTTAAAAATCTGTCATTTAAATCCTAGGTATTTGTGCAAACTAAAGTAGTGATAATTTATTGCAGGCCTAGTGGTTAAAATAGCAAAGCTGAGATCTACCAGTATCCATGCTTCAGCCTTGTATGTGTTGGGCAGAGCTTTTCATGCTAAACTTATAAAAAAACAATTGCTCTTTTGAATGTAGGTATGTTCCTCCAGAGCAAGCAAAGGTGGTGGCGTCAGTCCACGCATCCATATCGGGGTCTTCTGCTAGTAGTACAAGCAGCACACCTGAGGTGAAGCCCCTCAAATCTCTCCTGGGAGAAGCTGCACCTGCACTGCACTTAAACAAGGGCACACCTAGCCAAGTGAGTACCTAATGACAGATGAAGAGCTGTCGACTCTGGAGTGGACCTTTCACAGTAGAAATTTGCATCTTGCAGCCTTCTTATGAAACTCTTTATTTTCCCTGTACTGAATTTTAGAGACTTCAGAATGCAGTGAATAACTATTATCCAACGTGTAAAACAGCTTTATTGCTTGTGTTAGTACAATATTTTACATGCATAATTTTGAAGTTGCTTGTTTATATGCTGCTACTTTTTTCTTCTAGGTCATTTTAATCCGAAAGCCTGCAGTGGCATTTCCTTAAATGCTGTCACAGTATCATAAAATAGAGTATCTTCCTCCTACTGTAAGAGGAGGGTCTGTGCCATATACAGCATCTTAAACTTGAGGAATAAATGACCAGTTAAATATGCTTAGCATAGCCTTCTAGCATTTTGCAAAAGCCACTTGGTAAAATATCAGGGTCTTTTTTTGTCTTATCTAATTGAAATGTTGTTTGTAGTCTCCTGTTGTAGTTCGATCTCAAGGACAGCAGCAACAAGAAAAGAAACAATTTGACCTCCTCAGTGACCTTGGCTCAGATATCTTTGCTGCTCCTGCTCCTCAGTCAACTGCAACAGCAAATTTTGCTAATTTTGCACACTTCAACAGTCATACAGGTGAGTATTCAGAGCAGTGTATCCTCTTTATAAGTATAAAAAGTAGATTTAGGTTTTTATGATACTAGGCTACCCTTATGAATAAGGTATATCTAATTTCTGTGCCTTTAGAATGCTTTATCAGTCAAGATTTCCTTTCTACTTTTATAGAGAGAGGTGGAACACGCATGCTGATAATCATGATTTTTTTTTTGGAGTGGGAGTTGCTATAGCTATTTTCTATATGTATGCATAGAATGTTTTCTGCCCACTACAAGAACTTTAAATTTTGTAGGAGAGAGTGAGAGGATGAGTAACCGAATATAGGGAGAAGCTGATATTAGACTTTCAGTTTTCTTTCTGAAAATTATTAGGAAGAGCATTCAGGAAAAGAAAGCAGATGTGAAGACTTTGAGTTCAAATGCATTGACAATGACTATCAGGTTTTTAGAGGAAAAACAAAGGCATCCTTAGTTTAAAGAATGACCTCTTCCACCCCGCCCCTTGTGTGCGTGTCTTTGAAAACTGAATGAAGCCTGTAGTGGGTAGTATTCTCTAGTTTTGAGAAGAATAAACAAGCCTGGAACATGTGTCTTGACTGAGGATAGCGATAGGCCTTGAGTTCTTTAAGAACATCTTCAGTAAAATACGTTGAGTCCTCAGGGTTTATTTTCAGCCAAAGATCTTGAACCATGGAAGTCATCCTAAATAAGAGGTTGATTCTGTGGTCACTGAAGTATGTTGTTGTTAACTTGCATTGCAATTGTGGGAAAGTACCTTTGCCTGCCTAGTCTGAATGAGCTTTTCATCTAGTTTTTCTGAGAGAAACTGCAGTGCTGCTAAGCCAACAAGAACGAGAGATGTTTCTTAGAAATCCTGAAGCTGTTAACAGCTGAGAAGAAGTGTGATTGAGAGGACTTCTATCATATACCTGAAGAATTAAGCAAAGTATCAAAGCTTGCTTAAAGTTAACTTTCAAAAAGTGCTGCAGAATAATTAGCTAAATTCAGTAAAATGGAATAACATTGCAGTGTATCTTGTAAAATCCCTAATGTAAGATTTCATGTTAATCCTGGTTTTGGAGGTATATTTAAGTGGGAGAACTTGTAGTGACTGGCCAGTAGTGTAATTGTTACTGAACAGACTGCAGACGTTTAACTCTTCCCAGTAACTTTTCAAATTTGTGCTGAATGAGTCTATATGTATACTTACTATTTGTTGATTTCAAAAGGTGAAAGTCCTGTTAAAGCTATATTTCAATACTCTGTTCCAAAACTAGGTAAAAATTCTTCCACATCCTTCTGGTTAATTTTTAAAATAGTAAAAAGCAGTATAAATGCTCCAGGATAAATATAATATTTCAACCAAAAATTAACAACATCTCTTAAGTGTTGAAAATCCAAAGTCTGACTAATGCCCAGATGTAGTGGCTAGTTTTTTACTTCAATAGTTATACATTGTGATCATATCCATGGCTCTTCCGGAAAACCCTTAGAACCCAAAACAGTTTCAGGTAAATGAATTTCTATAAAACAAAACATATTTCTGAGCATGTAATAGCTGAATATTTATGCTAAACTGTTTTAACAGAAGGAGTTTTCTTATTTCCTGGGATAAAATATTTGTAAGGCTTCTACAGTGTGCAGTAACCATGGGGTAGTGTTAACTGCAACTAATAATACAGTGTTACAGCATTGTCCATTTTGAACACAAGAAGGAAGGTTGGTCAGCCCACCCACTGCCTTTGGCATAAAACTGAGCGGCATATTTGTCATTTCTGTCACATACCTACAGCAGAGGATGGAAGAACTTGTATGTGACCAGGCACTACTTTCTCAAAGTTTATGGTCTGGTGTTCTTGTTTTAGAGCTTTTTTGCTATGCCTGCAGGGGATGGACTTGTCTCTTTCCCTTCATGTACACTGTGGCTAACTAAAGAAATCACAGAAGAGCATCAGCAAATTTAAGGTCTTCTAGTATAAGTTACTTGTTCCTTAATTGCAGAGACAGTGAGTGCAGCAGCTGTTAGGAAAATATTAAAGAACTTGTGCTGTGATATCTAAAGTCTAGATGTAAAGCTTGAAAGTCTTATATGAAGAGCAGCTTTTGATATGCTCCTTTTTTCTCCAAGTTTATTTCTAATGTATTATGTTTGCTCAGGACACTGTTGCATGTTGAGGAAAAAACCTGCTGACTTTTTGTTTACTTTCTGTATTTAAAGTTCCATAGCTCCTACAAAATTAGATTTTGAAGATGACTATAGGTGGCTGTTCTTTGTAGTTTACATACTGGTAATAGTGACAAAAAGGATTAAAAAAACTTTTGGCCGGTGGACTTCCTATAAACTAAGAGAATGTGTACAAAAGATTTTAAAGAAGTGTGGTGACACAGGACAACTGTCACGTATAACGATGGAGAAGAGAATTAACTTGGAAAAAGTAAAGTAGTATGACACAGTCACTGTCTTTTAGAGAATTATTTTTGGTTCTGTAATTGAGCATGTGCTCTTCAGTTTTTTAACATTTCATACATTTTTTTGCACACTGAGTAGTGCAAATCTCACAGATGAAACTGAGTGAAGACTGGGCACAGTTTTCATTTCTGTGACTGGTGCTGTCAAACTCAAGCTAGGTTTAGCCAGCCAACTTTTATACTGCCTTGTTCATCTGCAGTCACAACAGCAGTTGCAAATCTGTGTCAATTTGCAGTCCCCACAGGTTGCCTAAATTAATGTTGTTCTTGGGCTTCTGGGTGGAAAACTCAGGACGGACTGTCAATTCCAGAGCTTAAAAACATGATCTACAAATCATTCAGGGACAGGAAAATACAAGTCTTACCTGGTCTTTACCTTTGTGCCACTTCTATACAGATTTAAACTTTACCACATGAAATAAAGCGAGATTAACATCTGAATACTCTGCAGAAGCTTTTAGAGCTCTAATGCTTTAACATGGATCCACTCGCAAATCATAAGTTTGTGTCAGCTGATGCAATAAAATTAAGTGGACCGTAACATAATACATTCTAGTTCTCTGATCTAGACTCATAAGTATTTGATATCAGATGCTTGACATAAGTCTGAGTGGTTTAAGGAAAAAAAAAAACAACAAAACCTGTGACAATTCTAGGAGTGACGTTTGTGTTTAATCCTGTTTGGTCATTTAAACATCAGTCCGAGTAGCCCCTATCCAACTGATGCATCAGTATTTAAAGCAGCACTTTCATAAGCGACTTACAATTGAATTCTTAAGTTATTCCTCTTAAAAAGCTGCTGGCTTAAAGCTGTGGAATTTGGGGATAAAGTCTGTACGATACTGTTTGAACCAATACAGACAGTACAACCGAAGTTTTTTCCCCCTGTTTGTATCAGTGTTTTGTCCTTGCATACTTTAAAGGTGAAAGCTTTAGGACAGAACTTTCCCAAGGCCTTGCTTTCTCATTAGTTTTCTTGCTTGTTGACTCTTATGCTTGCTTCCGATGAAAAATAATGTTAAGTACCTTACCCTCCCTCCCAGTATCCTCTATGAAGGAGAAAAATTGCACTTTAATTTTTTTAGCACCACTGTGTTTGTATACGAATGATTTTAGTTTATAAACCTGAGGTACAGATGCTTTTAAAATAGAAATGAAGTAAAATAATGCAACATAGTAGTAGTCAGCAATACCTGGCTGTTAAGTACTTAATTGGCTTAACTTACTGTTTCTCTGTATATTTAATCTACAGAGTCCCTCTAGAATAAACAAATTGTGACCTAATAATATATTGCAATCTATTATGCTAGAAGGCATTTTGTGAGCTTTAGAAAGCAACTCAATTTAAAAAGCAACTCAATCTATTTACCTATATATAAGGTTTTGGTTTGCATTTGATTAAGAACATTTTTTCTGCTTATTCCTTGCTTGTAAGTGGTTAAGACTTTCTGTGGAGCTTATGAGTTTGGCTTTTAATTCTTGTTGAATCTGTTGATGCTTGAATATCCAGCTGTTTGAAGTTAGATGGTTTTTAACTTTTATTTCCTTCTGTAGTATGGCACAAAAGGAAGGCAGAAACTGAAATGCTATTTGAACTTTCCTTGGATTTTATTTTGTGGATACAGTCTATGAATGCAATCTTCTTGACATTGGTATTGATTTCTGTACTCTGACTTTACTTTTTTTTTTAAACTGAATTTTGCAGTAAAATGAACTTATAAACCTAGTCAAAACTATTCAGGTGGTACCAAACTAATTTTTTCTAAGAGGCACTTCGTATATTAGGAATTCAAATTGTCAGTATGTTACAGGAATACCTTGTAACTTTATTATTAAAAAAAGTTCAGTTAATCCAAAAACTCTGTTTTGGAAACTAGCATTTAAAAACTAGCATTTAGAATGATACCTGGTTTGGCTTCTGCAGGTAAACATCTGGTATTCTGTACGGTTTGGGTTGTTTCTAACCGACCAACCACCTTTGCAAACCTTCTAGGGTTAAGGTGAACTGTACCTGAATCAAGTCATGCAGTTGTGAGTAGTAGCGTGTGTGAGGAGGAGAGAAGTAGCATTAACTGTTGTAGGTCTGTGAAGATGAGTCACGAAAGCTTGTTCCAAAGACAGTTTTTATTTGTAGAATATCATATATAATTTTCATGTAAAAGGAAATTGCAAGGTAGGACACAACCCTTGGTGACTGTCACGACCATTAATTCAGTTAATACATCTGTTTCTGTTTGTTTCCCATATCCATTAACATGTTTTGTTCCTTTGCAATTTACAGCGCAGAACTCTGCAAATGCAGGTTTTGCAAACTTTGATGCATTTGGACAGTCTAGTGGCTCGAGTAGTTTTGGAGGTTTCCCCACAGCAAGTCAGTCTTCTTTTCAGCCCCAAAATACAGGTAGAACTCCTAGCACTTTTGATTAATGCTTAATTGAAATAATTCTTACCTTTATGTTGAAAGGTACTTAAGCTGAGGTTGTTTCTTGCATCTGCCTGCTTTAATGCAATCAAGCCATCTGAAGCTCTGGGGAAACTCAAAATGAATTCTTTGTTTGTTGTTGATTTCCTTTTTTTCCGAATGCTACTAAGAAGTCTAATTTTATGGCACCATATGTTTATTAGCTCTACACCTGAAATAAATAATAAAAAGTACTACTTTTGGTAAATACTGAATTGATTGTTAATCTTGTAAGTGAGGGGTTTTGGTAGACCCAAAATCACATCACGCTACCAAAATAAGGGCATCTATGCAAATGTGTAATAGGTGCACATACTTTGTGTATGTTCATGTGACTTCATGTGTAGAGCCTATTGCTAAGATTTATTTTTGCTTTCCTTTAATTTGATCATGCTTTAAAACTTTTGCTTGAGTTTACACTTGCTGTTTGTCTAGATCTTTGGCTGACTGACTTTCTTTTCCTTTTTTTTCTTTTGAGTGTGGTGTCGTTTTAAACTTTTTTTCAAATTTTCTTTCTCCCCTCTTATGTTAACTTTAACCCTCACACAATTTCTGGCTGTCCAGCGTTCAGAACGCTTTCATCTAGCTGCAGTTTTGGTGAATTTACTTCAGCTTTTCCTCTTCAGGCTGTACACAGTAAGTTCCACACAGTGGAAAACTCAGCTTGCTTCATTTTATGCCATTGTAGTATAGCATCGTCATTTCTACTGTTGCATATGTTTTAACTTCATTGATTAAGCTATTAAAATGCTTTGGTTTTGGAGTATGAGTGGAGTCTTCAACCAGTTGTTGTAGAGTATGATACACATAATGGAGTAATTCATTTAAATTTTAAGTACATGACCTGTCTATATTAATAAAATTGTCTGGATGGTGGAGAAATGGAAGCTCATGGTTTTGTATTTAAACATAAGTTCAGTTAATGTGGACCTAAGCTAGATTTTTCAAATTGATTTATGTATATCTGATGTAAGTAGAAACTCGATATAAAAACAGCTGTTTTGCATATTCTCTATCCAAATCCTTCTTCTGATTGGATTTAGTCTAAAAATCTGAGAAAAGAGAACAAAACTCTCTAAACTTTGACGTAGAATCATTCTACTTTTGGACTTCTAGGCTGCTTCATTTTTGCCTGGAATGATGACTGACATCTGAAATGGTCAAGCATATCATACCATTAAGTGAATTCAAGTAGTTCATTAGATACATGACAGAAAATGAAGCTGCAATATTCTGAATATTAAAGGTTCAGACAAGTATTTGTTACTCTAGCAAAATATTCCTGACATTGCTTTAACAGCTGATGGGTAGCACATAGATCTGAAAGATTTGAAAGATCAAATTATGACTGGTTTAATCTGGTGAAGCTTTTGGCCCTGATCTGCAGACTGAAAAAGACAATTTTTTTTCCTGTTGGCCCAACTTAAATTTGAAAGATATGGGAAAGGATCTTATACCTGTGGGATGGGGCAGGGGGAACTTGTTGCCTCAGGTAACTGCAGAGAGGTGGGATTATTGTACCATCATTTAATGTTGGAGATGCTTCAAAGCTAAATAAAGTATCGATCACATTTAACTTTTGTTACAGGTGGAAGTGCTGGATCAGTGAATGCTAACTTTGCTCACTTTGATAACTTCCCCAAATCCTCCAGTGCTGACTTTGGAGCCTTCAATGCTTCTCAGAGCAACGCAACAGCAACTGGAGCCAGTAAAGCTGCAGTGAATAAACCAAATCTTCAGTCAGCAGACAAATATGCGGCTCTGGCTAATTTAGATAATATCTTCAGTGCAGGGCAAGGTAACTAATTTTATTTTTGACATGCTTATAATGTGTGTGTACTTAACCACAAGGATGGCTGTGCCTGTCAACTTAGTAACTATTTCAGAATGTCCTTTCTTTAAATTATGAGTTGAATTTCACTTCAATATATTCTTAATGTGTAAGACATTAAAGCTTGAGATTTTTTTAAGGCCTTACTCCAAAAGGATGTCATCGGAAGGCTGCTTTTTAGGAATCTACTTGATATCAAGATGAGTAACTGTCTAAATATCTGATGAGTCATACAGCAAGGCACATATATACACATTCAAATACATATAAATATATTTGAGCTAAGTTTTTTATATTTATATAAAAAGCTATGGTGAAGGCTCGTGAGTGGAGAGCTGCAGTTGTTGCAAAGAACTGCCAGAGTAACTGTCCTACCTCTCTGCCACAAAAAGATTTTGCTTTATTTTTTTATAAGTTAGTAGCATTGATATTCTTCCAATAAAATGTTTTTTTTGTGTGTGTGTACTAAAGAAGTGCTGTCTAAAAAGCAGCTTGAATTTCACTAGTGTTCAGATCAGTTTTATTCTTTATGTTGCACGAACACTGAAGTTACATCAGCTGCCAAACGATGTGGCCTAATACAATATGTGGCTTTGTTGGTCTTTTTCTACAAATGTGTAGGCACCTCAAGGTTTCTGTTTGGTTTTGATCAAAGTTCATTGGCAGTGAACACCAGTTCTGACAAAACTAGAGTTTGTTATTTTCAGCACAGATGCAAAATTCAGCTTCACTCTGAATTCAATGCTAGCCTACCCAAGACTGCATTCAGTCAAGACACTGCCTCCATGGCTTAGCAATCTTTTTGAAGGACTACAGATAAGGTGTAGAGATCAAATAAAGGTCACCTCTTCTAGTAGAAAGCTCCACTGGCTGTGAAGAGCAAAGGAGATTTACTGAAGCTTGGCCCTTTGGTAAAAAGATGCCCAGGTGTCATACTTTTTCTTCCTACTTATCTGGTAATATCTTTTCTTAAGAGATTGTTACTTCTGTTGATCTATAGAAAGACTATTCTGTTGTTCTGTTTTTGCATCTTCAGCTTTCTTTTATCATTGTTCAAACTTTGTGAGATCTTGTGGAATCACTTGGTGCTGTAAGAATAGTCCTTTGAGTCGATTTTCTCTGTAGAAAGTGAATTAGCATCAGCATCTCTTTCAGTGTTTGGAAATGTAGTTTGGAAATGTATATTCAGGAGATGTAAAGTTGTATTAATCTTGAGAAGAAAGTCAAACTTTTCTTTGCAAGCCGTAAGTGAAAACTTGTGTTGGTGTATAATGTAAAGCTTTGTTCTGTAACAAAAAGCACACCTTCAAATAATGTTTCATCTTCTAGTTGAAGATGACAGTAGTATTGAGTCTTTTCAGGGAAACTGGACGCTCCTTGGAACTGCAGAATATCTAGAGAAGAAGCATGTCACTTCTGTATGCCATAGTTTGTACCGAGTTTAAGTCTGAAAATGAAATCTGTACGTTAGTACTCAACATTAGTAGGGCAGAAAGTGAAACCTTAATCTTTTGTAATCTGTATTCTCTTTTTCTAGGTGGTAGTGAGCAAGGAAGTGGCTTCAGTACAGTAGTGTCAGCATCAGGAGGTCCTGCTTTGTCAGCCCCAAATCAGTCAAGTGCATCTTCAGACAAGTATGCAGCTCTAGCAGAATTAGACAGCGTGTTCAGCTCCACAGCAACCTCTAGTAATGCATATACTTCCACCAGTAATGTCAGCAGGTACTTTTTGTTAGACGTAGTTGTGACTCTCTTCATCGACTTAAACAATATGCGGAAAAGTAGTTCAAAGTTGTTTCTTAAACTTGTTTTCAATTTTATCAAAAATGGAGGAAACGTTAGATGTGTTTAGAAGCACTATTGAAACTGCATCCTTTGTTTTAAATAATACTAGTACTGTATGATATAATCAGCAGATTATATCATAGTCAGCAGAATGCTCTGTGCACCTTTCTGGTTGTTATATGATGAACCTGTTAGATGGTAACACTTTTATGTACAGAATATTTGCATCATACCAAGAATCATAGCATCATCCCCATCAAAATATTATTCTTATATTTTTGATGTAAATATTACCAATTCTTCTAGATCATTAGGGTAATAAACACTAAATGTCTGTTATAACACTGGCTGGTATTACAAGTGCCCCCTAAAGCTTTTGCTTTGCAACCTTATACTTACGGCCTCTGTTCAATATTCTTTCTCTTACTGTTGGTGGAGAGGACTTTTCATTGCTCAGCAGTAGTTATCTCTGACGCTGGCATCACTGAATTATAATGCACATTGCAAACTGTGTGTAAGCATTCCTTTTTCTTTTTTTATATGCTGACAATAAATGTAAGTTCTATTTAATTGTTAAACAAGCAATTCTGACTGTCCTGAATGTATGAATTATTTTCAGCAATGCTTTTGGAACAGTACCTGTGGCTGCTACTGCACAGACACAACCTGCATCTTCAAGCGTGCCTGCTCCATTCGGAGGTATGTAAGTGTTACTAACACCTTTCATGGACTGTAAGCAAGCAACTTACTAATTTTTAGTTGATAGTGCTATACTGTGACACTACTGATAATGAAGTTACCAAGGGACACCAAAAACGTACTGTTGTCTGTGCATGTGTTGCATTTAAAATTAAGTATTTCATTATTGATTACTAAATTTCCAAGCAATTTTATAGATACTTACATATCTCTATCTAAAGGTATTGTAAACCTAATGTGAGTCAGACTGGCTATTTTTAAGACTTTATTAAATACAATGTTTTTAATCTTTCAGCAACACCTTCCACAAATCCATTTGTAGCTGCCCCTGTTGCCCCTGTGGCACCTTCAACAAATCCATTCCAGACCAATAGCCGAGGAACAACAGGTTAGAAAAACTAAAAAGCAACCCTGTGTTTGTGAAACTCTTCAGGGCTTGCATTGATTCTTTGTTCATGGCTGTGTAATTTTTCTTAAAGGCTTTTTGTGTTACCTGTCTCTAGGGGTGTGTGTGTGTGTGTTCAATGTAGAGTATGATATTTATGAATAGCTTACCTTTGCTTTCTTTGTGTGGTGTTATGATATTTTTGTTGGGTTGAGGACACTAGTTTTCTGTTTCTGGTCCAGTCCTAGAATTACAGACTGTGTGGCCATGGAAAAAAAAGTCAAAATGATCAGTGAAGATGTTTTAATACTACCTATCTGGTAATACATAGGCTATTGAATAGCTTGAGTACTGTGCAAGATTATAACTTTTTAGCTTTGAAGCATGCTTCACAGCAGGTTGCCCTGAAGTCAGGGATCTTGAAAGCCTTTCTGCCAAGCTGATACACTTGACTTTTTGCTTTCTTTTGTTCCAAATCCTGAAAGCCCTTGAAACTGAGGTTGTCAGAGCTGGAGTTAAAACCAGGAAAGGTGAAGTTCTGGGCTGTTAGCATATTGCAAGTTCACTTATTCAGTGCCTTATCTAAAGAACATGAAGTGGATTAACATGGAAGGGACAGACAGTGGAATATTATTTCAAAATGTGCCTAGATTGGGACAAATAACTATTTATGCAGTAGAGCAGAAAAACTGAAGCTTTAGATTTCAAAATCTTAAATTTAGAATTATTTAGGATCCAGTTAAAATTAATACAGGAAAGAATGTCAAGTTAATGTTGCATATTTTATAGAAGTTTTTGGGGTGGGTTTGGAAAAAAAACATCCCGGAGTATATTTCATTAAAGTCTGTTTTAAAAAACTTGAACTTTGTAACAAGCTGGAAGATCTAACTCAGCTTTACCTGAAATTTATGTAAGCCATACAAAGCCTATATGCTGATACTGAACTCTATTAGAAATAAAACCTGGTTTCAAGAAGCACAGAAAGCCACTTCATTCAGACTAATGGGAAAATGGTCACATTGACAGAATCAGTAATTGATTGAAATGAATGCATAGGTTGAAACAGCAGGTGAATTGATGTCCTTTATTTTATTCCCTTGTATAAATAAGAAAATGTATGTTTAAATACAATCTGTACGCTCATGACTTAATTTTCTGGGGCAGGATTCTATAGAATTATAATTCATTCACAAAAAAACTCAATCACTTTCTTATTTAAGAAAACTCTTTAAAGCATTGATCTTTGGATTTAAATTAATCCTGTATTGTACTAGTTTTCCTCTACAAAGACACTGCTAAACTTGGGCGCTTTTATCTGCTAATTGGGCTTCCACAGACTTAGATCTGCTGATGTATGCGTTTTAACAGAGTTGTGCTTTGTTCAGAGTTCTAGGTAGGCTGAATGAAACTGGTCAGGCTGAGTTAAAATTGAATTGATCCGATTCACATCCTCTGCTAAAATGAATTTTGTTTTAAGTCCCTTTTGAGATATTCAGCTATTTAATGAAGGAAGTAAGTTCAGCTACGTAATAATTTTACCTCATTTTATCACTTATCACTAACCTTGCTATCTTGGATCATCTTTAAGAACTTGTAGCCTTTAGAAGCAGCATTCTCGGACTATGAAGGAAGTTACTCCAATATGTCCCTCCTCCCAATGGCAACATATGAAAGATAACTGGATTAATGCACTTCAGATAAATTTATTTGAACGTGGCAGCTCTATCCTTCCATCTTCTAAACTGCTTTTCTTGGCTCGCAGAGTTTCTAACACTTTCAGCTATAGTATTATCTACTAGATAAGAGAATGTGACTGTAGGTAATGATAATACCCAACCAATTTCAATGTAAGTTACAAACTTGTAGCTTGTCCTTTTATGCTAAACTTCCTTTCTGCGTGGACTCTATTTATTACTAGGGAGGTCTGGTTTGTAGCATTTATTTCTAATGGCTTTCTTAATGTAATATATCACTGGTTGTGCTATGGCTGAATGGTTGGCTACGTGTGTGTGTGAGTATATTTATAAAGTTATCTAAGAGATTACTGTTCAAATGCGTATAAATGATTTGACATTGTCTGGTCTCTTTGTGGCTTCCATAAGGCCTCTCGGGAGCAATGCACTCTCACATATTTCCTCACGCTCACTTTGGTAGGTGGCCACATTTGGTATCAAGTTTCTTGTGGCTAATTGTTCTTGCTTGTAAAAGCTTATTGGCAGCTATCTGGTTCTCTGCACGTAGAATTTCAGAAGACTTTACATGTTTTAAAAATGGAGTGGGTATGGGTATCTGGCAACTGGGCAAAGGGAGAGAGGAGCTTAGAAATGCATTAAGCAACTAAAACAAAACCATTATTTGTATCCTCCATGGACACAATAGAATGCTAACAAGTTGAGTGACTCCTGTAGCTTGTGCTAATAGTAGTTTGATGCATTTTGGGATATCCCAAGTTGTTACTCAATTTGTTGTGCTTTTGTTTGTTCTAGCAAGTCTTCCTGATGAGTAGCTGCTTTGCTAATTTTAAATGAACTATGTTAGTACATTAGTTTTGTGTGTACTTTGTCAGCGGTTTGTGTGCATAATGTCTTGCCCTTGAGTACTTTGGGGGTAAACTCTTCAACTGATGATTTAAGCTATATTCATTAAATACAGGATTTTTATTGTTGGGTTTGTATAAAATCTAACATCTGGCAGCTCAAAAGAACAGTTCTGTCTAAGTTGAACTAGAAGAAAATGCTTGGTGTCTGTATTTGTACCAAAAAGCCTTCTATATTCTTCTCCCTACAAAAATAACTCCCAAAACACTGAATAATGGTTTTGTTACTACATCTTGTGTACATCGAGAGTATACATACCACTCGATGTGCTCATGTTTTTGCTGGAGGCATGTAGAATTGCATATGTGCTGTATGTTCTTTACTTGAAATGTTTCAGCAGAGAATCAGATGAAAAGATTTTGTTTGGTTTGTTTGTTTTAAGTCTTACCTCAACAGTAAGAGGGTTTGCACTAGGAACTGTGTGCAAATTAATGTGCATGATGATGAGAATTTCCTTTAAAGCGACGCATAGGATGGGATTGTGAGAGGGATGCATGTATCCCTTATGATTTTTTTACTTGTAACTTACTGTAATGCAGCTTGTAATGTAGGAAGATACTGCCATGCTTTTCTCAGTAGAGAAAAAGAGGGGCTTATGCTGCCTGAAAGTGCTTGCTTCTGATGTGTGCAGACTTTTACCAGAAAAACCTCAGGTGAAATATTTGCCAAGAATATGGAAGAGTCCTTTCCAGAAAGTATATCTGAATGTGCTGGATCAAGTACATTTTAAATTATTCCGTTTATTTTTTAAAGTGCAGAAGTAAGTTAAGCACCTCGTTTCTGGTGATCCAAGGTAACAAATCAGTTCAGTGGCTGTAGGATTTAAATGTAACTTTTGCGTGGTCACTGAGGCATTAAGAGACCCTTAACATGGCTTTATGGTAATGTCTTATTTGTAAGAGATCACTTTTTTTCATAACTTAATGCTGTTTTTTTTGCCTACCAGCAGCAACATTTGGTACTGCATCTATGAGCATGCCTGCAGGATTTGGAACTCCTGCCTCCTATAGTCTTCCTACTAGTTTTAGTGGCAACTTCCAGCAGCCCACATTCCCGACCCAGGCAGCTTTCCCCCAACAGACTGCTTTTGGTCAGCAGCCAAATGGTAGGTCTACATCCTTTAGATAATCTTGTTTAAATCAGAAACATGGAGAAAATGATTTGACTCTGTCAGCAATAACGGGTGCATATTTGTGTATGAACTTTCTAATTATATTGGTGAGAGGTTCCTATCACACAACAGTTTTGGCTCTGTAGTTGAGCTTTCAGGCTTGACTGTGTGCAGTGACGTAACAAACTTCACCATAATTTGATACTAAACTGTAAATGTTCAAAGGCCTAAAAGGTTTACATGCAAGGATTGTTTTGTCTTCATTTGGGAGTGTCTGCATCAGATAATGCTTTCTCTAACTTTCAGAAAGCAGACATGAGAAAATCAAAATGTACTTTCTCCCAAAATTCATATGATAATAAAAACATTGAAAAAAGCACTTGTAGAAGTTGAGAATTCAGTAGTTATGAACAGTTGAAAATAAAAAGCTCAGCTATGTTTTTTTTACACGTACATACATGATGTCTTACTGTACATTTTTACAAATTTTCTACTGTTAAGAAACTTAGCTTTTTGATATTCATGTGTGTCATGTTAAGCTTTTATAATCAGTTCTCCAGAGCTCTGCAGCACAGTGCTCCTGGACTTTAGCTCTAAGATGCAATAACTAGTGTATCTGAAGTAGTCATGTTGTCAAGTATCATCTTAAGAGTGCGCTGTTAATGATGACATTAATAGAAAAACAGTAATCTGTTGAAGCAGTGTTGTAGAGAAAACATAGGCAGCTATAGTTTAGGCTTGTTACCTACCTGAGTGTAAATTTTGGTGCAGACACATGTATAGTTTAGTTAAATAACAGCCATGTAAATTTTTTAGAGCTCCAAAGATACATCACTTCTTTATCTGCTTCATTCTATCCATTTGACTGCGCACTGAGGCAGACTAAGTGTGTTCATGTGATTGTATAGCTGAAGTGTGAGGCAGTAGCTTCCGGATGAGAATGATCTTAAGAGCTTGGCTTTCCACACTTGTGAACAGAGGCAAGCTCTGAGCCAAAGTTGGTTCTGATTTTCTTATTGTTTTCATTGCTTTTCAGCTGGAACATTCAAAGTTCTTCCTGAACTTAAGACTTCTAGTCTACAAATTATTTCTGCATTCAGGCTGCTCTGCCGGGAGGGGGAGGAGAGAAACAGACTGCATGCTTGAATTGGGAACTGATCTTGCTAATACATATAATGCTTCTTGAACTGAAACAAGATTTGTCTGCAAGAAGTCCTAGTATAAATAGATTGAACTGTTAAGTGAAAACTTTGTGTTTAAAAGTTCCTACCCTACATAAACAGAGTAGTATTATAAGTCCTGCTGATTGGTGCAGTCCAAGCTTTCACTTGTTTTTGTTTTGGAGCTGCAGCAAAGAACTCTATGAAGACTGGTTATTAGTATTAACGTTTTCACTGTTGTCTCTTGAAGGAGCAGGTTTTGCTGCATTTGGACAGGCAAAGCCTGTAGTAACTCCTTTTGGACAAGTTGCAGCTGTTGGAGTATCTAGTAACCCTTTTATGGTAAGTGAGTTGTTGCATGATATTAATAACTTCCGTATGTCTGAAGAGACATAATCTGTAACAATTATAGAGCTGCATGATTTTTTTGCTTCAAATAAGGAAAGGCAGCATGCGAATCTCCTAAACGCAATTCAATATAATGATGACATGGCATTTGTAAGGCTGCTCAAATTTAAATAGAGGTATTTATATATACCATGCTCTCAGTATAACAGTATAACTTAGGAGAAAAACACATACAAAAAGCTGCAATGTAAAATAAATATCCTAAGAAGTTGTTTACCATTTTATATACACTGCATTTATAATTTGTGATAAAGAAAAAAAATCTTAAATGTGTGTTATTCTTTCATTTTCTCCCAGGCTGGTGCACCAACAGGACAATTCCCAACAGGAAGCTCATCAACCAACCCTTTCTTATAGCCTTATAGACACTTTACCCAAAAGAACTCTTATGTGGTCACATAACATCTCTGCGCCTCTTGCACTGTTGTCTTGTTTCACTGATATTAGCTTTAAACAAAAAAGAAGTCTTTAAGAATTTAAAATAAAAGCCTGCTTTGTGTACCTTTTGGGGGGGAAAAAACACACACAGAAACAAACACACACAAAAAAACAGCAAAAAAACAAGCCCCCCCCCCAAACAAAGAAAATCAACACCCCCTCCCCTCCACACACACACACACACCTCTCCCCAGGTAATAACGTGCAAAACAGAGGGCTGTGGTAACATCCTTGAACCTGTGAACTGGCAGGTAAAAAGTAGCGGTATCATGTATATTAAAATTGGCTAATAAGTTATTGCAGATACCACATTCATTATGCTGCAGTACTGTACATATTTTTCTTAGAAAATAGCTATTTGTGCATATCAGTATTTGTAACTTTAACACATTGTTATGTGGAAAATGTTACTGGGAAATAGATCAGCCACTTTAAGGTGCTGTTGTATCTCTTGGAATGAATGAGCTACATCATTTTAACCATTGGTATTGGAAGTCATGACGTTAAATTGAAGGTTTGTTTCCTTTCCTAAGAGCTCTTCTATTTATACATGCCTAAATCTCTAATGTTAGAGGGATACCTGTCTGCATAATAAAGCTGATCATGTTTTGCTACAGTTTGCAGGTGAAAAAATAAATATTAGGAAAAAAATTGTGTAGCTTTATTTCTGTGCAATAACACTTTATTGGGTTAGAATGTTCATACTGTGAATCTCACACACAAATGAGTTACCAAAAGTGATATGCTCAAAGGTGATTTAAGCTTAATTTTCATATCCCTCAGTTTTAGTTACATTTTGACCTTGTGATTAAACCTGCTGTTCTAGCTCAAGTGACTTATCTAACAGGAAACTTGAGTTGAGTTACTCTGACAGGATAGCTGTATAATGAAGGACACTGAAAGTCACTGGTAGTGACTTGAAAAAAGGCTAACTGCTAAAAGATATAATTGTGAGTAGCTAATGGAGTCTTTGAACATGACGTGGTTGTGAGCAGAACAGTATGTGTATTAGCAGGCCAAGGTACAACAAATGGAGTAGTGCTCATTTTATTAAAAATGCACATATATTAGTAAGACCTGTGGAATGTTAATTTATTTTTTTATTTACTGGAATATTTCCTGTCATACTAAAATAGCATCTGTAGAGGAGTAAATGTGGGGCTTGTCTAATCCTTAATAGGAAAGTTGCAACAAGAGTACGTTCATCAAAGTAGTTAGTGGTGGGTTTTAAACACTTAATTTGGCTTAAGTTCAAGTGTAATACCAGAGCTAAGCAATTAATGTAAACATTGTGAATACAAGGACTTCAAGCTTCTGGCCAGTTGAAGAATAAAGATCTAACAGTTTTCAAAATAACAGGAATAAATGGGATCAGTTTATTACGGATATTTGAGAAAATGATGTGGAAGCCAGTTTGAGACAAATGGGAGAATTCCTGAAGGTAAGAAACTTTATTTGTAACTGCCTGCCTGAATGCTAGATCTGCTTATTTCCAGGGGAACTGAAAGGCTTGATCATTGCTTGTATTAATACTCTTATGCTAGGGCTGCTGACTCATGTTGTCTACCTGTGGGGAATGGTGGTTTCCGTATGTTAACTTCTTCTGAAGCTTTGGAGATCCCAAAGGACAGGCAGATGTAACAGATTGCTTCTAGTAGTGTTCCACGCTTAAAGGTCTGTTCTGTCCTGTTGATGTATTTAAAGTTAAAGAGACTTGGAGTCTTGCTTGTCCTTCCGACTAGGACTGCTGGATGTGGAGTAGTGTATGTGTTTTAATTCCTGAGACCCTTTGGGGAATTCTTAGGCAAACCCCCAGCAACTACACTTTTTTCAGGGTGTTAGTGATGCCCTCACCAGTATAATATAAATAGCTGTGTTTCTCTATTGTTGACATCTGTTTTGGAATAATGACACAGGAATGCAGTAAAGAATGGGAATCTTCAAGGGTTTAGAAGGATTTGTGGAACACTTAAATATACTTATTGCAGAGAACTGAATGTCTCTTCAGTGAGATGAAGACCATGCTGTGGAAAGGGAACAATCCTGTGTTCCCTTAATTTCTAAATTGATGTAAACTAGGCTTTGGACAAGTTGTTCTGACCTAAATGAAGCTGTTTACTGCTAAAAGATACTGGAATACATTTAAATATGCAAGGCTGCATATTTAAATTATGCTGCAGAAATAGCAGAATGTCTTATTTTTCCATTACTAGCTTGAATGCATAAAAGGCTGCCAATTCTTACTTTATACCTAATCACACCAGTTTAGTGTATGTTTGCTAACTTCATCAAACTCCAGACAAGTGGCTGAAGATCTTGTATTGTCTTGAATCTCCTTCATATTGAACAGACTGACACCATAGCTGCCTTGACTTTTTTATAAAAGCTATAAGTACAAAATGAATAAATATTTCTCCCATGATTAGAAATCGTGTCTTGTCTTAAAATTTTCTACAGTTGTTCATGCAGTTGCTCACATGACTGTCATAGTTGCTAAAAAGCTATACTCCTGTTAACTTCTAGATATCTTTTTTGCTTTAATGTCAAAGTATTTTACTTGATAACTTTATCCCTCTTTTACAGCAATTAATTTGTTGAGCTTCTAGAGTAATACTTTTAATCCTGATATATATCAGTTCTCATATGTTTAAGATGATGCTGGAAGAGGTACATCATGAACTCTGCAAGGCAGATGGATGCCTAGGTACTGCAGCTTAGTTATTAATTTAATGGTTGCATACTTCCCAAGCACTGCATTGAAACAAATATTGAAACAGGTTAGTTTGAAAAGGACCAAATTTGGTTAGAATCCTGAAAGAGAGCCATAAATATGATGCAAATGTTCTTCTCTGTTGGAGGGAGAAATTACTGGGGCGTAAAGGTAAGCTCAGGAAGTTTTAAAAAGTATGTTTTCAAAGGAATTCATGATTTTTATTTTCTTGTGAACTGAAAAGCGGAAAATAGCAATTCTCAATTCTCTCTTGACTAACCTGTACCTTGTGGTAGAGGAACATAATGAAAATTGCTGCTGATATAAATGACTCCAAAGTGGCCATTATTGAACACAGTTGAAAGTCTGATTAGCTTTAGTTATATCTAGAATTTTAAACATTCTTATTTAAGTATGACTGCCTTGTATAGAAATTGAATTCTCCCTGTGGCTGGCTTAAAAAAAAATTTGCCTCCACAGATAAGTTACTGCATTTGGTCATTTGTGAGAATGTAGTAATCCCTCTGAACCTACTGAGGTAGCATTTTGGGGAGGGTGGGGGTGGTTAGATGCTACTTGCATTAACTTACTTTAAAAATGCATGTCAACTTCCAGTTGAAAAAGTGCAAGTCACCAAAAAGTTTTGGTGGTAAACTTTCCTACAGATCATCCTGCTGCTATGGGGCAATTACTTCTTTAGGTTCTACAGGCATGTTTGGAAGTCTTTTATTTAATGGTAAATTGCCTTTAATTAAAATACTCAGTAGAAGTGAAAGTTCAAAGGTTGTATTCTGTAAGCGCTTCTGTTGTGAGGTTCAGGCATCTGTATGAAATTGCCTCCTGTTGTGCTCGTTGAGCATTAATACAAGTTTTGGTGTCAGGACTGCATAACTAAATTTGAGTTGAAATAGAAAATTGTTTGAGGATTGTCTGGGATTAGAACTGTTGGTGAAGAGAACTGGGAAAAAGTGCATCATGCTGTTTACAAAGCCCTTTGTGCTGAAGGCTCATAAACAGCCTTTTCCATCATTGACCAGTCTTGTTTGATTGAGCATTGTTTCCGCTAATTAGTTGTTCAGATGATGCAGCCTTCTGCATTGTTGCTTGCAACCATTCTTTTCATCTCTTTCCCCTTAATGATCAATAGGTTCACCAGCCACACTGGCATTTCTGCATTTGATGGAGATAATGATGTATATGCTTCTGGTCAGGAAAATTCCAGCTATGAATGCAAAGTAGCTGCCATAAACGAGAAACTGGGAGATGGGGGTGGAGAGAAGAGGGGAGGAAGAATCAAGAACTGTATTTGCTGTTAAATAACATAAAGGGTGTCCCTACACTGACTTCTTCCCTTCCCTGCCACCCATGTTCCCAGAACAAGCCCCTCTTGAAATGGCTCGAAGTCTGGCTGCTTGACTTCATCCAGTAGAAAGACTGTAATCGTAAAAGGGGGGTGGAGAGAATATCCTATTACTTGCTTGCCCTCCCTACCTCAGTAAGGAAGGAGGACAGCTGGCTAGCACTTTCTGGCTCTTATCTGGAAAGATGACAGCTCGAGACTTGGATGGTATTCAGTATGTGTGCTTAAACTCTAAAGCTGTCCGGGGACATGAGTTAATTTTCAGAATTAAAGTAACTTCCAAGTGCATCCAATGAAACTACATAAATTCGAATTTCTGTAGTAATAAAGACCCATAGATTACCTTTCAGCTTGCTTCTGTTTAGTGTGTTTTTACAATAAACTTGTCAATAGTAAGCCTTTAAATAAGAAGAAACTGAGTAACAGGTGATGGTTCTCCCTTCTGCTCTATGAAGTATGTTCTTAAGATTACTACAGAAATGCAACATTGACAAAAGATTAGAGGACAAGTGGGCTCTAGTAGCTACTGCCAGTTCACTTCAAATGAACCTGTGTTCAAGTAAGTGTCCTAAGCTAACCCATCCCCTAATATCTCCCCAGAGGCTAAACTTTGAATAGAACCCTCTTCCAGAGGAGAGCAGGGAACGTGAGAGTAGTATGAGTAATGTAACTTACCTGGGTGCTGATATCCAGTCCTAGACCTCTTGAATCTACTACAATAACAGTCAAAATTGTCTGGATCACCAGTGCAACAAAGTTGTTGAAGCCAAACATCAAAGCATAACGCTCCATACTTAGGTTGACAGCAATCTGGAACCTGAAAATGAATATACAGCCAGGTTAACTGAGCTCTGGAGAGCTTGAGTGCTTGCAACTTCAGGGAGGAAGTTTGGGAATGATTTCATGCTCACAGTGGAGTCTTCATAGGATAAAGCTTTACTTTTGATCGTTACATTTTTAATATCTTCATTTTGATAGAGATCTATTTTTTGTTATTTCACTTTTGCCACATTATTGTGCATCTTCTCTTACTTCGGATAATTTTGCTAAATGACCTGTGTATGTTCATTTGATTATTTAGAGAAGTCTCATACATAAATCATTGGACAGCTAAATGTAGAATAAGGTAATTACTGACTTGGAATAAGCCATTCTTATGGTTAGGTCATACATTTAAGTATAGTCTTATATAGGTTAGAAATAATATTTTGCTGTAGTGACCTATTCAAAAATCTTATTTCTGTGGAAACTTCCGGTAAAAATTGGTGTGAAAGTGATACTTCTGCTGATTCAAATCAATTTAATTGGAACAGTTGTGCATTATACTTACGTTGCTATTGTTATAAGGAACATGTAGCATGCCTTAAATACAAGGTAACCAGCGTAACATGCCCAGATGTTGTCTGTAAAGTACATGAGAAACAGAGAACCAGCATCCATTGCAGAGAACATTCCCAAAGCCAGTTCTCCAGAAAGATCCCAGTCTACTTTGACATATCCAACTGCCATGGATGTTGCTGAACCTAAAAATGAAAAATAATGAAAACTCAAACATTACTGTCCTTCTAGAGTCATGGCATTACTCTGTAAATGGATCATTACAGGAGCTCTTGATACTTTTTAAGACCACAGTAGACTTTGATATTGGTGTGGCTTCTATTTTCTGTTAGTGCTGTGGGAGTCTTCTGGTTTTGCTTTTTTCTTGCTTACAGAGCTTTCTCAGGATGAAGCACTCTGAGAAAGTGCCTAATGCCTAAGGTTGGAGGCAGCAGTGCCTGGCATATTGTTGTTGTGCCATTTTTGACAACCATGATTAAGAGAACAACCCCACCAAGCACTTTCTGTTAAAATATGCCTGGGGGAGTTTAATTCTTTCATGTAAAGCTCTTCATGAAATGACAGTCTGTTGCACTCCTTCATACTTTTTTTTTTTTACCTAATGACAGTATAGCTTCAGTGAAGGTTTTTCTGGTGAAAAATGTCATACTCCTTATTGATAATGACATATAGCAAGAATGCCTTCTACTACTTGTAAGAATGCTATCCAGCTATGGTTAATTTTTGTGCTCCTCCAGCACTGAGGCCTCCTGTGTGTTTATGAAAGCTTTTTGAAATGTTATGCTGAGGTTAGTAGCTCAAATGCAAAAGAAGTCTGGTCCAGGCAGGTTATACAGCAGTGAGTACTGGCTACCCATGGGCTTTTTGGCAGGATAGTACACTAGTGGTCTTGACTTGCTGGCTGAATGTGTTCCTCATCAGAATTCAAAAGTCATAGTAGGCCACCTCCTTCGGTCAGTAACTACAATAGCCAGAGGTTCCTGGTAATGTGAGTGCTTTCTGTACTCCAGAATAGTATCAAGTTCCAGACAGTGCAAAAGCATGAAAGCTCTTGGGAATGCTGCTCAAACCAGTAGTCTTGAAGCTTTGGGGTAATGTTAGTAAAATGCACTTCATGCTGCTTGCAGGGAAGGAGAGTAGACGGACAGTTCCCTGTATTACTTATAAGACTGCTGGTATGAAGGAGATGTGTGGAAGCTTGGAAATGAGGCTCCATTGGTACTGCACAGCTATTTCAATGAAGTTGCACTTTACCTGTGTGCCTTCTGTTTTGTGGCCACTTCAAAGAGGAATATCATTGGGTCAATGGATCATTATGTTGTTGGGTCACAACATGCTTATCCAGGATCACTTATCCTGAAATGACTGCTCATGCACTGTCAGAACAGACTGTCTAGAGCAGATATCTTTTATTTTTTTTTTACTTTTTGTATCAACTCATTTATATGTATTTGGGAGAGGACTAGGCAAGGTGGCATTGCACAAGGTTTTTGAACTGCGTGCTTTGCATTGAATTTATGAACTAAACAGAGCTGTGAATGAAAACTCTTAAAACTTCTTGGTGGAACAAGGTGCCCCAAGAAGGAAAAGATTATATATTTTGTGTGTGCATGTATATATGACTATTTTAAGGACCCCAGGGATAAAAAGCTGTATAGTAAAGAGATGCTTTGCACACTGTTTATATGGGGGTTATGTGTTGGAAGCTGTTACTATTGACCTTAATCCTCATAGGAAATAGTTGCTGAAGACATCGTGAAAGGATGTCACCAGCCAAGACAGATTAGAAGTAGCTGCTAGTGGTTTTTTTACTTACCTAAAAAAGTTGCTATTGCTTCAACAGCTCCGTTGTACACTGCAGAGCTGTGAGAGGGGGCTCTGAAATCCCACAGCACTTGGATGTAATTCACAATCTGATTGAAGCCTGCTGTAGCCAAAGCCCACCACAGGGACCAGTAAAGCAGCTTCCTAGAGCTGTAGCAATCCCTCAAGTCCCTGCTCAGCTGCACCAGTACTCTGAGCATGTGGTTTTGGGGCTTGGGCTGTTCAGCGTGCTGTTGTGGTGCTGGTCGCGTGTCAGCAGCTGCGCAGTCCTTGTCCTGTTGTTGGCAGCTCGATGGCCCGTTGGAACCGAGTGTAGCCACAGCTTTTTGTGGTTGTGGGAGGGTTTCAGAGACACCTTTTTTATGGAAGAACATGCTCTTTTGGGGCATTGGGAGGAGAAAGGAACACAGGAATGCCAGGGACACAGAAGCGAGGGTAATGGCGTTGAGATGAAAGTAGGATACGTCTGCCAAGGAAACCAGCAGCTGTCCCAGCACTGCAGCAACTGTGGCCGCAACAAGGGTGATACTCCTGCAATAGCTCGTCACTCTCTGATAGCGATCGGCGCTGACGACGCTGTAGATGTAGGCGTAATAGGCAACCTCGGTGGCTGTCACCATCCCGTAGAAGAATTCCATCACCTGCATGGCCACCACGCCGTGAGCAAAGAGGAGCAAGAGCCACGTGACGATGTAGCTGATGCCCTGGAGGAGGAGGACGGGCTTGTAGCGCACGTAGTCTGTAATCAGGAAGACTGGGAGCAGGAGTGCGAGGTAGGAGTATGTCCAAACGGGGAAAATCTGGTTGGTAACCTAGAAGGAAATTGACTTTGCTCTGACACAAGCATTATCTTGCATCAAATACTATTCCCTGTGGTAACTGAAAATTAACGTCTGTTTAGTTTCACCTTCCATATGAGTCACTGAATACTGCTGATTACCTCTCCTCTTTGCTTGATTAGAAAAAAAAAGGTGCTCTTTATGGGGGGGAACTGGAGTTGGACTTAATATATAGTTATTACTATGTTGTCTTCACACATTATCTTTAAATATTGTGTGAAAAGTAAGTTCTTGATGAAACAGTATTTGAATAACTTTCTGTTGGCCTTCAATTGCATAGATGCTCCAGAAATATATTATTCGTTTTCCCTCGAATCAGAATAGTTTGGGTTGGAAGGGACCTTAAAGATGATCTAATTCCAAAACCCTACCCCACCCCCAGTTGCTTAAAGCCCCATCCAGCCTGGCCCTGAGCACTTGCAGGGATGTGGCATCCACAGCTTCTCTGAGCCAGGGCCTCACCACCTCCATAGAAACAAATTTCTCCTTGTATCTAATCTAAACCTACCCTCTTTTAGTTTAAAGCCCTTCCCCCTTGTTGTATCACTGCACTCCCTGACAGAGTCCCTCCCCAGCTCTTCTGGAGCCCCCTTTAAGCACTGGCAGGCCACTGTAAGGTCTCCTCAGAGCCTTCTCTTCTCCAGGCTGAACAATCCCAACTCCCTCAGCCTGTCACCATAGCAGAGGTGCTCCAGCCCCTTGATCATTGTGGCCCTCCTCTGGACTTGTTCTAACACCTGTATTTTTCTAAAACTGATCTCCATCCAAGCTAGCAGGTTCTGTTTACTACTCTACACTAAAGCTCAGTGTTTGCCCAGGTAGCTTTGGCTACAGCTGCAGCAGGAGTATGTGTTTCTTCTGGATACACGTCACCAACTGAACTCTGACTGTAAGATGTCTGTTTTGGGGAGGTCTTACCTAGTAAATGCTGGACCTGCTTGGCTATTAGGTCACAATTGCTTGTTCTCAGCTTGAGAGTTAGACTTGAATGGAATTGTTTCAAATGCTGAGAGAACAATAATAGCTGTTTATTGTTTTCTGAACCAGTATGATTGGTGAGCAGCAGGATCACTGCATCTTTCTGGGGGTTCCTTTGGTTATCTGCATTTTAAATTAAGTGACTAAAACTTGGGGAATTAGCTCATGACTGGAGAGTTCAGCTGAGAGTCAGTATCTATACTGTCCTTATTTTTGAGCTGGTTGATGCTGAAATGAGAATTAAGGCATCTCATCATGTTATTTATATGCTTCATGTAAGAAAGCTTTCATTTCTGATTTTCAAAAAAAAAAAAAACCAAACAAACAAAACACCTTTTTCAGAGTAAAAATGGGGTTCATGCTACTAAGCTGGCAGATTCTGCCTCAGCTTTTACTAGTGCAAATCAGGAATGACTGTTCACACTAGTGGTGATGTGGGTGTACCTAGCTTGTGTTGTCTAATTATGCCACTAGATTCATGATTCTCTTTTGATTCATGTCCTCTTTTATTATGAAGCGTGCACCTGAACCAGCCAGTGCTGAGCAGAGGAGCAGAATACAGACAATCACAGTACATGCTTTTTAAAAAATAATTAAAAATTAAAAAACAACTTATGTGAATCTGACTTGCACAGACTAGACTAATGGATGCACAGAACAGCTTAGTAATGTAGGTAATAATCTAATAGGTCATCAGTGGAAGTCTGCTTGGTTGTCTAATGTCTGATCACTGTTTCATTTTCGTTGTTAGTATAATTCCCCAATAAGTATCAATAAATCTTTGTTGCTCCTTTTTTTTTTTCTTGGGGGGAAGAAACTGTCTGACCTGATCTTGCTGAAAGTATCAATTTCTTAAACAACAACCAAAATGGTTTCAAAGCCCAGGAGTGTGGGGACTTCAGAACTTAAACTTGCAAAAGAGGAGAATCCTTATTCTTTTCCAGGACAATCTTAAATAGGGGTATCTCAATAAAATATACCTATCTTACTGAATACTTTTTCTCCCATTCAGTTATTACTGTGAGGCTTACTGCTTTAAGTGTTCTAATTATTACTTAAGAGAACAGTTGCTTACCTGTTCAATTGTTAGATTTTTGTCTGGTCCACTTAAGTAAGGAGTGAGAAAAGATTCTGAAGGCCTCATTGTGGAAAAAAATCCATTCGCACAAATGATGACTGTGGGATAAATCCAGTTGCTGCCTATGGCTCCTTTCCAGCAATCCATGGTCTATGTAGAAACGTAGTGCACCAGAAATTTAAAAAGGTACTGTTCACAATTGCTAAAAACTCATTTGTAAGTTTACTTTTTAACCAACGCTACTTCAGCTAATGCTTCTTTCACCCCGCTTGCTACTAATCACAGACAGCCTGTAAATGAACAACTTGGATCAAAGGGCATTGGTGGCAGACTCTGATCTCTGTCTTGTCTGTCAAAGGTTGTTCTTACTGACTCACTTAAAATTAAGTAGATGTAGTGGAAGAATAAAGATCCATTACAGTCTCATTTCTGAATAGATGAGAGGGCAAACTGTCAGATTAGAGCTCATTCTCAGAATGCTCAGGGAGGCATTTTTCTAATGATTTCCTGTCTGGGAGCCAAGTGGAACAACAGAAGTGCAAGACTTTTTGCAGACAGTAAAAACCCCCAGCAAGCTTGCAACCCTTTGTGAGCTTGGCTTCTTCAAAATACTTTAACACTCATCTTTCTTACTCTCTAGTTGTCTGAGTGAGTACATAGACGTAGTAACTCTCAGCCTCTTGAATCTACCTCCTCAGACTTAAAGAGGGCTTCTGGCTTCACTTTTAAAAGTGGTGATTAAAAGGAAAAAAAAAAGACTTTTCCTCTTTGTAGTTGGCTGCAAAAATAAAGAAACTTGTCTTTTAAGCTTATTTTACTTGCTTAACACTAAGTACCATAATAGGATGTTAAGGCAACATTGCTGTGACCTTAGAGGAAGGTTACAAAAACCAACCCTAACATCAAAACTTGATTTTAAATGACCGCCTCTGATTATCATCTTCCTTGTGTAAATCATTGTACTTAGATAAAATGATTTGTACAAAAGTAGCCTGTGTTATCCTTAACTCCTTAAATTTGTATTTGAATTCTTGATATGTTATCATTTACAAATAAAAATATACTAAAACTCAGCCTAATCAATGACATCAGCATAAATCTTACATCCCTTCCAAATGGGCTGAGTGAGTAGCTTGCACTCTTCCGAATAACCTCTAGGGTCATAACTTACCTGTCAAAACTGGGGTTGTGGTCTGTCTTCCGTGGATTCATGTGCAGTTTCCTCCTAGGATAGGTTCCTGTACTGTAGAAGAGATGTCAAAAGCCACCCTTCAGGATTTGAGGTAGTAAGAAACTTGTGTCTTATTAGTAAAAACTCTTAGGAAATGAACTTGATAAAATGTTAACAGAAATAAATAATAATTCATCTCAACTCTTCTTGCTTGCAGAACTTCCTCATAGAGTGCAGGGGAAGCCTTCTACTTTATAGGTTTTGTCAGCAAGTGGTTCTAACTTTAAGATAAAGGATTAAGACTCACAGTTCTTAATAATGATTAATTAAAAAAGACATGGCAAGAAAGCAATTACTTGGTTACCTTTTTATGTTAATGAGTACCTCTTAAAGGTGTATCCTTCAGTTTGTGGATAAGAATATAATAGCACATGTTTTAAAGCTTAGGCTGACACAGGTGTTTCCTGGGCATAGCACCGAGATCTCTGGGCTCAGTTTTCTGACTGTCCTCAGTGTGGGTGTGTGGGGAGGTAGGACACAGAAAACTTCCTAATGTTTATTGGCCAGAAATTACATCAGAGGATTAGTCTGTCACTTTTCATAATGACAAAAAGTTTAAAAAAAAAAAAGACAAAGTTTCTAAAAAAAAAAAAAAAAAACCACAAAACACAACTACTACTGAGGCTTTCTGCAGCTTTGCTTTCATTCAGCCATTTTTGGACTGGGCTTCCTACTTCTGCCATGGCTCATCAGAAGAGGGAGCTGACCCTGAAGTCCACAGGTGATCTGTGGGATGGGTATTGACCCTGGGAGCCAACCCTGTGGCCCTGGCAGGAGTGGCCCCACATGCTATTCGGAGTTTTGTGAGGTTTTGTTTTACAGTTATGGAAACCTCTCACTCTGCTTCTAGCCTGTAGTGCTAGAAGTGTTCAGGGAAGCGAGGCATGTTCTGTCTCCATGTTTCATGCTCGCTCTTTACAAATGGCTTTTGAGAAATGAAAATACGGAGACGATGCTGCTGCGTAAGTCAATGGCCTACTGCAAGGTGGCTGACTGGCATTCACCTGGTAACCCACACAGTGCTTGGTTGGTACCCAGTGGCTTTGAATAGAAAGATGCAGTTTTCTTGCTGGCATGGCTAAAACTGGCCTTACCAGCTTGCTGGATTGTATCATGGTGAAGACGTGTCTCCAAAACCACTAGTGTTTCAAAGGCAGTTAGTGATGCACTGAGATGGGGCTGTAGCTATGGGGAGCAATGTGTTCCGCTTCAGGTTTTTGTAGTTAAGTGGAATTTTGGTCACCCTGGGAGGAAAGATGAGCTCTTAATACTAAACACAACTGCATGCAAGAGGAGGTGGATTTGTTCAGTTTCCTTTTGCAGATCAAATAGCCTGCTGGGCCCAAACTATGGCCTTTCCAAAGTGTGTGCATTGTATGTGAATGCACAGGTGGATGTGCATATCACTATTTTGGATGAAATCTGATTGCTGGGTTAACGTTGATTTGCAGCTGAAAACCCAAGGTAACATGAGGCTTTACCTTTCTTTTGCTGTTGTTTGTAATTTCATTGTGTCATGTCCTTCCTGACACTCCTCAGAGCTTCCCTATCCCTCCTCCCCTCCCAAATGCTCCTCCAAACTCCCAACCCCACAATTTTTTGTAGAGAGAGAACAGGTATCCAAATATAAATCATATGTATGTTTAAAGACTTTTCTGAAGACAGTGTTCTCTATAGCTGAAAACTGAATATATTGTCTGCTTGGTTCTTTTGCTCTTCAGAGGCAATACAGAGAAGACAGTAAGATTTGACCAGTTCAGAACTTTTACTGTTTTTTCTATCAGTTTTAAATACTAAGTTTTTTTCATTTAAGCACAAATTCTAGTTAGCTGCCAGTCCAGAACTTGCATCTGTATTTGTAAGTAAAAGCCTTAAAAGAGGAAAGAGGTTTTCTATTCATGAGGTAATACTAAGTAGTCCATGCTCTATTGGACTTATGTCCCACAGGCAGGAATATTATGTAGGTAGTTCTGTGGTAATAAAAGATAGTGCTTAGTGGAGGCTAAGTACATCTCCTGCTTTTGCATCTGCATTGGTTAAACTGTTCTGCTTAAAGACAATTTACAACTGAGGATGTCCATGCAGTGCACAATACTAAATAAAATGACTAGAAAACGAGCTGGGTTCATTTGGGCAAGTCCTACTGATTCTTGTGACCTAAAGCAAATTACTTCTCTCCTGCTTAATCTTGCCTCTAGATAGTTTGCCTAGTTCCAGTACATGACAAATGCATGAAAAGCACAAATGTTTGTACAGATGATAACTTTTCTCCACAGGAAACATATTTATTCTGCAAATGCAAAGTATTTTCTATTTTTATTAGTGAGATGTAGGTATTGCAAGCTTGAAGCAAGCTGCAGTACAGAAATAACTTTAACATATGGGTATATTTTTATATTAAACTAAGCATTCACTATGCAAGCTCACTTATCTCTTTTGTCTTCCTGGACTGACTGTCCTTTATGCTAAACTAAATTAGTTGTAGGACTTAAAGTCTCTTGATAAATTCTGAGATGCTGACCCTGACAAATCCTTGGCCAAGATCAGTGAACCTCCTCATCTGGTGAGCAAAATTGCATGGTACTAGTTGTTTTTTTTTCTCATTTCAGTTTTAAACCTTCCTGTTAATCTGGATTCCTATGCAGAGTCAGTCAAATTCCTCAACAACATACTTTTTCTGGACTTAGTCTGTACTACTCAACCTCTTTTTGTATTTTTTTTCTCCCTGTTGAAACAGGAAGACATTCAGTCTTAAAATATTAATTTTACTGGAAGCACAAAGAAACGAGTGGGGAAGGTTCATTTTTGTTTTGACTCTGAAATGTTTACCCTTCTGAGCTGAGATTGCTATGGGTTCAGTGCAGTGTTTAGGTTGCAGTTTTCAAACACGGGCCAAACAACAACTGTGGCCTAGCAGTGGTTGAATGAACCTTCTTCTCAGACAGGTTGTGCAAGCCCTGCCTTTGCGCTGTTGTGTGCAAAAGGTGTGCTTCTGAGGTGGGCTTTCAACCTCCGAATCACCTGTATTTAGGCAGGAAGGAATATCACGATGCAAATGCAATACCTTCTTCCTCTGTTCAGAGCAAGGTTTGCACAAAGCGGGCAGTAGCCCCTTGGCCCGCATGTATGAGCAAGTGTGCGTGGAAGCAGCTTAGCGATACTGGTTGCAAGAGCCAGACCAAGCAAGGCAATGAACTTGAATCTTTGTTGTGCACAGTGGGATGCCAAGGTGGTTGCTGTGCTTTTTTGATTATAAAGTATTGCTGTTAAGCTGTTTAAAGGCAAATAAACAAGAATCTAAAGCAACTTATCATTTATTCTTGGCTTGGTGCCGTTCTGATGATCTTTCTTAGCTGGCATATGTTGTAAGGAAGTGCTGTAATGATTCAGCATAGCTTTTCAGGATTGTGTTGTATGTTCCTCTTGCATTGCTGTTCCCTGTATGCTGCACTAGGAGCTCTTCTCCCATGAGGGCCAGGCCACGTGAGCCTTTGCTTGACTCCTACAGCCGGGTCGTATAGCTGGTCACAGTCTGCTCTTTTGGTTCATGTTCAGCAAGGTTCAGAGGCTCTTTCCATGATCTTGCTATTTTCCTTCTGCATTTGCTTGAGAGAAGCATGCAAATGCTTCTGATCAAGAAAATCCCAGCTATGACTGCAAAGTAGCTCCCATAAATTAAAAACTGGAGATGAGGTGAGAGAAAAAGGAAACAAAAAAATAATGAAAAACACAGGGTAGGGAAACACTGTTTCTCCTGGAGACAGACACTGTTTTGTTTACTTATGTCCTGGCACAATTTCTCTGCTCAAGTTCTTGCTTTGTGCTTAAGCAAAATCTCCTCTTTTCCAGCAAACAGCAGGTCTTTGAGGTATGAAGAACTGCCATGTTTCTACTCCTTGTGCTTCCTAATAACCATCAGAGGGGGAAGGGATGGGAACAGGATTTTTTTTCTATTGCAAAATGTAGAAGTAGCTTCACTACCAGCATGCCCATTACTCACATGGTCATGAATAATGCAAGCGAAGAGTGAGTGAGTCCTTTTTTTTTCGCTCTTACTTGCACATTTCACTGGTGTTACCAAACTGGCTTCAGTAAATACGACATGAATTCATATCAGTCTTTCCGACAACAGTGGCAAGCCTATTTATGATGTCTGTACATGTTCTTAATCTTAAAGATTTAATGTTTAATCTTTCAAAATATCTTTTGCTGTCTCCATGCAGAATATCTGAATAGCTTTAGTTTTCTTCACGTCCATGGGAGTAGGAAGCTGTCCCAACTTCTCAGACACTGTCTGAGAAATTGCAGAAGTCAGTAAATTTCAGTTGACTTCAACATGAGTGGAATTGCCTTGACTGAAGCTATTGGCACTGATGTGAGATAGGATATCCCACGCTACATTATATGACCAAACCATGGGCAGAAAGATTTTATTACTCACCTTGAGATACAGACCAGATTTGCTCCTGGGCTGCAATTAGAAGTGATTTTTCTTGGTAAACTTTTGAAAATGAATCAGCTAATCAGTGAAATGGAAGCAAATTAACAGTACATACCTGAGTCACTATGTCCAGTCCCAGGCCTTTTGAATCCACTACGACTATTGTAAGGATTGTCTGAATCACCAGTGCGATGAAGTTGTTCAATCCAAACATCAAAGCGTAGCGCTCCATGCTCAGATTTATGGCGATCTGGAACCTAAGGTGAGACTGGCTGTCAGGTACTTCACACTGGGTGGAAAGCTATTACTCTCCATGCGGTTGATAGAGAAATGCATCATAGAGGTGATACCCCAAGGGTGGGCTAAATGGTGCTTCATCTGTTTGATTGCTCCCAGCAGTGTCCTGACTATTGGAGTGCATTTCAATGACTTTGTACTTGTCTGTGTTGCTTTTTGAAACCACATCATGTGATCAGAAGATCGGATCTTCTCTTCTACCTTCCGACTGTGCCAGCCTCAGGCAGATGGCCTGTGGTTCCCCTCTTGGGCCTCAGAAAGCTTAGCAATATCAATAGGGCTTTTTCTGAGTGCTCAAACATTGCTTCATTTGGTGGTCTTGTGTCCAACTCTTAGCAGTGCCATAACTGTCTTGAAGAGTTGAAGTTGGATATAAGGGGGGGGGGGACGGAATACCTCATAGGGAAATAAAGCACTAGGTTAGGTTTCCCAGACAGGTTGTAAAGTTTCCATGGCTGGAGGCTTTGAAGGCTTGGACGGACAAAACCATGACCTGATCTGGCATCGGCAGGAGATCTGCCCTGGCTGGGAGGTTGGACTTAAGTGGTCACCATGGGTATGTTCTAATCCCAGGAACTGGACTTGATGATCCTTATGGGTCCCTTCCAACTCGGGATATTCTATGATTCTATAATCAAAATTTTTATGAAGTGAATCACTTTTTGCTCTGTGGCTTAGTGGAGGTAGAATGAAGTTTATTCTTGTCAAGAGCGCACAGATTTTTTTTCCTTGCAATATCATTTTTGACAATAATTGGAACATCTATCCTAGCGATATTTACCTCCCAAGTTTCTATTTGAACAAATCTATCTGCTCTTCCTTCAGTATGCTTTGCGCTGACTTTCAGCAGGGCTCATTTGTGCAAGCTTTTATTCTTTTTCTATTGAATATATTGAAGTAGTTCAGGTGTTATCCACTATAATGCACTGAAAATCCACCAAAATATAAACAGGGGATTCAACTGACTTCGTTCAAGATGGGTATCATCTTGTCATGCACTGCAGTTATAGCAGTTTTTAAATTATCTGAGTTTTTTAATTAATTATCTGATTTTTTTAAATTATCTTGCTTTTGACACAAAAATGCATCTGATATTTTTGTTAATGAAATAGTATAGTAAAATTTTGAGCTAGTCCGAAGGCATTCTGATCAATACAATAAGTGGGAAAATGTGTTTATATTTTTTCTATATCTGACAACAAAATAGCTTGATCTCGTAAGAGGGTCATTTGCATTTAAATGTGCTATGCTATTATATTTTGTTTACACCATAATGTCATTAAAGATATATGTATAAAGTTGTGCTGGGGAATGCTCGTGGCAAATCTTTTCCTGCTTTCACATAGCTCATATTTTGCAAGCTATCAACAAGGTGGTCGAGATATAAGGAGATATTAAAAGATGGTTCTTGATCTGCTTTTTAAAGATGGTTGTGTTGTCCCCACATCTCCTATGCCAGTGCTTGTGCAAGAGGAAAGTAACTTAAATGTTTTGCTATTAACATTTCCTGTAATAGTAAGGATACTTTATACGTTTAGCTTCTGCATAGGCAATTGTTCAGTGTTCTTCTGATAACTTATGGCTGTTTAGAAGGATGAAAACAACGTAAGTGGGCATTTAAGTGTCCTCATCTTTACCTAAACAGTTATGTCTAGTGTTAGATCTGCTATCTCTTGAGTAAAAAGAGGAATGCCCTAAGTATGCTTAAAGTAGGGTTAATATTACGCACATAATGGTAGCACTGTAAGGGTTTATACTTACGTTGCTATTGTTATAAGAAGCATATAGCTTGCCTTGAAAATGAGGTAGCCAGCATAACATGACCAGATGTTGGTAGTAAAGTGCATGAGGAAGAGGGAACCAGCGTCTATTGTGGAGAAGATCCCTAATGCCAGTTCTCCAAAAAGGTCCCAGTTCACTTTCACATATGCCACCATGAAAGATGTTACCGAGCCTAGAGAGGGAGGAAAAAAAGTAAATGTTGCATGTGTTCTATAGCCTGCATCACCAAGTGCCACCCTCACATACCAAAAGGCAACGCTGAATAATGAAGCAGACTAGTTCAGAAACTGTGCAGATGGATGGTCATTTTTAGACAACAGCATAAATTATCTGCAATTCTTTTCATAGTATTTTACTCCACTTCTTGGATAAACTGTCTTGTGAAAAGATTCGTTGTTTATCAGTGTAGTACCCAGCAAGCTCAAAAGGAACAATTCTTCCAAATTCTTCCAGCTTTTGTTGCTTACTAGCTTGGTTGTATAGTAAGCCAGTTACCTTTTAGGTTAATGGATTAGCTAGCTCTGTGCAGCTTGTAAAGGGACTAAGCTGCCAAAAAAAAAAAAAGGCAGGAGGGGAGGGATGACTTCTGTCAAGTATCAAGTGAATGTACTCAAGAAAACGAAAGGATAAGCAGTGTTTTTTCTTTTGGTGGGTCTGCTACAAAGACATCTGTTTTGAAAGTAAGCGGTCAGAGTATCCATCTTAGGTGTCTTGTGCAATTTGAAAACCTCTACACTGAGAACTAGGTGATTCCAGGAGAAAGAGGAATTCATCATGGAATAGGCACTTTAGGAGTTCCTTCTAATCCATCAGTCACTTGGTCTGTATTAGCTGTCTCCCTCCAGACCAGAGTAACTTTTAACAGATACTTAAAAGTATCTGTTTCTCCTTATCGACAGGAATGGTAACTTGAATGGCCAGATGCAACATAGACATACTTATTTTCCCTGGTGGATCACGCCCCAATGTCTTGTGCAAGTCCTCCACAGCAGCACAGTGAGAGTGTGGAACCACTGCCAAGTAAGGGTGGTACACTCAATTTGCCTTTGGATATCTTTGCTTATATGAAGCAGGCATCTGCTCCCACTGCAAAAGAGTATGGTTAACCTCAGTAACATCACGAATTCAGTAAGCATTTTTTCCTGTAAATCCCTGTATCTTGGAATTGCTGAAATTCTTTGTTTCCTGCTCTGCAAGAGCATTTTAATAGAGAAATATCTTAATGAGAGGTTTAAGTTCTTGTATAAAATATTTATGGAAAAACTTATCTTTGTAAGCTGATACTATTGCTATGGGAACTGTTGTGATGCTTGCTGGGGGGATGGGAGGCAAGATAAAAAATGCAAAACCTTGTAAAAGAAACATGGGTGCCTCCGAATGGATCAAGCAGCTGGATGGAAGGTCTGTGTGACGTGTACGCTTCTGCATGCTGGCAGGATAAAGTTTGGTGCCCTAGTCATACAGAAAAATAGCATAGCTCATGTTTGAACTGTTTTTGTACATCAAAGAACTGGATCTCGAATGCACAATACATATACTGTTTCCTTGGAGTATCTGCAATGGAAAGGAACTGCAAAACTGTTCTAAAGTAAAACTTTGGAGGCTACCTTTGTGACTGATGCTTAAACATGAACTTACTCAGGAAAGTTGCTATTGCTTCAACAGCTCCGTTGTACACTGCAGAGCTGTGAGAGGGGGCTCTGAAATCCCACAGCACTTGGATGTAATTCACAATCTGATTGAAGCCTGCTGTAGCCAAAGCCCACCACAGGGACCAGTAAAGCAGCTTCCTAGAGCTGTAGCAATCCCTCAAGTCCCTGCTCAGCTGCACCAGTACTCTGAGCATGTGGTTTTGGGGCTTGGGCTGTTCAGCGTGCTGTTGTGGTGCTGGTCGCGTGTCAGCAGCTGCGCAGTCCTTGTCCTGTTGTTGGCAGCTCGATGGCCCGTTGGAACCGAGTGTAGCCACAGCTTTTTGTGGTTGTGGGAGGGTTTCAGAGACACCTTTTTTATGGAAGAACATGCTCTTTTGGGGCATTGGGAGGAGAAAGGAACACAGGAATGCCAGGGACACAGAAGCGAGGGTAATGGCGTTGAGATGAAAGTAGGATACGTCTGCCAAGGAAACCAGCAGCTGTCCCAGCACTGCAGCAACTGTGGCCGCAACAAGGGTGATACTCCTGCAATAGCTCGTCACTCTCTGATAGCGATCGGCGCTGACGACGCTGTAGATGTAGGCGTAATAGGCAACCTCGGTGGCTGTCACCATCCCGTAGAAGAATTCCATCACCTGCATGGCCACCACGCCGTGAGCAAAGAGGAGCAAGAGCCACGTGACGATGTAGCTGATGCCCTGGAGGAGGAGGACGGGCTTGTAGCGCACGTAGTCTGTAATCAGGAAGACTGGGAGCAGGAGTGCGAGGTAGGAGTATGTCCAAACGGGGAAAATCTGGTTGGTAACCTACAAGAGAAGAAATCTGTGTAATTCCTCTTTGGGAAAATAAGCTCATTTATTTTAAATGGCTTTACAGAAGGGAAGAAGAATTCATAATATACACAACCATGCTGGTCTGAAGCACCATGAGTGTGTTGAACATGCTACTGAATTTTAAATTTTAGAAACCCTGTTATATATTTTGAGTCTTTTACTTATGCCACCTGGAGCAAATTGTAACCTTCCCAAGCTGGTTACAGTTTTGCTTTTTTTTCTCACCTTTGTCTTTCTTTAAAGGCTTTGTTTAAAATTTTACTTTTGATTTTTGGTGCTCCATGTAAAAAAAAAAAATAGTAGAATAAAACCATACCTCATCTATTGTCAGATTTTTATCTGGTCCTGTTAGATAAGGGGTTAGAAAAGGTTCTGATGGCTTCATCATGTAGAAGAATCCATAGAGGCAGAGGACCAGGGTGGGGAAAGTCCAAGTGTTAATTTCTTCTTGCTTCCAGCAGCCCATAATTCGTGTAGCAAAGCTGGGGAGGAATTCTGTTAGAAAGATGATACTGCCCATGCAAGCACAAAGATATTTTGTAGTTGTAACTTCTGTTTTGTGGTAACTTCTGTTTTGTGGTTTCTAATGTTAAGGAGTGTTCTTTAGAGGTTGGCAACTGGAAAGCATTTTTCTTCACTTTAAGTGAAAAGCTTTCTGTACATAATCTGCTGTTTATCTCCGTGTAGACAGGCTATAAAGAATGATTTGGAAGATCTTTGAATGGGAGACAAATTACACCGTCATTCATTCTGCACTGACCAAGCTAACCACTGGGGAAGCCTTCCTTCATCTAGGAAGGCTTTTTTTTTCCTGGACATTGCTGAGCACTGAGATGCCCCCCAAGCACCATGTTGATTAACAAGCATCTAGTTCACAATCACTGTGTTTCTCCTTGGCCTCCTAGATGTGTGTGGCTTTTCTGTCATGGAGAGCTAGAGCCTAGTGAATGAGAGTCACTAATAGATACAGAAAGGATATCAAGCCAGATCCTCAGCTGAATTTATTGCTGCAGATTCATCAGAAGTCCAGTTTGGATGTATGCCTTCTATATTCAGTCTATAAAAAACATCTGTGGTTACAAAAAGTAATAGTTCACATTAAAATGAAATGAAGCAGATACTTGGGCTCTTTTCTCTAGCTGGGACTTATGGAATAAATTAAATCTTGGTGCAACTCTTCTGGAAAGAGCCCAAGAGAAATCAAAATGGATATAATGGGGGGAATGCAGAGGAAACTGTAGGTTATACTCCATAGTCATGTTGGTGTAGGCAATATCAGGAATCTAAACTTGCAGGGTTTATCTTCTGGAGCCCTCTGGACTGTTCCTGTTGCCAGCTGGTGTTGCTGTTGCTCTGCAGATGTCTATCTACTTCCTGGGAACTCTTTTCAGGCAAAATATTGTTCTAATTTTAAAATAGTATTTTTGGGGGCAGTGTTTTTCCTCAACTCTTTTAAAGATGAGTTAAGATCTACCCCAAAATAAACGTTCATGCAGCTGTTGACTGCACCATTCCTGATTGGTTGGGTGGAAGCTCCTCTTGTTAGGGTGCAAAGTTACCTGGGGTGTGATATATAAAGTATGAGGTAGCAAGTGTTCTGCATCTTTTAGAAGTTCATACCATGAACACATTTTGCTAATGATACACAAAGAAAAGGTTTGGATCAAAAGGAACTTGAATTATTTCATTTTATGCTATAACTTCTGAAACTACTGACATTACAGGATTTACAGCAGAAATTAATTTAGCTGTATGTCAACTCTGCAGCGTGAACCACTAGAGGGCAAGATGACCTCAGCAAAGGAAAAATGTGACTGGGACACATTCAGAGCACTCAAGGAAAGGCATTTCTGCCCCTCCTTCATTCCCTGTTGTTGCAATAGCTTCTGCTGCAAATAGAGAGTTGGCAAGGACTAGTTTTGGCCCTGCCTAGGATCCTTCTTGCTTAGTCACCAAAATATCCTCTCACTATCCTTTCACATGATAATCATTAATGCCTTATAGCACCCTAATGCCATATGAACACTTAATGTGCTACTGAAAGACTCTGAGACAGGCACTAAGAAGAGGGTGGTGAAGGGCATCTCTAGCACTCTAATCTCCATCAGAGGTCCATATTAGCTCCATGATTTAACCAGGTTGCATTTTTCCCTTGCCAGATTAGATTCTCAGGTTACATCTGCTCCTGTCTCTTTTGGGTCTTGCTGTGCTCGCTCTACAGCGGGCAGGCTCTGTGGAGTGAAAGTGGCAGGTTTCAGGGACCCTTTTAAAATACCCCATGTCTTGGGATGCAAGTGGGACATGGACAGATTTCTAGGGAGGCTGGAGGCTACTACATGCCCAAGGGCTCAGAGAGCACTGGGTGGTGCGCCTCTGGCACTGGCCCTTGGTAGCAGGGCTGTGCCATCAGCTGCAGTAATCTGTTTCAAACTGTGTACAAAAAAACTTCAGGTGTGCCCTGGTAAGTTCATTCTTCCATTCCCAACACATGTGCTACTTGGGGTTAGACATGCAGCTCTTCTCTGGAGATTTACTAGTGGAGGCACCTGTGCTAGACTAGCAGATATTTTAGATGAGAAGTTTCCCACCTGATTTGAGCAGCTGAGGAGCCAAGAGGTGCAGTGGGGTGAGGGTGTGCAAGGGCAGCCTGCTCTGCCCTTAGGGAGCCAGGAGGTGGGCAACAACCTAACTGCAGTGGGGTGCGTGCTCACCTTGCACCCCAGCACTGCTGTATCAAAGGGCCCTGCTACAGCCTTAGCTCAGCTCTGCTGGCCACCACTATCGTTGTCACTTTCTGCACTTATAGCCACAAACGTTTGACAGTGAAATCTGTACCTCAGTGCTGAAGTGGAAGGCAGCCAAATTTTTCCCATTCATTCACCCCTTAGGATCAATTTTTTTTCTTTTATAACTAGGTTTTTCTTCTCTTTTGGAGAGATGGTGGGATGCCTTGGTGTCCCTCTGCGGAAAAATCTCTTTCTTGTTTTCACTGCATGCTCCATCAATTCTTACTTAGTGCCAGAGCCACCCACTCTTCTCCCGCACAGCATCGCTTAGCCCCCAGTTCCCCACTGGACTGCTCTCTTTTCTCCTCCGTCTTTCCCCTGTTGCTGCAGGATTTCCGAAGCTCGTATGTAACCATACCTTGTCTGCTTGAGCTCCTCCTTTCCCGCTTCCATGGATAATGTCCTCTTTTAGTATCTCCAGTCTCTTCTGGCTGTCCTCTCTGTATTGCAGCTACTGGACTGTATTTATTTTTTGTGCTTTTCCTGTTCTTCTGGTATTTCAACTTGTTCTGATGACACCTCCTTTGAAAGCATTTCCAGCTGGCACACTTTCAGCACCCTTAAAGGAACAGCCAGACAATCCTGGCCTGTTCTTGCCCAAAGGCAGCAGTAAATCAAGACTGACACCATGGTTTGATGCTTGACTGGCACAAAAGCAATAGAGCTAATCCTGTTCCAAAGATTTTTGGATCTATTTGGCAGGGTACATGGCTTGGGAAACTGCTCCATATCAAGGTGTAACAGTACCCTATGCCTGAGTAATGACATAAACAAGGGAGAGCAAATGCCAGTGTTATAAGGCTTAAATGTTTTCTTACTAAATACCTTGTTTCATGACATTGTCAGCTTTAAAAAGTAAAATGCTTTGCTTCTGTTTTGCTCTTGGTTATTAGCAGACTTCTCACATCTTTTGCATAGGAAAAAGTCTCAAGGCCCTACTGAAGATGGAGATGATCCTATAGTCATCTGTGGAAGTTCCTGTGGGATACAAAACAGTGAAGAGTGCAATTCAGAATGCACAGATATGCACAGAAAGTATGTACCTAGGAACTCAGATCTCGTTCCCACCCCCCTGCTTCCAACATATAGGTCTGGAATGAGGGATACGATAACTTCTTAGAAATGTGGCCAGTACAATAGGAAAGTTACTGCTAAGATGCCTTGATCACTTTAGAATGGGAGAAATATCCATGAATAAGAAAAATACAAGAATTTTCCTATAGGTCAGTAGTGTGCCTTTAGCTGTGGTTTCAGCCTGGCCACATTTTTGCAACATATTTGCCTTCTCAACACTCAAAGTTTTGGGATTAGTGATGTTAACAAAGTGATTCCTGCATACTGCCTTTATCAACCATAAATTCATGAACCATAAATCCATCTAATTCCTCTTGGGACACTGCTGTGTGCTGTGGATGAGCTTTAGCGAACGTATGTGAAACTAATGCGTGAAGATGTGATAATTCCTTTTGGCACTTTCCCAGCCATCAGACACTCTCTGGCACTTATTCCAGAGCTATCTTGCTCTAATTCTCTGCACGGTTAATTGAATCTATAGCAATAGGAAATGACAGCTCATTTGAGACTGTATAGCTGCATTTGATATTGTTCTCAGGGACTCTTGCTAAAATGCAGAGAAACTGTTGAAGTGCATAGTGTTACTCTGGGTCTGTATTGACTTAACTGAGGTAAGAATCTAACTCAAATTTCTTGAAACAAACAAACAAAAAAGCTGTTTTTCCTGTAGTGTAATAATGAGAGAATGATTTCAGTGCCTTCCAGTTAATGCTTTTTTTTGCTTTCAGATCCTCTTTCATCCTCTATTAGCTTTTTTTTTTAAGCACTCCATAGTCCCTGTCCGTTGTACCTACAAGTCACCCTTCTTCAGTGATTCATATCTGAACGCCAAATGGAAGATAGTTAAAATGCAATGGCCTTGTATAAGCATTTGGTCAATTTAGGCCCTATGTTATAAGCTGCCTGCTGCAGAGCTTAATCACTGGGTTTGAAGGGGACTGTGCTCTTTATGCTGAGTTTGAACGTAGTCTGGTTGGAAGCAAGTGTTCTGCTTAGGCAGGTGGGCTGGGGGATATATTTATAGCTGGCATCCAAATTACCTTTCTTTGGGAAAGGGAAGACATGAAGGCCTAGAGAAAAAGTGAGTTTTGTAGCAGTAGTATATCTTAAGAGTTTATACAACGTGAGCTGTAATGCATCAAGGAGATGGGAAAATGCTGGGAAGGGAAGGGGAAGAAAAGGCAGTAAGTGAACAGGGCTGCGAAACTCTCTCTCCAGGGCTTTCTCCTGCTCTATGGGCTTGATCCTGGCACTGCTATCTCTGGTGCTTCACAGGGCTGCACCGAGGCTTGAGAGCCTCACCTCGGCTGAGAGAGGTACATCTCTCAAGGTGGGGCTGCTAGGTCTGTCTCCCTGACTTTCTGGTTGAATGCTGGCTTAGGCACAAACTTCCAGCTCCCAAATCACACCTGTTTCTTGACACCTGCCTAGCACAGAAGAACATAGTTTGCAAATCAAACCGAAGGCTTATACCTTTTGGAGAATGTGTATTGAGCTGCCTTTAAAGAGTGATAGCAAAGAAAGTTTAGTGTGGCCAATACTAGAAATTTTTCTCAAAAAAGAAAATACCATCTATGGTGGTCAAATAGCATCCATGCACAGAAAGGCCACGGTGTCAGTTATGAATATTAAACTGTCTCTTTGTTGGTTTCCTCAGACCCAGGAGTATTTACAGGGCAAGTTCACTTTTTAATTTATGAACGCACAGATCATCTGTTCTTGTACGCTCAGTACCTGTTTGGGGAATGAGCTGCTGTTCACGATCTGGGTATGAGCCCCACTGTGCACAGGTGAGGGTTTCCATGACTCACCTCTCAGCTGAGCTGCTGAAGCATCTTGCTGTGGAGAAGACGGTCACATGCTGGTCTTGAATGCTTTTCATTTGAGACACTTAAATGCTTATGCAAAGTCCAGTTTAGAATATTCAGCTAGAAAGTACCGAGTGACACTTTTATTTAGTTAGAAAGTACTTGCCCCAAGGAGTAAGTTAGAAAATATGTTCAATCAAGCCAACATTTCAGGTACTTTGGTCTAAATGTAGAGCAATTCCTTACTAAAAGGAATGATGTGACATTATTTTTCACTGCACTGCTACTTAAGAGGCTAATGCCCTTCCTTTTTTATCTGTTCTAAATGCTTAATAAAGACAGGGCACCGAAATAGTCACGCTTCGTATTCACATGTCACCGCAGTGCACGTCTGTTTACACCACACGGTAGTGGCTGGTGGTAGCGGTGCAGTATCTGGAACAGAGAGCATCGTTGTTCTGGGTCATTGGGAGGTTCATTTTCCTTCTCACAGGTACCATTTTAGTGGTTGCACACCGAGATGTTTGCATAATGAAGGCCTGGAGCTCTTGCTAGAACGTGCTACCAATGTAGCCTGGAGCATGTAGAGGTTTTGTGATGAGTTGGTTGACCTCTGCTTACAGAGCCATGCTTTAGTTCCCTTTTACATCCTGTGCTGAGTCAGGAGGCTTTATCCTGTTAATTTATTGTTATTGGCCAGGGAAAGTTAACTTTAATATCTTTAGCTTTCTGGAAAATAAGTCACTGGTTATATTTTCTTTCTTGTTGCATTTTCACTGTTGAACTAAATGCAGGTGTCTGGTTAACACCTCCCTATATATGAGAGGCTGGGAAAGTAGCACCCGAATAACAGTGGGTGTCATCGTGGGATCACTGCTGAGACCTTACAGGGATGTATGGCATGCTTGTTTACATTGCGGTGACCTGCACTGTGGTTCTCTGGTTTGCTCCCCATCTTTTGAGAAAGCCTGTCAGACTTTGAGGTTTCCCCGTAACAGCATCTCACGTTGTCTGAGGACTGGGTTTGTTAGTTGGTCAATATCCTCTTTTTACTTTCTTGTTTACTCAGCACAGCAGCTTGTTTTCTGGCACAAAACGTGTTCTGGTGCAGCTCTCAACTGAGGGGTGTAAAAAGCAGTACAGTCCAGAGGAGCCACAGAACAGAGCTGAAAAATGTTCTAGCTTGTGAAGCTATCTGCTGAGACTGTTGTGCTGCAAAATCAATTGTTCAGACTGATGCTCTGTGTAAACTTTGAGGTATCTTCCCCTTCTGATTTATAGGCTTGAAAATGTTGAAAAGTTAAATTTTAACACTTTCAGCCTTACTTTTTATGGTTCAAAACTACTTTTGAACAATAAAAGCAAGTTTAATAGATGATAAAAATTCCAGGCTTGAGAGAAAAAAAAAAATACTTTTATTTATGTTCACTACCTTTCTATAAGGCACTAACAGCCCTAACAGCACACTAATTTCTGTTGCAGTTGTACCAATAACGAAATGCTATCTTGAAACACTTAAAACAGAGAACCAAAATCCAAATCTAGTGTGATCTAAAGCCTACTGGAATTTGGAGAAAAACTACCTCTTGTCTTCAATGAATGTTACGGTACGGTAGAAAGGCTTACAGAAGTGTGAGTTATGGCTCAAGTAGTTCCTTTTGTTTTCCTTACACTTTCCTTCCAGATCAGTGGAGGACGAGAACTACTTCTTTGTCATTGGGATTCTCTAGGACTTTATTTTACATAGTGGTTACTGTATGTCTGAAGCTGACCTTTTATATCAGCGGTGGCTGTTGCTGGGTGTACTGTGCTCTTTTTCCTCTGCCCCACACACAGTATGTTTCAGCTCTTCCAATGGCTTGAAGCCATCACTGTTTCTAGGAAAAACAGTGGTTTAATGGTATTCATGGATGAGACAGGATAAATGCTCCCAGTGAGAGAAGATGGTTGAATTTTTGTTGTAACTGCAAAGCTATCTTTCACCATCATGTTAAGATTGTCAGTGCGGTTCACAAGTTGGCTTTGAGTTCTTTGCTTCTGAAAAAAAAAAAAATGTGGTTGAGAGAAACATCTCTTTCTGTGGCTAATAAGAGAATTTTGCTCAGTACTTCCTTGATATGAACTACATTACACTTAAGAATGAGAAGATCATTTTCATAAAATACTAAATGCTTTAATAGTTATGGCCTATTTTTCCTATCAGTGCCAACCACAGATCACTCTTGTGAAGCTGTGAGCGCCACATGACCAATGAGCTAGCCAAGGTCCATGGCATGACTTGGGTCCAAAAAGCTGATCAAGCACGTAGTCTGTGGCTATAGAGGCTTGTGCTAACTCTCACTTATTTTTGATAGAAATGCAAAACCTCATTTTTACTTCAGTTCGATAATAGTTCAATAATTGTTCAATGTTGTAATAAAGAAGAAACCATACTTTTAGGAGTTCAGGGAGAGAATAATAGTACCTATTAAGCTTCACCTTTTAGAATTTGGAGGACACTTCAGTCATTCATGAATGTGTGCAATATGCAAATTCCAGCACCAAAAAAAAAATCTCCCGGGAGGATTTCTGCTTAATGGCTGGACCTCGTAACTTTGCCATCACTATTTTTTTGTACAGTTTGGTTCAGTGCACTTTTAACTTGTTTTAGTCTTTGCTCGCTTTCTTCATCTCCAGTTAAGTAACAAAAAGGAAATGAAATATAGGTCAAACAATCTTAATTAAGTTGGTTAATACTTCTAGTGACTAATGGTGACTTGCTGTGGATTGCCAAAGAGAGATGGGAGGAAAAACCTGAGAGGATTTCTAAGTAACTTTCCATGTTGAAATATCTCTTTGGGGAGTGTTCGTTTGTACACTTGATGTGTTTATCCTATGAACCTCCTACTAGTGGCAGTTTTTACCCTGTCGTCATGGATGGACATCTTGTTTCAGAGTAAAAATTTGCATTTTCACAACTTGGGTAAGAAATTTCACCTCCACTCTTATCTATTCCTTCCCCCTCCCCTCAAGGTACATCTCATTGCAGACACTGAGAGAGTTTGAATCATTGCAACTGCCCAAGTAGTGTAAAGTCCTGTGGGAAGAACATTTGTTATGTCTAGACAAGTGCACATAACTAGCCAGATGCTGATGCTTTGTTTAATGTTATATGTCTAATGATATTTGAGAGATACTTAACATAAACCACATATGCATCAGGCTGCTAGCGTTTGATTGAAAGTAAGAGTTCTTTTAAAACAAGTGTCCTGTATTCTTGTAATACTTTGACTCCATGCCAGTTCAGAAGGGTTTGGATAACAGTCACCAAACACTTGCAGTGAAACACATTAGGGAGGCATTTTTTTTCCCAGCAAAGTGTAAATTTTTTGTCCCTTTGAAAAATAATGATTTTTTTTTACATGATCCAAGATTTTCTCTGTGAATAGCTAAGGTTCAGAAAAGGAGTTTTAAGGGTATATGAGGATAAGCAAGACAGTTGTGTTATGCAACAGAATCTGTAAGAGTCAAGGTAGAAGGACCTAGAGCTGTTGTTTCCTTGGAAAAAGAGCAGGACCCTTGGACAGATAAGTCCAACCCAGCTGTTTTGGCAACTACAGTTTAAACCTCCCCTTAGGAAAGTCCCCCATAACATAACTCTGCACTGCTGTAAAGCTATAGTGACTGCAGCACTTGAGAAGGCCAGTGTCCGTGGCTACTCTGCCAATGCTCATATTACAATCAATAAATTATGTTAACTAACATCTATTAAACACAAACATGGTTGTCTTTTTTTTTCCCCTGTTTAGCAATCCAAAACAAGCAGGTGTTACTGGATAGTTTTAAGCTAGTCTTCCAGTAATACATGACAAAATCCCAGTTGTCAAACATGTACTAAGTAGCCCGGAGTGATCAAGTGCTCTAAATGTCAAGTCTGGTTTAGTAAAACCTTCAGTCATTGAGTTCTAGGTCAGCCTCAAACTTTACCATTTCACATTACTTGGTTCTTCCTTATATTTTCTTTTTAGTTTGTTTTGCTTTTTTTTTTTAATGTCGACTTGAGGAAGAAAACACAGAACAGTTGAGGAAAAGATGCTTTACATTTTCTAAAATATTTTCTAATTTTTAGACAAAACTATCATTGTGTTTCACTGGAATTTATGAATACCTTCAGCCCACCTAAAACTTCACTTCTAATTATATTGTGATTTTTTTTCTTGCCTGTCTCTATTCCTGTTTACAAATTGACAAAATCTGGAAAATGTCACACTCTCTCCCTTTCATAATTGCCAAGGCATGACATGCTTTTCTACTTTGAGTTAAATATTTTTAAGTGCAATCACTTATTTGTTAATACCGGAAGGCAACTTGATGTTCAGGCTGTGGATTCAGGTCAGAGGTTCATTTCTCCCACCAGGCATATAATTTCTCTGTAATTGCATCTAACAAATGTCTTTCAACAGTATTTCTATATCTGTTCCTCACAAGGTGCAACATATAATTATTGAAAATTAATTTCCTCCTTCAGAGAGGGATTTTTGTTAATCAGTCATGCAAGTGCTGAAGTGAATGAAATCACTGTATTGCATCACAGTAATGCCAGAGGTATTGAGCAAGTAATGTGTGGAACTTTTATGCTTGGGATTTATTGTACATCTCATCACTGGGGATTATGCAATGACTAAATCCCCTGGTTTGGCCCTGTTCCCTTGAACTGGTGCCTTCTCCTGCACTTTGCTCTGCCCTAAACAACTGGAAATTACAGAAGGGGATTTCCCTTTAGTACTCTTTTTCCCTAGTTGATCAGCTGTGTTGCTATAATTCTTTATTTTCAGCAGTCTGGCCAAGAGCAGTAATATTAATAAAACATCTCTTTGTGAAGAGAGCTTAAAATAATAATAATAAAAAAGGTAATTTTCAATTTAAATAAAAATTGGCAATGTGATTCTCATTGTAGGCAAGAGGTAAAGATATTATTGGCAGTGTCTAACATCAAGGTAGGTAAGAGATTTAAAAAAATAAAGTTGTTTACTATTAGACCTAAACCCATAAAGAAGTCACTATAAACTGTAGTGTATCAATCAGTGATTACAGTGTCCCTCCTCTGTGTCTCTCTTCAGAAGTTAGTGGTATGTTTTAAGCCTTGCATCCACATGACTCTTCTGGGTACTCATAGAACCACATGGCCAAGTATATCACCATTGTGGGTCCCCATTTTCAAAAAATTTCAAGCAGTTTTCCAAATCATGAGCAGTTCTGAATTCTGTGTGTGTATACAGCTTCTCATATGCAGTTTCCCCTGATGTGTCCTCTTCTTTTACAGCTCTAACTGAACTGCTGTACAGCATTACTACCTAGTTTGTGTTAGTTCATCTCTTAAAATATATACAGTAGGGGTGAGGCCTGTTCTCCAACTTTGACCTCTGGAACAAAAGCAGGGCAGTTTTAAGAGAGGCTGAAAACTTTGTGGATCCATGCTTTGGCATTTTGTCTTACTGCAAGCATATCAACAGGGAGGGAGAGCTGGGATGTGATAGGGGCTAATGAGGGAGCAAGAAGAGGAAGGGAAGCTTTTCAACTTGTAACAAAGGAAGTGTCAGAAGAGACAAGAAACTAAAAAGAAATAGTTAGTCATGACAGAAATGTCAAGTGGGAAAACTAATAATAATATTATGGGCTTGACTGTGGCTTGGGGAGGAACCCAAATTTTAAAGATCATGATCAGGGCAGTATTGTGTCCAGTTAAGTTTGGAACATCTCCAAGGCTATTCAAACTGGGCTTTCACATCCCCTCTGGGCCCTGTCCCAGTGCTTCACCACCATTGCTGTGAAGAGAATTTTTCAGTGTCTGATGCAAATTTTCCTTCTCACAACTTGTGGCTGTTGCTTCTTCTGCTTTTTTCCATGCCTTTCTGAGGAGACTTTGGGTAAAGGCCTACCCACACAGCCTTGTCGGGGAGCAGCAGCATTCCCCAACATGGCGGTCCTTGCTGAGGCAGCCAGGAGTGCAGTGACCCCAGGGAGCACTGTTGGCCCGCACTCAGTACACAGCCCTTTGCTATAGGGCCTCTTGTGCAGCTCCCCAGTTATCCCAGTACTGGGACATTAAACAATGTTTTGGTCCAGCACTAGCCACCTGCAGCTGGGCCTCCAACAGACCTTTAGCCCTTTGATTGCTGCCTCAGAGCCTGAGGGCCTGGTCTTTCAGCCATGCTGCAGTCACCTGCCAGGTTCCTATAGCCCCAACTGGTCACATAGGTGCTGAGAGAGGCCGAAAGTCTCGTTCGGTTAGGGTGGACAGCAGTCACCCTCCCCTCATCCACTGGGAATCATCACTTTCTTTGAACATGTAAGCACCTCCCCCCCCCCCCCCCCCCCCCATTTTTTCCCTTTTTGTTTGCATTATCAAGTTGTAAAGACAGATAAGATATTCTTGAGAGTTACGTCAGGACTTACCTAGCAACTTTCTCCAGCCATTTGCATTATGGCTTTTGTTGATTTTTAACTATGTGCAAATAAATTGAGGGTACTTTGTACACACTAAGTACAAACAAAGTGAAATTTTCTCCTGAAGCTGAGGCCCTTACAATGGCATTTGTTTTAAATTTTAATCTAATTTCCTAAATCAAATAAACTTTGGCATGAAAGGAGCAGCAGTTGCCTGTGACACTAGGCACAACACCAGTGAAGGGCTCTGACAGGAACCAGAGGTGTGATGGAAACTGCCTGAGGGCAGAAGCATCGGGAGAACATTAGATGGACCATGTCATTGCTCTGGTGTCCAAACTGCTTGTGCTTAATCAGGATTAGGCAGGGGTGTCAAAGATCTGGTGAAAAGACTGTGTCCAAAAAGCACTGTTTGGAAAGGAAATACAGCTGTAGAGTCAGAAGGTAGACTTGAGGTGCAAGGCTACTTCCATCTAGGTGATGGTATCAGTAATAACATGTTAAGCTGAAATGGTCTAGGTAATGGTGTCAGAAGCACTGAATTTGAGTGGGGTGGTGGGGGAACAGATTTGGCACAAATGAGGAAAAAGGAATTTGGGGTGAGTTGTTTACTTGGGAAGAGTTTAGGCAGAGGAAGGAGATGCAGGAGCCATGAAAAGGTGGGTTCAAGAAAAGATTAAAAAAACAAAACAACAACAAAAAAAACAACAACCAGGGAATAAGGTAGGAATGAGGTGGAGAAGAAGGAACGGGATGGTCTTATGCCAGGAGGAGTACAGCTGCTTCAAGGCAGTGGTGATGCTGTCCTGTGGTCCTAAGCCCCCAGAGAAAATGGGGGCAGACCCTGAGGACAACCCACTGGACTATCCACCAGGACTGTCTGAAAGGTGACATGGCAGGCTGGACTAAGAAGAAAACTTGTAAGACTTGCTTGGAAACTTGTAAAGAAGGATAGGTTTGTACTTTAACACTCAGTGCAGGAGGAAGAGCAGCAGAACTGCAACTTAATAGTACTTACTAGTTACTCTTTTTAATAATAATTTAATAAAGTAAGAATTATGTATTAATGCTAATGTATTAATACTGTTAATAAGTAATATAATTGCAACTCAGTACTATTTAGTGATACAATTGTGTAGTATTGTGTAGTAATATTGTCTAATAGCAATGTTTTTATTAGCCAAAATGTCAGTTTTCTTTTTTAAGATGTCCTTCCTAATCAATAAATGTTATAGTCCTGATCAGTTATATCTTGAGTATCCAATTTAAAGGGAGAAGAGTTGGACTTAAGGGATAACAAGTATGTTATCAGTAAAGGAGACAAACTGATCTCCTTTTTAGAAGGTTTTGCTAGCATTTTTTTAAACTATTGTTTGCCTAGTACTTTTGATGATTGTGATGCTAGTCTATGGATAAGAATGTGAGGTTACTATCTCAACAATCTTAGAAAATTCTCTTTCCAAAGTAGATGGACACCTTACTAGTATCAATGCTAGAGTGAAATGGGAGGGTGGAAGCGGAGGAATGAGGGTTGATAACCTAATGCCTAATTTTCATATCTTCTTGTTGCTTGACAGAAACTGGGTGGCATGCCTTTCTCCCTTAAAAATAAATAAATAAAAAGAAATCCCAGGCTGTCACTGGACAACCAGTAAAAATCAAAAAAAGAAAAAGAAAAAATGGTGACAGCGGGGAAAAGAGAGAATTGTTCGTTGCTAACCTGTTGCTTCTTAATACCTGTCAGTCTAGAAATAAGTGATCCGTAAATAAGCTACATTTATGGAAAGCAAAAAGTTATCAGCAGTACACAAAGAATAGAGGGTATGTCATTCTGAACAGTTTCTGACCACGTCCTTGAGCTCTAACTTACAAGAAGCTACTTAAAGCTCAGGTTACTCTATAACCACCTGGAGCTGGTAACAGCTCCTGTGTACAGCAGCAGAACAGGACATGGCCTGCAGCCGTCACATTTGTTACACAGGGGTCACTGAATGGTACTGGAAATAGCAGCCTTCAGTAGCAGCTCAAACAGTGCACTTGGTGCGATTACATAATCTCTCTGCATGGGTTTCTTCTGAGCCATGAGAGGCCCTTTTAAGACTGTGTGTGTGTTTTAGCTGAATGTTCAGGAGTAACAATATTTGGGTGCAGTATGGAATGGGGAGCAAACAAGATACAACTGTGGCTTATGAGGCAGCATCAATGCATTTGGAACAGTATAGAGTCTGTTTCTAATGAAATGGTTCAGATGTATAACGAACAGGCAAAAAGCGATGACAGTGAGAAGAAACTCTAGACAAAACCCATTTCCATGAATACTTGGCCCATGTGGGCCCCGCCAGTATTACAATCTACAGCTCGCAAAGCAGTCATCTGGAAAGTCTGATGTTACTGTGTTGGCCAACCAGTAAATACTAATATAGTCTTTTGGCATCATTAAAGATAGTTACCCAGTTTCTAAGAGGATACATTGAAATGAATCTGTCTGGGCTATCTGTCTGTAGGCCCATCTCCCTCTACCCCCACAGTGTGCTTATTAAAATAGAGCACAGCAAAGACACAGCTTCGGTAGGTAACATTCAGTTACCTACATTTGATTTTCCTCATTTCACAACCCACACTCCTACCCCTAAAAATACATGTTTCACCCACAGAACCATTACCTCACAACCTTTTATTTCCTTTTCTTTTTGGCTGAATCTTCTAACCTACTTTAAAAAACAACAAAAAAAAATTTCCCCAGCACGCTGCTATCTCTGGTTATAGCACCAGGAAGGAGCGCTGAGGTTGTATTGGGCATGATGGAATTTGCCGTGGGGAAACCCAATGATGATAGTGGAACCCGCCCGCGTGTGAATTCCCGTGGCTCCCGCTGCGGCTTTATAAGCAGGTGGAGGAGAGGCGAGCTTGGCAGGACAGGCAGGCAGTGAAAGAGCACTCACTTGAGCACAGCTGCTGCTTAGAGTGAAAATGTCTGGCTTCAGCACAAAGAGCTTGGTCCTGGCTTCTCTGCTTGGGCTCCTGTTGCTGCTGCTGTGCAGTACCTCCCAAGGTGAGTGTGCTCGGGCACTCCGCCCTAGGATGCAGTTCTTGGGCTGCTTTGCGCCACGCTAGCCACGCCAGGGTGTGTGTGCTGGCCACGGGATGATGGAGAAGGGGATTAATTCAGCAAAGTACACTACCTAATCCTCCTTCTCTGTTGAAGGGGAGCTGGACAGCTGGGGGGAGGGGGACGGACACTAGACAGCATGGAAATGTGATCCAAATAGGTTTTACTAACTTTTTTTTTTCCCCTTAATTCCAGCACAAAGCAACCAGGACTGCTGTCTGTCTTATACCAAAGCCCGTCTGCCTCGGTGGGCCATTAAGGGTTATACTGAACAGCTCTCCAGTGAAGTCTGCGATATTGATGCGATCATGTAGGTTGCTTTTCAGATGATCCTGTTTTTCTGACTGTCATGTATTAACCTTAGAATGCCTACTGGGGCAGGATCAATGATTTGAATGCTAGAAGTGTGATTTTTCTTTTTCTTTTTCTTTTTTTTTTATTTTCCAAAAGTCACTTTAACTAAATAAAATGCATATAGTGATAGTATAGAAAATATCCAACCAGTAGTTGATAGAGACTACTAACTCATAGGACAACTGTACAATCTACGTAACACATTTGTTTAGGAATCACCTGTGCAGACAAGGATGTGCTTAATCTCCAGCTGAGGGTACCTAGTCAATACACGGTGTTTCCTTGACAAAACTTGTTAACAGACACACAAACTACGTAACATGCAAATTAGACTTTTCTTAATTCACAGAGATCATAATTTTTCCCATGAGGTTTTAGCCCCCCAAATGATCTCTCACCTTAGCATAACAGCAACTGTTTTCTTTAGTCTTAAATGTTATTTCTTGCACCTAGCAAAGTTCTTTGTCTCAATAGTTACAACAAATTGAACATTTCTTGGTGCAAGAAATGGCTCCTGAGACTGAAGCTATTACATTTAAGCTTCATTGGGTTATTATTATTATTATTTTTTTCCGTATAATATCGAAGGGGTTGTGGAGCATCCCAAATTGAACTGGCATTTACAAAAGCAATTTCTATTCTTCGTTATGTAGAGTAACTATGGTGCATGCTTTTGATTAAATGCAGCTTCACAGTACTTACTAGCAGGGATTTCTAATGATTATTTACTGATCTCTATCATTATTTCTTTTCCAGTTTCCACACCTTCAGTGGATTGAAAGCCTGCGTAAACCCTAAGGATGGCTGGGTGAAGAAGCACCTTCTTTTCCTGAGGTAAGAATCTAGAAACTACTAAATTGATGAAAACAGAGCATGTATAAAAGTTCTTCTCTCACATCTCCTGAGGACAGCTGCTGATGGCAATTCCAAACTGATTTTTCTTTCTATCTCCTGTCAGATATGGCTACTCCTTTTTAAGAGTCCTCTCAGGGACAGTCATGTCACATGCCCCTTTTTCTACCTGACCTATTCTCTCAGCAGGTGCTATATCTTGGAGAGAGTAACATGTCTTTAATCTATGTCTGAGGTGATTATTTGTGTTCTCTTGTTCTTTTCAACAGCCACAAGCTAAAGAAGATGTCAATGTGATATGGTTTCCAGCAGGGAACTAAATGCAGTTGTGGCTGAAGAACCACTAGGCTCAACCTCTTGGTTGAGATCGTCGTCTTGTACACTGTTGTGTGCTTACTCACCACCATCTCTGGCTTCTTTGGAACCGTTGAACTTCTTGTTGATTCATATTGCATCGCTGTTTTGCTTGAATTAAGCATTTTGTTAAAGTTTCTATGTTTACTAATGTATTACTAGTATGACATGAGTACTATTTAGTAAAGAGTACCTTAAGCTGTTGTACAGAATATGAATTGTATTAGGTTTATTGCATAGTATTTTTGTGTTGCTCAGCATGTGTAAACCTTTGTAAAGGATATTTATTCTGTTTATTTTGTTACTTCTCTAGCACTTTCTTGTCCCAAAATGTTCCTTTTAACTGTAGTTAGCATTATAATACTTTTTGAACAACTGTTAAAGTCTGCTTGTGGAAAAAATGGAAACTGGTGTTAAAAATAAATGTTAAAAACTGCACTCTGTGTGGTATGTTCGTTTTTGTAATTGAAAAAGGTGACTTTCCCTCAAAATAAATTCCTTTGCTCATGAGCCCCAGCTGAAATGACTACTCAAGTGTATTAACCCCTGATAAAGCCAGTGTCCACCTGGTTGCCTTTGTTTGCCAGGTGGGTAGCTGTGGACTCCATAGGATATAATTCCTTCCTCTTACCCAGATGGCAGCTATATATGAAGCTTTTGCTTAACATGAAGACCTGTTTTTAGCTCGATCTCATCTTAATGAGACTTGAGGGAATTTCTCTTACTGGTTTCTCTGTTTGCTCAGGAGAAGTGTTACACACATTGTTACAGGGCAAGCTTCTAGCTCATCTGCTGACAAGGCTTACGATTATAGTGTCTGCCCTCAACTTAGTCATCTTTAGAGGAGGAATTTGCAGTGCTTTCCTTCCCTTTATGTGTTTCCTCGGGGTGGCTTTTAGCATAATGAGGTTTTCCTGGTGCAGGATCTCTTGGTGGAGGTCTGCAGCCACCAGTGCAGTACAAATGATGCATGATAAAAGTAGTAGGTCTTCGTGCAGTAGGTAGGATGTGAGTGTTGGTGAATCCGGAAAGACTACTCGGCTCTGTAGCTGCTGTTAGATGGCTCGGAGACTTCAGGGATGTGAGCAAGTAGGCTGTGTAGGTGTACTCAGTGTCAGCACCAGAGTTTTGCAGATAAATCTATGCCTTGGCTTTTGGTACCTTTTAGTTGTGGAGATAGAAACATTAATTAAAATTTAATTTAATTTAATTTCTAAATTATTTTTAGTGTCCTTGAGAGAGGAGCTGAGAGATGTTCGGGAATGTAAGGCTGTTGATTCTGCTTTTAAGACTTGCCAGAACTTATGCAATCTGCTTCTGGCCCTGCAAATCTGGGAACCAGTGATTCTCTGTGGTGAAGGTCTGAAGGTGTGAGATTAATTTGCTTAAGTTTCCAACAGGTGGATTCCATGTCCCTTATATTAAGGATATGAGGTAAGAACCTATCACCCTCCCAGAGAAGTAATTAGCATGTTTCCTCGGAATTCCCAGAACTTCTTGACAGGACTGGGGCAAACCACAAAGCTCTGGGGTGGGCTCAAGGAGCATGTGGGCTAAATCATGCACCAGCAAAACAGTACAGACACAATGAATGGATTCGTGTTCAAGACCACCTTGGGTATGGATGTAGGGTGTTTTGAAAGAGTAATGGGATAAGAGGAAAAAAGACTGTTTGGTAGCTGCTAACAGAAAGGTAAATGCAGTGCCTGTCACCGATATGGGTGCCGAGGTTGATCTGGGGAAGAAGAGGGGATGTGGAGTGGGATTGATAGGAAGATGGCTATGGGCAGCGCAATGGTGAAAGACAAACTGCAGAGAGCTGTGGAGATATTAAGAACCATTGCTATATATGAATTTTGTTCAGAAAAGCTCCGAGGCCACACTGGGGAATTCAAAGCAGAGGAGCAAAATAAGAAAGTGAAGTTTGACGTGAAATTCTGTGGGTGGCTCTTAGTAGTCACAAATCGGGGCCATGAGTTTCGTATTGCTTCTGTAACTCCCCTTCCATCGAGTCAGCCATGGCTCTGTCTCCACAAAAACCCAGATGCTTTATCCACAGATCTGTACTGAGTGTGATTTTTTAAAGTTTCTTTCTTTGTAGTTGTACACGTATAGTTGTATAACCAATCTCATTGAAGGAAAAAAAACACCTGGAAATTGGTTCATATGCTCAATAACACTGACGGATGAGGTTGTTAGGCAACTGGTAGGAAGTTCTATGCAAAAACAGCATGTCCTGTCATGAATTTCTGGGGATGCAAGCAGGCTTTATAAGCAAGCATCTCCAAAATGATTAGGTCGGAGGCATATTTTTGTAAGTAGCCTTAAATCACCAGTAAAAGTTCTGACAGCTTTGAAAATGATGACCATTTCTAGGAAGACCTTGAGACTGGCTTCTTTGGTAGGGTTGTTGCATCTGTTCTGCATTTGTGTAGTTAAGTTTGTTTTTCCTTTATATCTTCAGCCCCCCGGCTTGTTTGCATTGCTGAACAATCTGAGGTGCAACATTAGACAGTTGTTTGGAGATTTTTCTCTCCCCTTTATTAAAAAAAAAAAGCATTTTCTCTTGCAAAATGCTAAAAAAGAATTTTATTAGAGCTTGGAAATAATTTGGAGAAAGAGTGTGAGAGCGTTCCCATAAAAGTCTCAGCACAACTTCATACTGCAGTTCCAAACTTAACTGCTTTTGCTGTGTTGAGACCATGTTTCAGTGACTCCTGTACCTGCTGGAGTATTATTATTGACTCTCTGCATTTACATTGCATTACATTCTGTGGTTTTTCCTTAATTCCTTTTTTTCCTTTTTTCTCATGCCATTCCCAGTCAGTACATTATGGTATTTTGTTTGGGATCTTTGTCAGAAAACATTCTCTTCATGTATGGAATCATATTTATTAATTTCCTAATATTTCTTCTCCTACTCCAGCACAAACCAACCGTGACTGCTGCCTTTCTTACACACAGCGAAAAGTGCCTCCTAGGGCTCCTGTCAGTTACACAGAGCAGTTGTCAGAAGAACTGTGAAAATGTAATTACTATAGTGTAAATTATCAGTTTAAAGGAAGTTAGCAGTATTACCACTATTGGTTAGTATAGCCTGATGCGTGACTGACGGGATCTCTTTCGGTTCTGCACTTGGATCTGTTTTTGGCTAGTGGGAAAAAGTATTTAAATATTATACTGTCACATCTGCATATAGTCCTGTGAATTTATCTCAGGGAAAAAATACACATAGAAAATGGCGTGCAACAAGGAATAGCTCTTAGTATGCATTTTTATCTTCTACTGCATATTACGTATTTAAACAAACAGTGGGTGTTAATGAAAGGTAGCAAAGCTGCTGATGACAAAAACAACTTAGTATTGCACGGACAGTGATTTTCTAAGGAATTGTAAGCACTCTGCTGATTTCATCTTGCTGTTAAAATATAAAACCTGTCATATCTCATGTGTTGGGCAAGTACTAACAAGTTACTTGTTGAATTACTATTCTATTGATTGTAGCCTCTAACCATCAGTTGAAGACTCTTTGTTGTTTCTCACCTTTTATTTTTTTCCCCCTACCCTCTACACAAAGTGTGGGTCGAAAAGCACTTGAAAGTCCAAGAGAAATGGGTGAAGTCCTTCTCAGCCTGAGGTATGCATGCTTTCGAGTACATTATCTACTGAAAATTGAGCTTTACTGCCTGTGCTTAGTGACAATGATGCTTTTAGCTCTTCTGTAGCAGTGTTGATAATTGGTCGGTTATTTTCAGTTACCAATGCCAGTGAGCCTGTGTGTTAACTGAACTTGACTTCTAAACAGGAATGCGTTGTTCAGCTGTAATTTTATTGAGAAGTGAGTCAGGGAACCTGTGAACCTAGAAAGGCTTTAGACTTATGAAACTGTCACTTGATTTTAATGGCATACACCCAGCTGGATAAACTCCAAAACAAAACAGATGATCATTTGCTATGTTATGGCTCTGGCAGAGTTATCCCAAATACCGTGCTATAAGCAACATCCTTTCCCAAAATATAAATCATAAAAGCACTTTTTAGCCTTTGGACTAAAAGCAGTCACTGTGTATGGCAAGTTTACCAATCGACTGTAGTTGTACAAATTTACATAAATGCAAAACTAAGTTCTGTCCCTAAGATTTTGTGGTTACACTGTTTTGGTAGAGTTAGTGCATCAGTCCTAACTCTGCTAAAGGTTTTTAAACTGGTGTTTGTTTCTTGTGTGTTATTAATGCAGATAACTTCCAGTCAAAGTTAATGAAGAGCTGCTGGCATTAGATTAAAGTATGGTATACAACAGATATGCTGTGGCTGGTATTACATATTAGGCATGGTGCTAATTAGGCTGTGGCTGCATGGTGCTAATTAGGCTGTGGCTGCTATTACATATTAGCTCAAATAGCTACTGTAAGTCAAACCAGGCACTTAATAATCTTTTGTCAAAAAGAGTTTCTTCTTACAGCATTATTCAAAGATTATGTGATCCTAAATACACAAGTAATGTAATGACAGGTGAAATTCAGAATACTGTATGCTTAAAAAGGAAACATATCACAGGAAATGTAGAATCTAAAATACTATTATTAATTGCTGTTAACAAATTTACAGCAGCATATCCATAATTTTGTTTATATGAATTCAATTTAACTCCCCAAAATAAAATAACAATTTTGTTTGTAAACATCCATGTCTATATTTCCATATTCCAGAAATATTGCTACTCCTAACTTTAAATAGAAAACTCTTATTTTTTTTTTATATTCTTTTTGTTGCAAGGAGACAGTTGATAGTCAGGATTGAGATCCCTTGAAAAAACAGGGATGCTGTATAGAGTGGCCATATAAGGAATTATGCTGGGTATACTTGTATGTATGTGTATACAATGTATGCCCTATATTGGAGGGATTTTTACCTACCGTCACAGCCACACAGCTGTATACACAAAAGTGAGGAAGAGAGGCATTGCAGATGGCAGCTTTCCCTAGACTAATAGTGCCATCAAAGGGATATGAAAATCCAAATAGAAAGCACTACCTTCCTCTCAGAAGAGGTCACTGAAGTAAAGGGGAGTTGAATTTGTATGGCTTCCTATTGTATAGTCTCTTACTTGGGTTCTGCTAAGACTGATTCCTTCCCAATTGTTAATATCAGAGAGCTGTCAAAGGAATGTATGAGATGTAATCACTAGGGTTCACTAAATAGATCATTAATTTCTACACATATAAATTTACTAATATTTCAGTTAGACAAAGAGTTGGGGGTACTATGTTTAGTGAAAGTGTGTACTGAAGTGTATGAAACAGAGCACAAAGTATTTCTTATTTCTGATTCAACCTTTAGGTATGTTAGCAATGCAAGTTGTCTTCTCCTGTGGCCATGAGCCAAGGCAAAACAATTTTATGTGTAGGACAGTCTAGAACAATTTAATTTTCAATTTTACATCCTCCTCCTGTGTTTTCTGGATGGAATACTAATCAAAACATAGATTGTTCTTGAAGGAACACTGCTTGCAAGGGGGTGAACTCTGTACCAAGAATTCATATAGCAAACACTGAAATGACAGTAGGTAACATCATTAGGTATCAAGGAGAGAGGAACATCAGAAATTTGTAAATAGCTCTATACTCATAACTCAGGGAAATAGCAAGGTGCCATGCACTAAACGGTCAGTCTAACTAGAATTGTGTCAGTGGAGATGGGTTCAAGTAATTGGCTCAGTTTACAGTGAAATTGTCAATTACAGTGTCACGATTAAACTAGTAGTTTAATATCCTTGCAGCATCATTGGTCAGGTATGAAGCTAGTGAGAAAACTCTAAACTAGAAAAGTAGGCAAATGGGAATTTGAGAATGATAGATTCAATGTGGCAGCTAAAATCAGAGCTGCAGAGTGGTCAGTCTGGTAACAACTATACACTCAAATGTCATAGTATTTCATGTACGATTAAGCTTTGTTATATAGCTGAATGTAAGGAATACAAAACAAATCTTAATGTAAAATGTCATGCATATGTGAAAAATAATAGTATTTTGGCAGACTGGCTAACTACAGTGATTGCTTTTTTCAGTGTACATTTACTAGAGCTGCTTGAAAAATATGATTGTGTTCCAGTGGGCATTTGAATGTTTCAAATTGTTATGACTAGGAATAAATGGTCAAAATGTCTTCCAGAGACAATGCATATTAAAGATATCTGAGATAACACAAATCTCAGAGATGCTCACTCCATAGCATTGCTCCAAATTGTTACAGGAGTAGGCAAAAACGTTTGGTTAATTTTAAAGTGGGTAGTACTGTATTAATGCCAATTACAATGAATGCATGATATACATATATATATTTATATATGAATTACATGAAAATGATGGTAAAAAAACATACAAAACAAGAAACATGGAGACAATGCAATAGGACTACAGAAATGTGGAAAACCTGAGAGTTTATGTGAAATGCTTAATGCATTTTGGCATTATAAAAATGAAATACAAAAGCCCAAATGTGATATTTTGACTTTTTTTTTTTTTTTAATTAAAAGCAGTGGTGAAGTAAACACACTTTGACTTTAATGAAGCTGTGTTTTCTAAAGCAAAGTGTCTTTCCTGACTTATCTTCATCAATTCTATTGTAGACTTGGTAGAAATCCTGAGGAAGCTTTTTGCATTCTCCTGACTGAAAGTAGTTTGACTCAACTGTGTGTTAGGTAACTGTAGGAGAAGTGCTCCTCTGTTTTCCTTACTAGGTGCATCCAGATAACTCGCTGGCTTTCATCTTGCAGCTCAGACAATCGGACCACAGAATAGTTGCGTAATTACCTGATGCTGTCAGCTTTGCTGCCTGACTGACTGGTAAAGGACTCTTCTCGACTGCAAAGGTCTTCAGCACCCCACAGTCTGGACCGTGGAAAGAAAGATTAAAGGCATTTCTGAGTTCTTCTCAGAGGGGGTAAGACAAACATGTTTTAGTGTGCGTGTGGTTTTTTTCTTTGATTTTTTTTGTTGCCAGGTCTACCTATCAGTGTGGCAAGACTAAGAGAGGAAAGAAGGCTCTTCCTTAAAAAGGGAAGGGAAAGGAAAGGAAAAGAAACGAAAGGAAAGGAAAACTATATTTTAGCTAAGTGAAAATTTGACTGAAGGAAGTAAGAATATATGGAATGAGCCTGACTGCACGTGACATTGTAAGCAGTGTGTGAGAACTGGTAGATGGACAAAAGAGCACAGAACGGAACTAATGTTCTTTTCTAGTGCTTGCTATTGTCTCGTTGTAGGTAAACCACATGTGCATCTATTCGTGTGAACAGAAACTTGCGACATATTTCCTAGGCAAATAGCAACTCTTTCTCTCTCTTTATTTGGTATAATGTTAAATTGATGAAAACAGCCATGCAAAGATGAAAAACAGAATCTTTGGGAAAGAGAGTGTTCTGTTTACAGCACAACATGCTTTCATTCTCCCAGAATGGCTCTTACCTGGCAAACTGAAAACTCCTAGAAAATCATCTTCCACATACAAATAATACAGTTTTAACATTTTCATGGCTCTGGCGCCATGGTTAGCACTGGAAATAACAGAGCAGAAGTGAGAAGGAGTGCTAACATTGCAGAAGGAAGTGTATGAGTACAGGGGTGTGTGTTTCACTAAGAGGAAGCAGGATCCCTATGCCAGAATAGAACAACCTTGAAAAAAATTACCTAAACCCATTTAATTCACCAAGCAGAAACAAGGAAATATCACAGTACAGTCTTTCTGCATCTGCCAAACCTTACAATTATGAGAAAGGACAGCATGAAAAACTCCCCTTAGTAAAAATTCACTGCACCCATTACTGACATAACAGAAATAGGAAGTGGCTTTCTACATCTTTCCCTTAACTCAAACTCTTGGGCTGGCCTTTCTGATTTAGTTCAGCTTACCACAGACTGACCTACTTCAGAACAAGTGGGTCATGATACAACTTTAAATCAGGAAGCCTAAAACCCACTCTTCTCTGCAAGCGAGAGTGTGTTTGAGTCAGAAACACTTTCTTACTCTTCTTAGGATGGTACTTTGGGCCAAAAAAAGAGATTTGGAGAATCTGTGTTGGCAGAAAGAACCCAGAGTTCTCAAAAGGAAGCTCTTTGTTGTAACCGTATTCATTTTACTTCACACTATCCAACGCAGTTGTCTCCAGCACTCTACATAAACGTATATTGCAGCCTTTCAAAGGCTTTTGAATACTGACTGATAGCGAGTTTTATAGTATCTTCTTTCAGCCACTCCTGCAGACTGCTGACATAAGCAAAAATGCACAGGGCACAACTGATGAATGTTATCTTTCCAAGCTGATAACATCAATACTTTTGATCTCTGTACATAACAGCTGATTACATTGCTGCAGGTCCTGAGTGGATGTCTCAGCATTTCCCTTTTCTTTCCAGTGTAGATATTTTTGAACTCTCTACAGTGTGCATAAAGAGTCTTCAAATCTGGCCTTTCACGGTTTAGAGGCTGCGTGCACCTTTTGGATGCTGAAAGACCTCAGGAAACAATTTTACCCCAGCAGTTGAAAAAAATTCTTTCTAAAATTATGCACTAGTTGCCTGTTTTCATGAACTCTAAAAAGAGTAGCATTTCTGCTTTAATAGTGCAGGGTTAGTGGTATGGACTTCCGCTCAGGCGCCCTACTTTTGTGCATCATCAGAGTCCTTGCTTGCCTAGCCCTTAAGCAATTAGCTGTGTTGAAGACCTTCCTCTCTCTACAGTTGTTACCTATGCTGCCTAAAGTCTCCATAGATAATCCTACCTGTGCCAGAGCTGTAGTTCTGTTTTGTCACATACCGTTAGTTACTATCTATTTATTTTGCATGCAGGCCTGTCCTCAGTGGCACTTTGGGAAAAACTTCATCTCAGAATAGTATAGCTCTTTGCCACCTGCTTGGGTAGTCAGCATTTTTTTTCTATTTTTTATATAGGAATAAACAATGCCATAAAGCCAGTGCCATTATGCCAACAAGGAAAGGGGATGAGAGTTGAGGCCTGATTTGACTGATAATGTCACCAGCATCATTACCTCTTACTCCTGATGATGACAAGCTGTGAGACGTGTGTTTGGATGGAGAATAACAGGGAGAAAGTAAGGCAAGAACATGCAAGGAGCTGTTGTCACAGAGCTCTGTGGCTGCTCCACTTCCCTCTTCCCTGTTCAGACTGGGCTGCATTTGTCCTTTCCATGCCTCATGAAACACAAACAAAACAAGCTTGTTGGTATATGATATACAAAACCTTGAAAAAAATTATTTCTCAAGAATACCACAATAATTGATTCAATGATGCAAATACCATCCTGAAGTACAGGACCGAACAGATTATTATTGTAGAAATTATATTAAAATAGCAGATACTCCTCATTTATGCTATATAGAAGTATCAAGCCTTTAAATTTAACTAACAAGTCACACGTAACACTTCTAGTCGGTGTTAACTAATACTGAAGACACCAGAGAGGCTGCATGAATGTGTGTTTGCAAAGAACTGAGAGGAAGGAGTTAATGTAGAAAGCAGCGCCCATGGCATGTTCATTGTTAGCATCATTTAAGCTAAAAGAACAGAAAAATATTTATGCCTGGAAAGAATAATTGGGGTGGTTACATATTATGCTAAACAAATACAAAAAACTGTTAAGATACTAGAGGACGCCAAGACTAGGGGTTGTTCAAAAAGTTGTTTTTGAACAGGGTCATTCCAAATAAGTCAGTTCTGTTGTAAAGCTGTTTAGATTGTTTTCAATGAAAATATTTCCTATCTGCCTCAAGATAACCAACCTTCCACATATGAATGAGACAAAAGATCAAACCAAACCCCAATCATGTCTCACAGACAACCTGGAATTGGCCATTGTATTTTACTTCCTAGCTGTGCAGAACCAAAGGTCTGTCTTCAAAGTGAAGCTGTAGGGAGCCCTGTGAGTGTTTCACAAAAGTCACGTACTGTTAAACAGTGACCTGAACCTTGTTCTAGTGACCCCTTGCCAATGATACGGGCTATGAGGAGACTGATGAGATGAAAGTATGACTGCTTCCCCCTATCGATGATCTACAGCCATTTCTGCATAAAGATTGACTCTTTAGTACATTGTCTTTTAATGGTTCCATGTTGGTTCTCTCTTTTCACATTTTTACTTTAGTCATCAACTCTTTGATTTTTCAAACAGCCGTCATGTATTTGTCCTGCTGTTACTCCTGCCTCTTTAACTGCCCGCATTTTGCCATTTGTAGCACACTCCAGCTCAGGCTTTCAGGCTGACACCTTGATTTCCGCAGCACACACGTGAAGCTGGGCCATGCAGTGCGTGCAGCCCTTCCGGCTGCTGGTGCTCAGGGTGGGCACGATGAGCCGACTGCAAAAACAGCAGAAAAGCGTTCAAATACCGAGCCCACGCACAACACAAAGTTACAGGTAGAATTAATAGGGATAGGTACAAATCAGTCCACCTGGGAGAAAGCAAGCCTAACTTTGTATATTGATGAGCTTTCAGCTGACTATTGCTACTCCGGTGATATCTTGCCGTTACAGCAGATAGTTCTGCTGAAATAGAGGTTGAAAGCCCGGATGATAGAGAACAGAGGAAGGAAGAAATCAGCGCTCTGCTGCCCGCCTGTTGCAGGCAGTGCACAGCCCCCGCTGTGAGGGACCCCGGGCAGGACACCACCACCACCACCACCACCACCACCATTTGCCTGCCCCGGAGGCGGCTGGGGCCGGGAGATGGCGGCCGCCCCGGCGCGTGGCGGCGCATGCGCGCGGGCTCTGTTTGGCCGTTGCCGTGGCAGCGGGCCGGGGCTCGGGGCTGGCGGCGCACGATGGCGCTGAGGCGGCTGCTGCTGCGCTACTACCCGCCGGGTGCGGGTCTCCGGCAGGGGGACGGGCCGGGCCGGGCCGCGTGGGGAGGTGTGGGTGGGTGTGTGGGGAGCTGTCGGTAACCACGGGCTTCCTCGCGTGTGCTCCTTGCTCGTGTGGCGCGCAGTGGGGTCGTGCGTGCAGCTGCGTGGCGTGATGCGGCTTGGGGTGCTGTGGGGTGGCAGGGCAGCTGCTACAGGGCTCCTGTCCGCCAGCGGTGTGCTGCGGAGGTGGTACTGGTGATGGCCCTTGTGTAGGCGAGGCAGGTTTATTTACATCACCTTGTTCTGCTGAGCCACGGGGCGTTTAAAAGTTCAGAAGTCATGGCAATTAGCACCAAAAAGAGTACGTGTGATATAAAGGTCTGTTTAGTGAAAAGTTTCTTTGTTGCTTATTTTTCGTTTGGTTGTTGTGTGGCTTCTCTGAGCAGAGCCATGCTTTGATAAGGTATGCCAGCGAGCTGCCTTCATCGTTGCCTCCTTCAGGAGAGTGACTGGCTTCAAGAAGCGAAACAAGGCGGAGAGGGCAAGCCCAGGGAGTGTGATGTGATAACAGATCTTTCTGCCAAATTAAACGTTTTCCTTACATACAATGACGTGAAAATTAATCCAATTTATCCTTTCCCACAGAAAAGCAAGGACCGGCAGAATACTAAGCAATGAGGTTAAACATTTTAATACGTTAGCTCAAAGTACATCTTGTGGAGGTGACAGCACGCTTGGAAATGGGAAGTGGGAAGTGTGCTCTGGTTTTCTGTGTGTTATTGCACATAGGCCTTTGCAAACAGTGAAATTAATGTAACAGTTCTTGTAAAACATTTTCTGGGCTTCTTGGAAATACAGACTGCAGCAAGTATCTTCAGTACAGTTTATTTGAAAACAGCTGATGAAATATTGTGAAAAGCGGTTGGGGAAAAGCAAACACCAACAACTTGTTATTTTCCAGAATTGAAAATGGATCATAACTACTTTAAGTAATAATATTTAGTATTTCTTATCATATAAACACACCAGAGTTGTTCTGCTAACTGAGAATGCCGAACCTCCTTCTTGTCTCAGTAACTGGAAGTAGGTCTGCTAAGTCAGTAGGGCAACACAAGCAGAAGCATTAACAGTATGCATTATAAAATCCCTAACATCTAATTAAAACCTGTTTATCGTATATTTTTAAAGGAATTATTCTGGAATATGTACAAGGTGGTGAGCCGAAGACCAGATCTATAGATCTACTTGATCTTAGCCCTGAGTAAGTATTTATTTCAGGCAACAACAGTATCTGCTGTTTTATAGCATGTTTATATACAACTCTGTTTGATTATTTTAAACATAATTGACATGAATGATGTTTCTTTCACTAAAATGCACACTGAAACATCCAAATATAAAAACTATTTATTTTTGTCTACCTGAAACTGTCCAGCTCAGTATTCTTGGCATAACAAGTCACTTTGTGAAAGACAAAAGTTGTCTTGCATTACTTAACAGGAGTATAATCACTGAGAGGATACTAATTTATGGGTATATTAGTGGCTCCTGTTTAGAGGACTGAAATAGAAAATCCCTTTTAGACTGCGATGATTTCAATGCTAGCAGGAAGGCTAGGTTTTCTCAGTAGGACCAGTTATAAGTGTGTTTGCACTTTCACTGCTGCATATTGTCAATCCTCAGTTTATCTCATGGATGGGTAGGATTCAGCAGTTTATCTGATTGTAGAAAAAGAAGATCTGACTCTACAGATTAGCTGTGAACTACTTCCTGGGGTCTCCATGAGTACCAACGAACTGTGGACCATGTTCTAGTAATTGTTACCATAATTATGAGTTACAGGAACATACATATATCTGTGAAGACACACACAGAGATCATTTTAATGCTTTCCACATCTAATTTTTGTTGTTGCTACTTCATGGGCAATTCACGAAACTCCACTGTAATTTAAATATTTATTCCAAAACCAAGTTTGGATACACATCTCCCATGTCTGACCCTCTGTGGAAACCCATTGAGAAGATAAAGCTCTTGCTAAGCTAAAATTCTAAGAAGTTAAATCTGACTGAACTGCCTTACTGAAGAGGGAAAGAAGAAACCAAGAAAGATTTATTCATATTTCTTTTAAGCCATTACAGGATGAGATAAATATCATTTAATTTCTTGCTTTCATTTCTCTGCAAGTAAATAATATGCTTGCATTTATAATCATAACTATTGCCAGAGGATGAAATCTGCTTTTTTTCCTCATAACTAGCACAGATGTCATAGCCTTAGTAGAAGAAATTCGAAAAGGAGAACCTCTCATCACAACTTCATGCAAGGACTATGTCATAAATTTAGTACGAAGATTGCAGGAGAAGCTAGGGGAACCAGAAGATCACAAGTTCTATCTTTCTAAGGTCAGAGTCATCTTTAAAATAATATTGGAGATTTGGGGGTTTCATTGGAATGTTGTGATTATGTTTTTAGAGGTGTGTATTGTACCTGAGAGCAACATTTGGACTTTATTACTAATTTCTTGTGTCTTTTTGATCACCTCTCCACTGTTACAGAGACTGAATATGGCCTGGTTGTGCCTGTCAGGAATTCCCCCAAAAGGCCAGAGGTATAACTGTTCCTAAACTCTATTTACACAGGCTTATGTACAAGGGTGTGTTTTGGATGGAGACAAATAACTACCTTATTATTCAAGTAACTCTGTGGACAAGCAACACCCATAGTTAAGTTTAAACAAAAACTACAAATAGAACCTAAATAATTAGCTGCTGGGAAAGGCCCTGAATATTTTTATACCCTTGTCTTCTTGTTCTTCGTTTTGTGGAACTTAAGTTTGATTTAGATATTTGGGTACATACAGTAATACTAGTCGTCATTACTTTCTGCCAGCCAAGACATGAGCCAATGAACTGGATAAAGAGCAGTTTTCAAGGTTAGGGTTCATATAAGCCTTCCATAGTGAATCTTGTCAATAGGACTGGAATAATAAATGGAATAATGATAATAAAAAGATACTTCATTCTTTTTTCCTTGGAAAGCTGATGAAAAATGTAGTGTATGGGCATGTACCCACACTTTTTTTCTTTGAGTAAGGGAGTCATAGTTTCTTTGTTTATACTGTTTTGGTCTAAATTAATTTGTCTTCTTTTAAGTTGTAAATATTAATATGTAAATATTCATACCAATACGCGAATATTAATAGTTTGGTCTTGAGTTTACAGACAACACTTTGTAAATGTATTTTAAATAATGCAGCTTTTTAAGAGCAACGACTAGAGAGACCTTTTGGGACTTCAAATCCAGGATTCAGTCTATCAGAAGACAACAGACTTAACTGTATTTATTTAGGCAAAGAAAAACGAAATTGCTTCCAGAGATGGCATGTTGCAATCTGAAATAACTAAGTGTTCTGTCTTCATTGTGTCAGCAGATGGCGTTGTGTAGCTGTTAAAAATTGCTGGTCAGTACTACGGTATTGATCATTGTCCTCAGCATAGAGAGAGAAGGGAGAAGTTTTTTGTTGGTTGGTTTGGTTAAGAACAGAACTTGCAATGTTGTTAGATGTAATTTCGATTCTTCTAACCAACAGTTCACACCTGAGTGAATAATACAAAAGATCTGTACATTTAACCTTGAAAACAGAGCTTTCTATAATACAGTTTCTTAAAACACAACAAAGACTTTTTAAATTTAAGGTATGCTCTCAGCTGTTATAATGCCTTGCTTTTCGCAATCTTCTAAAATAGTTTGTTCCTCACCAAGACTGACAAATACTCAAATGTATGTCTAAATTTCAGTGTAAATAACGTAATTGTCATTTGTTGGGTATAGTGCCATGTTTGATCAGTTCAGAAATACTTGAGGAGGGCAAATCCAATTGATGCTGGCTTAATTCTTTCACTCAAGAGTAGTTAGAAGTGTGTGGAAAAAATTGGTTTAATTTTCAGTTCCATTTAATGCATGTAAACGAAACGGGTATCCAACTTTCTGAGATACTAATAAAATACAAAATATGGGTGTGAGCATGTTTTTTTTTTAAAGTGTTCAGTGCTTGCGTTGTTTGGAAATGAATATTTTTTCCTGTTGCTGAAGAGCATGATCTTAAGTGAGTAGATAGGCAGTGAGATAAATCCATCCTTTGGTTATTTCCAGTAATTGTGGTGACAGTGCAGTGTTAGGTACCCTGCAGGGAAGCGAGCCATTGTAATGAGTTCTCAGGTTTTAAATTACTGCATAGCAATGGCACTCTGCACTGATTTGCAGATTATCTTAGGGACTTCTGTAACAGATCTTGCAGAATGGAGGTATGTTTTTTAATATTGCCCTGCGATTTGATTATTATATCATTTGCACAAGAAGTTCTTGCAGGCTTGGAGCTCTGTGGATGAGCAACTGCAGCAGTAGGCATTGAAAAAATAGTGTTAGTCCTGTGGTCTGAAATTGAACATAAGCCTATCTAATTTTCCTCCCTTTTTGTTCATAACTGTTAAATATATTTGTTGTTCGGATTTGCCTGCATGGAGCCCTAAAAATGTCATGGATCAAATTTCCATTAATTTCCATAATTTTTCATACTTATATGCAGACATTTGTACACAGTGGGTGTTTCAAAAAACAACAACAAACCAGAAACAAAGTATTTTTGTCATTTCCATATCTTGATTACCCATTCCCACTCTTGCAGCTGAAAGGACAACTTGTCTCACTTTCTTAGGAGAATAGAAAATTTCTGTTTCTCTCTCTGTCTCTGTCCTTTACCCGACCATTGTTATTTCTCTTCCGTTTCCATGAGTTCGTACTCTTCCGAGTTGAAGATCTCTGAGCTTCCTTTATTTTCCTTTCTGAGACAGGCAGCTGAGAAAGCTAGAGATGAGAACAAAAAGTTGAAGCCGTGGTAATATGTCACTGATTAAATGGCATTTCTCAGAAGTCATTCCTTCTTCATTCATGATGCTACAGAACAGTGGACCACTGCTGTATTTTTATCATCTCTTCACTCAGCAGTTGCTGTGATTTCTCAGGTCATGATATTGTTATTCTTTAGAGGAGAGTCCAGCTTGTGATAGATGGAAGTCGTTCAAATGCAAACCATATTATACAGTAGCCAGGTTATTCAAACACAAACCAGGTTATATATTGGCACACTGACTTTTATTGGCCAGTGTCTGAAACTATGGTTACCTATGTGTCTGAAACTATTTTTATATCTGTTTGACAGGCTTTAGTATATGTTAGTATTGGTATGAGGTAATTTACATGAAGCATATGTACTGTCTGATTAAAGGGCCTTTGAAACATTAGAAAAACAGTATCCTCCAGAATCTAAACAACACAGGCAGAAATCCAATTTGAAGTCCCCTCTTTGAATTTTGTTTTGATAAGTATCTTTGTTACTGTTCTGTATGCTTTTTTGTCATGACCTCATAGGATAGAGCTGCAGCTTATTTTTGTTCTTCCTGTTTTTAGAAGCAAAATCATATACTAGCTGAAAGCATCCCATATATGACATAAAACATTCAGAATACTCATTTCATCTGGATCTGATGTTTCACTATATAAGGCTTAATAGTAGTTAGGATTTTCTTCTTCAGGGAGCTCACTAGGCATGTTGCCTTCACTCATTTGTTTTTGCCCTGTCAGCTAAGGCCTAGGTTACTTCACTGGTCTCAGAGAACAAGGAGGAAAAGCAAACAGGAAAACACAATTCATTCAAGTGAAATAAGAATTTTAAATCAATGCTATGTAATACCTGCAGCAATAACCTGCTGAGGCATGACTTTTTTGGTTGTTTGTTTTTTAAGTTAGAGATTGATGTATTACGGCTGTAACTCCTAATCTGACAGGAGGAGGAGGAAATCGCAGAATCACAGGATGTTAAGGATTGGAAGGGACCTTGAAAGATCATCTAGTCCAACCCCCCTGCTGGAGCAGGGACACCTAGATCGCATCACACAGGAAAAATATTAACCTATTGAATGTTTTGAATATATATATATATATATATTTTCATGTGTCAAGTGTTTTCTTCTCTCTTCCCCCTTCTATTTCAGGTCCTTAGGGCACATATATTGCCACTGACTAATGTAGCATTCAATAAATCTGGTTCTCGGTAAGTTGTTTTCAAATTCTAGAAACATAATTCCTAATCGAAGTCTTGTATTTGTAATTTACATTGCAAATGAAATTCAGTGCTCTTATCTTTCTGAAAAAAAAAAAAAAGTCAGCTGTGCTATTTACAAACAACTTCAGCCATGACTGGGAATTAGACTTTAGGCTTCTGTAGTAGAACCAATGGGATATGCAAAGAAGTAGGGGGTGAGATTCAGTGGATGTCATTTTCTTCTTTCAAGATGATAGTTTGTTGACAATTACCGTATTTCACAAAGAAGCACCTTTATGGCAATACAGCAAGCATCACTGAAAGCTGAAAGAGTCTTTGACATAAATTAGTTTGGGACTTTTCGCTCATGTGGAATTTTGTATTGATTGATTTCACTATGGGCCTATACCAAATCATTTTTTTTTAATGTCTTGAAAGCAGCAGCTTGCATTTTAATTGAAATACACTAAAGATTAGAAACAAGTGTTTTATATCTCTAAATAAATAATAAAAAAGGATCCTCCATGGTCATTGATCAATATTTTAGAAAAAAAGATTTAGGGTCTGAGACAATGCTAGCTGAATTTTGTGGAAGTCACTTCTTTTCTGATGTACCGGGAGCAGTAACATATTCACAGTATTTAGAAGTTATTTTCTCTTTGTTTTAGCTTTATCACTGGAAGCTATGATAGAACCTGCAAAGTATGGGATACTGCATCAGGAGAAGAGCTACGTACACTGGAGGGACACAGAAATGTTGTTTATGCAATAGCTTTCAATAACCCTTATGGGTAATTATATTTTTGCTGAATAAATAACAATTGCTAATTGCATTATTTTGCAAATACAGCACTGTTACTAAAGTTTTAAAGTAAAATAGACTATCTCAAAGAGTTCAAATTCTGAATTGGAAAAGTTCAACTGTAGCTAATCACCAGGATGATACTGTATATTGTTTGTATAAGCCATACATATAAGCATTTTTTCTGCTTTGATTTTTTTTAATGATATTTAGAAATTCAAAACTTAAATTTCATTAGGTATGCAGTGTCTTGATAAATCTATATGCATGCCAGTTTAATGTATTGTAACACAGATTTATTTCTGATAATATCTACATGATCAGATTATGTTGTAATAATCATTCCTTACTGCCTCCATGTAATTGTACGTGAGACATGAGATATGTATTTAATACAGTTTCTGTTGCTGCAGTTAAAGAGAAATAATATTTCTGTCGTAACAAAAATGTATTTCTCCACTCTTTGTTACATGTGTATGTGACTGTGTTACATAGTCATTACTATTTAAGACATGATATAAAAATGTCAGAGATGTTGAGTAATTTTTATAAAATCCGCAGGGTGCCGCTGTGTGAATGTCAAATATGCATCTGTGCATCTTTTGTTTTCTGCAATAACTGTTTGCCCTAGGTCAGAATTGCCACCTGTTAGATGAAGGAAATTATGTTAGGCACTGAGTTTTCATTGTTGTTTGCTTCCTGAGGAAGCTTTTGTATAAGTAAGTCGTTTTGCTTCTCTGCAAAGTAAGATAGAAGATAATTCCTGTGTTTATATTGAATCACATTACTACTTTCACTGTCAGATGCCCTATTTACCAGTTAAGCAAAACACAGTTAACATCAGGAATTAAATGTTAAAGACTTGTTCTTACACTACTTGGAGCATCATCATTTCCTTCTGAATGAAAAGACTTTTTCCAGCCTAGAGCCCGCTATGTCAATGTCTTATATTCTGATATTATTCTTTACTTTAAAATAATAATTCATGAAACTGTTTTATATAGTTCAAGTGAACTAATATATAACAAAAAACTGTGCAGAGGTCAATAACTAGACTGTAATATAGAAGTGGAGAAGCAATATACAGTGAGTGAAAACCTGATGGAAACCTTGTGCTATTTTAATTTAAAACTTCAGTTAAAAAAGACCATTTTTCCGCTAATTTTTAGCCTTCAATATCCTTTCCCGTGCTGCGTTTTCTGGGTACCTCACTTCAATCTTGCTCTAACTGCAGTTAGTCACAACTCTTCCATTGACTTAAGTGGGAAGAGAGTTCACTCGCTGAAATTTGCGAAACTGCTTACAAAAAACAGACTGTAACAGTTTATAAACAAACAAGCAGTCTCAGATGAAATGACATAGCTTTTAAATACTTCTGGAAGTACCGCATATAACCTCATTCCTAATGTAAGTTACTCCTCAGTTATCTGCTAATTTTTCCCATTAATGTAACTTCTGCTTGTAAAATCCTACTCTAGGATCTTGTAGTGTGGCAGAATGCACCAAAATGCATGCAAAAGGAGAAACCCCTTCATGCAGCTTCCTGCAGGGAACTCCAGATACGCTGACCTCTGTCTTGTGTCAAGCTTGTACAGAGGGAGTGACCGCTGGCTGAAGTGGTGGCAGGTGCCCTTTGTTCTGTGCACGAGAGCAGAAGTAGAGAAGGTCACAGCTGCCACTCTCTTCTTTGCAAATCTGCACAGGAGCAGTCACTACTTAATTAATAGAATTTATTGCTAACCTAAAACATTTTGCAAGAGGGAGTTTGAAGAAATATATTGCTCTTACGCTTGGAAGACTGGGTATTGTTTCTGTGAGTTCTACTGTCTTTGAAGTCAGAGATTTTTCTTCCAAATAAAAACGACAGTGTTTTTCCACTTAGTGACAAGATTGCCACTGGATCCTTTGACAAGACCTGCAAACTGTGGAGTACAGAAACAGGAAAATGTTATCATACTTTCAGAGGACATACTGCAGAAATTGTGAGTGCTGATGAATGTTTCTTACTCCTTTCTGTTTCCGTGCAACATTATAAATAGCTTTGAGTTCCGTGTCTCTGGGAGCTGACATTGGAAGGGGCAGACATTTTGCAACATCTGTTCACACATTCAGATCCTGTGAGTTTTTCTGCTCTGCACAAAGAAAAGATACTCTGAAAGTTCTTATGAGATAGAAAAAACTATATACAGTTGGTTATTTTTTTCTACATTTTCCTTTGTCTGCTAAATGTTTAAATGTTTTTGAAAAATACAACAATCTGAATTTTCAATTTATTGCACATATTTATTCCTTGATTTTTTTAATGTATTGTCCTGTTATTTTTCTACATATGTTGTATTGCCTCTCATTTGCAGAGCTAAATACACAAGAACATAATTGCTTATAGTGCTGTGTTTCACACTAAGATCTGTACTTCATGCCCAGGACCAACTGGAGCCACAGAAGAATCAATTTCTAAAATAAAATACCATTTTAGTATGTTAACTGAGAGTATGTGGGATGATGAAATGTTAATGATTTATGACAACGAAACAGTTTAAGCTTAAAGACATTTGATTTCCTTTCCAGTTCCTCTGTTAGCAACAGCAAATGTCTTGCCGCACAGCGCTTCAATTTAAAAGATCAGGGCAAACCCACTAAAACGCTCTGTTTCAGTGCAGAATATACTTCTGAATAAAAGTAACTATAGAATCATTATCCAATAAGCATTTCTGGAAACTGTTTCTGGAAACACTCTGCATTTATATTGTCAGTTGCAAGCCCCATAACTAGTGTGAGAAAATGCCGCTTTACGATGGGGGAAGGCAGTGTTGGTTTCAGTAGGTTTTTAATTCTCTGTATACTTCTGAAACAGTTCTCCCTTACCATGAAGAACATGATTGCTCATTGAGATAGTTTGTAGTAATTTTGCTTCTATGAATCGGTTAGCTAAAGGCCCTTTCAATTTCTGACTTCTGTACGGTTTAATCCGATGTGTAATGAGTTTACTACCCAAAGTGTTATGAGGTGTGCTCACAAATAATTAGCAGAAGATTATAGCCAGCAGAAAATTCTGTTTCTCTGAATGAGACTTGTTTCTAAAAGAAGGCTGTTATTGTGGATGATTCATTGCTGGCAGGGGCATGTCCTTGGCTATTTAGTATTTAAAAAGAAAAAGATAACTGGACAGAATGAAAGTGCACCAGTGGCTTTAGCTACTGTTTTCCTTTTTATATGGCACCTCCAACTCCTTGTTAGCAGAACAGTCATATTGAATAATTACAGAGAATGATTTTTTTTTTTTTAATGTGAAAAAAATGAATTAGGGAAGTTGTTGAATTTTTGTCCTTGCTCTTTCATAAGTAAATATGATGTTGTTGGGGGCACCTATGGCAAATGGCCTAGATAGTGACACCTGTTGAAAGTGTGAGTTTACAGAGTGTGTGTGTATGCAAAACCAAATGCTTCCGGAATGCAAAACCGGAATGCCTTTGCCCCAGACTGATATTGTTAAAGAGGAAGGCTACTATCAGCCCCCAAATGATAGTGCTAGATGGGAACCAACTTGCACAGTAGCTGGGGAATTTCAAAGATAGTTTCGAAATAAAGAAGTAGAAGACCCTGAAAGGAAGTATATGAGAAACAAGATGATTTGTAACAAGGTTGGGGAAACATTAGACTGAAAGCAGCAGTTGTGAAAAGCTGCTCTGGCATGGCCGGAAGTCATCCTGACCATCACAATCTATGAGTAGATCAGAGAGTGTAGCCTCATTTTCTGAGAGACCATGTGGAGTCTGCATCTGCCTGGTGGATTGTCAGCATGGCCGACAAGGAGGCTTCTTTCCCACCCTGTAAGGTGTGGGTATGTGAATTTGGATGCCCGATCACTGGCATGGGGATCAGCAGATTATATGAAGTGACATGGGTTTACCTACAGCTAGAGCACTTGTGTCTCCTGTGGAAGGTGCGTGCAAGTAGGGGAACACATACTCGTAGAAGGTGGTGTGTTTGTAACCCACACATCCTGGGAGGGGCAACGTGTGAGCATGCGGGAGTGTGGCAGTTTGTGTGTGACTGCAACTTCTTGGAGTTGTAGAAGAGTGTTTAGAAATTTGTTGCTGTTAAGATTGCATAAGATTCTGATGCTGTGGTTTATTGTATTACAGCTATTGATGCTGAATATATAGTTCTCTGCCAGATATGTACGCACTGTTAATACATTAATAAACTGCTTCAATTCTGTTTTTGTGAACTAAACTTTGTGAACTAAATTTCTCCCTGTGACGCAAAATGAAGCACCTAAATAGTGAATTTTAATCCAGGCTCAGAAAACAATACAGGGAATGTTCCAGTAAGTCTTTTTAACACAATGTCATTGTAAAGCAGACAATTAGTTTTCTAGATTTGAGTAGTCATCAGGAGCTATGGGACAAGGATTTGTTGCTCTCCTAATGAACTGTCAGCCTTGTAATTTTTCTGTAAGTCATAAACTATTAAATCAGACTGTTGTCTTGTTTAGAAATATTGTGAGCCTTTTTCTTTGTTTTGAGAAAGGGTATATAAATAATCTTTCCCACTTTTTCTCTCCAATGTTTCTTGCTATAGGTATGTTTATCGTTTAATCTTCAAAGCACATTGGTGGCAACTGGAAGCATGGATACCACTGCCAAGTTATGGGATATAGAGAAAGGAGAAGTAGTAGTTACTTTAAGTGTATGTTTGCTTTCTTTACGTTTTTAAAGGTGTTCCTTGCTTTCTTAGTTTTCTGACTAACAGTATAACTAATACTACAGTTTTAAAACTTGCGCAGTATTTCTGTTACCAGGTGGTCCCACAGAGGCTGCAATTACAAAACATTAAGAAAGCTTGAAGAGTGATAAGATTATGGTGTTTTATAAGGAGTCCTATTTATAAAAAGGCAGATTTTCTCATTTCAGTGATGCTACTGTTATAGGTCAGAATGTCTTCCATTGCTCATTAAAACATGTTGTTAATACTGTAATTTATCACTTCTTCTGCCTAAAGAAACTCTGAAAAAATCAATGTCAGAGGCTACATCTATATGGATCGTCTTCCTGTAAACATTGGCAGAGGAAAGCCATCCAGTTACCTCTAGATTGTGATTTTGTTTTGCTCTACATGGTTTGCTGGGATTCTGCTCATTCAGATTGGCCTATGCTGTTTCCATGCATTTCTCTTGCATAAATCCTAAATAATAAGTAGAGCATATGCTTCTTCCCTGGTGTGTGTGGCCTGTAGCATGGAGAAGGCTTCTCTTCCTCCTCGACTTTCTCTCTCCTCGGAGTCCTGAGCAGGGAAGAGAGCAGTGAAATGTGTGACCCCATATCTTATAAGTATGCTTAAGTTAATTTTTCCAAGCCTCTCCATTGAGACCAGTAACAAGCTGTACTGTAGCTTACTGTAAATGAATCATCTGATTTTGGTATGCATTGGTGAACAAATGTGATTCTGCTAAAATCAAATATGGAAAAATACCAGTCACATATCTGATTCATTATCTATCACTGGCAATTACTCACTGCTTAAGTGATGTGCCTGATTTTTTGCAGTTGTTGGGTTATCGACTATTCTACAGTCCAGTAGGTCTTTCTGTTAAAATTGTGATATATTGGACAAGGCAGTAAATAAGATACTAAATTGTTGTAGATGGATTATGCTGCTGAAAAAGCTACATATTGAACTAAGGTAATGGAAAAGTTCTATTTGCATTCTCACACTCCTTTTTTAAAATTTTCTCAGGGGCACTCAGCAGAAATTATTGCATTGTCTTTTAACACCACCGGAGATAGGATTATCACTGGCTCCTTTGACCACACAGTAGCAGTGTGGGAAGTTGTCACTGGCAGGTACTAAAGTACTAATAAATATCATTTTGCATTGCATATTTAATGACAAATGAAAGAGACAATGTTGAGCTACAAATTACAGACCTTGTTTTTTTTTCTTTTTTTTCCTTCTTCTTTTGGACTATGCATTCTTTCATCTATTCATCTCTTATCTAGTTTTATTCTTCTAAAAAGAAGTGCTGCTCACCAAATGCTTTTGTATGCAACAGGTTTAGATTTTTGTTCTAAATTTCCATTTACTCATGGGAACTGAGGAGGCAGACAGAATGGGTATATCCTACACTTGTTACTGGAGAATGCTCCAAACAGGAAAATACTTTATCAGCATGGAAACTTGTGGTTTTGAAGGTGTCTAGAATTTCTAGATGGAACTGACTGTTCAAGTAAAATAAAGACTGTGTTATTTCATAGAAAATTAGTCTGGTCACATTGACTTTAAAAAACACAGTGTGTCCATTTTCCTCCTCACACTACTTTATGTTAATGTATATTTATGAAGAGGAGAAAATTTGGTCCCTCTGACTGTAGAGAACAAAATGTCTTTATTATGCCACCAAATAATAACGTAATAGCTAAGTATGATCTTGTATTATCCTGAAAAATTGTCTTGTTTTTTCAACTGGAAACTCAGTGTAAGTAGAATAATAAAATGATTGCTTTGATTACTGACAAAGTAATTTATGAAGATAAAGATACTGTGTCTTCAGAGGTGAAAAAAATATCACTGAATTTAATAAATAAAAGGAAAATGTGAGCATAATGATATCTTGGAGTAAAAAAACAATGTTGTATAGCTTCAGAATAAGAGTTATCATGATTTTAAAAAGTAACGTACACACATTAGTGTGTACATTTAAGGCTTGATTCTGTAAGCTTTGAGCTTACTCAATTTCAGCAGTTTAATGTTTGGTAGCACCTCGGAGTCACTCATTCAGCAAATAGGATGTTTGGATTCAACTTCATTCAGCCTGGTGTTCTTGCAAATATTTTTGTTTGAAAACAGCTTCTTCCAGCTTCTTGTCTGAAGCTGCACTGAAGTCAAAGTCTTGAGATTTATTGTTGCATTCTTTTTTCTACAAAACGAGCGTGGGCTTCACATCAGGGGCAATAGCAGGAAGTGGAATATGAAGGAGGAAATTCTTTAAACACTGTTAATTCTGGTAATTAGCAAGTGGGCAGTACAATTGTGCCAGGGCCAGCATTCAGCCTTCTAAATGTTAGTGGGGCATGGATGCCTTTAGTAATAAAGAAGAGGTGTGGATAGAAAGACTTGTGAGCTAATCATGCTTTTCTGCACACAGTGTCAGGTAGATTTGCAAAAAGCTTGTATGTGAGGTTGTGTGCCCTTCCTTCACCACACAGAATCACAGAGAAACACTGCTTTCCAAATTTGGGTATAGTTGAAGTTTCTTTTGAATATGTTGGCTGCCTCTGATAGAGTACCTGTGTTCCTCAGTTCTTTTCTGGGTAGGTACACAGAAATGTCCTGAGGGAAGCAGACATAGTAGACAAGAAAGAAACCTCAAGAAGACTCAAGTTTTTCATTTAAATTGAAAATTTTATATGGCATTTCACCCGCCTGTTTTCTTGGTTCTTCCTGATTGTGTATCTGATAGATCATGGTTTCTGTGAGATGTGTTCCACACGTTCATATTTATTCTGATTATTCACCAGAGATTTACACTGAGGCCTGAAGCCTGGGCTGTCTTTTCAAAATTTAGAAATCAAAGCTTTATCAACCTTTTTCATGATTAGATTTTTTGGGTATTAGGTATTACAATAACAGCATTCTTGATGGCCAAATAGTATGTTCAAAAAATAACAAAGATAACTGTTTTCTGTTTGTTGATTTTTGTATTTACTGTAAAAAGGTCTGCACCATTGCAACAATGCAGGCCTCACATTGTTAGAAAGAAAAAGTAGTCATTCTATAAAACAACATGAGTAGCATCAAGTTTTTATTATCATAAACAAAGAATTCAATTGCTCAGGAGACTTGCTTTGTGATGTGTTCATCTAGCATATATATTAATTTAGTTACCCTTACAAATCTTATGCGACAAATAAAAACATTTCAGTTACTTAAACTCATTTAGTTGTTTTTCTAGTCATTAGTTTATCCATTAGTTAAAGCTGTTTTCTATTAACGATTCCATGATATTAGCATTGTGATAATATCCTAATTTACTTATCCTTTAATATGTATATCAATTAATCTTTTTTAGGGTTCATTGCTTTATAGGCCATTAATTCATAGTAAGCAATAATGGCTAATCGTACCCGTCTCTATTCAGCTAAAGCTGATTGAAGATTTTAATGGAACTAGTATTTGTCAGTCCTTGTGCAGCGAGTTTAGGATTAATGAGGATTAGAAATCATATTTCAATTTGGCTGTCATTTGCCTGTTACTTGGGTACATGCTTACTTTAAGTACCTGATTAAGTTCCATTTGATCTTCAGTGGATTTTATAAAAGATTTAGATTAAATACTCTGGTGATACAGAGTTTTAAAAATACCCTGTTTACAGCTCATTGAAGTAGGATAATGGGAGAGTAATGTGGAAAAACTTGCTGCATATGCTTTATATCTAGATGAAAAGAAGCAATCGGTCTCACACTGAAAAGTCGTCACATTTCACTGGAAACACAGTCATTAACATATTTTTGAAACAGAAGGGAGGACTCTTTCATTTCATTCTTCACTGCCTCTTTGTCTCAAAGAGAAACAATGGAATTGATGTAGTGCTGGAATGCTAAATGAGCTGTACCTACCCGTTTAATTGCTTTGATGGATAAAGTGGTGAAGATTTGACACCTTAACTATACCATTTTATAAGTTTGCTTATAATTTATATTGTTATATCATAATACACACTAAAAATCTAAATTCTCTTTTTTTTTTGTAGGATGTTACATACTTTAATAGGCCACCGAGGAGAGATTAGCAGTGCACAGTTCAACTGGGACTGTTCTCTCATTGTCACTGGATCAATGGACAAAACATGCATGGTAAGGAACTTGCGTATGCACTGGACACTCCGGTACATAAGCTCTCTTGCTATTCATTATAATGTAGCAAGCAATTTATTGTCAGAGTTTATATAGAATGTGGTGAATCCCTGTTTTCGTTCAGAAAAGCACAGTAGACTGTTTAAAAAACTTTTCTATAAATTAACTGTGTGGTTTAAAATGTCACCCAGTACAGCTGAACTAAAAGGCAGACCTGGGCTGTTACAAGTAATTAATATTGTTAGTATGAAAAATAAAGGACTATTTTGTAGTTCATGTCCTGGAGTCTAACTCTTTTTTTTTTTCTTTTTCCCCCTTAATACTTGTGTCACAAGCATCACATGTACTTTTGGCAGGTCACTAGGAGATAGATTTTCAGTTGGAATGCTTCTGATGAATGCCTGTGATTGTTAGCATTAAACTGCAAAAGGATTACATTTCAGTGGTGAGAAATTGTCCTTTTTTCATCTGCACAGATACTGCACACACAACTGAAATAAAATTGAGATTGAGGTGCTCAGCAGTTTGGCAAATTTGGTATGCCAACACTTAAAAAAAAAAAAAAAAAAGGCAGTCAAATTTATAGCATTCTTGTTTTGTTCGCTACAGAACAGACAAAGCTGTAATATTTCCCAAATCCACCTCTTCAGAGTTTATCATACAAAAAGTTTTTACCAGAAAGGTGGAGTTTTGCTTATCAGAATCAAAGCAGAATCACAGAATGGAGGAATTAAGTGTCTGACTCCTGAGGTCCAAGCCCACCATGCCATGTGTAATAGCTGAATACCTTGAAAGACGTTCCACAAGATAAATTATTGGAATCTCCTGTGAATATTTTTGTGTGTTGCAGACACCTCCCTACCCTGGGAATTCAAAATGCCTGTATTTTGGAAAAAAAAAAAAAAAAAAACACCAACAAACCAAACCTCACTCTTCCTTCATTTTAGGTAGCATAAGCAGATTGTAACAATTTAGACAGATAATGGTTCTTTTCCTGAATTCTGTCTCTCTTATATCTTGTTTACTGTATTTTTGGAATTCTGTTCTGTTTAGCTCTTACCGAAGCTTTCTTGTCAGCTTCTTGATATGTAAAATTATGTCTTTTGTAAATGTGAGAGCATTCATTTAAACTAATACACATAATTCATTAACGAATTTGTAAATAAATGCAAAGTCCATGAGCTTCTTATATGAGCTTGTTCATGTCAATGAAGTTCAGTTAAATAATGATGTATATTGTAAGTTTCATTTAATCAAGATGCTGAAATACAAAATATGTAGTACTTCATTAGGCTGAAAATGCGGTGATTCTATTGATTTATATCCAGGTTTCATGTTAATACATTCATTCAGGCATCAGAAAAGACCTATACATGTCATTTCATTGATCAACTAGTTACCTTTCAAGTAAATTAGTCAAAATAAGCCAAAAAATACCTTTGTTTACCTATGCAGCTGTGGAATGCTATGACTGGGGCACATATAGCAACTTTAACAGGTCACAGTGATGAGATACTGGATGTCTGCTTTGATTATGCTGGCCAGCGTATCGCAACGGCCTCTGCTGATGGTAAGTGAAGTGGCTTGGACTACTGTAAAGATTGTAATACTTGCATAAAAACATCTTCGTCCTTTTTCTTTGTTTCTGTTCTGAACTCGCCTTGATCAAAGTGGAGTATTATTAGCTGAAACTATAGATCGAGCTATGTTTGTTGCATTATAGAAAGTTTTCCATTAAACTTTGGAAGTTTTCCCCAGTGAAAATTTTTGTATTTTTCATACTTTATTCACCTTTAACATCAGGCCTGTTAGAATATAACTCGTTTGTGGCTGGAAATGTATTTTAAATATTTAGATAAGTGGCTTTTGAGTGAATTTTGCTTTGGGTAGCACAGATTTAAGCACAGCAGGATAATATGCAATGAAGAGTTGGTGAAATAAGCAAATTTGTTTGTTATTGGTATGCAGCAATTTTGCATGCTTATTATTATTTTTTAGAATCACAATAAATAGTTTTCTGTATTCACCAGCAGAAACCATTAAGAAGACAACCTTTCCCAGCCAGATTATAGCTCCTTTTTGACGTACTTTATCCTTGGGGGGAAACTGAGTTAAAATCTATTTCTTTTGAAATCAAACCTGAGGATGAGGCCCTTCTGGCCTTATTAAGATGCTCTTATTGGAAAGCATACTTAAACAGAACAATCGCAAATAGCTCCTAATCTACTAACAGGATCAGGAAGAGTCTATAACGCAGAAACAAGAAAGTGCATTGCAAAACTAGAAGGGCACGGAGGTGAGATTTCGAAGGTAAGTTGTATGTGATTTGTACCTTTTCTTATTTAATTGTGTATGACATCCAATCTGTCGCTTATTAGGTGACACAGGAATACTGTTAAAGAATAAGCACGTTTTTTAGTATTTTGGTGAAATGTTAAGACCACTGCCTTCTGAGACTTCTGCCATCACCCTTATTCCTTGCTTCTATTGGACCACCTGCTCTTCACACTTTTTCATTTCTATGCACATCTGATTTATGGAATGGAACAGAAAGAACATATTTCTGTGGGGAAAATACATAGAAGGTCTAATTTTCAAAAGTGCTTAAGGTACTTGGAAGCTCAAAGCCGATTTTAAAAATCACTTGGTCTTGAAAAGTTTACTCATGTACTTCACTGAAAATCTCGTCAAGCTCAATTTTGAATGCCAAAGTTCAATTTCAAATGCATTTAGTTACTTCCAAAATTTTGCATATTTTAAAAACTTTGTTATTTAATGCTTGCAAGTTTTCATTTTTCCTTTCAAATAGGTAATTTTCATTAGCTTCCATGCTAGTATGCTATATTTGTGCTGCTTTTTTTGATGCATTTTGTAATTTAATTGTTAATATTTTGAAACTAGGATTTTTTTTATGAACAAAATTCACATGCTTTGATTGTGTTGATTTGGCTAGTATAATCACTCTACTGAGAGAATATTAAGTTCAGAAGGGCTAGTCCTTCCTCACTTAATATACACAGTACAATATTTGACACTCAGTGTAGATGCACTGAGGAATGTAGTCTGAATACATGCTGATGTGGGAGGGTTAGGGACACTACTCATCAGGGTCCACAGTTCTGGCATGATTTCTCTGCTGGAAGTGAGAATCTGCTGATCTGGGAGCATGCTGAGAAGTCAATCTATTTCTGCAGGTGTTCTGTGTAGCTGTGATCACTTGGGAAGGTTATTACTTAGAATCTGATTTCTGGGGAATGGGCATTTTGCCCTCAGAAATTAAACAAAATTGCATTACATGATAAACCAGGTAGTGTTTGGTTAGTGCTCAAAAAAAATCTGATTATCTGGAAATGCATGCAATTTAGGGAATGAATGTTTAACAAAATATGAAGACATACTGCATAATAAGTGACATTCAGTGGGAGTTTGGATATTATACAGACATACGTTATTTAAAGTAGAACTCTATAAAATATGTGTATCTGTTACATTGGAATAATGATAATGTTTAAATAAAGTTGTTACCATTGTAGAGCAATTGTGATCTTGGCGGATAATATTCTGAAGTCTTGATCCCAGTGTGGTCATTGTCTATGGACCTTGGTACATGCATAAAGTTTCCAGCCACAGATGTTTGCCAGGATGATACTAGTGTAATACTTTCCTTAATTTTAGCAGAAAAAAAAAAAGAGTGCAGGAGTTGCTGGCCTCTGTTTTCATCTTTTAATTTCTAGATATGCTTCCTTTTCTAGACGAAGTAATGTGTTAAGTAATATAATTCTTTTCTATATTTTTAAAAGATATGTTTCAACCCTAAAGGCAATCGTATACTAACAGCCAGCTCCGATAAAACAGCTCGACTCTGGGATGCTGCTACTGGACACTGCCTTCAGATATTAGAGGGTCACAGTGATGAGATATTCTCCTGTGCTTTCAATTACAAAGGCAATATAATCATTACAGGTAACTAACATATTCCAGTCTTTTTTTATATTCCATATCTTTTTTTTTTCTCTGTTTTTGTAATACATTTTAAATCTTGTTATGCTAAAAAATTAAGAAGTCTGAAAAGAGTCCTGCAGCGACACACCATATAGTCAAGAAAAGCTATAACCTTTAAATATATTTAATATATATTAAATATTTAAATATTTAATATATAACTATGGCCATGAAGAAATTTGTGTAGAGACATGAACATACCTTACTATATGTCCTATGGGCAAGTACTGGCCCCAGGCCAGTGAGTTAAGCCATGCTCTTGTAATGCATTGCAGCGAGGAAGTTCTGGGTGAGAAAAATGCAAAGCTTTTTGAATGGGAGCATACTTTTGGGTACTTGATGCAGCACTCTGTTCAGGTTTCATTCATTTCAGCCAAAAAGTCCTGGGAGTGGGAAAACACATGAAGAGTATTTGTGATTTCTTGGACCTTTGTATTGAACTACCAAAATATGGGGATGCAGGATGATCTCAGTGAAAAATACTGCTGCAGGTCCTGCTATCTTTTGCTGGTCGTGGACAGAAAAAACGTTATCTTTCTGTCTTCTCTGCTTTCAAAGCAGGCTGTTGATATAGTTAACAAAAATGAGTATGTTGTCCTAAACTATTCCCTCACAATGTGTGCTTATTACTAGGGAGCAAGGATAACACCTGTAGAATATGGCACTGACTGAAGACAAGGAAAGATCCAGTATGGTATGTGCCTGCGTCATGAGTTTTGTAGTCAATAAACTCAGTCTTTCAGATCTTTTTTCTATTAACCCATTTGTTGTTTCAGTGTTGCTGAAGTAACCAAGTTACCTGGATTTTGATAGGTTTGACTTACTGATATCTAGTAGATGGAGAATCACAGAGTAGCAGAAGTGACCTCCGGAGATTGTCTAGTACAATATCCCTGCTCAGAGCATGTCAGCTCAGCAGGCTGCCCAGGGCACAGTCAAGTGGGTTATGAGTATCTCCACGGATGGAGACTCTACGGTTTTTCTAGGCAGTCTGCTCCAGTGTTTGATCACCCTCAGGTTGAAGTGGAATGCTTTTTTGTATTTCAATTTGTGCTTGTTGCCTCTTTATTCAATACTACTGAAAAGAGTCTGGCTCTATCATCTCTGTTACCCAAGAGAAATCATGATTAGGATGAATGAACCTGGGATGCCTCCATTTCTTTGTGTCTTTGTTTCGTGGTAGCTCTCTTAATTAAAAACAATAATAAAAACAAAAAATACATCATTAGTATACTCTTAAGAGTGAAAGGTGTGTTGTTATGCACCTGCTTTGAGTACTTTTGTATTTTTTTTGTTGTGTAATAATAAAGTATTGAGTTCAAACATTAGTTGTGTTATTTGTAGTAAAATGCCTCACTTGATATTTCCAGTGGAAAACATTAAAAACCATTTATGAACTGTACTGCTATTAATTTTTGCTTGCATGCTGCAGTTAAACTTCTACTCATACCCTTCCATATTTGCCTACACCTTTCCATTCCTTTTTGGTCATCCCTAATTCTTCCATTCTTACCTAAGGTTAAAAAAAAAAAATTAAAAAAAATTACTGGCAACTTGAAACACTGCTCACCTAAGATTTGTAGCTAAGGATCACGGCATGAGCCGAGAAGTGGATAACGAACTCCTGCGAGTTATTTACCATTATACAATGAGCTCTCTCCAGGCTTACCTCTCCACCAATTGCCAACATGCTTCACTTGTGCTGAGCTCTCCCACCTCCTACCAGAGCACCTGAAGCTGCAGCTGCTCTTTTCAGGTGAGTAGCAAAGTAGCAGAGCTGAGTGGTGACCTCTGGCAGGCTTGGAAGAAGGGATGAAGAAGCAAAGAGGGTAGGATAGAATAAAATAAATGATGAGGTATTGAGTGAGAGAGACAAGGAAGAAAGGAAGTGCATAGCAGAGAATGCACTTGAAGGTATGCGTTTATACTGTGTATCTCTGGGTGGTCGTAGACTTATAAATGTTAAGTGTAATGCGAAGTAGTAGTGCTGGTACAGTCTGGCTCTTGCTGAGTGCTTGCCAGTATCTTTGAGCGTAAATGAAGAAACAAAAATGCTCTGGAAAATATATCCTGGTTGTTTCAAGAAGTGTCATCAGTGGAAGAACTAAGCAATGTGCTGTGCCCTGTTTAGAATTAAACCTGTAGCAGGAGGCAAGGTGGCTAGCATTAATGTTGCAATAATGCTTGTGGTGTTTCCTTCTGTCTTGTGCAAAGACTTGTGGTATCAGAAGAGTGTCTCCCTAATCTGGAATTAAAAGGGTCAGGAAGGACAATGCATTTCTGTTTTATTTTAGAACTGACCAAAACCCTTAGATCAGTTTGCAACTGTAATGGGAGATGTGACATGGTGAAATCTGGTTAACGGAAGTGGAGGAAAGCGAGTATAATGAAACGTGTGCAAATACCGCTCAATAGTTAAAAACTGAAATTTGACCTGCTGTAAAATGATCACACACACACAAAAATCTTTGGACTGTGAAAAGGAAATAGATTTTTGCTTAATCTTTGTGTTCTTTTCTATTTTCTATTCCATTATTAATTTTCTCCTGTACTATGCTAGTGATTCAATGAATCAAACACCTGTAGTATCTTTTAGCTTTCAGGCCTTGTCCTATTGTTTATGACAAAATTGTGACTGAGTCGAGGTTTCACAGACAAAGCATTGGACTGGGAGGCCACATGGACTCTGTTTCTCTCTAGATTTGCTGAGTGAATAGAATTACTTTTCAGGTTACGTTATCCAGGTTTCTTGCTCAAATGTGAAATACATCTGCTCTGATTCACAGCACTGTGGAAAAACGTACTGACTTGGTGCTTCAAAAAACTTAAATAGTACGCCAGGTGTATGCTTGGGTATATGCTAGGTGTATACTCGTGTGTATGCTTCAATGGTAGGCTCTCTATACCTTGATTTACCCATCTGTGGATCTAATACATTATACGGAGACTTATTAGGAGTGCCTTCTATAGATTTATCATTCTGAAACCATTCTGTCTATGAATGAAACCAGCTTGATACCACTTCAGTCTTCACAACCAAAATTTCCTGTGTGTGTGCTCTAACTCTGTTGTCTGGTACCTTTTTAGTCTTATCAAAACATTTGGCTTCTACATACCTTGTGCTCTCCAAGCTACCAATTGAGTGATTCCCACTTGTAATCACAGGGCAGATGGAGTGGAGAGAGGTTTTCAGTATCTTACTGAAACTCTGTCAGCTTTACCCACTGCCATGTTATTGACAAGCATTACCGCAGGAGGCTCCTGGAGTGTGCTGCAGTAAGGACTGTCACAGTGGAAATCGGATTTGCTTTATTGTTTCTGTCCTTTAGACCTCTGAATCCTTCTAGCATTTACCTCTGTGAATATACAAGTTTCTTTTTATGGAGAAAGAAGCCCTTAGCTTGTGTCATGTCATTTTCCCAGGACAGTACATACATTTTGCAAGACAAGGACAAAGATTTCCATGTAAGTGTATGAGGTGTACTTAGACTTGACATATGCTTTTCGTATCTGTTGAGATTCAGATCCTTTTCTGAATATGTGAGGATGATATTAATACTCATACCCACTCAGGTTTTAAAAATGGCATTTTGCAAGAACTTGCTTTTGTGCTCCTCCTCTGCGGTCGCTTGCATTTCCTGGGTGAAAGTGAAAGGATATGGAAGATGTCCTGCGTGGTTGTATGTTCTGGTTTGCTGCGCTGTACTGTCTGATTTTCAGCTGAAGCTCGGAGGAGGGCACAGTACCCCTCAGCCAGACCTGTCTTACAACAAATTGTTTTAATTAGTTTGACAGTCCAGCTGTCTAATTGAACTGTCTATCCTGCTAAATGCTTGGCAACTACAAGGTATTTTCTGGGGGCCTATTCCTAGTGATGGCAATGGCCTTAGAGTGGATTTTAAATGTTAACGCAGTGGCATTGTGAATTTGCTTAAATGTTACTTAGGAATGGCTCTGGCTTGAATTAAAATTTCCTTCTCGGTTGGACTTTTATTTTTTTATAATTTATTAAGCGACTTATGTGGGCTCTTGATTTCAATGGAGTGGTGTTTGTTGTTTTTTAAAGGCATTTTGAACATCAGAGTGTAGGATTCATTGTGACATCCCTATACTCATGTTATGCAGCTCTGTGTGAAACCAGACAGGAGAAAGTTACATCAGCCTCTCCAGAAAGCTATTTGCTGAATTTAATAGGCTAAATGTAAATAGGCGACAATTTTCATTATAGACTGCAATACAATGAGTAAGCTACTGAAGATTGTCATAACACTGAAGATTTCTCACAAAATGGAGGAAGATTGTTTTTCAGTTTCTAATAATTCCTCTATTGAAAGCACCCTAAGCTAAACCAAACTAAACTCAAAGTCTTATTAAATGCTTGTTTTTTCAATAGGTAGTTCTCCTGTGTCATTCAGGTATTTACAGGCCAAGTTCTGCTCTTTGTTAGCTGGCTTGTAGAGCCAGTACTGGGACCTGCACTGCACCTGGTGCAGAAGCAAATCTCATGGGCTGCTTTGGATAGCCAGGGATTCCCTGAGTGTTACAGGGTTTGTCTCTATAGAAAATCGTGGTGCATCGCTTTCAAGTACTTAATCAGGCTCCACTTGAACCTATGCCCAAGTTTTGCATCCTTTCATCTGATTAAGCGTCACCTCTTTTTGTTTATTTATGGGTTTAATTTGATGGGTTCTAGCTTTTATGTTGCAAAAGACAGTGAGCAGCCACTCACTCCGCATCCTCATGATATTAACAACGTGCATCCCACTCAGGTAAACAGGCTGAACCACGCATAATTTACTCTCAGGCTTTTACTGAAATCTGTACGTAGTATGAAGTTCTCTTTTATTTAAAGTTGACTTGATTTTTTTTCAGGATATGTGTTTTTAATAGTGAACAACAACTCCTGTTTTGATTTACACAGTTAAGTTAAATGTTGGTTTCCTTTTCTGTTTAGCAGCAGAAATACCTTTCCACCTAGGCAGTAGGGAAGTAAATATTTGTGCAAACTTTAACAGAAGAAACTCCTTAATGTCTGTAAGCATATAAACTGTAAACATATTAGTAAGCACTAACAGAGTTTTGTTATGTTGGCATTATTCTGGGGTTAATTCTTTGCAATGAATGTGTAATTTATTTTCTGTGATAGCAAGAATGTTCTGATTAGCCTTATATCATCTGAATGAATTGTGGAATGTGAGGAAAGCCACAGCTCTGGGAATGAGCTAAGACCCAGTGCTTGCTTTAGTTAGGGCTGTGGGTCAGACGTTTCATTCAGAAGCATTGCTTTGAGAAGCAAATCATGGATGCTACAGGGATAACATGCAAATATTATTTAATTGGTCGAATATTTTTTTTTAGGAAGACAAAGATGACGTTATAACATAAATTTATTTCTGAACAAACTGCAACATTAAGAACTATACAGAGAAACTGCATCACGCTTACAACTCAGTCATGATATTTGTGCTTTGTAGGATAAGTAAACATTGATTCTATCACAGCAAAAAATTGGTTTACTGACAACTAACTGTATTTGGCTTAAAATAAATACACTTTCCCATTTATTAACTCAGAGCACTTTTATATAATACTTGGTGCTTTTTACTGACTTTCAGCCTCGGAAATGCTGAGCATTCAGTGTTACCACGCATGTTGGTGTGAGTTGTGGATGTTCAGCAGTTTGTAAGAATAAGCCCAGTGACTGCACAGTTTAGTGTATGCAACAAACTGACCTTTATCTTGACAGTAAAGAGACCTCCACTGTTCTGTATATGTTGCAGAGATGTAGAATTTCTCATGTTACTTAATGTTCTGTATTAGGTTTCACTGACAATTTGTATCTCTCAACAAATGAGTGAAAATCATGCAACTTTAGGAATGGTTTTAAAGATAAAATTGAGAATAATATGGCTCTTTTTCATAAATTATTCAAAACTACTTCAAAGTCTTCAAAAATAGTGCAAAAGGACAGTTTTCTTTTCCCCCCCTCCCAAGAAATAGTACAGAAGCATATATTGTTATACGGAAAATAAAATCTCTTAAATATTGTATTGGGAAAGGCTGGTTTTCTATTATGCTATTTGGGAAGGGAGAGGCAAAAGATAAAGATTTTCAAAGAAATAAATCTCAGAAGAGCTTTGATGTGATTGGTTTTGAATTTAAAGGTAAATATAACCTATCTCTTTGGAAGAGTCGAGAGTATCACTGAGCGCATGATACTAACAGATCATCTCAGCAAGAAGATACTATAGGATATCTTATCAAAGTTATATAAATGTTATAGCAATGTGAACTATCATATATAGTCCAAACACTTGCATCCAAAACAAACAAGCACGTGTGCTGAGATTTTAACAATCATTTTGATTTCCTAAAAATCTTAATTTTCATAACTTTCTGTCGAGGCAGCACTCTTCAGATATGTATTTTTTTTTAACCTTATTAACAATTCACTTGATTAAACTAAAACTAAAATAGTATTTTTTTCACTACTTTTAACTCATGTAGCATGTTACATGGTGCTTTAAATAAAAGCACTTCGTGTAACACATTTACTATCATCACTCCCTTTAACCAGGTAGGGACACTGAGGCACAGAGGTGAAATGACTTGCCTGAGGTCACCTGGCAGGCCTGGGATGGGACAGGGCTTCAGAAACCCACTGCCGTGACTCCCATGACTCACAGAGCTGTGCTTAGGGACATACCAACCATAGAGATCCCAAACTGCACTGCCTCTAAGGGAAAAGAAATTTCTTTTAAGGGTATTAACTGAGATTCTAGATCTCATTTCCTTGAGAAGAAGACAGGGATGGCAAATTGCTATGGGAGAGAAATAATTGCATGGAAAGAAACTGAAATGTGTTTTCAGTAGGCTTTTATTGTGCCATCTAACCACAAAGATCTGGTGTGTTCAAAAGTTTTTACCCCTTAGAAGACCTTGGAGGTTTAGTTTTGTTTTATTTATCTAGGGACATGGGTTTCTCTGTGCATCCTGGAACACACTCAGGTTCTAATAGGTAAACTGTACAAACATAAGTGTTGTTTTAGAACTGAATGTTAGCATACTGTCCCATTTCAGCTGATTGATTTAATCAAATTGATGAAAATGGATCTTATTGGAGATTTAAGTCTTTACTGTGTAGTCCATTAATTCAGAAGGCTAAAAATCCATCCCCGCCTAGTACAGTACATCCTATAGCACAATATGTCAAGAGTCCCTCAGGATACAGAAAGATACAATACGCCTTGGTTTCACTTTGCTCAGTGCTCAGCTGTGGAACAGACGTGTGCTGTTTCTGTAGAGTTTGTATGTCTTTGTTCATTGTACTCAGTGATGTTTGAAAGTCAGAGCATTACACAAATCACTGCTTACTTAAACTGGATTAAAACAAAAATGCCGAACAGGTGAGCTTTCTTAACCCAATTCAAGGAGCCAGTCAAACAGGCTTGGTGTCATCTCTCTGCCTTCCTCACTGAGCTTGCAGTATTGCACCACAGCATGAAAGATATCGCCAACCTTCCAGGACTTCCGTTGAACTAGTTGCACAACATCTAAAAACTAAATTAGAGGAAAACAAACAAAAAAAGCAATAGCACTTAGGATTTGATTAGCACTTTGCTAAGGTTTTGTTAAATGAATTGCATGCAAACAGCTGTGAGACCATCCTTATGTACAGTGAGTGCTCTGTCAATGAAAGCAAGAACAGTTAAAGTGAGCTTGCTACAGAATCAAAACCTATCAACAACTCGCTGTCAAAATAACGAAAGTTATTTCACAGAAAAATATCCTCTTCATTACCATCAGTTATATTTTAACTTACATTTACGTTTTTGTGTTTCCACCCAGTATTTTAAATATTCAGACAGTACTGGTGAGCGTTTCTGGGTAAACTGTCACACGAAGACTTTTGCCACAGTTGTGGTTGAATCACGATAAGGATCTATATTTGCCTGGCTTTTTTAGTCTCCATATAAACCAAGGGTTAAATATACATTCTTAAACAGCTGTAAAAAATCCTGAATTTTGTCCACTTTGTACTTAATAATGGGCTTCACAGTGTCACGCATCTGGTCCCACTTTTTTTCAGCAGCATATAAATGAAAATCAAAGCTTTTCATTTCCTTGAATTTCACAATCAATATCTAATTAGCTTGCTCCTTCTACATTTCCAGTTTTAAACGACACAAGAAAATATTGTGTCTCTAGTTCTTGTAGCTGTTTGCTATTTACATACTGAAGCCTAAACTTTTAATATGTATTTTAACGATACTTAATAGGCGCACGATTTCCAAGAGCACTGTTGTAGGCAGGATGTGCTTCATTATTCTCTAGTGTATTTTTGCAATTGAATTAACTGTTTGCCAAAGCACATGGGTAAAGCTGACAGCTGTTTCTTTAATTAGACGCAATTTGGACTGTTGATGCTGAATGCATTTTAAATGATGTTTATGATTCCCAAATGCATGTACTCAAGAAAATCAAACAATATCTCTGCTACTCAAAATGATCTTCCTATAGACATTATTTTAACAGATGAAAATACTGATTTGTAATACTTTTTTTCATTAATTGATTTGAATACTGTGACACTTCTCGTTAGCCTTAAGGCTTGAACCAGTCTTTCTGACCTTGGAAAAGGTCATTCTGGTTATTTCTGAAATGTTGTAGATAGCATTTAGTGGTGTCTCCAGCAGATCGCGAACTAATTCAGGAATAAAATTGTTCTGTATTTCTTGTGGCCATTTTGGACTTCTTTGCTTTGCTCTGGGTGTTCTGGCTTGGACTAATAGTTGAGAAGGTATCTCAGTTCTGGTGATCTGTGTCTGTCTGGAAATGGGCTTCTGCATGCAAAATGGTGACTGGTGGCTACATCTGAACAGGAGCAAAAGTGTACTGGTATGCGTAGCATTTTTAAAAATTATTATTATTGTCGAGCCAGAGAGATGCCTCATAATTTTTATGTAATGATGCAAAATGGTCTCACTTTCCAAGTAAAAGATGTGTGATTGCAAACATGACTCTGCTAGAAATGCTGGTTGGCCTCCCTTGCTAAAACTCTCCCTCTGGCTAGGAATAATGTAAGGATGTACCTAAGCATATGGGTTCATCCTGCCTGTCCTCTAAACTTTCAACCAGCTGCAGAAGCCTCGAGGTCTTGTTACGTGAGACACTGAGCCCGAGCTCAGTGTTATCGTTATCTTGCATTTAGTCTCTTCTGTACAACCAAGCAGTCGGTCCTTTTCTTGTTGAGGGGTGAGGGTGGTGGAACTTGATGGTCTTTAAGGTCCCCTCCAACCCAAATGAGTCTATGGAGTCTACGAACCTTAAATCCTGATGTATTTAATCCTCTCCTCTTTGTGAAATAAGCAGTAGCCTTGCCATCTTGCTGTAATGAAGATGTGTTTGCATCTGCTTTTAGGCTCAGTAACTTCAATACATCATAGATGCTACTGTGATTAAAGTGAATTAATATTATGCCCAATTCTGTGAACACTACCTTTTCAATTCTGTTTTCCTGAGATTTTTTAAAATAGATGGTTGGGATTCCAAGTTCGGAAGCAGCTATCCACTGCAGGGTGGCTCGAAGCTCTGCGTCAGGGCATTCTGGTTCCAGATCAAAATTTATCACCAAGAGGTCCTTCTGACAATTGGCTGTTCCCACTGAGAGCCCTGAAGTACTTTCTGGAAAAGTAATTCCAATGGTTATTGTGGAATTGTATGTATTAACTTCAAATTGTATGCTGTGATTGATAAGGTTCAACTTACCCTCTGTATTTTCTGTCTGTTCTTTAAGGAAAACCTTTTCTTCTACTAATTCACTTAGAAAAAAACAACAACAAAGCTCGTTAGTGATATTTAGGAACAGTCTACAACACTGCATCATGATGGACAAACTTCTCCCCCAATGTAAGACCTAGAAAACTGCAAGAAAAATGTTAAACAGGATAAAATAATAAAAGGCTGAATATATTACAGTAATTTAATCTGTAAATCAGGAAAAGCCATGGGAATTGCAGTGTTATTCCTGTGATATGATGGAGTACTTGTACCAGTTGCACTATGTGTTACGTTTCATCTGCGTATCTTTGCGGTTTATGTAATGACAAAGAGAATGACATTATGGTAAGACGCAGCAGGTCTTGTAACCTAGGGGGAAATACTGAATTTCCAATGTCTGCATTTTGCAGTGCTATAGTTGTTGGGTGAATTTTTTTCAGTCTAGCTTTCTAGTTTTATTAATTTATATTAACCATTATTTATTAACAGTTTAACTATTTTTCATAGCTAAACACAAACATAGCTATCAATGTCTTCAACTACTGCTGTTCTCAAATATATTAGCTGTTTGGATAAACAAATTCTGCTTACACATTGGAAAAATTTCAAAAAACTTCATTTCTTATGTTCCATTTTTCCTGTTAAACTATAAACCCTGGCTACGTTTTCACTGCTTCAGCTTCCATTTCAGAACATAATGTCCATGCTCCCATACATGTAGCAGGAACCTGTAAATTCACGTCTGATGTTAGTTATGGCAGTCGCTTCATCAGTACTGGAGAGATACCACTTAGGTGTTTCTGGACTGTCCTGTTCTGTCCTCAACCAAGGACAGCAAGACTTTGTTTCCCACATGGGAGGATGCTACCCTTACCACCCTCTTTCACAGACATTCAGAATCTCCCCCAAGGCTTCAAAGGACCAAGCATATACACACACTTGTGTAGTGGTTACTGCAAGATGTGAAATAAAATGGCAGTATGCAGTCTATGGTTTGTCGTGACAGAATCATAGGTGCCTTATAATGTCCCTTCCATCAGATTTTATTTTACCAGTGTTCTGTTTGAACAGCAGATGTATTCTGAGCTTTGACTTTGATTTGTGGAAGGACGAACTGCCCTGAGTGGTGGTGCTGTGTTCCCCAACATCTGTCCTGCCAGGATCTCATGCCTGTTGGCTAACACCTGTGACTAGCCACTGAAAGCTAATGAGGAGTTGGAAGTTTATCACTTTAATCTTTGGAAACGTAAGGGAGAGGGGTGACCTTAAGGAATGTGTGTAGGAGGTATTGCTGCCTACTGTTAAGATGGAAATGTTTTAACAAGGTTAGTGTCCTGATCCAGAGAGAATGCATGCAACCCTACAGAAATACGAATGCTTGGGTTTCTGACAAAAAAGAGCTTCTCAAAAGCAGGATGGTTTGTTGTAGAATAGCCTGGTAATGAGCTGTAAAGGTCTTCTGATATAACTGACTTCACAAAGTTTCCATGTTCAATATGTGATGTACAGTCCGTACGTACTTTTCTGCAGTGGCCGTGCCCTGTCTTCATCGTGGCATTCACCAGCTGACTGGTTACATACCATGTTTCAGGGTACCAGCATCTTTAGGCAATTTCTTATGCATGTCTTGACAATTATATTGTATGCTCAATAGAAACACACCCTGAAACAATACTTAAGACATAACTTAAGCCAAATTACTATAATAATGCCATATATATATATATTTACTTTAATTGATCTTTATTTGCTTGATCTTACTTGCTCTTACATTAAAGTTTTGATAATATTTGAAATTTCTCAGAGAAGAAAGGTCACGCAATGGATGCTCAGAAGGCTGCCTTCTAGGCAGAACAGTTGGATCCATATTCTCGAGAGGTCCACCTGGGTGGGCTTTCCTGTAACTTTTCACCATCTAATGCTGTCACACTGTACAGACACCTACTTGTGAGCTTTTCTGAAACTAAGGGCAGGCTAAGCAGCAGGTGCAAAGCAGGGCTTGGCGCATTTTAGATGGTGTAAATGATTTGCAGTTAAAATTAGACTAAACATCAAATCTCACTTCAGTGACTACTTACTTAATCATAGGAGAAGATGGCATGTTCTCCTGATAAATTTCCAGGTCCATAATGCCAAGACTGCTAGTTGTACTGCTGTTGCCATTGCTGACAAAGCAAAAGTTTAAATATTAGTGCCAAGCTGCACTGAACACATCTCCATACATTATTTTTTTCTGTACAAGTAAAGTGAGGAGGCAGTCTCCTGTTATGCAGAGTACCACAAAATCAATTGTGCTCAGTAAGTGTTTCCCAGAATGCAGCACACTAATCTGCTCAAAATAATGAGTTTTTTTTATTAAAATAGTTCTGGGCAGATCATGTATCAAGTGATGCTGTGGACGGAAAAAAAATCATAGACAGTCTTCTTGTGAATGGCTTATGCAATGAACATTTGGTCTCAAACAGAAAAACAGTCTGCATGTGTCCTTGAAAAGAAAGATTACCAAGCATAGAGATGTCCTGGAAAAACCTGCAGAGGTTCAGATACTCAGATACAGATTCAGAATGTGTTGAGTTAAACCAAGGTTTGTTTGTGTGTATGTATATATAGATATAGGTATGTGTATATGTGTGTATATATACACACACACTGAGGTTGCCTATTGTACTACTTACCTGTTGGTTGACTCCATGCCTGTAACCAGCAGCAGTTTCAGCATATTATGTCCTACACTATGTACTGTCAGGGATCTGAGGGTGCCCCAGGTAGAGTGATGGTCCCTGATGCTTCTGGCTACTCTGAAAGACTGAGACTTTTAATTAAAAGCCAATGCTCATTGGGACCATTAATACCTTAAAGTATTCTTTGGCTGCTTCAAAAGGATGAAGTATAAAACCTAAGAATACTTAGAAAAAATAGTCAAACATTGCTACATGTTTGACAGTGAATGTTTACACAGCTGTAATAGTCTGATGAACAGGTTGTGAATTTGCTGGCTGCTAGTCAGTTAGCATCAATGAGTTCTGTGTGTTAAGTAAACTTGAACCAATTAATTTATACTAGAAAAGCAGCTAATAGTATTATTCCTTACGTCCGAGGTATTGTCTAGACAGTTTCTTTCTCCATCGTTTTTTTTCTAAATCAAGGTCAGTATGCCATGCATTCAGACTTCAGAGAGAATTTCAGTTTCAATGAAGAGCCAAATGGCACAATGCATTAGCTCTCTTATACCAGACTTTAAGGGTTGATACTGCAATGAGATGAATGGTTCACCCATTTTCTTTCAATGAGCCAACAGTGCCCTCTGACAGACTCTTTTACCTGCTTTGTTACCATAGTCTTTCCTTCCTGTCTTAATACCCAGGAGAAAGAAGTAATTACTTGACAATATTTTTTAAAATCTGATTTAAGATCAGATTTAAGGAAAAAAAAACTTGAAAAAAGGTAAGAAAAAACCTTGCTCGATTTGAAGTTGTGAAAGGGCTGAAGTCAAACTAACATTTCTTTATACATACTCTAAGGGCTAGGTAACACCTTTAAACATGTCCTGGCTAGAGTAGGAAGACAATGTGGCACAGTGCACTGGAATTTATGCATACTGGGGGCAAACTCAGCCATCCTTTGTTGATCTGCTTCCCTGTGCTAGTCTAAGCAGATCAGGGTGCTATCTGTGCTCTCATTATACAGATACCTGATGGGAATAGCAGTCTCATCAGTTTTGGCTAAGAAGATGTCATTGTTTTGGAAACAGTAGCAAATAAAGCAAAGCAAAGATCGTAGCAATTAGCTTGTCTGACGGCCCTTTCACTGTAGGACTGGGGCACTTGCATGGGGCAAGGAAGTGCTTTCATGGTCTGAATGTAACTGCTCACCAAAACAAAGATCTGGCAGAAAATGAGGATGTGGCTCTTTTAATTTTTATTTTTTATTTTTAAAATGAGATGAACTGTCACTAGGCTTTCTTTACAATGTTCTCAATCTTGAGTTATTGCCCCTCATTTCCAACATATGGTTACCAAATCATATGCTTAGTTGACCAAACCATTATGTATACTGAGAACAGACAATACCGGTACCTCAGGGATCGTTCACTGAGTTGTAAGTAGCTACTTGTGTCATCTGGATTGTCCTCATCATTGGCCAGCTGGGACCAGCTACCAGTGCTTTCCTCACTGCTGCTGAGATGGTTTGGAAATTCTTCAGCTGTTTTTGTCTCTCCTGGGACTTCAGCATCCAGTCTGCTCTGAGCATTCTTGCTGGTAGGATGATAAGGAAGGCATACTGATAATTATAATATAGGCAAACAAACTACTACTGCAAATCTTCAGGCAATGCTACTCATTAAAGTTAACTGAGCTGCACAAACTGTACAGATGCAAGAGACTGGACAAACTTATAAATTCATATGAGAAGACTAGTTCAACGTATGCTCTGGGATGCTCTTTAAAAATGGTCTTCCTGTGGGTGCTATAAACAAATACAAAGCAAAATAAGCCTTATGTGGAAATATGCATAGAAAAGGCTTAACTTGTACAAAAAGAACTGCTTGCTGCATAGGTCTATTGCTTAATGTACTTTTGTCAATGAGTGGTTGAAATACGGGATAAATATTAGTGCAGAATGACAGCATAATTGGAACTATATATAGGCCCTAAATTCCTGTCCTGATGGTGGGTGAAAAAGTTTCTTGACAAGGTTTTCTGCCTGCTGAATGTGATTTTTTATTTTTATTGGACCATCGATTATAGTTAGGTATGTTACATGCGTATGTGAACGTTTTCTAGCTAGGGGAGGTAATCGAGAATAAAATCTGGATCAAAAATTATCCTTGCTTGCTCTTCTAATGCCAGCAGTAATTCTTAACAATGAAGAGATGGAGCATTTTGAGTTCTGTACAGATGGTTTTTCATCTGTATGTTTAGATTTCTCCAGTTTCTGGTGTATGATGGTAGTGTTAAACTTCACAAAATGTATTAATCAAGAAGTAGAAATGCATGGTATATATATAAGAAGGTCAAAATTGTTATAATAGAGTATAAGAACAGAATAAGACAATATTATCCTATCTAGAAGTGAAATAATAAGATGAAATCAGATACATCTAGTTCCTATCTGAGCTGTGCAGGATCCCAGATTGGAAAATGAGTGCATTCTACTATGGTATTTTTTGTTGTAAACCTAACTCAACTTGACATGAAAAATACCAACATGTTGTGCGGCATCTTCACTGACAATGCTACTTTCTAAAGGTCTCTCAATTCTGTTTTGTGTACATTTTTCTGAATTGCTTGAAATGCACTTTGCTTTATTTAAATGCAGCAGAAATTTTCAGAAAACTTTTACTGAATGCATTTCAAACAAAGCCACCTATTTTAAAGCAACACAGAAAACACCTGCAACATTCAGATATATCATTTACAGCAAGTTAGCAAGTAAAAAAAACAAAACAAACAAACAAAAAAAAAAAAAAAAACTTCCATCACATGAGACCACAACGTGCTCCACTGACTATTTACATAAACACACTTAAACCATACCCACTTCCTTAACTGCACGTTGCTGGAAGAAAATTCTTCTACTTAGAGCTTTTCCTACAAATATAGCTGTGCATTCTGTAGCAAGTCTATGACATTTCACACTTTTTTTCTTAGCAGAACTGACTCCTACAGATATCCACATTCACATACCCTTGCATGGATCACCCTATAATACAAGCAAGCCTCCAGCTCTTCTACCCTGTGAACAGTGTAGATTGAAGAAAGGTCTAGAAGTAAAAGTAGGAAAGTATTGTGGGTTGTGAATCACTAATGACTTTTAGCCTGCTGTGTTTCTTAAGAGCTTTGTTGCTTTGGTTGGGGATGGATAAAATAATTCTTTCTCTTGGTAAGTATGCAGTAGGTAGAAACCGGATTGATTTTGGAGAATACAGGGTTAGGAAAAATGCTTTATAATTCTTCATACTTGACGTGTGCCACACATGCACGCGTGCGTGTATATATGTTGTATATATACAAATGAAGAATAAAAGCTACAGTTAAGGTAACTTTTCACAGGCAAACTGGGCATTGTGAGATTTACCAACAGACTTGCTATGCAGGCAGAAAAGTACATAATAAAAAATGCCACCTCTTTTTGGGTGATCAGAAAGAATTAATTGCTGCCGCAACAGAGTAACAGTTAAAGCAAAGCTGTAGTTTTGTTAATATTTACTGGATGGTCTGCATTTGCAACTCTGTGATTTAAAAAAAAAAAAAAAAAAAGTCATGCACTTGCAACTCTCTGGAGGACCCCTCTGAAAGTGAGAATTTCTCCAGGCTTTTATCTGTAGGTATGGCTGAGGCATTCTGAATTTGGTTAGAGCAAGAGATCAACCCCAAAATTCTATTGTCCCCAAGTAACTAACTCGATTAAGAATATACTGAGATAAAATCACTCTGGATATCTCCATGTGCTGTGCTCTCACTCTGGGGACAATTGAGAAGTTGCTGTGCTAATGCTGGATGTTAGAGAGGGGGGCAGCCCTCTATACAGAGAGAAAGGCGACATATTTGCCTGAGGGCCTTTGAACTACAAGGCAATCAACATCTGTCAAATATCCCAAACTGTCATCTCTGACCTCTTGGGTACAAAACTCATCATCCCCAGCAGCTGGGTAGCAGGGTAGTGGTGCTATCCAGAGGCTGTTTTAATACGAGCCAGGTAACATCCAATATAAAGTCCAAAATATAAGAGATTTTTCGGGGGGTAGCAATCTTATGTGAGCACTTTGGGTTCGTTTGATTCATTATGCACTTGTGTGACAGACCAGTGATGCTTTTTGATAATGATTGTATGTCTGCTTCGTATTTTGCCTGGAGTCCTGCGTGCCTGTACCTATTCTGCCAAGTAATTGCACGCAATAGGAGTAGTTCAGTGGCTCAAAGCAAGCAGTGCTGACACTTGTTCATCTGTTACATGTTTCAGGGTTTTTACTTCAGCCTAGGCTTGGTCCAGATGGCCCTGCCACAAGTGGTTCAAATCCATGTGAAGAATCACCAGAAGCTTCCCCTTCCTAGTCAGTGGATGAGCACACCTGGTCCCCACTTGCAGCACAGCTTCTCATTGACATTCCTCCCAAGGGAATCTGCTTTGCATGCTGCACGCAGTGCTGATGCATAGAAATGGGGATGAGTTGGTTCAGAACTGCAAGGCATTGCCAAAGAAAAGTGCTAACATAGGAGTAGCCTCTGGGTACTAATTCTGCTCTACCAATCCTATGACTTTAAACTTTCCATAGCCACTTCGAGAACTCTGCATCAAACACAGAGGAAAAGCTGTTATTAAAGGGCTCATAAGCTGTGCAGAAAATAACTTTATTTCCAAACAGTCAAGATTTTAAATAGGCAGATTTCTAAATGTATCTTATTAAAAGCAGGTTGCGTTACAAGGAAGAGGAAGGTTAGTGGGGGAGAGTCAGCACAAAATAGAGAGACTATAGTAATTATCCACCTAATTGCTACCATACACAGGGAAGTGCATGCTTTCTCACTTCTAGCAGAGCTTTGTCAAAAGCCAAAACACAGCACTGCCTAGCATAAAATGAGCTACAAAATGGTTTTGAACACTAGCATCTGCACTCTTTCTAGCACTCTGAGATAATGGAGTGCTGCAATCCTCCAAGTGATTGGCAGCTTAGACACCATTAAAGTAACAGATATGATTAAGAAGTATAGTTAAAAATAGGTAATACCTTGAGAGACAGCTTTGCTCTTAATCTCCTAACATCCACAGCAATCCTCTACGCTTGCACTACACTCTCACACAGCAGGGTTTACACTTTGCTTTAACCAAAGTTTAGATTCCTCAACAAAAGGAATACAGCTGCAAGGAGAGGGTGTTAGGCTATGGTATAAACTCCACCAAATGAAACTTTATTCACTTCTCTATCTGAATTCTACCTAGAGGTTGAACTCAAGTAGTTGAGGGGTGCTTTTAATTTATTCTCCCCTTCCCCTAAAAAATTTTTACTTGTTCTTCCAGACTGTAAACACAAAGCTGAACCTCAAGCTTTTGGAAGCCTGGTCTTGTTTCCAGGTACACAAAACATCAGGTACATAAGGAAGCACAGGAGAGAACTACAGCTCAAATTCTATCTTCTGTTTTACACTAATTCTGATTTTTATTTTTCCATTGAGATCTCAGCCAGTGCTAAATGAAAATTCAAACTTTGTCCATCTCTCCTTTCTTGACTATGGAAGACCTAGTGTTAAAGGGAAAATTTACTCGTCTGTGTGGTATTGGATTTGAAACTTAGAACCATAATACTGTAACGTTTAACAAATGTTTGCTCCACAGACCAGTACTGTGATGTATAATTTGGTGGTTTTATGCAGTTAGAAACCTGTAGTGATAATCTATCCTGCTTATTTCTCCAAAAGTGGTTTCCTCTTCGTCTTCTCCCTTCATAAAAGTAATGTTTACTGGGAAATTAAACACTGAAGCAATAAGCTGATTTTCTGTTTATCACCTACCTATTCAGTAAGGAACCAGAAACTGTGTGCTTCCCAGCATAAGCTTCTGGAGGTTTTTCATTGCTTTGATGCTCCTTTCCAGAAGAGTCATGTGAAGTTAAGGACTTAGAGTCTTTATCTGCCTCATCTCGTTGATCAGTTTCTATCTGAATTAAAGGCACTTCCCTGTGCTGACCTGCAGGGAGCCAGCCAGGGTTCTTCATCTTCTCTTTTTGCTCATCCAAATTTATTCCATCTCTTTTGGGTTTTGTTTGAATCCGAGTTGCGCTTTGGGGATATTTGCTTTCCAGCATATGATCTTGGCTCGTAGAATCAAAGGAATCCTGCTGGACAACTATTAAACTTTTACCACTTTCAACAATATTTGCAGCCAGTCTGTTTGCATATTGTTCCACATGTGGTGGGGAATCACTGTGAAAGTGATCTGCCTCTGCAACCTCTGCCTCATCTGCTATGATTTTGTTCTTGCGCATTAGAGATTCAATAGAACTTGCCCATGTCTCATGAATCAACATATCAGTGATCTGGTCAGTCTTGCATCTTTGGTACAGGCAGGAATCAGACTTGCAAAGACCTGAAGAAGCCACAGTACTGACTGGCTGTACGCTTAAGGAATCCCGGTGATGCTGGGCAAATCCATCTAATGAATTTGCCTTGACTGGGATGTTAACTGTTAGTCTAGAGCTGGATGATCTGGTGTCAGGCATTGAGGCTTGTCTGAAGCAAAAAGGTGATCGTAGAGAGGGCGGTAGCAAACTGCCACACCAGTCCTTTGAATTTCGAGGGGAAGATAGGTTATCTTTGTTTTCCTTTTCTATTTCTCTTAGCATATACCTATAAAATTCTTCTGTTATGCTTTCTGTGCTGGACTGTTTGGATGGGCAACTTGGTCTTACGTTAAGGTGACCATTTTTCTTGGCTACTTGTTGCAAAGCAGAAGTTAAGATGTTGTTTGCATTTTTTCCTGCATAGTAATCCAGTAATAAATCAAAGCCTCTTCCTTCATTTTCCATCTGGTTCACCATAAATCTTGAAAATTCATCTGTAATGCTTTCACAGCTAGACTGCTTTGAGACAGAACTTGTCTGGCTCACCGATTGACCAAAGGTGTTCATTAGGCCTAAGGTATTGACAGAGGCTTTGGAATCTGCATCCTCCTCTGGGATGCTCTCACAGCTTGAGGCCTTGGCTCGGCTCCATCTGTCACAGTGCAGCCTGTTCCTGGGATGGTTTGGACCTTGCCAGATGCTGTCAACCATGGAGAGTTCAGTGAGGTTCATGATCTTTGCAGCCACTTCATTTGCAAAGATATTGACAGAATCTGGTGCATCCTCAAGGTTTATAGATTCATCTATTACCCGATTCATCAACTTTTCCTTTAGCTCAGGATGCTCATCTGTCTTTCTTTTGATCTCGCTGAGTCTAGGTGCCCTGTGCTTCCGAACAACTGAGCTATTAGCATGGGTTTCCTTTTTCCTCTTCATGGTTCTGCATGACAAACTCTGGGTCACCAGATATTCATTGCCTCTCTTCCATGCACAGAACCAGGGTTGCTTTCCACTTGAGTTTTCAAGACAAATGGCAGCTATTTCGGTTGCCATAGAGACCACTGTTTCTGCCAATTCTTCTGCAAAATCTGTTATACAATATTTGTCCCTTGAATGTTTCACCTGGAGCACAGGCTGAGAAGGAAGCAAGACATGGCTTCCTAACAAAGATAAGCTAACTTGGACTTCATCGTTTAGCACAGCATCACACTTATGCTTCACCTGGTTATCTGCATTCACAGCAGCATTGGAAGACTGTTGTTCTTGAACGCCATGCCTGCATTCATTGTTTGCAAAGGTGTTTTCTCTGTCTGAAAATGATCTGTAGTCTTTCTTTTTCTGATTGTTACCCTGATTTGGGGATTTGTAACAGTCTCGTGCGGTTCTTTTCAGGTATCTTTTCTTGGGAGATGTTTTTGCAACAAGCCCATTATGTCCAGTGGCTCTACTTAGTTCTGAATTCAGTGTGGCACTTTCCTTGCTATTTACATCTCTCATGTTAGTTTTCCTAGTGCCTGTACCATTTCCAAGTTCTTTGCTAGCACTGTAGCATGTACCAAATGGCTTAGCAGCAGAATGATCAAGGGGTCTGTGTGATGTTTCATGTGTAATTGCCTGTGTTGGCCATCCTTCTACTCTTGTTACTTTCTTGGCTTTTGGGCTGTCAGAAAACAGAGGAGAACACTCTTCAACTTGTCTTATGTCATTCATCTTCTTGCAAGTGAAATATATCACATTAAAAAGCAACTCATTTGCAGTCTCCATGAAAATGTCTTGTGTACTCGAGCTGTTTTCTGAACAGGGCTGTAGCTGTCTCTTCTTCCTAACCTCTTCGATAGAATGACGTAGAATAATATTAGATAAGTTTTGTGCAAGTTCATCCCTGATTACTCCATCAGAGTGTGGAATCTGTGGCCTTGCTGCTGTTTCAATAATTCTTCCATTTATGGATTCCATAAAATGCCCTACGTTTTTGTATGTATTGGGTTTTGTCAAAATTGTTGATGCCTCTTTGAGAAGTGCCTTTGCAATGCTATCATTCAGCTTCTCCATGCTGCTTCCTATAGCTATGCTGCAATGAAGAGTAACGGCTGCAGATGTCTGAGCTGCAGACAGCAGACCACTCGAAGTTGCAGGGTACTTCTCTTCCTTTGCTTCCCCCAGTCCACAGACTGCTACAGCACTTGCTACCTGAGTCATGCCACACAGCGCAGATGGAAATGAATATTCTCTACCAGAACAATCCTCAAGTAGCTGTGAAGACGCTGTCTGTGTCTCTTCATTATCTACTGCTCCATTTTTGGAGTCTGTGGTTTCTTGGTCCTGTCTGAACTTTTCTGCAGCCTGGGGACTTGAGATGGTTCCAATGACAGTCGCTGCACACGCCAGGGCCATCTCCAGTGCGCTCTGGCTTTGCCCATTTGAATGTTCTTCCTCGAAGTAATCTGAAACTTCAGCAGAACTTTCTGATTCAGTCCAGTGGCACACGTTTGGGAAGGCAGACCCTGGCCAGTCAGACACATTCTCACAGCTGTCTGGACTTTGCACTATGACGATCTTTGGAAGTTCATTCCATGATCGGGCAGCAGACACATCTTCTGACTTGCAGGAGCTCCCTACAGAGATGCTGACTGCAGCCTCCTCATTAAAAGTGGTTTGAGACTGTGACAGTCTGATGAATGCATCTTGCAGAACAGATTCTGCTAAATTTGTGGCATACTGACCTGTAGATGCTTGCTCATTTTGCCAGGGGGGATCACTTTTCCTACCACCTGCACATTCCTCTATGTCTACCTTACTGATGTGTTTTGCTATTGGGTTGTGAAGAGGCCCCAGCTCCTCTTTAGCCATTTTGGTTAAAGATACATCTTCTAATACATTCACTGAGCAGGAGTGTTCAACCCCACTAGTCAAATTACTAGTACTGACAGATGATGTAGCTGTTTCCACTAATTCCTTCTGCCACGGGATTTCCTGGTCTGGCTTATCTTCAGGTTGTGAGATGCCATCTTCAGCCACAGCATTCACAGCTTCAGAGACTCTAGTAGCTGTATTTTCTTTATTAATGGAATTTCCTTCCAGAATTAATGGCAACCTGGCTTTCCTGTAGTGTAGATTTTCAAATCCTTTTCCTTTATTTTTTTTGATATCTGAAGATGATTCTGAAACACTTATTTTCTCATGGCCTACTAAAAGAAAAGTAAGGTATTAATCTTTGCAGAGTACTCTGGAACTTTAAAAAGAAAATGGTTGTATAACTGTCTAATGCATTACTGCTCTGTAAAACTGCTGTACAACCACGTATCCTTGTCTTTGAACAAAAATTTAAAGTATGAATAGCCATCCATTTTCTAAATTACAAATAAATTATCTGCATAAATTAACACTGAGTGCAATTTCTGTAAGCACTGCTATGGCTGTTCTGCAATACAGAATTATGCAATAGCAGAATTATGCTCAGTCTCATTGCTTTTACCAGTTTTATACTCATCAGCCTCGTTTTCCTCCTCGAGGTGCTCAGATGCTGTGAGGAAATCTTCTTCTATTGAGGACACTGAGCAGTTTGTGTCATCCTCAGGCTTTGAGACATGAGCTTCTATCTGCAGCTGTCTCTCCTGAACAAGCTCAAGCCCAATCAGAAACTTGTTTATTTCAAAGATGATGCAGCTTGCGCTGTTCTTCCTGTCCCCCCTTGCACACTGAACCAAGCAGACATCTGCTAGCCAAGGACACTAGAGGGGGAAAGAATCTCAGAGAGTTATTTAATTAAAAACAAACAAACAAACAAGCTTGTTTTAAGCATCCCTCTGTCAAAATCTCAGGAATGTTCTGTTGTCAAGATGCAATACAGTTTGTCATTTAGAAATTTGTAACACAGTGTGCAGTCACATATATGCCAAAATAAAACCGCTTGGATCAACATCTGTTAAAGAAGCATTTTAGTAGAGAATCCAGCTGTATCACAGGGGTGTCTTTATTTTGTTGAAATAACCAAGGTTTTTTTTTTTTTTTTCCAATCAAATTCTTGTTTTAATGACAGTGTTACTGGCTTTAAGCTATGTCAGAGTTAGCCACCTGACACACTGTTATTACAGCCCTCACACCACCCGGTATTACTTGTCTCTGGAGGGAATTGTTTGTGGGTATGAATTCCTTTTCAGGATAATTTCTGCTGCAATGCTTGTTTTGAAGGCAGCCCTGTACATACTGGCTGGTGAGATGAAGAGCAGGTCACCTTTAGATGTTCTTGCAAACTATTTTAAAATAGTTTTATTTTCTTTGTTCTTCTCCCTCTCACTCCTTATTTGCCCAAAGCCCTGTTATTTCAGACCAGCATAACCTCCAAATGCAAACACGCAATGTGGTGAACCTTTACATAAAAGATGTCTTAGCCAGAGAGGCTGTATAGTTAAGCAGGAAGTTGGGCAGAAACTGAGAAAAAAGAACTCTTGTTATGCTCACTTTATTGATATTAAAACTGTTGGATGTTTATACTCCCTCAAAGCTAAGTTGATATCTCTGCATGGAACTGTGTTTGTGGTACAGATATACTCTGAAGCAAAGCCAAATTTTTGCAGCTTGTGATCATGAACTTTAACTCAAGACCCCCAGGAAGGAGCCAGCGTAAGTGTAACCAACTCTGGATCAAGGCTGGAGATTTTAAGCTACGTAAAAGACACCCTGGGCTCCCTGTGCATTTGCGGAGTACCTAGCATAACGCAACCCCATCCTAGGAATGGGTGTGAAAGCAAAGTAGAAACCTAGTAATAATAGTGGGATGATTATTTTGTTGGAACTGCCTGTTTTATTAGTCTACTATTCCTTTACAACTGAAAAATGTGTCTGAACAAAAAACCAGATACGTTAGCCTGTTAAAAGTAAAATACAAAAGAAAGATTTTTATTTTTTTAAATAGCCCCTCAGGAATTGTTACTGAATCAGACCTAAGCATATGCTGTGTTGTGAGAACTGTTATTAATAACAGATGCAGTCTTAGAGCAAACATTCCCATGCTGTTTCTCCAGTCCACAGTTTGCAGGGCTGTGCTTGTGAAAGGGTATGAGGATGATGCAAATCTACTTACAAATGAAGTTCTCCAGAAAGCCTAGCAAATATAAGGGCCAACATAGCATTTGCTTATCTATCCAATAAATCTCACTATCTCAGTGCAAAAGCTCTACTCATCTTACAGAAATTTAGGTTAGTTTTTATTTCTCTGTTACCTACACTCTTGTGAAGGCTGCTAGTCCCAATGGCCATGTTCTTTTAGCACTGGGCTGACTCTTTATTTGGGAAGCAGTGTCATCGCTGTGTGTACCACAGAGGCTTCCCCCCAGGGATGTCTGGCTTGGAGCACCTCTACCCCCACCCCAGGCTTGTGTGCTTTTCTTTTTAAATCTTTCTCAATTCAGCCACTAGCCTCAAGTGGCAAGGAAGCTCTATAATCAGGTAATTTCTCTCCTTAATGAGCACCTCATTGGTATAACATAAAATTCAATAATCTCTGCAATACAGCTGTTCTAGTGCCTGCTTCATGAAGATTTACGTACACAAATCAGTATCAGTGGAAGAACGTTTTCTGACTTTTTTTTTCCTTGCTGCAGTTACCTGTTCATTTTTAAGCTAGTTAGACAGTTTTGTACTGCAGGACACCTCTGCAGTTTTAATGAAGTGGTTCCCAATTCATGCTTAGGCAAATGAGATCAGAATCGGACTGGAAATACCAAAGTATTTTTTATTCTTTTTCTTTGCACAGACATGAAGAGAAAGAAATAAGATAAAAGTGGAAAGGAGTTTTTTTTTTTTTTTTAACCACCTCCCTCCCCCTAAACCACCTTTTTATTATAATAAGGAGTTAAGTTCCTGGAACTTGTGTGTTGAAATGCCTTTAAGCAAATGTTATCATTTGCTTCCTTTCTCAACGTGGTGCCAGTAGGAGGAATTTTTGGCCTGCAGTTTCTGATTATGGAACATTTCATTGGCAATAACAGGAGTGAAGGAGTTTGTGTGAGAACTTTGCCTTTAGCTCCTTTAAATGTTAAGTTTTAATTTATGCTTTAATTACTTTTTACATTGACAGAAGCTAAATGAAGTATCAGCTCTGATATGGTTAATGTGTCCTGGTATTTTCAATTGTCATATTCAGGCTTAGGGTAGCCTCAAGGATTTTCAAGCCCTATTGTCAGCTTTTTTCTGAGGTCGATGTGTGGGACCAGATGGACTGGGAACAAAAGTAGTAAGTAGACTTCAGTAGTAAGAAAGACTTCACTTGAAAGGGAGTCTGTAGGAGCTGTGCCCTGTTGTAGCTGTGTGTACAGAAAATGTTGTATCATTCCTTTTCCCTCTCTGTGCTGTCCTTCTGACTCCTGCTACCCTACTCTTGAAATCTGGGATTGTGAATCATCTCTGCCACCACTGCCTGCCTTCCCTGAAGTAGTATCAACTGGTAATGTGGCTTACAGCATTATCAGCTGCAACCCAGATATCTGCAGGATCTATGGGGAATAGAGGGATCTCTCCTCTTTGTCCTCCCTCCTCTTTCACTTAACCTCTCTAAGAAAAATCTATTTTTTTTATGTTTGCAAACTCCTGCTCAGTTCTTAAACTGGTATAGAGTCCCTGCTTTCACCTTCCTTTTTTCAGTTTCCAAATTCCTTCACAGCTGTGATGTGGTCCTAAAGAAGAGTTTATGATTCCTACCTGGGGAACTTCATAATCAGCTTGAAGGTTTCCTGATGTTAATCCACTCAGCAGGACTATTTCATTTTCCTTGGGTGGTTGTACATTCATAGAACTGATGAGTTTGGGGAGACTTGGAGAGACGCTGATCAATTTCTGTAGTTTGAAAGACAGATTTTGCTCTCAGGTAATGAAGTCTGAGTTGTGCAGTTATATTCATAAATAACAAAATGGTATACAACTTAGGCATTCCTTTAGAAAGCTTAAACTTACTATTTCGAGTTCATCAAAAGTGGAACTGGCAGCATTAAAATGCACATTCTTTCTTTTGAGCTCCCAGGCCATGACCACGGTGATGGTGTAAACTTCTGCACAGCACTCCAGTAGGACAATTTGTCATCCCTTACACTGGCATGTGCTAAAGAGTTGATTGCCTTTGCACATCTAAATGCTTGGCTTTCCTATTACAAGAGAGTTCCTAAGAGACTGAGAACACTGTGTCTGTTGCTGAATCTTTTCTGGTTTAGACAATAAGTATGGTAATGAGAATAGGGCAAATCTTTCAGGCATATGATAAGCAAGAACCCAAAGGGAAAGTTAGCTGAAAATTGCTGATCAAATTAATGCATTTCTAAATCTGGAATAACAAAAGTATTTAATACACAGATGGAATATACACTTCTTTGCTGCTCCACTGGACACTTTCATGACCTTTCCTTTGTAATGATGCAATCACTTTCTGTCTGTCATGTATTTGCTAGAGCCAAAGATGGCAATAACATTAACATCAATTGTGCTTTGTAACACAGGAGATTTGTACTGCAATACTGCTACAGTCCCAGTGGTGTGCCAGTAAATATCTGTGCTCATTAGCGTACAAAGGCCAGACGAGGAGGACAATACCTGCTCTAAGAGTGCTTGCAGTCCTTTCTTGCCAAGGATCTCAGTGTGCGTTATGAACAGGGAATCAAGGACAACCCATTCCAGAGGAAGTAAATACCACTTCCATTTTATACACGAACACAACTCATCAAATGGCAAAGCCATTAAGGGAATGCAGATCTCACGTACCCAGCCCCATGCTTTAGTTACTATGCAATTCAATAACACTCTACTTTTTCCTTTTCATCTTTAGAATGATAATCTTGCAGTACTGTTATTTTTCCTCAGAGTGAATTAAATTAGATATAATAAAACTTTCTGGCTTAGCAAATCTAATTCGGTTTCGGGGAACAATTTACTTTTCAGTAGACTGATCTTCAGATGGGGCTAAGTATTTATATTTGACATAACTAAATTCAGCACTTCAATTCAGTTTGACATTTCAGTATAGCTCAAAAAAGTTCTCATCTTTTCTTTTTTTAAATTATAACCTTTCTGTTATCACACATATTTCTCTACATATCTCTATCTTCTACTGCTTAAATTGCCACATTCTATCAGATTTTTTAGATACAAAATTATGACATTTTGAATTTGCTTTTTGTTCAGAATAAAAAATAATGGAAAGATGATTATGCTTTTAAAAAATAATAAAAACCCCTCCAACAGTGTAACCCATTTCAAGGTCCAGAGGATAATGCAAAATCCCAACAGTATCTATTAGTAAATAATTATATATTTCATATGAATGACAGCTATGCTAACATCTTTAAAATTCTTATGTGAAATGCTTTCACTGCTTTAGTGGGTATTAAAACCCCACCTCACTCAAAGCCAATTTACATTAAATGCAGTACTATAAGAAGAATATACAATGCCTATGCTAGCATTGAGTATTTTATTATCTACATTGAAAATTAAAATATCAGTCCTAGTCACACCTAATGAATGTGTTGACTCTGCACAAGAAAGTGCATTTTTAAAATGAGCCCAAAAGGTGTGGTTGTGCTGGTAGAAGTCACGGGGGGTGGCAGGGGTGGGTGCCCCGGGGGGCTGCTGGCTCTGCTGGGAACGAAGCTGCTGGTGGCCACGTGAAGTGTGCCAGTGGTGTATGCACTGCTGCTGTAGGGCTGAGAGGTAAAAATCACGCTGCTGCTGCTTTCAGAGGTGATTTGTGCTTGTGAAGGAATAAACTCATCTCCAGCTGTTGTAAACAGTCGCTGCATTAAACTAGTTTAAGGATTAACTAGCAAAATGATTGTTTATTAGAAAACAACTGGTGCTTTTGTGGGATCAGTGAAGTTAAACCTCTCAATCTGTTCTGCACAGTTAACCTGCTGATTCAACAGAAAAATCATTTTTCTGCAAGAAACTCTATTTATTTTTGTCATCTGAATTTTCACAGATCCAGGATGTAGAAAATGGCATAGAGAAACAGTTCTTGCTAATTTATGACTTGCAGAAGGCACCTAGGTCCCTACATCAGTTGTCCTTCCATGAGCTAAAATGGTTCCAGCAAACCTAAATGCTTTACTGAGGAACTCCCTGAATAGCCAGGAGACTCTTCCTTTGAGCACTTACCACATACTGCTGCCAGCAGCTAAGTGTCAGGCATGGGCACCAAGCCAGGATGATGGAAATGAACGGTAAAGGAAGATGTAATCTCAAAGTTGATTATCGGGCCATACCTTTAAAATGTGACTTCCTCAGATTTGAGAATGTTTTGGAATGAGCATACATATTTTAAATAGAATATCATGACATAGCTTGTCTTAGTTTTTGTAAAGTAACCAAACTTTTTTTCTTTCTTATATATGTATTTAAATCCCCTTTTTTTCCTACCCCTCTAAACTTTCAGCTAAACAGGTCAAACACATCTTTAGTTCTGTTTTATCTAATCTTCTTCTCAAGACCACACATTCAAACCACCTGGAGTTTGACTGAGTGAGATGGGTCAAATGACTAAAGTCTCAAAGGCTTTTTGACAATAGCAAAGAGTGACTTCAGAAATGATTTTGATGTATTATTGCGTCAAATTAAATAACTGGATGTATGACACATCCAAGTCTCTGACAAAACTGTGGCTGAGCAAGAAGTCCACTGACAGGATAAATGCTGTTAATTCACAGGTTGCAGTAATAAAGTAGGCATTTCTGGGATGGGAATAAGAAAAGCTACAAAATAGGGACAGGCGTTGAAATGCGTTCATTTCATGGTGCATTCCTTTCCGTAAGAGCTAAATTCTGTCTTTGAATTGTCCATAGAGTTTTGATCTGGGTTTGTTTTGGAAAGTCCTGATGTATCTACATTCATTGTACATGTTATTAGGACAGAAATTGTTACCTGTTGCACTTGCTCATCGCTGCAATCATCTCTGTTTGCATCTAAATTCACAAAGCAAACCTGAAATAAGAAAGAAAACAGTAGCTTACAGAGTCACGCTAGAGTGGTAGCAACTCTTTTTAAGTCAATTTATGTTCCTTTTCTACCCTTGTAGCTGAATATGTGCAGTGTTTTCCCAGTGCAAGAAAAGTTAGCAAAGAGAACAGCAGAGCTCTAAAAAAAAGTACAAAAAAAGGGACAGAAGGAAGATTCATGGCTTCATCTGCTCTGACAATTATTTCATCTGATGAATGGGCAAATGTTGCCAATAAATTGTAATACAGAGGTTATAGGAAAAGATACAGGAAATATTGAAAATGCATTTGATCATGTGTCAGAAATTATTCATGTCTTGCTTTTCTAATGAATTCCTCTTTTCAGCCACTTGCTACGAAATCTTTGGAAGTGCAAGTACTGGTATCTGTACAAATTGTGAGTTTCTTCTAGAGTTTTTCCATGTCAGAGAAATACTGTGATATTTTTTCCTAACAAGAAGTTCATAAGCCAATTTGCAAGCAGAAGTTTTCAGGTACTACAGCAGGTAGCTGAGAACAGCTTAATATTTGTTAGGTTTATGTGTGATTCACTGTTAGATACTATTTTTAACTATGAGGTCTTTTCCCCTTCTCTAGTCACCATCAGTTTCAACAACCATTTAGTGGCAGTGAGACTGGCTTAAGCAGCAACTTCAGGTCTGAAAACCACTTTATTTCTGAAGATGTCTTTTTTTTTTTTTTTCATGACTGGAAGGCCATTTTCTCCTCTACCTTTCTCTTTGACTTAAAAGCAAGGACTCTAAAGCCAGGATGACCATCTTGTTCCTGGCTGTTGCACATCTCTCTCTCACTGGAAGTTTTCGAGAGTTTTTTCAGTTTAAACCAAAGTCTGGCACAGATTCAGGGTTGAGCTAATGCCAAAACTGTATTCCAAACAAACTGCAGTTCCAGACTTTACATTCTCTGAGTTGAGATTTTTTTTTTTCAGTAAGCTGTAAATATTTCTTTCCCTAACTCAATGTAAAATTCCCCTAGAAAAGTAAAATGCTCTGAATTATGTCCTTTACCAATATTCTTGTGTGAGGCATCCAAGCTCATCTTGTGTGCCTGCTTTTAACCCAAGACAACGTTGGTTTCAGCTTATATATGCACGTACCATATGTACAGATTATGACCATCTGCAGCAACAGCCAGCACAGCAGATGGAAAGATCCAGCCAGACCTCCCATTATGAACCAAAAAAAACCCCAACCTCAGTAAGAAAGCTTTAGCCCTTTAGAATGGTTTAACGGCTTAATGCATCTTTATATGAACTTAAAAACATATTTTCCAACACTTCTACAATTTAAAGAAAATATATTTCTCTGCCTGAGAATGTCAACAATCAGCATGTGCCACAGGCATCTGTGTTTAGTGGCTGGCTGAGTTTTAAGAAATAGTTATTAAAATGTTGAAATTACGGAGTATTAAAAATACCCTATAGCAATACAGTGTGGTAGTTGCATAATGTCCTGAACACATTACAGTTTATGACGTGGACAAAAATCTTTCTTACTTTTCACTGGGGTTTTACATACAGTCATTTTGCATACAGGCAATAGGTGCTTATTACAAAGCATTAGGAAACTACACTGTTACGCACACACTTTGTTGTTCACAGAAGTGATACCTGAGTCTACAGGTGCACGGCAGTGTGTGTGCTCAAAGACACGTTCATTTGGCAGCTGGGGTAGGAGTACTGGAAGGCATATGGCTGGTTTCTAGTCCTCTCAAGCAGGCTCACTACTGTACCGAAGGCAGGGCTCTTGCTTAGGACCTTTGTTTTCAAGCCCTCAGAAATGTAAGGTCTAATTTTGCACTGGATTAAGTGTAAAGGCTTTATGAAAAAGCTATGTTGGAGCAGTTTTTTCTGTGTATAAGCATTTGCTACCCAGCCATTGGTACGATGGTGTGCTATATATACACTGGTACTTCCAACAGGGACACTGACAGCCATCCTAAAAGCGTGCCTGTTCCAAGCAGCCAAATAAATCATTATTTCTGTTTCATGTGCTGTGGATAGCATGTAACTCACTGACGCCCCGGGAGAAGAAATAACAACATATGCAGGACTATCTGTTAAAGTCATATCCTGTTTCCTTCATCTACATTTTATTTTCAGACCTCAATGAAATGATTATGTAACACCTACAGCAGTACTGAATCCAGTTTCCAAATACACTTGTCAATTCCATTGACATTGATTTATTACACTGTCTTGTCACTGTAGTCTCTTAGTGCTTTCCTGTTCTGTTCATTTTACAATTTTAATTGTAGGCAATTTTTACACAAAAATAGTTTCAGACCAGTGAAAGGCACTGAAGAACAGGTTTACTTTTTTGTATCCTTTTGCTGTTTGCTTTGAGCTTCACTCTGCTTTGAGTAGGTAGTGGGACTAGATGACCACCTCGTCGTAAATGAACTCTTCAGCTCCATCGTAGCAGGCTCTGCACCACTGCTACAGTCTAGAAAATTCACTGTGAGGATATTAGTTCTTGGAGATGCTTCATTGGAGGTGCTTGAAGAGAACATCACCAGTCTGAAGAATCTCTGTCAGTAGGTGGACTATGACCATATGAAGACAGTATCAAAATGCTGAAATGGTGATGAGAAAATTCAGGTGGCACAAACCACTTCATTCAGACCACTCTGTTGCTGTATATATAACAGCTGATTGCCATCAGCTTTGGACTAGCTCATCCAGGGTCACTAGCAGGCTGGATTTGGTGCCATACACCCCAGCATAGGCTCAACTTCTATGTATGTGCATGGATTTGTGGCGGAACTGTGCAGAACTCACTGTGTTCTGTGCTGTGCTGGTTGCTATATCCATGTAAATGCTGTCCAGAAACTAAGCTTACAGGGACTTCATGTCCCAGGTCTGTGCTGCTCTGCTTCTTCCATCCTCTCTCCTGTCTTCTCTCATAGGGCCAAGTCTATTTAAATGTGCAAGGTTCCAATTCAGACCGCCCAGGAGGGAGTTAGACTCCTTGGTTTGGGACTGCACTTCAATATGCCTATAAGACCGTAAGACTCATGTTTAGCTTCCTACTAACAGAAGTGAAAAAGATAATTAGCCCCAGGAGAGATTATAGGAGAAAAAAAATTCTGAGCAGGCAGTTCCTGGGTGCAAAGTAAAATATGGTTTAAATGCCAAAGCCTGAGGACATGTGGGATAAAAAAGCCTGTCCTAGGAAGGCTGAGTAACTGCTGAGACAGAGGCTGGTAGCAGTTCTGTATACAAAATCAGCCTGAGAGCTGAGGAGAACGCAGTCCTCAAGGGCAAAGAGCTTGAGCAGTGACTGTACCTCCACAGCAAGGAAGGCAAGTTCAAATTGTGTTCCTTGCACCTTAAGCTTTCCCTGGTGACACTCAGTAGTGATTTCATTCTCTTTACAAGTTAGCAACTTAGAGTCCAATGGTGGGAGGAGGAAAAGGGCTGCAGGGCAGAGCAGGGCAGTCGGCCGCCTCTCCTCCTGTCCCTGTCTGCGTAACGTGGGTATGATGCTCTCACAATATAGCTTTTCAATTAGTATTTACCTGACTCTGCCAGTGCCCTTGCTCCTTGTGCCCTGTGTGAGAAACATTCATCTCACATTAATGCAGTGATGTTTTTCTGATTTTTTAAAACATTATCCTTTGAGACCTTGAAGGCCTGGAGTTACGACCACCTTGTTTCCCATCTCTGTGATGGGCAGGTGTTGTCTGTTCTCAGGATGTGGATTGTTTCTTATATGCTAACATCCTACTGGAACACTTTATCTTTTTTTTTTTTTTAATTTGCAATTATGAAGGTACTGTTTGTGAAGAGGGTTGTGAAATTTTACAGCAACTGTGATTGCTTTGACAGTTGTCTTTAAGAATTTAATGGAGTGTCTGACCTCATTCATTTCTGCTCTCAGCAGTAACTCTGCAATGTGATGGCAGTTTTGGAATACTCAGCTCTCTTCTTGTCTTAATTTCATTGGTACAAAAGTAGGAAAACAATACAGTGGCTGTAAACTTACAACAAATATAAACAATATGCTCTAAACTATTAGAGCCAAGTCAGAGTCTCCTGGTTTCTAGAAAGATAGTTTAAACTACCGTAATTTCCCCACATCACAGTAACCAAATATAGTGACTCCAAGTCCTTGCTCACCAGAATGGTGTCTGTTTTGTACAACGTAAAGCTGCACGTTGGGCTCCCTTAGGAGCTGAAGTCAGCAAAAGCTCAAGATAAAAATATTGTTTTACTTCATGCATCTGAATCAAAGCAAACTGTATCCCACAGGAAAGAGAAGTGGCAGTGTGCCATGTTTTGTCCAGAAATGTTCAGTAATCGTTTTTTTCTTTGAAAGAGACCAGCGACATTTACACATTTTTGACTTATATTAGGATGGCATAAAATGCCTTTTCCAGTAGGTTCTGGCAATGCAATGATAGATTTTTTTTTTTTTTAAGACCATTTGTTCTGATGGTTATCAAAATGCTGATCTGCAAGACTCCCTAAAAGAGCGTGCACTCTATTTTCACTTGAATTATTTATGCCAATGTAAAGTTTAAATAAAAACACTGTGACCTCTTGTGATCTGTAAGGGCCCCTAATTATTGATCTGACTGTTCTTCTTTAAACTTGCAGCTTTTTGAATCTTATAATTCCAATAGAGTTTCAACTGACATTTAATATTTTTTTTCTTACAAGGTCAAACAAAATATCTGCAAAATGATGATTTCTTAATAAATGTTCTAAAATGTCACGAGATTACCCTTTCATTAATAATTAATCTTATAATTTTGGGGATCCTATGAGTTTTTTCACATCTAGGCTTGGTACAAAGAAGTCTTTTTTACTTGAAAGAAGTCTGCTTGTATAAGTTTTTGGGAAGCATGTGGCTTTGGTCATTTTAAAACAATCATTTACTAAGAAAAAACATTCTATAACTGATGCTTGAGCTGTGTATGGATAATGAAAAGCTTCTAGCAGGGTTGCACTGTGACTCAGTAAGACTCTAGAGGATAGAAGTCTCCCTACACTGCAGCTTCAGAAATCAGAGGTCTTGGAGTAACTCCGAGTTTAATGGAAGTCTTGTTACTGACGACACAGTGACCTCCCCAGCAAATACGCATGTGTTGGGTGCAGAACTTCACAGGAATGACCCTGCGTCCATCAAGGCCAAAAGCAACATCCAACCTAATATTTCTATTCTTTGCTCGTCTCCCATAAACAATAAAAGTTTTATGTTTCTACATCACCATTTTAATTTGCAGATTGGGGTCAAAAATAGTCCTTGCTGCAGAAGGAATAAAAAGTATTATGGCTCATGTAAGACTGCCGAGTTAATGTACGTTTCCATAAAACCTTACATTCACATTAGTCTTCTTAAATTATGTTTTTGCTAGGCCTTATGCTTGCTTATTTTCTTCTTTCTATATGCATTTAAATGTCATGTACAATCTTAGAGAACTAGATAATGTAAGCGTGACAGTTAACAAAGTTGAGAACTCTGATTTTAAGGCTGGCCTGAATAAAACAGTGATACATCTAAACCAATAAACCCTAATTTATACCATAATTTAGCTTCATTTTAGTTAATCTCGTCTTTTTCCATTTCCTATGTGTTAAGGTTGTTGACATGGAAAAATTATGGTTCCATTAGACCATGGCAGGGGATGTTATTTTCAATGAGGATTTGTTCCTGAGCGAAATAGTGAGTATAGATCTGAGATCAGTTTGTGAGTGGCACAGAAGCAAGTTCTGCTCCTTCTCCTCCTTCTGCTTCCTTTGATCTCCTGCTCAGCAGGGCAGGCCATTGGCTGTTACCCAAATCTCAGTACAACCTCGAACAGTATGTCAGTTACAGGACCACTTCAGGAAGCCAAAGACTAAACTTCATAAAACAGTACTTCCAAATTTTAGACACTTCTAGGGAAAAGATTGCATAGAAATTGTTGAAACTTTCAGTTGTCAAAATGCCATGAAGTTTTAACTGTTGTAGCTAACTATAGGGCAGGCTCTGCTAAATAAATGCACTAAAGAACATAAATTATTTAATGGTTTGGAAAAATGATCTCTTTAACAATGAAAGCAAAGTGAAAGAGACTCTCTGCAGCCTTGAATTTCCGATTCTTTGGCAGTCACAATGAAGCAAAGTGAAAGAGACTCTCTGTAGCCTTGAATTTCCGATTCTTTGGCAGTCTTTGCTCAGGCCGTCTTGGTAAGCCAAGAAATATAACTGCCCATAGTCTACAAAGCCAAACAGATGCATTCTTTAATCTTATAAGTAACTGAAGTGGGGAATTACTACAATCTTGGATATATGGAGAACATTGACGGTGCATCAAATGAATGTTCATATTTTTGGGACAGTTGAATATTTGTCTACTATTTCTTAACACATCTAGATAGTCTCATTTGGTAAACTGTTGCTCTAAAGTACTATGAAAATCAACTATTTTTCCTGAAGACATTTGCATGTCATGTAGAATCAAGAAAGGTAATTAAAAAGAATAAGTGCATAAATCAATTCTTCTTATCTGTCCATGTCAGTTCTATGGTGCACAAAAGAGCGGGCATTTTCAGTGCTTGTGAGAGACAGCGAAGTAAACGCTGTGAAGCCTAATATAAAAATGCAAATGTTTTTGCTAAACAGAGATATCAAGTGAAAATATTCTACAGCAGTGTCTATAGGGGAATGATTAGTTGCAAGTTCCAGCTGTTCCAAGTCTCTGGGGTATATGATTAGCAGGTAGTACCAAAGCATAAGTATATCCATCAGCTGGATGGAAGGAGTAAATTGTGTTAAAAACTAGATGTAAGCTGTTAGATCAGAAGTTAAGATAGAAATATCTGGAAAAGTATATATTTAACTGAGTGAGCTAGCTCTTACATTCAGTAATGTTTATCATATCATGATGATACCTAGTATGAAATATTTTTTCCCTTTTGTAGTACAATGTTAATGTGCATAATGGTTTAGCCTGTATTTTTCATATTTGTACTGTCATTTGCACTGTGGGGAAGTTCTGCTACAGATTAGTGTCCCCTGAGCATAGATGCCTTTCCTCTGGGCTGCAGCAGAGGGGAAGGACTAGAGGAGTGGTACTTTGCAGGGCTGCAGTCAAATTCAGCAGCACCAAGGTTGTCACAGCTTCTGAAACAAGTCTCCTGATAAATATCAGCTCAAAGCCTTCTTCAGAAAGGATTTCAGGACTGGGTCCTGTGTATCGGAAATTGTCTCTAGATGACAAACAATCCACTTTGCTACTTAGTGTGATCCTTCTGTAGCACAGGCACACCATACTGTAACTTCTCTCTGCTTTTGAGAAAATGAAGTGTGAACTAATTAAGGAAGGAAACATGGACATTTGCTGGTGGACTTTTACTGAACTCAAGTATATGATAAATATACATCAATATACATATTAGGAATAAAAATCAAGTTTATAAGATCTGATTAGGACAACGCCCTAAACTCTTTCCTCTCCTCCTCAAGTCCATCCTTGCTCCAGTGCTTTTCTTGCTTCCTGGGATGAGATTAATTTTTTAGCCAATAGTCGTATTTTTCTCCCCTATGACAATCAGCACTTCATCTTATCCTTAACAGCACTGGCATTCAGCCCACAAAAGACCAGCTACAGCTGACCAGTGTTACAAGAAGCAGAAATTTGTTTTATAATGGAAACAGTTTGGTGAAAGTGATCTTAGATATTACCGATAAGGTATGTGGAACTAACATAGTCACTCTAGATATCTCTAGGTGAAGTTGAAGTACAAATAATAATAATAAAAAAGTCTTATTCTGTAAATGAACCAATTGATTCTTTAGAGACTTTCTCACAGAAAACAAACTCTTACCAACACAGCTAGTGGTTTCCACTGCAATTCACAAGATAGCATATCCTGTTCTAGGCACTGAGTTGACAACACATGGCATGGTCTCTAAATTCAGCAAGTCACAGTCTCTAAATATAGCCTTAAATCTACTAATTTACAGGAGTTCAGTTACACAAGGGCTACTGAAGATAAGGCACAAATTACTAGGAAGAACAGAACATGAAAGCAAAAAAACAGAAACACTAGTGTCAGAATTGAGGATTAGTCCAGAGTCAGCAGAAATGCCCTCTGCTTTGTGGGTCCTCTCTTAACAGTGTGTTTCAAACCAAGGGCCAATTCCCCAACTTCTCTAGCTCAGTCTTTTGCTATGGCCTTTGCTCCTGCTGTGGCTCACCAATCTCTATTTTCATCATTTCTGACTGAAGTTCTATAATAAAGATAACGTACACTTTGCCAACAGCTTCTGTCATGTCAAAGTAGGCCTGTAAGGCCCGACCTCTGTTTCTGCTGAAGGAGACTTGCACAGCATCTGTCTGCTCACACACACTTTATAAATTCCAGGGCAGCTCTGCCCCAGCAGTTAGTTTATAAACTGAGCTCTGAAGCAGCAAGATTGCTAGAAAAAGTAGTAGTATTACGTGTTGTTGTGCTTACAAAATGGTGCAGAAACCAGCTGAATTTCTGATGGGATACATGAGTGCTGGAATTCAAAAGGCTCGCTTACCTATGTAGTAACATTTCAAGGTTAACTTTTTAGCATCTTGAGATGTAAGCTCTGATGGGCACTTTTCCTTCAGAAGAACATTTGTGAAAGTGCGGCCTTGTCTGGATTCTGTGCTGTGCAGGAAGGCGCAGGCTTCACACACAGCCGGTGCGCTTACGGTCTCCCAGCGCCACTTGTACTCATGAGGCCTGTACAAACTTCTATCTCTGGGACCCCTGAACTCTATTATGTAATTAAACAGACGTCAGCCAACAACTTCAAAAGCTACTGCAAGTTGTCACCTGGGCTCACCTAGACTGCGTGTCCTCATAAACTATGTCATGACTGGAAATTAAGATCTAATCTCCAGCACGCAGAATGGTAGCTCTGTGTGGCATACTGGATCCTACAAACTGTGGAGGAGTTGCAAGAACAACGCTGGTGGGGCAGAAGCACCAGTTCCTCCCACTGTCAGCACTGGTGGTGACACAGTCTGTCTCCTGATCAAGGCTACCCACCCTCCTGCCTTCTTCCTTCTTCTCACCCACCTCCCACATACCATCAGGGCTTAAAGTTTGACTTGGAAAAAGCTGAAGCCCAATGCTTAATTTCTGTTGATGGTGTCTGTTGCTGTGGGAGATTGTTTGACGTGGCTCTGTGAAGACACTGGTCCCCTCTGTTTTTCTATTTAGGGCTCTCAGAGACATCAGGGGAGGCTCTGTTGCCAAATGTGTCCCTGAAAGGAGTGGGCCCGCAGGTCTGTCTGCTTTTGCATAAGTGCAGGTTTACTTTGGTGCTGCCCTCTCTTGCCCTCTGCCTATTTTTAGAGAACTGTTTTGTGTAAGCATCCATAAAAATTATCTAAGATATCACCATCCCTGATCCCACAAATTTTTTTGAAAATGAAATCATGAATCACCATGCCTGCCATGCTTGGAGAATGTGTTGTTCAGTAACATTAAAAAGATCCATCAAGTCAGTTAATTTGACATCTTAAATACATGCTCTCAAAACCCTAAATGCCACTGCATAATTAGAAAGAAAGGCTTGACTGAACTTCAAGATTTCCTTTTTTTTTTCCCCTTCTCCTTTATTCATTTGCTCCCCCCTCAACTTGGATTTGCTCTTTCATTGCTCTCAGTTGAGCCTGAAATTATTACTGTTGGTAAACAGGCAAACAGAAACTGCAATTAGGCTTCTTTACTGTCGCTGTAATCCTAGGTATCCTCTTTATTCTTAAAAAAAAAAAAATAATCAAACTAAATTAACTCTAATTCAACTACTTTGTCAAAACATTTTTATGCACACAAATCCACAGCTACTTTGGGACAATGTTTTGCCTAATTACATGTAGTTTTTGACAGATATAGGTCTTGACACAGTTGAAGTATGATTTATTGATTTCCAGAATCTACTATGAAATAGCAAAGATAAATCATTTCCTCTCACGGAGTTCTTTAAACACCTTTCAGGGGAGGGGGGGAAAAAGGGGGGATGTGGGAAAGGGGATCTGGTAGAAGTTATCTTTCCCAAATACACTATTTAAGAAGCAAGATGGGAAATTCTCTTAACTATTTATAATGTATAAAGTGATTTTAACTGGAAAGCCTCATTTTGGTGAATTTGACATTGATTCTTTCTAAATGCTTGGAAAAGTTACTTAGAAAAGCATGATTCTACCCACGTTTGTATAGCATCAGTTGAAGAGACCATAAAAGGTCTCAGCTAAACATATTCTGCTGGAATCTGGAGGAGAGGGCCACCATATTAGAACTGTCAATACCATCCCCAGCCCCTGTGTGTCAGGCCAAGTAGCTGCTCTTCTGCGCTCACCTATTCGCACAAGCTCTGTATTTTCCAAGCTAGACCACACATCTGCTGAAATCGTGGATGTTTTTCTACTAAGTTAAATAGCAGGAGACAGAAATAAAGATCTTTCTGCCTATGAGTCAGTTAGATTCTTAGCTTTACCATTCCCATTTTTAAGCTCTGAAGCTCAAAAAACCTGAGAGGTTCATTTTACATATATATAAGAATTGCATTTATATAACTGTCAGGAGAAGAAAATATATGAAAAAGACTGGGGTATTTTAGAACAAGCTCCTTAAACAAAGCAAGAGTTTCGTAGCTTCCAATTTATCTTATCTGAAATGACAAGGTTGAAAATTAAAAGGATGTTTCTGGTCTAAACTTTCTTCTAGTGCTAAACAAGCTTCTACCAGAAAAATGACTGCTTTACGGGTAAGCTTCTTAAACCTGTAGCTCCTATGAGAACAGGACTGTGAGGCTCCCTGCCATGCTTTCTGTGGCTAATCCCCTAATTCCCTAATTTGGTCTCATCCCCTAATTTGGGCTCTCATTGCAGTGTGACAGGCAGAGGTCTGCAAGATCCTGCAGTAATGATTAAAGTCAGGGCTTTTGTAGCTCCCAGTTTATCTGTGGAAGAGCAAAGAGATGAGAAATCCTGACATCTAGTTGAGGATTGGATTAGATCCTTCTGGAAGAGGAGCAAGAAAACCTCTCAGCCTGAGCTAGTTTGCAGCAACACTGCCAGGAGCAAAAATTTAGGTAATTTCAGAAGCACTGTGTGGTGTGGTTCCTGATTGTTTTCTGACTTATGCTGATACTTCAAGAAAGGAAATCTCTCTACAAAACAGAACCCCCATCTCTGTTTCTCATAGCTGGTGGTAAGTTGTTCTTAATTATGCTAGGAAAAAGAAGTCATATGCTAATACTATGATGATGTAATGGATGCTGTATGGACAGCTGTAGTTGATCACTCAGTTCAAAGGACGTGTGAACATGCACTTTGTATGTACAACGTTCTGAATTCTGGAGAAGAAAACAGTCATGGCAACTAGGTGTAGCAACTAGGTGTAACTTCCATTGAAGATAAGCTTTAAGTTCTGTATGCTAAGAGCTGAGGACCAATACAACAAGGGGCACAAAGGCATTGAGAAGGAATTCCAACCCTAGTGTGTTCTCATGTTCCCTCTCACTCTGTCATTGGGTATGTGTGCTTATCTGTGTTATAAAGAACTGCTCATTTTACTTTAAAGGCGTTTGCTGCAGCCAGCAGCAGGCTGAGCTGGCAAGGAAGCAGTTAGCATAGCTGACTGGGGGCAGATGGGCTTGCACTCACCCAGGCCTGCTCACTAATTTCTCAGCTGTTTTAAGACATAACTGTGCAGTCACATGCTCCCTAATGAAGAGGAAATGAGAATTATTTTAAGTAGGAGTGTGTGTGTGGCTTTCTTGTGCATACAATTTCATAATGTTTAGCATGTGATCTTCATTCAGCTTCTATATTGTGCTTCTTTAAAATATCTCTAAGCAGAGCAGTGAGATTTGTGACACCCACATTATAATGCACGTACAGGAAAAGGCATTGTCCTATAGTTTCTGGGAGAAGGAGATCCCAACTGTTAACAAACTGCCAACTGAAATTTGCTGAGTGTCAGCTAATATTCTATAGTGTTCCCCCACCTTTTTTTTTTTTTTCTGTTATCACTGTTATTTGGCTTCCTATCGCTCCACCTTTGAGTAGCTTTGGGAAGCAGGCTGTTTTTTGTTTCCTACCTTGCTATTGAATTGGCATGCTGTCATGGGATGGAAGAAGGCAATTAGTTAATTCCCAAGTGTTTCCCTTTCCTGAGCAAAGAGAGAAATACCTACTGAAGAAGGATGTGTTACAAGGGTTCACATCTCCTTTCTGTAGAGATCTGAGCTATTTTGCAAGAAATCAAGAAACTAAAAATTACCAGTTGTTGCTTTTTTGTGGCAAGTATTTGCTTTAAGATTACATTTTTCCCCTCATTAACTATTGGTTTCCCTCCATTGGCTTTCATTTCTTCTTTTTGGAGGCACTAACGGTTATAACTAATGAGTACAGCTCAACCTTTTGGTAGATAGGAGACTGGAAATGGTATAAGGGATGTAGTTCTCCTCCATACACAGTAGAATTTGATCCTTAATACTTAAATGGTTAAAGAGGATCTTGAGTTGAATGTCTTATATGAGATGTTTGGAATAGTACGATAGTGACTCAGGAAAAAAAAAAGCATCCTCTGGAAGACAGAGCTAATTATCCATTAACATTTGGATGCAATGCTTGTCTCACGTTAATTTCCATGCCTGCCAAAATGATTCTGGCAGAGGAACCAGCTGTAAAATGTAGAAATTAAAAAAATATTAGTTTGGAAGTACTAGATACGCCACACAGTTGGAAGCAGAGGCAGTGGTATAATACAGGTTGGAGGATTTACAAGCGGTAACCCCAGAATACAAAGAAGCTCAGGTACACCTTCTGCACTGTAACCTCAATAACTCAAAAGGCTTTATGACAAGGATCCCTCAGCTATACAGCGGTACCTTCCTGACCTCACAGAAGTGAGATCAGACTACTGCAAATCAGCAAAAAATAGGACAATGGCACTCTCTGCTCATAGTTTGTCCAGAAGTTCCTTTTATCATAAAATCCTTTACATGAATAGAGGATGACAGTTTCCCACTTCAGCTGTAAGTGGAAAAAGTCTTTTTCCCCCTTCTTCCTTTCTATCTTCATTAGGATGGCCAAAAAATCACATTACTCTCTTCATATTCTAAAATCCAAGGGCCTCTCTCTGGCCAATGTATATATGCTACAGAAACAACCATCTTATTTCTCTGCCATGCTTAGAAAACTGAATTGCTGTGACTTTGAGATAGACTTTTAGGATGTGCATGAAGGAAGAGATGTTAGTGGCTTTTTTAGCTAAAATAAAAATAATAGATTGAACTGTATACCTTTTAATGCCAGGTAAGTATTACATGATTAGTTCAGTTTGTCAATTTGTCTTCTGTCAGAGATCTTGTAACTCTTGTAGAGATGCAGGACACCTGTAACCATGCGTGCTCATTTCTACTTTTGCTCCTTGAAATGCAAAACCTGAAAGTGTTCCTAGTGACGGCATCCCTCCATGGACACTTCTGTGGAGTTTAGTGGGTCAGAACCCTTATACCTGAAACAGGCAGCATGTGCAGATACGGATTTGGGTTCAGAAAGACTGTGTTGACTTGAAAGGCTAAACAACTAAAGCAGTTTAGTGTCAGTTAAGTGGGGCTATTCCATGCCTACTGTATTGTGCCTAGCATCAACCAACAGCTCAAAGGCAGGAACAAAGTAGCAGAAGTCTTTGAGAACATGGCAAAAAGGTAAGGTAAGCCTTTTAAAAATCTCTCTCTGCCTTTGCTGTAAGGGGAGGAGGAAAATGGGCTTGGGAAACAGCACTGTGGAAATGAGTGCCTGAGCACATCTTCTCTTGATTTGCTTTAATCCCCTACATCCTTCACTACCTTGTACATAGGGTTCAAGAGGCTCACTTATGTAAAAATCTGCCCCATGAGCTGCACAACTGCTATCTGATGTGCAGATAGGGTTTCCAACTTCTCTTCCTGCAAGCCCTAATATATTCTTTCCAAAAGGAGACAACCCAGTATATACTGTCTTTTGTGAGTCACTCAAGTTCACATGAATTAGGTCCTGATGTGACCTGACGGGACCTGAAATTTAGTCCCAATTGCTCTTTACAAGGTGCATATCTCAAGCGACTTGGTGGATTTATGAGTCTTGATATTTTAGAGACTATCCCTATTTTAACGGCTGGACTGCAGTAATGAATCATCCACAGCCATCTCCTCGTAATTTATTGCCTCAAAACCAGCTGTGAATATTTTCTTCCCATTAAGAGTTATTCCTTTGGGTTTGATGTAATTAATTGTCACTTATGACTTAAAGAAAATATGCCAATAAATATTTATGCCACATGCCCCATCTGTTTTCTCTAGTGCCCTGTACACTCAACGTTTAACAGATTTCTGCATGCCTCATGCTGCAGTTTATGTTAGAGGGAGCCTGTGGTTATGATAGCAGCAGGCAGTTATAGATGTCCACTCTGGAGACAGCACAAGAATCCCATTTCTTGAGACATCAGACCATGGAGGCACTGAGAATAGGACAATTTTTGACATGCTGATGGGGATACAGTGCTAGTACGCTACACTACTGCACTTGATCCTCCCAGTTTTGGGCAACCCTACTACCCTACTTACAGCTTTGTCAGAGTGAGGCTAAGAATCCAATGCTCTTAAATACGGGTAGGAAACCACTGCTGTATGAGAGTATCACAGAGGGACAGGAGAGAAGATGGCAGATCAGGCAGAAGATTTATGAGCATTCAAGTCTAAAGTTACAGAGGAAAGAGAGAAAAGGCTGTTGTCAATCCTCCCCCCTCCAACACGTAAGGAAACTTGTTTGCTGTATAAAATGTGTGTGTGACACTGAAAATGTGGAAATGCAACTTTTAATAGGCATATTTGATTTCTGCCTGAACATTAGCTCATATATATAGCTTTTTTCTCAGACAAATATGTACAAGAGAAAAAAAAAAGAGAAATATATTTTGCAGACTATACAAGTAATCCTTTCTACACAAAGGTCAGTGGTTTTCTGAATTGGTGATCAGTCTGCCTGCACTGGGCTCCATAAGGCAGAGAACAACACGAGGAGTGTTTCTTGTTCCTCTGTGTGAGCTAGAGAGTGGTTCTCTGGAAGGTGCTAATCCTTACCACAGCACAACACCCACACAAGCCTGAGAAAGGGCTAAGACTCAATGCCACAATCTAGCCTGCAGCTGCTGATTCCTGCTCCTTGTCAGGATATAATTAAGGTATAGTCAGGCTGAATAGGAAGATGGGACTTAAAACTAAAAATACCTCTAGTAATTATGGCTTAGATCTGGAAGGCAATGGCTCGATTTTGATTTCTGAAAGAGACAATGCTGTTCTGGAAGAAGCCTGAGTAACTCCTGACTGAAAGGCAAAATAAACACTCTTGTAAGTCTCTGTCCATATAACATTGATGAGGGTGTGTATGTAGGGAGGATAATCATCTTCATGTGTAGGTTTATCTATTTTCTGTGGAGAAAAAGGCCTTCACTATGTTTACTATGAAATGTTCACCTTCACTCAAACACGATAAAATATGAAGTTGTTTCAGCCACGTATGGTCACTATTCAGGAAATTGTACTTAAGGATTTTTCTGAATGATGCCTAAAATCATACATGTGTTTTTGATTTAAAACAAACAGAAAACCTTCTTTGGAATTCAAGAGTGCACTTCCATACTTGGCTGTGTAAAAGCCTTGCTGAATGCTATCTAACCTGTGAAGAAACATCCTCTTTTCTGAACCTTTGTAAGTCTTATTTCCACCCTTCAGTAAGGGCATGCTCCCCTCCTCTGGAATCTCTGGAGAACATATGGGCCTTGATAACAAAATGCCCTAATGCACAGATTTTCACACCCTGACCACCTGGTAACTGTACTAAGAAGTTACTTGGAAGTTATTCTCATATGAAAGATGTTGATGTAAAACATAAGTAGGTATATTTGTACCTAAACTTCTAAAGTCACATAATGTCAAATCTTTAAAAAGACTTTGGTGAAGAAACAGATGAAAATCACTCATAATATACTTTTATTTGACTAAAAAGCACACATGCTCTTTTCCTCAAAGTACACCTTGCCAAGGATTCTCCCTTTCTGCATATGTTATCATTCAGTTTGAATTAATTTATGAGAGCTGTTTCCTGGATGTTTCTGTTCTATCACTTGAGTAAGTACTGGCATTTGTCTGACAATACTGTGAGATGATTCAAGGAAGAATTGGCCGGAAAAACTAATTTCTTCATTTCACAATTGCTTTTCTCTGTGGCTTGACTTAGTGCATGTTCATATGCAAGGGCAGTAAAAAAGTCAATGAAGGGGATGGCGGAGATGAGACCACAGAAGCTCCTATTCAACCAGCTCAAATTAGTGTGTAATGGCCTTAACCTCCCCCTGAATCTATTTAAAAACTTGATGGCTAAACTGCCACAAAATTGACAATACCTAAGCATCTGCTTAGGGTAGCCAAGCTATGCAGTATCAAGGCGAGCGATCAGTTCTGAAAGTCCAAATGTTATGATGGCAAAATGACATTCTTCATTGTCTCAGTAAACAGAGATAACAGAAAACATGATCTATAATACGTCACCTGTTTGTTTTCTTAATAGTCTGCTTCCTTTATCACCAAGACAAGTCTTGGCACCTTTGACTAAAATAACCATTGCTCCCTTTCCTTGATATGCTAACAGCTGTATTCTAGACCGAGTATATTCTGCACTTGACTGACCAGCTAACAACTCCATGCTGCAATTCTTCCTCCCCCTGTGCTGATGATGGATTAGGGTTCTTCCATGCAGCATAATCCCATCCAGTTGCTGGTTACAGCCCCACCATCCCTGCTTCCCTAGTCATGTCATCTTCCCCTCTCCACTGTGCTCCCAGCATTCATCAGGCCGCTCGTAGGACCACTGCACATGACAGGGGGTCAGGCAGAAGCAACAAAAAACTAATTAAGAGGGCACTGTAGCAGCACTGAATTTGGCCTAAATTTGGGCTGAATACGTCCTTTGCCTCTCCCTCCACTCTGTCCATGAGCTCCTGCTGCTCCCTTGGGCTGGACCTAACCAGTATACAACTCTGTGTCTATGCATATACCCTATATTGTACGTGTACTTCTATGGAGTACTCTGGTGTGAGCATTTGGAAGTATTGTTACAGAGTAGGAGTGCTTGCAAGAGGGGAAGTTGCTGGACTATTTCAAGAATGTTTCAAATCTTTAAACTCTTTATTGAAACTGTTCTGTCACCCATCTGCCTGCAAAGCCAGACTTTTTTCAGCTATAAGGAGCCATAAAAAGATTTAAAAATGACCTTTAGTGATCTTGACAAATCCTGATACTTTAGAAACTGGTATCTTGTTATGCCAAGGTAAGAAATGAGCACTGCTTTTTATTGGTTTCTTTTGTTCCGAGTGAAGAGCAGGGATTTTCAGTCATCCATATCCATCACTGCTACTTAATAGTGTTAAGTTTGTGTTTTTATTACTCCAGGACACTTTGCATTAAAAATTGCAGTATTTACATCAAAGAAAGCATTTCTGCCAAATTCTGGAAATCCCATTACCCCTGCCAAGGAAGTGCACTGTTTGGGAAGAGAAGGGTGTATTTTCTTGGTTCTCAAGTGCAATTCTTTGCAGGCTGGCATGGAGCGGGAAGGCCTGCTTCTTAGCCTCCATGAGGGGACAAGATGATCGCGTGAAGAGACGGCATGATGCTGCATTTTGTGGGGATACTACTGGAGCCTAGGGCCATTTTGGAAGAATATCTTTTTTTCAGTGCAAGTATCACTTCTAATGGATTTTCTATTTATTACCAGACTGGAGCATAAAAGTCCAGGGGACTTCTGGAAAACTCACTGCTGTGAGTTATGCATCTCGAGTTAAATGAATGGCAAATGTCTTGCAGGACTGTAATACTATCATTTTGTTTTGTTGTTTTGCTGTGCTTATTTTCTAAATAAATCTTTTCGTTAAGAATTCCTAAAAGACAATTACGATTCATCTTCAGTACCGTGACAATACCACCTTAATCATACTGATGCTTACTACGCAGGCAGTGAAAAGAAAAATGTCAGATCTTAAGATCCATGGAATCATAAATGACTTTTCTGTGTGCATTATTAAGACTTTATACTTTAGGTGAGTTTCTGGCTAAAAGACAAAACTATAAATCACCTAAGGAAGAATTTCAGTTTCTTAACCCATACTAACATAGACCAACCATACACGGTCAGCACTTGTAATTAAATACTCTAGCTCTGTGGAGGGAAAGTAGGGACAAAGTACCTACCAGGTTTTTCTTTTTAAATAAGGTTTGCTTAAAGCCACATACAAAGCAGCAAACATTTGATGTAGGTCCAATGAAAAATAGTTGGTGACAATGTAGTGGACATAGATATATATAATGTGAAGCTACATATATTTGATGGCGTCTCTCTGTGGGGTAATAAGAATGTCACATTACAGATACTTTAATCACGTCTATAAGTCACTCTGTGCAACTTATGAATGATCGTGTCTTATGAATATTTTATTCTATTAGGTGGATTTTGACGATGTTCTCATTCAGTGTAAACAAACAAAGACTTGTGTAATTAAACTACACTTATAATTTATACTCTCTAATTATAATATTATCACAAAACTATGTATTTAATTTTGCAGCAGTAAACTGTTGCAAAACAGTATTATTGTTAATCGTCGTTTAATTTAATGTTTAGCAATTACTCATTCTTTTAGGAGGAAAAAAATCAGATGCTAGAGCATTCTACCACATACACTCCTAAGACCAGTGTAGAAGAAGTTCTTTGCAGGAGTTTAACATTTTCAAGCAGACAGCATGGCAAAATCTGAAAGGGGTCATCTGAAATAGGGAGGGTAGCACACTTCAGCGCAGGGACATTTTAAAGAGATCTGTTAAGAATCTTCATTTCAACAGAGAAATGGAAGAAAACAGCACTACAACCTAGGACCTTCACTCCCTCCCATCGAAACTTCACTTCAAGTTCACAGAAATCTCTTTCAGCAGCCCCTTCCTGGTAGCCTCTGTGGGAAGTCTTCATAGAAAGCCCTAATAACTAATATTTAGCCCTGTCCACCTGGGCTAAATTCCAGGGTACCTCATCTAATTTCCTAAGTGTAAACACAGAGAGTTGGACAAAAAAATAGTTCTTAGTCTTCTACAGAAAGTAGAAAAAGACAGGACAAGACATTCTTTCAAACTCTGTTTACATCATACTCATAATACATATAACACTTTTGATAGACAGCTGACCAACGTACCACATAGTTGGCATAAAAAGAGAACAGGTATCACGTCTAGTTATTATTTCTCCCTATGGTTTCTATTGTTCATCCTTGCAGATGAACACAGCCCTTGGATTAAATATGGACACACTAGTATTTCTTCTATTATGATGGGTTACCAGAACTTGAAGTAATGAAAAAAAATATATTCCATGAACTCTGTCCTATTTTCAGAGCCCAGGAAAATATGTCCAACTTAGGCAAATATGCAGTACCATTCCTCTAACACAATTTATTATTTTTTATATCAAAATGTCTATCTTTTCATTAATGAGTTTGGAGTTTAATGGACTATTACATGTACCAGAATGCCCATTCTGATAAAAAATTCTGTTTGGAAAAGAAATCTGTTATAACTGAGTTAAATGTTTAGTGTTTTAATAAACTGATTTTAGTATACTTGGTGAGCATATGTAGGACAGCCATCACTCTATTTTTACTTGTACTAAATGTGCTAATCTGTAATGGGAGATAATGAATACAACGTTTCTGAAATCTATGTTCATATGGTCTTGTTGCATTTATAGTTACAGTAAGATTAGACCTCTTATAACTAAACATGAACTCTTCCAAGTGAAAACTGAACATTATAGCTAAATGTATTACCAGCTATCTTTGAGAAAAGCAACCATTAATGATCTAGTACATTTTTGATTTATTTTTTCCTTCTGCAAACCTAATGGCAAGTTTGATTAAAACATCTCTGGCACTAATGGCAACAGCAGCTTATAAAATCTTCTCCATAAAAGAGAAATTAAAGTGTATTTTCTACTAAGGGCAGTCTGGTTTGCTGTCTAACTGAGTAGCTGGGGAAACTACTCTATAGTCATGTTCCTCCTCATTGCTCCTGTCACCACTTGTTTAGTGTCAGACACTGGAAAGAACTCGGAATGAAATGCTTTGCAGGTTCTGCATGTGATGCTGAACTACTGCTTAATGTTTGAACAGTGGTTAAGTGCTCCCTGTTCCTGAGTTTGCTCATGTTCTGTGCACAGACGATTATACCTAAGGTGGGGAGAGCAATTCGGGGTGGGGGGTGGGGGGGATGACAGTAAAAAGTAGCGTGTTTACACTCTGGTCTCCGTGTCAGGTTTGATGATTAACATCAAAGTTTCCTAGTCTACTGCTTGTACTTGCATTAGTTCTGTAACATTTTAGGCACCCAAATTAAAATTCTGTCCTGCACTACCACTCAGATTAAATCAATCAGGAACATGAACAAAGCTTCAGTTCTGCTAACAGCAGTTTGAGAAACTATTTAACTCAAAAGCATAACTTTTCAGGGACAGATCAAGAACTCAGTTTCCAGGCCACTAAACACCTTCCATCTTGATATGAACAGTGATGTTCCAAAAGAACATTTAACAACTTAGTTTCTAAATGAATGCTCTCTCTATATATTTTAATTTCATTTAATATATTATTGTAAATTCTATTTCTATCCTGTGAATACAAAATCATGTATTTCAATATAATCTCTCTATTTCAGCACAATCTCTTTGATAGTTATAATTGTAAATTCCAAAATCAACTAGGTACTAAACTTTCTCTTTGAAAATTACAGAACGTTTGTGTGTATGTGTGTGCATAGAGCTGGCATTGTGTGCAGAAAGCTGCACAGGAAAATTTGGCTGTCTTCTGAGCACGCTATGCAAGTGAGCAGGCAATGGGGGAAGATGACTTGGCAGACCTTGTCTCAAATCAGATTCTAGTTATCCTCTTATGTAAGAAAGGGCTCTGCCAAGAGCTTGTAGTTTAGGGTGGAATTAAAAACTGTGGGGCCGAAGCCTCATAGTACATCTCTGTCCACCTCTCTGCCTGCACGCAGAACTATACCATCACACTGTCATAACAAAAGGTGTTTTCTTAGGAAGGAGTTTTGTCTTGTTCATCTTTTCTTTGACAAAGGGGATTAAAAGAAAGTTATCACCTTGCATGACTTTGTCAGGGAAAGTTGTGGACCTTTAGCACACGTGAGATTTGGGTCTGAGACTTACTGAAACACCTTATCTATGAAACTCCTTTTGGTATTATAATGAAAGTCATTTCAGTACTTCTGCCTCTTCTATCACATCTGTAAAATGGTAAGAGTAATGCTTATTTTCCCTACAGGGGGACTGACCAAGGCTAGATAAAACCTGATTTGTGCTTTTGAGAGGAAAAGTGATTTAGTGGCAGTATTGTGGTGGGTCATGTGTATCGAGAAGCTGTACTGGTTATTTTTCAACTACATCTGAGAATAGTCTTGCTTTAACAATCTATATTTCTCAGTAGCTCCATCCTGTTAGAAATAGCTGTAACTTCTTATACTATTAAAAGAAACATGAAGAATGAAGTCAAAGATTAACATACCAAAAAAGCAAGGCACATTTCATTTTTATATTATTAGGTGTATTCATTTCCTCTGAGAAAATAAGCCTAAAATAAGCCTTTTTTTTTTTTTTTTTAAGGGTATGAAATACTGAATAGTAAAACCAAGTGACTGTGGTAAATGTCTTTTGCGTTAAAAGCAATCCTTATCTGTATCAAGCAACAAAGATACCACTGATTACCTGCCTGATTACCCTGTTCTGGTTAAGAATATATTCAAGGATACTGCTCAATCAAGATACTGCTCATTTCAGCTGTAGTTGAACAATGTTGTGTACTTTCTAATACTGCAAATTCTCTGCTAGGAAGAATGATAAAGAAGAAGAAACTGAGCTCTATCTAGTTTTGGGAGTCTTGGAAATTAGTACCATTGCATCCAACTAACCATTCCTCTTTAATATCCCCTTCCTTGTTTCACCCAGAATCATCCAAAGTAGCGATGCAGAAGTCTGTTTCTCACCTTATACCTATGTAGTTGCTTACTAGCACACACTAATTAGGTTATGCGTTTTGATTACCCTGTGTTTTTGGAGCTGATAGTCCAATGGACAGCATGACATTGAGCCCTAAAACCTTTGACCCCGTTCACAACTTTTACATGCTCTAAAAGCACATTTTCTAAGTAATTCTGGTTCCTTGTTTGTTTCTGGTCCTTGGTTTGTTGAGATTTTTTTTTTCTTTTCAGTAGGAGACATGACTTCTCTGCTCCCTGTTCTGCCAGTGTCAGGGGGGAGGTGAGGGCTGCAGTTACGGTATAGTATCACTCCTGTTCTTAGCCTCCTGCTTCACCCCCTGGCAAGACACAATGCCTCCAGTCATCGCCACCATGGGATGGAAATTCAGTTCCTAGACAGAAGGCATCTGGTTTTTATCAGCCAGAGCTGACACATGCATGTCCTTGAGGCAATCCCAGCAAACTCCACAAGAGTCCTCATCTGGTCATTGGATTGTGCAGCAAGAGCAGTGCTGGAAACCTTTCATCTGAGATAAAACCACTACTAGTAGTTTTGACTAATAGTAGTACTAGTAGTCAGTAACTACCCCTGGGGTCAGGGAGGAGCAAGCAAACAGGATTCCTTGGTAAGGATCTGCTCTTACAAGTCCTATCTCAAATGAAAAACAGGTACAACTATAGTGATGTACTGCCATCCAGATTTATGTAGATGGTACATAAAGAAATGTTAAAAGTTCCTATTCTTTCAAATACAAGCTCAACCAAAAGCTGTTCTTAATTTAATTGCACTGTAACCCACAATACTTGGGGAAATTTAAATTTAATTGCAAATGTAGAAAAATTCCATTTGAGTTCTTTAGTAGCTTCTCCTCATCTCATATGGAGTTTTCTCTCTAATTGTATCTCTGTGCCCTCAAGAACATTGAGCAGCTTTTAAACATCTGCTCCTTCCTACCTGCCCCTTAACAAGTTACAGTTTAGAATAATTTTCTCTTTGGTTTATTTTTCTCTGTTGTTAGTTGCAGGCTACAAGCATACTTAAAAGAGGAGGACCAAAGTCTGAAGCCAAATGTGGGGAAACTTCTGAAGCAATCTTTATTAATGTATTCTGTATAGAAATCTGTATGCAAATTTTTGCTTTGGATGTTTGCTTTTAACAGAAAGCTGGAAACTACAGAAACTATAGATAGATTGCTATAATTTTGGAGTCAGTTAGTCACTGTCTTTTTTTAATCTAACATGTACTGTGATTGCCCCCGCACCTTACCCAAATAGCTCTCAATGGACTTTTCCCCAGAGGAGATCATAGTGAGTACTTACTGAGGCACAGTTGCTTTCTGACTTGTCTTCCAGAAAGCCAATTTGGCATGGTGTCCTCTGATTCTGCAGCCAGTAGTCTGTTGATTCTAGCAGACTGTTACTGCAGAGAATCTGTTAAAATAGTTAAAAATAGTTAAAATATTAAAAAAAAAAAACCTTAGTCCTACTGTGCTTTGGGGTTTGAACTCTATTGTTTGAGCTCAAAGAAAATATTGCCTACAAATATTTTTGGAAGGTAAGACTGGGACCCCTGTTTTGTCTGGACCTGTCCAGTTAGTGTACCTGGGATTCAAGTAACATATATTCTCTAAAGTATTAGCCAATTTTCTCTATGAACTGAAAGTCCTTGAAGGAAATGCCTTAAGATATATATATATACACTAATATATATTATATATATATGTATGTGAAAACATTGCTAAGGAGTTTTGTTCTATGTTAAAGTGGCAAGAGAGATGTTAGAAAAACTAATTATTTAATTCTACCAGAGTGTATAAACTTGCAGCTTTTATGATTTACTATCTCTCTCTCCAAAACAGATCTGTACTATTCATTCTGCCAGCAGCCTCATTTCAGGGACTGCCTAAGCTACAAATCCTTTCTTCTTAAACATATTTTTCTGCTTTCTGAGAAGCTAAAGTACTTAAGACCTGTCGTAATGAATACTGAGCTTAGTCAGTACACTAAGACCAAAACTTTGAGTTTAATCTGTGTTGGCTCAGTCCTACAACAGATGCCTCAAGCTTTGATCTAACAAAAACAAAGTGGGACTACAGCTAATCTGTAGACTATAAAGAACCAAAGCTAGTTTTGCAAGTCTGATGCTTTAGATTAAAGTGAATTCCTTATTTGCTACCCCTGTACTAATATGCGCAATGTTCAGGGGGGTCAAATTGCCCTTTTAATAAATATACCTCCAATATGTTCCTGCAACATATCTGCAGAAAATTACGTTCAGAAAGGACTGTCTTTCTGAGCACGGCATGAGATTTCTTTGAAATGCCATCAAGTCTGGAAATGACTCATGGCCCTGGGCTGGTGGTGCCCAGCCGCAACCAGAACTGTAGTGCAGTGACTACGCAGTCAGTCTCTGCACAATCTGGGGGGGCTAAAGAGTCATATCTGAAAACAGGCAGGCTTGTGCTTTATTAAATTTACAGGGCCACTGCAACATCCATAACAAGCTGGGGAGACAGCTGACGACATTAGGAATCACTAGTTCATGTTTGCCTTTTTATTGAGAGCATGAAGCCTGGATCAATTTATCCTAAATTCCAGTAGGGATGAAAGTGGAGCTGAGAGGTACCAGGGGTTGAATTCCTGTGCTGTCAAGACTGTGTTAAAACCGAAAAGGTTGTTTCTAGCTGTGTTTATTCTCTAATATGCTACAAAGGACAAATAATTGAGAATGGGGAAGCATGGAAGAGGAGGTATTCATATGCACAACTTGAGGAATTTTACTAGCCAACAAAGAGGTACGCTGACCTCCTTCTTAGAGGAAGTGTGCTCTCTGGCTGTACAAAAAGCCTGTCAGCCTAGCTGACTCAGCTCTTAATTCAGTTTAAGGCATGTATTCCAGGTACTGTGATAGTCTACAAGTAGGGAAGCAAAAGATAAAAACTCTGTCTGGAGAAAATGATCTACAGGTAAAGAATTTGTCATGTTTTTCCCACCCTGCAATGTTCTTCCAAGAAAAAGAGGGACCCAAAGTATTTTTGAAACAACTAAGTAACAGCAGGAAAAGAATAGTAGCAACAGGGATGATACTTATAGAATATTTTATATGACCTATCATCCCCAGGCAGTAATATTAGGAAGCATGTTTGGGAAATAGATGTATATTTTATTCGCACTTTGGGCAATTACATGAGAATAGGCTGTACTCTAGCTTTTAGCCTTTTACTTTAATAATGATATTTTAAAATACACATTTGTCCTCCTGTCCTGGAAAAAAATCTATCCACAGTATCCTCTGTTATCTTACTGCATATTTTGCATTGACACGTTTGTCCTGCTTCAGGAACACTTGCTTCTGAGCCTAGTCCCATTCCTTAAGAAGTGAGAACTAGTGAGGCCTCTTCACTTCGCAGGGAAGATGAATGACTGTGGAAAGCTAATATGGCCAGCTGACACAATTTTCTAATACTCATCGGTGATCCAGAAGTAAGCTTATTAACACACACAGACTAACAGCCACTCTAATTTTTACCTTTCTGGCAGAAAGTCAGATAGTTAATACTGTTCTCACTGTAATATTCTCTATTGATCCCTGAATAAAAGTCAGCGGAGGATGGATGAGGAGGCAATAGGGAACACCACAGCCCATAAACTGGGGCTTGCTTCGGTGCCCTCCTTCAGTGCCCTCTAAAAGGTTTTGCACCTTTGTGCTTCTTTCTTCATCATGCCAAAAGAAGATAAGTTTTTATGCAAAGACTCTCAGTACTCTAGCCCTGCTATGGGATTTCTTCTGAATACAAATGTGGGGTTCTCAAAATACTCAGAAAATAAACAGTGTGCCCAAAGACTCTTTTGAGAATGACAAAGGCTTGTGAATGCTTCACATCAACACCAGTTTCTTCTTGGGGACTGCTAGCTAATCTCATGTACCAGCTCAATGACTCTGCACTCAATAGATTTTATAGCTTCCTGTCCCAGTGTGAATGGATTCCTGCCACCATAACTAACTCTGGGACTAGATGGGAAAAATAATATATTTCATATCCCAAAGAAACAATTTCCTGTTAGTGTCATAAACTTAGCCTTTTTTATTCTTATTTTTAAGAAATGTTTTCAAATGGTGAAATACTGAAACATTATAAACTGGTTGGTAAAATCTAGAATCTAGCATATTTTCAAAAAAAAACCAACAAAACAAAAACCTATCTTCTGTGGCTTTTATGAAGATAAAGAATTCAACATATACATACACGGACACACACACACATATCTACATATATATATGATTTCAGATTTCATCAGGTTCAAGATATTCTCATGCTCAAGCACTGAAGTTCTAATTACTTGTTAGACATGATTTCCACAGGTAGGGAACAATCCTCTTTAGTTCAAATAGCTTTTTCAGTAGCAGGAGGTCTTGTTTCATTTCCTTAAAAATCATAGTGAAATTGTCTTCAGCTTTAATGGCTTCAGATCTTTCTTTCCCGAATCTGACAGTTTCAGAGAAATCAGAATAGGCAGAAATTGTCATGCAGAAACAAGCTTCAGAAAACCTTGGTGGTACTCTTCTTTTTCTCCTAAGGACTTGGTGTGCACACAACACTTCTCTTCAGAACAGCTAGATCACAGAAGATGTACGCTGTAGATGATTAACCCACGAAATGAGATGGGCATTCCACACTTCAGCTAGTTTTCTTCCTATGAGATATTAAATCATCCTTGGTGTCTCTATCTTGCTTTCAGGGGATGTTCTCATCAGGAAGCAAATACAGGTAACATATTAGCAGAAGAAATAACTCTCCTGAACAATTATTTTAGCCAGGTCAGGTCACGGTTGTCAAGCCTGGGGGGTCACTCCAGGATGATTTATATGTTTCAGGGCTTTACAATGGATTTCATTTTTGTATGCAGCTTTTCATTATAGACTTTGAAGTCAAGGGTAGAGATTATTACATTGAAGATTTGGACAGTATGTGATTTTTAGTAACCTTGAGGAGATGAACTGCATTAGTAGGGTGGTGTTCTCCCTGGCCCAGATTCTGCTCTCAACGTGTGCACATGGAATGCTGCACATGCACTTGAGAATTCAGTCAGAAATGTGAAGAATGGTGCAACAGGCATGCCATTTTTTACCATTGGAGGTCTGAGGAAGTATTTTCCAGCAATTAAGATTTGAAGAAGATAGGTGAGAAAAGCAAAATAGGATATACTTGAGTCCATGCAGCAGAAGCTGGTGGAGGTCAGAAATTTAAGGAATACAAGTAGGCCTGAAGTTATCTGGAAAGCCTCTGGAAATTACTCAAAAAAGACAGCACTGTGGGAAAGGGAGGCATGCAGGAATGTGTGGGAGAAGCCTTCTTCCTCCGGTTTTAACATCTGAATAGTGTTCAGGAGACAGAACGTGACATTTGAATAAGCAGTGGCAAGAAGGAGAAGTAAACTTTGGATGTTTAAATTCTACCTTCTGAAATGTAGGTTTCTGCGTTATGACTGTTACAGACATTATTGTTAAGAACCTTCCCACTAATACTTGTATGCAGGACGGATAATTTGGACCACTCCACAATCTTGATCACTGTTGGTTTACATAGTCCTGCTATGAAAAAAATCAAATATAGAATCCATGTGAACTTTTGGGCATATTTCTGTGGTAGCAGACAGCAATGTTATCATGGTCAAAGACATACGTGTATAGGAGGAGTGAATTTAATACTCCTAGGATCTAACTATTGTAGGACAATTCTACTTGTTATCTGTGTTTATGTAAGTGGGAGTTTGCATATGTATTCAAACATGCCAGGACAGTTGTGCTTTTAAGGAATATACTGAAGTCCTTCTACTACAGTAATGTATGACTGCAATGGTCAGAAGTATGTAAGCATGAAGGAGCTGGCCTAAACTATCAGGGCTAACTAATGAAAAGCAAAGCCAGCAGAATTATTCCTCAGAGATGTAACTCTACGTTCTGATTGCCATTTTTGCATTTAGTGATCTTTTCAAAAATATATTGAGCTGCTCTGTACCAAAGGTAAGAAAGCTCAACTCGTACTACTTCAGCTGTCCGTCAGCCTCCTTCTTTTTCATAGCCTACAATTTTAACGTAGAAATTGAGAAAATTTCCTCCTTCCATCTTATAGTTTTCTATATTCTCATCTAATTGAGACAAGTTCTGGGCCAATCCCACTGGCATACATTGTTAGCGGTTTTGCTAAATTCAGTGAGGTTGCTTCTGATCTGCAATGGTACAACTGAAAGCAGAACTTTATTCATTGACCATACTTAATGTGTAACAGCTGCACACACTATACTGCTGTATATCTGGTTCAGAGAAGGATCATCACACTCAGAAAATAATTCAGGATGAATTTGCATCATGCACAAAATGTAAAATCAGCAGTAATTCATGGTTCTAAAAAAAAGTTTTCCACTCTCATCTGGAGACTCAGCCGTCAGCATTACTCAGTGTGCTGTGAATCAATGAACTAAATCAGCCTCTGGCAGAGTGGGGATTAGAAAAGTCACTCTTTCCCAGAGGAAAATACTGCATACCAGTTTAGTGTAACAGCTTCCTGCTCCCTGATTTAGATCGCAAGGCATTAAAATACAGTAAATATCTATAACTGAGACAACGTTAAAATGGCCCTGCTCCACAAATGAAACATCTGCGTCTTCATGGCAGATCATCTTAATTGCTTTGGTTAATTACTACTCATCAAAAAAGATATGAAAGTGGAACATACAGAATGAGTTTTCAAGGGGCACATCTTCTGCATTTATTCAGATTGGTCTGTGTGGTAAAAGGCCACATCTCATATGGTTCCTAACAGGAGCCATTCATGCTAAATGCTTGAACCCACAAGTGAACTGTTTAAACTCTTCCCTTGCAGCAGGAACCCCCAGGGTTTCACTCCAGAACCAATTACACATCTAACTTAAAAAAAAAAATAAAAAAAAATCACCATAACTAACCTAGGATAAAAGAGAAAGTAATGGCCTACTTTGATAATTCTGTATCCTTTTTCCCCAAAAAAGGAACGCTAACACATTCTGTGACAATGCTCTAAAGAAGCCAAAAAAATCCTGCTGTTTGTCAGAAGTGCTGGCAGAAGTGAATCACTTCTTTTACTGTGCCTACAATCATAAAATTGACTCGAATTACAGTGAAAAGTTCAAATGTAAGGGATCAGACAGGTGAAGCAGCTCTAAATCGGGAGGTAAAGGCAAGTCTGTAAGAGTCATGCTTCTGGAGGTGACCATGCTGGGAGCATTTATAAACACATTTATAAGTACTTTTCTGTGCTGTGCCACTGTCCTTCAGCCTTACTTAAAATGACCAACTCTGAGATTAGACAAAAATCTAAGATGTTCAGCCATATTAAGGATTTTCTGCCTATTTCTACAGATTCTAGCTATAGTCAGCAGCATATAAAAAAAATAACCTGGGTATTCTTTTGCAAATAAGCAAGCTCTTTGAACAAATGAAATAGTGACACTTCGTCTTTTAGCCAGGCTGTGATGAACTGGAGATGCCCAATCCCATAGTACAGATTATTAGACTAGTGAGTTTCTTTTTTATTTCAGTGATTTTACATTTATTGAAATTTTAGTAGACAGCCAATACTCAACCCTTACACCCACAGTTTGTGTGAGAGTCACAAGCCTCACGTCCACAAAACACAGTGGAGTTTTCAGAAGGATGAGGGAAATAAATCTTTATCTTCTACATGTTTTATCTTTCTATCTCTGTTTACGCATATAAATTGTCATTTATTTAAAAAAAAATTAAAATAAAGGCATAATTATTACTGTGTGAAGGAAAGAAAAACTTATTAAGAAATATGGGGAAATGGATCGAACTGTGAAGTTTTATAATATTTTTTGGTAAAACAGATGCTTCCTTATTAGCTCTAGAAGTATGCTTGTGGGAAATAATAGAGCTCAGAGGGTTATTGCAAAGTGAGAGATGAAAGAGGGCCTGCCATCCACAACAGGTCTTTGGTAGTGGTCTTCCCTTGGGCTGCACAGCCACAGCCTGACTCTGGGGAACAGGAGTGGATGGAAGCATCCAAGGTCTGCATCCGTGTACTCTGAGTTGTACTGAAATTACCTACATGCATGAACCACTGCCAGTCATACATGACTCTTCCTAATGACATACATAAAGGCACTGCTTTCTTTCCTCCCTATCCTCTAAATTACATAAATACATATAAAGCCATTTTGAGGCAACAAAAACAGCAATGGTCAAATCTATACTGCTTCCTCAGTTGCTGAAACTCTTCTAGTAAGATACTAGGGAAGGCAGAAAAGCTCCCTTCCATGAAAGACCCTGCATCATTTTGACCTGAGAGAAGCAAAGCTCTGGACCCTCAGGGTGGAACCCAGAAACTTGCAACCTATTACAGAGCAGTTCTGAAATTATCCATGCTCTTTATGACTTTTACTTCACATTGCCAGATATCAAGGAAAACAAGAAGTACTCAGGAAACTTACCTCCCACATGTATATATTCTGCAGCAAGACAAGTATAGACCATGCATGCAAAATTGCAAGATACCATAACAGCATCCAGAATTTATTTTTCTGTATCAGTCCTTTTCTTCTTTAGGCATCAGTTAAATTTTGTATTCCTCAATAAAAGTAAAAGCTAAAAAGCAAAGCTATAAGCCAGGATATATATGCCTTTGAAAATAACATAAACTTAGAAGTTACCTTTTTACATGCTGTGACAGAGCTTCCCAAACTGCTTCCCGAACTGTCTGTGCTGTTGCCTTGGTGCTCTGGGACTTCTTGCATCAGTTGAGATTCAAAGTTGCTGAAGAACAAAAGAAAAAAAAAAACACAAAAGAAACCCCCAAAAACCTTTCCAGTGACTCAGCTATGTAGATAACTCAAATGATGCCAAAAATACAATGGATTAAAGAGATGTAACTTAAACCTAGATTACAAGAAGCTGTCTATAGTCTCCTTGTTGGCATTATTATCCTATTTATTACCTTAATTTTCCTTTCTTGGACAGCTCTCTGGAGCAATGTTACATGAATATGAAATAGCAGACCATTGCTTTTTGAAGACTAGAGGATAACACATACCTGCCTGTAATCACATCCATCTCTCCTGAATGATACTGTAACACATGGAACTAGCTCATTTTCATAAGCAAGCAGCTTGGAACAGCAAATGAAATACTTGCTGGATTAATTCACCCAGGTGGACATTATAAAAAGAAACATTTGCTGAAAAAGTTAAGGTGTAGTGACTAAAATGTAAACAAACAAACAAAACAAAAAAAACCACACACAACAAGAGTGGTTGAATTCTGTAACCCAGGCAGAACAGCTTGCTATACTGTAGGTTTAGAGCAAAGGTAAGCCATGCACAGTCTGTTTTGTGAGCCAGTTGTATACTGCAAAGCCACACTCACTTTGGGATGATGTAGATGTGAAAGACACAGACATAAAGATAAGCTCAACAAATTATTTGCATGCAGAGCTGGTATCACCCCTCGAACAGTACTTTTGGAGTCATTCAGGCCAGCCTGGTAAGATCTCCCTCTACATCATAACTGATTTATCGCAAGCTTAGTGAAGCTTCTCTCTCTGGACGTAATGTGACAGCTATTAAAAGCCACACAGAGCTAAAGGCCTCTTTCTCCAGAAATTTCCCAGAGTATCCAACACAAATTTACTGAGTATCCAACAGCAGCATGTTCTGCTTTCTAAATTGGGTCTGTAGGGTGCTTTTAATTCTCTGCAAGTCACCTATGAGAAGACATGGAACACATGGTGATAGACCATAATAAGCAATCGGGTTACCATGGCTTAATAATCTGTCATCAGTTCTGACAGGATAACAGACCATATGAAATCTCCTAGTTTGCTCAATTGAAAACTAAAATGAATTTTCATTAAGTCACCTTCACTGGAGCTTAAGTCAATGTGTTAAAAGGAAGCTACTTTCAGCTTTTTGCCAAAATCCAGAGTCAAACATCAGAAGGCTACCCTTCTCTCAAAGGTTCATGTACAGATATTTTACTTAATAATCCTTGATAATCTGCTTAGAACCAGATATTCCCACTTCCACGGATAGGTAACTGTTGATATGTGAGGTACTATTCCATAAATTTTGGAACAAACAAACACAGGACATAAAATTATATATGCTGGAATTAGAACAGTGAATGAAAAATATAAAACTAATTAAGCACTTATTAATTGCTAATTAAGGGGAAGATTCATGAAGGGAGGACTGAACACACACACATAAAGGAGACCAGTACGTTACCTGACTTTACTTGAAAGGTGCAATACCCCCAGTACTCTCTAAGATACCAGTAGTGTTTGTATTTAGAAGGAAGTGTTCTGGTTGTTTACAAAATACCACTCTGTTGCTGAGATTGTATAGATAAAAATAATTTCTCTGGCATTTGAAAGAGCAAAATAGCACTTTATAAGCCTTATATGCTGTTCTTTAGCAGAATGGAGGACATTAAACATATGAAGTCACTCAGGTTTATATCTTCATTAAAAATAAGAACGTCATATTCAAAGGTCAAATACCGTATAAGTGAAGTGCCCTCCTTGACAAATCTGCATTTAGGCTAGCGGCTGCCTCTGTACTCTGTACAGCTCAGTACTTCCCAGCACAGGCTGTGCATGGCCTCTTTTTATAAGATACATCACTTGTGCAGTCTAATAGTAAGTTATAATCAAGCCTGACCTGCAGCTTGAAGAACAAGGGCCACTGTTTTCTCATGCTCTTCTCTTACAGAAAGACTGCGTGGCTTTGCCACTGCTTTGCCCTGCAGGGAGCTGGTATGTTGACAATGAGTGTTGCTCTCAGTTGTACTGGGTGCAGGTAACTGAACTCACAAGGCAGAGTGTCAACGAGTCTAAAAGAACAAAGATGATCGTGTGGCTACTAACTGCTGGCCTTTCTGGACCTCAATTAAACAGTACAAATAGAGTAGTATATTAAAGTATAGCTAGAAAATAAAGTTAAGGAGTCATGTTCTGGAGTACCGACAAATCTGTGCTATTTCTGGATGGTACTCCAGTTAGGGGTAGCGCATTGCGTCTTCCATACAGTAGTAAAGCAGTCTTCCCAGTCATGTGGAAAGCAAAAAGATCTGTAGCATCTTCTTGATTCTTTAAAATCTGCTTACTTTCCAAAATAAAACCACTTTTCATTTGTAAATATAGAAAACTTTGTTAAAGTTATCTGATGAGTGAAATAAATGTAGAACGCTATTATATGCTTTGAACGAGAAACAGCTTCGTTTCAGACTGAAGTTCAGACAGGCAAGAGCAACTGCCTTTGAAATTACTGAAATCTCATAAACCTAAATTCTCATGCCAGCTATCCCAGTAGTCAGAGATGTATTTCACGTCCAGCTGATTACTCTGTGCATAGGTAAAACCAGCAACTCTGTTTCCCAGAACAAGGGGCAACACGTTCAGGTGGATCTGCAACACTTTGGAACTCTTCTTTTTTGTCTAAAGGTTCAACATTTCCTGTGCTGTAGCTGTAGAGCTAAACCTTTATCCTTGTGCTGCATTGCAGTTCAGATCTGGAGCTGTGCTAGTAGAACAAACTCTAGCTTCTCACTGTTTGCAAAGCAGTTCACCCTGTCAGGGTTCACAGATGCTGAAAAGGGGAAAAATTTTCATGCATAAATGCAAAATTATAAGAGTTACACTTGGGAACAGTCTTAGACTCCTCAGCTGTTCTTCAGCGAGTTTATGGATGTACACTTTCTAAACGAAGTACAGAGAAACACATACACGCACGTACTTGCCACCACTGCTAGTCAGTTATGTGAACACCGTAGGTATCATGCAAAGCAGATACGCAGCAGCACATACTAATTGATGGGAAAATGGCACCCAGCTGAGTTTCTTCAGGTTGGCCATTTAATGTCACAAAATGAAGTCTTTCACAACACAAGCAGATGCACTGTACCACGTTCTGTCTAGCTATTTTCATGGGTCTTTTATTCAACACAGAACACAGGTTTGGCTTTTCAACACTTCTTTTACAATTACCTTTTCGTTCCATTAGATCAGTTTCCTCTCTTAATAGACTCCTCTCTAAGCTTTAATTTTCAACATGTGTGTGATTTCTTAAGAGAGCCTCCTCAGGCCATTTAGCTCTGCCACCTTCTGCTCTGTAGCAAAGCCGGTCAGATTGGCCCACTTTTCATCAACTTCCCAGAGAAAAACTATTCTGTTTTTCTGAGAAGTTGCCTGCTCTCATTAGTTTCTCAACAGCAAAAAGCTGAAAGAAACTGCTGCAGAGATGTGGTCATGTCATAATCAAATTGTAACTCTGCATTCATGTCCTACACTCATTACTGCAGCACATTACGAGTCTACACAAAGCACTAGTCCTTCAAGGCATCAGGCACAGATCGACGCCTTTTCACTGCAAGATAAAGCAAGCTGCTGAAGGCTTCAGGTCCTAATTCTCACCTTTCCTAGGCTCCCCTTGTTTAGCATGTGATGGAGAATGCTGATCTGACTTGGACTTGCTCATCGGATTTAGAGCTATCATGGAAGGCTTAATGAGGAATCTTTGTAGGAGGAAGGCTTATTGCGGGGCTTCAGTCAGTACAGTGCTCAGTAGAGGGTGCACATCTTCTGTAATATCTACCAAAAATGTTCTGGATCTTGCGAGAGAATGACTTTTCCTTTGGTGTCAGAGATCCTAATTTACAATTCGCCTTTTGAAACTGAAGCTGGGAACCTGAACCAATGGCCTGGTGCTAAGAAGCATGCCATTTTCAGTTTAATACATCCATTAATAGAAGAGTTACCAGAGTCATTTATTTGCCACCAGATGCTGTTCTACTGATACGTGAATTATGATTGATACTTCTTTCCCACAAAGCTAAATTGTCTCACTAAGAACGCAAACAAATTTCTTGGAAATGGGAGGACTGCAGCAAAGAGCTATGAGGTTTATGGTATTAACTGTAATAGAAACCCATCCTTTGCTATTGAACAAAATGCAAAGCAATTGCTTCTATTTTCCTACATTGAATAATTCAGAAATACTGACCTTGATGACTCAAGACTTAATCAAAAAAGCACAGCTGCTCCTAAAAATAATTACCTTCTTTGCAGATGTGGCAGATGGTGCTACATCAACTACGAAGAGGTAATTTAAAGAATTCCCCAGGTTATCACTAAAGAAAATTAATCTTGTGAAACAATATCAGAAACCTCAATTTCCTACCATCTTGAACAATCATAACCTGCTTCAAAAAACCTTGCTGTTTAGTAATTGGTCCTAAGGAACAAGTTCAATAAATAATAAGTGACCACTACAATTTTTTTTTTTGAACTAATCCCATTATAGCCTAGTGCTTTTCATCTTTTCATTATGATCCCTCATCTCAGCATTCAGAACATACAAAACATACTGATCCATGAAAAAGATAATCTTGATGAAGTAAGTGAACCAAATTTTACAAAGTGAGGTTTCTCAGTGCAATTAACTCCAAGCTACAGTCGGCCACATTTATTATGTTCTGGTAACAGCTGTACTGAATGTTACTACCACCAAAAACTGTATGAATCTTATTTTGAAATAGAAATATGAGACAAGTGAAAGCATGGCAGAATTCTTCAGCATATTCTTAACTTTGTACTCAGAAACAAACCCAAAAGCTACTCAGAAATTGAGGAAGGCAGCTAGCTTAATCCAGACCCTAACCAAACAGGTTTTTTGAAAGGCATGCAGTGTTCAAGCAGAATCCCTTAACTTCAAAGTCCAATGCCTTTTTGAAGTGGACATACTAGTCACACTGCTCCTCATGCTACCTTTCATATTTTGCAGTTTTAAAATTTACCTTTTTATGTAAACAGGTCAATAAAGTCACTAGCAGTAAAATCTTTAGATGTAACACTGTCAAAGTTACTATTTTAATCCACAAAATTGGTTTTGATTCAGTCTGGACCATGTGTATACTTCAATCAGAGCACAGATGGTTAGTCAAACAGATGCTCTATAAATACCTCAAACAAATGTCTTTCTGATTTTGTTATGGATTTGGAACCCATGTGCAGAATATAATCAGTGGCAATACCAGGAGCTGATCTTCTAAGGTATTCATAGACTTGTTCCAGTCTCCCTTGGCTGCTACTGACTTCACTGGGAACGCAAAATACTGAATAGTTCTCCTTGTTATCAGACCTGAGTGTCTATGCAGTCTAACAGGTACAGGATCAGGTTGCTAGTAAAACTAGCGCACTAAAAAGAGTAGAAGTTTAAGCCTTTATATTGAGATTGCTCATTTCACCATGCTTATTGGGTACTCTTGATTTACATTTCATTTTTATTGGTGATATAGCTGCAAAAATGCCAGGTCTTTTGCTGTGTAGTAATGAAAAACAAGAACAGAGAAAAGACAACCCATAGTATTGTATGGGTTATACAACCCATAGTTGTACAATGTAAAAGCCTTTACCCTCCATGTTTCCAGAGCCCTGGGTGCCCTTTATTCTGTTCCAATTCAAAAAAGAAAAATAAAAATCTAGAAGCCTCTGCAAGCATTAGCAATGCTCAGACTCCTTTCAAAACACATTTTAAAAATATTACAAAAGAAGAGACAAGTTTAATAGAAGAATAAATGAAAAAGTGAATTAACAAAATTTCGTGTGATCTACTGCGAAATATTCCTCCCTTCCTTTATTTAGTGACTGAATCCTTTAAGGAAAAATAGCAAGAAGGTATAAAAAGAAGTCCTGGATCAACAAGTAAGGACCAGACAAGGTCTGATGAGGAAAATGACTGACTGACGTAGGGAAAGATTAAGGAACCGAGGCTTAAATTCACATGGACTGACAGATCAGCTGAGACTCCTTTACTACCCTACAAGTGAGGAGATCATACAGAGCACTGGTGTGCCAGCTAAGTGGGAAACTTAAGGCACAGCTGAGAGTTTGACTGCAGGAAAGATAAATCTTGTTAAAGGAAGGATTCTAAAAACTGAATTGTTTATATGTACCTAACTTAAGTGGGCAGCGCTGACCAAGAAGATGATTTTAGAGAGATACAGACTGAACCCACTATATCCAGATACTACAAACAGAACAGAATAAAGCAGTTTCATTTCCTCTACAGCAAAGCAATAGGTTTGCTACTACTTAAGCCAGTGAGCAGCAATATAAAATCAGAAATATTCCCCCCCAAAATTCCTTATTTACTTAGCATTTGTAGGTACACTGTACAATAGCACTTGTTCTTGTGCTGTAGAAAGAAGGACAAAGAGAAAACACTTGGGTTTCCTCTCAAGAATATTAACAACTCTGTATTTATTAAGCAACTTACCTTACTACTGCACTTTTGAAGGCAATACCTATTCTTTGAGAAATGAATACAGATTACGTTGTTAGTGTAGCACAGTGTAATATTCCAAGGGTGTGACGTTATCTGACCTTACTTCTTTTAAAATAATGGAAAAAACATGGTGACACAGCTGGAATCTGGTGAAACTTAGTCCAAATTAAACACACAGCAAATGTGTGTGCAGCTCCCGCAGACTTCAAATAGAATTGGAAATTCTTAGCATTTTTCAAGATGAAGTCCAAGATGTTGCAAATTAGGCTTTCAAGCCAAAAACCACTGGGCAATTTTTAGAAGCCTGGTTTAAATGTTTCTTGCATTTAAAAAACAAATTGATTTCTCTGTCTGCTCATCTTGTTATGCACAAACTGTCAGGTGGGCATTTCAGGAGAACCAGAGGAGCATAAGACAGGAAGAACCTGGTGATTTCATGTGCAGGATGTTAATCTTTGCTTAAGTAGCTTGTTAAATATTTTTGGCATCTTGTTTATATCATATAGCCGAATTTCACAGTCAAGATTCTAAACTAGCTTTTGCCACAGAGCCATGCAGTGTGTTTCTGATCAGGAGCATTAGAGCAGCATGAGTCAAATATTGACAAAACGGGTGTCGGCGTGCAAAATGTGCTATCAAGTATTTCACTACTTGACATCTTTCTTGAAATTTACCTTTTAAAGATCTCAGGTGTACTCTATAAAAGCTTTTCATTAATTAAATTCAAGACATACTAAATATTTTTGAAAGGAAGAGAGAGGTGACAACAATGCTCGTAACTTAAAAGCTAATGAGTATGTCATGATTTTATTTGAATAGAAAATGCAGGTAGCTAATCAAAACTTGCTAGATGTTTCAGTGTTTTCCTTTTTAGATTGATTACGAATCAAATATACTGTAAAAGCATGAGTGCAATGTGGTAGGTACTCAGGATTATGTGCGTGATAGGAAGGGGAACAGTGCTTCATGTTCTGAATGGGTTGTTTCTAATGGTAGGAAGACTTTTGGAAATTCTTTGTACCTACTCACTTCTACTCAGGCATAGTAAATCTGGCTTTGGAAATCTGACAGTAGCAAGGGGCTGATTTGTCTCCCAATATTTAAAGGAGAAGCTTGGGAATTTTCTACTGAAAACATTCTTGTTTCCAGCCCTTTTTATTTGAAATAAAGCCAAACTGTGCAGATTTGAGCTGAATCTTTCATAACGTTGTTTAGGATTATAGTAGTGTTCACAAACCAATGTTTTTACCTTAACTAATGACTCCAGAAATATAATACAATAGTCTAAAAATAAGTGTCTTCATCTAAATTAATCTCAGAAATGTCCTATTCTCTTCAACCCAGTATTGTTTCTATGACCACCTGCAGTTACATTCATAAACTATCTAGTTAAAATGTCAGGGTACATTCTGAAGTTATTTTAATGCCAAAGAATGCATTCTGTCATTGCTTATTCGAAACACTTATTTTTACATAATTTACATGTCTGAAACATTCCTGAACAATTCTGTTCTGATTTTCTACTAATATCCCAATGAAACACAAATCTTATAAATTTTGATGCTAAATTAATATGTCAATAAACAGCAATTTGTGTTAACGTAGGGACAACAAGGGCTCAATACCACTGTTTGAAAAGCGTGAGTTTTTATTTAAGAACACAATAACATTACCAGAGAAGTGACAAAAATGAAGCTGCCTCCCTGGTTGTCTTGGTGTCTAATAATATAAAACATGCTTGTATATAATTATATCAAGATATTACAAATATTGTTTTTTGTTTACCTTGCCTTTTTTTTTCTTTTTTCTTTTTTTTTTTCCCCCCCCCGTGGACTATAGTATGTTTAACAGGATTGAATGGCAGGTATAAAGGCAACATTCTTGATTTTTTTGCAGCTTAAGCAGTGTGAGGAAAGCATGAGATTTCAGTCCAAACAATGATTTTTTTCTTTTTTCTTTTTTTGGCAAGATCAATCCTCCTTCTTTCTATCCCCTAAAATCTTCTGCCTTTCTAACTGTATAAGGAACCTACCTCTGAGAGTCTAGAGATGAAACAGATCGCTGAGCTATTAATTTTAATTAATTGATTTTTTTTCCTTGGTGGCATGATGGTAATAAATTCCAGAGCTTCTTCAGCCACTGCTTTGCAATCAACTTCAGAATAACTATGAAATTGTTGTGATAACTGGGCCTGAAATACTTGCTGACTTTTTACTGGGATGCCCAGGATCCAGCAGGACTATACACTGTTGACTGAGCTCAGGATAAGCTCATAGATAACCTTTTCATTATGTGCAGTGTGATTAAGTGTGTATTTGCTAATTGAGTATTCTTGTATTTACACCTAATACAAGAATATAAACCAGACTATGTGTAGACATGGATTTTCAGTTATCAACTCAGAAACCAAGAGAAGATTTGGTTGCAGAGAATGTGAAAGAGAAGAAATTGCTCTTTGATGCCACTTGCTCTTTTTTTATGTTTGGTCCTTGAAGACAGGAGGATAAGTGTTTCTATTAGAACAATTTTAGTTCAGATGCAGACAAGTTCACTTACACCATAGTCTAGGAATGATCCTACAGTAAATTCAGTGAAGCTGACCAAGTAGTTGGGTCATACATGATGAACTAAACCTGCCTTCTATATCGCAACTGTTAGCTTGTCCAGGCTTTTTAAAAAAATAAAAATAACATGGTAGTGTGACAATTTTGTATTCTGTAATGAACCCTGAAGTGTCAAATGACCATAACAAACAGTACAAAGTAAACCGAAGGTGTTCATTGTTTCTGGGGCACAGGCACGAGCCTACTTGAGCAGAGCCCAGCAGCAGCCGTGCTCTTCCTCTGAGCTTCACTGGGTGCAGAGGTGGATTCTTGACTTGGGTCTTTGGGAGCATTTAGATTTTACTCTGCTCACTGCTGCAAAGTCCTAATCCTCTAATTCAAAGGAACAAAGAAAATGGTACACACATTAATCCAGGTTTTGCAAAATTACTGTTGTTTTACTAGTGGGGGATCACTGTAGCAAGTTCAGCCAGAGAAAGATACGGTATAATATACAGGTCATGTTCTGTGCACCCAAAAGAAATCCATTCCAAAATAACCATGGTCCTATGATCTCTTGCTCTTTTTTTTTTTTTAATGGATTTGGATTGTTATTTGTACTTGTATTATTTGTTTATGGTCCATCTTTGTTTTTTCAGTAGTTATTCAATCATTTTTCTATACACGACACCCTAAAGGCCTGAATAAGAAAATCAACTGTTGCACTCAGCAAATATGTGCTCAGTTATGATTTGTTTCTACTTATATGAAATAAAAATCTGCTACTGATAGCAGTACCCAAAGACATATCCGTGTTATGCTCAGATGCCCACTGCACAATGTACAGTATTGATTTCCATAAACTTAGAAATATGGCTGCACTTTAAGCAGCATCAAGGCTTTGCATTAGGAAACTACAATAACATTTAAATTATATCATGCAAACCACTGAGACATTCCAATCATGTGGCCATTGGATTTCACTGAATTTATGGCATATATTGTACACGGGATTGAATTTATTGGCAGGTACAACATGAAGCCAAGATTACATGACCATTTAACTACACCCCTCAATAGCCATTCTATTACTTCTATATTTTTACATATTCCAGAAAAAAGTATTTTTTTTCTAGTTGAGGGGAGGGCTTCATTTCAGACTTGTGGGAGGACAATGGTTTTTTCATTTCACTATCACAGCATGCAATTTTCTTCTTTTTAAAAATAAATGAACTGTTCATTTTTATTGGATGTCTACAATGGTAATACACATCTTTCTCTGAGAGGGAAGAAATTGCCTTGACAACATAGAATAGCGATCTATAAGCATGTTGTTGGACTGTTATCCTGCTGATTTGAACTCTTCCCTTTTCAAACTGAAATAGCATAGACAGCTATAAATGAATCTTGGGGGAACAGGATAAGGACCTAATTTAAATACAGTTCTGCAAACTACGATACGCCTTTTTTTTTTTTTTTTTAAATCCCTTTAAAAGCCACTGCATGTAATGAACAGCTCCACTGCTGGCAGAGATGCACTGTAGCTGGTATACGAAATTCTGAAGCATATTTATAAGTATGGAATCTCCTGGATGCTACAAGAAGACCCCTTAAGTTTTTCCTTGCTGAAGGAAGATACAAGCCCTGTCCTATGGGACACTCTAAGTAATCTTTGCCTTCCCTGAAGTGGGAACTACAGGTCCAGGTAACTTAAGGTCAGCACACAAGGCAGCACTGCTGCCCCCTTTGGGCTGCTGAATGCATTTCCTTGTACAACTCCTCTGGCATTTGGCTGAACAGTTACACTCGAGCTTCCTGAATTTACCTAGCCCATACATACTGTGCTGCCACTCCAGTAAGAAAATTAGCCTCTGTGCAGAAAAAAAAAAAAGCAGCCTACACATCTAACTGATTAGTTAATGCTACGAAGTCACTAATTCTATATAACATTCCACCACATGGGTGCGCAGCGTATTTTTGGGAAAGCAGGTTTTAAATGTAACACAAAACGCCTTAGTTCAATGAATTCCAGTTTTTCAGCAATTCATGTAATAAACCAAAACTCTTCCAGAAAACAAACGACTCCCGTAATACTTGGAAGCTGGTTACAGCTAGTGCATGGAGCTAGCTCAGAAACAGAGTGCAGAGGGTAGGACCCGGTCTTAAAATGGACCTGCTAGGGTTATACAGGACTTGATGACCACATTTCACTAACTGGGAAATGTGCACTGCATCAGGTTCTGTGTTAGATTTCTTTTTAAGTCTTTTACTTCAGCTGTAGATTAAACTTAACTGAGATCTGGAACAGAATTTTTCTTAGGTAACAGTCAAGCAGAATTTATTAGGTATACAATAAATTGTGATGCCAGAACCAACAGAAAACAGCTTTGATAAAAAATGCTGACTATCCACTATGTGTCATGGGCATTGGCAGCAGCCAGATATTTAATAATAATCAGTCAAGTGTTGAAGTGAAGAAAATTAATGAGGGAAACTAAAGAGATTAATGAAAATAATCCAAGGTTGACAGGACTAAGCAAAATCCTAAAAAAGAAGGTTTAAAATTTATACTGGCCACCAAATAAGTGCCAGCAATCATAATACTAATCAGCATATACTAAATTTGTACTAGTTTTTAAGAGAAAAACAGCAATACTCCATATGAATTTTTCCCATCTGTTTTCAGTGAAGAAGGGAAGGTATACTGTACGTGCAGTTTGAAGCACTACTGATGAGCAAAGAGGAGGTTAGAAAGACAAACCCTGACAAGTTTCTGATGCCAAGCTCCCTGTATACATACTGCACCAGTGCTGGGCAGCCCACAGGCTCCTGCTCCTCTGGCATGCAGCCCAGAGCCTGCCCAAAGCATGGGAAAAAAGGGGAGCTAATGCTGTATTTTACCCAGTGAGTTGCTAACTAAAACCAGTGTTTTCTGTATAAGACAGTAATTAATTTTCCTTCTTCTGAGAGAAAGCTAAACCTACTCTGCCACTTGTGGGTGCGTGTTCAGAAGTACCTTACCTTGCTTGGGTTCCTGATCCTTCCTGTGGAAGCCGCCTCCCTGGTGTTAGATAACTACACACTGGTCTGAGGCAGTGTGGCACTCCAGCCTGAGCTGGAACTAATATTTAATACAGAACACTGCAACCAGAGTGACCATTGCTGGCATGCCTGCGATCCTGGACCGCTATCCTCACCTGGCTGAGCTCTCTCAGCCTCTCCTGGCAGCCTGCCCCTGGCCCTGCAGCACCTCAGGCACACAGAGCACTCTGCTGTCTGAACATGGGACTTGCTGTCCTGACTTCTGGCTGTGCAGGTGCCAATCATGCCTTAAAATACAGCTTCCGTGCGTGCTCCAGTTTATGATGTTTGTAGCCCCAAGTGGCTGAGGAATGACAGCTGCATCGGGGAGTGACTTGAAGGTGGTTTTAGTGCTGGGGTTCCTTATGCATGTGTGGATGAAGGCTCCCACCAGCCTAACTCTGCCTCACTCCTACTCAGACTATAGCTTAACAAATTACATTTGACCAGAAAGAATAAAGTAATTAACCGAAGGCTGAGGAAGGAAATGGAAAAACCCTGCTAACCTAATAAGTGTGCTTGCAATCATTATTGGAAAGAGCTCATTGCCTAAAACATATACAAAATGCACAGCTCAGGAACAAAGTATGACACCAATCAAATTACCACAGATACATCTAAAGGTTTCTCGAGCCTATCCTGGGGGAGAGATGTTTTGAAGGAGGAGAGGACTGGATGATACAGAAGAAAGACTGGTAAGCATAGGCAGTACTGCAAATGCTATGACTGATACCATTACAGGCAGTGCAGTCAGAAGGGGTGAGGTGATGCATAGCAGCAGAGAGGGAACTGAAAGAGGAGAGTAATGGATGCAAGTATGAAGTTCATGTGGGAGGCTAGGCTAGCCTGGATTAAAGAATTCAAAATAGGTAAGATTGGTAAAATAAAGCAGTAAGTGTAGATGCAAGTCTGGAAACTAAGCACTAGGGTTTTGTCACTAGAGTGCATATTGGGTTAGTGAAACAAAACATGGAATTTATGCTGTTCAGTTCTTTACTACTTCTGCAAGTCTCCCTCCTCCTGTCACCCACAACCCCACTGCTCGAGGCAGCAGATTTCTCATCCACAGACTTACAAACGTTGATACTAAGTTGCTTCTGCTTTTAGAGGAATTTTTCTCCCTTGACCTCACTGAAGAAAAATATCCCTCCGAGAATTATCGCCTGTTTGACAACATAGGTTAGCCAGGTTAATGAACTGTTCAAAGTATTTCCCGATGAAAATAGAACAGAGTGTGTCATTTCAAGAATTCCCACCACTGACAATCAAATTGACAATACAAGCTGACATTTTAAGAAGGTGGTGAATCTCACAAATGATCACATTAGATACATTTTCTGGCCACTCCAATCAAAACATTTGGTTAATTCACATGCCAATTTGCAAATGAAAAGCATATCCATAGATTATTAAACTTGTGACACCATCCACTGCTCTAATGCATGCAGTTATCTTGATAATTAAAGTTCTGGCAATACACACTTGTTCAGGAGATTTCTTCGTTTGTCCTCTTTCATTTCAGTAAGATTTGTAATATATTTGTTTATTTGTTTCTCTCTTATTTGCCAAGGTGGACAAATACAGAGAATGGATCTGCAACCTAGGCAGTCTCACCAAACACTACCCGTCACCCCAAGTAGCTCAGTCTTTGCCTACTTCATTCCACTCATCACTGACAATGGCTCCAAATTAATTCAGAGTACTGCTTCCTGTTGTTCTGTTTTTGTTGTTGCTTTCAATTCTTTAACAATTCCTTCAAAGAAACTGTTAGATCTAGCTTAGTTCCTTGATTGTAGTACTTCATAATTTGGGTCATTGCCTGCAATTTTGTCTCCTTACAGGATCAAAGTTTTATTTCACTCATTCCTAAAAGCATCTTTTCCCATTTTAGCACAAAGCCACCAGATCTGTTCTCTCTCCTATAAAAAATTTGGGCTGCTTTGCGGGACTACAGGAGCAGCTGCCAGCTGAAGTCTGGGACATTAGTGCTACTGTCTAAGGTACCGACTGAAATGAGCGAGGGCCACATGCCTACTGTCTGTAATAAATGTCTGATAAAAACACAGCTTTTGGATCTGTTCTTAGCTTTGAATATCTTAACTTACCTCTCTGCATCTTTGATCAGGCCTAGCATATTGATCAAATATGAAAAGTGCTTGGTTTCCAACAGGGACCTATAAAATCAGAAAGGCTTTTCTTAGCTTTTATCTATGCTCTGTGAGCTTAAGTCTTCTGCAATACCAAGTATTACTGGGATGTAGCAAAGATATTTTATTTCATGTAGGTGATACAAAACTTTTTGTAGTACATGAGGAGTGAGTTTATAAAAGATAGCAGACATCCTTTGGGCTTCTCTTTTCACTGTTGAAAATATAAAAGCCGGTACTTCTCATCTGGGTTTCATGGAAATGCATTTTAATTCTTTTGAATTCAGTCTAATGTTGCTTCTAAGCCTCAATGCTGCTTCTAATTCTCAGCTGAAGAACACATTATTCCTCCTTTGCTTTCCAGTTTTCACACAAAAAGTGAGTTGAAAACATGTGCCAGTCCAAAAGACGAGTGTCTGAAGACTCGTATTTCTATGTCAGCTAAGATGACTTTCAGATATACAGGCTTGGCCAAAAAATTGTGTATGTCTATAGGTTTTGTTTCATAAGCTTGAGCAGAGAAGCTGCAGTTTTACCAAAAGGGGTAACTGTGCAACAGCATTCCAGGTAGTCAATGGCTTGTACAGGGGACAGAAGCAAAGCAGTTCCTGGCTTCTATTATAAATAATGCACATGTGTTTCTTCCTGCCTTTCTCCTGAAAAAGCAAAGTGCAAGCTTGTAGGTTTAAGGACTCAATGCAGTTTTGTTCATTCACCATAAATTACAAATCATTATAGACTACAGTTGCAGGTTCCTAACTGCGACGTCTACCAAAAATGTCTTTTAGCTGCTTGAAGAAAAAGTGACAGCTATCAGTTCTGTGCAGTTCTCTGCAACTGCTCGTGTGATCCCCAGGGTAAGCATTCACTCCCAGAGCTACTGCTGGAGAATTAATTTATCAGTGGATGCCCAAAGGCCCTGCTCTGCTGTGCTCCGTGGTGGCTGAAGGCATCCAGATACCGCCTTTTGTTTCTGCGTTCAGCTATGGAAGCCAAAGCAAGGGAAGGTACTGAGCAGGAATTAACATGCAGCCCAAATTTACATAGCGATCACAGCATGTGATGGCAGAGTCAACGGGGAAGGCAGAGCTTGGGCCCTGGTTTAGGAAACTGTGTGTATGTGACTAAGATCAGCCACAGAAACGAGCCCATGTCTAAACCGATTCTGCAGGGAAGATGCAAAAACCCATTTGTTCTTTAACATTTTGGCAGTAAGACTTCCTTCTTTGGTAAGGTCTGTAAAGCGAACTCCCAAACACTAACGTTAATTGTTTGTGCTTCTGGGCAGCTGCTGTAAGTAACTTCCAGTTAAAATCCCCCAAATATTCTAGGGGTTGGTGGGTGGGTACGATGAGCTGCAGGTGTATGAAGAGTAGTTATTTGTCCCAATGTGCTTTTTTCCCCAGAGTTTGCTGGTAAAGACAGGACTAGGCTGAATTATCACTGTTCTAGTTATCAGCTTTTCTGGGATCCTCTGACCCTTATTTGCAGACAGAAAATATGAAGTTTACGTAGCTCAGCAAAGAGAGGGTTACCTTGATTAAAAAATAACAAGCAGCTGTCAACATGCTAGCTGCAGGAGATAAAAGGGATGAAAAAGAGGACTACAATTCCAGGAGCAAGGAAGGCTGACTTGCTTAGGTTGTAGAAAGAAAATCATCCTTCAGTACGAAGAAAAAGGTATGTTGCTCATGAGAGTGAGCTAAGTCTTGGCCTTGCTACAGAAATAGACAGTATTTCCAGGTAATATAGGCCTAGCTAGGGTGAAGAGCTCACCAGCTAGCAGAGCTCTAGAGTGGGACTGGTTTCTCAAGAGATGTTCTCTATGATGATGAAAAGCTTAGCAACAATTGTGTAGAGCTGGAAGATAGTTGTATCCCTATGAGGAGGCAAGCATTTAACAGTGAAAGCAAGACCGTAAGCAAGGAAAACAGCATGCCAGCTTGGTAGCTTTAAGTCTGTCTCTGTGGAATGTCTGTTTTATCCTGACCTGGGCTACTGGGGTCAAGATTGTGTTTTACCCATTTTTTCTTTCCAGTGAGTGAAATACAGGATGTCAGATCAGACAAGCTTGAAGTCTTTGTCCTTAAATTTTGAGTCCCTTCTACCCCCAGACTGCAGCTTCCCATAAAACACTAGTTTATAAAATCACCTTGGTGTGTGTGTAGGGAAGCTTTATACAAGAAATACTAATGGTGATTTTCTTTTTTTTTTATTTAAAAAAAATGCTAAATCCTCCTAACTTCACCCTTAAATGCCAAGGGAGAGGGCTATTCCTCCTAGGTTAGGCAATTCAGATCAAAGTGCAAAAGCATTATTAAGACTTTGTCAGGAAATAACTATTGATTTGAGAACTTATTCAGTCAATTCTCTTCTAGAGGGTGTTTTGGAGTTTTTTCTTTTAAACAAATAAAAGCAATTTTTCATGCAAGTGATTATCGCTCGTGTAAACGCGTGCCCCCCCCTCCCACCCCTGCTGAATATTCAGGTAGCTCTGTATCGTTTCACTGCCTTCCTTTTGAGAGAACACAGCCTTAAACTTATTTCTAATATTTCAGCATTCTCTTTGGGACGCTGCATGACCAAAACAAAACCAATTGTAATTATCTGCAGCATATGCTTTGTATCTCCGATGGTCTGTAATACACTTAACGGGTACAATTTCTATAATACTTCTGCCTGCTTGCTATCATCAAAATGTGATTTACTTGTGATCGTTGAAGATTACGCTTAACTGTATCTCGCATCTCCAGCAGGCTGCTCCTATCTGTGCTTCAATTTCCTTCTCGCAGGAAGTTTTGCTCTAATCCGCTCCTTGTAAGCGCACGGAACCCGCGCGTGGCTGCTCGATGACAGGAGCCCAGCGCCAGCTGCCCGGCCCCTGCCAGAGACCTGACCCGCTAGCTGCTGGCCGCGCTCACAACCGGCTTAAGCGCGACATCCTAACGGTATTTTACTAAGCGCCAATTAACTCACCGACTCTCTTAGGACGCTAGAGCAGGGGGAAAAAACAGCAGTTAGCGGAAAACCAAAGGACTACATCGCCGCTCCCCTCACAAACGCCCTCGGGTTCCCGCTCTCGGTGCGGCAGCGGGGCAGGCAGCGGGACCCCCCGGCAGCCCAGGCCGGGCGCCGCTCTCCCTCCGAGCCTCACGGTACGGCGGGGGGACCCGCTGCCGCCCCCCGTGTCGGGGTAAGGGGGCGCCCGGCGGGGCCGTTCCTCCCCCGGGGAGAGGCGCGACGCGGGCCCTACCTGGGCGGGGGGCGGCCGGCCATGGCCGTGACGGGACCCCGGCACCGGCACCTCCGCTCCGACGGTGGCGGGGCAGCGAGAGCGCGGCCCCGGCGCTGCTGCCGGTGCTGCTGCGGCGCCTGGCAGCCCTGCCCGCCCCGCCTCACTCCTCCCCGGCCCGCCTCCCCGCCCGCCCTCACGGCGCGGGTCGGGGCCGGCCCCGGGGCTTTCCCCACCTGCCAGGCGCCGAATGGCGGCGGTGACGGTAGGGGCGGTGAAGCGGGGCCCGCGGAGCCGTGCCGGGGGGCCGCAGGGCTCGCCCTGTGCCCTGGGCGCGCTGTGGAGAGCGGGACCCGGCCCCAGCACCCGGGCGGTTTAAGCGCCCCGGGGGTTGTGTCTGTCCGTGTGTCTGTCAGTCCGTCTGCCTCAGATGCGAGCCTGAAGAATTTAGAAAAGGGCGGGTGCTCTGGTGAAACACCTCAGTCTTGTTTTGACTGCTTTCAGGCTATTTTATTTAGCTGCTTGCTACTTGCAGCCGTCTTACCCTCCCTACCCCCCAAGAGAGTACTAAACATCTTGTGTCTGGGCTGAACCTGCACTGTACAAACTATCAGAATTGGTTTCTCACCATAAATTTACAAAGAGGTGAGATTGAAGGCATCCTTGTCACAGGCGAGGTGTGGTGCAGACAGCGTGCTGGTGAGCGCTGTGCTGAGCCGCCTGTGTTCGGGAGGAGACCTTTGGCTCAGGTGTGAAGCTCGCAGGGCTGGAGGTTACTGGCCTTGCTGTCAGCCACTGTCATGATCCACCTTTTACCAAGATTTGTTTTCAGTACATTTATGCTCTAGGTCGCAGCCCCTGCTCTGCTCTGTCCAGTGAGGTGACACAGGAACTTTGCTTCTGTTAGTTACATGGAAAACACAGTGTTCAGCAGAGGAGTTCAGCAGTAAGGCTGTGGCAAGGACTTGTAAATATCCACGAATACTGCTGGAAATGCAACTGATGTACAGTGAGCCCTGCTCCTTTAGTCATCGCTGTGTTCAGAGATTTGCTGAACGAATTCAAATACTTAGAGGGAGGACAGGTGGCCAGGGCAGCTAAAGCCCTGCTTTGACAGCAATCTTTTCTTTGTGCAACAGAGACTTGGTGTTTCTGTCGTTTAAATGCTTTGTTCCTGTGTCCTGTCTACACCTTGCTATTATGAAGTCATGAAGCTTAGTGAGGTCTGGAAGGGTCTGAGACGTGTCGAGGGAATAATTTTATATATGACTTCAGGTTTTGTTCTCTGTTCCAATTTACAGTGCAGACATTTTGTAAACCAACTTTGCATCCATGGTATCATTTGACTGCTCTGGAACCGTAAGAAAGGCTACCTGAAGGGTTTGCTCTTGGTGACTTTGCTTAAACCAGAGGAAAAGTTTCAAGTTAATCTTAAAACACCTCTTAAGACTTTGCACTCAGGATATGGATTATCCTTGCTGTTGTAGCAGTCGATCTGTCAACTTGTGAAGCGACAAACGAGGGGTGGCAGGACTGATAGCTACATTGTGGTGGCTGTGGGTAAATGGGAATCAAAGCAACTGAAAGTGCTGGGTTTCAAATGGAAAGTGGAGAAGCTGAGAAATCTAAGAGACAACACAGCCTCTTAGGGGAGCACTTGAAACACGCTGGCTTAATGCCAGCCCATCTGACAGCACAGAGACCTAAGGAATCTTTCCAGGCTCTGACTGACCCTGAGTGAGTGGAAATGCAAGCCCTGCTCACTCCTGAAACTGAATGAAACGTTACCCGTGAATATACCAATGTACTTGCACTTACATACTCCTCTGACGTGGCCCCCTTAGCACTGTGCCCTACCTTTCTCACTCTCCAATTGCTCTTGCATCCCTCCTTCCTGGAAACAGGCTTAAATGCCCTTTCCTCCTCAGTTCTCACCATGCACACCTCATCTTTTTGGGGTCATTCAGATTCCCAGGTCTGTTGTGTCCCTCGACCCTGTTGGCTCTGTCTCCCTTCAGCTCTTCTCTAATAGACATCATTGCCCAACCCATGCAGTGCCTAACATTTTCTGTCAGCTTTCACTTGATCGGTTACTTTCATTTCACCAGTCCTCTCTAAACAATTTGTACATGACTCTGCATCAAATCTCCGGTTTTGGATTTAAGTGTCCTATTTTCTCTTCCTTGTCACAGCACTCCCGTTCGGATAAATTCAATCCTGTTACCACCTGCCTTCTAATCTCCCACACTTCATTCAGTAGCTTGTCTGCTCCTTCTTCACTGTCATTATCTTATCCTTTATCTATCTGTGTTCAAGCATTTCTTCTGTCACAGATGTCTATTATTACTTCAGATTGAGTCCAGACCAGACATGACTCTACCTAGGTGTCTCTTTAGGCTGTGTTTAGACTAGTAATTAAAGCTGGGCTTTAGAGAAAGGCCTGTTCTCTGGCCCATGGACACAGAGCAGAGCATGGTTTGTGTCCAAACTCCCTTTGTTTGCAAAGCAGTTTGACAGTTTGACCTCTTACAGACAGGTGGTGGTGGTGTGTGTGTGTGTTGTTTTCTTTTTTTTTCCTCTATTTGAAAAACACTAACAATTAAAGAGTATAACTGATTGTGGGGCTGTGCCTGCTCTGTTGACACACATAGACATAGCTGATGTTACCAGTTGTGGAATGTGGTCATCTATTTCATTCATCAATGTGCTCAGTTTCTTATTGTCTAACCTCTCTGAGGTCTTGGACACATCCTGAGCGTTGCAGCCTCTCTGTTCTGGTAGCCTCATTTCTTAGTTTTATGTACAGTAGTTATTTGAACCTTCTTGTCACTGCCAAGGGTAAGGCCTTTAATGTTAGTTCATCCCCTTGATCTTGTATTTACTTCTCTGAATTCATCATGAATTCTGGAGATGAAGCTCAGACATTACTTACCTACAGATGTTCTATTTGACTGTCTTACACCATCTCCCATCTTTAGCTCTTCAGTTACTCTCCTTTTCCCTAGCAGCATGCAATTCTTTTCTCTCTGTATCTTTGCTGTTCTCTCTCTTGCTTCTTCTTTTACTCTCTTTGCTTTTTCATTCCCAACAATTCTGCTGTAAGTCCTTTAACTTTCTAGGCTACAGTTTTTGCATTCCTGCGTCTGGGTTTCAGAACAGCTTCTTCAGTACCGCTGGATGCTGCGCTCCTGCTGTGAAGGAAAAGGACAGACAGATCTTCAGCAAGGGACAGTTTCGAGAAAGGAAATACCAATTTTCTGTCAGTGATGTTTGCACTCCAGAAGTTCTTAAAAGCTCTTCCAGTCTCTACTTCTTTCTGATTGCTTGCCCTTGTGCATTGTCAGGGGAAGAGCTCTGTGACAGAGAGAAGTTTGTCCCTGATTAGAAGCATGGATATTTGTTGCTCATGCTTTCCCGTATGTTTTGTCTTTGTTCCCTGATGTGATATGGCTCTGAACTATTATTTTTCATCATAAACACTGCTGCTTATCTGTCTTTTACTCCTGCAGATAGCACTGAGTTAACACACATACTGGTTCTTAGTTTGGTAAGAAAGATCGATCCCTTATCTGTCTTTATTTATTTATTTTTATTTTTTTTCCCTTGGTTGCTCTTTGTTGTCTGGCTTGATCACCCTGCAAAACCCACAAACCTGTCTTGTACAGAGGACATGGGCTCTGCTATTCTTTCTTCTACCCACTTTATAGCCCCTCTTGGAACCAGTAGTTATCATAGAATCATAGAATATCCCGAGTTGGACAGGACCCATAAGGATCATCAAGTCCAACTCCTGGCACCACGCAGGTCTACCCAAAAGTTTAGACCATGTGGCTAAGTGCACAGTCCAATCACTTCTTAAATTCAGACAGGCTTGGTGCAGTGACTACTTCACTGGGGAGCCTGTTCCAGCGTGCGACCACCCTCTCAGTGAAGAACCTCTTCCTGATGTCCAGCCTCAACTTCCCCTGCCTCAGCTTAACACCATTCCCATGGATCCTGTCACTGGTGATTATCTTCTGAATTTCCTCACAATCCACCAGAAACGCCCTCATTTCAGGTACTTGCTCTCCCCTCCTGTGAAAGCCCATAGCCTTTGTTTCTGAGGAACTGGCCCTGTGTGGCTTTGTGCAGTTGCTCTTATTGCTTGGCAGCGTGGGTACATTGCCTAAAAAAACCTGTTCTCTTGCCTGCAACCTGCCTTGACAGAACAGAACTGATTACTGTCACACATTGACTTATTTCAGAGCTGTCAGTGGAAGTGTATCTTCTCCTCAGCTTTTAGATACGAGTTGGAAACAGGAAGAGACTACTGTGGCAGTTCAGTTAGCTCTGTCTGTCTTTCTGTGTCAGCCCAGGACAGCGTTCCCACACTGGGTAACAGAAAGTCACGGCCAGAGAATAGAAGTGCCTTCACAGGATACAGACCGTGCCAGTTGTTTGCCTTCAGTTTTTGTTGGTTTAGACTTTTATAAAAATTCCAAGCAGCTATTTAAAAATAATTAATCATCCTTTCTGTTGGGAAGACAGGCAGAATTAACTGCTGCAGAGTTGTCAGTTTGCACTAACAGAAACTGAAACAATGGTACCAAACAGAGCTGACTGTCACATGAGAAAATACGTCAATCATTCCTGAAAAGGCAGAGGGAGCCAACCTTACACTAAGGCACTGAGGTGGGTTTGAAGTTCTTTTCACTTTCAGTAAAAAGTCGTCCTTGAAAACTGTGCTTATGCATGACTTGGTTTTTCCCAGGAAACCTATCCAGTCTAAACTGATGCTGTAACTCAATGATATTTTCAGGAATACATCAGTTTTGTAGGGAACTGGGGAAATTAGATTTGTTTTCCACTTCTCTTTGCTTGTCCTATGAGCTGCTTTTTACTGAACTGTCCTAATTAAAAGTAGGGATGTGGGAAGTTTAGCATGTGGTACGTGTTTAGAAAATCAGGATCAAATAAGCTTGCAACATCTTCGCATTTTCTGGACAGAGAAGTAATCATTCCAGAATAAATTTGACACTGTCTGATCCCCAACAGAGGGGCCATCTTTCTTGCACAACAAAGAAAAAAATAAATTTCATCCAGTGACAACAAGATCCTAATTGTGGCCTTTTGGCTCTATGTTAATCAAATAATATTTTTGGTGCACCTCTGCATCCCTCTTTGTCCATGTTTGCTGTGCAGGTGGTGTGTACACAGATTACTATCTTGGTGGATGTGTAGTTATTCCTATAAGTTAAACTGTTAGCATTGAAGGTTGGGTAGTTAGCTTTTATATGGTAATGTTTTGGATGAAGACCTTTTTGTACAATAACTATTTTATTTTATTTTACAATTTTGGTCATTTAACTCTACAATCTTGTTAGATCAAAGTCCTTTATACCTTTGTCAAGATGGGTATTTGGGCCATGGTTAAAACACTCTTGTTAACAAGCCAGCATTGAAGAGGTGTCATATGTTGCAACAAATAAGTACCATGAATGACATTAATTTGTATTAGATCTAGCTCATAGGCTTCTCACTGGCAATGGCCAGAAACTTTAGATAGGAAGATGGTCTAACAAAAGTAGCTGGTTGACGTTGTGAAAAGAGAATAATCAGTATGGTTGGCCACTTAGCTCCACACTGGATGACATGCCTCCTCATTTAATAAGTGCAGATCATTACCATAGAAAGTGAGTGGTGCCTGTATTGATTTTTCATCTGTATACGTATCTGTAACTACAAAGAAATTTTTTTTGGCTAAAATAACCTCAATCTTTGAGTTAATCTACAAATATAAATATTAAATCTACTCATTCAGTCTCTCATATTTCCAGATCTACATGGTATTTTCAGCCTACACGCATTCCCAGAAAAGATGGGAGTAAAAGAAGGGAAGATAAAAATTAATCTAAATATTCTTAATTTATCTTACAGAATAAAGTTGTTCCCTGATTTTTGAAGATATGTTGCTGAAAATGGTTTGTTTGTCAGGTTCATTTCAGTAAACTAGAGGGCTCCTGTATTGAGTATTTCAGCTGATCTGAGCTGTTTTATTCCACAGGTAAAGAAGCTGATGTTTGTAATAAACTCAAATTGGGCTACTTAGTTCCTCTTAGGTCAAACATAATGCACTCAGAATCAGACTAGAAGCTGACAACAGCAATCAGCTGGTAGGCAATGAGCCATCATCTGTAGCATTCAGGGAAGTATTTAGGCATATAAAGGTGGTAATGCATATAGAGTAGGCAGGACATTCACAAATATACTCTTTGGCTCCATCTGCGCTGTCCTGGGTTTTCAAAAAACATTTTTGGTTTCACCTTGTTCTCTCTGCCTCCAAACCTAGTTGTATGAGCTGTGAGAATATACTGCACAACTGCTGTGTGCTCACTATTGTTCCTTTCTATGACTCCAGTGTTAAAGTGCTGCTACTTACTCAAAAGACTGTGACTACTTGACCCAGCTTAATTTTGAGACGTCATATAGAATTTTTAAATTCTTCTGAGTAATTATTGAAAATGGGTCTGGAATTCTGAGTCTTTATGAAAATCACTGGAATTTTTCATCTGTAGACTATCTAAGTCTAGCTACAATCCTCCAAAATACTGCTTTTCTCAGGCTTCATATTTTTGGCCATTCTCTTGGGTGAAATTTTTGAATGCTAGAAGCAGTTAGTTTTTAAATAGGAATTAATTTGTATTTACCCAGAAGGGGAGGTCAAGTCAAAAGACAAACTAAAAAGACCTCGTGGCAGATATGAAGTAGTATCCACTTTTCCTTATGTCAACAGGCAAGAAGGAAAAAAAAATCAGAAAAAGGAAATTCAAAAACTAATGTAAATGATGATGCAGGAAGTCTGGTTTGAAAGGTTTCTCAGTAGCTATTGTGTTCCGTGCTTTTAAAGATGGCCATTGAGGCATTAAAATCGCATAGGTTATAAGACCATACAATTAAAACGTGAGGGAAATGGTTTACTTCTTTTTATGGGGTAGATTTTTCATGTAAGCATATGTCAACTGCCGAGAGTTTATTTCCTGGGTGCATTATATACCCATGAGGTGCAATGTAAAAAACTGCTCATGCAATCTAGTTGGATAAATGACACATGCTGACAATAAAATGCAGGTGTATGGAAAGAGCAGAGAAGCATTACAACTAAAAAAAAAAAATCATTGATTGCCCTTCAATCTCATTTTGGACATCTCTGGCTGAACTCTCAAGAACAACAAAAAGCTAACAACCTTAATTGCAAGCCAGAAGGACTTAAATAAACATAAAAACACTGACCTTTCCTGGTTTTGGTACTTTCTGCTGTTAAATTACCATGTACAGTTGTTTAAATAGCTGCAGGAGGGGAGATTGTAAATAGATGCCTACAGTCATGTACAAAATCCTATGGAGTTAAAGATTTGTTTGAATGACTATGAAATCAATTTGCATCACCATAGTAGCTAATGGCATTTTCAGTGATAATAACCAGTTGTTAAACTGAAATGTGCATTTCCACTGTAACAGGTACAGCTCCACCACTGGTATAAAAGCCTCTCTGCCCAGCATCTTTAATGTACTTCAGCCCTACTCTGATTTCTAAGGAAATTTAAGGAATGCAGTCCTGCACTAGCAATCCTCCATGTCTTCTCAGGAAGCTTGTAGACATGGACTGCATCAGGGCTGAAAAAGTTGCCTAAACTTACAAGAGCCTAAACATTTCTGAATGTTTAATATCATGTAATATCATGCATTTCTACTTGTTTGTAGGGCAATGTAAGACAGGTGCATAAATTTAATAAGTCACATTTGGGGAAGGTTTTAAGAAGGTAAAGAGGAGTACATTTATAGCTCTGAAGAAACACAGAGTTTATTTAGGTTTAGGGGAGAGGGGAGTGTTTTGGGCCTGCGATCCTGAAATAATTTTCTGTTTTATGAGGAAAAATTTGAGTTAGGATCTCATAACTATATGTGCAGGTGGGCGTTTCACTTCACAAATCTCTGCTTTTGGACATGATTTTTGAATTCTGTTGGTAAGCTTATATTTTCAGTGTTTTGGTTGCTTACATTTTGACATAGGAAGCAATAATAAAAATGAAGTGATGCACGTGTGCTTTTAATATGTGTCTGACTTCTAATTGCTAAATATGGAAATAGCTGGAACCAGAGGTATCTCATTAAAAATATAATTGAAGACCTACCTAGGGAATGGTATATTTCAGAGAGTGATTCATGCGGAAGCTCAGTGCAACTTCACTTGAATTGGATGAACTGTTAATGACTGGGAGAGGAATGAGTGGAATACTTTTTCTTTTATTTATTTATTTATTTTTAACAACAAAAAAAAAAAACAACAAAATTTTATATAGAAGTTCCTGAAATAAAACTTTTAAAGGCCTTTTTTTTTTTTTTTTCCTTTTTTTTCTTCTTTCGTTTTCTTTGGTTTTCCCCAGAGTTTACAGATGTTACATTGAGGCATTGTCAAGATCTGCTGTCCTGGCAGATGACAGTATCTGGGGGTTCTCAGCCTAAGAGCCTAAGCATGGTCAATCAGTGGAGTAAATTATTGTAGGATCTGTGACTTTAGCGTTACAGGATGTTCTTTGAAGTGGGGGGAAGCCATCAGTAAGGAATAGGATAGGTGTTACACTGATGTTACACCTATTTCCACTCCATAGTGGATGGCTTTAGTTTCTTTGCAGTCCCATTTTCTTTGGAAAATGTGTAATAGATTGTAAAATAATTTTTAAAAGTCCGTATAAACATAACAAGAGAAGGAATCATGAATTCATTTGAATAACCTTTCCTGTGTGATTTTCCTCTCATGCTGCTATGAATACTGAATTATGGATCTGACATACAGTGAGTTAATGTACAGCACGCTGGCATGTGGGAAGGATCAGACCCTTAACATGTAGGTGTTGTATTAAAAATTGGTCCAGCTGAGTAGTGCCTTTAATTTTCATTCTGGCAAAAGGATCTGTGGAACTAAACTATTAAATTATGCAATTATAATGCAGAGACTTTTAAAATGCAAGATTATGATATTCTGATGTGAAAATGAAGAAACATGGATAAAGGTAGCATTTTCTACTGTATACTACATCTTGCCTTTTGTGATGTAGTAAAATGTAATCTAGAAAGTAGATCTCTTTTGAGAGAGAACTATTCTGCAAAGCTCTAAAACATTTACAGGTTGTTTTGGCTTTAGGGTGTTTTTGTATGTAATTTTTTTGTAGCACTCAACTATTTTTATCTTCAAAATTAGAAAGTATTGCTTCATTACTTGGCCTCGGGCTTGTGACTGTAGGCTCAAAAAGACAACATATTAAGGAATATGTTCTTTGAACAAAATGCATAATTAGCTTGGAAGCATGGAATGGAATCCACCTTCCCAGTGAATTCTGCTCCCTTCCTGGTATTTGTTTACCCCACTGAATCTCAAAATCTTTTCCATATAATGACGTAATTTCAGGAAAGTTGGTTTGTGCTACCTCAGGCTGTCTGGGGGTGATTAGAGCATCCCCCTGACAAGCTGCTTATATGGCTATGAACCTTTTGATGCTCTGGAAATTAGATCCAGAGCTTTCATTTTTAGATTACAGTGCCTAATTAGTAGGCTGTAATATATTTAAGGAACATGCTGTCTTTTGAGGAACTTCATCCGCTAGGTAAGTAACCAAGCAAGCAGCTGCTCCCGAGTCCTTTGTCAGAGAAGCATGAAAAGTGCATAAATGAGGTGAACACGAAACTAGTCTAATAGGTAGTTCCTTCAGAGAATTGTCAGTGCTTTCCAACTGTATGCACATTGATCCTCCCTTGTACTCTCCTCGGGCTGCTGTTTGTCTAGGTGGATTCACTGTTTGTCTAGTATTACTGCATGCCTGGCAGTCTGACGGGAACTGCTGTGCTGAGCTTCCCCTGGGCTGCTGTCTGCTGGAAATCCCACGTATTCCTGTGGTGCACATGCTGAGAAACTGCACAGTGTGTGGAAACAGTTTATCAAAAATGTGCTGCATAGTTGATCTCCACATGCAGAGCATGTTTAATGTGTGAAAATGTTGGATTTAGTGTGTGTGCCTGGACAACACGCACGGCACGTGCACAGTGTGTAAGGTTCCCACGGGAAGCCTTGCGTTTACCCTGCCTGCACCAAGAAATTTGAGTTCAAATCAGGGCACGCCTCATCCAGCTGGCTCTCGGTTCCAGCAGGCTACCAAGAGAGAATTGCGTGCTCTGAGCACATACTAATGCAGGCCCTCCTGCTTGAGGAATGGCAATTGCAGGATCTTAAAGCTTATATTTAGCATTGTTTTTGTTTTTGAAGTGGAGTGGCAATGTTAAAAACAGCAGAATATATCCTTTGGCTTATGGGCAGCGTCTTTCTAATTGCTGAAGGTATTGTTACCAATTAATCGCTGACTACTATTAGCTATGTATTGGTTATCTGTGCAAAGTAATTATCGCATCTAGGAAGCGGCTTTAAATCTGTATTAATATTTTTGATTGGATTGTGTTCACTGTTGGACCAATGCATTTCTAAAGTGCTGTGGCCAAGAAATAGTGTCTCTGGCCCTAACCATGAAGAAAATATTATAGAGCTGGCAAAAGGACTGTTGTTCTGCAATGAGAAAATATGCTTTGTATGAAACTTTGTTTTTCAAGAGCTAATGCTTTTTGGGTGCTGTCCAGAGTAAGTTTTCATCTTTACTACAAAAAAGAATAATTCTTTGTAGACTAACATTTTTAATATCAAAGACCTCCAATAGAAAATGAATTTCAGAGGCTTAACTTGTGTTTATAAGCTATTTGTTTTGATGACTTTAATTTACATGCATATTCAGGAATTCAATTTCTCTTCTAGTGTTTTAAGGCTACAGTAATGCTAATAAAACTGTTATCCTCTCTCTCACAAATGTGAGAAGCATGGTGGGTTTTCATCTCTGTTAGCAGATCTGACAGGCTCTAGAGACTCATCACCAGAGTAGTCGTGTTGTTAATCTTTAATCAGACCACAGAAATTCAGTGACAACAAAGATGTGTGTTAAGGTAAGAAGTTTTCAGTCTGGAAAAATGGAGACTGGCTTTGTTTGAGAAAGTGCAGATAATATGAAGATTATTATTAAGAAGCTTATCCTTGCATGTTGATATTCAAATGGTGAGAGTACTTGATATGGCAAAGGGCCTGACAAAACGAAATGGTTTATTATACAGAGAGAGATTTCATCTGAGGACTATATTTCATGGCACCTGCCACTAAGCTTTCAATTTTCCAAAGCTGAACTGTATTTATTTTCAAGTAGATAAATAATGGAAAGTTACTTGTTTTATATCAGAATAAGAAGACAACACTTTTTCAAAATTGATAGAAATCAAAACTGCAAATGTTAATAGAGTAAATTTGCAAAAATATCTGTTATGCATATCTAATTTTAACTCTATTAAAATCAGCAAAAGTTTTCTTAGTCTTTAAGAATTAGTTTAAACTCAGTGTTGCAGTGTTGCTGCTTATTGAAGTTTCCAAAAAGTTGCCTTCAGCTGTCAGCTGGTAATTGATAATTCAGTAATCTTAAAGTGTCTCATCTTTCACTTTCTCAATGGATTTTCTTCTCTTTGTCATTCTGTCATATTTGCACTCTTTATTATCTAAAGCATGAAAAATACTGTGCCAGTTCCACTCTCTTTTGCAGAGTGAGGTTGGACTTACATTGTAACCTTTGGAGTTGGACTTACCAATTGCTCTGGAATCTGCAAATGCTTTGTTCCATGTAAGTGGTTTCAAAGGCAGAGCAGGCTGATATTCTTGCAGGGGACTGAAACGAAAAATTTTTCTTACTCATAAAGCACAAATCTTCTCCCTCTTAAGTGCATTTATTGCAGCACACAACTGCTGTTTGTACATATGCTTGCTCTGTATCTGCACAAGAGTACAGTGCATGCATGAGAAATGTTAATTCTTTGCAAATTATGAATTTGTTCCCTGAGCGTTCTGCCACACTTTCATGCCAGTAAATCCTTTTGCACTCTGGATTTGCACTAGGAAAGAGGCTGTTGGGGAGTATGCAGATGTTACCAACGTAATAATACCAACAGTCTGCATCTTTCTCCCTAAGTGCTCTTGAGATGTTACCCCCCCCCAAATAAATAAATAAATAAATAAATGGCAATGAGACTCTTTTTGCATTGATTTCTCATTGCACTTTAAACCCAACCATATGGCATGGCATCTATGTTCTGGGTTTGGGTGTGTGTGCATATGCATGCTAACACTAATTTTGGACCTTTGGTGCTCAGTGCCCATGTCACCTGCTTGGTATTTTTTGGCAAATAATAGTCAGTCACGTGTATAGTACCTGACAGTAATATAATGCATAACTTTAATGAGCTTTAAATTGTGATGGGATTGTCTGAAATTTTGCACTAACATCTCAACCTGCAGTTCTCAGAGGCTTCTGTACTGCCTTTCCAAATGCATCTCTTGCTGGGGGTGGCTGTCAGGACAGAGCACCTCTACAATGATTGCTTCTTTCTTTGAATTTTTAGTGCTGTTCACAGCTCCTGCTAGAGAGCTGCATATAAAATAGGACAGAGCTTCTGTTTCACTTTTGGCTTGCCAAAGCTTTTATACCTCAGAAATAAGGGGGCTACTTCACTGCACCTTTCCAAGGATGCAGTTCTCAATTCACTATTGATTACTGGTAAGGGAGAGAAAGGCAAGAAGCCTGGGCAGCAGTCTGATAAATGCAGAACGAGTACTGATCTGAACGCAGGCTGGAAGGCTGGACCTATACTGGTGTCTGATCTCTGACTGAAGGCCTTCTCCCCTCACTAAAGTCAATGTCAGTTTCATGAGTTTCTGTTCAAATCAGTATACCACCTGCTTTCAGATTCCTAAAACTTAGAGCTAATTTTAAACTTAAATTTTCCAGCCAAATGCACCCAAGATTGCACTTGTACAGCTCTAACATCTGTACTGTTAGCAGCTCAGTGTACTTCTGGGTGCAATCCAGGCAACCTGCATGTCCACAGAGCAGGGCAAACTTCTCACCAGGCACTAAATCTGCCTTTAATTGGAGTTTCATCAGGAATCATCTTATTATAATACAGTTTTTAAATTATGCTCCTCGTGGCACAAAATGAACATCTATTCTTAATTTTAGTTTCTCTAGGCACAACCCTAACTTTTATTTTTGCAACATGCTATACAAATGTTAAAGACTCAAGTGATATGGTCATAATTGGGTCCTGTTGGGTTGGATTGACTTGCAGTTGGGAATGTTCTTCAAGCCTGGTCAATATGGTTATCTGATGTCAGTAAAGGTTTTCTGAAGGATTAGAATAGCTTGCTGGGTGGAATTATCCAGGAATGGATGTAAACCTCTAAGTCAGTTATTGAAGCAGTGAAAATGGCTGTTTCATGGTTTGTGCTTCTGATTCAATTGGTTCTTAACAATTCTTTTCGCTGCTTTCACCTAAAAATTCAGTTATTTTTCCTTTCAAATATGGTCGTGAGTTTAAACAGAAATAATTTCTTTTTATGAACTCTGACAAGCTGTGCTATTCAGCCTTAATAAAACCATTTAAAGCTTGTCAAGACACTCCCATTAAAGGTATTTAATTTATTATTTATTGTCAAGACACCTGCATTGAAAATAGTTATTCTTTATCAATTGGTCCTTATTCAATCTTGTGGGACAACTCAGAAAATAATTGTTTAGGCATATTTCTTTAAAACCACATTATACAGAAAAATGGCAATAGTAGAGCTTTAGCATTAAAATTCTTTCATTCAATAACTCTGTTTTCAGTTCTGAATAACTTAGATACATGTAATTTCACACAATTGCACAGGTACCTAGAGCCTGCTTTCCCCGAGTGACCAAGTGGACTCAATGTACATACACATCATTCCTGGCACGGGGGTCAGGAGAGGGCCCTGCTCTGGGTGCCATACTGGAGTTTTGGCTTGTAAGTTTTTACAAATATAGAGGCAAGATGTGACTTCATTCTTAATTTCTGGTTGATGTTCAGATGTGGTTGACTTGTGGCTGGAATACAAAGGCTGCTGCTGCCACATGGTTCAGAGGGAGCTCCAGCTCTGCTCCCTGCCCTGTTGCAAACACAGACAGGTTCACATGAATCACTTCTTAAACTTGTCTGAGTTCTGTTTTGTATGCAGTATGGTGTTTTGCGTGGTTTTCACACCACAATTCAGTTCTCAGCACCCCCCCCCCCCAACAAAAAACCACAACAAAAACAAACAAACACACTTTTTGTCTTGGGATATCAGCTGTGAAGTCCTTTAAGTTTTAGGAAAAAAATGGGCTATCATTACAGCTTTAATGGTGCTTTGGGCATGGCTAAATCATGTCTATCACCAGAAACAATCTGTAAATGTTCTATTTTTTATGGAGTCATGAAGTCTGTTTTTCTTGTCAGAAAACACTTGCTAAGAAGCACATTCTAGAGAAAAAAATAAAAATTGTGTGGGTTTATAACATGCCGTAAGTACATGTAAATTACAGCATTTATCAAAAGCTCATTTATACTAGGCAGATTATAAAGCTAGTTATGCTGAGGGCTGAACTCGAGAATGTGGCTTTTTTTCTAAACTGACCATTTTTTTGGGTTTTCTTATTTTCTGTGTTGAGATCTCAGAGCCAACTCAATATATCATATCCACATAATCCATCATAAATAGGGAAAAATATTTACTGCCTCAAAAAGCTACTTATTTGTTAAAAGCTTTATTGTTATAGCAGCCAAGTTGTTACTCTTACTGCAAATTAAAACTCAGACAAGTATTTTGTTCATCGTTCTGAATGTTCATCTGTAAATATGGTTTGGTGAGATGTGGAGATCTTTCAGAATGATAACATGTTTGTGCACAAATTCTAAACGCATTGGGGAAGCCACTGAAGTTCTGTTGTTGTTTTCCAGAGGAAAAGAGAACAGTTGAGAGAAACGGGAAGTACAAGCAGACAGTGCTAGAGAGAGAAACAGATCGGGGCTATACACACTGAGATCAAGGGTATGAAAGTTCAGGAGAAGAGCCATGTTTATATGTAGGCATGCCTGTTACCAGTGTCTTCTGTAGCTCTCCAAATTTGCTTTGCCCTTTAAAATCGCAGCGATGTACAGATGGGAGCAGTTTGATATATAGCAATCTATATAGCTATACAGAGAATCAAAGGATAATTCAGGCTGGAAGGGACTTCAGAAGTTCCTATAGGCACACAAAATCCCAAAGTATCTAAACAGCTGCAGTTTTATAAATGTATAATGTAGTTTAAATGTTGCTATGCTGTGAAATTCTACAAAATAGGTCTGGGAAAAACCATGAAAGATAATCCCCTTGTCTGAAGGTAACGTCAGCTCTGCTTCTGAGAGTTGCTTAAGTAGTTTCTCCAACATATTCTTAAATTCTCATTGCCAGATATTTCCATAACTGCCACAAGTAATCTATTTCTGTGCTTTAGAGCATTGGATAGGCAAAGTACTTCAGCATCGTAGTGGTTAAGATGCCTTTGTACCACAATTCAGAAGCACAGAGTACTCATGGAATTAAAACAGCAGGGGACAAATAGGCATATAGCTTCATTTATCTAACTACCAAGTTCAAGGTATTCTTACTTCTGTGCTCCCAAACAGGTAAATTCTGCTATATTTATACTGTGCTTTGAACTGTTTGTTGTCATAGTAGAGTATTTATCTTTTAGGATGTTTCAGCTGGAAACTTTTTAACTGAGCCTTACCAAGATATAGTGGAAAAAATGATGACAAAGAGTGATTAGAAAACATACACTTACAAACACTTACAAACATACATTAATCCAAGGACTTCCAGCAGAGGAATTGAGTGGAATTGTGCAAGGTATTCGCCTGGACTGTGGTGCCAGTACTGTTATGCTTGTGAAAGTTAGGTAACTGTTAGCTGAAGTAGTTCATATGGCTGTGAAAACAGCTAATCCAGTAATTCATGCAATTCGTATTTGTTGAGAAGGACTGAAGGCAAAGGCTGATGCATGATGTTAAAATGGAAGAATTCTGCATGGGGGCTTAGATTTCAGCAATAGCAGTGCAGAATTCAGCCCACTAACCCCTGTGTAAATTAAACCTTCTAAGCTTTCCAGAGCCCCAAGGTAGTCCTAGCTACTGCCAGCATTTTGCTGAAGAAAGGTTTGCTCCATTACTCTGAAAAACGCCATCTGATTTCTACAGACTGGAAGTCTAATGATGCCAGTAATGCTATGAAAACCTCCATGTGAAAGTCTCATCTTTAGTTCTTGTTTGTGTACTTTCATGACATTGTGGGCAAAAATACGCACTACAAGATCATTTATTGCGCTGTCACAGCCCAACCCTCTCTGCCGTTAACATCAGACAGGGTTATAAGCATCAAAGAGAAATGAAAAGTCAAACTGCCCACTGAGTAACTCCATTGTGTTTTCTGTTTATTAGATGCGATGATATGATGAAATACTTTAAATCCTGGGCCGTCTAAGAGCAATCACTAACAATTTATTTGGTAGGGTTTTTTTTAAGCTCAGTCTTTATTTCCAACCTTCACAAGAAGGGGTATTTATCTGCTGATTTTTTTCAAATTTACTTGGATTTCTGTGTTTACCAGCTTGTCTCTTAGACTGCCTAGGAGAGATGGAAACACCTTCAAGAGACTTTTGAGTAGGTGTTGAACTTTGGTGCTCTGAATCACTGTCTGGGAGGGCCTGCTGAAGCCTTTTTTTTCCCTTGTCTTGTTAGGCAAGTTGCTTCCTTTATGTAACGCTTGAAGACGAGGCTGTGTGACTTTCCCCTCTGGTATAATGGGGTCCCTCTGGATGCTGACAAACTTCAGGTCACTTTTCTCTTTTCCTCCTTATTGTCCCTGGGACTAAGGTATCCAATCAAGGAGTAAAGTCTGGACAGACAAGCCTTTGGGGAAAAATAAAGATAGAAGGTACTATAGACTAGGGCTCCATTCAAAATCCTCTGGGACCTATCTACTTCAGGCCACCTCTCAATCTGTAGAACTTCAGCAACATACCCATTGCCTGTTCTTTACACCTTACAATCACTTAAGGTAGCAGCATAGAAATATTTGAAAAGAGGTGGGGTTTTTTAATTATTTTTTTTAAAATAAAACATTGTAGACCAAGATCTTGCCTCCAACAGAATTCAAAAACAGATCTCTAGAATAGAGCAAGAGAACAAGACAAACATATACGACTTGCATCCTCTCATCCTCTCTATTTTTCAGACAGATATCCTGAGGTGATATGGTGTCTGCATTGATAGGAATTGCCAGTGGGTAACTCTTCCATAATTTTGTTCCATTTCTCTTTAATCCATATACACTTTCATCATAATATGGCAAGGAGATCCACAGCTGTACCACTTTTCTATGAAAAAAACAAACAAAACCTACAATAAACTTTTGCTTGTTTTGAGTCTGGCTATTGCTAGCTTTGTGGTTCTTGTACTAAAAGAAGGTGAATGGGCCATTTTGTTCTCCTTGTTATTCATAATTTTGCAGACCTATCTCATATGTCTGTTATTTGCTTTTAAAGATTTCAAAGTCTTAGTCACTTACAAATGGTATTCCCAATCTTTTAAGTGATCTTGTTTTCCCTGTGTAAATTTTGATTAGCCCTGCATTTTGAGAGGAGGCGACCAGAATTGCATGCAATACCTTTTCTTTATCCCCTTCCTCTCTTTACCTTTTCTGGCAGGTTTCAGGCTTTATTTACATGACATTTTTCAAAGGTTTAACATTTGTGCAAACTTGGAACAGCAAAAAGCATATTCACAAGCATGCTATTCTTCCAAATCTCAGGTTCCTGGTCTAGAGCCTGGAAGCACTGAAGAGTGACAAAGGAAAGGTTGTCGGCATCGTCTTGGGTGTGTGTGCGTGCATACGGTGGTGGTGGATTTTTTTTTTTGTTTTTTAATAGTTATTACATGTGCTTCATCTTAGGAAAATTGTCAAGAGTGGTTGAAATAGAAAATGGAAAATTTCAGCCATGTGCTAAATCCGGCAAATATGTGTGTGAACAAAGCTGGATGAAGGTTGTAGATTGAAATGCGCTACCAGAGGCACTTTATTTGCTGTGCTGAAAAGGAGCTGCATGTAGAGATGAGCTGCCAAATATAGGCCTCCTGCTTACTTTGTCTAACTGCTTGGTTGCTGTCTTTTTTGTTCAGTGGGTGAAGTAGCCATTGAGAGGGTTCCTGTGCTCTTCCTCTTCTAGCGTGTTCCTGCAATGCAGTTTGAATTTGCTGAAACAAAGTGCTTTTTATAGCAATAATAATAATGTTCATATGACCTCATGCAAATCAGTGCTGAACCTGGATACTTCTGTGCTTTTGCAGTATTTGAAATGTACTGCAGAGAAATGACATAGCAGCTTACTTTCTCATAGCAAAAGCCCTCTGGGCTGAATTTACAGGGCTCATATGCAAACTGCTGCAGAAGAGTAAATCCCATTATGGGACTCTTTGAAGCCAGACTGAAGAGCTGACAAAAAGATGGGTCAGTTGAATTAGCTTTTTAAATGTAGTAATGTTTCATTCAGGAAAGGTGTGCTGGAATGATCAGCTGCCTGCAGTGCCCACAGGGCTGCCAGGACAAGGCTGCGGAGGCTGCTCTTGCAGCAGCATGGCGTTGCTTCGGGCAGGCAAAGGACTGTTCACTTCTCTGCATGATGGGCACGAGGTGAGCACAGTGACTTCATGGTGAACGCAGTGACTCAGATCTTGTTTGATTCTGTGATTAAAATGAACAGGCATCTCCCAAAGGATTTTATCTGGTGATCTTTCTGCAGAGGGTCTATGTGAAAAACGTCAAATTCTTGACAGCAGCTACAGATCTGTCCTAATTGTAACATAATCACCATGCAAAGCATGCAGTGGCTATTGTGTTCACATGACTAGTTATAGCATAAGTTGACTACGAACATTTTAATTGTTCTGTCAATAAGAACTTCACTGGTGATGTAGCAGAGGCCCTGACTGGGCATGTTTTGGTACTAAGTAGCTGTGTCAAAATGCCAACCTCACTGAACCTGGTACAACTGCTGTTTGGACTGCACGTGTTTGTGCAGAACTGGGACCAAAGTGATAAAGTAACTACAGGTTTCTCCCCTGACTTTACTCCATTGAATCCCCAGACTACAGATTGTGAATTTGAACAGTCACTTAGTAGGTCATCATGGCTCTACAAGCTGCAGAAACAGAAGTAAAAACTTGTAAATGAACCAGGACTTTCAAAATGTGAGTGCTAAGGGCTCACGAAAGAGAGCTGCTTCCTAGAAGCTCTGGGTGAGCTGCAGCAGTACCAGGTGAGTCCTTAGTAGCAGATCCCAGGTGCTTAAAGATGGCCTGGGGCCTGGGATGATGATGTGGCTCAGAAAGCAAGAGCTACTGCTGCTAGCATAGAGATGTTGGAAACAAAATTTGAGTATATAGAAAATGTGTTGGAATATCATTTGTCTAACAGCAAGAAGTTACTAGATTTTCATATTCAGGCTAATATGCTTTTGTCTAGGCCATTATTAAAAACGAACACAAAGGGAAGGATAAATGAAGAGAAGGATAGCTAATCCTGACCAAGAAAAACATTGCAGGGAATGGTTTTGGATTTTCATATTTTAGGGGGTGAGAGTATGGGACGATGACATAGTACTGTTAGTCATTTATATAACTGCATTTTCCTCCCAAATGCATGAAGATGATATAAAAGATCAATCTGAGACCCATTGTTAGGATGACTGTTGGACCCAAAACAAAGTTACGGTGAGTGAAGGGTAGTGAAGAGTGGCTCTGCAGCATTCAGAGAAATGAGCTGAGCTATGCCAAAACCAATTTTACATGATGTGCTCATAGTTATCCATGTTGGTATGCACCACTTTAAATCTAGTCCTGTGTTCAAAAGGAAAAATTGGTTTCTATTACAGGCTAAATCTAGTTATAACAGGGGTTAACAATCTCCTGCTTCAACATCATGAATGTCAGTCATGTTAGTCAGACAGGTATCTAGGGTTCATGTGCATTTCCAATGGGTTAATGATGCCAAGGTCTAAAAAGGATTTTCATGCAGAAGTACCATTTCAATGAGAAGCCATTGCACATCTGTTAATAGCACAGCTCTCACATAAAAGATATTTACAACTAAAGGGAAGCGCTTATAGAGGTATCTAGTTCTCCTCTTGAAAATAGAATGGCTTAATATATTACTTTGTATTGAGAAATTGAGTATGGACTTGGACCTGATCTTTTACTAGAACACTGCAGATGTGGATTCCTACTTATGTGGAGTTTTTTGCATGTTCACGTTGGCAGATGAAGGCATGATTATTTAAATGGCTGTCTTGGCCTTTAGGTTAGACAATGCACAGATTAATATAGACCAAGAACAGAAACCTGGTAAAGCATTTGACTTCATAACATAAAAGCTACGTAGGAGGATAGCAAGGTTATACATTTCAGCAAAGAAGGTAGGAAAAAAAAGTTGCACTGTGCTTTTAAACTTCTACCTGCAGCTTCCTGGTTTCATTCTGTGCTTCCTTCCACCCTCTCATCCTGGCTCACATCCCACCTGCTAGCTTGTTTTCCTTGCCATATTGCCTGGGTGATAGGAGCAGAAGCACTGAAAACCAGGAGGCTGCTGCACATTTCTGCTTGCAATTCTGTGCCTGTTGCCTCCACTGCCTAGGCTGTAGCTGCTTGGTGCCAGGAGACTGCATGTTCATGAGCTGGAGGGTAACTGCTAGGGAGTATTTTTTTCAGAACTGGTTGAAACATAAGTGGCTAATGACAAAGAAACACCTATACAAAGTGAGCTACTTAACAAAATAGTTGTGCAGTGAATTTTGTTAATAGGGCAAAAGAGAAGTTTTTACTAATGTCAATATTTATAAATGACTGAATTACTTCTGATTTAGTGTTTAAAATATAGATTATATATTTATAAATAAATAAAATTTGCCATTGTGATGCAGATCACAGAATGGTTGAGATTAGAAGATAATGTGGGAACTTTATCTCTGTTTTCTGAAAAAAGTTATAAAATTGACTGATACTTTCATTATAATAGTTGTACATTATAGTGCTACATATAATGTTACTTTAGGCAGCGTTGCTTGCTCTGATCATTATTTTCATTTGCGTTCCTCTGTATGATTTAGCTCATGGGCTTTCCCAAAGATTTTTTTTCAGCTGCATGAATACCTCTGGTTTCACGTATTCCTACACTGCCCTGTTTTTTCCTCATGAAATTTTTACTCATGGGAATCTTTATATTTTGCAGTTTGCTTGTGCATTGCTTAAAAACATTGTGTAGTACAGTACCACAAACAGGACCTTAGAATAAATTAAATATATGCTTATTATGAACTGTTTGCTTACTGCTGTTTACTGATTTGCTTGTAATAATGAATTTTGGCATCATAAAGTGAACAGTCATCTTTCATCTTTTGGGTGGGGGGGATTTAAGGACAGAGATTTCTATGTAACTGCAACTGTATATCAAACTTGCTGAAGGAAAGTAGGGTTTGTTTGCTAACATTCTCATGACCAAAAATATAAAAATAACCAATATATGACTGCATGTAGAATGTTTTGTTTGCTTTTACAGGCAAGCTGTTGTTTTTGGTGAGTTAAACTACTCTATGAACCTTTCTTTGGATAGCTGTTGGAGTCTACTGTATTTGCAATGCGAAGAGCAGTGCAAAATAACAAAACTCTTCAAGACTAATTTTTGTGATATGGTCATCCACACTAACAAGTGAATTGAATTATATTCATACCAGTTCTGTTGGAAAACATCTGTAATAAAATTGCCAAGTATAAATTTCAGTATTAGCTACTCTAAGGACTTGGGAAAACAAACAAATCCACCAGACTGTTTCAACAACCAAGAGCTTAAAAAAAGTGTTTTTCTTCCTATATTCACCTCTGGGTTTTTCTTAGTCTTTGGTATTTGCTTTTTCTCTTTCATGAAAATTATAGTGTTCTTTGTTTCTAATGAAAACTAAGGTTCTCGGTTAATGCTTCATGTCAGAAGCTAAGCCTTTCAGAAACAAACCAAATAGCACAAAACTTGAAGCAGAACAGAGACTGAGGAATACTGCCATGACATTGCACAGGAGTGTTTATTAAACAACTCCATCAATATAATGCTTCCAGCCTTGCTCTACACTCCTGAATTCTAATGTTTCAGATTGTAGTTTCTTAGCAGTTCAGCTGTACATGTTATTTACCTGTTACTGAAACAGAACAATCTTGCATTAAATTTCTGAATTATGAATTCAGGATTGCCAGATGAGATGTGAAGGAAGCAAAGATCTCTTTAGCAAATAAAGGTTCCTTTTTTTCTGTTCTCCCCAGTCACGGCTTGCTTGTGTAGGTGCAGAATTCAAAGCTTTATCTCTAAAGATCTAGCCTCCTCATATGGCTCTCACAGTCCATATTTATTTTGCTATTCAGTTTGGTTTTACAAAGATATAAATCCTGTCAGGCTGGTCTCAGTGCCTGGTCATAAATTAACTTGGTACTTTTAGATATTTAGATACTTTTTTCTGTGACCTTGTTCTGAGTTCTAGGGTGTGGAAGATGCTCAAAAATGGTCTTATTGCAGAAATCAAGGCTTACTTTGGTAAACAAAAATACTACTTCCCCCCAATCCCAACATTAAGATGTCTGAAACATGCTTGGGGTATTCATCTTGCTTGCACAATAGTCTGATGGCCACCCTACTGTGAAGCATTTTCCTGGCATGGACGAGCTATAAAAGGTGTTTTAAAAAGAGATTTAATTAATATGATTTTTTTTAGAGCCTGCTGCTTGTCAGGCTTGTCAGAGCTCTATAGTGCTAAAGATGGACTAACTACTGTAAGAGCTTTCACATCCAGTAGAGGAAACCCCTGGCCTGCAGTCAGTGATAGGTCTAACCTATGTTATGTTAAATACGTTCTAAAATAAGTTGTTATAAAATACAGTGTGCTCTCTAACAGGAGAAACACAAATGGCCCTAGTTAGCATTAAAAACAAACAAAAAACCCACGCTGTATATCTCAGTTTCTCAGCAATTCCTAACAGGAATGACTACATAAAATACATCTGATCCAGTTCTTATCTAAGTGAACAGAAGACTTAACACATTTTCATGAGAGCAGGGTCATAAAACAGAGTTTAAAAATATTTGCATGCCCCTTCCTTCCCTGTCCACAAACCCTCTTCCCAAAAGTTCCTACTCCCATTAATAAAGGCTCAGAAATGCAGTAATGTATGTTTGTATGTGTAGTTAGCGGATGGCAACTTACTAATTTACAAAGTCCTTGTCTCCTTCTCAGTGGTGAGGCTACAACTTGCATATTCCCTGTGTGTCCCATGGCTTTGCTTCAGGGACCTGAAAAAGGGTCCTATATTCCCGGTGTTTTGAGACCTGATATTCACACCTGCCTGATAATCAAAATGCGATGGGCAAAAATGGCTGCTACAGAATTCCCATTCTGTGTCTGTTGACCTGTGGCAGCAGAAAATGGGTTGTGAGGAGTCTGTATTGGGCAAATGATACAACAGCAGTGACCACAGTGGTCCAGGGGCTTCACAGCACTACTGGCCCCTGCCTGTCTTCGGCCTCCTCAGTGACCACCTGGGCCCACTCCTGCTCCCACCTCCCCGCAGCGCTGGCCCCTGCCCACCCTCAGCCTGCCGGTTGACCAATCTAGCCCCGTGCTTCACAGTGCTGACAGCCACCTCGGTGGTGACTTGAACCCTGCTGAGCTCAGGGGCACAGCTATAGTGACCTCTGGGGTGTCTGGGCCCGGGTGATGCACCCGCTCTGGCTGTGCCCCTCAGCTCCTCACAGGAGCCTTCCTGGGCCTCAGATGTGAGGGTGTCGCCTCCTGAGGGAGCCTTGGGCCTTCCTAGTCTTCAGATGGGAGGGTGTCCCCTGCTGAGGGAGCCCTGGGCACATCCCCCTGTGGTGGCTGGCCATGCGGGATGGCTCAGAGATGGTGTGGCTGAGGTACCCATCCCTCAGGGCAGGAGCAGAGAGCACAGCAGCCAATGTGGATTCCCCCTAATCCAGGTGAGCTGTTGCTGGGTTGGATTCATAGGCAGGTGATGTGATGTCTATGAGTAGAGCACCATGTGGTAATCGAGCATCAGAGCCTCAAATCCACCTGGTTGTGCCCTTACCTTGAGAGAGGGGAGAAACAGCGGCAGGGAATGGAGCCTTCTGGAAGGGAGACAGAACCTCTCAGTCCACCAGCCCCCCCCACTGCCTGTTTGTACTGGTGTGGCTGTGCCTCATAAATTGTACTTACAAAAACTTGGATATTCTAGCAATGGCTTTATCTTACCTAGGAGCGAGTCCTTGCTTTTTTTGTTGCTGTTGTTTTCTTTCAAAAATCTTAAAAAAAAAAACAAAAACAAAAACAACCAACCAAACAAACAAAAAAAAACACACCACAAACTAAAGTTGCTGTTCCAGTTCCGCTGGAAACTTGGAAGGAAATGTGCTTTCCCTGAGTCACAAGCAAGTTTGGCATGTGGGTGAATGGCATTATTTAGGTAAATAAATGATTCCCTCTGTTAGTTATGAGGGGAAAAGCCATGTGTGTTTCTTTTGTAAACAACCAAAAGCACAAATGTGTAACGTAACATTATTGGAAAAGGCTTAAAATCTGTGAGATTTTAATGCAACTAATTATTTAAAGGCATATGCCTAAACATAATGACAGAAAGGGCACTAAAATGCCTTTCATTAAGGAAATATTAAATTTTGCTTCTCTCTGTTGTTGTATACAACTCACAAACAGTGGGCAGTTACGTACTGGCAAGGCAGCAGCCGTGACGAGTTACTCAGCAGTCGATGCGACTGCAGTCAATGAGCAGGTGACATGGCACGCAGCTGAATGACTTCTATTCACAAACTACGTCCCAGAGTAAAGAACAGCCATCAAAGACTGAAGCTTGTGCAAAACTTCTCTCAGATAATTTCTAGGGCCTGGAATGCAGATTGGATGTTTTGCTATGAGGTAAAAGTTCTGCTTTTCCACTACAGAAGATCCCAGAAACCCACCTAGGAGGTGGCAATAATGAGTTTATGACTTTAATGCTAACTCTGAGAAGTCTGAGCATGATCCAAAAAACATGGTGCACTCCCCTCCCTTAAAGGTTAAGGGAGATTTTATGCTTCTGCGAATTTATATCTCATACAAGCCCCCTCATCAGTGAATATGTTTACTGGAAGTTTTACATGTGGAGGCAGAAATTACTTTATGGGTCATACTCTAAAATAGCCCTCAGGCCCTTAAGCCATTGGCCTTGGTGCTTACAGCAGTGCTTCTGTGGAATGATGATCTTTTAGATCTATAAAATATTGTCTTCCCTGAGGATGCTGTTGTTAAGTGCACTGGAGTCTTATCAGAGGAAATAATCTTAAAGACAAAATAGTTTGGCTTTTTTTTTTTTTTTTAAATGGGAGGTATTGGCACAAAGTTGCATGATTTTACAGCCTCAGAAGAGCTCAGCAGGCTGCCTTTAATTTTTTATTAAATTCAATTTTGTTGCTGTTGCTGTGGTAGTTGAATCTGTTGTGTTCAATACAAAGTGCGATACTACGCTTACCCAATGCATGGCCTCAAGCTGGCATCTGGATCAATGTTGTCATATTAATGAAGAAAAAAACAAAACAAACAAACAAAAAAACAAACCAGGAAAAAAAGGTTTCTTCTGAAATAAAAGTGAAGGATTAAATTGTCATTCTTAACTTAGGTGCCATGTTTTTCCACCATAGTCCTTTTAATAGTGATTGGGGAGGGGTGGAAAGTATGACCAATGGTTAGGGATTTCATACCTGACATCTTGTTCAAATTGGTCTGGAATTATTTTATGAAAAAAGTAGCTTGCCTACTACGTCTGCATTCAGCTATGAAACCCCTCAGTACCCTATTCCTCTTTATGCAGGAAATTACTCTTTAATAAAGACATTTATGACTTTTCATTACTGTAAATGATAGACCTGTCTCTGTGTTCATACGTACTAGCTGAAATGTTCCCAGTCAGCTGCTCTAAGAATATTTGCCCTTTAAAATCATCTACATAAAAACCCTAGTTCTTTATTTTTGATGTGGCTCACACTTTTCATGGAAAAATCTAATTATATTCCACAATAATCTAAATGTATTTCTTCCAGATTTAGTACTTATTTTGGGACAGTATCTCCAACAATGTTTGTCACTTTTGTATTCAGTTCTCATCACAGTTCTGCTAGGTACACAGGATGATCTTCAATAAGGAAATGAAGGGGACATCAGATAGACTGAAGATTTCTCATGTTCTTTAGCAAGGTAGTGCTTTATCAGAGTCCATAACCATGGATTAAAATACAGCAATATGTTACTAATGCAAGGTTCTTGCAGAAAAAAAAAAACATTTTTTATCAGAGGTTGGAAAGCTATTGATCTGGGAAATGGGGACAGCGATGGGGATGAGTGATTTCTAACATAATGGAAGGAATAAACCTAATAGAATACTCATTTGCTTTATGCAGTGCGTGGTGGTAAGATTAATACATATCTTGTTGCTTCATCAAATGAGAGTCAGATTATACATGCACTAGAGAAATGGGATTAGCTATACCAAAAAGAAACTTAAGTCAAAAACAGTAGCCCAACTTTTCATGCTTTAGTGGTATAAAACTATTTTCATATATTCAAGAAGTACTAATAGAAGAGTAGAAAAAGAAGACTGGGGAAAAATCTCTTACCAACAGGCTGAAGCCATGGTCTTGGGCCATACTGGCAAGATGGGAAGGAATATGGATTCAGAACTCTTCATGGCAGTCAGGCATCCCATATTTTTCTTTCTTTGACCAGATGTGATGAATTTGGTCGTTTGTCAGGAAGGTTGCTAAGCACACAGAGAGACCTCTGACGTGAAATGGAGACTGGTTTAAAGAATCTGACAAGCAGACTTAGAGAGGATTAATTCAAACATGTACCTCTCCTCTTCAAAGCAGTAGTGTGATGAGAGGAGACCAAGAGAAAATGCTTAGTACTTCTGTAGAAGCAGATACAGGTTCCTGATATGGAAGCTGGCTTGTGACTTGAGGAGGAGGACAACCTATGTTTTATGATACTTCTCTCAATCTTTCTATTTCTATTCCAATTTTTCACTCTAAGAATGCAGTGCAGAGGGAGGTGACCTGCTAAGCTTCTCCCAGCTTGCTATGCTATCCCAGTTTTTGAAGAACTGCATCAGAAAGAAAGCGATATGTTTAGCTCATGGCTGCTGTTTAGTCATCATTAAGAATCACTTGCTTCTCCATGTTAAGTTCTTTTTTTTCCTAATTTGATTGATGTAATTTACATGTTAACTTCTGGTTCAGCTGCACTTACAGGTGCATCTTAGTATCTCTCTGTGCATAATGGTTCAGGAGAATTTATACAGTTCTTGTTACAGCTTCAAAGAAACAAGATGTTACAAGTTGATTTAAATGAAAATATTAATGCACCAGAGAGTTGCCTGGGCAAAATTTGCTGTGACTTCTGTAATCACTGCATTTATTTCTTCATACAGGGAATTTCACCTACTCACACTTCATTTATCAGCATGTTCAATATAATCCTCACAGACTATGAGTATTGCAGTACTTGGATTTTTGTTTTTGAGCATGACTTGTGTTTCTGCTGTTACCTGGAAATTAGTCTGTTATAATTTCTTTAAATTTCTTTGTGTCAGAATTGGTTGTATCATTTTAAAGGAACAAGCCCACAGGGCTTCCAGATTTTGTCAATATGAAGGAAGTAATATCATGAAGAATGTCTTTAATATCAAATTGCTGCTCTGGTATTTTAATATTATCAAATTTTCTTGTATGACACAATTACATTTCTGACAGGGGTGATTCCATCTTTGGCATTAGGACAGAAAGCAACAGGTTAGATTTCCTGCAGTATTTTATATATTATTCCCAGCTCAAAGAGGAATATGACATGCTCTGTACTGTCATCTAGAAACATATTCTGGCATTTTGAGTGGAATTCTTAGAAACTCTTTTCCTTTAAGTGCAGTTTTTAATACACAAGATTCTTAAGAAAGCCCACCTCTCCCACTTCCATGAAGATATCTAACTTCTTGTGATGAATATTCTGCAGCAGAGTGATACCACTGCAATCCCTGCCAGCTACTGAAGCCCTGCCACATAAACCTAAATGCTGAATCTTTCTGCAGGGGAGAAAGAGATAATCCAAAGTGATACCATCTACCAGACCTTGCATGACAAAGAGACAAAGACTTATGCTGTTTTTTATCCCTTTTTGCAGAGAAAAAAAAAAAAGGGGGAATAAGGCTAAGCTGTTCCAACATGCATGTTTAAACCTAATCACAACCTCAAATTTAGACTGCAGTTCTTCAGTTTTATTTTTAGAAGCTATTCAGCCTTCTGTGGATGTCCTTGTAAGCTGGTACTAAACAGTTTTTAGGTACATAAGTCCACTGTTTCTCTTAGAGATGTTAAACATTTGCAAGTAATACTAGCTCTAGATACATGCCCAACTGATTTGAAAATCCAGTTTGAAAAAATGTACTCAAATTCATGCAGAAAGCTAGTTGTAGAGCCAGTCTCACAGAGACACTTATGGATTCTGTGTGCCATGTCCCACCACCATTGAGACAAACAGTGTATTGCTGTTCTGAACCATTTGCAAACTTATTTTCATGTCCAATACCCTATTTGAGTGGGGAGAGGTAGAGAAGTTGCGGAAGACATTGGCATGCAGAAATCTAAGCTAAACTGTGGGAGAGACCTGTGAACAAAGGCTGCTCTGATTTAATCAGCATCACAGGAAAAGTCAGGTAGAAATGCTGCGTGTGACTACTTATGTCTGGAATGGTTTAATGCTTCAGAACCTTCTACAATGACCTTGCACATACAAAATAAACCTTATTAATGTGTTTTGCAATTCTGAGAGCAAGCCCACCTTTTGGTAATTGTAGTATTAGTAGAGAAGACAATCTTCTATATATAGGCAATGTTATTGCTACAGAAGATTCCCTCTGTTCTCCCCTTTTGATGGTTAACCTGATGGTTAGCTCTTTCACACCCTTCTTTTCTTTCAACAAATGGAAACCAGTTGCCCTTAGAAACTCATGAAAATTGGCAGGAGTTACAGATGGCACTGTCAAATAACCAAAAGAAAAAATAATGTCCCATCTACTGAGATCTGTCTGGCAGAATGTAGAATGCTTCTGTCATTTCCCTGACACCATGCTATACTTAACCATGGCACGTGGACAAGTCTTGTCATTTATATAAAAGCCAAAGCGAATGGAGAAAACAGAGCCACAGTCAAGTTATTAGTTTGCATTAAATCCAGAAGAAAAACTGCTGTTAAGTGTTCTGATATTCATTTTATGTGACTGTGCACTTGCTGTAAACTATAGTGTCTTGACCCCACATGGATGTTTCTGGTTTTATAAACACGCCTTCTTCTGAAGTTAAAATGCAGTGTCTGTCTGCACTCCTTGTAAATGGCTTACCTGTGTTAGTTATAAAACTCTGTATAACTGTGGCATCAATCTTGGTTTGTTCCTCTTTTTAAAAAGCACCTACATAAATGCAGCAACTGCAGCAATCTGTATGTTAAATGCACAGAATCAATTTCCCAGCTTCTAGCCTTTTAAAGTTCTACATTACATTCTGTACGGTAGCCATATGTCATTTAAAGCAGTGTGTTGCTGTTTCAGGTGTAATAGCTTTTCTATCATATTTATTTTCAGCAGGCTTTTCTCTGGTCTCTACAGGGCTTTGCAATTGCTGCAAGGTGACTCTCACGGTTCCCTAGATCTTCAATAATTAGAAAAAAAATAATACAGGAGTAATGTGAAAATATGATTTTCATTTGCATTGGAATACATCCAGAATATGTCAGTGGAGAGAAATATTGAAAGGATTTGTGAAGAATCTGGCAAACAGTTGTGGGCAAGGAAATGGAAATAAGACAGGCTGATACCACAGAGATGAGGATTCACCCCTTGGTACTTGGATTCTGAGCAGTCCAAGCAAGCTTAGGAGAACTCACTTGATCTCATTGCCTTTTTCTGCTTCTCCTCTATGCTCTCTATATAGCAGGACTACTCAGTCCGACATCACGGTGGTACATGTGGCATCACTGCTGCTCAGCTGGAAAGGGTGCAGGAGGAGATCGGACATGTCCTGCACAGCTCTGCCACTGGGAAGCTTTTTCAATACCAAGACAGAGCCTTCCTGCCTGACAGGCTGGGAAAGGTTGTGGTAGTGCCCCAGGAAACTGGTTGCTCAGTATGATTCCTAGCAGCTTGTCCTTGCCATGTCATGTTTGGTCATATGTTTGTGACCATGGCAATGTCTGTTACAAAGTGCTTTCATAATTTGGACTCAGGACGTTACCATCTCTTTGTGATGTTTTGATACAGATGGCTGGTTTCCAAGAACTGTCACTATCTTCAGAGAGATACCTTGGAAGATTAAGTAGGTTGCAAGCCCCTGAATTATTTTTCTTTTCTCCAAAGAACCTGCATAATGTTATAAAATCTTCTTTAATTTGTTTTTAAGCTTGTAAAATACTAACTTCCTAGAGCTAGGAGCTAGTATATACTGGTCATAACAAAGATGGGGCCTTGGAGATATTGCGTAGTGGGTGTGGAATTAAGTCACTATAGTTCAATACTGAAAACAATAAAGGGAGTAAGTATGTAATGGAAAATAGCTTGAGAGCGCATCATTAGTAGGAACAAGTGTAAGATGATGAGGACATAAATCCAAAAACTCTGAGAAAATAGAAATGATGAATAAATCAAACAGCTCAGTTTCTAGATATGACACTACTATTTTTTTCTACTGCACTCCAAAGGGCAGTGAATGTAGTGAGAGACTGATGTGGGACTATGTCCTTCCTTAGAGTGCTCTCACAGGAATTAAAGTTGGAAGCGGTATGTGTACCAAGAGGAAGAATTTAAGAGAAGTTTCAAAGCTGTACTCAGGTTCACTAAAACATATACAACTAAAGCAAGTGTCTGGACTTCTGGAAACAGTTTAGTTGCATTTCTTCCCCATAAAGCCCAATATATCCTTACAAAAATTAGGCTCCTAATTAAATCTGAAGGAAAACAGAAACTTGTTATTACTTTTCAGGAGAACTGCCACTGTGTATCTTGGGGAAGTGGGAACAGGGAGGAATTTGTGCTGAGACACAAAGTCATTATGTGATGAAATTAGACGCATATGTTCAGTTTGTCTGTGAGCCCATCGGTAGGTGCCTGGCAGGGTGCGCCCACCAAGGCGCCCGAGAGGGAAGGCAGTGTGCTGGCCCGTCATGCTGCCTCTGCCATGGTAAATGTCTTGGCAACGTGAGTGAGTCCTTTGGAGCCAGTGGCTTCATGAGTCTTCTGCTAGAAAGGTTTCGCACTGGCTTTTGTGAAAGAGAAGTTACGTGAAAATTGGTGTGCACGTGGGTAGAGAGGAAATACCAATGTGGAAATACCAACTGGCTTTGATGTACCCTACTTCTCACACTGGAAGGAGAACAAATGGTTCCATCTTCTCCACAGAGTGGAAAGCAAGGAGGTATCCATTTTTCTTGACTGTTTTTGGCTTGTGGTCCCACTTAAGCTTAGCACAAGGTGTATTTATTTATTTATTTTAAAATGCTTCTAGTAAGTTTATTCTTTCTACCTTAGAAATGCCCATTGACTGACATCAGTTCGTTCTTATCCTTCATTCAGAATTTGTCTGTTATTTGCCTTCTGTAATAATACAAATTACTTCCAGTGAGGAGGATGAGGTATGTGTTTGTTTGTTTGTTGTTTTAAAGAAATTCGGACTTTATATTGTATTGTATGTAGAGGAAATATATTTTAAAAGCACTAATACATAGTAAGAAATATCCTATTTTTCCTAATTACTATGAAAGATTTTCCCAAGTAGCTTTAAACTTGTAGTTATAATTTTCAAAGCAAATCCGTGAATAATGGATCTTGAGGCTTTGGCAATATAGACAATATAAATGAGCTACTCTAAAAGGACTTAAAACACTATATAGTCTCTCTGCAATCAGTACTTAAAGTAAGGATAGGGGTTAGTTTTCTCCTAAATAAGTCAGATAGTAACTTCAAGATGAAGCACAAATTTTACTTACAAATATCAGGCAGAATATGTAAAGAGACCAGTGGTAATGCTTCGAAGTAGATGCGCAGTGGCTATTAACTTATTTATGCATTTCTTTGAGTCAGACAAGAGCATATTTTTTTTGAGAACATAATTTTTTTGAGAGCATAATTAATAGGTTTTTGGAAAAAAAAAGCTAAATAGTGTTTTAGCTATTACTTATTAATAAATAGTTACTTGTCTTAAAATTACTGCTACGGATTCCAGACTCAGTTTACCGAGAGAAAAAAAAAAAAAAAAAAAAGGACCAGAGGTGGCACACACTTAGCTCTATTCTATTACTAAATTTGAAACTTTCTCTAACATATCAGTAAATATCGCATATAGGAATAGCTAACTATTTCTTGGTTCAGCACTAACTTTCATCACTACCAAGCACCTCACATGGGCACAGGCATATAACTGGAGTCCTTTTTATAGCATTTGACAATTAATTCCGCTGTCATTTTATTCTTCCAAATAGAAGTTTGGGACACTAGTATTATTGTGCCCTTGAACAATTACCCCCAAAACAGGTTTAACAGTAGTAACCAGGTAATGTATCATCTGAACAGAGTAATAGTGTTGAATTTATCTAAAATGCCATCTTAAACTGGTAAATGCAATGTGTTTTCACCATGCAAGTTCGTTTCTTCACTGCTGGAATAAAAGACACCCACCTTCCCAGGTTTGGAACATATTAAAAAAGTCATCCACCCATCCGCGCTTTATTGACAAACCTTAACTCATCCTAGTCCGTTCCTTGACAACATACACCACTGCTCCACGTGGGCTGGGACCTCACATCACCTAATAGTGTGGAAGAGCTCCCATTTCATGTGGAGGCTTTGGCACAGGTCTTATTTCCACACTCCATTAACTCACCTTTCAGGTGAAGTTACTCTGTCTTGCTCAACAAGAGGCTTATTTCATCCAGCCTACAATGAAGATTCATAATTCAGTCGCCAAAATGCAGTTGGTGGGGGGAAGAAATCATGTATCACTTCAATAAACTGCTCATTTAGATCAGGTTTGGTGTAGTTAGATTAATCAGAACAGAAACCTCTGAAGACAGAAATTAGATAAGTTACTTAGGCTGGTAGCGAGAGACTGAGAACTTTTTATTAAGTTGATATGAAACATTTATGTGTAAAGCATAATTTACTTAATATTGGCTGCATAAGTAATTCAGCAGAGACAGAATGCTTAGAATAGTAGATTGGACAAGCCTGATTGTGCTCATGAAAGTGTATGCACACACAGCTTAAAAATAATGTGCTCAGAACTGGGGTCCTAATGCCACCATTATCACAAGTTACTGAAATGGAAGAAAAGCAGCCTTTAGATTTCCTTTGCTAATAAGATTTGGCTAGCAGTAGCAGCAGCAGCAAAACCAGCAAGTCCCCTGTGCCCATTAGTCCATGCTAGTGTGTAACTACAGTGTTTGATTGCCAGGCTAAGCACTTCTGAAGTGCCTGTGTGTGTGGGCCCACCCATCTGCGCTATTGAGAGATTGATTACAAATACCTGATTGCCAGACAGGTCAGGTCGGATTGTTTGGATTTGGTTCCTAATTGGATGAAGCACTTGTGGGCACTTGTGCAAATAAGTACTCGGGGCGAGTCTTCCTGGTGGAACCTGAAAATGCACTTTGTTACTTTTTCTTGTTTTATCACAGTGGCTAGATGTAAAATGCCTGAAATCACAGCAAACCCATGTATATGTTTAACAACAGAGAAAAAAAAAGCCTTCAATTTTTTGTATTTCTCACATTTTCTTAAGATTCTCTATTGTTATTTATTGTGCTAATGAAGAGGAGTTCATGAGACAGGTTAATCCACATCAGAAGTCTGGGAGGAAAAAAAGTTACAGTCTTCTGCAAAGTAGTTCTAAACATGATGTTAAAAATGCACTTTTGTACTTCGTGCCCTAAAAAAATTGTCGTAGGAAATTCTGCCTTTTTCTGTCTGGTATATGCATGTCTTGACATTCTATACATTTGGTTTTGACTTCAGTGAGTCTGCAGATGGGCTTCGTTTGCTAAGTGTGGTTCCAGGCAGAAGCAGCCAGACCCTGGTGCTGCTGCACAGCCAGAGAGGGGAGCAGAAGTGGGCTGCACATCCTTTCATTGCCCTCTCCTGCTCATGCGGTAGGAGGGCTGCATGGCAGAAGTGAAGCTGGTCAGCCCACAGCAGTGTCAGACAGCTGGTCTGAAAGAGCACAACTTTTTGATTTGGTTGGCTTGGGTTCACTAAGGACTTAGAGGGAACAGTTCAGTTTTCCCCAGTATGAGGAGAAGAAAAACTCTTTGTTACTATTTTCCTGTTAAGTTTGCCTCCCTGCATTGTACCAGGATAGCTGTGACAGGATTTTATTCCGTCCAGCTCCCCCTCAGAGCTCCACAGCCCATCTGGACTGGGCAGGAACGCAGCACGGGGAGACAGATTTTTAGCCCTCGCTCTGTCAAAGAGGACTCAGAAAGTTAAACAGAAGCTGTTCAAGTAACACCAACACGCTGAACCTGTGCTGTGTCCTCGCTTGACTCCTCTTCATGCAGTTTGCTCTGCAGCTGCCTGTGTCACCGCGCTCCTGCCCTCACCCCCAGCTGGCCCTGCCTGGGGTCTCCCTTCCTCGCACAGCACAGGTGGAGGACGGGGACAGAAGGACCAGCCTCCTGACTGTGAGCAGCAGCCTGGGGCCTTCTATCGATTCCTTTGAAACGTTAAAGAAAAGTTTACTGCTCAGCTCTCCAGAACACCTGCCCCGAGAGGAAGGCCAGCACAGAAATGTATGCTTGCTTTTATGAGGGAAACAGATTTTTTCAGACATAACGTTGAGTGAATTCTAATTTACCGTGCTTACTGCTATCATACATAAACATTAGACTGGGAATTGTTTCGCTGCAAAATGAGAAAAGAGGTGAAACATTAGAAACACTTACTACAGCCTAAAGTGCTAGGAAATGAAATGCTGAAGAGCACAACCCAAAAAGTATTTGTATTTAAGCCTTTAAAGTCTTTTTATGAAGTTTGCATTTTTCTTTATTTCTTTTTATTATTATTATTATATTTGTAACAGCATTATTTTGTATTGGGTTTGTGGTTTTGCAATACCAAAAAGCTAGCATATTTTTCTGGTAAGCTCACCTCTTTTAAAAATGGAAAATATTGTCCTTTTTACATTAAACAAAATTGTTTTTCTTCTTCCCTGACAATAGAATTAAGAGTCATGATTTCTGTTGCCTAACTTTATTGCTTGGATGCTGACACAGTATTCTAGTAGCTGCTCAAAGATGATACTGTTGAGTATATTGTGTGTTTGTATTAATTTAAGCCTGGAAAGGAGGAAAAAAAAATGTAATTTATGTAAATCTATTCACTTTTAAGTCATTTAGAGCTCTCAATGGAAAGGATTTGAATATGCTCATCACCTCACAGGACTGTTGCCAATATTCCCCAGACACTTGGATATCTCTCATTGTCTGTATTTGGTACTCAGTGTCCTTTTATCCCTTAATTTTTTATTAAAAAAGAAAAAAAAAACACAAAACAATTTGCTACAATGGCCAAGAAAAATAAGGGGTCTTATGGCTGTTATATATTAAAACAAAAAAAATCCAATACTCTATAGAAATATAGAAATACTGCCTTATTTTTTTTGGCAAAGGGGGAGCAAATCATAAATATTGCTTTCAAAGAAACAATCCTATGATGTGAATAATGAAGTAAAAATAAGTAGTCCAAACACAGACTCAAGTATTCACTAAAACAGCTTTGACACTAAATATAACCAAGTTCTGGAGAATTTGGGCTCAACGCTAATGGCAAAGACTGAGAAAATAGTGCATATTGATCATACAACTTTGGCATATTTTAATTTGATTTTTTTTTTTTTTTGCCACAAGCCAGATAAGACATTTCTAAAATGATTTTGTGACCTGAGAATGGAGTGCTGCCACTAACTTTCTCTCATTAAAAATGTCAAATGTCTTGACTGTGGTTTTCTGGGTAGGCACTTTGCTCCCCACCAAACTGTGGGCTTACCCGTATAGGGAACGTAGATTTCAGCAGAAAAGCTTTATATTACCTTTCAATGGATGCAGCACGCTGGTATCTACTCGTTGAATAGAGGAGATATAACAGAGAGAGACTTTCTACGCTAGCTTAAAGCCCTCGTGGTTTTTCAATTCCTAAATATGCTGTTACCTTGCAGGTGAAGGGGGAAAGAATTTGTAACATCAATTTAGTTATCTATTGGTCTATCTAAATCTTAAAAGAATACTGCTATTAATGCAAAGCAGTTAATTGTTTTTCTAGCAAACCATTTCCACAGCACATGCTTGCTCCCGGACGGGGCGGGAAGGAGCTATATGTTACGGCTGCGAGCACCTTCTGGCAAAGATTTGCCTCGGTGCATCACAGTGTGCTACTTGTGGATAGTCCAGCTTTTAAACAAAAATTAAACGCAACAGTGGGGAAGTTGTGCTTTAAACACGACACTAACTTCAGTGGTGTTAGATTTTGATTAAAGCAGAGTGGGAACTATGCAAAGCGACCTCCTTTTGTGCCTGCTCTACCATTGAGCGCTGGGTTCCCTTGGTCCTGTGGGTGAAGCCTGTGCAGGCAGATGCCGCTGCGTTCCTTGCTGGGAATCCTCCTGAGCACACGCTGCTGTGCTGCTGGGGTGCTTTGACAGCCATGACTGTCTGCAAGGGCTGACTGAAATCTCCTTATTAAATTTGGATGCTTCTGTTTTCAAGAGCGGCATCATTCTTGAACTCCTGCCTTTTATTTCTCCTGTAGCTAGCTGTGAGAAGAATACTTGAGTTGTAAATACAGCAAGTGCGATATGAAATTCATCAAGAGGCAATAAAAATAAACTTGATAATGTAATTTAACGTGGTTCTGCATTAAGCACTATTTTCTGACTATAACTGCAGTTCAGCTCTGAACCCGTACTCGCCGAGGTCATTAGCGGTGCTGTTACTGACCGCAGTAGGACTAGGAACAGGACCTCAAAGGGGGAAAATTAAAACAAATGCTATTGACTCAACAAGTAATTGAAGCTTTTGCAAGCTGCGAATTCTAGAAAATTGCTTCTCTGCTGTATCCTTTCAGAAGCTTGAAATTATAACTTCTTGCCCCTCTGGTGATGTGATGCTTTTCCATTTGGAAAATTTCGACTCTTTTCTTCCTTAGATTTCTGATGGAAGCTGAGGTTGCAGGATGATTTTCATGTTGGTGAACAATCTGTGAGCAAGCTGGGCATATGCTTTATCTGTGGCTGATTGCAAAGTATCAGAAAATAAAATATCATATGTCTTTTGTGTACATGGGTTATTGTTTAACTGCCGTTTTCTTCCGCTTTTTGGTAAGGTGTTAGATGTGAAACTATTAGACTGCAAATTATCTCATTAAAAATATTTTTGATAGAGAACCAACAGTGAAAGCATTGGCTTGTGAAAAAAATAATATATATGACAAGTGGAAAAAAGACACATTTGACTTGTCAAACTTATATAAAATAACTGTAATAAAAAATACCCCCAAAACAAAACATTTCTTATGACAGTTTAAAATTAAGGTTTATGTAGTAACAACTGGATAAAACTTGCAAGTATTTCAAAATGTATGTATTAGGAGAGCTCACTAAACTCCTCTTATTTTTATAAAGCAGTAACGAATTCCACACAGATCTCCATGAGGCAAGATGCTGTACGACACGGGTATGAGTGAAGGCAGAACTAAGACTGTTTGTTAACAGGTGAGTATGAGGGATGGAAATGCATGAGGAAAATAATGCAAAAATGGTTTGTAAGATGCAGCTTGTTTTTTCCATCATCCGACTTTTCTCATTTGTAATTCTGCTACAGAGAGAGTCCTCTGGTAGTAAAGAGAAGTCTGCTATGGGAGGAGGGGCTTTGAGGGAGAAAGAAGGGAGTGTCTGCCAACATTCGGTGCTCCTCTCCCTGCATCTCCCACAACTTGTTCAGCTGTCTTGTGGATCAAGTGTCATATTGGGCTATCAACCAAAATGTGTGGCAACACTGCCCAAAATGAGAGACAGCCAGCGTGGTGTTAATTTATAACACTAATTTAAGAATTTAATTTTAGCTTGTGCCTCCAACAAGTTCTGAAATTAGTATTGTTTGTAAACATCACACACAAACAAATCCATGAATCCCAGAGTGCCCTGCCCCCTTTGTACATACCAACCCAGCCCCTTCTGGGGCAAGGAGGTCAGTACAGAAATTCTGGCTTGGTCTTCTGTTGGCATCATTTTGATTGCTTTGAAGTATTTGAGTCCTGCTGATTAACAGTGGTACCCAGGCTCGGTGATGTGAGCCTGTGCATCACAATATCAATGTCACAAAGTGCTCCAAAATAATTCAGTAAAAGAGGAAATGAAGCAATTCCAGCTCTGGGATGAGTAAACTGGCACTTAAGGGCTTCTGTCCTTGCTTTAAAAATGATAAAACAACAAAATGCACAATGCTTTCAGCAGTTCGCATCTCTAGAGGATTTGGACTATGCTAATCTGCCTGGTTCTTAATGCTGGTTGTAATGTACTGGGGAGCTGTGCTCTAGCTGAAGAAAACATTTAAATCTCCTTTTCACTTTCAACATGTGAATAGTTTTCCTGAGGCCCGTCGGGCGGCTTAAAACTAAACATGGAGAAATGCTGTGCTGACATCTTTACTATTCTGCATTCCCAAGCTCACTGGGGCTTCTTAGGCCAGGGATGGGATTAATTGAATTGCAGAGACTCCGGTTAACAGCTTTTTGTCACAAGCTATGCTAGGGACCTAGGGGCTTTTCTGTGTGATGCCTGGCAGGTCACAACAGTGCTGCAAGCGGGCCCAGACACAAAAAGTGTTTTGGGATGGAGGACAGTATAGCAGAATGAGAGCCTGAGGGCTCCTGGCTGTGATATCGTGACTGCTTTATCCTGACAGTATGTAGTCAGATTTGAGGACATTGAGGCATTTTTCCAGGGAATGATAGCTGAGGCTTACAGGTGTGGGAGAAAAGCAAGCAAGGAGGTGGAGGGAAGAAAATTGGTTCTGGGTGATTGATTTGCTTTCTTACCTGCAGCAAGGCTGTGGGATGGGATTTTCCTGCCAATCCATTTTTCACTTTGTCTGGGCAATGCTGACATGCACCTCACGAAGTGTAAAGGGAAATGTGCACAGCAAATGAACACTGGGAATGAGCATATAGTGCTAGCATAATTAATTTGCTTGTCATATTGCATTGCTTGAATTGTAAACAGAACAACAACTAGCTGGTGAATTATGCAGTTTTTCTCTTGCACATAAGGACGGTAGAGAGCCATCTTCCTGGCTTGATTTAGTTGCTGCTGCTTCAGTGTACACAGATGTTGTTAAAGGGTTTCTGCTGGTCAGAAATATTGGAGCATAATTATTCTAACATTGGGTGGCATATTCCTGGCTATTTGTGAGTATTTATGTTATGGAATATAGCAGTTTCTACTTTCCACCTTCCTGAAATTAGTTTAACTCCTTACTTTTGCCTCCTGGAAACCACAGACATAAGGCAGCAAACTTAAATCTCATTGCTAATGAGGTTATGCTAAATACACCTTGGAAACCGTTATAGGTGACAGGCATTTATGCCTGCAAAACATCCTGAGAGAAAAGTTTTTGTTTTCTAGTTTATTCCCTCTTATCACTGTAACTTTCAAGTTAGACTGATAATATCTTTGTCTGATAATATCTCTGTCTGATAATAGCCTCTCAAATGCTTGGTTTTAGTACACAAGGAAGATTAGGCTTCCAGTTGCTATTACTTCTATATTAAAAAACAACAAAAAACCAACCCAAACCCAAGGAAGCTCTCCCAGGGAGAACACAAAATATGCTTTTCTTTTTGAAGTGGCCTATCCCCAGGACAGAAACTGTCCCTGTACAAAAAATCACAGGATCTTGCATTTAATAGCCAAGTTGTAATAAATTCAAAACTATTGGCATTTGAGTTTATGCTTTACCTTTAACTCTCTTTTCCCACAGTATACAGTGCTAGTGAAAGAGAATCCATGAGCCTTTCTGTATTATTGTTGTAAGGTGGGCAGTGGCTTTGTGAGTTTTCAGCATGTTTCCCCTCCAATCAAATACAGACAAATTCAAACAAATCTTTGTGTGGCAATTGGTCTGTTTTGGCTAAGCTTTTATCAAAAATATCTTTTAATGTGGAATTCCTACCCATTTCTCCCTCTTCCTGATCCCTGAATACTCTCTATATTGCTCTAGAATTTGCAGTTTTCACTTTGCATTTTGAATTCAAAACCATTTTCCATATCCCTGAAAAGTGCTGGAATCCTTTGATCTTTGGGGGAAAGAAATGTGGAAGAGTAGTTTTGTTTTGATGCAAATGAAATACAAATGTCAAAAATGTGCGAAGTGGAGGTCTGGTTTTACAGCAAATTTTGATATGGACAGTTGCAAGAAAAACCTTCCTACTAATGTAAGACACAGTCATTTCATTTTCTCAAAATGTCAGAATGTGTAGGTGGAAGGGCTGGTGTTCTGCAAGATGTGGCAAACCTGAACTGCTAGGAGAAATCTGCCGTATTAGGTATATAATTAGGTATATTAATGGTAAGGTCAATGTTGAAGACTAAGACGTGCAAAGGTATTTCTTTCTGTTGAAGAAGAACAGGTAGGAGTGTATTTCTGTACTACGTGCTTCATTCTGCTTCTCCCATCCTGAAATGAAGTCTAAGTACATTTGACTACTTATTATATAGAGCTTATTTGTGGAAAAATGTGTCTACATTTGTAAAGCCTCAGCATTATCCGCTTCTCTTCCTTTAAAATACTGTGAAGTAAAATTACCCTTCTGCAGTGCTCTGTCACATTCGGTTCCCCTGGTTCCCTGCAGACCACAAAACGGAATGGCAAATTCACATCTACATTTGTAAAAGAGCATCCCTGCGTCATCTCTAATTCCAGTGCTGCCTGATCCCATTATCTGGGAGCCCTGAAGTAGGAGGGATGTTTGCAGGCTCTGTACCATGCTTCTTGACTTAACAGCCTGTGCCAGCAGGCTTACTAGGACACGGTGACAAAAGCTAGGGAATTATAAGACTTCATGGCCTAAATCCATAATTCGAAGTCTATTAATCATTTGTTACAGATAACAGTAATCTTCATCTTTTAGTTGTATTTATGTATTAACAGACGTGCAAACCTTTATGGAATCATTAGAAATCTCTCTCTCTCTCTCTAAATTCAGGTATTGTATATTTGCTCAGGTCACATTTCTTATACTACTTGTGCTATGTGAGACTAAAAAACATTTTATGATATTTTTAGTCTTCTAGGAGCGTGCAGGATTGTCGCAGAAGTATGTTTGACCACATATGAAAATGCTGTGTATTGCTAAGCAAAGTTAAAAACACCAGATATTGAGAGGAAGGTATTTAAAGCCCTGTAATAGGTAGTATTGCAATTTTGCTGTGACATTAGATTCTTAGATACCCACAAGGAAACTATGCCCAAGGCCCCATCCTGTGTCTTGTGAAAGATCTCTAATCTTGTGTCTTGTAATCTTGTGTCCTGAACTGTGGCTTTCTCTGAAGACTGCCTCAGTTAAACGTCTCCAACTCTTATGTTCCTTGCTGTTGCACATTGCATGGAAGAGCAGCAGGCACCTGCTTTGCATTTCAATATTCTCACTCTGATATTAGTAGATCTATGTTAAATTCTTCCTTTTCACAGCTTTAGTTTCACAGTTATTTTTTCTTTTTGGTTCCTTTCCTGATCCATGTCACAGAGTATAATCTTTGCCAGTGAAAATAGCATTGAAAACCCATGAAGTACTAAGACAGTTATAATGGGAAAGAGAAAAATCAATCCTAACAGAAAGTAGGCCTTAAAGTGCTCATTCGAAAGGTGTTAATTTATTGGTCTATTTGGATAGTCTACAGGAAAGTATGGAAAGGAATTAAATGTACGGGTTTTGTTTATACAGCTGTAAAGTTTAATGACAAACTTAAAATGGAAATGTCATGGCAGATGGGATTTTATAGGGAGAAGCTACTGTACAAATTCTTGTATCAGTACCACTAGCTGCCAATATATTTATGGATTAATTTACAGAAGAATTTACCTCCCCAGTTAAGAACAAACAAATAATAAAGCAGACTAAGAATCTGGCTTTTCAAAGTAAATAAAACTGCTATATAACTTAATCAGGTTGAAACAACTCTATGGCAACCTTAAATAGCTGCAGTGTTTCAGATGACTTCAACAAATTTATGCCAGTCTATCAGCCCAGGATTCAATGCAATTGACCTCTCTGCATGAAGGATACTGACGTCTGGAGGAACAAGCTGATTTATCTGGAAGGCATATAAAGTACCACAAGCTCATACACACGGAAATCCCAGTAGAAGCCTTGCAACCCCAATATTTTCTTTGCATGGATAAAAGTATTTCATTTTGAATTGTTACATCTGTTCACCAGTACAACCCCCCTTATTCATATGGTCTCTCTGACATTGCTTTTCCCCATGCTGTGCTTTCTGTCAGCACTCTATATTCAAGCATTATATATTTGAAGAATTCTTCTGTGAGAAAGTCCATTGAATCGATCAGGCCACTCTTAGAGTGATGGAACATTGAATATTTATGCTCTGAAAAATACAAAACCTAGTTAACGCAATGTAAGGACTCTTAAAAACCTGGCTGCTTTTTATCTCACAGTATATGCCTTTTGTTATAAAACCATCTTGATTCCAAATGCACCCTGGAATAAATATGTTCCATGTAACATGGAAATGCATTGTTGGAAGCAGGTTTCAGTTGAGGTGGAAAAGGCATGAACAGAATGCAGTGGGAAGCCAGTGACAAGACGGTGTGCTTCCCTTTCAGTTCAGAGGAAGAATTTATAAGTTCTGTGAGAGAGAAAAAGGTGGGAGTAGAACTTGTGTATGTGTCTATGCATGCATGTACATCCAAAATAACAGGTGTTTGGCAGCTTGTTAGTAACTTAAACATTCAGAACAATTATTTCAATAATGCATTCTGTTCCTGAATATTGCTGGTTTTCTGAGTTCAGATGTCTTCCCTCAAAATTCGTATAGTAGCTTTCAGAGTTGTTCTGAAAAAGGAAGGCTGAAATTAGCTGGGGATTGCTGGAAGTGTTTGTGTCCAGCGAAACCACTACCCTGTATTGGTTGCTCTATTCCAGTTTATCACTCTTTGCTGGTGACCTGTGGCTACTTCATCTCTTCTTATATATATGCTGTGCTTTATGCACAGAACATGTTTTGTACTGCTAATTCTGGACTGTGTTTGTACCACAGACCACAAGATGCCTCTGAAAACCTCTCTGACATGCAAGGGAGGGGAGCCCAGGTCCAGAGCATGGCCCAGCACAGAAGCAGCCATGACAGTGACAGGCTGGAGCTTGTGTTAGCAGCATTATCAAACCTGCTGAAAACAGACAAAAATGTGGGCCATGGGGCAGTTGCACTTTGCCAAATGTGAAATGAGAATAGATCTTGAAAGAAGGCACAAGGGGATTTTAGAGTAACTTGTTTCTAATGTTGCTGTCTACTCAAGATTCCAAGGTGCTGGTTTCCAACCTCCCTGTCCCCTGTAGTTAGCTAGCAAATGTTAGCTAACAGCTGGATTTATTCCATCCTCTTCCAAGTAGGAGAACTGAAAATCACTGCTATTATACTGGTGTGGTAAGTATATGCCTGTCCTAATACTGGCTCTGCTGCTCTATTTTTGTATGATCTTCAAAAATCACGCGATTCCTCTGCTTCCTAGTTCTTTCTATAAATTACCACAACTGCATTACTATCAGGCAGGAGTACTGTGGAAATTTATGTTGGTAACCTTTAGTGAAGATGTGAAGCACAATAGACTATTGAGTATTACAGATATATGGTATCTTACTCTGGTTATTTAGTTGGTCTTTGTCTTTCCATCTGTGTTTTTTTTTTTTTTTTAACCTAAACTCTTGGTCTTCGTTACTTCAGTGCTTTGTCATTGTAGACAATTTTCAAAGCGTGACAAACAGTATTCTTAGGCAATTTGAGCTGAAGTGCTTTTGAGATTCTATAAGAACCAATTTGTTGCTCAGCTTTCTATACTTCTTCTCTGGATATACTCTGGTGTAATAAGTTGAACTTCTAAAACAAACAAAAGATAGATGGACTCCCCCCAGTCCAGCCAGTCTTGTGTAGTGTTGACTGATGAGTAGCTGTAGCAGAGAATGAACTAAGTAATGTGAATACTGATAAAATAAAAATGTTATACAGGAAATATTTTTCCATTATGTGGTTTATGAGTTGTTAAGAAATCATGCATAAGTTTACAGTTATACTCTATGGGAAATGAGCTGAGAGAATTTTCAGGGATTTTGCTTTATTCTTTTTATGTTTTATCTTGTGTTAGTATCCTTCCAATGCTACAATCAAGTTAATGCCACTTTTCTGTGTTAAAGCTAGTGTCTTTCATTTCAGACTTCTCTAGAATTTGAAAGTAAAATATTTAGTAGCTGCCCAATCAGGAGTGTTTTTCCCTTTTCCTGTGGAAAATCCAGATACAGCGAAAGCAAAGCTATCAGGAATTCTTGATGTTGGTGCTTCCATTTAGCCTGTTTCTGTGCTGGTGTTGGGTCCTAGAGATAAGGGAGATGAGTCCAAACAGGCATTATTCAGAGCCCCTTTACTTGGGACAGCCTTACTTGAAGTAAGAAAATTGCTGTTGTCCCAGGCCACATCTCTTTTCTTTAACGAGTGAAGGTAATAGCGGCTATTCTTTCCGGGCTGAGAATTGCAGCCTGTATACTATCAATAGGTCAAATTTACCCTTCCAAGACCTGCATATGATCTCATTTTTAAGTGTTCAAAAGAAGTGCTTTTTTCTTTTTTTCTTTTTTTTTTCTTTCTCCAAATTAAGGTTGAGAAACTCCCCCAAGAGAAAAGCTTTCTTTTGCCTGTATGGTGATGCTGAGAAAAACTAACTTTATGTATCAGCAAAAGTTTTATTTTTTACATTACTGATACCTGATGGAGATAGTATGACTGAACTATTAAGTGGTTATAGCCTTAGAGGAGACGGGTGCTGGGGAATGGGGTGGAAGGAATGGCACTTGAATAAATGTTAAATCTACTTTATCCAAGTCATCAAATTTTGGATGCCTGTGACTTGATATCCAAATAGATCAACGTGTACTTTGATATTGTTACAGGTTATCAAATCACACGTGAAGTTTGAATAACAGGCTTATCAAGTGCCTTTGTAATATGGGCTGAAGAATAAAAAGCTGTCATCCGGGGTAAGTCAAATGAGAGAAGGGTGAAAGAATTCTTATGTGCTGAAATTATAGTATCCTTGCAATATATGCCATGGATTGCCTCAAATGTAGGAAAAATTATATTTATGCCTCATCTTTGAAAAGGACAGATAATTATGAATTTATTCTTTTTGTGCACAGAAATCCAAATCAGCAGTTCACATGAGTTACAGTGCATATATACACATCACAGAAGGACACACAACAATAATATTTTCAGAGAGATAGAAGTGAATTTTCTGGAAAAGAAATTAACCAGATGTGAAATCAAATTGAGAAATCAGAATATTTTATTAGATGCTCCATAAGCCACTAGCTTGCAACTGTGCAATTTCACTTAAGGAAAGAGTAAAGGCAGCTATAAAAATATATAAGAATATAAGATAAATGGAAAGAAGAAAGCAGGCAATCAAAACTAAAATTAGAATCTCAGAAAAGTAGACAAGTGGTTATATATGCCAAAAGTCATAAGAATAAACATATGGCCAAAGAGTAGAAGATGATAGGGAATGTAAGTATATGGGAACAAAAAGAATTCTAGCTGTGCTTTCAGCTTGTTCTAAAGGAAGGTGTGTTGATTTTTTTTTTTCCTTGTCTGGGGCTAAACAAACAAACAAACATAAAAAGTATTTCATCAATATAGATCCTAAAAGTACAAGAATTCACATTGTATAATGAGTTAGAGTTCAATAACAAACTTGCATCAAAAAGTTTTTGAAGGCTGCCTGAGGAACTATGAAGCCTACTGAGTCTTGATTAGTTTAGCTCATTTTAGAACACTGACAGAATTGCCTAAAAGTGAGGAAAGCTAAAGCTATGCTGTTTGTGTGGTAGTTAAAGGTAGAGAGGAGCAATCAGTCGTCATTTCCTGACACAGTTTTTGAATAGCTGGTACAAGATTCAATAATAAAGTATTAAAAAAAGATCACAGTAAAAGAAGAAATAATTTATATTGCTAAACAACCAGAAACTAGTTAGTTGAAAGGATCTGTCTTTTCTAGTAAAGTTACAAGTTTGGCCAATGAAAACAATGCTGTTGATATTTTTATAGAAAATCTGAGCTGATACTAGTCAGAATTTTAATTATGATATTAGAATGATATAAAATCCACCTGGTATGTAATGAAGTGATTTTAAACTGTCACTGTCAAGTAACAATGACTTTCAGGGAGGTACCTTGTCGGTTCTTGCAGTCAGTGACTTTTGTCATAGGTGTTATTTCGAAGCAGTTAATAGAAAATAACTGTTAAAACTTGCATGCAACAGGCAAGTGAGCAATCAGACAACGTGAAGTCATATTTTAAGGACTGAAAAGTTCTTAGTAGGCTGCAGTGATGAGAAGGACTAATAAGATCATTAGCTGTAGAAACTGAGGGCCCTTCCAGCAGAGGTTGGCCCTCATGGTTAGCAGTGGTCTCCTTGTTCCTGAGGCACTGTGTCAAATCCTGGGGCAATAATTCCAGGAGAATCTTAATAGGGAACGTTCATTTAATGGGGACAGAGGATTAGAAAATAGGTCTTAAGAGTGGTTTCAGGAAATTGAGTATTTAGTTTAGCAAATCACTTGTAAACTTTTTCCTAACAGTTTTTTTGTTTGTTTGTTTGTTTGTTTTGTGTCCTTTAATAGAGAAGATAATGTATAACTGGAACAATGTGTGGGTTGAGGTTGATCTTCCACCACTAGCAGTCTTGAACTCAGGACCAGTGGGTGGGTGGGTGTTTTTCCTGTAGTTGAAAATTAAATTCTGTTTGAACATTAGCCTAACTGTCTTCAAACCATGTTTCTATACTCAAACTCTGATTTGTATTATTTGGAAAAACAACCTATGCATCAATAGTGGTACCCTCTACTTTTTATATTAACGTGAGCCTTCCCTCTGTCTTCAAACCAGCATCTTATTTCTGTCTGAACAAAATAAGGTTCAGAGACAAGCCCAAAGGTGAAATTCCATAAATAGAAAACTGCTAGACCCTGTCCCTTGGTCAACAAAATATACAAAAATGTCCTTTCTTCTGACTTTTTATGAAGTAAAGATATTACAATTCTGTTTGCACTCTCATGTTTCCATGGAAACAGCCACACTAATTTTAGGGAATACTCTTTGCTTCTATCATTCAGTTAGGCTTTAAATAAATCTGTGTAGTACCACTGGTGTCTGTTGCACTGTCATCAAGAAAACTCAAAATATAGCTGGAAAAAATGCACACATCAGATATGGAGACAGTAAGTGAATTTTTCCAAGAGGGATGAAACTGAGAAATCCAAGTCTTATGAAGAAGGTCTGTGTTTAATTAAACGTGCTTTCACTGGACTTGTCTTAAATAGTATTAAAGAAAGAAAATCTATGAAGAAATGGATCTCATTTAGCTGAGATATGGAACAGACCTCTTCCCTCCTGATATTTATATTATAAAACAATTAAAATACAGTGTCACATGCACATGTAGAAATGAAGTAGAAAGAGATAGAAAAGCAAATTGGGAGACAGACAGTACTGGTAAATCTTAAAACTAGTTAAATTTATCAGTGTATATTGTAAATATGAAATTATTTGAATAATGTAATTTATGGAACCTCACCTATAAAGGCCATCCTGCCTGTATTAAAACAATAGTGCCAGTGTGTTGCATGCAACAAGCTGAGGATTAAAAATGAGAGGAAATGTCCTATCTTGTCACAACTGTCACGAGAGTATCAGCAACAGAACAGAACAATCTAACTCATACTCAAAACCGGGAACAACACCTCTGCTTCTCCCCAAGACTGAAATGGGGACTATCAGTATCAGGGGCTGTCAGAATTTGTTCAGAAAGATGGTGTTTCCAAAAGACTGGGAAGACATGGCTGGGTCCCACAGAATGCCTGTGTCCCACGTTTTAGATAAAATAGCCGTATACAGATATTTCTGGGTGCTTAATCACTACTGATGATAGTCAGAACATAGCATTAGAAAGTGCAAGGAGTGTGTCTATTAGCTCAAGTTCTTAATATTGAGAGAAGTCTGTATTAGGGAATCTGAAAGGAACTGCTATTATCTGCAGAAAGTTATATTCAAGGACATTAAGTGCCATCAAGAGTAACTGAGCCAATTAGGGGATCTGGTAATGGTAGCGGTGCTAAAAAAATTGTTGCATATATATATGTGTAAGTTGTTTTTGCTTCACCGATGGGCCCCAGACAGTTCTCAGCAACCCTGAGTGTGCCCTCATAGGTTGACTTATCTCAGGCAGTTAACAAATGTTCATCTATAGCACTGCATGTCTGTGTGCAATTATATTAACAAAGCTTCTTCAATTACTTCTCTAACAACAATAAATGATTGTACAACATGAAATCAGAGACATTGTATTGTTAATTATCACGTGCTTAAACTAATATTGTTGTAGAACTAGCTCTGTTTATCCTCTTGTTCTCTTCCTAAGAGGAATTTTAATGAATTTAATTTTTTCAGTTTTGTTTTCTTTTGGCTTTGGTCTTGCAGTGTTTTTCTAGGTATATGAATATTTATGAATGGCAAACTTTATATCATATTGGAAACAGTGTCATGGAAAAGGATCTTCTGATGAAAGGTAATAATGCTTCACTTAAATATGCTAATAAGGAATCCAGGATAACTGTCACAATATGGTTTGAAGAGTTAACATAATCCCAACATGCATGTTTCAAAATATTATTTGCCTTGAATAAATATGAACACCATGGTTCTTTTAGATTTACATTCAATAAACTGAGTCATTTAAAAATACTCTATCTGGAGGTTAATTTGGTGTTAACACCTTAGGTGGGAATATGTCAATCTCATTTTCAAGAGTAGCTTGAATGCTTGGAAAAGTAATTCCCATTTAACAGGAATCTGGGGTGTTTTAAACTTGTGACCACTTATTTGTAGAAGAGGGCAAAATAAGTGAAATGAGGCCATCTCTCTTAGTAGGAGCAGATGTTAAATTTTCTGAAAGATAAAATTATCTGAAAATACGAACATTTTGCAATGTCACCTATTTCCTACGCTGATCTGGGGCTTTGTATGTGACTTCTAAGCGTTCCAAATTATTGTGATAAAGCTGGCCAGAGCCAGCTTAGAGATCCATCTGGTTGCACAGTGACATGAAGCAGCATTTATTCCCTGCCCGCTGCAGACCCTCAGTGTCTGCAAAGCTGAACACTTGGCTAGCCTGGCCTTTACTGCCCACTGCTGCCAAAGAAAGAAAAGGGGTGCCAAAGGGCTCAGACAAAATAGAGAGAAGAATGCATGAGCCTTTTCTTGGAGTTCGTCAGTGGCTAAAGGTATTTTTTAATGAGTGTCAAAAGGCAGATATTTTCAAAATATTTCACTAGAAAAATCCAGAAATGAAGACAAGACCAAAATCTTTTCAAGACGCTTTTAGTGTTTCCTGTAAAACAAATTGTGAAAATGACAGTTTCTTCCTGAAATTGGAATAGTGTGTTTCCAAAGTGAAGCTAACCTAAATTAAGTCCATCTTCCACCTTTCTGCTTATAGTCTAGCAAAAATTTTTCCAATGCATGCCAGCTGACTTGTTACAGTGCTTTTATTGTGGATTTGTGAAACACATCTTGTTAGCAGCAGGAAAAGCTACCCCCAAAAGATTACAGTTGGTGACAACACAAGAAAGAGAAACGGGCTGGCAGCAGAACAACACACTGCTGGGAGAGCATCTGTGCTTTAAAAATGGTGTGGGGAGGGAATAGAGAGCACTGTGCAAGGTGGAAGCTGTAACTCCCAAGTTACACCTTGCACAAGGTCAGGATAAAGAATTAAAACTCCCATAATCGTTTTATTTACTCAGTTTTATTATTTTGCCTATTGAACAGGTTAGTAGGAACTGCTTTCTAGAGGCTGCCAGAGATGTACTCTGGCTCAGTTGCTCAGAGAAGTCTTTAGGCCACATGCTGAAAAGCCTAACCTGTGTCCTGACCTACCCTGTGTTGCCTTCTGTTGCTCCCCTGACTGGCCCTGTTAAGTCATACCCCTCTCTGAAGTATATATAACTCTCAGCAAGACAGAGCTGGATGTTTGGTCTGCTCTGGTCCCTTTATTCCTTTTGATGCTTCCTGACATTATGCATGGAAGCCACTTCCTCTAAACAGACATTTATATTTGCTAGAAGAGGCAGGATTGTTTACTTTTTTATCTTAAACTGAAATGTGAGTGGTGGGTTACACTGGGAGAGGGCTTACATGGCAGTGCAAGCGTTCCTTTTCTCAAAGAGCGCCTTGCTGGATGCAGCTCTGGAGAAAGCTCACATCTTTCTCTGACAACTGTGATTATGGTCTCATGTGCCATGATATAGTACATTGAAAGAAAAGCTTCTTCAATATCTTGGATATATCTTGAATATTTATGAAAAGTGCAACACAGACTGGTCCTGTGTATGCTGTCACTTATACAAGTAAAAGGCAGGAACGGAAACAATATGGAAATTAGGAAAGAGTTTCTCTGTCATGCAGAGGTACCCTATGGAAAGAGCATTCCGCAGCTTTCATTGCCTTTCCTCAGCCTGGTACCTTGGCTCCTGCAAAAACCACCAAGCAAAAACCATCCCAGCCCCCAGACCACCCCCATCCCAAACCCCATGAACAGGGTGGAAATCTGCTGATCTGATGCTAGTTACAGAATGCTTCGCACATCTTTTTTTTTTTATTTATTTATTTTCTGGGGAGAGGGAAAAAAAAAAAAAGGTCAACAGTAACTTTTAAAAGGGTCAGTTTATAAGTCATTAGGTTGGAGATAAATATTTTACACAGCTCTGATAAGTGTGATTTTTGTTTGTTTGTTTGATTGATGAAATGATGGCTACATAGACCCTACAGTTGATTGCAGTTCTGTGCATGCATCATTTTTCCCTAACACAGAGGCCAGGATGAAAAGTGAGTGGGCTAAACAAGAAATGTGAATGCTGTGTAGGGTCCTTGAAATATTTACTTCTGACTTTTACACAGTGGAGGATGTAACACTGAGAAAATCCTTCCACCATCTGTAACAGCAAAGTTGCAATTACATTTATTTCTACTGTTCATTGGCTAATAGGCAGCCATTTCTTTCCCCTTCTGCCTCCTTGCATTTTTTACATCTTTTGCAAGGACATCAGGTTCACTTTTAGGAAAGCTGACTTGCTTCAATTCTCTATTGTTTAATTGGATATCCGTGTTTTAAGATGGACTAGAAAGCAACTTATCCAGACCAACTGGCCGAGTTCCTGAGAACGGGAAAAAAAAAACATTGGCAGAAAGAAAGGGTCATTTGCGATGTGTAGGTATGTGTCTGAACATGATAACAACACTGCAGCAACACTGCAAGTCATGTGTCTTTAGCTTAGATAGTAAATGCAGATGTACTAAATGATTATGCGTATTTGTGTTCTTAGTTGTAATGCTGTATCTTAGGAGTATATAGTATTTTAAGTTTGTTCCATGTATGCTTAAATCTTTCTCATTATATACAAACTGCATAAGCTAACCCACAAGTGTAAGCAAAGGAATAAATTGGGTTAAGTCTAGCTGTTAAGAATGAATATTATTCTTATAAGAAGAAAAAGTTGGTGAAGCCTGAAGCCTGGTGATATTTTAATTCAAATTTGTAGGCTTTATTTGGCTTTAACAAACATGAAATTGGTGTGTGATTAAATAAACCCAGAGGATCTTCCTCTCACGCGAGAAAGTGAAAATAGTCCTTCAATTTCATAAAAGAAAACAAAACAAATTTTTCTGTCATCTGATCTAACTTAACAAAGGAAAAAGTCCAGATTTCCTGCATATTCTTATACCTAGCAATAGCTAAATTTAGAACAAAATTAAAGGCCCAAACTTATATCATAAACGCAATTCTAAAAATTGTTTAACAAGTGAATGGTTAAATTCAATGTTACATGTCATTTAAATATAAAAATAGTAGACGATTTTATTTTATTGTATTTTCCAATAAATTGCACAGCAGCTTTCACTGTATTTTTAACGTTTAGAGGAACAGTGCAATGAATTTTACCAAAAGGGACATTGTGTACCAAGCTCAAAAGGCATGAAATGGAGTAGCATTAGAATAGACGAGAATGCCTGGCGTCAAGTGACATTATCGTTCTGTTAGCAGCATGCTGCACAGTCACTCTTGGCTGGCTTACAGATCTGAGAGGAGTTCTGTTAGCTGCAAAAGTTTCTTTTTGTTGTTATTTTTTGTTTGTTTGTGTTTGTTTTTTACTTTTTTTTAGTAAACTCTGTTAAGAATCAAGAAAGCTGCTTGCAGTTAACATGTTTGTAATGCATCATATACTCCTGATAGATTTTTAGTTGCCATCAAGGAAAATAGAGGAGTCCTTATGGAACAATTTGCGTGTTTACTGGGAATCTCCCAGCTGAGAATTGGATGGTTTATAAGCTTACAGAAATAAAGGGGTGCAGGAGAATGTTTGGTTTGTTCCTCACGTGGAAAGCTAAAATTCAGCACAGCATGTCTGAATAGCTTGCTATTATTTTCTTTGCAATTCTAAATAGGAATGCAAAAATGAAAACTGTACAATACTTTTCCGAAGATCAGAAGGATGGGTTATTGTTTCACTCTGATTTGTGCTGTCACTAAGCTCTCACCATAAGGCCTGGAGACTGGTGCTGTGACGGTGCAGGCCACAGCATCTCCACAAGGGTCCCAGCTTTGCTGTCAAATAGGATGTAAATATGTCCAGCTTCAATGGCTTAACTTGCATAGCAGGCATTTCAGCTAAGGAGATGTTCTGTCTTTTTCTGTTGGGGAGGTTAAGGAGAGAGATTTCTGAGAAACATTTTAGGTAATTTCTTTATATCTTAATATCGGCTGGTATTTGGAAGGCTGAAGTATTGCTGTCTGTGCTGTCCCTGCCCTGTACATGCAAGATGATATTTCACTAGGATTTGAAAGGGTCCGCTCTAAAGAAAAAGTGCTGTCGGATGGCATCTTCCAAGCTATCAGTTGTCTGTGTCTATTAAAACAAAAGGTTTTAACATATGTGTTTGTTTTCATTGCAGATATATACAAACACATACTTCTAACATTGCTCTGCTTCAGTATGGCAGCTCTCCTCTAACAAATTAATAGAGTGGCACATGATAAAGACAGCGGTAGCAACTGTGGTGTCCCTCATAGCTAATTTCCCAGCAAGGTTTGTTTTTAGCTGGGAGGCTGGCATTCAGCTTTCATGAGTCCTGTTGCTACAGGGATGGTTTGCATATGTTGTGTGGAAAGCTGACATGTAGAAAGGGAAACTTCAACATCACCTTTCAGCTATCTTAGTCTTTGGAGAAAATAGATGCCCTTTTAATCCTTTTTAACTATTCATTACAATTTAGCTGTATTGTGCAGGTGAACGAGAGGACAAAGCCTTTCTATACTCACTTAGCTTTCCTGGGATTTTTATAACCCTGGTTAAGGCCACTGATTTTTGGCAGTCTTGATCATTTAAAATATTTTCAGACTTTATGTAGAATATGCCTGTTTTATCAAAGGTCCTTCCTTGCTTCAGACACTGATACTTCATTTCTCCTACCCCCCTTGATATTCAATACTCCCATTGCTGGCTGCTGATCTAGGAGCAGCAGTCACTCAAAGGGGCTGTGCTGGTGGAGAGCTTGGCTCTTACTCTGCCTTTACTTGTGACACCTCTTGATTGCTTGATTTCTCTCCCTGTTTCTTTACCTCAGATGATTGGCAGTGCTCAGGAAGATGTTCACCTTCTTCTCTCGTCCACTGTCACTAAAAGATTCCTTTAGTTTCAGAGAGATGTGTATTAAAAACAAACAAACAAAACCACCAAGTGTTTGTCTAGTTTCTCCTGATTGTTGCATTAAAGAACATTCAAAGCAGAAGCAATAGATGACTAGGTATTACAATTACCTCCCAACTCATTACACTTCCAGTACTAAAGGAGTGCTCTCTATCCCTGTAAACCAGGCAATTCCCGAAAGTGTGGTAATTGCCGAGGAGGAAGGGGCTGATGCAACTCCAGAACAGAGGCACACTAGGGCACTGCCGTTTTCCCTTTTAGTTTTGTGTAATCAAAAAATAACAGACAATTAAGATACTCAAGGAATATATGCCATTAATTCACTTGTTTTATTTTCACCCCTTCATTGAAACAAGGCCTGTGATTCCACAGGACTGTGGCAGAATCCTAGCACAGGGCTTTGTCATATTCTGACTGATAAATCACCCAGGGACTAAGGGAGAAAGTAATGGGTCGCTACAGCTATCCTTACACCCTGCAACGTGAATTTGGCTTTCTGATCCTGCCAATATATGTATTCCCTGGGAATTGTTCTGCTCCTCATTAGGACTTGGTCATTTCCAGCTATGAAAACATCCTTTCCATGCTCTGGGACTAGCATGCTCTGAATGCTTGTTTGCCCAGTGATGCCTCAGTGTTTTGGCTAGAGGAACGAGCAATGCTGTCATCCCAGTTAGCTGGGGAAGAAGCCTAGGTCTGATATTCACCTTTTTGTCACCCGATCAGATAAATCAGCTCAGAACAACTGAGATGCTGCCTGCTGGGCCGGGGCTTCTTTAAGAAGATCCAGGGTGTGTTTGGCATACTGGTGGTAGCACTGCAACGGGCAGTAGTTCAAGTGATCTTTTCTAGGAAAAGTGGTTTTGGGTGTCTGAAGCCAGCATATCTACATTTTTGTTAGCTTTTATAGCACATAAAATGGTAGTGAAAAGTTAAACTGTATTTGTAAAATTAAGGCAGGTCACAGGGATCCTGTTTGTGTGCGTGAACTGAACAGCAGCCCCTTCTGGCGTTACTCTTCCTCCGAAGCTGCAGCAAGCAGGTCTGATGTTTGTGCAGTATCACACCTGCTGTGAGAGGCTAACCAAGTGGCATTAACTGGTGCCAGTTCTTCCAATCACCATTTTGCTTCTCTGCAATGTTAGTCGTGCACATACATTAGTGCTTTTAGCTACCACTGTGTAGCTCTATGGGAAAAATAAAAATGCCTGCATGGGTGGATTTTCTTGTGTTTTGTTTTGTTTTGCTTTCTTTCCTGATGGAGTACAGTGTTGCAGGTTTTACAACATGCTACGTGAGGTCCTGAACAGAGTTTGCTAATGAACATGCATAAGACCAACTGATTATCCTAGCGTTAATTAGACCTCCACTTTCTCATTTGTTAATTGCAGGGTCAATTTGGTAACTCAGCTGTTTAAACCTCCAATTTGCAGGGCATTTGCAGGATCCAGGGCAACCTAAACTTAAGTAGCTGAATGACAACACCTGCAGCTGCAGTATGCTCTTGTATGAGCATACAAGAAAAGCCCCTCCTATCATCAACATCCAAAGCTGTCCCAGAGCTGAAGGGAGGGATATGGTATGCAACTTGGGTTCACTTCTTTCTTTTTTTTTTAAACCAAACAAATAAATAAAAAACTCCAACCAGTTACAGTAGGATAGGAGAAAGGCAGATGACAAAACAAACAAATAAATACCCAAACAAACAACAAAAGAAAAAAAATGAATCAAAAAAGACCAAAAACAGGCAGTATGGGAGGGAATAATTAGGACTTGAGATAGTCTTCAAACAACAGTAGCTACAGAGAAGGTACATGGCCTGGTGTTCTCTCTGAAGGCCAAGCTGTGGCATCTCAAAGACAAACTTGTACAACTTTTAGAAATATTTCTGTACTCAGCTATGTTGATGGAGAGTCTGGCTTGTAAATGTTTTGATTTTGGTTAAAAAATATTACTAATATATCTAGAAGCGGGAAGCATTGTTACATTCATCTCTTGTAACATACTGTCTATGACACCCAGGGCATGCAATATTTGTCTATTGAAGAATTTTGCCATTAAAAACGTTGAAGACAAGCAAAGAGTTTTCTCATCATACTACTTTAAAAATTAAGCTCCTGCTAGATTCAGGAAGTATTTTTTTAAATAGCAGCTAGAGGGAGGTACATATGAAATTTAAGCTTCCTAGTGTTTACCACTATACTGTTCATCTGTAAATGCATGAAAAAGGAAATGACAGTACTAAATAGCCTTCAGCTTAAATCTACCTCAGAAGGGCAATAATAGCAGAGGAAAGGTGCACGCCATGAATTTCACTGCAGGGTCCCAAGACCCTGATCTATCTCTAGTTTATATGATCAGAAAGACACAGGCATAGGAGAAATGGTAGGTGTAAAGAGGGACAGAAGATAAGAGGGAAGGAATGAGGATGAGTTTTTTTGCAGGAGCTCGATGTGACAGTGGATGCCCTGGTTCTTTTAAAGGGGAACAAAAATGACAGCAGTAGAGAGGTCAGCCCTGGGAAGGGAAAGGGAAAGAAAGAAAGCAAGACACCCCTTCTACCCCTGGAGTGCTCTGCTGCCCTTCCGTGTTTCCCAGTAGTGTTATTTGTTCTGAGGTGCTGCTGGTCTTTCCAGGCCTCCCACTGCTCCCCATCAGAGCCTGTTCTGCAGAGCATCCTTGAGGCAGGAGAGGCCAGTTGTGCTGCCAAGTAACGAAATGCTGAGCAACCTGCTGCTGCCCCAACTCATCACAGGTCTCAGTTTATGCCCAGAGAGAGCTGTTTGCTGCCTGCTCCTGACGCTTTTCCTCCGAGCAAAGAAATGGGAGTTTGCCTCCTCTTGTCTCTGTGCTTGCTCTTCAGTGCCTGAGACAGCAATGAGTACCAGCTCATCTATTCTTCCTGGGAAGTGACTAACCTCCACTGCCTAGGAAACTCTGCATGTGATTTTGGTATTTATGTAAGCTGCTAGCACACTATTGCCTGTCCTCACATCTGAGAATAAGAAGGGCTGTTCAGTTGGGCACATATGGTTAAACGCAGAATTTTACTCCATAACTTATGTATGTGACTTTGAACTTCTGCAAATGTGATAATAAATTCACATTTCAGCAAAATATTTAAAAAATCTAGGGCCATGTTCATTCTCTGTTCCGCTAACTGAATCTGTTAAATGGATATTGCAGGTGCCCACGAGGCTACGTGCACTGTGCTTCAGCCAAGGCAGAGCAGACGTGAAACTCAAGCCCAAACAAGGTAAGCCATTGCTGTTTCGATCACATGCAACGTTGCAGATCTACTTTAATGTTGAACCTTATGCTTACAAACCAACTCCCAAATAACCAAGTGCTTCATTAATTATGCTTACCTCTTTTGAGGTTATGTTTTGCATAAATTTTTTGTCCATAAAATAAGATGGGTTGTCAGCAAATAAGAATAAAAAAAGAAAAAAGGATGTTCAAGCATTCCAACAGTGAGTTTATGCAAATCAGCTTTCAGAGTTTATCAGGCAGAACCTGAGGTAAAAATGCAAAGTCAAGGCCTTGTTAGTAAGAATATTTACATATGCATGTATTTCAACTGTGTTTATTGTCGCGTTAAAGTGAATTAAAACTGTTCATAAGATACATGACATCTCAGAAGATTTTGTTCCATACCTGTGACGGCCTGCAGTACTTTTCTCAGTAGCAGAATGACTGTCTGGGCTGACAGGGCTCAAAATCTTTCAGCCAGCTATTCCTAATGTATTTTCAGGCAGCAAGAAGTGTTCTGTTTGTGTCAAAGTTGAAGTAAGTTAATCAAGTAAAATAATTTTGAAAAAAAAAAACACAACAAAAAACAAAAACTAAAAACTTAATTCAGGCTAATGATAAATAACCAAAGTTTTTATGAATTTTTAGTGTTTAATTTGTTTTCATCACCTTTTACATTTTTTTTAACTCTCCTAACTTTTCATTCCTTTAACTGAAAGTGTTAAAATGTCTACTAGATTGAAATCATAGTAAATTATCAGCAGGAAAATGTGAGATTAGTTCTGGCTGTGACAGGTTTAGAAGATTTAGCAGGGGGATTGTTATACCTGGAGGCACTGCAGGATGGAATTTTTCTTGCATCACTACTCTCAAAGATTAAAGAAGGAAATCCCATCACTTTGGGATACTTGCTGTTTTCCTCTTCATATCAGGGTAATTGCTTGTAATCATGTATTATAGTCTAGGTTTGAACCAAAATCACAGTTCCTAAATTTGATAAAATTTCATCAGGGACAAAATTTTGTTTCTATTTCAGCTATATTAAAGGACAGTGGAAGCTATAGTGGTTTTTGTCTTTGTCATAGAGGTGAAAAAGTTGTCTGATTGAAATGCAGGGGATTTTTTTGGATGAGGCTGGAGAAAAGACATTTTACTTCCTTGTTGAAATAAGTATATTTTTCTTATTTAGTTTAAGGTTTTAGAGGTTTTGTGAGATGTGCTAGGAGAACACGTAACATCAAAGTACTTTTCTCTTCAAAACATAATTATTTTTTTTCTTTTGAAACTGTTTGCTTGCTTAATTATCTTTTAAATTAAAATAATCCATTATTAGTAGTTTATGCAGTCATTACTGAATCACAGCAAGAGACCATACAGGATTCATCACATGCTGCTTTAATATGTCTCCATACCATAGATAAACTTTATTGCTGTGTTTGAGTTTTGATCATGTCATTTCCATCTCACACCTATTATCTTTTTTTGTCATCTTTTGCTGCTTAGATAAATTTAGAACTTTTAAAGACTTCCCCCACGGGGAATTGCTGCCTCTTGTTGTGAGGTAATCCTGCACAGTGTTCCGATTTACACATAGCACTGATTTGTGGCATTTTTTCTGATGAGAATACGACCCCTCAGATCAGATGAGGTGTGGCAATTGTGTTTGTTCCTCAGAATGCCTACCAGGATTAAGGGCTTAACTTGGATAGACAAGTCACTGTACTCAGGAATATTGGTGTAAATAATTCCAGGACTTGATTGCAGTTTTCTGCAATTTGTCCAAGCTACAGGAGCCTGCTGCCAGGGGTATCCATCTTGCTATCCAAGATAATTTGAGCTACTTTGGAGGGGAAATTTAAAATACAAACAAGTTAGCGTATCTCGTACTGAAACTTTATTTATAACAAAATATGTCATGAAAATATATCAGTTGCAAAGAAAGTAAGGCCTGCTAAAATTCCTGAAGCAATCACTCATATATATACATATACATAAACATAAATTTATAAACATATATAAATAAACCTCTAAAGATTACTGATCTGTATGTTGCAACAACTGAATGTTTGATTGTTGTCCCTGTATCCCCCTTGATTTTGCTCTAGAAGTACATTCAAGAGTTTGCTATAATTGAAGTAAACGGTGCAAGAGCTTTCTACTCATGGATACATGTGTTTAAGGAAACCATATAACACATTTGTTCAAACACATTTACTGTTTAATCTTTAACCTGTGAGCAAATGGAAAGCTGTTGGAGATCAGCAATGTTTTCTTATCTCAGTAAGCAAATGGTGTCAGTGCATAAATGGAATACTTCACAACAAGACAAATACTTCTTGGCACTTTTGATTTTTCAGCTTCTTAGAATCATAGAGATCAGGGGTTTGGAGTAAAATTGCCATGCTTGGTTCATACTGAGCTACCCTTAAGATTAGCATTATGCAAAATTGATTGAAAGGTGTACAACAGTCAGTCTATATCACAAGAACAGAAGAGTATTTTATAAAGTATTTTCTCTAAAAGCCTGATCAAATATCCACAAATTACTTACTGCATAGTGAAGTCTATTTAAAACGTATGTTCTTTAGTGTCAAAGAACTTCAGCCGCTCAGCAGCCATCTCCATGGCAGACAGTAATTCTTTCTCAACCACCAAGTAACTTTATTCTCTACTAATAAGTAATGGCTTGCAGAAGCTATCTTTATATTACGGAGGAGGTCATCCACCCTTCAGAGTGCTGGAGGCTAAAGAACTAATGGTGTCTGAGAGGATATTGCAGCGTATAGAAATGACACTTGGCTCTACAGACTTTGGGTAAAAAAAAAAAAAAAGGAAGAAAAAACAGCATTAAAACAGGTCAGAACTTGAAAGGGAACCAAAATGTAATGAGTTTCAAATTTCAGATGTCTGTATGAAATTGTTTCATACCTGTAGTACTCCACTGATCAAATTTCTACTGTTTTTTCTGTAGATAAGCAAACCTGGTTCTTAACTTAGGGACGGTGTTCCCACCATGAATTACATGACTCTTCAATGTTTATCTCTCTCATTCTGCTCAAATACTGATCAGGCTAAATCTTTTCAGTAGAACATTTCCTCACAATAGAAAAGCAAGTGTACAGAATGAATGGCACCTGTATTGTGGCCTAGTGGAGGGAGGGAAACAGAAAATGTATGTCACAAGCAAGACAAAACTTCAAATATTTTAGAAGACCTAGTGCAATATTTAAAGACAGGGTTTCAGGGACTTTTCCAGTAACAACTGTTTGGATTAAGTGAAGAAACAGGTAAGTGAAAAAGAGTCCACAGTTTTGGACAGTGCCCATGTATAAACCCAGTTCTTGGAAATTTTCTTGTGCACTCTTTCCACCCTGTTGCAGGCTTTGGATTATACTGTCATTTAAGCAGTAGAACTGAATGCTTGGGGAAAAAACAGATGTTCTGTTTAATGGTACAGATATTGACACTCAGGAAAGTTTTGAGACTGATCTTCTGTTAAAAATAATAAAATGAGATAAACGTGCTGGATCAGCAGCAAGACAGAAGCAAAAGCAGAAACCTTGAAGTGAAATAAAATCAATTAATCATAATGGCCATTTTATATTTTTAAACACTGTGGAAGTTATTGGCCCAAGTGCTTTTTCTATCAATGTCTCTTTGCGTATGTTCAGCACACTGAAGAGTGTGCATCTCAGACCATCTTTCAAGCTGCAATAGAAGGTAAGCTGCATGAAACCCAATCAGTTGACTGGCGAGCAGCTGCTGTTTTAAGAAGAAAGCTTGGAGAAATCAGAAGACAGCAAATGAATAGTGAAGTGGAAAAAAATGTATGAATTTTTTTAGTATTTTTAGTCACGGTTCTCAAGAACCTGTGTGTTTTCTGAACAGCAAGAAAATGATGGATCAACTGACAAAAACTAGATCTCAGAAAGTCTCCTGTGCTGAATTATAAAATGTAGTATTTTACTAGGCCATTTTCAACTCTATTGAATTTTCCATACCATTGCCATTGTTTCCCCTAAGAAACAGCTTAATTATTTTTTAGCCAGTCTGCATCCCAATCTTTAAATATTGTTGCCTTTCTGTGAAACAAAATCAAAAGACACCCACTGTGTTCAATCTTTTGGTCACCATGAGCTTGGGCTAAAAACCAACCCAGCTGCATTTAAATACACAAGTCACTGAAGTTAGAAATGAAAAGTTATCTGAGACAGGTCTGATTGATTTTATTTATTTTTATACTAGTGTCAGAGACTTCTTAAAACATCTTGAATTCCCTGTACACTTCCATGCTAATAGATGGATATTGTAAGGTAGAAGTAGTAAAAGATCTTTGTAGTTCAAAACACATTGCATTTTTACTCTCAGTCACCACGTGATTATGGACTTGCATGAATCAATGTCATTCACAGGTATGGCAATACGTTCAGCCACTCATCTGAAGTTATGGTGCCATATAGGACAGGTTCACTGTGCAGGAGAGCATACATTTCTGTGAACAAATCTGCATATTTACAAGCTTTGTTTTTATCCTTCCTTGAAAACAAAGTGGGAATGGAGATGGCATCACAGAAGAGGAGTCAGTCCTTCAAACGTAAATGGAGTTGGATGCAGGGTAGTCTTGCAGTGGTATTGCAGTATAAGGGTAAAACAAGCAACTTACGCTTCGTGTCATAAGAGGAGGGAGACCCAGTGTATGTATGCACAGTGAGTATTGTCAAAGTAATTGTAGTATGAAGGTCAGCATGGCGCTGTTTGAACGCCAAGAGCAAAGGCGATATTGCACCTGTCTTTCCCACTGTGCAACCTCTTCTCCTTGGGGTGAGGCTTGGTGAGAGCTTGAGCTCTAGGGAGACAGTCGGAACATGTTAGAATACTACTTAGACTTTTGTCTGCAACATACATTAGCATGAGAAAAGCTTGGGAAACACTAAACTCTACCAGGGTAGTGCAAATCTTCATTGTTTAACCCTCCCACAGTCTTCTCTTTCCTCTCCATCCTCAGCCAGTAGCGACCCATGACAGACAAAGCAGTAAGAGGCATCTTCTTCAACAAGTCACCCCTTCTGTAACTCTTTCCCCCTTCACTTTCCCTCCTTTGAATGGCATCAAATACAGGCTATTTTTTCTAGGACACTTCTCGATACTTTCCTGTCCTGACTTGTCACACCTAAAAACAATGTCTTTAATTCACAATTTAGGAGATCTTTCCTATATTTATAGTATTTCCTAGCCACCTACTATTATTAGGGTCTGCAGATAGATTCAGTCACTTTTTTTTTTTTTTTTTTTTTTTTAATACTGCTAGGTGGGAATCTAGTGCACGCGATGGTTTAACACAGCGCCTGACTGAAGACTGACATTATTTCCTGTTCCATGTAAGAGTTACCCAGTCTGTAGCTCTGTGGGCAGTCTCCAGAGTCCCTGTGCTCAAAAATAGAGTAAATAGTCCTTGGATGAGGAGGCATGCTCCTTCCCATGAAGTACGGGGGGATCAGCACAACTACTATTAAAACCCAAGGGCCAATGTAGTAGTGAGAACTGTTTTACTGTGTTGTGGGCAGGGAGCTTAGACCCCCTGGATCAGAGCAATTCATCATTGTTTGGGCCAAACTCCCTGCAGCCTCCTGTGCCATTAAATGGTTGTGTGAGATTAATGGGGTCCTTCCAGACCGATCAGGGGAAATATTACCTTCATACTGCAAGAAGAGTTCACGCGAAATTTTAGATGCCATTCATTTTTTAATCTCAACAGATTCTGTGTGTGAACTGTAGGATTAAATAGACACAGGTTGTGTTCAGATGCAGTATGTGTATCAGTGCAGTTGCATATGTTAGTATACCCTAGTAACATTTTACTTAGTAAAAACTTATTTGGGCAATTTGGTGAGTTATTTTTGGGTGTAAGAGACTCACAATAGTATTGAATTTCTTTATATTCATGGGCTATATGTAATTAAAAATATAAAATGACTTAAAAATGAATGTGTTTGCATAAAGAACTCAATTAAGGGATTTTTTTTTTTTTTTTACTGTGTTTTTACCTCATGGTTAATGAATAAGTGCCTTCATATCTGTCATGATTAGGACAAGCTGCCTTTTTGCCAATGACTGTATGCTAGAAATCTTTACCAAATATTTTCTAGATTTGATGCTGCCTGTAAAGTCTCTTCCCTCCACAAGATAAAGAAAAATCAGTGAAGCATATAATGAGATCAGAAAAGGCTATGATAAAATTCATATATTTTGGGCAAACCCTTACATTTGTCTCAGGAATTTCCCACTTTGTGTTATTTCTAGTGTTTTGCCATTTCATAACTTATTACCTGTATTCCTGTTACAGGTCTGGGTGAATCCCCAGCTTCTTATTAGAAAGCAAGCAAACAAAAAACAATAGAATTTTGTATTATTTCTGCAAAATACCTGGATATCCTTTCCTTTAATATGACCACAAAACTTCATAAGCTTCAATAATATTTATGCTTTAATGACTAGAACTACTAGAAAAATACATTTAGGTGGTAAACTTAAATTTTCCATGTCTAATTCAGACTACTTTGAGCATCAGGCTTCTGCAAGATGAGGATAAATTACCTACCTTGCTTTAAGTGACCCTGGCAATAATCATCCCAACCTCAAAAAATCCATTATCAACTTTTAATCCATGTGGAAGATAAAGAGCATATAACTGAATGTTGTGCTAAAACATTTTGTACAATCTTTTTGTTTGGCCCTCTGCAGAGCTTGCTGGTGACAGTTTTTTTTCTTTTCTTTTTTTTTTTTTTTGTGTAGATGTGTGTTTTGCTTTTATTGCATCCCAACCTGTCCACTGACTTGCAAGAATAACCGATTTTCCTGCCTGAAAACGTGTTGGTGTGGGTACTGATACCATTGCCATTTACAAGCACATAACTGTAGGGATTGTACTAATGCATTTAAGAAAGACGCTTTTATTTCTTGTACAGTACATGAACTTATTTGCAGATTCTTTCCCTCTGCACTTCTGTAAAGCACAGTTAAAACTATATGTAAGCTAAGCCGGAAGACTTTCTGTGTCTGGTGGCGTCAAAAGATGAGCAGAGAATTTTATGGAAGGCTGAAGGGGAGCCAGAACTCCTGCTTCTGATGTCATTCAGCATAGAGTGTTTTGTTATTATGATATTTAACTGCAATTTGTAGTATATGCTTTAGTAGTCTATATTATCAATATTGTTTAGTATAGAGTATCTATAAGATTATATAGTCTGCTGTTTACAAGTTATATTGATAACAAAAGCAATGAGAGAAGGACCGAGATCTTTGTATTTATTTAGTTACTATCCTGAAAGTCTCCTCCTTCATACTGAGGAAAGTATTCTGTCACGTCTTGTGGCTGTGTGTGACATTTAAACATTGGAAAGAAATTGGTTGCATTGAGAGCAGAGTGAGAACATTTGGGGATGATACCGACATGTACAGAAGTCATGGCCACTTGCATTTCTTCTTTTTCTATGATATCTGGTATTTTCATTTCATAAGCTTTTTTTGCCTCTCTTCTGAGGGAGGTGCAGTTTGATCTGTAGAGGTGCCCACTGTCTTCTGATCGACTGCAGCACGCAATATCCTAGCCCCAGTCAGGCAGTGCAGGGGGAAGCATGGGGAATAAGGGCAGGTGAAGACTTGGGACATGCAGATCTCTGTGCATTAACACTGCTTGAGAAACTGTTAGTAACTGAGCATGAGGCGGATTAGGCTTCAATTCAGTTGCAAATGCCTGTCAACAATGAGAACCAAGCCACCTCTCTGCACCTTGCTTGGCACATGTAGAACATTTCTGTGAGCTGGTGCTGCAGGTCTCGCAATGCCCCCCCGTGCAAATGGAGCTGTTGTCCCTGACTCTGGTCATTTCTGCGCTGACATGCTGTTACAGAAAGGAAACGATGACCAAAAATGATTTCTTTTCCCTTCTTTTCTTTTGGCTAGTGGGCCGACAAATCAATTATTCCCACAGCTCTAATTACAGTTCACAGAATGTATATTTTTCAGACAATAAAGTTCTTGCCTCAGCCATCAGTTCCCTTTGGGCTTAGCCTTTCAAAGTGAAATTGCAGTTGTTTGTTCTTTCAAAGCTTTCAAGTTGTTTGACAAAGTATGAAATGACTGGAAAGCAGTAACGAATAAGGGAGCCTTCTGCCTTTTACTCAGTCCACTGACATAAAGAAATTTTGGTTCCTGTGTAATCGCTGTACATAATTACAAAAATGAGGTTTCACTGCTTTGTTGGATTGCTCAGCTCTAGAACTCATTTCCCTGATGCAGCCGTACAGCAGGCTGGATGCTGTGGTTGGTAGGATGGGGATGCTGCTGGAATAACTTGTTCTCCAAAGCAGAGAGGAAATCTAGCTGTTTGGTGCTCCTGTTGCAAGATCAGCCTGTCCTTGGTGTGATGCACAACCCAGTTGGAGCGTTACTTGCAGCAGGGCTGTCAGCAGGGCAGAGGGCCCCTGAACTTGTTTCCTGGGCTGAGCAATGAGGAGGTGGCAGGAGGAGAAAGCACCATGGTGAATCTTCACCGCACAGAGATTCCTGGGTCTGTTGTGGGCATGAGAGACACCCATGGTGCAAGCAACGCTGGAGTGCACTGTGGCTGTTTCTGTTAATAGCCCCCTTCTCCAGTCTTTCTGGTTAAAAGTTTCTAGAACGCTGTCACAAATAATTAGGATTCAAAGGTTGGTAGTGGCTTCCACTTAACTAGTTCTGTAAATGCTTTTTAAAGAGATGACTGATGGGATATTTTCCAAACACAAAGAAGAGTGAGGAAGAACGTCCCTAACCTGGAGTGGAGCCCCCCTGCCGGCCTCACCGGCCCCAGTGTGGGCCTGCAGCCCGGAGCACCAGCAGCGGCTGGGGGCTGGAGGAGGCGGCCGAGGCCGGGGTCAGGGCCTGGCCACGAGAGAGTCCCCTGTTGTTCCTGGAGGTGTTCGTCAGTTAAAGTACATCCCAGTGTATCTGGTGGTGTACCCAAAACTCAGCTGTGTGTGTGGAAGGGTAGGCTGAGCCTTAATTACTGTTGCTACTTAAACAAGTCAAACGTCACTACAATTACAACATGTGGAGAGAAGGGTGGGAATTCATTGTCCACCACACAGCTGATTTTGTATACAGCATTTGAACTAACAAAGGATTCATATTTTCTATCACATATGCTTCTCAAGATTTTTTTTTTTTTTAAGAATGTGGGTATCTCACTGTATAGTTTCTGTACCTGTAACTGTCTTCCCACTGTTTCTGTGTTGTGTGTGTTTTTTAATGAAGAAGCATCAGTTTAGAAAGCACTCTATTATTATTTTATAACTTTTCTTCTGCCATGTTTTTGAGGTATTTGTGATATAACTAGCTACCTAGCAATCATTAATTTCAATGACTGTGGGATGCTGCAATCTTCTCCATCCTTTTCTTATAGGTAAATACAGACAGATGTTACAACAACCTTTCTGTATTTATGAGCAGCCCTGCCAATACCCTCAAAATCAGAGTTGGCTGATCTAAGTTAGCAACATCTCTTAACGACTTTTTAAAATGCAATAAAATTTGTGCTGAGTACTGAAAAAATAAAGTTCATCATCTCAGGTATTTCAGATTGATTTAGATAGGTGAAAGTAAGTTTAAAAATACACAAAGGAATTCAGCAACATGGGTATGCAGTATTATTAAGAAAATAACTGTCATTGTATATGCACAGGTAAGTGCCAATGCAATTCTTTTTCTAAAATGACGTGAAAATAAAAGCTTTTGTAAATGTTCTTTGGCTGCTGTACCATTTTCCTGCTAAGTAGTTTTTTGATTAGATTTATTCAGTTAGGTATTGGGACTGTAGTTTATTTAAGTAACCCTGCTGATCTAATATATTTGCGTTTCTCCATTCTCTCTATTTGACTATCTCAGGCAACCTCATGGGCATTAATCAATTAAACTCCATAACCCCGAAACTGTTAACAAGGGATTAGTATTCCTGTTTTATTACTGTAGGCTGAAATTAGAGCAAGGAGAGGAAGTGTGTGTTGCAGTTGGCAATCAAACATTTATTGTGTTTCTGGAAGGTATTTGCAGACTTTGATGAGAGCGCTGAACAAATATAGATACAGTAGAGCGGGGAAATTTAGTGGCTTAATAATGACTGAACATTAAGAGAGTGACAGAACCAGGGATAGAATTTAGAAATTCTGACTCAGGTTGGCTGTGTTTAAACTTTTTGTGGGTTTGGGGCATTATTCTGATTGGTAAGTCAGGTGTTAATCTCTGGATAGCAACTTGCAACCAAAGAATTCTCTTTTTGATTAAAATCCATTACGAAAGATTGTTGGGAAGAGGTTGTAGAAACAAATCTTCTTTGACAGCCTTTTAGTACTAAATTTCTTGAATGGATATGGAAAAAGAAAAGGAGATTATGACTTCCCATGGAAATGGTTTGGATCCCTAAGTGATATGGGTATATGTTACCTTAACTTCTGTGGTACTATATGTGTTAATGTCATTAATACCCCTCCTCTGTATATACTGACATTTTTGTACAGTTTTGGTGTAGTATTGTCTTGCAGGTAATTTGTAACCAGAACCTTATGGGTAAATAAATGGGCTGTTTTTTTCTGATAACAGATGCTCAGTTGTGTCAAGTTATTGGCACTGACCTGCCTTATGCTGTGGAAATCCTCAACTCTGTTTATGCACAGTGAAGTATAACTCCCTTATCTGACTAGTGCAGGTTTAGCCAGGAGAATAATGACATGCTTCTGTAAAATAGCCTTTTCCTTTTTCTTTCCTTTTAGAAAGGTCTGTCTTTTTGATATTTAGAAGTCACATTTTATTGATGTTGATACCCAGAGTCTATTCTGTGCGCTACATATGTGAGGGGGGCTGAGAAGACATGAAGGTATGGTTACCGTACATTCATGGGACAGGTCCACTGGAAGTCATGTTGCTGCATCCATTACAAAACCTAGGAATCTGAGTGAGAAAGACATGGCTTACTATGCAGATAAACCTTGCAACCATATGCAAAGAGCTCCTGTGTTCACGGAGAATGTCACTCAGAATGTCCCATCCATTTTAACAGCAAGACTGCAGTCTGCAGCCTGGCAGGCATCAGGAAGGGTTCAGGACTGTCACAGAATGTTATTTCCTTGGTAATGAAGGAATACATTGGATCATCCAGGCAGACAAACCTCAGCACCAGGGGCTTAGGAATTCTTTCCTACCAGTCATATAAAATAAATATGGTTTGGGACAAGGCACTTCCTCCCATGTACGCAGTTGCCTTCAGTTGCAGATGCAGAACTATTTACATTAAAAAGAAAATGACAACAACAACCAAACAAAACCCTTAAGTATAAAACTACTAAGGATTACCATACACCTATAATTTTGATGGTTGCAAGATACCTGAACTGCTTAGCTGGTTACACAGCATTTATACACCTCTGCATCTCTGCAAGTCAGGCCCTTGCTCACTTGGTTGCCCATTCTATTTCTTGTTGCCTGGCAATAGAAATAATTGTCTTTTGCTACCTCACAGAGTGACTACAAGGGAAAATAGATCAAAATGTTGTGCTGTCATTCCTCAGTAGCTTTGCAAGCATTTTGATTGTAGGAATATTTCAGAAGCATAACACCTGCTAGCTGCGCTGCAGTGTTCTTTTTTGGCCTTATTGAGAGTTAAGGCTTTGTAATAATACGCCTCAAACAGAGACCGCTGCAACTTTTTCAACACAGCAAATGTTTCCACTTTCTTGCCAGATCTAGCGCAGAGCTGTTGCTGTTCATGTTTACTGATGTGCTGACAAAGGGTCTACTGTACTTTGAAGGCATTCTTATTTTCAGTTTTTCATGGTAGGATGCGCTTTTCTTCTTTATAAAAAGTACAGTGTATATACTGATATCCTCCCTGCTTATGTTTGATGAATGATGTCACTGGAAAAGTAGGGTTGTTTATGTTAGTTTTTATATGAAATTTGAATGTACATGTGATAATGGCTTTTTTTTTATGCTTTTAATTGATGACAAAACAGAATCCTGTCAACTGTCTCTAAATCTGCTTAGTAAAACAAAACTATGTGGTAAACCTTAATATAGTGGAAAAATTAGAATAAAATGTATTTGAAAGGAGATAAAATCTGTGTCGCCTAAACAGACATTCCTGAGCTTTTGCCATCTACCTGACTTCACAGTAGTTTTTCATGTCTGTTCACAGTAAATACTTAGCCACTCTTGTGTTCTAAAAATAAGCTGTAAGTAAAGATTATCACTGATTTAATATCACATCATTCTTTCTAGTCATGAATCAGATTGGTCAAGAGAACCAGTATTTCACTCCAGAAATTCTGTAAGGACATCCTACATCAGTCACTTGACATTTTTCTGTGAATAACATTAATTAATAGCTGCATATATAAGGATTTATATGCTTATCAACTTATGATGAGGGCATTTTTTACAAAAAAAAAAATAATCCAAGCACAGTATGGTGAAAATTGAAAGATGCTTTAAATGCTTTAAAGAATAAGCATTTCTAAACATGCTTACTTAAGAAATGGTTATCTTGTAAACTTCTCTGATGATCTTTGGCATTAAAAATATAAAAGGCAAACAAAAATCCCAAACTGACAATGACTACCACTGGTAGCCGTGAAGGGGAAATAATTTTTTGTATCAGTGCAACAGTCAATGGTCCAGAATACATCATCAACTGAGCTGGAAACAATTAACTACAAAGTTCATAATGTTCTAAATTATGCTATAATACTGCAAGGCATAGTGACATGCAAATGTCACTAAACAAATGAAATAATTACTCAGGTATGCAAAAACAATATTATTTTTAGAAAGAAGGCATCACCTCAGGCCCTAATAATTATAGTGTTCTGTATCAAGTTGCTCTGGAAAGTAATGTCTGAGACTGTAATGGTTTTCTTCCTAAACAAAATGGAATTAATTATCTATAGGCTCTGCAAAGCAAAAAAGGTTGTTCTGAAAAAAAATAACTAACAATAATCTTGGCTTAGAACAATAAAACAGCAGAACTGTTGAAAATTGAGTCCAATATACATGTACGCAAGTCTACAGAAACTGCATTTGTGTTTGATTATTGCTGCTACAAGCATCGTGAGTTGCAGTCTGACTTCACCCGGTTCTGCAGAATGCTCTGTATTGCTTCTTTTGATAGCTGTTCTCTTGTAGTCCTATCTGTTAGATTTTAAAGCTTCTAATGAAAAAAATAATGTACAGTGTCAAGTGAGTAATTCAGAAGAGTTTCAGAAAGGTTCAGTGTGGTGAAATGGAATATTAATATTTTTTTTAAACTTAGTCTTAGAATTTAGAAATAGTTTTATGTCCTCTAGCCTGAGAACAAAAGTATTATGTAGCTTGTCTACCAACCAGCTAGGTCTTATGAGGCTAGATGAGCAATCTCAAGTCATGTAAATTAAGAGAAGAGGCAGAGAGTCCTGGCACTTATATTTTTAATTTTTCTTCTCACTATTTCTACAGCTTCTTTAGTAAGTACAGTGAAATCTGGAGTCGTGAAGACACAAAGGTCAGGTCTACACACCTGCTACACACCTGGATAATCTGTAATGTCTGCCTAGACTGGTCAAAAGCTGGGACGCTCAGCAGTTCCTCCATTGCAGAGAGCTTTGAGAAAGCATCTCAGGGTTATAAATGGATTGTTGCCCAACATTGATGAAAATACTGTTCCATTTTAATTTCCAGTCCTGCAGCCATTGCCAGCTGTATTTAGTGATAAACATATGACAAATGTCATTAGCTTCAGTGCAAATATTTGTGTTTAAGATGAAGTCCAAGCCAGAGTAATTATAAGATCAAGGCTTTATAGCAATACACTTTTAAAAATAATTATATATATACACACACACATATATAAATACAACCTGAGATTTCCCTGGTAATCTGAATTGCTTCAAAGCTGATCAGATACTCTGGGAGCAATTTTACAAACAGTCAAAGATGCTGTTTACTTCATATGTAAATCGTGTTGCGTATCTTGGGGGGGAGGTTAAAAATGCCTCTTTAGATTTCATTTTATTGCTAAAATTGTTCAAAGTGGGGTTTTGACAAATGGAAACTGTCACACAGAGAGTACTTTATAGACTTTAGCATTAGCCTCTTGATAACACCTGTAAGCACTGTTCACTCTTACGTACATAACATTGTTTTGAATTTTTCTTGAAACCTCTCTGCACAGCTGTTAAGATTGATTTTGGGCAGGATGCAAGCCCGTAATGTTAGCCTGTATGTTAGCAGCAAAGTAATGCTGAGCTAGAGCTACTGTATGTGGCCTGGAAGTTCTCAGTTATCTTGAAGTCTGTGCACTCTACAGTGTGTAGCCACTGAAGTTAACAATACCAAACTCCATTTTTCACCAGAAATAGGTTTATTGCATAACTAAATTATTGATATCATCCATCCCATACAAAAATGAAGCAAAACAAATGTACATGCTTCAAATTCCATGCTTAATCAATGCTACAAAATTCTCCAGGGCAGAAAACTGGTATCTGCTATAGAGCATGGGTATGGTTGTGTGTACAGAAGTGAGGGGGCAAAATTGATGCAAACTCTAACCACACTGTTAACTGGAAAGCTTAACGGGATGCAGATTTAGAAGGGCAGATGCTGTGTCACTTTTTTTTTTTTTTTTTTTTTTGTACTGGGCAATGTTTGTCCCCAACCATTGCTACCAGGATTCTAGTGCATACCAGTGCAGTCAGTCTCCTGTGTATCTCTCCAATGGGCTTTGTCAACTCATCTACCAGTTAAGTGGCAATCCGGATGTCATGCTGCAAAAATACTACGTTTAGGATCTGATTGTGCAGGTTTTGGGGGGACCTTCATTGATCCTTGGAGCATTTTATTGCAATACCTTGAAATACCTCTTCTGACAGTAGGATATAAACCATGCAAAAGATTTGTTTTTGTTTACTACAAAGATAGTCAGCCTACTCTTTTATCCCATGTTGTGATAAGGATCATATAAAACCCTGGTACTGATGCTCTCTTGGCAGTGACGCTGAATAGAAAGGTTTCCTTGTGTTTACTGACAGATTTTTAAACTTTGGTAAGCTATTGCCTATATATAAAGTTGAAATGGAACTAATAGAAAAAATTCATATATATGAGGCGGTTACAGGTTTGCACACTGTGCTGAGACTTGTATGTGGGACGCATTTGTTGCTACTGGTTTTTAATGCATTTTCAATTCTGTTTTTCTCTGTCGAATAAAACAGATGTCTTCATTATATGTGCATTATATTTATTGTTTAAATGCGACATCATTTGGGAGATCTGTCTTTTATCTGAATCAAAACTGCTTTAGTGAATATATAAAACTAAAGATAAATATCTCTCTTCTTGGCTACTAACTCACGATAATATCAAGGTCAGAAAATCTTCATATATTTTCCCCTCCAGATCCTGATTTGAATTACAGTTCCAATTGTTTGTGCATAACATGTCCTCTAGGTACTTACAGTGCAGCTTGAATTTGAGTGTACGATGAAGAAATATATGGAAGTGAATGCAGAATTTATGTCAATTGTCTTCAAAATAGTTACCTTCCCACAAGCACTGAATTGGATGCCGGGCTTCTTAATTATTAAAAAAAGTGCTGTCTGTACTGTGAGTTCTTAAATTAGTGTTCCCTAAATTGAGCTTTTTTTAACTGATGCAAAGAATGTATTACTGGATCCAGCCTCTAAAGCAAGCCCGGAGGATTTAATCGTATATATTTTCAAACTGGTAATGTTGTGATTGTAATGACCTCAAAATAATGCAGTGAGTTTCAGGAGAGCTGGAACATTGCAAACACAAGATGTGTTTCACGTGGTTCAGCCTCAAATTCCTAGAATAGAAGTATATTCAGTTCCACGAAAAAGAAGTTTTTGCTTGATCTCACTTCATAGAAACCAGTCTTTCTGCAGGAGAATATTATTGGGGCATCTCAGAATCAGTCTGTCAGTCTGTCTTGTTGAGGTCCTGGATCACAATCCACTCATTTACTACATCTCCCATTTAAGAATACATGTTGGGGCTCTCATCTGGGGTTTATTTATTAGATTTCTTCTTAGATTCCACAGGACAACAAGGTCTTCCATTTTAAGGTTATTTTAACTATTGATTTTTGGAATGTCTATTGGTAGACATTTAGTATTTCTACAACAAACCCACATGGTGAAGCAGAATAAATCCTTTGACCTTAGTTGGAGATTATGATTGTATGGCAGCCTTCTCCACCTTCCACCTCTGAACTGATTTGGAGAAAAAAAAGAAAAGAAAAAAAAAGACTTCAAACATGAGTTTAAAGATATGGCTTTATCAGCTACTTGAAACTTGATTTTTATTTTTTACTGAAGTAGATGAATGTGTCATTGTGATGGCTATTGCCATCAAGAGGGTGAATTTAAGATTTTTTTGGTTTCTTATATCAGCTGCTTTGCTTGTTTTAGGTACACAGCTAATTTGATAGCAGGCAAGGAACTGGCAAGTACAGCTACATATGTTGAATATAATTCTAATGCCAGATTAATTATGGTAGGAAAAACTTGCATATGACTATAAAGCATACTGCATATTGATGCTGCTTAGAGCATTTTCCCTATAGAAACTAAATGAGCACTGCAGCTGGCATATCATACTGTAAATTAATTTAAGGTATAATTTGTGAAACACTTTCAGATAATTATTTCGTCTAAATTAGCATGTTTGCAAAGCATTAATTTTACTATCCATGAGGGAAAAGTATGCAAAAATACAATATTTAGCTGTATATATTGAATCTTCATTTGTTTTGTCTTTTAGATTTTTTAAATACCTAATGAAAAAACCTATACTGTGTATATTATTCTAAAAGAAAACAGGTTATTTAAAATACCTTAAAATAAATGATTATGTGATATCTCAGATAATGTGCTTTTATAGTGCTGCTTCCTTTATTGTTGGTTCTGCTCTTTTGTCAGTATCAACTTGCTAATGTAGATGTATGGGGTGGATTTATATATTTTATTAAATGGCCAGTAGGACCATGTAGCAAGTAGTGTTTAAATCTTTTAAAATTCATATTGTTTTCTTGATTTTTTTTAAACTTGTCAAATAGAGGTTGCATATTTTTTGAGTAAGCTTTTTGCTGCCTATTTATGTGCTGAGTCTGTGAAGTGCTTGTGTGTGACTTCTGCAAACTGTCCCCACTGGACACATTTGATTAAATCATACTAACTTGACCTTTTGGCAGGCACTCTGATTCAGATGGCCTACTTAGAGCTTGTTTTGAAACTAAATCTAGAAACTACTCCATCTTCTCTCATCCTAATTGTGTTCATTAAAGTGATAGATTGTCAAGGAAGACGCAAAAAGAAAAGATTTTGCTTTCTGAAACTGTACCGGCTAAGGCAGTTATGTCCCTAAACAGAATATGGGATTACTGTCTCCCAGGGAACACATCATTTAAAAATTGGTTTAAATGTAAAACTGGTGAGATCTTTTTTTTTTTTCTTTTTTTTTTTTTTTCCCTACCTGCTGTTAACATCCAATCTGATACTCTTTGAAGTATCACAGTATCACAGTATCACAGATTTCTAGGTTGGAAGAGACCTCAAGATCATCGAGTCCAACCTCCGACCTAACACTAAGTACTCCACTAAACCATATCGCTAAGCTCTACATCTAAACGTCTTTTAAAGACCTCCAGGGATGGTGACTCCACCACCTCCCTGGGCAGCCCGTTCCAATGCTTAATAACCCTTTCGGTAAAGAAGTACTTCCTAACATCCAACCTAAACCTCCCCTGTCGCAACTTTCGCCCATTCCCCCTCGTCCTGTCACCAGGCACGTGGGAGAATAGACCAACCCCACCTCTTTACAGCCTCCTTTAAGGTAACTGTAGAGAGCGATAAGGTCGCCCCTGAGCCTCCTCTTCTCCAGGCTGAACAAGCCCAGCTCCCTCAGCCGCTCCTCGTAAGACTTGTTCTCCAGACCCCTCACCAGCTTGGTCGCCCTTCTCTGGACTCGCTCGAGCACGTCCATGTCCTTCCTGTAGCGAGGGGCCCAAAACTGAACACAGTACTGGAGGTGCGGCCTCACCAGAGCCGAGTACAGGGGCACAATCACTTCCCTAGACCTGCTGGCCACACTGCTTCTTATACAGGCCAGGATGCTGTTGGCCTTCTTGGCCACCTGGGCACACTGCTGGCTCATATTCAGCCAACTATCAACCAATACTCCCAGGTCCTTCTCGGCCAGGCAGCTTTCCAGCCACTCATCTCCCAGCCTGTAGCTCTGCTTGGGGTTGTTGTGCCCCAGGTGCAGGACCCGGCACTTGGCCTTGTTGAACTTCATACAGTTGACCTCAGCCCATCGCTCCAGCCTATCCAGATCCTCCTGCAGAGCCTTCCTGCCCTCGAGCAGATCGACACACGCACTTAGCTTGGTGTCATCTGCAAACTTACTGAGGGTGCACTGGACGCCCTCATCCAGATCATCGATAAAGTCTTTCTATTGATTTAATAGGCTCAGACCCTTGCTCTCTTAGCAAATGTCATTGTATGGTCTGGGTCACAAATGGTAGTCAAGAGGCTCCTCACCTCCATAGGTGAATCTCTACTCCCTTTTTTGCCCTGATTATTCACATTTGTTGGAATTCTGGACTTATGAATCTGCTCATCCCCCCATGATACTGCTGTCCTTTGTCAGATCTTCTGGACCCCTACTTTTACAGAATCGGCTTCAACAATTTGTTATATCTGGCTACCATCTACTGGTCTGCTCAAAATAGGTCTAGCCAAGAACTGAAATTGTGGAAAATCTCAAAAAGCACAAACCAATGCTTAGGATTAATATTCAAGTAAAATTAATCCCTCAAGTCATTGAATAGGATCTCAGAAACCAGAAGTCAAGGCTCAACCTTTTCATCATCACAGCTGACAAATGGTTAAAGATGCTATGGCTCTTCTCTGGGTGCAATTTATCGGGTCATCTTAGCTTTTGGCTAGTGCTGGGCCCTTGCATATCCTCTCTGCAATGCCCACAAAGTTCCCTGGCAGCTGGGCTGTGGATGACAAGATTCTTATCAGCATTGCTGTTCCCCACAGAGTCTGTACTTGCACCTGGGAAAATCATGAAGAGTTGCAAAGAACTGGGTGTCTGTACTGCTAGTGAGGTAGGGCTGTAGGTTCACATTAGGGGACTGACTGAAACTCAGAGTAGTTCATTTTTTTAAATCTTGTTGTGACAGTGCTTATTTTTTCCTGTGCTCTTCCGGCCCAGTAGGGAAAACTTACTGCTATCTAGGGGAGAAATGCAAAGAGTAGATTCACTTGGGCCCCAGCTGAATCCTTCATTATTTGTTCACGGTCTGTGGACTGTTCAGTGCTGTGTCCCTTCACTTACAGTCATCTGTGCTTAGAGAGTCCATGCGTATGTATTTATGTATGTGTGAGTAAAGAGTACATGCGTATATCTTTTGTGCATGTCTTTCACCACACTGTTTGGAGGCTGTGTAGCATTTTGTGCAATGTTCTAATCTGAAATGTCTGAAAATGCAGTTTGGCTCAGGCATCCAGCTAGTATGGAATAATTTGGGTTTTGTATCAGTCTGCCTGGGCTATAGGTCTGGGCTCTTCTGTTTCTTGAATGGCAGTATTAGTTGGTAGAAAAAAGTACCCATTTTAAATTCCTGCTAGATTAATGAGACATCATTTAGCTATTAGAAATTCCCGTGAAATTGCATTGGTGGTCAAGGAACTGACATAGTTAAATTGCTTGCATGCTTTAGCTCAGCGCACTGCATTTCCGTCTGACAGAAAGGAACACTGGGTCAAACCCTGCCTTCTATCCCTAGATGTAAGTGGCCATGCAGGAGGCTCAGCTCACTTCCCTCAGGGTCTCCAGACTCAGCTGAATTGCCTGGGGGGTCTCCAGACCTAATGCAGTTAAACATTTGGACAGCCTTATGTTAATGTGGGAACAAATAGAAACCTTACACAGGTAAGATGCAAACATTGTTATGTCATGACCTTTTTTTGGTGACTCTGAGTGCAGCAGACATGGTAGTTGGGGGCGTCAAAGCAAATTGGCAGAAGGGCTCAGGTGTGCTCTAGTTGTATCAGCAGACAGCCTCCAATGTTGGCTCCATTACACCTACGGTTACAGAGGACACTTTCATTTAAAGCCACCGGTGTGCATCTAATATTTCTCACAGCAGGGAAACCGGGTCTGATGGACAGAAGCAGCAAGTATCAGCCATAGTCAGGTTAATACTCAGCTAAATGCAAATGGGAGGCAAACAAGTAAAACAGTCAGAACAAATTTTCTGCTGGATCAGGCTGGTGATCCTCCAGTAAGTTCAGTGGAGCCACATTAATTTGTGCAAACTGTGGTTCTCATTCATTTAGTAAGATTTTTAAAAAGAATTCCAAGCATCTGAAAAAATAAGTATTAGTCTTTTCTCTCATAGTGGCTATGCTCATTGAGTTGTACATAAGTACAGCATTGATTCTTTCAAGGATACCACCAGTGCAAGATGTGGCTGTGTGTATGATTGGAGGCAAGAATATACCATGGCATCAGGCCAGTTGGTAAAGCTTTTGTTGACTTCAATGTTAACCATTTCTGAAGATGAAGTGAAGGAAAAATGAAGTCACCAGGTCCAAAGGTTTTTAAAAGAGAGGTTAGAAAAAAGGGGACTGAAGGAATTAGAGCCCAGTTCAAAAAAGACAGAAGCCAGGGGTCAGTTCTGGCTTTTAGGGCCAGCTTCCAGAATCTGTATGAATTAAGGATTTGAAAACTTGAAAACTTTGCCCTGTTGATGTCAACAGCAATATTTCTATGACTTTCAGCAGAGCTAAATTTTCACCCCAGATTTTCTGGTAAATCTTTAATATAAATGTCACGTTGATATTGGTGTATGTTGGGACCTTATTCACTTTACCATGCTGAAATAGATAATACTTATTCTTACTTTGAAGGCATTGAGCTGAAATTTGGCACATAAATAAAATGCTGTGTTTTTATAGCAGAATGTCCTCCTTACCAGATTTATAGTATTGCTGACTGCAGAGGTCTCTGTGCAATACTTATTTTAGCATTCTATTTTTAGATCCTGTTTGTTTCAAAATCTAGGTCAGCTTGCTTGGCAAACTGATAAGAAGGATATGCTGTAAGACTAGAAGGTGTCAGTCTTACAGATGATAAAGACATTGCCTTTTTCAGTCTGGTGATACCAGTTTTATTTCTGGATTAGAAACTTCTGAAAGCTTTTAGAATTTTATTTTTATATCATAAAATATTGAAAATAATGTTTCCAGAGGAATTTACTTCTATGAAAGAATTGAGCCAGTGAAGAGGACAATTGGAAAGACCAGACTCTCAAGGAATTTATGGCTGTAAATGCAAACAATCTGTGGAAGAGAGAAAAGACTTTACATATCACAATATTCACGGAATTATCATCTTTCACTTTTCCTTACTCCTACCATATATGACCTACAATAAAAGGAACAGTAAGAAAAAGGAAAAACCTATTTTGTCAAAGCATTAGCCAAAGTTGCTGTAAGACTTGCTGAGTGCTCCAAAAGCTTTGCAGATCAGGAGGAGCTGCATTGTTCAGTAAACCAAATTCTACCAACTGATTTAAAGGAACCAAAACTACTTCAGTAATAGTTGTATTTATTCAAATCAGGTAAGATTGGGTGTTGTCTCAATAAAGAACATCCTTTTCCTTGAGGTTAGAATTTTCTTTCATCCAAACAAATATTTTGCTTTAGACAAACCCATGCCAATGGGCACAATGCAAATTTGTTTGCAAAGAGATTTCTTTTTGGGGAGAAAGGATTAATTCTAATCCCAAGTATAATTTAGAGATGCATTTTTGAGCTAAGTTTTTTTTTTTTTTAAAGTTCTCTTTGGATGTGACTGTTCTCTCATAGCTTCTTGGTTGGAAGTAGCTTGGTTGAGCTGCTTATTTCTCATAGAAAGGTTTTTAATTGACTGTGCAGGATTTGTTTATTCTCTGTAGTATTCTACTTTACTTTTTCCTTTCAGGTTTTTATGGATCAACAGATGTTCATAAAACAGAATATTTCTTTCTAAGTGTTCTCTCTGCTCCTGTAACTCTTCCCCACTTGAACTCAACATCCTCTCTGTAACATAACAGTCATTTGCAGAAACCAACTGTGTTGTCAAATGAGGCATAAGCAGGAAGAGCAGATGAGCAGTAAAGAAGCATAGATCACATTTTCATGCAAATATACTACTAATAAGCTAAGATAACAGCCCTTCTCTTGAAAATAAACATGCTAGTTAGTGAATTAGCATCTAAATGAAACCTTTTTTCTAACTTTTCTAGGAGGTGTCATTTGCTTTTTAACGCTACCCCGTTATATATAATTTCATTTGTTATAGGTACTTCAGCTAAAGTGGCTGATGAACCTATGGATCTGTCTATACTATTTTTCCTTCTACACTATCTTTCCTTCTATGCTATCTTTCTTTCTTTCTTTCTATACTATCATTTTTAAGATTATAACCTGCCATCACAGGATAATTCAAATTGAAAGGGGACTCAGGTGTTCTCTATTTTCTCCTCCTCAGTCAGCTATGAGACCAGACCAGGTTACTGAGGGCTTTATTCAGCCTGGTCTTGTAAACCAATATGGAGACCACACAGCTTCCCTGGGCCAGCTGTTCCACTGCTTGAGTGTCCTTGAAGTGAAGAAGCTTCTCCTTTCATAAAAGGTCTGTTTTAGTTTGTCTCTCACCATGCACCACTGTGAAAAGCCTGGCTCTGTCCCGATAATGTTACCTGGAAGGATGCTGTTAGGTCCTGCCAAAGTGTTCTCTTCTCCAGCTCAAGTAAGCCAAGTTTCTTCAGCCTCTCCTTGTAGGGCAAATGCTCCAGTCTTGAACATCTTGGTTGGCCCCCCACTGAATTCACTCAAATTTATTGGAGTGTTACGTGTGCTTGGGGCCCAAAACATAATTACTGTCTACAGCTCGTATTTTACAAAAATAAAATTTCACTCCTGTTTCAGTGTTCTTGACTACACCTGTATAGCTCAGAATTCATCTACTCTAAGAACTAGTACTACAGCTATTATTAGATAGAAAAGGTGTTTGTTGTTTGTTTGATTTTAATACATATTGGATTTTCATTTGAGCTATGTGAAAATCATAATCTTGCTGGGTTCCAGTCTAAACAGCTGGTCCATCCATACCAGACAGGTAAAAACCTTAGTGAACTTCATATCAGATAAGATAATATAATTAGAGCATAAATCTAGTGTCAAGAAAGGAAATACAACACATTTGCTCCCATCTGTTCATAAAGAAATCCGGCTATATCCTACTCCAGGGTATTTTCTTTCAGTGCCATTAAAAATTATCATTATTGATCTTCATCAAATCTAACTGAAACTGATGGAAGGACTTGATTCAGTCTGAATCTGCTCTGAGAAAGTTACTCACTGAGCTGCCTGCAAAAAGAAGAATTTAACAGGGAGACAGAAAGAGTCTCTGATTCTGTTTTTCTTTCTCATCTTCCTTGTCCTTATATCTTGTAGTTATGCCTGATCACCTTAAGAGCTGCAGGTGCTATGGGAAAGTTCAGCAGAGTGCAGTGAAGCAGTTCAAAGAATGCCAACCTTTGCATATTCCTTGCTTTCTGCATCTCCCGCTGCTAGCTCCCACTCTCTGTAGTTTTTTAATTCCTGTATGTACAAGGAACTAGTTCTATTTTCCTGTTTGTGACTAGGATGTTTTTGGAAAGTGAATATCCCAAACTGATAAGAATCTGTTACAATAATAATACTCAAATTAATTTCAGTTTGTTGGTCTGGAACTTTTTCAGTTGTTCCCTGAATTATTAGAAGTGAAGCAGCAGCTTGAATTTCTACTTTGATTTAAAAGAACCTGTAAAGAAATAGGAAGGTAGAAATTCCTATTAGTGCCTCCAGTGTTGTATTCCACCTTTGCTGATCAGACATACATGAAAGTCCTTCAAATAGCCTTTGAAGATAGGACTGAAGCAACTGATATATTCACTTCTTCCCCATGAAAATGACCTTTTGCAGGGGCTGAGACATTTCCATTAGTGGATATTTTTCCAGCAAGCTATTTCTTCTTTTCGTATTTATTTATGTATTTTTATTTAATATTGCTTAAAGGCTAACTTCTCGTGTACTTTGAAGTTCAGATGGAAATGAAAACACGTTTTCGGTATCTCCTTAAAATCATTCAAAAACTTGGAGGTAAATGGTGCCTAATGATCTTCTCTCCTGGAAACTCCCCAGGCTCTTGTATATGAGCCTCCTCCCTCCAATAGGGACAAAATATCAAAACTTATACATTAAGAAGGTTGTTTTCTTTTTCATTTTTTTAAATTTTTTTTCCTCCTCTGGTGACAGCCAGAATTAAGTATTATTAAAGGAAATCTTACTTTGCTTATTATGGTCTGAATAATAACTACACCATTTAATCTGAAAGCAGTTTGCAGAATGGGCAGGATTGGGAGCTAGTCACTGACAAACTTTGCATTGGTAATTAACCTGTTACGGTACAGAAGCCAGCTTCTGCTCCCAGACTGTAGGCTTCTGGCAGAGTCGCTAAGGAAAGGCTTGTTGAGTGCTAGGAGGCAGCACGGAGCCAGTTCTGATGCTATCCCATCCTGAGAGATGGTTCGTTCACTTCAAATGATTTAGTTCAGTCTAAGACCTTTGTGCGTGACTGTGTAACTGGGTCACATATGCCGGTAGGTACGTCATTGTGGGAAATGAGTTGTACAAAGATTATGAGGTATCCTCAAGGCTGTAAGTAGTCTATAGAAATGCTATTCAGAGGAATTAATGTCAATGCAAGTACCTGGTCAAAAGTACTCACCACCTTATTCAGTAAAAGCGAACGTATTTTCTTCATTTGACAGTTTTTCAAGTCAAAAAGGGAGTTTCCTTAAAAGCTGGAATTTTTTGTTGTCATTTCAAAATGATATAGATGTTTTTAGATAAGCACTTCTTGATTAACATCACTTCTTGATTAACGTCATCTGTATTGTATTGACACAAGTGCAAGCAAACTGTAAGGTTTCCCATATACCCCATCAGCTGCACTTCCCTGTTGTCCAGCCTTTAATTAACTGAATATCAAAGAACTGATGCTAACTCTCACCATCCTGAACTGTAACCCACCAGTTCAGGCATGTGCATAAATCCTCTGCTTTACCATTACGAAATCAACTTTGGAATGTAGTATTCATTATTATAGAAATGCTATATTCTACTATTCTACAATTCTACCATTTAAAAATAATAATAAAAAATAAATAAAATTTTAATAGTATTATTCCAAACACAGCGGTTCTCATTAACCATAGGTCATTCACACTTTTTCAATTCCAGGACAGGCTGTGATGTTGGAGGATGTGCCCTTGGGATATGCTGCCAGATGAATATTGCCTTTTAGACTTTTCTCACTGCTGTGTTCAGAGGGCAAGTTTGATCAACGTATGGTATGAAAGGTGGCTTAAAATATTAATTTGGTTCAGATCAAGAAGGATGACTGCCTTAAAAAATGATGCTGCTTCACACAACTTTCTGAACAATATTTTGCACCCATAAACCTGTCACTCCTTTTCAGTGATAATGCTCATTTCTCTGTTCAAGAGCCAAGATGATAATTTGGTTATGAAGTTATATTTGGGTGTTTTGTTTTTGCTATGGAACGTTAATGGATTTATGCAAAAAATCTTGATTGCTTGAATAAATATTCTCCTGAGGAAATAAACTTTGATCTTAATCTTCACATTTAGCTTTGCAATGCCCTTGGCAATATGCATTAATGTGCATTTTTCATTCATTGCTTTATAATTGGATATTTCATTGAGAATTCTGTGCATCTGCAATCCATTCCTTATAGGTACACCTTGCAAAGTTAATATTTTATCTATTTCATAATTACTCAAAGGTTAGCAAGTCCTATCTGCAGCAAAGCAAAACTGGAATTGTGAGCATACGCCAATATTTTTTTTTTTCCTACAGATAAATGAACTATAAGAACTACTTACTTTTAGGCACATCTACTGTGCACCTAAACCACACGTCATGTCTTGAACGTAAGTGGTGGCAGATGTAGCTGAATGCTGATCATGTGTGAAAATCCCTGAGTGTAACGTAGGAAACAAAAATACTTAAGGAGAAATACACTTGCTGCCAATGTTAGAACAATGTATCTGCATCCCTCTCTTCTTAACCTTTACAGAAGACCTTTAGTGAGAGATCTCAGTGCAACTATCTTAAGACATGTTGTACTGTTTGTTTACACTGGATGCCTGTACTTCTGGCATACTCTCTAGGCTGAACTTCGGTGTCTGTTTTCCTTTGTCTCCCCAAAGGACCGTGTTTAAAGAGTTTATTAACAGCCCTTATTTTGTTAACAAACAATGCTGCTTGATATTCTTGTAGGGTTTATGACAGAAGCCAGTGGAGTGGAGTATGGAGGCTGCAGTTTTAGCCATTAGAACATGCTGTCTTGTAATGTCACTGGTAGGCTGCGGGGCTGGGTGTTTTCTGTTCTCATTTTCTCTGTCTTCCTGCCATATGTTCATAGTATCTTTTATTATTTAGGCATTGGAACGTGTTACCCAGGGAAGTGATGGAGTCACCATCCCTGGGGTGTTTAAGGAAAGGTTGGATGTGGTGCTTAGGGACATGGTCTAGTGAGTGACATTGGTGGTAGGGTGAGGGTTGGACCAGATGGTCTTGGAGGTCTTTTCCAACCTTTATGATTCTATGATTTGTTGTTAACGCTATATATACCAGTCAATATGCAGGATGTGCTTATGCTCTATGTACTCTGATATTATATCTATCATCACAGGAGCCTGCCTGGTCATGTGTCAGGAGAGAGATGAGTCGTCATAACTTTTGGTTCTTCTCAGCCTTGGAACTGGTACAGAAGGGTTTGGGAGTCCAATGGACCAGGACATGGCCTGAGGGAGTGCAAGGAGTGTTTGAGGGTGCAGGAATTGCTGGGATGGTGATGAACTACTGTGTAGAGAAGGTGGTGTTCAGTCTGACAGAGCAACTTATGTATACTGTCTATGCACAATGGTCCTTGAACGAGCTATCCTTAGGTGAACTACAGCACTGAAAGGAAACTGGTTCAACCAGCCCAAAAATAGAGTCTAAACACAAACTAATATACATAAAATGTACATGATCAAAGAAGATCAGGGCATGGAATGAAATGAAGAGAGTTGTTATGACAAGGTAGATGTACCTTTTATCTTCAAGGACTTAGAGTTTTTGTGCCTCTATCAACAGATGAGAGGAATCTTTTTCTTATTTGTCTCAGTTGCTTAAAATTTGCATCTGATCTATGGTTTGACTTTAACTTCCAGACACTGCTTGTCACTATGACGAAGCCTGCCAGAGTAGAAGCCCCCTTTCACGCCTAATATTCTCTTCGTGAGTGTGCACTCTTCATTGTTGTGTTACTTGATTATATTCTTCTGATTAACATTTTCTGCTTAGCACTTGTGAGGTATTTGCTATAATCCTTGGATTATGTCTTTGACTTTTTTTTTCTTCTTATCCATCTTTTTAACATCCTTCAAAAAGAATGGATTTTATGTAGTCTTCCTATATCATCTTCAGCAAAAATATTGTACTGATTTACTATGTTTTTGCATAGGGATTAGAAGCTAGTAGAGCTTTAATCTTTTCCCTAAAACAGGAAGGGAAGTGGAGGCTGCGTGCTGGTCAGTGCAGCCTCTCTTTATGTACAGTCCACCCTGAGAATTATTTATAACTTTGAAATCCTTAAGGGAAAGAGACTGTGGATGCACAGCGTCCCTAGAAAATCTGAGATGCTCTATGCAAGGTTCAGGCCAAGGATTTCAGCTCCCACCTGGAATTCTCACACCACAGACACCTTTTCAAGATTTTATAGTAGGGACTTGCCTGAATTTTTTTTTCTTCAACCAGAAGAGTTGCAGAAGATTAAATAAATGTCCTGCCTAGTTTCCTGTTTTCCTACATCCTTCTCCTGACAAACAGAGCTGGAGTAATGGGAATCATAGAGCAGTGTTAGATCAATGATATACTCTTTTTTCACAAATGAAAAGTAAGGTGAAACGTCCACAGAGCTGGAACTATTCAGTGGGTTAAACATGCAGTGGAGAAACTTAAATGGCTAAGTGCAAGAAGGTTAAGCTTTCTAAGCACTCCTGAAGATCAATTTACCAGACACCTGCTGCTGTTTGCTTTCTGTTTTGTGGAAGTAGGTCAGGAAGCAACTAATGGACGTCTCACATGCTTGGCATTTATTATTTTTAGTCATTTTTTTTCCTTTTATTGATGGTTTTTACACACTGATGATGTTGAAAGCTGCCCTGAAGATATTTGCGTTCAAATAAGTCAAAGTCTGGCTATCCAGGAGGAAAGTCAGGTCATATAAAAGTCAAGATGTCCCCACACAATGAGACAGTTTGCTCTATGAAATAAGCCAATAACCCATTTGCTTGACAGATTGAAATGACAGATAAAATGCCTGAGGCATAGTCCTATTATATGAGTTCATCAGACTGCAGGCATAAATGGCTTTCCTTTATACCTATATTTGCCTTCAGGATGCTTTGGTTTTCTTGAGCTGTGAAAGTTGACGTGGGGATATTTATGTATCATTAGTTCTAAGGTAAAGGTGAGAACTGCAGGAAGGGTCCACAGCCATGCTACGTTAGAGTGACAGCGATACTGGCTAATTGGTTCCTTTAGGAATCTTACAGATGGGTTGAACACACATGATGTGTGAGCAAACACAGAAAAAATGACTGCAAAGCAGATCCACTTGGATACAACATATTAGCTGCAGAACAAAGCAGAACTGATGTAAAACTAGAAAATCAGGTATTGATCAAAACTCAGAAAACCTCCTTGTTCATGCTAGGAACCGATGTTGTAGAACTCCTCTGCAATAGATGTGGGCAAGGTAGAGAAAGCCTAGGTGGTTGTGTGCCAATGACTGCAGCAAAGTTTTCTTGTGATGAGAGTTCTTGACTTCCATTCAAAGCATTGGCAAAAGCTTAAGTTTTTTAGCTTACGTAAGTAGACAATTAGACCTTTTATATTTAGCTCATTCTCAGTGAGTACCTCTGGGATATAGCAATGTCATTTCTTCTTATCTGCATTAGCATGTGATAACAACCTCATTTGGTATGCATGAAAATAATGGTACAATTTGCCCATCATTCAGCAGACTAAAGATTGAGGAAAGATGTTTGAAAATTCCCCCCAAAAAAGCATGAAGAGATAAATTCAGTGCACCCAAAACACCAGCTATTTTTTCTAATATATTCAGACTGCATTGATGTCAGCAATGCTATGGGATACTTAAAGAATGTCCTAAGATATAAATAAAAATAATAATAATCATAAAAAACAACCTAAAGTGTTTATGTAGATAACCAAATTCTTTGTTGGTTGAAATGGCATCCACATCGTGGGTGAGTGGAATTGCTCTGTGCATTTTGCTACATCAGAATCTGGAATTGAACAGCATCGTGTCCTGACTGATTTTTAAACAGAAGTTTTACAATGGCAGTCTGAAATAATCTCATTTGTGGCCAGATGAATGCAGGCTTCCCTACTGATCTGTCTCCTGGAGGCTCATTTTTAGTTTTAGCAGTCTGGTGTATTCATACAAAGACTACAGTAGGATTCTTTCTGCTTTCATCTTAATGTCAGAAAAAGAAAAGTCAATGCATCAGGAGCTCTTTGAAGTAATTTTGGTGGTTTGAAAGAATGTTATTCATTGTCTGTGTCAATCATATTAACGCTTCCAATTATGCTCCTTGTCAGTGGGGACAAACAACAACTTTTACCTGAGAGTCTCTGCTGTTGTGGAAGAGGATTGTAGATTTTTTCCTGCCATGGGGATTTTTTTTTTTAACTGGTCATTTTTAATTTTTTTAATTGGTCATTTCTGCCAATCTAAGATGGAAATGTGATTTTAGCGTCCATGGTCTCCATTTTGGGTGCAGACCTATTCCAGTATTAACCCTTTTACTTCTCTGAATAGCCATTAATCAGATTATATAGTTAATAAAACAACCTTAGATTTTAAATTGGAAAAAATGTAGGTTTCTGATACTTAATAACTAATAACTGTTGTAATAAATCGCCGAATTAAGGTGCATCCCCTAAGTTATTAAGTAATCCTTATTGTTAGCAGTACTTTTTCTACACAGCCATGAAAGCTTGATAAAGGATTAAAGATCAATCATGACCATGTGAGCACATGATGATATATTTCTATTTTTAATTCTTTCAGGCTACATTTTGGCAACTGCATAACGCTAGCAAAGGACATAACCAGAATTACAGATACCTTTAGACAGTAAGAAAAGCAGTGCAATAACCTTTGTAAAAATTGCTCTTCAGGGGAAAATGTGACTTTAGTCACTTGTAGAAAATGTGGTCTTTTTTTCCTTTTTGGTCACTACAGTGCCATTAAGAAAGGGAGTTGAGCAGTTTTGTAGGAAATAAGAGACAGTGCAAAGACAACAAGAATATCTTTGTTGAGAAAGACGCTTCCCAAAGCTACAAAGAGAGATGGTTGAAGAATGAGGGTGATTTCAAAATATCTGAATTCTCCTGGGGTGCCTTGGCTTACATGCGTTTACTCCCGGCTTGAAGGTGGCGTCGTCTTCAGGAACAGAAGCCACATTTGTTGCTGTCCTGTTGCCAGATGGCTACATGTCCTGGGTTGGCTTTGAACCTGTCAAAATATATAAGGGTGATTTCATGTGAAAAACTAGATCAGATGAGATACTCGCCATGCGGTTTTCTTCTGGACTATCTAGTTATTTAAGCTTTATGGCAAGGCTGTAATGTAATGTAGCAGCTACTGACCAGATTTAGGATTTTATGTAGTATGCACTTGTGCACTGTTCTAACAGAACATAGAATAAAGAGATGAAAACAAGACACAAGTTGTGTTGTGCCTGGACACGCCACATAAGCCTTCAGTAGAAATAGGCACTGGAGCTCCTTTGCCAGTGTTACAGAAAGGCAAACGATCTGCAGACATAAACTGAAGAGACAGGCTGATGTTTATGGTTTCTTGCTTCACACTTGAGCAGGTCCAGAGAAGCTCCTGGGAATTACTTCAGCAGCCTGAGGCTCCCTGGCTGCTTCTGAACAGAGAGATCTGATGAGCTCTTCAGGGGAAGAATGAGGTGAAAACCATTCCGATCCGTCCATAGGCAGTCTGGTCCTATTCAGTTCTAGAGGTAGCAAGCCTTGTGTGTAGAGTATCATCCAGTGCTTTTTCTGAAGTCATTCTCACAGACTCTACAACAGAGTCTACAACTTTACAGCTTGGCCAGACTGTAGACACTGCTTTTCAAAGGTCATTCGAATGGACTTACAGTGCTGTAATGCTGTACCAGAGCACTTGCTGATGTGCAGCTTATCACAGATGCTGCTGCGCTGCTAGTATTGGGTAGGTGCTCTTCAGTTTATGGCTCCATTCCCAGCATGAATTCCTGGGCATTTTTAGGCATGCCACTCTCAGAATCAGCAAAACGTAGACAATATTGTGACCTTGCTTGATGTGGAAGGGGAAGACACAAATCCATATATAACCAGCATGTGCTTGTTGTTGGTGATGGGAGGAGGCAGTTACTGGGGAAGAAATTGCGTGCACAGTTTTATGAGACCATTGTATTCCTGCACTGAAAGCAAGGCTCTGTCCTCAGATGAGAAATAATTGGTAATTCAGATTTTCACAGCACGTAGTTAAATGAATATCTCTTGTCCATGCAAGGGATGGTAACCTAGAACATCTCAGTCAACTCGGATCTTTCTGCAAGCTGCTACAAGCACTTTCTGCTGAGAAGAAAAAAGCCTGAACAAACAGCATCAGAAAGTCACTGAAAACAGGCAAACTATATGTATATTATTAATCTTGAGCAGAGAAATTTCTTCAGCACTTTTTAATAAAATGTCTATACTGTCCCACTGTGTGTGATAATATCTCCTTTTGTTCTGGAAGGAAGGTTCTGAATATTAGGATTAATATTAGTCTTAATATTAGGATAGAAACATTCACTAGTTATTACTCTCATTTTGAACATGTATTTAAGTCATTATCTGAAGTTGGTTTTTGTCAGTTAAATTATATTAGATTCTCATTAAGAGACTGATTCTGTGGAGCCTGAGTTCCTGCAGTGATGCCCTCAGCACATTAGGGACATATCTCAGCACTGAGCAGGAACAAACTCTTAACTTTTGAAGAGTTTTTTTATTTGGCTTCAAGAGAGTTTAGAAAGGCTTTGGCTGATTCTGTGTAGGACTCAGGGATGAGTGTGTTTATGAAATCAGAAGAAAAACAGAAGAGAAATGAAGCCCTGGAAATTGTAGACGCCTTCTCTTAAAATCCAATTATCTGCTGGGAAACAAGAAGCAAGAAGAGAATAATTGAATGGGACAGTACAGAAAATCTGTCTTTGTGGTGCATCGAGCAGGACATATTTCAGCTGCCTGGCTGTTACACAAGCATCGTTATTTATCTGTTGGTAACTTGCTTCTGACATTATCACTAAATTGGTACTACAGCCTGTTGTCCATCATTCGTGTTCATTTGAAGATGCAGAATCTAATACTTGGCCTCTTTTACTTGGCTAGCACAGCAAACCAAACAACCTTAAGTTGTCTTGGAAAATAATTCAGCTCCCAGAAATTAAACATGTATTGTCAAAATCTGTTTAATCATCTAGAGTTTTCTTCTCAAAACAAAATACCTCTTAAATGGAATTACCTTTAAATGCCAACTTCATTTTGATCAGTAAAGTCCTGGCTGAGAAGCAGAGTGGCCAGTGCTGGCCTACTGTTGTGAAGGGTGTTTTGAGGAAGGAGATGTTCAGAGTCTGAGAGACCTAAGGAAATGGCCACTGTCAGAAGGCAGAGAAGATGAAGCTGGAGCAGTCTACACCTATCGTAGGCCTAGTGTTGGCAACTTATTTCCAGAGAAAAGTAGAATTTGAGGCCAGACTGTGACCAGCTGCCGTTTCTGTCCCAAGTCTCCTTTCGGAGAAAGACAACTATAAGCTTTTCTTGTCCTCCCTGTTGCCACCAGCTCCTGGGATATTGCAGGTGTGTGGGTATTTCTGGAAGTAAGTTTTATTATGTTTTGCAGTTTCCGTCAAAGCATACTGCACGGAACCTTATTTTATTATGGTAGGTTCATGGTGGTTGATTATCTAGATATTAAAATGTGAAACAAAATATTGGCGTGTAGTATAGTTGGCAATGCTGACTTTTAATATTATAATAATTAAAGCTATTGCTGTCATCTCATTAGTGATGGCTGGAAAACTGAGGGACAGGAATTGTCAACAATTTCAGCAAGGGTTATGTTTTTTTCTTTTTTCTTTTTAATTGTTGTGCTCATCTTGACCTGTGCTCCAGCTGCATGTGTAAAGAGAGATTTGGAGAGATATGATACTGGCAGTGGTGTGGGAAGGAATTATAGTCAGGTGGTGGATACACTTGTTACATCCTCCTTGCCATTTCAGTAAAAAAAAGAAAACGCACAGATCGAAAATAAATTGGCAGTAGGTTGGTTAAGCAAAATATTGGTAACAGATCTTCAGTCTGATAAAAGATGTAGCATAAATAGTACATAAATCTTTGCATTACTAGTAATGTGACATTTTAAAACATATATTTTAAAGGAAGCCCAGTGAGCTAACCCTGCCTTGAACAGATTCAATAATACACAAGTTTCCTGTCCTCTTATCTGTTTAGTTAACTGGATTTGACTGTGAAAAATGGTTTTGCTTTGAAGAGTGCTTTAAAACAAAATCTAGTAAGCAGAATTTAGTTCGCATGAGGTATGCAGTTCTGAATACAAATCATCAATTTCTTAAGCGTGAGTGGACTTTTTTGTAGTATATATCTTTGGTGTGCTTATTACGGATTCTGGTGTGCTCAAGTTTTAAACCACAGTATTAAGTATGTGTTATAAAGAAGGAAAAGTACGTGTTATAAAGAAGGAAGTGCTGGGTAGAGTTAGAAAAAAACTAAACTTCATGTGTTTGTTTAAATTTTGATATGGGAAGTTTGATTCTTTTTTCATTGTGATCTGATGGTGCAGAAAGCAAAAAATAGCTGCTGATCACACTGGGCAGACCCCAGTCTGACACTCTGGAGAGCTCTTTTGGAAGATATATAACAGGGGAGTCCTAGTGGCTCCAAAACTCCAGAAAATAAACATTTTCATAAATGCAGCATATCTAGTTAGTATCACAGCAGCACCTAGGATTTCATCTGTTTTTCTCTTCTATTTTTTTCCTCTTTCTTTTTTCAAAAGTAAGTGAAGTTGAATAACAGAGGGAGTCATTGCATACCATATATGTCTTTTCTTCTAAAAATGTAAATTATCGTTATCAAGGGGCAATAATAAATACATATTACCATACAGTGTTTTATAATATGGTACTGTGCTTTGGTGAACCCCCAGTGGCACATCACCTCTGAGCAATGGCAATATGCATCTCAAAAAACCTCCCTTGGTGAGCAAGAGTCTGCAAGATATGGCACTCAGATTTAATGCAGAATCTCATCACCAAAGATAAAATGATTTTATGAAGGACAAAAAGTCTATTGGGGTTTGCTGGTGTATTTACATTTCCGTCTGGAATATAAATTGTGCTGAAGAGTGTGTTCATGCAGTTCTTTATGAATCTGCCAATGCTGAGCTCCTATCAGGCCAAGCAGCAGTTGACTCATGTGACCCTGGAGGAAAAATTGCTCAGAAGCTTAGTGTATTTTTAATGCTCAGTCAGGGATTACATCTGTGCCAGCACCAGCCCGGAGTCTTGGCTGCCTTATCAAAAGCAGAGATACTGGAGGGTTTCTTTTTCTTTTGGTAGATTTTCCTGTTAAAGGTGTTAAAGATCCTTGGATCACATTGAAAGAAGGAACAAAGCCGCTACAGAAAAGGAAAATGCTTTTACTTCTGGGACATGTAAACGGCTTATGAGATGCACATGCACAGAGTTCGATATATGTACTGCAGGAAGGGAGTGTGTAATCCAGGTAGAGAGCAGAAAACCAGTTGGAATGACATCAGAAACACAGGGCTTAATAGAACGAAAAATATTGTTTTGTAAAGCCTTAGTACAAACCAAAGTACAACTGTTTATATGTATTACCCACTGTAAACACGGGAATAATCTGGCTGGGGTGACTTAATGGAAAACATAACTGCTTGAAATTCAGATAAATCGGTCTAGCATGTAAAAATGGAGGGGGTAGGGGGGAAAAAACTTTTGGGGTTGACTAGAATGTTGGGTGGCATAGTAAAATTATCATTGTAATTGGACAGCATGAATACACAGCTGCAATTCCACATAGACACAAATGGACCTTCTGAATAGAAAATTAGAGAAACACTGGAACTTTTGAAATCATTCCTCAGTAAGGCCTGGGAGCCCAGGAAAGTGCTGTTGCAACAGTGACTGCGATCGCTTATGCTCTAGCTGAGAAGGAGGTTGATGGAAACAGTAAACATTTTAACGATCACAGTGGTGAAAGCTCCACATATTTAAATTAGTAGCATTAACGTGCAGATTTTAGAGTGTATTTAGAGACCTGAGTAAGGACAGTGTGCTCCTGGAGCTTCTACATGCATGCATTCTTGCATATGCTAACAGGAATGTAGCAGATTCCCTCGTGTTGGGAATGCTCTGATCTCCACCCTGAAATCCCACCCTGGAGCCTCAGTACAATGACTGAGACAGACAGCTGGATTATTCAATTTTAATAACAAATACCAACTTGTCTCTATTTTCAGCTCTCTTGTAGGGGATGTCCTGGTTTTCTATGGGAATATTTGCTGCTATTCTTACTCATTTACAAAATCAGTTTTGAACACATTTGTCAGTTTACATCTGGATACTAGGAATTGTCACTTACATTGTTTGATAGCCTCTTATTGGGAGGCTTGAATCCTTGAAACTTCTAGGCAGTAGAGTAACGAAATGTGATAGCGAGCATTTCATTTCTAGCCTGAATGATAAGGTGGCATTCCTGTGAACCTGTGGGCATTTTTTTTTTCCTTAAATATTTCTCATGAAGAAATCCTACCTCCGTATAACAGTTGCACAACACGAGGGCTTCAGTCAGGAGAAAAAAAAATCGTGGTTCTCTTTTTATCCCGTTAAGCTACCTCTTCACATCTCCAGTTATGGTTTACTTCAGAACCAACTGGCAACAAACCCATTCTTCTTTTGTTGGTGTTTCTGAGCAGCTGTGTGTTGGCTGCAAAGAAGCATGTGTATGTATACTCCTCTTTACAGCCAAAACACGGTTTTGCTTAAGCAGTCTGACACTTATCTACTTTGTATTTTGACACCACTGGCAGTCTACAAAATGTTTACTCTGTATGTTCTTGTGCATCATCTTGGAGGGATAAGTAATACTTTATAAGTGCTGATGTTGTCTCACAGTAACAGATTTCTTCTAGTCCCATAGTTCTTGCAGTAGTACCAAATACAAAGTTCTCTGCTCTTTTCTTATTCATTTTTTTTTCTTTGAATCTTACAGCAGAATAAATTTGAAGTCTATTTGGTTGAATTTTACATTGCAGCTGAACACACTATTTTTTTTGCCACTCTTGTGTACTCTCAGCTGGCATCAGTGACCTTCCACCCTGTTCTGTTTGGTTACTTTTCCACTTCAAATACTTAAAATCTTTTAAAAACTAAAGGTTTGGTTTGTTCATCTGTGAGAACTCAGCGATGACACTGTTTTGCTTTATTTATCTGTTTTAATTTGAAGATACAGACGAGACGTCTTTACCTTGTTAAGATGCAGTCTTAACGGAGGTAGCTTATAGTTTGTATGCTATGTGTATAGGTTCAGTGTGCATGCAGAATCTTTTTGCCCATTGTGAGAACTTCTTTGGAATATTTGAAATCTGTTTTGGTATTTATGGATTTGTTTTGTTTCTCCTAACTGTGTGTGAAAAAATAAAAATAAACAGTTTAGTTTGTCACAGTTGACTCCAGGACAAAGGTGTTCCATTTATGATGGATCTGTGCAGTTACTGTCACCTAATGAATTCAAATGTAAAGCATTCACAGAGAATTTCAAGCAGCACCAGCTCTAATTGCCTTGTTAATCTTACAGAATGATGTCCTTTTCTAACTTTTGTTTAGAGTCAGTCAGCATAAAAACATTCTTCCTGCTGAAAAAACTTCATAGGCAAAGTTCAAGTGAGCAATTAGTGATTGCATCTGTTTTTGAGTTATTTTCTCAGCTTGTGGTAGTTCAGTTAATAACCTTTTAAAATTCTGAAGTATATCCCCAGGCAGCTGTAGTTCTGTTTCCCAAATCTACTGCGATGTTCAAAGTGCTCGCCTTTCTGGGACCATCTGTTTCTCTTCTCCAAAGACTCTGTAAAATCCTTGGCAACCCCTTGAATGAATCTCATGCTTCCTAACATGGAAGAGTATCGAATGAATGCACAAACTGAAAAATTATGGGAAGAGTCTAATTGATATTAAAGCTGGTTTGCATTCAGTGACCATTGAAAGAATAAATGTTATGCCTCAAAGCACCTCAGTGAAGCATTATGTACATTTATCAGCAGAGCACATAAAAATCCGTGCCAAAAATACCAGCAAACTTCCTAAAACTGGCATGGCATTAACAAGGATCTATCTTAATTCTGAATGAGGACATAAAATACCCAAATGGCATCAAGACTACATGTTTCTTAAATTATTCCATAAGTGTATCTAGGGAGTCAATCAAAAGTTTTCATTCTAATATCCCTAGATAGGAACTAGGAGCTCTTGGATATGAGTCTTTGTGTTGTGTGCTGTTTGTCTTAATACTGAAGATTGTCCTAGATGTTGCCTACATATTGGTATTGTCAGTCATGGCTTTCTGGATGTATCTAAAAGTTGAAGTTGAATATGATAAATCAAAAAGATAAATTAATATACTGACATAAATCCACAAAATAGTGGCAAGAAACTGTGGTCCTGGTTAAAAGAAATTAGACAGCTATTAAAGACTTTGAAAAGCTGTGTCATTTTTGTAAATACACAAAAATTAAAGCATTTGGAATTATTCACCTTACCCAAGTTTCTTCCTCTGTGTTCCAGACAGCTGGTGAGCAAATGCTTTCACTGAGAGGGTCAACTCTGCAACTATGCAGAGGAGCTGTGCCTATACAGAGTTACTCAACATTTTTACAATTTTAAAAATATGCTGTCATTTCTGTTGCTACCTTGAATTTTGTTAGGAAAAGAAGGGCTCTCGGGCCAGCTTTTTTTTTTTTTTTTTTTCACAGAGATTATCAAACTTTGGCTGTGTACTCACTAAGTTGTGCAAAGAGCATTTCTCCTGTCTCCAGGAAGCTGAAAGCCATTCCTGCACCGCATCTGCGATTCTTAGGCATCCAGTTATTTCTAAATCCCTGAATCATATTTTATGCTTTTGATCAGTTGTTTCTTGCCTAAACCCACCATGACCACATGGAAGAATAGAGAACACATTCCTGTTGTTTGACCTACTGTAAATCTGTGCTGATGATTATTTCATCCCAGCATGTCTCTTCACCTGCGCTGAGTCTTGGAAACACGAGGGTGAGGCAGGTATTGCATCCTCAGTGTCAAAGGTTTGGCTGAGATGCTGAGTGCTAGGCACCTAAATCACTGACAAGGCTGATATCCTGGGCTCTCTAGCTATCTATCATTCATGGCTCCTCCACTGGGGCTGCATAGGCTATTGATCCAAGCAGTTGCCTGAATATGCTTGTCTGTTCATTGATTATCTAGGGAACATAAGGAGACTAGAACTTAACTTATCCCTAGACAATGGAATTATTTCCCTTATGCAACTATGGCATATGGCATAGTATGATGGAAACACACCTCAATGTCTATGCTTTTTAACTTGTCAATTTGCAGTCTCTGTAGACTAACTCAAACTAGCCTCAAACTGGCTGCTCCATTAGCCTGAATTTATATACATATATATACACATAAAAATGTATAAAATATGTAAGTATATAAACATAATTTTGCAGTTTTTAATAATAGATTCTTATGTGTTAGAACAATTTCTTACAAATCTGTAACAATTGCTTGTATAACCAGAGGTCAGTTATGTGGTGGGGTGTCCTGGCCCAGGTCCCTACCTCCATATGTTCAGACAGTGCTTCTCAAAAATGCTCTGCTTTCCATCCAGGAATGCAGCCAGATCCTTTGTATTGAAGTGTCTGTCTCAGACTGCAAATACCCTATGGTGAGCCTTGCACAAGTGTGCACCTGATTGAATATGCGTTCCCACTGATGATATAATTTGGCTTTGAATTTGTGCAAACAGCTACCTTGTACGTCCTGTTCCTCTGTGTTTCCGTGCTCGCTCAGGTATGAAATTGCTACATACCGCTCAGGGAGTGTGCTTATTTTTAATAACAACCAACCTTTCCTTATCATCAGTGCTCTGTATCTGGGACAACATACTACTCATTCTTCCACTGGCAAACAGTGTTCTGTAGATTTTGCTACATCTAACTGGTAAACAGTGACATCAATATGTGAAAGAGCTCCTTCAGGCACAGACTCTATCCAGCCTACCTTCCTGTAGCTCATATGAACCCTTGCATTGTCAGCTAGTGTGACTTACACCTTTCATTCAGTACAATCTTTCTTCCTTTTATCATTTTGAAAAAAAATACATAATAATAAACCTTATTTAAACAGTAAAACGTTATTGTATTGTTAGACGTATACTGGATGAAAAAAAAAGATTCCTTGGCACATACCATCTCTTAAAGATGCGATATCTTTCTCACCATATGCTTGCTCCCTTCTTTGTTCCTGGCATTGAAGGCGGGATGCCCCTCCCAACTCTTACATTCCTTACAAGTCTTCCTTCCTGATCACATATTTAACAGAAGTGCAATTTTGGGAAAAGAGATCAGTACGTCTGTCATGATCACTCTCCTCTCACCCATTCATCTCATTCATTTGATTGATAAAGTTGTTAGAAAATGCAAATGTACCCAAGAGGATGCTTCCTCTTTCTTGGTGACTTAGAGCTCTACGTTGTCAGAAGTTTTTATAAAATCAAATATCTTAAGGAGTTCTCACTGTACCTTCATCTTATCAGCCACACAGGTTTCACAGACCGAAGATGATAGCACTAGCATTTGGCATGCTTATCCCAGTTATCTCCTCTCTACTTGTTATCACTTTGGCAACCTGGGGAAATTATGTGAGTGTTGGTCTTCCATTGGGAAAGAAGAAGCAGGTTAAAAGAGTGACTCTAGCAGGTGAAGTTGAGCCCTTGGTACTTTGAATCTCATTCTTTGTTTCATAACAAAGAACCTGAAGTTATTGTAAAGGAAACTGTGCCCTATTGTGCTCACTCACCAGATAAGAGACAAACCAAGAACTATATGTATCTTCATCCCTTGAACAATCTCTGTGCATTGGTATCCTATTTCAAGAGATAGGGGAGTTTTCCTCTGTAGGTGCAATCCTGCAATTGCATTCAAGAAAATGAATGCCCGCACACAGATGCAGACTCTCTGAAATCAACCCACTATGGTGAAGGATGTATATTACTATTACAGGCTATGCAGTGTGAGAGACTTGGGAAAGAAACGTGACTTAGAACACAGAATTATTTTCTAGTCTCATTTTAGATCTGACATAACTCTGCCACTTTCAAAAACATGCTTACTCATGTCTTTGATTTATCTGTATTATTCAGTCTCTAGACCTTGTTTGTGGTTCCTTATGCAAAATTCAACACAGTTGCTAAATTTGTGGCCCTTGTGTTTGCATTTCATTTTCTCATCAAATACTTTTTTTGCATCGGTATTATAAAATATTCTCAAAGGGCAGAATTAATATTTCATGAGTACATTCAACTACAGCTAACATTACTGATCAAGAAAGTCTGTTTTAATATAGTGTGTGATTACAGTCAATGTGGTCTTTAACCAAAACCTGTTGAGTAGAAAATGCCCAAGGACTTAGACAGTCTTTGACTCAGACTTTTATGTGAACATTTTTATGTGTATCTGACAGTCAAGACTATTTTAGCCTGTGATATCTGTCTCTCATGGAAAGTTAGAGCATGTGTACTCTTTGGGAGAAGAAAAGGTTAGCTTAAGAAAAAAATACAAGACTAAATCATTGCTAGTTATATATGATATTTGCAATAAAAAAAAAAAGTCACTGGTTATCTTCCTACGCCTACTGTTAGATTTAAAAAGCGATCATCACCTAGATCGCTGTAATTTTGATACAGAAAGAACACTTCCTGATTTCTTTATTTTATGTTATTTTATTTTATTTAAATTATCTTCGAAAATTAGTGTGATTAGCTTCTCTAGCTGGTTATGCAGTTCCAAGGGCAAAATGATTTTTTTTTTGTCTCCAAAGTCTAATATAGATAATGGGGGTCATAGGGATGCTAGCTGAATGTACAGAAGGTATGGGAAGGCATATAAGGTAGAAAGGTAGCTGTGTTGATAAGCAAAACCAAACAAGTCCCTAGCGAGGTAAAAGTGGCCTAAACTTTCATGAGTGTGGAGAAAGAGAAGAGCTTTCATGTGAACAAAGCAATTGAAATTTAGACAAGTATGTTTTGAGAGTAGTGTAACAAGGGATCGAGGAAGTCAAGCCAAAAATGATTTGACCTCAAAAGGTGAAGTTACCTTAAGATTTATTAATAATTTTCAGATTTATGGGATTTTGTTTTCCTAATGTTAAAATAATTATGTGTTCATATACTGAATATTGAAAATCTTCCACCTGTAGACACACACAGGGCTCAGCAGGGATGGCTCTGGCTTAGATGATGGTTGGATAATCTTGATATTGACGTTTTTTCCATTCAGTGCACTACTGATGTCTTGATAGGATACATTTTTGACATTTAAATATTCATTGTTATTAGAGATATTACTGACTTCCACTTTCACTATGTTCCTTTCAAAAAAAAAAAAAAGAAAAAGAATAAAAAATGACGCAGAGGAATCCTCTGCCTCTTTTGGCAAAAAAAAAAAAAAAAAAAAAAACTTTCCACAAATTAAGCTAGCACCAGCTAGACAATTATCCTGCAAGTGAATATCCATTCCTACCTTGTGACCTGTTGATTTCAGTGCATCAGCCTGGGCAGCGGGGTTAGATCCTTGAAGAATCAACTTATTTCATCTTTTGCATTGAAATATTATTTTTTCAGCCAGAAATCTCTTCAGCTTAAGCTGTGCTGGCTTAGATTTTGAACCTAAGGAAGCTTAGTAAATGTGGACATCAAAAAGAAAAGCAAAACAAAATCTAAAATAAAAATATGTTAATTATTTTTTTCTGTTTTCAAATATTCCGCATTTTTGCTATTGTTAAAAATCTCAAAGAAAGGCAACGTAAGACTTTCTAAAGAACTTTTCTGACCTATAGTTGCCCTTACCTGCCTACCAGATGTCAGTAGGACCCAAAGGTTCCTTGAACGTAAAGAAAGAGAAAGTCAACTGTAGAAACAAACAACACAAAAGATCCACATCAAAACCAAGCCTTTATCAGAGGAGCCAAACTCCTGCTCAGAAGCAGATGGATTATTTTAAGGCAAGTATCAAACCAGAGATTGGTATCTCTGAGCTAAAATCTCTACACAAAACAAAAATGACAATTCCTCTCTTGGAGAATTTCCAGTTAAAGACCCCTGCAGTTCATCATGCAGTGAAAGTGTTATCCCTTGTGTTTCTGCATCTACCAGGTAAAAACTTTCTTGTTTTGTGTGCAGTGGAGCCTGTCTCTGCAAAGCCTGTGAGGCGTTCCAGCGTGATGGTGCGAGGATGGGAGCAGAGTCAAACACAGCTTCCCCATATCAGCAATCCACGCTAATCTTGGTGACTCTTGCCCTTCTTTTGATATGAAATATTACTGGGTAGTCTCAGTATTTTAATTATACTAAAATTGATTAAATCAAGCTCTGGAGAAGCTCTTCCGATCCTGGAATAGCAGCAGAGCTGTATGAAGCGCTTTGGTTGAATAGGTCTCTTCTCTGTCTTTAAAGCCACAGCCACATGGATTTGGAGACCTTCCACGAACATACGGTTTCATATATTCCTCATGGACAGTCATAGCTCCACTGGCTTCATGATATTTGATGCCTCTGGTGCATGTAGTCAAGAAGCAGCTTCCAAGTTAGTCCTGTTGGGACCTTCTATAGGGGTTTCTGTATTTTCTTTGGTCCGGTTCATGGGTGCTACCAGTGAAAGAAGGATACTATCTTTATCTGAATCAGTCTGGCCAGGATGGAAAGAGGCTGTTTTGTGTCATATAATAATTTCCCCTAGGAGAGGAAGTTGTCTTTTTTTCTTTTTCTTTTTCTTTTTTGTGATCAAAATGTGTTTTATAATGTGCTGTAGATGCCCAAGTGTATTTCTTAGGACTCTGTCCACACTGGTTATTGCATGTGTTTTTCTTTGTAGAAAGTATCTTTGCAGAACTGAGAATCTGGAGCACTCTGACATGAATTAACAAGCAACTGTTCATTTTCTATAGAGGTTCTTGCTGGCTTTCTCCTTTCATATGGTGGACTGTCCATATATCTGATTATGGTTCCATTGCTCTTCACTATGTGTATTACGTGAGGGAAATCCATTAGCTAGGAGGCGTTATCTTTGGGAAATACTTGAAGATTTTATTTAGTGCAGTCATAAGTGTCAAAACAGCTAATTGAATGCTTTCATCTCCATGACTAATGAAAGATTAAATTACTGCAGAAACATGTCACAGGATTCTACAAATTGTAACTAAAAATAACAACCTTATTACATTTAAAGATAGTTAAATGTCAGTGCAGGAAGTGTCTCAATGCAGAGAGCATTGCAAATGCTTAAGAAAAGCACCACCACTGCACGTTTTGGTGTCTTAAGGCATAGAGACAGCTCCTGGGCAAAATCCTCAGAGCTGGGACCAGAGCCTGCTTATCAGCAGGTTGTCCCAGTGGGCTTCCTGTAGGAACAACAAAGCATTTAGGCATTAGGAGGAAAAATAATTGAGTGTGTGTCAGCTGGTACTGACTGCTCTTTGAGAGAGCATGCTGCTCTGCTGCTTGACTTGTGCTTGTCCCTAATATTCCTTTCCTTCTCCCAAGTTCTGTAGGACTCAATATAACCGGGAAAAAAAATGTCGTAGGCATTCTTCAAAGGAATTGTGTACTAGTAACAGATCTATGGTTGCAGTGGCAGCTATGTAAACATAGCAAAAAATCAGTCTTATGAATCAGCTCAATTCATTCATCCTATCTAGAAATCTGTCACCCAGCAGCTAATGGTAATTCTCATCACCTTACCCCAATCCACTGCTTCTTTGACCTTTCCATGTTCCTCTTAGTCTTCATTTTGCTAACGTTGATTTTTGTTTTGTTTGTTCTTCTGATTCTTTGGTTTGTTTTGCCCAAAACTTGTAAACAGTATCCGATTCTTTCGTAAAAAAATACATTTACCATCTTTTCCCCAAGGAAGTGTCTTTTGATAAAATACTGATGACTTTTGTATTGAGTTTGCATGCTTTACCACTGCGTGAGATAACCACGAAGGTTTTATTTTTCTTGTTTGCATGTGAAGAACTGAAGTGAATTGCAATTTTCTTTGGATAAATCCAAGTTTCATGGGAATGAGTAGCTGATTTGGAGGCAGAAGAAGATTTTGAGTTCCAGAGGGAGAATGGAAGTAGGGTACATAGGGCTGTATGTACCCTCTCCTGTCTGAAAGAACGTCACTCATGCAAATAATGTATAATACAGTAGATATTTATGACTCTTCTAAAAAAGAATGTGCCCGTATGTATAGAATAAATAGAAAATCTATGGCATAAACCTATATTCTATGCTTAGCTACTGCCTTAATCTGTGATTCTAAACCCATTCTGAATAAAACCAATTCTCATGGCAGGATGAAATTTGGTAGGCTGTTTATTCACTGCTGGCATCCTTTTATCTGCCCCTTAGAAAATCATATTCCAATTATCAAGACATAGGCATAGATTTTAAGTGGAATCCCATTAACCTCTTTTCTATTCCCGGTCTATTACTTTTTTCAAATATTACCATGGTAGAGATTCCTGATAGATTTTCTTTGTATTTCCTTTGCACTATTCTTACTTAGGAAGATAAACAGGGAAAAATTTGAGGACAATTTTCCAAAAGGAGTTTTTTAAGCTACTGTTTATTGGAGATGGGTGGCTGGGTGGGTAGGGAAAGTGTACAAACTTAGTTTCTACTTTTCAATTGTCATTTACATATTTCTTCTTACCTTTCACCCAGCTGGTTTGTTCAGTTGTTATGAGAATTATGACAAGCACTTCTAATTGTTTTCTCACAACAAATATGATTTTTATTCCAGAAGTCACTGCTAATTTTAGGTCCCTGTTTGATTCCTCTGTATTTGTCATTCTGTCTAATCTAGTTGTCTCCCAACTCAGATGTGACATTTCTGGAATTATGTTAATATATACTAATTTTCTCAAATCCACCCAGGGACAGTTTTGCTTCCTCTGCTTGATGGCCACAAATGCCTTCAGATCTGCTGATCTGGCAGAAGTGGACTCAGATCATTAAGCAATTTGGGACCACGTTATTGGGGCTCCACCTTACAGCAGATGAGAGCAGAATGCCAATGGCATTATAACTTCTCCACGTTACTTCTCCAGAAGCTAGGGAAAAGAAATTAGAAAGATGGTTGATATGGGCAAAAAAAAGAGCTTTTAAAATGATCATGTTGCCTGTTTTTATAAGGGTAAGATTGCCATGCATTTGTTCCTGTAAATATATCCCTCAGAAAAGAATATGGGAACTTAAATCATTGAAACCTCTTTATAACCACCTTGAATACCTACCTGGAAGAGGGTATTCATTGTACCCTATTCTAAAATTCCTCCCCCTTTATTGGAAGAGGTCTTATTTATCGGAGTGGATTATAAGACAGTCTAAAGTATTTGTTGTTGAGTTGGAAGTAACTTTATATTTAATTTCTGTTTAAAACTATCATGGATTGATGTAATCTCTAATAACGTAGGAATCTCTTGAGGGGGACTGCTTTAACTTCTGAGTAGAAATCAGAGGCACAGTGTTTGTGTGTACATATATATGTATAAATAAATATTTTTTGAAGCAGGTTATTTCCTGACTTTATCAGAACTTTATTTGTTTTTTGTTTGTTTGTTTGTTGTTGTTGCTGTTGCTTTTTTCTTATGGATTTTAAAGATTGAATAGACCAAAGCTTTGGATGTTTGCTGTAAGTAAATAATGATATTTAGGTCACAGACAGGCTTCAGTTTACCCAGGCTAAATAGGGGATGGCTGTTAGGGTATTCTGTGAGCCAGAGAGTTCCTGTTACAATAAGAACAGATCCACTGGCATGAACTTTGATTATTTGTGCAACAGCATGTGGCAGGAAAGCCTGAGAAAGAAGAAGCATCCTGCATAACCCGGTTGTCGACCATCTCTTTCCTGTGGTTTTCTGTACTTCAGCTAATGTAGAGTTTAGAAGTTGTTCCTGAAAATTAGACTAATTTTAACTTCTAGAAGAAAAGGCATGTAAAATTGGTGAGCTGGCTTTATGCCAAATTATTTTCAGACTTATTCGTACTGTAGTTGAGTTTGCCAAAACGCTTAATGCTCTTAATGGTCAGCGATAAGTTCTGCCCTCAGTAATCTTACTTGGACCAATCACCATGAGTGTGGCAAATTCTTTACACGGAAGGATTTCGTTTTGGATACTAGCTATACCAAGGGTAGAAACTAGATTTATGCATTTACTTTAAAAAAACAATAGTAAAAATGTTGCTTTCAGAGAATGCACTTTTTCATACTGCCTTAAGTTCCATGCAAAGCAAGTATTTTCTAGTAGTGTTGTTTTAACAACATCTTACATAATAATGATTTATTTGGCTTGAAGATTACTGTGCAGACAATTAGCAAGAAACATCTCTTTTTAAAGTAATTTGTTATTTCTGCATATTATAGGAATGAGGTCTTGATTATTGCATTAGACATTTAAATGAAGAATAATGAAAAAAAGCTTCCAAAACATAATAGTTGTGGTCGCTGGGTATTTTTTGCATCATTACTTCCATGCTGTGTTCTTATTGAAACTGAATCTCTGAGTTTTCTGACATTTTTTCAAGCATTTACCATTATTATTAATGTCTGTATCTTTTTATGGCCTTAAAAAGTATGTTTCTCCATTATTCATCTACACCGCCTGTGGCAGGCATACAGTAACCAAAACCAAGTTTGCAAGGAGCTTTGTGGCCTTCTTGAAAGCCATGTGCCAAGGATATATATCTAAGAATAAAGCCCCCCCACACCCCCAAAAAAAGGGGTAATAGCAGAGAAAAACAATTCCTTCTTGAAATTTTGAAAAATTCTTATTTTCTTGCATTTCGTTCTTGCAGCGTTGTGCTACCCCTTTAATTAAAAATCATTTACAGAAGATAACTTCCCCTAGGGTTTTTATAAAATGTAGATTATGAATGAGAGGAAACTTCTCCCAGATTCTGAGAATGAATATAAATAAGTTAATGAAAACTGTTTTAAAAGGTTGATGGTTGAATTCTTTCTTCAGATTTCTGAATGAGGACCCTCTGTGAATGGTACAAATATGCCTGTGCTCAGAAATAATTTAGTCTTTTCTGGGCTTGTTCCATGAGCATCTGTCTGAATATATGTACTTCATAGTGAAGTACAATTGGTTGAAATGAAAGGGGTTGATATCGCAATATCACCAGCTACATCTGAGAACTAATAATGGCATTTATTGTTTTGCTTAGAACTTTGCCTAAATCTTTTATTTGTCAACTCTGTATAATAGTGTCTAAGAATGATAGAGTACACTAAAATAGTTCAGTTGGAACGGACCTACAAAGATCAAGTCCAGCTGCACTGAAAAATCTCTTCTGTTGCCAATTATTTCCTATAATGTAGGTAGCCATTGTGAGTAATCTGATGAGTGCTTCAAAGAGCTCTCTTTACTTTCAAACTTACTTTTTTTTCCCCTCCTTTTTTTTTTTTTAATTATTTCTATTAACTGAATTAAAAGAATTAGCTCAAATACGCTGTAAATTGCTGTAACCTGCTCTAAATTAGTCCCACTTTGAGCAGTGTGCTGGGCCAGGAGACTTCCATCCTTTATTATGCTATGCTTCTCTGATTCCAAGTAAACCAGTGTTCCTAATACCCCATTTTACAATGCAACTGATTAAATTAAGCTTGATTTAGTTTTCTATAACAAGTTAGTTTGACATACTCAGGTAAAAATTAACAGATATTAAAAAAATCACCACATGTTAATAAAGAGCTCAGTCCAGCCTTGAGAAGTCCAAAGAACACGGGTGCTATGTGATACGTGTTTTTATTTTTTTATGGTCTGATTTATAAAAGGTCAGCAATCAAACTACTTCTATGACCCAATGTAGGGCAGAGAAACAATTGTGCAGTGAAAGGATTCTGCTAATAATAGTTCAAATCTGAACCAGCTGCACCTAGACTCTTGCTTGCCCTCCAACTTGCTATTTGCCCAGATTAGGCATATCATTTACTCAGTGCTTAGAGCAAATGGAAATGACTTCAGCGAATCTTGTGCTTACAAATGCTTTTGTTTAGTCTATTGCAGTGTCTATTAGAGGAACTCTCCTGTGCTTTCTAAATTGCAACAACTTTTTATAGAAATGATGCCGAATCATGATTTTTTTAAAGGGAGGACAGTCCAGTTTTGTTGTTGTTTTAATGCTGATAGTTATAAACACATATTTATTATTATTTATCATATGTAGTGTTACTGACCTTTTGTGCATATTTAACCAGTGAAATAATACAGGCCTAACAACTTCAAAATTTCCCATCATCATTTGTGGCTTGCCTGTAGGCTGAAATGTGTATCTTAGTAGTTTCAAATTACCTAAGGAATGAGAGAAACAAATCATAAGATGTTTTTCTAATATTTTATGTTGATTGTAAAGCTCTGGGTGTGAACTCTGTCTGCTAGCGTTCAGGTTGTGGGTGTATATTTCAGAATCTCATGGATTTATTCAATGCTGACTTAGAAAGCTGTTGGAACAAAAAAATCAAACTTTTTTTTGTGCATTTGTAATATCAGTGTGTGAAGTTTTCCTGGGTGCTGTTTTTTTTTGCAGTACATGATCTGTTTGAAGAAAGTCCTTGACTTTCAAAACACACTGCACTGTTTAATGTTTCAGGGCATTTGCCTGACTTCTATGATGTTCCTGCTAAGCACCCACTCGGATTGTGAGTCAGTAGTTTTTAAATGGGAATATATCTCAGATGTGAAATCCAGCTCTCTATTCATTCAATTAAATAGTTTTCACAATTGCTGTAATACTTCATTAGTTTTGGATAGTAGAGTCCTTGGGTCAAAAGAAACTATTGCATGTCTCCAGATTGCATCGATGTTTGAAAAAATTCTCATGGAAAAGGCTACTGCACTATGAGAAGCTTCCTTTGTCATTTTCTTTGCGCAGAAGCAAGCTAGCAACATGATGTTTAATATGTAGTCTTCCAGACTATGTATGATCAAGGATATTGCAGGAATGTCAAATCAAGGAGGGCCTGCAAAAGGCAAATGACTGGGCGTCCATTATGATCCACTGGTGCTCATCCATCCTGGTGCTGAAACAAGCACTCCACTGGGCTGGCGCCAGGGTTGGAGAGATTTGCCAAAAGCCACGAAACAGCTGACCAGATCCTACTGCAGACAATTCAGAAAGCTTTACAGATGATAGGAGCATTGCATTTGCAGACCAGTGCAGAACATCTGACTGTTTTACTTTTCTTACTTTGCTAATGAAATAATCCTATGACAAAACACATGCTGTAGCTGTGTCTCCATGTGGCAATTCTGTGTAGGTGGCTGGTTTGCTCCTTGGCAATCTTTTTCTTCTATAAATGGAGATAATTTCAGTTTGAAAGTCTTTGTTTTACTTTAGCATACAACAACGTCAGTGACTAAGGAGGTGTAATCTCCATGGAAGTCCTGTATGCATTTTTTCAGAGTAGCAGCTCTCTTAAAATACAGAACCAGAAGCTTTTTATTTATTTATTTATTTTAAAGGTGGTATATATGGAAAAATTCAGAGTAGATTCATTTCAAGGTATACAGACATACTTAATATCCTCACAAGGTATATAGACATACTTAATGTCCTCATATCCTTACTTCACTGTATTGATATAAGCTGAGAAATAGCAGAACTCTAATCTTCACTAGTGTTATTACATGGTGTTTTCCTGGAGTAAATTGTCTGTTTACCATCAGTTCCTTCTTCTTTGTTCTGCAGTACTAGTTGTTTGGTTGTTTTTTTTTTTTTAATTTTATTTTATTTTTATTTTTTTGTTTGTTTGTTTGTTTGATTTGGGGTTGATTCAATGTTATTTTCTTAGTATCAAATATTCTGCTGTAATGGAAAAATGAGGATATAATACATAGGTATAAGAAAGACTAAGTCTTCAATGCATTTTCTTCCATTTGACGTGAGGAAAATAATGTAGTCCAAATTGTTTAACTTCTTCTCTATTTTTTCCCCAAGGTTAGAGTTATCCCTTGTACAGGAGTTGAGGTTTACTTAAGTATTAAGTATCTGAAATTCAAAAGTACCCTAAAAGCAAATCCTCTAAAATATAAGCATTACTTCATGTTACCTAGAGTAATGAAAATGAGAGAAATAAGATGAGAAGTAGAATGTTAGAAGACTGGGATTTGTGTCTCCTGTGAGGTTTGAGAGAAAAGTTATTTTTGTCACTCTCCCTTGACTTGTTTTCCTGCTGCTTCTGAGTCAGAGGGGATTTGCACCTGTTATTGAAAGGTCGTATTTATAGCTTACAATCTTAGCTGACTACACAGGCCGTGACACTTTTGTCACCTACCTAATGGAGCAGCCTCCTTTCCAGTTTGCATTCAGTTCTTGGTAGAGAGAGGTACTGTGTGATCTGTCCCCTCAATGCATATGGTGCTTTTTAACAGTCTCGCATTGCAGGCACAAATGTTCTCCTCACTGAGAACACAATGAGCATCATAGGAGGTGAGAAAGGCTTTATTTGTATTCTCTTCTTTACTGTCATTCATTTTTCTGTGACTCTAACGTTAAATCAGTGGCAGCTAAACCATTTTTCAACCAACATTTCTCCAAAATTTTATCAGGATATGCAATGTTAGGGACATGGTTTAGTGGGTAATATTGGTGGTAGGGGAACGGTTGGACCAGATGATCATGGAGGTTTTTGCCAGCCTTAATGATTCTGTGAAGTTCTGTGATGTCTGCAGAGAAGATTAAAACTGAACTCAAGTCAATTCTTAATCCTTTTCTGTAAACTACTGATCCAGGTTCTTTTAAAAGGTTGTAACATGCTGGAGAAGCGATGGCTCAGGTAATGTGACATAGTTTCCTCATGGTGGAAACAATGATATTTTATTTGTTAATCTGTCTCAAAGTCATTAAAAAGTATTCCCTTAGAAGAAAGTTTGCTTCATTCTGACTTGTTATCCTGAAAAACTGAAAGTGTGGGGAGAGCCTTTTCCTTCACTCCTCCAAAAAAGGCAATATGAGATAGTGGTGTGACTGCCTGTACAATCAAAACAAGGATGTCATCAAGGCTGCACCCCAGCCGTAAGCAGCAGGAGGAAACGGCACACAGGGGCACCGCTGGTGCTAGGGCAGCAGCTACCATCAGTCACGCACTCCTCATTGCTACCCCAGTGCCCGGCACACGGATGCTCTCGGGTGTGCTTGTTCTTTGCTGTGCTGAGGTGACCATTTAAGTGGAAATGGGGAATTCTGGTGGGTTGGGGCTGGGGGGAGCTGCGAGGTGGAATGATAAAAGTTGTGGATTTTACTAGGACAGCTTTCTGTTGATGGAGGGACAATGCCTTGGAGCAGCAGAGGCAAATCTTTCCAGACTACCTCGGACTAAAATTTTCAATGTGACTTGTCCCCCTGTTGTTTCTGTTGTAGTTTTCCACAGGCCAGCAGCAGACTTGCACATTAAGTATAGGATGAGGTGCTCAGTGCTTTTAACTCACATAGTTTTAAGCCTTTCTGTGATTTATTAAAGATTTTGGATATCAGCTTAAGTGATTTCTGGTCAGGAATCTTCTTGCTGTAGGAGGTTGGGATGTGATTTTAGTTCATCCTTAAAGCTGTTACTCACACAGAGACTTGCCCTGTTTGTTGTCCTTTTGGCTGTTTTACCTGAGGGTCAGCTGTAGCAAACAGGCAATGCACTGGACATCCACACTACTCTGTTTTAGCAGTAATAGGAGATGAAGTAAACAGAAAACAGCTCTTGAGATGAAGTAAAGAGTAACTAGTCACACACATGCACTTACTTGATGTTTCTGCTTCTTAGTTCCTGGATGTTTGTCTGGCTTTTAAATTCCCCACAAAAAGAATAATCAATCTCTTCTATAGACAAAATTTTTGCTATTAATCATTTATTGGAATTTGGGGATGTTCACTCAGAATTTTAAATGCAATGTCTACTCAGAGTTATATAGCCAGAGGATGTAAAGCAGGCACACAATAACAAAGGCAGATCTAGGACCGATCTGATTTATTCTGGTTATTTTATTTTATTCTGTTAAAACCTGCTATGTGGGCTCTCTTAGCCTGCTGCATAGGTTTTCTCTATGTATATGTAATACCATATAAAATATATACATTTATGGCCAACTGCTAAAAATGATTAAAATGAGTGAGATGAAAAACTGTTTTATATATCTTTATGGAGTTATCTTTGGAGTTTGATGCTCGTGACTGCTTCTTTATGTGTAGTTTTATATTGCTATGGTTCTGAATTTCAGTGTTTTATAGTGCATGAATGTTGAACATACAGATTTATTCTTTAAGAATGAATTGCAAGAATTTAAGAAGTTGTGTAAGTTACCATGTTCAGCAGCATCCTTCTCAGAGTGCAGAAGCTTTATGTCTCTAAAGTTATTCAAGAAAGCTGTCACTTTCCTCAGAAATAGTGTTGGCATTGTGGAGTCATATAAGGTACAAGCAAAACAAGCTTTTGTGGAGAAACAGTGTCTGTGTTATATATACACAGCTAGAAAAACAGGTGAGCTTTTTGGCACATTAAGCTTTTCCTCAGAACCAAAAATATTAACAAAATGTCTCACATGCAACAAACACCCTGTTTTCCAAGGTCAGAGATTGTAATGTGTTCGCCTTTTCCATGATGGGAATTTTCTTCTGTAAATAACTGAATTAAAACTTTTCTCCAGAGAATTTTGAACAATTATCATTTATTTTGGGAAGGAGTTCCAAAATTGCAAAAGCAATCCCAGGCTATCTCTAGGTTGGCTGGTAACACAAGAGGTCAAAATCACGTACTTTCTGCTACTTTCCTGACTTTCCTTTTTTAGACATCTGGTGATATACCTAGTGTGTTTTGTTTGTTTGTTTGTTTGTTTAACCTAGACAGCCAGGGATACATTCAGATAACCCATTCACATAGTTTCAACTTTGTATCAACACATTTTAATGCTGTACTACTGTACTGACAGGTTCCTTCCTTGTGATATTTATCAGCCTTCGTGCACCTATAGAAAACATACCATTTTGCATTCCGATTAAATTACTTTTAGTTTTGAGTGTGCTGTGTCCATTAGAACGGAGGAGCTTAGAGGATATATAATACTGCAAGCAGTGTTTAGCTGTCAGCCGATGACAGTCTCTCATTTCCTACAGCTAGAAGGGACCCGTTAGTATGACAAAATTGTGTGCAGAACTGCTGCATTTTCCAATAGGCCTTAGTGAATGCGTGTTTCAAAGAGAATCTTTGGGATGAGTCACTCCCAGACTGAGCTCTATTTATCCATTATTAACTCATCTGGAATACCACAGTGAGTAGCTGGGATTGCCAGTGGTTTATGATATTGATATTAAGTGCAGTGTGCAAAAGTCTAATTGTTTGTAACCGAGTAATAGAACAATAACCATTTTCATTCAATTCAAAAGATCCTTTTGGGCCAAAGACAATCAGAATTCCAAAATTGTTTCTACGATCCATTTTCCTCTATTTTATTTTTTATAGTAGGAACCTTTCTACTTTGGCAGGCTTAATGACTTGCCAAAACAAAGAATTTTGGTTTCTTTTTATTCTTCTCCTCTGAATTACATTTCTGAATTCAGAGAATGCATATCCTTATGTCACTATATCTACAGAACTAAGTAACTGTAACAGTACCTTTTGATATATCTTTTCAAACTTATGTTATTAAGCCTTTACTTTGTATAGTCAAATATGCTAGCAAAAAAATCAATGCAAACAGTGGAAAAACTATTCTGCCTACATAAAACTGTTGGACAACAGCTAAATAGTTTATAGATCTTGTAGGATCACTATCATAAAAAAGCAGAAAATCAGGAGTTTTATTTCTAGCAAGATAGCTCATGCATCAAAGGCAAACGCGAATCCTGAAGTTTTTGCAAAACACGACTGTATGTAAGGAAATGAAGCAGAAAGATCATTACACTGAGACTTGCTAAAGGTGGGAGAGAACATTAGCCTTCAAAGTGAAGTATTTTGCAAGTTAGCCAGCCAACAATAATGTTAAATTACTTCACCAGGATTTTATGAAAGCATCCAGATGGGCCAGTCATGCACCAAAATGGAGGCAGAGCACAAGCAGGCTCCAGTTCTCAGTGGATGCCTAGAGGATGCTCATGAGAATATCTGTGTGTTGTAAGGTGTGCCTGGACAGGCGCTTATGGTGACTACTTCAAGCTATAACTCTTGGTTCAATTAGCTGCTCAGCTTTGCCTTTGTTCTGCTGCTCATTGTTACTGGGGCTGTGCTAAGCTGACAGCGTTGAACCTGCATTAGAGATGGGAACCCAGATATTTTCAGGGCACAAAATCTGAGGAAGGGGGGGCTGACCTTCCTGAGGTTTGTCTGGTTATATGTCCTCCTTTTCCTGGAAGGTGGCTTCCCAGGCTAGATCTCACTCCATTGCTATGTCTGGCCCTGGACACACAGGCATGCTCAGGTATTGGCCCATGGGACCATTTCAGGATGCTGCTACAGCACAAGTAAGCAAGGTGCTTATATCTCAAGGGGGAGAGAGCTTGAATGTGATTTTTTCTATCTTGATTTCTGTTCCTTTAATTTCTTCTTCCATCAGCCATTTAAGAGGTTTCCCCTTTATAATTGAGAATTATCCATTTAAACACTGTTCTTAGAAACTGAGTTTCTGCTACAGAAAGAAGTATAATTGCTATCTGGTTTGAATCTAGCCATTGAGATAGAAAAATGTGTTACTAAATTATACTGAAAGCAGTTTCAAAAGGGAATACTAAGTCAGTCACCCTGTTCATACAACGTTGGAAAACTTCTTACTCCTTCAGTCGTGTCTGACAGTTGACTTACTATTTTAATACGTTTACACTTTCTTAAAGCTTGCTCAGATAATGTGAGGTGCTTCCAATTTTATTGGGATGTGAATGTTCCAGCACTGATATTTGGACTTTTTGGGTCAGGTCTGTTTTGATGACTGCATTTTGATGCTGTTCAAGAGTTGTGCAGATCTGAACAAAAATTCATTTTTCTTTCAGCACTTGACAGTCATTTAAGTTGAGCCCTTTCCCATGAATGAGGAAGTTAAGAAAACTGCTTTATTGCATTTGAAACTCCATTTTTAAGAAAATGTTAATTGGTCTGACAGCAATGGAATATATTTACTGGAATCAAACCAAATTCATTCCTCACAGAAAGGGAAAGTGAGGGTTGTTACCATGGGCATGGGCAGTGCACAGGAGACAAGACAGTTGTGTGCAGAACTGCTGGTAAGAGCATTCAGTCTCAGGCTCAGTATCAGGACGTTGGGTGACTGAAACAGGAGGAAAACAAGAAAGAAAAAAACAGAACAAGTGCAGAAGAGGCATGAGGCTGCGCAGAGAAATTGGTTCAGCTAGAGGCTGGCTGGGTGAAGATGTTCATCTATCTGTGACACCCCACTGCTGGAGACACTGGCTCCCACAGCACAGCACTGTATCGTAATCCATTTTAAAAAAAACTCTGTGTGTGTTAACTCAAGTGGGCTGATTACATTGTTTGCATTGTTTGCAAATTATAGTAATTTATACTATTATACTAATTGCTGCTGGCCACTTCCGTGAGAGCGCACAGCTGCTCATCTCACGGAACCTGGTGGCCTCTCTCTGGTGAGCAGGACAGAGAAGTGACAGGCAGCAATGTCAGCATCTCATGCCACGCTACTGCTTTAGACAACAGGGAAAAGGATGAACCACTGATCAGAAAATTATTAATCAGAGTTGTTATTGTAATGTCTGAGGGCCAGTCAGAAGGAGCTCCCCGCTCCCCCAGCCTCTGAGCACACCGGAGAAGTAGCCGATGCCTGCCCTAGCCTGGAAGTTGCTCAGAGAGCAGCCATGGAGGGATGGGCTCAACATGAGTGGGAGGAACAGCAAATAGGATATTTATCTCTGATCTTTTTTCAGAGAGGTGTAGGTGTCTGCAAAGAGCAATCTGAGTAATACATTTGGATAAGTGAGATAATGGACTAGTCTATTTTAAGAGGTTAGTTTTCCTTGTGTTGATTGTTGCACCTACACCTACTTGCATAAGGAGAACCGTGGCTTTACGGGAGGCCTAGAAGAGTTTATTTTAAGAAGAAAGCTACCATTTAGGGTGAAATGTTTGTAGTAGGGTCAGAGTGGAGATTTTACACTCCAGGTAACTTCCTTGGCACAGGCTTTTTTGTTCCAGGATATCCAATGTATCCAGTAAATCCATATATTTCAAAATGTCCATAAAAGTGTTATATGAACAGAAGGAAGAGCTCTGTGATACATTGGTGTGGACAGTTCTGTGGTAGTTCCTTTTTCAGAGGCTGGGGCAAGTGTCTACAATATTGCAGCCTTTACTGAGTGTTACTCTTAGTGTTGTTATTAATAGTGTTACTATTTTGTGTTATTTCTAAGTACTTAGAGAAAAGATCCTACAAAGAAAACAGTATAAATACAGTTTGTCGTATTTGCAAAACAAGAAGATTAATTATCATTTTGGATGAAGAGCATACCCTTTGAAAATAAAATTAATTGATAACAGAGAAGCAGAGAAGTGATAAAGGACACTATTTGATGTGATCTTGTCATGGGCAGTGCTAAGTGGTTAGCTCAATGGGCAGGAGTTGCTGGAGCATGAGATGTGGCTGAGCACTTTGGCAGCTGGGATGTTCTTTCACGACTTTGAATCGCTTCAGTTTCTCAACTTCAGAGTTGTGAGAGGCGAGGCTTCAGCAATGGCTTCATCAGGCATTTCTGTAGCTTTGAGAGGTGGTGTCAGAAGATCTGTATTTTTCAGATGTCTTCATACAGTGCTGTTGTAATTACCCTAGAGAAGTGGCTTATATTGTAAATTCTACCAGGCCAGACAAAATAGCCTAAATTAATTTCTCTTATTCAAATAATCAAGTAAGCAAACTTCAGTTCCAGAGTTTATTGCTGCGTTTGAATGCTAAACAGCATGGTGACTTTGGGAACCCCGTTGATGCAGGCTGTTGACACAAATTTCAGAAGGAGAACAGTTGCAGCTATCTTAGGCTTTTATCAGTGTCTGTGCAAAGGACTATGAGGAAGATGGAATAAGTCATTAAAATATGATCAAATGATCTCTTCAGCACAGAATCTCAGCCCATCCCCATAGCCTTGAAGGGCACAAAGCTGGACAGGAAATTTGGGATTTCAGGCGAGTTACTCAAGCTACAAAGTGTCTCACAAAATCCCTGCTGCTGCAGACTCCCACTGAGCCTCACCCCAGAGCCAAGGGGACCTGCCGAGTCCTTCGTCTCTCCGCACAGCGAACAGAACAGCGTTTCTCTCCCAGGCTGCTTTGTGTGTGTTTGTGCGTGCTGGGGGGAGGACTTCACTTCATACGTCTTATTTCTATCTCTGAAAACTACATTGCAGCCAGGTGGAAATGATATCTGACATTCTAAGAATCATCAGGAGAAAAACAGAAAGGAGAGAACAGTTTGTTTTGTAAGAAAATGAACAGAAACTATTCTGAGCCCCATTTGTTATGGACAGAAGTTGATGTAATATCGAATATCATCAACAGCAGTGCTGTGCATGCTCGTAAACTTCTGCTGATGATCAGTACCAAGAAAAGAGAAATAAAATTTGGCAAGGAAAGTAGCACAAGGAAAATAACTTCTATTTTAATGATACAAAAACAGTTTTGAAATTACATACGTTTTGTGGGAGAAGCTAAATCATTTCCAAAACAGATAGTAGACTTTTCTTCGAAAAACTGAGGAAATAAAGCTTTGTGTTTTTTTTTTTTTTTTTTTTTTTTCGAAATACCTTGGAACAGGCTCTATATTTTATCACAGGATAAGATCACAGAAAAAGATCTCAGTTCATTTAGGTCACTAAATCCTGGCTGATTGAGTTAAAAGAAGCTTCAAAGCTCTAACAAGCATACCAAGGACAGAAATCCTCAGAAGGTGAGAGGAGTCCTACATCAGCTAGGATGAAAGATTTTTGAAAGCTCAGATGCTTTATTTATTCTTTATTCCTTTTGCTGTAAGCACCCAAACAACTGTGTCAGTATCCGTGCACTATGGGCTCTGTGTCAATGTGTGGAAAAGCAGTGAAGGCCCACGTGGGTTGACATCTGTATTGGAAAATGGTATAGATGGCTTTGCAAAGTACTGTCTTGGCCACTTTGTATGCTTCTGTAGAAATCTACACAGGAGAAAGTAAGTCTTCAGGGAAAAAAAAAAAAAAGCCCAATGCAATTCAGTTTCTAGCGTTTCTCTTCCTCTGTAGGAAAAGAGAGTTAGGGGGTTGCAGAGAAGCTGTGGGACGGTTTTTCTGCCTAGAGATCTCCAGGATTTCCAGAAATAATCAGATTCACTCTCCACTGTCGCTGTTCCCCCAAAAGGTCCCATGTTCACTGCAACACGGTTCATATCATGTTTGCATGGCCGTAAGCTTCCTCGAGTTCTCCAAGGTCAGGCTGTGTGAAAATGAACTGGTGCTCCTGTGTGTGTAACATGAGATCGTTCATTATTATAACCAAGCATGATTGTACAATGCTTTCATAGGCCTCCTGCTTCACTGAGTTGCAAAATCAGCAAAGCTATTAGTACTTTATCTCGTCACTGTTCACTTTGTGGCCCATTTACTAGTCATGACTCCAACCCCGCTGGGAAGGAAAAATTGCCAGTAATTAATGGCCTTTCTGCAGCACTGCTCCCTTCCCAGGTAGATTGCTTTCCTGAACATGCTGTATCAAGGACTGGATGAAGAAGTGTGTCATAATCTGCCCTTTACAAAGGCACAACTCACAAAGAGTGAGTAAAGGCACCGTGTGCCCACTGCCAAACGGTGATTTCTAGGGCCTAATTGTTCCTTGTGCTTGTAAACGTAAGTATCTGTAGGTACAAGCTGAAGGTCCCAGTGATACCACTCTCAGAAAAGAGTACTCAGGCTTCTGTAATCAGAAAATAATAATTTTTTAAAAAAGTGTTTCAAGTCAAGGCTCTCTGTCCCATAATGAGAAACACACAACTAATGACTAACTGGGATAAAGAACGTGTTTGAAATGGCTTGCCAGGTGGAATTAATCATGTGAGGAGAAATAGCAACAGCAGGACACCTTGGGAAAGAGGGCACGGGGAATCCTTAGTGGCTGTCATCTTCAGCGATGAACGTTACGAACAGGGTGTAAAAGGGTGGGAGCTGCAGAGGAGGAGCAGGGGTTTTGTGATCTCGGGGTGTCTGCGGACTGCTGCATCCCGTGGGACTGTCGGAGAGCAGGGAGGGAGGCAGCAAGGGGACACGCTTCGTGGTACAAGGCTCTCTGGCACAAAGCATGTAGAAAGTCTTGGAAAGAAAGTCAGTGCGTCTTTTTTAGGGCTTAATATCTGGAGATCACCAGAATCCTTTAATTATGAAAAGCAAGGATCAATCAGTAGGTCTCCTTGTCACAGCGTGTGACAGGAACAGTTCAGGTTGAGGGTAGAGGCCGGGGCTGCAGTTCCCTGGAAGGCAAGCAAGGCATTGGCAGAGCAATACCCACACAAGGGCTGCAGCACACACAACCAAACATTTGTAGTTACACAGCATCTGGAATTTCAGGCAGTTCTGTGGCCAGATTGAAAGCAACAACTCAGGGCTAACTGTCGTGGACACAATATTTATAACCTGGCACTTTGGGGATTCTCTCTTAACTCTGTGTCTGAGCTGTAACTGCTTGACACAAGATCAGGCCATCGAACATAGAAATTTGAAGTAGCTCTTGTCTGAAAGGGGCAGGTCTCTCATCAAAGGTCTTCTAGTGATGGAGTGTCATTGACTCTTTATTCTCCTTTGTGTGAATTCAGCCAGAAGATAATTTTTTTATGGCTCCAAATATATTTTCCTTTTATTTGTAGTTGGGAGATGGGAGAGATGACCATCTGAAGTCATAGCATGTGAAAAGGCAGTGTAAAGGGAATTATGAAATCTGAAATTGTGCTGTGCCATGAATTTAAGGGAACAAAATATGAAAAACAAATTGTGGATTTTTGCCAAAAGAAATGATAATTTCCTTATGATTCTCCCTCTCATCCACCCACACTTTTCTGTTCAAGTGTAGCCAGTCTTTATTAATTCTAGATTGTTGTATTTACATGCATTCACGTAAAAATTGTTATATTACTTACATCTGTACCAATTTGCCATTAAATCTAACTATTTATCCATTCATAAATGATCTAGCGATTCCATTAGTTTTCTACAATGAGGATGTTAGATTATGAAATGGAAACTATTTATTTAGTCAAGGACATTAAATATGACAGCGTGGATGAAGACAGTACAGATTTCCACATTTTCCAAATACATCACAAATTAAATGTAAAAATGAGTAATCATGTCTGTGAGGAAAGAAGGACATGATAGAGCATAAGGCAGCAGCGAGAAACTGTGGAGCTCGGAAAGTCCATCTGAAAAACGAGACAGTAGCAGCAGGCACAAGACTTGCGTTTCCTACAGGTAGCAGGATGCAGCAGCCTCTGCTGGGCTGAAGCTTTCCAGGTGGAGGTAGCTCTGTCCTCCGCAGTGAAAATGCAGCCTTGGTCAGCAGCAGAGCCTGGTCTTGGTCCGTAACTGTGCCGTTCTTCCCCTGCTGGTGGCTGGAGCTTCTCCTGAATACGCCTCTGAACTGACCTGGTGGCAGTGCTGAGTTACCAGCAGCCTCCGCTTTGTGCACTTTGTGCCCATCTGTGTGTTTTGAATCGATGTGCTGTCATACACTGGAGTACCGAGCTCTCTTAGGGCAACTATATTTTAATAAGATTGTTAAAGTTCAGTTGCTGTTTCCTGGTCTTTAATGGCACAAATATTAGTAAAGCTATTACCTAGTTCTTGGCACCATCTTCCCTGATGATTAATGTATTACATGCAATGGCTGTGCCACAGGCACTGCACAGCTTTCCAAGCAGCAGCAGGGGGTTGAAGTGAGAAGCTAGAGAACATTTCTGCGTGCAGCATTTAGGGACTGTTTAAAAAAAATAAAATCTCATTTTTATTGCACAAAGTCCACTAAGGAAAAGGCCAGGAATTAAATGAAAGCAAGGATCCATCAATCATTTGTTGAGCTGGAGGACAATTATTCGTTACTCTGACAAGATCTCTCCTATGCATTTGCAGGACTGTGTTTTTAGCATAGTAGGCAATTAAGTGCATGCATTATACATGAAAAATATAGCTACTTTTTGTAAAGCATACATCAAAGGAGAACATTAACTGCTATATATTTTAAAGAAAAGAGGGATGCTGCATCCAACGTGGGAGAGGGCTGGGAAGCAAGGTCCAGTGTACGGCCAGGTAGGCTGGGCAGCAAGTCCGGGCAGCACTCCCCAGCAAGAGGCAGGCCTGCATGCTTTAATAATCAAAACTGTAGAGCAGGTGGCTGGCTCTATAGTATAAAATGCATCCAGAGATAATTTTAACAGAAGCTTTAAATGTCACATTGCAAAGCAGTAAGGGTTTCCCCATTTTAAGGAAACACAAGCTAAGGGAATCCAAAACAAGAATAAACCTTCAAGCGCATGAGGCACAGGAAGCCTGCCATAAAGTCTGTAGGGCCAACAGATGATCCTGGAAAAACACAGCACTCAGAGATGATAAAGTCACTGCAGAGAAGCTAAATGAATCCACTGCTTTTGTTGGGTAACAAACCAGAATTTTCCCTTGGCGGAAACTTCAGGAATGAGATCTTCAGGCTGCAATAATTTAATAAAAACATCATCTCATTGCTTGGCAGTGCTCAAAATGAAACCAAATGTTGGGGCTCCTGAGACAGGACCAGAGAGCCTCTTTTGCCTTACCATATGAGTCCGAAGTTTGACTGCATCTTGAACTTTGCTTGCTCATCTCAAAAGGACAGAACTGAAAAAGTCCAGAGCAAAACAGAAGATGATTAACCAAATTTATGAAATGGCTTCCATATGAGGAACAACTACGTAAGTCAGGACTTTTCATTGTGGAGAAAAAAATAATAATAAAGCAAGTGAGCAAGCAACCAAACCAACCAACCAAACAAACAAAAAACAACAACAAAGGGGATATGGTAGATGTCTGTACAATCAGGAATGGTCTGGAGATGGTGCAAAGGGTTATATCTCTGTCTTCTCAGAAAAATTTGGGAGCATGACATTGGTTATTGGTAGCCACCAGACTCTGAACAACCAGGAAGGGCTGAGTCTTCATGCACAGCTTAGAAAAGCTGTGAACTATTCCCCTAAAAAGTTACTTCACAGAAAAGGTAAGCACTATGGCTGCTAGATACATAGTGACTGCAGCGAGTGGCAGAGCATCCCTCAGCAGAGAATACTTGAAGCCTGAGAGAGTATTAAGAGAAATGTGATATACATGCTGTTCTTGTACTCTGGGCTAGGCGTCTGCTCATGGCTACAACTGGACAAAAATTTCTGTTGTGAATAGCCCCATGTTCTGGCCCCATTTGACTGATCATAAAAGCTGTGTTAATACAAGCATTCTAAGTATACATACATCATCCTTCTGTGTGTGTGTGCCTGAGCTGGGTACAAACGCAATGAAAGGGTTTAACTTTCAAATACACAGAGACTGCTGTTTCCATTGCTTTTCACCTACGACCCCTCTTCTTTCGACTCGTCATTCTGTGGCCCTGTTTTCAGCCTGATGTACGATAAAAGCCTTCCCTGCCAGATGCATCGCTTACAGGCATGCAAGGTGCACGAGGGACTCCAGACTGCTCTGCAGAAGCCTGCTAGCACTGCACACTGGCAGCTTCCTCTGTGCATGTTTCTTGCTTGCAGTGGAAGGCAGATAGAGCAAAAAGTGATGGCAAGGTTTTAGACTTTCTCTGTGACGAAAGAGGGACGTGGGGCTGCTTTTACCAGGAGCCACATCCCTGTCAGTGTGTTTGGATAGCTGTGCCTCCTGCCAGAGGTACCGCTTCAGGTGGGACTAGGGCTAGGGAAAAAGACAAAAGTGCTTCAAGCATGAGGAAAAACTCTGGCAGTAATTCTTGTTGCTGTTCTCTCTAGACAGCTTCTGCTTCAGGTCAAATATGCCCGAAGAGTTGAGCCAAGCTTCCTGTAACCCAGGAAGAGGGGATGGTTGGGGGCCCTACATGTTTTGGTTGGAGGCTGAGAGGTGAAGGTGGTTTCTGCCTACCTCCCCAGGAGCATGTCTTAACTAAATGAGGAGCTACCAAGCTATGAGCTTCCAGCATGCGTGTGGTACAAAATGACATCTTAAGGAGCTGTAAGGAAATTCCACATGAAAAGTGCTCTTGTTTATGCTTCCACTTGTTCATATTTCTTTTAAGATTGCCTTTGCCTGCAGAGCAGAAGGAAGCAGTGAGGGGCACGCTGGTGCTGCACAGTAGCTCGATGCTCTGCCTGGCAGCTGCCCTCTTCTGCAACTTGCTCTGTGCTTGAAAAGTCACCTGTAAAGCCCAAGATGCCTGTTACCAGAGAAGCAACTGATGCTAGTTGAAGGGCTTTGGCTTCTCTGAGCAGCAAATAGCAAGGAATGACAGAAATCTTCTAAGTGCTGGATAGAAGTGGCCAGAGGGAATTTCTAGAAGTTACTTATGTCTTACCAGGAAAAAAAAAAACAAAACCAAGTAACTGAAAATTCAGTGCAACTAATACTTGTCTGTAGGAGTTGTTGTTTTTTAAATAATGCTCCTAACCTGCATAAAATCAAACGTATTATAATGAAATCACATATTTCACTCTTCAAATTATAGTGCTTGACCTTGACAAGCATTTCATAAAAAGCACATTAAAAATAAGTATTTTCATGTAAATTGCTCTGCTCCTTCAGAATTAGTGAATTGAAAAATGACTTAATAGCAGATTTTAGTCATAAAAGATTCAGGTTTATAAAGACTTGATGAATAACAAATCTGTGGATTCCCTTTCTGTTATACTGCACTGTTTGAGAGCATTGGGTTAGAGTTAAAAAATTCATTTCAAGTTGTAGATAAGCATTACCATACCCTTTCATGCCTGCTTAATGATTAATCTTGTTCAGTGTTATTAGAGGATTTCTCACTCATATGAGCATTTCTTGTATGTTAAGGTGGTGAACTGTTATGTCACTGCACCTTCAAAATGCATTTACACTTCCTTTGCTTAATGATATGCACTTATTCAAGGCTATTTTAGTAGCAAAGGATCAGCTATTGATATATAGGTGTGAAGAAATGTGGAGTTGTTAATAGGAAGAAAAAAATATACCATGAATTCAACAGTATTCAATATCGTTTTGTGGGTCCTCATGCAGACGTCAGCCTGGTCTGATAGTAGAACCAGACTCTACTTTGTACACCTAACCTAAACTCTTGCATAAACTTTTTATGGTATGGTCTTAAATACAACTGTAAATAGCAACTATGAGCACCTTCCTTGCTTTTCTTGTCAGACTGCTTCAAGAGAATGACATGGAGGAACTGAACAGCTATGCTATGGCTATAAATATATTCATATGATGGGGGACTTGGTTTGCTGTGCTGTCTGGAGATATTGTGACTGTGATTTAGATCATGACTTCAGCATTTTTCATTTTAAAAAAAAAGAAAATGGCAGTATTTTAAAACTAGCTCAAAACTGACTCTTTAGAAAAAAACTTTTTCAAAGGTAACTGTTGAGGCTTTCTGATTTATTTTTTTTCCCGTGTTAGAGATGATTTAGAAGCTTCAGACAAGTGTAATGGATCATCAAGGTACTGTACAAGTGGAAGTTCCTGTTGTGGGGCCTCCATGATAAACACCTTGCCTTTATTCTTACACACTTGGATAACTCCAACATTTGGCTTTACTCACACTTTCAAAATGAGCTGAGCTGCTGAATTTTGTTGTGTTTTATTTTCAGACTAAATTGTGATCTGCCAGTACTAAAGGGATTTCTACCTAAATGGGAAAAAAATTTCTTGATGTCGTCTGGATTTCTTGATATATTTAAGAACTTTTGCAAAATGAGTCAGTGATGAATCAACAGCTGTTGTCTGATTTAATTGGTAAAATGCTCTCTGGTTCTAGCCATGAAACAGAAAGACAAAAGTTCCACATTAAAAACAAGCTATTGAAAATAAAGGTAATAAAGATTTAAAGAGCAGACTGAAAAGTACTTTCCACAAAAAAAAAAAAAAAAAGATACCATTATTTGTTTCCAGAAATGATTTCTAAATGTGGCCACTGAATTCTTGATAAAATTTTGTATTCTAAAAAAAAATAATTGATTTCTCACAGTTTGTAATGGCTACACAAAGGATAAAGACATAGGACAAGCGTAGCGTTGGGATGTCATCCCCCCAGTCTGGGATGGCAACAGAGCTTTCCAGATCCGTGCCACTTCAGCTATAGAAGTGCAAGGTCTACGTCCGAAGCAAGTTGGTGTGGAAGTAACTCTTATCATCAGAATACACACCCTTTCTCTAGCACAGCTGTCATATGGAAACATATTATTGCTCAAGGCTGTTTATTATTTCTTAATAAAACTGAAATGCCAGTACAGTCCAGAGGCTTTCTTGCAGAGTCATCCTGCTTTATCATCAGTCTTGTCAAAGTTTTTTGTTTGTGGTTGAAAATAATCTAAGCCTGGTCATTGATTCTCTTTTTCTGATGTTGGTTGACATCAGCAGTTTGGTAGACAAAACAATGCTGTAAATAAACTTGAATTATTTTCAGATGTGAAAAATAGCACTAGTTAGAGATCAGAGCAAATGAACCCAAGTTATTTTAATGCATACTGAAAATAGATACACAAGATGGAAATAAAGAGCTAGAGAGAGTGTTTTGACAAGAGCCATGCTCAGTAACATCTCTCATTTATATCTGAACTGTAAAGTACAAAGGAAAAATAAATGCAGCTTATCTGCATAATCACCGAGCCATTTCGCATCAGCCTGCCTCCCTCCTTAGCTAGTTATTTTGCTTTCTTGTTTCTCGGTTTGGGGGGTTCTTCTTGTGCCTACTGTTCACTAAGAATAGTGCAAGACAACCAATATCTTTGGTCCCAAGACCTGGGAGCAGAATCACAATTGCTCTCCCCAGACAGGGAGCTCCCATGCTGCCGGAGGCCTACTCTTCTCGCGTCAGAATCAAAAAGAACTTTTTGATATATATATAAAGTCTCAAGTATATTTATTTCAATGGTTTATACTGCATTTTGAGCTTTGGAGCAAGTAGAGGACAGGCAGCAATCACTTGGAGCTTCAGGCCAGGAGCTTTTTTACTCCCTGCAGCAGCTCATCAGCAGTTCAGCACGACAGCGAGGGCCTCTTCACCACATCGGCAGGGTCTGTCTCGTTTGTGGCAATAGGTAGGGATGTCAGTGACCTTTAATGTTGCAGCTACTATTTCCCTGCTGGTCATATTATTAGATACACCTTTAGCTAAGTGGCTCCTCATGTGTTAGAGCTGAAGAGGCAGATGGCTGGGAACCACTTGGTTTGTTCTCAGAGGAAGTAGGCTGGGAGTGCCTTTGGCCCCTGCACGGATGGTGCAGGCAGCTCTGTGGTGGCTCTGGGGCTGCTTCGATCCAGGGCTGCAGAGCCACAGGAGCTCTGGTCTCGGCACAGCCCTGGGCCTAGCTCCACGGCAGAAGCTGCGTCCCGGGTTATAGATATCTTTTTGCATGAGCACTTTTCTAGTACTGCTGGAACAGTGTAGATTTTCCAGTAGTGGTTCTTCAGCATTATCATCTCATTTATTTCATTAAGCATAGGCTGCATGATATTAGTCTTTAAAATGTAACAAACCGGTTTACTTAGGATAGGCTGACAAGCAGCTCCGCTCACCCCAATGTCACTTGTGACAAAGCTTGTGCGGATGAAAAGTCTGTAAATGTGCATCAGTGTGCAGTTCTTCTCTTAAGGTGATGAAGTTTTTCCCCAGGAGACTGTTGGTCCAAGAGACTTAATAAGAATAGATGCTGAACCTGATGTCCTCATAGGAGCAGATTGGCAGAGGGTTTAGTTGTGACTCTGGAAAGACAGATAATGTGGAGGAAGGAAGAGAGAGTTTATTTTTTTGGTAGCTAAGGGAAGAATGTTCCTACAAAATATATATATATATATATATTTTTTTTTTACAGGACATTGCATCTTTTTATCATGAGAACTGCTAAAATTAAGCCTCTGCTTTGCGAGTCTTCTGCTCTAATTCTAAATGGTTTGAAACTTCTTTTGTTTCTGTAGGAAATAAGTCTTTTCTCAGCAGCTTTAACTGTCAAGCCATGAAGAAAATTACTTTCTGCTTTTTACTACTTTTTATTTTATTTTTTATTTTATTTTTATTTTTAAATTACTTTTTAAATTATTACTTTTTTTAAAAATTATTACTTTTTAAATTATTTTTACAATATCTACCAGGCTCATGTTGTTTTCAGAATATTTTCAACAGAAATTCTAGAGAGCATTTTGTCACTAGGATTTTTGTTCTGGTTTCTTTTTACATTAGACAAACAAATAGGTATGTAAAATGGAGGAAGAAGTATTATTTTTTTTAACCTACTGAGAAATACACTTGCAACATCAGGAGCCGTTGTGAATAGGAATTTCAATGTACTGCCATTCCTCCCAGTAGTTGTGGCAAATTGCACTTTTAGTTATCTTGGTCTAATCTTCCTTACTGGGGCAGCAGAACCTCAGCACTAGGCAATTTTTCTTATGTTTAAATGTCACATCAAGTTATTTATTTTCTACATATCGCTATTGAAGGAAAAGCAAAAACTAAATCAGCTATAAAACTTTGCAAGTTTTTAGAAGTCCCCCCACCCTGTCTCTGTCCACTTAATTCTGTGTGATTTATATTTAGTAACATTTGGTATTTTATTTCATCCATGACCTAAAAATCTGAGAATTTTTTCAGTTATGATGTCCATTATGTGGAATGACAGTAAAACAAGATTATAAGAAGCAGGTAATAACAAAGAAATGTTAATTGGCATTGGTGTCAAGGCAAATGCATTGAACTAATATATTGCAGAGATTTCGCCAGCTTTCTTTGAAGGCAAATTGATAACGATAGGACAGGTGTAACCACCAGTGGGAAGGTAAAATCCCCAGAGCTTCTGTCTCTGCTGCTTTCCTTGTAAGGACTTCTCTTACAGTTACAATTTTAAATATTTTGTGTGGTGCCTTTAGCTATCTGTCTATTCTTCTGATTATCTAATACCTGTAAACCGTTGATCAGTTCCGCGACAGCATAGTTCTGTTCTTGTTTCAGAGAGTGGAGAACATTTTCCTCATGCTTAGCAGTTCAATCAGAGTAGATGTCTGGAATATAATCCATGTTCTGAAGATGGATGAGTCAGCACAGTCTCACTCAAGTCCCTCGTGATATCAATTCCTCCTGCATAAAAATAGTTGTGTTTGAAAAAACAAATGGAGTGATCGCTGGCTGACTTTAGTGTGGGATGGATATGCATCTGAACTGGAACTGATTAAGGATTTCTGTAAGACTCAAAACATAACAACTGGTCCTGCTCAGCGATGCTGTTCATAGAAGCAAACTGGTTTTGATGTATCTGTTTAATATGCTTTATGGTTGCAAGACATATTCAGCTGATGCTATTTAAAAAATGCCTATGCATGTGGAAGACTGGAGGATGAAGTGGCAGGCATGTCATATAAATAATCTTAAATTTCATGCTGGAGAAGAGAACATTGTTTGTGGTATACAAACTCAGTCCCAACTACTTGAGGCTTGAAATAAATGGACAGAACAAAGTGTCTCTCTTATTCTCACCCCAGCTTAGACCCCCAAGTACAACCTCGTGCCTTTCCCCAGGCACTCACTGAGATGAGACGTTTGGTGTTTGCTGTGTTCAGGGAGCAGCCTGAAACCACAGCCAACCTGGCAGGGATGAACCTTGCAGCTTACCTTGGGCTGGCTCCTTCCCTTTCTGCTTTCGAAGGTCTTCCCATCACCCTGTGGGCCAGACTGTTACTGAAATGTCATAAATAAGTTTCTCCACGTAGGGCTTGATACAGAGCTTCCAAATGAGGAACTGTATAAATACAATTTTTTTTGAATAGATTGTTGCTCATCTAAAAATCTACCTGTTCATGCTCATTACTATGCTCAGTGAGCAGTAAACCAAGGAAAGGAATGTTTCATTAAAAGTTCACTGAAACTCATTCACTTAAATCCCTTGTTGATTATTTGTGAGTTAGCTATTGGTTTGATTTTCCTGACAAAATGATTCTGATCTTCAGTGAGATTTTGTAGATTATACTGAAATATTGGTAACGTAAACTGCCACTGCAAAATGTAATGCAAACTATCACAAATCAACACCACTATTTCCAAGAAAGCTCAAAATCCCAAACTCTTTATTCGAGAGCCTGCAATGAACATGAACCATATTTAAGAAACTAAAAGAGAAAAAAAATCTCTGCAGGTACATGTAATGATGTTATTGAATTTCAGTCTTGTTTTATTGTTTTGTTTTGACAAAGCACAGGCCTATAATTCTTTACTCCTATGAACATTAAGATAACCTTCTTCAAAGAGCTTAAAGTGAATGTGTGTAGACTTCAGTAAAGTCTAATGGCTTCCAAAATGTTTAAATTCATTATTAATTTTTGTTATTTAAAGGAAAGTACTTCATGCCTTTGTGCTGGCAGTAGGGATTTCGCGTTTGTGATTTGTCATCGCGTTGTGTTTGTGATTTCCAAGCTTGTTTTAGACCTTAATATGCTTAATAATTTTGGTCAATTCTTTCATTTCCTTGAAGCTAGCTTCTTACGTGAAGACCTTTTTTCCTGCTTCTTAACTTTTAGTTTACTGTGGTAAATAACAGTGGAAAGTTTGACTTCAGTCACTTTGACACAAGATAACTCCATTGGCAGGGCATTTTAGAACATTAAAAATTTTACTTAGGGGATTAAATTATTGCCTCCAGTAATTGCTGAGGATAACAATACTCTTTCAACCCAGCAGTTCCAAAAGCAAGTAATTGAGTCTCCTTGGGCACGGTGAAAGTGCTCAGTGCTGTCTTTTAATGGTATTTTTTTGAATAATTATAGTACTGAGTGATCATTCTGTGCAATTTTACTTGTCTACTAAGAATCTTTAAATCTTCCAAAGCTCCCCTTTCACATCCAGGAAGCCTTCCTTGTGGTATCATTACAGAAAGAAGGATAACAAGGAAAATTTAGCAAAGCAGTGTTTTGCTATTTTAATGTTGGAATCATTTAGTTTTAGCAAGATATTTTTATACTGCTGAATTAGTACCTGCCTTATTTATAGTACAGGCAAAACATATCATAGGTATGCCATAAAGAGAAAGTTGGTTTTTTTTTGGATTTGTAATAGGCTTTAATCATGCTGACCTTGTTGGTAATCTTAGAGAATTTTACTGGTATCACCAGAGAATAGGATGTTGCTGAGTAAAAGTCAGCCAGAAGGCTCACTGCATTTGTTCTCACAGTGCTGTTAAACCTTTTGTCTACCCCAATCACCTTTTGTAAATTATTTTCAAATGCTTCTTCACTCAGCTCATTTGCAGTATGGAAGAGTAGAAGACAGGGGGCAATTCAGTGAAGAATGCTTGCTTCTGGCCTGATCAAAAATGTGAGATAATCATTTTTCCAACGCCAATTTGACATGATTAATTTAAAACTGAGAGATGTTTTGCACTACGTCTGAAATAATTAAATATATTGAAAGCCAAGCTGTGGTTGTGGAAGAAGTTTAGAGCTCTGAATTTTGACAGATGTAAAACATGACTATGTTAATGCTGGTGCAAGCATCTGTGGTTTACAGGTGAACCACTGAATTTGCTGCTGAGGCTGTGACTGTACTGCAGAGTGTTTGAATTCTTACCAGTGACAGCAGTTGTTTGTTTTTTTTTTCCAAAAGGAATTGGCATCATCCTTTCTTTTGTCTTTCTTTGCCTGCCTTTCTTTTGGCCACTCTCTCTCTGTGTCTCTCTAATAAATCTCTACCATTTACCAGTTGTTCATCATAGGGACACACAGCTATAATCAATGAAAGCAGAGGCCTTCAGTCCTACTTGCTGTTCCCAGAATAAAAGGAATTCATAGTGTCTTTCAGAAGAAAATTTGTTTTCTACTGCTAAAAGATATAATCTTTTCCCCTCTGTCAAAAGTTATTTGTCTTTAATCATTAGAGATTGGCTTAAGGCTGAGGCATATAATATAATATCCCTATCAAAATTGCTATCATTTGTTACTTTTTTTTTCATGTTCATCAAAACTGAGAGGTAATAAGGACACAGCATGGCAGTACTAAGTTGGAATGAGATCTTGCACTGAAAGCAGAAATTTCAAGGCAACAAAAGAATTTGTTAATATATATATATATATGTATCAGGCAAGAAGAAGGTGAGCTGGCGCAATTTAAAATTTCCTTTTTTTTTTTTTTGCATCAAACTTAGTCTTTGTTATAACCAATAAATTATAATTCACTGCTGTACTGTGCAAAATGAGAAGTGTATTTATTTCTATATCTTGATTCTGTTTACTTTACAAAAGCAAATAACAGAAATTCATGTGATGAATTCTGGTACTACTAAATGTTTAGATCAAATAAAAATATGACATATTAGCACCAACACAAAATACTAATTGAATATTATATTCTGTATTTCTAGTAAAAAAGGGATACTTTGCTCGTATCAAGGCATTCCCAAGGTGCTTTGTCATTTCCAAATGCTATCTGACTGCTTTGCTGGATTCCTTGCTGTCGTGTTTCTCTGCCCATGCCATCTTCTTGTTTAGACTGTAGCCTCCTATGATATATTTCAAACAGCTTTCTACTGTGCTCCATCATGGGGCAGAAATATTTACCGGTAATGTGAAGTCTAAATTAAGGAGGCATTCTCCTTTCTGTATGAATTCAGCAGAGTAAAAAATAAAAATAGTAACAAAATGACAGGCCGATATGATATTCCACTTCGAATTTGTATATTTATAAAGCTAGCACCTTTCCTCAGGAGGCTGGTGCACCTTCCAGACCCAGTCTTGCCTTTCTAATGTGCCGGTGTTGACAAGGCAAGGGGGGGGAAAGTTCTCCTGTCACCTTCGTGGCCAACTCGTCTCTTCTGCTTGTGTTTCGAGAGTCAGCATGGTGGCATTGCATACAGTGATTTTGCAACACTATTGTAAACATCCGTCCACAAAGTTCTCTTGCTTGAGATTGAGAAAAAAAATGTGAATTAGAAAAAAGTGCTTGCTCTTAAGTGATATAATTTTTGTAAAGGCGGGAAAATGGTCCAATGCTCCCAACTCATTGAAGCATCTCCAGTGATTGCTATTCATTCAGACATCTCCAGGGAGAATGCGTGTCTCTGGATGCCTGTCAGAAGTGTTTCTCAGAGGAGATTTTTGGCTTGCTTTTGCACTTTCTGTCTTTAATGACAAACTTCCATTTCACTTGGGTGGTATGAAATCAGTACTTCAGATTTCCTGCATCTTTACAGATTTATCTACTACAAACTTGTGTAGCAATCCCACAACAAGTAAACACTAACAAAAAGTTTAGGGTTGACAGTGCTGGGGATGAGACAGACAAAAAAATAGGTAATAACTACAGGTAAATTTTACAGTCTTTACCACATAGCATTCCTGTTGAGATAAACACAAATCCTTAATTCAAACCAGCAGAATTTGGCCCAGTGAAACAAACTGATTTCAGATTCTTCAGAGAGAGAAGTGAGAGAGCAGTGAAATGAGAAATCTAATTTGTATCCACTATATGGCTTTTTTCATCAATGTGGGGAGGACAAACCATTTTTTAAAGTGGACTGTAATTGCCCTTGGCTATATAGATTAGTTCTCCAAAGAAAAAATGTCGGTGTCCCACTTATAAATTGTTAGTGTGATGTACTGGCAGAAATAGGTTCATAAAAGTATTTGATGAATACTGTTAATAACTGATATGAAGAAGCTCCTGTACTTACTTACTTCCAGTCTATTTAAACAGAGAGATGGCTTCAAAAGTTACAGTTATTTGCAGGGAACAACATCATGTGAGGAAATTTCAGAAATCATCTGAAACTTCATAGTTCTATAAGCATAATTATAACTCGATAACCTTGTGTATGTTTATGTGCTGTTTATCTCTCCCTCAGTAACTACTTTTTAGTTGGGGCTTTTCAAAAATAGGCATATAAAATACTTTTTAAAATCAGAAATGTCCTGCTATACTGAAGATGAAATTTAAATAAACCTTGTGCTATTTCTATCAATCATTTTTGTATTTATTCCCATGCTGATCTAAGGAGGAGGAAAGCTCTTTTTAGTATTCCTTGAATCTACTGCAGAAATTTCAGCATATCGAAGAAATAAATGTTATGACAGAACATTTGCAACTGAATGGTCAGCACAGACCATGGAGCCCTGCTAACACATTGTGTTCCCACTGCTAAAAATTTGAAAGAGTAAGCAACGCACAGCCATACAGACAAGTACAGGTCTGTGCCTTTCAGAGGAAGGAAAAGATGCTGGTTCCTGCTATTTCCACACTGCTGATTTATATCTGGAACAGACCATTAGCAAGTCTGCATTGAGCTAGAGGTTTCAGACTATTATTGACAAAAGAAAGAGACCAGTAACCCTGGTTAGTGCTGAGCACTGATATGGTGGTTTTCCCTATTCAGAAGAGCACCTAGAGACTAAATGAGCTTTTTAAAGCTACAAAAAGGAGGAAAAATGGAGGAACTTTCTCTGTTGCAGCTCACATGGTGCTGTGGTTTGGATTTGTAGCTGACATTGATAATGCACCAGTGTTTTGTGTATTTCTCAGCAGTGCTTGCACAGGGTCAAGTTTTTTTCTGTTTCCCACCCTACCCCTGCAGTGTGTAGTCTGGGGGTGAGCAAGAAGCTGAGAGTGGACAAAGCTGGGAAAACTGACCTGAATAGTTCAAAATGATATTCCATACTATGTAGCATCGTGCTGGGGTAGAGGAAGAAGTGAGTGAGGGTTTTGTCTTCTCAGATGGCCAGTGCTTGGAGACTGGCTGGGCATTAGTCTGCTTGTGGGAGGCAGTGAGTGGTTGCCTTTGCATCACTTCTCACCCACACACACATCCTCTTCCACTTGCCTCAGCCCATGATTTTTCTCACTTTCCCTTTTCTTCTTCACTTTCCCATCCCAATGAGGGAGGCTGGAAGTTAACCAGCAGCTGTGTAGGTACTTGTTAGAAGTTAGTAACAAGCTTCTGGCCAGGTCAGCCCACCAAGATGAGAACCCTGAATGAGCCCTGGGCAGGAAAGCAGTCTGCCATATAATAACAAACCTGTTGCCTGCTTGTATGTCCTTCCTGCTGAGGTTCTGATGTTGATGGTGTTGTGAGTGCATTGGTTGGGGTATTGCTGTAGAGATTTGCATAAGAAAAGATTACAGATCAAGCACTGGCACTACCCATGTGTCAGTAGTGTCAATACCTAGGGCAGAGCCCCTGGCAGTGGTAACCTCCACTCAGTGCAGTACTTCTGAATTATTTCATATCCAAGTTTTAGATTACAGCGGATAATCACTCTTCTGCACAGCAGAAGGGAAGAACGTGAGAATACATCTTGGGGTAGTTTGAAAGTGTCTGTAGCAGAGAAGGATCTTGCACTGTTGATTCCACCCAAAGAACGAATACTGTTACTAATCCACTAGAGCAACCATTTTGTGTAAGCCCTACACATCACCATTTATTAAATGACTAATTTGTTCTCCAGAGTCCAGAGAAGATGAAATGAGGGATGAGCAACAGGGCATCTAGGGTAAGCAGTAGAATTACTCTTTTCTGTGTGAGAGAGCAGAATCTCTCTTTTCTGTGTGAAAAAGATGAGAACAGCCTGTTTCAGGAGAGCATGCAGAGTTGTCGTGACACCTTCTTCTCTGAATTGTAATATGTACTCTTAGCAGTAGTGTTAAGACACAGAGCATCTGTACTGAAGGAAGGATGCAGATTTTCCAAATTTAGAAGTCTGCATAGAACATACTTGCCTCTAGATGCATTCCTGTGGCAGTCAGTTTAATTCCAGCTGACAGCAGGGAGAATTAATATGTGCTAAAATTTATACATATATATATATATATAAAATTTTAATTTGCAAAGTCTGCGTTTCTGAAAAAAAAAAAAGAAAAAGCCCAAAAGAAATTTAAAATAAACTATACAATTCAAATGTTTTGTAAGATAAAATGTAATATGAAAACATTCACAGTGTTTCACATTATATAGAGAGGTAAAAAAGATTAGTTTTATTTTAGAGAATTATAGAATGGCTAACTGACTCCTCCTTGTGCTATGTTGCTTTTATTTTAGAACTCATTTTCTGCTATGAGGAGGACACATAGAAATCTACAGATGGTTTGTTTAACACTTTTAATGGATGCACAGTAATCCTCTCAGCTCTACCAGAATTGCCACTTCAATTCAAACATAAGACATATGTATGAAAGAAACAAAGAATAACGATGACAGTTTAGACTTAATTCCAAGTCATCTTGCTTGTCAAGTCAAAAGTGGATCAGTGTTTCCGTGTTTAAAATGTGTTAAAAATACAATAGGTTGCAAGTAAAAATAGCCCTCATCCTAAATCCAAAGTGTATTTGTTTCCTGTCAGCGTTTCCCTTAGCCTCAGGAAACACAAGGGAGAGAAGTGTAACTAGTTGTCTGCCTTTAAGCACACGAGCTGTCCAGTCACCATCCTTGGGAAAAAATAGCTGTACACCCACACAAGCCCATAAAAATAACAATACAGGCCAATGAGCCATCGAACTGAAGAGTGGCAAGGTATACACGATTAAGAACCTGAAAACTCTTCAAAAAATCAGAGCAGTTGTGAGCAAGTACATTTCTGGAGACCGTCAAGCAATCTGTAAAGAGAAGAACGGATCAAATTCACAATACATGTGAAGCTATGCTTCACATATGAAGCTATGCATGCTAAGCTGTCTTGATGGGGCCAGTCCTTAAGTGCTAACAAGACCTCTGCAAAACAAACTGCTGTAAAGTATGCAAAGCAACCTTGAAATATGTAAGTGAATGGAGGGTTAAAGCATATTCCTTGACCTTCTGCTAGCATATATTTCATGGTGTCATTGGTTTTTTGTTTGTTTTGTTTTGTTTTAAATCAGAAGGTTTCTTTCTATGGCAGTTATTTTATGACTATTCAAGAGGCTTGAGTGCTGAGGAGCACAAGGGCACACTAAAAACAGGCTATATTTTAGATAAGAACTTGAGAAGGATACACAACTTTTCAAATAATGTCCATACTTTTAAACTTTCAGCCAGAGGCTGTGCTGATAATTGTCATAATAAATTTACAAAAGCTTATGCGAGCTCTGGAGAGCTCAGGTCAAGGATAAGCACCTTGTTACCATATACATTAACTAGAATAGGAGACCAGTGAAGGGCCGAAAGGACCTGCTGGCACCACCATTTTCCTCTTTAATATATACTGTTGGCATGTGGATGCTAACAAACTGTTCTACAAAAACCTCTCACAGAGCTGACTGGCTTTAAATAAGGTCGGATTTGCAGTAGACCCATACATGCTTAACTATTCTTTGACCATAAATGTTCCCCTTTTCCTCAAAGCTGTTAAAGCTTCAGTCAAATCTTATTGCATCTAGAGAAAAAAGTGCAGTGCTTTTTATTTCAAAAGTATTCTTCATTACAGACATGGCTGCCAAACCATGGATGGGATTTATTTAACCAAAAGATGGGATTTATTTAACCAAAAGTGAATGTTGAACCCACTGTATCTCACTCAGACTTTACTCATTAAGATTCAATATTGATCTTAGCAAAATCAGTGTCGCTTATGTTGTGGCTTACAGAATTATAGGGAATGGAGATGGATGGGATGTGTTTTTGTCTTTTTCACCACTTTTAAGATACCAAGATTTGATGTGCTGCTATAGGTCCATTTTCTCTGACTTCTGAGAAAAAAACTAATTTATCTCAACCAGAAATTGTCCATGTAAAATCAAAAAACAAACAAAACAACCAAAAAAATAAAAATGTTGTTCTTGGTACATCTACTGCAACAACAACAACAAAAAGACTACTGCAGGTGTCCGAAATACCTATGGAGATATGAAACAGTGGTCATTTTCTTTGATAGTATGGATTTCTCTTTACTGCTATATTACCTTGAATAATGTTTCAGACCCTCCTAACATGAGGTCTTTCTTCCTTCTACACCCAAAAACGATTCATGTGAGAAGTAAAGTAGCATTTTTCATTTAAATTGTCTGCTACAGTGAAGGGTAGACATTTTATCAGCACCAACTGTCAGCTATTTCCATGACTAGCCAAAGAGACACCAGTCGAGTGTCTTTAATTCTCCTCTATGTTCTACAGTTCCCCATCTACCATTCCTGTAAAGCAACAGACATTTTTTTTCCCCTCACAATTAAGGGGGAAAATATATAGAATATCAATTTTGCTGCAGTGTAAAGAGAGATGTAGCACTTGAATTTTTGCAAGAGTTTTAAGTAGTTACCGTAAAAGCATTGACCTTTATGTCACTTTACTACATGGCCTTTTACTGAAGTTAACCTGACTGGAGAGAAACAACCTGAGTATCCAGCTTTAGTTAACTGTGCAAAGAAGACAGGAGTGGAGAATGAAATTAATTGGCCACTCCAAGGCCAGGCACAGCAAGAAAGTCTACCTCCCACTTTTTGAAGCACTGGGTTAGCAAAAGTGATATCCTCAGACCCTTAAACAGATACCAGCCTTCAGAAAAATATGTTAAAAAACATTGCTAATGACAAAGATTGCAAAAAGGGAAAGATTTGTTAGCTTAGACCTTTGCTGATGAAATACCATATTTTGTTAGCTATTGTTTACTTAAATTTAGTCAAAAGATGTTGATCGTATTTAATAGCTGAATTACATACTTAATACTTTGTACCTCTCTATACCATATGCATATATTTAATGTAGCCCAAAGATCTGTAGTAGTTTGCAGGCCTTATTCTGTAGTAATTTTTTTATTATTATTATTTAAGAAAATGAAACTCAATAAAAGACAGTATGCCTGCAAGCTTTGCCCGTCTTGAGTCGTAATACATAGATTTTTCTTCATAGTAATCTTCTAACACTAGTTTAAGCATTCATTTACTTTTTTCTACTATTCTAACGCTCTCTCAAATAAACAAATGGAATAGAAATGAGCTTAAAACAACCACGCCGTAGATAACAATAATGGAAACTGAAGCACATTTCCAGCTATCACTCCTCATGGATTTACAGCTCATCAGCCAGCTCTGTTGCACAGTTTTGATTATGACAAACCATAGTTCACTTACACAGGTATGGGTTTTTTTTTTGTGTGTGTGTTTTTTGTTTGTTTCTGTTTTTTGTTTTCCATACAGTACTGAATCATCACTGGTCTTTTTCTGCATTAATTCACGTAGAAACATTAATATTCCAACTGCAGATACGAGTAAGCCATATAGTTCCTGAAGCTCCAAGGAAAAATTGAGGGTTTGGCTACAGGTTTTAAGATACAGGCTTCTGAATATTTGCCAATATATTGAGAATATTCTCTACTGCAAAGTGTCAGTAGGGAAGTATAGAGGAAAAACCATATTGAGCTATATATAGAAGAAATATCTAGTCATGTTTGTGTAATCTTCAGACACTGAATACAAATAATTTCTTTTGATGTTATAGACGTGGTCCCCTATTGGACCCCATATAGACATGGTCCCTTTACCAGGACTGTGTAAAGCAATGTGCTGAACTCATCTTGCTTCAATTCCTCCAGTGCTAAACAGTCCAAAGATTGATACTGCACACTGTATGTTACTGTCTGCTCCTGAGCCTTATTATCTTGGTCGGTACACTACCTGAGCAATGTCAGATTAATTTAGGGGTGAATAGTTTCCACTGCAATATCTGATAGAGGCAGCACCTAGGAAAACAGTGACTTTACCAAAATATGCAGTATGTTTCATTTCAGGGCTTATGCTGGGGGAATATATTAATACCATCTTGCATGCACTGTAAAAATATCTCTAATGAGCACCTAGATGCTGTAACAAGGGCTCTTATTAGACATACGTAGAGACAGGATATATCTTTAGAGTGTGAAGGAAATATTCAATGAAAAGAAATACCTATCCCTACCCAACTCACAGAGACTACAAAAGAAAATTAAGATTATATATATATATCCAAAATAAACACCATTGATTTTCCCCTTACTCTTCCAAGAAAGAAGAAGAAAATCCTTCACACTACGATCAACTTAAATGAGGTTAGAAGCTGTGTTTAAGTGATAATCAGCCTCTCTGTTCTCTGTTGTTTCTTGTTGTTTAGGACAAATTGCTTTCATTTTGGCTTCCGCTCTTTAGGAACTTTTTCCATTGTAGCAGCCTAGAGGCCTCCAGTAAAGTGTTTGCATAGGTAGAAACAAAACAGAGACATCAGATAAGGATTTTGACTGTAAAGAGTTTCATTTAGAAAGATAATCTTGATTGTATTGAAACGAGGGAAGGGCCATATACTTCAAAAGATTCTGCTTGCCTGGGAGTTTGGCAGACTTCAGCAACTGCAGTCATGGGTAGTCTGACCTTTTAGTGGAACTAAAGAAATACCTGATTTGTTGTGGTATTGAATTTCCAAGACCACCTTCTCATTTGCAGCAATTGGGCTCCTCAGTTATGAGTATCTATTTTCCTTGGGTTTTCAATATCATTACTAGATTTTTGTTGCTTTAATTATTTAGAAAGTAAGTTTGAAATGGAATGTCCTTTTTGCAAACATGATCTTACATGGACCTGAGCTAGAAACTACTGCTATCTGAACCGTCACTTACTGCTACAGTGGAACTCTGCCTGCTGGGCTCCGTAACGCAGGAAACAGAAACTTTCCAAAGTTTGAGTTCTTAAGCAATGGCTCATAGAATTTTCGAGCTATATATTTTGCAATGTATAAGCGAATATTTCTATATAGAAAGAGAAAAGAAAACAAACCAACAAAAGCAAAACAGAATGAAAAAAATGAAGTGGAGCAGGAATAAACCATTTCAGTAAAAGCATTTTTTTTTAATCAGATTTTACTTGCTTGTGGCTGTCTTCCAGCTGTGAATAAGAAAGGTATATCCAAACAATAGTGGAGTATAAAAAAAATGAGAAGTCTTAATACTTTGTTAATTGCTTTATACTGGTGGCACCCTCATCTAGAGGTCAACTGTAAAGGTCTTTACTCAGACACAGAAGTACTAAGTTTCATGCCTACATAAACAGAAAAAAACACTCCTTAATACATACAAATAAATTTTGCTCCTAACATATACAGAATAAAAGAGATTTAAGGCAGCCTCGTAAAAAATACATAAACTCGGGGTCAAAAATTATCCCTTAGGAGTAATACTAGCAAAAACTTGAACGTTTCTGTTGGATGTCACTTCTATCTGTTTTGCCTTTACTTCTTCATCTGTCTTAAAGCTGCAAACTAAGCACTGCTTCTTTCGAAGTCATGAATGTTGGAATTAACTTCACTGTGTAGTGAGATGCTCTGGAGTTGTCACAGCAATGGCTGCTTTCCAGGAGGTTTGCTTGGAAATAGGAGTAATGGCAGGTGTGGCTGGGCAAGGAGCACGTGTGGTGAGGAGCAGGGTTTCTGGAGAAAACACTTATTAGATAGGGACATAAGTAATCCCAGTGGTTTCTCATGAATGCTAATGTGGATTGTTAATCTTGTGAGAAAAACAAGGAGGCTTAAATTCTGCATGTGAAGATGTGGATATTCGGACCTGCTGCAGAAGGCAGGCAGCACGTCAGAGTTCTGGCATCCTAAAAGTTCGTTGAAGTCTTTAAAGGCAGAGTTTTCTGTTCAGCTGTGGGTTCCTCAAGGTTTCTGTTTTCTAGAGCAGTACGTTGGATTTGCTAAGCAGTAAGGCAGTTTTCTCTCTTCCCAACTTCTAAGTAATAATCTTTAAGGAAAGACAACTTTGATGCTGAGTAAGTTCTGCGCCCTATTAAAAAACTATTTGGTTTAGATTCCTTGTAATAATATTTTGAGAAATGGTGCATTTTTTCTTTATAAAATTTATTTGCCTTGATAAATGTTAAACTGTGCATTAAAATGACCTATAAACCATTCAGTATTTAATAGTAACTGCCATGCATGTATTCACTGTAAAATGAGGAATAGTAGTGCTGCAAAGAGAAACAAGTTATTTCCTCAGAAAATTACTATTCCTTTATTCTCTTGAATAAATGAAAAGACTCAAAAATATCATTACCAAATATCAGAATTCCCATTGAATGACTAGGAGTTACTGACCTGAACATGTTAGCTGTCATTTGGGGACTCCAGATGTGTCACACTCCAGGGGCTCTACTGGTCTCTTCTGTCTCTCTTTCATGGTTAGTGGATATTTCCTGAAAAACTTATCAAATATAATTTCTGAAAAATAATTGTCTGGAAATATCTCAACTGTCAGGTCAAATTCTACCATCTTCATAAAATACCACACATATACTTGGCAGCATGAGCCTTTCAGATAATTAATATCACACAAAAACAACTCTAGCGAGTTATTACAGCCAGTAATAAGAAATACAAGCACTTTCCTTGCAGCCGTGCCTTTTCTGATGATTCTCTCCAACTCCAGATCCCAGCTGTGCTTACCTCTAGGACACAATTATACCAGAGTCTTGACAGTCTGTCCATCAATTCAGGACAGAAATGTAGACCTAACCATCTTGAGCAAGTATTGCTGTGCTAGGAAATTGGCTTGTTAAGACCTTTCAATGGGAGGTCATCCACGTCCAACACTTACTAGCTTATTAATAAGTATCATTAACTTATTTTAGGATCCAAAACTCAGTGGTGATAGGAAGACTGTGACAGTGTTTCAAACAGGACTTTGGTGAACTCTGAATGTCTGTATAATTAACAGTAGGGAGAGTTTTGACAAGCCCAAGGAAATTCCTTTGATTTAGAATATTTTTTAAGCTTTTAAGTATTAATGGGAACTGAGTCTCCTCAGTTATCTTCCCTGTAAAAATTGTTCCTCAGACTCTGAGTTTCTTATTAAAGGACTGAAATAAGTGAGACTATGTAAAGCTAAGTAAGCTAAGGCATAGCTTGTGGTTTCATGTTTTCTTCGGTCGGGGCTCTGCTGTAAACTGGAGCAATTCTTCTGAAAACAAAACTTTTCCACATTCAGATCAGATAGAAATTATTCTAGGACTTGTATGATTTTTTTTTTCACCCTGCCAAAAAAATGCACCTTTTCTATTCATGTATTACAAAAGGCCTTTTGAAAACATTTTAAGTTACCAATACAATTAAAATACAGTTCATTAAAATTCATTTTGTTCAGTGATGTGAAAAACTGTGAAACTATTAAAGCAGTTACTAATAGAAAATTTGCAGGAAAACCAGATGAAATAGACATCACACTTACATTGATTAATAATCTTTGAGACATGCATATTCCAGGATATTATCACATCTGCAGCTTAAATTAATTTCTGTTGCTACAGAAACACATCTTTGTGCCGTGCTGCATGAATCATGAAGCTCTGTCTTTTACACATGTATTAAGCTATGGGTTTCATTGACATTATCTTAACTCAAATATTGCCACAAGAGATAATTGTACAAGTCCTCAGAGTTCCCTAATGCAGAATGTAATTTGTTTAATATATGCAGATTAAGGGCCTGATTCATCCAGGGATACAAATTCAAAAGTAGTCTCATTTGGAGCTAGCAGGACTGTCTAAATTGTTAAAATAAAGCAAAGTACTTAACATCTGAAATTGGGGCTTTAAATAGGAATCTGGAAATAGATCTGTAACTGTAGTCCTTTAAACCCATCTTCTATACCATCAAAATTTTCCTTAATTGGAAAGGAAAATTGTTATTTGAAATATAACAAAGGAAATTGTTATTTGAAACTGAGAATTTCTAGTTGCCTCTTTTTTTTTTCCTTTCTTTTTTTTTTCTTTTTTTTTTTTCCTTCTCGTAACTGGTACAGTTTTTGTTATGCATATTCTAAAATGCAAATCAACATCAAAAATTTAGCTATAGGGACTAAATTGGAAATGCCAGGTCAGCACCTGCCTGCCAGTGCCAGCTGCACAGAGGGCAAGGGAAAGGGTAAAATGAAGAGCCACTGGCCATGGAGAGGAATTCTAGCTGGGGAACATATGGTCTCATCTTTTTTTTCTACAAAATTGCAGATTACTTTCACAGGGTAAATGATCCAAATGTTACTGACTCTTGTCTCTCAGCACCCCTTGGATGGACAAGTTATCAAATCAAAAAGTATAACTAGTTAAAAAATTGAATATTTGTGGAATTAGCATAATATTAGAATAGACTAGTTATTTTTCTTGTTTTCCATTAAAAAAAAAAGGCTCCATCAAGAATTGTATTTATTTATTTATTTGCTCATAAATCTGCCTGAAACACTGCTGAGAATTCAGACATTTTTAAGTTCTCATTTTTCCATAGCCCTGTTTGGAGCACACCTGCTTAGGGAAATTAGTGGAGAACTATGGTGTGAATCTCCAGTGTTTTCGCAGTGCAGTTTAAGCCCTTTAGAGAGGAACAAACGCAATTGCATGCTGGGGACCTTTCATGAAAGCTGGATGAAGCCACTCCAGAAATCTGTGTAGAATAGCTGATTCATACTTTTTATTCAAATCACAGTTTATTTACGTTAGTCATGCTGTACCCCAGTGCCTGCATATGCACATCAACACTTCCCTTGATGATACAAGGCGTAAGTCCCTCTTAACATTGTTGAGAGAGAATACAGTAGACGCTAATGCAGTCTTCAGCGCAACGATGCCTTCACATCCCCAATGAATATATGCAGCTCTCAAAATCCTTAAAACACAGAAGCACGTTGTTCCATTCCAGACGAACGTTTTCTGTGACTCGGAAGTCTCAGCATGCCTTACATCTCCATCAAGTCTGGTTTTCCTTGGGCAATATCCTTCATTAGGACCCTTCCTTCCATTCCCAAATCTATCAATATGCCTACATCTCATGAGAGGAGCTGACCTCACAGGTGGTGATTTTCTTAATCATTGTTAGTGGCCCTTGCAGGATGCAGCCATTGCTGAAGCTACATAGCTATTTGTTTTCTGAGGATTTCAGGTTTCATTGTCACTGATACAACACAGCAAACACCAAATTTACTTCATTGCAAAGTGCTTTATGAGTAAAGCTGTGTCAAGGCTTTCATCATTTCTTCTACACTCTTGCTATGCCTTCTAAGGCTCTCTTTTCATTTTACTACTTACTGTGTCTTGATCTACCTTGTGGCATCAATTCTAGAATTGTAGTTTACTCCATCAAGAAAGTTGTTTTTTTCCAGGACATAAAATTACATCTAAGAACTATGGTCTTTCTTCTGATACAATCAAAATATGGAATACACATCAGGTAAACTTCAGAGAAAGACATATTTTTCCTTCATTAAACATTGAGCAACTAAATAGTTCAAATTCAAATATCACAGAGGAACTGAACAAACTTCAGAAGTACCCCAGGCATTCAGGAACCATCAAGTGAATACTCTGCTTCACTGAAACCTGTGAATTCCTTTCAGGTTTTTGTTTGTTTGTTTGCTTGATTTTGAGTATTTGTAAGCACACCAAGATACAGTAATCTCAGTCCCTATATGTTTTGAACAATTAAGACCATTTTATTCCTTACAATTGTTGGTGGTTTAAAAATTAGAAATTAAAAAACATCCAGGAAATGAAAATAGAAGTGAGGCCAATCAACAGGGCCACTGATTGTCTGTTTAGATACTGCAAGATATCCCTTTTGTAATAATTTGTTAAGGAAGTCCAGAAGCAGTATTAAAGCATATGGTGGAACATATGACCATCAAGCTTCACCATATGGCTGAGCACTAATTTTACCATATTAGCCATCTACCCAGAAGCTAAGTTAGGGGTTGAGTAACTTGCCATGCTAATTGTTGGAGGGTTTGCAATCCACACCAGATCTCTTCATGAAGTTCTGCAATTATTGAGTTGAAGTTTATCTCCTGGCCCAGCTGTGTTGCAATTATCAGCTGTTCTGGTAGGGAAAGCAGCTGGAAGAAGCAGAGCTATTCATAGCCTAAGGTCTAGAGGTTGTCAGGAAACAGAATTTTATTGTGAAGACTATGCAAGAAACATAGTTTTGTTTTCTTGAGATTACTTAGGGAATATATTTGATGTTTTTCTGAAAGGAGTAAATGCAAATGGTGAGGAGGGGGGGTGTTGAACTATCTTGGGGTTTAAAAAATTAGAAACTCCTAAGAGCATGAACATAGCTGATGGTTCTGGTTGATTTGCACAAGTTAAATATGCACAGTCTTCTCTTCCCCATACACAAGTACGTTGGAGCTAAGTGTTTTAAAGAACCCCCATTTAACTTCAGCTTAGCTATTCTATCCTTATTTGTGCGTAAATGAGAAATAATTGCTGGGCTACCTTTAAAAAACAGCATCTTCCCTCATCCCAAACTCATCAGATCAGTCCTAGATATTTTAGAGGAGAGTAATTGATCACAGCTGAGGAGTACAGACTCGTCTGCAGTTGTAAGCCTGCTGTATGTGCTCAGGATACCAATTTCTCTCTCTGGGTAAAGCACAAAATGCATCCCATTCAGTTATTAACGCTATTGTAATGAGAATTATATAAAGACCACCATTCTTACCTCAACTGAAAGTCTTCACGTCGGATTTCCTAAAAACCTTTTCTGTTCAAATGCAGATAAAACTGGATAGAAAAATATGTGGGGAAGTTTGTTTTGTGAATATATAACAAAACTAAAATAGGTAGTATAAGGCATAGAAAAAATAGAAGGAAGCATTCCTTGAGTTAAAGCTGTCAAAGCATCTTTTGTGGGCTTTTAAATGAAGGCTTATTCAGCTGTTTCTTCTCCAATTAAATATATGAAGTCTCCATAGCAACAGCCATTTTGTAAATGCATATATTTCATGATGTTCCAGATACTGAGCAGCTAACTAAAGGGGAAGGGGAAATGCCATAGCCATAACACAGGACATTTTAGAACATTTTCTAGGGAAAGAAGCTGTGCCTACTGCCACAGATCAATAATTTTCAGTAACAGTAATTCTAGTTTTAATTTTTTTCTTTTTTAAAGAAAGTATGTTTTTCCTTCCAAGTTCTTGTTATGTGCTGTTGCGTGATGAGATGTGAATTTTAAAACAGCATTTAAATATATAATGAAACTAAATTTTATATTTTTCAATTTAAGCTGTTAGATCTAGATTTGCAGCAGGTTTAAGTCCTTTTTAAATCCCTGAAGTCACCGCAGAGATACTGGTTTATAGGAGGTGAGGCTCTGCAGTCAGTCTGTTACCAACACACTGGCAAAATCAATTGAAGAATGTTGTTTCTGTAGCACAGCTCTCATCACAGCTCAGTAGGTGCTACGCAAAAGAAAGAATAGGACAGCTACTCAGAAAAAGATTTTTTTTTATTATTTTGATAATATATTTGTCATCAATCATATGAGGACCAAATACCATGCTCCCTCTTCCCAGTGCCCACACCTGGCTGGCATGGCATGTAGCAGCTAGTGGTGAGAGGAAAGAATTGATCCAAGCCCTGCAACTAAGCAGAGAAGGCTTTTGACACATGTTGGTACTAGGTCTCTATTTGTAGTTTAATACCCCCAGCACTTTGACCCTGTAAACCTCATGGCAACATAAATCCTAATAGAAACCTGCAGCAGTGCAGAGAGGGAGCAATAGGGGTGACTTTTGAACGCTGTTTCTGAAGGCAATTTTCTCTGACAGCCTTTTATCCAGATGCTCCATAGCTTCAGGTTGATGTATGCTGAGATCAGCAGTTTACCTTCAGATTCCCCCAAATGGCTGAGCTTTATCTTTAAGCGTTTCTGAACGTGACATAGGGAAGGACACCCAGCGACGGGGAATTATTTGTGCTGCTGTCAAGGCCCTTTTGAAATACTGATGCTCGCCGTGTACTCCTGACTACCTGTGTTAGAGTGATGGGTATAAACTGAAACAGGTGAAGAAAAGTGTTTCTGAGACAATCAGGAAATGAAGATTGTTATAAGCTTTAGCTTGTGTAGCCTGTCAAAAAAGAGGCTAAGGTAGGGACAGGCATGCTTGCTATAACCAGTGGAGGTTGATGGTGGGCTAGGGGAATGTCTGCTTCAGGTTTTTTTTTTTCTCTTTTCCTTAAACTAATTTGAGGTTTCTTTTTCTTTGTCTCAGCATGACAACTTGGTGCTAATCCTACCACCTATGTCCATAAACTCCAAGCAAAGTCTATGAACATACCATGCCTGAAAATACCAAGTGACGATAAAGATATTTCTGTCGGAATTTGTGCCGAATGCAGCTAACCAGCTCACGCCTGGAACTGCAAGCAGAGAAGTGCAATGTCCTGCTTTTGGGAATTGCCACAGGCCCTTGTATTAAAGGGATTATTAATCTCTATAAAACTCCTAGTGGCTAGGTACAGTTTTCTGTATTTTCAGATATAGTATTCTCAAACATGCCTGTGTATCAGATTTCCCAGAAGGAACACAAAATCTCACCAGAGCATTTCCATTAAAGGGAAGACAGGACCCCTGGGGTGTTACCCAGCTCTCTGAGAGGCTGAAAATCTCAGGAGGTGAGCAGAGTGTTAGCCCCATCAAAACTTCTGAAAATTCATTTTCTTTTTTCTCCCTTGCTGCCCAGTGGGGTTGTGGGGTGTGGGAAAGGCAGTGGTCTGGTCTCAAACAGCTCCAGTTGATGTCGGGGAACTTGTGCCTTCTCCTGGCTGGAGAAACACCTTTTTGTTCGTATCTCTTTCCTCCTGTGAGAGAGAATGGCAAGCCTGACCTCGGTGGTGGGATACACTGAGCTTGCATCCAGCTCTGAAAGCTTCTGGCTTGCTGAAATTCTAGTTTGCAGTAGTATTTTATAGAGACAGAGTTATTCTTTGTGGATTTTGCTAATATTTTATGCATTCTTCTTTTCTTCAGAAGTCCTGTGCTTTCAGATATTCTTGAGTGAATTTTCCTCAATAATTTTCCTGCTTTTGGTAACACCTAAAATCTTCAGTTCTAACCATTTTTTTTCCTTTCCTACCCTGTTTCCTCTACTGCTTGGAAATAAAAAACACCATTAAATTTCTCCCCATGTTTTAGGATATTTGGAGATGAAACCTAGTTTCTAATTTCTGCTTCATGGTAGTTATAGTCTGGTTTCATCTTCATTTCTAAGAACCAGTCTGTTCATATTTAGGCAAACGTTCACTGCTGAAGAGTGGAGGTGTCTTAAACTTCACTTGAGAGAATTATTGTTGTCTTAATTTGTTATTATACAGCAAGATTACTTTAGTTAAGGATCATTTAATTAAACAAGTTGTAAAGCAAACTGCTGGTCAGAAGTGGCAAATGAATTTAGACAACTAGAAACCATGACGGTTGTCTCTGGAGAAAATAATATTAGGCAACCCTCATCCTATTTCAGTTGCTAATGGTAAAATTCTTTAACATTAACTGTAACCATGGCGATTTTTATGGAGGTACAGGGTACTATTCTTGGGAGAAATCTACTGTTGTGATCACAAAAGAATGAAATTTAACTTGTTTAGATCACGTTATTCTCATGGTCACACAGGAGGAAGAGCCACTCCTTTGAAGTGCACAATTGTGCTGCTGTAATTCATAACGCGCCCAACTGCTCCGAGCCTGTCCCTGTGTACTATCAATCTAAGTGGTATGGGAAAAACAGTTGCTAGCTTCATAAAAGAATGACAGATCTGAGTACTTCTACTTCTGAAAACGGGCACGCATTTTTTTCTAGGCTCATAGCATAATATATTTCATACCACATTTCATTGAACATGCAATATTAGCAAAAATTATGGCTGTTGCAGTCTTTTTCCCTGGTGTCACTGCCCTTCAGCTTTGTCACTTATGACAGCTGGCTCAAAAGGGGATTCTAGTTAGCAGGCATTAACAGATGGGCCCTATTTTACCATCTTCATCTCTCTTAAGTAACGCAAGTGAAACCAAAGGCATATTCCCAGTATACGTACGCATTGTCTTAATTGATAGCTTGATCTTTATGTGAGTTACACTACCATATACTGTGGCAAATCTATTAAGGGCAACAACTGTTCTTTATGATTATTACTTCAGTAGAGCTGTATTCCATAGTCTGTGCTGCAACTGAGAAAATAATACATCAAAGTTGTAACTTTTAACATGATCCAGTCAGTTCAAGTAAGGTAGTACCTGCCAGGTCAGGAATAGACCCTTCTTAAGACAGAGTTTGTGGACATTTTAAAAATAATAGTGTTTTTCAACTTAAACTCTGTAATGTTGGGTCTATAACTTGTGAAGACCATGAACAAAAAAGATAAGCAGTGGCATAGGTACATATATATCTAGTGTACTGAGAATTATCTATAGTTATGCTTGTGTTGATTTTTCTGACCTAGCTATTGATGACATGAATGCTGTTTTAGTGCTCATTTCCAACACAACAAAAACACCACTAATAGCATTTGGGCTAGTCTTTACTATTTATGACTAGATTCTGCAACCCTTACTTTTAAAAGTGATTTACCTATTTCACATAAATACTTCCAGTGATTTTTGAGCTATCTTTAGATATTAGACAGCTGTATCTGTAGCTAAAATATAAAAATGAGTGGTGTTAGCTGTTGAACTTTCAACCAGATGACATATATGACTATAATTCTACTTTTAAAGTAAAATCCCTGCGATGCTCATGATCATGAAGTGGACTGCAGACTAAAGCTGCTTGACCTATCTTTTCCATGCTTCCTCAGCTGGATTTTCTTTACAGAATATGAATCCTCACCAGTTTGAAAGATTCACTTGAATGCATATTGTAGGATCTGGATACTTACCCATGGAAGCTGCCCTTACATCAATTTATAGCAGTGTTGCTTCTTCAGATCATCAAAAGAGTTGTTACAATGACAAATATCCCCATTCCATAACAATTAACATTTAGCTTAAAGAAAGCAGGCTGCAAAACCACCTGTGCAGGAGCTGCTGATGCAGCCAGATATGCAGATTGGCAATACATTGCATACAGGTTGTGCCAGACTTAATATGTGCGTGATTTAGAGAGGTTTGCAGTGTGGTCAACATTTCAATAGGATTTCCGTGTATCCAGCAACCTCTTTCCAATAATCTCAGAGCGCCTTTAAAAGCAGATGGCTGAAAGGAACTAACAGTAAAGTCACTTGTGCAGGAGATCAAAGTTCACAAAGTCACAATAGCAGCACCTTCATTTATAACTGAAGTATAATAAACTGGAAGATCTACCCTTATTTTTACTTTATCAAGAATAGTTTTTGAGCAAATACGTAATCCTCCATCTCTGTAATTGTGTTCTGCTGAGACACTACAGGAAAGTACAAGGAAATGTTATCAAGCTGTACTTCCAAAGCTCTCAGCCACCTGGTGAGGAGCAGCCTGCAACCAAATCCATTAAGGTTTGCTCAGGAGGAGAACTGGTGCTCTAAATAGGAAAAAAAAATCACATCAGAAATAGGCAAAGAAAGCACAGCAGTGGGGTTGTACTGGTGTATAAAGATGCTTTGCATGACCAAGGGCAGGTCATGCAAGGTAATTGAGAGTATGACTGGACACTGAACAGCTTAGAGTCAAATTAGATTAGTGCAAATGCTGTCAATAAACAAGACCTAAGGACAGGAAAAGGAGGAGAATTAACTAGAGGAAACAAAGTATTAAAAAAAAAAAGTAAAAAATAGTATGGTATTGTAAGCAACATGAAACTGTAATCAAATCAATGCTTTTGGAAAAGTTCTGGTGGTTTTAAACTGTGCAGCATAGATCGTATATGACAGCAGTCATGCTGTCCCTGACCTTCTGGACCCTGCAACCTCTTCTATAATTTCTCATTATCATTTTTGTTTATTTACTTTTCTAGTAATGTTATTAGAAATTATAATAAAAATAATAATATTCAGCCTCAGAGTTGGTGCAGGCTTTAGTCCTTTGAAGATTACTCTCACAGTACTCATGCTCCCCTCAGCTGAGCAAAGTTATGCAGAGTATTGCTTTTTCCTCTCTAGCTATGGTTTTGTCACCTTCTGAGAGATATTCAGCTTCTTGTAGGCAGTGGCAAGAAGGCTTGAGCACTCCAAATCCTCCAATCCTGATTTTCTGGATAAAAACTCCAAGCACTGAATGCACTAAAAGAGGCATGTCTCTGCCTACATGTAACCTCCTTTCCTTTTTTTTTTTAATAAAAAAGAAAAACACTTCCCTTGATTCCAAGTTATCAGCCACAACTCAATTTTTTCAGTAGAAATTCATTCAGTCAGCTCCACGTATGCAACTAGATTCACAGCAAAGTTGATAAGGTGTTGTACATAAGGACAGGTCTAGGCAAATCCTATAGCAGGATTTTAATCCACTAACTTGAGGGGATCAACCTCCAGGACTCTGGCTTAGTTATGGAAAATAAAACCAAAGGTTGTAAGTTGTTGCACTACTTTGAGTCGATGTAAGATGAACTTCATGAATAGCTGCTAGTTACTGGCTGACATACAGCTGTCAGTCCCACCCAGGCCATCTCACTGAGCTAAGTGCCGTCAGGAGCAGGAAATCAGAAGTGGTTCAGGCTGTTGTATTTGTCCTTAACACTTTTGTGACTGCACTGCTATGTTTTGTTACTTTGTTCTGTTATTGCATTAGCATTTCTTTTGTGCATCCTGGCCTCACAACACTGGGATCTTTGCAATCAGGTAGCAAAGATGCCCTGCTTTCTTCAAACCGCCTACTGGTGAAACTCCTGGTGGTAGTTGCCCATACAGTAAACAGGCAAGCAGAGTGCTAAGTAACAGGGAGATTGTCCTTCATGTCACAAGCAACACTCACAGCTTTGTTACAGGGCTTTATTAAAAGAAGAGAAACAGTGCTTTGCAACAATTATATCTTTGTATTACAAAATCCAGCTGCTTCTCTGTGCCAGCAGGGCCCATTTACTCCTCACAAGGAGCCTGGCGACAGAAGCTGAATGACATGCGAGCAGCCAGATATATGGTATAAGCCATGGTCTTAATCTTTTTTTTTTTTTTTTTTTCCTTACCCATTTCTTACCTAGATTGATTTTAATCTTCAGTCTTGGTGTTGTGCTTCAGTTTTCTATTCAACGCTAAGGAAGGGTTTGACCTGTTAGCTTCTCCTTTGACTAGATGTTTACGTAAAAACTTCAAAACATTAGCTGCACAGCAGTCTGAGATAAAACACCCCCTCCATGAAAAATGAGATTGTAAATACATCCTCCTGATAAGCTATAATCAGTTCCAATACCAGCAACATCAGCTGTGGTATGCATCCTGTTCTCTGGGAAGCCATCTCCTTATCTATATCTTGTTATCTCTTGTTGTTATTCAGCTGGCTGCAGACTGACCTGATTTTGGTTTTAAAGTAGAAAGAAGGAAAGGGAATAAAGTGACTATGCTGGTGACAATTTGCAATCCATGCTTGCTTATCCAGGTCCTTGGAGTTGTTATGGTTGTTGTAGATAAGGGAGAATGTAGTAGGTAGCGGAGCAGTGGGTTCTGCTGCTCTGGATTTTTGGTTCATTTTGGTGCAACTTGAACATTGGCCCCTTCTTCATGCCTTGAGTCCATCTACAGCTAGAGAGCAGTGACAGGGCAAAGATCTGTTGTTAACATCTTTTTCTTAATTCATTAAAAGTGAGAAATGGAGCCTCTATGAATTAAATCATTCTGATGCTGAATGCTCTCCAAGAGTTTATAGATCTGTCCCTCAGGGTTTGAACATTAGCCAGGAGAGGACATGCATTTGTTTTTATGTTCATTTTCTAGATTCTCAGGGGAAAAAAAAAAATATATATATATACATATATATACTTTCTTTCTATTGCACCAATGAACAGAAAATGATCTGATTTTCTAATGAAGTGGGATGATATTTAGAAATTGCCCATGTCTCCATGCTGCTGGTCATGCTTCAGATCATCTTTCCTTAATGATGGGTGGTGTAAAGGCCTGAGAAAGAAATCATGGTGCTACACCTCATTTTTTTTATAAATAAATAACAGACAGTGGACTAATGATAGTATTTCTTACAGTAATTACATCAGTTAAAATAATGAAATACAGTGGGAACTTCATCTCTAAAGTTCTTCTTCTTTTAGATCCTGAAGAAATTCACTCTACATCTAGGGCTTTTTCCAGGTGGTTTACACGGGAAAGCTGAAACACAGTAAGGTTTCAAAGCAGTTATGCAATAGTAACTAGGTATTTAATTATGCTTATCTTTAGGTCCTGTCATTAAATGCACCTTAAAAGGGGAGCATTCTTCATAACTGATACACATGATGGTATTAAAATAAAACAACATATTAAAAATAAATAAATGCAAAGAGATCCATTAACCATCCTTTCTAATTTGTTCACCAGAATCTCATTACTTTTTGAGGAAGCACAAGGATCTCAGCTGTATTTAACATCAGAATAATTATAGTTCTCTCCATATTATTAAAAAAAAAAAAAAAAAAAAGGCACCTTACAAAATTAAACATAAGTAGGAGATACTGGCTAGATCCTTAATACAGAGTAGTACCCTTACTCTGTGTGCAGGACTTGAATCAAAATCTTAGGGCATTTCAAAGCTATTGTCATGCTGTCCATGTGATGTTAAAACCTTACAACCACAACCTTATCCTATGATTCTATGATCCTAACCCAAGTATTAACCAAAGGCAAATGAGCATTTAGGTGCCGAAAAGTAAATGCTCTTTCCTGGACCTCAACCCAAGCCAGATCAAGTAACTTGCTTAGCAGCAGAGTTCATTAAGTATAACAATGACTCCCTGCATTATATACATACACGTGATATATATACTACAGTAATGGTCTCCTAAGAAAAGGCTGGGGAGGAGGAGCGGGGAGTGCTCTGCAGCCCTAAAAGCAAGGCCAGCTCCATGGGGCAGTGCATCTTATCAGTTCTTGCATACATTTTTATTTCATGACAGTCAGAAAACTATCAGTCAGCACTACCAGGCTCCCAGAAGGGTCTGCGGAGATGGAGTATGCTACTTCTCATAAATATAACTTCTGACTTTTGAGAGCCCATACAAAACACGTCACCTTTATTGCAGCAGGATCAAATCCTGGCCGACAGCCAAACTCTAACCTAGTTTTTCAACTAAGGCCACTAACAATGTGACTTTTAAAAGTTAATATATTGACCTGAACTACAAACTACATTTTTAACTGAATATTAACTGGAAATTGAAAGCTAAGTTCAACAAATAGAATTTGTATTGAATAAAGTGGCTTACATGGAAATAGCATGAGTTTCTTCATGAGTTTACTTTAAATGTGCCTTAGGATCTCAGTAACGTAAATCACAGTACCTCCGTTTTTAAATTTTTAATCTCAGCTCTTAACAGCCTCATAATTCACTGTTGCTTTTAATTACTGTTCATAGCTCCAACAACACAGATATAGGCTCAAATAAAAAAAAAAATCAGGCATCAGAACCTGGTTTTGATTTAGAAACATTCATATTATTAAAATAGAAATGTTGCTCCTAGCTCTACTGTTTGAATTATACATTAACTCATTTCATCTTGTTTCTGTGGTGCTGTTTTGGATTATTTTTTCAACCATTGATTTACAGTTCATGTGCAAGCTGAAATTCCACTTTTAATATTCAAAGATATTAGGTCAGCTGTATAATTCATGAATTCGTCAAAGTAAACATCATATTCTACCCAAAGTGTCTCGTGTTGTATTGGCTGCTCACCGCCTAGCAAGTGCCACAGGGACAGTGAATCAGAACATTTCCAAGGGGGTTGCCGACATTTAAGATGCAGAAAAATAAATGTAAACCCCAGTGTGGTATGGTGACAATCATCCAGAGGGCATGTCAAATTCCAAATGGCATCCTAAGGCAAATATACACCCTGTTAACTATGCCACTTCAGTTTATTCCAAGTAGTAAACTAATAATAATAATGCTTTGTCAGTAATTCATTTTTCCTAAACTAAAGTGCAGTCAATGTACTTTGCATTGTTAAACAATCTGGAATGCATTAGATAAATTCCTGATCTACTTCAGTGTGGGTACAGCCAAGACAAACTGCGCACTATCGAGAAACAACTTATGTTTCCTCGAGCCTGGCAGTGATGCACCTGCTTTCAGTTCACCTTTCATGTTTACAAGTAGCAAGTGGCAAGGAGGAGCATTCCTTTAATTTGTTGTCACAACTCAATTTCCCTTCAGCCTGCTTCCATGCCCTGCTGCTCTGGAGCTGGCTAGATACTAGCACCAAGAATGGCTCAATCAAAATGTACCATAAGACAAATCTGACTTTTTGAAGCTGTTTGACCAAGATGATGTTTGTCTCAAATCTTTTACCCTGTTTCACCAGCTCTGCCTGCTCTTATAGACAGAGCTCAGCTCTCCCTGTCCGTGAGTCTGTATACCAATGCTGTCTTCATTCCTAGAGAAAGATTTAGAAGCTTATTTTTAATTAAAACAAAGCTGAAATAGGCATTTCTAAAGAACATCATCATGGTTAGAGCTGGAAAGCAGTTGTGAATTATGGCTAATGTTGGGTGCAGAAGCAGCTCTTTGGCAATACTTAGCACAGGTATTGTCTGACAGAGGTTTAGTTCTGAGGATAAAAACAGCAATTTGTTTTGATCTTAAAGTTGGCAATGAAACAGCAGGTCCATGGAAATTAATTTAGGAACAGCAATAAGATATTCTTAGATTCAGATCCAAATTTAAGTTAGATGGATATGTATTTTTTCTTTACCTTAAAGCAAAGACAAAGGTTTGGGTTTGGGGTTAGCAGGGCTGATGCACGGCAGACTGAAGCAGATTCAGCAGAGATGTGGAAGTCAATGCCTTGTATGAAGTGCTGCAGCTGACGGGGGGTGGGCCTTGCTTAGCCTAAGAAATACGCGCAATTCTGAAGTTTTGGAAACTAATACATTTGGGTTAAGTTCAGATCTAGAAGGCTTAGTCAGACTGCTTTTATAACTGGCAATAGACATATAAACCTTCATTCCCGTGCTTGGCTCTTAATTAAATACTCATATAACCTGGATAGAAGTGGATGTAATTCTGCTCTGCATATGATTTTCCTTACAAGTCAGACAGAGCAGTTAGAGGAACCTTAGAGTTTGCATTCAGGAAAGAAATGAATGCTATTAGCCTGGGTTTAACTGCTTTTTTAATCTTAATCCATTTCATAAGTGTGCAGGATAAACAGATTTTGTGCTTCCTCAAACATCTTGAGACTTCTGTTCTGCTCAGGGTCCTTTGTCTTCTCTGTAGGTCTTTCCCATGACTCACCTCTTTCTGAAACCTCTTTGTCTCATCTCTGCTCAAAAGAAGGACCTCGTCCTCCCATTGGTTGATGTGGCCCTGTGTTGAGGATGAAATTATATGCTTCACTCATAGGAGAGAAGCAGCAATACATTTATTGATATAAAGTACTGACCTAACAAAGCTTGACTGTAAATAACACAGACACTTAAAACAATCCAAGATGGCAAGGTACACTTGATTATTTACTGCATAGAGGACGGGGAAAGTAAAACATGTTGGGGAGATCCTCCAGTTGAGTCATGAGGTTCAGAGTGGATCCCCTTGCTTCCTAAATTTGCACCTCTTGGTAAGGAGCCTAGGTGTAGCTGAATCCACTCCTAGTCCCAGACTTGGTCAATGGTTTGTGTCTGAGGATTATATGTGCACATTCAATCTAAGATATAATCTTACAAAGCTTAAGTTTCCAAAGTTTAGCAAGCTGTTAATCACTTACCAAGGATCTTTGGGGCAAGGAATCTCTCACAAGGAGCAAGACATCTCTACAGCATTGGCGACTTTGAGAGGCGTCCCAACTCAAGGGGAGATCCTGTCGTGCAGCCAGCTACCATGCAGAAAAGCTCAAAGGGCTCTTGGCCTGCTCACTATTTATGGGGTGGGATGATGGACTAATAGTCATATTGTTCTTTTGGCGCATGTTCGACTGGCTCTCAGCTGCTGAGTGAGATGGCCATCTGTCAGGCTCTCCAGCACCCAGTCTGAGCCAATATTGCGGTCACTACCAGCATGAGCAAGGCCTTGGGTGTAACCAGTACTGTAGACACTATCTGCCTGAGCAAGGCCTTGGGTGCAAAGACCAGTGTTTGAACAAGGCAAAGGCCAGACTGAAAGCAGGAGAGAGCACATCATCACATCCTGCATCCGGCCACTTGCAGCCACCCTGGGCACCCAGGGAGTCTCCATTGCAAAAAATCTTGAGCCCCCTCTTCACCAAATACAAATCAGTCCTCCCCTGAGACACAGACTGTGGTGGTCTTTGGATTAGACACTCAACTGTGAATAAACACAATGGTTTCAACATCAGGAATTAATCGTGACAGATCAATTAATTTGAAATTAAACTGCTGCCATCACTGTCCTTTCCTTCCCATCACAGGGCATCTTCTTTCTATATTTTTTAAAGGACTCCTGCCTGGGCGGAGCAGAGCAGAATGCCGACGTGTAGCTTGCATGACTACAGTGAGACGTAGGTGTGCGTATCTATGTATATATATAAAGACATATGTTTTTAAGTATATGTATATACATAGATATATATACACTGAATAGTTGTCACTATAAATAAATACTGCAAGGAAATGCAATGTTTACATATAAATTTTAAATTACAAGCTCTTGCTGTCCAGAACCTAAAACATCAGCTTTTCTTTCAAATTCAGAGGGAAAATGTGGAAAAATATGGATGTATCGCCATCTGGAGGATAAGTGTATTCTGCGCTTGCCTTCTGCAGGCATCGTCCCAAGTTCCACAGTGTAGGGTGTGTGTGTTGTACCCAAAGAGAGGGGTTTAATCATAGAAGCATGAATAAGTGTCTGGTGTTACGGTGATCATTAGTGTAATTTGAACTAGGTAATTGTGTGGCTGTGCTTTTTATGTCTTTGGAACAGAATAAACAACAACTTGCAGAGTAAACAACAGCAAAGGAGGAGGAGATAGGAGCAGTGGTGTTGGCAATGAAAGGGGTGAGAATTCAATGCATTTTTAGCTTTTTTCCTTTAAATTTGGTTTGAGATTTTAGGACTCTCCTAGGACTTGAAGTTAGGAAGATGGGAGGGGAAGTTCAATTTCAAAACAAAAATTTAATTCTAAAATTGGACCCGTTTCATTCACCCTGAGGAAATATGCAAGCCTGAAATAATATTCAGCCAAAGCCATTATGTATCCCGCTCAGATTGACAGCTCTTTCCCTTCTCCCTGCTGCCAGGGAATGCCTGAGGGAGGAAATGGTTCCTGGCAGAGGAACTGATCTGAGTGTGAGGGGAAATATTCCTTGGAGTACAACAACATGGGCTACCCCTGATGGGCTCATAACTATATGTATTTACATGGACCTCAGCAGTGATGCCCTGTGAGTGCCCCAGGAGGTTGAGCCATGGTATTTCCGTGGTCTCCAGAGTGTCTATAAGGGACACAGCCCTGTCACACTGTCCTCCCCACCTGACTAAAACAGCTTTTCCCATTCCCCTGATACCTGAGGAAGATCAGCCCTGAGGCTGGTATCACTGAGCACCAATGACCGCCAGAGAGGTGTTGGTCTGAGATAGGTATGTGGAGTTCAGGAGCCTGGTTAGTAGAGCAAGTACAAGAAAAGCTTGTAAATCTACTGCATGGTACACTCTGATCCATTCCCAGTCAAAGAAAGAAATTACAGCCATTTTCCACAGTGGGCATTAGGCCTTGTAGGCCTGCCAGAACTGTCAGGGTATACCATTAAACCAGCAAGAAACATGTCAGCAGAAGCACTCGCTCCTGCAAGGCAGACAGGCATGCCTGCAGAAGTTGCTTTGTTGCCACGGGCTCAGTGCCAGCAGCTGGGTGCAGATTATTCATATAGGAGCCACAGAGAAGTCATACCATACACATGCTGCCTCTCAGCTGCATACAGATGAGGAGAAAGTGAGAGAGAGGTGAAGGGCAGCAGCTTCAGTGGCCTCGCTCCCCTTTGTCCATCTCCTGGAGAGGACTGGGCACCTCGCTGGTGGCCTGGCAGGAACCAGGCTGCTGTGGTGGGTCAGAGCCTCTGGGTCCGTTGGCTGGTGGCGAGAACTTTCCTGAGGCGTCTCAGGGCGTTGTCATGATATGCATCAGTCCTAGCATTAAAGTACGTGGTCATTCACCGTCAGCCCCGAGCAAAGTCCCGCCTCGCACAACGTCCAAGTGAGCAGTGCAGTACCACAGTGATTTCTGGTCTCCTGTGCCACAGCATGGCCACGTGAAGAAGTGCAGGACTGAGGAGTAACAACGTCCTTTGTGCTCGTGCCTGGGATAAAGAAATATAGTGAAGCAGGCTGTGGTAGTGACAGATAGTCCTAACAAAGTAATGCACGGGCACAATTTAAATGAAAATATCTTCATTATAAAAAAATTCTAAACACCCACGTGCTCAAGTGTATGTGCTGGTCCTACTGCTTTAATCTTTTGGTATTGTGTTATGCTCTGGCTTAGGGAAAATGAGACTTGTAATAACCTAAATCTCTTTCTTAAGGAGTAGTACCTTTGCTTCTTTATTGTTAATGAAACCTTTATTTTTCTGATTGTTAATGGAACCTTTATGGTTGGACAGATAGCAGTAATTTCTAAATATGTATTTACAATACTAAATGCTTTAAAAATAACATTAGCTGCAGGTGATGGTAGGTAAAGCAATATTACATATTATTGCTTTTTAATTCCCCATAAAAAGATGCCATCAACTGCAGAACAATAATTAAAGCCTGACATTTTTTCCTTGTGCCTAACCTATACATTGCAAGGGGGCACTCAGCCGCCAAAGATGCTTCTCTGCAATTATTGTACTTATCTAGGAAATAATCTAAAAAGCCTCACATGACAGGCAGGATGTCATCTTTCTATTCCTAAGCAACCCCTGACATCTTTTTTCAGGACAACTCATCAGCTTCCTGAAGAGCAGACAGCTGAATTTAAAGAAGCCTTTTCTTCTTCTCTGTTAACTACAGGACACAGCTAATGATGGCCCTGTAATGACAAAAACTGGGAAGAGCTCAGTAGGAAAAAGCTCAGCAAAGGCCAAGTTGCAAGCTGCAGTCAGTAAGGCAATGCTGATAATTATGGTGTGAATGACCTTCCAATGTAGCTAAAAATAATAGTAATGAAAATGAAATACAACACTTTATACAGAAAATTCAGGCTGGAGAGAAAAAGTGAGAGAAAAGAAGGAAGACTATATTGTCTTGACGTTATGCCTTCGTATTCCTATTATTCCATTTGGATATATTTTCTCTCTTTCTTCCAGCTCTTGATTGGCGTCAGTTCAACTGCATATATGTAGTGGTTCAACATGTTGGTTATCTCATTGAATTCAGAGGGTCTCTTCTGGCACCTGCTTTAGTTGCTTGCTGAGATAAGGCTGCTCGTGCTGCCTTTCTCCTGGTTCCCTGTTTTGCTTACTCATTTTTTCTAGGGACAGAGCTTTCCTCCATTGACTGCTGCTTCCAACAGTTCTCACTTAACTGAGCAAGTCTACTTAAATGAACAGTGTGTCTATATTGGTGTCCTGAGACTCTCAGTTACGCAGTTGTATTCCACGTTTTGAGAAAAGTACCTCCTGTTGTCTGTCTCACCTTGGCTGCCCTTCACTTTCTCTGGATTCCTCTTTGAATCTTTTTGTTGTGCAATGAAGAAAATAGAGGTTTCTTGTGGTTTACAAGGTTACTTTTTCTTTTTTTCTCTAACCAGAGGCACATGAGCAAGGAAAGGGTCTTCACTCTGCTTGCCATAGGTAGTACCCACCCTCATCTCTTCAGTTGATACAGATTGCTAAGATCTCAGTCAAAATTTTCAATAAAAACATCCACATCTTAGATCAAGTTCTCCCATCAGTGATTGCACAAGATTCTGTCTATTCCTGCCCATCGATTGCCTTCTCTGTCTGGATACTACCAGGCCAATACCTAATCAAGAAGCTCAGTTTAACCTCTTGAACTCAGTGGCTACTTAGCAGACATCATGCTGTAAGTAAGAATATTAATTCCGTTCCTCTCAGTTCAAAGCAGATACTTAGGATACAATCTAGCTCAAACATACTAGTGTTTAATCAAATTAATTGTCTCACATCTATTAAAATCAATACAGAGTTTTTCAGAGGTTGTGTAGAAACAATTTCAATAAACAAGTCCATAGCTGGAAGGAAAAAGTGCCCACAAAGGATATATTCACAGATATCTTCCCACTTCCAGTGAGTATCTGGAGTAAGTAAGGCTTGAGTTTCACTGCCCTTTCTCTTTGGGTTTGTGATGGTAGCAAAAGCACTGGTCAATATAGGAGTGTGGTGGGCAAAGCAGCTGCTGAAACCAGGGTCTGTTTGTGGACAATTTGAAAGTATGTAACTGAGATAAATTCAGCAGGTAAATTAGGCAAAGAAATAATTAACACATCAGAGAATAGTGCAAGGGGAAATTCCTGGCAGGGAAGAATCTCTAAAGAACCAGAGGGCCTCACTGTACAGGGTCTCCCCTGTAGATACTTGCCTTTATGGAACCAAGGGTCTCCCACAGGGGAAAAAAAAAATCTTCGTATTGTAGCAGACCTCAAAATAATTCAAACTGTCTGCCAGTAATTAAATCCATTACATTAGCAACAGGTGGTGAAGCTGTAATTTTTTCACATCTGTTATCATTTTCATAAGCCAATATGTATTCATTGCAAGTGCTGTGTAAACCGCAGAGCAGAGAGGGCTGGGGTGATGGCTGTCGTCCAGGCAGCCGCTGTGCTCACTCCTGTAGTCTTCTGAAAGCAGAGCAGAGGGGATATGAGGATACATGCTGGGCAGGAAAGGGTTTGGGCAGGATCCAAAAGGGTGGGAAGGCAGGGGTTTTGATAAGAGGGAAGAGATTTCATAGGTTCTTATTTGGCTGAAAGAGGAAAGGAAGAATAAGAAAGAAAAAGGAAAGCAGGTTTGTGTTTAGAGCATTACCCTAACACTTGTTTTGGTTCCCTGCTATACCATAGACTTCCTGTCCTGGAGCATATTTCTTGGTCCTGAATCTCAGCTCAGTCCCCTTAACCTTCAGGAGACGGGATGGTCTTGCCCACCTATCCAGATGTACCTACTTTATTTGGCTTCAATAATTAAAGAGAAAAAGAAAAAGCAATTGATCCTGATTTGCTCTGTTACCAGGTCCTTCAGGACATCAGCCAGTACCTATCAGATGTTTGCCATAACTGAGGCCTTCTCACCAAAATTTGGGGGTTTGATGCAACCAGTACTTTACAATGAAAAAGTGTTTAATGAAGAATGTCATATAGTACTTGCAAGTTGTACAGGTTCAGAAACTGGGAGTTCTAATTGCAGAATGATATACAGATGAGAGGTTGTTCAGAGGTCTTTTGGATCCCTGAATCAGCAACAAATATAATGAACCCGACATTGTCCCATGTTTCAGTCTGAAGCTTGACAAGACCTGAAGCATCTCTCTAAAACACAGTAGTAGTTGATACCTAATTTGGATATATCTGCACATTCTCTAGTAAACCTATAGTCACTCTTTCTGCTCACGCTGTCTATACAAAATATCATCATTAACCAGACTGCTGAATGTGTAGTATAGATCAGCCAAAGTTGATGTTTAATAAATAATAAAACAGTGTGGTATGCAATTCAAAGACGTGCATTATTATATTGAGCGCAAGATTGGGAATATCAATTTCTCAGTGTGTACAGCTAATTCAGATTTATATTCTGAGTGTGAAGAGAGACATACAAAAGCTTATGTGAAGTACCTACTTCATCCTATTGCAATACTAAGGATACTAACTATTGCATCGGGCTACTGTTTTGTAGTCAGTAAATTACTGTTCACTTAGAGAATCAATCCTTAAAACAGTAGTTTAAACAAAAAGCATATAACAGAAAGTTATTTTTAGAGGAATTTCTTTAGTGGTATACTTGGTCCATGATAATAAATAGATTGCTCTAATTCTTTCAAAGAATCGTCATTTAACTCTATTAAACTTTGAACTAACAAACTGGTGCAAGTTTTTTAATGGTAAGGACTGTCAGTAAGCTCATGTTTCTTTTCTGAGGCCCATTGTGAAGGGCAGAGTTTACCCCGCAGCCTCTGGGTGAAGGCAGAGTTGTGGGTGGTAATAGAAATGGGTGCAGACCCAGTCAATCCAGGCATTCTTTCTGTCTTCCTCCTCCTCCACTTCACGTCCTCCATTTTGCTTTCTCTTGAAGGTGGGCTTTGGAGGAGCGTTATACTTGTGGAGGATTGTGAAGACACTACCAGGTCCCCTCTTCTGGATGTGAGAGGCCCCACTGCGTGCAGGCCTCGTTCTCAAAAAATCCCTGTACCTGCTCTGCTCCCCTCCTGCCCAGCTCCTTCAGATACACCAACAGCCTAGTTAACCCCTGCCAGTAGTGCAATCACTAATTCAGCCCAGCCATTCTTGCTCAAAGGCATCTGAGATCTATCCAAGGTCCCCCTGGACACCACCCCAGCTCCTGGTGGGAAGGAGGTATCCAGCAGTGGCTCACATTAATTCATCCGTCAGGGCAGCAGCAGGGCCCCCAGGCAGCCCCCTGCTGTTATTCCAAACAGAAAATGAGCAGGAGAAAGGAAAAACTCTCTGATGTCCCATTCCCTCTATCCCAAAAGCTGGATTACTAGACATTAATTTGTGGGATGATCTTTGCCCACGTGAGGCCAATGTCATGATTCTCAAGTACTGTTCTTCACTGAAATCACTAACTTCAGAGTTGCCTGTGATGACACAGGGAGTCTCCAGCCTTGCAAGGGAATGAGCCAAAGTAGATTCAGTGGTCTTTGGGGAACCATAGCTTATTTGTGAGCCTTAGCAGTGTTATTTGATTATTTGTCTTCAAGGGTTGTGTGGTGAAGGCAGGCTTCCTGGGAAATTATTACATGCTGCTCAGTGATTCACTGACTGTTGGCCACAACACTGTTAGTAACCAATTTATCAGAATCCCTTTGAAATCCTTCCCTCTATTAACATTTCAGCAGTTCCGTTCCTTTGTAAATCCACGGTAGTTGTGTTACTCAGGATGATTGTATGAAAATGGTTTCAAACACAATGATTACATATTGAGCAGATGAGCTGTCTCGGCTTTATGTCACAGCCCCATCTGCCTGTTTTAAATAGGCTTCCTGCATTGTGCCATTTCCCTTCATCGGGTAGGCAGTAAAAATGACTGCTTGCACATAGCATCCTCATTCCATCTGACCTTTCCAGAGTGTTATTCCACTCAGTATACTTCAAAGTTTGCATTTCCTTCTGCAAATATCGTTTGAGTCTGATTCCGTTTTGGCAGCAGGTGCCGTTACAACAAAAGCTGTCCCTTCTTTGTCTCCCTACGTTTAGTGTGGAGGCTGAAGTGCGACACATCAGCCAGAGCTGCTGGAGGCTGAGGTAAGCCCAGGGAACAAATTTCAAAGCTGGATCCCACAGGGATCTGAATTATAGTTAAGATGGAAATGTATAGGTCTTGACTGTATGTTCAGCACTGGATGACATATATACTTGAATTTGGACTAGGATCAGATGAAAGGTTAAATTGAATTTGATTTAGACAGTCCTTTTCAGGCATCCATCTGCTGTCAGTTCTTAAAAGGCAAATATTTTCCTTACAGGTTTTATAATTCCTACTATTTACACTAGTTTGGATGAACACTTTGCATTGTAATAGAGCAGCCACAAGGTGTCAATGTAGCGTAGCAGATTTGTAGTAAGGATTTGCTAATACAGCATCATTTGACTGTTAACACAATTAAAACTTGCCTTCTGGTGGGTTACTTGGATAGCTAATTGCAAAAAAATCAGGTCAGGTCGCAACTTTTGTACCTGATTTATTTCATCAAAGTCCTCTTCGGGACACAATCTACAGACTACAAATACTGTAGCACTGTGTTTTAGAAGGAATGGCTGACCAAATGGGATGTTAGACTGGTGGGAGTGAATTAATTTTTGGTAAAGTATGAGAAGTGACCATAAGCAAAGAATACAACATGCAAATAAATTAACTCCTCACAGCAAGGAGTCAATATATCTAGATGGACTGGTCCATGTGTCCAATTAGAGGAGGCGTAATGACTGGTAAGACAAGAAAAAGATGGAAAAGCAATATTAATGAGTTCCATTTTGTCTCGTTTAGACGCAGATCTTTGTGTGTCATTAAATATAAAGGGAAAAGCTTAAAAAAAAAAAAGTCAAAGCAAAAACTGAGTTCTGAATTACAAAGGATGTGGAAGCAATTCAGTTTTGTACCCCAACAGGGGGTTAGGATCTAGGGAAGGAGGGTCTGTTAGAAATGAGAATGAAAGCCTGTTAGGAAAATGACTCCTAGAACTGTGAATCTCTCTCTCTTTGAAGTATGCATTAATGGCTTTGGGCTAAGAATTTTCAAAGGGGTTAAGGACTTAGCTCCTACTGAATGTCAGTGGCATTTGGACACTTCAGTGCCATAGTCTGCTTTGAAAATCTCAGCTTAGAATATTAATTTTAATGTATCTTTTCCACTGTAGTAGGTGGGAGAGGATTCATGACAGAGATGAACAGAGAAGCTGCAAAAGAAAAGTTTCTTTGTACGAGTCTTTCTTTATAAATTATTGTACGTTACTTAATCTACTCAGTCAAGTACAAAAGTATATAATAATAGGTGGCCGAGCAGAGGATATTACATTATGTGACATCCTTCCCTTGTGTTAACTCTGCATTGTGCTTTGCACTAAGTGGAGGGCACTGGCTAGCAGATAATACAGTAAAGAAATCATTGGATACGTTTCTTAAAAGGACAGATGGAAGATGTTTATGCAAAGAACTGATCCTCTCAGATTCTAAACCAGCTGTGACACCAGGCTGTCCTTTGAGAGAGATTTTATTGGGCAACAGATCAGTGTTGGAGGTCAAGAGAGCAACAGCAACAGATGCATCATGTTCTTTGGGTACTCTCTGGAGGCAGGTTGGGACAATAGCTAGAAAAACTGCAAAGTCTGTGGGAATAAAACTCACGTTGTTCTTGTGCTTCTCTTTTGCATTTCGTTTTCTTATCATACATCTTAACAAGAGGAAAGGCACATCAGCAGTACTGGTGTGAGCATGATTAAAATGCTACAGACACTTTTAAGCTCTTCAGAATGAGAGGATTTTGAAAAGATGGGTTTGCAAATTGATAGTGGCAACTCAAAGTGATGGAAAAACCAGCAGAGAAACACCACTGCTGGTCACTTGTCAAATATGTTGGGATCACCTTGCTGTCAGAGACTTGGTCTCATGTTGGTCTTCAAGTGGAGAAGAGAAAATATTCTTGCTCCCCTTTAGTGGTCTAGTGACACTGTGGGTTTTAAATACTCTTTTTCTTTTACCTCTCCTCAAAGGAAAACAATGCTGAGCATTTTCACAGTATCATAGTATCACATATTTCTAGGTTGGAAGAGACCTCAAGATCATCGAGTCCAACCTCCGACCTAACACTAAGTACTCCACTAAACCATATCGCTAAGCTCTACATCTAAACGTCTTTTAAAGACCTCCAGGGATGGTGACTCCACCACCTCCCTGGGCAGCCCGTTCCAATGCCTAACAACCCTTTCGGTAAAGAAGTACTTCCTAACATCCAACCTAAAACTCCCCTGTCGCAACTTTCGCCCATTCCCCCTTGTCCTGTCACCAGGCACGTGGGAGAACAGACCAACCCCCACCTCTTTACAGCCTCCTTTAAGGTAACTGTAGAGAGCGAAAAGGTCGCCCCTGAGCCTCCTCTTCTCCAGGCTGAACAAGCCCAGCTCCCTCAGCCGCTCCTCGTAAGACTTGTTCTCCAGACCCCTCACCAGCTTGGTCGCCCTTCTCTGGACTCGCTCGAGCACGTCCATGTCCTTCCTGTAGCGAGGGGCCCAAAACTGAACACAGTACTCGAGGTGTGGCCTCACCAGAGCCGAGTACAGGGGCACAATCACCTCCCTAGACCTGCTGGCCACACTGCTTCTTATACAGGCCAGGATGCTGTTGGCCTTCTTGGCCACCTGAGCACACTGCTGGCTCATATTCAGCCGACTATCAACCAGTACTCCCAGGTCCTTCTCGGCCAGGGAGTTTTCCAACCACTCATCTCCCAGCCTGTAGCTCTGCTTGGGGTTGTTGCGCCCCAGGTGCAGGACCCGGCACTTGGCCTTGTTGAACTTCATACAGTTGGCCTCAGCCCATCGGTCCAGCCTATCCAGATTTTCTTTCTTGGAACAAACTGAACAAAAACTAAGGGGTTTTGTTTTTTGCCTTTTTTTTTTTGTAGATTGTTTTTTGTGTTTATTTTAATTACTGTTGTGCTGAAGACAACATAAAACATAAAAAGGTGTGCTGTAGGAGGATTTGAGGAAAGAAGTGAAATTGACTGGAAGCTCATTTTAGGGCTGGGAGAATGAATGCTGAAAAAACACATGTACCAGAGCTGGGATGTAAAATGTCCCAGTGAGCAAGTCACTTGATTTCTAACAAAAGTTGCTACTTCCACGTTTTTGTCACTACCGTTGGTGTAAAAAGCAAGAGTTTTTTTTTGTTTGTTTGTTTTTTTGTAGAAAATCTCAGGCCCACAGTAACTTATAAAATTGGTTACTGCTACTGAAGTACTTATTCCTAGACAAGAGCCCAAATCAAAGGGTTAGATATGTGCAAATCCAAAATGAGCATCTTTACAAAACAACAAAATGCCTCTCCTGACAAATGCCCAGGTTTCACCGTGTATATTCCAGTCAACCTGTCACCAACCCCAGCTGTGGTATCTGCCTCTGAAAAATGAACACTGCTTTGCAGCAGAGAAAGCACAGAACATATGGCACCACTTGTCTGTGTTTATCCCGGTTTTATCCAGCCTGGACTAGGGAAAACGTTTTGTGAGATGATGAGACTGAAGTTCCTTCTTTTATGCTAAAACTGTCACATGCCCAAACACACAAACTGTGTTACCTCAGCAAGAATCTAGTGGTGTTTCTTAATTATCTATTGTATCCAACCTCATATTTTCCTACCAGCTTGAAGCACGGATAAATTTTTCTCATGTTTATCTACAATAAATATTTATCTTGAAGGATGCTGATCGGTATCTACCCGGTCTTCCAGGCCTTCTCAGTATGGTCTTAACAACCCTGTGTGAGCATGTGAGCATTAGTAGGTTTATTACGTCTGTGTCTGGGAGCCATTTCCTGGATAATGATTTGATTTTCTTGGATCTGAACAGAAAGGGAGTTCTCATCCCACTGTATTTACAGTCTCAGAGATAACACATGGGTCCATACAGCTCTGGCATCACATGGAAGCCTTGAGCCAATATATGATCAGCACAAATGGCAATGATCCTAGTGCATTAGCAAGCCTAACTGCCGCCAAATCTCCAGTAGGGAAAGCAAAGCGTTGAGGAAAGATGAGAAGGAAGACATTGTTACAGCTGTGTAGTTTCACTGAGCCCCAATGACTGCATGGAAGGAAAGGGAAAGGACACCTGTGAGAAAACCTAACAGCTAAGTAATCAGAAAGCATACATCCATCAGGTGCTTTAGTGCCTTGATGGATCAGGACCCAGGTCTGTTGCATTGTGGAAGAATGGATTTGCTGTTGAAACAATAGATTGTGAAGTGGGAAACTTCCCAACTTGTGTGTTTCTACTGATACAGATTCTAGTTTTGTGCACTTGGAGATGTACCCTTTAATTATATGACCCTTTAAGGAGGAGTCAGCAATGAGGAAACGATTTCACTTCCACCACAACCAGCCACTCCAGACTTCGAGTCATCCTAGGTTTTCCCTAGCATGGAGTGTTTGTCCTAAGAAAGTGCTCTTTCAAAGCAAGGCACCCACTTTAAATTCAGTAGGCTGCTTTCTTCACAGATTGCAATGTTTTGGAAGTTCAGGCAAACACAGATTAGATGTGGGTGGCGTTATTCACTATATGAATCATATAAGGTGGTTTAGAAGTGCGTTGTCTTCTGCTTCATGTTACCCAAATGGGGACCTTAAGATCAATTCTCAGACTGTCAGCGGCTTTCTTGCAGCACAGCCACTTGTCTGGCTCTGTGTCTGTCCACATCCACAGACAAATTTCCCCAAGAAAGAAGCTGTATATGATTTCTTTCTGTTCATACCCTTCACAGATATTTTTCGACAATACCCAAGTTCCAGCATTGTTTATAGTTTCTGTGTGGAGTTGTCCTTAGAGAGACATGTGAATCTTTGCTGTGGCCAGTGTTGTAAAGCTAACTAAATATACAGCTAGTACTAGGGAGTGGGCATCTACTTTTGTTTGGATCTCAGCACTGCTTTTGACACCAGTGGATATAGTATGAATTGGCAAGAGCACTGTGAAGGTAACTCAAAGACTTCTTTAATTAGGCTATATTAGGTATAGTTAGCTCGGTTGCTTTCTTCCTGTTGGACTGTGGTTCCTCCAAGGTGTATTCTGAGTACCTACAACGGACCATTCTTTAATCTCCTTGATTAGAAGTGCCATTTTTTCTTCTTTTTATTTCATCTTCCTGCTAAAAATGTATTTATTTTGAGAAACCTGAATCCCCAGCGCCTTGCTGCTGGTATGGTCATTGCTGCCTGCACAGTATGGACCTGAAGCATTATTATTTGCCCAGTCTCGCAGTTCCTGCCAGTCACACAGCACTGAAGCAGGCAGGGATATAGGCTGAGAGGCTGCTGCAGAAGGGTGTGAGAGCAATGCAACCCACTGGATTCCTTTCTGCCTCCTCTCTGTCCCTATTTACACAGAGAAGTAAAAGAGAGACATGGATTATAACTGCTTTTTTAAGCAATAAGTATATAATATAACACATGCAATACTTTCAAGGAATCTCATTTTGAAATTCTTGCTACGGTTCGGGACAGCTGGTGAAAGCTAGGAAGAAGGTCTCTTTGCAAGTGCTTGTGAAACACAGCACATCCATTGCAATACGCTGGTTGTCCCGTAATAACACAGCACTGTGAGCTGAGTGCATACCACCTTGACCGCATAACCCTAAGGAAAATGACCCAAATTGTTCTTTCTGAAGGCATCATTCAGAACACTGCCAGACCTGGTGTCATCAACCATGAGTCACAAATATGATAATACAATATAAGGTATTGAATAATATTCTCAACTTGTGATTCACTGTGCCATTTAAATGCCACCACTAGCATTCTGAACTCCATTCCAATATATATAAGTTTAGATATCCTTCCAAAATAAGCAAGTGACTTACAGCCGTAAATTCAGTTCACCCCAGCTACTAATAGTGCCCAGAAAGATTATGTTTTACCTCTTCTGGCAAGGACAAGGTAATAAATATTCCAGTATATACTTCCCCCCTCAGATCTCCTCTCTCTTTCTCTCTGAGGATGCCAAAAAGAAATTTTTAGCATTTCCAAGGGGGTTAATTCTGTTTCAGGTAAAGAGAGGTAAAGTGACCTTCCAGCTTTAGTTAACCGGTGTGACAGGACTCCATGTCTCGAGGCACAATTTAGGGGTATCATGTTTGTGACAAAGCATATGGGAGATGGCAAGTGATCTCCCTCACATCTGCTCTGAAAGGAAGAAACATCTCCTGAAGAAAAGACAACTCTGGAGGGGATCTGACAGAGCACACTGCACGTGTACATGATCAAAGTGCTACCTTCAACTCCAGGCAGTAAAATACTGTTTGCTGGAAAACAACCTTTGCCCATCAGACACAATGTCTCTTTCAGAGCAATATTTCTAAGTTTTCTGTATTGGTGCACACCAACACACTCTGTCTCCCACTAGGAAAAGTCATTAATGGTTTGGCATTGAATGGATGATCTCTGAGTAAAGTTCAACACCGTTTGGGTCTGTGTTCAATGATAGATAAACTAAAAGTCATGGCTTGTTGCCTCTGCCACTGTCACCAGATGCCATCTGCTGGATAAGCTGCATTTGTATCTATTCTGCGCAGTTCCTGTGAGTTGTGTTGGTTTTATTTAAACTTATTTATTTTCAGTAGACTCTCAGAGCACTGTATGTCCTCAGGACATAGATTTCCACATTGCTATTTCCTCTTTTAAGCAGTCCCAGTAATGATTCCCCATTCCTCAACCTTGTATAAAGATGTGGAGTCTAAGCATTCCACTAATTTGGGCAAGACATTTTGACAGAGGACCCATTTATCAAACAGCAAATAAGCAGTGGGTCCAAATGCTAACTGTGGACACTTGCATCAGAAATGAGGCCACTTGTACATACCAAAATGTAAAAAAAATGAAGATCACTCATACGCCAGAGGAAAAGACACTACTGAGGATCTGAAACTCACATTTCTTCAAACGCAATACTCCAGATATGATAGTTGCAGAATTATAAGCATCCTCAACCCTGTTACATTATAGCAATGGTATATTTTTTAGACTTTAAAATAATCTTGAACGTGTTCTAATATTTACATATAAACTCAGAGTTTTGCTAGCAGAAATCTGAGCAAAATCATGTGGGAGACTGAATGTGAAGTAAAGAAATATTCTTGCTACAGGAGGATTTATTTTTAATTCTGCAACTACTGTTTGTAATCTGTTCTGTGCACCTGCTTACATCACTGCGTTACATTATAAATATCTGCCAGTGAAGTGCACTAGTTGATATAAAAAGCCAAATCCACTGGACGCAAATGTGATTAAAGACTCAAGCTCAAAGCTGCAGTTCCCTTTCTTACAACTGGATCTAAGGTATAATTTCCTTGGCTTTGCAGCAGTTATTCTGAATTTACACATGTGGATGTGAATGGAGAATCAAACACAGCACATATTATGCACAACTTAGGTAAATATAACTAAACAAACCGAACAGACATCTCTAAACACAGTATGAAGATTAATAGAGAGAAATGCTTGAATCAAAGCAAATTTCATTTCAGCCCAGCTGGCACATTTCATGTTATCAAAATACATTAGGCTTCTAATCATTTTAAAACAGGAAGTAAAGATAGAGTGAGATTTTATAGTGCGTAATAACAGGGAGAAAACAAATTCATAGATGTCATCATCAAAGCAGCTTAGAAAAAGACACACACTTGGATACATCTGCTTTTGAGCTACTGCAGACACAACTGTCTGTCAGCCCAGGGCTGAAGTGCCGTGGTTGCAGTGTGTCAGCGCAGTAGGTATTGGGCTCATCTCGGATGTTTTGTGAAAAAATGAAGAGAAAATGGAATTGCCAGAAGATCTGTGTAACAGGCGATTTCAGCACGAGACGGATGACTGATCACCACGTCCTGTGCAAGACCTAAATGGAAAGGATCACAGTACACTTTCAAAAAGTTAGCATCAGTACTGAGAGGAATTTGAGGAATACAAAAAGTACCGATAATGAGCTCACCTCAACTGAGTGTAGCTCTGGGAAGCACACCGATGTCAAGCAAAAATGTCATTCAAAATACAGGGTTTGACTGGCATAAAATAGGTGAACCTTAGCAGGATACCCTATTTCACAGGAAAACTCAGTGAAAAGGAAGGGAGATGAAGGCATTTCTTTTTCTGAATAGTGTTCTGAAAAGATACCGTGAGGACAGTAACCTCACAACTGATTTAACAAGAGATGGTGACGTGCGCGAAGGCCCTGGCAAAGCAGACCTCCCCTGGAGCCAAGAGCGGTGCCGCTGCCTGCAGGACCAGGTCGGAAATTGTCCCCACGGCTGGGCAGGGCCGAGAGGAGAGCGTCAGAGAGCTGTGGTATTTAACATAATTACGTTTCCTCACAGGGTGAGTGGGAACTGTCTAGTTGCCTTTCCAGGCATGTTACCTGCAATTAGCTCGCTGGAATGCTGGACTATAAATTACTGTCAGAAGAAGCTTTCTAACGAGCAGCCTCAAAGCGCTGAACCACTGGGGAACAGAGGCTGATTCAGAGTGTCCTTCCGCAGTGCTGACAGATGATATATGTCATCAGAAGAAAAAGAAATTAACACAGGGAAATGTGGGATTACCAACAGGCTTAAACTGAAGTTACACCCATTTTTCAAGTTAGTTATACAACGTTATTCTGTGCTTAAAGTACAGAGTTCCCATTCAATACAAAGACTGTGTACAACTAAAGTCAAGAGGTGAGAGCTGGCAGCGCTGCGTGCTGGTGGCCCATCTCCCCCTGCTGCCCCCTTCTCCATGAAGTACCTGGGCCAGGCCCAATGCAGCCAGCTCCCTTTTCATTAATGGCAGCCTGCACATGCAGGGCTTCATTTCCCACGAGTTAATTAACATCATTTTTTGGAGAAGAAAGTCTAGGGAAAATGTCTTGTGTCGGATTTACATTGTGCATTTTCTTAAATATCATCCTAAATTTATATCTGCATAGCAAGGATAGTTCTTTTTCCTTGTGACTCTCATTTTGAGTGAATGTAACAGGACTTTGGTCAACTTGCATTTAATCTGGAAATTATGCTGTGCCTTCACAAAAGTATTGGGAATATGGCACAATCCCCCAGATCACTATTTTCAATATTTGCAATGTGTGCTGGTGTAAAGTATGCATGTGAAATCCTCAGCTAAACTCTGCTCTCTGGCATACACCCAATTTTAAGCAGAGGATTAAGCTCAGACTATCAAGACTGAGTTAAGCAAATGCTAACTTGGCTCAGGTGGTGCCCAAGCACAGGCTGTGCAGCAATAAAAACCGTACAAAAAGAAATATAAAATTGCACAGTTTCATGTACAAGTCTGATCCATGCTGTTATGGCTTTTGAAGTTAGAAGCTAGACAGGCAGAATTTCACTTGTCTCTTGTACTTTTAAACATTTCAGTTTTCTTTCTTTTAGATCAGCTACTTCATTGCAAAGAATACATGGATTCAATTACAAATCAGATTTTTTTTTGTACCTCTAACTTGACAGAGCAATTCTCAGTTTCAGCATTGACAAGCTCTTCTGCCTAACAAAATAATTCACTGCAAATGATTTAATATGACCTGAGAGAATATTTTAAGGCTGTAAAAATGGCTTTAAAAATACAGTGTAGCATTCTGTCTCCCAAAAGATTACAACAGGATGTGTTTGACAGCCCTGGCTTATAAAATCATTTTGGTAACAGTTATATGTACAAGAATTGTCAAACATGGTGTTACTAGAGGTCAATTCTCATGTTCTCACTTAATACAAGTGTAAAATATAGGTGACAAATTTCATTGTAGCCTGACAGTTTTAGATGTGCAGTAGATGTAATATCAAAAGTATGTCTTAAGCTAGAAGTGGCATTTTTATCATTTCTCAGCTGAATACACATCCTTCACAATGTTTTGATCTTCTTGTAGCAGAACATGAAAAATGTACACCAGAAAGCTGCCTCACGTTCTAACAAGCTGTTTCCTATGAGCCAAACATTTTAAATGCTGCATTCTTTCTTATTTTGAATCACTGCAATGACAGGAACAAGACTCGAGAGAGTTCTGGCAGATTCTAGGACAAAGTTTCAAGAAACTATCAAAGTTCATAGTTTTCCATAGTAGTAGTTTTATTTTATTTTTTCCTTTCTTTCCCTCTTGCATTATATTCTATCCTGTTAAATGCTCATGTGGTTCCAGTTTCGTATTCTGATCTAAGCAGCTGGCAGTGATGGGCCCAGTTCTACCTGTACTCATCTTCATGGTGGTACTCCAGTTACCTACAGACCCATGACATCTGCGCAATTCTCAGATAAAACCAATCTGAATAATTGCCCATGTAGTCTTTGAATGCCATTTCTCTGTAAGCTCCCCAGCAACTGTGAAAATATTAGTGCTGAATAGATACCTTCCCTCTGATCCCTTTTCCTTAGCGATTGTGTGACACTAAGGAACACCCCATAGCTGGGAGCGGTGACTGTTGGGCATCCTGCCTGGAAGCTTCAGTAATTCATCCCTACTGCACGTATGATACACGTATATGTACGTGCACACATATTTAAAGATTCCAGAATTCTTGACATAATGAATTATCAACTGTATTCTGAGCAATTATGACTTGGACAATGATGCCTTTTTTGTAGAAGTTTAAACTGGGAGTCAAGGATATAGTATTTATGGGGGCCAGTTAAAGAGAGTTGATATTTACCTTCATAGTTAGATGGAAATTATGTTGGTGCCCAAATTCCATAATCTTTTAGAAAGTTCTGAGGAGACAGAAATGTAAAATCAGTTATGTAGTAATGGTACTCTTTCTTTTATATATATATATTTTTTTTTATATTACAGCTATCAGACTGTGAAGAATCCATTATTTTTCTTTTTATGGTGTTTTTGCATCTTTTTTTTTTCCCTATAAATGCATTCTTTTGGAACACAAAAGGGAAAGTGTTGATTTTATTAAAATAAAATTATATACCTGCATTTGTACTGAGGGGAAATTATATCAGAAACAGGTTATAATACTGGCTGGTCAGTCAGACCTTTATGGTCCATAAGTGTTTGTGATGGCTCAGGGCAGCCCTGAGAAAGGTTACTTTGTACCAGTGATCATTAGGGAGGATTTGAAAACACAGGCTACTAAGTACATTTTTCTCACCTGCCCTGCTGGTGTGGACACTGCAGTTGGGTCAAATTAAAATTCAGTTGCTTTGGAGACAGAGAGACTGAAATGTTGTTATCCACACAGGGAACAGAAAGGACCAAGGAGCTATACGTCATATGCCCCGAACAGTCCAAGCTACCTTCCATCTGGCTAATGGAAGTGACACAGGAAAGGAGAAGGAAAGGTGTTTCTCTTTAGAAAGAAAAGGTGAATACAGTGAGCATCTTCCAAAGAAACATGGGACTTGATGAAAGCTTTAGTGTGGCAGTGGCAGAGGATTACTGCAGCCTTAATGAAGGTAGTGACTGGAGGCAGCCGCACCTGCACAAGTTTGTGCTGCGAGACACCAGTTATAAATAAATTTACTATCTTCTCTATATTATTGCTAGAGATCATTAAAAATATTCTAGCAATTATTTCAGTCTAAAATCTGGAAAGGATTTTTAAAATTACCTTTATTATCTGTAGTGTCAAGTTGTCCATTAAATATTTTTTGCTATGTTATTAATTAATTTTAAAATTACTGTCATTTCCACATCCCATTTTCATGTTTAAAAAAAAAAAAAAAAAGTGAATCATAGAAACTTGTCTTTTGTACCATTTAAATGGGGAATTAATACTTACAAGACTGTTTTTCTATTTCCTGGGAAAATATTTACATTCGTTATCTGTTTTTCTCAAAAAAAGTTCCTTGGCCGTTCCCCAAGAAATGATGTCACTAAGGTGCGACACCAAGGAGAGTCTTTTTGCCAGCAACCTTCTCCCACATTAGTCACTGCAGCAGCTAAAAACTGTGCTCCTTCCCAGCAACCCCTCTTAGCCATTACTATTAGCTGAAGATTGCTATGTGCACTAGACTAAAAAGTTCATTGTATTTTTCAATGCAAGCATTTCTTTCCTGGTGCTGTGTGGTTGCCAACCTCTCTGCTCTCCCAGGCACTACGGGACTCTGACAATTTCTAATGATGACAAAGTAATTCAGTACTGTCTGTGTTTATTCTTCCAGGAATAAGCTGCTTTAGCAGAAGCACATTTCCAATGTGTGTGACCTTTGCTCTCCTTAATAATTCTTTCTGACAAAATGAAGAGACTGCAGCATTTCTTAATGGGAGCTCTATTAACTGTTGCATCTTCCTGATTATTAAGGAATTGGAAAAAAAAAAATCGTATTTATTTAAACCAGCCTAAAATGCGTTCATTACATAAAATTGCCAAGCAAATCAGAGAAGCCCAACAAGTCTAATCCATTCAAGAGGCAATAGCTAAAAGCTAGAGCTGATTTCACGTGCAGTTGTGGGTGTGAGCTTCTCTTGGCAGAGACACAATCACTAGTACAAGGCTGATACCTCTAGAAGTATTGGCTCCAATCTGTAGGACCACCATGCCTACACAAGGAGGGGAAAAAGTTTTCTTAACATTATGTTTCTATTTCTGAACCTCCAGGGCTGAGCAGTTCATTACTGATGTGGTATAGAATAGCCCCAGGACAGTTCTGCCTTGCTATGGTCTTCTAGAAGTTAAGAGCATCCAAGAACAACTGAAGAACCAAGTATTAACTACTATTAACTGCACAATAAAGCTGGATGAAAATGTAGACCAAAAATGTTATACTACTGCGTGATACATGTTAGCGAATAATGACTTTTTAGGAAAGACCACCCATCCCTTGTTAAGACACACGCTGGTTAGGCTTTCACATGTCCACCTTTGACAAAGTAGGGCAAGAATACAGACGCTGTCACCACTACTTAGGGCAGCTTCCCTGATCTGCAGAGTGGAGGTTCAGTCCCATTCCCCAAAGGCTTCTGTCATCATTCTGAAAGGTTTTGTTTTAAATCTCTATACTAAAAACTGAAATACTGAAAAAATATATTAGTTTTCTTATTTCTACATTTTCTAATTCAGTGAGTGTGTCCTTCCACTATTTTTAATGGAGCATAGGCTGAAATGACTGACTCTCATCTGTTTATTCACCCAAGCAGCAGCAGCATTCATTCTTTGGGCATGAATACAGCCTCCTGCACTAAAGCAATGGATTTCTTTTGCTCTGCATCAAAGAGGAGGTTCATATGTATTCAGATTCATGTTTATTTATTTATTCAGGCAAATGACTGGTACAATTAACTGACATGATCAAATGAAGAGCTGGAGCTTGCAAAGCACTCCTTAGCTAAGAAGAGCCCACATTTGTGTTTAAACTGCAGGTTATAAATAGTTCTTCAAGCAATAGTTTTTAAACAGTGCTACTGAAAATATTGACCTGAGCACATTTCTGACTTTTAGGGAAGCCTTGGCTGAGAGCCCAAAATTCTTTAGCCTGCCTGTTTCGTAAAACATTATGAAAAGACTTCAATGGAAAAGCAGCTTTAAGTTTGAAGGCATATGTATTGAGTTGCGAGCGGAACTTTCTTGTGTAGATTTATCACTAATTACTATCCGAGTATTAGGTTATGGAACAAAAAGAGGGAGAAAAAAACACACAAATCCTGTTTAAAGAAACATGGGTTAATAGTAAAAATAATGTCTACACTTTGGTTACACAAGCAAGCTATTTTAATTGTTGCTATTGGAAGAGAAGCATCAGCATACTGCATCTTAAATCATCTAGAAAAATGTATTCCTTGGCTTTTTGTCATTGAATGAAATGTTTTACAAAACAGAGAAAACAGTTCTACTTCCTTATATGTTTTTAGTATGTCTTCAAGGCATTGCTATTTATTTTGCAAGGTCACAATAACTGTGTGTAATTCATTTCACTGCATATTTGAAATATGGGCCAGCAGCTATCAATTAAAGTGACTGATTGAGTAAAGTGCATAGTACTTTTGCCTGTTGTAGGCTACAGTCACTGGTATTTCAAAACCATTTCCTTTTACATCAGTTCTCTGCTTGGCTAGTTTGCCTAACTTTAGCTTTAGAGGCGGTAGACTTGGAACAAATTCAAAAATGTTTAAAAAAAAATGTCCAGATTAAAAAGTAACAGTTGAGTAAGAATGATTATAGAACAAATAATGAAAACAACTGAAAGCTAAAATTTCACACTGTGATTTTCTCTAATTGCCAACTAGCATGGGCTAAGAGGATTTTTCAGCAATCTCAGTGATCTCCAGGCTCTTAATATCTGAGTATTGTCTTGATGGCTGCATATTGAAAAATGGGTTTAGTTCTTTGGCCAGGTTGTGTGTACACTGGAGAACTACTGAGCTGATTTTTAATGAAAGAAGACAGGGAAGATCACGTAGTCTTCATTCTGCAAGTTTTGTACATTTTGTCTTGCTGTGATTGCCATCACAGATTTATTCAGATTGCTACCCCGTTATATTTTTCCATCCAAAGCTGCATGCTGGTTACTCTGTTCAGGTTCATTAGCTCAGAATTATAACTAACAGAGGATAAGGAGTTGCTCTGGAGACATTGGCTTGTTTGGGCTTTTCCAGAAAAGTAGTCTCAGCACAATTTTATAGTGCACATTTGGCAGATGTGGTCATTGCCTACACTGTAGCAAGTTCCCCTTTCACATCCTCTGATGAAGATGGTATGAATCATCCTTAGAAGACCTGTTTCCGTGTCTCTTCCCCATCTCTGCCAGCAGCCTCCCCCACTCCTTATAGTATCTGGCAAGGTCATAAAATTCTGTGGAGTATGTATATGTGTTTAGATGTATAGGGAATGCATCATGGTCATGTGTTAACGCTACCATCCTGTATTTTGACTGGGATAACAGCAGCCCACATCTGCCCTAGAGCCACCAACAGGTGCGTGAAGCTGGTCCTGGACTTGATGTCCTAAGAGACGTTGCCTATATTAATGACCAATCATTGTGTTGCTGCAGACTGTTAAACCTTAGGGACCGTATGTCCTATTCATGCTGATAGGACTGGATTGTATATCACACTCAAACTAGCTGCTTGAGCTAGCATTGTCCTGATCACAGATGCAATAGGCCTGTTCCAGAGTCACAGTCTCCTTGTATGCATCTGTTCAGACACTGTATTTTAATGCACATGCCCTGTGAATAGATAAAACAATAGACCACATTTGAAATATATATATATTTTTATTTTTGTGTGTGTGAGTGTGATAAAATAGGCTTACATTATTAGCTACACCAGGCTATAGTCAATACCTGGCAACTCCTTTTCTGTCACTGTAGTGGGGAACCAGCAAGGGGACTGAGCTGGATGAACTGAGAAGCTGTACTGATGTAGATCCATTAGCTTCTTGAATAACAGCCTCGCACCAGTCCTGCCTTCTCCTGAGAAATTCAGCCCAGCGAGGATGTTTGAAAAGTGCATCCAGTGTAAAGCTAATTTTAGAACTTCTGTGGTTTAACCTCTGCTAGCCAGTGTAATAACTAACTGTGCTATCATTTATGCTGAACATTTAATTAAAAGCAATTTCATTATTTACTCGAGTGGTTTGGACCATGAAGGAGGTGATGTGCCAGCATTCCTGCAGTGATACTTCAAGCTGCTTGGAAGCTGCTGGCCCCATCCTCCAGTTCCACAAAGCAGGCTGATCAGCAAGGTGTTAGAGGAAAATCCCCCCATCTGGCTTGTGAAGTTCGTGGGTAAAAGATTGCCAAACATCCTGAATATGTAAAGAAACAGAAGAGATGGCAGGAAACATCCAGGAACAGCCAGATGCTGCAAATTCCATATTTTAGTGTGAGTATAATACACAAAGAAAGAAGCCAACTGACAGGAATAGAGAGCTGGAAGGGAGATGAAAGGGAGCCAGCAAAAAGTACAGGGCAATAAAACCATACCAAAAGCAGAACTAGCTTGTTTCAAAAGATAAACAGTCTGCTCAAAAGCAGAGCTACACAAATGCCAAAAGGTATAGAAAGTATCTATGTGTAGCTAGAGGTATTAATCCCTGCATCATAGAGTCAAAAGGGATTTTGAAGTTTGCATCAGTTTTGTGTAGAGGCTTGTAGCATCTGCTCAGTACATGGCTAAATAAGTATTCACATGTCATTTAAAAATAATTTTACTCTCTTTGGTAGTCTCTGCCCTGTATTACTATATGAATGTACAACAGCTGACACTGTGATCTTTTGGAAAAGTGTTTCTTTGACAGTTCCTAATGGCATGTTTATTGTGCATTTAGATATTTTCATGATTCAAAAAGATTTTCTCTATGATGTTGGATTTGTAGATTGGCAAAAAAAGTATGTAGCAAAAGAAGTCTGAAAAAAAAGTCCAGAATAACCTGCAGACTTTAAGGTAATGCAACTTATCAAACAAAAATATTTATTTTAAATGTGTCACAAAAGAAAGCTGCTGAGAATTTATTTTTCAGATTTTGTTCTTCTATTAACTCAAAGAGAACTGAATTTCTCTGGAAAATCTGTACACCTTTCACAGGCTACATGATTTTCTGGAATGTGGGCCTACTGTTTATTTTCAAAAAAAAAAAAATAATAATGTTGAGCACTCACAGCTGATTTCAGTGAGAGAGAGGAATACCCTACACCTCTGAAACTCAAGTTAAAGCTGATGACAACTCTATTAGCACCTGTGGGAAGCAATAGCTATGGCTATGAAGACCAAAGCAATTAGTGGTGAGGACCTAACACCATGGTTTACACATCTCAGGGGTCTTCAAGTTAACTTCAGCCTAGTCCCATGGGCTGTGTGCTGATTAGCTCCTAGAGCATGTGAGGTGTCCTCCTGGAGCTGCCTGCTGTGTTATCCGTTTGTAAAAGGAACCCAGGCTGGGCACTGCGAGACCAGTGAACAGGGGGAACCAGCACACGGTAGGCCGTGGGTTCAGAAAACCAGCTTCAAAAGCACAGTTTTTCTCAACTGACATATTCTTGTCGATGCATCTAATACTGCTGAGAAGTTGTCTTGAAGGTAAAACTGAGATTTTTCAAACTTTTAAGAACTTGAAATGAGCTTGCCTTGGACCTTCTGGTTTGTGTTTAGATGTGTCAACCTGGCCTCTAATCTTCACTCCTCAATCTCTTGTGTCCCAGTGGCTCCAGCAAGAATTGATACTCAGTACCTTGCAAAACCTGTCGCTATGCTTGGGGAGAAGATGATGCAGTACCGTAATACCCTTAACGTTTCATAAATGGTAACAGCAGACTGTGCTAGGGAATCAGCACATGTTTATAATGCTTTTCCTTAGTATAACATTTAAACTGAGAGTTGCTACAGAAAGCACTGCAGGACTGGTGATTGTGCAGTATTCTGGTGAATTTGTGTAGAGGGATCAAATGAGGGAAAGATACCCATGTTTTTCTGTAAACTGCTTGCTGAGCAGAACAACATTCCAGAGACACAGCTGTAAGAAGAAAAGCAAAGGCTGCATTCTTCCCCTCACTAGAAGCACCGTTAGTGTGGGATTAGAGCAGGGGAAAATCTACACAATCAGATACTTGAATATTCCCATATAAAGCCAAAAAAATAGTCTTTTTACAACACGGAGGAAGATTTCCTGACAAGCATGATTCCGTCATCTCAAACTTGTTTGAAGTGATAAGATTCATGCCATAAAGATGAAAAAGGGTGATAAAAGCAGTTGCTCACTAAGACAGCCAGTAGTAGAATTGTGAACCGAGGCAGAGAATGACTTCTGCCATAGTCCCTCACTGCTCCCTGTGGCCTTCAGTCAAGCATGGCCCAGCCAGGCCAGAGTATCTGCAAGAGACAGCAGTGAGAACCAGACCCAGCCCAAGCTGAGGAGCCTTGTGGGTTATAGCGTAGTGTCGGCCGTCTTAGCACGTAACTGTTGTTCCTTGTTGGCCTGGGAATGGTAAATCACTACTCAGCTCCACATTTGTTCCTCAACACTTTCCAAGGCTAGCCTGAAAAAACATCTATCAGCAGTTTCCAGAAAGCCTCCTAAATGAGGCTCCTAGCCTCTGCCCCGGCTGAGACGAACACAAGCTGGAGTTCTTCTAAGAACAGCAGAGGTGTTCGAACAGCAATGCAGAGGAGACTTATGAACAATAAAACACCCTTTATTTCACCCCTGTATCAAGGCACCCCAGTCTCTGATCTGCAGCAGTTCTTCTTTGCAGCAAGACTCACAGAAGAGCAGCTTTTGGTCCATGCAGACTTGCAGTCCTATACAGTTTTGTTCCCTGGTTGCACCCAGAAATAATGGCCAAGATGAAAAGTACCCCTGCAGTGGTGTAACCTCCATAACTCAACAACTGAGAAGCTAACAATGAACAGAAAAGCAGAGAAATAAATTGTGTAGCTAAACAGCTTCCTTACACAAGCAGCTGGGTGAAGGATCAACTTCCCCCATCTGCAGTGGATCCTGCATTTTCACTGGGTTAATTGGGAAGAGGCTTGCTGGCACACATGCCATGCCATACACTGGCAACATGTGGACATCCAAGCTATTAAAGGGAATTCTCAAGCAGAGAAATGAACCGCTTCAGGCTGTTGGGACTGGTCACATTTTGAGTACATACTGCTTTAAAATGTGAACAGTACAAGAGAGATTTATTGTCACAGGAAACTCAGACTCCACATTTCTTTCATTAAGTAACTTATTTTGTCATTATTTGTAGCTAACAAAACAAGTGAGCATCAAGTTAAGTGACTTCTGAGCCAAAAAATTGCACTTTGGTACTTTTTCTCTTTCTTTCCTTTTTCTTTTTTTTTTTTTTTTTAATAGTCTGGAAACATCCAGTGAAAAACAACTATTTGTCAGTCCAGCATCTTCTGAAGAAGACCCCTTTCCTGAGTACGCCAAATAGTCTAACACAGTGAGGGTCTGATGAGTCCTAAAAGAACAGAATGTCTTGTTCATTTACATACAGTAAACACATGTTTCATCCAAACGCAATTGTGAAATAGTTTTGAAATCTTTCTTTCATTGCAGTTTTGAGACTGCTGGCTAGCAAGAGTCCCAGAAGGTTGTATTGTCTCTTGTTTACATGGGAGAATAAAAAAAAAAAAAAAAAAAAAAAAAAGAGTTCCAGAAAGATCTTTTGTCTTTTGTTTCCTGAGCATTTTATTTCTGTTGAAGTACTATTTCTAATATTAAGCCTCAGACACCTTCTGGATCCATCCAATATAAACTCACGCTTTGAAGGAAGACAGCTAGTTTGGCATACATACTGATTGTCTTTATCACCACAGTCTAGATAAAATTTAGAAGCTGGAAACAGTTCTGTCTAGCAGTCATAATTCTGTCTGCATTTATCTGGCACCATGTTCCCTTGCTCTTTCTTTTGATTCATTCTGCATTTTCTTCTCCAAATATTTTCTTTGACTGAGTACCTATAGTACGAATGCCTGGCATGCTGAGTAATTCTAATTCTGGTCACTCATGGGAGTAGGTGTTGAGGCTGTCCAATACTTTTCAGCATCAAGTCCAAAAGACAGAACTGGTACAGATTGTAAAACCATCATAGCAACAGCAATCCAATCCTCTATGAAAAGCTGTCTCGAAGAAAACTCCCTGCTAAAATCTGTGTATGGCAGGGAGAAAGGCTCAAAGTTTTCCTTGGACAGATACTGCAGAGCAGTCCAGATAAAGCAAGCCCAAAAGGGAAAAAATAATAATAATATCAGAGCTGAATGGACTCAGTATTAGGCTTTTACTTTGAAACCAGAGTTTAATTCTGAAATAGCTATAAGTGTAACAAGCTTGGTGGTCTCTCCTCGGTCCCTGGTGGTTAGGGGAATCCACAGCACAAAACCACCACACAGCATCTGACACAATTGGCAGTCATGGTGTAAGAGAGGCCCCGGACTGATCCTTCACAGCTGCAGCGCATCTTCACCGTGACAGAATAGCAAAGAAAGATGTGTGCTCTGATCAAACGGACTTGGCGTGTGGAAAACCAGCTCGGTCCACACCAAGTAAATGTAATGGCTGACCCAGCATCAGCTCAAACAGCTCTCACAGTCTTTAACATTACCATTCCTCAATGAACTGCCTTGGTGAGCATCTGTATGTTTTCAGAAATTCCATAATAACCTATGGAGAGTGATAAATACAGCAAGTGTACTGGCCTCACACAGGAACTGCTCGGACAGAGGCTGAGTCTCGTGCACCCTTCAAACTGTATTACAGCATGAGTAGAGCTAAACTGGGTCGGAGGCAGGAAAGGACAACAGCAGAAGGAGATGCAGCCAGGAGCTGCATTCTTCATCTTCACGATTGATACTTTGCAATTTTTGTAATGGGTTTCACTGATGAGCTTAAAGAGATCTGTTAATGAATTACTTGAGTCACAAAATGTTCTTGTGGCATAGAAGGATTAAATTGATCTACAAGCGAGTAAACTTGGAGGCTGGGAGAAAGCCCACGAGCCAGCCAAATGTGCAGCCCATCAGGGAGCAGTGGGGACACCTGGAGGTGTGGGATAGCTCCCAGCCCGCGATGCCCACTGCAGGGCACACACACTGCAGGGCCACCAGGAGAAGGCTTCCCTCTTCCCTTCCACACCTCTTCTGCTCATCTGTTCCCCTCAGGTCATGTGAAGTTCCAGCTTTTTGTTTTGATTAGTTGTAAAACAGAATAAGTTAAGCTTACTACCACTGAGTGTAGTGAGAGTGGCACAAAACCTTAAGTTGTCCATCAATGACCCCTTAAATATGTGGATGGTATAAGAGAAAATCTAACCCAGTCTAGCTCAATGGCCACACCAGACAGTTATCAAAGTCAGCAATCATCAAAATCTAATAGTGGAATACTGGTTATCAGGAAAAATAAACCATTTTATGATTTGCCTTTATCACAAGAATATGTCTTATAAAATAGGCACCAAACGTCATTTGTTTCTACTTAAATTGTACGCTGTGTGCTTCCTTTTTCTGAATAAAATGTCCATTAAATATTTATGGAATGGCATGAGTCAGAGGAAGTTTACACAAGATTCATGTGCAGTGTGCAGTAAAGCACTATTGTTTTAAAGTCACCAGCTTGGGAAGGCTATCAGCCCTTTAAGAATGACGTGCAAAACCACGAAGAAAAAAAAAAAAGAAAAAAAGATTTTAGCCATGACTTGCCCTCTGTATCTGCTCAGAGTAATTGCACAACTGAAGTTTTTTATTCTGTGAGCAATCAGGAACCACAGAAATGTTGGTGAAAGCAATAGCTTAATGCTATTCAATTATGGTGTATGCATAGTCATTGGAGGATCAGCTCTGAAAATTCTTCTAATCGTTCAAGGCAACTGGGAGCCAAGGGAACGAAAGAGAAACAGAATTTTTCAGCACTTAATCTGAATGCGCAGGTCCTCACAGAAGAAGAGCAATTTAAACATCTGTTACTCTGTGCTACAGTTTCCATCTTAAGAGATCAGCGTCATAAATTTCTTCAGGAATGGAGTCTGTGTTGTCACTCAGTAGTTGGTTTGAGCCATAGATAATCAGTCTAAATCAGTGCTGTAAGCATCACTTAGTTCTAATTCAGATAGAAATAATGCAGCTCAAGTATAATTTGATTTACAGCTGACAGTCACCTTGGGAAGTGCTTTCTAGAAGAAGGCATTTCAGAAAGTCCTTGAGGGAGTACTGGGGATAAACATATGCTGAGAGTATTGCAAGGGAATTCCTATTGGTAAGAGGTAGTAAGGTCAAAGCAAAAAATGGTGGGGTTTTGTTGGTTGGTTGTTTTTTGGGTTGTTTGTTTTGTTTAGTTTTGTAGAAAGACTCTCAATTCAGAGGCTGCACATGGAGAAACTAGTATGACCACGTAGTAACTCCCTAGCAGTTTAGTTGTATGAAACTGACCCTATTACTGATAAAAATGTAGTTTCAAGACAATGGCTACTATTTACATCTTCTCCATAGCCAAGAAGCCACGTGGCCAGAGGGACAGCTGCTTCACTGTCACCCCCCTGGGGGCCGATGGAGCTGCTGTCTGCGCACTTTTTTTTAAGTCTGTGTTAAATATCTAACTTCACTTGAAATGACCTTTCACAGATGACCTTTAGGCCCTAAATTTGAAAAGATTATCAAAGGAAAAAAAATTCTAAGGAAAAAAATGCTGAGAATTGTTTAAAACATCTCTTGCTTTATCTTTCAGACAATACCCCTGTGCTAACATTGTTTATCTGCTTTGCTGAACCACAGACTCACCAGCAATGCGGCAATTCAGCAGCAAGTTCATTTCTGCCTTCCTTAAAGATGGGGTTTTTTGAGCTTAGCAGGGCAGAAACAGAGCCTCATTCTACTTCAGGAGCAAACCAGAAAAGGCCGCTCATTTCACATGCATCAGATGCAGGCTGGTTTTGACTGACACTATTAATATTGTGCAGATCTAGGCATTTTGTCTCCCCTGTTGGGAGTATTACAGATGTACCACTGGATGATTTCTAACAGCTACTTTAGCTTAGCTCTCTGGTTAATTGTAGCACATGATCAAAAAGGGGGGGGGGGGGGGGGGGGGGGAAGTTAAAACTAAATCAAGAGCACACCACAATATGACAGCAAATCTTGGACATACCTTACCTTCTCTGTACCATGTGGGAATACCTTAACCATAAAGGGTATCTGACACAAGTTTTGTATGTTGAAGCCAAAGATGGGTGACCTAGGAGGTACTGAAATGAAGGATGCATTATATCGATTCTGATTGCTCATGTCCACCCAACAAAATATCTGCTTATGCCTTAATTTTAACACTTTTAATTTCTTATCATATGCAAAAGAAAGCACTGAGCAGGCAGTCCTTGCAAGTCCCATTCCATAGAGCTATCCCAGCCAGGAACCAGCATTATCATGCTCACATTCACCCAAGCCCAAATCTCCCCAAGTGACCCCTGGGACAAACTTACACTACCCTGTTATATATAGAAATGTTAGTTCCTTCCCTTTTAAGCTTATTTATTTATGTATTTATTTTTAAATAACCAACCCTGTCCAGTCCCCATGGGGATGTAACTCAGGGGCAGCTACATCTCACTGCTGAGAGCCATGTAGTATTTGGGTGCTGGAACCAGGGGAGAGCAGCCAGGATGGGGGCTGATTGCTCCATGTGCTCTGCCTCAGGTCATGGGAGGTGATCAGGGAGCAGAGGGAAGGAGGCAGCTTTGGCCTGATCTAGTAGCTTGCCTGTGTTAGAGAATCAATCAAAACTCTTATATAAAGGAGCTGAGGAGATGGAGGATTGTGTTTCTTGATTCTTGATGCTTGTGTTTCTGGGGTTCAATACCTACAAATACTCTGGTGATTTATTACAGAAGCCTCCAAATTCTCAAGGTTTTGCGTGTTTTCCTCTTACTCATGTTGCCTTTTCTGTCTGACGTTCTGTTTTTCAGTATTTCTGTTACAGCGTTCCAGACATCGCCCAGAAATTGTAGTGTCTCACTCAGGAGTTATGTAAGAGTTGCACTAGATATTCCTGATATTTCCCACTGTTTACGAAGCAGACTTGTTTTCTCTTAATGTTTTCCAGTATACAACTGTCAGTTTACAAATGAGCACTGGCTGAGTCATTCGTGCCGAGCCATCTTCTTTCCACTCATTGTTTCCTTGTCCCAGATGACAGGGAGCACACGGCAAGAACAATAAATAATACCAGAAAGGGTGGATAATCTCCTCTTGTAGAAGGATGTTGTTTTGACTTGATGGAAAAGGTTATGAGGGTTTTGCAACGCTAATGATGAGTCTTATAATCTAGAAGTGTTGATGCTGGATTTTTTTTCCCTTTTGCTGTTTATTTTTCTTGAAATTTCCAATGCTTTATTACTAGGAGTTAAATCTTTCACCACAGTAAACTAACATGGGCTTCCCTAACTTTATACTGAATTACATGTGCTGAGGCTCTGTATCTGCAGCTTTGTATTTCAAAGGGGTGCCAGGACTTAGCAAAGTTTAAAACTGGCAAAAAGCTATTTTGGTTTTGCTTCCTGCTTCCTAACCTCAAGGTGTGATAAAGCCTACTCATACATTAGAACGTTATTTTTCTAAATCTCATGGTTTTAGTTGGATAAGCAGGCAATCAATCTGACTGGATACTGACTAGTGAAGTCCCATCATTGCAGCATCAATGTCGATGGCAAGAATGGTAACCCGTAAGGGTTAGTAGAAATCTGGACTTGATAAACATTTTTATATGAGACTTGTAAGGCTTAAAAATCTGTGTGAGCTCCTCAGCAGTGCTAGATGAAAGCCCTCCATGCAAAACACCTCCTGTATTAGCAGGAAAGATTTTGAAACATAGCAATATTACCCCTCCCACGGCCTGTGGTACTATCCAGAGGCTCCTGGACAGGTGTGAGCCCCATGTCCACCCATAACATCTCACAGGGCTGATGGGAGGCTGCTCAGTGAGACACAAATCCGTGTTTTGCAGCAGCAGGGGCACGGTGTGCAGGAAGGGCAGCTGGGAGGAACGAGGCAAGGGGCTGAGAAGGGGCTGCCAGAGGGTGGGTGCTGCTGGGCAGGTGGATGTGGCTGCGGTCACCCCGGGTGAGGATGGCTCCCACAGGGTTACATCCCTCAGCACACCCCTTGCCAGTCCTGGCACAGCCCCTTTATAATGCATGTGCTTGGAAAAGGGGCCAGGTGACACACAGGGGAAGAAATGCAGGTTATGTGGAGTATTCTCTTTGTGTCAGTATTTCCTAGCACATGCTATAAAGGCAAGTGGATCTGTTTCTCACATATCACAGCTCTCCCTCTAAAAGTTTGAAGTGATGAACAATAATATTCTTATGCAATACTTTTACAGGCTGTGAAAGAAGCTTCAGTCCAAAAAGTCAGCGTGTTAATCTGCTTTCAGGGAGCTCTCCTCTCAATTCTTGTGCATCTCTAATAGGCATAGTGATGATGCAGTACCAAAAACACTACTCTGCCCTTTTGGCGATGGATGTTAACAGTCATAAATAATCACTGACTCCATGCTGAGTAAGAGGAGCTTATTCCTTTGCAGTCCCGATAATATGTCACACCATGATCCATCACTGTGTCTCATGAAAATGAATTGGTCTTTTATCTTTTCATTCCTGCACATTAACAGCCATTTGCATTTTCCTCCGATGAATTTTATAAAATGTTCAGTGACAGATTCTTTACAGAAATGGCTTCAGATTTTCCAGGGCACAATGGAGGAGGACAGATGTCACACAGAGGGCTTCACTCGCTCTGTGATGCCTTCTGGCTTGCAGAGAACTGAAAATGTTTTTATCCTAAAGGCTCTGCTTTGAAAGGGCTGTTTCACCTCCTGAGTTGCTAGTGAAATAACTACACTTATGCCAAATTGAGACACACTAAAAAGTGACATGGAACAGCTGTGTTTGACATTATGGCTTCCACTTACAAAAGGGTTTCCTTCTCAATGCCTAGGAATTTGCATAGAATAAACAAAGTTGTGATTTCGCATGTTTGAGAGCTCCAGCATCCTTGCCTGATACACATTTTCTCACAGTCTGCTCAGAGCCTGCACCTAAATCCTAGATAGAAATATATATAGCAATTAATGTTATTCTCTCAATATTTGTTTCTAAGCTGGTGGCCAAACATTTGAACATAAATGAAAACAGTCCAGGCTCACTGAACATTCACTCCACCTGACTGCTCTGTTTAGTTAGCATTTGGTTTTGTTTTGGTTCATTTTCAAGAACCTTTGGATGACTTAATATGATTTTTTTATTATTATTATTTAATCAGAAGAAATAAACTAGCTCCAGATTAGATTTGCACAAATGTAACAGTATTAATGAAGTGTTTCCTTCTACTGTGACAAAAGTGAGCTCGGCGTCATGCTCAGCACTTTCCAAGTCATACAGAACTGCCGTAGGGAGGGAAAGGAACCTGCACTCTGAGCCCTGTGCCATTAACAGCATTGCATAAGGAGCCCTTTGCATAACCAAACAGTGCTTTGGGTCACTTCAGTGTCATATCCAGTTGACTAACTTCACTTTTCCTTACACAGACACTTCATTCTCTTCTCTTTTGTATCTAAGCAGGACTGTTAAATGGGACATTTTATCGCAGAAATGATTTGAAAAAGACCTTTAGTGTTTTGTTATCTATTTTACATATCCCTCACATCATTACTGACCATTTTTATGCTGCTTCAAATTATTTCCCCTCACACATGTCCAGAACTTCCTGTGAACTTTTGGTTTCTGAGCCCATCAGTGACACACACGACTGAAACACCCTGGACACTTCCATCCCATAGAATCAGCCTTAGTCTGCTGCACGCAGTTTCTGGAAGGTGAGTAAATTGCACTACCTAGTCTTTTCTCACAATTCATGTTGTAGTTTTCATTGAGGCCCAGCCTTCACTCCAGCACTGCCACCTTGTAACGATCCGTTTTTCCATTATTCCCAAACAGAAGCAACAGCAACGTTTGAGTGTAGTGTTAGGTAATATATCAGGCGATGAAAAATCGGGCCTGTGCTGATCACTTCTGTCTCAGTGTTAGCAGTATGTCTACACTTTTATGGCTTCACCTAACACCAGATTGTTTGTACTGAGATGTGGTCAGAGTGTCTGTTAGAGATCCACTAGGACTTCAGCTGAAATGATGCCAGCTCTGCCCTGTTCTCAGGTATTTTGGCCTCCACAGTTGTAGAAGAGGAGACAGGAATTGCTTTCATGTTTTCTGACCTGCGTTCCAGCTGTTGGGAAGATGGGAGCTGTGAGCCAGCATTGGGCACCGGTTGCTTAGGAGCAGTCAGGATCTCTAATTCACTTGGATTAAATGGGGGCTTGGATTACGTGACTGTCGTGTGGGCACTCACTGCAGTTTATCATCCATAACTGAATTTGTGATTTCATGTTGAATGGCTTTCAACTTAGTTTTCTCGTTAACACCTATGAACTCATTCACTGATGATTACCAGTGTTTCCTGGCTCCTTGCTAGCTTTGGAGAATATGAAGTAGTTCAGTCTAATGAAGCAGAGACTTTTAGCTGGAAAAATTATGCTACTCTTTTTGCATTGGGTTATTCTTCCCTTTAACTGCTTTCTTAAAGATGGTCTGCAGAGTGAGAAGCGTTAACCCGAGATCTGGCAGAGAAGGCAGCACATATAACCTATGTCTTCCTTAGAAAAAGTCTCATTGGGGATTAGAAATCAAAGCTGAACATCTAGTCAGCGTAGTGGGCAGACCCCACCTCCACACTATTCCGTGTATTAAGCCCATGTGGAGTGCTCTATTTGATATATAAAAAATGGAAGCCTTTTTCAAGTTCTGAACCTGATCTGTAAATCTGTGGCCAAGCATCTTTCTTTTACAAATGGGTGAAATTTTGCCTGAAAGTTGTTGGATTCACTTCATAATCAAGTTGTTTTCATTTAAGATATCTTTGTGTGTTGAAAACCTTGTCTGAAGGTTATTTCATTGTGTTCTCCCTGATCAAATACTATTCACAATAGAGCAGATGTCATGACCCAGTAATTCTATTTAATGAAATTCAGTGTCTTTTGACTAGTTAGCAAAGGGAGGTACCATTCAAACTATTATCAGACCTTAGGATTCAACTTGTGACTAATATTAAATCAGAAATGACTCTTGCTGTTCTCCTTCTCTTCACCTTGAGTGAACGTTAAATTAATTAATAGCTCTAGACATCATCAAAGTCCTGAGAATCTGCACACACACTGTAATAGAAGCAAAAAAAAAAACACATTTCTGATGGGTACATTTAATTCACCTCATAAGACATTCTGCTAATTTCCTTATCTCTTGAACTGTCTCAGGCTGATAGTGTTGCACATTTATCACCCCAAAATAATTAATTCTTATCAAAACCCACCATGCTTCTTTTTCTCGACCATAACAAGCTGTTGCTTAGGACACACAGTTTGTCTTTGCTATCAGAAACATGAAAATATCAGAAAAGGAGGCTCTAGCTCCATACATGTAATTTAAGCAACACCCAAATCTTGGTATCTGGCTACCTACAGGAATCTATGATCTTGAGTTTCCAGACATGGGAACAGTAATGTGCCTCACAACATGATCCACAAAAAGCAGTACCCTATATCAGCCTGTTTGGAGTACCAAAGGAAGCATCTGGATAGGACCTACATCCAGTCCAGAGAGAAACATGGACTTTGTGCAGGACCCGCAGCTACCAAACCACGCCAAGATATGCGAGATGAGTCAGGCGTTTCCCAGGGGAATAACTTCAGCTTGTGCATTTGTCAAAGAGCTGGGATGGCAAAGCTGCTTGCTGTGGTTTGTGCAGGGCAAGCCTGACAATACTGGGAAAAGGGGAGCAGCTTCAACAGAATAAGGGGTACTGCAGAATAACTTGTACGGAGCCAATCTTCTCTTGAGGTTTCTCCCCTTTTCCCAACATTAAATATTCATTAATCTCTGGAGAAAAATACACCCAACAGATGAGCAGTTGTGCCCTCCGCATGGTGGGAGATGGGAGAAGGTGCCTCCTCAGCAGGGTATTCACAGGACTTGAGTAATCCTATGCCCAGTCAACAGCAGAGATTAAGATGCCCAGACATTTTTTTTGATGGAAATTTAGACATCCCAACAGGGGTTTCTTTGGATGTCAGTTTCGTATTTGTACAATTACGATCTGCTATGGGCAAGCCACCTAATCATTGCTGGGGTGATAACTCTTTAGCATCAGTAGAGCAATATAGCAAAAAAGGTTATGAAGTCGCAAATGTTGCAGTGAACAAAATGAATGAAGGCCATTGGCTTTATTGTCAGAAAAGTCTCCAAGCATTTTCGGACAGGGAAGATTATTAACCTCTGTGTACTGACAGCAGAACAAAATGGGTACTTCAATGCAGCCTGCCTTGAACACACTGAAAAGTCAAAAGAAAAGGCATCCTTCACTTCCCTTTCTAAAGGATCATCTACAGTTTCTGTGTGTTTCCAAACAGCTGCAACATTTGTCCAAGGAAGATCCAGTAATCTGTTTAGTGTCTGCATATTTGTCTGAAGAGTGTTTAACAGCCTTTTGAGATGATCAGCACTTTTTAAAAGCAGCTTGCTATGGGCCGATTCCATTTCCATGTCTGACACTGCAGAGACCTCAAACACACCTCTAGTGTATTTTAAGCATAAATAAACAGTGAGGATATATACAGATATTCATGAATACCCCGAAATCTTTTATCACCACTGTGATAAAAGGCCAGAGATGCTTCTCAGTAGTGGCTGGAGGAAAAGGAGAGGGAAAGTGTATTTAGCGCTGACCTGACTTTTCACTGAAATAAGCAATAAAGCTTCTTTGAGTTTCAGTGCACAGAGGGCACAGGTTAGCAATCTTGAAAATTTTCTTCTGCGAAGTCTATAACTATCTGGAAATGCCACTGAACTGTTTTTTGCTGGCTTACGATGCCATATAACAGCCTTTTGCGTTTACATGGAGAATTTCAGTACAAAATTCACGGCTGTTTGCTGCTTCAGAACTGAGTCCCTCTGAGGAGACGCCAACCATCAGGTCTGTGTAGCTGTGGCTCCCTGACAAAGCTGAACGTGATCCACTGCTCCTGGTGTCACACACAGTCCGGATCACACCCCTCGCACAAGCATGGGGGAGAGGCTGGGAAAGCCAAGTGACAGCACAGGTGAACCAGAGGGTTGAGGGAAGGGCAGACCTTCATTTACAGCGTGGGGCTGGAGCGGCACAACTGTGGCACGTGGCTCTGCGAAATTCCTGGGGATTTCGGTATATATCAAGGTGAAACAGCAAGCCTTATAGCAAATACGGATTCTTAGCTTCCTGGAATTAGTTGTTTTTTTTCTTGAATGCCCCACAGAAATACCATGAGAAGCAATGACGTGTGAAACCACAAAAGGTAGCTGCAATGACTGAGCTCTGTGGTAATTAATTGTAGGGGTAAGAGCAGGGAAGAAAAATCTCAGAAAAATCTCTAAATAAATCCAAATGTGAATGAACTAAACATTTAAAGGAGGCCTTCAGACAAATTAGTGTCTTGTGCCCTATGGGTTATGTAAATGCCATCTAGATTTTACAACTGTGACCGACTTTACCATTTTGTGCTACTGCATGAATACAGCACATGTTGAAACTGATGAAATAATTGTTTGTGTACATAAGTAAACCACCCTGGAACAGCTAAAGCTTGCAATTAATGAAGATATTAAAGGCAGACACAGCAACATTCAAAACAAACCAAGAAATAATTTATATTTTTAATTACTATAGTTATTTATAATTATAGTTATTTATGGTTATCAAGTATTAGTAATGGTTTGCTACAAGCTCCAAACCACTTACTATTAAGCCAGTCTGTAACTCTGTTTTAACTGCTTTAAGCAAAGGCAGCCCCACAGGCAGAGGAAAGTATCTCAACTATGTGACCAGCTGGCAAACATTTTTCTTCCTTCTTTTGAGGAGAAAAGTAGAATATCATTAATTAAAAATATTTAAAATACCATTCAGCATTTGTTTGGGTCGGTTGTTATAACAGCACAGTGTGGCTTATGGATCTCTGGAGTAAATAAACAGTTTGCTTCTGTAGAGATGTATTTCTGCACTGGTCTTCTCCTCTTCCTACTCTCTGGACTGCACTGACAGATCTAATCAGGTATTTAATTGTGTTCTTTCAAAAGTGAACAGAAAGGGTATGCAACAATCAGTGAAGACAATTCCAAAGGAAAATACTTACTTTCTCCTGAAGAAAATGATTAGCTCTCTTTGGGACTGTGTTATTAAGAATGAATGGCTGTATATGTGGATTGCACAAGATTTACATTATATCCTGGGATTTTGGGGATGAGTCATATTACTGTACCAGACAATGGCTGGACAAATAAAAAAATTTGCTTCTGTTATTAGGAGAAAAAAATGTATAGTGGAATAAAAGCATTCTTCGGTACACTGATAAAAGCAAATGCATATTCAAAAGAATTGTAGAAATGTGTGTGTTTATATCACTAAAGCAGAAAAAGCTTTCATGTCTAGGACTTTCATATTTATGTAGCAACTATATAATGCATGTATCCATTATGTTTGCATTTTATATATATTTATATGTACTTAAAAATGTATATTTTGAAAAACTAAGTCCTAACATATCGTCTGGAATATCCTCTATCCCTGGATCTCTTCTGGACAGAAAGAAGGCAAACTCTAGAAATCCACTCACTTTGGATCTGGCTTCTGACAGTCCTTGATGGATAACAGATAACAGTGTCATTTTTAAGAGGCCTTCAGCAGAGATAAAAACTTGTGCCATGTTTCTGTGCTATATCAAAGAATGTAAGAGACAGGTTTGGGCTGAAAATAATGACCCTCTTGCCATGTGCTGATATCAAGGAATATTAAGTAACTTCTTCCAGCTCACTGAGCCCTCACAGATTTAAGGCAGAACAGTATAGCTGTCTACAGCAGGGTAATACACAGGACAGCCTGTTGCTGGAGGAAGACTAGGAGAAAGCCAGGCTGAGGAAAAATGCTGAGCTACACTCAACACAATATCATTGCTCATTTCTCTGCTCATTAAAACAGATTTTAGGAAAGGAAAGTAAACTTAAGTCTACAGTGTGTGAAGTATATATTTGAGAAGAGGCTGAAACAGGTGAGTATTTATTAGAAAGTGCAGCAGATGAGGGAGTAGCATCATCTAGCCTGAGACAATTCTCAGCTGGAATGACCAAAGCAAGCAGCCACAAAAAACCAAAACCTAAGAACTGCATTTTGAATAGGAAATTGGAGGGGGAAAAAAAAAAAAAAGATTCTTTTGTAAATGAATTACAAATTCTCTGTAAAAATCCTTCTTAGCATGATACTACTAGAATGAGTTTTCAGAATGAGTCTGAAAAGTGCCATGCCATTAGAAGTAATATAGATTTATGGTCAATTGACAACCATACTTTGCTCAGGATAAAGAAAAGCAGTGTCGAACTGTACTGCATCATCCACCAGGCTGTTTAAACTCCTTTTACTGAAGTGGAAGCCCATCATAATGTTACTGAATACTTTTTAAATGTTCTGTAATTAGTTTCCAGAAATAAATTAGCTAACAGTGGATGAATCACAGGCTTTTTTCTGCACATCCCAGTGTGAGCAACCCTCAGAGATACTTGAACCTGGAAAAGTCACAATTCAGTGCAGTTATAGCCTTGCCAGCCCTGTACAACTTTCTCATAATCAGGTCCTGGCTTCCATTCCTTCTTCATGCTGTCTCCAAAGAAATCTACTCCCCTTGGCACGATACCTTGTCTTGCTTTTTTAGGCGTGATGTGGAAGTATAGCAGGGTGCACAGCTGAACTCTGCTTTCACCTCCCTTTGAAGTTAACAGAACGGCAGAATGTGCATGTTAGAGTATTTCTCTTATTTCATTCCCCAAAACAGCGCTTCCTGGGAGCTTTCCAAAGCCAATCAGTTGCTACTTTGGAATGCAGGACAGCAGCTGGACACAGGCCAGTTCTTCTATTAAATATCAACAGCATCGCCACCTGAAGCTACCACGAACAGAACAGAACCAAGTGGAAAATGCCACTAACTCATCTATGGATTTTTGCCCTGCGCTGCTTTTGGCAGGCTGCAGTAATCACATAATCATCCATTCAAATCAGGATTGGCAAGAAAGAAACCCCAAGTAAAATGCAGCTAGGAGTAGAGAGGAATGCAAAGTTCCAAGTGACTGTCCTCCTTTTGAGGTTTGTTGCTGGTTTTCTATTTTACTCCTGAAATAACTTTACTGTTGCTTTGAAACCTCTGATGCTGTTACAGCTGAGGTATTAATCAGCAGTTTACTTGTTAATGTCCTGGTTTGGGCCAACAGCGGAAACACTGGCAGGCTTGTTTCATACAAAGGTTCTAAAGAAAGGGCTCTGGGCTGGTGAGCACAGAGCACTTTATTTTGCTTTTGGAGAGCAGTGAAGATTTCCTTTTGATGTACAACTGTTTCCATCACAGCTTTGATACAGTGCCTCCAGCATACAAAACTGCATCCATGATTATGGAAATAAAGGCATAGGATGGGAATAAGGCTCCTGCAACACATTTGAATGAGTTAATTACAATCCTTCCACCACCATCATTGTCCAGTAGCAAAACCCTGCGTTTGCTGTTTAGCTGGACACAGATTTAGGGCAATAAATATTGAGTTGTCGTAGGAGATTCTGCAAGATTTGCAGAAAATAGTTTTATTCTTTCCTTCCCTTTTCTTCACACCACCTACAGTAAAGAAGTAATGGAACAATTACTTTCATTCCTCTACCATTTTGTCACACCTTGCAAAACAAAGCAAAGCGAATGGAAGATGTCAAGCTAGAGCACATTTCCTGCTGCCTTTCGTCAATGTTATCAGACATTGTCCTCCACACACTGCTCACCACCATTTTTCAGGGTGAAGAACTCCAGCCTTTCCATCCAAAGTTGGTGCTTCATATATATACTCTAAGGACTTAAGGCATTCAGCTGTTTCTCCTCCCTGCGAGCAGGCAAGGAGGCACTGCTGCCAGAGGAGAGGCAGGGACTGCCTGCACAGCACAGCCCTCGCCAGTTCCCAAGGGTCTTCACAAGACCTCTATAACAGCAGCCACTTCCAAAATGAGAGCAAGCAGTTGTTTGCAGCAGCGGGGGTTTCACACCACAAGGACTTGCCGTAAAAAGACACCTGAAGTCTGACAGCCAGGCAGAGCCTCCCAAGCCTGCACCCCGCAGTGTGCAGCCAGCCTTCTCTGGAGGAAGCACAGGGCTGCCTGGGGGACATCGGAGCCTGCTGAGAGCTGCTGGCATGCCTAGGATATTTCTCAGACAGACCAGTCTCTAGGGAAAAAACTCTGCCTGCTGTAGTGTTTTGCTGAATTTTCTGCTTCTCATGTTAGGAAATATCTGAGACTATGGGGTCTCCATCCAGATAAACACTGGGAGCAAAATACCCAAACATAGCTGACAAAAGTCAAGCCCAAGCATTTAAACAGGAGCACCTCCTACAGCACCAGTGGCTGCCCTTGCGCTACTGCAGCTGCATAGTCAGAAATCAGACATTTCAGATGTAGGTGATAAACAAAGGGCTCAAACGCTTAAGGGTCACTGGGGGAGGGAGACAGGCCGAGAGATATCTGAAAGCACTCACACGTCAAAGTTAAAGATGGAAAAATGCTACTCATCCAGGACACGAGTCTTGGAAAAACTCAGACTTACTATCTTACTTTTACAGTGTCTGCAGATGTTATTCTGACTACGTGTTTTTGTTTGTTTGTTTTTAAGAAATCAGATATCTTCTGTAAGAATTTAAATTATCTATGTGCCTAATTTGTATTGTTTGTATGTGTTTTGCTGTGAAAAATGGATTACGCATTCAAGACTCACCAGAGTGGCTGCAGAGTTTAATGAAGGCACAACTGATATGCTGGCTGCAAATGCCAGCTGGTTTCCACACTAAAAGATGAGCTGAGATGAAAAAAATACTTTTCCTGAGCTCATACCTATCTTGAAGTGGTTACGAAACGGCAGCTCCAACATGGTCTTAGGAAAGTGGACAGATGAGTATCAAAGACATTCTCCTGTCCTGATTAATGCCTGTTAGTAAAGGACAACTAAAAATTTGAAATATAACCTAAATAATATTTGCACACAAAAATTATTTCAGACTTGTGGACAGACAATGGGATGCAATAGGTTTTGTATGTGGATGTCATGAAGGTACAACAGAAATGCTCTGAAAGGGGGGTGACCCTTATGGTAAGTAGGTCATTCATTGAATGGGATTAAAAGCTGAACTGGAGTCAAAGATGAAATAGGGAAAAAATGGGCAAGAGAGGGCAGAAATCCAACAGGAGCAAACCGTTGACACATTATGTATCACTGACAGCAGTGGAGGAGCTGCTAAACTCCTAACCTGGGGCTTAATGGTTCCTATTTATCACGCAAGACACAGGTGGTCTGAGCGAGGAAGAGGTGCATTAATAATTCTGACGACGTTCAAGAGAGCACACAATCGCTGAAAGTTTGCAAAGAAACGGCCCCTGAAAAGGTGATATGCAGGGACGGGGGCTGTGACTATGCACCCACCCTCATCCAGCTCCTGGGGATGCTCAGGTCCTGGCTGGAGACAGAGCAGGACTGGGAGCCCCAGGCACAGCCCTGGGGTGCAAGGACACCCGGCTGGCCCAGCCGGCACCCTCACGCTGCTCTGGCCTTTGTGGGGCAGCTAACCCATGAGGAAGAAGGAAACCGCGTGCTTGCGTCCTGTCCTCGAGCATTTACCATCCCCCTCTAGGTCATTTCAGCCCCAAATGTCAAACTAATTAGGGGAAAACAAAATCTGATTTGAATCCCCAAGCTGAGATGGCAGCTTCATCAAATGTCTGGTGATTCTTTTTCTGTCAGTAATTTGTTTTTTTGTTGTTGTTGTTGTTTTTCCTCTATTTGGTTTGAGCTGTCTTCAGGAGGGAAAACAAGCCCTCTCTGAGGATGTTTCTGAGGTATTACCTTTAATGGGCCAGTATTCACGTTTGTGTGTTTGTTTACATTAAAAGGAACCTGATCTTGTTAGAAAAGCTGATGTATGCTGGAGATAAAATCCTAACTAAACCTCTTAACTCCTTGGATATTTATCTACCGTTGTGTTGAATTCAGTATGTAATTTCTGCAGTGTGCCACCAGTGATGTATCCAGGTTGTAATCTCTGCAGGAGAAGCTTCTGTATGCAAATCACTGATGATATTAAAGGCCATCAGAAAATAACAGATAATCCTACTAATAATGCCAGCACCAGTTTCTTGTTTGTACCATGATCCATTCCTAGGAAATTCTTAGATAACTACATGTAACTTTTTTTTTTTTCACTTATGTAGAAATATTCATCTTGCAGGCTTTAATCCAGTTAAATGTTTTGGTGGTGGTGGTGGTGGTGGTTTTTCCCCATTCATGGAGGCATCCAAAGGATAAGACGGTCTATCCAGAAATGTATGTACGTTATAAGCACTGCACATTCACATGTCTTTGTTCCTAACTTTTTCAGAACGATGTTTTTGAGTAAGAATTTAAGGCAGCAGCAATCTGATTTACACATATAGCTAAGCTGCAGAAATAATGGCCGTGTGGTCAGCTATGCAGCATGACAGTTTCCTGTCTCACAAAATTCACCCATCTCCCCTGCTGTAAATGCTTAAATCCCCGTCTCTCACAAACCCTCCTGACTTGGTGTCACTGATCTGTTGTATACAAAGGCTCACTGTCTGCCTTCATGGCCCACCAAATGTGAAGGTACATTACCAATACAACTGAAAAGAAAACATACAAACAAACAAACAAAAAAAGCACCATACCAATGCTGCTTAATCCTGCTCTAGGAGGTTCCTCAATGGGACGGGTGTGAAACGACCATGGAACTGGAGGCTATTGGCATCGAGAGCATTCAGCTAAGTGAATAAAATCATCATCTCTCATTAAGTCAGCAGTATTTGCAATAAATAATACTGACAGAGAACAAAATGTCAGGGATTTGCTATATTTTACTATATTTTCTATGCAATGTTTGAAAACAAAATTGACTGTTTCAATTCAATAATGGTTCACTGAGGAACATATTGGAAATGTTGAGCTTTGTGACAATAGATTGAGCTGCAGTCATCTGATTTCTTTGTGCACATTTCAGCAGTGCTTCAACAGCTGAAGGATATATGGAATTTGTAGGTGACTGCCTTGGTACCAGCAGTAATGGGGGATATATCGTCTGCTGTCATTCATTAAGCCACACATATTTGAACAATAGAAAGTAACTGAAGACAATTAGTGGAATAAATTACATAAAGAGATATTAAAATAGTTTTGAGGCAGAACTGCAGTATGTCAATGTTAGTAAGACTGCTAGGAAAACAGAGCAAATATAATTAAACATCACTTCGCTGTCAAGAGTTCAAGCTCAGCTAGCAGAAGGAATTGTTATGACAAATTGTGATAGCAGTGAATGAGGACACATCTGGGAATGGTGCTGGAAAACAGGACCTAGCGCCAATTACAGTCTGTGCCATGAGGTAATGTCAGACATCACTGCAGTTTCTTGTGGTGGTCTCCGTGACGTTTAGCAAAATGCCCTCTGTGAGCCCCGCAGCATTGTTCAGCATCAGTGCAGGCTGGCAAGCAGGGCCTTTGTCTGTTCAGGCACCTCAAAATATTTTAAAAATCTGTCTTCCCCTTGTCTTGGAAGAAAACACTCCATCAAATAATTTTTGGATACACACCTATAAAATGTGCATTACATCTTTCCAGTCGTGACCTTGCTTTTGTCGTGAGAAAATGAGTTATATGAACCCTGACCCATCAATTGTTTTAATCATGCCCTCCATTTTCCACATTATCATCTATAAGGGATCAGGTTCCTAGGATACCTTACAGATATTCATTTAATCATTAAACTATCACAGAAAACCTAATGCTGGCTGTGCTGTGCAGCCACATTACTGGGTGTGGAATGACATTAAAAGACATGCAGGGGTATAACTGCATGCTGTTCTATTTACAGCAGTTAGAATCATTGAGTTTTATTGGTAAAGATAAAAAAGATCTGTTCATAAATGATCCTGCTAAATCAGGTAATGAGCAGCAGAGTCAAAGTGAAGCGTCTGTTTCCTAAAGTCAGCTGAAGTCCCGCAGGTGGGCACCACGGGCACTGACACGAGCAGCAGGCAGGGCTTGTCACCCCTGAGATGCCTCTTCGTGGCTGCCAGGGGCTCTTCAACTGCATCGGTACATCTGGGGCTTTTGTCTCACATCTGTCCCTGCACTGGCAGAATGATTTTGCAAGGTTTGGAAGCCTCCATGTAACCTTATCCACAAAATGGGCTACCAGCTTCCTCAAATCCATATATTATACCCCTTGATATTTAGGAGTAGTCAACTGGAGGCACTTTCGTTAAGCAGAGAGCTTGACATGCCCAGTACCACACAGCTCCTTGACACAGCCCTACGTGGTAGTACAAAACCATGGGTTATGCTTGGAAAACATTAATCCAAAGAGAAACGACACACCTCTGAGCACCGCACGAGTACAGCAATCCCGTGTCCCTGTTCTCACACCCTGCCTCTCGGCTGTCCCAGCTCTGTGGCTGCAGCTGAGGAAGAGCAGGCTAAGGCAGCTGTAAAGCTTCAGAAAGCACACAAGTTGCCAGTGCTCCTTTCCCCTTCTGTTTAACTGCAGGACACATAGTTGCTCGGTGAGAAAGTGGGATGTTAATCTAGCTACTTTCGCAGAAGAATGAATGCAGTTTTCCAACAAACATTTTAACATCCAAATGTTTGCAGCCACCACATGACCACTTCTCAGGCATGAGTCTCAGAAATATTATTTCACTAATGTTTAAGAGCAAAGCCAGAGGGACCACAGACACTGTGTTTTTCAGGAGTGCACACAGCATAAAGAAACACGCAGCTCTGACGCAGAAGACAACTCCACTGTGCTTCTGGGCAGGGCTTAAGAATGCAAGGGCTCTGCGGAGTTATACGTAACAGTTGTTGCCATTAGATCTACTTCAGGTAAGCCCCAGGGGAGATCAAGAGCCAGCACACCAGAGAGAGTGCTAACCAAGGGCTAATTCCTACCCTGAAATGCTTTTAGCTTAGATGGTGGAAGCAGGCAGCACATCCTGAAGCATCGCTGTCCTTGGCAATTGGTGAGGAACTGCGACAAAGGAGAGATGATGGTGACCTCTTCTTTGCAACATGGGAAGGCCAAACAGTGAGTTACTGGGGCTCGTGGGGGAGAAATTCTGTGACAAAGCTGGAAGTCACACTTGCACCTCTCAAATGTCACCCTGCAGACTGAAGCAGCCAACCTCACTGTCGGATTTCCACAAGCAAGGGAAGCCACAGCCCCATGGTAGGGCTGCTGATGGTTTTGATGCTCACACTTCTCCATTTATTTTCAAAAACTGAAATTGCCATCAGGAAGAAATTAGCATTGAGCAGAGAAAAAGGATGATGTGCCCTCCAGCACCTTCTGGAACCTGAATAATACTTTTTTTCCTTTTTAAACTACCCTGTCATTATTGTTCCCTGTAGACTTACTGCTAAATGTTTATTAAATTCAGTGATCAGGACCTCGTCCTTAAACCAGACACAAACACCCCTTTTATTTATACAAGACCTTGAATAACATTAGCCAAATTCCCTGTTTTCTGATATAATTCAGCTGACTTAGTAGGAGTTGGTCACCCTTTATAGCAACGTCAATGAGAGGAGAGCCAGGTTCAACGCTTCATTTTCCATCCACACCAGAAGTTAACTCACAGCTTTATTCCCTGAGTCTGCTGAAAATGTTGTTGATGGCGGTACATGAACAAAGGCTCCTTCACTTGCTGTGTTGTGTACATTGTTGTTGTTAAACAAACATGCCCATGTTAACTTCAGCCTCATGGCAAATACAAGAAAAACATTCATCCTGGGATCTGGAATACCAGGCAGATACTCGTTAAAAAAGGACGTGTTTTAACCATAAATAAATAAATAAATAAATAATAATAATAATAATAAACACCACTCCAAAACCAACAAGAAACAAACAAACAAACAAACCAACACCACTGGAAACCCAGGGTAGATAAATACCCACGATTATAAACCTTAAAAAAGGAAAATACACTTAATATGTCCTGCCTGGTATGTCTTGAGTCATGGATAAGAGGATTTAACATTCTTTCTACTCTATCCACTTTTAATAGGAAAATCCAGGTGCAGATGTGGGCTTGATTCCAGTGCCAAGCTGCCTGCTCTGTTTAATAAAGAGTTTAATGCAATTTAATCCAAAGAAGCAAAGAGCCCTAAGACACCAGCACTAGAGTCAGAATCCTAATTAATTTTCTGTTCGTCACAGTTGTCACAGAGATTCCCCTGCTTTTGCTTCTGCTAATATGGTTTAAAAAAAAAATCCAGTAAACTCTATGTTTGCACTCAGTCGCAACTCCTAGGGAAATGATTAATATTTATACAAGAAAATAGAATATTACCAACCAGAATTATTCAGTTATCTCCCCTTCCCCTTGCTCCATCCTGCCCCATGAGATTTTCCTGTCATTAGTGATGGGATAAGCAGAAATGCATGGAAATACCTCTGACGGAGCCTGCCTCGTCTGATGTTGGTGCTTTGGAAAGGGAAGCAGAAGCAGCTCTTCTCCACTCTGCCAGCAAGGCTGCAGGGAGGCAGGCACGGGACCCTCTCCACCATACAAAGAGGAATGATTTCTGGCCTGTGAAGATGACCAGGTCCTTTGATTTTAGTGGGCTTGTGACACCATTTTGCAGGAAGCAAATGGTGTGCCCTCACCAACGCGCCAGGGGAAGGCATTGACAGAAAAGCCATTAATTACTGCACCTTCAACCCCCTGCAACCACCGTGTGTTTGTACAGACAAATGTACACCATAAAGAGCTGTCTGCTCAAAAGGCAGGCTGACAGAGACCCAAACAATGCATCCAAATTCAATACACTCAATGCAAATGAAGAAACAAAAAAACCAAATTTTTTGACCTGTAGCCATAGTATTCCTTTTGTAACATGATGACACCATACTGGGTTGGTTTATTTCCTCCTGATTCAGAAGCCAAATGGTATTTGCTGAAAGCCAATTCATTTTTTTCTGAACTTAATAAAATTTCCTTCTGATTATAGAAATAAAGCTTTTCTTCTGAGATGAAATAATAAAAATTTGAAATTTAAGCAAACTGAGCCCTGTTGAGATGCTTTGAGGTTAATATAGATTGCTTTTTTTTTTTTTTTTTTCCCACAAATCACAGATTGTAACAAATGTCAGAAGTACAGCATGTTATATGAGGGATTTGTCATTAAGCAGCCTGGCATAAATACAACATGTCCAGTGTCTGCCTGTTCACTGGAAACAGTTTCATTGCATTGCTTGGTCTCACCTTCATCATTTTCACCTCTATTTAAAGCTACCCGAAACAAAGTGAGTTCCAATGAGAACACAAGCACTGATCAAGTACATCTGTTCCTGTCCGGGGAAATGGATTTTATGGCACTCCAGACCATGCACAAAGCATGAGGAAGACAGCATATGTAATGGCTGCTGTAGGAGCTGGAGAAAGAAGCTACAGCAGTGGCAGTCCTGCTGCCCATGCCTGTGGCTCTTCTGTGCCACAGGGCTGTGGAGGCTCAGCATTGATTTGCGTTTGGAAACTTTCAGCTCTTGACTTTGCTCCATCCTCTGCCCTCTGCCTTCCCAGAAAGCAGAACAGAAAGCTCCTGCACAGGCCGAGGGACTATTACTAATGCCTCCTGTCCTGAGGAATCTGGCAAGAAAATTAAGAGTATTGCAACTTGTTTTCAGAAGAAGCCATTTTCCATGTGAAGGCAGAACCTCTAACCAAGCACAAAACTGTCACTATTCCAACTGGGTTCCACTACAGCAGCAAGGGAGGATATCAAAGTTTTCTCTTTCCTCACTTTTCCCTTGTTATTTACGTATAGTAAATTACACAGTCAAAAATAAAATTAAATAAATAAAAAAATAGCATAATAAATTTCACAAATGTTGCTGGTATTTTATTTGAATAATGCAGGGTGAGAGAAGCCCATCACAACAGAAAGCTGAAGGCAAAAAAGACCAAGCTCTCATGGTGCTAAGCTGTTTCCAGGTTGCAGTTCCTGTATATACTGATTTTTCTCAGCAGGAAAAAGAATTTTCCCCATATTTCCACTGTAGCGAAAAAGTGACTCTCTTCATCAGCGATAATGTACATGTCAGAGTTGAAAAAGTCAAGTCAATAGTTATTAGCTTCTTGAAACATTATGTCTTGAAATACAAGGGCTTTGGTTTCAGTACACGTACACCGGCTGCCACTGGGGAATGCCGGAGTTCAGACTGGGCCCTCCAGGCCTGGCCCACCCCAGGAACTGCCGAAAGATGGGGTGAGGGAAGGGCTGCAGTCTCTGGGGCAAGATGTGGTCCCCATGTTTTTTCAGGACAGAATACAGTGCATTCTTACAAAATTATTCGTAACAATTTTGTCTCTGCCCCAGAAACTCGCTTTCACACATTCACTTGTAGCCCAATCATCCCTTCATCACATTTACCATTAAGACTTGTGTAAAGGGTGCTGCAGGAAGCTAAAAGAAAGGAAAAATAAATAACATGGAAAGGAGTTTAAAAAAAAAAAAAAAAGCTATTGTTTCTTTGCTACAGAGAATCCATACTAGTGCTTCCTACCAAGAACAGCTTACAGGCTTATCACGGGTCAGAGATGGTTTCATCGACATGCTGCTGCTCCCTCTGCCAAGCTCTGACCTTGGGCAGGTAATTTATCTGGTCGGTGCACCAGTTTTCCCTTCTGCCGAATGGGGGAATTGAATTTTACCTTATAGGGGCATGCTGCAAAGCTGCAGACTTTTAAGGCTGACAGGAGCAGACCTAATAAGAGGAGAAGGTACAGGGCCCTCAGGCAGCCAGCTCTGGGTGCGTGTCACTGGTCTCTGCCCTCACAACGCGTTTTATAAACACGAGCAGAAGGCATTCAGAAAAGAGAAAGACAACTCAGTAAAAATTAAACGCGAGATTGGCTACTATTCAAAGTCATAAAATTAAATTTAAGAGTTCTAAATTAGGAGAGCTTTCAAATTGAAATGCTGCACAATTAGCTCAAACAGAGCAGAAATAAAAAAGCATTTATAGCCAGCTCCCTCCTGCTTCCAGTTGGCAGCCGCAGTCACCGTGATGATTGTCCAAGCTTCAGCAAGCTCCGCTCGGGAGCTTTGCAGCACCTCAGCAGGTCCCTGCGGGATTGTACCCACAACGTGGCCATGCCACTGTTCCGCCATGCCACTGTGCCACCACGTCACTCTGCCATCAAGCCACTGTGCCACCAGACATGGCACTCCCCTGCCCCAGCAGCAGCAGCCCCTGCCCTGTGCCTTTGCTTCCCCCAGTTCACCCACATCCTCCAAGTGGATCTTTTGGGAGGAAGGTGAGGTGGCGATTAGGGGTTTCGGTTGGTTGGGTGTTTTTACTATTAAAGGGTAAAATGGATAAATATTGCAATCTTTTTCTCTCTGTTATTTTTTTTCTCTAAACACTAATTCACAAAATCTGGACTTTCGGCATCCCAGAGGGGTGAAGTGCGTGGCCTGATGAGGGGGAGAGCAGCAAAGGGAGGCTGCAGGCTGCCAAACAGCATGCAGAGCAGGTACAGGGCAGTTACTGAGCCCCTGCCACTTTCACACTATAGTTCATGTGGCACAGGCCCCCAGGGGGTTGCTGGTCGTGGCCATTTTGGCTGTGCAGATTCACCAGTCCTTGCTGCTTTCTGCTCTCCTGGTCATCCCGTTCCTCTGGGATCGCTGGTGACCAAATAATCTCCCTGAAACTCTGTGTCCCAGACATTAATTTGTGGCAGTTCCTTGAGCAGCTTTGCTTGCCAGATACTCTTTGTGTCAGTTAGGCCTTTGGCTGCCTCATATGCTGGAAAATTCACATTTTTCTACTCCTTTTCTCTTGCTTTTGAATTGTTGTATTTATTCAAGATGAAAGCCAGATGTTATATTAATGAGAACTGCCTTTCCTAAAGGGAAACATTCATCAGTGCAGCAGCAGACATTGTAGCTTTGCTGTGAATTACTTAAATTCCTCCTTTTTTCCTTTGAACAGGAAATCCAAGAAGATGTATCTGAAAGCAGTAGTATTGTGGCTGCAGAATAAAAGCCATTTGCCCTAATCCCTTTAAAAGCTGCTAATAGGGATTTAAATGTACCGAAGTTTAAATATGTTTAAATTTGAAGGCAAGACAAATATAAACCTAAAATATATTGGGGGGGGGGGGGGGGGGGACAAAAAAAAGGATGCTTGGATATTTTACATAGCAAATACATTTCAGATACAACAGAGATGATTATTATCAAACCAGATGTCCTTTTTTTTATTCCTGGTGTCCATTGATTTTCCTACCGAGCCTCTCCTCCTAAAGGCAGGGCCATGGCACAGATGACTCTAAATGCCTTTTACTTCATGCTGAAATAAAACCATTCTACAAAACGGCTCCTCCAGTGTTTTTGTGGCCAGGCGTGCAGGGTGGGATGGTGCAGGGTGGTTCAGCACTGTATTGTCCATGTGAAGCAGGGCTCACCCTGTCAGGACCCCATCTGGGTCTGGCAGCTGTGGACGCACTGCCCACAGCCTGGTCTGCACCTTCCTCATGGCAGCCAGTGGTGAGAAGCTTCCCTTCAGGAGTGTAATCGCCTTAAGCACAGACCAGAATGCCCAAGCTTCTCCCGCACCCAGGTTAACACCTTAGAAATATCCTTCCCATGTATAAATTGTAACCCTTAATATTAAATAAGTAAGGTATATATCAAAGATTGCTAATATCACATATTCTTAAAAACGATCATAATCATAATACCTCCTCAGGCTTTGGAAAAAAACTGTTGTAGATCTAATGCAATTCTCTGTTTGTACAGAATTTTATATCCTTATTATTAAATATTTCCATTATGCTATTGCTGGAATATTTTAAGAAGTAATATAATCTGTTGTAATATAAAGAAGAGTAATAGCATAGCTATTTTGCAAAATAAGTTCCAGCTGAATGAGCTAATTAGCTTTTAATAATGAGACCCAGCCAATGGATTTACAAAGCAAGCTACTGGGGCTTAATGATTTCAAAAGCTATCACATTTACAAGTTAATGTACCGTAAATTATTTATGAGCATCTTATAAATAAGTGCAATAAGTTATTTCCAAGGCTAGTGTTGCCTTAAAATAAGGTTCTTCTGAAAAGTGCCCACAGAAATAGAGCTTTGTGTGATCCCATATTTACTGTCTCTGATGCTGTTTTCAGATGAAATTTTGTAAGTTTGGAAGCAGAAGATCATTTACCAGCCCAGATTTCCTTCAGTCCACATCTCTGCTAAGCCCTGACAATCCCCAGGGTTTGGGAGAAAGCAGAGGCATCCAAGGCACTCAGTGTGATGCTTAACATTTCTGATTTCCTCTTGTAATGGCATGTAGCTCAGGCTACTGAAGCCAGAGAAGCCTCCTCTCTACAAGCAGCAATGTTATCTTTGGCGAAGCAGCCTTTCATGGCATGCAGAAATGAAACAAAAGCCATCTGCAGCAGCATGCTGCCGACTCACGCCGTGAAAACCCTTGCCCTTGCACCTTCCCAAGCCTTCGTCAACACAGAAATTACTTCCAGGGAAACTTCCCAACACTGAGCTTGGTGGAGCGGCACCAGGGTGCCAGCAATGCTCTTCCCTGGCCCCTTCTTTCAGGGCCAGGTTCTGGTTTGCCCAGCAGGCTGAACCACCCTCACCTGGACACAAGGCAACCGTGAAAAACCCGTACGTTATAAGAACTGAACAAAGTCCTTCCAACCAATGCAGCGTCCTTCTCTCCCTGGTACATCAGCAGAGTTTTGCTAATAAAAGGCGAATCAAGCTTAGAAAATGTTGCCATTTGGAGTCAGAGATGGCTCAGGGGAAACACCACAGGTAATGGAGAGCTTTGAACCTGAAGGGAGAATACTACTTTAGGGGAAAGGGTCTTGTAAGGACAGGAGAGAGGAAGGGCTGGCTGCTTTTTAAGGTCCTTATATTTCTAGATAGCTTTGCTAACATTGCCATGCTAGTCCTGGTTCAAGGGACTGCAGCTGACAACAGAAAGCAGACACTGACTGCGAATATTGGGGCTAGGGCTTCTGTTTGTATCTCTTGTGGATGCTTTTCTTCAGTGATCGGAACAGTTTCATTGGTGCATCACGAAATCACTTTAATTTATGAGAATATTTGAATGTCACATCTTCTATGATAGCATCACCTCTGTCAAATGTAACTTTTTATGCAAAAAGAAGTGTCGCAGCAGAAATTTTTTATTTTATATACAGCATGCGAGCCTGCTAGTTGTAATTCCAACTGAAAGCCAACAAATAAACATCAAGATACAGCCAGATAAGGAAAGATAGGAATGCTTTCCTTATTTAATTGCCTGTCTGAGCCACGTCTTAGCATGTTCCTGATGATGTTCCTGGTATTTGTTGTCTTAAGGATATTTTCTCCACTTTGTTATTTCTGTTACCAGTGTTGTATCTTAGATAACTGAAACCCATCAGTGCCTGTAGAAGTGCAGCCTTTCAGAAGAAGAACAAACACACACACACACACACCGCCGTGCCCCTTTCCATTCAGCTGTCATTATTTAGGGTTGTTTTCATTTCTCTAGGTTTGCTGGGGTTTTGCGGTTACAGCAAGATCTCTTCAGGCCTCGTGAACAACTATGTAACTATGTGGTCCTCCTCGTATTTCTGATTTGAATAATTAGATACAAATGGTATTTTTAAATAGAGGAAACAGTTGGTTTCACAATTGCTCATTGAGAGCCAGATAGTATTGCATTTTCTCTTAAAAAAGTAATTTGGTGAGATGCATTTACATCATCAGAAATAGGATCGGGGGGAAACACTTGAACCATGTTCCTCTCATTCACTTGTTGCACAGAGATGCTGCTGAGTACAAATTTGAATCAGCAAAGGTTCATTAGATTCATTAATCCCAATATTAAAAATGACAACAGCTTCCCTTACACAACAAAAGGCGACAAGCTTGAATCAGTGGATGTCCACCCAAACATGTGCCACTTACAGTAGAGCTTTCTTCCTTGGGGGCAGCTCAGGAACACGGAGTGACTCCCCAGGAGACACTAATTACCACCAGCAGGCCCTCCTGCCTCCTGTGTCAGTTCAAGCTGCTTTGCAACCCTGCTTTCCCAGCTGTGTGCGCCAACCACTGCAGGCTGTGACTAGCGGTAGGCAGATACATAGGCAGAAGTGCCCATGTGTGCATGACTTACATGACCACCAGCACATGCCACACACACAGAGACACCATATTGTAACAGCCCAACATATCTCCCCACAGGGAAAGGCAATAAGAGCAAACATCACCCCACCGTTAATAAGGAAATTTACTTTATGTTTTTAAAAGTGGCCAAAAAGGCCTTTATGAGGTGAATCCACCACTTGGGCATCTTCCTGTGCTGACCTCAAGGTTTCTTAGCCACAAAGTTAAAATCCTGTTTAGCAGCAATAGCAGGCAATGCAGAAGGGTCAGTTAGGCTGCCAGAGGCTAGGAAGGATGCCAGCATTCACATACTTCTGCACATTTGCTTTAGAGGTTAAAAAAAAAAAAAAAGAATAATAATAATATTCAACACATTAAAAATTCAAAGCATAAAAAATATTCAATGAATTCAATGCATACAATGCATCCAGAAGCCATTGTGGATATTTAGTGTTTAATGGTCGTTGTATCTCCTATTAGCTGCGCACCCCCATGTGCTGGATAGTGAAACTCTGGTGCTAAAAACGATCTGGTGTGATTTACTTACAAGGTTCATATAAATCATATCTTCACAAACAACATCAAGGTCCTTGAGAAAAAAAAGAAAAAGAAAAAAAAAAGTTTAGAGGTTTAGAGATCAGAATTTAACGTATTCAGCGTACAAGATGTTGAAGGGAGGGAGGAGGGGCATTTTTACAGATTTTATTGAGCTCTGTTTTTCTTCCTCCTTTAATTTCTTAAACATTTTTAAACTTTTAAAGTTTACCAAGCATTTCCATCAAGCCTCATCCAGGCAATGAGTCCATGAGTTTTCAGTCAAGTGAAGAATGACAGAGCAATGTCAGCAAGGCATTCAGCTAACAGGAACCAGGTGGTGCTTGACACAATATCTCCAAGCCGTGCGTCATCCTGTTGCATTCTTGATCCCAGTGTGACTTCCTAGGAGCAGTGCCAAGGCCAGGCAAATCCTTATGTACAATTAATGACATGATGAAGATTGTATACTCTTGAATTTCTCTTCTTGTTGTTTCTTTTGAACTCGTCTTTGTCTTCTTTAGGTTTTGACTGTATGCTCTCTGAAACAAGGATCATATCTTCAGTGTTTGGAAAAAGGCCAGACTCTCCACAGACCAGCCTTCACGCCCACTCTCACCAGAAGAATGAGTGTTGGCTTGCAGACATCTGAAATGGTGCTTCTTCTCCCCAGGGAGCAGTTTGTTCTTCCCTAGCTGTCACCCACCACAAGGCCCCTCGTTCCCTCCTACAGCACGAGCCGACTCCTAGCTGCCTTTCTGCTCTTGCTGAGTTGTCGCATTCCCATCCAAACTAAACTCTCAGCAGTTCCTGGTGCCTTCTCCTCACTGCAGGAACGGCCCTGCCAAGCAGAGCCTAAGTCTATCTCCCACCCACCTCCCAGACCTTTTCTCCTACCTGCCTCAGTCACCACTGCAGCCCGCGTGGTCGCCTCTGACAGCCAGACCTGGGGCCTGAGCAGGATCTCCATCTCCCTGCTCCAGGTTTGGGATGCGGTTTGATCGTGCAGATTCTTCCTTAAAAATATCTGTAAGATGTAATTTTCTTACACATTCAGCCATAAAAATCCTCAGCAGCAACATGTCCCATCGAATACAGCCTTGACTCACAAATTCCATCCTGTTGCTCGTTTCCTTTCAGCTAACGTTCCCATGGACCACCCACCCACCACTTACAAACGCGGCGGTTCTCCTTGTCAGAGCCGCCTGTCCCTGACGGCTTCATTGCTCACTGATTCCCAGCTCCAGGCAGACATGATGCAGGTTCACAGATGGACACCTCGGTGCTTTTTTCCATTGATGCCTCCAGGTTGGTTTAACTTCTTGTAATAGATATTTTAAAACAGCCTTTTGGGCAGAAAGGCTCCTTGGCTACCTGCACTGTTATCCATCCCAAAACATCAACAGAGAAATCAGACTCTTTTCCTGGAAGCGGAGAAATGAGCTTTACTATAAGAAAAAAATAAATAAAAATAAAAATAAAAATAAAAATAGAAATAAAAATAAAAATAAAAATAAAAATAAAAATAAAAATAAAAATAAAAATAAATAAAAGATGAGAGTCTCTTGCCGGAGCACAGTTTAAGGAACACGCAGAGCAAGCGCACGTGCTTGAGTATAATTTCCCTCAGGTGTCTGATTTAAGATGGGTGGTGGCTGTGCATTTACCCTGTAACAAACATTACTTGGAAAACATTTTCCTCCTTTTCCATCTTCCTAAATGTCTTCAGCAGTTTTTTGCCATTTTTCTCAGAGGTTTGTAATTTATTATTTTATTTTTTACCTCCTCCATTTGCAGTACATTAAATCTCTCATTAGTTGCTTATCCACTAGGAATTGGAGATGATTATCACTTTGTGGCTTTCATTTTTTTTTACTCTGATATAATTTACTGCCCAGATTTTATCAATAGGAGTGCAAGGTGGCAGCCTGAGCACCCTGGCTGTAATTGAGGGGAGATTTGTGGCTCTCCCTGTCAGTTCCTCAGCCATCCACCTGCGACACCGGAGCACCCAGCCCTGCATGAAGAGCGCCGCGCAGCCCTCATTTGGGGCTGGCAGCTGCAAACCTGCTCTGCCACCCCATCCCCTCCTGCCCTGTGCTCCTGCCCAGTCAAAGTCCCTCATCAGCTGTGTCCATGTAGCGTCACCGTCACCAGCTCCAAACCCCAATTCCCACAGCTTTATGGCCCCCTGAGCAGCCGCTAGCCACACCGCAGGCAGCGCTTCCACAACCCTCTGCCAACATTTGCTAAATAAATTCAGAATCCAGATGAAGACAAACATGAAAACTGGAAGCAAGTATAAAATTCTGCCTGTTTGTGTTTTGAAGACAATTCCTGCTTGTCGAAGTTCCCGGTTTCTGGGCTCCTCAGGTCACCAGCTGCTTGCTTGGTTGCGTAGCAACTTCTGTCTCTGCCCGCCAGCACCGAAGGCCACATGTTGCACGAAATAATTGAAGGGTTTCTTGCTTCAGAAGGACTGAAATCCAAGCTGTCCGTTTTGCACTTTGTTCCCTGCACTGTTCTCTGATCCCAACCTCCCATGTGGACAAAAAGAGATATTTTTAGCACTGAAATCACAGGTCTATAATTTGTTCCCCCCCCCCCCCCCCCCTTCACAGGACACAGTATGATCCTTCCTGCCCCGGACATCTCCTGCTACAGACCCAGAGGGGAACCAGGCTCCATGCTGGCAAAGCTTCTGAATGGGCAGTGGAAACCCAGCAGGATGAGGTGTACCCTTGGGCACTGACACAGCTTTTGTCGATTGGGTTGGATTCAGGAGGAAAGCAGTTGTATTTCAGTGCATGGCTGAAGCGCAGTGAGCCCTCAGGATGCCCCGCTGGTGTGGATACTTTGTCCGTAAAATTGGTAATGGTAGGAAAACCCCCCGGGTTCTCCTCAGCTGCCCTAAGCATGGCCATCTTGTCGGAGCAGCCCAGCTTCCTACAGAAAAACTAAAAGAATACCACTTTAAGAATAAATCGTTTTAAAGGATCTTTAGGGCAAAATTCTCCACATGCACAAAACAGCAAACGACTGCCTTTGATAGAAGTACGCAGTGCAAAGCTCTGGCCCTGCAGGTGTCCCCAAGAGCTCACATCAGGCACAGTCAATCCTCATGGCTCTGCGTGAGGTCAGCTGCAAGTCCACCTTCCTGTGCCGCGGACACGAGCAGCAAACAAAACCCCAGAGGTTCAGGGAAAGCTTCGCAGCAGATTAGCCAAAGTGCCCACTGTTTACCTTGCTGAAAATAAACCGAAATCCCAGATTAAAACACCTAGTAACTTCAGAAGATGAGTCTGTCCGTGCTGGATCTCATCTGAAATGTGCAATGAAGAAAAGACCAAGTGCAAGAGCTCAAATCTTTCTTCCTAATCTCTATTTAGATACACCAACAAGCTACACATTTTTAAGACTGTTTTCATTACCCTAATTTTGCTGCTTTTTTAACATAGAAGTGGTGTAAAATCCTTATAAAAACACAATGCTCAAGAACTGTGCTTAAAAACTGATTGCTCACTGTTTTTCTTTATTGATGACTGAGCAGAAAAAAGCACAGAGAGCACTACCAAACTAAATTGCTGGTTGTAAATATGTCTACTTATACTGAGTGAAAGTGCAAAGGACTCTTAGATTTTTATAGTAAAAAAATAAAATCACTAATTCTTTATCTTCTTTGCATTGAATTCTAAAGTGAGTATAATAATTTTTAACAAGAACATTTTATCATAATGAATTCAGATACATATTGCTCAGAAATATACTGAGATTTTTATACAGGTAGATAAATATTTTTCAGCAGTAGAAGAATGACAATTATTCGGCACTGGTTCTGCAGCTGGGACAGGTGCCTGGCTGGTGGCCAAACACCCTGTGACAACCTCCCTTCCTGCTGCTAGCACATGAGTTTATCTCCTTGTCAGTGCCCTGAGCTCCTAATGTAAAGCACCTGCTGGGAAGAGAAAAGAATGTAACAGAAAGAGCCAATATAGAGCCAACAGACTTTGCCAATATAGTCCTGCTTTTGGTGCCCACATTTGATGTCCCAGGTTTCCTTCTCTGGCATCGCAGTTCACTGGCTTTGAGGGCTCATCGGTGTTGCTTGAAAAATGAGCGGCTGCAGTACAGCAGCAGAAATCTGACAGCCAACATAGTTGGTGCCAATGAGTAGTATGCATGGATTATTTATTAAAAAAAAAAAAAAAAAAGGAAAGAAAGAGAGAGAGTAAACACATGCATCTTGTGTATTTGGTCAGCAAAGCTGGATTAAAATAGGTAACATTAAGCATATGACTATTTACTGCCCAGCCCAGGAATGAGGAAGAGCCGTATGCCATCGCACACCTTCCAAGCATCTCTCCAGCCTCGTTTCGCTCCCAGACGCAGTGCTGTGGCTGGAAAGCAAAGCCCAGGAAAGGAGGAGGGCCTGGGGCTAGTGCGGGGAGGGGGCCTGGGACCATCCAGCTGGGCACAGGGAGAGGGCTGCTCACCTAAGGCCAAGCAGGGGGCTCAGCACCCTGAGCTCAGGCTCCTGCCTCTGAGCCCCTCCCTGGGTCTCTCACACTCATGCTTCAACGGGAATCACGTCTTTCAGCATTTTGCTTATTGTGAATTCTTTCTTTTCCACTCTGCAGTACTATGAGCAATCGCCACCTGCTTTCAGGCTTTTTTCAGTTTAGCACATAATTCAAGGCTTTATCGGTCAATGGTTAGCAAGGCCCATCTCTTTTTAGCTGAGGATGGGGGCAGGGGGGCTTCCTCCCCTGTTTCTCCCTGCCTTTGGAAAGGGAAAAGCTGTGTGATGTCAGGCTGATTGCCTCGTCCCTTGGAAAAAGCCAGGGGCTGAGCGGACACATGAAAAGGCAATTGTTGTCTTGGCCGTTTCTACTACCTCAAACATCACCAAAAAAAAAAAAAATCGAGGGAAAAATGTATTCTCAGGCTCCCCAATCCCATAAACATGTCCTCAGCCCTGAAAAGGTTAAAGTGGAGGAGGGAAAGGGCACAGGTTGGTGACCTGCCTGCTGACAGTGCCAACCTCCACCTGGAACAGCCGGGCTGTGCCTGCACCTCCAGCACCAGCACCCCCAGGCAGGAATGTGGGACCCAGGTCAGCCTGCAGGTAGTTTTCCAGCTCGTCTCATCTATCTTTGTAAATAACAGCCGGAGACCAAGGAATACATTTGTGTAGCCTATCAGTAATATGCAATTTTTATGTTTCTGGGTGAAGATAAATACATGTGCTAATTAGTAAGTATTGATTTTAGAGGGAATTAGGTAACTAAACGTTTTTTTAAAATCATCCTTCGGCTGCAGGGTGTAGCAATCCCATGCGCGGAATATTTAGCAGTGCAAAAAATGGCCGGTTCCTGATCACCCTGAGGACACAGAGGTGACTAAAATTATCTCAGAAACAGTTTGTTTCGTTAAAAGCCAACATGCTCCAGAAGATTCATTCCACCCACATCCTTCCCAGCTGTCAAACACCCCTAGAGCACACATAGACACCCGCTGTGGGCAGGAGGCTGGCTGGAGTGTCTTGGGAGCTTGGCATTTAGAGGAAGCAGTTGTAAAATTCTCCGGTCATCTTTCCAGCTTTAATATACATGCATATAATGCATACATATATCTTTCCTCTCCCTCTAGAGCATGGAAGCTCTCGGTGCCGAAATGCTTCATGCAGAGCAACCCGCCATCCTCAGGTGCCCCTGGGCTGCCCATGAGCTCCGGGGATGCATTTCCTCCACGCACTGTGCATTACTTCAGCAGTTACGTGCCATCTGAGAGGGATTTCTATCAGCTAGGAGGTTTCATTCCTGTTGTGAATTTGCCTCAAATCCTCGTGTTACTTCACACAAATGCCAGCGTGCTCTGGTATCAAAGATGTGCTGCAGCCTCTGCTGGCCAGAGCAGCTGTGCCCAGCCAAGGGTAGATGGCGATGGGGAAGCGCTGAGGCTAAGGATAGACTCCCCGCCTTTGGCTCTGCACCTGGGACAAAACTGCCACCGAGCAACTTGTGCTGGCCCAATGCGCACAGGTGAGCAACGCCTCTGCACACACAGCCCCTCTGAGGAAGAAAAGGGGCTGTTACTCTGAGAAAACACTGTGTATTTTGCCTGCCAGGCTCACCCCAGACAGGCATGACCTTCCTGTGGCAGAGGAGCAGCAGTGCCAGGCTCTGGGCAGCGAGCTGAGCCCCGTGGCCACTGCCACATCCAGCCAGAGCCCACAGAAACCCCATCGGGAGCAGCACGGAGCCAGCACGGGTCTTTGCTTATCAAGCACGTGTGTGGTGGCTGGGCAGAGCATCACCCTCCTGCAGCTGAGGACGGCGAGCACGATGGGGAGCTCAGAGGCCTTCCTGCATATGCCTGGTCCACACTCAGCACAGGACCACTCCTCACAAACCAAGCACTGAGTGGGCCACATAACTTGCCTCTTAGTTTCTCCTTTAATGAATGCAGCAGTATTGGCACCATTATGATTGCCTTTGGCCAAAGAACCACAGGATGCGGAAACGATAAACCCTCTGTCTGCTCAGACCTGTAGATTTGCTTTTCCTGTTCAGGCATTTTTATTCTATTTTGAATTCTACTCCAAAATACATAAATTTGGGCCAAAGGATTTGGAAGTTAATTTATTGATCTTGAGCTGGATTTGGTCCTGTGAACTGATCACAGCAACTCCTCCTTCCTCATATGTGTAAAAAAGCCCTTGCTCCTGTCATCCCTACAGGGGCAAGGCACAGGCCTGCTCTTTTTTTTTTTTTTTTTTTGGATTGTCTATTCACAACAAGCATCATTTTTAGGCCTTCCATTTCCTACTGAACAGTGCATCAGCGACCCTGGACCACACACGGCCAGAAAAGTTTGGCAGGCTCATGTCGTACAAGAATTGAATTTGGAGGAACATCAACAGCCAGCATGCAAACCGCGGAGGGATCTCCGCTGTGGCTCTCAGAAGGCAGAGACGAACAGCATGGCGAGCTGTGGGGAGAGGCAGGGCTCTGCGCTGGGCCAGCCCGTATGTGCCTCTGGTTTCTGCCTGTTCAGGGGAAGGGTGCCTAGTTCTAGCACTATGCTTCGAATATTTCAGGAAAAAACAAACTAACCCAAATAGTTTGCAAGCCTCTTGCTTCAGCAGAACGTGAGAATCAGTCCTGAAACACAACGTTATGCTGAAGGCTGCCTGATACACAACTCTGTTTGGACAGTGAAAGGAAACCTCTCTGATTTTTAGAGCACTAAAATAAATAAACAAATAAATAAATAAAGGCTATTGAAAGCTGTGGGAGATCAGCACTTCTGAAAAACAGTTGTTTTATTGGAGCTAGGATTATTACATTAATACGCAGCCCCAAGGCCTGCATTTTGGCAGCCTGTAAATGAAGCCGGCGCACTCCCGGTCCTCCCGCCCGGCGGCGGTGCTCCGCACCAGGCCGGTGATGTGGTGCCCAGCACAACCCAGGCAAAAAGGCCACGTGATTTTCAAACAGCTCCTCGCTCGTAAGCCTACAGCTTGATCATCCGTCCCAACTGCAGACAGGTAGCAGGGGGAATGTCTCCCACCCACCCAAGAGGTACAAGCACCCATCAGTGCCTGCCAGGCTCTTTTACTGCTCAGAGAGCAGCCAGTGCCTCCGTGAGCACCACTCCTTGCCCCACCCACGTTCCCAAAAGCATGATTAGAAGTAGGGTTAAATGCTAGCGGCCAAATCCTGCCACTCAGGGAAATGGCTGGCAGCAGCAAGATGGCAACATAGTGCTCAGCTTTCAGAGAAATTAATATCAAGGCAATCCAACTTCTCTGATAATATAAAGGTTTGGTAATTTTGCATTCGGCTTTTGCTTCTTTCAGTTGCACTAAATTAGACTGTACAATTGAATTACAAGATGCTGATTACTATTTGATAAAATATTTATCAAAGAAAGGCAGTGAAACAGCAGAGCTTCAGTAGCATTTTCCTTGAAAAGCCCTGAAAACAAAGAAAGGCAAACCAGAATTATTAATTAACAATAACAGAGCTCTCAGGAGAATAGAAGCCAGACTTTTTTCTGAAACTCTATTTGTTCTGTGTCCTATAAACTCAAATTTTAAGAAGAATATTTTTACAGCAAGCTTAAAGTGAATTGTGGTTTACATTTATGAGGCATAAAAATTAATAGACTTTTTTTTTTTATGAGCATCTTTGCATGCTTTGCATCGCAAGAATTTTTATATCATCTCATTGTAGAAATGGAAACAATTAAGTGCGACGGGGCCACATCTGCGCACTTACCTTCGCGCACCAAGGGCAGGGCTGTGCTGGGGCAGCGCCCGCCGCTCCGACCCCACGCTTGGAGCCAGGCGCAGGGACCACTGCGGGCACAGACCTGGCACCAGCCAAGCAAACAACGCAGTTCTCCAAGGGTGGGATCTGGGTTTCCAGCAGTATGGGTGGTATGAAGGACTGCAGAGACAGGGCAGGGAGGCAGTGGAAACTGTCAGGATGTGCCACAGCTTTTGGGATGGCAGGTAACAGCTTATGGGCAGGACACAAGCTCTAGTAATATAAATGATAATAATCGTGTCTTTAGGTCCCCACGAGGCTGCTGTTGCCAAGATCTGTTGGTAACAGGGCCTGATACCAACATCGTACCCAGCTGGCAGAGAATGAAGGTCAGCAGTTGAACAAATCAAGGAGATTTGCAGCCAAGAAGGCTGGGAGGTCTACATTTGAAACAGGAAAATGAACTGGTCACACTAGTGCTTGCTGAGTGTCTTCAGTAAAGCCAAAACTTTATGGAAAAGGCCTGAAGATCAATCTCTGTTCTTATCATTTTTCCCTACAGCAGTACCATTCCTGTAAGAGGGCATGGGGTTATCTGTCGGTTATTGTTTGTTTGTTAAGTCAGTCAGTGCTGTATGAGGGCCTAGCAGCCCCCACCTGGAAGCATAACAAAGCCACCTGTTACTTTGTCCAACCATGCTGCTTCTTCACTTCCATAAGGTCATGTTGTTTCTAAGAGCAGTGAGCTATTTCTTGCACGTTCCGATAAAATGTATTTACTGAAGTTGAAAACTAAAGTACCAGAGTTTCAGAACAACGTGTTAATATCCCATTGCAGTGAGCATTGTTTGCTTTGTGTTTGTTTGCTTTTTAATGAACATTTCTGAAGGAACAATGCCTTTTGATTATCTAATCCTCTGAAATGAAACATATAGTCACCCTGAGCTGGCTGGGCTGAGCTGTGATGCACAAGGAGAAACAGGCAAAAAGGAGGCCAAGGGAAAGATCCCCACATAAGTAACTGCGTTAGTATTGTTCAACTTGGTGCAAGTCCTAATAAAAGATAATCAAAGACAGCTTTATAGAGGTGAAGTAGTATCAGTGCACAACACATATAAAACGAAGTCACCGGGTGTTTTAACGGTAACAGGCCACAACCTCTCCTGACATTGCTTCCAGGAATGATACTTATAAATTGGCCCTGTTCTGTCTCCAGGAAGAGGTGAGAAGGGAGTGCTGTGATGTGACTGCTACCTCTGCTGCTTTGCAGAAGGGGGAGCAGAAAGGCAACAGGCACTGCAGCAGTTCAGCTTCCCTTCTGCAACAAAACCCAGCCATTTCTAGCATTTCAACTCTGCTTTTCGGAGCAATAATTTAAAAGCTCATCATTTTTTCTGCTAATTTTAAAATATTGCTTCACCAAAACAGTAGAAGTCTCCATTCATCAGTCCCTATTTGCAGAAGTGTCTCTGGACTCTTTCAGTGTGTTTATTTTCTTCCCAAACAGAATATAAGTCTGTTTTCATCATTAATTATGCAGCCCTGTGTTTTGTTTTCCTTTTTCTGGCCTGCAAAAAGTTTTCCACATTTTTTGCTGTCTTCCCGGTAGTCTTTCTAATCCCAAGAGAGGTTTCTTTTTATTTGTTTTCGGTGTATGGACACTGATACCCTTCTTGCAAACTCTGATTTGAATTACTCCTGCTTCTGCCCCTCATGTTAAGCGACAGAAGTCAGATACCTGTGAGTCATCCCAAGCACAATTCGTCCAGTTCCAGCTCTGATTATAAAAAAGCAACCTCAATCCCTTTCAACACTGTCCCAGATGCACATGAATGAGAGGAATATTTAGCCACGGGCAGAACTAAAGGCATGCTGGATCTGCCTTGCTTCAAGCTCAGGGCCACACAAAACTTACCCAAGATTACGCTGATATCTAGGATGGCAGCTGAAACAGTCTGCCTTAAAGTTCACTGAGACAAGCCATGCTACTGCAAGCTGCGTCCCTCTGAATTACTTGAACTGATATTTGCCCGTAAAAATTTAAGCCCATACGCTAAGTGCCCCAACACCGACCACCTGCCAAATGGGAGCAGAAGCGTTCTGCTCCCCATCCTCGGCAGCCCTGGGTGTGCTCCGTGAACAATGCCTGCCCTACAACGGCCGCGTTGCATGGGACTTGCTTTTCTTCTTTCCTAGTTCAATGTTTAGCTTAACAGGTCATAAAGAGAGGCATCAAACAGAGAGAAGTTTACGTTGTTTGAAACTTCACCCTGCTATATCTTAACTTGGGTTGCACTGAACGCTTCCTAAATGCATAGTAAGTTTATATAAGGCAGGCAAGTGCTGCAAGTGCTCTAACTCTCATATAGGGCCCCTCATGAAACAGAGAGCAATGCCAGCCGTCATACTGCAGCTGCTCCTCATTGAAAACACAAACTAAAGCCTGAAGATCTCCCTTGAGAAGCTGATTTTGTCAGCTATAATCAATAGATGCCATTTGTACATACACCCTGCCCCGCAAAATGTCTGCTGCTGCCAGGTCCTGCTCTGCTGATGCAGCTTTTATGTAACTGGCTGTGGGGCTCCGGGGCCAGGGACACACACGGGGATGTGGGGACATGGGGACACGCAGAGGGACAGAGCTGTGCCTGCAGCCAGCACAGCCCCACTGCTGTGCCAGGCTGGAGGTTGAACCAGGAGGCTCTCAAGGATGCCCAGGGCCTGGGAGCTGAGCCCCTGCTGGATCTCTTGCCCTGTAACTGAGGACAAATCCTTGCTCTGTGGTTCACGAAGGAAATAAACTCCACAGGGAAAAAGTGATTCATGGCAGAAACATTTTCAGGTGGCTCACCATTAGCCTTGTGAGCTCTGTGGCTGTGAGCAGACAGTCACTTGGAGCCAGGGGATGCGATGCAAGCCCCTCCAGCCACGGCTCGAGGCCAGGGCTGGCAACCGCTGCCGGCAGGACGCATCCTGCACTGCGCCACAGCTCCTCCAGACACTCCCGGCCAGGGCTGGCGGACAGAGTACGTGTCCAGCCGGCGCTGGTGTCTGTTCCAGGACTGCAAAAGGTACACGTTTGTTTCAGTAACAGCAATCTTGGCAGGCGAGGGAGGCAGCTCCAGCAGGCTTTTTTATACGTACATATTTCGGACTCCCACTGAGAGTTATTAGTTATTAAAAAGCGATCAAATGAGGCTGGTTTTGGAGTACATTTGTTAGCCATATGATATCAATTAAGCCCCAGTCTCCTGCCTGCAAGGAATTGACATTACCTCATACACGCGCAGAATTAAATTCCTCCTCTCCCTCTCTCCCCCCTTTGAAGCTGGTAATGCCAAATATCTCCTGCATTCCAGAGGAAAGTGTTGCAGTTATTCTGAATATGCAGATGCCTTCAATTTTTAATTAATAAAGCTACACAGCAAATGCTTTTGCTAGAAGAGACAGCATCAGTGAGGATTCACTTTGCCGTGCAGCACCGAGCACCTTGTGCATGCACTGAGCAAAGTGGGGCTGACCAGCAGAGCAGCTGCCCCTCGAGCTGCAGGAAGATGCACCAGGGAGATGTTAGGTTGCCTGTTAATTACTGGGGAAAGTGGGCATTTTCTTTACTCACAAGGACTGAGTAAAGGCCAGCTTTCCTTTCCGCACTGAAGGCCAACCTTCCTTCTCATCGCTTTGCAAGCCCTAACTCTGAGAACGCTCGCTGTCATTCGGTGGTGTTCCTCTCACTGATTTGGGACGAATAGCACCCATTTAGACTGCAGCACAGACCCGTGTGCTTGATTAACAGGCCTGGAGATGTTTCTCTGAAGCTTCACATCAGGACTTTTCCTTCTGGCACATCTCTGTGGCTGTCAAAACTGTCCACCTGCCCCATACACACTCAGCACCCCATCCTGCAAAGCGATACAAGAATCTACGTAGAATATTCCGTAGACAAAGGATGTGCTTAACTAAATGTCCTATTTCCTTTTCAATGCAATATTATTTCCTCGAAGATATTTTATTTTTTTAATCAAGTTTATTCATTTAATGCCAGTACTGTAACTGAAGACTAAAACAGGGAGAATACTTTTGTTAGATAAGCTGGCAGAGGTTTAGTATCTATAGTGCTTTCTAAAGTATGTATATTCAACTGTTTTACCAGAGTTCAAACTCACAAACAGTTGCCAAATCAATTAACATATCCCAGATTAACGACCCTCTTGCCAATTAGTGAAAAAATATCCATTATCAACTACAACTGATGAAAACATTTTTCATCATTATGCCAAACATACTGATATTTTTTATGAGTGAGAAGACTACCACTTGCTATAAAGCATTCCAGTTCAAAACATGGATATTCAAGGTTATGAACAGCAGTTTTAAAAGCAGGCTTGTTAAGAACAACAAAGCACTGCGGAACATTTTTGTAGTTATGTAAAAAAAGCTGTATTCTGCACATAAACCTTTACATCTGACATGTCCTTTCATGAGGTTTTATTCATATTTTAAATGTATTTATATATAAGTATATATACATAAACAGGAGACCTGTAAGAAGGAAATAAAAATCAGTGGTGATGTGCTATTTTTTTTTAGTTTGGAACAGACACAAACACATCAAATATTTGATTTCATAAATTACGGCAGAATGGCATTAACTTTACCCCTTCTCACTGTATCAGAGCAAGGAATTGTGCATGGGAGAGCGAACAGATTTTCAACAGCTTTAATGATTTACTACTGATAAAAAGAATGCACAGCATGTGCACAACCTATTAACTCATTGCCACATGTTGTCATTGCATTCAATTGCTTAACGGGGTTCACATACAGATTAGATATTTCCATAGAAAATGAGAATATCAGATGGTTGGATGAGGTAAATAGGTTTACAAAGATGTAAACACACATATTTCAGGGCAGACTCCTGAGACTGGAGAAAAAATTCTTCCAGTGGGCAGGTTCTAGCATTGCAGGGACAGCATCTGAAGCCTTAAGTACAAGCCATTATCAAAGGCCTGATAATGCACAAAACGGAGAACTGCTCTGCCTGCTATGATAATTCCTGGGTTACAGGAGGGACTCGTATTACATTTTACCATGTCTTCTTACATTTATGTCTGAGAAAAAAAAAATAGTATTTGCAATGCTTGAAGTACATGCAAGAATTTTGGCTTCCTACCCACATAAATGTAAAATTGCCTTGGGTTTTCCACTGGCACTATCCTGCCCATGCACAGTGCCTCTGAGCTGCTTCCAGACAAAAATTCCTGATGTTCTGGAGTGAGCTGATGGTGAAGCAGAGCACTCTGAGCCTCGATGCTGTGCTTAACCGATAAACAATTTAGCAAATTGCTACCACTATCTCAACATTTCTAAAGGCACTGGTCTGCAGCGAAGCTTTATTGTTATTACATCATCTTTTAATAACATCCAAAATACAATGCCTCCAAGCCCACCTATTCACACACTTTCAGTGGGCCCCCATGGGCTATCAACCCCAGTGCTAAAAGTCACAGGTGGGACTAATCTAATGCCACCTTTCTTCTGACCTTTTCCGCAAAAATCCTTTGATACTGGCACTGCCATCAGCCCGTCCAAAGGAATTCGGAGAAAGAAACAGGGAGAGGGAGATGCAATGAGCCTTTAACCCAGTCCATCCCCAGTCCCACCGGCACATCCGACAGCAACTTCAGCCAGGCCATCTCCTCTCCACCATCTCCTTCCTCTCTGCCACTGGCAGCACCCAACCTGTCCCCAGCAAGTGGTGGGATGGAGGCTTGCTGACTGCTGCCTGTCCAGGGAGAGCAGCGTTGGTGGGACAAGGGATGCCAGCTGGATACCACTTTGCCTTTGGCTGTTGCAAATGCTGCTGGAATGTGCCCAGACACCACGTTCACCACCTGAGGAAGCACCAAGCAAACTAAGGGTGGGAAGTAGAGAGAGAGGAGGGGAAGTAATATCTGGCTTTGCACGTTTTTTAAAAGAAGAATCACCACTTTTGGCAAGGAAAAGTACCTGATTTGAGGTTTTCAGGAAAGCAATTATATTTTTAAATCTTGCACGAAGCTTGCCCATTCACCCACTGGACCTAATCCAATACCAGCTGAAGTCACTTGCCAACGGCTTGCACTCAGGCTTTGATGTAAGTCAATACTTTACATAAAAACTCACAGTGCAAAATTACCCAATAGATCTATTTGTAATGAGCACCTTTCTACATAAAATGTTGAGCAAATAAGCACTTATATTTTCAGGAGCATTTTAAATGTTTACTATAAAATTTTATTATGTATTAAACTTAATTACCCAAATTAAATTCTCAATTATTGTACCTGTGCATGCTGTTTTATTTTTTGCCTCACTAATGCCAGATGGCACAGCCATTCAATTTTATTTTGAAAATTTGATTGAATTTATTCAGTTACTTTGTGTTGGTGTTGAATTAACTGTAGGACCTGGGTAACCTTCATTATTACAGATAGAGACTGTACAGGCTATGTACTGCCAATCACGGTTGCCAACATGCACTGGGACTTTTTTTTTTTGAAAAAAGGCTGCAGCAATAAAACAAATAGCACTGAAAAGTACTGTCTGCTAGGACCTAACGTTGAATCAAAAGCAGATTTCCATTTTGGAGCCAAATCTTTCTTGAAACCAGGTTTTCAGAGATGAAAACATTACATCACCTTGAAGGGAAAAGGAAGGATACAGTAAGAATTTTTCAGGCAATAAAACTTACAGTTTGCCAAGTGTATGACTGCTGACAATTAGTTTTAGTTATGCATTTATGAAACATCATCTACATTTTTATATCAAGCATAACAACTCCCTCCCCCCAAGCTCTGAGCCTCCACATGTTAAACTACTGAAATAGGATGTTACACTTTTATTCTTACTCTTTTGGTTTGAAAACTGAGTTTCTTATGTCTCTAAATGTTGTAACAGGCATCTATTTTCTGGTAAGCCTAATGATGAACTCTGCTAGCCATGCAAACAATACAAACACGATTCAGTGCAGAGATGCCCTTTTCAGGGACCACTTTATTTATTCTTTGTATTAGAAAGGAGCTGAAAAATCCAGGCATGAAATCATGTTTTCCAGCTATGCGTTTTGTTATATTTATGGTCTCTTTGGTAAAATCAAAGGAATGCACTTCTGTCTAATGGGGCATAGTTTGAATGGCACAGTAACCATCATACCATAAAATTTAGAGTCGGGCTGCTTGATTACAAAAGCATGTCCTCACTCGAGCCTGTGCACAGTGCAGCTGTTTAAATCACTGAAAGTTTAAAATTGGAGTCACTTGAGAACTAAAATTGCATGTGATGGCAAAATGGTAGAAAATATTAAGTCTAGGCTGCCAATTTCAGAGCAATTTCTAGAAGTCTGAGAGCTTATGGATAAAATTATGGGACGTAGAACATGCAGTATTCATTAAACTTATTTTCTGTTGCTTGCATCATGAGATTTCATATCTTGACACTTCACTGTGGGACTCCTTGAAGTTAGAAACAGGTACCAACAAACAAGAAGGGGGTAGCAATGCTCCAAAGAATGAAGCTTATCACCTCCACTGTTTCTCTCCTCGGATATGCTCCCTGCTACCCCAGGCTGCCAGAATCAGGCCCCTGGTGTCCCAGCCACAACAAGCCTTGACATCTTACGTTTCCAGGGGGGATCTCTAATAACCCTGCGGAAATACTTGTTTTCCAGGAAGCTGGAGAATTGCGTTGCCAAGCTGGTCACTGCTGCAATTCCCAATGAAGAGATTTTGACTGCCATCAGTTACCTCCCATGCAGGGAGGTTTACGCAGAGCAAAAACTTGCACAGAATCAGTCCTTCATCATTCCTCAAACCAACACACACAGCTTCCACAGCAGAGGCAGGCACCATCACAAGTCTGTTTCTTCTACTTTTTTCTCTGCTATTCAACACTCATCCCTGTTGCCAGCAAAATTTCAGTACATTCAATAGCCTCCAAAAGCCTGCGATAGCAGCAGGACACCTGCAACAGCACAAGGAGGTGGAGCTGGGCTTGCAGGGCTGATGTCTTTCCCCACAACCTCAAAACTGCTTAATTAGGAAATGAGGGGAAAGCCACTGTAGAACTGAAGCATTGTGGGGAAACAGAAGTACACCACTCTTTCCTTTTAGATGTTAAATGGTCTTTTGAGCTGTAGTATTTTTTTCCACATTTACAGTTATTGTTTTTCTAATTTTTATTAAATCTCAGTTTACCAGCTTGGACCCTTTTGATTTCCACCTGCAAGAAAGATACTAACGTCTTGCATTGTCTGACATCACTTAATCTACAAGATTAGAGTTAATTCTCTGTTTTACCTAATTAATTCCGCTGGACTGATCAAACTTATTTTTCTCTTCAGTGAAGATGCATTCAGCTGCTCATCTAAAGCGTACAAATTATCTCATAGCCTAGTTATGCTGCTGACACGGGGTCATGAAAAATGTGCCAACAAAACAGAATCCCCAGTGCTCCAGCAGACAACAACGAACCTCGTATTTCACTATAACTTGGCAATTAAGTCGGAAGAAATGCCCCGGGAGAGGAGCCGTTCTCTAGGATTTCAAGCAGAACGAACCACTGCTGATGAATTAGCTGAGACCCACTGCAGTGCTCAAGCAAAATATAAACCATGCTCAAGCTCTTTGTTCTTACCATTTCTAATAGCATAAATTAGGATTTCTGTAAGCAAGGCACAGGGAACGTGGTGACCTGCTCTACTGGAGCATGCTGGCCTAGGAAAGCTCAGCACAACTCAGCATCAGCTCATCCTGCAAGCAGAGGAAGCACTGTAGCTCCTGTGTGGCCATCACAGTGCTGGAGGAGCAGAGAGGTGCCAGCCAGGCAAACAAAACGACAGGAACCGAAATGAGCCAACCTGACACGCATCCCCCAGCTATTGCAATACGCCACGCTATAAACGCCTGTGTGAGATGGGCGCTAAATACCTCTGCCCGAGGCACCCCACCATGCACCAGGAGAAAGGCCCACCATGAGGTGCTGCCTGGCAGCGGTGCGCCATCCTGGGGAGTTATTGGTCAGGGTTTTATTTATTTATTCGTTTATTTATTTTCTGTAAGGATTTTTGTTACTTCTCACCCCCTGAAATCACCAGGCACAGGAGGGAGACCAACAGCACTGAGTGAAGCAGAGCAAATTGCTGCGGACGACCACAGCAAGGGATGCCAGCCCAACCCAACCCAACCCTAACGCTGGGCACCCCAGCCTGTGGCTCGGCCAAGCTCAGAGCACCCCACAGCCAGTGATGCCAGGACTGTCCCAGCCCCATGCCCTTCCCTGCGAGCCACCCACCACATACACCAGCTGGGCCCTGTCCCACGCCACCATCCTGACATCCATACTTCTAATCAGCTGAGGCCTTACAGACATGTTCACCCTACTGTGAGCACACCAGCTGAGACCTCTAATGAGTCAATTAGTGACTGCTGGGCAATTACTGTCGGTCACCCTGCTGCAAACAGCAGGAAGGAGGCTCTGGCCTTTCCCCCTCAGCTCTGCACAGACTAATACGTTACCACATAAACACTGCCACAGCACTGGTAGGAAAAGATGTATTTTTCTGACATGTCACACAAATGCTACCAGGGCATGCTACCTGCAGAAGACACCGTGGTGGTCCAGGGAGCAGAGCAAAGTTCACTGGAAGTGACAGTGACCTCCTGGGGATGTCGAGGATGGGTAAAATGGGCCATGGTAGAAAGGCGGGGACCACATGGCTCCTCTTGTGGTAGGCCTGGCTCAAGCTCCTCACAGACATTCCTTTGCTGTTCAATAGCAAAAGTGAAGGGAGACGAAATGCCTTTTCTTTGTGTGGTCAGAGCGGACTCGAGAAAAAAGCACACAAAAAAATCACCGGAAACCCTGGAGAGAATTGGGTGCAAACTCTCTAGGAGTGTCCAGGTGAGCATGAAGCACGGTTTGTTTGTTAGTCTCGGGCACCACCATGATGTAGCACAGTTTCAGATTTCACCTGCTTCTGCATTTGGATAGGCCTGACATCTTTTATGGATATAAAAATATCCCACCGGTGACTATGTCATCATTTAACCTTGTTTTTCCTTTCTAGAGGAGTTTCCTTTGAAGTTCCTGTGCATATTTCATCATTCTCCTGGGATCTGGAATATCTGCTGTTACTTGAAACCACTAGGTCTGGAATCTATTAAAGATGAGACTGAGCCAGGGAGCAGCAGCATGCACACTCAGGAGGAAGGCCACAAGAATTCAACCCAATTGTGCAAGAAAACCTTGATTAATTATATCCTCAGTAATTACGTCTAAAACGTACTACTACTACTCTCTCTAAACTAGAGGTAACTACTTAGACATAGCAATAACTTATTTTTTTTCCATGTGCATATGACTGATGTCAACTTTCCCAGAATTAAATCTGTAAGGTGATGCCAGCAATCCACTCCTGTCCATCATTCTCAGAAAATCTATGCTGCTCACAAAGAAGAAAAAAATAAAATAATCCACATTATGAATTATTCATAGGATTATAATGTTTCCTCTCTTTCTGGCAGCAATGTGATTTACAGGAAAATAACAGAGAATGTAATGCAGAATGCAATTCAAAGCATAATAGACAACTTTAATCTAGTAATATTTTCCCCATTCCCACTCTTGCAATGGTGAAAGTTGGGATAGAAATGAGGCACCCCTATCTGCATAGTAATATTCCCACTTGTGAAGGCATGGCTGGATTTTGGGTCACGACATGCACAATAATTAAAAAACACTTTTTTTCCATGAGAGCTGGGCTGCTTTAGGGGCATTTTTTCATTAGGCATTCTCACCTTGCCCGTGTAAGTGCACCAAGTCCTTGTGTTAATACATGAGCACTTTCCTCCTGACGAGAAAACATCAACAGCCTTTTCACACGTCTTCCACCACAGACATTAAAAAAATAAAAAATCAAAAAAAAATCAAAACAAGCACCCCCCAGATATTCCCCTCCCATCTAACAATAACTGGAAATCATGCCTATGCCTACATGACCTGCTGCCACAAGTATTTGTAATGCTTTCTCAGCTGTACATTACAAATACTCCTCCTTTGGTGCGGTAAGTCAGGTTTGTAACTCTTTGAAATCATCCAGTTGATGGAAAAGGAAAACAGACAGAGACAGTGCTGCTGAGGAGCCCCGGAGCCCCCAGCCCCAGGACACGTCCTGCAGCTTGCAGCTTTGATCCTGCTTGCAGCACATGGTCACCACATGCACCAGGTCTCTGCTGCCAACATATTTCAAAATTCTTTTCAGAGAAGGCTCTGCAGAAGACAGGATAGCATCTCTCCAAACATAAAAGCTTTTTCAATAAATAATTGTTTCTGCTTTAAAATCTCCAATCAAAATTAATTACAGTCCTAACTGTCCTAACTACGGGGAGTCCTGTGGCTGCAGTGGCACAGACAGCAGCCTCTGAAGCAGGTCCAGCCAGGTCCCTGCTGAGGGGGGTGATCCCTGGCTTGCCCTCAGCCTGGCCCCAGGGCAGCACGGAGGGAAGTCATGTCCTGGAGATGAAAGACCCTTGCACCCACTGTTGGGGCAATGGGTAAGAGCAGCCAACGATGATAAATTGCACAACAAAAGGAAGGAAACCCTCTGCTTGACTTTAACAAAAGAGGAACCTTTAAAAATACCCTCTATCTGTTTAAAATTACATTAGAAAAAAAGTTATAATGAATGTCCCTATTTTCCAGAAAGGATGTATTCTCTTGGCAGACTTAACACTCTAGTCAACAGGATAACAACCATACGTTTTAGCTATCACTTCCCAATTACACACAAATTAATAATTCAAGAAATCTCGATTCAGAGCTCCACCGCCACAGGGAAAAATGAGTCCAATCATACATCATTCTTACAGCAGCTAATTGGGCATGGAATGGGCCAGCTCTGGTGGTAAATGGTAAATAATGTATATAGTATATCAAATGTTGTATGTAGATAGACAAGTTAATTTGCTTCACACTAGAGAAAAAGGCCTTTAAGAAATCATCCATCTATCTGACCACTATTATGCAGGACTCTGTTCACAAATGCACCTCCCATTACATGTATTGAGCATGCACAAAATACTTAACAAGCATCAACTTTCAAGATGTGTGTGTGGACATGTGTATATACATATATATGTATATATACATACACATGTGTATACAGACACAGAGGACCTAGTGATGCTGCATATTGATGTTGAGGTCTAATGACCTAAATGCTCTCTGCTTTTTTTTGCATTCTTAATAAGACACTTAGATATCTGACCCTTCTCTACACTCCCCTACACACAGAAAAGGGAAAGAAATCCCTTACGCATTCTCCTGGCTGATGCCGAAGGAACTCGTCAACCCACAATGGGATACAGCAAGATCCAGAACTGTGCTCTTTGTAGTTGAAAATAAAAGTCTTTGGCCAATTGGAAGTGACTTCTGATGGAAATTTTATGATTTTTTTTTTTCCAGCAGATTAATTTAAGGAAAAGTTTAACTTGATGTTTCGTTCTGGTATCTACTGGCAACGGACATTCAGTGATAACTGATACTCTCACTATTTTGGAGTCAAAGCTTTTCTCCTTCATGCAAATGGCATCACACATTTGGAGTTGATAATGAAGAGGGATTTGGCCTGAATGCAAAATGATCTAAGGATCCAAACTCATGATACTGATTATTTTTCAAATCTCAAGTTTTCTAAGATAATCTGGAGTTCACATTCCCTCACATTCCCCTGCATGTCTGAAGCCTTAGAAAATAGCAGGTTCATATTTCAAATGGTCTGATTTTCTAATCACAAGAACTAGAATTTTCTCCTTTACCTTTCATTTTTATTCTCCCATGATCCAGAGCCTCCAAATGCTGAGGAATATTGCAGACCCCACAACATCAAATACTGCAGGAATTCCCTGAGCTGCAGCCCAGCAGCACAAGGCCGGCGACAGCTGCACACGCGGCAGGCAGTGCGCCCTGTGCAGCAGTCCCTCCAGGGCCCTAACCAGCACCCAGGAACACATTTCCAAACTCACACAGGTACCTAGCAAACAGGCAGGCCCTGAGCTCCCAAAAGCATTGATTTCCCAAAAGCCACGAAGCACGACAGTCCACAGCCACCACCAAGTGACCCCTCGTGGCTTCTGTACCCCCCATCACTGAGCACGTGCACAGCACTGCTGCTAACATCAACCTGTGACAACACACACAACAAGCATCATCACAGGCAAAACAGGTTAAAATAACATTCCCGGATTCCTCCACGTGAGCCCTCCCCAAAACCAGATCATCTGACCTAGCCCTCCTCTGTAGGCCAGGCAGGAGATCGGAGCAACATTTACGCCACCTGGTCAGCAAGGCTGCGCTAGGTCCCCTGCAGCCAGCTGAGAGGGTGAGGACAGGCTTGGCCTTCAGAAAGGTCCCAAACCTGGGCCACGTGCAGCACCAACACGTGTGCCACGTTAGTGAGCCGGGTGGCAAGGGCCCAGCAGGGTGCACAGCAGGGGGCTCAGCTCCTGTGCATGAGGAGAGCTGGTGTCTCCCACCTGCCCCTCTGCCACGCTCGAGGGGCCTTTGGTGCAGGGTTGAGACTCACGGTCAAAGCTCTCCCTTCAGCAGGGTCATCTGGCTGAGGCAGGGGAACACAGGCTTCCACATGCTGGTTCACAGCAGCTCTGGTGGCAGAACATTCAAACAAGTACAGAAACTAAAACACGATTACGTCTCTGCAAAAAAAAATAATAATAATTTGTGAGAAGCTGAAGGAAGTTTTGCCTAATTTTGCCTTTGGTCAAACTGATAGCTACACGTGACAGGCCTCAGGTTTTTTATTTTGACCAACACATAGCCCATACACGACCCTGGATGGGAGACATTGCTCCTCTTCAGCACAACTCATCTAAACTGGCCAGATGTCTGTGTGGGGGGAGATCTCTACCACCTCCTGCAATGCAGATATTATAAACCATGTCCACACAGAGCAAAGGTAAAAAAAATAAAATAAAATCAAACTTCAACACCTCAATAGCAATAATTTACCTCAAAAATTTAAAAGAAAATAATTTTAAATTATTGAAGGCAATTCTCATGGAGACTGATGTAATGCTAAATGGAATTAAATGAACATTTTCATTCCAATACAGCAACTGAACACAGAACCCACACACATGAAACAAAACCACAGAGTTTGCATTGGAAAGACAGCTTAAAACTCCCAAGCTTTAACTCAAACATTTTTTTTTATTATTAAAGTATGAATGCATTTACGCTCGAGAATAGTTTACATACATTGTAAAGCAACAAGCATATTTCCAAGAGGTGTGGGCCCTCCTCAATATGTCTCCATGCTCAACCTACATGCTTTAACACTAGGAACTCACACATACACGCTCACATACAAACATATATACCCACAAAACACAGACACAGAGCTAGCCGCTTCAATTAGCTTTCTTTTAAGGCTTCTGTAAGGTGCCCTAGTGCCCCTAACATTACCATAATTACGAACAAAATTGTATAAAGGAGCAGCATTACTTGCGAACTATTGATCTGCTCTTGGCCTTAAAAAATATCAAGTGAAACAAGTTTTTCCTTTTATTTGAGTTTTATTAAACATTTGCATTTAAGAAAGGCATGACTCTTTATATCTCTGCACAAGGAAAGGTATGAGAATCTTAACATGGGCTTCTCAACCAGAACAAATGTTCAGACCTGACTCCTACGGGGCCGTTTCCTTTGATCTTTATAGTAATGCAGCCCTGGCTTCCTGGCCAGGCAGAGCCAGCTCCATCAAACCAGGCCCAACAGACCGGTAACACGGAGACCAGTGACACGGAGTCGAGGTTACCATATTCATACCGCTTCAGACCTGAGGTTGGTGAGGAGTCACAGTTCAAACACTGACAGACCCAAGTGTCCCTCAACTCTTACCCGTGGGCTGCCCTCCGACTGAGCAAACAAGAGCTTGAACGTGAGCAGAAAGGGGTGCTGGCTCACTGTACTCCTTGCCACCGTGGGGGTTCGGCCCACCCGTTTTTGGTATCCTGCAGTCTGTAGTCTGAAACTGCACCTACTGGTGCTGGGTGAAAGATGTGACAGCAGGTATATTAAGAAAATAGGTACAATGAATAAAATAAAGGATAGCATATGATATAATGTGTACATACAAGAATCTTTTTTCATTTTTCAATCTGTGAAATGTGAATTAACAGTAGAATGCCAGGCCATTAGTCTAAAAGGCTATGTACGGCTGTCTTAGCCTACGTATGGTCAAAGGATTTTTGTGATGCATCTTGGAGAAAGATTCTTCAGGAGCCATTAGGGCTCTGTAGGTCTACTTGCTCTTGTGCATCAGCATCAGCCTCCAGCAAGGAACGCCAAAGGAGCAACTAATAAAATTCCCTGACCAGTCTTGTAAGACAAACAGGAATGAATCTACTTTGCAGTATTCACCTGAACTACAGAGATGAGAAAGGGACAGCGATGGGCGGGTGAGAAAGATTTGGAGGGAAAGAGAGGGAAGCTTTTTTCTCATGTTTACAACAGCAGCAGATTTCAATGTAACATAATTACTTTAATGATGCATATCTTTAGGTACCAAATTGCTCTTTTGATTTCAAAAGCTGGTCAGCCAAGTGTTTGGCAGTCTTTCCATTCCCCAATTTCAATTCTTGCTTATTCATCTATCAGCTCGCATTCCCTAGGCCATTTCTGCCTTTGCTGAACCATGAATGAGTTCAGTCAGCCATCGTCAGATTCAAATTCATGAGACACTTCCTCTGATGAGCTATTCCTGTGGATCCGGCCATCACTTTTCATGCTGTGAAAAGTCTTCTTAAAGGCCTCCATCATAGCATGAGCCAGCTTCTTGGCCTCCAGCTTGCTCTCACACTCTACAGCATGGCAGTCCATCTGGTAGGACAAGTCATCGTTGATCTCCCTGTAGACCCAAGCAAAGACGTTTGGGCTGATGTTGTGGTCAGCAGTGCAGTAGGCTATACGTGCTACCTGAAAGGTATCCATATGGACTGTTGCCTCGCCTTTGAGGTCCAGATGATGCAGCCAGACTTGGAAAGGGCGAATTTCCAGAAGGGCATTAGCTGGGTAAATATCCTCCCTGGCGAGCGTGTGCTTCTTCCATAATTCAATGACTGGTTTCTCTGTGCAGCCTGACAAAAATTGCATCCCTGTTGTGGAAACCTTACCCAAATATGTAACCTGCAAAATAGAGGAAAGATAGGTGAAACACAGACACTAGACTCCAGCGTTGCTTTCTGCCATCCCAGGGAATTTTCCTACACCTGAAAAATACAAGCAATCACCTCACCCAAATTTCCCTATTTCCCTATCACCTTCAGGGGAAAAAACAAACAAACAAACAAAAAAAACAGAGAGAGACTGGTTTCCAGGTATTTGTTTCTTCAAACGTTGCTTTCACCACTCAAACCCAAATGTAAAAAATGTTCAGTCTCCAAATTTCAAGGGATTGCACTCTCTTCAGCTCACCTGGAAAAGTCAGGTTGAAAACCCATGCCTGTATCTCTAAGCTCATGATAGCAAGTCTAAGTGCCAGTGAAGCACGTCCCAGGTAGCTGGGATGCCACCCAGCCACCATCTTTATTTAGTTATTTAACTATATTCAGATTATTATTAACGGTTGAGATATGATACAAATACTAAGGAAACTGAGATATTCTTAGTTTGATAACACAAGGCCGCAGGGGGGTCAGAAGACCATGATCACAGCAGAGGATTTTCAACTGTTTAAAAGTTTGGGGTTTTGTTTTCTAAAACAGTCCTGTCTTTCCAGCACTTTTGCAGTTCCTACTCCAGTAGTAAGCCAGGAACAGCTCAAAACTATTCAATACTCTGTCTTCAAAAAGGACTGAGCTACAGATCTGAGACATCTCTGACTTAAGAAAATAAGCTGCTAAAAAAAATCTAGTAATAAATCTAGCTTAGTTTAATCAAATCATCTCTTTTCCTTTCTGTCTCACTATTTTGAGCATATATCCTGTTATCCAATCTGCACAGGAAAGCAATAAGTCTTTTGTGCTCTTACTGTATTTTGTTCACTAAAAATCAAATTCACTGAGTAGTCCCTATCAAAATTCCGTATTAAGTGCGTGCAGAAACATTCCCCTAAATCTGTACAGCTGCTAAAGAGGCATTCTTCCATTTACAGCTGAATGGAAGACTATTTAATCTGGGAAAAGAGATTTTCTCTAGAAAAGATAGAGTAACACTACATAAATACAATTATGCAGATAATTCCATTTATTGCTGTTGTCAGAATACTGCATTTAGGAACAAGTATATGAAAGCAAAATGACTTCTAATTTGTCTCTTGCAGCAGTTTGAGACAGAATCTGGCGCCTCTCGCTTCATGTCTTATAACCTCATGTGTATTTTACTCAAGGCATTTGGAGAAAAAGTAATTACATGCACTTTCCAAACTAATTTCTTCAAAATGCTGTATTAAATACACAGTATCAGCTATTTTTTTTTATACACTTTAAAAAATGCAAAGAAAAAATACAGGATCACCATGTTTAAAAACATCAAAAATCCACAAGGAATACAGATTTTGTATTCCGTGCAAACAAAATTTTCCACAAGAAAAATATTTTGCTGCTAGTTTCATAGGTTTTCTTAAGCTCAGAGACTTAAATTAAGCCATAATTAAAAAATAAGCTTACAAAATATTATTGGAAGTCTATGTGGCTTAATCATGCTTGCCAAAAAAGCAATTTCATAGCACTGACATTTCAAAATAAGAAGTCTTATTCTTTGTCTATAAATATTCATGCTTTGCACTGGGAATATTTTAAATCTTATAAGGCTTTATAATTTTTGGAACAGTGGGAACCACACCAGCTAGAACAGTTAACAAGGCAAGACCTACCAGAGTTTTGTTTTGTTCTATTTTATTAGCGATGAGAGATGAGTTCCCTAAAGTACTGTAGAACAGCATAAAAGAAAACCTCAGAGCTTATAATGCCAACTGAACACATATAAAAAGCACATAAAAGACCAAAGAGGAATGTGGCTGCAACATACTGTGGGATAGTTCAACATACATTTGCAGTCACACTACTTTGAAAAGATCAAGATCAGTGTGCAACTTTGCATGTTCACAACTACTCTGTGTATCCTGCGAAGGTTCGCTCAGTACCGTTTCATATTCACAAGCCAGCTAGCAAAAGACTAACGCAGACTGTAAATTAGTTGTGCATATGGGGTCAGATTCAAAGCCCACTGCAGCAAGAGAAGTCCTTCACTGACTTCAAGGAGATTTGTACAAAGCCCCTAAACCCTGAGGAAAAGAGAATTAGCGTCTTGCTCATGCACTCCGCCACTGCCCAAACACTGCGTTTAATCCCCAGCCACCAGAGAGATCATGCCATAGCTGCAACATTTGTGCCCCAGTCGCTGCTCAGAGAAGACCGGTATCGCATGGAGCAAGCAGAGAAGAGTGCCTCTCATGAGTGCACAGCCCAAGTCCACAGTGCCTGCAGGGCATGGCTGCACTGCGGGCTTCTCTGCGGGAGGCAGCCGTCTGCAGCTGCGTCGTGGGGACGGCTCCCAGGTAATGCACAGGGCACCTCCGGCAGCTGAGGCTGTCCCAGGGGAGCACACACTGAGTTCATTTTCTCTCTGTTCCTTGCATGGGCTGCCTAGGTCTGGGATTTAAAAAAAATAATAATAAATCCCTTAATAAAGTTACTAGATGAAGAAAAGAGGTGAATTGCTCTGAAAGTGGCCAAGGCAAAGTAGCTAGTAAGAAGGATGGGATGGGATGATGGCTTGTTTACCAAAATGGGACTTAAAGGTCTGATTTTCTGTCCCATTTGTGTCACGCTATAACTGTGTAGCAACCTTTGGAAAGTTGCTTCCTTAAACACCACTTTGGATCATCATTATATACATTCATTTTCCTTTGAGGATGCATTCATAAATATTTATAAGATGCTTAGACAATACAACAAGGAGTCCACAGAAGAGAGAAAAAATAAAACCTTTGTTTCAGAAACCTTTGTTTTTGAAACCTTTGTTTTAGAAAGAAACCTCAATGACTAGTAATGTTTTAGGTTTTGTTTTAAAAAAAATAAAATCATTTTTTCCTAGTCGAGATGCAAGCATTGCACAAGAACAGCATTACCAAAGCTCTTAGTTAAGACCAATGTTCAACATTTCATTACTTAATCCCTGTTCTGTATCTAGCAGGGGACAATGCAGAGGGACTGGCGAGACACGCTGAGTATTTGACAAACAGAAATTAAAAAAAAAAAAGAGCAGCTTTCTTTTCAGAACAAAGATTTCTTCATGATTAAATATCATTCAAATATTATGTGTTACATACTAATCTACTTGGAGCTGGCCAATTTAGCAACTCAGATATTAACATCTGCATAATTGCAGGGATGGTACCAATATGAATTAAAACCGACAAGCAATGGATTTACGGGGCAGCTCTCCCTGACTCTCAGTCACAAGATTATTCCACAAGCAGTGATCCTGGCACTTTGGCTCCAAGCATATCACGTCTCCCAGCAGACACACCTTTTAAAGGAAACATCTTATTTAAATGCCCAGAAATCACTGACCACAAACATTATTGGAGGAAAGCTATCACAGCACAACCATTTTCCTTTCCAATTTCTACATTCGCCAACTGAAGATCAAAGAACAGATTATTCTGTCCATTATCAGATGGAGAAGAAAATTATTTTGAAGCACAAATTCCCACTGGTTGTCTCTTCCATTAAAATCAATGGTGTCTCATCAGTGTAAAGGTAATAGGGAGTCCAAAAAAAAAAAAAAAGAAAAGAAAAGAATTTCATCTTTAATAATCATAAGAGCCAGATGTGAGGGCACAGAAAGACATATTATTATTATTTTTGCATATGTAAAACACACTGAAGAAGTATCTGAAGAGCAGCATCAACTGTATAGCTTTATTATCTTGGGCACAAGGACTGGCCATAGTCACACTTCAGGCTTAAAGCAGCACCTGTGATACTACAGCACTGAACACCAGCGAATGTTCACTAAATAATGCTTTTTCTTTCTCTGAAACACTGGACGGAGGTCAATGGAAGATGCCCAGGAAGACAATCGATTTGTAACAGCACGACACATCCTTACAGAAGTGTCATCCCACACGTGCTGAGGTCAACAGCCCCATTCCCCCTCTCCAGCCTCAGTGCAACATGGAATAGCCTCAGGTTCTTTGGCATGTGTAAATTATGATCAAGCTGTTGCAGCATTTATTTGATTTGGACACTGTATTTTAAGTTAAAAAAAAAAAAAAAAAGAAAAGGAATGGAAAAGCCAGTTCATTGCCACTGTGTTAACCTTAAGGAACACAGGCATCTCATATCACATCTTCTTCCGGGACAGGAATGTATTTCTGTATGGTTCTTGAAGCACTTTGGTTTGTACATTCCATTTTTCCAATGAATTCCCAAAAGATCCAACTCACAACAATGTCCTGTGCATGTCTAAAGTTATCTACATTCTTTCCATCCTCTCTGTGGCAAACTGGCAGTTTCCATCTGATCCTTCTCTCACTGGCAAGCTGCTGCCACCCGAAATGACACCAAATACTTGTGGTTTCAGCACTTCTGAGCTTGCAAACATTCAAACTTTTAGCAAAAGCCAAGATGCTCTGCAGAGCTCCTTATTTTGCTCTAGAGACTTGCCAACACCAATGTTAGTATCCAACAAAATTGTCCTCAACGGAAAAACACTGTACCTTGGCCTTGCATGACATACCTACAGCTATCTGACACTTAGGTGCTTCATGTCAACACACACAAGATTAATCAATGTCATTTTCATGCACTGTGCCAGACACACAAAACCACCTGAGTATTTTGACATTGTTGTTTTAAATCCCTTCAGTCCAGTAAGGTATAGTGAAAATATGTTTTAATAACTAGGCTCAAAAGCTTACAAACTCTTAAAAGACTGATACAACAGCTGACAGAAACCTTCACTCTAGCACAGCCCAGTTTGTCAGATGTAATATGGAGGTTTCACTTTCCATAGGCAATTCCTTTCTTTATAATTGAGCACACATCATTTACCTTTAGCTCATCTGAGCAAAGAACAGCTCAGCTCCTGCATGTGCCAAGCACAGCTCCATGACCCAGCCCTGCAGTGCCCTTTGCTGCTGACTGCTCACTGGGCACAATGCCTCCTTCATCACCAGTATGGACTGCAAGTCCATACTGCCACTGTAAGTCCATACTGCCCCTAAATCATGAGCCTCAACTGGGTTCCTGAAGACAGGATGTCCAATTTCTTTTTCTCTTTCTGTTCCCCATCCCCAGTCTGTCAAATAATACTGCTCCAGGAAAGCAGATCCAAGCTGTAAAGAGGTGTAATTATCGCATTATGCGGGGGCAGATGCTCTCTTGGCACAGGAACCTGGCACAGGAACATGTATGCACACAGGACTCCTGCCTCCCTTACTATTCGAGGATATGAACAAACGGCCATATGGAAAATGAACTACTCAGTTATTTCTTTAATATATTTATTTCTTCCACGCAAGACAATGAGGGTCAATGTCAACAAAATTAACAAATAAACAAGGTTAACAAAGAAAATTAAAAAATTGAAACAAAGCACTATACTTGAGCCATTGGCTATTTACCCTGCATATTTGCAGTCACTGAAGTCCAGGCCCTGATATAAAATAAGGTATTTGTCACCCAAACAGCACCACCACAAAGTGTAAGAACAGCAGAACAAGGTCAAAGCTCCTGCATGGCTGGTCCCAGAGAGGCAATTCAGGTTAGTGGCTGGCCATGGGAGAGAAAGGGGAAAGCCAGCAGGATGCTAGAACTACTCTATAGGAACTGGAGTCTTATGCACATCTTAGCACTGGTGACTGTCTTCCCTCTGTTGTATGACTCTCTTCAGCTTTCCTAATATCATCACTGGATGCTTGGATGTCTCTGGATTCTCTGTATTCCTCCCTAGTTATCTGAACTTGCTTCCACTCCCTGAATTAGATGTGGTGCTGGTGGATCCCAAGCATCACCTCTTTTTGCTTCAGAGACAAAATAACTACATAAATAAAAAGGGCACATACCACCACAGCCACTGCCACCTGCACACCTCCCCTTCATGCAGCATGCCACCCTGCCATCCCTGAGCACACAACCCTGGGCAGCCTGGCAGGACCGTCTGGGAAATCTGTCAGCACCGCAGGGCATGGGGACACAGTGCAGCGGTCAGAAAGCCAGCCAGGACACAGGTATCACTGCAATGGGAGCACGCACAACTTCCCCTGCTCACAACCTCCCCTGCTCCCCAGCCAGGAAGTCCCAGGGTTCACTGGGGTTTGCATGGCTCTGAGCTCTGCAGTGGGATTTTTCATCCCCAGCAGAACTGGGATGCAAGCAGGCCTGCAGCAGGCTTCCTGGTACATTTATTTCAATAAAAGCAGATCCAGCTGCAGTGCCGTTTACAGCACCTTCCCCGTCCACAGCCAGCCCCGCGCAGGAGAGCTCCCTGCCAGCCGGCTGCCCGCAGCCCAGCCCGGCCTAGCCCGGCCCTCCTTGCCCGTAGGCCAGCGGCGCTGGGAGGCAGAGCCAAGGAGCACTTTTGGCTCTGGAGGAAAAACAAAAATATCCCAGACATTCCACTGGGTCACTAAGCAAATATTGTGAATTGCGTTCAAGCAACGTTTGCTCAAGACCCAACAAACTAACTTGGTTAAGAAAAGAGAAAAAAGGCCGCACAGTTTCCCTCCGCCTGTCAGGGCTGCTTTGCCCACACCGAGGCCATCCAGCCAAAGCCTTCGCAGCACAAACACGGGGGCTTTGTGGGAACTGCTGGGCTCCTCTGCACACAGAAATACTCAGTGAGTGCAGTAATGCGGCTTGCAGAAATATGTAAAGAAGTGTTTTATTTTGGAGAAGCAATTCAGAGGGAGAACAGTCTGAGCTGGGCAACTGTCTAACGGAAAATAACCATCGAGTCTGAGGGCTGCCCTCCAGTTTAGGAGGGAGGGAAAAAAACACCCCTCGTTAACATCTGATTCATGCCGAGGAACCAACGCACAGCTGCAGAAAAAGCAGGGAGCATCAGCAGGGGCTGGTGGCCAGGCCTCCCGCTGGTGGCACTTTGGGAGGGCAGCAGGGGACACTGAGCTCCGCCGGGGCTGAGTACAGCCCTCCTTCCTGCCTAGCCAGCTGCCACGGCATGGGGCGAGGGGGGAAACGCTGATGTTTGGCAAGTTTAATATTTGGTAAATAAATGTGCTGGAAAAGAAAAGATTTACTCTTTGCAGCTTAATCGGTAGACACTGAGAGGAATAAAAGCAAACAAGAATAAGCCCACTGGTTCCACAAGCCAAACAGCCACTACAGGATAAATAAGGCAGCAAGCAGAGCTCTCACTTGGAAACTCATGCCTAAGAAATGCAGCGGTCTGAGCTTTTCACCTTGTATTACATCAGGTTGCTGCTCAACAAGCTTCTTTATAAACCACCCAGGGTATTAAACTACTGTCCTCAGTTAGACCTAAGAGCAACTTGCATCCAGCAACCAGGAGGCTCTGTCTTACTAGCAAAGCCCAGTTAACCAAGCCCAAAGTCAACCTCAGGCAGAGCCAGCTTTTCATCCCTCACAGCACCGCTCCTCACAGCCTCCCATTAACAACAAAGGGATATTCTTTTGCATTTAATTTTTCACTGGACAAGAAACTCTTTCTGTGGTTTGGCTTGCGGGGATGAGTCTGAAAAGAAATCAAGTGGAACTGACAAACTGAAATTAGCTTGTACTCAGAGACACTTGGGTCCTGATGTGAGTGAAGATTTACGCTGCGCTATTTAAAACCCAAGGAATCACATTAGTTCTAACAGCGATTTAAAAAGGTTGCAAAGCAAGACATAACTGAATGAACAAAGATCATACGCAACCTCAGCAGGGCTGCTGGACACCCTACTGTACAAACTGGTGATTACTTATATTCCTAAATATTTTCTTTATCTTACTATTTAGATCATTTTCCTCTTCCGTCTCATTTCTTTGCCTCAAATAATTTCCTTTCTCTATACCCAGTAACCATTGGGTTGAAATGCTTTCCTGGATACCCCTAAGCCATTTCTTGTTGTCTTTCAGGAGGCTTCCCAAGTCGAGGAGAGGAGATGGGGAGGCAGCCAGGGAAGTGAGAAGAAAACCAGCTCATACTCCAGTTACTACTTGTAATTATTTAGACTTCCCTTCAGACAAAATCCTTTCAAAACTTCTCCTCTACCATCTCAAAACCTTCATTTTGAGAAGATCCTTCTGCCAGGAGAAAGTGGCGTAAGTGTGTATGAGCGTGACCTACCCCCAAACAGACGTCTATCTTTACTTTCATGCTCAAATTACATTATTTTTTTCCTACACTTTCTTTATGACATTTACATCAGGTTGAAACTGAGCATGGAAATCTGATTAAGTAACTCATCATGCTCAAGAAAGCTTTTCGGCCCCAGGTTCCTCACAGCTGCTGTCTCGTAACAGATGGAGGAAAGGAGCACATGGGTGGAGGGGGGGAATGGGCTGGTTGCGTTTATTTTGTTCCCCTTCCTTTCCAACCCACAGAAAGCTCATTTTGGCACCAGTCCTACAAAAACTTCTCCAATTGTACTTAATGGAGCATGCAAAGGGCGAGTGCAGGAATGGCTGTATAACATGGGCCACTGTTTCCACCGAAACGTGTACTTTATATACTCTCCAGCACTTTGGACACTGACGTACTCCCAGAAAACCATGGAGAGTGCATGTTTTTCAGGATCTTTTATGGTTAAGAGATTTGTCCCAAGGGTTCCTTTCTTTGAGCATTCCCCATGAGATCCTTGTATTTCCCTTTAGTTCTTCCTTTCAAAAGAAGATGCCAAGTAATAAAAATGAACAAAACCTGTGTTACTAAGATATTGAGTTCTGGAGACCAAATATCTCAACTCCACTTGCTTCCTGGCACAGCTTGACAACACCTGAAATTAAGAGCCAAATGGAAAGAATCCAACATCAGTGATGGTTGAAGATGACTATAAATTATTTCTGTATTTCAAGAAACAAGAAACATTAGGCCTACGTTACATGAGGAACAGGGATAAAAACTTAAAAAGCAGTAAACTAAACCATTTCAGCTCTTCCCCCCACTGACTGCTGCAACAGCAGTAAAATTAAAAAAAAAAAAACAGTAATTACGAAACAAACCACAAAGACACGAGAGAGTCCCAGAAATGGCAGCACTTATTCCTTCCGCTATCCTCCACATACTGCAAATGAAATGCATTCCCCAAAGAGAAAGGCAGACCACAGAAATATCACCCCCCATATAAATGTAACTATACCCATATCTGCAAAGTCTCCTGTTAAGGTACTCGATCATTAGTTTTACATCTCCTTCATGCATCACTATGTGAAATGAGTTGCATGACTTAGCAAAACCCTTAGAGATTTTTTTCCATCTCTCACAATTTATAGCATATCCAGGAAAAGTCTTATTCCAATGCTGCAGAAGAAGAAATACTCTGCCTGCAACTGGGCTGCAACTCCTACACTGCAGCAAAGAGAAACAGACCTTGCGTATTTCAACATAGTAAAAGGCACTAAATACATTATTAAAAAGAAAATATAGTTGAACAACTCTTTTTATTGCTAAATGAGTCCTTAGGTAAAAATATGAATGATCAATCAGATGTATGTTTATCAAATTGCAGATTGGGGGCATAGCAAACCAGGCTCTGTACAGGCAGCAAGAATTCATCGCTGCCTCTAAGGCTCGTGACACCATTTTACCATTCAGCCAGAAGTTTCCCACTCAACCACGCAACAGTATGTTAGCAGACTAAACAAAAGATTTTTTTAAAAACAAACACGTCCCATAGAGTAGGTATAAGGCTAGAAGATGATGATGCCATACAGATACTAACTCATTGCAAAAGCCATGGTTGACAGTGCCTCCAAGGTCCTGTTTTCACAATGGATTTAGTGTTGGCCTGTGCCTTCAACAGTCACTTTCCATTTGGCTAGGATGGGTAATCTTTTTCCAGCCAGCACAGCAATAGCCAAAAGTGATTCTCAGCCCCACATGAGCACCCAGAGCAGTGATGCAGGGCACTGATGCGGGGTACCTGGGCACCAGAGAGGTTCGTCTCCTCCAGGCAACACAACATCTTTTACAGCCACTTGAAACAGGAGCCTCCCTTCCACCTGGCTAATTTAATCCCAACATCACCTGTATGCCTCCCCCAGAAAAGCTGTTACCCCCAGCCCACTCTCTTGGCATATATTTCAGCTCTAAGGCCGTGTAAACCTACACAGCAGCCAGAAAGCACTGCCCAGAACTGCCTGGAGCAAAAACCAAGAAGTGGAGACTTCTCTGGTACCCATTTCAGCCAAGATGAAATAAAGATGAAGCCATGGTTTGGAGAGGCTAGAAGGCAGCACTCCAAAGTGGAAGACTCTCTGAAGGAGAGAAGGGGAGAAGGGCAAAGGTCCTTTTCTCTGGGGGCAGCTTTAGTTATCACTGCTGCAATTTAGATATCTGTTATAGCAGCTTTCCCGCAGTGTAATTCGGAAGGCTGCAGGTCAGACCAACCACTATTCACACCAGTTGTACAGCGAAGTCCTAAGAGCTCCCTTCATTCTCACAGTTCATCTCTCTGGTCTTACAGAGGTCACTGCTTTTACAAAGGGCAGAAAACTCATTTTCATGGTTTCCACTGGCCCTGAAGTTGACTTTGCAAAGATTTAGTGACAAAATCTATAGTAAATAAACTTGCTGCTGCTCATTTTGACAGAGTACAACCTGGTGCAAATTTTAGGGATCTAAGGAAAAAAAGAAACTACTTCTGATGAAAATGAATAAGACTTTCAGTGTTTTTCTTGACGCTTACTGTCCTCACGCAACAATAAATACCTGGAGTTAAAAATACAATAATCAATAACACTATATAGGGGCCCATATCTTGCAGTTCTCAGCCAAAAAAAACTGCTATCTGGATTTAAAAAAAAAAAAAAAAAAAAGATTGCTCTAATTTGTATTTGCAGAGGATCTCTGTATTTTTATGAAGAGTAAGAAAGAAGGGATATAAAGATACAGTGCCAAAACACAACGGTAGGATCAAAACTGATTCAGAACAACCACTGAGCATCACACTCATCTGTTCTCTATATCCCACATTGCTTTAGGAGAAGTTAGGGTAAAAGAAATACAGCAGCAGCTCCACTCATTCCCATTTTTTATCTTCCTCTTGGCAGCCTGACAGTCGCTGGGACTACGCAGCAAAGCTGTGGGCAGCAGGGAGCCCAGCGGGTGCTCTGCCACTGAAGCTCAGGCACCTTCGCTCCAGTTGCTGCTTGGCCTAAGCAGGGGTGAGAGGATCAGCACTGGATAAAGCAACACTACTCTGAAATCATTCTTCGGCATGACAACAAAAGACAAATTCCTAAAGCAACGAGTGTTACAGGCTGTCTGTGATGCTGTCTCTAAGGAAAATGCATCCCTCCTATGAAGCACAGGCAATTCTGCAGCATGGTAAACTCAGTGAGGTCTCACCACCCAAATGTGAATTAACATTGCTAGCTATGACCGCAATATTTATCCTGTAAAAATCTTAGAAGTCTGATGATTGTTTTCCAGATAAACAATTAATTCAATGCTTTCCATCAACAAGATGTTTTACAGCTCCCTAATAAATGCTTAACTTCAGCAGTTTATCTTCAACATACACTGACAATTTTCCATATATTTTTTGAAATTATTTAATAGAACAGACATATCTTTTTAAGATCTTAATTGTTCTTCACCATACCGAACTAAGAGTCCAACCAGCGCATAATGCTTTCCGTGGTATCAGACAGATGGGGAAGAACAAAGCAGCAGGGCCTGAACTGACAAAGCAATGGCCACGATTGGAATAAACAGCCCACAGGGGAAGGTTTTTCTTCCTCACACAGCAGGAACCAAATTTTTCAAGGCACTTCAATAAAGCCCATGGGGTTAGAGTGCTCTCCGTTTGTTTTGAGATACTGACAGAGAGATTTTCAACAAAGCAGACAGCAACATGTGTCAAATGCGCTAAGAGAAACCGACCCCTCTTTCAATAACTAGAAATACAGATAGAAATTTGGCAAGAGAAATGGGAGTTTGCATTAAAAATATGAGGATTACTCATCTTCTAAAATTTTGTAGCTTTCCCCACCTAAGCTTAAGTGAGCAAAGTCAAAGCATCCCAGCTCTTAGGGAGCCTGATGCAATTCTGTTGTACACAAGTGTACTTCCAGCCACAGATCTGTAGTCCTCAATACATCTCTCCTAACAGTCTGTTTTCCTACCAAAGCTGTTATTACTTTGGTTAAATTCTTTTAAATAGAAAACAACATATATTTTAGTTTTAATTATGCTTGAACTTATGAGAGACAGCATAATAGACAGAAGACAGCATTTTGGGTAACACTGAATTTACTGTATGCTGAACATCTAGGTATTTACAGTAAAAGCACACACTATACTATTTGTCCCCTATCATCTGTCTCTATCTTTCTACTCCTCTCCTCTGCTGCCTCTTCAAAACAAGCCAGTATCTCTTGTTGGGCTGAAATCAGGTAGAAGATTCTTTAATGACAGGGCTAAGCCAAGAACAGCATTAAAGTTCAAACCACGTATGCAAAAATCAAATCTGAACAGACCAACCTAGCTGTTCTTGTGGGGGGATTTTATTTACAAGAAAATTCCTGCTTCTGTAAGAAACTCACACACACACAAAAATACTAAGAATTTTAAAGAAAAGAGAGAGAAGAAAAAGTGTTTATCACTGCAGGCAAGGGCAGCCAGCACATGATGCTTCTTTGGAGAATCTTGTTTACCTTTCTTTCCCAAGGAGAAAAAGCTGAGATACAAGTTAGTCCCTACCTGAAAAAACAAGACACACAGCAGACAGTATAGATTCTAATTTGTCTTCTTGTTTTGTCATTAGCAAGATAAGATTTTAATTAAAGAATGTAGACACAAAACAACTGCATTTCCCTTCTCACAAAAGTACTAAAGAGAGATTATAAAAATCTCCACATTTAAAACGTGGCCACAGAAAGAACAACACAGCCCTGCCATGGCAGTGTACAGGCAGCAAGATCAAGCAGCATGCACCACTGAACTGGGACGTGGCCCTTTGGTGGATGAACTCGTTAACAGCAAGAAGTGGCATTAATGCACCATATTGTAATGCCTGTCACAGCCTTAGGTTTCTCAGACCCAAGAAATCGCTTAGCTTAGCACAGCAACAACTGCCTGTGTGCATACACAAAGTGACACTACACTATTCTAACAGGATCTGATAAACATGCACATACTACAAAATAATTCCATTGAATTATTTATAACACCTTTATCTCAAAGAAGCATTTAGCAAGCTATATCATCTAAATATAAAGAGCAGCTGCTTAATGTCCCAGAATACACCAGCTCCAGAGTTTAGAAGAGGAGATGATGAATAGTATTACCAAGAGAAACTGCAAGGGCAGTTTATGAGGGAGCAGTGTAATTAACCAAATGGAAATTTGGCTCTAGCAGCTATGCTCAGAGTACTACCCTTGCAAAAAAAAAAAAAAAAAGAGACACAGAGGTTTAAAATGATTACAGTGCTCAGGATACTGTGCGTCTCATTCCCAGTACAGCATCATTAGGAGCAGTGCCTACTAACAACATATGGCAGTACTGCCTTGACACCAGTACGTCTGCTACTCTCCCACTCACTTTGCAGAGCAGGTCTTGGCTATTATAATCACCCAGGAATTAGCAAATGCAAAGGAGAGGCAGTCATGAAGCAAGGTAACTTCACTGCTTTCTTGCATCTGACTTCTTTCCTCCCTTCCACTCACTCTACTTCCTTCCTTCCTGCCCAGGAAAGCAGGGCTGGCAGTGGGCAAGTGGCCACAACAGCACTGCTGCACAGGCTGCCTGATGGAAATAGGTGTGAGCAGCATTTGCTCAGGACAGAGTCAAGACACGGAGTGTGGAAGCCATGAAAACCACAGCAAGTGGGAAGAGTGGAAATGTGGAACAGGGAAAGAGGCATGACAGGACCCCGAAAAAGCTCTTGCTGAAGATGCTGCTGTTCCCAAGGTGGACAGCAAACCTGAGGACACATGATAGTCTGTGGAAGTCCCTGAATGATCCATAAGAATACCTCTAGGCTTCTTATAGCACCTCAAACAGAGATAATCTGATCATAAATTGATGATTAGAATGAACATTGAATGGTTTACCCAGACATTTTTAATTTAAGATATTGGGATGAAATTCTAGAAGGTGAACAGAAGAAATTCCATGAAGTGGTCCAAAGGAAGTACATCTCACGGGTGGGTCATTACCGTAGAGGATACCAGCCAGAAAAGGCTAATAAAAACAGAGAAGCTGTGAGATCCCAGCAGAACTGCCACCTGTGCTCTCCTGGAGGTGGTCCAAGAGGATGACGGCACAGTACCACACAGTGAAATCTACTCTCTATTATATAAGGCTGCTGTACTTTGGAAAAAATACATAACTAGCATGATTAGATTTAGCAAGCGAGAAGTTAAGGCAAAAATCATTTTGGCTACTACTTACAGATTGGGTTTGGATTTGTGTTACAAACTGCCTGGAAGAAATCAGGAAACCAAACATTTCTCTTTGATGTGCAGCAAACTGTTCTAGAGAGCTTCTTTATAAATGGCAAATGGACTTTTCATTTTACACTTTAGGCAAAGGAGACGATGTCCTTCACACTTTCCAACTAACTATCAGACTTACCCAATGCAAAATCAGGCATAAACAAGATCTTGTATTTAAACTTATTAAATTGAAGATGCAATGGCAAAAGACAAGTTTAATCTTGCTTGTATTCTTCCCCAATTCCAGCAACCAAGCTACTACATGTAGACACTTTTTTTGAAATGGAAAAAAAGTAAATACACACAATGCACATCACACACAAAACAACAAAACAGAAAGTTGTATCCAAGGGTTTCCTACAAGTGTGGAAAAGGACATAAAGCTCAGGACTTGTCAGCTGGCATAATCATTATCTTAGGCCTTGAAGAATTCTCTAAGATTCAACAGCAGAGGAACACAAATCCTTCCACACAGATGGATAAAGCCATACACAGCAGCCTTCATAACACTCAGGGAAGACTGAGTTAGGTTAAGTGTACAATCACTCTCCTTGATCACTCTAAAACCTATTACTGAGCACGTACTCTCCTAATCCAAGTTTCTTCCGCTTCTTATAAAGTCCTCAGCAGATGATGTTCACATGAAGAAAATCCTAACTACACCTGAAGGACATCATCACATACATAGTACTGCTGGAAAAAACAAACACCTCCTATTCTGAAGATCCACTGAATTCCTGATTAAGAGGAGCTATTGCTGATCTTTTTTCCAACAGGTATCAGCTTGAAGTTACTAAGAAATGACTGTGTGTGGGTATATATATGTATGTGTGTGTGTTTATATATATATATGTATATATATATGTCACAGAATGGTTTGTATTGGAAGGGACCTTAAAGACCACCTAGTTCCAACACCCCTGCCATGGCAGCGACACCTTCCATTAGAACAAGTTGCCCAAAGCCCCATTCAACTTGGGGCCTTTTTTTTTTTTTAAATAAAAAGATATACTGGTGTCTAACTCTTTGATAGCAAAGTAACAGACATCAGGAACTCACCAAGGTCATGAAGCAAAAATTACCTAAAATTAATTAAATTACCTACAAAAATATTTTCCAGTCCTCAGTATCAGCCCACGTGGATTTATTTTGTGTTTTGGAAGCAGAGAGCACAGCAATGCTCTTCAGAGTTCCCACTCTCATAGCGACTTCATGAAGAAGAGCAACAGCTGAAATAAAATGTGATTTTGACATTCCTGAACAAGAAAAGGCAAAAAAAGCTGGTCGGGATACCCAGACAGGGAGAAAACTGAGGGCAGAACTGGAGGCCCTATTAACAGTCATAGTCAATCCTGCAAGCTAACACCACAGAGGAAAAACAAATGCTCCTCTCCTTGGCAACAGCATTATTCATACTTTTCCCAAAACTTTATGAGTCCTATGATATGGCCTTGTTTGATCTGTCATAACCAAGATAAACTGGCCACTAAAACAGCGTGAAGCAATGCAAAGCCCTGGCTCTGGTTCATGGCACGAATACCACGTTGTCAGACAGACGACTATCTACAGTATTTCTGCTGCCCCTGAGTTAGTCCAAGCCATTGCCTAAGAGGAAGGTTGCCTGGGGTTTGACCTGCTCTTCACAGGGTCACCAGCATTTGTGAAGTGAAAGAAACAAATACAACCTTAACCTCCAGCACAGAAAGCAGAAACATAGTGGCCAGCCCAGCCTCTTGTGCAATGACATCTGTCATTTGGCACAAACCCCTTGTTTTTAATGTCTTTTTGGTGTCTGTTCCTTCACCTCTTCTTCAGTCACACGTTCCATGGCTACTTGCATTAAAGGGCTTGAACTGATACACAAATCCAGAAACCTCACAGAGATCTGACAACAAAATACGAAAGACTTCCTAAACTGTTTTCAGTGTGGAAATCTGTACATAAAATTAGCTGCCTGACACATCGGGATTAGGGAGCCAGGGTTGTTCAGCCTGGAGAAGAGGAGGCTCAGGGGCTACCTTATCGCACTCTACAGGTACCTTAAAGGAGGCTGTAGAGAGGTGGGGGTTGGTCTATTCTCCCACGTGCCTGGTGACAGGACGAGGGGGAATGGGCTAAAGTTGCATCAGGGGAGTTTTAGGTTGGATGTTAGGAAGAACTTCTTTACTGAAAGGGTTGTTAGGCATTGCAATGGGCTGCCCAGGGAGGTGGTGGAGTCACCATCCCTGGAGGTCTTTAAAAGACGTTTAGATGTAGCCCTTAGTGATATGGTTTAGTGGAGGACTTGTTAGTGTTAGGTCAGAGGTTGGACTAGATGATCTTGGAGGTCTCTTCCAACCTAGACGATTCTGTGGTTCAGTAGTACATCAGTGTCACATAGGGAAATGTGGGACTACTGAAGCTTCTCATAACAGATGAGAGTGAAGCCGTGGTGCCATATGGTGAATGAGAACCAGGAGCCAAGATAAATAACTCTGCTTGTCCCTAACGTAGCCGAGGCACCATTGTAACAGCTGTGTTGCACCAAAACTAAAACAGAAAAGGATCAAAAGCCCATTCTGCTGGCTTACAAAGTCTTCTGGCGTGATCAAACCTATCAGGAAGGAAATCTTGTGGTCATACAGAGATGACACATTTGCTTGGATGAGTCAGATTAGTGAGTAAAGTGCAGAAAAGATATTGTGCAAGGTATGCGTGATCTCTTTAAGCTGACAGCGGACAAGAAGAATTCCAAAAGGACATAATATACTAAAATGGAGCCACTGACAAAGCCTGGAAATCCCAGAAGATCAGATAAAGAGCTTGTCATCACCATAGCATGAGCACAGCTGTAGCACAAGCATAACCTCCTTCTCTGTTTCTAAACATACCCTGCAAAGCATTCCTACCAAAATGGGCTGTCTGCCGGGGAGGACGGCACAGGTGGGGAGTGCTGCCCTGGGCAGAGGCAGCAGTGGGAATCCAGCCCGACCACCCACACCCTCTCTAGCACCCTATGATGTGGCATCTTCACCCAAAGCACACTGGAATAAGAGTGGCCCTGTACCCAACTGGTCTCCCCGGCAGTGAGCAGGGTGCTCACCTTGAGAGCAAGAGACGGGGTTCATGCGTTGGTGCCCCATCTCCCAGCTCCAGCCAGCAGAGCTCCGCTCCAGCTGGCCACACCGGAGCAGCACCCACTCCTTCAGAGGTGCTGCTGGGCTCTGAGCACTTCCACCAGGTCAGGGCTGAGCAGTCAGACCTTCTTACTTCTTCCTTTTTTCCCTTTTTAAACAAATTCTGAGTGAGTGTTCAAGGTATCTACATACTCAGCATTTTATGGCCATCATATGCTAAATGCTAAAACTTTAGTATATGCTAAAATGTAGATGTTTATTTCTGTTGCGTAACTGTCCGACATTACCAATGGAAACCTGTATGATAAAGAAGTGCAGTATTACACCGGGTTACATGAATGCAGTAAAAAATGTTTGGCTTAACTTCCTAAATACCTCTTTCAAGGTTGAAGAACAGAAAGTCATGAGACAAACATTTGCCTATGACAGGTCACTGCTACTTAGGAGGAAAATAGAAAAAGTGTTCTACTTACTTGTTAAGATAAAAATGAAGAATGACTTCTCATTTTAGGCCTTTAAAGGATAAACTATTTCTGTTACACTGCTATTAAACCTGTTTATAGTTCTACGACCATAAAAAAGAAACATCACACTTCCAAAATGATTGCAATTATCAGTCACTAAGGATGCCACTCATAATGCAATACAAATGCTGTACAAGAATATTATAACTTCAGCCAATAATGTTTGATTTTATCTCAATTAAGCAAAAGCCTGGAAAGTAACAGCCTTCTTTGCAAGTTGAGTACAAACCAGAAAGCATACAAAGATTTTGTCCTTGAAGCATCTGCATACTGATCTCTAGAGCACTTAATATCACAAAAAGACATCCCACATGGGTACCCATATTCACTGCACAGACATTTATGAGATGAAGTTATATAATTTGAGAAAAGGATTTCTGAAAATATCATGTTTGATTGGCATTTGCAGTTAAAGGCTAAAAGGCAGCATTTTAAAATTCTGAAATTTCAATCCTGGTCTGATATGGCCTCCCACCACAGGATGCTGACATTTAAAGGGCTGTTTGGAGAATGCTGGATATCATCTGTGCCCAGTGTAAATCAGAAAGACACACAGACGTCAGTGAAGCTACAATCATTTACCCCAGCCAGGGCTATGTGATTACCACCAGGCACGATCTGAAACAAGGAACCAACCTGCAGTGGATAGGACCAAGTTTTCCCTCTTTTGTGAAAATAGTCATTAAACTTAACAGTGCTCTGTGACAGATTGACTCGAGGAAGAACGATAATTATTTCTTATCTGATGAGATATCCCATCTTCATTAGGAACTAGAGCTCTACCAGGTGCGTTTATTCTGAAATACTGCTAAAGTTCTCTTCCAACAGCTGCCTTCACAGTTACACATGTACACCAGTAGACTGGAGTTACCCACTGATCTCACAAAAGAGAATTAGATTGATGTCACACAGTCTGAATAGTAATGATACTATAAGCTAGAAACTGTTCACTGTAATAAAAGCAGTTATAAACAATTCTAGATCCACAAAGTATGATGGATGACTTGTTACGGCATTGAATAATGTTTTAAATATTGCATTGCCTAAATTCCAGCACACCCTAAATTGGAATATGGTCATGTAACTCAAATTTGATTCACACCAGAGCTTTGCTTGACCTATAATATCTTAATTTAAAGCTATGGATTACAGCTAGTTGCTCACAATTAACTTTGCCAACGAGGTCAATTAAATGTGATGCTTTATTTGATTTTTTTCTTGATTAAAAAAAAAAACGGGCAAGCTACTGGGAGGTTTGGTTCTGTAAGCACAATGCAACCTCAAAGTGTCAAAACAAAACTTGGAAGCAACACTAAGGCTGGATGAAAAAACTAGCACTGCCCAAAGAGCAACAGGTTGTATCTAGCAACAGATGCAGCAGCTTGAACATCTGCCTCTAACATCAACGCCACGGCACCTTCCAGGAAACAAACATTCTAGCAAACAAAACAAAGATCATTTTCAATGGGTATTTTGAAACTTTGATCCACCTTCAGCAACAAAAAGTTTTTGTTTTCTTTTTTCCCCTCATAATTCCTCCTACTATATTTCTGGAGGGAAATGTTTGGAAAGATGACGGCTCATTTTTGTTGCTCCCTGACAGCTAATCATATTTGATATTTATATTGTACTGGGATAAAGAAATGTCAAATCAGATACTATAGTACATTTCTGAAGATAGTAATTTAACCTTCAGCAATTCCATTTGATTCAATGCTGTCTACACACTTGTGACTAGTTGTACTTTAGATCCTTGCAACCTGGTTACAGATATATGCCCTTCCCCTGTTAGATTGCTGGGTCTGGAGTGCCACTCGGTGGCCAAATACAGCACTCCTGTGGCAGCAGACATCTATCTAAAGCCAGCTGAGTGGATATGCAACCCACCAAAGTAGTCTTGTTGAGTCTACAGTTTGGGACACACTGGATTTGGAAATAATCATTCTGCAGTTGCTTATATGACAGCCTATGACAACATAAAAACATTTTTCTTCCTCATATGAACTCTGTCCATGGGATATTGGTGATGGCCAACACTTCCTTGGTGAACCAGGGGACCTCCAACTCTAGGGGCTGAATATCTCACCTCAGGTAAAAAAGGAGATCCACAGCTGTAATAAGCTGTAACCGTCACATCCTCTTGTGCACCAAGCACAGAGATTGACCTGTAATGCACCTTCACCAGGGGCTAACTTGGCATCTGGTAGCTCTGAGGGGCTCGTATTTATTTCTTTATCTCAACCTAAACCACCAGTTCATTCACAGAAGCTGATACAGCTATTGCAAACAGGGGAGGAATCAGAAACTAAGATGGAACATGCCACCAGCAGCTTGAAAAGCTGGGAACATCTCCTTATGGCACCACTTGTACACTGCCATCATGGAAGAATAAGTTACCATTTATTTGCTTGCAGTACCTCATAAGTCCAAGCCAGAGCTGACCTTGCATCACTCTGATCCAGCCAGTCTCAAGGGCAAAGCACTCCCTGTACCATCAGAAAACCTCAACTTCCTCTTACTCAGCTGTCTCTGAGAAACTGAGATGCAACAGGGATTTCCGTATTCCTACTCGCTTCTTCACAAAACAGCAGCCACCAGCAGCAGCATGAATGTTCAGCACAGGTACCATGGGGCAGGCAGATGGTAAAGGAAAATATGGAGAAAATTAGTTTACACATGACCTACATCTTTGAGAGATCGTAAGAGAATACAAAAATCTCAAGTAACACTAAAAAATTTGAGAACTTCCTTCCGAACAATCATCTGAGTTAGCTGCACTGTTCCTTTTTCCCTGAGGTAGTATGATATATGTGAATGGAGAGCAGACGTGAGTATCCTGGATGAAAAACCTTAACTACAGAAATAAGATCATATCAAACAATGTCAAACATCCATTATTAATCATATTTTTATTATGAACTTTCCAAATTGCTGGCCAGCCTCCCAGAACGTTTTTACCTCTTGTTTTCTCTCCAGGGTAAATGGCTCACAGTAACATTTAATAAATCTAATCAGAGTGCACTTTTACGATAAACATTATCTGAATAAATCCTAATCAGATCAAATTAGCTGAATATTCAGCCTTCTTCAATAACTCACCAGCATCAGTTTAAAGAGATTAAACAACACTACCTTATAATAACTTGGTATCAGATCATAAACAACTGTCAAATACAACACAAGGCAGGGAAGGATTCATTCTTAATTCAACAAGACATTAACTCATCCTACATCACTCCACACTAGGAAACAAGACTCCTGCCCTGACACGACTAATCCAGGGGCACCACTCTGAAGGAACAAGAAACTGCCTGCAAAGCCAGAAGATGCTGCATGGGAGACCTGGACCCATGCAGAAAAACCTCAGAGGCTCAGGACACTCTGAAGGTCATGTTTATCCTGCTCAACTCAGCTGCAGCCTGGGATGCTGGAAGCATTTATGGTGATACAAGGTACAGACACTATAGCTGGGCCTGCACTGTGGCAGCACAAATGTATCTCTGGAACAACAACAACAAAAAGACAGAAGAAAGAGAAAAAGGAACAAGATTAAAACACATTTTTATCTCTAACAAATCTGGAAGCTCACTGTTCCCTACAAGTTCAGCGCATGAGGAACCATAAAAAGCTGCTCTGGAGTGCAGGAGGCTCTTGGTAGCACCATTTTCATAAAGCAGAAGTTAGAAATAAATGGTGACAGTGTGCTAAAACCACATCTTTCCCCCAGAGAGGAGGTGCCAGCAGAGCCCTGAAAGATGTCAGCATTTGCAGCAAGTCAGCTACAAAGCCATCAGCTGTTTGGCCCTCAGAGATATCAAAAGCAGTATGTTCCAAATACCTTTATACCTTCCAAATACCTGTGTCCTCATAAAAAAACAGGGTCTGATCAGTGAATTTCTGCAGGGAGCTGCATCCTATGTTATTCAGTACTTGGGGAAAAAAAAGAGCCTAGCTTGCTGAGAGCAGGCGAGCTGTACACCTAAGACGTGACGTGCCACAGCTGCATCTCAGGGTGGCTGAATTCTGCCCGGTTTTCTGCTGGATGAAGGCAGCGTTGGGCTGCGACCAGTGGCACCAGCACCGTGTGCCGCACGGAGCCCATCGCTGCGGGGCAGAAAGCTGTGCCCGGCCAGTGGAGCGTGCACAAAGCGGCAGCAAGCCCAGCTCGCCAGCTCCGTGTGCTCCTCGTCCTACGTTAGCCAAGTGCTTAAGCACAGGAACCTACCACATGCTCTTTGTATAATAGGAAACAGTTACTTTTGTGAGTGATTATAAACAGAAGGCTCTTGAAAGAGCTTACCCTCCAACAGGACCCCTTAAATATTTACATTTTGCAGGCTGACGTGTAGGAAGGGGTGTTCATTGCTGAGGCTGCTCTGACCACACTCGATAGGGAGCCTGCACACAGCACGTGGCTGTACGGCATCTCTCGCTACAGAGCCTGAACTCTGGATAACAGATTGCATGGTCCAGCTTCTGCCTGCACTGTTCCTCAAGGTCACTTGCAAATAAGCCACCTGCATTTCTTCCTCTCGGGACACGGCTCCAGCCACCATCTCAAATGCCCCTGAGTACCCCAAACAGGGGCTGGGGGCCGAATACAACTCTGCTCTCATGTGGCCTTCTCAACTCCACAGAAATGCTTTGCTGCAACAGATAGCTCTTAATTTTTTTTTTTCACTTTGGGTCATTATGTTTTTCTTGGTTTTGGTGTCTTGCGGTGTTTTTTTTCAGTTTGTTGGCTGGTTTTGGATTTTCCCTCTTGGAACTGAAGCTGGCTGTCAAGAAAAGGTGCTGTTACAGCCCAAACTCCCCTCAAAAACATGATTAATACCTTGGTAAGTGAGAAACCAAAGATGAGTGAAAAATGGGGAAGGAATGAAATAGGGACTTTTGACTCACTTCTGTGCCATGACTGAAGCTTCTAATTGTGAAACTGCAAAAAGCACATTCACCCGTTCATCTTTCAGTTTGGAATTTAGAGAGAAGCAGGCATTTACCAAAAGCAAACAAAACTCCTGAAAATTCACAATAGGTGGTTCCTGTTCTGAGACAGCTCCGGTTTATAATTTGCTTTCTTTATTGCTATTTAATGACTCATATCATGCTACTCTTTCCCCATTCCTAATGTCTGCTGCTGAAATCTCCTCTAGAGAGATAGTACTTGGATGCCTCAGCCTCAGGGAAAGTCAGAGAGAAAGATAACTTGAAAAATAAAAATAAAATAAAAAGGCACAGGAGTCATCATTTTCTAAGGCTGCACAGAAAGAGATAAAACTTCCATTGCCAAGATTAGCTCACGGTACAATATATGAGGAGATGGACAGATCTCTTTACATGGGACGATAGGCTGAATCTTTCCATCAGATATATATGCAGACATATATGAAATAGCTTCTTTGAAATTGGCTGAATTACTTTGGATTCACAGCCAGAAATCCAAGGTCTGAAATAAGCTTACTCTGTGACTTGGCAGCTGGAAAATCCAGCCGACTGTCAAAGAGAAGGCGCATCTTCCCGTGGGATAAAGCCAAGAGCTGGAGGTAGAAAAAACAAAACCAGATGCTATCACAGCATTAAGCCCTATTGCTTATTAACTGATTTCACATGTGATAAGCTGTTAAACTACATCTGTAACTGTCACAAGTTAGTCCTATCCCTATTTCATCATTACAGGTTAGTTGATTCACAATGGCTTAATACGAGCCAAACTAATTATCGTACAAAGTTGCTATGAAGTGCAGCTCTTTACTTCCATACATTCTCTAAGGAACACACAGCAGTCCTAAAAAAATTTGGTATGGACTGGTTTATATCGTAGCAATTAGTACAGTTGTCTCCTACTCTTCAGCTCGAAGCAATAAATCTGTTTCCACAAATGTATTATCTCACTGTTGGCCAGCATCCCTGACAGCACAGGTAAGTGAAGATGTTTTATACAGTACATAAAATGGGAGATCAGAGATCTATCCTGCGGAAATCAATAAAACCCACATAATTTCACAGCTAGGCTTGCAGAGACTCCTCAGGGATTTTCCTGGAAAGTTATGGCTGAGAATTTAAAAACCAAAGATAATTGTAAAACCAACACTAGGGCATTTTCCAAGTGGGCAGATGACTGAATTTAGATCGTAACTTTGCTATGTCTCAATAAAACATACGTTATAGCCAAGTAACAGTAGAAACTCTTCTTGAAATAAGCCTGGCTCACCCTCTTTGACCAAATCTGCTCAGCTTTTGACACCCGGCCAAGAAAGCTGCCACAAGCACATTGCATCCTCCTGTCCTGTGCTGGGTGCCCTGCAATGCATGCCCTGCAGCACGGCGTTCCTGCGCTGCTCGGGTGTCCAAAAAACCCCCAGCAAGGTAAGGACAGGGCACCCCACAAAGGATCACATCCCCGTGCTGCCCCTGCTACGTGCAGTGGGGCAGGGGGGGAATTTTGCAGGAGGCAAACAGCAGTAAAACTGGAAGGAGAGCTGCACGCCAGCATTTGCATGCGTAAAGAAGTTCTGCAGAAAGTGCTGGAAAATACTCCACCTTGAGAGAGTGCAGAAGTTGCACCAAAAGCCTTTGGTTCCCAGTGACAGCAACTATCTGCGGCCCGTAGATAATGCCTTTGCAAGGCCTTGCACAGGCATGGAAATTTGCACTGCCACGGGTTCTGGCTTAACCAGTGGGCTGCCAGCCTGTCCGGTTGCAGGCCTGATGAGCTGCTGGAGAAACGCAGCACAGAGCGAAGCCCCAGGCTCCCCACTCTCCTCCGGGGCAGGGAAGAGCTGGCGATGAGTGGGCAGCCAGGGACCGCGGGTGCTGCAGTCCTGACGGTCCCTTCACATCCACTCCCTATGCACTGCTGAAGGCAGGTTTGACATAGAAATGTTTTGAGATTAAGAATTTTCCTTTACTACCCACCACTTTGAAGTCTGGCTTGGTTGGACGGCAGTGACCTGCTTCCCACCACTGGCGTGACTCCCAGCCTGGGGCACGGAGGCAGATAGGGACAGAGAAGGCACAGCACTGCCTCCTCCCATGCCGCCCAGCCCAAGCAGCCAGACAAAGCTCTGCCCACACAAAGCCTCCAAGATTATAAAAGGACTCCCCAGCTAAGCAAGAAAATAATTTACCCTTGCAATTATCAGAAAGCATCACAAATTTTCCAAACGCCCTTCAAATGGCACTAGATTTGCACTGATGGAAAGAGTAATTGATTTCACTCTGGCAAACGCAGAAAATCCAGGGATGTGTTAGACTGCAGTTAACACGACAGAGATGGGGTACCCTCAGGAACACCCTCTGTCCTCTCTGGCTCCAGGGGCAAAACCATCAATGCTTCGCTGGGGAAGAACTCCTCGAAGCACAGGTCTTTCATCAGATGCCCATTTGATAACCTTCAGTCCCTAATGTAAATAATAGATTTCCATTTCAATTGATAAGCATCACTTAGTGTGCATCAAAAGGACCTCTACTGGTAGAAGGGATTAGAGGACCGAGGGTTTGCTCAAGAATGCTTTGAAACATTTCCCTGATGAATTTCACATCCCAAATCTCCATCATTCACTTGCTTCCATCTCCATAAACAACACTGTTACATCCACCAGCTCTGGCAAACTCAGGTAACGTAAGTAGTAACTCTCCTTAGGTGCGGAACCCAGGCCCAGCATTAAACGGTGTTTTGCGAGTTTTGTAATGTAATTAAAAACAAGTAAAACATTTGTTTTTGCCATGACTTTGATGTAAAATGCATTTAAATGAAGAAGTTTAGGCTGAGTTTGGTCTAAAATTAAAAACCCCACTTGGAATACAACCACATAGCAAAGCAAATTCAATGAGCTTTGCAGAAATCATTATAGCTATCCAAGGGAAAAAAAAAAAAGCATTGTTAACTTGATGTAAGAATGGCTATATTACAAAGACAACAACGAAACATTACAGTCGAAACACGTAATGATGAGAGAATTTAGGATTTTTCCTTGAGGCTGCTGCAGTGCAGGCCCCCAGCAGGTTTATGCACAGAATTTCTGTTGTTTTCAGCAGGAGTCCTTTGTATGGCAGAATTCCTAACTAAAGGACTACCCTGACGAGGGCAGCCCTTTAATCAAAAATTATTTATTATTTTATGTACTAGTCCTAAAGTGCAAGGACATTTTCTTAACAGATTTGACACTATGTTAATTTGGAGGGGAAAAGGTGGAGGGAGACCAAACAAACCCAGAATAGACTTCGTGACGGAAAATGGAAAGGGCTCCATAAAAGGGTTTTTTCACCATTGAAACACGTTTAAAATGTTTATATACAAGTTCACGTATGCATATATATATTCTCCCACAATCTGCAAAACCAAGCATTAAAACAATCTTTCTCAATCATAAGTGTAAGAAAGGGGACCTAAAATTTTTACCTGATGAGAAATCAAGTTTTCTAGAAATGCAAAATAGTAAGTAAATTAGAATTATAATAATAATTTTTAAAAAGACATCAAAACTTCCTCCAGAATTCGGAGCATTTTGTTAAATACTCCCATTTCTACTATTTTTCTTTCCTGATTCTGGTACAATAAAAGTTGCCTACCTCCTGTCTAATACTGTGAGCAAGAAAGCCACCTGGCCACATGTGACAATACCTATTCCAATATCAGAAACCGTATTCCTCTTCATTTTGAAATGCAACGTGAAAGACAGAAAATTGCCATACACTTCCCGTGCATGGCAGGAAACCTCAGCCCAGCAGTCCCTCCTCCCGGGCAGCTGCCTCCACTTGTCACCCCAGCAAAAGAGCGACCCCAAGAAGGGACCCACCTGCCCCACTGCTGCTAACATCCCAGGTAGAGGCATTCACCTCAACCTGCACTGAGAGCGAAGAGATTTGTGGCACTCTAGTTGTGGTAGTTTTGAATCTGTGGATGTTTTTTGATACTTTCTTAGGCCAAGAGAATGATAAAATTAAATATGAATTACTCACAGTATTTTGCGTAGGAACTGCTCCTTAAATAAGGCAAAGTTACAATCAAACCAACCAGGGTTTATTCCTTTGGACAGCCCAGTAACATCATCCCAGCGCCTTGGGATGAAGCAAGACTACCATTTCATCCACAGCCACACTTAAGCCACATCTTCAAAAAATAAAAAGAAAGGGAAAAAAATAGAGGCTTCTCAATGTGGTTGCAATCAGGTAGCTACCATGACCCAAACTTCATGTTAAAGAACACAAAGAACTCACAGCTCCTGTTTGCAACTTGCATTGCCCAGCAGCCAGAACATGGCAGGGGAAAATAGAAAAATCCAGCAAATACAATTCCCTAAAAAGAAGATATTCTGCAGGTTTGTAGCACTGTACGTTCATGCAGCCCACAAATACAGCTCCTTCTTGGTATGTGATGGCCATTTATCCTGCGAAGCAAAAATCCTCAGCAAGCAAAGCTGGAAGACAAGCACAAGGATGGGCATGGATGTACTGTCACAAAGGACAGCCACTTCTGCCACCAGCTCTCCCCATGCCCACAGCGCTGTGGACATGCGCCTGGCCTTGGACATACACAGGAATAGCGTGGAGAGAGCAAGCACACATGCAACACAGGGCCAGATGTAAAAATAGTTAGTTATAATTTTTCTAAAAACAGACTCACTGTAACAACAATCTGTTCTATTCTTAGCACTGTTAAAAACAATAGAAAACAAGATAAAGCAAGTTAGAAAGAAATCATGGAAAGTTTAGTATCTAGAAATAGCAGCGCAATTCTCTGCCAGAGTTTGATTCAGTTACTGCCCTGGAATGACTCCAGGTTTACACCAGCCTGTCAGACTAGAATTTGCCCCCTTATATGTGAAATCCTTCTCTGAGTCAGCGCAAAGGAACCCCACAAAAAGCCTGAAGAACTCAGAGAATCTCTGTACAACAACAGCATCGTGAGGGGAGTCCAAGAATCCCAAGCAAAAATATTTTGCTTTGTCCAAGTATTCACATGTGGAAAAAAAAAGTGCCTCTGAAGTAACTGCAGTTCGCACAACATCAGCCTCCAGAAGTGCTGAAATTACCTCTCTGCCTGAAAGAGAAGTGTTTGCAGCTGCTGCCATACCCTGCTCTAGTCAGCTGGAAATCTGCGTGCTGTGCTCCCTCCTGCTGCCCCCCAAACCTGGAAAGAAGGGAGCTGACAGAGACATGCCCTGATGGCCACGACCTTTCCATTTGCTTTTGGCTTTTACAAGGCCAGTATACCAAACCACAGACTTTCTGAAAAACAAAACTGCATGTCAGGAACGAAAAACTCCTGTTCTTGCAAATGATTGCTTCCAGTCTGTGCCACGGAGACTGCCTCCTACTTAGTGAGCAGCTCCATGAAGCTAGCTCTGTCTTGATCAGCATTTGCTGCCCAGATGATACTTTTCACTGAGCATTTTTCCCTAGGAGACTATCCTACAGAAGTCACCAAATATTAAGTGTTTAAAAACTAGAGATTTTCACAACTTTGGGGAAAGACCGTGAGATTTGATCTTCAAAACCTGTTGCCTCTGGATCTGCAGTCTCAGAATCACGGAATGGCCGAGGTGGGACAGGACCTCTGAAGATCATCTGGTCCAACCCCTGCCAAGCAGGATCACCTAGAGCACATTGCAGAGGAGGGCATCCAGGCGGGTTTTAAATATCTCCAGAGAAGGAGACCCCACAACCTCTCTGGGCAGCCTGTCCCAGTGCTCTGTCACCTCCCAGTAACGAAGTGCCCCCTCGTATTCAGCCGGAACCTCCTGTGCTTCAGTTTGCGCCTGTTGCCTCTCGTCCTCTCACTGGGCACAACTGAAAAGAGACCGGCTCCATCCTCTCGACACCCTCCCCTCAGATATTTATACACATTGATGAGTTCTCCCCTCAGTCTTCTCTTTTCTGGGCTAAACAGGCCCAGCTCTCCCAGCCTGTCCTCATATGACAGTTACTCCAGTCCTCTCATAACCTTAGTGGCCCTCCTCTGGACTCGCTCCAGTAGCCCCATGTCCCTCTTGTCTTGGGGAGCCCAGCACTGGACACAATACTCCAGGTGTGGCCTCACCAGGGCTGAGCAGAGGGGCAGGCTCACCTCCCTCGACCTGCTGGCAACACTTCCAAATGCAGCCCAGGACACCACTGGCCTTCTTGGCCCCAAGGGCACATTGCTGGCTCCTGGTCAGCCGCTGCCCACCAGGGCTCTCAGGTCCCTCTCTGCAGATCTGCACTCCAGCAGGTCAGCCCCCAGCCCGTACTGGTGCTTGGGGTTATTCCTCCCTAGGTGCAGGACCCTGCACTTGCCTTTGTTGAACTTCATGAGGTTCCTCTCAGCCCAACCCTCCAGCCTCTTGAGGTCCCTCTGAATGGCAGCACAGCCCTCTGGGGTACCAGCCACTCCTCCCAGCTTTGTGTCATCAGCAAAATCATCATCTTTGTGTCATCAGCTTTGTGTCGTCTGTTTATGTGGCAGCCTTAGTAACCATAGGATTTGACAGAGCACAGGGACAGATGTACAGGCAGAGAGCTCAGCCCTTCTCCCCAGTAGGTGCTGGGGAGGAACGTGTCAGTGCACTGTTTGTGCTCCCATCTCAGCAAATCCTGAGCAGCAGCAGGCCTGGGCCATGGCCTCACTTCTCCGAGCTGCGCCACAGCAGGATGCTCTCAGCCCTGGTATCGCAGGGCTGCGTTTCTGCAGCGAATGGGTGCTCTCTCCTACAAATGTGGAAGGCCATGGTGTTTCCCTCACTCCCCTCACATCCAGGAATGCTCTGCCCAGGGCACTTTCACACCTCTGCTCCCAGTGATGTCTCAACCTGAAAGCAGCACAATGCAGAGGAGACAAGCCCCAAGGGAGAGGGCCAAGCAATATCTTTGGTGGACTAGCAACTGCTTTAATCCCCTATGCAGTGTATAAGAGCATGGCGAGCAACCCAAACCCAGCAAGCATGTCAGGTACAAAGGGCACATTCTGCTCTCATTCAGCTCAGCCCAGCCCTTCCTGCCTCATCCCAGCCCATTCCCACAAAAACCGACTCAGAAAAATTGAAGCCCCATGACAGCATGGGTGACCTTGCTGACCACCTCTTGTTACTCTGATCGTGGAAGGTGTCACAATTCAGCACGCCCGGATGACAGCAAATCAAGAAACATTGCACAAAAGAAAAGCAAAGGACATTTTCTCAAATAAGACAGATGTGTGTAATAACAGCAATAACAAGAGCAGACTGTGTACAAGCACTCCAGGTTAACAGAATTATCTGTGAACTCCTTCCTGTTGCTATTCATATTTCTGTAAGATGGGAACACAAAATTATCCTGGAGGAACAAAATTATCCCCAAATGATGACATCCTGTTGGTCGTCACGTAGCTGCACAGCCCTTCCCCTCTGTGTGAGCATTCAAAAACTTCTCTCGTCCTATTTTGCACCATGTCTAATGCACACGCACGATAGGCTCATAGTTATGTGGAAAGAATTGCTTTTTTTGGCACAGTCTCCTGACTTGCTCCTATGACATCCTACATGTTCTGCAGTTCCCCTTGTTCTTTCCCCCTTCAGATCACCATCACCACCCTGCTCTTTGCTGTGCTGCACTCAGCTAAGGGAAGGGAAGAGGGTGAAGGAGGAGGATGAGGAGGAGGAAGAGGAGGAGACGGGCCTGTTTTTGGCTCCAATGCCTCCTTCCCAGGGCAAGGAGTCCAAAGACAGTGTGGGTCCCGCTGCAACATGTGCTGTGGAGTTGATGCTGCAGAAGTCCCTGGGAAACAGGAAAAACTCAGCAGTAACACGCATCATTAAAATCCCCGCATCTTTCTGCTTCATCAGTACAGATACCCCCACCTGTACAAACACCGTCTGGGGTCTCATGTTAGGAAGTTTCAGATCAGATTATTGTCTGAATGGTTAGGAGCAGAAAAGGTGTTTTCAGATGGATGACTTACTTTAAAACTCCCGTAACTATTCCTGCTGCAACATACTCAAAAATTATGCTTCATAGTGACTGCAAAACAGAATGAATAAACACACCGACATCCTTGGCTCACAAGCCTTGCAGAGAAAGCAGTTGCTGAAGTCTGTGGCCCACACTCATGAAGGACCTCCTTCCCTTGCCTACCTCCCACTGACCTCCTGAAGCTGTACTACCAAACCTGTGCCTGCACACGTGAAGTAAATCTTAGGCGCTCGGTCACACACAGCCTTAGGACAGGGCAGACCAACGTAACTAAGGCGTTTGTAGCTGATTCATAATTGGATGCTGATGTGAGCCAAAGATGTTACGCTTCGGGTCAATCCCGGACAGATGCTTTCTTCCAAGCACAATAAAGGGGCAACCGCAGCGCTGAACACGGCCCCACGGCGTCCTGCTCGACGCGTCGAGCCGGTCCCCACCTGCCCCTGCTCGGCTGGGTTGCGAGGGGTGGCTTTGGTGACAGGGGCTGGGGACAAAGCCACGAGGACCATTTTTAAATGTAGTTGTTCATTCGTGGTCAGCCTATCTTTATGTCTGTCGTCTGCACAGAATTATTGCTGCTTTCAAATTTGAAACTTGGTACATTTTTATTTCAAGATGACTTTACAAGTCTTTATATGTGATATTCATTTCAACAGCACTCTAATATTGCACAACAGTCATATGATCCAGTGTGTGTGTTTTATGAGACAGACATGACACATGAAAATTAAAAACAGGTTCTTTGTCTGGAATACAGAGAGGAACCGCAGGGGGAAAAAGAAAAAACAATGAGAGCACACGTCCAAAGATCAGGGTGGAGGAAAAATGGGGAGGAAAAAACAGGATGAGACATCAGAGTCATTTCATCCTGCTCGGAGTGAAAACAGCTCCCATCAGTAGGGAAGACAATTCATTTGCATAAATTTACTGCAGAATGCAATTGAACTATGCTGCTGCATTTCAGGAGTGGCGCTGGCAATGAGGATAGCTGTGCCCATGGTCCACTCATTTATTAATAATTTGCAATATTCCCTTCTATGAGAACAATTTTTTAATTGCCCTTGCACTTCAAAATTATTTCCAGTAGTTATTACATCCAATGAAAAATACAGACAATTGGGTTTTAGACGCACAGGATTATTTTTTAACCTGTGATTTAAACACTGGGCAGGAATACTAGGGTCAGCATTAACCCCTCAGCTGTCTTGCTTAACCAGGAAAATTCACAGGTATTTCAGATATCTCAGCCTGATCTGCATAGACCTCTCAGACTCAGCCCCAGCCTGCAAGGCTGAATCATTTGCAAGACCACCAGCAGGTGCGGTCATTTTGGTGTGCTTAACTTAGAGTATATCTGTATCACCATGCCTGTATCAAGTATTACATTGGGCACAGCATGGGCAGAGCACGACACCTCCACCTGAGAAACGGATTGCTGCAGCTGTAAGCTACAAGCTTTTGCAGAGGTCACAGCTGGAAAATCACTTTTACATTGTTTGGCCTTATGCTACTGGCTGAGACAAAGAGGCTCTCTTTTAACCAAGTGTACTTCCCTAGTTAAAGGGTTATAAAATTAGGTAATTTTACAGAGTTAGGTAACTTAGCAGGTGTTGTATTCACAGCTATATGAGCATGAACAAAAAGACCCAAGGTAATCAAATCTCATGCTTGAAGGGTAAGAGGATCCATATGATGATCACCAGCTGAGATCAGGCACAAACTACTTCATCCCACACCCTTTTAAACACTGAGCAATTGGCCAGGTGCAGGCAATGTTTTTTTGTTTACTTTTCAGTTTCTATTTCTTCAAGGCATCCACTGCTGGAGGGCAAATACAGAACAAGATGATGACGCATTTGTTTCACCCCATACAGACAGAGTCAGGAAAACACACAGCTACCTCAGCACATGCAGACAGAGGGGAGGCAAAATAGTTGTACTAGCCAAAATACTTTTACTTCTGCATGAAACTCAAACACTTGCCATAGGATTACCGCAAAGTAAAAACATTCCTCCAAACATGTGAATGATCCTTCGTTTTTGTTGCTTCTCTCATTGGTAATATCCCTGGAGGTGATGCTAACATTCTTTAGGTAAACATACGTTGTGATGTATGGAAACAGACTGTTTCTCAAATGAGTTCACCTCTGTGGGGTTTTGGAACAGACAGTTTTAAATGAATACCATCACATCCATATGCATTTTATGACAGCTTGCCTTTAAAAAAATATATTTTTAAATATAGATGTTGATTTTACAGGGAACTCAATGCCAAGAAGCAAATAAGTATAAAAATACATAACAAAAGAACAGCATTTCCCTATAACGGAAAAACAAACAAACAAACAAAAAACATTGGAAACAAAATCCTAAGTCATTTTTATAACTTCTATTCCATAGACTACTCAGGAGACACAATATGCAGGATAGACAGCAAAGGGCCTTGCACGCATACACAGCTACGCCAACTGCAGTAGCAAATGAGCATTTCTACCAGTAAATGACTTCTACAGTGCCTATTGGGCTTCTTTGCATATGCAAAAAAATCAGAAAATAAGGAGGCACCAAGAGAATTATATGACCACTGTGAATTTTCAAATTGTCTTTCACAACTTCTTAACTTTAATAAGAATGTATTTCTTCAAGTATCTGTGTATCTACCAAGTACCAACTTCAGCGCATGCTTAGCAAGGGTATGCTGTTTAATGGATAGAAAAGACAAGAAAACAAACAGGAGACATAAAATGCAACAGTACCCTTCAGACAAATCTATCTACTACCAGTATCAAAGGAAGATTCACCATGAACTTCAAAACAAGAATAAGAACTGTATCTAAAACTATGATGAAAAAACAGCTTCCAGACAGTGAGAGAGCAGGGGAGCTGCCAGTACGAACAGGATCTACTATATAAGTAAATTGACTTAATTGAACCTACGTTCACTGACACTCGAGTTCAACACTAAGCTGCTTGCTTCATGCTCTCCACCGATGCTAGCACAGAATATCACAGAAAGACACAGCCTGTTTTTTCTCATCCCAGAAGAGCAATCAATCTCTATTCAATCTACAGAAAATGACAGAGAAAAAAAAATAACCAATTTTCTTCATGGCTCTCTGCAAAGAGGAACAAAAGGGCCCCAAGATACTAATATTTCCGTGGGCTTCAAAAGAGAAAAGGAAGATGATCCTTATAATGTTCATAATTTATTTTCTTTGTTTTTGAAAAACAAAATAAATTGGAAAATTGTTTGTTTGAACTAATCTTTTGGAGATTTTGTTAAAGGACTTTCACAGTCATAAATGTGAAACTACCATCTCCAGCCAATGCTACTTGTCTGAGACAAAACCGTATTGTATCTGCTTCTTTCATCCCTCCCCCATGTTGAAGTAAACCAGGTAAATTCATTTTGATTTATAGAAACCATGAGGATTTAGTCATGGTATCAAAGCCAGAGTACATTGCTATATACCCAGCATAACCACAGTCCTAGTTTGTCTGTATGACCTCCACAAAAAAATTCAGAGATATACAGCATTATAAGGCCAACGTCTGTATCCTCAGTGCAAAATCTGAAATCTAAATTGAAGGTGACTCTCAGACCCGTCGCCTGCCTGAATCTTTTCATTAGGTGTGCAAGGCAGCTGGACCCAGGAACAAGTCAGGGAACGGGGTATTATTCACACCTTGTAAGGGAACCAGGACAAAAGGAGTCAATACTATCTTATCCTTCTTTTATGTTTAGGACAGGGAGAGAATGAAACTGTGGATTAAGTTAATAGCAACATATATACTATTTGTGAGGAATGCATGGTGTTTCTTTGGTTTCATTGTCTACTAAAGAGCCCCAAATTTTACACTTGGGAACAGCAGCCTGAGCCATGGCTTTTTGAGACACCAAATACGCACCTTAAATACCTTAGACGTGTGTTGATTACGTCAAGCTGTTCCAGACATGAAACGCTTGTGGCTTGCTTCGTGCTATACAGAGATGGCCATAATCATTTATATCATCTGGGCACTCAGAAGAAGAAATACAAACCAGATTTCACTTCATAGAATATGTATAGTATATCTCCTATGTAACAAAACATTTAGGGTTTGTGTGTGTGGATTTTTGTTTTGTTCTTTGTTGTTGTTGTTTGTTTTTTAAACACTCCTCTCACCTTGGAGGAACTTAAAAAGAGTGCTTTATGTTACAGTGCTGGAATATCAGAGTTAATTCCACAAGTTTAGTGCAGTTGATGTGGAATTGTACTGCTATAAAATGAATAAAATATACTTCCAAATATACAACACTATTAAAAATATCTTCATAACTGTATAATCAGGCAGCACTTTCCGTCTTTCACCATCACCTGACACCTTAACGTGTTTCATGTTATTCTGCCATCAGCTTTGGGAGAATTAACTGGAAAGATAGCCCCGAGACCTGAACCAACACACCAGCTTAACCAAATCCCAGTGTAAAACGACAAGGCCTTTCTAGCTCATTTACAATGATGAACCTCATTTTACCATCAGTCATACCACCTGTCAGCTGGAAATAAAGAAATGCCATTCATATCTTGAGGCAACAGTCAAGAACAACTGCAGGATGATTTGTATATATACTGTCTGATTTCAGTGGGAGCACTAGGTAACAGGGAACTAGGTAGCTTTTTCTACAAATGCCCTTCCCCCTTATAACAACCCTCAAAAAAAAAAAAAAGGTAGAACTTATTTCTCACACTGGAATCTTTATAAGAAAAGACCCTGTACTTAAGGGTGACATTTCAGACACCTCCCTCACAACTAAAGCCTGCAGTCTCTCCCACTTCCTCCACCTTGCACGTGTGACAGGGACAGAAAACACAAACACCATAAAGTAACAATGCAAGGTACTGAGCTTTCATCCAAGGATCAGGTCATGCCACTCGGTAACTACCAAGTTTGCCACATATTTGGGTGTTTTGACTGCACCTTCTTGGCCCAAAGAGACAACATGGAAATAAGACTGCAGACCTTTTTAAGTGGTTGCAAACTTCAGAGAATGCAATGAAGGCCATTTGCTCATTTCACACACAGGACTGAATTTGGCATGCCTGCATTTTTGCATTGTCATGCACTCAGAAGAACAAAGCTTTTTTTTTTTTTTTAAAGGCAGTCTTTTTTTTTTTTTTTCTTGAGAAGAAGGCAAGGCTTTCTTTCATGTACCGGGAAATGTCACTCTTTGCATATGAAATTATCTAAGTATATCAAGAATGCACTTAAAGTTGAAAAGTCAATTAATGTACATATTACTTACTTTTTTATAGCTGTCCTTCATGTAATAAAACTTATTTCTATCCCATACACTGTTTAAAGGCATTGCTTCATGAAAGATGTTCTAAAACATACCACATAATCGCTGCTGTAATTTCTCTGTTGAATTTATGCTGTATTTTATTTTCTGAGTGAAGGCAGTGCTGCCTTGCAAAGACACATAGGACAGGATGGAACTGAACTACCTTTGATTCTCTGTGCAGCTACAGATTAGTCACTTGACCTCCCTGATCTCTACTCTGCCCATGTGTATAATGGTGCAACTCTGCACAGGATTGTTATGAGAAGTAATTAACTGACACTAAAAGGCTTTGAGACATGCTCAGTAAAAATTATTTCTATAAAAGTGCATATGCATAAAGTGCTAATTGATGCCAGCTGGCCTTTCATCCTGGGCAGTAAAAACAGCTTTTTACCACACACATTTTGTTTTGTGGGCACCAGCAGCATGCTTTTCATTTCTAATGCCTGGGTTTTGCCTTAAAACACACCAACCATTTGATTTTCAGGAATACTGCTATTTGGAGAACGATGCAGCAATGTATTTCAAAGATTACCTTTAACTCTGCATAGGCAAGAAGTAACACCCTTCAAACCAAGAAATGAATCCTATTTGCAATGTACAGTCCTAGATTCGGGACTTTGCATCTTGAAGGGTCTAGAGTGCCCTCTTCATTTCCTGTATGAACCAGACAATCAAGTTACAATAGCCCTTGAAACAAAGCTGCTGTTCCTGGACTGGCTTTACATGACAAGGCATATCTTAATTTGATAAGTAACTATTTTTCTTTTGATTTTCCCTCTATGCTGTAAAAACCACTGTTTTCTGGAGCCCCTCCCCTGCTGCAAAAACTTGGATGTGCTCCACCTGCTTATGTTTGCTGATAGAAGCCAGAGGAATTTTTACTTCATCTGTTTCACAGATGCTCAGACTCTTTTCTCAAGACATGTCACACAAAAATGTCTCCAAAATAATTAGCAGGATTTCAGCCGGCTTGACTGTGATGGCTGCATGTAAGGTAAAGCTCAGACAGCTCTTAAGAAATGGCAACTCTGAAATGAGCGTCTGGGACTTTAGCAGCACTCATTTAAATCTTCCCATGTGACACATTTATAGTTTTCCATGTAGTCAAAAGGGCAAAAGGGTTGGTATGCAGAAAGCTGCTACAATGTGAGAAACATCGTGCACTTCTGTAACCTCTTGCACTCATAGTGACATAAAAGTAATTGATAACGGAAAGCAATGATGGAATCTAAGTCAAAGAGGGGAGAAAATTACAGATATCTGCAATCAAAATCTCTATGTCTCACTCCAAAGTAAAATTCACCATTTATTGAGGAGCATACTGGAATAAAAACAAACTTATGAAATGTATTGCGAAGTAACATTTTAATATTTAATTGGAAGATGCGCTTCCCTTAGCTGTTTGCCTTGCAGTACAACTGTCAAGTGGGGCTCTTGACCATCCATCATGAGCCTGCCCCTGCCTTGCTGCTCTTCACCATCCCCAGTGTGCCACCAGCCTTGCCATGGCGAATCAAATAATGACTCCATTGCAAAATGAGGGCACACTGACAAATGTAAAGAGACAGCAAGAGTGCCTCACAATTGTTCACAAGGCTCCTGCTACAAAGTCTAGAGGCTAAATTACTTCTCTCCTCTGGTTTCATAATAGACTTTCACAATATGAGTCCTCAGGTTTCACAATGTAGGACTCATAAGCTGAAAGTCTTTTGACTGAAATGATAGGAATTTAATTCCCATTGCATAATCTCTGGATGAGAGTACTTCAGATGGCCACGAGTCACCAATAGCCAACTTCGCCTTACAGTGATATGCAAGCCCCCTCCAAAAGGACCAGCAAGATGGACCTACAGGAAGGGTGGGCTGCTGTGGCCTGCCCTCCACACCAGGACACCTTGAGCATTCTCCTTTGGTACTTTCTTTGGGGGGACAGCAAGGCATTTTTTAGTGTTGACTTATTTAACTTCTCGTGAACACAAAAGCTACTAGAAAGATGAGAAAAACATATCTGAATTAAGTTTCAAGACTTAATCAGGAGGCAAGAAACATCGAGACAGGCTCCAAGGAGCTTTCTCTTGTCAGCTCGGGCATTGCTGTTTTGCAGCCACTGCACAGAGACAGCCATTCCTGTGGCAAGGCCTGGGTGCTGCAGGCCCGCAGCAAGGCCTGGGCGCTGCAGGCCCACACAGCTCCTTCCCCTGCACTACTGTGGCCGTTACATCCAGGAGGCTGCAACACAGCCCCGCCATAGCCATGAGGCAGGCCTAGGCCATCTCTGACCTGCAGGCCCGATGGGCTCAGGCAGGCCCACCTGCAGCTGCCATATGGCCTGGGGCAGCCCCATCCTGGCCAGGCAGCCTGGGGAGGCACGCAGGAGTCCCAAATCTGGGTCTCTTTGCTCACCTCCTACTTCATTTATTTATTTAAAGCCAATCTCAGTCACCAGTAATGCCTACCACGTTCACAACCTGGAAAGCTGACACAACTTCAGCTGCTGAGCAAGACAAGGCCACAGAAATCCCAACACATTTTCTTTGTGAGCTTTTATTTAGTGTGTGTATATATAAAGATATATATATAAAGATATATATATATATATCTTTAAAGACCACATTGGCTACTTATGTAAATGTGCACAAGAGCATTCAGGTGTGCAACACATCAGGTGTCAGACATTTATTAGATTGATATCAGATATTCCAACTTGGGAATGCAGAGTCACAATCTGTTTGGCCTTGTATAAAGACCTTCAAACATAACTCCAGGCAAAGCCGTGGGGTAAAAACACACCTCCCTTTAAATCACTACAAGATGCTTCATGCAATAAAAAGCATTTCAAGAATCATTTAATCATTTAATATTTTTAACACCTAAGCCTAACAACAAATGACAAACAGCACTGGTTCACATATCCTGTACTCAATTACTCTGATTTCATTGACAGATTACTTTCAATCATCAGGAATCCCAAGCCACGTGTCAAACTAGAAGCACAAGCTTTCAGATTACATAATTTAGCATAGTAGCCAAGTCAAAGGAAGTACACCAATTAATACCATGGCAAAAACAACCCCAAAACTGCATCTTATGGCAATTCCCACAGTGATTCTGGGCAGCGTGATTACAAATAGCTGAGGAAGGTAAATTATGTTATTGTGCTATATTGAAAGCATGTGTCAGATGAATCAGCGCACAGGAATTACTCCCAGCCTATAGATAATTCAGTCAATGAAGCACCTTCCATAAAGATCTAGAACCAGCTTTTCTGTTCATCCTGTCCCAGAGAATACCCAGTCACCTTCAAGAACATTCTCAAAATAATTATGAGACAGATATTATCTTACCTTATTTCATTTTTTTCCTTATCTCCTCTCCCAGTTTCATACTCAACTACACCAATCTTTACATTGATAATTCTCTGACCTTAGAGATATTAATTTAAATCTTTGTTTCTGACTTGAAGCTTGCTTTTTTCCCTCCTGCTTTCTCTTTCCTACCGAAGAATAAATTGTCGGCGGGGAGGGGGAGCACCAGAACACACACACACACACAAAAGACCCTGAGGATGAAAGAAATCCAACCAAATAACTATTAATTAACAAACAGTTCAATGAATTTTATGAAGTAGCAAACATTTTCACAGAATCACAGAACGTTAGGGATTGGAAGGGACCTTGAAAGATCAGCTAGTCCAATCCCCCAAATTTTCAACTGATTCTCCTTCCAAAATTTGCTCATCTATATTAAAGTAGTTTCCTTCTATTTGTAATGATTGTATATGGACCTTTATTAAATAAGAGGTCATCCACATCCCAAGTTTGTTATTAATTATCAAGTGCAGGTCACTGCCATGCCATTTGAGAGCATTTAAATCAGAAGACTATATCTTATATATCTATATACTTATACTATTATTATAGTATAATATCTTATACTATATCTTATATCTTATATACAAGACTATATGGCTTTACAGATGAAAAAAGAGCATACTGAATTAAGACCATCTTCCAGCTGATTAACTCATTAATTTCCTCCCAGCATACTATGCTCTAACAACCAGAAAACAATCCTGTTACCTAACAGGCATGTGAACATCAGCTCCTGAGAAGGAGTAGATTGTACTCTCACTGGCTATAAAACAGTATTCAGTTCTATCAAGGTTCTACCAAGGTTCTACCAATTCAGCCTTGTAATTTTTTGCTGACTTTCACAGATAAAACTTGATAAACTTAATTCTAAATTGACATTGTTGTGAAATTCAGCATCTTATTTCAATGACAGTATATCATTCAACAGGATCGTACTGTGATTAAAGGCAAATACCAGAGATTCTTGGATTGATAGTGCAAGGGAAGCTCATACCAACAAGTACTTACAGATTTTTCCAAACCAGGCTGTCTCCTGAAGAAAGGAGACAGATCAATTTTAAAGGAAAAAAAAAATCATAACTCTGTTGCACTTGTTATTCCTATATAAGCTAGAATTTTAGAGAAGAAATCTTACTGAATTACCACAAGCCTGAAGTCTAATATTCACAGCAGACTGCAATAAAGGTAGGTCAGCAATACACAACATATAGCAAGTCTTTAAATTGCCCAGAAGTATGCTGTAAAAATGGCTATTGTTATAAACATTTAATTAAATATGCAAATCTTTCATGAAACAAACAAACAAAAACACTTCTGATACACTGTCATACATCCCCAGGAATGGAAAATTTTCCTTCCTCTTTCAAGCTAATATATTTATACTTTGTTCTGCATCGCAAGCTATATTGCAATAGTACAAGCAATTACTCCTGGGACCAACAAAAAAAACAGAGGTGGCACACATAGGACATTCTCTTCTCCAATTATATCTTTTTTTTTTTTTGATTGCAACATTAATCTACAGTCCCGCAGCCTGTGCATCATAAATGAGGCCAGTGGAGGAATGGATCTGTAATTCAATCCAATTTCAGCCTCTTTTTTTTTTTTTTTTTTTTTTTATTTGGCAATGTCATTTGCTTCAGTGGGAAGCTTTGGGCACCCAGGATCAGCCCCGAAATAAGAACTGATGGCTTTGGGCATAGTACAGCTGTAAACAGAGATTACATATTCTTTAGAAGGGTCATGTTGGCTCAAACCAGTGTGAACATCAGTGCCCAGTGCCAAATGCAAATTTTGCAGTATTCTAATGGAAATCAAAGAAACAATATCCATGGCTTCAGGGGAAGAGCTACACAGAATACCTCCACAAAATAAGCACTAAGCACACGTCTTGTTGCAAAAAAAGCACTGCCTAAAAAGATCTGCCAACAGCACTCGCAGCCCATTCCCTCCCGCTGCAACGATACCAGGGAGCAACAGCCACTGAACCAGAAGTTCTTGGGTTTTGTAAGAGAACAGCGTCACATGCTATGAAGGAAGGGTGCCTTCTCCCAAACGCCAGCTCACAGCAGGGCCCTATACGCCCTGAGCACCGCAGAGAAGCGGGAGCCTCCCTGAGCCCGCCAGCCACCGCAGTGGTGCCGCTCAAGTCACGGCTCCACATCCCACTGAAACAGCCTAACCACCACAGAAATGTCACTCAAGGACGCACTAGAACAAAACAATCGTCAGTGACTGCAGCATCTGCTCGGCATAACCACTATAATAAATTTCAATCTCATTTTAATTTTTATATGTCAAAAGCTATTAAGTCTTAGAGATTTGAACCTTAATTATAATGGAAGCAATTAGCTCCTATGACCAGAAGGCCTTGCCTGAGCAATTGAGATGAGCACAATATTTCCTACAGCACAAGAAATAAACATACTAAACAGAACTGCAGCTATCTAGGACCTTTCCATTGCCCCATGCTTCAAACTGGTGTCTTGGCTTTGTGCCAGGCTGCACAAGGCAGAATTTTCTCCTTTAAGGGCACGCACCATATGATACTATACAGCCAGGTAATTGAAGATTACATCCTAACACAGGAAATTTCGTATTTATTAAGTTTAAATACTTCCATCAGTGATAGATTAAATCGTTTTAAAATACCCAAATAATCTGTGAGAGAACACTCCTCTGGTACGCTACCTCCTATGATGACAGCCATGGTTACACAACAACTCTAAGTACCTTGAAGACTGGGATTTCTATAAGTGACAAAACACACATTTGGGTTCCAGGATAGAGAAGTATTCACTGGAGTATCGTGCACTGAAGAAATTGCATTAATACACATTACTTTTTATTACCTTTTTTCAATCCATTACTACTTAACAGAATTATGCATTTTAATTTTCACCATCTTTTGTAGTGTTCCTGTGACACATTTTATCTGCAGAACAGTGTCTCCATCAAGCCTTCCCCCAGCACCAGTGAGCTGATCTGACCTCTGCAACCAGGGCTGCTGTCTGAACAGCAGGGGACAACAGAGCTATTTTAGAAAGTGTTTTAGGATCTTTCTGGGTGAGAAATCCTACAGAAATATAAGTTATACACTGCAAAGCTGCTGCTGAGCATTCACCAGCACGCAGTGCCTGGTCTCCTTGCTACCACACAAGTTTTCCAGCTGCGTTTACAAGCAAGGGTGAAATTCAGGAATGGCTGGTGCTCATTCTCAGCCAAGTCACAGGAAGTATTTTCAATTTCTATATATCTGTATTTTACACAGTGCTCTCTCCTTCCACACCTAATTGAAATATAAACTGTTTAGTGCCTTGTTTTGCATTAAGGGGTTGAATTTAGACTACTTCTGCTGATAAATATCATTTGCTAACAAAATTACGGGCTGATGACTTCCAATTCAAGCTTTTGTTAAATCAAACTCAACTAATACCATCAAAGCTCTCAAGGCATAGGACGCACTCGATTCCAGCCAAAGGGACTTTGGTTTATGTTACCAATACTTTCCCCAGGCTGCATATCATGCATTATTGCCATTTTCTTTATTTGCTGCACCTGCCTCCTGGAGAGAACTAGGGGTGTGAAATGAAATATGATGTACAAGGTGGCTGTGCAAGCCATACACTACATGTACCAACTGGAGAAGTAAAGCATAACGTCCTAATGGATGCTGTGACTTTATTTCCCCATGTTTTTCAAGGTTTTATTTATTGTTTAGAGGACATTTTCTGCAGCCTGCTGCCCATGAGAGTGGACTTGGACACATATCTGAGCAACGTCTGGCTTACCGGAATGAGAGTGCTCTCACTGCGGTGTGATGTTTCTGCCCCTATTTCTTCAAAGCAGTGCTGTCTGGAGGCCACTCCCCATGCAAAGCCAGGGACCCTGGGCCTTGCTCCCAGGAGGGGCTAAGGAGACCCCCAGCATCCTAACAGCCAGGACTTGCTGGGTAACACAGACCTGAGCATCATCTGCATGGTCCATCGCAATTGGAAGCCTTTCTACCCAGCCCAAGGCACTGGGGACAACAAAATCCTCTCTTCTTCCCTGGAGTGTGCATGACCATGTTCATTAAACTCTCTACGAAACCCAGTTCACTTCCTAACTTCACTCGCAATATGCCCAGCAGAAGCCCTGAGCTCCCTTATTCTTGAAGGAAATCCCAAGGGAACCAGAGGGAGCAAGGCCTGCATCCAGGGCACCTCAAGTCCTTCACTGATGCAGGGCAGGTCCCAGAAATCCTCCTGTTCTCTCAAGGTGATTTTCTTACTCATTTTGTGGAACTCCCTAAAATGGTTTTAACAGGCACATTCATCAGTAAAATCCAAAAATAAATAGAAATAGGGAAAACTGTTTTCCTTTAATTAACCTGCATACATTCAGAGCAAAGTTACTCCACCGTATGTAGAAAACAGCCATATACTTTTTCCTCTAAAGGTGATTAAATCAGAAACACAAAGCTGGCTGTGAAATACAAGACCATTTTCAGATGGGATATAAGAGCTTCCCGAATAACAAGATGCCCTTTACTTGAACCATGGCTGGAAAAATGTCAGTGGTGCAAATGTTATGGAAAAAAAAAATACCACCAGCATATCTGACAGGACATAACTTACACTGCTCTCAGAATATGTTAGTCTTACACTGCCACTTCGCCAGTAAGCAAATAAAATTACACCAAAATACACCCAACACAGCAAAACTGAACATTGCAGAAGGTCCTATTGAGAGTAGGCTCTGTTTAAGATTTAATAAATGTTTTAGCCAATTTATATTCTCCACCTAGGACTCCTGGACTTCAGGAAATGAAGCATTATGACATTTTAACAACATTCTCCACTTCCATCTACCCTTCATATTTCTATTAGCTCTTCTGCACTCATTTAAAGCATCAATCCTCACTGACGTAAATGGGCTTTCCGTGCATTAAATAAATAAAATATGCAAGATTGCTGAGCTTCAGGGAGGATCTGAGAGCAGCCAGTGCCAGACATCACAGAGCACGTGCTGCGTGAAGATTGCTGCCATCCTGCAGGGCACCCCATCATGCTCCCAATGGAGCAAAAGCCCCTGTTAACTTCATAGGTGCAGGAGAGGACCCAGCCATTTGGTCATGCATTGACAAAGAACAGACCACATTCAACTCTCTGTTTTTAATAGTAGAACAGGACTTGGCCAAATTGTTGTGAAGCACTCTGGGATGCAGTCATGTGAAAGGCTTCTGCAAGTACTTTACTCTTCCCTAAATTCAGTATTGTTTTGTTTTTTTTTTTTTCTCTCCATTTCTGCAACACTACATGAAGAAAAAGTAAATAAAATACTTCGTCTTCATATAACTTACTTGTTGTAGCATTAATTTATTTGATGAACTCCACTTTTGGAAAACACATCATTAAAGACTCTTTCTCTCTCACCAATGAGCACTATATCTAAAGATACTGAACCTATTAACATCTGCCCTATGCAAGAGTTCACATGCATCCTGTTACCTCATTTGATGAGGGGCAGAAGTGGAAAAACAAGATAGACTAACAGAAAAATGCTCTCTTCATAGTACAAAATATGTAATGCTTAAGGATAAAAATAGAAGGCCTCTAATGAACCAAGACAAAAATAAGCTATGTGCTTCACATTCACATTAAATATGGTAGAAAACAGTACACTCGGGAGTGATGGTATGGTTTAGCTTGTTTTACTTGTTTAATCTGTATCTTTATTAAAGTTAATGGCCATCTTAATGTTACAGGCTTACAAAATGGTAATGAAGACCAGCCAGCTAGCTGGACTTCTGTTTACAGCTGGGTAAAGCTGCACTCAAGGCAATAATTCCTGACCATGCGATAGCTGCAAAGAGAACCATTTTTATTAAGCTTTATTAGGATAAACTGAGGTGGTTTTAAGAGTATGTGCAGCTTCCAGCCAGCTATTTGACTAGTCAAAACAGCAATAAATGTTTAAGAGGAGCAAGGTATTTAAATCCTCAATGGAAATTTACATAAAACACTAGATCATTAGCCATCAATTTATATCTTCTGGATTTCCCCATCTCAGGAAGTCTTCAGGCACATTTTCAACCTTTTTGAGCCAATATGTTGGTATGAACAATAAGGAACACCTTTGTTTATGGGTATGGAAATGAGACACAATGTTTGTGTTAATTTTGACTGATTCATTATCAAGGCACAAACCACAACCTACACTCACTAACAGCACAGCAGAGGGGAGCCATTCAACTACTCTTTGACTAGCCAGAGCAAAAATCTGGGGTTTGGGAAGCAAAGAGGAAAAGGCACAAGGCTGGGGTTGCCACCTGGGAGGATGCTTCAACAACTGGGGTGTTTTCCAAATGCTGAGGGGGCACCAGGCCCAGGAGATGGGGAGCACACTGGGATGGACCAGCTGGCTCCTGAAATTGAGAGCAGTGATGCATGGCTGTGCTGATTAGGACAGGACACAGGACAGAAATGCTGGACAAAATGGCTTAAGAACTTGATCTAAAGGAAAAAAAAAAAGTATTTAAGTTTTAAAACCGCACGACTAATAAAAGCAGCAACAGCATTAATAAATTTGCTGTAGAGGCATTTAGGGTAGAGTAGAGCTGGGTTATTTTACAAGTATATGGTAAGAGACAGCCCTGCTGCAAGGCCTTTGCAATCAAAATTAACAAGGCAGAAAATCAAAAATAGGCAACAATATCTGAGCAGACATTATTCCTAAATGACTCTCACACAAAGAATCAGAGTCAGGCCTAGCAGGGCAATTTTAAGACAGTTTTATTTATTTAAATAAGTATTCCAACGAAAAACATCATATTTCTATGGAACATAATCAGATCACTATCAATATCACTTTCTATTCATCCCACAAACTCATTATGAGCTTTTACCTCACAGACTACATGCCACTCTCTGCTACTCTGGTGTAAATGCCATCGCTCATACCATTTGGGGGCAGTTTCACATGCAGAGATTTATTAGTAGTGTCCATATTGTCTCTAAAGGTGGAAGTTACTTGTGGGACAAGAACAAAAATGGGTGAAAGGCAGAGAGACAAAAGGGCGCAAAACAGCCTGGAGTACAGGAGCCGGAATGCGGAGATGCTACGTGGTGCTAGCCGCTGGCCCCACAGCTGCACCAGGGAAGCCCAGCTGTGGGCCACAGTCCTTTCCTCCTGCACACACATGGGAAAAAACCCACTGCAGTCACGAGCAAGCTTAGCAGCAAGCTTAGCATGGGAACCTTTTTCTTTCTTTTTTTTTTTCCTTGTAAGCAAAATGATTAAGCTATACAAAAAGACCAAATTCCATTTATTGGTATCAATCCTTAGCTTTTTTTTTTTAAGCTCTCTATCAATACGTACAAGATTTGATTTTAAAACACCAGTATTGCTGTAATGCAATGCATGCAAATTGACTAAATCTTGTTTAGCAATCTTAAACTAAGATATACCACCATAGAAATTTCAACATCATACCTTCCACAAAGCCCGTATAAATAACCTTAACAACTGAATGCAATAAGACAGGCAAGCAATGTGTATCGTGCCTGTAAACACCACGTCATGAATATATGTTTTGCCATTTAATAAAAGCATCCTCTTAAGAATGTAATTATTTGCACTGTTTATGTTTCTCTCATCTCAGCCTCCCTTGCTGCTGAAAAAAGCTTATCCACTGGTGGGAACTGAAGGAATAAGATCACATTATCCAGGTGGATTACAGCCAGCTACTGATTATTCAGCGCTGACTTCACTTTGAAGAGCCTTCCAATATTAAAAAAAAAAAATGCTAAACCTATGACACCACTTGAAAAATCGGAGGCACCATTTTTAACCTCTGTCCTTTTGCATTAATACAGCAGTGCCTGGAAAAGCTACAGCAATAGAGAGGGAGTCATTCAGGCAGTTCCCTTCACACCAGCACCATAGCTGAAAGGGACAGAAATCATGAAGCATTAGAATCAGCGTAAGCCAATAAGGACATCAAGGAAGAATAAAACACACAAAACTGAAACAAAATCTGTTAAAAGTCACAGAGGAAGCACACATTTCTGAGCAGACAGGGACTTATTTTCTGGAGGTGTTCCAGATTTTCAGTTTCCATCTGGCAGTATTTAGTGCTGTGATAAGGCAAGAGGAAGTTTCCAGCTGCAACACAAGAGCGCACCACATTTGACACGAAAGACCTGCAAGTCAGACAAACAGTCAAATCAAAATCCTTAGGATCTGAACAAGGACAGATGCATTTTTAAATGCATCTAAATGGCACTCATGCCTGTATACACAAACACGCTCAATTTAAATAACAGCAAATTAGGAGCCCGTGACTGAAAATGTGGTCCAGCTGGGAAGAACAGAAGATTTGTTCTTACTGTTTTGTGTCCTTCTGAAGCACAAGGTGGTTTAGCTTAAGCTGAGACTTGCTATGTACAGGTTTACAGTAAGCCAGTTGGGATTTTTCATTCTTCAGGCCAGCTACCACCAATGATGCTTGGTGCTCCAGCATTCACAAACCCCACGTCCGTTGTAGGGAAGAAGCAGGCGGCACGTGGGGACTCAGCCATGGCTGGGATTCCTCCAGGGCCCAAGACCTGCCTCCCACCTAACATACACCATGGCTCAAACAAAAGCAAATGACCTCCTTCACAAGGGTCTGAATGCTTTATTGAGCCCAGGAACCCTGCCGAGTGGGACTGTGATGGTGCAACCCCAGGGTGTGGGTCTGTCACTCCCCATTTGCAAACACAGCTGGTGTGGAATGGAGGTGAAGGAGGGCAAGAAGATGCCCCCTGGGATTTGCAGCCTTCGAGTCAACTGCTGCCTTAGTGAGCAACCGGCATCACAAGCTCTGAAACATGTGAACGTACAGCCCTGTGCTGCCAATCAATGCAAACAGTATCTGCTCTCTCCTGTTTGGTGAAATCACGCCAAGTCTGGCAGGGTGGGAATGGCGACAGTGCAGCCAGCCCAGGCAGGCAGGTGTGGACGTGCAGTGATGGGAGGAATGAGTCTGAAGCCTTCTGCTGTAAGTAAAAATATATATTTCAGGAAACACAATGGCAGTGAAGTTGCAACAGATCTGGAACTGTGGAGTAACGGGAAGCATTTTTTTCATTTATTTAACTTTCCAGATTTTGTGGGGGTTCTGCCTGAATTAGTTAAAGCAAGACATTTCTCTGCTATTCTTAAAGCCATCACAGTCAATTACAGAATGAGATTGGATCTCAGCAGAGAAGTTTTGTTTCTTTGGGATTCAGCAGCTAATGCTGAATGAAAGAAAAAGAGAAGCTTGTCTTGTGATGAAAGGACAAGGAAAAGAGCAATCACATAAGAAAACTAATGCCCAGACCTCTGAACAGCAAAGCAATTGCACGTGTCAAGTTCCCATAACATGATGGTGCCAGCTGAGGCTTATGTTAAAACAGTGCAATAAAATGAGATGTCTGAAGCCTCTGTCAGAAGAATGATGCTATCTCATTAATGGGATTACACAGAAAAATTGGAGGAATTTCAGTCAAGAGGAGTAAAACGATTAAGGATCAAAAGAGCATGACTCATGAAAGAAAGTAAAAACTGGGTACTTCGCTCTAGCCAGAAAAGCTTATGTCTCCAAACCGTGGAACCTCAGTGGTACCAGCAACACCCCAGCATCTCCCCCACTTATGCCTGGAATAACAGTGATGCATCAGACTCCATAGAGCGAAAACTCATGTTATAAAATACTGGCTTTGTTATGGCAACACTATTATCACTTCACTCAGCAAGAAACTAATAATCAGAGGGGAAAGAGGAGAGAAAGGCTAATTACCTAGAAATAGCTGGAGGATGTAAGCTCCCTTAGAGAAGAATATATTTAGTCAGGGGGAAAAAAATTTAAAAGATTGTGACTAGAGAGACTGGGTAAAATTGGAGCACTTCAGTTAACAACTACAAAGGATTTCTTAGCCATAGGAACAACATACGTGTGGAATCATCTTCCCAAGCAAAGTGCTGGAACTCACAATTGTTGAATTGATAAACAGAGGCTGGCCATGTCCCCAAAAACATCCCCGTAATGCTCTGGCACTGCAGGAGGTCAGTGGCTATTGACTGGCTAGTGGGGGAAGGGAAGAAAACAAAACTGGTACAGGCAGGAAAAGAGGAACATTTTGGCAGCAGATGTTCCCTAGTCACCACTACTATGATATATTGCATGAAAAATAAATGAATAAATAAAAAAGACCTCTAAATATAGAATGAGATTTTCCTCCCTGAGTGGTTCAACATCTCTCTGCAATCCGTCTTTTCAGTTCAAGGACTATAGGTTAAATAAAAAGGCTCATTTAAATTCTGCACACATTCACAGAGGTAAACTGATTTCAGAAAGCGTTATTATGTTTGAACTCTCTCTCACTAGGGGTGAAAACCAGATACTTTGTGAAACGTTTTTATGATAGCTAATATTCTCTAAAAATTCATTAGATGTCAACATAAAGGACAAAAGACATCAGCACAGAAGAGCAGATGCTACGTGCTACCATACAAAGCATATTAGGGTCACTTGCCCTGTGTTCCACCACATCAGCATAGGGCAGCACTGCTTCAATACCCAGCAATGGTCTTGTTTCTCAGCTATCGTGGCAGGCAAAAAGTCAAACAAAAATAACACTTCCCAACAAGAAACTTTGCTGAGGAAGTGCCAGACCTGGAGGTGTCAGAGCACAGCCCTTTATGACACACCCACAGCCCATGCCATGTGCACAGTATGCTACGAAAAGCAGGGGATTTCACCAGGAAGCAACTTATTTCAACCCCATTGCAGTCCCATCAGATCCTCCAACAAGACAACTGCTCAGGCAGAGTGTCCGTGTATGCGTGCACATATACACACAGGACAGAGCGTTATGACATTTACTTGCACTTTGGACCTTACCTGGCACTTGCAGCATCAGGGAATGGCTCTTCTACAGCTGATGCTTTACAGAGCAGAGGAGGCTCAAACCCAGTTCTCTCTGTTTTTGGAGACCCTTAAGGGTATGTGGGTTCTCCACACGACCAACACCTGAGGCAGGCAAAGTAGACTTGGCTGCTGAGCCCCAAAGGGCAGCACAGGCCAAACTGTGACCTGGCTCAGGCTGCCTGTTTGTGAGGTGAGGCAAGCTCTGCCATGACGCTAGACAGCTCCAACACAAGATACACACAGAGTAGATTCGTTTGCTTTTTTTATATGGTTTCTTTCCACAGAAGAATGCACTCGGAGCTCTTAAGCCATTAAACTTTAAAGCAGCAGAGCTTTTTCAGAAGCTGCTTTGATGTAAGTAGGCAAATTCATGTTCTTTCTTAACCAAATGATGATCTAACTGCTCCCCAACTTTTTTTTATAACCAACCTTGAGTTTTAACCTGCAACCCTATTTCAGTAGTTTTATACCTCTGATACTACAGCTTGCTAAATGCAAATACACAGCACTTGGCTCTTCATCTCCCACCTCAGCACTAGCACTTACAGAAAGCAACTGCTGTGTTTCCAGCAAGTAACATTCCTGGGAGGCTGTCAAGAATTCTCTATTTGTGTTGTGCTACACACCTCCACCACATTTTTCACTGAAGCCCAGAATTTTTCAGAAACCCCCTAATGACATTTTTGATTTAGAAACCTTATGGTAATAGTGGTAGTTAATGGGGTTTCCAGAACAATGACCACGTTGGTTACTTTGGGCTCTTTAGATTCCTCTTACATATATAGGACAATTCCACAGTGGTCTCACTCCTTAAGTTTTTGCTTGCAAGTACCTTGCATCCAGTGTGAGTCCGGGTCTTCATGAGGGGTGTTGTGGTACACAGCTCAATGGCTTCTGGTTCGTGGAAGATCACTGTTGGGAGAGGCTCCTTCCGAAGAGTTAGGACATTCAACTTGGTCTTTAACATGGTCTGAAAGTGCTGAACAGAGAAACAAAAGCAATTATATTGCGTTCTGGTGCAGAAAAATGAGAGATAATAGTTGGACCTGTCTGCATGTTTTGCTTGCTATTCAATGCCTTGGAAGTTTCCATGGGGAGAGTGAAGAAGCTTTATAACTTAACAAAGTGAATATCCGTTATTATTATTAGCAGTGTGGAGGCTGTTTTTTATTAAAAGGATATACACACACAAAATGAGACGATTTAGCCATTTTGAGCAGAGAAAACATTTCCAAATTTGCCAAATTAACATGAAGATCTACATATGTCCCAAAAAGGGTCTATATTCAACCTCTAATCATTCCCAGGCACATTATAAAAATTGCTCTTAGACCCAGTTCCACTACTAATGACAATATGAAGGAAAGAACAGGTGATCAAAGACCATTCAAAGAACCACTGTTTCAACCTTTCTTGTTTTCTATCATCTGTACTTAAATGTCATCCCACTGAGGCTAGAAGTTACCATTCCTGCCAAGCTGATTCCTCATCAGTTTGCCTTTAGCCTATGAATTTTAAGTCATCCTGCTTTGTAAGCAGTTGTTCCCATAGTCTCCAATGTAAATGCCACTACAAGCACATAACAAATGGATGTCATCAAAAACTTGCCACTTGCTACAACAAACAAGAAAATTTCCCAGACTTGGAAGAGGAACTAGCCAAGTGAACATTAACACTGTTGAACTAAAAGTTTCTCAGTAATTGCTTAAGGGAAGAAAGCCAATCCATGAAAAGTTTCTAAATCAATTTTGGAGAATCAGAAGAGTCAGATTTTTTTTTCAATTTTTAGATGTTTCTTTGAACTGACCTTGATTTGAGAAACTAAGTATTTTTGCTTGCTAAAATGTATCTAAAGGGTAAACTATGCAGATACGAAACAAATTAATGTCATATTCCAGCTAGAAATATACTACAGTTCTGTCTGAAGAAATATCCATTTGTTAAAGCTTCATAACTTGACTCTTACAAATCAGCAGTTATTAGACATGTGCAATGTCTCCGTTTTTTTTTATTATTATTATTTTTATCAAAACCAAACAGTATGCTCTGTCTTTTGATGGGAGATTCTTAATTTGGTTTGCAACCACTCCTTTTGTCTGCCTCCCCTTCACCTCTGTAAGGCAGAGGAACAGTACGGGGTCTGGTCTGCAGAAAGAGAGTCACTAAGTGATTTCCCAGAACCATAGAAGAAGGCTTTATCAGAGCTAGAAATTTAACTCAGGTCCTTGCTCTTCAGTCCTGTGCTTTAGGTGAGGAGAGTGCTTACTAAATATTTTATTTATACACAAGGGATGAATCCAACCATTTGGATTTTACGATGTTTTCATACAGATTTTTGTGGATTCAAGTTTTCCATTGAAAATTCACAAGAGCTTCTTGGAAATAAACCTCCTATGTAATTCATAAATACTTTATCATTAGCTAACAGAAAGCCTGTTAAAACAATATACTTCTGAAACAATTTAATCCTTACCTCATCAGTGTCTGTATCTAATAATTGTTACGATCCTAGATCTACAGCTTTTTCAACACTCTTGTAAGCATATTCAGGGCACAAACACTAACAGCCTGTGAAAATAATACTTGCTTTCCTACCTCACGCATGAAGTTACAGCCTGTTACAATAATACTTCAGAGCCTCTGTGCAGTTTATGCAAGCGTTCAAGTTTCCATTCCAGTGAAAAAATCTACTCATACTATTTTTCATCTGGCTCATATTACGTGTTATCCCATTCACTCTCCCAAACACATCTCCGGCAAAAAAAAAGCACTCTGTTTAAGATGATTATACATTGAAGAATATTCTTTGACACATGTTTCTGAAGATAACAGTGCTCTTTGCCAGCCAGGATTACTGAACTCATGGAGAGAACCTATTTCATTTCACCTTTCAGTTCCGATTAGCAGCCTTTTGTTTGGAGTTTCCTAGGCTTCTCTGGCAAAGCTGTTAGCAGAGGCCAGACAACAGCTTGCCAGCCCCAAAGAGCATAAAGCCAGCTCAGTCTGAGATCCTGGGTTTGATGGAGCACTGCTGATTACCAACCACAGCACTGGGCCTACTGGGCCCGCTGAGCCCGTCAAGTAACTGCTGTCTCCTACAACTGCAATGGCTTGTACTGCTCTTATATACAGGCTCTAGATCGGCTAACTAGCTGCGGAAATTGTACTTCTGGAGAAAACATGTAGAAAGGAGAGCGTGCTGAAGGCTGGTTGTGAGGGCTGGGATGACCCCGGCCTGGGACTGGTCCTCAGGAGCGCCACAGCACTTCTCCCCTCCCAGCACGCTGGAAGAGCTGCGTTTGCATTGATGAGCTGTTTACAGAGGTTCTTTAATAAAGAACACTGCTTCCATTAGATATTCAACAGACGAAAAACCTCCATTTGGCTCCAGAGCACTGAGCTGGTTCTTTGGTATTGTGCCTCTCCTCTGCTAGCATCTCTATCAACTTCAGTGGGACTACCAACAACGTTTTGCTTGCAAAATTTGACCAAATGAGGAAAGATGTGACAATAAACTACTTTTTTTTTCATGTTTTAACAGCCACATACACAGTCTTAAACAAGGAAAAGCCTACTCTCCACCTTACAAAGGCAATTCAATACTTGCATGAGCAGCAAGTTGGAGTGGTTGAATGCCAAAAACACTAGAGCACAATTGGCAGCAGATAGATAACTAGTTGCCAGAGAAATGCAGGACCGACTGGGGGTGGACACAGAAATATCCTTTTGCTTTGGACTGTGTGGCTGGTGCAGACAATGCTGTACTCCCTGTGCACAGGTCGTACTTTGGTTGCCATAAGAAAATCAAGACTCTGCCAGCAAGACATCATGCAGTGAGACCCCAAATAAGCAAGTTATTTAAACACGTGCCTAACTTTCACTATGTGAGCAGTCCCAGTAAAGCACACGTGGGTAGTCAATGGTTTTATTCATGTGCTTTAAGCCAAGAACAGAATAAAGTGCTTCGCTGAATCCATTTCTTAGTTTCCACTCCAAACTGGCATCTCCTCCGGAAACTGTTGGCAAATGCTGACATATAACAGTAGCCAATGTATTTTTTGAGTAAAAAGCATTAGCTCTCCACTGCTGTGAACCCAAAATATTTCTTTAAAGTGCTTTAAGTTCACAAAGTTCTTGAAAAGCATGACTTTGGCAATTCAGTAAATAAAGGTTCAGAGAACATTATAGCATTCACATTCTATGTGCCAGAACCACTAGCTTCACTTGGTAGCTCTTAAACTGAACGTCAAAAGAAGAGATTCTTAACTGGCACGAATATATCAGCTCGCAACTGCACATCATTCTTTATCCATTTAGATGGTGCTACTGATACAGACTTTATGTTCGAAAGAAGTGTGAGCAGCAACGTAGCAATAAGAAATTGGCAGCAAGTTTTGAAATTCTTTGAGCAAACAAAATAGCTGAATTGCCAAAGAAAGGATCAGAGCTGTAATTAGCATTGTATTTTTCCTACTTGCTGAACATAAAACCATTCAGCGTGAAATTTAAGTAAAGACCCTACTAATATTGAAAATTTATCTTAATACAAAACTATGGTTTTGCTTATTCAGCTACTCAAGTTCCATCATTTTGTTTTGCTTAGTTACCAGTACTAATGGCATCATTTCCCCCTATAGAAGAAAATGGGACAGTGTACAACTGGTAACCCAAACCCTTAGCAGGCCATGATTGTCACTACAGAGGTATGAAAGATTCTTTCCTCCTTGGTAAGTGCTCCGTATTGCAGTGAAAATTTCATTATGACTAACTCTCCTAGCTACATGTTAATTCAATGTAAGAATCAAGTACTTCTGAATAGTTTCAATATATTTTATCAACTCAACATTCATGTTTTAGCTCTAGAATAACTATTTTACAACATTCAATTTGCAAATTTTAGGTTACTATGCATTTAGTCCAAGCTTAATTTCTGTTGCTGTTAAAAAAAATTAACAGCGCTTTGGTTTAATTTGTCAGCAAAAATATGGCCTTTTCCACAACCCAGGCCAAATGGCTTGGAGAAAACTATGATACTATACAATTAAATGTGTCTTTGAGGAGAAAAGTAGGCACTGACAGTCTGTAATAACAATGCTTAATGCTTCTGCACAGCTCTTCATTTTTAGGTCATAACTAAACAGCCGCTGTTGTTTACAATATTGAGTACTCAGTAGCCAAGACTGGGCTAGTAGATCCTTTTATTCCCTACCAGGTGACAGAAATAAAACAAACTCCAATAAATACAACTAAGAAAGTATTATATGTTGCATGTGCATATATATATATGAGTCACAAAAAATGGGACCATAACTCATTGTAATCTGTAATGCAGCAAAAATGGACTCGGTTTACAGGCTATACAGGTTGTGACACAGTGAGCGTAACAAAGCTTTCAGACCCATAGCCCTCAGCCCCCATTATGTCCTAACATCAGTGTTATAACCAACATTCAGCTGCATCAGCTCATCTGGAAATGTGATACTTCCTATCTTTTGCCAAATTTTGCCAAAGACACACATTGAATGAACAGTATTACAAACCCCAAACTGGTAGGGTGTTAACATGTGTTAAAAGCCTCTGAAATAGGGATATGCCAAAATGAGAAGCAAAACTCAATCTTCTACAGCACCTACAAGAAAACTGCCAGATGAAATCCACATTAGAGAAATAGCAAAAGATCAGTCACTGGGAAGAGTCAAAAATAACCTCTATGATGTACTACCTTGTGCAAGCACTTCTTCTATCTATGAAATTCATTTAGTTCTGGCATGAAACCCAAACTGTTCAACAGCATCCCACAGCAACAGCAGCCTAGGAGAACAAGGGCAAAACCAAATGCAATGAACTGCAAAAGAATTTTGGTAAGTCCAAATGTTCTTTTTCCCTTCTCTCAGTGGAATTTGACTACTGAAGTATCCAGTCCATATGTACAACAGACTCCACTATCTTACTCATAGATAAAGGAGATGAAAACACAATCGTCCTTTAGCAGTACGCTTATCCCATCACTGACGCAAGCAGAGCCATGACCCAAGGAATACCCCACCCCAAGCTCTATATTTTCGGCAAGAAAAGAAGAATTCAGATACAGTTCATATGAAAACTTAGCCATTTCAAGTCTTTGTTTTATTTAAAGCAAATGCAATCCAGTACAGATAAATGTCAAATCTGATCCATCTCTTGTTAAACAAATACTGGTGATACACTTTAAATGTTTCTTTCCTCTTCCCCATGTTAAACTTCACTGTGCAGTATTTATTTATCCTGTACTAGCAGTTCATATAAACATTGTACTGAACACTACAATGAAACCCTCCACAAAGGGGATGGAAGCGCTTATCAAAGTTAGAAATCATCCCATCAGCAGCCTGCTCTACAGCACAGCACTGATCGGCATGCACAAATCCAAGATCCTGTCACAGGTCTTTACACTCAGGCAGATCTGGCCTGGATAACCTGTTTGAAACTGATCTAAATCCAGAAATTTGGTGGTTATTTCGAGCGTATCCCTTCCAGTATCTTAGGAGAACTGGATTTCGCCAGCCTATCAAACCAAATCCATCCAATCCCTTACAGATAACAAATGCTATTTAGGTTAAAGAACACGAGGATACGATGGGCACGAGGATATGATGGACTCACCTTCAGGGACCCTGGGACACAGTTTGGAAGCCCAGGAGCTCAGGCAGCCCATGGTGCGACTCAGCATGCCCGCACCGAGGGCATGGCATCTCCCAGGGGTCCAGGGGCAAAGCACCTGGCAAACATCGTGTCACAAAGAGACACCCTGCGTGGTCACGCACCAGAAACTGAAAGACTGCAAGCCACCACGTCCCCCACTTGTGTCCCCTGGTCCTACCACCCCCCACCAAACAGCCTGGAGGAGAGACGGGGCAGCAGGGAGCACTTTGGCACAGAAAAGAGTAATCTGCAGCTGCTGGGGTGTGCCCCAACCTGTGTGACAGGACACCAAGCAGAAGACAGCATCAAAGCAAGCAAGGCCTGAGACTGGAGAGAGGGAAGTGGCAGGAGAGCAGTAGCCAGCATCACGCAGGCGCTGCTGCCTGCTGCCAGGCACAAAGACTTCTCCTGGGCCTCTCCTGTATTTGGTGAACACAACAAGGAGGTCAACGTTAAAGGTCAGATGGAGGAACCCATAATATACAGAAAAAATGGGTAGGTGAAGTGAAAAGGGACATAGGGCTGTAGACAGAAAAGCAGGATAAGGACACAAGCCCAGGTGCAGGGTATGGTACAGAGCAAGCCAAATTCAGCCAAGTGTTAAAAATCCTTTCAGCAAAGATGCTGCTGCATGCAAGCGCAGAGAGTTATTCCACCCCACTGCAATACCAGCTTCTTGGGGAATATTCTGCTTCCTGCTGTGACAGAACAAAGCCCTTAAGAAATCCACAACTACGAAGATTCCATTAAAAATAAAAATAAAAAACTTGCACAGCCTATCTATACCCCTGATCACCCAGCTGCATGTGTGATGATGCTCACATTGCCTTGTTTTCTTACAAGTTTGAAGAACTTCTGTTTCCTCACAATTTAATTCATGTGAAACGTTTTGTTCTCAGACCCTGTGTACTTTGAGTTTGCTCTGGCTAGGTTCCTCCATCCTGTTGCCAAGCTTATGCGATTCCGATCAGCAGGATTGCTGCCCAAACAAAACACAGTCCCAGATACAAACACCCTCCAAACTGCAGGGAACTTCAGAGCCAGATGAGAATTTCATGACTGATCCTCTAACATCTCTCTACACTCAGCCAAACCAAACCCCCCGACCTCAGCAAATCTGAATACCCACGATGTTCAGCGACCACGCTCCCCGTTTAGCTGTAAACGCTAAAAAACTTAAGTCCCACTATAGAGATCGACACCGGAGTAATAAAGAGTCAATATCTCAGAACACTAGTAAGCGGGAAAATACAATTAGAAATCCTTAAAGTGTCAGTGGAAGAGGTAAAAGAAACCATAGCACTGCAATAGCTTTTTTGATTATGTTTTTTTTAACATTACAGTACCTAAGTTCCCAGTCCATTATTTCAGTGGAAATTAGGCATGTGGACTGAAGATGTGCAACTAACTACATCTAGTTGGATTTGGGCTTTGACAGTTTATTGTTTTACTGATAAATGTAAAATAGATTTTGAAATGTGTTGCTACGTTCAGAAGTCAAAGAAAACCTGCCTGGGAAACATGGCCCCCATGCACAGCACTAAAGGAAATTAAAGTCATCCTCTTTATCTGCTGTTCATCTTCTCATCACCAGAGCAGCAGTACCTCCCCAAGAGCACTGTGACCACATGCAAGCCTGGATTTTTAACTAGATTACATTTCCAAAAGTACCAGTATGCCAGAATTTCTCCACGCAAAGCCAGGTATTTATCAGCCCCTGCACTTCTCAGCCCAAATGGGAACCAGAACACAGGCCCAGGAGAAGACTAAAGATGCTTTTTGTTGGTTTGTTGTTGTCGTTGTTTTTAAAAGGAAAAAAAAGAAACGAAAGAGTTGATAAAATTAAATAGGAACTGACAAGAAATGAAAGAACAAAATAGGACATGCAACGGCATAGATATGTCAAGTCCATTCACTTCGATTTTGAGCTTGACCCCTTAGCTGCTTTCCAACATATTTTTCCCCTACCATGAGTTTCCAGTGGATGTATTATTTGGTATAGTTGGCCCAATATTAAAACAATGGAATCCTGCAGCATGAAGGCGGTTGTTGCTTTTTCAATTTGCTCTTGGAGGCTTTCCAATAATTTCTGTGTCAGAGGATGCTTTAAAACATTCTTTCTCCTCACTCTGAGCCTGGCAAAGCGAGATCATCTTGTACAATACCTGCCAGACAGCCACTGCATTCCCCAACACAGCTCTTCCAAAAACAACAACAAAAAAGCATTTCAGTCACTTTCACTCTTCTCCTTCACTTTTTGCAATAAATCGACAACTTGTTAGGCAGTTCCGTAGTTCACTGATCTCCCTCTTGCCTTTCTGGGACTCGTTTTCTGAGACAGGGCTAAGGACTGGATGACAGAGGTGTCTGCTACAAACAGGGAATTTGCTCTGATTTATTTGCTAGGTACGCGCATGTTTGCTAACACTGCAGAAAAAAAGCATCCAAATTATTGCCAAAATTCTTGGATAAATACGAACCAAATGAACTTTTGTAGCAAGTCTATTAATTCTTGTATTTACAGCTATGAGATAGAGATACAATCCTAATGATATAATACAATGGTAATACATTCCTTTCTCTAAAGCTGTCTATTTTATCACTGATTCCTGGTTACTCTTTTATTCTGTTTTCGAGAAATGACTTCTGTGGGTCTGACACAGTCCCCAGACTAAAGCCTGGCATTCCCGAAGGTCTCAGAATAGGGGTCCTCCTGCTTCCCAGGGATGTAAGCCATCTCCAAGTGAACAGACCTGCTCCTTCAGCAAGTCACCCTCCTTTTTGGAAAGCCTCTGTCATGGTGCATCCCCCCAAGCCTTGCAGAAGACAAAGGAAGAAGCTTGATGGCTTTAGCCTCCTCTCTCTCCACACATCCCCACGAGTGCCGTCAGGACATGCTCCAGGGCATACCCAGGGGAACCATGTCTGGCCAGCACTGCTGTCCCATCACACACACACACGTCCCCTCTGGCCAGCCCTACGCTCACAGGCCTTTCATCTCCTCTGCACTATTAATCCTTTCTCACTACCGTCAGCAAATTATTCAGCAGGGAGGACCTCCACAAGGATTCACAGCGATACAAACCTTTGGGGCTGATGATGCAGAATACAGATAAAACTTGGGTCCCACTGCAGTGCAAATGCATAACCCCTGTCCCCAGGAGATTTCACACAGTAGGTCTTCTCACTTCTTAAAGCCATGAATAAGAGCAGCACACCAGAGAGCCTATGTCAGGAATAAGGGAGTCTACAGAAAATGATCAAAAATACCCTTCCACTAAGTGTCTCATTAATTCAGCAAAGCTTTAGAATTGGATAACTGACAGCATTTGCACCAAGAAACCTTTACAAAAGGAAATCAAACCAACTCATTTACATTCCTGTTTCTCCTGCAACTACCTTACTGGTTGAGTTAAGCCAAAACAGACAGATGCAAAATTACTCTGCTTTTTGCAGCACAAAATGATTCAAGTGAAGTGGCTGAGAGCAGCGCTCCCCTTGCCTGGTGCCCACCTATGGCAGCCACAGGCAGGACAGCCCTCTCACAGCCACAGGCTCCAGATGTAAAGGCTGGATCTGCATGGCATTTTCAAGGTTTTCCAAAAGTAGTTAATGTTTCCTGATGTTTCCACTTTTCTGATTTTCAAAGGCCAAGTCCTTAGTGCTTGATGAGAAGGGAGATTAAGCTCCCGAGTCTCCCAATGTAAGCACCCAGCTTCCCTGTAAAACCTCAGTTTCTTCTTTAATTGTCAAAGTTCAGATATTTTTGCAGAAGCCTAACTAAACCCTCTGCTGAGTATTAAGTTTCAAAATGCTAGTGATTATACTTATATACATGTCTACAGTTCTTAGAACAACAGCAACAAAAAAAAAAAACAGAAAAGAAATAAAATATGCACCAAGAGATTCAACCAAAAGCCCTTATCCCCCCAAGGCATGGTTAATATACTATCTGCAAATACATACGGGACCAATTAAACAGAGCTAACTCCTCACACAGGCACTGCAGCATCACTCTGGAGGAATCCACAATTGATTAAACAAACTCCAGTAATTCCATTCTGGAAACACGTACTCATTCACAACTAAATCCCAGACTTTAGGAATCCCATATGCCATGCAAAAACTTTCCCTGCTTCCACAGAAATCCAGGGCAAAACAGATATGAAGTCCAACGGGAAATGCACCAGACCCCTTTTTGCTGCTGCTTTACATGTGCTACTACATTTACCTACACGTAGCATTACTACTCCCTTGTACAGCAGTAACTAGACGCTGCTATTTCAGTCCTGTAATTCAGCATCACCAATGCAATGAAGCACATTGACTGATGGAAATATTAAACTGTTTAGGTGCATTAAATGTAAGAGCTCAAAACTATCCCAGTGTTCCCTTCCAGCAAGACTGGCATAACTTAAGACCTCAGGCCTGCATAAGGGCCGTCGTTCAACCTCTTACATTGGGAAGACAGATTCCTCTTTTTCTGAGAAGTATACTCTCACTTTTGCCCGATCTGCTCCAAGTTTTGACTGACACAGCAATGACTGGCAAGTTTTCCATGCAGAAAACATCTGCAAAATAAACAACCCTGCACATCAGCAGACAAGCAGAATAGGAAAATCATTCTTCTCAGCACATCCCCATCCTTCCTCACCCCACCCCTACAACTGATGGCCACCTTAAACATGATCCTTTCTCAGGCACCTTACAACTTAAATTTTATTTTGCATCCAAAAAAAGCCAGTCAGCTTTGAGAGTTTGGGCTCAGCTTCAAGCAGTGAAGTTGCAGGAGACACGGGAATGTAGATGAGTGAGGTTCATTTTCCTTTTTAAATGTTTCCTGGTGCAAACCCTGCCAATTATCACAAACAAAACTTTAACGCATTTCAGGCTTGTGGGAAATGAAATAATACAGAACATCAACAACCAAGGAAAAGGGCCTGGGCTTTTAAAGCTCTGAGCTTCCCTAGATGCAGATTTAACATACGCTCCTGTAATATAAGACAATGGAAGTATTCCGAATGCCCAAGACACTTCCAGTCTCCAATGTACGTGTGTTGGGCAGCTAGTTAAACAGATGTGAAAGAACCAGGAAAATTAAAATAAATGAACTGCCTGCCCAGCATTTCCCTACTGCCTTCTTCCCTTGCCCCATTCAATTTAACTTACAGGCATTACTGATGCAGTTATTCCAGCATCCCTCAAAATGCACAGAGCTCTAATTCTACGGGAAATGTTAACAAGGTGGATTTTATCAAACTCAGTGCATCTGAAATCTAAATTATTTACCCTGAAAGACAAGGGAGGGAAAGAATTTAGGTGTCTCTGATAAAAAATTGAAGTTTTGAATCTTGTGAGTACCAATTAGTCATTCTTCTGGGGGGAAAAAAAAATAAGACACTAATTTTAATCAAAAAAGACATGTATTTGGCTGAAAAAAAGCAAACTCTGATGTAAAATGTTTGAGCAGCTCTACATACTCAGTCCTCTATAATTATAACAAGATTGCTAAAAATTCCATTTTCACAAACACCACTGCCACAAATAAATAATTGCCAAAATAAATCCAGTAGATTGCCATGCAGAAATGTGTCTTCTACAGCTTAACTTGTGATAATGCTTTTTATAGCATGTCTCTCTGCTCAGATTTGCAGCTTTTATTTGCATTCTGACCACTAAGCCCAAGGGTTATCAATCACAGAATCCACTTTTTCTTATATTTGCAATTCTTCATGCTGCAGCCCTACTTCTGAACTGTGCTTATCTAAGCTATTTGCATGTATAATGGACATACAGTTCCTTCAAAAAAAAATCTCTGGGCCAAACTGATAAGCGATGTCAATGACGGTAATCTGGAGAAAAGAAAAAAAAATATAAAGCTGATGCTGGCCATTTACTGATATGGCAATAATCAGGTAGGCTGCAGATACGATGCAGGTGGATGCACACACACAAGGATTCAATGTGAACCTTCAGCACTGCTTCTGTGTGAGTCAGCCCCAGTCCTGCAACGGGAGAAGAATCCACAAGGGACTTTTGAAGGGACTCCAGCAAGTCTCCTGGCCTCTTCCACAAACATTACTAGGAAGAGTAACTGTCTAGCTCATAGCATCTTGGAAAGGAAAGATAATTTACACAGCGCTTAGAGCAAACACCAGCTAGTATCATGAGGTCCAACTCCTCTGACGGAGGGCCATCAACAGAAGAGAACCTCAGTGCAGAGCTTGTCGGATAAGCTCTATGGCACACAGAGAATAATGCAACAGCCATGCAAGACCTCATCACCACTCACTGCCAACTGGTTGTTCATTGCAGCTGCCGAGATCCCCAAGACTGCACTACAAAGCTTTCTCTGCCTACATGCTGTTCATGAACATGCAGCACTCAGCGCCTCAGACAGGCACAGAATAAGGTTTTGCCTTCGGTATGCACTTGGGAAAGTCTGCAGGAGGTCAGAGTCCAGTGCTCGAGATGGGTATTTCTCTTCCTGAGGGCTGATTCCAAGCTAGATGTCAGAGGTTTGTCTTCTTGCATTCCAAGTTTTACCATTATTTAAAGGAAAGTCTGTAAAAGTGTTGGTGCTGATGGAATGTTACTTTGGAGACCACCACAACTAAAGCACTGGCATTCAAAACAAATAAACAAATACATCTATGTCAATTCAGTCCAGAAGCAAATCTTGAAACAGAAAAACCCAGAAGTGGAAAGTCTGGGTGAGCTGCTAGTCGCAGTCACAGACTTTGAGAGGGCACTTGAACTCCACATCACTCAATCACCACCAGTTCCCCTCCAATATACTGACCTTTAACCCAGCTATGCTATTTTGAGGCTTGGGAGACTTCAGGAGCGGAAGGTATCCTTGTGTGATTTTTATTTTATTTCAGATCCCAGGTTCTCTGTCCGGAACAGATTTTCAGATGACATTAGAAAAGCCTCAGAAATAACATCAGTAAAGTTTTGCATGCACAGCTATTTGCACAAGGCAAATCTACCGTTTTACAAGACAATCAGATAGATAAACATCTGTCTGCTCCATTCCGAGCAGCTGATGAGAGCAGGGGACCTTTGATCATTCGACAAAGCCTGTTCCCTCTTGGGTGCAATCCAGCAACCACCATAACAGAAATGTTTCAAGTTTTGTTTTTTCACATCTTTAAGTGCTGGTTGGGTACCATAAGCAGCTCAGTGTCATCCACACTACAAAGAGCACAACAGGGAAAATCAGAGGTTGAAGAGCTACATCATCTCCCCGCAGAAACACAAACACAAACTAACAAAATTTTCTGTTGTTCAAGGCAGGCAGGCATATGCAGTGCTTATCCATAAGGCATGGCCATATCTTTTGACTGTTTCACAATGAAAAAGCTAAACAACAAGTACATCTGCTTAACCGCTGAATTTTAAAAATAATTATTTGTAGAAATAAAGATTAGATATCATCTGATGACCATGGTACTCCATGCAGTGTGCCATCCCTTGTATAAATAGGGAACCAGCTTCAACCCGCACATGAAACAGGGCTGTGGCTGTAATCTATTTTCCCTGTAGCATCTGTAGAAAAGTGATTAGTTCCAACTCCTGCCCTATGACATGAGCATTTCCACTTTCATGTTTTATCACCACTGCAGTTAGAAATTAACAGGCTCTGGTGACTATCACTGATATTCCCAACCCAACGGAATAAAGCTGTTCCTAAAGCAGATTTGGGATTGCCTTTTCTGCTTACACAGTAGACAAATTGCAACTGCAGTTTACTGTTATGCTGCCAATATTTAATAGTGTTTAATGGTGCGGTATGGGTCTGAGCGAGGACAGGGCACAAGCATCCATATGGAGAACAATTAGTGCATCAGCTCCACCACAGCCTCCCTGCATGCCCTCCTGCCTGCCTGTGCACTGCTGTACTGGAGAACGGGAGCAAAATGAAGCTCGCAGGCTATTTATTTGCTGAATTACCAGCTCAGACCAGACGATTCTGGGGAAGGGAGGGTAGACAATTCTGAAAGCAGCGCAAGCAATGAACACGCCATGGCAGAAATAGCGCTCACAGGACGCGGGGACAAATCTCAGCGGTTGCACATCAGCAGCTCCGGCCGCCTGCCCCGGGCCCTATAAAGCACTCCTGGGTGTCGCTGCCTGTACTGGGTTAGGCTGCAGCCAGCCTGGCTGCCCACCATGGCTGCTTCATCATCCTCAGCTGTCACAGAGGAGGGTATCTTCCCATTTATTCAGATGTGCGTACGCACACACAGCAGAAGGAGCGAGCAATGCTCGGCTCATTTTCCCCCAGCCCATTCGGTTTGGAAGAGATCCTTCTCCATTTCAGTGCCTGATGTGTTCTGGCCTCAGCCGCTTTTCCGTTTGGCACGCAATCAAACCGTATTTAGAGGAAATCCAATTCTTCTATAAAAGTTGCATCTCAATAAATTGTCTTACCTCCCTTCCCTACCCATGTTCAAAGGGAGAGAGTACTGCAAGTCTCCCAAAGCCGTTCCCATTTGAACATTGCTTCCCACGTGTACCTTTCAACTCCCAAAACTGCACTCAGTATGAAAAAAAGCACAGCAAAGAAGCAAAGCTGTCTTCCTGTATTATATTCACATAATAATCATAAGCAATTTCTCAGAGAAGTCCTCCAGGCACAGTTTTAATGTTAAAGCAATTCTTGCTCCATTTTAACCATCCAGTGATACAGAGCTGATAGCCCAGCTCATTAAAAAGTACAAGACGCCGTTTCAATAAATGCCATAATTTCTTGGGCAGAGTTTAGACACACTCCACAGAACAGCCCGGCTGTTCAAACCCAGCACTTGAGCCCCTAGGCTTTGGGCTCAGGTGCCCATATTTCATCAGGAAATTCAGGTGGTTCTTCTGCTAAACCAGGTGCTACACCCAAGTGAGACACTGCAAATCCACTGTACATTCCCAATCTCCAGCAACTCTGCAAACATCACACTGCTCTGCTTAAGGCCTCCTTTTTTTTTTTTTTGAGGAAAAAGGAAAAAAAAAACAGCTATTTTTAAAATAAAGCCTACTAGAAGGAGATTAACTATCCTTAAAAAAATACTTGACAGCCTCTTTGCATGTTATTGAGTGGCCCATACATATGGCAGATGAGTGCGGTAGAAGATGATAATGCATAATGATAAATAAACACTTCTGTTTAAAATCCATAAGCCTACTTATGACTAGCTTGAGACATACAAGTTATCTACAGCTTACGCAGTTCAAGAATCCTCTGCTTTCAAAATGTCCATTCAGCAGCCCTGCCAGATATTGTTTCACAATACTACAGGCTCACTTATTCATAAACAAATCATTAACATTCTTGACATAAATCCATAGTGTACAACAAATCCCAGCTATGATAATGTTTTACTACATTTGCTGTGCCCATCATGAATGGGAGTTCTGTTTTCACCAAAGAAAAAAAACAGCCTCAACAAATAAAAGGCAAATTATTCGCTGCGAGAAAACCGCCAGGATGAAATGCCTATGCACAAATTACGAACTAATTATCAAGTCCATATAGTAATAAACCTTGTGTTCAGTTAGTGAACCTGGATGTCACGATTTACGCAAGAAATCTTCCTGCTAGGACCGTAATAAATAAAACCCTGATAGCTAAATACAGAATGGCAGACTTTTAGAATTTTGTCAGCTGCAAGGAAAACCTTTTACACGTTCCCATTTCTCCAAACACAGGCACAAAAATCATCTGAAAAGATCCATCCGAATCCCTCCAGCATTCACGCATTGCTATGGGTTTATTGACAGCTCTGTACCAGAGGTTTTCAGCCAAGCCCTGAAATGATCATGGACCATTTTTATATGCATATATCAAAGCTTAAATTAGACTAATTAAAATGAACAGAATAGCTTAATGAACGCATCAGGACTAGGCTGCTTACTCTCGCTGAATAGCCTCTGCATAGATGGCAGCACAGAGCAGTGCTTTCAATCAGGGCTTCCCCAGCAAGAGTCTACGCATGGTCCAAAACCACAGCCACCACAGCAGCATCCCCACGGGGCGAGAAGGGCAGGGGTCCGAGGGATGGGATTTCCCGAGCGAGGCAGGTCTGCAGCACCTCCAGGGACCAGCCAAGTGGTCTGTCACCAGCAAAACCTCCGAAATCATGGAGTTAAATCCTCCACCACGTCCCTCAATTTGCTAACGCCTTCTGCACCTTATTTAAAGAATTAAACGCCTTCCTTAATGGCCATGTTTAAATAATTAGGAAAGATACTGGGAGATGGTTAAACTTTCCATTGATGCTCTTGGCAGATGAAAAGTACACTCTGAAGAACTGGATTTCTCTGTGGATTGATAAACAAAATGCAGACTGCTTTCTGTGTTGGCTGCCAGCTCAGCCCAATAAATAAAAGATGTTTTCAATTCCAGAAGAGATACATGTGCACCGAATGATTTAATATTTAGCAAAACCCAAATGCTATCCTGCAAGAAATTAGACTTCACTTAGTGCTCAGAGCACAGCCCTTTCGGCACAGGCGGCTGCTTGCTCGCAGTAAGTAAAAATATGCGCATGGCTGAAATGAGAGCTTTGTTATTTCTATAAAAGCGTGCAAGTATTTACTGTTACACTGCAGCATTTATTAGGAGCATGCCCCCTCTTTTTATTATTTTGATTGACATGGTTTTTCCATTTCCAGCTGGGTTTAGCTCCAGTTTTGTGATAACATAACGGCAGTGCACTCACGTGTCGATGCACAGAGCACGGCTAACTCGCAGTCTTCAGGCCTGAGCTGCTGGGTGACGGTCTGCAGCTCAGGAGAGCAAGTTTACAAGATATATTTATGGGTTTCGCTCTGTCTGTACCCAGCCTTCAAAACCATTTCAAACCTACTTTTGCCAAAAACCGACCAAGGTTATCTAGCCTAGCTTTTGGTATCACAGAGGTGACTAACCTTAATGGTTCTTTAACCCCACATCTCCTGAAGTTGTAACACATCTGTTAGTACAGAAACAGTCAGGACTGAAGGAGTGGCAGAACTGAAAAGTGGCAGCAGAACGGGCAGTCTGCATGAAGCAAAGCCCCAGCCCCTCTGTTCAAAACCTGAGCGCACTTGAGGACACGTGTGTTTGCCACCTTTGATTTCCTATTTTCTGGAAAAAGCAATATTGCAAATCCCAGCTTTCCTCTGCTGACTGGTGACAACACAAAAAACCTGCACTGTGCGAACCCACAGCCACACATCTCCTGGCACTCCTGCCAGTTGTTCACTAATCCAGCTCAGAAACTGAAAGAAACGACACTTAAGCTTCACAAAGCAAACGGCAAAAGCAATACCTGTCTGCTCTGGCTGGGCTCACCTCACCTATTTATCTCCTTCAATATGCCAATGCTAAATTTTGCACAGATCTAGTTCTCAAAAAACAAACAAACAAAAACACGAACCATCAAAAGCCAACCAGCCAAGCCACAAGCCTCGGGCCCCTGCTCCAGCAGCAAGGCTGTCCGCATTTTACCAGCGATTTCAGCGAGGAGCAGAGCCAAGCCTGAATCTTCAGATTACCCTTTGCAAAATCTCAGGATTGGTGCTACCAAAAGAAAAGAAAAGATCAAGCAGGTTGACTCAGACAAATTGTTATTTCTGTAACTATGTTTATTAACTCTGGGTACATAAAAGAGAGGAAAGCTTAAGCGGTGCTAGAAAAACACATATTGATGTTAACCACAATGGCAAACTAAAAGTATGCACCAAACCTTTCCTTCAGCCAGGAAATACTTTCAAGCTGTTTCTTTTACAGCTAGTCACTGGGTAGGAAATGCTTTTTAGACAGAAAAATATTTTCTTTTCCAGAAGCCTCTATAAAATCCATGCACAGAGTACATTCGGATGAGAATTAGTTACTTGTTTACTGCAGTAGTTCAATATACAGCTAGACCCAAACATCGACTAAACAACTTATTTCCTCTGGTAAGTGAAGAGTGGCCCTACTTAATGGTCAACACAAACAAAACAGTTTGATTTTAAGGAAAAGAAGAGGCCAAGCACTGGCAACACATCTGCTGACTGTAAAAAGCTGAACGGCGACATTAGAGTGTACAGGAGGATATCCCTCGTGTACTTTCCATTTTTTTCTACATGAAGATATTCCAGAATAAAATGTTACCAAATGCAATGAAATTGAGATGTTCTAATATATGAAAATAATGTCCTAAGCCCTGAGCTATTAATTCTGAAGTGCTGTGGGCTGTAGCTTATCATTATCATCTAGAAGCGAGGGATGGTTGTAACAGCCAATTTCATTTCTCCCCAGTGACTGAATCATGTGCTAGCTAAATCATTTATTAATGTCAAAGGCTGACATTTTTCAATTAAGATAATGAGATTCTGGAGGCTCTGGCCATCTGAACCCTGTTTGTGCACACTCGTTTGGCAATTAAAAAAAAAAAAAAAAAGGAAGCAGCCTGATAAACGGATTTTACTTAAAGTGAGTACTAAATACTAACAATTTAGCATTAATCCTAACACATACCTACAGCTACGTTCTGGGAATAAATATTTATACTTGTAACCACACAGTGTTAGGGGTTAACATGAGGTTAAAGAGATATTAATCAAAACATGCACATTAGAAATTGGAACTGCCTGAAATCATCTCGCCCCCCATTGCAGCTCCTCTGGTGAGGACCAAGCCTTTGTCCATCCAGCAGACAAACAGCATTTCAACATTGCCTGAAAGTTAAGTAAAATCAAGTCATCAAAACCACATGGTACCAGACAAGCTGGTCCAGATGTTACCAAGATCTGTCCAGACTCCACGTGCTCAGCTTTATTTTATTTTGCTTACAATTAGTTTCAAAGATATGATGATGAGCTAAAAAAAAAAAAAAAAAAAAAGTGTTCTCTTTGGAATTCCAGGTGTACAAAGCAGAACAGCATTAAACATTCGCTAGAGCAAACCCTGGGTCTGTATGTGGGGTCAGGTAACACACCCTGGACCAGCCAGCATGGGCAGCACATCACAGCACGGCATTCGCAGTGCACACTTGCTGCCACGACACTGTCAGCTCCCGCACACATCCATCAGGGTGGGCGAGAACTGGTGGCACACAGTGAACCAGAGCTCTCAGCCTCCCCTTTCAGACACGAGCCCATCCCCAGAGTCTCCTCCAAAGCCCACGGGAGTTTTTCCAAGCCCAATTCCCCACAGTGCCATGCACTGCCCAGGCAGCCCCTGCTCAGCTGGAGGCCTGCAGGACTTCAGCATCCCCGTACCACACTCGCAGGAGGGATGAGGTGGGACAAAGGCTGTGATACCAACGGTCAAGCATTGCCAATCACCCAGGCAAAGCAAGCTGCCTTAAAGAGTCGCCAGAACCGCTCCTCACCAGGGCACCACCACTGCGCAGCATAAAGGCTCCAGCACGCAGCCGCACCTTGGCACTGCCAGCACTGGCACCGCAATGACCTCCCTTCAGCAGGAAAAACTGACAATGCTAAGGAGGTGATGATACGCTTAAAAGCCATTCCTCCACCCCCAGGGAAGGATAACAGACGGACAAGCTGTGCGGTGTCACTGCTCCTGTTGCAGTCCCCCAGCGAGGTGCCTGCAGCCCCGCTCCCTCCCCAGCGCACCGATCCCATGGGTCACATTCAAGCTGGCACTGAAAGGAAGCCCTTACCTGCTCCACTAGCTGGACAGCACTAATAAAAGAATTCATATCTATAACACAACTATACTGCTGCCTGCTGACGCCTGCTAACTGGGGTGCTACAAAGATGCCAAGCTATTTTTTCTGGAAACTATTATGCAACCATAACCACTCCACTGTCTATAGCTCTGCAGCACACTTGCAACGATTAACAATGATCAGCTTCGTTATTCTTCAAACTCCCAGCACCCCTTCTCTATCTGTATGGGAAGTCACGTATAACACTGTAAGGCCTCGGACATTTTTGAAAGCAGATGTTTCAGTCTGATTTTGTTCGGGTATATGTTGAGTTGTAAAACTCAGGAGGCCAGATTTAAAAACTTCCCAGAAAGCATTTTAAAATAAAAATTAAATTAATTAATTAAATTTTAAAAACACCGGATAGATTTTGGAATTATAAGGAACAATATGACATCACTTTCCTATTGTGCTACATACGGATTTGAGAATAAGAAAATATTGGAAATGATGTTTTCCCCAGGATAAGACAGACTGCTCTCTAATTTCAACTCTGTAAGGACGGCTGCTGGATAAGAAACATTTTTTGTTGCTCCTGATAAATGCTGAAAAAAACAAAAACTGGAGTAGGCATTTTAAACCCTTTGAAGAAACAAACGTTACATTTTTTTGAGAAAACATGAAAATAAGAAAAGGAATAAGAGACAGACTGCATTCACAAACGAGAAATACACTTTTCAACCAAAATCTCAAAAACATCTGTTGAAGCCAGGCCACAGCCCACGGAAGGCTGGAGGCTGCAGCAGAAGGTGGCCGTGGGCACTGCAGGGCTCCAGGTTGGTGGCCAAGAGCCCAGGATGCTCCCAGCCTACGCCTGGGGACCCAGCATGGCACCCACGGGTCCTCTACCCGCACTCCCCTTACCCTCACAAAGGGAAGAAGCCGTGTGACCACCAGGTTTATTAATGCTTCCGTAAATATTTTGTAAAGTGCTTTTCTCCTCCACCCCAAAGCAAGCGGGCTCCAGGCCTGCAGCGTGACACAGACGTTCCGGTTGGATACGTAACAGCCCCTTATCCAAACAGCGAGGGCTTGGTCAAGAATGACCTCAGTAACAACGCGTTCCAAAAAGAGTAACACAGAAACGTTCAGTCTGGCTCGCTTAGACATTAAATCTTTTCACAGTCACATATATCTGCTTAAAAATAAAGAAAAAAAAATCAGGTAAAATTCGGACACTCCCAAAAACACATGAGGTTTCTTCAGAGCAAAAGAAATCCAGAGCAGCTCCCCTGACATTAGCAATAGCACTTAGATTAATACCAACTTACCAAGATCAGAATTTGGACCAAAAGAGATCTGCATATAGATAGACAGGAGCAAAGTTTATCCCCACGTGAACAAAGTGACATCTATTTAGACATTAACAGTTTCTGAAATTCTCTAGCTTGATATAACATCAGTGATTTAAATGCCAAACCACATTCACTTCATTTATCTTGGAAAGCTTCACATACACGTAAGAAAACCCTCAAACCATAACACAGGAACTGAAGGTCAGACTGTTGCTTTCAGAGCCGGCATAGTAAACTGCGGAACAAACCAGTTACGGACATTTCCACAGTTAATGCTGCTCACTCACTGCACATGGATATTTTTCTAATGTCATGTAAGCAGCCACAAATAACTCCTGCTGTTGAGAAATAAAAATTCTAAATTGAAAAGACAACATAACAGCCCTCTGAAAATCATTTAACAATATTTGTGTTTCTCGTAGCCAATCAGAACCAAGTTATGCCAGTGCAAGGTTTCTGCAGACAGGGCTCTGGGCTGTGACAGCCCCCAGCCCCCTCTGGCCCCAGCTGCTGACAGCTCCCCACCAAGGGGACATCCGGCTGCCCCCACATCCAACAGCTCCACATCTCTATAAGGCACTTCACATTAGTCCAAAGCCTCTCTTGTTGCTGTTTTGCTGACAAACATACCGAGATACGTTCACCTACCCACACCCCCCTGCCCCACTCCAACCTGCTGCAGCCCTGTCCTGGGCTCAGAAAACCAGAGGGAGCCTGTCCGGCCACGGGGTGAAATCCCTCAGCTGCAGCAGTGGGATGGCTCTTTCCAGGAGAAGAGCTCTCTAACTCATTTCAGCTGTTGCTTGCAACTCACAATCTCTTCAGATACGACTCTCCTTAGTCAGATGAGCTCCACCACTTGTGCCCAAAACTTGTCAGCATCTCAGTCATAAGGAGGATGTAGGAGAGTGACTTCAGGGAAGAAACAATTAAACAGTGACTAATTAAAACTTCAGTGAATACTGTCCTGAAGTGCCAGGGCTTTTCCTCACCCTTGATTATGAAAGTTAGTTGTCTCAGTCCAAGGCTCGCTCTGTCCCACAGAAAGGCTGACCACCTCTCCAGACCCTGCAGTGAGCCCAGTATTTCTGATGGGGTTGTCTCCTGTACCAGGCTGCCCAGTCACCACTGGACAGCTACCAGGAAATGACCCGAACTCTGTCCTTGGCAGCTCAATGGCCCCTTTCAGCCAAACTGTTGAGAAGACCACTGTGAAATTTTTTAGAATATCCTTCCTTCTGATTCTAACCCAAACAACAGAGCCCAGCTGTGAAAACTGAAGCCTGCACAGATCCACACTGCACAGCCTCCTCCTGAAAAGCACTGGGACAAAATTCAAGCCTCTACAATTTTTGTTGATTCAAAGTTATAGTCAAGCATGGAATATTCCTGTGGACTATAAACAAAAAACAAAACACTGAGGAAAAATAAAACACCTCACATTTAAATTGATTTACTACCATTCAATAGTGCTGGAACTGGTAACACTAAAAGCAACACGGACACTGTGGAGTATGCAAGCCTGGAAAGCATCACAGAAACAGCTCGCTTTACACTCCACGTGTACATCCAAGTGCTTCTATGTCGGGTCTCACCTCTATCTTTAAATATCTATGTATGAGAAATGTATCAAATTGCTTTGTACCCCACAGTAATACTGCCTGTGTCCCCTCACACACAACCCCATGAAAACTTCACTCAGCCCACGAGACATTTTGAAAGCCCTAGTTGCCCAGCACCACACCACCAAAATCTGTTCTCCAGGCCTTGCTTTGACTCCTCCCTGACAGTCTTCTGAAAGATGAAAGAAATTCTCTGCCGCCTTCTGCCGACACACTGCGTGGGGAGGCAGGGAGGAGGCTTGTGCCAGGCCTCGACCCCCAGGCAGCTCAGGGAGCTACAGGCAGGGCTTCCAAAAAGAACTTTTCTGGTCAAAAACTGGGGGGAAAAAAAGAATAAATTCCAGATGGAAAAGCTAAAAATGGGAAAAAGATTCTATTTTAAAAAGTCTCAAATCGGGGGGGAAAAAAAAAAAAAAAGATTAAAACCCTGTTTTTGAAACCTTATGTTTTTGCTGTTTGTCTTGGTGTGCTCCAGCTCCACACCAGAGCCACAAGAACCAGCACACCCAGACACAACCCTCCTGGTGGCAGTCTTGTTTCCAGAAGGCAACACTGGAAAATTGAGAAAAATGTCTCTCAACATAACACCAGAAACCAAATTCAGCATATTAATTTGGACTGGTCATGTTTGATAAATAACAACAGAATTTTTGTTTTTCTGTTTTAATCAGAGAGACTAGAGGGAGTGATTTCTCCCCCAAGGAACAATACCGTTTTCAGGTCAGTGTCATCATCAGCTCAGAAAGCGAGCATTAATCCTGACAGCAGGAAAGCTCATCTCCAGCTACAGGAAAGCCACCAAGCAAGTAAGACGTGATATGCAGAGCCTCCTCCTGCAGCCACACAGAGAGGAAAGGTTCCATCTGCCCACACCTTTTGTCTCTCAGCACCACAGCCCACGCTCAGGAAGAAGTTCCACAGTGTGGAGAAATGTTTGTTTTAAATGAGACCATACAAGCTTTCTGGATCCCGTGTAACAGCCCAGTAGGTGGGATTGCTGCCCTGCCCTGAAACCCAGTCAGGCCCATGAAGGCTGGTACAGACGCCAGTGGAGCTTGGACTAGCTCCCATTGCAAGATTTTCAGGGCAGCTACTGCCCCGGTGGGACCAGACTTCTGAACACCACTTCTCTACAGGCGCTGAATGAGTGGTCATGTTTTCAGAAAAGCTCAGTCCACCAGGTAAAAAGCTCTCTGGAAAAGCCCGGCCCCAAATGGAGGTTCTGAATATTTGGAAACTTACTCCAGGATCATTCTGAACACTTGACACGAAACGTATGGAATATCCATCTCTGAAACCCAGAGGGAGCCTGGAGCGGGAAGAAAGAAGCGGCCACAAATCTGAGCTCCAGGACATTTAATTAACTTTCTATCTGTTCGCAGTGTTCCTGGCAATTCCCATCAAATATATCTGGAGAAAATATTTTCACATGAGGAGACGTTTGAAAACCATCTGGAATGGCACAGATCCAATGCCATGAAGGGGCACAGCACAAGATTGCTGGTGACTTCGGTGCCACGGCTCTGAGATACCTGCGCTCACAGCTCAGCTCAGTCATTCGGAAGCCCATCAGGGATCTGGGTCACACACAGGGCTGTTAAGGCTGCCTGGAAGCAGGGTCAGCCATTAACCAGCAAGAGTGGAGTGGGACAGCCAAAGAAGGCCTGGGGCCTGCCCCAGACCTCAACCCCTCGCTTGAGGCCCTTGGCATGGGGGTGAGGGAGGCCTGTGAGGGAACAAAGGCAGCAAACAGTGAGAATGGCAAAATTTTTAAGTTTCTGAATTTGCACTGGAACTATTACCAACAATAATTGGTTCATCAGAAAAGCAGCTACCATTTAAACACAGCCAGTGAAAACAGGCATGGAGGTTCTTCAAAACGACCAACACTTCAGAAGCCACTGCTGAACTGCTAAGATAGGGGTCACTGTAATGAAATCAACTTTATCATTCTGAGTCTGTACAATTTTGTTGAAGTGCTATCATTAAAATAAAGAGATATCAAGTATCAGAAGAACAACTTTTTTTAAAAAAATTAATCCCCCAAAGACTTTATGCATCAAGATTCGTATTTGCTACTCCGCATTTTCAGTATTTCAGCGAGAAAAACAAATCATGAAAGGTCACATTAAGTCTTTTCACAGACACTTTGCAATCACCCACATTTAAAATCTTTGCTCAAAGATTTTTATGCACTTAATCAAGAAGAGCCCTGCAGACTAACACTGCTGTCACCTGCAACTTTCCAGCTATTATTTGAAGCGCAAGTAAGTTCAATTATTATACATGAAAGCATCGTGGAAAAGAAAGCAACTATTAAACATTGCTTGAAGGGACTTTTCAGCTCCACATCCACGAGCGCCCAGGCCAGGCTCTCATCCTGCCTGCACAGCACGCCGGATGGCAGGCAGAACCACCACCACCCCAACCAGGCACAAAGCCCCTGCAGCCAGAGGCTCCGCCGCCCAGCTGAAGGCCTGCCTGCTGCACACACGACCACCCATGGAAGGTGATGGCAATGCTGCTATGGACTGTCCTACTGGCTGCCATCGGGGAACAGAAAGAAAAAAAAAAAAAAGCAGGCAGTTAAAATCCTGAACTATTTAGACTGAATGCTTTGGGCTGACTGCCTTTCCTCAAGGAAATCATTGATTTTTTTTTCATTATTTATTTTTATTTGTCTTGGTCATCAAATAGGCTGTTAGCTTTATAAACTGAAACTGGTAGTACACTATTAAACGAACCCTTAAGATCATTTCCCAGAGGGCTTTCCACAAAACAGTCACTGATTTTGATTTTCTTTTGGTCATAGAATGCTTCCCAAAATTAGCATTTTTCCAGAGCCATTCATTTTCTACAAAGAATAAATAATGTAGAAAAAAGGCACTGCCCAGGCTAAGTGGTGCCAGATGAGCTTGCTGCAATTCACTGAGCTTTGTTTGAAAGATCTCTGACTGCTGCAAAGTCATAGTAGCAAACTGGCATAAAAACTTTGATGCCTTGAAAAATATCCTGTAGCTATATAATGCCAAAACATTGTGCTGAGAGACTTTCTGGACGTTTGCATCCACATGATATAAGCTTAAATTTCAAATACTTTTCACTTTTTCCTTCTGACATAATATTTAATAAAACCAGAGTTCAGTAGTAGTATCACTCCCACTATACATGTCTTGCAGCAGTTTCTGTCTAGACAGCTGTTTGTATGCTTTACACTTGCAATCTGTTTGTGTTGGTTTTAAGGAGGAGTTATTCCATATGCTGTTAAAAATTCGAAAAACACTGTTTCAACTGACTGTATAGAGCATTTTCAGTAGACATGCATCGGAACACTACAAATATAATACCAAGATGAGAAGTTGATTTGAAAGCACTGACAGCACCTAAAACCACATTACATCTAACAGATACAAACGTTGCCGTACAACCAGTGGCAGAGACACGCACACCACAACACAATTACCTTGAAGCCATCACACATACCGCTTTGCTCAAAGCTGGCTTTTCTTCAGGGAACAGTTTCCGTATTCCTGACACAGGAAAGGTGTTTGATGTTTACCCTAGGTGGTAGAGGATATTTTCTGAATACTGGAAAGCCCTGTGCAGCATACTGCACGGGTGGGGGGACTCTGGCTGCCCTCCAGTAGCGTGGGGCAGAAATCAAGGGACTGATTACCCAGGGGCAACCACTTGCCCAAGAAAAGCATCCAAAAGGCAGAGATGCAACATGGGATGATGGCAGCAGGCACCACCAGTTCTCAAAGCCCACCAGCGGTACCACGCACAGGACAGAAGCAAGAGCTATTTCCACAATGAGAGCTCGGCGCAGCTCCACACAGGGACGCTCGAGGTTATAGCACTGCCACATCCCCCACTCCTGAAGGAAATGTATTTGGACACGGCGATCCTCTGCCCACACGTGCTAGGAGAAGCAGGGAGACTTATAAACAGGGCTTACGGACAGCCTGAACTTGGAAACTATGCACCCTCAGGGATTTATTATCTAGAAACAATGTCTGGCATCAAGCTTCCAGGAAAATTTAGGTTTCAAAGCAAATACCAGTCATCTCACAGACAAGCAAATGGAACTGCACTAAGACCTTGGTTGTTTTCAAAAACCACTTCAGAGCCCTCATGGGAGCAACACTGTGGCCAGCAGCTCCGAAATCCCAGCTGCGACCCTCCCGTCCCGAACCAGACACAGAGGGTACATTTGGAATTAGTTTTAAATACGGACTTCAGAAGAGTTTTGGCTTTATTTCAACCAGTGCCATCACAGCCAACATCAAGCCAAAAATCAGGCAGCACTGCCTGTGACTACCGACAAACTCTGCCACAAATGGTGCGATCAAACCCATGCACAAAGGGCAGAGGGCGCCCGCAGCTGGAGCCCAGTGATCGCAACCGGTGGACCAGCTCTTATATATGTGCTGCACCTCCCGGTGAGGACCCCAACAGAGGCAGGGCACACACAAGTCCTCTGTTTTCACCAGCATTTAGTTGAACACAAACAAGAAGTGCTGCCGCAGAAATTACAGCAGAAAAAGTTTTCAAAAGAGACACAAAGATCATCCCTTTTACACTGAGCATGGAAATGCTAATGCCTGTATTACCTGTAAAATCACAACCTTCTTACGTACCACACCAGAGCGGCTGATCCCTATGGTATACTCGGGCAGCGTCCTGGCCCTGCAGTGTCCCACATAAGTAACAGTCCCACGGACTTTAGAGAAAATGCACGCAGCCGAGATATTGCTATAGGTAAAAGAATGGCAGAAGGGGAAGGAACAAAGAAGAAAAAGTGGTATTGTATTTTCAAGGAAATTCCAGAAACCTTGATATTTACGTTTCTCTTGCTTATTCTTCCAATCCATTTAATTCCATTGGGAACTACACTGGGAGTCTGCTGGGATTTTTGTACACGCACAGCCAAAGCCAAAAACTTCAGCACAAACTGAAACTTGACAGGACTGAGCACATTCGGAACAACAGCAGCTTCTACGTGAACAGCCACAGACCAGGAACATGCAGCCCTGTTGCTCACCGGGTGGGACTGAGAAAAGGAGACCCACAAGCAATAGACAACCACTGCACCCTTCCCAGAAGGAGGCAGGTGTCTGCATGCTGCCATGAGCGTGCCCTTCTCAGTTAACCACACGTAGCTGTCCTCAGCAAGGAGGGCAGGGCTGACCCAGGACAGCAGGCAGCCACTTCCAAAGTCGGCTCACAGTCTCTTACTAAACTAGGCCAAAAGAAATATGCAGAAAGATGAAAATATTTTCACTGCCGTTTTACTTAGCGCAGAGCTACAGCACGGACTAATAACAGACCTGCACTTTGGCACAGCTGGAAACTGACGCAAGATGCATCTGAGTCACAATGACACCACATACAACTCGTGAAAGCCCAGCTCCATGCTCTCTGCACCCATACATCAGCTTGAAGGAGAACCTACAAAAGATGGAGCTGCAACCTGCCATATACATCCCCCAAACACTGCTGCATCTTGGCATGACTGGCACGTAACCGCAGAACATGTGAACAGAGACCACAAGACATGATCGACTCTACCCAGTGCCCCAGTAGCCGAAGTCTCCCCTGCTGCAGCCCAAACCCCATGCCCAGCACCCTCCCACCCATGCCACGAGGAAGCACCAGGGACGAGCTGGGGCCCCCCTCACGGTACCCTGGTGGCACCGAGATTTGTTTCACAGCAGCTGGGTGGCAGGAGACAGGGAGCCTGGGGACAAGGGGAAGGACACGGGACACCTGAAACTGGATTATGATGTTTACATGGAAAGAAGGGAAAAAAACATGTATTTATTGCTTTGCACAAGCTCCCCGTAGGAGGGCCAGGCAGCGCTGCCAGCAGCTCTGGCCAGGCTGGTGATGCACAACGTGTGGTGGTTCTTGGAGACAAACACAGAGATCAGGCTACTTAAAAATGACCACGTCTCAAATTTTAAAAAGAAAAAAAGTTGGGAATATTAGATAATCTATTGCCAACGCAACTCTGGCTTGTGTGTATACAGCTTAGAATCCAACTTTTAATTAGGTGATTGCATCCCAGTGACTCAGAGCAGCCTTCCTCCTTGGTGGTGCTCACTGCATTCATTTTGCCCACTGTTCACTACATTTTTATTTAACCTCATGTGAACGCAGAACTACTAATGGCTTCTTGGGGCTTTTTCAAAGCTTTCCCCTTCTCAGTCCAGTAACTAGCACAAGTCAAAACGTCATTTAATTCTGGAGGTTTGGATCCCTCTGGCTTGTTTTTGACAGCACCTACAGCTCTTAATACGCTTCCCCAGCAACTCCCAGTAGCAAGAACCACAGTTACAGACTCAGCATCTTGAGAGACTCAGGATGCCTGGAGGCTCCAGTTAGAGGCAACCAACAGTACGTTGCAGAAGATCAGTGGCCACTGCTGAGCAGTTCGGGGCTCCCGGCTGCCTCCCAAGAGCACAGCCTCCCCTGCACCTCAATCTCACTGCAACAGGTAAGCGAGGTGCATGTCCCCCCTTCAGGCAGCCCAGGTTCCCTGCAGCACGTGGTCTTCTCCATGCGCTCCTGAGGGAGAGACGCCTGCATGGGTGCAGGATTTGATAACTTAATCCCTGCGGGCTGTAGCGGACTGCAGCAGAACGCACGCGCCTAAGGAAGCTGAGTAAGGTTACACTCACAACTTTGTTCTGCATCACATAAGCACTTGATTCTAATTAGCCTTTCATGCTCTCCTAGGCAGCATCACCTGCTTGTTACATTAGTATCTTAGCTTTAAACCGAAATCCAAGAACAGGACACATCCATATGATCCAGACCTGCACACCGCTGCTAACCTCAGCCTTCCCCTTCTCCTCCCCTCCCTCCGCTGCTCTTTGTGCCCCAAGTGCTGGGTGCAGCCTCGCCTCGGGTCCTTCCCCCACAGCATCCCGGGGCCACAAGCCCAGCCAGGGGCACGGTCCCACCGGAGGGCAGGTGGAACAGGTGCCCCAGCCTCAGCACCGGGCCCAGGATCACCATAACACAGGTGATCGCGCTGCTTGCCTTTGGTACCCGCATGTTTCTGGCTCACACAGGGGAAACAAACAAATAATAATGCATTTACATAATAATATTACATAAGGTTCATAACATTTACATCGTAAGAATTTACACAATAATATTTGTCCTGGAACCCACAAACTATTGTTCCAATCAACTACAAACCAAGCTCCTCATCCTAGAGAAAAGTATGCCTTTTTGAGAAAAATAACTATTCCTGTTCCTGGCTGGGGGGATTCATGCTCGAAGATCTGCTCAGTGTGGCTTTAGTATCAACTCAACCCAAACCTCTGAATTTTCTGCTTGATGGTATCAAAGCAAACTCTCAATTTCAGTCGCAAAAGCCATAAAAACCTTTCATTGGCACCCAGCTAAGTAAGACTGCTGGTTCTTGCTTAAAATGCCCGCTTCTCTCTCAGCAGACACTTGCTCTGGAAACTAACGAAGTCAACACAGTGGAACTACAAAGTGAGTTGGATTTCTTCTCGCCGTCTGCCTGTCTCAAATTTCACCCTGAGTTTATTTACATGCAAATCTGCATAAAAGCATACATTAAAAAAAAAAAAAAAAAAAAAACGCAGAGAACCGGGGCCAGCACCCCGGCTGGGGGGGGCCGGAGCTTCCCGACCCTTTGGGACCCGCACATTTGGGGGCGACACCCGGCCCTCGGGGACCCCGCTCCCCCAGGACCCCGCTCCAGCCGCGGGGCTGCGCGGACCCAGCGGGGCAGCAGCGCCGAGGCTGCGATCCCCGTGCCCCGACCCCTCGGAGCCCGCACCGGGGGACAACGGGCACCGGGAACGGGGCAGCCCCGCCGCGCCCCCCGTTCCCAGCCTCTCCGGGCCGGGGGAGAAGTTGCAGCCAAGTGTCCCGTTGCCGCGGGCGGGGGATGCTCCGCCGGCCCCGCCGCCTACCTGCAGGCGCTCCGTGGCCGGCTGCCACATGGTGCCGCGGCGGCGGGAGGCGCTGCCGAGCGCGCTGGGGTCTCCGCGGGCGCGCAAAGCTCCGCTCGCCTCCGCGCCCCGCTCCGCTCCGCGCCCCGCTCCGCCCCGCTCCGCCCACGGCCCGCCCCCGGGCGGAGCAGCACCAGCGGCAGCAGCGGCAGCGGCGGCACGGTGCAGGGGGTGGCCCCCGGTGGGTGCACCGGGAGGGGGTCCGGGCCCGGGCGTCGCGCCCTGCCCCGGCCGTCGCGCCACCTCCAGCGCCGGGTCGTTTCTTGGCTGCCGGTGTGTTACATGACAAAGCGGTGTTCCCAAACGCAACTGGGCACGTTCCCAAACAGCCAGGGTTTCCACCGCCTTCGCCTGTGGGAAGCAGCCCCGTGACCGCGTCGCAGGATCGGGGCGAGGCTGTGTGTGGTGGGAGCGAGGCCTCCGTGAACGCAGACCTCGAAATTACTTCTGGAAGCGCCACCAGCATGGCCCTTAGCAGGGACGGGCTAGTGAAAGCCATTCAAGGCTTGTGGCTTGGCTAACTGATGAAGCAGAGGGGCTGGGCCCATCCCCTCCCCAGGAGGGGAACAACTCGCCCCACTGGGTGCAGCCCTCCTCACCCACAAGCTGACAGGGTGGCCCTGTGTGGCCCCGTCCATCCTCTCATTTCTTCCAACTGACGCCAGGGAGGCATTTCCTAAAAGCCTTGCTCTTTCCCAAGTAAACTTTGCTGCTGCCCTTCTCCTAACTGTGAATTTACCCGCCGTCACTACCTGTAGTGGCTGGGAGCACATACAAACCCAGGCTTCTGTCGGCAGCACCTCATGAAGCGGGTTTTGGATCCACAGTTAGCAGGAAGGGGCCAGCTGTATGGCAGGAGGCTTCTTCGTCCTTCATTGACATGACTTTTATTCAAACCAAAACCACTGAGGGAAACCTCTGCATTTTCTGTGAAACACTCACACACTCCAAAAGTATGGGAAAGTGGAGAAAATGCCCGCTCTATGCTTCAGCCTGTGTTATATGAGAGGAAGACAGGAATACGCTTGTGGGTAGAGTGGAGCAGCTTGGCTGCAGGTTTCTGAAATCAGGCTGGCTGGTTTCTGACATCAAAGCACCGTGCGAGCTCCCGGAGCCTCCCCAGGCGCTGTCCCTCGCAGCAGCAGTGAGGCAGCCGCAGAGCTGCCCAGTGTGGGGGCGTGCAGCCTCCAGCAGCACTCGGCTGTCGTACGGGTTCCTGCTGTCCCAGGAGATTCAGCCCCTTGGGATATGCTCCTCCTGTCCCCAGCACGAGCACAGTGTCCCCTCCTGTTCTGAGGCTCCCCGCGATGCCTCTGCAGGAAACTCATTTTTCGGCTGGAGTGGTGAGGGACCAGACAGGGCCGAGTTCAGGAAATGATCAATTAAGCTTGGGTGATTTCATGTCACAGTCTCACCAAGATGAAGTCATTTTTACCTAGACCTTCTAATATTTTAATCCGAGCACTGTTTTTTATTGGGTATCTGAGCTGTTCTGCATTAGGGAAGTTCCGTCCCCAGCCAGTCAGAAATCTTTTGCTTCTGCTTAAATAAATAGTGTGAATTAATATTTCCAGGATGTGCCATGTTCCAGAATGTGCTTGTAAGAAGATACAGATATTTTTTCTATTAATTTTCCTTCCTCTGTGCCAAATTCTGGGATTTCTCTTCTTGTAATGAGTTAATATGAAGATAATTCTTTCCAAAGACTGCAGTGCGTTACCCAGGTTAGGCCCACGTCTCTCAGTGGTCACGAGGCAGAAATACTGAAGCCAGGGGTGCTCTCCCGTTTCAAAAGAGAGTATTTGATGGAATAAGCCAATTTCAGTTTTATTCACAAAGCAAATTTGAAGCTTCTCCAGTGACTCCGGGTATTTTCTCTCTCAGTGGCTCTTTGTCTTCCCTTTGGGGCCATCTCATACACTAATATAAGGTGTGTATAGCAACGTGGCTCCTCTGCTTTCAAAAACAAAACCAAACTTTTTTTTTTTCTGTAGACGTTGCCTTTTTAATTACCTAAAATTGTCTGATTGCCAATCCCAATGTATAATTGGACTTAACAAGCTCCATTAGCATTAGGGGCACTATAGTTTCACACTGAAACATATCACTAGAAGAGTCATCCTGTTACTTAAATGCTGCTTCCCCAAATATTGTGCAGACTTTGCAACTCCAGTTTCCAAGATCCTCATTTTGATTGTGCAAGATTATCAAGTGTACACATGAGTCATTAAACGCATCTTTTTTTTTCTTCAGAATTCAGTTTACCTTGTTTTTGCTGTTGCAGAGTTTGCCTAATTGATGACTTTAATGTCCCATAAAGAGCTGTAATTAATGTCCTTCCAAAATCTAAATTTACTCTTAAACATGTTGTCAACTCACTCCAAGCCAACATAGCATCCTTGCACAGATGAAGTACATCAAGTACATTGTATGAATGATATCTTTCTGAAAAAACGTTTTGTGCCTAAGCAACCCAAAATACAGTATCCAAGTAATTGAAACTTTTGTGTTTTGTGTTTTTGGTTTTTTTTTTGACAACTTTATCACACTTTAACATTCAAATTAACAATAAATGTATTTTTAAGTAGAACTTCATCTTTCACAGAAGGCAAATCTAGATAGGATGGAATTATCTCTGCTTTCTGTCTAACTGATACAAAGAGGACAGAGTGAAGAACCAAGTCAGAGATTTCCAGTTCCAGTGGCACCACGTGTACTCGGAGGCTCAGCATGGCAGAGCAGCGGTGCCGGTGCTGCTCAGGGAGGATATGGCCAGGCTGGGCCTCCAGCGCCGCATCTGGCCACGGGACGCAGGCAAGCTGCCAACATCAGCAGCCTGGGTTCTGAGGGGCTCATTCACCTGCTGGCTTCAGTAGCTCCTGAGAGGCAACTTAAATTACAGCAACTTCTAAATGGCAGATACCCGTCCTTTAATAGGTACAGCCGCATCTATAGATCTGGCTCTGTATTCCCTACCGGGGAGATATAGGATGGCTGCTGTTAAAGTCATAGCAATTGAACAGCAAGAATATTTCTTTCAAATACTGACAAAATGCAGACCACGTATCTCCAAAGGTCCTTGGTTGCCTTTCAGCATTGTGCTTTGGTAAATTGAAAGAAAAAATTATTTACATACTTGCTTACTGTATAATCCCACCCATGCAGCACCATCTATTTAGGTAGTCGTCTTTATTCTGATTACTTAGGTGCTTTGGGATGACTGCAGATGCAGCAGTGCAGCTCCACCAGTGGTGGTTCAGCTGAGGCCGCTTCTGCTCACGGTGCATCTGGCTCATTATCCTCTTCACAAATATTTTAAGATGGCACTGAGAGATCCTATAAACCTGAAGCAACACGGTGTTAATGATTTATGAAATTGAGGCAGCGATAAGTATCCCAGAGAAGGGAGATAATTCAGATTTGGATACGGCATATTCTCCAGCCCCTCTGTGCCAGGCTTGCCGGGTGCAATGAAGGCCTGATTTCCAACGTGCCTGAGAAGCGCTTGCTGGGGTGACCATGGTAACCAGGTGCTTTTTGTCAGCCATGCTGGTGCCAAAAATGTTCATGTCCCCAATGGTCTCTTCAGCTGGAACTGTCCCACTGCCTTCCTGGAGCACCAAACAGCTTCTCCTCCTCTCCCCACAACAACTTGGAAGATGACTTCAAAGATGTCTGGGGTTATAAATCAATAGAAGTCAATAAATGGGTGCCATGCACAATTAGGGACCTACTTGGCCATATTTTGTGATAGCTGTCTTTTCTTCTCACCTCTTGGCCTCATCTTTGTCACCTCATCTGGTGTCACCTCATCTTTGTGTTGGACTGTGCCAGCCCTGCTGACACCAGCGCCACAAACAAGGCACCAAAACCAAGGCAGGCCAACAACTGCAGACAGCAGTTTACCACAAATGGCTCGTGTGGCTTTAAAAGGCCAAATCCCTAGATTTTGGCAATGGTGGAGCAGCAGGGGAAGGGCGAGAGCCTGGCAGGAGCTCGGGCAGCTGCCTCCTGGCTCCGTGCGCCACGGCCTAGCACCAGCCGTCAGGAAGCACCGGGGAGCCCAGGCCTCCCAAATCTGGGCCACCCAGAAAAGGCAGGGCAGCAGCAGAGAGTGATTTGGGCAGGCTCCAGTCTACAGCGGTGGTGACAGGAAAGGCTGAGCACAGGGCATGGGGCCATGGGCAGGAGCCCAGAGGGATCCGCACGGAGGAGAGGGGACAGCGAGGATGGGAAAGGGGAAAAGCAGAGGCCCAGAGCCTGAGGGAGCCAAAGCACAGAGCATTTCGGGGATAGTGACCACATGGCAGGGTGACACAGGAAGGACAAGGCAGAAGGGACAGAAGTCCTCATCTCCAGGGAACATTCCCACCACAGCACCAGTGACACAGCTGTTCGCCAGACACTGCCATGCGGGGACAAAGAGATTTCCAGAGTGTCTCTAGCAGCCAATTTTGCCTTAACATACACAAAGAATATCAAGTTCAGTTTGTAATGTAATCTCGTAAGCAGCAGAAAATAACACACAATTTGGGGTTTGACACATGCCAGACACTTCTGTCTTCACTCTCTTCTAGGACCAGAAGAATTTGAAACAAAACCTTTAAAGACCCCATCAGCTCTGTGCACCTAGATTTTACTGGTTTTATTTGTGAATTACTTCTGATGATTATTAAATACTTATTTGTCTATGTTATACTCCCTCCAGAAATACATTCAGAGATTACAATCACCCCACATCACTTTTACACCAAGCTAAGTCCATGACTTGCTTACACTCCTGTCCATGACTCTTCTGTGAGTTGCACAGATGAGACACCGTGAACTTAATGTGAAATACTTCTGATTTTTAGCAACATAAACAAGGGAAGAATCATGTGTATATAGAGAAGCTGTTTTTAGGGAAAGCACTAGAGACAGTGAAATTACAAAATGAATGAATGAAGAGTCATAGGTGATAAATAAATAATGAGACAATTTTATATGTACTGGATATCCCCTCAGAATAAGAAAATTTACTAAGGAAAGAGACTTTTGACCGTCTATGGTTAAAATTGTTTGCAGTATATCACCGCAGCAATAAAACGGTTTGCAATGTCATTTAGATTTCACAATTGCCAACCACTTCCTTCTCAGTCCGTGACCTGGGCACTGCACAGATTATTGTGAAGATTTCAAACACGTGCTGCTGTGCTGATGTGAACTGATTCACTGACAAATACCTATGGAGGTAGTAAATATAGATTTACAAAGCATTCAGAGAAGCCCAAGAACCACCTCTTGTGGATGGTAATTTAATGGGGCTTCAGTCCCTTCTAAGTTTTTGGGAACCAGAGTGGATGAGTCAATGCTGAAGGCATAAGGCTGATGCCATCAACATTTCACACAATATTTTACCAAGTTTTGCAACTCAAAAATGAACTCTACAAATATGTAAACTTTTTCAACCCTAGAAGAGGCAAAAATATGTAACAGAAAATTAACAAATCTCAAAAGTCCTTCATTTAGCTCCTGCTTAAATTTCAACATGAGCAGTCCCTAGCACAGCAGTGCAGCTGGGCTTGTGTTTTGCCTCAGCGCCATCTGGGAACTTGGTTCAAGCTAAAAGCAAGAGATCAGTTAAGCAGACTGGTGTGGGGTGGCCAGAGGGGCTGGGTGGTTCCATCCCACAAACTGCCATCGGCATGCAGTCAGGGCAGTTATTGCACAGGTAACATATCTACTTGTAACATAATTTGTTTATCCATTATGAGATGGGATTTGTATTTTCCCTCAAAAATGTATTAAACATTGTCTTTTTAAAGAGATTTAGGAGTTATGTGCCTCTTTGGTGTGTAACAAATACATCCCCATGCTGAGGGAAGGGATTTGCCAACTATTGCTGCAGAGTGTTACACAGAAAATTGCACTCATAAATCACCCCTGACACTGAGGTTTGAAGAACAGGGATGTAAATCAGAGGCAATATACAAATGAAAAAGAGAGAGACAATGAATTCTCAGAAATCTCAGTTGCTTTTGAATGAAGAGTGCATTTAACTGTTAATTTGAAGTCAGATATTTCTCTGCCTGCAATTTCTGCTCTTCTTAAAAGGTACTGCCAGATGGAAAAAGAGAAATAAAATAAATAAAAAAAAAAACATACTGTTTATGCAAAATCAGGGCTTCTTGAAAAACAACTGAAAAAACATGGGTAGTGCCAGCCCTACTGCCAGGGTATGGTAGTTGTTTTGTTGGGAGATTTTTTTTTTTTCTGCAGACAGAAGTCCCCTAAAGTGGAGCAAAATTAGAAAATATTAACCAGTTTGTACAGAAATTTTGTAGTGTGTTCCACGAAACTTTAAAATGTCATTAAAGCATCACCATATTTACCATTCAATAGCCTATTCCAAGTGAACTCTTTCAAAATTCAGCAGTGTATATCACCAAGTAAATCACAACTGAGACATTTTGATTTAAATCTAACATGTCTGTCATTACTGCTAACTTACTACCCTATTTTAAATATCATGTGTATTAAAACAGAGTAAACTCTTCAAAGTTTATGAGGAATTAATGGATCTCCCTGGAATTGTAAGACTGTGGAAATGAAATGGGTGAAAGACAGAGGAAAACTGATAAACTCCACACCTAATTCAGTGCTCTAAAAATCTTCTCCAGGCTTTGTCATTACCACACATGGAATAACACAGGGTAAGTGGAAAGGGAGAAGCAGCTTGTTGAGTACTGGGGATTAAAAAAAGCTGGTCATCAGCTTTGATATGTAGAACAATAACAATTTCAAATTCATGGCAGAATAACATAATAGGCACATGTGAAAGCAGATCCTTTCTTAAATACATGAGGTTTTTGCCAGTTTTGTTTTGACAAACCTGTTCTATCACAAGCAATACAAAGGGAAAACAACCAAAATGTTAAAATTAAAATAATAGGAGGAATTGGCATTACATACATATCATAAATAAGGCATTATGGATAGCACATCTTCGGTACAAAATCCTTGAAAGAAATTATTCTGCATCATGACAGTTATTGCCTGGTTGCCTTCTTCACATGACAGATGCAACATAGTGAGTCAAACAACTACAGGCTCCTCTGTAGAATATCAATGCCATATAACAGGATCTACAAACACTGAGTTTTCAGCAAGTTAACACTGATTTGAGATCCCTGAGATCCCAGGTGTTGCACTGTCCTCATGTGCCCCCAATTTCCACTCCATGCAGCCATCCAAGAGCACCAAGGCTCTGTCCTCCCCTGGGCCACGCAGGAAAGTCCCCTCACCAAGTGAAAGACCCCACACACTTCCATAGCAGAAAGTTGCATTTCCCAGCGCACGTAACTTCTGAATGACTTTTGGAGGCGACCTGCTACTCTTCCTACTGCAAATCTCACTCTCCAGGTGACAGGCTTGCAAAGCACAGGCGTAGTGATGAAACCATGGAGAAGTTTCCAGATCCATTAGAAAGATCTCCTCTAGGAGCAAGAGGAGCAGCCCAAAATTGCACCTTCAAACTAAATATACAGAGTGGACTGAGACTCATGTCAAAACCAGTCCTCCAATGTGTCACAGGAAGCAATCAGGCCTATGACAGGCAGGAAAAATCAGCATTTGCAGACAGTAAGCTGTACGTGCTTGTCAACGCTACACTGAAGCGTGGGCAGGCAGCCAGCAGGCAGCCAGAGCAGCCAGCTCAAGTAATGAGCAGAATCACTCTGGTTTCTCTCTGCTGGCCCACCTGCCTCACTCCTCCTCAGATGGGGACAGGAAGGCCAAGCCAGTGCCACCCACCACATCCCCAGGGACACCTGTGGCAGCGAGTCAGTCTAGGCCGAGCAGCTCGGGAAGGAAACTCCCACACAAAACCCAGTGGGACAGAGCACCTGCCAAGCGCCTGCCAGCCCCCTGCCTCCACAGTCACCCAGCGCCTCCTCCCACCTGGTTAGCCAAGTCACACCGGGGACACCACAGTTTCGTAGGCTGACTTTAAAGGCCTATTTTGACAGTGGGTGCATGGCCAAATCACCCAAGAGAAGAAAACAAAGACTCCCTCCATGCTGGCTAGAAAATAATTTCCAAAGCAGCAGCTGTGTGGCCCTAAGCAGGATGATCCTGTGGTGCCTCACAGCCCTGCGGTGCAGAGGCAGAAGAGGCTGTGGAAATTGCCTGTCACTCCTGTGCAGGGATGCAATTAAAAGATCTGTCATCAACCCTACGTTCTGGTTTTGATTTAGCTACATTAGTCTTATCCCTCAAAAGGATAACACCGACTCGCTAGAATAGGGCTATCAGTGGATAAAACTGAGGGCCACCTTCCCATCCCTGCTCCTTGGGGATTGCAAGGGATAAAGCTTACCCCTCTGTACACCTAGACATGAGCAGCAAGGTCAGTACTCTCTTCTGACCTGCAAGCAGCTTTGCTACAACGTACCAGAGGGAAGATTTGGTACAGGCTCTCCTCCTTTTACAGCCCCTGCAGCGGTGCCAGGGTATTCTGATCAAATGCAGACACAGCTTTACACTTTCCTACAGCCATTCTTACAGCAAGGAAGAAAGCAGGTATAGGTGGATGTTTAGATTTGTGTCTAGTTTGAGTCTTGTTTTATATTAAAAAATGGAAAGTGATTCTGAACTGGAACCTATCAGATGTGCTCTTTACCCCAACACAGTGTAAGAAATAAGCTAACTTTAGGACACTGAATAACCTGTATCCATGAGCCACCGTTTTACCAAGGAGAAGCCAAAGCCAAACTTCTGGAAGGTGGCTGGGGTAAATGAAGCTTTATTGTGTATGAAATTGGCCTCATGGCCCTAATATTCATTACCTAAGTATTTTCTTGAAACTAGTAGTGGTCACATTTTCAGATGAAAGATGTATGAGCTGAGATTCTACATCTTGGTTTCATAGGCTTGAGGGCATAAGATGTAATTTCCAGAAAGATATTGCAAGTGAGTATACTATTATATTTCAATTCTTTCAATACAAGAATGGACACTAAGCCATCATATGGGACAACTATTTTTAAACAGCCTTCCTGATGGTATTTTAACAAATTGCAGATTGCCCAAAGGCAGATACACTAAGCAAAGACCATAAAAGAGTTGGCAGTAAAGGTCTGTCATAAATATTGCTTCCACATTCAACAGGGCATTGATCACATTTTTTCAACCTGGCTGAGATATTTTTTGTTAGATTTTACACAGATTCATAAATTTCACAGGTACTAAACCAAAATGCAAGTGGTTAGATAAAGGGGAAGTTGGGCAAAACTTTGTTTTAGAATCATGGACACACAAAAAGACTTTCATGAAAAGATCTCAGAACATTTCAGAGACATGCATAGAAGGCAAATTTAATTGCATGCAATTTGAATTTAGAATAAATTACTAACCTGTGAATTTAAGGGCTGTGCTAATAGTTGTAGATTCATGGTAAGAACCCAGGAATCTCCTGTGGTCTCCACCCGCTACAGCTCCAGAACAATGCTCACAAGGCTACTTCTGCATCTGCAAGAGCTTTCACTCAAACCATGGAAGTGTTCCAAGCCACCAGCCTGAGGAGCGAAGCTATGCTGCTTCTTTTCCTGTGGACACATTCACAGGTCAAAGCCATAAGGTCTGTCTGTTAACAGAACCATCTTGTGCTGATATTTTGGCATAAATGTATCCTATCTCTGTTGTAGACACTTATCTTTCCAAGCAATCTTGACTTTGTGTTTTTAAGTCAAACACTGCAAAGGGGCAGAAATGCAACTATGCCAAAACGCTGAGTGTTTGAAACAAGGAACAATAGAAAGCCATGGCTTGAGAACAAAATGGGGCATTCACAAAGGCTACAGACCACTATCTCCATTAATGTTTCATTTAGGTGTTAAACTGTACAGCCCTGGTTGAGCAGTGTCACTCTGAGATACTACCTGCCTGATGCAATGCCCAAGAATGGCATGCTAGAAGATACAGCACAAGCAAAGGGAAAAAGCAAAGGATGTTGAGGCAATGATCATCCCTCAAGCCACTAGGGGGAGAGGAGGTAAGAATTAAATCTGCTGACAAACTAAGTGTGATTGCAGTTACTACATGCCAAAGTCATCTAAGTTGCATTAGGTGATTTTCTGGTTCCACAACAGCTATGCGCATTTTTGGTAATATGTGCAACTTGTTTCTGGCTCTTCGGCTCAGGTTCCAACCAGATTTACTTCAGATTAGCTCAAATCCATCTAAGTCAATAAAAACCTGAGTCAAAAAAAAAAATCTAAGTCAATAAATTAAAAAATCTAAGTCAATAAATTAAAAATCTAAGTCAATAAAAACCTGATCAGAGCAGTCACACTCTCATTTCTTTGGGCATTGATGGGCTGACATCCATGTATCATCACATGCACAAGGACATTAACTTGCTCATCTGGAAACAAGAATGGACTCCAAAGCTTAAGACACTACAAATTCAGATTATTGTTCATGTATGTACTGTTCCCAGGAGGTGGAAGAGAAGTCACAACTGGCTTCATAACAGATCTTTGTTCTGCTGCAGGGAGCTAACCCCGAAGTGAAGAAGACCAGTCTACAGGAAAAGAAACTAAACAAAAATCTAAACCAAAGAGCATCTCCTTGAGGAGACAGCATTGCCTCCAGACTGATAAACAGGATCTCTTTGGGTCTGTGGGACTCTAGCAAAAAGTCTGGGGTCAGTGAGCTAGAGCAGATTGTTTCCCTTAGACTCTTCCTGGCCTGTTATTGAAGCAAGCACAGCAGACCAGCTTATTTTCCTAAATGATTAACTTTGTGCCTTTTCTGCTCAGCACATCAGATAAAGAAGTTTATTCAGTAAGCTTATTTATTTACATTCCTTTGCCAAAGATCTCACCAAACAAAGCCTATCTGATGATTTATTCTTTGCTAAAGGGGAAGCTTATTTACAATAATCATCTTATCATAAACTTCTTAAAAAGAGGATTCAGAAATGGAATTCATAATAACTGAGAAAGCTCACTTTTCCAGAGAGGTCATTTTTGTTATCCATTTTGCACTGCAGAAGGAATGAAGCCAACTGAGCCCAGATGGGGCTTGATGTGGCATAACCACTTTGAAGTTTTGTTTGTTTTCACTGGTTGACCCACTCTGCATCAGAAAGAATCACCTTCACCTAATTGGAGCGCTTCCAAATTATGAGGGGCTAGGAAACGATATAAAGGATTCAGAAGCTGGATCCCACAGAAGCTGCTCTGCAGCACAGAAATTGCACTAGCGGGATCACCTCTGGTGCAAGCAGAAAGCGGAGAGCCAGAAAGTACAAAGACAAATTCTGAGTGAGCCCTCACCAGTGACTGGCACATCAGGCTAAGGAGCCTGCGGGAGCTGAGAGCACACTGCGCTAAGCCCATCTTCACAACAATCTCCAGCTATTTGAGGCAGCACCAGAATTCACATTGCTCTGACTCTGACCTTAGGCCAGTCCCATTTCCCTGATAAGATGCTTAAAATGGACATAAAGGTGACTCGGACTCAAATTTACTTCATGCCATCCCTTCTGACCCTGCATGGCCCCATAGTGTTGGCAGATAGTGTTGGCAGATAGTGTTGGCCAAGGTTTCCAGGAACAGAAGACAAACTTGTAAAGAGGAGAAAAAAGCAGGTCAAAGCCCAGTTCTGCTCCATATCTCTCATCTGGCACCTACTAAGTGCTTTGCCCTTCTCCCACTGCTCACCTGCTTGTACAGAACATTTCACAGGAGTATTAGGCTCCAAGAGATAAAACACATTTTAAACAAACAAACAATTCCCCACACACTTTTTGTTGCAAAATAGAAAGTGACTGGAAGCCATAACCCAGCACATCACTTTCACAGTAGCCCACAGGTCTGACAAGGGTTTGAGCACACACTGGATTGCCCTGAGGCTCCCATTTCTTATGTTAGGAATGTGTAGGAACTCAATAGCTCTTCTTAATAACGCACTCTTCTATTTTAATTATACATAACAAGGAATAGTCTGAGAGACCAACCCCTTCCCTGAGTCAAACTGTGGGTTTTTTGGCCTCCCCTATCCAAGCAGGAAGAAAAGGCCGATGGGAGGCCGATGGAAGGCTTCTGCTCCCCCACCAAGGCCAGGACCATGACAGCAGAGCACCTACAAATGGCAGGCATCAGCCCAGCCGGCACCACGTAGCATGTGAAGCTTGGAAACATGGTGGTAGTGAAGGAGCAAGAGGCTCCCAAAGCCGGTGGTGCTCACACAGAAATGGGACTGGAGGCACCCGACGGGAGGCTGGGCTGGATTTGCTGTGCTGGAGGGGCACAGCTCTGCCTACTGCAGCATGCAGGTCTGCTCTGCCAGAGCTCAGAGGCTGCGGGCAAAATGGGAATGGAACCAGGGAAATTTTGGGTACAGAAGGATTTAGCCATGTGAAGGGGCAAAGTAGTTCCCTGTGGTCGTAACTCCAGCCACGCAAGTGAGGAGGACCTGTTTTATTCCTCTCAGCTACCCACACACATAATTACATTCAGAGGTGCTGAATTTATTCCCCATCAGGTGTCTGTTGCTATAAAGGAGAAACTCTACATCCTGAGGAACGTCATATCTGCTCAGGTGCTTCTCAGCAAAGGCCTGCTGGAGGAACGCCAAGCCGTTTCCAGAAACGAAGCCGAGATCGGATGAAAACATCAGTGCTGCGACTGAAGTTTCACCTCGTGAGACTTCACCCTTCCCTGTCCTCCTTCAGGGCCAGGTCGGCCGGGTGGCTTTGGCGGGAGGCCTTCCCCAGCCCGGGCTGGCACAGTCGGGGACTACCTCGGGGAGGAGCCCTCCCAGCCCGACCCTCACTGGATCCATCCGGTGACAGGAGCACTTAAGCTGGGGACAAACGCGGCTCGCCCAGGCTTGCATCGGGCGCTCAGGCGGGGCCCCGGCCGGTCCAGCACCCCGTCCCCACACTCCTATCCCTTCGCCAGCTTCCCCAGCACGTCAGGAGCCCGGGGCCGGCCGGGCCCCCTCCCGCGCTCGCCGCGGAGCTCACAGCAGCGCCTCTGCTGCCGCCTGCCCGACCCGGGCTGCCACTGCACGCCCGGCCCGGCCTCGCATCCGGGCCCCTCGGGCGGCGCGGCGGGGGGGGTGACGCGAGGGTGCTGCCACACAGCGGGTGCCGCCAGCCCAGGGGTACTGCTACCGCCCGCCTGGCGGGCCGCAGCCTGCCCCGCCGGGCAGCCCTGGCTCCTTACCAGCTGCGCACTGCCCTCCGTATCGGCTCTCGCTCTGGCTTGGAAGATGAAGTTTGTTAGAGCCCGTGGAAGATGGAGGTCCGGCCTCTTCCGAGCTACTGAAAACTGGTCCGTGAGGGACCAAGGGTTCTCCTCCAGCCATGGTCACCCAAGGGGCTGGCTGCACACTACCTCTGGAGACCACACGGGGAAAATTTGTGTGTTTTTAGTCAACGTGTTTTCTAGCTCTTGTGCTCAACTGTTCTCTTTCAGCCTTGCAGTTTACCCAACCATAAGAACAGGGACACTGTCTTCAACATTTTGGGTTGACTCCATCCAGAGTCTATGTAAATCATGACATTTTCCTGTTAGCGCACGTATCACAACTCTGAGCTCTAGCTGCAAGTTTCACACCACTCCAAGAGAGATCACAGAATCACAGAATTGCAGGAGTTGGAAGGGACGTCCAGAGATCATCGGGTCCAACCCCCCTGCCAAAGCAGGTTCCCTAGAGCAGGTTGCCCAAGTAGGCATCCAGATGAGCCTTGAACATCTCCAGAGAAGGAGACTCCACAACCTCCCTGGGCAGCCTGTTCCAGTGCTCCGTCACCCTTACCATGAAGTTCTTTCACATGTTGGTGCGGAGCTTCCTGTGATCTATTTTTTGGCCATTGCCCCTTGTCCTGTCCCCACAAACCACTGAAAAGAGGTTGGCCAAATCCCTCTGTCTCCCACGCTTAAGGTATTTGTAAACATTAATATGATCCCCTCTCAGTCTTCTTTTCTCAAGGCTGAACAAACCCAGGTCGCTCAGCCTTTCAGGTCCTCATAGGGAAGCTGCTCCAAGCCCCATAGCATCTTTGTGGCCCTCCACTGGACTCCTTCCAGGAGATCCCTGTCTTTTTTGTGCCAGGGAGACCAGAACTGGACACAATACTCCAGATGCAAGATGAGTTGTCCGTGCTGCTGGGGAGGAATACTCAGGGATGTTCTCCTATTCCCAGAGGGAGAAGGAAGAAAAAGGGGCCAAACTCAGGGAGCACACAAGCGCTGAAGGTCAGTGACAAGCCCTGAGACTTGTCCCCAGCTACAGGAGATCTGTAGGCCATTAGCCCAGTGCCAGGGGGAAGAGCACATAAAACCAGCCCTTTTCTGCATCTGGATGATTGGGGGGGGGGGGGGGGGAGTGTGGTATAATAATAGCAGGTGGTATTTGCTATACAGCTATATTTGTTCTCTGTAGTTTAGAAAGAGGGTATGGAATAGCCGATATCCTTTGTCACATTCACGTCTATCCCCAGAAAGACATGGTGTGACTTATAGGCTATAACCAACAAGTGCACTGATACATGTACAGAGCATGCATAACATGCCATCAGAGTTCAATAAAATAAATTGGAAGGAGGAAAAGTAACTTTCAAAGCACAATTCACAGGAACTACAGGATGATTTACAGAAGCTAGGGGCTCCAAGCTGACAGGAAAATAGCTCCTCACAAATTACTTATCTTTCAGGTCAGTCACTTGAGAGAAATACAGAATGGTCAAGAATCCCTACCAAGACATGATTTATATGCAGAAGGGCTACTGCTCATTGCAACATCTCTCTTGAAAATATGGACCATGAATATGTATGTTCCTTAGAACAACCAAGTTCCTTGTTTACATACTTTGCATGGTTTTGTAGTTCTTCTTCAAAGATAAATCATTTATTTTGCCACTAAAAGGACCAAAAACTCTGAAGAATATTTCTTTTCTACCTGATTAGCAAATCAATTATAACTCAAATGTATTTGCCTGTTCCACACAAGATATGAAAAATGGCATAGGGTATAGCTTCTGACAGTGTTATTCTGGCAGGAGTTCTTAAAGCATTTCTGGAAGTCACTTGGAAGCCACCATAATAAAAAGTTTTCATACCTGGAATAAAGAAAAAGAATGAAAAAAAAAAAAACAAACTAGTGTGACAGCCATCAGATGCAAATACACAACCTTTGTTCAAACTGTGCCTGAAAAATGAAAGGGAGGCTTAAGTCTAGTTTCTTTAGGTCTCTTAGTATCAATTATTGTCTTATGCCAATATCACTGAAAGTCCATGGTAGCAGCTACAAGACGTCAGGGAAGGTATTCTGTATTTCAGAGGTGCATTTGGCATTTACATAATTCAGACACAGTGTGCTGTTACTAACCTGTGTGCTGTTTCAACCATCCAGCCATTCACAACAGTAAGAGACTACTTTGAGCAGTGCTTCTTTATAACAGGGAGCAGTTTTACTAAGTCATTTACTACAGGCTTTACTCCCAGGTTTACTACCATCTCCACCCCAAAATGAGCATTAGAGTTTTAGAGCTAACCAGAATAGAACTTTTCATTGCAGGTCATCCTAAACTAATGAGGGATTTGAACCCGAGCTTTCTCCTCCTTGACCCAATTCCTTAAACCTAAAATCAGGGAAACCTCATCACTCACCTGCCTTTATCTTGTACTGAAAGCTTAAACAGATACTTCAACAGAAATATCACACAGTTCTCCATTTCTGCCATTCTCCAAGCTAACTTTTGCTAAAATAACTTACCTTGTAAACAAAGTACTTTTTTTGGTTTTGTTTTTCAGGTTAACAGCTGGAATATCTTCTTAGGCATTACTTATAGCACATACGTGAATGTCTTTTCAAATTTATAGACAACATTGCATTTTCAAATTAAGAAAAACAAAAGAAACAGCTCCAATCTTCACTTGATAACATTTATTTGATATTTTCTGAAATAAGCAAGAATTTTAAGAAGCCCATAAGCAATCAAATACAGCCACAAAAAATAAAATTAAAAACAAAAAAAAAACATACTGATCCTAAATTAGAAGCACTGTGAGAAATACACAATATTTCATGAAACAATATTGTACATCAACAACCTTAGGAAACGAACAACTCAAACCATATGCTTAGTTTACTCACAATATAAAAAACTTTAACTTTTAAAGAAAAATATAGATTCAGTCCAATTGTAGGATCTAATCCCATGCCCACTGAAGTCAATGGAAATGTTCTCATTGATTTCAATGCTTAAAGGATCATGCCCTTATTTTGCCTCAGGAGGCACTTTAATTATTATACAAGGCCTAGCCTGAATACTATTACAAAAATGTCAAACATCAACTCAAGAATATGTTCCAGCAACTTTCAGGAAATAATGGAGAAATAGGTTGTCTATCCATGCATGGAATAAGGCAAAAGCTAATTCATTCAGATTAGGAATAATAATTTTTACTAGTTTCTTTTTCACAACACAAACATTTTAGACTTTTTTAATTAATGGATATATTATATATCATATTATGCTTCACATTTTTCCTACCTCTACTTAGAAAGCTGGCACTGACATGTCATAAAGAATTCCTCATTAATTATTGTTTTCTGTTCTGTAACAACCACAAGAAACTCATCTGGGTTTAGTAATAGTGTCTACCAAGAAAAAAGCACACACTATCGTAAGCTTATAGTTTATAGAGCTCAAGGTACATTAAAATGTAATTCATCAAGTTCACAAATTCTGTTTTAAAATATTTTTCCAAACTAAAAGCTGCAGAAAATTGGTTCTTAAATATTCTACAGAAAATTTTGAAGCATCTAATGTTTTTAAATTACTTATGCTTTCTTAAAAATATTTAAATTAGGTTAGTAGCCCATCCTTTTGAAAAATAATGCAAAAAAGATACACTAGGTTACAAATCTTTTGTCTTAATCAGTGTAACCAAAGGTTTGTCATCTGGGCTGTAATCTTCATAAGCAATGGGGGTTGCATCATACATTGCAGGTCGAGATTTCTTGCCAAACCTGGAAACAAAAGAAAGCTTGTGGTGACAAACAGAAGTATGAACAAGTTAATGGCAACAACCCACTGAGTGATGGTATGCTGTGAGAAACAAACCCAGAGAGCCTAGGTAAATTCTAAATTGTATTGCAACATTCTGGAAGTACAGATATTTAAATATCTGAACTGGAATTTCGAAAATATATGCATCAGATTAATAACAACAACACAATAAACAGATTGCATATCAAAGGAATTCTGCAGGAATTCAGCTCCTGAATTCAGCAGTACCAGAATCTGGGAAGACTGTGGAAGGCAAGGGTAAAACTGATACAATTTCGACAAGGCCAGAATTTTATTTTAGAGCCCACTCTAACAACCAACATTGAGGTCAGGTCATATATATTTAAAAAAAAAAAAAAAAGCAAATATCAGACAACCATATCACATTTGCATTTGGAAATGCAACAGCTGTGCAGTGAATTGAGTTGCAAACTGTAGACAAAGGATTAAAAAAAAATAATTTGAAGACTTTGCTCACCTGACATCCACTTGAGAAGCAAGTTGAAATTATCAACATTCAGCATGCTATTTGCAACACCGACAAAATTAATGGCAGTTAGGTTATTGCAATGCCACATAAACCTACCAGTCTTGCAAAGGCATCATAAGCAACAGAGTACAGAGATTTCCTGTGGCTGTATCATTGTGGTCCCAGTGCCGGCACGTCCAAAACTCCTCTAGGTGCCTTTGCACTGCATAGACGATCTGTCACGCATCTTATCATTTATTAAGATACAGTGCTAAAATGCAACTTGAATGCAGAAACATGACTTACGTGTTAAAAATGACTACAATTACAGGAATTATAAATAATGAAAAGGATTATATAAAAATGAGGCAAAAGAGTGCCAAAACCTGCCTTCCCTATGGACCTGATGCAGAGAAAAAAATATTAACATAGAAACAGAAAGACTTATTTGTATAGTGATCCAAACAAAGGATTCTTTTTATTCCCTTCCTATGTGCCATGTTAACTCTGTGTTAATTTAATTTGTGCGCATTTGAAGGTGAGGTTCAGAAAATTCAGACTTTGAGGATAATATTTATATGAAAACAAACTTAACTTGATTTTCTTCCAAGATTTTCTTGCAACTTCCTGACCACTCCAATTTAATTCTTGGCTATTTAAAATGATCTAGAATTGTTGATAAAACTAAAATTGCTGGAAGTATTATGATCTATCTGTTGGTAATCTCATTTTTCTAAGTATTTCAGCTGTCAATAACGCCACACTAGATAACATTTCTGTGCAGGAATGTCTGCTTTCTTCTAGTTTACTTTAGTATAGACAGGCCATGTTCCCTCATCAGCTTCATAATAGATAAATCTGTTTTTCTATATATGGGATAAAATTCCAAGAATCAAATCAAAGAATCAAGTTATGGCATCTTACCAATCAAAGGCAGCAGTGAATTCTGAATTTCTCCGTCATTCTCAAGGGTTTAAAGGAAACAGAGCTTCTTCACAGACACAAATGATGATGAAAATTCTCCAGGGATTTAAGTAAAATTTTGCCCTTTTGACAGGTACAGAGAACACATGGCTTGTTGCATATGGTGAAACAGTACAAAATCTGTTCTCTTGTGTAGGTCAGAGTTGACATGTGCCCCTAATTAGAAAACACCGAGGAAAGACCACAACATATGCTAGTTGTTTGTGGCCTGGCTGAGCCATCTAACTGGTAGACCACATTGCTTTGATCAGGCTGTTCAGAAGCCAGTCCCAGCTTGTAACACTAAACAGAGTTAACACAAAACTTGGAGGTCTCAAAGCAAAATTGCTAAATGGGATGTCCTAGCTCAATGGGTGCGTATCTAGTAGCATCACACAAGGATCTGATGCTGTTGTACAGTTTAATTGATGACAAAAACATAAAACAATTGCCAATACAATCTGTAAAAACAATGATTAAAGGGGTAATAAATAGTGAAAAGATGCAGTTTCCTGCTACAAACTGCACCAGATCAATTAATAGACTGCTTACAAAAAAAAAAACAAACAAAAAAAACCACATACTAATAAATGAAAAAGACAAGTATGACCAAACACAAGATTATTCATCTATGAACAAAGATTGTACACCAGATGGCTAAACCTCAGTCCTGAGATGCACGCATACTGGAAGAAGACGGGAGGGACATGATGGATAATCATTTTAACATTAGCTTTACCAGGATACTGCATCTGAAGAACAATTTTGAGTTTGGATCTATAAACAGAGCATATCAGGAGGACTGGGAAAGTTCTATGGCCTCTACATTTAGCATTGACATGACTATTCATGAGCAATGGTACTGTTCCAATGTATGTATCAGAGATAATTCCTAGGGGCATAGAGAGCATGGAATTTGGAAAATGCACTTGGTAATGAAACACTGAGTATAATCAACCTGTGTAACTCACCTAAGAGACTGAGGGTTCTCTGACAACTTTGGGGACATCCTACTCAACGCAGGAATTCTTCCTGGCACAGGCTGCTCCATGTTTGTCTGTCTGCAAATTCTACTCCAAGCATGGCACAGGGTTGCCTCTCCACTTCTTAGAAGGGTGTTTCAAAAGATGGCTAAGCATAGAGAGTCGTTAACCTCTCCAATTCCATTCAAGTAGAACTTTGAGAAAATTTATGGCCAAGCCTTAAGGAAATGATAACCTCCAACTTCTGTGAGATAGGCTGGAGCTTGGAGTGGTCCCAAAAGCAGAAGAAAGAAACCACACATTGCGACTGTGCTCAAAAACAGCAATTCATATAAGGAGTCCACAAATAAGTTTAAACAAGAGAAGAAAAAGAGAGAGATCAGAAGAAAAAAATCCATACCTACAGGAGGAAGAGATTATTCTTCTCTCCACAGGAGGAGAATAATGAGAAAATAATTTCCTCTGCATTATTCACTGAAAAAAAAAAAAAAAGTGCACAAGTGGTATTGTGCATTCCTTAATATAACTGAACTGTAATCCTAGAGTTTCCACAAAGCTGAGATGCTGCTAGAGGGTAAAAAAAGAGAATATACTGAAGCTCATCAGATTGAGGAAGCCTTGGATGTTGCAGTCTGACACAGCAGACTCAAACACAGGAGCGTGTTCACTGCATGGAACATGCACAGGACGTGTGGTGGGGAGAAGCTTACCCCGCTGTGACAAGATGACTTAATCAGAGCCTGATGAACCAGACTCTCCAGCCCACACATAGACAGAACAAGCGTCAGCATGTGGAAGTTAGAATTAAGCAAACTACACTGCAAGAAGTGCTTGGAATCTAATGCTAATGATATCAAAACACAAGAAAAATTTCCAGTAGGTCCATCTCTGCGACTGGATATCTTATGAAATCAGTATGGATGCTTTTCTAAAGTGAATGATCCAGTTTCAACAGCAGTTTCTGGTTCCTATCTAGTGAAGTCTTACATCTGCATTAGCAAGTGGTCAATTATTTCAAAACAACATTCTCTTCTGGCCTTAAAATTTATAAGCTTTAAAGATAAAATGAATATAACTAGAGTATTTATTTACTCTCTGCATAATGAATAGTAAAGACAGTTGTGCTTCAGTTTGTTAGAATACTGTCTAGTTCTATCTGCTAATCCTTAGAACATTCACTAAAAGTAGACATTTATTAGTAACTATCCTTGATCACGTTCATTTTTGCTTACAGCAAGCACCTTGATTAGCAGAGATCAAATTATAAAAAGTGATCAGGATAAAGATCTGCTGAGAAACCTGAACAAGTGATCTTAAAATAATTTACTGAATATGCAACAGGCATCCACACTCCCTGGATGCCTACTGGCATCAACAGAAATCTTACATTTAAAGGAAATAATCTACTCACTTTTCTCAAGCCCTACATTTTCCAAAATTACTAATAACTTTTGGTATCTAACTGAGAAAGGGGGGTGATTTTCAGAAAATGCTGAGAACCTATTATTTGAAAGTCAGGTCTCTTAAATATGGTAACTGAAAATTCAGACTTGGGTATTCTTAATATGCAGATTTGTAGTTTTATGCAAAAATAACTATAAAAGTCGTGCATCTTTTCCTGGATTGAAATGACCAAAACAGTATTTTATATGTTCCTGAAGCCAAAATGAACACAATAATCTTCACACTAAATCTCTTTGAATTACCTGACTTGGCAGCTCTATCTTGGCTTTTTATACTGCATCCATTTTCTGAGAGTCAGAGAATTATTATTTGGAATGAAAACATTTCTTTTCATTTGCATTACGTAGAAACGCCTTTCCCAAGATATGGAAAGCCTTTACTGACAGGTTCCAATAACATGATTTTTAACCGCATAATATAGATCTGAACAATCATCATGAATGCATCCCACTTTAAAGACTTCTTTGGAAGTTATTTAACCCTTATGCAAACTTATTTTTTTCTAAACTTCTGCCCTTTGTTATAAGTGGCAATTTAGTCAGAGTAATCCAGAGAGTAGTGAAAAGACCTGACCTTGCCCAATTTCTTTTTGAAAGGTTTCATACAGGAAAACGTTTTACCATTTCCATTACCTGCCAGCAAAACTCTAAAAAGCAGGGAGAATTCAGATCCAAAAGATCCTGTCTTGCTGGTATTCCTTCCCTTGGTGCCCTTGGATAGAGAGCTGCCAGATTTGCTTTGAGAAGTAATTAAGAAAACTCAGGTGTCTCGCACTGTTCCTCAGGAGACCATTCCCAGTCTTTGGGAAGCGCAAAGTACCACTTCAGTGAGTAGAAACTGAACAGGAATGACACATTCCTCTCTGCTGCAGTCGTAAGAGAGGTGTTTGATTTGAAAGATTAACAATATCATTTTGCACCTTGCTCTCCACCCTTGGAGACGAGCAGTACATAACAGTAGACGTGCACAAGGCCAAATAATAAAAAGCTATAAAGCTTTTTTATGGGCCATAAAGCAACTTCCTCCTCTTCCAATGCACCACTGAAAGAAAAACCACTTCTCAGGATGTGTATGGTGTGGAGATGCTGAGTAGAAGAGATGTAAGGCAGAGGGGCAAAGGAGACGTCAAGGGAAGAGTTGAAAGAACACTCATATTATTTAGATTGTTATGTTAAATAAACTATACACAACTGTCTTTTTAAAACATTTACTGGCTGACGTGTTGACAATGAACAAATGTTTTAGTGTAAATCTAGTTGGAACAGTTTAAAGAGCTACTGCCCAAAGCTGTGATGTGATTAACTGAGCCTGTGGGAATTCCTCATCTATTTCAGATAACTTAGAAAACTTCAGTGCGGGTACAAATTAACCTACTTAATTTGCACTGAAACAGAAATAGAGCATTCAGAAAATGAATTACCAGCAATCACCAACCAACGTGCACACATTTCTCCAAGTCACTGCACAGGAACGTGTCTCCCTCCATTCTTTTAAAAGCATTTTAATGGTAACATATATGAATGCTTTTGTTGGAATTCAAAGTGATCTTGACAAATTGAAGAAATGGGAAAAAGAAACAAGAAAAATGAAAGATCTACCCTATTAAGAGAGATGTCAGAAAAAATAACGCTGGCTAGGAAGCAACATGGCAGAAAGGATCTTGGGGGTGAGGAAGGGGTCTAACAGGTCACAAAATTAAAACATCCCTAGTGTAATGCTAATTAAAAAAAAAAAAAGTTTCATTTTCAAATGTATGAACAGTAATGACGTAATTAAGATACAGGAGGTGATTGCTTAGTTTGTTTGGCACAGGTAAAGCTTCAGCTGGAGAACTATTTCCAGTTTTGGGGACGATCCTTCAAAAAAGAAAAGACAATCCAGAACATGTGACAGAGAACCAGTAAAGAAGCTGGCATGATCCAGGAGGAGATACTGAAAGAATGGGTTAGCTTAGTCTGTGAATTAAAAAAGTAGTTTTGCTTTGTTTAGAGGGAAAGGGATGAATGGAAGGAGGGAGACCTGATTTACATGATTACCAGAAAAAGAATGGTGATAAATTATTGTCCATGACAACCCGAAGAGCAGTAAGAAAGAAGTGGCCTAATTCATAGCAAAGAAAATCTAGGTTGGATTTTAGGAAAGCCCTTTTTAACTCTAGAAACCTCCAAAGGACTTGAATAAAGAAAATTATTGGCATGGAGCTAGATATAATTAATGCTACATCAGTACAATAGCTTGCACTGCAGCTGTTGAATCCATTCCAGCCCTACTTTTGTATTATTCTGACACCCAATGCCCTGGCTTGCCAGTGCTCCATTAAAATTAAATGTCAAGAGATTACAATCTCTAGAAAAGCAAGTAAGAAAGATCCTCATCTGGAGGCAAACAGGGGCACAAAAAGTCAGTGATTTGAAAAGAGTCTAACTGAATAGTCTGGTAAATTAGTCATAAAATCAACAAGTGGCTTTGCTGTCTAATCAAATTATTTGTGTGCATCTGTTAAAGAGTGTTTACATCCCCAAAAAATCCTACAGGCTAGGAACTGCATCTGTCTCTCATCACCAGTCACACCAAATAAGCTCAGAATAACTCCCACTGTCTTCAAGGAGTTGTGCTGGATTATCATACTTGAGCTGAAAACAGAATAGGGATCAAAAAGAACAAGGAGCAATGCCTGTGATCCTGTCTTTTCACAACAAAGCAGCCCATTCTCTGCCAGCAGTGGTTAGCTGCAGCACACATGGACTGAAATTACGTATCATAACAGATTTTTGTTAAAGTTACCATCCCCAGAACAAACCTGGCATGTCGGATAGAAGCAATTGCATTACTGAATTCACTGTCGATGCTTCTGCAGTTGTAAAATTCTTCATAGGCTGGCCTGGAAGAGCCTTGGTATTCAATGCGGCTGATGCGACATATTCCCACAATCAGAATGATCAGCATCAGGACAAACGCTACGCAAAGAGCCCCAATGATGATGTAGAGGGAGTGACGAGGCATATTTGTTAGACTCTCTGCCATATGCCCAGACTTCCACTGCAGATCTGCCAATGAGAAATAAAAGGTATAATTAGTATTTTGTAGTATTAAATAGTATTTTATAGTATTAAATAATATTTTATACCCTTCCTGCTGAATAGAATTATTTTATTATATTGACTTTCCATATTTTTGTGCAGGCTTTTGAAGCCAGAAATATGTAATATGACAATATTACCAGAAGCCAGAAATATGACAATACAGGTCTAGGAGTTCCCTCCTACGTGTAGGCATGATGCTTTGCTCAAGAAACCTATTACATTTTGCACTAACATCTTCCAACTTCATTCTGCCAAAGACCTTATGTTTGGGATTCACTCTTTGAATGATGTGTGGTAAGACTTGGAAGATTTTGGTTTTGGAACACATTTGGACATCAACACGTTTGGGTCCTTGCAAGTAAAACTGTTGTGCTCAAGAAAAACTGTGCCTCTTTCATTCTTCTTGTAAGGTGTATAGTGCTCTGGAAAGCTCCAGAAGGCAGGTACGCATTAGAGAATCATCTATAGAGAACCATCATTTCAAGGGCAAAAAGGGCATTTCATAATACTGAGCCCACTAGAGTCTTCTCTCGAGCATAATTTCCCTGAGAGGTCTCAAAGCAGACCTTAAAGTAATGCTAGTGTAGAAGAGGCTTCTTGCATTTAAATATTCCAAACTTTTTTTTTTTTTTTTTACAAATATTCTTGATATTCAAACTATCATCTATCAATGCCAGACTAGAAAAAAAAATCCTCAGAGTAAGGTAGGGAGAAAGCCTGAAAGCTTGACATGTGGGATTCATCTGGGCAGAGTTTGAAGAAATGGCTGCTTTTTGTTTACAATAGTAAAGGGCTGTCCTGATGCACCCCTGCACTTGGACTTGCTTAGACTTTTTGTTCGCAAATGTGAGCTGAGTTTACAGGACCCCTTGTTTGTGTTATCTTTCTCAGAGATCAGTGAAGTTTTGATCAGCTTGAATCATTCAGGGATTTAATGTTTCTGAAGTGCTATTACTGCAATTTGCTCAGTCAGGCTCTGAGGAGTGAATGCAGCTGTGCAGTTTGGGATGGGTTTCTATTTTTGTTCTGCAGCACATTCGTCACACATGGTGGTTTCTGTCAGGTTGTCAGACTAAGCCAAATCAGATCTAATGTGAGCAGATATATGGGAAGACGGTTCTGGTTTAGACTCTGTGTCTTCCATCTCTGCATGATAAGTATGAGAGATATTTCCTCCTTTCTTCTCCAGCAGATAAAAATACAAAGATTAACAGCTCATACTCCAAAGATTAGAAAGAACACATGACAGCTCAAAATTACTGTATTCTCAGTTGTCATAGTAATATTAATAAAATTAATTAAGAATTAGATTTCAATGAGCACCATACAGTCTGCACTACAGATACTTTTTAATATTAGTATTCAAGCAACCACATGGCTTGGCTTACCTTGGTAACCACATTAATAATTAAGAAGTGGCAAAGGTTATGATATTAAGAAGTAACCAGCAGGGATTAGGGAATTCATGAGAGATGTTTTGTAGCATTTTTACACTGAATGCTCCATTAACTTTTTAGGCAAATACAGTTCATCTTGAGAAGAAAAATCTACTCTTTATAATTAAGATAAATTTAATCCTAATTGATCAGTATTGCTAACACTGGTAAGAACAATAAGATGATATAATAAATATCACAGTTCACCTAGGCACATTACATTTCACTTGACTGTTTTTTTGTATATACACCACTTGAAAATAAAAGAGTACAGTTTGACAAAAAGATAACCCTGAAATCCTGCTAGGGTAGGCACTTCAAGCCCATAAAACAGACAGCTAGTGGAAAAAATTGGGAACTACTAACAGCAATTACAGAGTTTTTCCAGGAAAAAAAAAAAAAAGTACATCAGTACATCAGTCTCTTTCATGCTTCATGGCTAGTAACAGAAAATCACCTAAGATAAAATGTGATCCACCCAGTCAAATGACTCCTGCAGCCCTGACTGTTCCCCTTTTCAGCAGCCTGAAGCCTGGCTTTATCCTGTCTTTCTCCAGCATTCAGAGGGATGGTCCAGTGAGGAAGCCAGTGCACAGGGTTTAAATTTAATTTCCAATACAATATTAACCATTATGCACAAAATGCTGAAGCAATATGATAAATATTTCAAGGGGCTATGGAGAGACTAACAGAAGCAGAAATACCAAAAGATTCAATCTTTAGAGGTGGACAGGAATCCAGTGCACCACTGACTGAACTCCAGTGAGTCCAGATGTACTGCGCCAGATTAGAAAAGAGCTGGACATGGCCTTTCTATTTCTGGACATGATCAGGATTGGGTTCAAAACAGCTGGATAACTCAGTGCAGGAGAGAACCAGCACAAAGAACTTCCTGGGGATACACAGTTCTGTAGAAAAATCTGCAGATCAAAATGCTTTCAAATCCTTCTGCAAAGTGATTTCTTCAAAACTCAGTCCCTGTCTATTTGCATAATCCTTTATGTACCTGTTAAAATCCAGGCGGTTTAGGAAAGCTTCCACAGCTTTGGGTATAAGCCACTGCATTGATTAGAGAGGCTGCATGTCCATACTTAGATCTGACTGTTGTGAAGCATCACAGGGCTCCATAACAACACAGCACTTTACTTTGATGCTGTTTCAAAGTAACTAATAGCAAGGGAATGTGTGACATTTGCTGATGTTATGCTTATTGAAGAAACTTTTGGTAACCCTCAAATTTTAAATTTAATTGTCCTTCAAAATATATCTCTGCATGACTATGCAAAGATTTTTTTTCCTGTTTTCACTCCTTAAAGGCTAATCCAAACCAGAAATTTTAGATTGCATTTTTAATATCTGCTACGTTATTATTATTACATATGTACACTCTAGTAGCTGTCCTGATTTGTTTGAAAAAAACAATTTTAACCTCTTCAATTGAGAGCAATTGCCATGAAAAATACTATATGATTTTTTTCTCCAAATATTGAGATGGAAATAAAAGGTCCAGTATTTCTGGTTGAGAATCAGACTTGCAGTATTATCAATGCCAGTTAACTTAGCTAATTCTCTGCCTCCTGATACTGCAGTCACAGGATAAAAGAAAAATCAGGTAGTGAAAGGCTTAAAACAGCAACAACTATGTGCTATTGCTCCTTCCCATCATTTAAACTTACATAGTTTATACGTGTGTAATGAGCAGAAACACCAGGTTCCTGAGCAGCAGACAAGGCCACTGCGATTCAAGTATAAGCAGATGCTATGTGTAGAGAAATTTGCACTAAGCAGAGACATCTTCCTCAAGAGAATGAAATTTCAAGCATAGTTTTATCCACTCTCCCTCCGGCCAACTTACTAATGGGGTCAGAAAGGAATTGGTGTTGACTACTCACAGATGTAAGCCTGAACCTCACCTGCCTTACATCGTGCTTAGGGGCATGCATCCCTTACAGGGGCAAGCAGGAGTAGTTGAGCAGCTGGGCAACAGAAAAGGTTCCTTCCACCTTCTGCTTCACCCATCTTCTCATGCGTTTACACCAGGTATATGTGGTGCAAAGAGCCAAACTTAGTGACTGTAGGGCAATAGAATAGAATAGAAATAAACTTAAAAAGCAGTTGATATGTTTAAGTAATGTGTAAGTAAAGAGAGAATTTTCGTATCCTCCTTGTGGAAGTGAGATAAGGAAAACATTTTTTATTCCATCCTTTATGTAGGCATTTTCTCATGAGTGCACAATAGGAGTTTTCTGAGTCCTGAGTCCCTTCTGTTTATTTTTTTTTAATATGTGGCATATCACTGCAACATTAGCTGTGCTAACAGGTGTAAATCCCCTCACAGAAATGTGTGTATCTGTGTAATATCTCGAGGGGATCCATGAGCGCAGTATCTGAGCACTGAAGCAGTTAAATACATGGCTAAACTCTCTAATAAGACATCTGAAGCCCAAGAACAAGTCATCAGTGAAATCCAAAGCAGCTCTCAAAGCAGCAGAAATAATGAAGTCTAATTTCTGTTTTAAATCTTCCACAATTAGACTTTAGTGAGAGTTTACACTAAAGCTTTTTCCATGCTAAGAAGGATTACACTGGAGCTGTTACTAGACCCAACCCCAGAACCTCTGTAAGTCTTACTAAATGTTAGGAAATACTTCATTCTGGAGACCTTTACCTTTCTAACAAACCTAGTGGAAATTGGCTTAAAGTTAGAAAAATTCATCCTGAAAAAGATAGTGACAGCATGCATACATCGGTCAGCAGAATTACACAGGATTTGTTTCCTTAGGTAAGCAAGTTCAAAGCAGTTTTTCAGAAACATTGCTGGAACTGCAGGTGCTCAGAAGTTGGTACCAGTCTGTTAGCACCTTGCTTATGGCTCTATGGAAGTATCCTTTACACAAGGCGAGTATGAAAACAAGCTCTGAATACATGCAATTAAAAGGCAAACTGCTTAGTGCCCAACTGTGAGACAGCATCTTTGACAATCTGGTCCAGCACCTCAACCAAGCAGGGTGCCCAGAAACAGAATTTTCTATCTTCCATAGACACTTTTGAACAATTACAGTCTCACCTTCATCCAAATCAACCTTATGCTTCATCCCTATCATCCAAATCTGGTTCAGCATTTTCCTCTAAAACATTTAACAGAATTTTGATGATTTACAGATGATTTAGAGTGCAGCAGACAGATATTTAGAGACAAGTGTAAATTTCTGTAACGTCTATATCACTTTTAGAAGTTTTTAGGACAACTAACTACATAGCTATATATATATATAAAACTTCTGTAAAGTTTTTACAAACTTTATATATAATTTTAAAAAGTTCTATAAAGTTTTTACAAAACTTACGTATTTCGCAGTTTGCACCAACCCATCCATGTGGACAATGGCAGGTGTAACCACTGGGCTGATCTATGCAAGTTCCAGCATGATGACAGGGGTTGCTGTCACAGTCATTAATATCAATTTCACATTCTTCACCTTATATCATGGAGAAAAAGAAAAAAAATCTATATAGCGGCTGTATATCAGGTATGACATCAATGTAATTTGATTTTTCTCTAACTGCATAACACCTTGTAGCTCAATAGCATCTTTATTCTCAGAACATCAAAAGTATTCCATAATGTTTCAAGAAGTCAGTCTCAAAGAATCCCTAAAAAGGAAATATCCTCATTCAAACAGGTGAAAACAAAGCCTGAGGGCTAAGTGACTTGACTGACCTCACTTAGATTATCTGTCTCCCCTTTCTTTAAATATGAGTTCCTTCCAAAGCAAATGTGATATAACAATTTGATATATATATATATATATATATCCTGAACTGCTAGAGTAATTATAATATAGGTAATCAGTGCCTCTGAGAAACAGCCATTGTGCAAGAGAAAGCTAAGTCTTTTTTTTTTTTTTAATGGCCTTTAACAAGCACAGAAGAGAGAGCACCATTTGATCTACAAAAAGGCTGTGAATAGGTTCATCTATTCCTATGACTCGCCTATTACCTTATATGACTAACAGAACATCAGGTTGCAAATTATTTTGACAGCAGATATTTGGATTACACCAATCATGTCAATTTAAATACAAGGCCAAAGGATTAAACGGGCTGCTTACCATTACTCTGAAAGTGCAAATTGATTTGTAACAAGCACTTTAGGGCTTTTAGCAATTGCATATTCAGGTAACAGAATGACTTGTTTCTTCAGCTCACAGGAACTAATAGGTCAAGGTTAAAACATCCTCCAATTTCAACAGTGTCCAATTAGTACAGCAGCTTACCTGAAATTCTTCAAAACGTTATTTTTAAAATGCAATCTAGTCTCAAGCAGAAATGTCAGAAGGCATATTAAATAGCTCTTAGCCTAGTGAATTCTCTTTAGCCATAGATTTTTTTTTTTGCTGCAAAATTTTTAAAGTTCAAAGCAGTTGCAAGTAATATCAATAACTTTTCATTCTCATTAAACTGATTACAATTCACCGATGTCCAAACTAATTTGTTTCCTTAAAGAGATGCTGTCTTATATGGTATTTGTCTTGGACACTGCAAACACTGACATCCTGTGTAATATACAAATTAACTTGCCTGCATATCCAGGTGCACAAATACACGTAGCATTCAGTCCTTCACTGTCGCAAGTGCCGCCATTCTGACAGTTGATGTTAATGCAAGGGTCTTTGTATAATTCACAGTGCCTTCCTGAAAGGGAAAAATTAGTAACTGCTGTTAACTTTACCCACGCTGACAGTCTGAAGTTAGAACAGGTGATAACTTCATCTGGATGAGCACAACAATGTCCAGCTATCAAGCCTACCATAAAACCAAAGCCTTGTATTTTATGCTGGCTAAACTTTTAACGCACGTGCTTCCCTTCTGACCCACCAAGGGAGGTAGGGAAGTTTCTGCTACCAAGAACTGCTGGAGTTTCTGTGAAAAAGCAATGGTACAATAAAGCATAATCTGATCAGCTACGTAAAATTCCTCAATATTATACATATCGTATAATACATTATTCATTATTTATTATGTTTGTTTTTATATTATATGTTATATATATGATATTATTCCTCAATATATTATTTAAACAATAATCATCTTCAGTAGTAATGTGATGTAAGAATTTCTTTAATAGGCATTCTGATGCCTCTGAGTGACTTTTGCAGGACACTGAGGAGTACGGCTAAGTCAATAAGAGAAGACATTAATTTATTCAAATGTATACCTATAAGTAAACACCTGAGTTAGTCAGCTTCTTGCCACTACTCCTGCAGCACAGCAGCAGAAGCCAGCATAGCCAGAAGCCCACCCGTGCATGCTGGCCTATGCTGCAGTCCAGAGCAGTGCTAACAGCCTGGAGCCCACGCAGGGGAAGGCAGGGGGGTGTGGAGGCAGCACTGGGGACTGCAGACAGGGGCAGGTGTTAGTGAAATTGAAGCCCACATAATATCTTGAGCTGGTTACCTCTGCTCCATTCATTAGTGTCACTGAATACCTTAAGTATGGAATGAAGGAAGCTCAGTTATCAGGAAAAACTGTTCAGAGGACCAGGTCCCCTGCTCTCATTTGAAGCACAATGTGCTGAAAACAGTGCTCTCACTTGCATGTACACGATGGCTGAAAACAGAACATGAAGTCATAACATGACGGTTAAGTGCTCTTTAAACTGTCATGAAAAGCTGAGGGTCATTTCCTCACTAAGCCTCTAAAATGATGAATTCTTTATTGTCCAAGAAAAGTGCAATCACCAGCATGAAAAGAAGCTGTGAGTGAGTGTTACTTATCAACACAGATAAGGATTGATACTCTTAACGAGAGAAATGCTGGGTTAATGTTCCACAGAACATAGTCATCCAATGTAAAATAAATTTATTTTTAATAGCAATAATATATAAATTCAAAAATTTCTCACAGTATGATTCAAAACAGAATACACAAAACAAAGTAGCATTTTAGCCCTCCATAAAGGGATATATCGCAGAGATCCAATAAGTGCTATGCTGTCTAAAACTGAAATCTATTTCAAGATAAAAAAAAAAAAATTCTACAGCCGAACACATACTTTTCTGCTGTATTTGATAAATTACTTATGAAAAACTGAAGACAGATTCCATTCAAATATATCCAGGACTACATGTGGTTAACAGGAGAAATCACAGAACTACTGCTGTCTCTGGGCTTCACAGTCTTCTAAGTGAACAACCAGAATAAAAACTTTCATTTTTTCTCCTTTCTGCTGATCTGTTTCAAATACTGATATTTTAGTACTGTGCTTTTATCTCCCTTCACTAGGAAAATACAAATAAGATTTAGAAAGACCTCCTTATAATGTCTCCCAAGAACAGCTGATGAAAAAATTTATTTAACAGTTATGATGTCTTTTAGAAACATACCACTTTCTAACATGTCTTAAAAACAGCTTAAAATAAATAAATAGATAAATAAATAAATAAAAGAAGGGGAAGGGGAAGAGAAGTAATACCTAAGAAGAACAGACAAACTATTTGTCCCCATTACAAGGGCGTACATTTGTCACATGATTAACTACACAGGTCAGCAACATCTGAATGACTCACTTGAATAAAGACTATGGGATCAGGATCTACGTTAGAGTTTGTTTCTGTTAATTTCACATGTGGGTTTTCTTTCTGCTCAATGGAGGATATTTTATATCTGTTTGTAGCAGAACCTATTATAAGAAACACAGAACAATTCAAAGAACAAGAAGCAAAAACCATTTTACCTTCATATTCAGCAAGACACGCACACTCGTAGCTATTGACGAGGTCTCTGCAGGTGGCTCCATTCTGGCAGGGTGCAGAAAGGCATTCATTATATTCCTCTTCACAGTAAAGGCCATGGTAACCTAAATCATGTGAAGAGGAAATAAAACTATCTATGAAACACTTCCCAGTAAAAATTAACAACTAAGTCTCTACAGATTGCAAGCAGACGTGTTAATTGAAATATACTGTACAGACAGATGCATGTTAAGACACTGATTTTAAGGGCAATTGATTTTTAATTTTGATTTAAAAAAAAAAAAAAACAGGAAGCACAATTTTCTGAGAGATGCCCCAGACACTCCCGATGCGATGAACCACAGCAAGGCAGTAAGCACCGAGGCAGCTGGCCAAGGCTGCAACAGGCAATGCAAACAACTGCACTCTGCAAAATGGAATAATCTATTATCTACATGTCTTTGAGTTTTCTTGAATCCTTGCATCAAAGAGGCTTTTCATCAAAGAGGTGATAACTGTATAACTGTAGTTAGAATGATAATATTTTATATATTTCAACTTTAATGCTGTACTATGTCAAAACAATTTAGAAGCATTGAGATACATTATTTTTATGGTATTCACAAGTAGTAGGCAGGTATTGTGGTCTGAAGAAAATAGGAGCACAAGAGATGTTCAAGACCTGCTAATAGCCACTTACTAAGTCAATTCTATCATGAAATAAGAAAAGGAATTAATCTGCTTGAAATAATGCTTTTCTTATGATTCAGCTTATCATATGATCATTAGTTTTAACAGTAGTTGAAATTACTTTCTAGATATAGTAGATAAGGTCAAAGCAATACCTATTCTTAAGCAACAACATAAATTAGTACAGTATAAAAATGGAAATAAACCAACTGCAATGCTATCTCTTGATTATATTGGTTACTTAGGATTAAATATGAAGAATTGTAAGCCTGCTCATTTTGAAGACAATTATATTTGTTACCTTAGCTTATTTAATTCCTCTTCAATAAACCCAGGTTATACTTCTACTAATGAAAAGCTTCCTCTCTTCTGCCTTCTACTTATTACTTTTCTTTTTCCTTTATTTTTTTTCAAGTAAGGGCTTTCCAGCTCCAGAAACAATATCTACATTTGTAGGTAATTAATCCATCAACAGGCAGTTGAAACAGGCAGTTTCAAATACGCTTTCATATTAAAAACACTATTTCACAAAGAACAAGCATACAGAAAAGATGTGTCATGATACATTAACACTACATAAAGCTACTCTTCCAACCCCCTACCATGGATTAGTTTAGGTTAAAGCAGTTAAACATTTAATCTTCCTAACTCATCACAGCCAATATTTCCCTCTTGACCTCTTGTTAGCACGATGCAATACCGTAAATATGTACTTGTAATCTGTAATACAATGCTGTGCATGGGAACACAGTTTATGTTTTTTCAAATCTTGATTTACATGCTACATACAACTATAAAAGCAACAGATGAATGAGTATACCATGAATACAGATGCTAAGGGCATGGATAAAGATGCCAAAAAGGCCGAACTACAATATGTAGATATTTCAGAGCAATTTTACTTTCTCAGATAGTCTCTAGGTTGCAAAAGCTTGCAGATATGAAGTGAGGATATCTTTCAAGAAGAAGGAACCAAAAAGAGGGGCAGATTCTCATCTCAGTAAGGGACAACCTATATTCACTCTCCTAGTCTAAACTTTTCCCCAAATTGTCACAGAACCACAGAAAATAGGACAAACGGCACCTCCAGACACCATTTCTCTCCCTCTCATCCCATTACGTATAATTAAAAATAAGGCTTCCTGAAGATACACCAGATATTAGTACTACACAAGATACATACACAGTATCATGGTTTTGCACACAATTATCTTTCAATAGTCCATAGTTGGACGAGCAGCTTTCTAAGAAACACTTCAGAACCACTTTGTCAGAAGCTGCTAGCCAGGCACCACAGAACTGATGAGCTAAGCGCTACCCTCCTTCCTCTGCTTGCAGGTCGAGAGCCGGTGCTTGCCACGGGTCCCACAGTTTTCACCCTTTCCAGGGACCGGAATCCTTGAAAATCCTTGCCCACTCCCCAAAACCCACGGGAAACGTGGCATCACCTTACATAGAAGGTGAAGGCATGAAGGCACGGTGCACAGGGAGGGAAAGGTGCTTTCAGTCTCCATGACAAGGCACATCTCGCCCATGCATGGTCCCCCCTCACCGCCAGCCCCACGCTTTTAAATTGTACTCATATATAAACCATGTATGATGTTGAATGCATACATATGTCTTCAAAAAGGCTACAGAAGAATGCTTGTATCTTTTATCAAAGAATTAAGATGGAAATGGGAGAATTTTTCAGAGATAACTTCAGAATAACAGGTTCTAGCAGCGTTGTTTCCTTTCTTCCTTGTAACATGAATTCTGCTGCTTTTGTATTCACAAGCAATGCTGAACAGAGCTATTTGCCTATTTTGTGGTGTATAACATTTCCGTGGACATATTCAGAAAAAAATGATATCTACATGAACAACACTACTCTAGCTTCTGTGTCCTGGGCAGAAAAAAAACCACATTTGACATTGCAGCTTCAAAAAGGGCACCTAAAATTATTAAACTCTTTTCTTTTTTCCAGGTCGCTACAAAGCAAATATGCCTTCAGTAACTGTGCCTTCATGCACGCAAGCAGAACTTGCCAGTTGACAGTTCCACTCTGATACGCTCTCTTCAGAGAGCTGGGGAAGGGACAAGAAACCTAAAAAATAAAAAATAATAAAAATAATAAAACAATGTCCCTACATTACCCCTTCTCCCTCTAAACAACTGTCCTTTTGTTATTGTTTTTTTGGCTGCTACCCTCCTATGGATTCCCAAATCCTTCTTTGTGAAGCAACAGAGGCTTGGGCTACAGACAACTACATACACCAAGGCACTTTTTAACATGGCCGTGTTAAAAATTGCAAAGGGAGAAAACATGAAAGGGAGCACACAATCTGTGTCAAACAGGCTGATGAGAAGAAGCTGTGGGTTTTATCAAAGCCCTGAAGAACAGCTGATGGGGCAAAAAGTACAGCAGTGCTTGCCAACCTCTTGAGATTATCTGCACTAACAGGTTAACAAAAGGGAGAGAGAAATGCTTGCTCTCCCATTATAAATCAATAAAGAACAAAGTTGAAAGCTTTTGACGCTTTCTCAGACACTAGCCCCTCAGCAGTGATTCCCTGTGCTTATTCACACTTAACACTTCAGCAAATCAAGACAGCAAGACAAAAACCCCACCTTAATTTGGAAGGCCTAATGGGGTAAAATGCAATAGAGAGCTCTAATTCACAGGGAACATCAGTTCATACACAGCCCTTCACTAACAGAGTTGCTTATTATATGGTCATGAAATAAATGTGTTCGGTTAAAACCTGAGCTTATATAGAAATTAAATAAGTGAGAAAGAGAGAAAAGCTGCTCCAGATGGCAGGAAGGTAGGGAGGCATGCTTACCAGCCATGGGCAGATTGCATGCAGGGCTGTCTTAAAGTAGAGGTGGAAACAAGACGAGGAACCAGAGGCAATAAAGGGCTCACAGAGAGTCTGGAACTGGAATTAACCTGAAGTCACTTCTGCCAGAGCTTGCATTTCTCACCCCAGCTCCAAAATATGGGAAGGGAAAAGACAGAGAAAAGAAAAATTGCTATTGCTGCAGGCAAGTGTTGCACCTGCCTCTGCAGATGCACTAAGATAAACCTACGCTCCCACGCCCATCTATTTAGACACATGAGCAAAAAGCCAAGTTCAGACGAAATACTCCAAGGCACTACATCTGAAATTGCCACCACTTTTCATACCCTGGGGATTTTTTTCTGACACTCCTCTTATTTTCAAATTCTCTCTTTGTGCTATCATATATGCTTACAAAGCAGGGGACAAGTGTTTATGTCGGTATGTGTGTTTTGCGGTTTCAAACTCCTTACTCCTATGTCTTTAAGAAAAAGCCAAATGCAAAAGTTTGCTGCAATAGTAAGTTATTCAATTACTAGATAGATTTCTTGACTTTGGGCCAGAAAAAAATAATAAAAGAATATATTAAATGTTTGCATTTGAAACTAGCAACAGCAGCTTTATTAAATGAATAGAGAATAAAGAGGTGGAAAGGCTTAAGACGAGAAAGAAACTGCTCTGGGATTCAGGGACTAAATAAATGTTCTATGAACAAAGTGGGGTCCCAGTGGTTTCTTGAATCAGGCTCTAGATGAGAAGTTCAACAAACAAGCACGCTAATTTTTATCAAGAGTAGTTGGCTAACATATGGTAAGCGTGAAAACACAAGGCATTTAAAATATGAATGCAATGTCCAACCACTGTTTTTTGTTGGTTTTGTTTGTTTGTTTTTAATCTATGGGACCAGGCGAGAAGTATTAATAATTTGGGTGTGTAAGCACGTAAATAAAGATTTAAATGTAAAATTTCACATACAATTGAAAAACTACACATATATAAGAAACAGTTTTAGAATTTGTTGCACAGGCTTTTGAATTCCAACTAACCCTCTCAGCAGGACATTTGAAAAAGATACATATTCAATTTAGAGATGACTCATGCTTCCTACCCCCTACATTTGGAAACGGGAGCATTCAAAAGCATTAGACAGCTTTCCAAGCTAGTTTATACAAATTAGCTTTTCTATACAAGCTATTAGATGATGTAGGTTATCCATAACCATGCTCATGAAAGCCAACACGAAAAGAAAATCAGTAGCAAATGCCTGGTTGTGTGTGTTCTGCAAATTGTGCAGATAGGCAAGTTCAATAATGATCATTTATCATTCTTTAAATCTGTAAGCTGGCAAAAACAAACAAACAAACAAACAAAAAAAACATGGAAACCAAACTGCCTACTAAGCAAGGAGACTTGCAGACCCTGTGCTGATTGGAACTGTTTAAAATTCCTCTCCTGTTTAATTTTTGAGGCAGAAGTAACACAGATGAAAATCCAGCTGACACTGTATGCCTGCTGGTAGAAACTGTGCATAAAGGAAGGATGGCATTCAGGTCACAGATACAAGCAAAACTCTGCAGTGCTTTGCTTCTGTAATAAGAAATTACATCCCCTGCCAAATACCTCATAAAAAGAACATGGCATCCTAGGACTGAACACACACACAAAAATTGAAATTGGCAGCTTCTAAAGTTGTGGGTTGTTTTTTTTTTTTTTTCTTTTTGTTTGTTTGTTTTGCCTTTTTAATTTAAGCTGCAGGTTCCAGATATACTGTACAACCAAGACAGAAGAGAGATCTAAAACATAATTTAATAAACCTACCATTAATGTTTCTAAATTATGTATATGAATTCAGTGATATGTTTGAAAGTGAGAGACACCCACACAAAGAAGTTTGTAGTCTTGGAGCTGGCACACTGATGCTGAGAGCCTGCAAGTCAGAAAGCCCCAGGCTCAAGAAGCAGAGATCGTTTCTTTCTTACTAATATATGGTAACATCTCCATGTAGTCCAGAATGTTTATTATTAAACCTTGATAATGCTACCAAACTGCACGCAAATTTTATTCACCCACTTTACAAGTAATGTAGCAGAGACTATCAAAATCTCTGCAGGCAAAATTGTAAATAGAATCCAGGTTTTTAATACAGCTGAGGCCTAACTCATCCACTTTATCACACTCCTTTTTAATGAAGATAGCAAAAATGTGTTGGGCCATGCTCTATAGTCTCTACTTTAGCTTTTTACGAGTTATAACATTGAAATCCTAAAATTTAATCGTTCTTGGCTTTCTTTAGAAAAATCATGTAAACCATTTGCAAAGTTTGCGTTATGGTGACTTCTAAACACTGAACTATAAAGAACTCGATTTCCATTTGTCTAGTGTGCCATTAAACTATGGGGAAAATCTCTGAAAGTAGCTTGTTAAAATTCTGCTGATAATCTATGATTAAAAAAAAAAAAACTGAAATAAAGATTCATAACAATTAAAAGGCACAAGAAAACAATTTTCACTATTCCTATTTTCCTACCTCTTGAGTGCTGTTCTAATGACCTTCAGAAATAAATCATCCAAATTTTTCAATTATTGACAAGTTAAAAGAAAGATTTCATAATTTGGCCTTTAATTCTACCACTATATGAAGCAAGTAATGTTATTTGCGGAGGGAAGTCCTTCTATAACAAATAATCATTTTAAAATTGAAATTGCAGCAGTCAATCGTAAACAATGGTTTTACTGTTTTTAAAAAAGAAATCATTTTCTTAAATACTTCTAATAAAATTTCATATGTGGAGCAATGCAAAAAAGTTCAACTTTAAGAAGTGTAATATATGGTCTTGGATGCAAGCTCTATGGCTTCTTACCTGGCTAACTTTTAAGATCACAAATATTATTTAAATAAAAATAAGTTTCCATAATATATGAGAGGTGTGGGATTATTTTTAAGCCCTGAGTGACAGGAAATTATTTTGCACAAACCTAACCAACAACTTCCCCACAGATTAGGTGACAAATTTCAGGAATAAAAATCTCTTGTTTGGCCAACGACATTTAACTAGCTTTTGTTTGTTTAAACCACAGGTAGAGGACATAGTGGAGATTCTTAAAGCCTTCTGTGGTTTTCCCAGAACAAGAAATGCCTAGCATTGCCTTTCAGGGACGCCTCAGGAGAGCCCTCGTGCTGGACAGCTCCTGATACTCCAGTTCCAAGTTGGATCCCTTTTTTTGGTAGAAACGTAGAAGAAAATTTTGACGCTAACTGGGAAGTTCAGGCTTCGGATGACTTAATGCATCAGTTATACAAGGGTAAAATATCTCTTTTTGTTTTTCAGTTTCTATAATTCAAAGCATTTGTCTCCTGTCTATTCTTTTCAGAACTTTCCAGAGCATACACAGCACAGGTATTTTTTAAAAGTGTTCTTTGTACTCTTTGTGGGTCTTTTTTTTTTTTTCCAGTTAACTCCGGTTTCAGTCATACATCAAAAACCACTTAAGAATCAAACCATATTGATATATTTTGATCACTTTCCATGTCATCCAGAGTTAGGCAGCTCCTCATCTCAATAGTTTCACCATCCTCTGTAGAGATTTTTCTTGACCATGCCCTAACTGCTTGCACTATGCAACAGCTAGAAAAACAGCCCTTTTCCATTCAGAATCTGAACAAGTTAACAAAATACACACTACTCAGTCAAGGAATAGCTTGATGCTACCAAGCAACTCTCATATTCCTACCTGTCAAGTGTTCACCTCCACATCATATCTACAGGTGTATCTGTTTATTTATTTAGAAGCTCAACCCTTTTTCTCCTGTTCACCCCCTCTGCTATTTAGTCCTTCTGGGGACTGGGCAAGAAGAAGAACAGTGAATGGGTAAATATTAAACTATCAAGTTATTAGTTCTAATAAAGAATTTAGGAAAACATCACCTGACAAATTCAACTACTTGCAATCAAAAAGATATTTTTTCAGACATGGAACTAATTATCAACTTATATGAATTGTGGCTTGTTCTCTCAATAAGACAGGGTATGCTAGCTCTATTTAAATATGATAAAGTATGTTGCTCTTCATCTCAATAATCAATCCTATTCTCTAGGGGTTCCTCTATTATGCAATACAACGGCAAAGTATTTAAACACTTCAAAAAGGAGGACTGAAAATTTGAAATGAAAGAATTGTCATCTACACTTCCTGAAGTATACAACAGAAACCAAATGCTAGGTCATACTACTTCTGTATTCTGAAGTCACTTAAACATCCTCACCTATCATGCCACCAAAACAAACAAACAAAAAAAATCTACCTACCCTCTTGTTTCAGAAAAGCTGCAAGCTTTTATTTATTTATTCATTTGTTTATTTATTTTTGTGGGGGATGTTGATGTTTGTTTTGTTTTAAATGAGGTAATATGTCTCAATGCTTACAGAAGTTCCTATATGATATCATGAGATTTTTATAATACCATATGTATAAATTCTCATCTGATGAACAAGAAATAAATTATGAGATAACACTGCTATACTGCTATGGTAGAGTCTGCACTTCACATTTATATTTTTCTCCTTTTATAAAGCAGAATGTAGAATGTATTTGGATTATAAATCTGTCATTTCCATTAACTTCTGTTCATTTGTGAGTACTTATGGAAAAAAAAAAAAAAGGTTCTGATGGTTCTTTCTTTGTGTCTAAGTAGCAATGATTAATGTTAGTGTCTAACCTATTACCAGAAGTGTCTTCTTCCCAAAATCAAAACACAATGCAAGAAGAAAATCTCAGCAATAAAGCTGTGAAACTACACAACCATATTGTGGCCTCCCTCTCAGGATAGCATACATCAGCAAGAATCTTGCTACACAACATGATTCCTTATGCTGAAGTATTCATAACGCTGAAACCTGTTCTTTCCACTTTCCAGTTTCAATCCATTATTCCTACAAAGTGACGAATGCTTTCATCCTTGAGCAGCATCCTCTCAACATATGGAATTTCCTTGATGATCATATATATCAGTTACTGAAAGTAACACTTTGAAGTGTGCACTCAATATACTATCCAAAATATAAGCTGGTAATTCTTACTTGTGTCTTCAGAGATCTTTTTTCAGATGAGATACCAGTTTTATGGGCTACAGAATCTTAGATAAAACCTCACTCCTGTCAAGGAAAATAGAAGAGTTGTCTATATTTCACCTTGCTCTAAGAAGCCATAAGAAACACAAGCAGCAAGCAGCGACATTGGATCTTTCTTCCTCAAAATGCCAATACTTGAAAGTCAAATGAAACAGCTATTTTTACCTTGTTTTTGTCCTAATACTCACTATACTACTCTGAGAGGAAAAGCATTATAGGAACAGATTGTGGGCTTCCTTCTAGGGAGCAGAAAGAGAAACTTCTTTGGAAGGGAAAGAAGCCACCTGCTTTCTATGTACAAGCCAAGAGAAAGCATTGGGATGCTATACATACTAATACTCAGATTAGCAATCTACTTCAGGCTTTGTGATTGGTAGGGTAGCTCCACAGCTTGCTAACTGAGGAGACAAGGAAAAGAGCTGGAGATACAGACTTGCGACTGGTTTCCCAGAAGACAAGTGAAAGCAGAGAGCAGGCATTTCTCCAAAAGGAGCTTCCAAGAACAACACGCACATCACAGTGTCATGTTTATGTAGAGTTACTAACTATCCAGCTTCACTGCTTAACTCATTCTTGTGCACTGGGGATTTATTTTCCACTTAACTTTTGCAGATTTCAAGTTTATAGCTGCATAGGAACTTTTTTTTTCTTTTAAACAATAGTGCCAAAATTATTCAAACCAAAAGAAAGATTATTGGTTTTTACCCTGTAAACACATAAGTGGTAGTGAGTGTGCACTAAAGTATAATCTTTTTCTACACATATGGTATAATTCATTCCATTACTCTACCTATTAGTTTTCAGGGCTAAAATATTTAAAGGGGCCATAAAAACTCAATATTTTACTACATTGGTATAATAAAGAAAAAAATATCTAGACCTAAGAAAAATGCAACCCAGACACCATGCACAGACAAGCTGTGTCATCAAGCAGGTACCACCTGAGTCCACCAGCTGTACTCACCTGAGCAGTACCACTGGAACTTCTGAAGAGAGATAATTTATACAAGCATGGATGGCAGAACTAAACCCTTTAGGGTAACCATTTTTTTCCTTCCTTTGTTCAACTACCTTGTCTGTTTCCATTCTTTCCCCAACAATTGCTGTGATGTTTTCCATTCTATCAAATTTTGTAATTTCAATGACACTGATACCTCACCTTAGAAAGGTTTATCCTGCACAATACTCTTTTATAACACAGCTGTAAATATCACCAAGCCATATGGATCTCAGTGGGTATTTTCAGTGCTTACCCTGCAATTTTTGATTTTCCAAATCAAAAGATTCCTATTGTTATTCTAAACAGATAGAACATCTGCTCAACATGTTTTACATACTGAAAAGAAAAGAGGAATTAATTTTAAACTATATATATTTAAAGTATATATAAACTATATATTGGAATCTACATATAAAAATCTTGGAAGATTTATAAAACATGTAATTGTTTGGTACAAACCGGGGATACAGAGGCATTTGTAGCTGGTTCCAACACTGCGACAAATGCCATGTGCACAAGGATTCAGAGCACAGAAGTCAATCAGCTGAGCACACATAGGTCCTGTAAATCCAGGACTACAACTGCAGGAGAAGACAAGTCTGTCTGCATAACAGGTTCCATTGTTCTGGCAGGGAGATGATGCACAAGGGTCTATTTTGTCTTCACAAGAGGTTCCTAAAAACCCTAAAAGAAATAAATGGTTTTGATAGTTAAACATTCAATTGTAAAAATTAAACCAAGTTAAAATTAAGACATTGACATATCTACATTTTTTTATTCAATGAAAATTAGAAAAATAAAGACTCCCTATATACTTTAAATTCTAATGTTACCAGTTAACGTTGTGTGATACAAGATGTTTCAGGTAGCATCACACTATCACATGATTAAAACAGTGAAGTCCAAAGTACTTGTTGATTCTGACAGGGCTTATCCACTTTAAGTGCATGCGGCTAGAAAAGCAGAAGAAATTTTCTAGGGATCAGTAACTTATTAACAGACTAGCCTGGAAGGAAAAGAAATTTAAAAAAAGCCAAAATTGATCTTTCTTCATTACTGTTAATGTGTTGGTTAAGAATAGCAACTCTAAAGGACCCCATTAGTTTAACTGATCTATAATAATTTAAAAGAATTCCTTTTTTGAAGAACATATCTCTTATTAGCAGACAATGATTTATTGAAGCAACACCATGTAAAAATTAGGCATAAAGAAAAGAATATCATTGCAAGGGAGGAGTTTTGTTTTAAATGTAGAAAAGAATAATACTTGCATAAATTTCATAATTATTATGAAATATTATTATATTTACTGTAGTTTGTATCACACATATACGCATACGTCACTTACATAGTAACATTATTGTACATAAAGCAAGTCCAAGAAGAACATTCAAATTCTATTACCCGTCCAAATAAAAGAACAAACCATCCTTTCAATTTTTTTTTCTTTTCTTCTTTTTTTTTTTTTTTTTTTTTTTTAATGATTTCCTCGTGGAAATGGTATGGCCCATTCCTACAGATCATCACTTTTGCTCAGCAAACACGTCTGGTCAAAATTCCCTGGTGTATCTGACTTCGTAGAACAGCTCTTAAAATTTCAATACTGTAATCACTGAGAATGCCAAATCAGGAGCAAATCAGGCCAGCCTCCACTCAAGACCCATCAAGCCAGCAGAACAAATCTGCTCTAATGGAAAGCATAAACCATGGCAGTTGTGCCAGTCTAAAAGAGAACAAGCCACATGGCCACAGCTACTGAGGTTGCAGCCCCATCTCAGACACCCTTCAGAACAAGAGAAGAAAATAAGCAAACGCGTGAAAAATTATATTAGCAGCCCAAAAATATTTAATCAGAAAAATAGAAAATGAAATAAAAAGAAATAATGATAATAGAAATCCCACAGCATTTGCCTACTGGTGACAGAAAGGATGAAGATGGAGGAGCTAGCTCTGTTCTATAGCAGCCTGCCAACATCTCAGAGCATGAAGACAAATAATGACAGGTGACACTTTGGATTAACACTCAATGTTAAAAACTTATCCCTGATGGAATGAAGAGGATTTTTGGCCATATATCTATAGGTTTTATATTTATAAAGCCTCACTGTTGGATTAAAAAAAGATAATGTACAAGAACCGAATCTCTCTATGGTATAAAGCATATGATGAATATTGCAAGAGAGACAAAATACTATATTCAGTATAAACTTTACAGCATCTCATTATCTTACTGTGTAAATATTTTTTTGTTCTAAACAGTATCATTTCACATTTCAAGCAAGCTACATGAGGAAATAGTTTTAAGTTAAATTTGACAGATATGTTAGCTTCAGAGCATTTTGAGTTTCTTTTTCTAATTATTCACAATTCAAATTCAGGTGAATTAAATTATAACTTTGTTTAACTGTAGTTCCAGCACTGTAATCATGGATAGCAAGTCAAGAAGTTGGCATTTCTGAAAACAAACATATAAGAAATAGATCAATTTGCATTTTAAAGTATAACAAAAAAATTATGAACAGGTTCAAACTCTAGTTTGTTCTTATTTAGGTTTGTTAAAAACCTGGTCCAGAAAGATCTAGTGAACTGAGCATGGTCTGTCAACTTGACTGAGCTCCAAGACTTGAAGAGCTAGTGAGAATTGATATAACTAACCTAAAGATGTTAAAGTTTCCAGCACACACAAATAAAATAAAATAAAATAAAATAAAATAAAATAAAATAAAATAAAATAAAATAAAATAAAATAGACTGGCAATTAATTTGAAACCTCCTGAGGGCTCCCTCAGAGAGAGGCACACAAAAACTCAGTGAACTACATGGGAAAGAGGAGAAAATGGGTATTAAAAAAATTAGTAACCTACAAAGATCGTATTACAGGGTTCTATTCAGAAAATTAACAAAACACAGATTATTGTAGCTACAGAAAAGATGGAAAGGTAACAACTGCCCTGTGAGTTCTAGACAAAATTAGCATATTCTTGGACACTCTTGGCAGGAGGCTTTTAGGAACTGAAAAAGCCACATTTCCCTCATTTCCCTCATGTTCACAACTCTTATGCCAGACATATGGAAGAAATAATTTAAAAAAAAAAAAGGCAATTAAAGGAAGACCAAAAAAAAAAAAAAAAAACACCCAACCCAGAGACTGAAGTTGTTAACAGTGAACTATAAATAACTCCTAACCTCAGCTACAGACCGGGAAAGAAAAGTAGATATGGCAGGGTTCTGGCAAAGGAGATAGGTAAGGACATTCTTCCCTCTCTGATGTCCTATGGCTCAAATTGCTTCACGGGCTTTATCAGTACCACCTGCACAATAATGTGGAAGAGAGACAACCTAAAAACAGATATTGGGGAATCCCGTAGTAGAGGTCTCTCCTGTAGATGGTAACTGCATAGCCATCAGAAACTGAAGGGAATGGAAACCCTAAAATCAAATCTCTAATTCCAGCAACAGTTTGCTGGCAAATTAGAAAAGCCTTTACTTTTACTGTAAAACCCCAGATGGATTTAAAAGAATCTGCAAGGACTTTTAAGTATTACCAGGAGGAGATCAGCCAATGAGTCTGGGGAAATCTCTGCACTAACTCTGAAACCAGATTAAAAAGGATCAAGGAGATCTGAGGTCACACATTACACTAATGCTGCTTCACTACAACCTTTGCCATAATCTTTCCTACAAAGAGAAGCTTACTGGCAGATGGCTAATGTTTCAAGTGACAAAGCACTTCAAGAACATATGCAAGTTTAAAATACACTAAAACATGTTGCCCTTGTGCTATCTTTGACTGCACTGTGAAATGTGTTTAGTTCTTCTGGAAGTTTAAATCTTATGGTATGAGTTAAATATCTGAAAGTACTAGAATCAACAGTAGTCACACATCTGCATTGAACATGTATTATTTCAACATTTCTGATTGTACCTTTGTGTCCATATCAATAAAATTGTTGAAAACAAATAATGCCAATAAATTTAAAAATCAAATGCAAAGATGTATTGATTGAAAGCAGAATAAAATGCTGGAAGAAAAAAGAATGAGGATTACATTTAACGGCAGAAGATTATCCCCTGAATTGTTCTTCAGCTAGCTGACACAAACACAACCCTGCATCCAGGTCATTATTCGTGTAACAGGGACGTGACTAAAATGTAAAGACTACTGATGATTTAAAATTCCTGGAAGCAAAATTTACCAAAGGAATAACACAGAAAGCAAAGGGGAAAGGCAATATTAGAAAAGAGTTATACTGTTCAAAGACACAATGCAATACTGGTGCTTACACAGAACAGACCATTTGGTTACTTGTCAAGAATAAAGGTAGCCAGTCAGGTGATATTCTTTATATATTGCTACAGACCTCCAGGGCAGTGACAGAAAGTAGATCAGAAAATGTTTTCAGAGATAGAAAAGCTCTGGATAAAAGCCAGATTTCTCATCATGGTGAGATTTTAATTACTTGGCTATTGAAAGCAAGAGTCAAGTAATAAATCAAGGAAGTCAAACATTTTCTGAAGATGTTGTACAACTGCTTTTTATACAGTCTGTGAAACAACCAGCTTGCCTGAATGTTATGTTAGACCTAATTCCAAGAAAAACACAAATGTGGAAATATAAACTTGTGAATTGCTACAACTAGGGATTACAAAACTTTTAGATTTGAAATCCAGGGATAAATACCGAAAGAAAAACAAGCAATTTGTTACTTTCCACACAGAAAACTGTTTTATGAGGAAATACAAGATGTCTGACAGAATTTCATCAGGATTCTGTAAAGGGAAAAACACACTCATCATAAGGAAACAAGAAATGATTAAAAAGTAGTTGCAAGATTTTGATTGAAATTCACCCTAGCTAAGTCTCAACAGACAACGATGAACAGAGGCTAAACATGTTAAAGCATTAAGGAGAAGTCTACTAAAAATAGGGTCAATATGGGACAATGTCAGGGAAAAACATTGGATTAGCAGAAAGTACCAGAAACTAAACAGCCGTAAAATTTTTAATTAACAACGAAATGTTCTACAGGTAAATTAGACTCTCTTATGGTAATATGAAGTATTCTGCATTCTGTAATCACTGGTAACCTTGGGAAATCTTACAGATACAACAGCTGTGTATCCTAGTTTCCTGGAATCAAGATAATAAATAGGTTCAGGTACGTAAACCTGAAGAAGCTAAAATTACATTTGCAAGATATGATCTAGAAAAAGGCTTTTACATGAACAATGAAACCCAGAAAAAGTGAAAACCATGAAAATTAATTCTTAATATGGGCAAATAACTTCTTTTCTCCCTGTCATTTAAAATTCATGGCGATAATGTGCATTTTCTAGCTGCGATTGCAAATCAACACGTATGAATCACAACTTAGCATCCTCTGTAGTTGTCAAGCTCTGTATTTTGTAAACCGCAGAAACCACAATAAGAACATTAATTAAGCTGTTTTCCAATTATAAGCAGGTGTTTCAGAGCACTTTTGCTCTGTGCGTTACCTAGCTATAATTACCTGCAGCTAGCCAAATCAAATCGACAACAGTAAAATAAAATCAGTCCTGAAATGTGAATTTCAAGTAATCTAAACATTTAACTCTTAAACATAACATTGTTTTCTCTCTAGCTCTTTCTACAGGGTGGTAATGAAAACTTACTGCTGAAGACTATTTCTCAAAAATATATTAATCTGGATTAAAAGTTTTCTGCTACTCCTATCAGAGCCGGTAACCTCCAGATTGAGAAAGCAGCAAAATCCCAAGAATCTAAGACAGTTTCACATGGCTGGTCAACTGCCTGCCTTTTTTTTTTTTAATTGAAAATCAATGTATTCCTACAATACTAGATGAAGTTCATCTGTAGACATCAACAGGACATCGAAATTGCATATAAGAGAACTTCAGAAACATCTAAACATCTTACAGAAGTTTGTTTCTTTCTTATAACTGATCCGCTCTTTGTTCATTTTCACCTGGCTTTGTTCAGATAAAACATATATCTATCTATCATATTCCATTATTGATTTAATCTTATCTATCTTATCTTATCTATCTTATGAACAAACTTGGCAAAGGCCCTTCAAATGTTTAAAATACATAAATACATACATATTATATATAAAAAAAATCAGGTCTTTCATTCTACCAATTTGACAAGATTTGCATGCGCAATAGCAGATTAGTAACACTTGCATTTCCTTATCACAAATGATTATCATTTCTATGTTTATTTATTTTAACAAATATTGCAATGAATAACCTCTTCACAATAATAATAAAGTGAAATATTAAAATAAATTTTTCAGTCCTTAATATTGCTAAGGTTTATTCATTACAGATTTGAGTGTAAAATCCAATTTGCTCTTTAATAAAAGGTGACTCATCAAATTTCATATAGCAATTTATTTTTAAGCATTTTGGACACATTAAATTCTACAATGCGTCACAGAAAATGGAACCTTCAAGTCTAAAAAAATTTACCTTATTAAGACAATAAATTTGTCTAAAGAATAATCATGACATTTTCATATTCATTCTAAGCTTCTTTTTCAGAGATTTTTCACTCAAATCTCACCTTCTGTAAGTTATCACATGCCTCTTTCATGAGCCACAGATCTCATTTCTAAGAGAATTGTACAGTCTCAAGAACATTCTTCATTGTTTCCATCTCATTCATTTTTCTGCCATCTTTTTCTTCTCCCTTTGTGATATTTTCCATCTGCTGTTATCCTTTTCTGCCTGTCCACACTGTATCTCCAGTTTTAGTTTTTACACATGTATAAGCTCTTTGGCTGGCTTTCCCCAACTGTGCTGAATTAGCACTACAGAAAGAAAGGCCTCTTCTCAACAAGCAATTGCTATTACGCACAGCAGGAGTACAGCAGCAGAGCTAGAGATCTTACTTAAATTAGAAATCTGTCGTGGTTTTTGTGTGTGTTTTATTTTTAATGGAAAATTTGAGCACACTAAAAACAGCAAATCTGCAAGTTGCAGCACCTGTAATTTTCAATTAACTATTTTTTGTTTTATCTACAAAAATAACCAAATCTCTTCAAAGCCAATCAAAAGCACTCAAAATATGCCTTTGTGAGAGGATAATGTCACAAAAAGCATCTAGAAAATGAAACCTTTCTCTCCCTCCACACAATACATGAATTCCTGAGCTTGTTGGCATTAGTAGATCTTCCAAAACAAGATGGAAAAGCTACACCTTATTATCTAATGAGCCTACTGGCTGCTCCACAGCAACAGCATTGGCCCTTGCAAACATGCCAAGCGTCACTTCTGCAGCAATGCTCTTCTCTCTTTATGGTGAGGACATAAGCAGGAAACACAACTACGTAACCTCATCAGAAGTATTCACCCTTTGAAACAGCAGTAATTACTAGGAAGTCCGGGAGAACCTCTGGAGCTGCTGTTGAGTGATCATGAAGGCTTCAGGAAGACCTTACAATGGCCTTCCAGTAACTAAAGGTGGCCTACAGGAAAGCTGGAGAGGGACACTTCGTCAGGGAGTGTAGTGGACAAGTAGTGAATTTAAACTAAAAGAGGGTAGATTTACATTAGATATAGGGAAGAAATTCTTCTCTACGAGGGTGGTGAGGCACTGCTAAAGGCTGCCCAGAGAAGCTGTGGGTGCCCCATCCCTCGCAGTGCCCAAGGCCAGGCTGGATGGGATCTGAGTAGCTTGGACTGGTGGGAAGTATCCCTGCCCTTGGCAGGGGGTTGGGACTCGGTGGACCCTTCCAACCCAAACCATTCTGTTATTCTATCACAGGCTCACTCTAGAAAAGCAACCATGCACAAAAGATGGCATGTGTTCCTACAAGCCTAAGAATGATTTTCTCAGAAAATGCTAATTTCCAAGGGACGCAGAATCAGAAGTATACAAGACTATTCTTTCCAAGGGGAATAACCCTGGCCAGTCCAGAAAGTGATTCCTCAGAAAGTGATTCCTGAAACCTTGCCTTCTCTCCAAAAGTGTTTTTTTGTTGTTGTTGTTTTCCCCCTACATTGGGAATAATTCAGGTCAATGTACAAAAATTGATTTTAACAAGAGTAGTAAATGTATTTCAGTACAATTTTTACCTTGGGATGCTCCAGTGCTTTTTGAAGAGGAGAACATTTATAGCATGTGAACATGTTAGACAAATAAATAAGTAATCAGAGCAACAGCTCCTTCAGCAACTCTGTCCTGGCTCTGTATTGTGGCTGCTCTTAGAATTACAGAAATGATGCTGGGAAATACTGGAGACACAAAGCAGCCAACAAGACTGTAGGAACAAGTGGCATTGCACAGAGATAGCCAAATAGAAAAAAGACTGAGGATAAGAGAGAAGCACAAGTAACTTGGTCCTCCCGCAGCAGAAAACCTGCTATTAATAAGAAGACCACTACATATCAAGCAATGGCACATCAAATAACCTCTCCATCCCTCTCTTCAGGTAGAACAGTTCTTGAGAGGGATGAAGGGAGGCCTTTTCTGTCCTGTGCTGGGCCTGCTCCCAGCCAAGGGGCCCTCCCACACCACAGAGAGGAGCTGCGCTGGCCCAGGGCACTCCTGGCACTGCTGCCTGCGGTGGGGCCTGCCCCGGCCCACTCATGGATGACCTACTGCTTGCATGAGCTCCCTGGGCGGGAGAGCAGCTGCAACCCCACACAACAATCAAGTTATAAATGCCTTTCAGCATGGCACCAAGCAGCTACTCTTGGAGCACTGTTTCCTAGTTGCAGCACCACAGCACTCACACAGCAGAGGGTGGCTCATGGGGACCCCGACCCACACACAACCCTATTGTCATGGCCAGAGCCTCAAACAGCAGTAAAAGAAGTTGAGAGTTGGTTGGCATATTGATTAATAGGTCATTAGGAGCAAGGAGTTAAGTTACATGACACACACAAACAAATATGGCAGCATGGAAACAAGCAACTCCACCACCCCCCTCCTCCCCCCCCAGTAGCTATTTTTCCACATATTTATTAATGGCAAGATCTTTTGCTATGAAGCATCCTTAAAGATACTTGAACCGATTTCCTAAGAAAAACGCAAATAAATAACTGACCATGTCTAATATTGAAAAATTTTCTCACTGAATTTTACCACTAGTTGTTAAGACAATCACTAAAATTCTTCCAAATGCAAAATCTGCCCTGATGTCAAAACGTGTGTGTTTCAACACAGTTGTTAAGTAGGTCACTCATTAAAGTATAATAATCTAGAAAAGTGAAGAATCAGTCTAAAGAAATTACAAATAATCTTTCATTATTAAGCAATTATACATTACCAGAATAGTTATCAGAGTCGTACCCTTAGAGCAGACACAGGGTGCTGACATGACAAAAACATTCACATATCAACTGACATCAGAAATATAATTAGTTCAAGGTTTTAATCTTACTTATAAATAACTAATAGAAGAATTCATAATTGAGAGCTTTCACTCCTGATAACTTTATCTGCCATTCCATTCAGCAAAACGTTACAAAAGCATGCACACTGCCATTGCAGTGTCCTCATCTCACATAGTTACATTTGCAGAGTTTACCAATGAAAATCACTGAAAGGATCATGTAGGAAAACAAACAAATCCAAACAGAAAGGAAAATGAATTAAATCTTTTGGGGACTGAAAATATTCATTTATTTTTTACCTAACTGACCCAGATGCAGAAATATGCAAATAATGCATGAAAGGCAGCTTTTCTCATACATTTACTGGACAACACAAAAATCAGAACAAACCCTAGATCCTCAGATTGTCTTATCTTTCTCAGAGTGCCAGAGCCTAATTTCTACTGTGGAGGTGCCAGCAAATGGAGAGAACATTTCTGTGCAACATATGCCCTGAAACACTAAGCTCTTACCATACTTTATGTGTTATTGATGACACAGAGATATCTCATCAGGATTTTTTTCTGCTTATAGTTATGGCCTAAGGTACAACTTTGAATATATTTTCATGTAACTGAAAATTCAGACTAAGTACAACCCATGGAACACCGCTTTGTACAAGGTACAAGAAAAATCATTACTGTTTACCTTCTGGACACTGACAAGTGAATCCATGGATGTTGGATGAGCAGGTACCTCCATTTTGGCATGGCTGCTGGATGCAATGATCAATCTCTGACTGGCACAGGTCTCCAGTGTAACCTACAAAAACAGCACACAATATTCAGAAAATTTAGGGAAAATGAGATTTTCTCACTAAATGTATTATTAGGTCACCGAAACAGTAATATTAGTTTCCTTAAACAAAATTAACCAAAGTAATAAATAGAAACCGGGACAGTCTCCTAATTTCTTATAAAATTAGATTTTTAATAAGAACTTATACTTCACTGGAGAAACATATGTAAGTGGTGGAAATCTAGAGATTATATCAAATTGCATTTTACAGGTGATGGGTTCTCATCAGGACCCATACAACCAAAAAAAGAAGTCATTTTGAATGGTTATCAAATGCATCTTGAATCTCAAGTTAAAAATCTTTAGGAAGACTTCAAACAAGACTTGTCATCTGAAATATTTGTGCATATGCTGAATAACTGTCATTTGTTCCTACTTCTGGGCTTCAGAGAGAGTGTTTATTTTAAGTGGGAGCTGTGAAGAACTGCTCAGCACAATTGCAAACTCTTCTAAATAAGCTTCTATAAGTTCACAAGCTACAGATTGTGTGTACTCTATTATTTGACCGTCAGTTTGCTTTGTTCCATATGTCTGAAGTCTATAACACATCCAAAAAATGAACAAACTTACAAAGCACAATCTAAATCATTAAATACTCCAAACTGAAATTCCTCAACAAATACAACACAAATTCCTGTTCTAATTTTTATTTACTTCCTAGAAACTGTCTTGGATCAATGACAGAAGAAACTACACACTATATATTAGATGTTTTATTTAAAAAAAAAATCCTAAATAAAATCGTAAGTCTCATGGCTGGTGTTAAGGATCCATAAGCTAGGAGTAGATGACACTGTTAATACACTGCTTTGAGCAAGTATCTGAGACAAAGACTCCAAATGAGACAGAGGACATGCCTGGACTAAGATTTTGCTTATGCAGGAAAGGAAAAAAAATAAAAATAAAAATAATTAAAAAGGGTGTGTGTGTGTGTCTTATTGTGATTAAATAATTGTATTTAATGTGATCAAAATCAACATTTTAAAACCTTTTCAGCAGGCTAATAGTTGTCTTTTCAAATCTATTCATGTCGACATAAAGTAGGTCTCAACACAGATTGTTAGATTTGGAGTTGCTAGAGCACTACTATAGAAAAGAATCTCTAAGACTTTCTTCTCTGTGTACCTTACTGCTTTTATATGCTATTGACAACTACATTATGATCCTACTTTCTGCAATGTGAAGCCTGGAAAAAGAAACTCTGTTGTATCTAGATTAATGCTCATAAGTCACCTAAACTCAAGAGGAATAATAAGGTTGAAAACCAGAACTGTGCTCGTGAGATAGCTCCTCTGGACCAGACTGAGGCATGTGGAGAAACCTCAGCCTTACTCTTAGTCAGTGATTTTATCTAATTCTAATTGGTCTTAAATTAACATAACATTTACAAAACCAGAAATAAATACTAGAGACTACATCAACTGATTTGTTTCATCTATATGCTTCCCAGTTCTCACATTCAGCTGATTATTATTATGAATCATAATTAAGTGTTTAATGCACTTAAATCATTAAAACGTTTTTCCATGTTCAAACCGTTATGAAGTATGTGAAAGCTAAGAATTACACAGGAATTCAGTGTGTATCCAAAAGAATGTTAGCACAGAAAAGCATAAATGACTGTGTTGCTCTGAAGCTTGCTGAACGAATTTTCTGGCTTCTTGTGAATGTCACTATAGCTTGAGGAAAAACTCATCAGAGATAATATTTTATGTCAGCCTTATGAAAATAAATATGTTCCAACTTGATATTATCTATAGGGCATGTTTTGTCCGTCTGCCAGAGAATATGATTAGGGAGTTTAATACCAAGTATGTTGCAAGTGCTACAAATTTAGAGGTGCTAAGCAATCACTGTAGGAAAAAAAATGTTTGCTGGTCAAATACTTAAAGAATCATTACACCTATTCATTTTGTGCTGTTAAAGATTTTCATAACATTTCCTTCTAGCAAGATTTGGGAAACAAAATACTGTTCATACAGTGAATGGTTCTGAATTTTGCAAATGGAAACAATAATTAAACTATTGTTGCTGTAATTAAACTCTTATTTTCCTGTCTTTGATATTTTTCCATATGCATTTATTTTTAATGGGTAGAAACACAAGTTAACAATGAGTAGGCCACCTGAATAGACTATTGTTCGCTATTAACAAATAAACACAAAAAAATTAAGAAAAAAGATAGTGTTTTGTTTTTGTTTTTGTCTTTTTTTAATAAGCATAATGCATTAAGGCCATGGAGTATATAGCTTGTAAGTTCCAGACTGTAACAAATGGAGTTAACTATATTTGGCTTACTGAGGATCTACAGAGAAACTTGATCAAGCTGTCTTTCAGAAGGGAAGAGTTCACATATAGAAATGAAATAATTTAATTCCATCTATGGGTAGCTTTGTGTCCCATCATAAGAAGTAGGAGGGGTTTTGTAGAAGGAAATATTTAGAATTTTGACTTTTTTTTCCCTGTAGGAGCTAACATTTCTTCCAGAGACACGGAGAAGAAATAATTATGAAAACAATGTGCAAATTAAATTTTAGGGAAATAGATTTCAAATGAAAAAGGTATAATCCAGACTTTAAAAAGACAATAAAGACATCAAATAAGAGATATTATAGACACTGTTTTCTTTTTACTATGCATCTCATGATATTGACCCAATGTTTTTTCTACACCTGTGTTAACACTTTCTCAGGCAAGTAATTGACATGCTGGTCTCCAACAGCGATTACTACTTTAACTCATGGGAAGCTTTTAGAAACTGGAGAGGCCAAATTTTAAAAAATAAAGCAAGCACTTGATGCAGGTATCTGGGATCATAACAACAAAGACAAAAAACAACTACCAACTTAGATTTTTATATCATTACACAAATAAAATAATATTTGCTGCATCAAAAAATATAATTTTTAACCTCACAGTAGAAGCTGGAAATATCACAGACTTGAATGCCATAATGGAAGTAATAATCACCTTTGGAGTCTCATAGCTAAGTGGGAAGTATACTCATGTTACTGTGCAAAACTTAGCTGTACAACATCAAAACATTAAGTTTTCCTAGTGGAAATGTTCTTAGGCTTTATGGTAAACACATCAGAATTACAAATATTCCCCCTAAAGCTTTCTTTTTTTTTAATACAACTAAACCCACAAATTTTGAAGTATTTAAAAATATTTCATAATAAGATGGGAAAGTTATATTTCAGTAAAAAAATCTGATTTTATGAACTGCATGTAGGCTTTTTTAGAGTTGTTCCTGGATTTCTCCTGAGGTAGGGAATTTTGAAAGAGAAATTTAGACAGAAATACTTGATACAGAACAATTTTAAAGACAGTTCTCAATAAAAGCATAAAACATAAACATAATATACACACAGAAAAGTCTGTCTTTTCTAATTAAAAACTACTTTTCAAAATCGAAAACAATTCTGAATCAGCCATATTCAACATGACATTAACAGTAGGAATTTTCAAACATTTGAAGTCTGCTTCACTTTGATCTTTTCTTTCTTAAGTTTAAATTATTATTTAACTATATTTATGTATCTTGTTAAAGTGACAGTTATCCACTGGCATATTTATGAAATAGAGTACATGTGCATAATAACATCACATCTAATTTTCAGAGCAGTATAAATCCATGTTGGATTTATACTTTTGGATATATACATATATTATTTTTATTATTATTATTTTATTGGATTTATACTTTTATATATTTTGAATTTTTTGGATAAAAATCCAAATATAAATCATGTTTTTTCATCACATTCACTTTAGTAACTCTAATCAAAGAGAGAAAAAGAGGAAGCCCTAGAGGCATAAAAAGTACATTAGTAGGAAACAGCATGTCCTTTGGAGAAAGTGAAGGGGCCTTCATTTTTTGCCGTGACTGATTTTCTGAATTACAAAGTTCACAAAACGGTTCAGAAGATGGTACATGTCTGCCACATTAAAGCATCACTTGCATCCACCTGCTTCTGGCTCAGTCAATGTTTTGGCCGGTAATTAAACAACAACCTAGCTCAGCCTGAAGGATCTCTAGTCTGTGCATAAGGGTAAGAAATAAGAGTACACCCATCTCTAAGAGAATGTAAGAATGCCCACTCCATGATCTCACCTTAAGTCAGAATAAAGTGTTGTCACCATACCTTTTATATATATTTTTAATCCATACAAATAAATACCTACCCAGCATTAACATGTATCTTTAGGCAACCATTTAGAGACAACCGCTGGAAGCCTGACCAAATTATTCATTTCTCCATCTGCTTTTTATTAAATGGCTTTTATATTCTGCAGAGCTGATGATCTATTCCAGAAGTATCTTCCATTTTCATTTTTCCCAGATAAGACCCCTTTCTCTCTGATGTCAACTGACCAGTAAGTGATTTCATAACTCATTAGCAAGTAAATTGCTCAGTTTTTTGACAGAAATAAAAATGTACAGTAAAATGTTTATAGGAGGCAAAATAAATTACCTGATATTTATCTTAATCTTATACAACTTTTATTGTACTTTAATTTTCTAAAATTATTTAGAAATAAAGTAAATGTTCTATTACAATAATTGAGCTTATCTTTGAAATGTAAGATTTGAGATAGCACTGAGTTTTCTGTAATAGTCATTTTGTAAAGTTTTTCCATCAGCATGTAACGTTAATTTATCCTCCAGCATTCAACTATGACCATCATATTTAGTTTAATTTTAATTTCAATTAAGATGTCTATTTATTTTTGTTTATTTTATTATTATTTTTATTTATTTATATATTTTTATTTATATATTTTATTTATTTTGTTATATTATTTTGTTTATATTTGTTTATTATTTTTGTTTATTTGATCAAATTTTAATGGCAAATGTTCTTAAAATAACTTCAGAGAACTCAGGCACTTGATCATTAATCAAACCCACAATATACTCAGTTTAGTTTCTGAATTTTAAAAAAGTTTTCAAAATTTAAGTTAAACAGCTGCATAGTTTGGAGAAGTATTTTTCCATGTCACCAGTGTAACTGAAGAAAAGAGTTTACTAGTAATAATTAAGGCATCTTCATTGAAGGGTTAGCTACAATGTACACTTAAAATCTAAATTTGAAAAAAAAAAAAAAAGAGAAAGATTAAGAGAAAGCTGATTTTAGGCAGCAAACCTACTGATTTTGGTCATCTTTTCTTACTAGGCAAAGTTCTATCAGCTATGAACGATTCCCTCTTTACATTATGGCTTGGCTGTGTGGTGGTGTGCTTTCTGTGGCACTATTCACACGTGAAGAGTCTTCCAGCCTTTTAAAACTGCCCTTATGTTGTTTTATTTTCCTCCTTTCCTGCTATCTGAAGACACACAGTTGACTGCTCTGCAGAAGATATGCACCGAATGTTAAAACAAAATGCATTATTCACAGCACAATATGATACCCACCAGCCAGGCAACTGCAGGTGAAATTGTTCCCATCATGTTTCTGTGCTAGGTCAGTGCAGGTTGCGTTGTTCTGACAGGGCTGGCTTTGACAAGCATCAAATTCCTCACACTGGGAGCCCTGGTACTCATCCTCACAGTCACAGAAAAAGGTTGCCTAAAAAAATAAAAAATAATAATTAAAACAAAAAACAGAATCTGTACTTCACAATGAATCTAAAAGGCCTGTTGTAGGCATAGTGTGGCATTCATCATCTTTGTTAGTAATACAATAATTAATATTAGATTTGGAAAATCTTTATATTGCTGAGATTGTTAAGGTTGTCTCAAAAGACAGAAGCAAGAAAAGCTCTCTCATCTGTTCTATCTATTTAGATTAAATACCTTACTTTCTTTGTTCATTAAACACTAGATGGCAACCACATTCACTCTCTTATACATTTCCAAGCCAGATCATTTAGGCTAGAAACACGCAGCTGTCTCATGCACAAACATTGTAATGCAAAGTACAGAATGTGCATGGAACAAAGAGATGGGGTTAGTATTTTATCTTCTATTTTTACTTCTGTTTGCTTCATAGAAATAAAGCTGTGTCCTAAGGAGAAAAGAAAATAATCTTCATAGAAAAAAAAAAAAGACTGTTCTCAGTAAAACACAGATTTCATTTTTCCTTAAAAATACTGCACTGGTAGAATCTAAACAAGGATTAACGTTATACATTTCCAAAACTCAAAACAATGTGTGTATTTATCAGGAACACCAAAAGTACCAGCTAGGCACATGCCCTATGCATGTTATGATATTTGCCCAAGCCTGTTCACAAAAGTGCTCTGAATCTCTCACGTTAGCAGTTCCAGGTTTCCATATGAGGCTGTAGTTCAACAGAAAGGAAAGATGGGCAAACAGTTGAAGATTTGCACTGCCCACCAAGGCAGCACTACTGTTATTCCAGGCTATTGGGTTGTTTCCAATGTATGTACACCATATCACAGCAGGTAAAATTGTGCTTCATGGCATGATGCATCTTAAGTCCTGCTTTCCCTTCTCCCCCTTATGAAGCACTTGGAGACAAATACAGATGGCTGGTCTAATGCTAATGGAAGTAGAAATAAATAGTTTCAAAAATGACACGGTTTTCAACATCAGTATTGATAATGGCTGTGGAATATACTACTAGACATTAGGCAGCTAGAAGTAAAAACTAGACAACCTGGATAAAAACAAACAAACAAAAATTTACTATAAAGATAATCCCCAATATCAATTCATAGTCAAACACATAAGGATCACCTAGCCTGGCTTCCTTTTACAATGGAAACAATTACTGTAGGACACCAGTCCTACACTGTGTGCCTTCCTCACGGTCAATGTCATGTCAAAGGAATCAAATAGAGGAGTTGAGAGGAATAAACCTCCAATTTTAAACTCCAGTCTAAAGTATATCTATTTCTCTGAAAATCATTATTAATCTAGTATGTTTTTTATATCTTTAAAGATTATTCCTAGCTGATGCCTTTTTTTTTTTTTTTGCCACTGATTATGAATTTGTTGGAAGCAAATATGTATAAAATAATTTTGTTTTTCACCCTATAGAAATAAAGGCCAGGTCTGAGTTATAGAACTATCTTCCCTATCAAAATAGTATTTCAGGTAGTACAAATCTCATATCTGATAAATATAGTACTGAAACCTAGAATAGCAACATCTAAAAATAAAAATAAATCAAAACAAATATACTCTTGAGAGTATAACCAGGAGTATAATTAAAATGGGAAGTTCTGCATCAGAAAAAAATAATGCATTATAAAGTTAAAATCTTATTTCTAATAATTTTTAGATACCACCTGCAATTTCACTTTATATTCAAGTATCTAGCCATGATCTGTTGGGAATATTTCTTCTAAGTATCCCATATTTCTCTCTGAAATACAGATTTTCTCTGCATTCATGTAGCCACAGCATTTAGTTTTTCTTAGACTAATACCTTCACTTAAACAGTTAACATTCTGAGCTTGTTGGGATCTTTTCATTTATACAGATAAAAAATACAAATACACTGAAGACATTGTGTTGGTGCTACTACTGTCTTTGTACTATTGAAAGAATTGCTAAAGCTTAAAATGGACATGAAGAGAGTACCAGTAAAGATACATGCACTGTGCCTAGAATCAGTGCCCTGTTTGAAGAGATCAGTCTTGATCCTATTTAAATGTGTTTCTCATTCTTGCGGATGCACTGAAAATAAGAATGGGCTGATCCACATCTGACACTAGAGACACACATAGGCAAGACATCCAAGTGTAACATCCCATCAGAGTTAACTCTGCCAAAACAGAGAGTTTGGTACCTGTTTGTTTGGAAGGCTCAAGTTTGTGGCTGCTTTATGTTAGGTCTGAGAGTAAAATACAAAGTACATCACTATGTGAAACATTCATCAGAGAGGAGGGTGATGACAGATATCTGGACGGTCCACTCAGACACAAAGAGCATGGCTCAGCCTTCACTAAAATCTCATCTCAAAGCAACAGTAGCTGATATTGTAAGTATTAAAACATTTAAACAGTGCAATGATGTCATTGCCTCAACAATATTAATGAAATAAAAAGTTAAAAAAAAAAGCTCAGATAATACTGATATCTCTCTAAGAGCATGATATAAGGATCCATTTACCCTAAAAAGTAGTTAACAAAATGGGTTTTCAAAGCAGCACAAGAAAAGCGTTGTAACACTTCAAACTGAAATGCCTAATGACATATAATAGTTCTGAGATGCAGACAAGTTATTCTGTAGATAAGATTAGGTGTCATTGGTTTTATTAGGCATGTCATCCTCACTTTTCCCAAATTATACCATTATTTTTTCTCTTGACTAGATGACATGTACTAGCAAACTGAGGAAAACTAAGTCAAGGAGAAACTATACATTGTCATAATGCTAGTATTAAAGTCACTATCTGAGAATTCCGTGACCGTCCATCAGTAGACAGCTCTTCTGTGTATTTTACTTGATTATGGAATTACAGATCTATCATATAGAACATGTGTATTATTTTGGACAGTAACATAAATTATTTAAAATAATTTGCTTTTACCCAATCCAATTGCCTCTAAGTTTCATATTACAAATTTAGTTGGAATACAGTGTATTTTTCCCTATTGTAAGTAAGCAGATTAATAAATACTGTGCTCATCAGATTCAAAAATTTCAGACTGAAGAGAGACCATAAGACCTCAACTTTTTTTTTTTTTCCTGCTGCTGTAGAAAAGAACCTCATAAGTGGACTAGAACAAAATGAATGTCTAGGCTTTCTCTTGTTGAGAAAGACTTTCAGCATTCATTGCAACCATTACAGTAAGTTGTTTGGGCAAAACATTACTGTGTGATAAATATGTATTTTGTATTTAGGAGTATCCTGGAAACTAAGTCCATATGCAGGAGGACTTACCTTTAGGCATGCAGGGGGGTATTTTATAATCAGCCTTTCTGCAAATATAATCAAGTGGATTTACCCCATGAACTTATAACCCATATAGAGTACATGGAAATCATCACTATTCAGTTCAATCCGTTATTTCTTAATGTAGGCAGAGGCCAGTTATTTTTGTATAAATCTCGAGGGTTCTAATTCTAGCAATAAAATTTCATATTTACACAGTCTGCTCTTCTACATTTTACACAGGAGAGCTGAAGTTATGGAACAGAGCAATCTGTGAAAGAAATCATTATATCTCTAAATGTAAGCAAAATTGTGGCTCTCAAATCCAATGGATGCCCACAGTTCACTTTAAAAACCTTCATAGAATCAGAAATTCACACTAAATATATCTCACTTTAGATTTGTACTAAGATTTCTCTCTTCCATTCACAGCTAACTTGTTTGTGGACAACTTATTCTGGTTGAAAGTTGAGTATATAATTGCAAATCTGATATTTATATGGTGATGATGACAAGACTTTTTTTTTTTTTTTTTTTGACACATTCACTCTTCCTTTGTGGAAAAACAGCAAGTATGGCAGCAAAGCTGTGGTACAACGTTTGTACAAAGGAAGGAAAAGGTATTACTTTGGTTCAGCATCACCTCACTTCACAGAAGTTCATAGTTCAAAGCTGTGAATTTTATGTTCAATGACAACTACTATAGAAAAAGAAACTGTCATTATGAGCATACAATTGCATGGTCACATTCTATAAAAAAACATCTAACTCAGTAAGGAATTAGTGAAAACTGGCCAGGACTTCCAGGTTAAACTAGAATTCATTTGTTTACAGGTTTTATGCACTCCACAGATGACAGTACGCCACTGCACTTATATTACTGCAGATTGTTAATTACATTTAACTTTCCCATTAAACAGATGTGTTACTACATTCTATTACATTAAGCTAGATTTGGAATAAAACTATGAAGTACATAAAAACACAAAGACAGTCATTAATCTTCTTGGCGTTGGAAACAAAATGACTACAGCCAGCACAGCTCTGAGCCTATTCACCACATTAGGCCTTTTATGTGTTCTTCTAAGAAGTTGTTTTTCATCCTGCATGACTAGATTGTGCAAACAGAGCGAGTTATAGATAAAAACAAACAGCAAATCACAAAGGGCATGTTGCAAATCTAAAGAAAAACAGAGTTTCAGTTCTGAAAAAAGAAATGCAGAAGACGCATCTTGGGGTAAACCAATACAGCAGTTGGTCCATGTCAAGCATGTAGTTTTGGCAGTTGTTTGCACTGTCATTAGGGAAATGACTAATACATTTTAGGGTATATCTCACCTAAAATGAGTTAAACAATAGCAAAACCATCCTGCTTAACAAAACGTTCACCTTCTATTTTTAACTATGATGCTTATGCTGGGCCTGAATTAGTTTCCTGGCTGAAATTCTATTATGCAACTAATAAGCTAAAGAGTAAGGAAAACTGACAGATTTGAAAAATCACTATGGCTGGACAGACAACACAAGATTTTTACTTTCCCTGGAGTAGGAGTCTGGTCATAAATTAGCAACATTTGGAAACACTGAAGTTTTACTGAGTTAGCCCCGGCCAGAGCACTACCTGGCGTAGGTTTGATGACACTGCAGAGGATCACTGGGGACGTTCTTCATGTGTTGAAGGTCTAGAAAATTCAGGAGCAGTAAGAAAAAATATACTTCTGAAGTTAATATTTTATTTGAAGAGACAAGATTTAAAGAATCCTACTAATTCCAATTCACTGACTACCATGAACTGGTAGATGCCTCTTAAGAAATGGACTTCAGCGTGATTTCTACATCTCATAGCTTCAGCTACAGGGGTGTCCATCAACTACAACCTTGCACATGTTATGTCAAAAACACTACCTTATAAAGTTTGCTGTTATTACTCCTCAGGAGAAAAGTAGGTGGAAAGATAGGAAAAAAATCTAAATTTTCCTGTTAATTTTCCATGGAAAGGAACACACTGCATGCACATGAGGGAGTTCTTTTGTCACTAACAGTTCTAGTTGTAACCTGTAATACTTTCAATGTGATGATAAAAGGTGGGGAAGTACAGGTACTGAGTTCCCTTTTTTTTTTTTTTTTTTGAGTGAAATAACAGCTCCCCTTTGCGGCCAAGAAGCTAATTTATCTGTCTTTTTAAAGATTATTTTATTTTCCTTGTAAGTCAAATGCCATGTCTCAGATATTTTTAAAACATAAGTGGTTATTAAAAGCAATATATGCATTTTCCTTAGTATAAAAATATATTAATTCTTCTGCATACATACAAGGATTAACATATTTTCTCTTTGTGATACATAGCCTGCAGTAACAGAAAGAAATTAGAGACATAATAAAGGACTAACAACATGAAAAACAGAAAATAAGACTATTTATCAAAGCCTTTAACTCTCAACCTGACCAAAAAAAAAAAATGGAAAAAGGGAAGACATTTTGATATGCCATTACATATAATATGTTTGAACATATTACTTACATTAATCAAATTCAAAATGCTGAAATGCAAATTCAAAATGGCAGAAGAAAAACATTAAATACAGTAAAGCAGGAAAAAATAAACTGAACTATGAAATAGGACACTGTATGAATGAATAAATTCTTGGGAGATCAGTCAACTGTTATGGTAGAGTAGCATTTACTTCTAACTGCATCTTGCAGTAATTGTGTTCACACGTTACCTCGAGCAATTTAAATTTTTATCTTTAAGAAATAAAGATTTTCTAGTCTTCCAGATGTTAGCATTGCCATGCATATATAGATTACTGCAGCAATTTAATTATTGGTGTTACAATTCAAATTGTCATTTTTCTATTATACACGCTTATTGAGAATTTAAATCAGAAAATGGTAGCAGATGAACTATCAGTGAATTCCCTAAATATGCCAAATTTTCTGTGCTCACAGCAGGCTCACAGCTGCTAATATTTACTCAACAATTACTATTGCTTTTATCTCCCAAATGAATATTAATAAAACCAAAGATTACCTGCACATATCTGTGCTGAAAATGACTTTTAATCCAAGAAATAAAATCAACTCATATAGAATGTAGCAGAGCATACAGGTTCTTGTACACAGAAGGCCAGCCTGGTTTTGCCAAAGCAGTATATAGAATGCAAATTTAACACTTCTGATTCTTATTTTTTTCCTGTTACTGGATTGTACAACAAACAAACAAACAAAAACCACAAAGTGGCCAGCGGAATGCCTGTCGCCATTGCAGTCTCCCAATAGTGTTAATTTAAGGAAAGAACTATACAGGAAAACTTTCAGACATTATCAAATTACTCTATTCTATTACTTCTCATTATTATGCTCGGAGAATTCCATGGTACTGTTCACTGATTTGTGAACAAGCAATTATTGAGATGTGAAGAGGTAAGTTTATAGTAAATCAGACCTGAAAAACAAAGGCTGAAGATTCACAAACTGGAGCACACTGCTCTGGAGACTGGGGATACGAAGTGCCCACCACATCTTCTCATCTCAAAAAGAAATATGCTTGTGTGACGACAGGCAGATGCAGTATACATTACCTTGTATACCTGCTTTGAATAATTGTTTTTTATTGTCAGGGCAGCGTCTGACTCTTTGCATTTCTTATTAGTCCGTTTTTTTAACCAGTTCATTTTTATGAATAGGTAATGAATACACTGTTATTATTTAGTAACATCAGTGAGCCTTTGAAGCCAATTTCATAGCAGCAAGGTATACTCACACTCAGAGGACCCCTGTAATTATATTGGCATTGACTTTCCACATTACACAAAGATCTTGATAAGTTCACCTTACCTTGTCTGGTTTGGTGATGCATTTTCCTTTCCCCGAACATGAGAATTTATCTGAATGGCTTCCCACAGGCATACAGGTACTGACTTTCACGATCACAGTCAAGCGTAAAGCTACAATGCACTTTGTAACTGAATCATTTAAAAAACCTTTAAAAAAATAAATAAAATTCTTAATATATGAGAAAATACAAGAAGTTATGCTAATACATGTTGATGCTAGACAAACAAATAAAATAGAATTGAAAGAAACTATCAGATAAGAACATCATTGCTCATATTTCATACAGACCTACCAAAATTTAATGCATGTTAATGCAAATTGGAATGGAGTCTGGAAACAAACAGTCATCATATTGATTAACATAAGGAAGACAAACTGGTGAAACAGATCTACCTCCTGGGCTGTAAACTGCTATCATTTCTTAGGTCTCTAATAATCAACCACTTTTATTTGCTTTTTGATAGTTTATATTTCCTTAAGTTTTAATGGCAAGGAATATTAAAAACATATTCAGTGGAGAAAAACATTTACCTTAATTTTCAACAGTTACTTTAGATAGAACTAGAAAGCACACAGATCATAAACAGCATTGCGATAAAAGGTGGACAGTTTCTTTGCTGTGTTTTTGATGGAGTCTGCAAATACATACATGCTCAGTTTGACAGCATTACTTTGTACAATTGCAATACAAGTATTACTGAATGTCAGATCTTATCACTGTATAAGGTGATTCTAGGCATAGGTGATAAAGATGAACAAAACACAGAAATAATAACATTTGATAAGGAAGAGAAAAATTCATGAATTTCTGGCTAGCATCTGTAGTTGTATGAAAGTTTTTTTTTTTTAAAAAAAGTGATTGGAAGCTATTAAAATGCACTGGAGCGTAACAAGAACATCTTTATCACCTATATTTCTAATAGAAATATCTGTAAGATAAAAAGTCAGAACAGGAAAGACAAAACAAGGAAATATACAGCCCATAAGATACACAGTTAAGTCAGAGATACATTTAGCCTGCTTCCCTTGTGCTCAAACTGCACCATTCCACCACTGTGATTAGACTCCTGGGTTACAGCCCTTCTGCTTGTGGCATCAGTTAGCTGTTTCTGCTTTGACCTGGGAACTTGTGGCAGAATATATGTGAAGTGACGTAACGAGTGTGGTTTTGGTACAGTGTATATATATTTTATGCAGAATATATGCATTAATTTTTTTTTTTTTTAAATCCTTCTATAACCTTATGTTGAACCTAATTTTATTTCACTACCCTTAACGTAAGGAGACTCGTAAGGTTCTAAGATTCTTTCAGTATCTGGAAAGTTGCAAACAGAGAATGAATGCAGGATTATACTTCAGAAATTAATAGAGAGAGCTTAAGGAAAAATAGATGCTTTTTCTTAGTCCGAATAGCTGTAATATCACAAAGTATGACAGCAAATGGATGCAGGAAGCGTATGACTGGTTTTTTTCTAATATTTTCTTCTTTAAATTCTAGGATACATTTATGGGATAAACCTCAAAGGAGCATTCAAGATGCAGTCCAGCTTCTTGTGCTGTAGACTGGAGATGGAACGACACTTGGTCAAGTAGAAAAAATAGTACAATGTAATATTTACAATGAACAATGTTTCAGGAAATAGTCTGAACTCCAAGTGAATTTTCTTTCCAGAACAGCTGTTAAAAATTACTTGCATTCTGCATATAAAAGTGTCAAGCATGACTAATTCTACAAATTCCTAAGAAAATTGTATGGAAGACTTTCATTCTCTGTTCTTCATTTTTAGATTTTGCTTTTTAAAATGCTGCATCCTTTGAACAATGAGTTGTCTATAGTAGAAACACTAAATCATATCTTCAAACCAGGAAAATCTCATGTCCAATACAAATATCAGTGGCTTGAGTACAGCTGCCACAAGTTAGCTAAATCTAAATATTCTAGAAAATAAGATTAAAACTGTATAAGGTACAGTTGCACATGTCTAATGGTCTCTTTTGGTTAGTGGAGATAACTGTAATCTGTTGAACTCTTCTAAGACAGCCATTTTATTCTGGCCTCACTCCACACCCCATTTTTACCCATCTGTTCAAAAATGCAGCCAGAATTGTTTCCTTTAACAATTGAATATGATTGTCACAGACAGTCATGCAATTATATGTGAATGCTCAGAAGAATGTGGTATTTAGAAAATGTCTTTGGGTTCGCATTTGCTTGTCTGAAGCAGATTGTTACGTATTCTTCAGGACAGTTCCCTAAAGGAATATCAAATCAACCTTCTTTCTACTTTGAGTCTTGTTACTATTTTGGTATCAACACCCCTTAGGCAAAACACTGAAGAAATCATTATTCTCACTGGAAAGCCAAACAGTTTCCTGTGATTTCTAATTATCTCACCTAATTTCTAAATACTAGAAAGATAAAAATATGACTATATATTTTCCTTCTATAGAAGTTGCACACAACTTTCTGAAATCTATAAGTTTTAAGGCGAGAAGAAGTTTGTCTGATCATCTAAATGTGACTCCCTGCTTAATGCAGGTTAACTAATTCCTTCTCCAATTCCTGTAACGGTGACTAAACTAGAGTGAGTTTTAAGCCTATTTTTAACTTCTAGCTAGGAGAATATTTTCAGAAGCATATTTACAGCTCCCTTCATCTCAGGTCTGGAGAAAAATATTACAGTTGTTCATAGCAAAAGGTAATTTTGTTCAGTTAAACCTTACTGGTTTTCGAAATCTACTTAAAACAATGACATCAGGGTATTTTAAGTTGAAGAATTCAGGGTTGAGCTACTTACAGTACTATTACAGAAATTATTAAAACCTAATAAATCAGAATATGATGTGGCAAGTCATTTATGTTGCAGAGGAGGCATTTTCAAGCTTTGTGCACACAAATTTGATAGTCTGAAAAGTGCCTGAATGACTTCATTGGCAGTATTCAGGTAAAATATGCTACAATTCATTCCATCCTGGTAGTTTCACCTACTTAAGCCTACAAGCACAAAGCACGAATACTCCTGCTTCTCCAAGATTCTCACCATCAAGAAGGTGAGAATGAAAAATAAGGAATAAAATCAAAATAAAAGATGACAATATTATTTGTATTCGGCTACTTTCAACAAGATTATATTATGCCATTCAGATTACTGCTATATCTTTTGTCCCAGTCACATATGATTTCCTTACACCTGTATTTAGTCAAGACTGTAGATTAAGTTAGCATCCATATTCACAACGAAGTAAATAAGGAGTGACTACTTGCTTGTGCTGCTTTTTTACCTGCAGAATGCCCCATCCCCTCCATACTTATATGATCATCAGTAGTACATTTGTAGATTTTGGATTTCACTTCAACTACATGAAGGATTATTTATTTATTTATTTTACAAAGGAAGTTCTCAAGCACTGATTGTGGATTTTGCTGTGCTACACAAACTGATTTGCTTCCTTAGCAGCATCCATTTCTGAACAATATCTTTCTGCAATGCATTTATTCTTATCTTATTGCATATTATGCTAATATGACACATAAGATTGTACTACAAATCGTAACCAACTCTTAGTATGCACATAATACTATCATACACAGAAACTATCTCCTATTGTAATTGGCTCAAATGTATTTTCCCTATTGCAATTTTAATATATATTTACCTACTGCTGAAATAATAGATTATAATTTTACATCAGAAATACAGCAATAGTTCCTTTCACCAAAGTTCTGATTCACAAAAGTACGCAAGTCTTTTAAGTCAAACTTAGGGAATAGGTCTTTAACTCCATCTAAAGATTCTTTGGATGAGAAAGAATGGTTGCCAAGGGGTCAGGACACTTGTGAAGCATCAGTCCCCCAAGATTTCAAAGTATTTTTAGTCTGGTTTCCTAAGGAAATAAGACAGCAGTGGAACATCTATCAGTTTCTATCTGTCTTTTTTTTTCCTCTGCACTTGCCTACTCCAAAATATTAAGTAGAAGTGAGAAACAGGTAGACAATGACATTCACAATCTTTGATGCAGTACTTCTGAGATATCAGTGCCATAGGATGATTGTACAGAACATCTGAAATCATTCTCTAATGATACTACTAGGCAACACAGCATCTGGGGATTCAAAAACACAGCTGCAATAACAGAACTGCTATTTTGCCCACAAACAGTGCTATTTATAAGTGATACAACTAATCAAATATCCCAACTTCAATACAAACCAGCATGCTTACTGTGTTTTGTCACTAAAGCCTTGGTCAGATACTGCTTTTAAAAGTATTGTATCTGATTCCCATTGTGATAAATAGGCTTCAGTGAGAATCAGTTCAAGAACTGTTTCAAATACTCTATTTTTCAAAACATCACATGAAACACAGCCATTTAAAGAGTATTTTCTTCACTGACAAGGGACTACGAAACTTCTCATTGCTTTCCCCTCACCCCAACTGATATCATAGTCACATTCTGTTTAAAAATAGGTATACTTTCTTCTTTCACTACCAGCATTGAAAAGTCATCCTGGACTCCGAAAAAACAAACATACACTTTGTTCGCAATCACCGTTACAATAATAAAGATAAGCATTGTGTTGGTCAAGTGATATTCTCAGTAACATTTCTGCAATGTCATAAGAACCAGATTGACAATGGTAGGCATACGCGGATGTAACAGAAAGCAAAAATTGGGTGTCAGAAAATTGTTAGCAAAACTTTGGGAAGAAATAGCACACAGCTTGACTTTCAAGCTGGAGCTGAGTTATGCATGACTGAGAGTTAAAATATATGTATGAACTCAGCAAATTAGTTGGATACAAGTTGCATACAAAAATTCTCAAACACATGATCTGCTGCATCTCCTCTATAACAAACAGCAATTTCAAAATTTCATTATTCCTAAACAATTAATAACCAATAACTTGGCTGGACCAAAACCCATGATGGGATTATGAAATAGTCAGTTAGCAAGAGTATGCTTACACTTACAAAACCACCTGCATACAGCTTATTAAAGAGATGTGGCACTAGCTTAGAGTGTGACCTATCATGGCTTCAAGGACTGTGCTTACTATCCAAGATAATGGTGAAAGTACAGGGAAGGGTGACAAGACTAATCTACTGATAGATTTCCTGTATCACAGTTTCCCCATTATGTGCTTATTTATCAGTATCTCCACAGTGCTGCCAAGCTGGCAGCTAACTATTTTGGGCACAAATGTAGACCACCAGAATTTCTGATATCACACTTAACAAAAGCAGTAAGTGTGATGGAATACAAATGACATAGCTAGGACTGCAAAAAGAGGAGCTGCAGTGGATTGCATGGGTGGCACAGTCAGCTAGGATTTATCTATAGCAACTGTCTCAACTTAAAAACAGTAGAGTAGCTACCCTATATTTAAATACACTGCACTTACTGTTACACTACCAGCTGAAGATCTCAAAGCACTTTACACATTTTATTAAAATATGTCTCACATTTTCTTTTACATTATGCATTAGTATCCTCATTTTATAGATCATGGTAAGCAATCTGTCCAAGATCTCACAATGCAAACAACCACATGATCAACTGAATGTAAATATCTGTGAATTGGTCATAGGAGTTGTATTTGAATAAAGAGAAATCTTCAACAACAACAAGAAAACTGAAGGTATTTTGCCAAGCATTACCAATTTGAGCATATAAACCTCCAGATATAGACTAGAAGAAATATTTCCCACCATTATCTGGTAAAAGCATCAGTGGATAAAAATTAATACTAAAAAATTTACTAATTAATTAAAGAAGACTAAAGAGTAAAAGTTATTTACATGTTAGCTTAAAACGATCTACCAAAAAAAAGTGAATAGCCATATGTTTACGTCTGCGTATGTTTAGACAAGGCGCATATAACTCAATCATGAAGGGCAGGACAGGATATTGATTTTTGATATACTTTTTAAAATAGCCTTTCTTGTATAGCATAACAGCATTTTTCGGATTTTTTTTTTTTTAGCTAGATGCTTAACTTCTTACCATATAAGGTATAAGGCCATCCTTTGAAAAAGTCATTGAAATCAACATTTCATTGAACTGTTTATGGTGCTCACACTGCTGCTGCTGCTATTGTTTATCAAAAGGCCATTTTCCGTGAGGTTAGCTCTTATGCTCAGAACCCCAGGGAAATGTTCACAGCTAAGGACAATACTCAATACTCAATAGGGCCATTATAGGCAAATTGCACACATGAAAATGAAAATCCCATTAACTGCAGTAGTTGTTTTCAAATTTCCCCACTAGTAATGCTGACTTGCACTAAAGTAACTAAACAGTCAAAGAAGCTCAGTAACTTCACTACGTAGTTTTCAGTGAATTCATTTCACACGTTCCTATTACAAAATAGATTTGTCCTATTTCAGTTTTGCTTAAGCAAATACGATTTCAACATGCAGCAAATTGTTCTCTTTTGGTGGAAAAAACCCACATGTTTTAAACATATACTACACAAAACTTACCATCTAAAAGACAGAGGTAAAATTTGCATCCTAATCTGAATCTCTATAAAAACAGATAAAAAGACCAGAAAAAAAAAAAGACTTTTTTTTTTCAAAATATCTCTCTAGAATCTTTATTTTAATAAAGTATTTTGTACATTAACTTTCATTTTGGCTATTCATATCCCTGCAGTCTGTATTAGTGGTGACCACCACTAATAGAGAGGCAGGACAGCATTTCAGATAGCAAAACATCTCTGTACATATATACATATGGATCCCACTCTTTTACAAATGCACCAGATCACTTCTGTTGAGGATCCAAGCATTAATTTTCCTTTCTAAGAAAGGCTTTAAAAAGTGATTCAAGCAAGCTGCCTTATTGATGCCAGCATTTGAAAATCATCAGTGGCTTTCATCACACCATAAAGATGCTATAGCATCCACTTTCAAGTGAGTTTGTGCAGTGACCACTTTTCAAACACTTTGTAGTTACAGTTTAAACTAGTTAAATTGTATTATCAAAAAGACTTGGCATCTTGCAGGAAAACAGATTACAGATCTACATCAGGTCTACATCAGATTTCTTTGCTGCAGTGAAAATAGCAGTTTAAAATAAACATTATAATTTAAAGATTTTGCTGGAGAATCTATTTGCTGTTCATATAAAAATACGTTGTTTTCATGCATATTACATGTTAAACTTTCTGCCTTATTATCTGCAATGTCTTAACAGACAAATAGCAATTTTGCTTATTAATTTCTTCCTCATTTTATAAACAGACAAACTAAAAGCTAATGTAGCAATATGACATGAATGCTGCTTTTATGCTGCACCATGGAAATGCTACATAGAGCAAAAATTGCAAAGCAAATAATTTCAAGCTATTTACATGCTTTTTCTTCTCTCTTTAAACAATTATAGATAGATATAGATATACAAACTCTTCTAGTGTATTAATTACGGGGAAATAGAGGCTAAACACTAACACCCACCAATCTGTCATTGCTTTGCTATTTTTTTGAAACGTCCCATCACTGTATCTTCAGCACTAGGCACATCAAGGCAGAAAAGCAGTCTTTTCAACATTTTATCATAGAACCTGATGAGGAGCACATTTTGTCAACACTGTTAATATCATAATAAGCATACTGAAGACCTGAAAGCATAGAAAATATTTTACTAGTGAAATAATAATTGCTTTTTTTTGGTTTGGGGAGGGAGAAAGGAAGGACACTGTTGCTGCACAGTCAGCACTGCCAACTCCCTGTTCTACCTTATGCCCAAAACCTCAAAATAAATACTTCTTAAAACTTAAGTGATTATCACATATGTAATTTTAATACCCAAATTCACCAAAAAATATTAGCAATGATGGTTTTGATTATTAGTAGAACAGGACTGTTAAGTATCGTATAACTAGCATTAAATATCATTTCCTAATGCAAAACTCAATAGCAAATCATACATTTGCTAAATATATACCAATACAGGTTTACCTGTACTGGACTACAAGATAAATTCGAAAATGCGAAATGACAGCTGACACCTGTGGATGTGAGACTTGAAGTATCTTTAGTCATGAAGGACAGAGTTGTTCATGTAGTGAACAATTATGTGAATTTATTGCCAGAGTAAATTAACAGACTAAGATATGTAATAGATGGTATACAGTGTCTATAAAACTTCTAAATATCTCAGCCTTAAAAGAATAAAGAGTTTAAAGCTTTTGGGGAGTCGGTTTTGCTTTTCAACCATTTGGATAGCAGACCGTATTTCCAAAATAAAAGTTCTAGTTTTCAATTAGAGGGTGATTGCACATTTGGATAAATAAGATGCATGCAACAAATTATAGAATATTACAATAGAGTTGCTATAAAAGCAACTAAATATCCTTCATCATCCATTAACAAGGCTTTTTTATATTTTTGAAAGGAAATCGTTAATGCATTATTTTCTCAAGAGAGATATTATTTAATCAACTTAGTAAATCTTACGCACTTGCAACAAACTTGAATAGAAAAAGATATACATGTTCCTGTACTTATTCCCAGATGCAGTATATTATTCCCTGAAAGAGAGAAGTGCATACTTTTAGGTGTATTAGACCCCCATCAAACATATAGCAAGCAGCACTTTCATCTATGGAGAACCCTGGCTGTAACCTAATAATATTCAGGATAACTTCAGTCTGAAAGACTCATGCACAGACTGACACTGCATCAGGGCACTCTTATCTCATTTTTTCAGAGTTATAAAATGCTTTTGATCTGATTTTCATTTTTTGTGATACATTGCAATAAAGAATAAGTATGCGACTGTAACAAGACTAGGTTTTGAGATTAGTCATTTTCATATATTCTAGTACAAATGTTGATACAAAGATTCTGAATTAAAAGAAATATGGATGATACATTTTATAAACATGACAAATAGCTTACAAATAATAACTCATTAACTTCAAAGAATATTGGGACAAATAGTGTAAAGCTGTAACTTCACTGATGTAAAAGGCAGACTTTCCATGAGTTAATATGTTTAAATTTTGATCCCTTTGTCACCATCTCTTACTTAAAAATGAATTCTACCTTCTCATTCACTTCCCAGCTATCTCTTTTCCAAATCTTGATATCCACCCTAGCATTCCACTTTACACAATAGTTATTTTGGGTGCTATTCAGAGAATACAAAATGCCTTCAATAACACACTTTTTTTTTTTTTTTAAGTCCTGAATTTGGGGACAAAACTTTTTAAATTTTCATGGCATTAAATGAAGCATTTTTCTTGCAAACAGCTGGGTAGAGATTGATAGTTCACCTGGCCTTTACTACAGATTACTTTTGTCTAGCAGTAGTGTGGTTTTAAATGCCATTGGCACCTTGGGATATACTCTATGCTTCATCCTCCACCTAACCCACATAACCTACTGAGTGAATCAGTATTCTCAGGGTCTTTTTCACTTCACAACCTGAAGCACATTGGGCTTTTTTTTTTCCCACTGGCTGATAAGTAAACTTTCTAATAAAACTTAATACATTATTTTAGAAGACTGCCCAATTTGTGGCCAGAAATGCATTAATAAGTACTCTACGCAAAGCAGGCAGAGTGAGAAAGCGTGGGCTTCATTCAGCTCAGTATCTTTTCCCATCTGCTGGGGCTCATATTAATGGGGACAAGTGTTGTAATTTAACAACATAATCATACTGCATACTCTTGGCATCATAGGTCCTCTCCTGCCCTGCCAAAGTCTGTTCAGCTGCAGCAGCCATTTTATAAATCACATCATGGAAAACAGGCCAAAGTTTTTGGTTTAACTGTGCTTAAACTCTTTTCCTTCCCTCAAGCCCTTCCACCTCACAGTACAGAGATTTCGACTGTCTCCAGGATAAGCAATGCTATGATCAAGTTCTCTATTTCTGTGTCTCAGAGATAGGATTATTTCCAGTCTGTAAAGATTGTGTCCTAGATCACACAATCAACAAATCTGTACATTATTTGCAGCTTCTCATTCTTTTCAATCTTGTCAAAGCTTCTTTAAATTAATGTTGATTTTTTTAATTAGTTGCCACAAGGTAACACACAAACCACTTAATATTTCCCACAATATTTCCCACAATCTTTGACATAACCATCTTATTCAGAAAGATTTGTAGGAGGTAATTAAAGTTACCATGCTGTGTAACAAACTTGGAGGCAACACACTCAGAAGTGACTCAGATAAATTGTAGATCAAAAGACAAAAAAAGTTGCATTACTCTCTCAGATCTTCCTCTTTTTTTCTTTTACGGTCCTAAGAAGAATTTTTTAAAGGTCAAACACAGTTGCATTGTACAGAATTTGCCAAATAAGAGAATCCCTTTAAAAATCCTTTGAAAAGGGAAGGAAAATTATTATTTTTTTTTAAGTATATAAGGTAAATATATTGGTTGGCATGGTCCCAGGAGTAAAGCATTGCTCTCCTTACAGCATCCCACAGCACCTCATGACCTTGCAATTGTTCTATCTTAAGAGTCATCAATAAAAACACATGCTAGATTACTGTTGTTCTGCATTTGTTTGTTTTATAAAAGCATCCATTTTAACTTAGATTAATTATGTAAACCTTACCTGAATTATGGATTTCAGCGGAGTTCAGATAAAATTCAGCATTTTTACACCAATTGACTAAGTTTGCTTGTAAGCTATACACCCAAGACATACAATTTATTGGATGAGAATTAGTGATGGAAAGCAAGCAGAATATTTGTATATGAATAAGAAGAAAATCTATAGAATGCTTTGTTTTCTCTTTCTTACAATAAATGGTGATAGGTCACGAACACTTTTAAACTAACAAATGAATATTTCAGTTTCCTTATCACTTTAGCATTTCACTCTATTTCTGTTCAAGTGTTTTATTAAAACAAGTTAATTCTGGAAGACCTATAACTAAACTAAGGCCACATAAAATAATCTAGTCCAGAAAACTGATGAGTTATCTCACTACTTGATTATCTCATAGAATAGAGGCACGACTTCTCGGAACTAAAAGATATGCAGACAAAATATTTCATATTCATTTTCTATCAAAAGCACTATGGGTAATCTATCCATTTGATAAAATAAATTTAAGTAAGATTTATAAAAATTCAAATGTACTGTATCTGCATTTATCTTCACTAAGCACTCAGATGCTCCCATTCATGAATGTATCACTGTATTATTGGAGTCTCCCTGCTGTTCCTGCATACGCATTTATGATTCATGTTCTTTACATAAATCAAATTACACTACAATGACTGGAAAAAAATCTGCAAAGAATTTCAGTACCAGGAAATTGAGACCAAAGAAATACCAGAAAGTAAGTGAAAGTAAAATAAGATGCCTCAGAAAACTTGTACTGCACCAGATAAATTGTACTAACGGTCTTGCTTATGAACTAAACTTGATTTTATATTCATTAAGGAAAAGGTGTGTTTTCAGCTCATGTTAACTAGCATACAGTAAACTATTCAAAGCAAAAACCCCCAGGACAGAAGGATACCTACAGAAGGGCAAGTAGGACAAGGCAAACTATATGACAGAGTTAAGACAATAGTCTTTTTAGGCATCTAAATCAATAGCCTACGCTATATAGCCCAGTGGAATATTCACAGAGCAGCTTAGGCCCTCTATCTGGGAGCATATTAACTAAAATGTACATTTAGCTACATGTCCCTCTGAGTGCAGGAAAGTTACAGATTATTCTATGTCAGGCAAGCTTTTATTTATTTTTACTAAACATTAACTACCCCAAAGCTAAAGCAAAAAATTATCCCTGAGGAAGACACTTTTAACGCTGGTAAAATAAAATCAAAACTAGAATAAAAGGAAAAAAAGGGGAAAAAAAAAGCTAAAATTAAATATCTTGGAAAGAAGTAAAGGATAATGAAAACATAAGGAACTAGAAAATTATTTGCAGGAAATAGATATTGTTAAAGAAACCACTGCTGATGGTTAATAAATGATTACACTAACAACCCTCAAGCAACGTCTGTGCTAAGTGACAACTCATAAATGAGAGAACATGGCACTACTTCTGCATTTGGGTTTCTCTCTGTATTAGACACACACACAGAATTTAGCCCAATACTTCTGCATCAGAATGCATTTTATTTCACATTTATTAGCATGACAAGTTGCTGAATAACAATTTGTGGCAGCTTATGCTTCATTTAAAGATAGACAGCATTTCAAGAAGATTACATTAAATGCTGTTACTGCAATGTCTTTGGTTTCATGTCATTGGTACGACAAACAATATACCCAGAAAGCTCAATTTAATTAAGTCTATTATGTCTAGCACAAAGGACGCATTTAAATCAATATTATTTCCCATAGACTTAAAAATAACTTATCAGCCTATTTTCATTCTACCCCTTCTACAAAGATAGTTCACATTTAATTGCCCAGTGAAACATGCAGTATATCTGAAGTTTCATATTTACAAAGGCAAAACTTGATGACTAAAAATGGTGGAAATAAATGCTGTCAGAAGATCAGACCTCCCGTTATATTTTTTTACTGCGTACAGGCTTAAGCTTGAACACCTTGTACACCTTGAATAGTTGGAGTTTTTTTGCTTTATCATTTATGAAAAAATTTAGAGTTTATTATAAAAGAGCATATACAATATCTTTCATCATCTAGATTTCAACTGAATAGTGCCACTTGTTAAGGAATTAGTGTACCTTGTCTGCTTTGAATGAAGCAATGTCTAAAACATGGCCATGCTATCAAGTCTGGATTTTTCAGCAGTACTTAAATTAGGAGAATTATCTCTTTGTTTCTCTAAATGTTGGGTAAACTACTGACCATCACTTAGAAGTGATTAAAAGTCAGTTTGTTACTCACCAATAAAGTAGTTGTTTCCTAATGCAAGCATTTCTTCAGAAAGAACAAGTCCACCCAGTGCCTGGAGGAGAGTGACACTTCTGCCATCAATAAGCGAACACTGCTTAAACCCAGTGGTTGTCACCTTCCACAGCAGGATAAGAGAAGCAGTAGCATCTTGCCTTATTCTAAGAAAATAAACAATAAGAACATTTACAGCAAGGGAAATTGGTGTTATCAGCAAGTACATCAAACAAAAGCTTATCATCAGAGAAGAAGAACTTAAACGTAGCAAATTTGGAACCAGGAAAAGGCCTGAAGGCCTTCATCATGTCCATAAAATAAATAAATGCTTCAGCAGTAAGATTTATATAACAGTATACATAAAAGCATATTTAATCATACAGAGTCTCAATTTCTAATATTTGAAAGACACCATCTTAGTGTCCAGTAAGTGTTTTATATAAAAAGAGTACATAATAGTAAAGCAGCCTTTTTCACTGGCTGAAATTATGGCTTTTGAATAGTACCTCCATTCTACAACTACAACACTATCATTTTCTTCAGCTGAAATACATCCAGCCCTCTTGCCTACTGAAGAGCATTCAATGTTCATTCAATACAGGGAGATAGATCCTGGTAGAAACACTCATTTGTTTGATATACCAGATGGAAGGTTCAGAACCATTTATTCTTGCAAATCAAATGAGTCGTGTAATGCTCCCAAGGTCACTGAGTCAGTGGTGCCTTCCTAAATATTGACAGGTTGGATAAGCATCTACAACTGCATATATACTGTTGGCTCCACTAGGGAGCACTGTATCTATGTTGGTGTTGCTTCCCTCTCAGGATACTTTCTTCCACTAACCTCATAAAGACAAAATAAAAATCTGTAAGATTTCTGTCAAGTTCCCAAACATTTCCACTAATTTCATCTGATAAATCACAAATGAGTTTGAACAATCCCGCAAAAGTTCAATCACAACACCATCGCACTGCTGAAAACGGCTAATTCTCTCTTGCCAAAAAAGAAGACTCCAAATACCAGGAGATGAAATTCTGTTGCACATTTTCCTATAATGAAATTGTTTCAATCCTACTGAGAACACAGGGTGGTCTCTCTCATTTTTTTATTATTATTATTATTATTGGAGTTCAAAACAAGAAATTTAAAGTCTTCCAATTATATTTGTCATGAGTTGAGGAAATGTTGCAACTAGGCTATGTAAGTCATTTTTTGACAGTATTTTGGATCCATTTTAAAAAGAAACCCCATCACTACACCCATCAGAGATGACTGTCTCATTTTCAGTAACAATATCTGCTAATGGGAACATGACAGCAACTAGTTTCACCTTTAGTCACACATGACAGTCAGAAGAAAAGAAAATTACTGATCTCTAATTATTTTCCTTACCATATGCAGCCTTTGAACAGAGGTCCTACTTAGGTCTTTAACGAAGGAAATACAATGTAATGAAGATAGATATCAACCTGCATTAATCTGTCCAGATTAACTGACAAAATAAAACACTACTGAAAGTACATTGTATAAAAAATGACCAAAACCAACCCTGTATACTCTGCAAACCTTTTTAAAATGGGGTCATTCCACCATGGGTCTTAAATACAGTTATAGAATCTACAAACTTCAGTTTATTCCTATTAAAAAAAAAATAATAAATCTCATTTGCTTACAGATTCTAGTCAGCTAGAGCATTCACACTCACAGGTCTCTTCCTTACTTAGGCTTAAATGCTCATGAATGAGAATGATTCAAAGTCCCGTGGGAAGCACAGGACAGCTCCCACGTTTACAGTTACTGCTCCAAACTGTCTGCAGCTTGTCTGCTCGCAGCAGTTTGTTGTTTCCTGTAAGCATGGCCTTTTTAAACTGAAAGCTGGCATTCTGAAAGATAAGATGACAGTATGAGAAAAGTAGGCTATTTTGGGAAAATCTAAGTCTAAAATTGCAGTAAAGCTGTGAGCCAGAGAACTATGTTGGCAGATTTTTATTTGAAATAAAATTTTCAATAGGAAATGCTTCATACCAGCTGACAGAATCAGATCTTTCTATGAAGTCAGGTTCTGTTAATTAAAAGTTACAAACCAAGCATTTTATTGAAAAAAAGCATGAATTTTAAAAGTGATTAACAAAAGAAATTCAAATTTTTGAAAAATGTTATTTGTAGGACATTCACATCAAAGATTTCATGGCTGATTGATGACACCCAAAGCAATATTCCAGAAATGAAATATAAATAAAAATGCATAAATAAGTGTATTTATATAATTATTGATAATCACTTTCCATAAGGAAATGCATTTGGGGATTAAAGAAAAAATGTGTTCACTGCATGAAGGAGAAAGGAAACATTACACCTTCTCCAAACTGACATCTTCAGCATGTCTGCCCTAATTCCTAACACATTCTGATGGCCCAGAGACAGTTTACATGCTTGCATCTCCTAAAATATTAAATATGTGGGAAAAGTTATATCAAGCAAAGAGCTTTCGTGGCACTGCTAGATGCCTGAAGGCTGTCTGAAGTTCTTTCATATACTTTAGACCAGCTGACCAACCTGTGTATCCAAAAAACTAAAATAGCGAGGTAAATTAAAATAAAAGCATTTTTATATTCCATCACATAGGACAAATATTCTTACTTTATTGATGTATTCTGTGGAACTTCAAAGGAGACAAGCCGGCCTCCAGCAGAGGTATTGGAACTGGCATTTCCACAAGCCATATCTGGGGTTATCTGAAGATAAAAATAGCTTTATTTAACACTAAACACAAAATCTGACCCCCCAAAAAAATTAAAAATAATAAAAAAGCACCAATAACACAGCAACTATCTTTTCAGGATGGACAAAATCATTCACCAAAATATTCACATTAGAAACAAACAATCTGAAAATTAATCTATGTAACCTTTTAATTTTTTTTTCTAACAAAACCTTCCTGCACACAACTGTGGACTTCTAAAGGTATCTTCCTTTAAAAGTGATCACATACTTAGAAAAAGATGAATGGGCTTCTAGTCATTTGAAATATTAAATATAGCTCTAACATTTGCCACATCCAAAAAATGTTGCATCATTAATATAGGAGATTCTGGAAGATTTATAACAGCAGATACTGATACTGTCTTTCTACTATATTGAAATGTTTGTGGGTTGTTTTTTTGTTTGTTTGTTTTTTCAGACTGGTTACTTTTGGGAAAAAATATTTTCCCACTTGCTCTGACAAAACCTGATAATATTCTTTCCAAGTACGAGTTGCTTCAATAAATTGAGCTTTCAGATGGAGAAAAACGGTGAGTACAGTTAAGAGCGAAGGGACTTATTTGCCAAGTCTCCAGCAACTAGTAGGCATGGAAATCAGCTACTGCATGAACTGGATCAGGACACCACGCAGGATGGCATACAACACTGAAAAATCACAGAAACCTCCACATCTTGTGGAACAGTGATTTCATAAAGGCAGTTTGAAGACCATCACCATTTCCAATTACACCTTTATTTCAAATAAGTAATATTTTATATAAGATAATTGGCTCTTTCTATTTCTATTAAGTAGCTCTCCAGTATCTTCATCAGCTATGAAATAACACACTATATTGAAAAAAAAAAAAATCAGTCAATCTCACCATAAAATTATTAAGCAGATTTTGCCATGCTATTTTTTAGTTACCTGAATGTGTGTGCAACCTTTTTACATTAGCCTTATTGGTGAAGTGAAAACTGATACCTGACACACTTCCATGAATTAATCATCCACTAACAAAAAAGCCAGAATCTAATTCGTAATTCTATTTAAAATTCAAATTCATATTTTAAATGTTACCTTGGAACACCTGTGAAAACATGAAAAATAGAAGTTCAGAATATGAAGCAAGTAACCATTTTTAGGGGGCTTAGTTGATTTTGATTCAGGCAAAACAAATACTCAATATTCACATCTCCCCAAAATATAGAGATTACTTAACTTATTTCTTCATTGCTTCATTCTCTTGTGCATATAATATGAATACATATACTTTATGAAAATAAAATGAGATGCAATTTTATTCTTTCCTTAAAAAAATAATAATTTTAAAGGGTAATATACCCATTAAAATTTCTGAATCCTGGAAGTAAAAATTATGGAGCTAACATTCAAAGCATGATGAAACAAAAAGGAGTTTGGCTAACACTCTTCCTCTTAAATTTGCCAACATTTATACTTTCATTTTCTTTGAGAATCTAATGCCTACTGGAAAAAAGAAAAGAAAAGAAATCAACATCTTTATTCTTACACAGTCTCATACTATATCTAAAAATATACTCATTAGAATATTTATATAGTTTCACATTTTCATGCATCTTTTACCTTGGAATACAAGGAGAAAAAAAAAGTAATTTAAGCTCTTCATTTACTTTACTATTCTATATTAGAAGTTTGTAAAGTAAAGGATAGATCTATCTTTGAAACTATAATAATAATAACAACAATAATAATAATAAAGCAAGAACTGAAAAAATTGGCTTCATAACGAGAGCTGAGTTAACCCTGTGAAAATGGGGAAAAAATATGGTTTGCAAAGCAATCAGAATTAAGGATTATTCAGCATAAAAAGCACAAGTAGAAAATATTTCGTTGGTAACCAGCAGAACAAAAAGCAAAATACAGGGGTTTGACTCCTCTGCTAGGAATACCTGTAATGTTTGATGTCCTTCTCCAAGAAGAAACACCATTTGTAATTGGCTCTGATGTCATGTGTTATGAATCTGATAAAATAATTATCTAAACCAGTAGGATGCTAAATGACAAAATTTTACAACAGCTGAAATTTGACTTTTTTCTACTACTAAAATGGTACTTGGATCAGACAAAAAAAAAAAAAAAAAAGAAGAAGAAACAGCAGCACTCATAAGGTCAAAAAAAAAATGGTGCCAGCAGTACTCTATTTCAGACAAATACTATAGAGACAAAAATGATGGTTTTGACACCTGAATTAGCAAATAAATTACACGGAGTTTTTTTTTGTATCTGTGGGAAATTTGTATAAAGATTTTTAAGTGTGTCTCACCTGGCTTAACAGAACAGCCTGCAAAACTGAAAGACTGAAGAATAAGGGCAAAGAAGACAAATATATTACAATAATAAAGGACACCAAAAAGATTAAAACAATCTGTGGCGAGTCTCATTCAAAAAAAAAAAAAATAATAATAATGACTGGAGACCTAAAACAGAACTTACTGGAAAATAGAGTTAAATAATTTTGAGAAGGTAGAATAAAGAGCATGTGATAAACTCTGACTTCCTATTCTAACCACTCTTCAAAATTTTTAAGTGAGATGTTTATAGTCAAAAACACAAACAGACCACTTAGTTATTTAAAAATACATTTTCAAAAACCAAAAAACAAAACAAAACAAAACCACATATGCCTTCAATGAGATCAAACTCTTCCAAAACTCCCCTGGTGCATCCAGTAGTACAGATCCGTTAAGCCAGCAAGGAAGCTCCTTGGGGAACAGACTTACAGATACAACGCAAATGATGCAGCTATTTTAAAAATAGTCACCAAAGAAAACAAAACCTTCATGCACCTGCCAGAGCCTGAGGTATGGTTAGGAGCTGCTTACAAAGATAAGCTCCTACATCAGCACAGAGCTTATGCTCTTCAATATATTACTTAGAGTTTAGACTTTTTGAATACCAAATTTCTGAGAGGAAATATAATATTCCTCTTTAGATATATATATTCCATAAGTTTGTATCTTAATCATGTTTTTGTATTTTTGTTTTGTTTTTAAAAAGAACATAATATACAAAAACTACATTTCTGTTTCAACAGTTTTAATAGTATTAACTTTTTGAGTCTTTACATGAGTAAAAGAAGAGCGTCGTTTGAGAAAGCAAGAGAGAAGTCTCCAGAAGAACATCTATTACTACAGCATCTCCCTGGACATTAAAAAGACAGCAGTGACTGGACTAGGTGATTACCTTATCAGTCCATAGTACTAGCATAGATGAGATTGGAAAGGAAATCAGCTGCACTACCCAGGAAGAGATCAACAGACTCCGCTCTTCCATATTATACCTTTTCTAAAAAATTAAATAATGTGAATTGTGGAGATACTCACGTAGCAACCTCCATATATACACATAATTCAACATGTCTTGGAACACAGACAGAGATCCCAAGGGAATATTTTTACATTGGTCCTTTTATTACTTTGGTAGATTAGCTGTACTGATCTTTAACTTGACGAGGCTAAAAAAAGCAACATACAGATTCTAAGACTACATCTATGCTAGCATACATATACGCAGTCTTTCACTACTGATAATAGTTCTCTGAAGATATTTGTTGTTAATGAAATTTCATAGCATGTTTCTTGGAAAGCTGACCAGACCGACATTTGCAATTTTACAAAGCCTTATCACCACTGGTAGGCTAATCCTGAACAATGCAAAAACACAGTCATTCTGCTACAGCGATAAATGTTCACATTTCTTCTGTATCTCAACTCTACAAGTTTAAAGGACTGCAGAAAGCTTTTACTTCCTGCAAAACACACCACACTGTCCTCAAACTTAAAAGTAATGACCAAACACATTAGCCTTAGCAGTTTCACAATACCCTGTTAATAAGATATTGATGAATATTTCTGAATAGTAATGAATATTTCCAATCATAGAACATTTTGACCAGGAATTTTGAAGACTCTCTATGCTTGGAGGTATTCAAGACTTGACTGAACACAGTTCTGAGCAACCTGCTCTAGTTGACCCTGGTTTGAGCAAGGGAGTTGGACTAGATGGTCTTCAGAGTTCTCTTCCAACCTCACCTATGCTGTGATTCTGTGAATAAAAATTCCCTTCATGAGCCAACTGTCTACTAACTCTTTCCTGTAAATTGTCATTGTAACTTCAGTGATATCCCAGCTTTCACAAAACCCCACTCCAGCATACAAAATGAGTGCTTCATTTTGAAAACATTCCCAAGGGTTACACAAATAAAAAAACTTATAGACACATGCAAACACTTGTGCAATGTGAAGTGGCACTTTCCTGCTCTGTTAGCTCTGAAAGTTCTCTTTGGTTATTCTCTTATCTTTCCGTCTCAAATATCATTCTCCAGCTATTGCTCCTAATGGGGCAAGAAAGAAACCTGCACAGCCTTGCAGCCAAAGTGAAGTTGGGCAAATTGGTCTGGAATTAAACAGAATACACGAATGAACACATCATTCCCACGCATTCTTCTTGAACTAAATAAAAGAGATGTATATAAACTTATCTTCAAGAAAATTGTCAAGAAAGTAATTTCCAAATTACAAGGAAAAAAAAATGCTCTAGGCTTAAAAATTTAAACATATGCTTAAGCATATTTGGAAAGATATCATGTTAATAAAGAAAGTATGAAAATTAGTTCTTCAGGAAAAACAAGACTGTGCTAGGGTGATCTCCCATGAAAATTGATGTGGTCATTAAGAAAGACAACCTTTCCTTTCTTCAGTAGCACAGAAACAGTCATGATGAATGCATTATGAAGAGTGTTCTTGCAAATACTCTTTCAAATCTTTTTCCAAGGGATTGCATGTTAACTTTTAATTCAATAAAGCTTCATAACTTCCAGTTTTGCCTCTTCTAAACATATAACTACTTTTTCATCAGGATAAAGCCTGCAGGATTTCTTCTTTTCCAAATCTCAAAGGGTGACAAGAAATATCTTTTATTTTCTGAGAAATATAACGTCTGTCAGCTGTCATTTATGCAAGGGAAAAAGTACTGTAGAGAATTTAAACAGGTTAGATATTGACTACAAGATCTTGAACTGTTGTCTGCAGAAAATTAAAAAGAAAAAGAGATGTAGGAAAAGCCAACATAATAGAATGAGAAGAGAGGGATCAGTTACTATCTTATTTTAGACAAGATGCCAAGCAATAAGCCAGGATCATTTCTGGCACAGAAACCTCATTCAGAACAAAATTATAAAAGAAAAGCAGTTCCCTTGTCCTGCAGCATGAAAAAACTACTGCTTCCAGAAAGCTAGTATTATACAGCTTAAACCCCACACAAGTGTATTTGCCTCTACCCTCAAGAGTCTCATATGGGATGATGCTTGAAAGAAAAACAGAACAGAAAGAAAATAAAGGCTTCCTTCTAACGTATCTCACCAGTGGGAGAGAAAAGCAGAAGTGTTTAGAGTAGGAGTAGTGCCTCCCTGAAGAGCACCAAGGGAAGGCTGACAGACTGCATCCCAAAACAGTATCACATGAAGAAGGCTTGCCAGTTATTGTAGCACTGAAATTTAACAGAAGGAAGTCTACATATCTACCCAGCAAATTCTGTCACAGTTTGTGTTTCTTTGCTCATCTGAGCTAAAGCTACTTTGTAGAGTCAGCAATCACATTGCCAAGAAGATGCAGTAACAGAAGATTCTGATGCGCAGTAATCTTCTAGATAACATTACTAAACCTTTGTATTACTGACAAAGGTTATTAATGTCAATATTACATGAAGCGGTAGATACTTCAGCAAGCATAGTAGGTTATCTTAAACAATGACAGCTTCTCAGATAAATTACCTGGGTAATCATATTAGTCAGATGCCTTCTTGTCTCAAGCTGGACACCAAAATGAATGCCACCTTCATAAAATCTTACAGTAAATCATTCAATCAATATTATTTCCTTGAACACGTAATGGTCATTTCCTATGCCAGAGCATATGGAGCTGTTCTGAATAATAGAGGTAAGCACTGTGAAAACAAGCTCTTAAAGCAAAAACTCCACACCATCAAATCTTTACATGAAGACTACAAGCTCAGGTCATTGGAGTAAAAGCTAGGAAGTAAACTTCACCAAAGTCTGTCAGGTCAGCCAGAGATACTTCTACTCCATGTGATTTTACATCAAAGCAATGAAAGGTAGTAAAACTTTCAGGTGTTTTTTTCACTCAGACTCTCCAAAACTTCAAAGTGATTCCTGAAAGAGTGGCTAAGAATCCAGATACTTCTTAAAGACAGCATCATACTATCAAAAAAAAAAAAAAGTCCTGAGCCCCCCACCCATCAATATAGACCCAAGCCGGCAGGGCTTCAATATCTTGTCATAATTACACTCTCAAGAATTTTCTATATGGTAGTTTTGTCCTGAAAGGGGATAGGAGGGTTTTGATGTTAGGAAAGCTAGTATTTATGACTATCCATTAAACTTCTTTCAGCAATGGAGTATATTAAAATATTAATTCTGTGAGCTTCTCTTCAGTTTTGTTTGAGGATACTACGCTTTTACTGATGTTTTGGAGTTGTTGGGTTTGTTTGTTTTGTTTTTTAATAATTTTTAAGGGTATCAGTTATAAAGCAATGTATATACCAAGTCGTCTGTTAGAATGGCATTTGTATAAAAAGTTCCATACACATATATCGTAGAGGAAAAATTTGATGAAATTACAGATTATTAAGAAAGTTAAGATTATTCTAATGAAAACTTTGTTTCTGTCAGTCTCCTTTGCTTCTAAGATAACTTTTTCTAAAGGTATAAGAAAAGTAATACAGACTTCTGAAACAAATCTTACACACAGGTATAAGAACAACTGTCCAAAGTCAAACCAAAAGTCTACATACTCCAATACTTTGACTCCAACAGCAGTTATAAGAAGGAATGCCAAGAAAATTGGATAAGAAAAGGGCTAGCATGTTCCCATTCGCAAGCCAAAGGTTTTCCTAAACTGTCATTTCTAAGGATGGAGTTTCTATGTATTTAGTAACCTCAAATGGATCTCTCCTCCACAATTCTGTTCGGTCTCCTCCTCTACCCACAGTGCACTTCAGAGGGAGGGAGGGAGGGAAGAAGGAAGGAAGGACATTTAGCAACACAGAAAGCACTCAAAGATTCAAAGGTCTCTGTTTCAAGCACAATTATTCCTTAAGCATATTCAGTTGCTGAAGAGCAGGAGCACCCTCTTTCAGGAGCTTCCACGTGGCCCAGCCACACTTCTTTAAAAGGTATACAGTTTACTGACTGAAAATGCATGTAAAACAAATGCTGTCACCATTACAGGGGGAATTATACATTTACTGTAGCCCCTTATCACTAGTTCCAAAACCTAGAATCTGAGCAGTAGTATTGCAGTATAAATGAATGTTAGACTAGGACTCACATGCTTAGCATCCTAATTCCTGGCTGCGCACCTGGCAAATCACTTTACTGCTCTTTGCTTCAGTGTCTCCATCTGTAAAATGTGAATAATACTGCTGATTTCCTTTGAAAAAAAATTGAGCACTATTAAGGAAAAGTAATATATGGGAGTAGGATACTGCTATTCTTACAGTTGATTTTTACACTGCAGCCTTTGTTGAATCTATTATTTGATCAGTATTAATGGAAAAGAAAAAAAAAAGAAAAAAACACTTTTTTTTTCCTTCTATTATTGGCTAATATCTATCTTTTCTACATTGTAACCTGAAAGATCATTGGACTGGAGAAATTTGGGCTGCTATTTGTATCTCTCTTGCAAGTGGAACAATTTAGTTGCCTGAAGTGGGAAAAAAAGATCTCTTTCAGCATCTGAGTACAAAGATAAATCCCTGTTCTATTAAAGAAAACAACAGATGATTTTTTTTCTCTTAATGGTTTGTAGTTTTAGGCCTAAATTTGCATAAGAAGGAAAGATTAATTTGTTATAGCTAGAGCTCTGTTAGAAAATTAAATTGTATCCAGAGACTTCTGTATGTTGTTTACTCCTTCAGGCCTTATTGAGAAAGCTTGGTCAAGTATGCACTGAAAACTATGATCCTAGTATCTAAGGAATGAAGAAAACTTTCCAACTCTAACCATATGTCATGCCTTTCTCAGAAGATATACTTCTCTCAGGAGTCCTTCCTGAGACACCTACCATGGAAAATTCATCCTTGCAGGATTGAGAGAGCTTTCATTTGGAGAGATTCTGGCAAAATTTCTCTCTGTTCAGACAGACAGACAATAGAGTTTGAAGAACATTGGCTCACTTGTGGCATCAGTACAGATAAAGGTCAAAAACAAGCTGACTTGGAAGACCAAAAAACAAAAGCCGCCTTTGTGGCCTCTTAATCTCAAGGAAGATCAAAGGAGTAGATTTTTGCAATACAAAACCTACAGTTACTTTTTTTCTTCTTCTTCTAAGAGAGGGCAAGAAAGGATCAAGCTTTGCAAAGCTTTTAAAGCTACTAGGAAAGGTAGTATTTTCCTGCTTAACACTTAACCCTTTACTCTTGAAGCCTCCTCCAAAGAGGCTTTGGAATATAGACCCTCAGGCATATCAGTTCTCCCTTTGGTTTAATATAGATTAGAGAAAATGTCTTGAATTAGCAACTGGAATGGTTTTCTTCCACAGAGGTATCTCTCTCTTACTGTGAATTGCAAAGAACACAAGATCACTATGTTACATGAGAAAGACTGAAAAAAATACAAGACCTATCACAACGAATTAAAAACATATCAGGGCAAGTAATTTCTAATAGTATAACAACTAATCTCCATATTCGAGTTACTAACGTGATTGATAAATTCAATTTTAAGAATTGAAGGTAAGAGAAGACATGCAGAAGGACGAATTTCAGCTATTAAAATACCTACTTGTGAACTATGTGTTTGGCTGAAATGCTTAGTGAATCTATCTGAAAACACAAACCAGGCAGAAATGTTACTTATACAATACCAGACCACAGACTGAGGAAGACTCATGAGGCACAGGGAATGGCTTGCCCTTAATTGATCAGGACATACAAAGCACCCACGCAGAGATGACACTGCATTTAAACTAACTAATAAAAGCAGATCAGTATTTGTTTCTGCTTCAGTGCTTTCTCTCCAAAATCCACCCTCAGTACCTGACATATATTCTACTGTAAAATAATAGATATGGGTAAGGGCGTTTCAAGAAATAAAGCTCTGTTCTCCAGACATTGCTGACCCAATCTCTCACTGAAATGTGATACAGCCCTATAACTACTTGTACCTCAAATCTAATCTGAGAGTCATAACATATCCAATATATATTTTACGCAGGTTGATTTTATTTTCAAAAGCTGATTTAAATAAATGTTAAAGGAGACACAGGAATAAATTTGTTTGGGCTAGCAAAGAATAATGAAAAATTTAACATTTTCAGGAATTAAACTCAAACTTGTTCACTTTTTCATTAGGTAGTCTGTTAATACACCTCAGAAGTATCATACTTCATGAAACGTTAGAAACAGATACAGCTGACATTTCACTTATTTAACCCTGAATAAACACAAATGAAATACTTTCTTCTACAATGCGTTCTTCATTAAGAAAAAGATGTCACAAGGGTTTTAATTCTTTGTCTACCGAAATGAAAATATTTCTTCACAAACAAGCTTCCCCTCACCCCCACTGCCCCAAAACATATGTTCATATCTATGGCAGAGACTGTTCTTTGGGATGCATTTTGCACATATGTAGTATTATTATAGCTGATCTCCAGATCAGCTTGGAGACTTCCAGTACCAACTGCTGTAGGAACAACATATGCACTAGCACTGGCCTCACATCTTCAAGTAAGAGAACAGCAGCGCAGTTCTAAATCATCCTTGCAGTGACAGACTTGAAAGCAGCAGGGAGGAGAATGGTCATGTGACAGAATGAATTCAATATACACATGGAAAACGTATCAAGAGATAAATAATTGATTCTTCTCAGTTACATTGGTGAACAAACATACTTCCCGCCTATACATGATTTGCACATGTAAAGACAAATATTAAACAGTAACTGGGTAAGTTTGGGATTTTGTTTTATTTCTGCAGATACTAGAGTCTACGTAAGACATCGAAAAACTGCTCTTAAAGAGTGTACAAAAACAGTAGGAAGTAAAGATCATTTCTTAAGGATTATATGTTCTGTGCTTTCTAGTTGTAGTTTTGCTAAATATTGTAAGATTATGGTTTTACTAAGAGGTACAACAAATTTTTAAAATTTTCAGTTATTCCTTCACCACCATTAGATCTCTGCAGTTGTGTGATGTGGGATATGTTGACTGACTGCCATTTTTAATCCTCAAGTAACTATGTTTTCTTAACAGTACAGGGACAGTTTTCAAGACACCATGGGATTATAATACATATATGTATTTGTCAAAGGTATTGTTTAAAATTTCCAATTTCCCTAAATTCATATGATAATTGGAGATATGGGGTCATATGAATAACTGGAATAAAAAGATAAACAAGTAAAATAAAAATCTGATTTTGAAGAATTATCTAATCAAATGCATCTTAAAAAGGCCAAGATTAAAAGCCCATTACCTTTAGTAAATAACATTTTTTGTGTGTTTAATTTTACCAGCAAATTAACTCAAGGCAGAGACTGTATCTTCAGCCCTCTCACGTAGACATCCAGGACGTCATGCACAAATGACAACCCAACAATGATAACACTTAGAAGTTCCTTTCTGTGCATTTTTACTTAAACAGAACATTCTCACCTCTATTTCATCCCATTTCAGATCTACAACTTTCTGTCCTGCTTTCGGCTGCCACGTTGGTAACGTCACCGTTGCTCTTGAGTGCGGAAGAACGATGTCGGGTTCCAGTGTGGATGAGACTGGCCTGCTTTGTCTTGGTGACGATGGCTCCGTCGGCTCAGGGACCGGAAGGCTATGAAACGAGTGCTCACAATTTGTTCCTTCATAGCCTTCACTGCAGATGCAGAGGTAGCCATCACTGCTAGTGCTGCAGTTGCCATGGTGACAGGGGTTGCTGGCACAAGGGTCTGAAACGAACTGCAGGGAAAAAAACATCATATGGGTCAATTACTGCATACAAAAGATGTGTGCGTGCTTCACAAATACCATAAAACAAGATTCTTTTCCCCTTCTGTATTTATCTTCTAAACGTATTTATGAACAAAGCTCATCTTTGATACACCTTAAAGAAAGTAAATTTAAAGGATTAAAAAATATAAATTAATCTAGATTCACCACTGCTCTCAGAATATTGCAAGCAAAGCGATGAACGTGAAGTAGGAGCACGGCCACTGCTCATAACCAGTAATTTTAAAAACAATCTTCAGAGTAACCTGTCTAGGGAAAAGAACAAAAATCTAGAAATTTAAGGCAGTAACAGAAGTAGGAATGGGACATTGACCTCATAGAGGTCACCAGCTCAGGATGTAGCTGTGTGTTGTCAGAGTTCACCTCATCATGCAGCTGTGTTTATGGACATAAATTCTGTTTTATAACAGCTGGGTCTTTCGCCTGTACTTCATTTAGAGGACAGTAGCTTCAGAATCTTACTCGTTCTGGTGCTGAAAACTTCCGAACACAAGTGATTAGGGGAAAAAAAATGCTTATTTTTAACACAGCATTTGTAATAGAATAGAATGGGAGCTCAGTGATGTGAGCAAAATCTTGTCCTACGCTCACCTGCTTTCCTCTGATTTCTGCCTTATCTACCAGCTAGCTTGAACTCAGTTTCTTACATCATCATTGACTTCTAGGTGGAATGTCTCTTCCCTCTTCCACACCAGTGTTCACATCCACAAGATATTTACAGAATATGCTTACAAACTCATCTCAAGTTTCACCTGATAGACTAAACAAGCCGGGCTTGCTCAGTCTCCCGGTGCAGGACAAGCCCTGCGTTAAGGGGGCCGTTCTCACAACTTGCACTCCGAGGCCTAGCACTGCCTTTCCAATGCATCAACACTTCTGTCTGTCCTGCAGATAGCTTCCTGACACTACATAAGAAATTTTTGCCTTAGTTAGAGCTACATCACACCGCTGACTCACTGACACCATTTGAGCAACCAGTACAGCCAGGCAGTTCCTTTGGTTTGTCCTCACATTAAATGATAATCAGTCCATCACTGGAAACAGACATTTTCTCAGTCTTTACATGCAAATTTCATGCAAGTGTTCCAGTACTATAAGTTACCTAGTTCTTTCCTGTACAGTATTTCAGTCCTTCCCTGCATAAGCAATGCTGCTTCTTAATATATTTCTCTAAAGCACCACAGTTATTATAGTTTTAACAATTACCTAATAATAAATAGGAATTGCATAAGCTTTATATATCATTAATGTGAAAACTGCCATCCCTCTAGAAATGACCTGGAATAACTTTACTTATAGCAAAACATAACGGGCACTTAAAGTCCATAACTTCAGGATCCTCAGAGATAAAAACAGGTTATTGAATCTACACTAGGAACTTTACCTTCCCACCAGTTCAAAGGCCTGGTATCCGGGGTAACAAAACCTAATGTTACACTTTTTACACATATCTGAACCAGTGCTAATATTGACCTTGGTTGGAACTTCTTTGACTAGAATTTTTGTATACTCTGGCCTCTGTAATATTTTTAGCCAGAAAACAGAGGAAACATTATTATAAAAGTTAATTTTGGAAACAGTTAATCATGAATGTTAGATTTTGCACTGATTGATGCAGGAGAGTTAGAGGCCATGCAACACAGCCCAAAATATACAGTATGCTTGTTTATCTTGTCATTCGGTTATAGCTCTGAATGTTATTTGCTTTGCATGGGGACACATCTCATACATATTAAATGATATATCAGACATCAGGCACAAATTCCGACTTCTTCATTCTTAAAATTCAACTGTATATTGAGTTCATATATACTTAATATATCAGGACTCAAAGAAGCATTGACTTTTGTGGTCAGGTTGGCTTATCTCCTTAAAGTCTCTTCATCCTTCAAATCAACAGAATATCTGTTATCAGAGACCACTTTCTAGACCACCTCTCAGCGAAATCATGAAAGGACAAGGACAAGGGCGAGGGACAAAACCCAGTTTGTTCTATAGTTTAACTATATTTTAAGCTTGCTTTCATTTCCAAATAGCAGAAATTTTTGTGCCAATTTTCTTTTCCTTTTAGAGTGTTGAAGATAAAAATTGTTCAAGTGCGAACAAAGCCCAGTTCAACTATTGTTTGCAACAGTTCATGTTCTGGTGGCTTGGACTAGATCTGAGTTTCAAAGGCATGCAGCTCTCCTAGTGTTAGATAAGCTCTTTACTCATTCTTTCACAATTAATCCAAATTCACCTTAACTCATTTTGATTAATGAATCAGCATTCATTCTGCTCTGAGGAAATTTAATTGTTTTTGTCACACGTGAAATGTTAACATTATTACTGGCAAACCCTAGGAACACAAAAGCAAAAAACATTTTCAAACAGTCACAAAGGGCGCTTTTTTCCTCTCAACTCAATATATCCATTCACTTTACAAGCAAAATAATCAAAAGTGTGCTGTGATGGATGTTCCTTGTTGTAAATGTTTTTGAGCTTGGCCAAGCACTGAGCAGGAAGAGATGTGCTTGCCAACGAGCACTGCTCCTTGCTGCCCATGCCACACACCGAACACTGCCGGCCTTGGGAGCTGCCACTAACATTCCCCACATGCCGCAGTGAATACAGTTAAGACTGCTTGGTTTGTACAAAGAATTAAAATAGGTGAGCGTAGGTGGAGAACTTCACTACGTGCTTTCTCAGAATCGAGTTTTATGAAGTACTTCATAAGAGTTTTTAAGATACCTTTCCCCCTTTTTTAGCTACTATCAATTCTAAAGCTCTTTTTCCTTTCAGGAAGCTTATCAAAATGAACAAATGTCCATTTTTGCATGTAGATTCTCTGTTGAACCAAATAAAGTTCATTTTGATTGGTGGTTACAAAGAGATGAGGAAACAAAACTGATTAGTTGGTGTTGGTTAGGGACTTTCTATGGCCCTGTCGTAGGTGGCAGCAATGGTTATGGAGGGCTCTGAGAAGCAACAGGACACAGTGGACAACACGCCTACAGCAGAACAAAAAGGTAGCAAAATTTCAGGGCTAAAACTTCAAAGAACTTTTGAAATCCACAGAAAAAGAGTAAAAACTTCCTTGATCTTTTTTTTTTTTTAGACATTTCTTGTGAAGTTCACAGTATTTTGAAATATCACTGCACAGAGAAAAGGAGGACACAGGTAACAGGTATCAACATAGCTACTGATTAAATAAGAATGTAATATAATGACTACCAAAAAATCCAGATGTTCTTTAAGATGTAGAATTTCAATAATCTTGGTAGAGAAAATATATTTTGTATGTAAGTCTCTTGTTGGTTTTATCCTAATTTCTCTGTTTAATAGTCTGTTTTCATAATATACGCATTAACTAAATAGGTACAGTCAGCATTGCAGTAGCTAGCTGACAAAGCTGAACTAAAAATCATAATATGTATGCTCATGTAATTGCTATCTCATATACTTGAACAGATGTAATTTTTAGAGTATTCTTCCAATAAAATCCTATGATTGATACATATCAAGGTGACCTTGGTATTGCAGTTCTTTTTCCAAAGGCGGATAGAATATTAACACAGGTACTGTACAAAAACGAGGCTTGTTTAAGAATCATATTCACAAACATGGATTGTTTGCCAGTCAGTCCAATTGTTTCCTAAGGTTTTAGTTTCAGATAAAATACAGCAAGATGTATATCTGCAAGATCTTTTCACCAGTACTCTTTGTGGTGACACCAATTTGTCATTCAATGCTCATTCAGTGTCTCCCCAGGGTGGTTGCACTTGTTCTACCTGGACATGGTCAGAAAGGATCCTCGGGAGAGCTTCGAAAAATAAAATGATAAACCTAAAGAGAACGCTAAAATGAGCTGCTAAACACTATGCAAAACCTGTCTCCCACTTGCAAGTCTCCTCTTAGATACGTTAGTAAAAAAATAAATTTTGGTTCAGTTTTTATCACCATTTCCTACAATCACAGATGACCTTATACCAACTTCTAACTTAGCTTTGGTAAAATATGGAAAGAAACGTGGCGGGGGGAGGGGAAGAGTAAATCCAGTACTCAGATTAGGTATTCAGTTAATTGTTTAAAATCATTCTATGTACTGACTTCTAATCTGCTAACAAAGCCAAGCTGCCACAACAATGTCAAAGGCTGGCATTTTACATTTGTGTTCAGCAGCACTCGAAACCTCCAAAACGGTCTTCAGATATTAAAAGCCTACAGAGGCCAAAAGCCACTGGCTTTGGATCCCTGAGATGTTTTTTCTACGTAAAGGATGAAAGTTGTGGTTTTCAAATATGTAAATTGACTTGAGCTGGTTGTGATTTAGACTAAATGTGTTCATCTTCATGTGTTCAGCTAAAAACAGATCTTAAGAGAAATTTAAATCTGTAGAAGAAACTGGCACCTACATTGCTGAAGAAATGCCCTGATACAAAAGTAGACAACTGCTCTATAGGAATAGATCATGGGAAGATCCACCCTGTACCACCAGCCCAGAAAAAGGATTGAATGCATCAACTTCAATCTATGCACTGTACATTAAAAGCCACCAAATTCTGAATACTTTAGCAAGAAAATAATTAAAACCTACACTCTTAAGATATTATCAATTTGTTTCTAATACAGTAAGCAGAAAAAATCTTGCAACTGTTTTATTCTTATAAGCACATCTGAAATATCATACCATATTTGCATATGCAGCAATTTATGAAAAAAATGGAAACAGATTTAAATCTTCTATATAAAAATGACAATAAAGTTTATCTAGAAAGGCAATCTCTTTGAAAAAATGGCATATCTTCAAACTATTATTTAAATTTAGTTTTATTCAAACCTTCAGTCCATTGAAGTTTTAAATCCCATTCTATCACACAATAATCGTTAATGCAAACTAGGAAATGGAAGACAAGAAAACAGGACGAACTGAAATAGAAAAAAAAAAATCAGATGCTCCGAAGAGTGTCCACAGAAGTATTGAAATTAGTAAGTTGAACTAATGATTCCATTCTATTTTAGAGAAATACATTTTCGTGACTTAGTGGGCCTCAAGCAAGCAATGTGGGTTCAATTTCCGACTCCCTGAGACATCCTGTGTGACCAGGGAACAAACAGTCAGACTACCTCCACCTCTTTTCTAGCTAAAGCGGAGATTACATTTCTTTTCTCACATCCCCTGTGTTATTTGAACAGAACAATTTTTTTCACAATGGGAAGCACAGGGCCAACATAGATAGGAAATCTCTGGTGGGACTGAAATACAAATAAATAGAACAGGGAAACACAGCAAGGCTAAACCTGTGACCTGTGGCTATTCACATTTGTTTATTTCTTATTCCATCTTTCTTGTTTCTTTCTATGGCTATTCAGGTTTCTTCTGAACACTTGTATGCTTAGACAAACAGAGGTGTTCAGATAAATATCCAGCAAAAAAACTTTAAAGTTAGTAAATATTTCTAGTTTATATGCTCTTTTCTAATTAATCCTTGAAAGACAGCAAAATCCTACTGATACTGCATGCTTAGACACTATGCTTATCATCAAAACAAGGTCTACTTGAAAACAAGCAGCTTGAAAAGTACATTAATTTTCCAATTATAACCAAATTAATAATAATAATAATGACAATAATAAATAAATACATAAATAAAAGAGTGGTTTATACCCTGGGCTAAGAAAGTTAAGATGAATGACATCATCTCATGAGAATGTAAAAATTAACCAGTATCAGCACCTTGGTGCACACAGACTTCTCCACCTTAAATGCTCCTGAAAAGTTACCTTCAAACACTTTTGCATATGTTTAAGAACAATCTTGCTACCTTCATGAAAGTATTTCTCCTATCACTTGTGGAAAAATAAGTACTATGTCATGGTGAAACATGGCCTGACAGGGCGCAGTGATGACTTGCAACTTGATCAGGTACCACCATGTCCATACAGGAATCAGAATGTCACAGTTTGTCAGATAGAAATAATAATAAAACAAACAAACAAACAAGTAAATAAATAAATAAAAGATGCCTGTATGGTACTATTTCTAACTAGAAGTAGCTATTGCCTGCTGTGAACTACATCAGTCTGAGCCTTGCGTATCTGCAACTTTAAAGAATAGGCAGGTCACAAAGTATTGGAAAGCGCTTTATACTAAAGTCCTGGAAGCCAGAACAATCAGGGCTTTTTTTCCCATCCCGGAACACCGTGTAAGCAAGGAGAAAAAAAAAAAAAAGAAAAAACGCACCTTATATATTGCATAAAACATTAATATGGCAACTACATCAGTTTCATTTATTAGAGACTCACTACAAGCTGCAGCACAATGGGAATTAATCAAGATTTAGAAGGCTAATGCCAAGAACTGTATCCTGCTGAAGTGACAATGTAAGCAACATTCTTCTAGAAATAAACATTTACTATTTTCCCTTAGCAGTTCCACTCAATGCCCCAGCCCATCAGGAAAGACATCAATAAGTGCAGTAAAGAAAAGAAACCTTTATCAGATAACTCAGAACATGATTCTTTGAAACACCGTTAACTGTGAGCATTCTGGATTGCTTCCAAGCTGCCATTCTCATCCTACGAGTTTTGAATACCCAGAGTAATGAAACTGCCAGTGAATATAATAAATGGATAGAAAACATTTTCTTTACTTCAGTGAAGCAGCAAAAAAATGCCTAAAGAAATTGTCTGTCTAATTGAGACCAAAAGCATGGCTGCCCAAATCTATTTGAAAAACCAGCAAACATAACAAGGCAAATTTTAAACAACATGATAGATTTTAAAAGCAGAGTGCCAGCAAATGGGTAAGTTACCCTTGCATAATAAGTTACCATACATCAGCTGCTTTGCTATACCTATCCTCAGGCACAGTCTAACCTTGAGGCATACCGAAATAACTACAAAATAGAGATCACTTTCTGCCTGCCTCAACAAAAGGAAAATATCTACTTCACAGTAACCATGGAGTACTGCTAGATGTGAGCATGCACATAAATAGTTATTGAGAAGCACTTTATAGTTTTTCCTCAGCTTTTCTCATCAGATTATTGTTAGTACTGTTTTTTGGTATATTTTCCTATATCCTGCTGGGAAAGGCCATTCAAATTGTTTGCTATTTCTGTAGATACAATAGATTTAATATTACATTTCCAGTAGACAAGCTAAACCAACTTACCCTGCTTTTCAGCAATTCCTCCGCTTAGCAAAGATGTTTTTTTAAAAAGAAAATGAAGTCAGGGTATCCATTCTGAAGATAAGATAGGTCAACTACCTGGCAGAAAGAATATAGGAAATACCTATAGATCTGTAAAGATTAGCTGTGAAGTTTTTTTATCTCAGCATCATCTCATTTACTCTCAGTAAGTGTTGGCAACCTACAGCGTCGTTGAACAGGACCCCAGTGGCGCTCACATTACTGCTGGTAAAACTGATGGGTAATTCTGAACAGAAACCATTAACTTCATTACAGCAACACAACACATTGGTTTGTTTATATCTTATGCTATTATTTCATTATGAAAGCATCAAACAGTGAAAGAATCATTAATGGTGTCTTTATTCTTAATATTGTTTCCATTTTCAGAAGTGCTCTTTTCTTGAGTAACAGTGGGGTGCACAAAATATTTTTATGCTAGGAAATTGTGATATGCGATGATATGAAAATTCATAATATCTTTACTTCTAGAACGACCTTTCTACTAGCTTCAAACACATCATTCACTTGTGAGAAACTGAAATTAAGTAAAGGCCATTCCTAGAATATACTTCCTTTTATTGTTCTAGAAGTCATTAGTTGATCTTAAAATGATATGTAGCATTCTATAAAAAGAAGCAAACAAATATGCCAACTTATATGCAAAGATTTTAGAAGATTTTTTAAAACAAAAGATTAACCAATTCAAATGAACTTAACTTTCAAATTAAACATACAGGTCACTGTCTAATTCAAGGCTAATAACATTACTTCAAACTCTTGAAGTTCTGCCACAAATGCTCTGAGTTATGGTGAGATAAGGACTAACACAAAGAGGAATAAACTTCCAATATATTTATGAAACAAAAAATCCTAAGCAACCTGCTACTGGTGTTTTCAGAACTGACTAGAGAAGTTACTCATCTATTCTACTGAAAGTAAAAAGAACTTGAATTCCCAAATCTTTACCTACTTTAAAAACAACAGCATGATATAGCCTCTATTCGGGTATGTCAACAGACGCCACCACATGAACACTTTCTCTCAGCATTCTCTGCATTGCTGTAGTGGTATGTTACTTCCCATTATTGCTATTTTTAAAACCTTTTCCTGTGCATATTATTTTAGTTTTAATCATCTGGGCCCAGGATTAGAATTGCAAAACCCAGCTAAATTTTGCACGTAGTTATTGGGGGTTAATACTTTATGTTCAGCAGAACTGACATCTTAAAGGGATTCAGAGAAGAGAGATGCCAATCTGAAGTAGTTGCCTTCAGTTCTCAGTTTGGTCATCACAGAAAGTAGGATTCACAGCCTTCTTTCTTGAATTGGGAACCTAAACAGTTTTTCTGGTTACAAGTGATTAACTCACTTGTTTTTTCTTTAAATCAGGGTCAGAGGCAATGTAGAAAACCCATTGTCTTTGTCTCATAACCAAAGCGCCTGCCTGCACATAAAGAGCAATGTCCAAAGAGTTTCAAACCAACATCCCCTAAGAATTTATCATTTAATGCAAAAGTAATTGGGTTAAATATTTGAACAATGTTCAAATATTTTGAGCAGAGATAAGAGCCCAAAATTTCTCCGCTTCTCCTTGCTAGCACTCCATCACTCACTCCCGCTGACACTCCTTCCAATCCTCACTCACTGTGGCCCTGTGATTCTTGCTCTGCAAAAGCAGTTTGAACTACAAAATTTTATCTCACATTTTGTGACAGGCTGAGTGAACTCGGTTACTTCCTGGCAGCTAACACACAGTAACTTGTTAAGAGATGACAGCAGCAGCATATGCCTGCACCTTGAGAATAAGACAATCTTCAGATGCATAAAATAGGTCTCTATATTCACTGGCTAGGGGTAGTGCATTTTTATCCCCAACTGAAATAGCTGTTTTGCCCAAACAGTATTTCTTTGTGGCATCATTAAAGTCCGTAGAACAACCTTTTGGGGAATATTTTTTTAAACCAAATTTATCTTGCGCTCCAAAAGACCTTCTAAATTTTTATTAGGAATAAACTTGATGATTTACATAACATACACAGTAACAATTGTTTAGGGTTTTATCTTTCTAGTCGATGCTAATATAATTTTTCTAATGTCAGGTTTCGATTATTTTCTTGTAATTTCAGTCTCTAGATCACTCTCATGTCTTCTATTTTATAATTACAGACTTTTCATTTCTTTAGTGCAGAGGACTCAGCCTTCACGCCCGGAAAATTCAGACTGGAATCTACCTCAAAAATCTCAGGTCAAGGGAAATGGAAATTTTGAATTTAGCCCATGCCTCTGGAACAGTGGCATCCATTATCAAGGCTCCTGTAGTAAGTTACAGGGAAGCTGTCATTACAAATAACAGAATTACTCCTCAGTGTGCTTTTATGTATTTGTTCCTCTTGATCACATCAGAGATAACAAGCAGAAAGTCGTTTGTCATAAGATCTTCCTTCTGGCATGCCCAGGATACCATTTATACTCATTGTTCAACACGATGAAAGATACGTCTAGAAAAGGTAAGATGACTTTCAGCAAAGTAGTGCCAAGCAACCAAACTCATCATCTATCATTTCAAATCTGCCCTAAAGATTGTAGCTGTTACCAAACGCATTACAATATTAATGAACACTGCCTGGAAAGGATTTATCCCTCCTCTAGATGAAGATGTTCCCCTTTGTTAGTAATTATTTTAGTGGGGTCTTTTGTGCCAAATTCTCTCTTATGAATCTTTGGAATACACAAAATCAGATAAAATACAGCCCATTTTCCTAGCACTATAGAAGGCAGGTCTGTGGCCTAAACAAGCCCTTCTATGAATTCACTATATTTAAAAAAAAAAAAAAAAAAACTCATATCTGTCATCAAATTACACTGTGTGCACACCATCATTTTGCTGTCTACTACAAGCCCAAGGGACTAGAGTTGTAGTTTTGTTTTGTTTTGTTTTTGGGGGGGGTGTCTTTGTTTTATTTTTAAACAATACTGTTCTAGAGCTTCTCTCTCACGTCTACAAATTTATCTTTTGGTTGTTTACCCTCACTAATTAGTAAAGACTAATTGCAGCTAAGCTGAAACATGTCATGGGTCGTTCCCCATGTGTTTTTTGGTTTGTTTTCACCGAATCTTCTTTGTATGATTTCAAACCTGCAATCTTAGCTAATAATCCCAATACTAATTTATGTCTATGTTATGTAAATCACACAGTTCCTTATTGTTTTGATGCTATGAATTATGTTCACCACTTTTTGAACTCAGCAATACTTCATGGCATCTAAAAACTGATGGCAATAACTAAATTGTAGAACTTTTTTGCTGTATGAGGAAATACTCCTTTTGTCTGATTTAAATTTTCTGCCTGGTAATTTCATTATATATCCCTACTCCTTATCCTATGAGATTTATTAAACGTTCTTTGCCTTTACTGGCTTAGGCACAAACTTTATGAGGTTCTGTACGTTATTCTCCTGCACACATCTAGGATACACCATGGCAATTACCACACGAATCAAAAAGGTAAGGATTTACAGATCTGATCATGATTATGCTGGGAAGCTTCATATTTACTACGGAGACAACAGGAGCAGGATTCTATCTCCTGAAGATGGATTCAACAGGTTTTTGTTATTTAGAGTCCTGTATGCATGTCTGCATTTTTAATTAAATTTTCTGGACTTTGTACGTTTGCTTGTTTTGGTTGGGTTTGGTAGGGGGTTCGTTTTGTTTTGTTTTCCCAGGATTTCATTAATTCTTGTGGCACAACATTCATTTTTTAGTGGCAAACATCAGGGCTTCTGAAAGGTACACTACCGTAACAATTTATGATAATGGACAGCAAGAGACTTGTACAAGAGTGCTTGATAGAAGTTAAAATATAAGGAGAAATGTTTATGGATATTCTTTTCTTCCAGATTATCAGGCATTTAGAGGCTGAAGCCCTTACCTCCTTCTGAAACAGTTGCAAGAATTCAAGGGAATTTTCCCTGCTACTGTAAAAGAAACCCAGGTTGTTCCTGTAGTTTTCAGCCAGCCTATTGCCTCCTGGTCACATGCATTCATGAGGCACTTGCATGCCTAGTGTCTCTCAAGGTTTATCTCTCATGTTAGTCACAATATTAAAAATTCTACGTTTCCTGTTGTAACTGCATTGAAAGCTGGTGATTTAGGAAACATTTGAAGAGGCAGCCAAACACTGAGTCTACAAATAGCAAAGCAGTATTGTGTGTTTTGCACAACAGTATCTCTCTAGTGGCCCACCCAACTTGATAAAATTCAGTTTGGACATGCATGGATTTTCATCACAGGATAAGACAGAATCTTTTGACGCATGTTAAATATTCTTGAAAATTATTGAAAACTACACTTCTACATCTTGCAACAGTATTTCATTCTTCATCTTCAGCAAACATACGAATACTGAAACAAACTAAATAAAAAATTGGGAAAACTGGAAAAGAAACATAAGTATTTTAAACCTCTGTTACAGGCGTGCCATATAGGAAGCTTCAGATGATAGGAAAAAAAAATAGTTCATTAAATCCCTGCTGTGCCATATTCTACATATCTTGTTGTGTCAGGTTACATGATATTTTAAGATACTACACACCGGCTATTCCTTCTGAGGATAGAAAGTACAACGGGGTAGAAAAAGATTCTTAATGCTGTATCTGCAAAATGACAGTCAACAACATAACCTCATTATGCTTTATTATGATTATTAGTCCCTATTCCTGAACTATTAGTTGCTTCAAAAATTCTTTTAATTCATATGAGTGTTTAAAATCTGAAAAAAATATGGGAAAGAAAAAAAAAAAAAACTTTTTTTCCCTTCTGGTTTCTTTCCTTATGCCCAGGAGATCTCTCAGATTTGCAGCATTCCTTCAAGATTCCACTGAAAGTCAGAAAATTTGAACACCATGATGTGATTAAGAGATAACTCTGACAAACCTCTTAAAACATTTGCCTTTTCCTTACAGGAAATTTTTTGAATTAAAGATGTTTAAGATATTTTTCTGAGATATAAGATTTAAAACAAAATTATCTTCATAAAAGGTTCTTCTGTTTAGTAACTCCTTATTTCTCAAAAAACATTTCATAGTGTGGAAGAGGGACAAGTCTGAAATCAGACAGGAAAGAAATGCTGATTCCAGAACAAGAACAAAAGAAGCTAAGAGTAGTTAATAGGGAGAGCTAAACTATATTTTGACAACACAAGAGAAAGAAGTATTACATTAATCAAAACATCTAGTCACAGGATCTGTTTGACTTTCTAACATTGAAGATGAATCATGGGTTTGGTTTCTTTATTGCAACAAGACAGTTACAGATGAAACAGAGGGAGAAACATGGCCAGTGCTACAGCTTTTAGCACAAAGAAATCCATTTGTATTGCAAAGACAGAAGAATACAAGTATTTTTTGTATATAAATACAAGTATTTTTATGTATATTTTTATGTTAACATTCTCATATAAAATCATAGAATCAAAGAATTATCGTTCTATGTTTTCGTATTCCTATGTAAAATCATGAAAAATGAGTCAGCACTAAATACTTGCTAGGCTTTGTGCTGTATCTTTAACCTGAAATCTCCACCTAAGGACATGTCCTTGAAGCATTCAGCTGCAAGACACTCATAGAATATGAATTACCAACATTAAAAATGAAAAACTAAGAAAGAACTATAACACGAGTATTACTTTCTGAAACATCGGACTAAAGAGGCAGCTGGACACTGAATGCAGAGGAAAACCAGTTAAATTCTAAACCAATTGAAGACAAAAATGTTATTTATACATACATACCATACATGTATAAATAATCTACATCATTGCTTTTACTTACAAGGTTAACATGTAGAAAGAATTAAGAAATCCATCTATTGCAGGGCACAAAGCAGAAAGTCTTTTTAGAACTATTGAGACATCCTGTTTGCAACAGAAATAACTTGATCTAGTTCGGGGGGCTGATCTAGTCCCATCTTTCCCCTCTTCTGGAAAAAATCAGGCTCTTGCTCAGCTTCCGAAAGGCTTTCTTGTGAAGATCTTCAACACTCCACTACTACTTCTTGTTCAAATGTTTTGTAAGGTGTCTATAAAAGCTGAAATATATTATGATTGCAGTGCCATCAGAGGACACCTACTCCAATAACATCCTTGAAGACTACAGATCTTTAGACCATCCTTTTTTTTTTTTACTTTTATTTTTATTATCCAATGGATAGTCTAACATACGTTATAACTTAGCCGCTAATAAGCTATGGACTTAATCACCGCAGAGTAAAGAGGTGTCAGATAAAAAAAATATAGATATATATATCCTAGAAAGTACTGTTACTCTACCTAGAAGGTATTAGGAATTAACTGGTCAACAACTCTGATGTCTCCCACGAAGCTCTGGTGAATATTCACAAACATGCAGACCTTCATAATGAAGCCTGGATTTCAGCAGCATTTGACCATTTGATCTGCAGGTACAAGTTTTAATATAGTCTGACAAAATTCTTAGGCACACATCCAAGTGCGCCCCCAATCTCTCTTTAATCTCATTTGGTGGACACTATCATCCAAATGTCCAAGCACTTTTTTTCAGGAGAAACTCCCTCGTCTTCAAAAGCTATTTCACTTGCTCAGCGTGGACTTGCTCAGCTCACCATTTGCAACCAATAAAGAAATAACAATGAAGTCAATTAACACTCAGGCACTGAGATTACATGCCCTCACTTTACTAGGAGAAAATGATAGAAAAGAAGTACAGTTGGATGAGAAACAACAGCATCTGAGCAAAATCCCTCTTCAATTGTGCAGGCTACCCTAGGAGGCCTGGGTTACAAGGCAGTCCTGAAGCCTTCTTACTGCACTTATGCTTGTAAAATCTGCTTTTTCTTCAGCCATTTTAGAGGGGAGAGTATTCTCTTTACAACCTTTGCTAGTTTACCAGACCAATGTAACCTTTTTCACCCTCCTCAAATGATCTGCTGTTTAATTACAGGCTTGTCTGGAAGGATCAATACCTCTTGGCAGTAACCAATTCATTATCGTACTTTTCCTGCATTTGATTACAAGAAACTCAAGTCAGTTTTTGTTATTTGCTCTGTATATGCATCCACTCTTAATAATTCCTGAAATTCCAGGACCACACAGGGGAGTAGAAAAAAGACAGAAAGACAGACAGAAAACAAAACAAACAAACAAAAAAAGGAAAATATCATTAATGGTCTTAGTCTCATAGTATTTTCCTTTTGATTTTTATGACAACCAGACACATACTAACTCTTCGTGGTCTTGGTCCTTAACATAAGTGGGTCAAGCGTACATAAAAAGTTACTTCTATTCTTATGGCCTCCTCTGACAAATCACTGACTTTCTGTGACAACAACAGCAAAAAAAAGGACAAATGAAACATTAAATTCCCATTGAAATCAGATAAACCATTGTGCTCATTACTGCTTTCAGCAAGATTGAATTCGGCTCACTGTCTGCTTTCACCATACCAAACGGATCAAAGGGATGGACCACGGGAAAGCCTAACACAAGTAGTCAGACAGTTTCAAATCAATGTCAACAACTCCATAAATAATCAGCCAGAACAAATCTATTTAAAACACAGATATATACAAAATCTAATAATTATACTCAGAGCTGTCATTTCTCTAACTTCCATTTAATTATTTTGATTAAAAAAAAAAAAATAGCCTACCATGACCGGTGCCTAAGACAGTTTGACTGGAATTGAGTGACTATGTATAGCCAGGTTATTACTAGTCCAGTTCTGGCCAGCCACACTGGCCCTATTAGATTGAGACAGTAAATAGAAGCCTGCAAGTCATAGAAATTTTTATGGGATCTTTGTCTTTCTAGGCTTGTATGTCAGTATTGAATTTGGAAAAAGTGAGAGACTGAAAGGTAAGAAAAAAGCAGGTGGCTCTTGCTCAAGCTTTGCTACACAGCTTTGCCAATGTATTTCCAGCTTGATTTGTCACACTTCTGTTATTTTTCTATTAACGTTTAATGGAACAGACTGCATATTTCATAAAGACTTTCAAGAATAATTTCTTGCACACAAAAATGCCAAGTAAGGACAAAATAATTAGTAATTTCATTTTAATTAGTGATTTAAAACAAGATTTGAATGTTGATAAGCCATAGAATACTTCTCCAGAAAACCTAAAAAAGAAAAACAAAAACAAAAAAAACCACCTTTAGATTGGCTGATTTATGAATTCCTCACACTGGGATTTGTTTAAAAATAATACTGAAATATTTACATACCTCCTCACTGCACAGAAAAATATCACAATGCAAACTGTTTATTTTAGCCACGTGGGGAAATTGGTCAGTATTATTTATGTCAGAAATAAAACTAAAAATTTTGGGGGGTATCTTAACTGCATAACTAACCACAGAAACCTTCTCCTTCACAAAACCAGTTGAATTACAGCAAGTCGTGTTGTAAGCATATGTAATGTTCCTTGGTGTGTCATCGAGCACTGTGGAAAACAAAGCCATACTCCACTATAAGCGTGGAAGAAAATCGGCCAGGTAAGTGTCTAGAGAGTAGATGGCAGGTATTTGGGGCCAATTGAAGCACAGCACTATCCCATCCTAAATTTCTTTAGGATTCCTTCCTCTTCAGGTCTACACAGATAAAAGTTAGAGGAAAAAAAAAAAAAGTAAAGCAAAACAGTTTTTGACAAACCACCTGGTAAAATGCCTAAAATAATTATTGTTTCCTTTAGAATAACTTTCCATATGTTGGTAACTAACCGTATTTTCTTGTCCCATAATACAATTAGTTTGGAACTGAAAATGCATGCAGGAGCGCAGAAATCAGAATTACACTCACAATTAGGAAATACCCTACTGTAACTGTACTTGTTCTTTTATTCAACATAGGAAATTCTGCTTGAAAATTTATTACTGTTCTTCATCATCAACTCTTAATAGATTTCAAACTGCAATGACCTTGCAAAACAAAGTACTAGCTGTTATACCAGGGTTGGTTTTGTTCCCCCCCCCCCCGCCCATCCCCTCTTTTTTTTTTTTATCAAGTCCACCATATTGCTAAATCGGTTCCACCTATTTAGCTTTCTCTGATTTTAGAAATATTACCAAAACAGAATTATCTTTTTATTTCCATCCCAGTAGACACATCCTGTATCTTCATCAGTCTTCCTACAGCCAAGCTACATTACCACACATCAGCAAATCCAGTGCACTGAGCACTTTTTTTTTTTCCTCTAATCTTGTAACTCCCTGTTCTGCTTATTATTAAGATAATAACAAAAAAAGCCCAAAGCCCCATTCAACCTTGAACACCTCCAGGGATGGGGCATCCACAGCTTGTCTGGGCAGCCTGGGCCTCACCACCCTCAGAGTAAAGAATTTCTTCCTTATATTTAATCTAAATCTACCCTCTTTTGGTTTAAAGCCACTACCCCTTGTCAAGTGAAATACCAGTATCAAGCGATCATCCTTGATTTTTTTCTTACAATCAATATTTACCACAAACCAAAAGCCAGGCACATAGGGTATGCATGGCCATCACTAAAGTGCAAATTTCTATGATTTAAGTTGTAGGTCCCATCCTGTAAATGCTCTCATACACAGATAGTGAAAATCTGGTTCACTGTTCTAGAAATGTGGTTTTATCTTTACACAAGAGGGGGGAAAAAAGTGGTGAATCATGTAAATCTCAGTTATGCTCTTTCTACACTTCCAGGATCAAGAGTAGTTGAGACATAACTTGGAGATGAGATGTCTCCATTTTACAGCCATCCTTTTACTGTACCTGCTCCATTCTTTGTTCCAACATCTTTCTTGCTGTACTACATTCAAGCTGCGTTTTCACCTTGATCAAATGGGAGAATATTACATTTCACTATAGTGCTTGTTTAAGTAAGTAGGAATTTACTCCACTCACAATCTTTTAATATCAACAGAATACATCAGAGTGTGTTTTGGTAATTAGGGGACATGTCACTCTCAAGCAAAGGCTTCTGTAACTCAAGAACGAGTTCAGAAATCTTTAGTTGTACAATGAGCTGCAGCTGGAGCTGTTCGAAATAGAGATTTCATACACTGCAGGATATTCTCGGCTGCTAAGTATTACATTTCTAAGTTAACTAGAAGATGCTTAAAATTAGAGGCAGGAGGAAAGAACCTTTCCAATATGCAATCTCCTGCATAGTGTTTATCTCTGAAAAAATAAATATGTATATATGCACTAGAATTCATTTTCACCAAGATTATACAAAAAAATGCACACATGGTTAGCCTACACCGCTTAATGGACTGATATTCTTCCGATGAAAATACGCAAATTTATGAACCTCACAAATTATGTTATATCCAGAAATGGAAGGGCATAGACTATGTCTTAAATTGAAATTGAGGCTTTGCTATCTCTGTAATAGAGGTTTTACCCAATTAGATTGTTATTAAAAGATACATTTTTCACATTTTCTTTCCAACTGCTTCCTCTTATCTGATTTCCATTCTCGGATCCTCAAGGTGACCTATAGAAAATGATAACATCTCATTGTCAGAATTCTACAGCACCCAGAACTAGCTGAAGTGGATGAACTGAAACCACAGCTGTGACAGTGACCTGTATTTTCAAAGCCAAGCAAGAATCCATTCCTTCAGAATAAGACAGAAACAGGTTATTCCAAAAACCACAGCTTTGAAAACAAGGCTTGGTAAAAATGTGAAGTTCTACTACAGAGAAATAAGGAGGATTTAGGGAAAAAAAATCCCAGACTGACACTTTTATCATCCTAATCTGTTCTATCCATACAAATATGGGCAACTCACTCAGAGTTCAGGCAGTCATTCAGGATCACCATTCTTTATGGACTTCATGTGTTTACAACAACAACAGAAAGGAATTTCTCCTGTGGGGGGGTGGGGGGGCGGGAGGCTGAAAAACAGAAAACAATTTCTCTTTACATTGATTGTGCATACAGGAGGGGTTGCTCCGTACTGAACTAGGTGTTTGCTATTGCTTAGGAGAAAATATAATTGGCTTAGATGGTCCAAGGGTTGGCCACACAAACATGAACATATACTGTCTTTTGCCATATAAAAACCTTAATGATTAAGTGTAATCGCGGAACAGCAATGGAACTCACAGAATTCCATAAAGGATATACACAGGCATCATCCAAAAAAATAGTTAATCATAAGGGTTTACAACACAGTGGCCCAACACAGGCTAGCAGAACAAAAAAACACAATACAAAATATTTTCAGCCTGAGAGTACAAAAATTTCAGCAAGACTAAAATGGGAGAGTTACTTTTATCTCATTAACTGACTGTAAAGTGAGAGGTCAAATGTTCAGTCATCCTGCCTCATTCTCTTGAGATCTAGAGCCCCCTTGGGACCTGTGTTGTGCAAAAGCTGTTTTCCTGGATGTATCTAACATGCTGATCTTCAAGTGTTTGGTGCCTACGTTTTCCCTACATCCTGACTGCACTTCAATAAGAGTTCTGTAATACACCCCAAAGAAAATTTTCCTCTGGGTGTAATTCAGTGAAGAAAATTTAGAAACACCTGATGCAACCTCTCCAAGCTTCTGAGTTCTAAGCATACCTGAGATAAAGAGAAAAGGACCACGACATGTCTTCCTATTATTACTACCTTTTTTTTTTCCAGTTTAGTTCTACTTCCTTTTTCAGAATGCTTAGCTTTAATTCCTAATTTCTCTCCAAATTGACAACTGTAGCCTGAGCTTTTTACTTTTGCGTCATAGAGCGTTCCTCTGACAGCTGCAGGGTAAAGGAACCAGTGGTCCCTACCCACACTTCGTGGTACTTTTGTGCTAAGATGGGTGCAGTAACACAACTTTACCACAGAAGCTGATATTACAGTTTTAAGAGGTTTGTTTGTTCTCTTTGAAACTACAAAAGTTAATTCTAAAAGTCCACATACTACCAGTACTGGCAAGTTGAACGGGCCTCCAGGTCTTTGAAGAGCTGTAGCTGTGACCAGTTTGTGAGAATTTCTCAGTCTTCCTAGTGGTACTTCAAGCGGCTACACACACAAAATCTGTCTTACTCAGGCATCAATACGAACTGACTACACCTGACACCAAAACCTCCAGCTATGCAAGCATTTCCATCCAGGAGCCATCACAAACTCATTCATGTCAAAACTGTTGGGGTTATCAGTAAGTAAAAAAGTGAAATAGCGGGGGTTTTGTTAGCTAACACTGACTTATGTAGAATTGTTCAAATTTTCTTTAATCTGTACTAAAGGATTACATCTCCGGTTTAAATATACTCATTTCATATCTTTGTTTTTGTTTTGTTTTTTAAATCATGTAACTAATACAATAACTGGAGTTAAAAGAAAAAATAAAGGATACGTTGACATGTTCACTGTTTTGGAACAAAACAGTAGTGACAGTAAGAACCTAAAAACATCAAAATTCAGTCAGAACAGGCACATGACGTATTTTGCTTCATAGCCTTAGATCATAAGACAAATGTCATCTACCTATGCACTGCCACAGAACATTTAAAACAAAGCTTTTGTGCCTCACAAAATATATATAAAATTAGATTAATTTTATCTATATTTTCCCACTTAAATGCTTTTTTACATGTAAAATATTAGTGAGCTAGCCCACAAAAATGTTTCAGTCTGAATTGTACATTGTACTGAAGCAAAGGATTCATAACACTCTATAGTTTTATGGGGTTTTTTTAGAAAATAAAATCCTAGAATTGTTCTAGATACAGTTACTACTTGTAACTGAGAGGTATCACTTGGTCCAGAAAATAACCTTTCAGAAATTACATTTTAATAAAATGATATAATTGAGCCAGCAGTGTGCGCTGGCAGTCAGGAGGGCCAACCGTATCCTGGGGTGCACCAAGCACGGCATTGCTAGTTGGTCGAGGGAAGTGATTGTCCCGCTCTACTCTGCGCTGGTGCGGCCTCACCTTGAGTACTGTGTGCAGTTCTGGGCACCACAGTACAAAAAGGATGTAAAACTGCTGGAGAGTGTCCAGAGGAGGGCGACGAAGATGGTGAAGGGCCTAGAGGGGAAGACATATGAGGAGCGGCTGAGGTCACTGGGCCTGTTCAGCCTGGAGAAGTGGAGGCTGAGGGGGGACCTCATCGCAGTCTACAATTTCCTCACGAAGGGGAGTGGAGAGGCAGGTGACCTATTCTCCGTAACCACCAGTGATAGGACCCGTGGGAACGGTGTTAAGCTGAGGCATGGGAAGTTTAGGCTGGACATCAGGAAGAGGTTCTTCACTGAGAGGGTGGTGGCACACTGGAACAGGCTCCCCAGTGAAGTAGCCACTGCACCAAGCCTGTCTGAATTTAAGAAGAGGTTGGACTGTGCACTTAGTCACACGGTCTAAACTTCTGAGTAGACCTGTGCGGGGCCAGGAGTTGGACTTGATGATCCTTATGGGTCCCGTCCAACTCAGGATATTCTATGATTCTATGATAATCTTTATTCTCTGCAACCAAGAAGTGATTCTTCCGTAATACGACTCTCGAAAGTGTAAAGCCCTTCAGAAAATTTGGACTAAAGTGACCACATACTTCTAGAGTAAGGAAAAAAGGCTTAAACAAGAGGGCAGTCTTCCTCCATCTCACACTGAATTTCCTAGTTGCTGTAAAAGTCTTCGGTAAACCATGTTAGAACCCACTTGGTCAGAAGCAGTTAACATAGTCCAGATACATTTTTTTGTTCCTTATGTTTGCTGCAATCACAACCAAAATACCCTTCATAACTCTAGAAAGAGTTCAAAAGTAAAAATAAAATAATAAAATAATAAAATAAAATGCATGCGGAAAGAATTTTTCCTTGTTCCTCAGATTATCAGCCAAAACCAGATGTTCAAAAAGTAAAAAATTTGCAGTATTAAAAAAAAAATCAACACCCTAAATACTCAACTTTATGTATGCATCTCATCAAAAGTTCTAGGACAAAATGCTGCCTTGCATTTTATTCTTGTCTTTGTCAAAAAGTTCCTGTGTTGCAGTAGGCAAATAATTTTTTTCATAGGACATTACTGTGTGTCTCATTTTCTATAACATATCCACACACTTACAAATATAATTATAAGACACCAGATGTATATAGTTTCACAACAGATATAATCTATACATAAATGTAGTTAATGCTGTAACCCTCCTGCCTCTTTATATGCATTTCTCAGAAATACAACACAAAAAAAAAAGATACCAATGTATTTATACACCAATGCCTCCAAATTAATCTGCAGACATAAAAGTGTACTACTTAAGTTTAATGCAGAAAGAACATTTTCAGGACTGGAATCCCCTCCTTTCCCCTTTGGATATTCGTTCTGCTTGTTTGTTTTAAAAATTACCTGTTTAGCAAAAAATGTCAGAGCCTTAATTCAGGAAAACATGCACATGCCTTCTTGGGTATGTGATCCAATTCCACTGAGTTCAGCAGCAAATATATTTCAGACTACTCTTCCTAAATCATATTCCAACAGAAGACTTCTCAAGTGTATTTTTGTGTTTTCAGGGTATGAACTGCTGATTTCCATGTTGCTTCATAATATTACATTGAGGATGACACTTAGGTATTATAAACAGGAACTACTTATCATAAATATGCATATTTATCCTAAGAAATCAACACTCCTAAAATTTAGTGAACAATACTGCAGTTTGCGTGCAGTTCATTAGGTTCCCATGCAGAAACCTGAAGATGCAACAGCTCAAGATTAACAATAGTGACTACAAGTGATTCTTTTGGGGTTCCTCATCTTTTAACTGACAGTGGGAAATGGATATAAGATGACAGAAAGGGCGGATGCTGTAAGTTCAGATCACTGCTCCCAACTATGCATTGTTTTCCAGAAGAGCTCCCTTACTGACAGCATGCAGATTGATTCCTACTGCACAAGTCATATTCCTCTAGTCGTATTTGTATTTGAAAAAGAATTTTATTTTCTCTACCATATTTCAGTGATTTTAATAATTTTCTCTCCCATTTTCTTGTGTTAATGGCACATTTTGAAGATCTCATCTCAACTCTTTTTCAGTAATGGAACAAAAATCATAAGTAATTTTTATTGAACTATGTCTTGCTTCCAAAGCAGAAAAACTACGTTACACATTAGAAGAGTAGTGTGCTAGGAGTGCTGCACTTTCCAGAAAGGACATACATTTGCTCAAGAGCAGTGGCTAAAACAAAGATGTTGTCATGATCCAAAAACAGGAAATATTTTCACCAAAGGTTTATGAGAGTAAAAAACATGAGATAAAAGCAATAAGAAAAAAATCTCACAAGCCACAGCTGTACCTATTAAAAACAGATTATTTTCAGTAACTTATACAAGCTTAAGCTGTTTAAAGAATTTCCCTAAAATATTTCTGAAAAGTTTAAGTATTTACCAAATTAATAGTATTATTTTTTACCTCTGAAACAATTAGATGGGTCCTGATTATATTGTTGTTGTTTCTTTTTAAAGCTTACCTTGACACAATAGAAATGTCTGTCTTGTCATATTCCAAGGCTGTGTAATTTGTTTTTGTACTTTTGTGTCCCCATAGACTTTACATAGCTATGAATTGCCATAACTAACCAAAACAGTCACGCCCCTACGCTTTGTAAATGTAAGGAAGAAAAAGACTGTTGATGTTTTTAAATATGTTAGATATTTTAACCGAAGCAAGATTTTAAGATGCTTCCAAAAAGAGTCTTTTGAGGATATGTACTCAAGGAAGCAACGAAGTGAATAACGAAATGAGAGAAGTTATCCATTTACAGGGACAGGTACTTAGCAAGAAAAAACACGGACAGCAACAATAAAAATCTTTACTGTAGACTTTATTTTTATTTAAAGATTTGTAAAGTGCAAAAATTTTCAAAGAACAGCAAAATTAAAAGTACCAAACAACAAAAAGTAAAACTAAAACTAAGCATTTTGTGAAACTCAAGAGCAATGTTTACTAAAAAAAAAAAAAAAAGCACACTCTACAACACTTATAGGAAGTCTTTTTCCCTATATGTTGTCTCCAATATTTTAATTAAAAGATTGTGTTCGGTGCAGGTTGTATTTTGGCAACCAGTTCAGGGCTCTGTCACTGTAATGTCAGTTCACATGGTACTATCTGAGTTGGGTAAGTATTCTGAATAAGAAATTGGACTCTAACTGAAGCCCAGGATGCCATGACTCTGGGGACACACAGTAACCTGTAAATGCTTTCTTCACTGGGTATCAACAGTCTTTTCCCTTCCCAAACTGGAACGGACCTTCACAACATAAACTCAAAGTACAAAGAGAGATTCCAAGGTAGGATTCCATGTAGTTAGACAAATACACTGTAGATAAACTTGTGGAACATCTGGGAAGAAATTTAATTTTTTAATAACTAACCCTAACCCTACAGTTTTAAAAACTAACTCAGTTATTAACGCAACTTATTTAACATACTGCTCTGTGCGTGTAAGCATGGACCTGAAACCTCTCCAACACAGAAAACAAGTAGAAAATAGTGCTGACTGACAGTGGAAAACCTCTTTCACCCCATGTTTTCTTAACACACACTCCCACATTTACCCTTGCACTTTAGTGATAAACTGCAAGTCAGACTGTTAGCCTTTGGAAGAGTGCAAAGTAAGCAAGTAGTTTGGGACCCTGCAACCTTTGGTACTTTTTTAGGAAAAATTCTAGAGTCTGTAAAAATTTATTGTCTGAATTAAGACGTGTGATAAATCTGGCAACCAGGTCTTGTTTTACTTCAGTGAAGTGGTAAAAATGCAGATAAAGCACCTGCAAAGTGCTACTGCGTCCGGCTGGGTTAGCACATGTCAGACAGAAAGGAATAAAGGTAAGCTTCTATTAGTATTTTAGCAACACCAGAAATAGCAACTTCAACTCTGAGAACTCAGAAAGAATACATGAACCAGAAAACAGCATTTAAACAGAAAGCATGAGTCACTGGCAGGCACAGCCTTGCAGAATGCGTGCACTTACCACAGAATCTGGTTGATGGCCACACGCAGAAATCATGCCACGTTAACTGAAATTGGTTTGGTTGAACTGATACTCCTTGTGTAAGGACTCTTCTATGATAGGACACACCGTAAACTGTGTCTGTAAAGCTGTGCTATTGTCATCATACGAGAATTGTATATAATCCTAGTAAAGACAACTTTCACCTTCAAAGTCCTCTGCTTTTATTGTTAGGCATATTCAAGGCAGTGGGCACACAGATCAAGAAGGTTATTAGACTGGAGTCAGGCAGCTTTCCTAGTACCTTCAGCAGATAGCCCAAAATATTTTGTTTTCATGTCACATTAACCAAGCTTTCAACTGTATGTTGAAAGCTGTATGCTTCAGCTGTATGTTGTATGTTTTTCTACACTGTAATGATAAACCAGTCATGGAGCAAACACTGATAGATCTCCATGTCAAGCCATCCATTTTCATTTGCGACAAACTGGAATATTTCTCGCACAGGAATCATTCGTTCCATCTTTGTTTGTACAAGTACTGCAGGATCCTCATTCATGGCTTATTTTCTAGATGCTATAATGACACACATAAATTACTACAGCAGGAGAGTACCAGAAGGTGGTCTTGGTTGATATCAGTGCTCCAAATTCAGGTTCTTATTTGGGAGGTTTTTGCAGTAAGCTTAAAGTGACCCAAATTTGACAGCCATGCAAACTCCATCTCTCCAGAAGATAATCAGCTTGAACACCTCTCAACATAAGCATAAGCACTTTAGAGAATATTTTATACATTCTGCTTAAAATTATGTGCCCAAGAAGGATGTACTTTCTTTTGCTGACTACTGTTATCTAGAAAGGAGTCTACATCCAAGAGCAGCAGATAAATAACTCAAAAGTTTTATCTGAGGTGGCTTCGGAAAAATTACACTTCACTTTTCAGCTATCGTGCATGAGACTATCTACCATAAGAGCCTAGATGCAAGAGCGTAGTACCTCATATTGTCCTTAAAGTCTGCTAAAAATTTAACTAGCTGGAATCCAAAACATGTGACCCTAAATTGAAAAGCTGTTAAATAAAACATGTAGGAACAGACTTGAAGCTTTCATTTAGAATTCTATTGTGGCCATTCTATATTTGGAACTTAAATGCATCAGGAATTACCTCAGATAGCCTATGAAAAACCTGCAGAGAAAAAAAGTTACATTTTGAAACCAGAATCGCACAGCCTACATGAAGTGGAAAAGTAACAAAGCAGTTAAAGCATACTTTTTACAGCTAATAGTTTACCTGACTAAAATTATTTCTCTATTTGCATTAAATAGTGTTCAACCCTTAAATTGTTGTCCAGAATGAACAGCTAGCTGATGGAAAGCGAAAGAGATAGAGACGAATACTAATGCATGCTGCAGAGGGGGAAAAAAAGAAAAAAGTCCACAAGTTTTGCTGTCACATTTAGTTCTTTCTATAGAGAGACCTTTATTTCAGCGTTTGCTGCTCTTCAACTATACGTGATAACAACCACAATTCTAGCCAACTTTACCCAAGGTTGGTTAATATTACTCTGAGAGTTTGCTTTTCCATTTTTAGACCGTTCTGTTAATTAGTTGATCCTGATATATGAACCAATACGTCTGGGAGAAATCAAATCCTGATAGTCTGATAGAAGAGGTAACCGAAGACACACTTTTCCTAATAGACTCTGCATGCTCTGTGAGCATGAGCAAGACTACATTGTATTTAACAGCCTTCGGTTGTGCGCTTACCAGCTTCAGAAATTTCTCTTTAACTTTTCCCCTACGGGAGGAACTTAGTTTTTCAGAAAACATGCTATGTTACAAGACACTACTATATTATTTTTTAAAAAATATTAAAATATGTATACAACTTCTGAAACAAAAATGAAAATAGATTTATTATGATAACATAAAATAAGATTATGTACTCTTATCCAAACATTTAATATTATTAGTCTTCACAATGTTTATTAGATTAATATTCTAAATTAAGTTTTCACCAACCCAATAATAGTGCATTATTTGGAGGCTTTTTGTACAGGGTTTACCCATTAAACACAAGATGTCTTTTCAGTGTCAAGTGTCTGAGTTGAAATCAGGACACTAAGTAATGTTCCTGATCCCCTCCACCCCCACCCCCCCCCCAAAAAAAAAGAGGTTACATAAGTTGTTTTAGCAGTTGTAGAACTACATACAAAAAGAGATAACAGCAATATCAATTCACTGGCTGAAGGTGTTTTAGTTTCTTGTTGGAATAGTATGACTTAGAGAAGAAAAATATGTGAGAAATATCTTCATATACTCATTTTACCCCTTCTAGTAAACAAAGCAACTTAGAAGGTTGTCTTTTTAAATCCTTTATTAAAACTAGCATCCCATCAGTTTCTCCTATAAATAAAAAGACCCAAAAAAAGATTGAAAAAAATGATTCAAATGTTTTATATAATTTATTATGAATTCTCCCCAAATTTAAACCAATATGATGGTCAAATAAAGGAATAAAAGGAATAAAAAGGGAATATGAATTTTCCTGTTTGCATTATGTCAATAAAATTATTTCTGTTTACACTACAGCACAACCTTTTTCTGTTCAACAGCTCTTACAACAAGCAAAATAAATGCACTCTCTTTTTTACAAGTATGAGAAAAAAAATGTATGCCATTGAAATTATCCAGAATTCAATGTGAAACAATACTCCCTGGTACTAAAGTATTATGTAAGGAGAAAAAAAAAAACATCTAACAGGCAGTATTTTAGTCATACAAAGTTTCTTTTCAATAATGAGCTCTCAAGCACATTAACGATAAAAACTAGAGAGAAATTCTTTTTCTTTTCTTTAGCTACAAATAATTAAGGGTAACTATTTACATTTTAGTAAACAGAGTATGTTCTAGTGGTCACTGATACATTTGGATTCAATTTCTGCATAATGCCAGACCTCCCCATGTCTATTCATGTTACTACGTATAATTGTGAATTCATCATCTATTGAATGTTATGTGTAGGGCCATTTACTTTTTTAATTAAACCAAGAAGTGTTAAAATTGTTCCAGAAAACGTTTCCCAGTTTACACGGACACCTTCATAAACTTTCCATTTTTCCATTTTTTCCATTATTTAGAAATATGATGTTAAAATCAGACCTAATGTGAACTGGCAAGATCTCAAATCACATGTAAATAAATACCTTCTTGAAAAGTTATTGAAAATACTTGTTGTGATTTCATTAAGTACCGTGCTTGTCAAACTTGTCATGCTATTAAAGAACATTAAAATTTAATGCTGTGCCTAACTATTCAAACACAGAAAGCAAAGAGATGAATGAAAGAATACCACATTGTTACTAGAAGCCTGAAGCAATCGATAACAGTGATAGTCAGCCAGAACTGCAATAAAACTGGGAGGCTTACTACCTCAAATAATGGTAAAGTATGCAGTTAAAAAACAAACAAACAAAAAACACCATAGAGTGAAATAATTCTGGGGCAGGAAGAGCACTAAGATTTATTTTTACAGTCAACAGAAAATTCATCATTAATACTGACCAAGGAATGTTTCTTAGCATTTTTTTCTACTTATCATGGAATGAGATTAAGTATTATTAATGACAATAAGCAAATCCAGAAATAAATTGAGACTAATTAGGAGATACCACCAAATGCCACCACTGATATGGAACAAGTGAAATCTTAAAAACCACGTAATGTAGAAGATGCCAAAAGTGACATTATTCCATGACACCACACTGGCTCAAAAGAAGAGACAGCTAAAATTCACTTTGTTACTTCTGCTTATAGTTTCCAGATATTATAAACTATGTCTTCCCACCCTCACCCTTGATTTCTCATTTTCTACATTACTTATTAATTGTTAATATTACTTATTACTCATCAAGACTAACTTCCTTGCTTGAACTGTCTATCCTATCCCTTTAGCATGGGGATAAGGCATGCCTTATCCATAGTCGAGGAGTAGAGTTCAAAAAAGTGACAGCCCAGCACTCCAGTCAAAAGACCAAAAAGTACGTATCTGTCAGATAAGCAAACAACAACGGGCCACAGAATAAGTGTTAGAAGATAGGCAAGATACAAATGATTTTAATTTTTTAAAAAGATAATGTAGAGCACAGTTACGTATATACTTTTAGTGGAGGTAAAAAGTAAGTAATAATTTGCCAATGAGGCAAACGTTGAAATCCTTATTAGACATCAAGATAGAAAAGCACATTTCAGAACTCAAAAAATATTAACAGTATGTTTTGAATCAAAAAGACCAGGTTTTCAGCAGTTCCAAAAAGAAAAAAGAAATAAAAGAAAGGAAAAAAAAACAATTTCAAGAACTGCATGTTTCATGACAAAAGCAACCCTGAGTTTGTACTTATGGCCAGGATAAAACTCCAAAGATTTCATACTTTTAAAAGTGTCTAAGAAATAAGCTGTTTTTTTTTTGTTTTTTTTTTTTTTTTTTTGTTTGTTTGTTTGTTTTTTTACAACATTAATGAACCAATTCACTGACATAGCTGCATCTGGACAATCCTAGGCACACACAAGGAATGTGCAAGCTTGGGAAGTCATTTTACTGGTAAAGAACACAATAGTCTGGCGTGGTTGATGGTATTCTGAGATTAATACTATTATCCGAAATTGTGCAATCCAGCAAAATATCTCACACTCGTAGTGGGACCACAGAAGTCAGACTACAACAATGAAGCTGGACAGCTGAAGTAGCATTCTAGCCCAAAGCAGACTCTCGTGTCCATTTGCCAAAACTATTTGTTTCATTTCATTTCATAAATGTAAGCTGAATAAAAATCATTTCTCTCCTTGCACACAGCAATAACAGAATGCCCTATAGTTACTGTTTTTACAATCCCAGGTTAAAGAAATTCGACAAAAAACAAAAATAGTTTCCTCCTACTTACAGACAAGTTAGAAAACTTCTGGCTCCAAATTTCTTTGTTTCATAGACCTTTTCCATTTTATTTTAACCTAAAAGGTCACATGATATTTCCTTTACTAATTGAGCCCATCCCCCCAAAAAGTGCAAATAATGTGGTAAGGCTATTTCAGGAGACTGGAAATAGAGGGTGCAGACAGCATTGCAATATGACAAGAAGGCATCTAGTGATGACGGTGCACCCTGGACTGAAATATTTTGATGCCTGCTGCATTGTCATGACGAACAAGGTACCCTCACCCCAAAGACCTCCCGTTCCCTGGGGAGGGTGGAGGACTTCATCCCGTGGCAACGAGCAGCCTTGGCCAGGCTGAAGGACAAAGAGAGCAGGATAGGGCAGCCCGATGGACACCAGCACGCTCAAAGCTGCAGCATCATGAGCACTCCCACTGCCAGAAATCTCTCATGGGAAGCATTCATTTTCCAACCATTATCGGTGGGATTTTTGTCACAGATCATCTTTGCTGATAGGTGACAGACTCAAGCATGGAAATTAATTTGCTGTTGAATCAATGTGTCTGCTGGTAAGCAAGCTGCTAACAGCTTTATTTCAGAGAGCTCAGGCAGGACTGGTCCTCCTGCCATATCCTTCTCATCAAGGACCACAGCCTAACTAAATTTTGTAATAAAGGTGGGTCTACAAAAAGACTCAAAATACATAATTAGTTTTTAGCAGCCATCTTATGCAACATCAAAAGATCTATGCACGGTGTGGAAATCCCTCCTTGTAAAGAATTGTTCCACATTATTAGGTCTTTCCATTACAGGTTCCCTATTATTAGATTTTACTGTTTTAGTTTCTCCCCAGGAACTTGTAACACAGCTGTACCAACTTTACACTCGTTTAAATGCTTTGCATGTGCTTTGGGTAATACTTGGACAATTTCAACAATTAAGACCCAGAAATGCTGATTCCTTTCCATTCTTTAAGAAGCCAAGGAAATCTAGTGATATAAAACAATGATTCTCAGCTAAGCTCATGCAATATAAAATCATGCAGTCTGTCTTCTGAAATAAAGAAAGCACTTAAAACTTAGTTTTCAACATTCATTTGCTCAAAGGGTTTAAAATTCACCTATTGAAAGGCAACACATTTATACTTGAGGACTACCAAAATGAAATTAATGTTTTCAATTATATTTTAAGACTACAAGGACAGTTAGCATACAGATGACAACATAATCAGAACTTTTAAAAGAAATTATCCCACAGGATGAATTACATCTGAGAAAGTTTATTTCATTCCTAAAAATAATAATAATAATAATAATAATAATAATAATAATAATAATAAAAAGTCAGCTAAGAATTCAGCCATTCATTTAAGCCAGTGCCAATAATTTGTCCAAAGACCATTGGTGTACAACAAGAATACACAATGTCCATTTTTTTAATGTTTTAATCTTTCTTTAGAGGAATCCAATTGTTTTTGACACTTTCTATTACCATGTGCATTTATTTCTAACAGCAAAAGAAAAAATTGTTTTTCAGAATTACATATACAGACAAAAGGAAAAGTTGATGGATAAAATAGTACATTTATTACAGGAATAAGATTTTGAATTCATAAGAAACAGAGTTTAATTATGGTTCAAGATAAACTGAACAATGAATTGAGTAAAATCTACCTTTTCCATAAACACTCTGTCTCTGATCTACAAACAGTGAAGCTGTTCAAGCAGTTGCACACCAAGACCAGCTTCTTTTCAGATGATAAGCATGTGAACTGTAAGATGGTTCTCCCAGAGAAGGCTCGTTCTGTGCAGCGTTTACAGAAGTCACTGGTGGTATAACATCCAGGGAGGGGAGAAGAAACAGACACAAATATGGATTCCTCAGAAACGATGAGTTTACTTCCAAAAGTTGGCAAAAGCCAACTCACAAGAAAGCCTTCTTGACTTTAACCGAGTCCAAAAAAAGGTGATTTGCTGACATTAAAATATTGGCTTTTGCAATTAGTAGGCAATCAGCTGGGAGAAAGCTGGAGGTGCATCAAACTCTATCGTGAGTCAACCTGGCAGCCAAGGAGCAATGAACAGAAAAAGATTTCTGCATCTGTAGGTTACTGTAATTAGTAAGGAGCACGCTATGAAATCTCCTAGGACATAGCATTAGAACTAGACCATATTCATACATACCAAGAAGAATTTCACGTGGGCAATTTTTTATGGCTCCATTCGATTTTTGCTTGCTGGCAGATTTTTCAGTGTGGAAATGAACCAGACCATGGAAGGGGAAAACACTGGAGCTGGCTCAGCAGGGTTAATTCTGGCATGATGTTGCATTACTAGTCAGCTGCAGTGCCTCGGCACCACACTCCAGGGACCAGAGTAATTGTGCATAGAGTTGGCAGGGAGTCAGGAGCTTTGTTAGCTCCTGATCAGCACTAGCCCTTCTAAATAAAGCTCAACTCTACATAGACAAATGTAGGTGACTCCACATGGCCCTCATCAGTACCCTGGGACTTTCTTCCATGTGGAGTATTCTATTTCCCGAATAACAAAGGTAATGGAAAGTAGTCTATGAGCAAAAGAAAGATTTTTGCCATAGCTGTTCCACTCCAGTTTCAGCAGTGCACTTATATACACTTCCTTTCCCCAAAAACACATACAAGTGAGGAGGTCAAGCAAATTAACCTGTAGAAGAAGGCAGGCCCTTTGCATTTTTACAGGTGCACAAATAAAACCTGCAATATCATCAAAAATAAAATGTGCATTTGGTGTGCTTGCTACTTACTATAGAGGGGAAATGCTTCGTTATAATGGGAAGAGTTTACTGAGCATTTCAGAAGTTTAGTCTACACAGGGGAACATTTCCAGTGACACAGAACAAATCCCCAGAAATTAAGACAAATTAGATGAACAATTTACTAGAATAGCATCCTGTGACAACGCAAAGTAGGAAAAGTAAAAATAAAAGAAGGATCAAATTAAGACCTTGCCATAACTAAAAACAGGACCAAAATCCAGTAGATTGCTAGATCACTTACTAAAAAACTTATAGAAAAATCTGAAATGGGCTATAATGAAAGTAAATTAGTATCAGACAGAAGAAAGAAGCTACAGTAATTATCAGATCTGCAGTGCACCTCCTTTACCTGTGAAGGGTCTCCGGATTTTGAGACTGTACAAGAAAGTTTGTACTCTTTGAAATTAAAATTACATAGACCATTTTGTGGTCTGAAGATCTCCTTTTCTTCATGATATTTGGAAGCGTGCAGAATGAAGCATGAACACATTTTTTCTCAACATTATAGAGATACAAAAACTTTTGGTGCTGAAAAATATTTTGAGAAACTTTCTAAGGCCAGATTAAAAGTCAAGCTTTACAATACCAAGTTTCCAAACCTTTGGATGAAAAAGCAAATGTTAACAGATCAGGAAGGAGTCCAGGAAGTACGTAATATGATGGGCGAACAACTGCCTAATAGGTTGTACTCAAAGGGTGATAGTAAATGGGGTTACATCAAGCTGGCAGCCAGCCACTAGTGGGGTTCCCCAGGGCTCCATTTTAGAGCCAGTTCTCTTCAGTGTTTTTCTAAAGATACTGGACACAGGAGTTGAATGCATACTAAGTAAGTTCATAGATGAAACTAAATTGGGAGCTGTTAAACCCCTCAAGAGATTTGCAGAGAAGAATGGTACAGAATGTACCCTGGAATAAAAATACAGAACTATATTTTAAAGAAACTTTTCTTGAAGAATCATCTCATTACATCTGGAATAAGAGCAGAAGCAATGCACTCCCACTTCCAAACTGATGCAGATGACTGTGCACTGCGCCCTTAGTATGCAACTTCTGCATGGTTATTGGCCAAAGTGGAAATAAGATCTTGATGCTGTCTGTTGAAGTGAAAATAAATAACTGCATTTCTTAAAACTAAACATGGTTAAGAAATTATGCAAACTTACGGAAATTCTATAAATTTGTCAAGTGCTTAGCAAATTTTACTAAATTCTTCAGATCTGCAATGCAGTAAAATATTTGTTTTAAGCCACTGTTGTAATTACTATTGCTGAACAATATCATTTTACCTATGAAACGTATATGACGCATATAATAAGAGTTAATGAAAACTAACTGGATCATTCTAGTTAGTTCGCTGGTATTCCCTATAAAAATGGAAATCATATTTGCTACAGAAAAAAAAAAAAAGAGAGAGAATGAACTATTATTACTGTTGGAGAGTCATCAGCAATGAAAAATAACTTTTTTTTCCCTCTCTAAACTAAGAACTAAGAGTAACTATTAAAATGATTATATGTTTTGCATCTAACATTGTCTTGAAAGACATTGCTTTACGCTCACACTGACAATCTGTAGACTCGACTAATTCTTCCTGTACCTAATCCTAAAAGGAAGTAACATGAGAATATCCAAATGGCCTACTGAATGAATAAACACTTACCTCATATCTTATGCTGTATGTTAATAAGTGGCATCATCTTAGTCACAAATCTATTCCTTGTATATTCAGATTCATACCCTAATGACAAAATTAATTCTTATTACTACTTTATTACTCTTATTTATATTCTTGTACAGTCCTATGGCAGATGTCTAAATATCTGTCTGACCCTATATTATAAACCCAGACTGTTTTAAGAGAAAGTAAAATTTAGAAAGCCATACAGACCACTATAAAAATAATTTGGATTGCTGAATCCACTTGAACAATGGTACATAACATATAATAGGAATACAGAAATTCGGTCTATTTATACCCACGAGTGTGAGTAAGATAAAGGAACCTGGAACACTATGCAGTATCATTAATGCATTTTTTTTTCAGACCTGGAATACAAGCAGGTGCTGAAGAAAAGGCCAACAGTCAAATTCTCTGAAATAAGGTATGTGAATTCACCTACATAGAAGATTCAAACCAACAATCATTTTTACTTATACCTAAAGAATTGTTGGTACTGAAATGAAAATCCCACAATGCCACTGCAATGCAATTCAAGCAAGAAAAGAAGCCATCAGGCTTTTTCAGCCCTAGGGGCCTTGTAAGAACCAGGCATTCAAGTGAAGTCATTCTTATCAAGGTAGAATGAAACCAGGAAAATGTATATAGAAATGATTTCAAGTATATTGCCCTTTAATAGACACTTCTATCTGTTTACTCATCTAACTAGTATTTCAAAATTGTTGCAAACACTGAGAAGGTCAAAGACAAGGGCAGCCTGGTGGTTTCGGAGCACTGCTGCACATGTGGACGCAATTCCCTTGAAAAACACAGAGAACATCAACTACTTCAAAATATTAGAGAAAAATACGCTGTGAAGTTCAGCAAGTGATACTCTAAAGTTTTATAATCATCTCCAAAATTAGATTAGATAATAGCAATGTGAATTTCTAAATGCACACAAGGAAATACTAGAGATTTTTTCCCACTAGACACCACCGCACCATGCTTCTTAAACTCAGTAGAAAGTTCTGACTGAACGCAGTGCTCAACAGAAAACACCATTTCATTGAATACAATGTCCTGTGCCAGCACATCTGATTTGAGGAAGCCAAACCACAGGCCTGAACCTGATGGAAGCTTTCTGGTGAAACCTCGCCTGTGCTCTGCTCAAAGACCTGGAAAAAACACCCTGAAGCTCTGAGCTGCAGCTCTGCTCTCCAAGTCCCAGAAAGAGTTTAAAAGCCAAAAGACACACAGGATAACTTGAAGCTTTCAAGACTTCCCAGCATCACAGAAGAGCCCTGCCCAGTGTCAAGAGGCTTAGAAGAACTATCAGCCAGCAGGTGCTTGCAGTAAAGGCCCCACCTTCAAGCAGGGTTTACTTTCATGTCCTAGGCAAGGAGCCTAGAATATCTGAAAATACAAAATAGAACTGGAAACTTAATTTGAAAAAGAAAACTATCCTCAGAACTAGAAACCTCAAGTTGGAAGCTGCCGCAGTAGTTTTCACAAAGTGAAAAGCATTTATATCATGCAGAAGGCAACTAAGATACTGTTCTTGAGTTTGCTGTACATCATTTACACAATAAGATTTACTAGCACAGGTGTCATTTCAGAGTGTCCTTCAATGAATTATCTCATACAAATGAGAAACAGTGCAACATATTAATGAGTAATTTAACCATAACAGAAAACCCTCTATATCCCTAAATTAAATATAGTGAGTTTTGGTCCATACACAGGTTTGCTCCTTGCTTCCAACAGCAGGACTTAATAATCACAGGCTTTACCCACAAGTGATAAATTACCCAGTTTTTGATCAGGGGGTTGTGAAAAGGCAGACCCACTATAACTATTAATTTATCACATTTATCTACGAAAAGAGTGAAAATTTGGTGTTGCAAGGGGTGATGTTTAACTGGGGAGGAAAGTACCTTGGAAACAAGTGGCAGAGCTGACCTTGCTCCAGCTTTCATTCACCTTAGAGAATTTCTTTGGTACGCTTCGCACAGAGAAAACAAAGCTCCAACGGTTACTGAAATAATTAGTTCTAAATTTTCTTGGTCTATAAAAGGAATAAATGTAATGACTATGAGTTTACTTCACCTTTTAGAGATGTCAAAATGAATCCTCAAGCAGCCCTTTAAAGAAAATGCTCCACGCTCATATTCTCTACCAGCCTGCACCCTCAGACAATTATCAAACATTTCTATAACCTTAACCCAGTACCTTTCCACTACTTTTAAGAGGTAATAACTAGCCAAATTTTAACATTAGAGTCCTATTACAGTTATGTAAATTAAGTTTTAATTTGTCCCTCCCTCAATTAAACATGTTAATTTCCCTGAGGACTCAACACCATTTCCTTTCATTGTCACATATGGCATCATCATGCAGCATGCTGTAGCCTTAAAAATGATCATCAAGTATTCGGTCTTACAGATCCTACCTGTATCAGCAATTTTCTTGCAACTCAACTTACTGAAATACAAAGGTATACTCAAATGAGAAAGTTTCTCAGATCCACATACAAGAAAGATATTTTGATGCTCCATAATAACAGAACTATGGAATTAAGTTTCTCAACTCAGGAGGTACTTAGCTCACAAATTTTGAGATATCTACAAGGCCAGTGTTACCCCCTTTAATTTATTATTGTTCATTTAAGCCTACCTGAAAAAATAGATTACAAAAGAAGTGCATGTATAGTAAGACTCTCACGAGTTATTAACAGACCGCTAAGTCTATATGAAATCTAAGCCATATATTTTGGTTTAGCATTATTGAGATTGATTTATAAGGTTATTTTTGATTAATTGTCTTTAATAATTTACCTAATTTCTTCAGCAGAAGAAACCATACATCATAACCATTACAAAAATTAAAACCTTTATAACAAAAATAAAAATCAAATTTGCACGAAGTTTTACACATTTGATGAATTTTAAGCACAAATCATTAGGGCTGAACAAGAAATATAGGAATTGCCATAGTTATTCAAGGTCATAGCTCCTGCCCTTAATGATAAAAGCCACTAGCAAATACTTGAAAGGGAGATCAGAGTAACATACCAGGTGTGGAAATCACCAAAAATTGTCCATATACTTCCTTTAGCCATGTTAGTCAGTGACTAGCTGATGCCCTGAAGAATTTCTGATTCCCATAGTTTGTTTTTTAAAGCATTGGCCTTGCCACAAAATTACCTTTTATTCAAATTCTTCTTGATTTTCTCTACGTGAAAGTGAATGAGGTGTTTCTCCCAGATTATTCAAATCCTTCCATATCTACTAATCACTTTTGCTGCCCTTCTGGCTGGGTCCTATCTATTTCTGCCCTCTTTATCCTGTAAGTGAAGTCACCTGAAGTTGATTTCAAGGGATTAAGTACTACTCGGCTTAGAAGAGAACATCACTCCTAAACAGCTTCTCTTCTCTTGGCATTATCTGCACATCTTTAAATTATTTGCATTTTGAGCACTAATGCTCACTAAGGATTATTATTAACATATAACCAAGAACATACGGGTCTTCCTCCCAGATAATCATAGTTTGTTTAGAATATGCACGGTTAGCTGAAATGATTCCTCCTCTTGTGCATTTGTTGACAAGCTTCAGCTTTATTACGTACAGTACAAAGGATCACATAAAGGCAACCTGGACTGAAAAATGAAGTTTGTTGTAAATAAAAGGAATTGTATCTGGTTACCCTTTTTAAAGCTCCTATTCATTGACATGCTCAAAAAAGCCTTCTCAAATTGATAACGTGGTTGCTGCTGTAACTAATACATCAAGTACAACAAAGTTCCCAAAATCATTAATATTCAGTGTCCTGAACTCAGTATAACAATCCTACTTTCACAGTCAAATTGAATCCTATTCTTACCTTATTCAAGAACACCTTGTTCATAGACACCTTTGCTACAAAAGTCTTTGAAATACTGGTCACTGATCTATTGCCCCTGCTACTAGAGGGAAAGAAAATTACAGAACTGAATTAATCAGTAGACTGCTAGCCTGAATACTTTGCCAGACAAAGTAATATAAATGGTCGATTTTTTTAATAAGGCTTTTTTTTTCCCCTTACAACTTAAATATATTCTGATAGGCCCCTGACACGTAATTCAGAATAAGTGTATTAAAACACTAAATTAAGTGTTTTTCACTGTACCTTCTTAAAGCTTTTGAACACATTCACAAACGAACCTTTTGAACATCCAAAATTATCTTACTTTTCAACTTAAATTTCTCCTCTACAAATTAAGAGGAGAAAAAAAAAACAAAAAAATTTGTTTTGCCCAGTATGACCCAGAGAGGCAGTGAGAAGTCCAAACACCAAGCCCTGATACTCCAATTCCTACCCGTGATATTTCACTTCAAACCTTTCCCTGGGAGGTTTACAGATGTTTTTTGGTTTTTTTTTTTTTTCAGGTTTATAGCAGAATGTAATGCAAAATAATACAGTATAATTATAACACTTCCTACAACCTGTGTAATTGTAAAACAAGCCAAGGCAAAGATGAAGAACACAGGGCAGTACTATGTATTGCTGAACTCTAACAGCTTATCTGCAGCCTACAAATCAGCTTTTGAATGCAAGTGCTTCTGCAAGAGAGATTACACTTTGCCAATAGAAAAAATTAATGAATTTTCCTATCAAGCAAACGTTTCTTAATTTTTATCTTTATGTAAATTTCCGCTGTTCAAAACTCTTGGAAAACTGCAACAATTGTATTGCTCTTTAAGATTTTTTTCCTAATGATCCAATTCAAATTTGTATTTTATATAGCTCATATTGATGAGTTACAAGTTTCTGACCAGAAAGCATTTATTTCAGCATTCACACTATTTCTGTATAAATTGACAAAAACATACTGAAACGAGAAGTTGAACAAAACTATTTTTTTGCTTAAAAAGTAGAGAGCTAATTTAAGACTTAATAAATGCTGCTCTACAATGTCAAATGCACATACTGGTCTGCTTTTCCCTTCAGATTTTGACCTAAATGCCAATAAGATATTTTTAATGAAGTTAACTCTACCCTTGCCAAATGCAGTGCTTTCAATTGACATGGATGTACTTTAAATATGAATGCTTTTGTTTTGGGATCACTGCTCCACAATCAGACATCTCTAGGTAGGTTATTGAGCTCTGTTCACCAATATCAATGAAAAATAATAACACGAGAAAAAAAAAGCAGGGAAGTGAAGGGGGTGGTTATTGAAGACTACTCTCAAGTGCAGTAGTCAAAAGAACAGGTTATCTTTCAGCATAAATAAAGAATGAGATTCAGCGTTATACAAAGCAGACCACATTAAGATTGAGCAGTAACCAACAGGAGTATTGTTATTAACTCAATTCACTCAGCTCAGAAAGGAAACTGCAATATCCAGTATTCATTATTGGGACAGGGAGAGAAGAATGGAATAAATCACTGTTAACAGGGAAAAAAAATACAACAAGAAAATTCAATTAAATTGAAAGACAGAAAATAAAACCTAATAAAATAATTTTTTCATGCAATTAATGTGTGGGATTCATTGGAACACAAAAGTACCACAGCCAAAAAAGTTACTAGGAATAAATGAGGGCCTTGATATTTAATAAGAACAGAGTGAGCTATGAGAGAAAGTGCCATGCCAATTAAGACTTTAATTTAACTCTTATTAGGGTTAAGCGGGCACTGTTTTCCACAGACTCACGCCTGCCTATTAAAATGGAATTTCTTGCATCATCTTCTAAGATTTCTGGTCTCCCAATGACATAATGAAGCTGAAATCCTGCCAAATGTCACCTCTGAAATTATTAATCTCAAACTAGTACTTCTTCTCAGGAAGGCAATATGTAGAAGATTCTACAAGACCCCTCAAAGAGAGGAGAACTACCTCCTGCAATACTGAATCATCAGACAGGTCCACTATTTTGAACAATGTTCTTGTTTGCTTGTTTCACTGTCCATATCCAATTTCTTCTCTTCCATTCTTATCTTGTATTCAAGATAAGGTATCTCCTGTTATTCTCCTAACACACTGTGAGTCTACTCCATTAAAGAACATTTCCAGAGCTACATATATACAAACAGCAACATCAATCTTAGTATTTCAAAACAAGGTAAAGCAATCGTAGTTTTTAACCAGATAGCATTGCAAAGCAGTTCTCTCAGAAAAAAAGCAAATAAGAAATGCAATGAAATGAAAATGAAATACAATGAAATATGATCTATGAAAAAGCTGAAGCATCGTAGTATGGCATATCTTCTACTATTATTCAATTACTAATAATTACTAATAATTAATATCTGATCCGTTTCTTTGCAACCTTTACTTACAAAAAAAATAAGTAAAACCAACACTTAAAACCTTTACTTATATGATGGAATTTTACAAAGCACAAATTATTTGGTTCTTAAATGACCTTACTAGCATTTATAAGGAACTATTTTGAACAGATTTAAAGTGAGTATTTCAACAGATTGAAATAGACATATAACTGAGAAAGTTTGGATTATTAAATCACTTCAGTTTTATTCTACAGAAATTTAGAATAATTTGTTTAGATCCCATGGCAAAAAATCACAGTACAATTCTTAACAACTGGTTCAGAAACTGTAGAATTACAGTTCTCTTACTCACAAATTTTCACATGATATGCTTCAAGGCAAAATGCTAATTTGAAAAGCTTAAGTTTCTGAATGGAAATATATTTTTACTAGTTATAGAAAACACGTTAAAATAGCTAAAATAAAGTGGGTAGAAACGTGAGTATACTAATTTGTGACTAAAGTGGCTGTAGACACAGTGATTGGAAATTAATATTAAAGATTTTTCAGATGTCTTATCTAATATTAATATTGCAGTGTTAAAACTCCTGTCTGCACCACACACAAGTCCATCCAGGTATAGTCTATACTTGATGTAAGTAATACGCACTTGTATAATAATATGGAAATCATTTAGTAGAATATCCAGGAAAGGGAAGACAGGACCAGGACAAGAGTAACAGACAAATGCAAAATCTAGGAAAAAAAAAAAAAAAAAAACATACACACATGTATATATGGGATCACAGAACAGAATCATGGAAGGATTTAGGTCGGGAGGGTCCAACCCCTCCTCACGCCAAGTCTGACGCTAAGCCACGGTACTCAGGGCCCTGACATCTTCAAGGATGAAGATCCCGCAACCATTCTGAGTAGCTGTTCCAGTGTTTGATCACCATCGTTGTGATGTTTTTCTTAAATTTCACCGAAACTTCCCCTACTGTAACGTGTCTCTGCCACCTCTCATCTTTTCACTGACTGCATGTCAGAGAAGTCTTGTTCCACCTTCTCTATGACCACCCATTAGGTAGCCGAAGATGACACTTAGCTTCATCTTCAAGGAGAGCAAACTGAGCTCTCAGAGCCTCTTCTCGTGCATCAATGCAAATATTTAAAGTTGGTAACTTTAAAGCATTGCAAGCATTAGCAGAGTTAGTCAGCAGGACATGACATGGTGCCTCAGAACTCAAGATAAACTACATTCAAATAAAACAACAAAACACCAGGGCATTGCTAACTATACAATTTCCTCTTGATAACTATACAATTTCATAAAAGAGAGAACAGAGTGGTCACATAGCAAAACACTTGCATCACAATAGCCACATAATCTAAGAATATGTCCTTGAATAATGAGTAGAGAACAAAAAAAAAAACAGCATTTTTATTATGCTAGAGAACTCATTGTGAAGGATTATTTAGAGACCTTTCAGTACAGATGTCAGCACTTAATAGGAAACAGGAACTTGTGAAGAATTAATCGGGATAATGACATGAAGGTGAATTAGCAGTTAGATTAAAGGATGTCCCTTTACTACTGCAACCTGAAATAACCTGGCCAATGAAAGTCCATACTAATACTCAGAAGCAGACCATTGAGTCAAGAAACGATAATCCTTCTCAGTTTGCTAGCCTTGGATTTCTACATTCAGCATTAAAGAGCACATTATCAGAAATATATTGAGAACAGAAATGAATTCAAAGAAAAAGTAACAAAAACCCAACAGGAGATAAAAAAATAGAAGTAGGGGGCACAGAGTAAAAACTGAAATCATTGTATTATAGTCTACAACTGTTCAAATACTATGATCAAAAGACGAGAATAAATTCATCTTGTATTCAAAAGTACAAAAAAAAGGGAGAGAATGAAGGCAAACATAATCAGGCTGAAATTCACGGATAAAGAAAAATAGCATACAACAGAACTTCCCAAAGGAAATAATGGAAATGCACAGTACCTGATCTCTAAATAGAACAGCAAGAAGTTTATTTCTAGTAAAATTTAGCAATAATGGCAGTTTGTGCTCTTTTTCCTAACTTAGAAGATGACTAAAATATGAAAAGAAACATTTTTCCCAGGATGCTTTGAAAAAATATATATATTTAAATGAAGGCACTATCTTAATGTAGCTGAATGACCAACAAGTTACTCTACGAAGAAAATTTAAAAATAACCTGCAGTCCATCTGCATTAGTTTTTATGAGTTCCATCCTTGACAGTTTTAAACTCAGCTTTCACCTTTCTAAAATTCTATTTGAAATAAACTGTCCACGATTACATTTAAAAAAATATTTTCCACTGTAGTCGCAGAAGATTACCATTAGAATGAACACAACAAATTCTCCTCAAGACCAAAAGATTTTTTGCTATTAAAATACTAATTTCAATACTAACTCAAAAACCAGCTACATCAGTGGCCACCACATCACTCTGAGAAGTCCACAGAGGTCGTGCCACCACTACAGCAGGGAGCTGGAGATGGCAGCCAAGTGAGAAGGCTGGTTCCAAGCTGTGCGTGCGAGCTCAGAGACACTACCTGATTCCTAGGTTTAATTGCTGACAGAAACTATAAAGTAACTAAAAGTACATTAAAATTACTGAAGAAATAAAGAGTGAGGAAAATGGTCAACAAAAGGAGAAAAAGGGGGAAAAAAAAAGGAAAAAAAGAAAGAGAAAAGGAAGAAACAAATCAAATCAAAACCAAATCAAGCATGTATGATAGCAGGTAAAAATCATTAATAAATCAATGTTTCTTCACACAATAGTCTTTTAATGAAATTAGCACTAGCGTTGAAGCAAATAAACATAATATGATCGAATGAAATGAACTGTGTTCAGATTCTGCATTTTTTAAGCAACCAAGTCTGTCACAAATTTTTTCATTTTTCTATTTAGTTATTTTGTACCTTACGTCTCTAAAAATTATTTCAAAAGGCACTGATAAAACAATTTTTACATAAAACTTTCCTGAACAAGAAAAATAATTTTATTTGGTTATACATGTCATTGGAAATAACAGACTAGTGGTTAGAAATAAAGGTTAAAGATTGCTTTTCAAAGTAAAACATAAGTAAAAAAAATAGGTGTGTGTCAGCATAACTTTAACATCTGTCACTCCGTTTATTTCAATTTATTTCATCAAATTTTCTCAGAATAAAGCTGAGAATAGGACAGCTTAAATTTCCTGCAGAAAGGCACCCAAATTCACTATAATTTTTGTACAATTTCACAAAGAATGTGTGTGATTTCTCTGCTCAGACTAAAGTTTAAGATACAGTGATTCTATTTATTCTTTATACAAGCTAGAAACATGGCACAGAGAAGTGGGAAAAAATCATATCCATGAAAAGAAGCGGAGTTAAAGTACAGCAACGTCCCACAGTGTGAAACCAAACAATCCATAACAACACAATCTTGAAGTTTGCAGAGCAAAGTATACTCAAACCCTAAGTAACGTGATACATATACGCATGCATAATGCATGGAATGGATATACTAAGATAGCTTTTGTTGAATAAATAATGAGTTCCTGAAACAACTATAACATAAGATCATAGAACTGGATTAAGTCCAAGTTAAATACTTCACTTGGTGATAGGAAAGCTCTAGACCTCTAAAAGCATCTCGCGCGTGTGATGACAGTTTTATTCTTTGCCACTTCGCCTGTGCCAGCACCAGCTCCACCAAGTGCCTCAAAGCCAGTTACAGTAAAAACTTCAGCAACACAATCTGTGGCAATCTCCAATTTTGTTACCGGTCCTTCTACATTATCAACTTCACTGCACCCAGTTGACTTGCAGGTATATTTGGAACATTTTTCCCTCATTCTATGCCTTAATGCATCTGAGCAGAAGGAGAGAAATATTGCCTTTGCTACAAGAAGTAACACAAAAATATTTCTATACTTTTAGGCAAGTGTAGTTCCAGAGAACTCCAGTTTCATCACAAATTGTATAACCTCAAACTTAGCTTCTATGATCTGGGTATTTAAGTGAAACAATTACTGCTCTTATTTCCTTGTTGGTATTCACTTCTCCAAGCCCAACCTCCATGACAACCTCAGCAGTAAGTTGGAAACCACCTGGCTAAATATATCCCCATGGTCCCTCTGATTTAGCCTATAGCTTTCCTCCTATCCTTTAAGGGTTAAAAATCATTTTACTTATTTATTTTCACTGAATTGTTAAGCTTGACCGCTGTTATCTGAATAACAGCAAAACACAAGAATTAATGCATTTGTATAATATTTATTCATTTCCTATTTTGATAAAAAGAGCAAAACCTCAGCTGTGGATAAAAGCAACGTATTTATATTATCCCTTTAAATTCTAAACCATCCACCTGCTCTCTAGTTAAAGTTGCATTTCAAAACCATATTAACTTTTCACAGTTAACTAATATCCATACTTCAGCTGCTGACATAACAGCCAGAAGTGGCATTCACTTGTTCATCACTTTCTGTTTCAAGGGTCATTACTCGGTATTTCATAAAAAGAAACAAAATGTATGACACTCTAAGCCTCCTCTTATTACTTAATAAAAAGCGTAACCGCTGTGAAAATATTGCCTCTCTTGTATTAGAGAAACAATTAAACCCCGTTCCCCAGACACAACACTTCACAGGAGGTACGATGCCAACAAGCGTTACATTTTACTAAGTCTTTAGAAGGTTCATTAATCTTTCAGTCCTGGATCTCAGACACTAAAGTGTAACAGCAGTAAGCAGATGCAAACATTCAGCGCTCTCTCCCTCTCTTTGTAGCAATAGAAACGTAGTAAACTCTTAAGAGGCCAACAGCTAAAATTAGCCAGAGAGAATTCTATTCAATCCTCTTTAATCTCTCTGACTTTGCAGAATCTCATTAGCGTTAATATTTTCACTTTCCCTGTTACACTGACTCATCGGAGATGCTTCAAGGCCGGTACAGCGCTCGGAGCAAAGCACTCTTACTTTACAATGACTTCCAAATTCACCTACACCTTAAGTCTTCAGTAAACGTATTATCCCTTTCATCTGTTCAGCAGCATAGTTTGGGTACTATCCAACCAAGGAATAGTAAATAAATAAATAAATAAATAGTGAAACTGACTGCATTTACTTGAATTCATCTGCTTTTACATCAAATCCATGTAAAACAGAAGGCATTGTCCAAAAAAATGGAAGGCAACCCATACAGCCTTTCCTACGCTGCTGCCACAGAAAGTAACTGTATATATGCAGGAACCAAACCTCTTTGTCCCTGCACCTGCTTTTCCTCATCTGAAGATACAGAAGATTAACTTGTGGATTTCTGAGCACTATAACGGGGATTTTTCATCCTTAATGACAGAGGCAAATAAAAAGAAGTCTTCACATAACAATGAGAATTAATTTCGATTACGTTAAACCCTAATATGACCAAGCAAGTCAGAAGGACATCGGCGACGGTGTCTCGGGTCTCCGCTCCCGGGCGCTTTGACCTTTGGCAATCCGGAGCGGGCCGTGCAACCCCTCAGCGCGGGGGCCAGGACCCCTACAGCACGGAGCGGGACCCCCGCGGCGGGGCGATGCCCGGGGGCCGCGATTTGCCGCCCGGCGCTCCGAGGGCGGTTCTCCCCCCGTAAAGGACGGCGAGCCCGGGGCGGCGGCTGCGCCGCGGCGGCCAGCTCGGTGGGCTTCCTCCGACCCCCGCCGCGTCCCGGGGGAGCTCGGGGGGACACCGAGGGCGAGAGGCCGGGAGGGGGGCGCGCAGCCCTTACCTGACAGGAGGCGCCGGTGACCCCCGGGGGGCAGGAGCAGCGGTAGGCGGCCGGGGGCTGGGGGCGGCGGGGCACGGCGGGGCCGCGGGCCGGCCCCGGGTAGCAGGTGCCGTTGTTGCGGCAGGGCTGGCTGAGGCAGGGGTCCGCGCCGGGGGGCGCGGCGGTGGCCGGCCCCGAGAGGCAGGCGCGGCGCTGCGCCAGGGCCAGCAGGAGGAGCAGGAGCAGCGGGGCGGCTCGGGGCATGGCGGCTGGGTCGGGGTGCCGCTCTGCCTGGGAGAGAGAAGGAGGGGACGGATGGAAGGAGGGATGGAAGGAAGGAGGGAGGGAGGGACGAGAAAGCGGCCGCCAGGCAGCTCCCTACCCTCGTTCCCCGGGCAACCCGCGGGCGGGGACTGGGCGGGGAGGAGCCGGCCGCGCTCCGCCGGCCCGGCAGGGGGCAGCCGCCGGCCCCCCGCGTGAGGCGGCCTGAGGGACAAGGGACGTGGGGTCAAGGGGACGGGGGGCACCGTCCCGCTCCTCCCGGCCGGGGTTGGCGCCCGCCTTCAGGAGGCCCTGAAAAGCAGCCCCTGAGGCCTGGGAGTGCTGCTCTGCTCCCGCCTGTGAGGAACTGGGGCTGAAAGTATATCAAGAACAAAGGAGGCAAAGGGCATTAAAATTGTCCCTGTAATTGCTCGTAGCGGGGAGAAAAAAACTTGAGAAATTGCACTTTTGTGTTTATCTAAGTCCGTTTTTTTAAATCCGTTTCTGTCTCTCTTTCCCTGCCTCTGATCAGAGCCAAGATCAGTGATGTGTAAACCAGTGAACGGACTCTGGCCTTCCGTGCCGTCACTTCTACAAAAGCGAAGCATTTAAGCCTCTAGTAACTAATGAGTTTTCATATCTCTGTCAGCAGGTTGCAGGAGAAGGGGTAGCAGCAGTAGCTCTTGGTTTTTAGAAACCTTTCAACTTCTCGTACAAGTAAAGGCTGAAACCTGTGTCATGGCCAGAAACAACTGGCAACGCTGACTGAACTGAGAGTCCATCAGGGTGTGTAGCGGCCTGGAGGCAATACTGCAGCCACCCTTCTAAGCTGAAGTGAAGTGTCATTGCTGTTACCTGATGTGCTGTGTTCTGTTTCACTTCCCCTACCTTTCAGTCGTATGTTCTGTGCCACACTGGCTCCCTCTGCTGGCTCTGCTCTCACTTCGTCCCTAACACCTTTCACCAGCTCGTTCAGGTGGCTCTGGTTCAGCTCCTCTCAACCCCAGGTAACAGTGGGTCCTGATAGTGCCTATAGGCACTGTGGTAATACAAATTTTAAACATATATATACATACTCAAATTAAGTTGCTTCTTTATATTACAACTATCTTTTACTTTTTCTCTCAATATCAGAGCTCTTCACACAAAAACTGCTGTACTTTTATCAGACGAGTTCATCATTCTTTCTTTACTGATCATTGTCAAATGTCATATCTCTGCAAAAAACAGGAACTTGGAAGGAATTCTTCCACTTTGAACTATGATTTACTGTTCTTTAAGTATGATGGGTTTGGATTTTTTTGTTGCTGTTGTTGTTGTTGTTGTTTGTTTTTTTGGGTGGTTGTTGTTTTTTTTTTCCAAGCATTTTTTGCAACCATCGTGCACCATGAGAAAATAAAAAGTTCTTAATTTAAGTTTATATAATTTTATAATATATAATTTTAATAATGTCATAGAAAACAATTCCAAAGGCAAGCCCATGTTAAGTTATAACCGTTTTTTTCTATTCCATTCACAAGATCTGTTGCCTTGTTCTACAAGAAAATTATTTGGCTTGACATGATTTATTCCTGATAAGTCCACAGAGGTTTCTACTTGTCTCTTTGTTATCTTCTAAATGCTCTGAAATAACCTGTACATATAGCCCGGAATTCTAGAGCATTTGATGTTAAAGCAGCTGGGCTGTAATTCTTCATTTCCTCCTTTTCAGTAAAAATGTTTGCTCTGTTCCAGTCTCCTAGGACTTCACCTTTCCACCGAGGTTTTCAAAGATAGTTGTTCATAAAGAGTTTCATCCAATTCTCTAAACATCTTCTATAGCAAATCATCAGGACAAGTTGAAAAGATGTTCTGCTCTCTAACCTGATCTTTCTTTTTGCTTGAGTTCTTCTCCTGATGGACCTTTGTTAAAGAACAGGATGCCTGAATAAGCTAGGTAGGGAGTGCCCCTATTTTTTTAATTGGTCTTTGTATCCCCAAAGGTTTTACTAATTCTGATGGAACTCTGACCTATGTCTGAGGCTTTTAAGTGGCCTTATACTTAATATAATTAAATAAGTGTTGGGAAGTGAGGTTTCAGGACTGACAGCTAGATAAGATATTGAATTCTGTTGACATAGGAGTATGGTATTTGCAGAAAAGAGAACAACTTTAAAATTAAGCTAGTCAACACATCCAACTGAGCAGGCCGTAACTATATCACGTGTTCCTTTTGTGTTTTACAGACTATATAAGCAGCGTTTGCATTATATATGCCATTTTCATAAGAAAATATTTAACTGTGCAACACTAAGTATTATGCCTATGTAATTAGCTAGTGATTTTCAAAAATGCTGTATTTTTATGCATTTTAATGTTCCAATATGCATAGTTTAAATAATTTGTCAGCTTTCTACAAATTACTAATTGAAATATTCAGTAAGGATTGCAAGCTGTCTACCTCATTTACACTTGCTAGAATATGAATTGTATTATGTCTAATATTTAAGACACACTAATAAGCTAAGCTACATTACAGCTTAACTACTTATTTTGATGTAGAAGTACTCACCCGCTAGTGACTTAAAGGAGATTTTGCCTTTTATTTTTTATCTGTTATGATTAAATATTTAGTGAGGAACAAAAATCTCTGATTTCCCAAGGGGAGTGTCCCCCATAACAACAATGATCTTTTTTTAATATTGATGAAATCTTTTAAAACCACCTAGCTTAGTTAAATTTTATTTTAATAGTATAGGACTTATTTAGAAGAGATAGTCACTGTGTTGAGACTTCTCTGAATCTGGACTGATTCTTTTCTGTTTCATGTTTTAGGTCAAGCTGCAATCCTGTCTTTATGATATTGGTTGTCAGAGCGCAGAACTGACATTTTCCTCATCTCTCCCTCAGCTTGTGCCTACCTTAAAGTATCTCAGGTGTTTCGCTTCCAATTAATCAAAAGGACTAGGTTTTTAATTTTATATGAGACACTTCAGAAGTGTCCCACTAATGGACACTAAGCCTCCCTAAACTGGAGACAAATTCCCCAAATTGCTCATCATGTTCCCAATCCCATATCCAATAGCTGCTAAAGCTAAAATCCTTTTGAAAATCATTGCCTCCGTCTCTGAAACTATTACTGCTTTTTTAATGTTGTGTTTCATAGGGCTTATAATGCTTTCATTCAAAATGTTTTCTACATGCCTTTAATTTTTCTTCCCAAGTACATGCCTTCTATTCAGGCACATTCTATTATTATAACTATTTGAATGACCCATGCCTCAGTCTATCGAAGTACTAAAGTACCTGCTTAAGCATATAAGCAGCCCACAGAATCCAGTGAGCTTTCAAGTTGCATAACCAAGTGCTTCACATTGGAACTTATTTTGGCTGATGGTCGTGAGTTTGCATTGCGAGGGGAATTTTTGGTGACAATAGGAGATTAGATTAAGGCTCTGAACAGAGACAAAATTATAAAAAATATACTTTACTGCTATACGTGGATGAGAGGGAAATATTGGTTTATTTTTATACGCAACTGAACAATTGCTATTTTTCTTTTATCTTGACAGAGACTGGAAAACACCCTGCACCGTGACAATATGTATGGTTTTATCTGCTTTCCTCCCCATCCCTTACATTTCCATTTATTTTTCTGCACTGTATTATTAAGCTGCTTGAAACGTGCATGTTTTCTTTTTCGTTTGCTAACTTTGATGTTGGAAACCAGTGATGATTTGTTTACCACTGTCAGTAGTGAAAGTATCTACTGTTATTTAACATTTGCTGTTCAGGGGGATCTGTAATATAAAGAGAGACAGTAATGCAACTACTATCAAGAGAGATGCCAGCCCAGGTACAGAAACATTCTTCGCTGTGGGAAGCATGAGGTCTTGGGCAATTGCCACATTCTAAGAGGGCATCCGTATGGCAGAAGTTAAGCTTTTAGACTGGGGAGCACAAAAACACTGTGCTATGGAAATCCCTGACACCTGTTTTTATCAGTGTCTGACAGTCAGCAGCTTGCCCCCTATATTCATCTGTTTGACTCACAGGAACTTTCATCATCCTGAGTATTGGTTTATGGATTTAGAGCAATGGACTGAAATTAATCCACACCTCTAAACAGCGTAGTTGTTTTACAAACAAAATGACTGTCAGCAATTTAAAGTCTTTCTCTGAAAGCCGCCAGAAAAATTAATGTCTCAATAGCTACCCTACCTTTCTCTAGTAAGCTGTATATGTAATTTGAAACTAGAGACTTGCACAGCAAAGCTGTGCTATATGCTCTTTTAATGGTTTTTAGTGTCACGTTGTGTGGTATTACAGCAAGTATTACTGTAGTTCAAGAAATAAGAAATTAAAAGACATGATTGATCTGGACCCATATCTATGTAAATAAAGCTACAGTGGGTAAAATCATGCATATTTATACGAGGCTTGAATCAACTTCCAAGGAGGTTGTTTGAAAAGTCTTTCAAATTAGTTTCAACATTTGTTTTGTGCTGTTAACACAACTGTAGCTTAAGACATTTAAATCCTATAATATAGGTATTATAAAATAATTGAGATAACGTATGGGTTTTGGCATTTACAAGTCTTCCCTTCTGTTCTTTAAGCCATGTCTTTGGCTCTGAAAAGATGACAATGTGACCACAATTTCAATAGATAAAAAATAATTTAAGACATCATTCATAGACTTTTTTCAGTCAGAGAAACAAAGCAAATGGAAAGCAGAATCTTAATGTCAGAATGCTCTTATATCTTTTAGAATCTGCATAGATGTTTCAACAACTCAAATTAACAGCAGCTATTGACAGCTATCAGAATAAGTATTTGACCATGAGAATTTGAAGTACTAGATCTGAAGAGCTATTTTTATAGTCAGTAAATAAATGACTTATTTATATGAATTTCAAGGTGCATGTGTCAGAGGACGTGATGTCTGTATTCTTATTGAGTGGAAAAACTTACACATCAGAAGCTGTACAGAGGAGAAGAGAAGGACAAATAAAATTCTGACACACCTTTTATTGAAATAAAAGCAAATCACAAGGTGTTCCAGTGAAAAATATTAAGCCTTAACTTTTCTCTTTGATATTCTTCCTGAGCAATAAACAAAAAGGTGATGCTACAGGTTTCAAGGTTTGTGGTTGCAAAGGGACAGCACCTGTGATTTTAAAGGCAGCAGCTGGAAGGTAAAACATCTTAAAGAGAGCAGTTATTAACATTTTTATTTCAACACAAAATCTGAGAGCAAATCCAAAACTTAATTGGTGGTGCATTGTTTTGTTTTCCTTTGTTATTATTATTTCATGCTGCTTTTTTTCCTTTTTTTATTTAGTTATTCCTCAGTAACATTACCCTCACTAGATTTAGAATTCACAGATAGATATTGCCTTTTCTATTCGTGTTCTCTTACACCTCATTTTAAAGTACTAGATTATGCCTCAGTCCAAACTTTCTTTTCAATTCTCTTCTCTCCCTAGGCATTTCTTTCAATTGAGAGATGTATACCTGTATTTTCGACAATGGGGATCCACAAAATACCTCGATGCCTTCATACCTTGAATCATCAGGCTCCCAACTAACTTATTCAGTGCTTATCACAATTCACCACATCCTCACCACCCTCCCCAGAGATGTGGAAGTACTACTATTCCAGTTTTACAGGTGAAGCTCCAGGCCAAATCCTAAATGATTTAGGCACCTAACCAACAAGTTGGATTCTTGCCTAGCATCCTACAGGAAGCCAGTAGTAAATAGAAAATTCATCCTATTGCTCTAAACTGCTCAGCTGAGCAATGAAAACATTTGCTAAAGAAAACAACCAGGCCCTAAATTCTGTAAAAATTAAGAATAGATTTCATCTGTGCACTGTTTATGGGGAAAAAAAATGAAGCCATTCTGACTGACACTTATACTGAAAGAGAAGGCACTGTGTAATTAATATATATGTTGTTAATGTCAAATAAAGTTAAGGAAACAGACTTAATGGATTCAAGGTACTAGTACATTTTGCAGAGGGAGTGGATGTGCACTGGGCACTTCACATAGTCAATGGTCAGAGTTAATGACAGCCTGTCACATATTGTACTGTGTTTCTTAAAACCTTTTGAAAACAAAATGGTAATGTTTTAAGACACTTCTGGGACAATTTTCACTTGGCCTCCCACATAAAAAACTCTCCTTCATTTATATTATGTCAAGACTAGAAGTATGCGTGAATAACAGTATCCAGTCCTTATTTGGAGACTGCAAGCAGTAAAGACTTCAGGTGTATTTTCCTCAATAATCTAAATCTTTGATTCAAAACTATCTAGTTTCTTCTGTCATCCATCCTCATTTTGCTTTTTTTTTTCCTGACAGACTAAGGAGCTATATGCTATCAGAGTCTTTTTTGTAGATTTTTACTTCTGTAGGTGATTCTACACTAAGATCAAGCAACTTGTTTACATGCTTTTAGATGAACTGAACATCTTTTAGTCACTGTATTTTTCAGTGCATTATAGCTCACAAGGAGAATTCGTGGCAATACATGTTGACTGCTCGCCATTTCTCCATGTATAATCACTGCAAATACACGTTCTTCATGCAGTTTCCTCCTGTTAACAATCCTTGTGTTCTAAAGAAGCAGGTATTGTGTTTAGCTTACTGTGAGCCTGGAAAAGCTGCATATCAAATAAATCAAAAAGTTACATGGAATTTTTCTTATACCATAAAAAGCTTCAGAAATAAATGCCAGAGTGCATAAGCGTCACTTACACATAAATAACTAAAAATGTGATGTTAAATTTATTACTCATACAAATAGAAATAAGGATTCTTAATTGTTTTTACTTATCATAGCAGGACAGGTATCATCAGGCAGGTGTTCAGGTCAACTGCAGCATGGTTTGCAGTATGGTTTAAACATGGCTGTATCACTTTGACCCCAAACATCTTTTGGGACTTGGGCACACAAAATACAGACATCCTTATTCTGTGCCTTAATACTAGAATAATTCAGTCTTTGGGATAATTGGATAGAAAGTGATTTAGGACATATCGTAACTCAACCCAAAAATCTTAGGGAGAAACATGAATATGCCAGCCCAATTTTTGTCAGCTAGCTAATCTTATGTAAGACACTAGTAGGTGGAATTACTCCCTACACTTTTAGTTCTGGGTGAATTGTATATTAACATTTTATGTTTCTGAAAATGACTAGAAAATTATAGAAATCTGCAGTACTAAGAACATCAAGTAGCTTACTTGCATGTTTATAGCATGTACACAATAATACAGCAGTGACAAGTGTTCAAACTATTTTCTAGTATAAAAGTGTAACAGCAAATTTTTATTTTGTCTTCCTGTGTAGCTCAGTAAGTGTCTATAAAGTTAAAGTTCTTACATGGTTTAAGAAGTCAATGATTCAAAATAGGGAATACAGACTCTTTCATTTTTATTCCATATTCAAATTTAACTTTTTTTAATTTAAAATGTATGTATGCCTATTAACCAGAAGGAAAGAAAGTATACTTACAGGATTCTCTGGAGTACATAGCCACATACCAAATTCCCTAGTGCATAGGGTTTTGTTCAAGTAATGAAAAATCCAAGTAATAAAAACTTAACATGCTATCTCAAAGATGCGTCTAGTTATTTCAGCAAAATGCATACATTTTTGGTGTGTGTATGCTATAGTGTTACAAATGGCCTTTATCAGCCAGGCAGGCATTTTTTCCACTAGGTAGCACCTCTGTAAACGAAGTTTTACTCTGGGGAGGAAGGCTGGTTGTTTTTGAAAATGACAGTGTCAAGGTATTGATCACCTACCTTAAAATGAACACAGTTCCTTTCCTCCATGATTACTGATTATACAAAAAAGCTACCTCAGCAATTTAAAAACAAAGGAACAGAGTTACTGACATTAACAAGCTTACTAAAGATTTTTCAATAAAGATACATAAATTGTAAACTTGAAAACCAAAGTACACTCTTATGTATGCATATTGAGCAAATTTTCCACTGTCACATGAATTTTTTCTACACTCTGTAGTCCAAAAGGCAAGGTATTAAGTATTTCTTTACTACACTAAAAAAAGTGCATGGCAAAAATAATCTTTCATCCATACGACAGTTTCAGCTACTTGCACAGGTGCTGTAGCACAGTCTTTCATGACTAACACGTTGTTTAGAAAAGCAGCAGCACAATACATATCCATGCTGCTTACAGCCTAGCAGCAAATGGAAAATACCTAGTCCTTGTTGCTCTGAAGGGGAAGTCACACACTTCGACAAAGTTCTACAGGTTCTTTTTGGAGCACTGAAAGACAATAACTGTGTTTAGTGTGGTGGAGAAAGGGGAGCTAAGAGACATGCAAAAAAAAAAGATCCACACAGAGGGAAATCCTAGCTGATCTCAGCTATTTGCTAGTTTTCTACACCTTTTTCTGTTTACACTATTATGGACATGCAAGATCTATATCAACTCAAGATTAGGCATCCCACAGCTGTCAAAACCAATACCAAATGTTATTGAGCTTGAATGTACAATTCTCTCAGAGAAACGTGCATCTAATATCAAACAGCATCTTATTCTGTTCCTTCACCCATAGTGTAAAGTCTAAAATAATCTAAACTGCACAGGGGTCTCTTTAGAAGATGAATTTTGCAGGTGCAGGTTACTAAAAAGTTAGCCAGTAGCAGCATAACACAGAAGGTTAATTATATAATTAATTATATAACATGACCAGAAACATCTTGAGCATCACTACGGACATACAGACCATTACTGTCATCATTCACCTAATCTGATTCCACATTTGGGATATGAGTTTTATAAAGTCTTTCGCATTGCACATTCTTAATTTTACCTAATCTTTCAACTTTCAGGCAATGTCTGGATGATATTTTTGGCTAATACCTGTAAAAACTGCTCTTTCCAGAAAATCCTGTATATGGAATTATGGCATCTCCATAATTGCTGTCAAATCATGTTAACTACTTATCCTCGAAGTTGGAGATGACATCTTCTAGGACAGAGAGAAACTCTGAGATAACTCCTGGACACAGGTAAATATCACTTCACTAAATATTAAAAACAAGTAACATGCCAGAAGAAAGTTTTGAAATAAAAACCCATTCTAAGTACGAGAAGTAGAAGCAATTAAGGCCTGTAATTTTCTTTCAGTCGAAACAGAGTCCTATGAAGACGAAGATTACTCATGATCTGCAGCTGCAGAGACCCTTGTCACTTCCACTCATTTTATTGGAAAATTTAGAAAACCTCTCTCTGCATATAAATTTCTTCTATTGAACTTATTTAAATTGATACAGTAGCACAAAACAGAGCAAGACTATTTAAGATGCATATCAACTTCTTTCTGATTCTCAGTTATTAGTAAATGCATGCAGTTTTGATTTTACATTCTAAATAATATAGTCAGCTAATTTTGGAATTGCAACGTGTTTTACTAAAACAGATTTATTTAGTTGGGTCTTGAAAAACCCAGCGATGGGGACTGCACAATCTCTCTGGGGATGTGAAACAGGGATAATCCCTCAGTCTACCAGCCATGCTCCTGTTAGTGCAGCACAGGATGTTACTGCCTTTATTTGCTGCCAGGGCACAATGCTGACCTGAATTCAGCCTTTTTCAGCAGAGCTGCTCTCCACCTAGTTAATCCTTTTGTCTCTAATTTCTTGTCTACTAGAAGAACATGATGCTTCTGGTCTTAAATTAGAAGTTACCAGTCATAGAATTCAGTGCTACTGAAGTTGGGATCATTTTACTCTTCAATAGCCTTTTCCCCACTGTATTCTCTTCCCCCTCCTCCTGCCTTTTGAAGAACTTCTGTAGTTTTAGCATCCCAGAATATAGCTTGCTCCTGAGAAGCGCTGGTTTTAGGAAAGGAAGAAACAGGTTGGAAATTTTCACTTTTTTAGCCATTGTCTCAACAGTTTTAATATAAAGAATTAATGACCTGTGATAAAAGGTTGAAAGGGGAGGCTGGGAAATAAAGTGCCACCTCATAGACTGTTTCTGCACCATGTTTTGCATCACCTGCCTGCCAGAGAGGCTTCTGCATACAAGAAGTCCAAAGAACAAAGCAGCTGCAGTCAGACCAAGCCTAGCCTATTTAGCCTAGAACACATGGGTGACAACTAAAGGAAGAGAAAAACAAAACACATTTTCTTTAAATATTGTTTCTCATCACTTCTAGGTCAGGGTCTTCCTACACCAAACAAAATTTAACTAACTTCTTTTTTTCTCCTATGACTTATTTCTTAACTGACTTCAAAGCATGCTAAGGTTGCTATCTTCCCTGAAATAATAGGCTTTACTTTAGTGAAGATCTAAGATATTTACCCTGATTTTTATCAGAAACTACTACATCAAATCCTTTCAGTATTTAAGCTCATCCACCACGTGAAGCCGCCACAGGAGTCTTGTGAGATAAAACTGGAATAAAGGGGTCACAGAATGGGAGGACAGGCTTCTGCAAAGCAATGAAGTATGATTCCATAATACCTAGCTCCTGAATTGAATGCCACAAAATAGCATTGTTTATAGTTACACATTTGCCACAAATTCTCATACTAACTTATTGTAGTACTCTTGCATACAAGGGAAGAGACTGAAAAATTCATTATTTTCCCTTCCTGTAGCAACCCAGCACCCAAGACAGTTAAAAACAGGTACAACCCAGGAGTGCTGGCTACAAAGACAGCTATAAAGCTAAGGAAATCTCATGACCTTATCTACCTTTCTCTCAGTTTTATCTTTGGGAAATAGCTGTTTAGATGAGAGAACTTCATTACTTAAGGACCATGGCAGCATCAACCTGCCTTGGTTTTCAGTATGAGATGGTAGTGTTGAAGCTTACCTGTGCAAAGGGGAACCTCCTCCTTCCACCTCTTACTTTCCGTGTTCTCAGAAAGCGGGGGCAGAATACTTGCTGTCTCCCATTTATGCCCAGGCATACCTACCTGCTGTTTTTAATGGGGACTCAAAAATAGCTACAGCCTATTAAAGCAGGGGGAAACAACCAAAAGAATCCTAACGCTTTTGTCTGTCTGCCTCCCTCCCCTCTTCCAACGTGCTGTTTACAGGTTGAACAGGACATTTTCCTTAACTGTAAGATGAAGGAAATTTCACAGGAGGTTCCCCCTCCATGTTTTGTTTGGGAAGTGTAAGGCATTCACTTCTCTCTCTCCTCTTACTTCCTTTTTTTTTTTTTTTTTTTGTCTTTTTCTGACCCAGGTTGCAGAAGTTGTAACCACACTGTAGTTACAGCAAAAGCCATCAGGGCCCTTTTTTAGCCTGGTGCCTTGAAAACATTGGATATATCTTCATTGTTTTACACATACACAGGCACACACATTGCTTCATTCTGTTTCTGGTTCAAGACTTGACAACTCCCCACATGCACACAGCAAAGGAGACCCAACATCAGTTCCTCCTCTACCCCCAAAAAAGGCACGTGTTTGTTCAATTTCCGTAAAAGACACAGACACAGTATTTCTTTAAAGGCATATTCTATGTTAGCCCACTGGAAGTTATTCTTTGAGCTCAGAGACAGTTAAAACCATGAAATGTGTTTCCTAGCTGCTGTATAAACACGCATTAATGTTCTGTTTAAAAGTGTTTGATTGTGCAGCTTATGCCCTTGCACTGGTGGAACACTGCAGGGAGGTGACTACTCCTGCAACCAACTGCACTCAGCTGAGCAAACTTATTAAAAACAGGAAAGAGCACGCTGAGAGAACATTTCTTCTGACATGATAGAAAACTTTTAAGCCTTAGGAAACACAGCATATTAGTTGTGTAGCTCCAACTATCAAGAGACTAGGAAAGTAAAGCTAGGAAAGTAGAGCAGGAAAAAAAAACAGAACAAGCCCTAACATGACTGAACTATCAGTAAAACCTTTTCCCACTTCCAACATTTTTATTGTAGTCTCTCAGTAAATTTCACTTCTTAACTCTGTCAGTGTTACCTATAGAAAAGCTTTTTTGGTTTTGTTTGTGGGGGGTAGGGGAGTGGGGTCCTGCATTATCCTTGGTCCTGAAGTCAGATATAGGGTTCAAAATCACAGGAACTGGTATTACACTTGAAGACAGGTTGCTGAAAAGATGTGGGACAGGGCCCAGAAACTCTGCAGATTACACACCTACCTCCAGGAAAGAGGGCACAAGTGACCCAGGCACCCGGAATTTCAATCCCTGCCCGAGGTACCCACCTTTTCAGTAAATGAAAGCTCAGCAGGGAAAGGAGATGGTAAAACTTTCACATACGGATGGCTTGCATGATTTAATTGCTGAGAATCTCTGTTCCCCTCAACCATATTTATTTTTTTCTATCTGATCAAGTTTGACACTGGCCATAGCAATTTTATACATACTTGGAGCTGATTCTTGTACATCTTCCTACAGAACATATATTAAAGCAGCACTGCAACTTACTAATTTCATCTCAGACTTTGCACTACTTAAATATTCCCTATGCAAAGGATTTCTGTATGAAGCAAACCTTTAAGGACAACAAAAAAAATCACCACCCAAGTTCAGTAACACACATCAATGCTTAGGTGGCACCTTTTTCATGAATTAAGAGCAGCAATAAACATTATTCTGAAGGATTTGAAACTCAACCAAAATAGTAACTGATAGTGTTCTTAAAATCAGTTGTTACCATGTTTAAAAAGGCCTCTATTTTCAAAAATAAGACTTTCTTCTGACAAAGGTACACAAAGCAGTTCAGTCCTAAGGATATTACATATTCTTAGGAGTCCCACATAATCTGAAACACCTACATCTGATCACCGCTACAATTGATGTTCGCAAGCTTTTCTCTGAAAGCTCCTGAAAAGAAGGAATACCTAACATTCTGCCCCACCCCTCTGCTGGTTCTCTGCTGCTCTTAAGATACTACATTTCTGCTTGCAGTAAGTACTACAGTCCTGCAAACTGTAACTGCTCAATTTATTCTAATAACCAACTATCTTTAACCTTTTAAGACAGACTGCTCTGCCAATACACTATCAGCTGCCCTAGGGGACAGGTGGGGGAGAAAGTGTCACCGAGAGGGTGGTCACACACTGGAACAGGCTCCCCAGTGAAGCAGTCACTGCACCAAGCCTGTCCGAATTTAAGAAGAGATTGGACTGTGCACTTAGTCACACGGTCTAAACTTTTGGGTAGACCTGTGCGGTGCCAGGAGTTGGACTTGATGATCCTATGGGTCCCTTCCAACTCGGGATATTCTATGATTCTATGAAAAGAGTTTAAGTTGATTTTTCAGGCCAACTACATCCTTATCCTGCTCTGTGCTGATAATGACAGCCAGAACAAGAACAAAAATCAATTGTCACAGGAGGAACTTGTTTTTTCCTTCCTTTTGAAACAGGCAACCAACAACTTATTTTCCCACTGAAACAGAGTTACACAAATGGCTGTAAATCAAATTTGAAAACACCTCAAAGTCGATGAAAGCCAGATTCTAGAGGGAGACAACAGGGGTAAAAAAATATCAATACACATGATATTTTAATACAAAATATTAGCTTTTTTTTTTACACAAGTCAGTTTTTTTAAAATATAGAACCTTAAAAAAATGAACAAATTGCTATCCACACACTATAAACACTTCTTTGTGCTCAGTTTGATCAAGTTATCAGAACAATTTAAACACCAGTCCATAAACACTGCCTTGAAGTTTTATGAAAACTATGTCGCACTGTGCACTACCATTATATGTACAGTGTGAAGCGCCTTCTTTCAGTTTTAATACCGTAGTAGAAACTGTTCAGTTATCAGGTTCTTTGTGCAAGGATTTCACATTCTACTCATGCTCATGACAGATTTGCATTACATTTCAGTTGCACTGGTATGAGCAACCACATGTAATTCTGTGAATGTTCACTGTAAGAATGTCCGTACATGTATTGAAATACATAATCTGAAGGTACAAGTTCTTCAGCTAGATAAAAGAAAATTTGTTATTGTTAGTTGAGGGGAAAGACTAGCCTGATTAGCCAGAATTTAACAATTACTAAGCACTGAAATGAATTTTGATTTCTCAAAGTTGAATAAAAGTAATTAACTATCGTATTTTCATAGAGATGAACTATATAGCAGGTACATCTCAGGAATATTTATAATTGCCCATTTTTTTGAACCCACAGAACAGAAAAAAATTCCCTCTAAGTTGGAGGTCTTAAAAGGTCTTGTTTTAATAGTAAATCATCCACAAGTTGCAGGCTGTTAGCCAAGTAGATTTAGGATGATTTACTTGCATTACAGCAATTTACACAATTGAACTTTATGCATACAGTACAAAACTATGAACAAAAAGGTGAAGCAAACTTTTTTTATTTATATTCAGGTAAAAACATTAACCTGATGAAGTAAATTATTGCAGATTTGAGAAATCAGCACATAAAACAGTTGGACAGAGCATTGCTTACAGGTGCTTTATCTGTGTCAAAAGACAAAGGCTGAACTGTTTGTTCCAAGCTAGCGCTGAGGGGAGAAAAAAACTACAAAAGTAACCAGGAACTTAGATCAAGAACAAGAAAATTGTTTACTCAAACAGGGAATGAAACAGCTAATTTGTCTTTTAAAAAACTTTACATCAATTCGAAATGCTCTGGCCTTACCACAATACACACTGGCCAGCCCAAGCTGTTGGACTTCAACTACATGAAATTCTTCCTAGCCTCTAGTAAGAGGCTTCTGCTGCCTGAATCACTGTGTAAACAGCTCCAGAGCGCAGACTGGTAAAGACTGTCACCAGTATATCCTACCACTACAGTAAAACTATGCTATAAGAAAGGTTCTACCTAGTTACAAAGGCTGAATTATATTGACAATATATATTTGATTTCAGTAAAATTTAAATTATCTTAAATCAGAGAAAGAGGCATGGAGCAGTTAAATGCTCATGCTAACCAAAACATAACAATTGTTGAATGTTGCACACAAAAAGAACCAAGTGAATTGCACATCAGACAATACATGAGGGTGGGTAAAATTAGAGGCAGGTGAGGGTACACAGAACTAGTCTACTAAACTAGATTTGTCAAATACATGGTGTATTTTAATTTCTGTACTTATGTACAAAAGTTGTCTTTGGAGGAAAAACTTCAGACTTCAGCTAGATGGATACACACAGCCCAGTATTAAACTGCACAGCGACATTTATTGTTCCAGCCTGGAAAAACATCCCTTTTTAAATTTCACACAGCAAAGCAAGTTAAAAACTTCACTCATCAAATAAATGATAATTTAAACAAGAACTTGCTAAAGAAACCTTGTCACAACAACTTTTTAGGGCCTGATCACTTTAAGTCCAAAGGGGCCTTTAATGAATATCAACCAAGTGTCTTTTGTTTATAATCTGCAAGCCGTTTTTCTACAACAAGAAGGCGTAACACGTTTCCTTGACTCAGGTGATATATTTAGAAAAGAATCATGAGTTTCTCTTTTGCTGTAACAGGCAGACATTGCATTTTTCATTGTGATCAGGAAAGATGGAATGACTGCTGCCCTTCTCTTGCAGCTATTAAGAGTTTTTCACGCATTATCTCAATGGTTGAATAGTCTGGCAATTTGAGATAGTTCACACAAGTCATTACTGAGGGCAAGAAGTCATCTGGATTCTCTGTAGACTCAAATGTCTTGCGTACAATTGTCAATGGAGGATTCAAACTTCGAAAGCCTATTGAGAAGAGAAGAGATTCAGAACAGCAACAGCAGGCAGACATCTCCAAACACCAGCTCTCAATCTATGTTTTTCAAAGTTTAGTATACGGCTTTACAAGGCCAAAGAACAAGCCAAAATCTTTTCTGTAGATTAGCTTTCCAATATTAATAAAAGAAATAAACTAGACCCCTCTATTTTTAGTTGTGTTCTTTATGTGGGGGAAAAAGACACAAACTGTTCCAAGCATATGTTTTAAGTTTGTTATTCATACACATTTTCTATCATTCTCCAAATTTGACTGCTGTACCAACCACATGTTCTCTAGCTAAGGTTTTTATACCCCTAACCCTCAATCCTATCTGCACTCTCTGCCCAAAAGAGATTAAAAAAATAAACATTTCTTAAAGCAACTTGTCCTTATGTCAATTCTTCCTTTATCTAGGAGAAATAGAGAATTTAAGTAATGTTCAGACAAGAGTATGGCAAGAGATGTATTTTCTAACGATCCCTAGCAAACACAGCAAATTCCTCAGCCTCCCCCCCCCCCCCCCCCAAAAAAAAACTGACACTCAAAAGGCGAGGAATAATGGTACGAACTACAAGAATTTAAGTTTTGCTTAGAAGTCCTGAATATTTTGAACTTTGCCCTCCGGTAGGTTATCTGGTAACATGAATTAAACTAGGAGAGAGTCCTTCACATGCAAATATCATGAGATCAACACAAAGTTCATAATATAATTCTACCTTAAGTCTACCACGACACTCCTAAAACTAGAAATAGCAAACATACGAAGTTGTAAAATAAACAAGTTTATTTTTTCCCCCTTTACTGAAGTAAATCCACCTATTCTGAAATACATCAGTAAATCTTGATTTCACATATAGCAATATGCACAAAACAAAACCTACCTCCTACAGGCAGTCTGGGGCTACCCGTCACAAACTGAAGAAACAGTCTTTGCTGCTCACTATCAAAACTACTGAGAATTTCAAAGAGATACTTCACTGCTCGACTAAGAGGGGAAAAAGAGAGAGAACTTTAAATTTGTTTGTACTTAAAATAATTGCAGAGTCATCTTCAGTGCAATGTATCTTCAAATACATAATTCCCACATCTTGAACACATAAAGGTTATTTGGATGCGCATGTTCTATTGCCAATACTTTTTTTTTTAAATAAAAAAGAGACCAGCACCATATTACCTGTCATGTGTATAACCGTGATCTGGCCTGCAACATTCCATTAATGTCTTTGCATCCCAGGTGTCAGTTTTGCTGCCACACAAGAGCTGCTCCAACTATAAAAATAAAGAGAGGAATTTTTCCCTTTTAGAACACAATGCAGTGTGAGTACTGTCTGTTTTGATTACTACTATAATAGCAATAGTATTCTATTCTACTTTTTGGAATACCTTGCTGCAAAATGACCTTAGTCACACCAAACAGCCTCCCTCCCCACCCTGCTTTTTGAATGCAATAGCTTCAGCCAAATGACAGCCTCATTCGCTCAACCCGCCTTCGCGCTCAATCCACTCGTACATGAGATGTGACATGTATCTCTTAGAAAAGTGATGCCGCTGTAATAAGTAATTTACACTGGGGGACTAAAAATGCCTTAAATATTTTAAAATACAATTTTTACAGTTATAAAGAAATGTTAATTTTTTTTACTATTTTAAAGACAACTAGGGAAACAGAAAGACTAGATTATTTACACTTGCTTTTTAGAAATCTGCTCTCTTCTTTGAAAGAAAAAAATGTAATTATTATCAGAGGTATATCTGTCAGATGGTAGTTTTTGGTTCTTACTTCAACTTATCTTGCTTGTTCTTTCTACGCACATGGGCAAGCAGAGTTGATATGCTACAGCCAAAGCATTAAAAGCTTTTAGAGATGTCCTTCCAGGATAGACGAGGAGTTGTAAAACCCAGATCTCAGTGAAAATAGTTTCTCTTTGTGAACAAAAGAATTCTACAAGTTCTATATAATCACTTACAGAGGATTTATGAAGAGGATCAAATGGCTCGATAGACAGACTATCAGCAACAGAACTCTACATCCCACACGTATATCCTATTAAGGACAAGGTATCTTATCTGGTACAACTCCTATTGCTCAATTTTGATCAACTATATTTGTAGATTAGCAACAGACTGGTGTCAGCATTTTGAAATTTCCAAAGAGAAACATGCATTAAACCATGACAAACAGTGACAGCACAGAATCCCATCCACATCCTATGAAAAGGAAAAGGTTAAGTAAGGCACTTGAACTACAAGAATTGGCTTTTTTAGTAGCCTTTAATTTGTTAGAGAAAAAAAATGGTGGTGTTCTCTGCAAGTAGTACCAAGAGAAAGTCATGAAAGAATCAACACTAGCAGTTGCAGATCTAAGCTTTAAGAAACTCTTACACTGCAAAGCATCGAGAACAAAAGGTTTATGTGGTTTATGTGAAGATTTATGTGAAGACTTCACTAACATTTTCAAAGCATGTAACATTTCTTCATGAAGTCAAAGGTATAAGTTCATGAAGGTTTATGAAGGCAAATCCTCGAAAATATAGTCTTCAAATAAACTCCCTAAAGGCATAGTATTAAAATGTTCTCTTTTCTACTCTGGACAACAATAGTTGTGTCTCAGTTCAGTCCACTTGAGAGTAAGAATTTTAAGAGTTAATGTGGTAGGTGTGAAAACAAGGCATCAAGATCAACTATCCTGTTCTTTACTTCCTGTTACTGTCTAAAATATTAAAAAAAATCTGCTTTGTTATTAATAGAACATTAAGGTATCATCCACGTCCTTACCTCTAGCTATTAAGAGGTACTACAATACAAGGAATTAGTTTCCATGACAGTATGGAGCCTGTATACACAAACAGAAGCCCTTCTCTGAGAAAAGCTGGATCCACTCATCTTTAAAGAAAACTGTTCATAATAAAACCAGCAAATGACTATTGAACACAAATCTCAAACATTTAAATTTGTGATTTAAAAGACACCAAGTTTTACCACTGTGCAGCAGATGCGTAATGTCAGACAGCATGTGTTAGGACTGCACATCATTCAGTGCATACCTCGGTTCAGAGTGTTCCTGGTTATTTAGTCATAAGGTTATAAAAGCATCATTTAAGAACTCATATACCAACCTCCTCAGGATAGAAGTACTGAAGATGACTGAGGGGGAAGACCGATTCAAACCCATCTCTGAAAGAGTCAAACTGTCTGGCAACACCTTCATTTAGTGCCCAGAATATCACCAACTGCAAAGGTGGGAGGAAAAATTTCATTTAAATAAAGGAAAAGTATAATGATCAAAATTGCACAAAAACACTACAACTACAGAAAAAAAACAACTCCATATAAGCCTAGCCATATGCTCACTATAGTTTCAGCAAAGTTAGAGCGTTAATTCATGGAGCTGTTCAACAGCATTGCCTCATTCTGCCTTAATTTATAAGCTTGTACTGCTGCACATGTGCAAGTGCAGTGCAACACAGCTGCAACGAATCTCATGTGGTCTGTCACTGCAGATTATCAGAAGTCATATGAGTTCAAACAACCCTCACAGAATATCCTAAGCATGCAACTCAGACTAATTTAAACAACTTCACTGATTTTAGTTTTGATAAAACAAAGCTAGCACATGGAAATCAGAATAGCTGGTTAAAATGATTCTATTCAACATAATATTGCAAAAACAAATCTAAACCTACTTCAAAGTTTCAGCTATTTTTACAAGGCTAACAGTCTTCGTACAATTATCTCCTTAAATTGACAATGATACTTATAGGATTTCTGTTTCAATACTGCATTAGTTTCTCCTCTAAAGAAGAAATATATAGGTTCCTTTTCTAATATAGAGGTAGAGGAAATAACTCTTTGTTATATTAAGTGTCTTAATCCTATAGAAATGAGGGGAGCCGGGGGGGGGGGGGGGGGGGCTACCTTGATTTTAAGTCATTTTAAGAATCATAAGGCAAAAGACAGTAAGACAAATAGGGTAAATTTGGGGGGGGGTGAGTTTTTGTTTGTTTTGGTATCTGCAGTTGCTCCCTCAGTATTAAACAGACCTTCCAAAGAAAACAGCACATACTTAAACAACAATCCTGGTCACCTGGGCAAGAGTAGAGGGGAGCAGGGAAGATGTGACAAACGAAACTAGATTTCTCTTCCACTACCTGCATTAAGTACTAACAACCACTAGGTTCAAAAATATTTTATACATGACAGATTGCATGCGAAACTCAGACTCTTTTGTCAGTTAGTGCTACTGACTATCACACTAGCACCTTGGATATCCTCAGCTGTAGCAGGAAGTGAAGACTGGTTGTAAAGGAGGATGTCAACACACAGCTAATTTTTAAGTGTATTAAAAGCTCTGACCTGGGAAAAGCTTTGGAAGGCCTCTAATGATGCACCTGAATATGATCAGAAAAATCTTATTGATACTGCTGGACTGAAGCACATAATTAACTCTGTCACAATATTTAAAAGTTAAGTCTTGTGGGAAGGTAGAATGACAACTGCAGGAGAGGGAGAGAGATGCATAACAGGGAAGGTTATTCCAGCTTTATGAACTACCCTCAATTGTATTCCAAATCAGATTTTAACAAAAATGACAGTGTCCAATAGCAGTGCAATTGATGCACAGGAAGCTATGCAGAATACCTGATAAATATACTGTTTCTAAATAGCAATTCATCATAATTTTGATACAGATACCAATGTTTTCTCTGATTTTTTTTTTTTAATTTACCATCAAGTCTGTACCGCTAATTAACACCATCTAGTTCAAACTCTCCTTTAAGGCCTGAATAAAAAGACAGGAATAGAAAAGCTATACAGACGTCCTTTTAAAGAAAATAGTCCCAAAAGCTGTTTGCAAAAAGCAAAAAGCAAAGTTTATGTAATGTTCTACTTTTCATTTTAAATGTCAGATGCCTGCGATAGGACAACTACAGGACATCTGAGATGCCCGTAAGACTCTCACCATATCAGACACCTGATAAAAGCCGCCTATAGGGAAAAACTGACTGCAAAGTGTATGCAAGTCAGACTTGAAAGTAACCTTTGCTAAGCTTTCCTCAGTAAATCAGAAACACAAATGCTGTTTCTGACAAAACCTGCTAACAGTTTTATATCCAAATGTGTTTAATCCTTTAAGCTCTTCCTGACTACCACAACACACTTTGAACAAAAGGTGATGAGAACTGGCTATGTGTAACAGGTTGAATGTGGAAAATGAACTGGAATTATTCATTATTCAGCTGTGAAAACTATGGAATAACTTCAAAGTTTTTAATTGATATCCAACAGCTTATATGGCCCTTATCAAAACACTTCTAACCATACCATCATATATACAATTTTATTATTCTTTGAAACTGTACTTGAAAAAAATCTCAGTCCTCAGAGTAAAACTGGCAGCAGACTAACCACCAGGCAGAAAGTGTCTTATTTACCAATTGGAATAATGTGTTTTCATCATGCAGTCCATTATTCCTATCCCCATTCTGCTCATGCCTTCATGTGATAGTACTGAACTCTTCCCTCCTGTCCCCCCTCTCTTTACCGTGCTGTTTTTAAACCTAAACCATTCAACTCTATTTTTAGTTTTTCTCGGTTATGTCCCTTCTAACATAGGAATAGATTAAGATGAAGGTATATGGTCAACTTATTATGGCACTGTAGTGTTCTGTTCCATCCATACTTATTTTTTATTTTTAACACTATTGCTTTAATTTCTATTTGCAACTAAGGTGGTATTTTCTTAAGTCTGTCTCCAAGAATTTTCATTATTACTGTAAAGGTTCAAAGCCCACTCAAGTGTGATAGTGGGTTCACTACCATACAGAAGCGTGAGAACTTGTTAAAAGATTCTGAAAGCCCACAACTCAAATTAACCCAATTACTACATTATTTTTAATCCAAAAAGGCACACTTCTAAGTATCCCTTATACATAAGCCAAACTTTTTTGTACTACAGAATTTACAATTAAGTTGAACTGATTCAAAGAGTTTGTGGGTTGTTTTTTTCCTCCCCTTTATTGTAATAAGCTAGTACAGAGGCAGTCAGTAGGAAATTCATCACTGTTCCCAGTTCATGAGAATGAACTGAAACATACAACGAAATGAAGTGCTTTGGATTAAGGTGAGGAACAGTTAAGAAATATAGTCCTAGCTTTGCTTGTTACATACTCTGAGGTATTCCTCTAAATTATGGATGGTGACTGGCGTGTCTTTTCCCCCTTTTTTCAGCTCTATATTAGGAAACCCAGGAAGTGTGAAGTCCAGCCCTAGATCTTCCACTGAGCAGCCATTCATAGTCAGAGCCTCCAATGCATACTGTAGACTTTCTTTGGTCTAAAAAAGTTGCAAACAAAAACCAGTGAGAATAATTCATTAACATCAACTTATCCAGAAAGTTATGACTTCTAAAACAATTTTGACAAACATTTCCAGAAGAGTATTATTGTTAATACTGTTACAGTACTCCTTGCTTTCCTCTGTATTTTTCATATGTAACAGTAAGCCAAGACAAACCAAATAAACCATCTCAAAGTATAAGCCTGAAAGATCCTAACAGTAGGATTTTCTCTAGCAATTCTGGAATTACTTTAACTTCACACATAATTATTTAGAAAATACTGTTGCAAGAGAATGAGATGTGTAATACGATAGAGTTCTTAGGCTGTTTTTTCCTTACAATAGTGAATAGCATTCATACTTGGCAGGCATACTGACATTTTTCAGCTTTCATCCATCAGGTTTCAGGTTTCTCACACTCTTGCTGAGAATTTAAAAGTAGTGATCAAGGAGAAAGTGATACAGTGAGATGAAGAGGAACAAAGGCCCACAAGCTTGCAATACCTTCACTAGTAACAAAGCAGATGCATTAAGAACAGAAATCAGGTTATTACCACCTGAATTGATTGACAATGGATGCTAGAAAAGGGTATGCATGCCACAAGTATTTTTATCACCACTCTGTAACGGTGTTATTTATAGCACCTCGTGAAAAAAAAATTAGGATTCCTCTGCATCTGTAAAAACTTGTTCAGACATGAAGTCAATTTATACCATTTCTACGTATAGCTTTTTCAGTGGGAAAACACAGACCCAAAAGGCACTTTTCAAGAAAGCCTGAAAGATTGATCAAACCTATAAACCCAAGCCTTTTTGAATGTTCAGAAAAAAAGAATTAAGGATAGAGTTTTTCCCCGATACTAAAATTGGTAATCTTTTCAAAAATGAACCAAAAGGAGAAGCTCCCTCATACATGCATCTCAATCCTAGCCATTTCTTGCCCATGTTTAATCACACACAAGAATTCTGTAATCAATTTCTAGTGTTAGAACAGATTTCCTAGAACAAATTTATCATCAAGTCTACAGAAAAGACCATTATAATTACTAGCCACTGAATCAGTAACATTAAAACTGCTCCTTTTATTAAAAACATTATCAGTGCTACCCCAGTATTAAGCACTATCATACATTCTCAGTTATGGCTACTTCAAAATCCAAACACACATAGGGATGCACTCCTTCTTCCTTAGGTTTACTTTCCCACCTGCGTTTTGTCCTGTTCAAGTCTTTTCTTTTGTCTTACAATATCTTCAAGGTGATATATTGATTTGGCTACTACTGGATCAATACTGAACAAGTCATGTGATGTCAAGGAAGTTTCCTGCCGTAACATCCACTTATAAAAAGGAAGTCCAAGAGGAAGGTCCACCTATGAATCAAAAAATGTATTGCGGAACTGTTAAGTCTTTCTAAACTATTGTCTTGCAAAATTTTTATCTCTTGCCTAGATCTAGAATAATATTTACTAATTCATAGGTCTCCCACATACCAAAACACGAAGTGTTTTCAGTTGAGGTATTTACAGTTGAGCAAATACAGATGACTGGCTAAAGCATATGTATTAGAACATCCAGCAAGTTATCAGCTGGTATAATAATTATCCTAGAATGATCTTGAAAAAAGATTGAAGAGAGCAACACAATACAGACATTTGCTTTTCCTTTTTTCATAGTCTTAAGAGTTACTGTAAAGATCTTCAACATATTCTATCCTTTCCCCTTTCCAGAAAAGCTCAACTGCATTCTTGACCCAAACTGCTAGAGATGAAAAATCGCAGAATAGCCTAAGTTGGAAGGGACCCACAAGATCAGCAAAATAGTTCCATGGAATTCTTAATGATACTTTTTCCCCCTCAACAATTGGGAGCTAGAATTCTTATCTAACCCTTTAGAATCATGTTTTCTGTTTTAAGCTCACCAGTCTAAAATCCATGATTGCCTTTGCCATTAGTTTTCCCAAAAAGCGGAACTTCATTTTAACTTTTGCAATGTGAGCTGGCTTGGCAGTTCTACCAAAAGGAAGTGCAAAAAGGCCTTGAAGATTATGAATATACTTGGTACCTTCCTGGCTTCCTGTTGAGAAAGAGTGATGGAATAAAAGTTCAACATATACATTGCTAGTTTCATTCTGGACAAGTTTCAGAAAACCTATCAGGTAATTATCAACTTAGAATTTCTTGTAAGATTATAAAAGAAAATATCCATAGACTTAGAATCAATTCAATATTAAAACAACACTGGTAATTCAGGTAGTAAAACATTTACCTTTTGGATTGGCTAAAGTTACTTCTTCTCCCCTCCAAAGGCCTAAATCCGCTCGCTGTAGTTCCTGAGATACAAGTGCATAGAACTCTAGTGTAGGGCCTAGGCCTGTGCCAACCTTCAGACGGGAAAAGCAGGGTGCAGGGAAGGGAGAGGAGCGGGGAGAGGGGAGAAAAATAAGTAAGTAAACAAGAGTCTATTCACTTTGAATATCTAAACCCCTACTTACACTGAGAAAATATAGTATGTGATAGGTTATAAGACAAACTGCACTGCGAAAAGCCTCTAGACAGCATAGCTATGCCAACATTACAATACAATTGAAGCAGTTTAGGAAGACCACATATCAGAGCGAAAAGTAATGGAATAAAAATATCAACCACCTAATGATCATATTATAGAAATGCAGCTGTTCCCCAGAGTTAGAAAAGATATACTAAATCTCATCAGTCCTATTCTGAAGAGTATAACAAATCTAAGTTTCTCCTAGCAACTAAAAATCATAGCCAAGTGAAGGAGGGATAATTAACAGAATTTTGTAGCACCAGCAATGGTAAGGACCAAGAGCGTGACCAAGTCATTCTAAGAAAGTTGTAGCTTTTTGTATTAATCTTCATTAAAAAGGGGTTAAATTAGACTGCATTGACATTACTTACTTCATTCTCATACTGGATTTCCAACATGGCTCTTGAACTGCCTAGATCCTGCATCACAGATTCTGCCTGTTTCAACAGCTCATCTCTGTTCACAGTGCGCTACACATTAGAGAAGTTTTAAGTAGTGAAATTACGTCTGTAAGTCCCAGTTCCCAAGGCAGTTACAACAGGAAAAAAAATAGTTATGCAAGTTTTTCCACCCCATGCTAGTTAGTTCCACAGTTCAACAATTTCTAAGTTAATACTTTGATAAAATAATTATCTCCTAAATAAAAACTGACTAGGAATAAAGCATTCCATTAAAAATGAAAACTAGCACCTTACAGTTGTATTTATATATATATATACACACACACATATAACTTAACAGGTACTACTCCTACTAAGAATCTGGCAGCAGGACTGTAACATAACAGAAGTGCTGTAGTGTGCTATTACATACCTCAAAGTAATGTGTTAGAACCAGACTACAGATGCCCAAGTCCAAAAACTTAAGGCAATAATATTCTGTTCTGCCCTCTCGGATTCTCTAGTAGGGGAAGTGGAAGGCTTCTAAGAGAACACCACTAGGATTCCTACGTGGTGGAAGCTATGTTCTAGTTGGCTAGTTTCTCACTTCTTTTCTTCCAGAGGTATTCAAAACCATGCAGATCTAAAACTAAGATCTGCTGTATAGTAAGGATAACATCTCTCCAGACTCAAGGCAGACACCAAGACTCTCTCCATTAAAAGTAGTCATGGCTTCATTTCATCATGTTGTGACAATATTCTCCCAGAATAGAAGGATAATGTTTCCATTTATTCAAGTAACGCTGCCTCTACATCCTATAGGCTGAATTATTTCAGAGTTCTACCTGAAGCAAATCAGGGGTTTACAGACAAACCTACAGAAATGTCACTAACATAACCTAAAATTTGACATTCAGTCTTAGTGTCTAGTTTCAGAAACCGTGAAGATTCCAATTCCAAATTAGGCTGGATCTGGAAAAGCAGTGTAGAGTATACTGTAGCACCTTCTGCCATCTAATGGCAGATACCTAGAAGACATTGTGCTTTCTACACTGGGACTTGGAAACCAATGAAAACAAGCCTCCCCTTTACCTGTATACTACCAAAAGTTGATATCTTAAACTTCTCACAATGATATTCTTAAAAACAATAGCAAAATTAACAAGTCACTCATTCCATTTTTAAACAATATATACCTACTTTTTTCCTGTCCAGTCGTGGTGCCACTCTGCTATCCTGAGAATCTGACTGATTGATTTCTGGATTAGTATCCAGTAGTCTTTGCATGGCTCGATCACGATCAAAAGCAGTTACATAAAACAGCATTTGCCGGGTATCAAATGGAAAGAAAAATGGGCTGTAAAGAGCATTGGATTTGTTAGCTGAGATTTGACTAGCATCTATGGCTACAGTTTAAAACACAAACTTGGTAGCCTTGAAACTAGTGCTTTATTAAACACACTGGTAAAAGCAACCTCCAAAGGAAACCCCCAGGACATGAATTAGCTCTGGGGAATGCATGACAATGCTTATAACCAAAATAGAAATGGGAAGTTAAAAAGGAATCACACAAATCCAAGAAAATTCTAAACTCTTCCAGGAGATACCAACTCCAGTACTGCATCAGAAATTAAGTATTTCTTTACTTGTTCAAGTCTGTTTTGCAGTTAGGAAATCCAATTCAGACAAAAGATCTTAAGATAGCTCAAGCCCCTGTATTTAGAGGAGGAAAAAAGGAACCTACCTAGAAAACAGCACAAGCACTCTACCTTTCATCATTTTTGGAAACGCTTTAAACGATCTGTGAAAGACTACCAATTAGAGAAGCTTCCTATTTATCAGTTCTACTATTCTTGAAGACACGTGCATGTTAAAAGTGTAGTCCTCCACTGACATCACAACTGGAAAGATTGTTTTATGGAGTAAACGCTACAGATGTTTGTATAAGAACATACACTGATAATCACTAAATTTCTCCATAAAAATTCCAGACAAATAATTAAATTGAAGCACTGAAAATTAAAAGGCTAAATAGTCTCTCTAGGGTGTGAACTTCCAATGTGGCTTCAATTAACATGCTTGAAAAAAAAGCATGAATGTCAATCCTGACTTCTCATTCTTTCAAGCGCAAGAGTCTTAGAGCTTATAACCTATCAACGTGATAGAGATCTATATTTTATCAATTATTTTAAAAAATATTTCCTTTAATACCATATCAAATATGCTAAGATAAATGCAATGAAATAATAAGTCATCACACAGTTTAACGGAAGAATAAATGGTACAGAGAACCACATTTGTTTCAATCAGAAAACTTTAAACTGCTCAGAAATTCCCTTAAGAAGTTGTCCAAACTTCGCAGCTAGTCTAACCATCCACACTTGGTTTAAATTACGCAGCAGAGGTGTATCATCCAAGCCTCACTATGCAACTTAGTAAGACTTGTTACTACACTTTATTCTCACCCAGCGCTTTCAGAAGTGAAACATATGCTGCACCTGGGCTACTCAGCCAAGAGGCCTACTGAACTCAAATAAGAAATACTACACAATAAGTCATTCATACCATGTTTTTCCAAGTTCTGTCAGCCAGGTTGGTATGTTTCCTGTCATAATTACCAAAGGATCCTGAAGCTGCCTGTTTGCTTTTGCTGTCAGTTTACTGTTGATAAATTCTGATGTTGGAATAATCTCCTTGCAGATTGCGTTCTGTGATGTTAATGAACAAGATTTTTTTAGTTAAAGAAACATCGGGAAAAAAGTCTTTACAGTATTTTAATGCTTTCAATTTGCTTATCATCACAGGAAAAAAGTTTCACTGTTACTTTAGCAGTGAATAGAATCTGACTCAAAAGACAGAGTGAGTAGATTTCTACTATACATTTTCTTTCCTGGATTAATGATGTTTTTTTGAACTTGAAGAAAGTAACATGCTAAAGCATACATGACTGACCGTATGAGTTTATAGTCATCAGAAGTTAGATAAATAGGTATGGGGAAGAAGACAGTATTTACGTTATTCTTTTTTCTGGTTGGTTGATTGCGGGGCATGGTGTAGGATACAGACCAAACAGAGGGAAAAGGCTATTTTATGGTGTTTCTTGACAGCTGTTTCTATCAAGTATGAAAGTGATTTTAAAAGTACTATACTCACATCATACAAATAATACCAGTATCGACTGATAGCGTGTAAAACTCTCAAAAGAAGAATAACATCTAATGAAGGATCTTCGAACGTTATGTTTTCAGGTGGAGAAGATATAAGGTAAACTTCTAAAGGATTTAATACCGAAGGGCATACACCATCTAGCATGAAAAAAGAAAAACTGTTATCAACACTTATCAATTAGAAGCCCTCCCAAGATTTACATTAGAAACCTAGGTAGTATTGTCATTTACAGGGTATTCACTCAACCCAAACAACTTCATTAGACAATTCAGTTAGTACTACATGTTTAGTTTTAACATCAACATTAATGTGTGCTTTCTAAGAAGCTTCTTGTACTACGTATGCTTTAAAATGTGTCTCACTCTTCCGTATTCTTTCAGTAATTTCACAAATTAACATACTACCACAGCAACACACTCACCGTGCCACAGTTCATCATGCTTTTTAGAATTTCTAGGTGAGGTTTTCGTTGGAGCAGTTTGCGCTCTTCCTCTTTTACCACCAACGCAGTCCTTGTTACCATCTTCATCCTCTCGCACAGGTTTGTACCTATAAAGTAATTCAAAATTAGTACTGCATAAACACGTTTTTAACTTACGTGAAAAGAAAACAAGTTATAGAACTGTTAGGTTGACTACCATAAATTTACTTCAATGCAAGTTAAAGCAGAAATAAAAACTTCACAGTTCTTCAGTTATATTCAATTTCTCTTTATTTATACATCTCTCTCAAACTGGAGAAGCTGTCCCTTGATTTCTCTAGCCAACTTACCAAATGGTATGTGTTTTTGTCCAAATCCCAGCTCTTCCTAACGGGTTGCTTTCATCATCCGTAGACTCCCTCTCCTCCTCAGCTTGCAAACTGTACTGCCTAACTGCTTGATACACAGTCATATTATATGGCAGCAAGTGATCTCCAATGTAAAATTGCAGTCTATGTCTCACATTCCCTGAATTTAAGAATTGAGCAGCCTGAACAAAACAAAAAACAGAAAGCCACACAAGTTAGGAAACTTGTTGCTGACTTTCCTTTAAGCTTCTTCTTATACCATCCCCTCCCCTTACCCACAAAGGGAAACCTTACCAAAGATTCATCTATTTCTTCATCTGACCCATCATCATCACTATCTTCATCATCTTCTCTAACTCTTCCATAACCTGAGAAAAAGGAAAAAGACATACTTATTTGCTTTTACACGAAATGTAGCAATGCTTTTGTGCTCCTTTATAAACTCCACTTTTCAAAAACACTTCCAAAGCACATAAAATCAAAAATGTAAGGTTCATACATTTTAGAACAAATTTCAGTATCAATATTTGCAAACTCCCCACATTATAATCAAGTTGACTATCAGATTAGCTGTACTACTGTTATTATTTAGATGGAATTGTTTACAAACAGGAAAAGTTTGTCCCAAAGAGAGGCAGCTTTATTTTCAGCCTTACTCTACCCCCACTGTGAATTAGATACATTTATAAGTACCTCACATTTGTCTTCAGTATAATCCTCAGAAGCTTTTACAGACTCTATCTTAAGCAGCAAAATACACACAATGACCATATAAGACAAATACCTCTAACTACAAGGTATCTTTCAATGGCTTGTACCAAAGCCAGAGGATCAATCTTCACAGGTCCACCCTTCCACTGTTTCACATTTGCACAGTCCGGATGTCTTTGCAGCTGGCATTTTAATTGATGTGTATTGAAGAACTTTAAAGCTTGTGATCCTCTGTTAAGAGAAAAACTCAAAATAATTTGTGAAAAAAGTTGCTACACAAAGAATCTAATAACCATAATTGCATTAAAATAGGCTTATACATGCATTTAAGAATTCACTTGTGTTCATTCACAGAGTATAATTTCTCATCCTATTTCTTTAAAAACAAGCTATTAAGAGTCAGATAAACAGATCAAGGATTTTATTCTACAAGAACTCCAGAATCTAAGTTGGACAAAGTTTTATTTCAACAGAAGCCACATGGTTTAAGAGAAAGTCCCGTCTGAGGTCCGATTATAATATGGCCTATACCACCCATCTGTGAGGTATGAAGTTCTTCAGTGGTCAGCTGATGCCACAGAAGAGTTAGAGCTGTGTTTACCTGCAGTACTATGAGAATAGGAATTGAGAATGGAAAACGCAAATCTCTCATGTTTTTTAATGACCTAAAGGGACAAACCAAGAGCTTCTGTTTTTTCTTGCCAAATATAGTTTATATGCGTGTTGCAAGCTATCAATACTCAAGCTAATAGTTCTTAATCAAACCTCTTAATCTTGTGCTGCTTCTATTTCCAGGTACCAGTGAAAGACTACCAAATCTTAATGCCTCAAAATCTTAATTGACGTAATCTACAGTAAGACTAGCAGTCAAACAATGCTGCAGTAGTCTGACTGTCCATGTTTAGTATTCTAACAAAAGTAGCAGAATTTTTCTTTTATGACTAGCTTTTATGACAACTTTTGTCATTATCCCTTTTCATAAAAGTAGTGCATATTAAAAAGGATTAAGATTACAGAGCATATACTATTTGAAAAAGCTAACATCAAGAACAGTAATTCCTTCAAGTATTAGAAAACCATATATTGCATTCATCCCCAATAATTTTTATTTATTTAAGTCTCACTAAACAAGTACTGAACTTCAGTGTACGTTATGCTACAGTGTGAGGCTCTAACACACCTATTATAATGGATGTTCTATCACAACTGTTGATAAAATGTCCACACTGTCTTACTACTTGAAAAAGTTTATGGCATTTCAGACTTTAAAAGGGGAGGAGTGTGGAAAATATACATACACTCTGAAAACTATTCTTTAGTTTCTGAGTAGTCCAAAGAATATCCATATAATTAAACTGAGCCTTCAGGTAGCACCAAAAATACTTCCAGAACTTGCATGCAACCTGTATTGTAATAGACTTTCTAGCTGCTATACACTGAATGAAAAATAGTGTTGATTTACTACAGAAAAGTACAGACAAACTGCAGAAATAGGTTTTCAGTAGTTCAAGTTTGTTACTTAGAACACAAATATTTAATAGGATTCTAAATTTAATCTATATTAAGACACAGGACATGTCTACAGTTATTTTAAACTATGGCAGCCAACTGTTATCACTCAATCTATCATCATCCAAGAGAACAGAACCTGTCCAAATAACAAAGTTGAGCACTGTAACACAAACTTGCAGCAGTTCATCACATTACTAAAAAGTATCAGAGTTACCAACAAAGATTATTTCTTTCCAGTGTTGGTTACATGGGGACAAGGAAGACATTTGAATTTTTAAAGTTTAAGTTCAGTGACTGCATCCAACCCCAGTCTAAGGGGGAAGTAGTTTCAAGACAGTAACCAAAGATCTGTTTAAATATTCAACCCCTCTCTGAATAAAAAGAGGCAACTGTGTAACTGCTTTTGTCTTTAAGAGGGTCAGAATTCTCCATTACCTTGTGGAACTTTTAATGTTGAATCAAGGCTTGGCAAACAAAAGCTTCCAACGAAACTGTTACCTGAGCATTAATCCTTACCTGCTCCCTGTTCCATTTCCACTGGGGAAGTCATGTACTTTGACCGGAAACTGTTCCATCTGACTGAGGCAATTGTTCATTTTATGGACTAATGCCAACAAAGGTGCATTTTCTAATGGCTCTAGTCTTCCAAGGGGCTCTTCCCCGGGAAGCTGAAACACATTCAAACGTTTTGGTTATGTGCTTGAATTAATGCACCTTCGATAACTTTCAACACACAGTGCACAAAAAGGTTAAAACTCAGTGCTCTCACTTCAAGTGCCAGCAATATCAGAACAACTAGACTACATAACACATGTATGAGACTTGTTTCAAGAATGCACTTCTCACTTAGTTTAGATTTAATAGCCCTACAGATTTTAAGCATTAATCCTTAACCAGGAGCAGTAAGCTTCACTGAAACAGGGTATTCTAAAGATTTTTGTTCTGTAAAGACACAGAATCACGTATAAGTTGTAGTGTTATATATCTTAGTCATAAAGAAAGCATTCCTTGTAGCACCTTAGAGTTAAGGTCATTGCTGAACCTCAGGTAGTCACATGTGTACAACTTAGGAGAAAGCAAGCTAAGAATGCCCAAACAATAAAACTTACTGGAGAGGAAAAAAATACATGAAGAAATCTTTTCAATCTGATATCCCTGCTTACAGCATCTTTCTCACTTTTAGATGTCAAATAAAGCAGCAGTTGTTTCACAAATCCACTATGCTGGATTTCAAATGAGGAGACGTCAGACTCCGAGACAATGCTACGGATTTCTACAAGGCACTCTGTTCCACCATCCACCTGAAAAAAATATGAAGATACTATTTTACTACCCAAGTAATAAGGGCCTAAGAAACACTATTCCCACTGCACAGAAGAGCTCTTACAGGGAAAAACGTTTCTTTTTAGTAACTCAATACAAGTAATGACTCAGCAAGTAAATTGAGGATAAGCAACTTCTCTGTTCAAGGGTATACATTAGAGGTAACTATACACACACACACCGGCTTTTAAAAGAAATGCAGAGTCTTATTTCTGTCTCCTGTAAACTGAAGATTAGCTCCAAACAAAATGCAAAGAAAGATAAATACTTGTATGGATTTTGCATGACATCTGTGTGGAGAGGAGGAGGTGGTAAAGTTTCATATTCTAATGATTCCTTAGGTCAGCCTAAGTCAACTGTTTAGCTACTTTGCAAGTTAAGGATTTAGACTATTTGTCAAGGATCTCAACTGCCTGACAAGCAAGGCTCAAATTCTTGAAATGCTACTACATTTAGCCCAACTTGTATTTCTTCTGTCCTTTCAACTTAATACTACTAACCCCGCCACAGCCCCCGCCTGAAGTTCTGGCTACCAGCTATGTTCTTCCATAGGTAGAAAGTCAATCCCTACCACTTAACTGCAGAATTTTTCAATCTGAAAGAGAATGTTTTAAGTGACACATCACTAGGAACAAACAATACCACTGTTAACGCAAGTCATTTATCATAAAAGATAATGTGTCAAAGGTTATATAGAAATTTTTTTAAAAAAAGAGCCACCACAAGTTTAAGAAACATTGTATCGTTCCTTAAAATAACAGAAACTACGCTTAAAACATTGGCTATATTGTCTAAGATGGCCGGCTTTCCTCTACAACCACGGCCCTCCTCTTAAGCACTTTTACTGCTTCAATTCCCACCCCTTTCAAAAAAGTCTGCCACTTCTAACCTGGAGGTTGAGTTGTTCAGTTGCAGTGCAAAGTCTCTGTAAAACATTTAGTGCAGGATTGCTTCCATCCATGTTTTCAGAACTAAAATAACGGTCTACAAATTTATGGGCCTGCTCCTTAATCCAGCCCTTAATTTTTTCTCTGTAAAGAAGCACATAAAAGACATTCGGCCACACGCTTAGCATTTGCATATTTTAATATTACAAGTAACAACAACTAGAGTACTGTTTTCTCCATGCTTAACAGCAAGCATAGATAACAAGCCTTCCCTTTTACTCAAATATAGTAAAGACATTTTTTGCTGATTACTTGTTGCACACATTTTTCCCAGTTCTCCAATTTTTCCCTAGCACATTACTATATCCTATGAGAAGTTATTTTTTCTTCCTAAATTTCTTATTAAAGAATGGGTTGGGAAGATCATCTAGTCCAAAAATCTACCTCACCCTCCCTGCCATGTGCAAAGCCATCTTTCACTAGATCATTCACTAGATCAGGTTGCTCAAAGACTTGCCCAACCCAACCTTGAATACCCTGAGTGATGGGCATGCACAATTTTTCATTCTTTTTCTAGAATTATTTTACCAGGGCTTACCCCCAAAATATCGTTGATGTGCTACCTAATCACCTGATAGCTTATAACAAACTGGCTACACCTCAAAATCAACTTCACAGTATGTGTATTTTGACTTGCGTACCTGTTATTGGAAATTGTATCCTTGGAAGCAGCCCTTGCAAGACCACTTACTCCTGCTGTTCGTGCTGGTTCAATGTTATTACTGTTAGACTGTGTGCTTAATCTTCCCCATGTTTTTGGATTTAGACTTGCCAAGAAGGAAGATTTAGGAGATTGAGTAGTTGTAGGGCTTTTAGCTGCAGAAAGCAAAAACAAAATTAAGAGCATCTCCTAGAATCAACAGGTTTATTAGAGCCAGCACTGTTGACAGCTTATAAGCTTACTTTCAATTTAGAAGGAGTTAGTGTCACATTATGCATATTTTACCTTGATTGTCTACTTTCTCATCATCTCTTGGAGGAGAGTATTTTGGTCTCCTTGGCCCTCGTTTCGGCAGTCTTTTTCTCTTTAGAACATCACTCAGTCGTCTGTCCAAATTTAAGAATAAAAGTACCATGATTCCATCCACCACATTCATAGGCATACCCATCCTTTCTGTTCAAGATGCATCTACTAGATATATCCTCGAGGATATAAAAAGGTTCCATTCCACAACAAGGGGGAAACAAGGGAAGAACAGGCAGAGAGGGGGGCCTCAACTCTAATTTAATGGGAAGGACAAAGTGATTACTCCATCCACAAAGAAGAGACTTGACTTGCTGTCACCCTTCTAATATAGGCAAATACAGACAGGAGTACCACTGAATAAAAACATTAAAATTATGAGGAACTGTCATAACTGTTCATAACATAATGTTATTCCTTTATTTGAATGCATTTATTACAAAATATGCACGAATTATTGAACAAACAACAAGACACTTGACCTGCTTGCCCCTTAATAATAAGTTACGGATGACTTCTCCCTCCAGTCCCCAGTAGAAAGGAGCCATACACCATAGCGAGCATTTCTCTGAAAGAATCCTCTGAAAGAATCCCTGTCCTCAAGAGTTACATGAGACTACAGCTGTTGCTCTTGGCATTCTCCAGTCTCTCCCCAAAAAGCATGGATTGTTTCCTATCATTACATCATACGTATCAGGTCACTAGTTTGATTGTGGTTTCTTGTTTCTTTGTTTTAATTGTTTGCTTTTTAAAGCATCTCATATAAAATCAATTAGAACTACTAACTGATCACTTCAGCATCTCTTCATTTTACTAACTTGAGAGGAAAATACACAGCCAAATGCAGCTAATACTGTAGCAGCCCACAGTCAAGATTTTTTTTTGAAGAGAAAAGATCAAATCATTTGTTCAGAAGAAATAGTGCACTTACCCCTGTGGGCTCAGATCCAAAGAATCCTCCCGGCTGTGTTGTAGGCTGGGAGAGCCCAAATCTGCAGCTGCATTACTGGCAGCAGTGGCTGTTCCAGTACTTATTGTTGTAGTGGTACCCAGCGTTCCTGATCCATTAGTGCATACTTTTGGTGGGCTTGTTAGCAAAGCCTCAGACTCTGCTAAGTTTTTCACTTGGTGCATCACTCCTTCAAAAAAGAAGTAGTCTTTATGCTTGGGGGGGTCTTTGGGGCTTTTTGAGGGGGAGGTTGGGGATTGTGTTTGCAGAGACAGAAATAGGTTTAACCTCTGGTTTGACTATTGCATCTTTTGCATGCGCACATACGTTTTAAAAGCAGATTAATTCTTTCTGAAAAAAATTAACCTATGTAGTTTAAAAAGAAAAGTGACAACAGCATTAACAGTGGCTAAAAAGTCATAGTAGCTTCAAACAGACTCCCCACCAAAGATTCACTCATTTCGTCCAGTAAGACTACCCGTGTAACTTCTGCTAGCCTTCTTCAGCCTAAACGTAAGTTCTCTAGCATCTAGTAAGCCTGTACAAACTTGTTTCAGATTTCAGAAAACACATTTGTCTCCTCCAGAGCCTTGGTCAGCTCCTCTCCAGTCATGAGGACAGTTTGTATGGATCTGCTTTTATTATGCATGACAGATTGACTTGTTACAATTTGGGGAAGGGAAATTTGGACACACACCCCACCCCCAAAATACTAACTACAGAGGGAGGGGTACAGGAGGGAAATAAAGAAAGGATTACCTTCTCTTCTGAAGTAAACGCTAAAAATGTCAGGTAGCTTTTGCATTAAGATTTCTGCCATCTGCAGGGCTCCAACTACTATCTTAAGGTCTTGACTTGACAGCATGGAGGCAATATGACTACAACAGATAATTTGTTAAAATCAGGTTTGTCTTTTTAAAAAAAGAAAATCAAGCCAGTTCATCTTGCATACAGTCTCAGTACTAATCTGTAACAAGCAAATTTCACTGCACTTTCGTAAGAGTTAAGTAAAGGACAAAGTTCTTCCCCCACCTAAGTCACTTACGCCAAGGTTTTTCATGTGGCACAAAGGAAAATAGTTGAGTTTTTCAAAGGTGGTACAAAGTTCCAATTTTTCAAAACTAGCAGTCAGTTTGTTTTCTAACTGCATCCTTTTGGCTAGACCCCTAACCTAATAGTATAGCAAGTACAGGATGAATAGAACTGAACTTTCCAACAGAATGTCAAAGAAGTCTGTTATTGTTCAGAATATTACCTCAAAAGTCACCTTGCTACAGGCTAACTTTAGCAATTAGGAAAACAGTAAGTGGTAATATTTGACATAACTAGTACACAGAACCATATAAGTAATCAGAGTTTCTATTACGGAAGTCTACAGTCAGCACCTACTGCAAAACGTAAGATTAAAAAAATCTTGAGAAGCTAGGCAGCCCCAGCTTTGCAAAAAAAATAGAAGGATTTAAAAAGATAAAAGATAAGTCAATTTGAGCTGTAAGATCCAAACTAGTTTCATTTACAATTTTTGATGAACCCACCTTGAAACAGCATGGTTTTTCAGCACATCCTTCAGAAGTTCAGCATCAGCAAAATAAATTATCCTAAGTATTGCTCTAAGGCACTTGTGTCTAACAGCAGGTCCAGCTGAAGAACTATACACTTCATAAAGGACACCAAACAATGTTTTAATAAAGGATTTTGCCAGTTCTGGGTCTTCTTTCATTAGTTGTGCTCGGGCATCATCCTTCTTCAAATCTGAATGTCCACCTGTGAAAAATTGTGCAACAAATCACCACATAGTTCTTTGCGTCTCTGCTCCAAGGTGCTCATTTTTTTTTTGTTTTGTCTTTTTAAAAAGCTGAATTAGTTTAGATCTCGAATTGAAAAGATATGCTAATCTAGTAAATAGAAGTCAAACTGGTATCTAGAACACAGCTACATATCCTCTTCTTCCAGCAACCCCAAATTGTGTTTATTCCATTGTTATATATTTGTGGCATAGTAGTCTTTTTTAAAAAGTATGAATATTGTTTCATAAAACAACTCCAAGCCACGGAGCCCCCTTGTCCCCCCAATTTTTATGCATTTTCAGTCCCTTAAAAAGGAGTTCATCTGTTTAAAAGAATGTATTTCAATTTGAATAGTTGTAAAGCTGTCTTCCAGTTATTCAAAATAGTTTGATATTTCATAGAAATAAGAAATGTATTAAACAAGAAATGTATTGACCAAGAAGTAGACTACCGCATACAGCATGAGTTAGCTATAGCTAGATATGCTGGATGTCTCAAAAGCTATACTTACTAGTGTTTGTATTGGCTAAAGGGTTTGGTTTCCGCTGAATGGCACGTGCTGTTCCAGTATCCTCATTTATTTGCTGCATAGAGTTAAAATCAATAGTATAGACACGCCCAAGTGTCGACAGGCTTATCTCATCCTCACCCACCTGATGAGCTGCCTAAAGACAAAGTGGAGTTTAAAGTTAAGAACAAACAGAGTTTAAACTTAAGAAAGCCTTAGCAAAAAGGAATTTATATCGAAGTGGTGAGAGAGGAAACACAGTCGCAAAAACCAATGACGGACAGAAATACAATAAAAACATCGATTAAGCATTCAACAGTTCCTCTATTACTGAATACCCAGCACTACATTACAGTGGGATGTTTGAGAAATTCATGTGTTTCTTTCTCAAAAGATGTTTGGTTTCAAAACCACAAAGAAAAGCACTCAGTTCCCTATACGACTTTTAAAGAACATCACCACACAGACATACCTCTATTATTCGACTATCAATCCTGTTATAGGGATGCCAGAGACCCCTGTCATCTCGCCATTGCCATATTGCACCATCGGTATTTTGCGCATTTCCTTTCTTCAGCATAGTATCGACAGCAAAGATCCCCTCTTTTGGCAGACAAGGCATCAGTTCACTGAGAAGAACATTAAAGCAGCATTTGACTAGAAGTATACAATGAAGTCCATCTGAGCTGAATGCTCTTTGCCTTCATTTTAGAGTTACGGAATTTAACACCCCTACCAGACCCAAAAACGTAAGACTAGATAACTTACCAGATAAGAGAAGTAAGCTCATAAAGTTCTTGAGGACTTCGTGGAACAAGGTCAATTTGTTCTTGACAACTCCCATTTGAGGCTCCACAAAGGAGAAAGTGAAGAGTTTCTGCAATATCTGAAAAATTATTATTGAGATTGTTCATATTGGTATACAGACTCCAGCTTGTGTTGGACTCTATACAGAAGAAATAGTCACTGCCCTAAACAGACACGCAGAATACAACGTAGGACAAAAGCCATCTCTCTGGACATTACAAAATGTGTGTCTGTTCTCTGACATGGGGTTTGTGGGTTTTTCATTTCCACCGCCCACCTCCCATCCCTCCTTTAAGAGAAAGCAGTGAGGGGGGAATATCACTAAACGCACAAGGCAGGGAAGAAAGCAGGGGAACATACAGGGCAGTTGAAGTTGCAAGTCAAATTTCCCAAGATGGAAAGAAGGAACAGAGTGCAGACCAGAACAGCTACACAGCAGTTACTTTTCACTATGTTTTCCCTTTGAAAAAGCCCTTAAATCACATTTCCCCTACTTAGTAAATATTACAAGAATTATATAATTTGTGTTGAAATAAAAGCAACTTGCAAAGCTAATACAGACTCAAAGATCAGGTGAGCATTGCAGTGACAACAGCTAGAGACAGGAAAGGGAGGGAGTGGAGGGGGCAGAAGACAAGACCAATTCTTTCAACAGGATTAACTAAAAACTTGTATCCCAGGAGAAGCACAGTAAGAAAGAAAAAGAACATAATACTTGTTTAATCAAGTGCTTAGAGTTCCATCCTGACCATAGGCACAAGTTTAAGTAGGCCCCCAAGACACGAAAAACCAAGAACTCACTTTGCTTCATAAGTTGGACTGCAAGTGTTGGACAATTGGAGCACATTAGTGAAAACATGCGCACCACCATGATGAACATTCCTGAGCTCAGGATTGGAGGAGTCACTACCAAGAGTTGCTGGATATTTGTTAACAAGTCCTTGGAAGCAACCTGTTGGAGCAAGTTCTTCAGAAGAAAACAGCAAAATCAAAAATGATAGTGCGATTTCAAAAGGTAATCCCTTATGACAGACAGAGGAAGGGAACAAAAACCCACCCCACCCGCAGAAAAAAACATACACCCTTACCTCCTCATGCTGGAAGTTGTCCACTAGCCGCGCAAAACAGAGACAAGTGCTTTCAACAGACTTTTTGTCCTATTAAAAGAAAATAAGTATTTGAATTAAACAATTTTAACTTGCATTAGACTAGGCTGTCATGAAGACATTCATAAAACATCTCAAAAAGACCAGTCAGACGGTCTTTTTTCACCTCTGCCAACTAAGCAGCATTGTTCAAATTTCTTTTGGTGCAATAGTCATTATGAGTGCCCACTTATTATCACAGCAGCATTACAGGATAGGCAGATCTTTAGAGTCACATGATTTAGAACCAACCACTTGAAACTATTGTGCAGGAATAAGTGTTTGTTTGTTTTTTTAAAAGAGCAAAATTCATCCCCAAAGGTCAAACCAGCAAAAGAATCCAAACAGCATAACATGAATTGAAACTCAAGCCTTCCAGAAGTAGGAAGGAACCTTGCAACTCCTTTATTAGAAAAAAAAGGACAGTAATACTACCAGATTTACTCTTATTGACCGGGCAACAAGTAAGGACTACAAAACCACAATTAGTCACGTTCTAAGTTCAGGTACCTTACTTATCTCATTTTACAAAGTTAACATGGGTGTCATGAATCCTTACAGCACAGTTAGAAAAACGAGAGTTTCATACACACACCAAAGTATCACAGCTTGACAGTATAGAAGCTTTAAGGTAGTTAGCAGATTGCAAAGGCAAGTAATACACAGAAAGAACTAGGTATCTGGAGGTAGCTTTATACTCCTTTCAGATCAAAGTGAAACTTTCTGCTTTCTAATAGCTTCTTACCTGATGGGTTAACCTTTGTGTAAGCAGTGGCAAAGAGTCTGCCACAAAGTGAAACTCATCAGGTGTTATACTCTGGCAGCAGTTGGCAGCAATAGCTAATGCATTCCTCTGTGCATTTATACTGAAGAATTCCAGATAGAGCAAGCAGTCTGCCAACCCACCCTATAACAAAACAAAGAAATAGTTTTTACTCTCAGTACTGCTAGAAGTTCCTGAAACTAGTTTTCTTGCTTCATCTTCACAGAACTTACAGACCACCCAGGTGGGAATGGATATGTGGAAGTGAAAGATGATTTCTTCCATACTTACTGCCTGCAGAATGGCTTTACTATGCCTGCGTGATAACATCTCTAGGGCTGTCAGTGCCTGCTCTGCCACATCAATGCACTGAATAACTTGCAGCTAGAATAAAACAAGAACATTTGTAGATCAATTATTAAATCACTTTGTAAGAACAGTTGTCTTCATTAACATTAGACTAAGACATGTGCTAATGCAGCTACACCGCTAGCTGTAACCAAATTAAGCAATTTAAGGCCAGACCAGCTATGTAGCTACTCCAAGAGTTTCTAGCTTGTATAATTATTCAGTATCTTTGCAACATCAAAGTTTTCTGTGAATCAGACAGTGCTTTTCATTAAGGGTATGAACAAAGAGTAAACCCATCTTAAAAGCTTCTGATACGCTATGCACCATTATAAAAACTATGAAAGAAACCATTATATTGAGGGTAATCCTGAAGTTAAAACAGAAGTTAAGACAGAAACCCCTCAGATTTTTTTTAACACTGTTTTGATTTCATGTTACCTTTTCCAAGAAGACAGGAATTGCATCAACCACTACAGCAGATGATCTAGGAAGTGCTTCCATCATGTATGTTAAGGCCCGACAAGCATGATTCATCTATTAAATATATAGATTTGTTACATTGTTACAAGTTCAGCTGATACACTTGTTCAAAAACATTTAAGAATTACAGACTACTTACTATGTCAAAGTTGTGCTCCATCTGCAGCAATGTTATCTGTTCAAAAAAAAAGATTCTTAACTTAGTAAAGAGTATAAAGTTCTCAACAAAACATACAAAAATCTATATTGTAGCTTTTGACTCAGGGCTTTGAATTTTAGTAGAAGTTACAAAAGAGCCACTACCTATTCTTGATCTACTACAGAATTAGCAAGACAAAGTTTAGCTTAGTAAGAAAGTTTTGCAAAATGTGTGCTCAAAAACAGATAATGCTTTTTATGTATGCGTGTATATATACACACGCTCCACCTAACATACACACATGACCATGCATAGCTTTTAGACTATGGTTCACACAATATTAATTGAAATACATCATATAGGCTATGAATCAGCACAGGTGGCAGTGGGTTTCGTTTTTTGTTTTTTTTTTAACATAAAAGTATACACCAGTTGTCCAGATTTTGTTGCAAAATAAAAACACAATTACTTAAATGTAAATTAACGCATGAGACAGCTGTGGAAGAAGTTTCAAGTTTTTCCTATACATCATTCTCTTGGCTCATACCTGCCTCCAGGCATGAAAGAGTGACATCCATCCTGAAAATTATCTGATGGCTACAGAATTGGATTTTCTATATTCTCTTAAAGCACTTCCATTGTTCTGACCATAGTATCCAGAGGCATACAATAACCTTACGTTAAAATAAGTGCATTTGTCTTTAAATCCATCTATCAGACCTTATCTCACAATGCGTGCAGACTTGACAATTTTCTCTTTAAACGTGTACTGAGCTTTTTTTTTCTAAGCATTTTTAGTGGTTTTTGTTTTGTTTAAGTTTGCTGTTCTATTTCTGTATACACTTTTGACTACTTGCTGCAGTTTGCATTTAAATGTAAAATCTAAGTCCTTCTAAGCAGCAACTACCTCCTTGACAACATGTGCAGCAAGGACTGTTTTACTGACATTTACCAATTCTTACCAGAGGAGAAAGACTCAATGGCAAGCAGGCTCTGTTAAAGTGCAACTTAAAGGCTATTTACTGGAATCACAAAGTTCTGGGGGCTGTTTTTCTGAAGAAATACCTGACAATACACATACTACAGCCTGAAGGCTATGCAAATAAGAAGGAAGAATAGGAACTGTCTTCTTGGAAGTATTTTAAATTTTAGGCCAACTAATCCTCATCAATTCTAAAAAAAACAGAAAAAATATTGACTAGGGAGGCCCAGTATAGCATAACTTATTTAGGAGAACAATCCTGATGCTAAAAAGCAGATCAGGAAAGAGTAAATCGTTGAGCAAGGACAGACAGTATTTGCAGAACCTAGCAAAAGCAAGCTATGGAAGAAAAGTAAACTACATGCCACCTATTTTTTTGTTAGTGCAATTAATAATTCATAACACTCATTCCTTAGACCACCAAAACAGACCCCTTTCATATATTTGCAGGAACACAAGGAAGTGACATTTTATCTACCCATTCAAGTTATTAGCTCTAAGAGATAAAAAGTTACATTGTCAAAACTGCTCACAAAAATGAACTCCATACTAAAAAGAGAAGAAAGAAATCTGACACATTGGTAATTCCAGTGTTAATTCTAAGTGCAAGCTAATGTCAAAGGCATTCGTTGGTCCATTTTAAATACTTGATTTAAGCAAGCTATTAAGTGAAATATTTTATCTTCCAACAGAAACAGTTTTTTTGTTTGTTTTACCAAAGCTGGTACAACACTCTTGACTGGAAATCCTCCTAATGTTTCTTCATTTCCCATGACCAACAGCTGGCACATCTCAATCACTGCCTGTAGTTGCTGACTTTCATCAGTGGCTTGCAGACCTTGTAAAAGCTGTTGGGCTTTAGAACCTATATATCCAGAAAAAAAGATTAGGAAAGAAGATATTAGAGAATTTAAGTGTTCAGTGCAACTGTTACGCTATATTTCTGCCAGAGTGGAAGACGAGAGACAGTTTGCCTTCCTCTGCATTTGTAGTTTCACTTCCTTTCCCTGCCATAAAAAGGGGGAGGGAAAGAGAAATGAAATCTCACTCTTAGCTGTCCTTCCAGTGCAGACTGGTCACAGCTCAGGGAGTTCACCACACTGCTCACCATAGCCATCTTTGCCAACCTACAGCGGGTGACAGAACCCATACCACTCCACCTTTATAAAGTAAAGGACTTTTCAGCATACCCCTTACACAATACAGCACATAGAGTATCCATTAGACCCTATCTTCTTCTTGGCAGGCAGTGTTACAGGCTGTCTTTGGCTCTCCTGGAAGCCAAACCAGCTGGGACTAGAAGGCACACATCTTAGCCAGCTGCATAATGCAGATACGGTGGAACAAGACTAAGGACCCACTTTCTCACTGACATAGTCTGAGAACTAAGACCCTTTTGAAGCTCTGAACAAGGTACCTTAAAACTGTTAGGTTGTATCGGTTCTAAAGCTAGCTTAAGCACTTGCTTAAAGCTAGCAAAAAAACCAAGGGGGTTCAGAGGTCTTCCGTTAAGCAGCCCATCATGCAAGAGAAAAAGATAATGAAGGGGTGAAAAGGCAAGAACCCTCCCTTCCCCACCTAGAATGGAACATCAAGATTAAAAAAACTAAAAAGAAAAGAAATGAAATATGGCTAAAGCAAATTTCTCTTCCTTATAGGAAGAAAAACTCATTAATATTGCTGACCAGTGGTCTAGCACTCATGACATACAAATCTCCAACATGTAAAATATAAATTATGTAGATAACACAAATACTAGAATGTACTAGTGGCTGAATTCTACTAGTCTGGAAGTGGAAAGAATCAAGTCAAATTAGACAAACTTGGCTTACTAGCTCCACTTCCAATTGTCCTGTGGAAGAGCTGCGACATCCGAGGACCAAGAGGGCCAAACAGGTGAGGAGGAAGACCCCTAGCCTCTAATAGAGCTAAAAGCAAACAGAGGATAACAGCCATTGTCAAAGCTTCTACATATATTTTCAAAAGCTTAAATTCCATGAAGCTATAATTTAAGACTACTAGAATTTTGATACTTTAGTAAAGAAGAGTTAGGATTAGATGACTGTAGTTACTTCAGTTTCAAACACACCAAAAAGATGACCTTCAAGGAACAAATAGGTCATTTTTATATGCATCAGAGCATTAATGCCCCTTAAGAAGTCACCCACCAAATTTTCAAAGCTTTATATTTTACAGAAGAAATCTGGTCTACTAAATTAATATTGTAAGTTTAGATCTAAAATAGCAGACACATAGGCTGTAATTTCAAACCTGAACTCAAACTACGCAAAACTAGCTAAACTTATCTTCACATGTTCAGGATCCGAGTAGCACTATTAATCTGAGGAAAGGACACAAGTTTCACAGCTTTATTTCCTGATGAATAGGAAGGCAAGATCTCTGCTGAAAGTTAGCATTTTTATAACAACACTTTTCAGTAGTCCTAAGCTAGACTAAGTGGGTGATTCCAATTTTTACTGTAGCAAGCATGACCACTTCTGATCAACACAAATACCGATTAATAATAATAAAAAATTAGCTCAACATTCCTAATGCATACCTACGCTTACTGGGGGCTATAAGCAAGTGAACTGGTACTGACATTGCACTCATTTCCACATTAGTGATCCAGATTTACCAAAATCTGTCATTTGCAAGGAAAATGACAATCACAGAACTCCTTGCACAATAGTGGCAAAATTGTTAGAAGAGCTGCAGGACATGAAAACTGAGTTTGTACCTGCCTATATTTCAGTTGAGAGACCTGAATTCTTCTATAACTAAAGCATGAAAGCAAGCATGTTTAAGAACATTTAGACTTTGATCAAAGCTTGTAGTTACATGACTATCAATGACAAGGACAAAAAAAGTTATCCAGAATCAGCAGATTAACCTAATCCAGCCTGTCAACTCGAAATGTATTCTTGCAAAGACATTCTCATACTTCCAGCAATAGCTTACACACTTAATAGGACTCAGTTCTCAATTCTCCTCCTCCCTCCCAACCCCTATCTCCACCTGAAAAAAAAAAATCAATAGTAATGTATTACACACCATGGAAACAACTAAGGACACTAACCAATCCCTACAGACAGTTCCAAATTCTCACATCTTCAGTGAGTTAAAGCTTGCAGTGTCATAGTTCATGAGAACTACAGTAAGCAAAGCAACACATTCACAGACATAGAAACAAGATACAGCCTCCCCGCATTATATAATACAGAACATGCATCAGTACAGCTATTCACAGGCTGCAAGAAAATAATAAATTGAAAATTAATTATAGCTTTTATACCTTGTAGTCTTCCCATTTCAGAGTCATCTGACTCACTTTCTCCAGATGTTGTCATACCTACAGCTCCAGCAACAGAACTAGAAGCTGAAAGAAATAAAATAGATTAACATGAGTTAAAGCACCTTCAGAACTACAAAATTTGCCTTGACTCCACCATCAAAAAAAAGCATCCACCATCAGAAAAGCGGTGTGCATTTAACACTGCCACCACACTTGTACAATTGTCACTTCAATTAGACCAATGCCAGTCTATAGACCTAATCCTAATCCAAAAACTAACAAGAAAGGCTATACCAACACAAGATACAAACGAAGTCAGATCAGCAAACAACATTTCTGTGAATTTCATAGAATCATTCAGGTTGGAAAAGACCTCTAAGATCATCTAGTCCAACCTTTAACACAGTACTGAAGTCGACCATTGAACTACACATTTCTTAAAGACCTCCGGGGATGGGGACTCAGCCACTTCCCTGGGCAGCCTATTCCAATGCTGCGTAACTCTTTCAGTAAAGAAATTCCTTCTAATATCCAACCTAAACCTCCCCAGTGCAACTTGAGGCCATTTCCCATTGTCTGATCAACTGATTATTGGGAGAAAAGCCTGATCCCCACCTCACTACAACCCCCTTCTAAGGTAACTGTAAAGTACGATAAGGTCTTCCCTAAACTTTTTCTCCAAACTAAATAATCCCACCCCCCTCGGCCACTCCTCAGACTTGTTTTCTAAACCCTTCACCAGCTTCATTGCTCTTCTTTGGACACAGCTGCCTGCATTCTTAGTAATTTTATTCTCTTAGGTGTTACACTGCCCTTCATTCCAGTTCATTTTGACTTTTCATCGCAATGTAGCTAGTTTTAAAAACAGACATTTTGAGTTTTTCTACCACCCAGCATAATTGTTGGAAAGCTCCTTCAAAATCACTGTTGATTAGGACCAGGTGATAAAATTAAGTACCATTTAACAGAACTGCATAAACAGGAGTATTAATTAACCCAAAGACAAATTTCTCCAATACAGAGAGGCTTGCAGTTTCAACAGAAAACTTAAAAAATATTTTCCAGTAGTTATTAAAGAACTCTCACAGGTAAATACTTGTCTTCTATATTCTGAACAGCTTGGCAACTCTTCAATCAGCAGTACAGTGATTTATGTAGCATTAACTGAAATTAGTTTTCAGGCTTTTTTTTTTTTAATAAAAGTATACTTCATTGGGAATAGGTTGGAGACTATGAAGTAGCATAACTGAAGCTTGTACCAGATGTACAAGAGAACAGATTCAAAAGTTAAGGTCCCTCTCCTTCCAAAGGTTCCAAAAGCTGTACCAACTTAAATCATAACTTCCTCCCAGAACTTAAATCCATGTAAGAAGTTTGTATCCACACGTATACTAAAACACTGCAGTTGGTATTTCTTTTTACCTGCAGCGCCCTGGGGAGCCTCATCAGTACGCGCAGCTGAAGAGTTAACTCCATCCTGGTTGTTGTCAGGATCAGCCATCTTCTCCTGTCGGCGAGCTTCAGCTGCTCCTCTTTTGCCCAGGCCAGAGCCTCGCCGACTAAAGATTTGAAAAAACAAATGTTTTGGAACTTAAAAATAGTCAAAATGCTCACAATTAAAGTGACAATTACAAACCAAGTAACTGATTTGTACACGTTTGAAAAGAACTGATGCCAGAATATTCATCTTTAAAGAAAGTTCTGAACTATTCAAAGTACAAAGAACTCTGACATTCAGCTTGGTTTTCAATAGCAGGTCAAGTTTAAGGGCATTGGCCTTTCTAAATCTGCTTTTTTAAATGTTACTATTGTCACTGCTAAAAAAAATATATATGCTTATGATGTAAGGCATCAAATTCAAGTGCGTAACTGACAACAGGAACAGACCTCAGGCATATCAAGTACTTCAATATGCACAGTACCAGTTGTTCAGATGCAGCTATTGACAAGCTAACTGGTACAGTATTAAAACAGACACCTGTGTGGCACCATACAGTCCTTTATTTTTCAAAATTGTCATTGATTTTATTATTCATACCAGAGAAGTTTAGAACTCTATCTTTTTAAACACAAGCTTCGTAAGAATAGGATTATTTAAATTTGTGACACTGCCTTTGGGTACTTCTTCGTCCCCTTAACTCCCATAGCTGAGGTACTTATTGGAAGTGTGATAGTGCCAAATTCTATGCATTATCCATGACATTAGTGTACAGGGTGACCCTGCAAGCCTGAAAAACTGCAGCTCTTTCTACAATAGCCAAGATAGATAACAAATACCAACCCGCAGCAGTAACCACATCTTGTTTTAGAGTTTTACCTGGTACTAGCACAGGAGCCCGTGGTCTTTTGCCGTGTGCTCCGCCGCAAACTGGGGAGCTCAGCAGGTGGTGATTCACTGCGCTTCTTTGTGGATTTTCTTAGGCCTATGTAATATTTAAGGGATTGACAGTAAGTCAGTCTTTAAATACACAGCAGCTCTACAAAGAAGTGAAACAGGACAGCTTCTACGTAAGAACTACAGCAAGTTTACAGCTTTTAGTCACCTTACACTGATGTGCTATTCCAGTAAAAGAAATGCTTAAATTATTTTTATTTTTTATTTTTATTTTTAAATGGTTACTTGGACACCTTTTTGTAACCCTTACACTCCAGTTGCACAGGAGCTTGTAGGTCTCCTCATGCTCAACAAATACTATGATACATTATTTCCATGTGTTTATGTTCAAAACACCCAAAACAAAAAAATGATTTAGCTTTAGATCATAGAGATAAAGAAACCATAGCGTGGTTGGGGGGGGGAGAGGGGGAAGTTATCTGTTTTGCCCCCACCCCTTAGGTAAATCTGTGCAGCATTAACTTAGTCACATTCAGTAGAGAAATCATAACTTTCAGTCACAAGCAGTTTGATCTACATTAATATGGCTTAAGAGTAACTGCCTTAAAACCAAATCAGACTCCCCCACACTCCAAAAGTCAAGCACTGCCAATATTGAGATCTGCAATGTTTTGTGTGTGTTTGTTTTAACTACATCCCTTCAAACCCTATCACTGCTGTAAGGTCTTACTTTAGGCAAATAACCAAGCCTATTTTCACAACTCTGGGAAAGGAATTGTGAGTTTTTAATTTAGAAGTATTTGTACTGTTGAAGACTAACACAGCTGATATTAATTTTCTCTTGTTTATGATGAAATAATTAGAACACTGCTCCCTCGTCTGGCAACACAACAGAAATAGAACACATTTAAGCATGAACTGTATTTTAGCACAGTACCTATCAAACTGGCTTCTGCTAGTTAATTCTAAAAAAATTCCAGGAATATTGAGTTTTCATACTTAAGGATGAAATAACTATGTAACTACGTAAGTCTTGATAGAATATTTAACAGAAAAGGGAACGTAATCTGAAAAGCTATTACTGACCTAGTCAATAGTCTGTCCCCTGGACACTATACCATATTTGATCCAGGAACACATTAACTGCATACAGCATTAAGTTCCATGCAGATTAAGGTTAACCTGATACTCTTGTGTTTACCATAAACCTGGCTTATTAACCCCAGAAACTTGGCAACGTAAGAAAACAAGCGTCTGTATCTAACAGCTACTGCACACTTAGCCGAAATAAGGCAGGCACCTGAATTTTCACACGGTCTGTACATAAAAAAATAAAAAAAATTGCATATTCTGTATTTTTTTACTTTTTTTAAAAGTACTCCTAAAGCAGTGGCACTTTTACTATACATGGTTGCAACCCAACAATTTAGGTTGAAGTTGCTAAAACAGAAGCAGTTAATGAATCCAACCCTATTTACATACAGTAAGTTACTTGCCTTGTTTGTGGAAGGGAAGGAAGGGGGAGTGCTGGAGAGAAGACAAGAGCAGTTTGAAACAGCTGCAGCAGGATCCTATGCCACAGCTATCTATGTTTCAAGTCCTACAAGTACAGATTCAACAAAACTCCTCTCATAGTTGACTATTTTACATTAAAAAATGCATGTATTAAGTATAATAGCACTATACTTGACCACAACAGCCACTCTAGGAGTTCATAGCTACAGATCAGCTCATTAGCTACAGATACCAAATAGTCTACTTCCCCATGTAACATCACGATGAGACTCTAAAAATGAGGTGTACTTTTGCTTTACATTTGTATCAGAGAGATTAACTTCGTGTCCACTGGAAAAATAAACATTTGAGTTCCTCACATCAGAAGGTCAGTTGCTACTTGAAATCTGTGGGTACTGTTTCAAGTGGTCAGCCCTAAGCATGAAGTTTGTTCTTACCAGCTTCCTAATAGGCATATCAACCACAGACACCACCTTCACTGAACATGACATGAAATGGACTTAGCATAAATCCTATCTTAACATAAGCTAAGGGCAGAGGTTTCACAAGGCAGCAGAGTTAAACTGCCTACTGCTGTGTTTAACAGTGTGGTTCTGCTCGCTCGTGCCTTACGACCCTGACCCAAGGCCGAGATGCCCAGCTTCCTCTTGTTAGCTTTGTCAGACTGGTGAGCTGAGCTAGCGGGACAAGGATCAGCTGAGCACGCACATCACAAAACATGATGGCAATGAAGCTGTAGAGGGGATTGCCCTTGTCCATAAGGAGCATTCAATTAGTTGAGCCATCACTTTAAACTGAATTACCTCAGTAAGGTTCTGGAGAACATAGAGTTACCAGTTATTGCCTGGTGGATGAGCTGCAGAACACATCATAGGCTGAGCACCCAGAACAGCTGAGTTCATTTTCTCCTGCTACTCAGTGAATGCTCTGTTCATCACATCTTTTTGTGTTGGTTTTTTTTTCCCCAAATCTTTCCTTCTACACATCTACCATGGCACCTGTGTGCATCCACCTCCCTCTATTCATTTCCCAGGCTAAAAAGGAAGTGAAAAAAGATTTCTCTGAACTTGTTCCCTTCCTGCTATCCATAGCCACTCTGCCTTTAAAGTTCATTGTTTAAGAAAGCTAAGTTAGTCTTACCACTTGCATCTTCTGGGAAATCCTTCGAGTCTTCCCAGCACCACACGTTCAGGACTGCTAGTTCCTTCAACACGGGACCAAGGCCCCTTTCCCTCACACTCCCAAATTTAACCCTCCCCTGAACGCCCTGCTAGCAGGCCTCTTGCCTGGGAGTTAGTCCTGCGCCTATAGGAGTCACAGGATGAAAATAGCCCCAAGCCATCACTAGCAAACAGGGCACAACCAACATCCAGATAGATGGAATTAAAGATCCCTATGGCTGTGTGACAAAGGAAAGCACCAGTCATGCTGCCACAGACAGCAAGGGCTTTCAGGTGAATTAGTTTCACATTCATCTCCAGAAATTACTCAGTCAGCACTACCCCTGTAACAGACAGAGCAACCCTAAAAGATCCGTTTCAAAGAGCTAGTAGATGTCCACGGGTGACACACCTTCCAAAAAAATAGGTTTAAGCAGTTCATATTAGGCAACTACAGAAGTTTCAGATGGAAGCTTTAGAACTGAAGTAGGGCCAGAGGTTTCCCTATGACAAGCAGATAAATTGCTTATACCATGACATCATCCTATTTGCATGCCAAACACTCACGTTAATGAGTCTGAAGAAAAAGAGAACCAAACAGGCTAAACCTGAAACACTGTAGCCTTACAAAAATAAAATGTAAAAAAAAAAATCTTAAGAACATCTTCACATTTAAGTCTGTTTACTGGTCAGCATTTTTAAAAGGCATTTTTGCTGTATGAAAGAAACAAGTTCTGAATGCAGCTGTACTACATTTACTTATTTTAACAGCCTGAGTGTATTACATAAGCCAAAACAAAGTCAAATTTTCAAAGTAGGTAACCCCAAACATCATTTGTTTGCAGTTCAGAAAGATAATCAATCGAAATTTACTTCTTAGGGCTGTAAGTTTACATTTTAGATTGGCTCCTGTGTTGGGCTGCTTTCTAGCTCAAGCAATAAAGGTGGGGTAAAAACACCATCGGCAGGGGAAGGCACCTACTGTCCTTCTAACATGCCACTGTGCCCCTCAATACCAACCCAGACATCCTCAGCTGTTAACTAGAACCCCATACAGCCCATCACTGCAACTGTAACTAAGTATCTCCTACCTAGTCATGTTATTTCCTCAATCCAACATACAGACATCCTGCCCTACAGGACAGCACTGCCACCTACCATTGCAAATAAACTAATTCAGAGCTATTTTCAGACTCTCCCTCACCCCGCCCATCCCCTTTCGAGTCAGCAGTTACACCACCATGTTCTGTGTTGACCTTTATCTGGCTTTTCACTATATCCATCAGCCTTCTCAGCCCCCCAAATCTTCAAGTATTAGGTTGAGGCTTCTCATTTTGGGACAGCTACTCTAGGTCACCCTGCTCTCAGCATTGTCCCAGCCATCATTGACAGCTTCTTCCTACTCAAAGGTAAGACCCCATACAAAGAGAGGCAGAAATTTCCCTGATAATAGAAGCAACAGAAGCATAAATAAGCTTTTATATATATATAGTTAAGTAATTTGACACAATTTGCAGCATTCCAAAATTTCTGAAAGTTATAGTGCTTGAAAGGACATGAAAATAGTCAAATCAAGAGCAAAGCTTAAAATTTGCCTTTTTTAAGTACAATATTTAGCTGCAGAACAAGAGATGGAAGCCTTCAGGCTATTTTTACTTTTCCAATGAACTTTCTAGCCTTTATTCAGTAAGGCCACTGGCTCAGTTACCCTTGCAACATACGACTTGTGTATCTAGCTGAAATCTCTGAAAGTCAGCTTGGCTGCATTTAATGCCCATTACTTCTCCAGTGAGGACAGAACAAGAAAGCTGAGGTTAGTCTCCTCCAGTATGTGGGAGGCTCCTGCAAAGATGGCAATCACATCTCTCCTCATTTTTCTCTTCCATAGGGTAAGCTACCTCAGCTCTTCTGGTTTTTCCTTCAAAGATCACAACCACTAATAATAATTCTTGTACTTGAAACTACTTTAAACTGAACCATGTCATTCTTTGACTGCAATATCCAGAGATGAACAACAGCACTGTATTTACATAGACATGGCTGACCACATTGGCCAGTCGTAATAATCTCCCCTCTCATCCCAGACCATTCTTCATAGAACCACTCCCCCACCAGCATTTTTCCCTGAGTTTTTCTATGGCTCTTCGTTTATTTTACACTAGTTCTATCAGCCCTATTTCAATTTTTAAACACCTCTTTTGTATTACACCTCTATACAAATCTACTGAGTTTTAGCTTCTGCTAAGAGAACTGCAATGACTTCTAAGCACATTTCTCCAGAGGGGTGTACACCACAGTTTGATCTACATCACCATTTGCTTTACTGCTTTAGAAGGCCTTAGGGTTGTTATTTGTGTGAGATACCAGCTACTCCTGCTCCCTTATCCTCTAAAGGTATTAGCTTACCAGAGAAAATAAGTTTGACCTGACCCCTCCCTCCTTAAAAACCTACCCCTGTGATTTCTTATTTCTTAATATTTTCTTGACATTTCTCAACATTACTCAAAATGTGTATCTTGTTGAAATATTTAAGATTTGTACCAATATTTTCTAGTTAGTGAAGCTGTATAACAGCCAAGTATTTCTTAAAGGGATAAGTTACTAATTACTATTGATTCCAATATTACTTCCATCTGTTGTCAAAGCTTTAATGCACTATTTGAAAAGCTAAGGCTATTTGAAAATATAAAGATTAGCACTCTCCATCTATTCTAGATGGAGTTCTTACATCTTAGTGATACTTAAATCTTAGTGATATTTAGCACAATCATACTCCAATCAGTGATACTCAGTATAATAGCTATTCAAGTAAGTTTTGTTGTAATCTAAACAGATTACACATTTTAGACTTCCCAGTATCACATCTTTCCCCCTCAAACTGGGATGCTACTACCTACAGAAAGCAACTTTCTTTAACCTAAAATGGAGTCTAGAAATGTTTCTTACTATGCTTTGTAACCCTTAACACTGACTTTTTAAGTATATATACTTACAGTCTATGCCAACTTTGTTTTCTGTCATTACTTGAATGCCTTAGTTCTACTTAAGTTTATCTTATGCCAAAGCTGACTTTCAGGTCACAAAAGAGCTAAAGCTAGTCAAGCTGGCTTTCTCAGTACATTCTGTGAGAGATAATTTAAGCTCGTATTCTCAGTGTTGTTTTTCAAGCTACTCCACATGCCCCACCACCAGAGGTTGTGCTATCCCACCTTTCTCACTCTGTGCTGAAGGGTTATAAACAGTCACAAAAATTACCCTCTGCCTTCACCTTTTTGTGTTCACTTAGAAGCACATTCCTGTTGCTTCTCTCCTTTGTCAAAGAGTTGCCTGTAACTAAAGGGCAGGCTTCATTAAGAGCTAACTTGATGGTCAGTCAGTCTTGATCAATTCCTACCCATTCCTTCATCTCATTATCCTGGAGAAATTCAGTTTGTCCCCTCAGGAGTCCACCACCCCGTGAGTCTTGAATCAGGTACGTAAAGTCTTGCCATAAGAGAGCAACCCCTCTCCCCTTCCCCAATGCCATCCTTCCCCAACTAGGTTAGGTCATTCTAGAATCAATACTCCAGTCATGCAAGTTATCCAAAACAAGCCTGTTAGGTCAATTAAATCTATTTTCATTATACAGGAAGCCATCCAGTTCCCCTTGTTTATTTCACATATTTCCTGCATTAGTATTAGCTATAGACATGCCCTAGTTGAAACATGCTACTCATGATCATGCCTAGGTAAATGTGCAACAGTTACCAGGCTTAGGAATCCAACCTATTAAAACAATTTTTATAGAACATGTTATGAAAAAAGCATTTAAAGTTTATTACTCTGCCTTGGTGTACCACATTTTTCAAGGAAACAGAGCTATAAGCATATCTGCACACTAATGAGCAGGGGCTCTGGCTTAGAAACAGCCTAAAATCCTTATCAGAATGTACAAGAAAGGTACCTATTACTCCAATTCAGCACTAGGGAGGACATGTTTTATAAGAGCATTTTAAAAGATAAAAGATAGTGATTCATGAGCCAGTCACTAGATATACCAATTTTAAAGTTTAAAATATTATTGATCTTAAACTAAGATGAGAAACTGGCACCGTAAAAAAGAAAAAGCAGCAAACCTAACTTGAAAAAAGAAACCACAAGTTAGATAACTTGTTTTCCAACAAGTATCATTCCCAGTCATGGCACAGAGTTTAAGAAAATGACAAAAAAAGTTAAACAGAACAAGTAAACGTTAGAAAACTCTTGATTTTGTATGTCCCCATGACAACAATATGCAAGTATCTTGTATAAATTTTAAAAATTGACATTCAAGATAGAGAAGTATCTTAGGCCTACAGAACAGGCTGCGTACTTATACCATTTGCTTTATCTATAAGTGGTTTCAGTCACAACTTTACCTAAAAGCTCAGTAGAATAAAATAAAGTTATTTCTCTTTAACAAGGACCCAAGAACCCTGTAAACAATGAAGGACGTATTTGTTTAGAAGAGTTCATTTTAAAACATACATGTATATTCTTCCGTAAAAGAAAGCGAACAACTTACTTGCTAGCTTGGCCTGTAGTCCTGAAGGTCCAGGTTTTGATGTCTCTGACTTGGAAGAGCCTGGTAGAGACAGCTTTGTTTTAGGGAGACTAACTTTTGGACTGAATCGAGCAGCCCAGTCAAACTTTGAAGAGCCACCTGTTTTACTCTGTTCTTTGTCCCTGCTGCTCCTTCTTGGACTGGGGCTGGATGCAGAACGGGAACGTCTAGCCTTATTCTGGTCCTTTCCCTGTTTCACTCTGGCACCCTGAGGAACGGTAGAAGAAGCAGAGGCAACAGCAGAAGAGGAAGAGGACGTCGAAGCTGAAGAAGAAGAATCAGTGATGGTGCTACACCCAGCTTTGGCTGAGGTCACCGATTTTGAAGCCAGCTTGGAGGGTTTTGCTGACTTCTCTTCAGCGCCAGTTGATTCAACTGCTGAACCACTCTTTATACAAGACAGACTCTCTGTCCTTTTCCTTTTCTGACTTCGGGAGCTACCAGCAGCTCCACCCTTTCTGGTGTGAGCCTTGCTCGTTGATGGCAATTGTGTAGACTTAGACTGTTCTTGGTCTAAGTGTCTTCTCTTAGATTTAGTATGTGGCTTGTTAGTTTCCAAGGAAGTTTCAGTGTGTTGAAGTGCTTTGGGTTTTTTAGCAGAGCTAGGAGAATTGGTCCTGCTGCAATCTGGACTAGCACTGCGTTTAACTCCTCGAGAATTTTCTTTCTTAGGCACTTGCCCCGTTTTTTGCTTTTCTGAAGTATTAACTCTTTCTGGATCTTCTTGTTGTGGTATTAAAACAGCAGATGAACTACAGCCTCTGTAGAAGCAAGCAGGAATAGCATTAGTGTTAAACTCAAGGAACCTCATGCTGTTGCAACGGTTTTGCAAGATAAATGTCAGCAATCTCTAATAATAAAGGAAACCGCAGGTAAAATAACCTGTCAAATATTAAGTTGACATTGATACAAAAAGCATGCTTATATGAGATCATACTCCAGATTTCATTGCCAAAAAACAACCTTTGCTAGCATGAGAACTAAAATGAACTGCAAAATAAAAGCACAGGACACTTTTTTAAACAAAAAAAGAAGCTACTAGATTGATTTCACTAGGATTGTATATAGACATGTAAATCTATTAAAACAAAAATTCAAGCCATGAAGCTGAATGCTTGAGAATGTAATTCCACAAGAGAACAAGGACTGTTCAGTAATGCGTAACTGGTCATAACTGGATTCTACTTCAATGAAGGCTCTCAAACGAAAGTCTCTCAATCTTATCTGATTAATTACCTTAATTTTAAGAAACAAAAAGGGCAAAATTCTACATGCTAAAAAGCTGTTCTGGTGCATACACAGCAGAAGTGTATGAAAATAGATAATAAACATGATCAAAATGATTACTCTGAACAGGCATTCCTTAGATTACTGCAGGTTTCAATTAATACTGGACATATCTCAGAACTCCTTGGTCTATCTTCCTCCAAAACAAAGGGGGAAGAGAGGAAAAGAACCTGCAAGTATTCCAGGACTAGTTATGTAGAATTTGTATGCTCCCATCACTGACTGAATACTCTTAGCTGAATTACAAGTACAAAACATGAACAGAACATAAGACATTGAAACACATCTATTGAACATAATGCCTAGTTTAAAACCTATTAGTCATACATTTCATAACAGTTCTGTATAGCCAGACATATTACATACAGTCATGAAGTGCAGATAACACTGATAACATATGAATATGAAGTGCAATTACCTTTTGGAAAAGTGTCCCTTGGACTGCTCAGTAGTAGTATTAGACTGCACTTTGGGTGTCTTTGAAATAGATTTTCTACTCTCAGGAGGGCTATGTGCCTTATGTTTTGCCTGCCCTAAATGTGACCTGTCAGCAGAAAGTCAAAACAGAAAGCTATCAGGATACTGAGACACAGATTAAAAAATTCCACCTACAGGTTTGTGTTTGTACCATTTACAAATAAATATTAGATTAAGTACAACTTCAAACTCTTAACACATCAACCCTTTCACATTAAGGCAGTATTTCAAGAGAATCACCTGGTCTGGTTACAAGTCACTACCAATATAACTGTTATGTACAGCACAATTTTTTAGTCATTTTAAGTAATTCAAACATATCCTCATGCCTGAGCTGTGTAGGTAAATCCAAATTTTTCTGGTGTGCAAGACTGCTGAATTATTCACTTAAGCATTAAGTGTTTGCCAGCACAGTAAGGCACAAGACCAGATCATCCATCAAAGACCTCTTCTCAGAAATATCTATACGCTCAACCTCAAGATTCCATGCATTAAGACTTTATGCAGTTACAAGTATTTACAAGTTTGTCTCTTTGCTCTTCAGTGTAAGAAGATGAAATGCTTGGAATGGGAATGCAACCAGTTCCACTTGGTAGGAAAGCTCAACCTTGCCAATTCTTTTATGGCTGCAGCTCCACCAACTCAAAGGACTGAGCACTCTTTGGTAATACTGAAGTGAGAGGAATAAAGTAACATGCTAGTGATGAAGGGAGACAGATGAGACAGGAAACCTGTGATGTCAGAGAAAGGAGTAAGTTTCACATAGATAAGCTACAAGAGTTCTTTCAAGCAGCTTTCAGCTACATGCAAAAGCTCGTTTATTGTATGAGCTCTGACTAGAGGTCAAAGTTCATATTACACTATCGATAATATTTAAGACGGAAGTTACATCTTCAAAAATATTCCACATCTGTGTTTCAAAACCAATGAGTATCACCATCTGCATGACTCATGAGACAGCTCATCAGCATATAAAACAGCACAGTGTAAATAACTGCTAAGGCAACAGACATCTTTCTTTTACTTCCCTGGCCAGAACATGCTTTTGACTTAGCATTAACTAGGAAATTTCAACCATTCATATCCTACCCACATAGAACCACTATGAGAGCACCATAGAGCACCACTAACCTTTACTAACCTCAAACTGTCCTAGTATTAATGCTGGAAGAAGCAACACTTCAAGTTAAACAAGCATTGATTGTTTCCAAAGAGCCTATACAAATCACATCGAAGTGCTATTCATCTCTCATCCTTCAAGTAGAGCTATGCAAACACTTGTGAATCATACAGGTGAGGGAGGTGGAATGGGAATTTAAGACTGAAGTGTCCTATTCCAAATCATGTCCCCAAACAAGCAAAAAGTTTAGGCCAGAGAGCAAGTGGAAGTGATTTCCTCAAGCTTTCAGATAGTCCCGCCCACACTACTAGACTTCTGGGATTTGGTTGGAAAAAACTAAGCCTAATACATGTCATGTCTGACATGTTCACTATCCTTAGTAGGAAAATCCTACTAAGACTAACCAACTAAGTGATGGCCACATGATAATACTTAGAGTCAAAACACCAAAATTTGAGTAATACAACTGTTTTTTTGGTAACTTTCCTTCATCAGTTTTTCCTAAAGTTATTTTTGTTATGTTTTTAAACTTCCTTCTGAAGTGACTTTTTTCTTATTCTCCTCAAGTATTTTTCCTAAAGTATTCCTAAAGCCAGTTACTCAGAGAATAATGAAGGCATCTAGACAGCCCATATTAAAGCATTCTGTGGTGGCTCACCCTTCTAACAACACAAGTCTGAAGAGATTAATTGAACAGCGTCTTCTCCATACTCAAGTAATTTGTCTTTATTCCTCATATTAAGAAAAGTAATTTTTACTACTCAAAAGATGAAGTAAATCTTAGTCTCACAACAGCAAATTCTATCAAAATAACCCTGGGAATGTTTCACTCAATCCTGAGTGTTTAGATTTTTCTTTTCCCAACAGAAGATTAAGGCATTAAATTTACTTCTCTCCTGAAGGTAACTTCCGTTACTCCAACAGTAAAAGTATAACAATTTACACTTGGTATTAGTCTTTTTTTTATGTAAGCTAACTGATCAGGGTTCATTTATTCTGAAATACATTGATTTTCCCTTTAAGATTTTGTTTCGATTTAATTAGACTTGGATTCAACTTAGTGCTTTAAGCATTCACAGAACAAAAATAATTAGAAAATCTTTTCAACCAAAATATGGCAAAAAGCAGTGCACCACAACATCAAGTATTTAATGCATACACTGAAGAGTTTCCACTTGGTGCAAGCTTGCTCCCTTCCACCTCTGAACCCTCCAGGTTCTTACATGCTTTAGAGATGTAATTCCATACCAGTGTTCAATTCATATGGACAACAAGCTACAACCATATTGTTGGGATTGTGAATGCTGTATTGTGCAGACTATTCATATTCACTTTGTTTTCTTTATCCAAACTATTAGTAGTAAATGCCTACAACCAGAGCAGAAGCGTTATATTAGAAGCACAACAAATGTGTAGTCAGAAGTGACAAGGATTTTTATTAGCATTATTTTCAGAAGACATACTGTGCACTCAATTTTCTCTCTTCAAGTTTAATTATTCACCTTGCATGTGGCCAAGTAGGTACACAAGACAATAGCAACTGTACATGTAGTAGCACATCAGTTAAAAGGAGCATGACATTCACCCCCCCCCCCCCCTTCTCTAAGATCTAGATAATGGCAAAAAGACTGGCAATTTAAAGACATTGTAAGAGAAGGTTAGAACTATACACCAACTAACAAGTGTCCCAATTTATTTTGAGGTTGTGACAGCTTGCTTAAGGTCTTGTTAAAAGTTAACTTATGTTCCAAAGTTGTTAGAATAGTCCAATGATCTAGAAACAAGAAGAGGAACACTCTGAAAACTAAGTGTTATGGGAGTTGCATGGACAGTTAAAAGTTTGATTCATGTTAAAGGCTGTAAGCTGCCTATAATTCCGCACGTGATTCAAGGTTTTGAACTTTAACTGGCCCAGTTACAAGCTATTTATTTTTTCCCATTAATAAATCTTCCATTCAGAAATTTAATTTCAATAAATATTCCAGCAAGAAGTATTTTGAGAGAGTAAGTGAAGAAGAAGGTAAGTATTTATGAGCTTGTGTTTGTCTGTTTTCATTTGCAGAGGCAGATCCAGAAAGACTGAGGGCTTGCTGCACTTTCAGGAGTTTTTTCCACAACAAAAAGGACAGTGTTATTACCTACTTCAAGGCTCACTTAGCTGGGCTGAGCTGTCTGCTGATACACATTTTAATTCACAGGCAGACACTCAGTTCAGCATAACACTTAAACAAGTTGACAAGTGACCTACCATCCAGCTCACGGGATTTGTAGAAACAGTCCTGTGGAAACCACCAGCCCTTAGCTTTCTTTAGCAAAAACATAATACAGATCTCACTGGAACCCCTCCTCAAAAAGTTACTCTGCATACTAAAAAAGATACCTTCTGAAGTTAATAACCAGTGTTTCACCTAATTCTTGTTCCTCAGTAGCTGAAAACAAAGCACTCAATGCTTCCAAATATGAAATCTACAAAACTAAGAACATTCAGTTCTATCAAAAGGGGGATACAAAGGTATTTGTACACATGAAATAGGCTGTGTAAGCCAAAAAAATGAAAAGCCTCCCTCCTCAGGCAACTCAAGCCTCATGCAAGATGTTAGTTCTTAACATATTAAGAAGACTGGTCCAAGACCAGATCCCACTCAGAACAGAGTCAATGTAATTGACAAAAAGATTCTTCTGCCTTTAGTATTTGAAAATGGTTAGACTAAAACGTATTCCAATGTCATCTACGCAACTTGCAACTCTTGCTTCTCATTTAGTCTCTAATCCCAAGCACACAAGAATATTTAATATATTCCAAAAACCTAGTTTGCAACAATATTACACTTTCACTACAACTGTCTGTACATCACTCGTGTCAAATTAAAATCCTACTTCAGAATTGCTTTTCCTAAAGACCGCAGAAAAGTTGACAACATGCAGTCTAAAAAAGAAGCACCATTGTCACTTCATGCCACTGGAAAAAAAACAGTATTTTGCAATACTTGTACACAGGACCACTTTCATCACTCTGCACCAATACACTGAAGCATTGCTTGTAACCGAAAGAAACAGTCATCCACAGTACTTTCAGAAAAGATCTTACGTGCCTTGCAACAACACTTCCAAATAGCTGCTGTTTAAAATAAATGCTAGTGGCTCAGAAGCAGTCTGTGCCCTCACTGGGGTTTTAAGCCACAAGGATGCAGTTCTTCAACACACATAGGACAACGTAGTTACAGAATTAAGAAAGCAACAGTAAGTACCTCCCCCAACCCTTCCACTCCCCACAAGAAAGAGCACTTTGATTAATGGATCTGCTTCCCACTCCTCTTCATTTTCCCTCTGCAAAGGAAAACTATCACTCCTGCTTCCTTACAAACCTGAGAGAGTCCACGTTCAATGCAAAGTGCTAGAAGGAAGAGTTCAGACAGAAGTTCCTGTTGTACAATTAGGGGGGTTCCACCATAAAAGTAATTTTAAATTACGAGGATACCATTAAGTACTTTTGAAGCTGAAAGTACTGTATCATCCACAACAGCAGGGCATTCAAAGCACAGTTATTTCAACATCACTACCAAAAAAAGGAAGAAACACATTAGTCTAACTTCACTGAGGCATGTTTGGTTATGTGCATACATAGAAGGGAAAGGGGGGGGCAGTTCACCTGTTTATACATCTGTTTTCACAAACATATACTTTTGTTGTTTGGTTGTTTTTCTTTTTTTTTTTTTTAAAAAAGGCACATCACAGACACTAAGCTTACTGCCAATTGGTGCTGCAACAATCTTTCCACACAGCCTATGAACTTAGCAACACTATTTGTTTAAAAAAAAACAAACCAAAATCAAACACCCAAATATCAGATCAAGTTATCAAGCTGGATGAGTAATCACTAGTAAAACAACAGGAGAAAACACATCACAGGCTTTCCCCATTCAGAAGTGTTATTGGGGTGACACTAATAGAGTCCAGTCTAAAACAAAACGGGATCGCACTGTTGCTTCCAGGTTAAGGTAAATCTGCCAATACTATGTATCAAAGGAGGAAGATTCCACATTTATTTTTACACATTAGACCAGACGGGAGTTCACAATTTCCAAAGTCTTTATGTAAGTGAAGAGTAGCTGCTCATCAGGTAAAAATCAATAAAGTTCTAGCAAGAAACCTTTAAGATATACAAGAATCAGAGATACGCATTAGCATTTCAGCTTGGAAGGGCTATCTTTCTGACCTCCTTCACAACAGACTTCACTTGAGGAACCTTACTGAGGAGAACATACAAAAGACAATAGGAGACTGAATTCATTATAATGTTTATGTTAGCAAGTATGCTTTGTCCAGGCCTTTATGTGCTTTGCTAACCAAAAATGCTCGTAAATAGCTGCAACGGTAGCAGAGGTCCCATTCTAAAGAACCCACGTTTTCAAAATCGTGCTAAAAAGAAGTGAGCAGGTTTGAAAGCTCCCATCAATTTCAAATAAACAAAGGCCTTTAGTTCTGATAAACCTCTTACTTACAGAATTTTGACTGACATGGACTTGGTAAGAGATGGAAAAGGTTCAGTCATTTAAGACAAGTTGCAATACATGAAAACACAGGATTTTCATTGTAAGAGAGTAGTGTTACCCCTAAAACTCTTCAGATTATCTGCTTCATTGTAGAGCTTCTCCTGATATTCTGTAGCAGAATGTCAGGAAGAAGGAGAAAAAGAGTTGGTAGGGCAGTATCCATCTTAACATTTATTTAGATGTAGAGATAACACAATATGCAGAACAGAATGAAGGGTTCACCATGCCTCAGTTAAGGAAGGAGAACTCTCCAGAAACAGTGCTGGTCTGCAAAATAATCAGCTACATCAAGCAACAGCTTTATCCTCCCCATGCTATAAAAGCACTGGGCAGAAGCCTTGTGTTTACCGTTCATTTTTCCATTTATGCAATGTCTAGAAAAAGTAAAACCCAAATCTGTGGATCAAATTACTTCCCACAAGGTTCCTTAAAAGAACAGTTAGCATCCTTCACCCATCAAGCAGTGACCTTGTTTTCAGTTAGACCGTATGCCAGTAAGAAATATTATGAAGGTTTTGAATTCTAGTACAGAAAAAAAGCGGTGCAAGAACTTCTTAGCTGGTACCACTTAGTGCAACATTTTAATAATACTCTTATACCACAGAACCCAAGACCAAAATACATGTATTCAAACAACTGCACCAGTAATAGCTCTGAGGAAATGCAATGAAATGCATTGACAGATGTTGCCTACCATGGTACTGTAAAATTAGTGTAATGAAGAAAGGTTAACAAAATTAAAGAGACATATCCTTACATGCTTCACTCAGATAAAGACTCTTACTTCCTTAGTTGACATAATAATTACACAGGAAAGTTTCAAGGATCCAGTTCTACATTACAGATGCAGCCACTTACAAAACATACTACCCAGTCCACTCGCTCACGAGTATGAATACAGTAATACATGACAAGCTCTTCGTTCTTGAATTATTCAAAACCTGCACATAAGTAACATGCAATGCAAGACAGAGATGGCAGTTACTTAATATTTTCTAAGAGCAACACAGATTTTCCCAGATTGCACAGACCAGTGAGTCTCCTTGCCCTCTGGAGACTCTTGTTAAAAGACAAGGAAAAGGTGGAAGGAATTTGTTACTACTTGTGATTTTGCAATATCGCGTAGTTATGCTTCTTCCATACAGATCTACTACTGCTATTCTAGCTGCATTACGATGAGTTACCCATGTTTTCAGGCCATGCAACAACATTACAGATAGCATTTGAGGGGAGAAGAAGTTTTTACTCAAGTTTCAGTGCTTGAATTTCAGGGTAGAAAACTTCATTCTTTAATTAAAGTCAATTTAACTTTGCCTTTATACATAAAAAACACAGAAGCAACAATCATACCTTCCTCCTACTGCGTCGTCTTGTGGCTGGGCCCCAGCAGTGTTCCTCTGTGAACGTCGCAGTGACCCCCCTGGATTGTTATTAGGCCGGTTGGACATTGGCACCTCTCTCCTGAAGGGACATACCCTTTCTAGACACTATCATTCACTGAAAGACAAGAGAGAGAGACTCATTAAGACATGTAGCATGAAGACTCACAGCCATGCCTCAAAGGAAGCAAGTGTAAAATGCTATAGTTTAAGCAAAAGCTTAAGACAAAAAAAGACTATGAATTTTAAGTTTAGTTAAAAACACACAGGGTGAGATATAAATACTCTTCAGAAGAATCTTACGTAGAACAACCAGTTTCTAGTGCATCTGTAACAGAAGACAGTCTACCAAAAAAAGCAATAACTTATTTTATAGTTATTTTATTTAAGGAGCCAAGATGAATGCAGTTTAAGAGAACCTGCATTTGTCAACATCGGAAAAACTAACTAGTAAAAATTCAATGCTTGATAGAGAACCAACAGTATTTAAGTATTTTAACTGGTACTGTCATCTCCTGCAATGAGTTTCAAGAATAAGCAGCAGTATCCACAAGATAACAGAAGTAACTTATGCTTTTAAATCTGCTTCTTTCTCTGATCAGATTTACGCAACTCCCATTTGCACAGAAAGATACAGTAATTCAGAAAAAAATCTGACTAGAAACAAGAATTTCTAATTTGTGAGAGCATAACTAATGGGATAATGTTTAGTTTTATAGGTGAAAGAATTGAACTGCACAGTTGCTTTAAAAATTTAAGTGCCATAAAGCCCAACTAAACTTCAGGAACAAAGATATTTTTAAGATTAACTCTCACTTAAGTTCTCAGTGAAGAGAGGTGACTGGTATCCTGTAAAATCAGTGGTTCTAAACAGAAAGTACAGCAACAGGACCACAACCAGCAAATCCAGTTTCACTGTTTTTAAATTGTGTGGAAACCAGTTAACACAGAATTCCCCACACACATTCACAGGTGAAAAAAGCCACAAGGAAAACAACCCAAGCTTAACAACACAGCCTACACACTGATTTAGTATCTGTTATATCTATAAGCACAATAAGCAAGAAGTCTGACAGGAAAGGTTTAATATACCACTTCAGCTGCAAGTAACTGTTCAGTTTTGAGCCTCTTGCTACAAGAAGGACATGGAGGTGCTTGAGAGAGTCCAGAGAAGGGCAACGAAGCTGGTGAGGGGTCTGGAGAACAAGTCTTACGAGGAGCGGCTGAGGGAGCTGGGGTTGTTCAGCCTGGAGAAGAGGAGGCTCACGGGAGACCTCATCGCTCTCTACAGGTACCTTAAAGGAGGCTGTAGCGAGGTGGGGGTTGGTCTATTCTCCCACATGCCTGGTGACAGGACGAGGGGGAATGGCCTAAAGTTGCGCCAGGGGAGGTTTAGGTTGGATGTTAGGAAGAACTTCTTTACTGAAAGGGTTGTTAGGCATTGGAATGGACTGCCCAGGGAAGTGGTTGAGTCGCCATCCCTGGAGGTCTTTAAAAGACATTTAGATGTTGAGCTTAGCGATATGGTTTAGTGGAGGACTTGTTAGGGTTAGGTCAGACGTTGGACTAGGTGATCTTGGAGGTGTCTTCCAACCTAGACAATTCTGTGTAACTAAGGCTCAGCTCAAATTCTGGTATCACCAGTAAAATAACTCTGAAGACATCATCACTATAGCCAGATGATTCTTGACTGCCACTTTCTATTCCTCTAGAAGGGCTTATGGAATTGAACAGAAGTGAACAGAAAATAAGAGACCCCTAAGTTACTCCATTTCACTGGAAGCCATAAGAAACCAGGCATATAAATTGGTATTATGCAAACCAGCACCTCACACGCCGCGCACAATGCCCACAGGAACACAGACGCGATCAAGATGCCTGCACAGCACAACAAGTCAGCAATCAGGCTCCCGCTAGCTCAGATGCAGTCTTCTTACACCTGAACAATTTATAGTGGATTGGAAAAGGCCTGCTATAGCTGGAAGTTACGCCAGCTTGCTAGCACAGGCAGGTTAGTCAAGTTGAAGGAAGTCTAAGTGATAGCATTCTCTACAGAGAGCATACGACAGATGCGAGCCCAGTAACTAGCATTACTAGCATTAAACAGGCAAAAAGCCCACTGAGGTTCCAGCACTGCCGAGAGGATCTAGCTGAAGCCAGTCACAGGCATTGTCAAATGCTGTTGTGCATTCTCCATTTCTTTATATTCAAACACAAGTGAAAACATCTGTGTAAACACCAGCAAGGAGGCAAGTTTTATCAAGTCTCTTTCTGAAAGGAGGAAACAGTATCCTCTGCACAGAGGTCAGCTGAGGATTAAGTGAGGTGCTTATGTCAAACTGTCGGTCATATTATAAAATGGTTGCCATAAATCTCATACCACCTACAAGAAGAACGTGCATTTCACAAGGACTCATTGTGCAAGGAGCAATGCTAACTAGAGCTCTACTACCCCAGCCACATGCTTCCCCTGCTAGAGCCAGTGCATAGGCTTCTCCACAAAACACCAGAAGATGCTAAAGTCAGCATCACACCCACAATCCTGGCACCATCTAGAGAAACCTTGATGTAATGGTGGCCTGCCTGCATCAACCACTTTCAACAATTTGCTTTTAAGAGTTGCACAGCACAAAGCGTTGTTATATCCAAGACATTTTCAGCTGTGTCCAAAAATGAATTGTCAGCTGTCTTTCCCTGCAAGCCATCCATCAAATCAAGATGATGCCCAGGGTCCAACATATATTGAAGTCTCTCGACTTAATGTTTCTTAATGTGTAGTGGTACCACAACTCCCCGTTCGCCTTTCAATATAATGAATATAATGCTGCCTCATGATTTGGCTACAACCTTTGACATCAAAGCATTAACTTAAGTTTCCCTGTAAGTATAGATGACACACAGTATCAGGTGCCCAGTTAACCCTGCAGGAAAGAGATCTTCTTAGTGAGTCACAACTGACTAGAGCTGCTAAAAAAAATCAGGAGAGAGCCTTGAGGTTCCTAAATCTGAACCGTTCTCATTCAAATTTGTTCCTCCAATCCATCTATAAGCTAAGTGCTGGGAGTGAGGCTTATTCCCCCCCTCCCCAGCCTTAGATACCTGAACTCGGTTACCTCAAAGGAGATGCACATGCCAGCACATCAGCTGAACTGCAGCCCTGTCACACTTCAAGACATCTCCTTGACTACATTGAGTGCTTACTCCACACACCCACAATAAGATGAAGTTACAACTGTACACCAGACCTTTGTGCTTCAGTTAACAGGCTTTGTCATTTGAAAATGTTAAGTTCAGGTCCCTTGCTCGTATTAAGTTTTCTGTAAACAAGTTATTCTAGTTCATGTTTTACAGCTCTATACTCTTGGCTGTAATGATACCAAAGCACTGGCCTGCAGAAGCTCTCCTCGTAAGCAGAGGCGTTTTAGACTAAGGACGAACTCTGAAAAAAATGTATTTCAAATAAATTCACAACATCTAACAGCACTGGCATCAAGTTGTTATCTTGCACAATATTCTTGTTTCAGTAAACACTTCCTTATTATGCTTGCCTGTTGTCTTCCTTACTGTAAAGAAAAGTAGAAATCAGTTTCTGCAGACCTAACAAACTTATCACAAGTGTTACAGCTCCAAGCTGTATATGCCAATGTATTACCTGGAGAAAGTCCAAAATGACCAGAAAATACAAAAAAACACCTGTCAGCTTGCAGTGGAAGCCTTTATGTTTACCTTCTCACTCCTGAAAGAGATGACAGGAAGTGACCAACACTCTTCCGTAGCTTTCAAGACAGAGGAAAGACAACTATACAACAGGCCTGCACCAGCTTTTATTTAACACCCAGAAGTACTTGCAGAAAGATGCTGAACTGTGATGTTGGCTATGGAGAGGAAAAGGAGTAAACAAAAGTGCTCCAACAGGCCTCAGGCCTCTAATCACATTAGATGAGAAACCGGTAAAAATCCCCATGAAAAAGAAACTAAGGCTTTTCAAGAGAAGAAGGCTTCCTTAATCTACTTGGATCACCTCCACAACTGGTACTTGAAGTTCTTTGCAAGAGTCTTGGTATGCAACAGCTTTTCAGGCTCCTGTAATCCAGCCTCCTGAGTATTCAGGGCCATGTAGTGCCTCTGCCTGCAGTACCCCATTACAACACCAGTTACCTGCTGGGAGTTGAGCTAAGTGTGTTGGTCAGCATACTCTCTCCCTTCACACCTTGGTCTACAAACAGTGCCTTCTTTAATGCTGCAGCAGCAAGCCAGTTTGTCAAAATTACAAAAGCTCAGCATCCTGAAGCCAGTATTAGGCAAAAGGAGGGAAGAAGGAAGGAAAGGCATGAGGATGTTATGTGCCTTGAAAGTCCAGGACATTTTCTTCCAGCAAGTTGCAATCTTGCCAACCAGAACTAGAGTTTAGTACATTTGTCAGAAAAAGTTAATTATAAGACTTCAGATTCATATGCCCTCGCTTTAGTGTAGTGAATTTACTTGATGAACTGTATCTGTGACAAATCTAGTCATTTAGGGTAAAAGCAACTTTCTAAATATATGCATAACGCATTTAAGAGTTGAGAGCAATTACAACCAAACCAAAGATCTTACTGCATAACGTTCAGTAACTACTAATTTGTTTCAGATCTTACTTCATTTTCAACTGATCTCATTGCTGCACCTCATTTTTGCTCACTGCACACAAGGTTCTCCTTCACCTGCAAACATCCACAACTACTTTCTTGCCTTGCAAGCAAGCACTTGCAAATACTCAATTACTTCTACCACTTCACCAGCTGACTCAAATTTAAGTAGCGTTTTTACTCCAGTTAGTTGATTTAAACCAAGTCCTGTGCAGCTGATTTTCATACAGCACTCTTCCTCACTACAGTCTCTGAATTCAGTAGTTCTCAGCTCCACCCAGCTCTTTCCACTGCAGTCCTCACCTCCAAACAAGTGAGCCTTCATGTCAAAGCTCCACACAGGCAGAAGCCCTTATTCTCAGTTTAGTAAGCTCTCATCCGTTCTCGTAGAAAGAGTTCATGGAATGACTGGGTAAAAAACAACATACTAAAGATTTCCTAGACAAATTAGTTTCTGACCACATCTCCCAAATTCTCATCATCTTTCCCTTCTGCCGGATAAGAAGTTTCTACACAATAACAAGCAAAAGAGATCTTCTCCCATGAGATTCAGTAAGGATGCTGGATTTCAACTGCATTGATGCAGAGTCTGTTATTCAGCTGCCTGAAAGCATTGGGCCTGAAGGAATGCCAAGCTTTTCTTACCCCAGCACAGAAGCAAGCAAGCTACCACTTATTTTCTTATCTGTTTTCATGTTTATGTTCTCCCCATGAAAAGCCATAAGCTGTCTACATTATTTAAAGATGCTAGAGCACACTACAGTTTACCTACTGCATTGCATCTAGTGATACAAAATTCACAAGGGGACTTTTATCAGATTAACTGCTTTTAATATAGAAATGATACAAAATTGCACTGAATGACACACAAAGTTGGATTATGTTATTTTTATATTCTCCCCTCACAACGCTAAAACCAGGAAAAAAAACAGCCCAAAACACACACACACACACCCCAGAGCAAATTCAGGAGGAGGAGAACGTTAACAGCTAAAAACATTATACAGCCTCTCAGTTCTGTAACACTACCTCAATGCAGGGAAGCCAGACAAACGACAAGGAAGTTTGTTCTTAAGAAGAACATTAGGTGCTAATGAAACAGATTTTTATACCTGCTCCAGCACAGAATTTCTACACACTGAGAAGCTGCATGACTTAAGTCAGCTCTCTTGGAAGAGATTAATAAAATATTAATGGAAGGCAAGCAGACTTTAACAACATACTAAGGCAAACTCCCATTCAGACCCGACGCCTTTTCGATACAGGGCTCAATAGCAGCCCAAGTGCCAAGTTAGAACCCCAGGAAGCCCAGGCTGGAAGTGACTTCTAGAGATGCTCTGGTCCAATCTCCTGTTGAAAGCAGGACCTAAGTCACTTTAGAGTTCCCTAACTCTGCAGATGAATAACAGTTTCTGAACCTCAGTGACAAAACAGGGAGGTCTAAGCAAGACCAGAAAGGCAAAAGGTGAATAACAAGTGATCCCCTGAAGGGAGGGGAAAGAAAGAAATCACCGATTAAATACCAAAATACCATGCCAGGTATAAGCTGTTAACTTACACAAACTGTTAGCTACAGACAGATTTTTCCAGATTGCTGACAAAAAATAGCTTCAATACAATACTCTTCCTAGATTCATTTGCAATGGAACAGTTCCTGCTAATTCAGCTGTTCTGTAATCATCCAAGTGGAAGCATTTCTCAAGCACTTCAAAAATACCTCAGTACACTAAGGAATTATGGATACTGCAGAACGCTTCTGAAATACCCGCAGGCCATAAATACACTCAAGATACAGACCCCACAGAAAAATCATAGAAGTATTAAGAGATACTCACTGTTCCACTGGCTTCACAACGCAGACAGCCATCACAAGATGAAGGTAACATTTGATTTTTGCTACATTAGAAAGCTTTTACCTACAGTCTTTCAAGACCTTAGATCTTGCCCACCAATCTAGCTGAGACAGTGGCAGCAGACAAGGCCACGTTCACAGAATCAGCAAGCAAGTTGCTGGGAGCACGAACAGATATAACCAATTTTCATGTACATCATTTTATGTACATGTCTATAATAACCAACAGAGAGATTGGGAAGAAAAAAAGAGCAAAAGAGGAAGAGAGAAAAGCTAAACATATATTCATTTGCAATCTCACAGTTCAGAATTAAGGGGAACTATACTGCTAATTGGCAGTTAGCATATTCAGTACCTCAAACTGAAGACTTACAAACTCCTAGAATAGAAAGGAACACTGAAAGTGCCTCTGAAAAGATGCATAATGCTGCTCACAAGAAGAACGCCAACGCAGTTAGGTTGGACCATATCATCCAACAGGTTATACATGCCGTGACCCCAAGCCAGCACAGCAGCATCCTTAACTCCTCACTTCTGTTAGGCAAAAGGACTGGAAGATATTGGGCAGAGCACACCAGAGCTTGAGAATATGCAGTCTGAGTAAATCAGAGATCAAGTACTGTTTAAGGCAAACTCTAAATAGACAGTATCAAACTTTCTGGAGTTGAAAAATACAGTTTTGTAACGGTGCAAAGACATGGTGATTGCAGAAGCTGAACAGTCTCCCCTGCTTCAAGCATGTCAGTTGAACTTCACGTCTGAGACCAGAGACTTTTTGCTGGGTCTGGTAGGGAAGAACAATCTGAAAATGCCTTTATGGAATAAGGTTTTAAGTATCCTCCAAGTCACTAAAGATTACTAAGACCTAGCTACAGCCACCGGTTTAGAAAGAAAACAGTGAACTGGTCTATGCTACAATCAGAACCTTTGCTAGTCCTTTTGGGCTGTCGAAAAAAACTAACACACCAAACAGGATGCTATTCTGACCTATAGGAAAGCACTGCTCCTGCTGACAGGTGGCTTCATTACCAGTCAACAGTACCAATGACTGTCTAAAGAGCCTACAGAACAAAGAGAAGCCTATGGGTGGAAGGGACAGCCACAAATAAAGCTAAAAAAATGCACCTGTTGGACAGCAGAATATTCCTATTCAGCTGCAGAGCAAAAAGGAACCTAAACCACTAATCACGTTCCTTTCTCTGTATGCTTATACAGGATACAAAGTTGAGCTCAGGTGTCTCAGGTCTGCTTGTACGGGGCTAGTGTCCCCAGCTTGTGGTACACAGGAATCCATAGTTTTTTCAGTATTGAAATGAAGCTATTTTAGCGCACTGAGAAGTTAAACCAGAACTAAATCCTGACTGAGATGCTTGAGAGCTGTTTAAGAGGCTACCTAATGCTAAGGATGTAAAAGCATTCATGTCCTATAATCTTCTGTATTCTCCTTCTCTTCTGAAAAAGAAGCTGCAGTATGAGGAAGCAAAGTAAAGGAATTACATGGAACAAACAACACTGTTCTGAAGGCATTCCTCTTCAGTTCTATCACCTTATTGCTTTGTTTGTCCTATGTTAGGGGCAGGAAGCATACAAGTTGTTTCACTCTTCATTGGATTGCATTTTGGTTCACAGAAGTATACTGGTGCCATTCAAATCTTAGATCCCTATCCAAAGGAAAAGTTAAGAAAAGTAGCATGTATTTCATTTTATTCTTTCTTTTTGACTGTTTAATGCTCTGCATCTTTCAAAAATAAGAAACTTTTTACTATCAAAATCAACTGTTCCTCTTGTTTCTGAGAGCATCATCAACGAAGTTTATTACAGAAAACAATCTCTCAATAGCTATTAACAAGGGGAGAGCACAACCTAATTCAAACTAAAATTCAAATTAAGTTGTTCTCCAAAGAAAGCAAGTTTGTTACCCTTCCATATCATCCTTTTGGCATGTCAAAACTAGTTCAACCCAAGTTTTTCATCAGTGTATTATTCAACGTGAATTCATTAACAAAGAAAAGGAATACTCTCAGCAGCAGGATGCCATGACTCAATACTTTTCATGTTTGCAACACCTGTAGCTTCTGTCTTCAGTGCCTTGATGTCTGTTTTTGTTCTATTTTTAAAATCAGCTAAAAACTAAGTTCTTCTGCATGCTTCAGCCCATACTGCAGCAGTTAATTTTTTTCTGCTCACCAATATGAAGGCTATGAAAAGCACAGGAACCCAGAAGCCTCTGGATCAATCTGCATTTGACAGAAGACCAGTCTGAACTGGATAGCTGCAAGTCAGCCAGCAACAGTGTCACTTCAAAAGAAGCCTGGAGATTTTTAAGCCACCTCAATATGAAAGATTTGTTATAACACAGGGAGAATCAGCACATGGGTACTTCAAAACTCAGCACAGAGAATGTTAACTGCAGAATACTGAACCAGTTTGTTTCTTGGTTGAGAAATCATTTCCCTTCCTTAAGGTAGCAATGGAAAAGAAGGGAAGAGTGAAGAACCTGTGCCTTCAGTGTTTCTTCTGCATACTTGGGTCAGAGCAACATTTCTCCAACAAAGCAGATCCTATAGCAAGAGCTTGACCCCACCCCTACAGGAGCCTTTAAATTACTGCTACTTACCGACAAGCTGCTGAACTGCGAAGCTTACCCTGTGAGAGTCTCAGTGTGCAATTCTGCTACCTGGCGCTCATACACGCGTGCTTTCAACTTGTTAGCAACAATGGAAGTAACTTTAATTAAAAATTAAAACAGAAGCAGCTGCAATCTCAAGGAAGAAAATAACATTTTCCAACAACCAACTTCTGCCCAAAACTCTATTTGTGTACACACAGGTTAGAAAGGTTCCACAGAGGAAACCAAGATTAGACATCTAAGTAAAGGCATTACGTAGATCTACCTTTAAAAAAGGTAAATAGGGAAGAGACTGAGTCTTCATTTCAATGGCGTTCAGCTTCAGCTGGAGGTTAGTTTACATTCAGAAATGCCTAAAGTTGAGAAGCCTGCTCACTCTTACCAGCAAGTCTTAAGACAGTTGAAAGCCAGAAAAGCTCTGTTTTCAACGGAAAGGGGCAGGGAACGTACTCACCTGTTACCTGCAAAACTAAAGTGGATCTCAGGTTTTGGCATCATCCACATATCATTTGGAGAAGTCTTGGACAGATCAGGAGGATCTTGGGAGGTGGTTGCTTTTTGGGTTTGTTTTAAAGTCACTGATATTTAGTACTGACTCAAGCTAATGTCTGCTAAGGCTTCTTTTCCAAAGCCATCTAAAGCTGATTAACTGTCCTGAACAAAGGCTTCTCTCCACCGAGCTACACAAAAAAGGTCATAGGCCTACTACATAGCAAGATTCCTACACCACGTAAGACAATTGGGGGAAGTGGTTTAATTGTGGTTTCTTGAGGAAGAAATATAATTAAAACCGATCAAGACTCCTGCTTCCTCCACATCGGATCTGCATGTGGATCTTCGACTGTCGCAAGGATACCACAATAAAAAGCAGAGGGATTTTAAGAAGTTTAAGGTTTCTAAGCCAGGTAGCACTCAAAGCAAGGAGGGGGGAATTGTGTCACAAGTACATTTTCCCAACCCAGGAAAAACAGTTTTATACATTAACATCATAATTTTTAGCAACGTAGTTAGTGAGCTGCAAAACTTTTACCATACTACCACACAACTGTATAAAATCATGAACCAAACAACCTAACTTACACACACAGAAGAGAAGTTATGCTTAAAACTGAGCAAATGGAAGGCACACCCAGGGCAACACCTGCTAGATTGAGGATTAAGCTGTCTTTAATCCTATCAATGATAGGATCAGGACTTTATTATGCTCAGAGCTATTCTTTCACAGGAACTGCACACAAGAACATACAATATTAGCTTACACATTTGCATTTTAGGAATGTTCCAACCTTTGCAGTAAGAGAAAAATAGTTGTCAAAATCCTGAGTACCAGGCTTTAAGCAAGAATCAAACACTTTGTGGTACACTTCACCTATGAGACTACCTTCCCCCTGAGCATGCACACCTTCTCATTACTCAATGAACACCATGCGTTAGAGGAACAAGGTATTGTACATTTGGATTACAAAGAATGTGAAAGGCACGTGCATCCAGAGAGACTGAACTGAGATGCTGAACTTGAGCACGTTTAAATATTAGAAGTCTAATACTTTTTAGCAGGATGCCAGACTTAGTTTTAACTTTAAACTAGACAAGAACACATCACCTTCCCCCCCCCCCCCCCCCCCCCAAACACAGAAGAATCACCAACTCCCCTCTTCTTTCCCATGTGTAAGAGCCACCAGCCCTTTTCTCTGCTTTACCTTACCAATGGTAAGGTAAAATAAGGTACAGTGGAGGTAATTCTTACCCTTACTCTCCAAGGCTACCTGCCCACTTTCCTTGCCCAAACAAGGCCCACAACTACACCTATTTTTTTACAGTTCACTAGATTAACAACTTGACAAAAAGTGAAGTATTTATAAATGTGGGGTCACAGCTTGGTCGGGTTTGCCAGAGCCCAAATACCTTCCTAATGGTGTTTCCGAGTTGGAAGAAAGCCTTCTTACTGCCTGCAAGAAGGCAATCCAATAGATGCCACCCAAATCTGCCCAATGCTCTTTAGTTACCTTCCAGCTCAACTCCTGCTCTCCGATGTACTCCAATGTACTGGAAAGATTCACAGACTGTCAGTAATACTGAACAGAGATCAGAGGAACAAAGTTTCTCCACAGCTCCCTGATACTTACGAAAGAATAAGCAGGCCCTCTACAGTTTTATCTTTAGACCAAGATGATTATTTCTGAGCCAGATATTATAATAAGCCTTTGCTTCTGCAATTTGCTCTGTGACCCCATCAGAATACTGAACAGTTGCCTCCTATACAGGTGACCTTTTATCCTACATTAACACCGAACTATACCTTACAAGTAAAGCTACAACTTACCCCCACCTCACCCAGATCCAAAAGAAAAAACAGTACTGGTATTGACCTTGTCTAGAACTGGAATAGAACATGGTGAGGAAGAAAAAGACAAGGCTTAATTAGTGTGTGTGTACAAAGACTAAGTACTTGGCTCCAAAGCTATGCATCCATCTTGGTAGGCACCTGAAAGATTTTTGAAAATGTGAAAAAAGCCCATACTGTCAAGATGGCACTGAATTCAAAAGCAAGCTTCACTTCTCAACTTCTGTGCAAGATGTCTTTTTTCTTTAAAAAAATCCACAAAGCACCCATGCAGCTTTGTAACTATTCCACATCCTTCTCCTCTTTACTATTATTTTTTACACCCTTTAATAAAATGCACTTGCAGGGGACACTCAAGGCAAACAAAAGGATATTTAGCTGAAGAGGGCTGCTTCATCACAATGCAAGATAGAACACCTCCTGACAACACTTGAGAAAAAAAAAACACAGGGAATTGACTGACTTCAGGGAAGGATTAAAGAACAAACATGCATCAGACAGGCTTGTGAAGGAACAGGAAAAATACCTGCAGGCCCAGAAGCAAGTACAGTTTCTTCCTTCCCTCTGCACAGTATCTTATCATATTAAAAGCAAAATTTAGTTATTTCCTAAAGGCTGCAGCCTCTCCTTATCCTACATCTGTTTTGCTAATCAAAGATATTCAGCTAGCAACATGCACATCCACATCCCACATATGATTAAGGAGCAATGAAGTGTTCTAGTAATCATGGTAGCTTTACTACCTTTATTTCCTCACTTCAAGTCTTCAAAGTAATTAGTCCCAGCATCTCCAACACCCATTTGCTACCAAAGATGCTGAATTAATTGAACTCACTTTGGATCTATCCTTCTATGGTGTCTAAACTTCACTGGTATCTTTTCTTTGTATTTGAAGGCTTCCCTGGCAGAACAGTCTTGGGACACAGATACTATGTGCTGCATTTGAGAACAGCCTAGTACAGCCATGAACTACTTACACAGAACTAAAGCAGTTTGAAAACAGTGCCCACTGAAGTTGCAGTATTAATTAATAACTACTTAGAACTATTTAATAGCACATCTATTTTAACTTGTTAGAAGAAGGGGTATTGCATAAAGCTTCTGATTTATTTTTTTTCCCATCAACAGCCTGCTGCTGCAGTTTCAAATATCAGGGCTAGCATATGCCATCACCATATACTAGTATGACAATACTCATTACATTAAACAGCTGCATGATAGAGTTTCAGGGGAGGGAGTGCTTTTTTTTTTTTTAAGAAAAGCTTCAGACCTAGTATAACATTGTGCATTTGATAACCAACACTTTCCTAACTAAAAGGACACGATAAGTTTTCAGTACACATTCAAGTATGACAGAATCTGAGCAAAACGCAGATGTATTTTTTTTAAAATATCTCTATTAACACTAAGCTCAATAGTAATTACGCTGAATCCCACTTCCAATACTCTTCATATACAACTTAACTTACCATTGAAGTCACCATACAGACTACAGAGAGAAAACAAAACAGACATTAGGGCACTGGAGCTGTCATCGTGCAGTTTTGCAGCGGGACTCCACTCGGTGTTCCAAAGAACCAGTACTGAGGGGAGGTAAAAACCCAACCATAGCTCTTGGGAGACATCTTAGTGAACATGGTCACCTTAATGAGCTAGAATTAAGTCAGTTCCTCTCACCCAAAAACTAAGTAAAAGTCTTACGTACTTGACAGAAGATGCTCTCTGACTACGCGTATTTATCCAAAGCTGCTGCCTTGGAGTATGTCATTACTTCAAGTCCCTGCTCTTACACAAACACCTCAGAAAGTACGGGGATAAGGTACAATTACCGGTCTCACTCTAATGCGTGCACAGGCTGATTTCATGTTGAATTGGGTGTATCAAACTTTAGGAGCTAGGTCAAAATACAGATGACTCCATCTGTACAAATTCATATTACCAGGTCTCATCAATAAAACCTTCCAAATTCTGCTGAAACAACCTGAAATTAGATCACCTTCTCCACCACCACAAATGGTGGCTCAATCTATGCAAGCAGAAAGAATAATGCAGCTTAGCTGATAGCCAGTCACAAATACATAAGCTGAAATTCCTTCCACCTCAGAGCTGGGCCACCAACAACCCCACCCTCCCCAGTGCCATGGCAAACATCAGAATAGGTGCAACTCAAGTCTGATGCCATAACCCGGAATACTATTAGCAAGCAACCGACTACCTCAATTTTGGATGCACCCCTACTTACTTTACATACCCATTTAAATCACTATATTCTACTACAAGTTGAGCTTCTGCTGGTAGCTGCTACAGATCTGGACTTGCACTTGTCACTTTCTGCTTTTCATCGTCAATGAAAAGATCAAACCCTTCTGAAGTAAGCATGGGGCTTTTTTTTGACTGTGTTAGCTTTGCTATTTGATACTTCTTTTGTGTTTTCTGTTCATTTTTTAGAAAAGGTTAGATCATGTGTAACACAAACACAGTGCTGGTGCTTGGAAGCCCCTACATCTAATACCAACTCTCTGAGATTCAGGGGAAATTCAATAGTTTCATAGAGTATCCCGAGTTGGAAGGGACCCATAAGGATCAAGTCCAACTCATATATCTTTTTTGCATCTTTTTTACTTGTCGCACTCAGTCATCTCCGAGCAGCATTCATGAAAGTGGGCACAAAACACTAGGTCCTTCAACGCCTCACCACAACTGTTCAAAACTTAAACGTGGCAGGCGAGTATCTTTCAGATACCTTCCCTCAAGGGAACTAAGTGTAGAGAACCCTGTGCAAGCTACTAGCATTGATGGCACAGATATAATATTTATGACAACATGGCCAGAGTCAGTGGCATAACATACTATCACATTTGGTTTTTCTCTTCCTCTTTGCCTTTAGCTGCCAACAAGGTATTTTAGGCTAAAAATAAGGCATTTAAAGCACCTTCAACCAAAAATGATCCAGAAACACAATAAAGAATCATCATCCCCCTAGCTTTAAATACAAAAGAAAAAGCCAAACCACTTTAAAAAGAGATCCCATTAGTGTTGACAGTATTTCCAGGAATAGGCACTCCCCTTTTCTGAGCAGCTAAGATTTAAGACTGGTTCTTTCAAATACTTTCCGCAGGACAGCTTACCTTCCTCTACCTTCCTTCTCTTCGTCATTAGCAGCATGAAATTTTATTTGTTTACTCCGTGAAAGCAGGTAGACACATTCTCACTGAACCAGAGTTTAGCAAGAGTCCAAGTGTCCTTTGATGAGGACTATCAAACTACAGCTTTCCACCCGTCAGTTCCAAAGCTGTCTGTTACAGCAAGCAGACTACAGAGAGAAAGAATAATTACCTAATGCATTGTAGTTCCTTCTGTCATAGGTAGCCTCAATATACTCATATGCTGCTACTAGGTTGGAAACCCAAAGCTGAATACGCCACTGGAAATCAGTTTTTGTAAGTTACAGATGCTTAAATATTTTTAACATCTGAAGGCAGGCAATAACCTTAAATTTGTGATGCACTTAAGTCTTGAACTATTATTTCAGCAGTGACAAGGTAACTTCAAATTCCAGAAATAAGATTTTTTGGAAGGAGAACTCTTGCTACTATTTCCACGCTTAGGGAAGAGAGGTCACACACTACTTTAGTTGTTTTGTTGAATCCAAAACTATTTAAACAGCCATTCACTTAAGTAACATCCAAATAGAATACAACACAAAATGAGTTTAGCAGAAAGTATCTGTAATGATGAGCAGAGTATTATCCACAGAAGGAAACCATGAAATAAGATGAAAGCTTTATAACTGTTACAGTCTATGCTTATTTCAACATAATCATATTACCGATGCGGTTACCTAAAGCCAGATCTGTTCCCTTGTAACTTTTTTCCAAAACCATCAAAAATTGTAAAATTCCCCCCACTTCTTCCCTCACCTAAAATACTAATCATGTTAGAATAATTTATTCTTCCATGTTTTTGACACAAGATACCTGCAATACAATGAAGTGCAATAATACCAAGCAACATGGAGATCCCATACCCAAGTACTAAAACCCGAAGTTTTACTATAAGCCAAGACCTTGTCAGCTGAACTAAGCATTACTCCATGTTCCAGTTACTCACAGACTGATATGGCGAGTATTTGGGGGACAGGCTGGGAAGGTAACAATACTTCAGTACACACAGTAACAGAGTAACTGATGAACCTCTAGTGCTTTTGCACAAAGCATTTATCTGTAATCTCTATCCCGTCACAGTTGGCCTTGGTCAAGAGAGAGGAATTCCAGTTCAAAGAACAGAAAAATGCTCTTACAGGAGATGACTAAAAGCCTGTATTATTTAGCCTGGCAACATCAAGGTTATAAATGCCTTCTATAAGGGCCAAGGGTAAGACACCATGAGAAGAAAGTTACTTAAAATGAGAGTACAGTACTAAAATAGTTAGCAGGCAGAATAAAGCTATGAAAACTTTCACACTGGAAGCTGCGCAATACTTAAATTCAATAAAAGGCATGCCGAAAGAATCTTCCAGGAGAACTGAAGAATTAAAAAAGCAAGTATAAAAACAAAACTAACATGGGCACTTAATTGCTTTTTAGACACTTGCAAGCCGAAGATTTACGCGATGTACAAACAGCATTAGCAGATTACACTTTTGACATTAAGAAGTCCCTTACTAAGCTTATTCCTAGGCAGCAGTACTTCACTGTCCTGACATGCAACTTACGAATGCCAAGTTCTGTAGGCCAACCAACAGAAACAAGATGCTAGTGCTGCTTGGGACTGAGACACTTGGGGCAAGCAGTAAAGAGGTCACAGATGACAGTGGGAAGAAGCAAGCCTTTACTGTCTGCAGTCTGAAGTTTTCCTTGCCCTGTCCCATGGTACTACCGAGAATAAACTATGTGGTAACTAAGGGAAGAGAACTTGTACCCACACCTTCTGCTCGGGTGGGAGCAGGCAGAAGATAGCTCTCCACAAAGCAAGTTATTGCACTATAAGCAGAGACTTCTAGGATTTAAAAATAAAAAGCCACAAACCATACTCCACACTTTTGGATAGGGTTATTCCATGCAGAGGTTGTTTATCCAGCTTGATCCTCCTCTTGCTGTGTCACTCTGTGCCCATATGTTCAAGTTTGATATCTCCCAGATGTAGGGAGGGGTGGGGTCGGAATAGTGCCAGAAGTTGATACATTCAGAAAACCAAACCAACTACTCTTTTTTTTTTTTTTTGGCAAGAGCTCCTTACAGAACTAGCAGACTAAAACACGGGAGCACTATGAGAGGTTAACACAGATTTTGCAATGGAGTTATTAAACATTTAAGACAACTTATTTCCGAATGGGTTACAAAACAAAGATGGACAAAACATCACCTTAACTCTGCTGATAGAGCAATTTCCAGTATCACCTACTATCTAGTTTTGATTTGCCATCTTACCGCACTGGCTTTCCAAAGAGCCTGTCATGATTTTGTTAAATGAAACCAACACAAACCTAAAAATCTGTTCGGAAGAAACCATTTCTTAGTTGAAGGGGAATAGCTTTTAGATGACAACAACTGTCAGACACATTCAGCAATTTTGTGATGCGTAGCAACCCACTGCGCTTACTGCTGATTAACTTTTTAAAATACTCCAACACTGCTATAGTAAGATTAAATTCATTCACATTAATAGTACATGTGAGATCTAACAGGGTTTGCAGTAATTTTAAGTGGGAATGAAACTGCAACAAATAAAAAAAAGCAACAAGGAAACAGCACACACAGGAGCCCGGCAAGCTTAGGACAATCAAACTACTAAGAACAAGTCGAGGGAACTGATGAAGTGGTTCTGGTGACACTGCAGATACTGCCAGCAGGAATCATGGTTAGAATTTGTAAAGATCCCAGCTGTCTCAACATGATAGAAACCCTGACTTCACCTGAACAAAATACACGGAGTAGAGTTTTGAGAAGTAGACGATGCAGCTACATTAAACTTATCCACTGGGTTCAGTTACCTAACAGGAATTTACCTTTAAAGCTACACAAGTAGTCTGAGCAGCTTTTGACTAAGTCTATCACAGAGGAAAGCCTGATGTACCCAGGCAACATACTTTACTCCAAACAACCTCTGGAAGCAATAAAGCATAGCAACAAATATATTCACTGTATTGTATTTTGACACAGATTGAAATTACTGATTGTCACTTCAGTCAAGTCTCATAGGCAACAGCAACATTAATTCTAAGTGTGCTCTCAAGAAGTAACTCATTACTGAAGTTGTATTTACCTCATGTTTCCAAATTTATACTTCTCAGATTCTACCTTACTTGAACACATCTGCACACAGCAAAGGCAGAGCCTTCAGTGCCCATTCTGTTCCAGCTCCAGCTTGGTTTCAGCAGTATGTTAAGAATCCCTGTGCTATTAAAAAATAGTAAGAGGGTGTTTTTTTCTACTTTGACCATAGTGCTCAAGTGTTTAAACATGAATGAAAGGCATTTAAAGGGGGTACCATTCCTTCACATACTAAATTCCACAACATTCATCTCTCCTCTTCACAGTTAACCTGAAGAGAACTCCATTTCCATTCTCTCAATTAAGTACTGCGATTTCCAGATTAAGCCATACAATGACATTTCTCTTAACAGCGCTTCTTTCAGTTGTAGTTCAAGTGTTGATGGAAGTTTTGAGCTGGCGTCTTCGGTCAACAGCCTAGTATAAAACGTGGCTAGGACCTACACTGAGCTGCGAGTCTACAAATAATTGAGGTAAATGAGAAATAGGGAGGATGCAGCAGTACTATTTCAACTTTAAAGTTGCCATACAAGAGATCTGAAGAAAGCATACTTGCTATCTTTTTTTTTTGGCAAATAATTTTATTTGTTCTTCTGCCAAGCTTTTGGTAAGAGGGGAAGGGAACAAAACTGATGCCTTTAATCCTTATCCATAACCTTATGTTATAATAACGGCTTTCATTCTTATTACTACTACTTTAGTGCAGAAAGCTGACTGTCTCCTGAAAACCACCACGGTAAGATATGGCAACACGCATGCTCATTAAATAAACACGCAAAAGACAGAACACAGGTCATCTTTAAAGCACTGCTTTTGACACTTGGAATCCTGACTGAAATTTTGCCAAGGCCACGCAGCTTCCACCGCTTCCTTTAAGTGACAATCAGTGAAAGTGGCAGTCTCCCCTCAAGTTCTGATTTAACTCCAGGTTGCATTTTAACGTACGCCAATGAAATCTATGCCCTTTTTGTTGCTTGAATCGATTTAAGTAACACCAGCAGTCAAAACAAAGGCCTGAAACCTACCTATACAACATCTTTTCAGGTACCGTTCACCCCAGCTCAGCCACGCAGACTACGACTGCCTGCAAGCTCCCATTCAAGCTGGTGGCTTCCCACCTCTCCCCCACCCCCCTCAGGATGGACGAGTTCATCAAGTTGCTATACCTGGAAGAGCTGTAAAGGTCAAATAAGTGAAGTCTTAATCAGAAATCATGGCTCCCACTCAGTATCTTGATTATAACCGAGCTTATCATCAAAATAAAGCGGAAGAGAAAATTCATCCCGTAAGGCTGAGTTCCAAGCCTGTATTCAGCAGACAGCCTATTTCTTCATGAGTTCTCTTTAAATGCATTGCCCCACTTCAGCTGTGACCAGAAGGTTCAGTTGCAGTGCACACACCTTCCTAAGAGCAGGAAGGGACACTCTTTATACTGAATAAGTTTAATTACAGAAGGGATTTGACAACACAAACATGGAAAAAAAAATGTCATCTTCTAGCCCTGCTGTTAACTGCATCTTACATTGTTATTTGATCCAAAAGTAGACATCTACCACAGAGTCATATTCTACAAATGTGTATGACATGAAGGCAGCAGTCCTCACTAACTCCAGGAGTTTGAGTAAGCGTTCATTATTCCACCATCACTAACACTTAATGCAAGGCCCTGATGCGTGGTGTTAGAGGCAGTGGGGGCAAAACCACGACACCTACATTGCTCCTAAAAAAAGATCCATTCTCAACTAAAAAGATACTACATACGTATTTTTGATTTCCACGTTCATTCACCTGTGCTTGGTCTTTGTGCTTGTATATTTAACCAGCCCTGGACTAAAAGAGGAGGTGCAGACCAGACTCCAATCACATGAAAGCCCATGGCACAGAGAGATCTTCTCATATCATATATATGGATAGATAAGACAAGTCATAACAAGCTCACAGGGAAGCAAGTAAGACAGAAGTTAGACACAGAGAAAGAAGAACAGTACAAGCACGCATGATTTCTAAAGAGCAAAGATAGCAAAAGGCTAGACCTAGTTACCCTGGAGCAGACCTATGTACTAGATTACCTAGGAAGCTTTATCCAAGGCCTATTTTTCCTAATGGTTTTACATTTAGTAACTAACCCTAAGGTGTAATCAACGTACAAATTCTCCATTACAGTTACAGCTCTGCTTTAATAACGATATTAACCACGTTTTCAAAACAGAGTAGTAGTCAGCCACAAACCTAAAGGAGATGCACAGTAATGCCTGTCTCATAACTAGTCAGCCTTCTAGAAGTTTAACACCTTTGCCTCCAAATAATATACGCACATCAGAAAATAGTATCTTTGAACCTCCCACTTTTACAAAAGCCTAGCAAGTATTTGCCTTTCTTTACACTAAGTTTACTTACTTGGATGTTAGGCAATAAAGTAATGGTCATCAATAACAAGTTATTCTGAATGGAGAAAAAACAAAATATACCTTGCTTCTCAGAGCTTAAAGAAAGCCCTCTTGTTCAACAAGTACAAATAGCAGGGAACTCAGCTTCCATTTTGAAATACCAAATTGCTCCCTACAACACAAGGTTCACATTCCAGGAGATGACTCAGTCCCTTCATACCTTTTAAGAAGGTCAGATCTTGGCAGTTTATCATGCACTTCATGGTAGCCAACATCACAAAGCTGACCAATCCATTCAGAAAACACTGAGAAATATGTGGTTTTTCACCCCCCTTCTGTGACACAGCACCATACTGCTACACATTATGGAATCCTTCCAGAATCCACCTCTTTTTTTTCTTTCCTTTTTTTAATCACTCAAGAAGATGTTTAATCACTCAAGAAGAAATTTTTATCGGTTTGCTGATCAATTAAAACCTATTCATTCAAAAGTAGAAAAAGCCAAGTAGGAGCAGGACCAAGTGACCTCCGGAAGTCCTTTCTAAACTAGCATATTCTATGAATAATGGCAAGAAAGCCTTTCTTTGATCAGCTGAAGGCAAGTATGACTTGAAAACCACAGATAGTACTAGATCCCTGATGAACACCTTGTTGATACACACCTAACTTTTCCAGTTTTCCCTATGCAAGTCTTCACTTCGAAAGTAGACTGTTACTCTCATACACAGCAGTTTTCTGCCACATTTGTACCGAGTACGTTCGTGAGTCAAGTAAGACTGGCAACAGCCAGTACATTGCAAGACAAGCCTTTTTACAGAGTGCGAGTAAACAGATTGGTTGTGTGCGCTCAAACCCTGGCTGCCAGACAGAATTAAAAGGGAATATGATTGCGTATTTACACGGTTAGATTCTACCAACTTGATGAGAAAGATTTTCTCACAAGGGAGGATTTGGAGAACAATTGCTCCTCAAAACTAACCTTCAGAGTAAAGTAACCATCACCAGACTTGGAAAGCATCCAATGGTTGCTAGTTGATTTAGGTTGTTTTTCACACTGACTAGGTATCACATGCAGCTAGAAATCTTCCATTCATACAAGATCGCTGAATTCACATTTTATGTTCAATTACTTTGTTTAAAAGACATCCTGAACCAAACGGCTACATGTAAGTATTTGGTCACATTCAGATGCTCGATTACCAGTGAGAAGCGTGAAGATGGTTTAGCTCCTTGAGAAACATTATTTCATGTAAATTGAAAAAAATATCATGAGGAAAGAGTTAATGCAACTTTGTATTCTGGTTACCAGCCTCATGGCCTAAATTAAAACTATACCATGGAAGCACTCTAGGAAATTGGTTCATATACTACCATAAGCCTGTTCTGATACTGTGTATAGATTAAAGTATTAAGATCAAATTCACAGTAAACATTACTACTTTGGGAAAGTAAATCCACTGACCCAAAGGTAACCTGTTATCCTACTGCCAAGAAATTCAGACATATTACTACCTTCACAGTCAGTACTGAATTGGGCGGTGACAGCCTGATGAGAAGTTTCCAATACTATGAATTTGTCATAGAGTCCACAAAATACTTTATAGGGAGTGTTACTAATTTTACAGGTGATGAACAGGACATAGATCATCAGACCAGCCAATGGAAGATCCCAGAAATATTCCAGGTCCAAGTTCTTGACAATAGGATAGTATACCACATTGAACAACTTTGGGATTTGATTATACATTGTCACAATAATTTAGTATCGCGTGATAGGGGACAGACCTGTGACCATAAGCGTTCTATGTGCTGCTTACTAATTAGCTAGTTAGAAAATGTAGCTTAGCCTGAAGAACTAACACAGATAGTTCTGAGATTCACTTACACTGAAAAATAAGTACAAACACGCAGGTTAGTCCAACAGTTTTCCTACTCAAGCTTCAGCTTCACTGCTGAGCAGCAAAAAGGATTTAGTCAGGTTATCTTACTGGATTGTCTCAAACTAATTAACTACTTATCAGTAATCTTAAAAACTCAAGAAAACTCATCACAGCTTCGTGCATGAAATTAAAGTCAACTATATTAGGTCCCTAAGAAAATGCTATACTAGCAATGCAGAGTCCTTGTCGCCCATAGTTTTGGGCCTCAAATTTTGTAAATATAGAAAAAAAATCATGGTGAGGACTTGTTCTTATAAAATCATTCCATCTTAGGTTTGAAGACAGTCAAAATACAATATAAAAAGAAAAACAAAGAAAATGAACTTGTGCATGACTCCTGATCAAGAATGACAGCTGCAATCAGCCATTTACTGGGAAGATACAGGTTATTTCCCTACTGGTCACTGGCCAGAAGAACTTTTGCAAGCCACAAAAAGACTCCATTTTCCTAAGCCTCTTACTCAACACAGCAGCACTCCTGCTGAAGTAGATCTGCTGTATTAATAAGCAGTAATGCCACACCATGGATGACCTACAATTTCTCTACTAACACTAAGGCCTGTTTAGACTCCTACCTATGGAGCCATCTGGAGACTGGAGAACATGCAGACTCAAAAATCATCAAGACAAGCTTACTCCCAGCTTTTTTTTTTTTTATAAATTCTAGGAGTGAAAAAAAAATCAGACAACCTGTATTTCTAACACAAGAGACACTGAACAACAAATGCTTTAGGAAAAGCCTTCCATTAAGATCAAAACCAGAAAACTACTCTATATATACACAGCTGAGCCATTCACAATAAGCTACATTTTACAAACGTAGAAACTATGACAAGCTGAAGACATGTAAGCTTGTAAGAACTACTAGAATTGTTATTTACAGTGTTTACTCACCAGAACCCTGCTTTTAAGCATCTTAGTTCAGTGTTAAAATATTAGCTGCGGAAACTGAAATACTAATATTTTCCTGAATATATTTAATCCCTATTAATATTTATTAGATAGGCTACCAAGCAAGAAAAAGGTATACAGTTGTTTTCCAAGTACTGCCTTCATGTTGATTATATTTGCATATGCAAATATTTTAAAAAAATTTAAGCATAATGAAAAAAACAAATATGTTTGAGGAGAAACTAAATACCAAAAAAAAAAACACTCCAGGGTTAAATGTACAGTCTTGGGGTGGGGGGGGAAGAGAGAGAACTGCAAAGAGTATAGAGCAGAGATAAACAGAAGCAATCACAGCAACACTTGCTTCTCAAGTCTTTCTTTTAAAGAAAGCACCTCCACAGTGACAGTTCCCCTAAGAAGAGCTTGCAAAATTAATTTAAATTTAAATCATTAGAATACCTCTTCTTCCCAATTATGAAGGATGTACTCCATATTTGTCAGGTGGTAACTAATTAACTCCTCTTTCTGACAACCTTTAAAGCACCAGGAAGCTCAATACTGATCATACACAATACACAAACTGGGGAACTTATCCCGTTTGAGTCAAGTTTTGTGTTGTGGCGTTACAACACCTGGATCAATATTATTTCCGCTGAACAAAGTGGGAAAAAAAAAAAGACTAAGCAGTCTTCTGGAAAAAAAATATTTCAAATTATTATTAGATCGCTACCCATAATAAAACCACCCTCAAAACAAACTGCACGCACTCTGAAAGCCTTTCCAAGTGGCACGCCAGAGTTACAGAATAAATTTAGGCCAGTACCAAGCACTCATTTCTTCCCCGTGTGTAAATGCGACACAATCAGGCCTCACATGCAGGCCTCTCTCTCCAGCACAGGCAGGACCTTTGTTCGATACGTCGATGTTTTTCCCCCAAAGCCATTGACACAACTTTCCATTCTTCCCCCCATTATTTGCCGGCTCTCGGGCCAGACTTTCGGGCTCCCGGGCCGTGAAAACCCCCGGGTGTGGAGAAAGGCAGAGCTGGAGGGAGGGGGGGGGAAGGAAGGGGGAACAATAAAAAAGTTGAGCAGCAGCAGGAAGACGGGCCTGCAGGGCTGCCCGCAGCACGGCGCCGGGGTCGCTGCCAGCCCCGGGGGGGCCCAGCAGCCCCCAGCGCCCCGGGACCGGCCGGCGGTGCCCCCCCCGGGGCGGGGGCAGGAGGCCGGGCAGGGGGAGGCCGGCCTCGGAGCTGCCTCCCTCCGAGGCCGAGGCGTTATGCAAGCGAACGCGAGGAGCCGGGAGCTCGCTTCGCGACCGAAAGCGACGAAAAAAAAAATAAATTTAAAATAAACCAGTGGCTCAAAAACACTAGCTGCGGGAAGAAAAGGAGATAAAATAATGGCCCTGCCAGGCGGCCGGCGCTGGAGCTCCAGCCCGACAAGCGCCTCCATTCTCTGCCCACCTTCCTCCTCCCTCCCCCCCACCACGAAAGCCCGTGAAATATGGACGTCGGGCGATTATTTAGCATTTTTATCCAGCCGGGAGGGGAGAGGAAGGAAATAAGAACTGCCGGTTTGTTTTTTTCTTTTTTCTCCCTGAGATATTCGATACGCAAAATAAGGAAAGGAAAAAAAGAAACGGGAGCCCTGGGGGAGATGGGCCGAGCGGGGCGGGGAAGCCGCGGAGGCGGAAGGGCAGCGGATCGGGCCGGCCTGGGGGGGCAGCACCCCTGCGGCCTTCGGGGGGCCCCGGGGAGGCCTCGCTTCCCCCCCCTGCGCATCCAGCCGAGCCGAGCCGGCCTCCTGCACCGGGGGCCACACACCGTCTGGCCATTTTGTCACCTCCATTCCCCTCCACCCCCCCCTTCAACCCCTGACCCCCAGCACCCCCTCCCCAACCCCTCCTCACCCCTGCGGAGGCCCGGCGCCCCCCCCCCCCCCAGCCCACAACAATGCCCCGGGATGGCGCCGCGACGCCACCCCCCCCCCCTTCCCCGGCTCCCGGAACGCTGGGGAGGGCACAATAGGCCCGGGGGTGCGGGGGGAGGCCCAGAACCCCCCCGCCACCCCCCCCCACAACCGGCGGCAGGGCGGCGGGTACCTAGTTTGTCCCGGTGCGGCCTCCACAGACGCTCCGCGCCTCCCCTCCTCCCGGCAGCAGCCGCCTTCCTCCCTTCAATTATCAGCTGAAGCCGCAGCACCGAGCGGCGCCGCCTCCGCCGGCTCCGCCGAACCCCTTCCAGCGGCGCGGGGGGGGGCGGGGGGGGGCGGCCCGGGGGACTACTTTCTCCCAGCGCCGGGGCTCCGCGCGCCCCCCCCCCCAGGCCCACGGGCGGTCCCCGCCCGGCCGCCGCCGCCGCCGCCCCCCGCGCAGCCCCCGCGGCTCCCGTGTGCGTGCGGGGCCCGCCGCCTGCGCGCCGCCGTTCGGCCACAGGTATCCCTCCGCCGGGGTCGGCACCCCGCGGCCCGCTCCGGGCCTCCCCTCGCGGCGGGGGGCGGTGAGGGCGGGCGGGGGGCGGCGGAGGGAGCGAGGCTCGGCGGCGAGGGAGGGGGGCGGGGAAGGCGGACGGGACCCCGGCCGGGCGCGGCGGCGGGGGTGGGCCTGCGCCTTTAAGAGGGGGCCGGGCCGGCGGTGACCCCGCGCGATGTCCGCCTCTTCCTGGTTGCCATGGGCACCGCCTGCTGGCGTCCCAAAATGGCGGCGGTGCCGCCCGGCTCGGGGTGCAGTGGGAAGGGAGCGGGTAGGCCCCGGGGCCGGCCACGTGGCGGGGGGGGGGGGTGCCGGGCCTCGGCTCGGAGCTTTTTGCCTCATCTCGCGGTTGGGTCTTATTCCTCTGGCCTGCGGGAGAGGTGGGGGGGGCCGCCCCGGGCTGCTGGGGAGGGCCCGGCCCGAGGGAAGGGACTGGGGGCTGAGGGAGAGAGGGGCTGGGGGGTGAGGAGGGGGCTCTGGGGGGAGGACTGAGGCAGAGAGGGGGCTGGGGGCGCTGATGAGGAACAGAGGAGACTTGTAGCGTCCTTGTCCGTAGAGGGGGGAAGGGAGGTCGCCTGTTAACACCCGCATGTAGAGGGACCCCGCAGGCACCACCGGTAAGTGTTCCTGGTCTGGTGTCCTGAGAGCCTCACCCGTTTCGGTGAAAGCCCGTCTGGGCGAGGAGCCAGTGCAGGGGGGAGATGGCTTCTGCCCACGGATCCTGAGGCTGTAGGAAGGAGTCTAGGTAAGCACCAGAGGAAGGCTGGGGGGGGTGGATACCCCCAAAGGATTAGCAGCCTTGAGAAGTTTATATGCATCTGTGATTTTGTAACCTGAAAGCAAACTAATACTGCAAAGCTGCATCGCAAATAAATGAGATACTGACATGAAAAATAAACAAGCAAACGACAAATCCTTAAATAACATCGCAGTATTCTTCCTAAGGAAAAACAAGCTTAGCTGTGCTCTCAAAGTAACTACAGTTAAGAAAAAAATGCTTAATACCTTGTTCTAGGAAAATTAAACTGTCTGGTAATAGAAGAACTATCTGAATGAAAACAGAGAACCTACTTTCATCTAGGGATGAGGGAACTGTTAGGTTGGCAACGCAGAAATTAAACGTAGGGGGAGGTGGAAAACTGAAACTAAGCTGCTATTCCAAATGACCTGTGTTCTGTATTTTGTATGCGCCTTTTGGTTTCTCTTGTGCCAAGGCTTTTTAAATCACCAATGCCTTTAATGGTTTCCGAAGCAGGGTTCATTTCAGTCTCCTCCAAAACTTTTTTTGAGGTATGGCTTTGCAAGGCAACCTTAGGGAACTTTGAGTTCCACCAGAACTGAGTAATTAAGGTGCTGCACAATAGCAGAGAAATGTGCATTGTTCCATGGCTGAAGTCTTGTAATGGGCCTCTCCCGTGGACCTCATGGGAGTCGTGTCTGTGCTCTGCTTGTTTGTGGAATAACAGCTGAGTGTTATGGGCTGTTTAACATTCATTTTTGCACCCAGCTAATAAAAATAAGATGTTTCTTATAATTATTATCTAAAGTTTTTCACTTCTCTTATAGGCTTCCTGTGAAGCACTTCAGATGTCTGGTTTTGGTTTTGTTTTCAGTTGCCCAAGTATATCCTTAAGCTGAAGTCTGTTAAGGTAAGCTGTGCAAGAAGCTAACAGTCGGTGGAAGTACGTAACAACTATTTTGTAAATGTTTATTGCACAAAAGCATTACCAGGAAGTTGGCATCATTGAAAACTACTTGGTTTTGGTGATTTGAAAAACTTGCATTTGATTTTAGTATAGTAAGCTCATTTGAGTATAATGTAGTGAATATAAGTACTTGGATGTATTGTTGTATCCTCTGGAGCTAACGTATCTAATTCCAGCAAAACTTCCAAATTCAATCACATTTCAATTACCTATTGCTGAAAACAACTAACTTCACATAAGTAATCTTTCCAGTTTTAACTGCTGTATATGTAAAAGTTAGGTTGCTAGTTAGCCTTTCTGTAGGCTGCAGAGCCTCCTGAGAAGAGGCCTGTGAGAAAAATAGGAATTCAAGGTGTATGCATCGCTGAAGCGCTAAGTTACGGGTCACATAAAACATGTTGAGCTGTATTGTGGTAGCATCTGGGAGGCCCAGGTGTAGGTTCATGTTTCCAGTATGCTATTCAGCAGTCTCCTAATAAATGACTGCCAGTGCCTGAAAGATCATGCAGTGTAAGGCTACAACATTGCACATAGTTATGTGAATGCTGAAGTTTGCTACTTTGATTAGTGCCATTATTCAAAGTCAGTGGTTTCAAAATGGTGCGTTGTTTGTTTAAAAAAAAATAGAAGTGTAGCTGTATGGTGAATTTGTATGAAGGCTCCTGTATTTCTGTGAGCGTGTTCCTACTTTGAATTGGCTTCTTGGGCCTTACATGAGCAGTAAATTCAACTCTTGCAGGATGAAGTTACTGATTTACTGGGAATGGTTTATACAGCTACGGACTGTATATACCTGTTAGTTAGCTGATACCCTGAAAGCCTGACCAAGACTAAAGTCAAGCTATAATAGAACCAGAAATCCTGTGCAAATGCAAACAAGTCTTAAGAAACTACTAGGGCAAAAATCTCAGTTGGACAAGGAGATCGCACCTGAGGAAGAAGCCAGTGCATTGCAGCATGCTTTGTGTTCAGAGAAGCCTGTGAAAAGTTTGTGTGTTTTGTTTAGCTTTTTCCCTTCACTCTAGGAAAATTGAAATCTTTTTTCTATGATGCAGCCTGGAGATGGGGTTGTTTTCCAAAACAGGGATGGTCTCCAGAAGGCGTTTTTGAAGTCGACTGCTGTCTCATGATCAATACAGTAGGCCCAAGTTATTGTATATTGTGTGACAAACCATAAATGAATTGGAATTGCTAGAAATTAAAAGAAAGGATGTCTCTAAGAGCAGAGATAAGCATACACTAAGGAGTTTGCCGAGTCTATGTATAGGATAATATTAAAAGGCAGAGGACAAAGCAAGACAAAAGTCCCAAAGGTGTGATACTACAAGGGTACACATCTGTTGTAAGCATGTCAATTATGTTATTACTGCAAAAATAAGTCAGAAAACATTTATTGCTAATCTAATTTATTACTAAATCTAGAGAAAGTAGGACACCTGGAAAAAGGAAAACAAGGCCTGCTGCAAGCAAGCAAGATAGGGGAACAGGAACCAGACAAAAGCAGAGGCTGCTCTGAATTCTTTTAGGTAATCAAGTGTGCAACAGTAGTTGGAAAAAACAGCTGGAAATATACCCACTTGTCTGCGTGGATGTATTTGCTGTCCAAACGTGACCAGGAGACTCTGATGCTAACTTTACCTTTTGCAGCAAGAAATGGCTTCCATCTTGGATCCAAATTCAATTTCAACTACATTTTAAATATAGAGGCATTAACCAGGACTTTTTAAACAAAGGTATCGATTACTCACTAGGAAGTATGCTGTTCCATTGAGGAACTTGCAAGGGAAGATTGCCAGATAGTTTCTGCATAAACTACTTGAAGGAGGAAGCTGAAGAAGGAGCCTTGTAACTCATTGCACATGGTTCTAAAAGTAGACTGTATAGAAGCTGTATAGAAGTTCAGGTGTATAAATGAGTATTCACAGAATACAACTCAACTGGGTTGTGTAGAAGAAATCTTGTGAACCAGTGGTGAAAAGATTTATTTTTTTTCCAAGTAGTTATTTTAAGGCTTTAATCATAACTTCACAAATGCAGGGTAACTATCCCCTATGTTCTTTCTGCATGGGCATCTACCAGTTCAGTTGCAGAAACAGAAGACTGAAGGAGACTTCTCAAGTCACTGAGTCCTAGTCCACGCTGTTTCATCTAGCCATGTAACAGATCCTCACAGCATACATGGGGCTTGATGTATTTCAAAGGTGGTAATACTTCTTTTTGCCTTGCTACTTCAGACAGAACAACTGCTCCAGATCAGTATTTCTCTAATGGCTGAAAATGCGGTTATAGAGACTAATTTACAGTTTATTTTTTATGTGGATGTCCTTTAGCATAAATAATGCCATTATATGTGGATAACAATGTTCTGTATATATATGTGTTCATGTATGTATATGTTTCAATTATTTTTAATAAATATGCTTTTTTTTTTCAGCCTCCAATTATGAAATAGACTATACTTCCTGGTCACTGTAGTATCTTTTCTCTGTGTTTCTTCCCATTAGAACTTTTGTTTTAAACAGTGAGTCTTATGAGAGCTTAGTGCAAAGGCATTGTTACTTCCCTGTGTCTTTTGGAAAATTCTGTGTCATTTAAATTTTAGCATTGTGTTTAACTTTCTCTGCCAAAACCACTTTACTGACTAGATTATCCCTTGATCAATTATTATTCCAACATCTGTCTTCTCCACTGCTAGCTTCCAATTCATAATCTTTCGGTTTATTGCAGAAATTATTTCTAAATGAATGACCTTGCCATTTGTACTTTCAATTTCATTTTTTTTCCAGCAGTGCTTTGGTTTGTTATGGAGAGGTTGGTGTACATGTCAGGAAAAATGTACTAACTAGAAAACATGTTTGGCCATAAAATCCTTGTGTGTATTGGGAATCCTTGTATAATTTATGGGAATAGTGGATAGTTTTTGTGTGAGTGTGTATAATGTTGTATAGAATGGGAATTTATTTTTTTGGCTTGAGGCTGCCAACAAAGATGGCAACTTGTTTAACATATGCTTTTCCAGCTACCTTTCATTGTACATGTTCTTCAATTATTCTTGAAATGCCAAATTAATATTTGATATGCCAGTTATAATTTGGCAACGTTTGTCACAAGCAACAATAGACACTATCTGTTTTTATGAAGCAGGCAGTAAATCATACGGCTTACAACATGGAACGTAAAATGACTTGAGATAGCCACACAAACAACCGTTCCAAAAAAAATTTCTGATAAATTGTCTTTCAGATGATAAGTACAGGCTTTGAAAAGTGCAAGAGGGGGATCCAGATGGTGGGGTAGTATAGAAAAGGTCGGTCACTCGTTTTGATCAAACAAGCAATAGACACCAAAAAAAGAAGGGAGGAAAAAAAAAGTCTGCTTAATCTGCTGACAGGACAGGCTGGTAACTAGAAAGACAAAGCTGGTAACAAAAGAAATGTAATGGGAAAATGATCCACTCAATGCGTAATTAATACTAGCATCTGTCACTATTTAATGAATGCTGCGCTAATCAGAGTATTTTATGTTTTAAAATTTTTAGTTGCTTACCTGTAAAAGAAAGGCATCAGATGCATATAAAATTAATGTTCTGTGCAATATTCTGTATATGATTTGCTTGTGTAACAGGACAACTGAATTTTATTGAATATGTAACTGCAGATTTACATACATGGTCAGAAATCAGCAGCTACTTTCTATAACAAATATATACAGAACATGAGCAAATACTGTAAGTAACTTGGCAAATGCTCCTGAGGACTATTTTTGTTCTTTCTGTTATTGCTCCTATTGTCTGTTGTTCTCTTTTACATCTTAAATCAGTTTCTGATTAAATTGATAAATTTTGAGCACAGCGTATTATTTTGGGTTTTGTGAATACCACAGTATTTTCAGAAAGCAACAATCCTGTACCTAATTGTTTTCATTTCGGAAAACTAAGTTTTCTGGCATTTGTACTTGTAAGTTGAAAAAAAAAAATCCATCCTGCAGCACTTAAATCTCAAACACCATTAAAAATGCTTTTTCAATGAACAACCTGAATGTTTGTCGGTTCTATATAAACCCTAAAACAAAACAAAAAATCTTAGTGTTGTCAATAAATTTTCAGTGTTAGGAGACTTTACCAAGTGACTGATTTACTGGTTATGGACTGGTTGTTTTTAAGAAGTTGTGAGTGCTCTGAGGTTCTGTTGCAAGCTGCAAGGCTAGTTTCTCCATTTTGAAAATGGTACCGTACAGTTAACTAAATGTTGCCTTTATATCTTGGGCTTGTTTGTAACTCTTAATGATGACACTTGATAAATAACCTATTTGATTAACAGAAGATGCCATGTGAAATGTTTAAGCCAGATGGATCGGGGAAAAAGATTAACAGATGTTATGAAATTAATTTCAGCTTAATTACTGTAATATCACATGAAACAATTTTTTTAAGATAAATCTAATTTTTTAAGTAAAGATCTGTAGCTGATGAACGTTTTTCCAACTTGTACTATTTTATTTGCATTTCAAACCCAAGGGATGCTGTACCAGCTATTGCCTACCCAGACCAATGGTAGTCACGTCTTTTCCTTGACACTTAAAACTGAAAATTTGAGTTCTCAATGAACCAGAGTGCACAAAATTCTCTATAGGGTCACTTAAACAAGATAGTTTTGTTATGAGTTAGAGGACTTAATTTGCATCAAATTATCAACATGTCTTAAATTAGAATAGTTTGAAGCTCAGTTCCGTCACTTCAGGAGAAGGAAGCCATTTTGTATCAGCTCAGGAAGTGCTCCATTATGTTGAAAAAGCTTATTTCCAAAATAATCAAACACTTCCATGGTAATGGTTTCACACAGTGTTAAGCAATTATTACCAGGAGAATGTTTGTTAAGCATAAAATACATAGGGAAATCTCCTGTAGAGTTGCTTGAAAAATGGAAATAGTTCCTGTGGGTAAATAATGCTTTATTGGAAAAATGCAAATATTGCTATTGAGTGGGTTTGTCCAAAACTAAATATGTTGGTCTAGCGAAGTTGTGATGTTGTTTTACCGTTTGGATGCCTGATAGTATTTTACTTCTTCCATAATCTGCCACCTCTGGCTGTACACAATTGTTAGATTTTATCCGTGCTGTTTGGGGGAAGATTTGGGAATTCTTTGGTCATGCTGCAATATTAAACTTGTAATCCAGCACAAGAACACAACCAATGTAGGAAAATTGTGACTTTCAGGAACTGAAATGCAGTTTTTTATGTGTTGCAATTCAGGGCTTTCCTTATTGGTGGATTGAGGTTTTCCTGCAAAAGGCATCAGATACAACAGTATAAGTGGGTTTTTTCTTCCCCGAAGACTCAATTCTCTCATTATTTTTTTCCCCCAGCAAATATTACTGAATGCGCAGCCCTGTGAGAAATTCACCTAGGTACTTGAAATTAGAGATATAATTGATATTAAATCTTTAACTGAGCTTCCCATGTAACAAATACTTGTTTGTGAACCTACAATAATTCAGTACTGTCATATGAGCTTATAAAATTATTTATAATAGTGGTTGAGCTCTGGTTTCAAGATATGTTGGAATATTCTTCTATCAATTTCAACTAAGGTATGCTAAAGTAATTACTTCTCTTATCATTATATGCTATTAACTTGACTTTTTATTTCACTGGAAGGCATAAAGGTGAGCTTTAAGCTACTTCTTGTCCCCTTGTAACTAGTCTTAGTACATGAATAGCAGTACCATACTGAATTGCAATGTTTAAGCTCTCATTTTGTTTAAAGTTTTAAGTATGGCTTTAATATTTGTGGCTGTCTTCAAAGGTACCATTCTCGATCTAGTTCTACCTGCCAAGAATGATTTTCAGGTTATGAGGGTGTAATAGTTTCTCAAGAGAAATATGCACCGGTGTCTTCTGCTTAATTAAGTAAATGTTTCCTACTGTACTTGAGCGTCCATTTCCATGCTCATTATTGTCGGTGATTTTTCTTCTGGAGAAGATTTTAGTTATGTTCTTCACTTGCCTTACTTAAGGTAGTATATCCAGCATCCTTGTTGCTCTCTGCTTTGGGAAACCTCAGGAATAATTCTACTTCTGTACCTTTGTGGTAACTCTACTGGGTCTTGTTTCCCTTCTTCCTGCTTTAAGTTAGGGAGATAATTATTTCTTCTGTTGCCTTTATTAACCAAGAACAATTTTCTTTATTGCATTTCACATGTGCACACGAACATTCATCATGAAAAACTATCAGATATGTTTACTTGACTAGGTGTAACATATATTTATACTTTGCTCATTTATAATTTAAATAAAAATAAATACATACACTCAGTAATGTGTTCAAGGGAAGGAAAAAAAGAAAGGAGAGTGATAGGCAAAGCTAGAGCAGGATCAGGATTTTATCTGAGTGTGCTAGGCTATGCAAAGTCTCTTCTAAAGATGCGCCAGTGTAACTTTATTTAAACAAACTTGAAGTTGGTCTGAATTGTTCTATGGTCACTTATTGTAAAGGCCTATTTGATTTTGATTGGGCATAGACTAAATCAATTTATGTTAAACTGAAATTAGTCTAAGTTAAACCAAAGTAAAAGTGTCTGCAGCTTATATGTGGGTTTTAATAAATTAAATTGAAATTGTGCAGTGGGCACAACCAGTGTAAATGTCATTTGCTGGTTGAAACCTGAATTAGATACGTTTTCTGGAAAATTGTAGTACCCATAGGAAAGCAGTAGAAGTCAGTGCACAGTGAAATTATTAGTCGTGTTGAAAAAGGCAAAATAATATTGTAGAAGCAGAAACCTAAAATAGTATCTGAAGCTAGAGTTCTAAATAGCATAATAGGATGATAGTGAACAATACAGTGAAAGGAATGGCAACAGATGGGGACTGCAGGCAAGAGAAGCTGTGTAGCTGGGAAGTATCAAAAGAGCAGGCAGATACTTGTGGCAAGAAATGCAATGTATGTTTTTAATATACATACATATCAACTTATCATGACAACTGATAATGAAAGGATAGATTTCAGGGTGAGCTAAGTTGGTGCTAAAGCTGAATTGTGCAATAATTCCTTTCTATGCAATTTCCAATATCTCTGAAACCTACAGGTAGTGTCAATTTCATGTTAAAAAATAATAATAAATAGAGTTGGACTGAACAAAATCAGTGCTTGAAGAAACAGATTTTTTTTTTGAGAGCATCCTATCTTTGGTACTGAGTTGATAATTGAGAAAAAGGGCATATTTGTCACCACAACTGTTTATGGAAAAAGAGAGACACAGGTAGTAATAAATGTAGTAAAATGGAGACACAGGTAGTAATCAAGTATATCAGAATGCTCGCACAATGTGATGGATTCTTTAGTGCCCCTGTCATTTGATCAGATGGAATTAAAGATGTAAATAGACAGCAAGGGAACCTTGAAAAACACGCTGAGAGTGTTTGTTCTTAAAAAGTGTGATGGGATTTTGGGGGCCAATGCAAGAAGTGTTTCTCAGAGTTTACAGTAAGAGATGTTGGTGCTGAAAGTGAGCTGGCCATATAATGTAGGAAGGCAATTTTCAGCAGAGAGCAGGTGAGACTGATTGCAGACATACAATTCAGGATGATAAATATCTGAGAAGGGGGCAATGAGATGGTTGAACTAAGACTTCATCTGTAATAAAAAGGATTGCCAGTTATATTCACAGACTCTGCTAAAGGAGATGCAGATTCCCTAGAAAAGGACTTTGCATTGCAACACTGCTGTACTCCAGGACTTTTATACACAAAGCAGGGAGTCCAACTGTTCCATTATTTGGCTCTTTACTCTAATGGAAAGGGGGGAAGGGGGAGGAGGAAGAGGAGAAGAGCAAAATTTAAAGCATAGACTAGACCTGAAATTTAACAAAGAGACCTTGAAACTGAAGTAAGAAGGAGGAAACTGAAAGAAACTGCTTCAAATAAAACCTGTCAGTGCCTTATCCATCTGGAAAGGAATGTTATGTCTCACACTTAGCTAGCATCCTTTGTTCTGTTAAATAGTGGAATAATCTCTTTGTGGTGGTCTTATCTAGGCCTGCCTGTTTAATCACGTTAATAAATGGCAAGTATCATGCTCATAATTGCAGACTCTGATCCTCGAGAGTCATTATTTATTCCCTCTGATAGTGTTGCTTTCCTTGCAGCACATGCCCCCTCCCTTTTTTTTCATCTCTCATTGTCCTGGTTTTGTATTCTTTCCTGTGATCCGTGTGCACAGGTCTGTATGAGGGAATAAGTTAGCCTCCAATGCACCTGTGCTGCAAGCATCTGTGTTTTATGTTGTGCTTTTTTGTGTATTTTTATTTATTTATTATTATTATTTTATTTACTTATTTCCCTGCAAGTTCTGGGAAAACAGATGAGGAAAAATACTAATATAGGAATAAAAGAGGAATGTAACTGAGGGGAAGGAAAGAGACAATGTCAAGGCAGCAGATTTCTTGTACAGACTTAACAACCTCTGCATTCCCTGAAAAAAAAATAAAAAATCCAAGCTTTTTATTACCTCTTTCTACCTGATCTAGTAGGTGGCATCCCTGCCTGTGGCAGGGGGGTTGGAACTGGATGATCTTTAAGGTCCCTTCCAACCCAAGCCATTCTCTGATTCTTCTGTATTTTACTAAAATGTGTTCTGGATGCTTTAAGTGGCAGCCTTTGGCACTCATACACATGCACAACCCTAATTCCTTAGCTGAAGTGGTTTGATGTTTTTGAATAGATGAGTGAAGTGGAGGAAAAAATAACAGCTTTGTAGTTGCTACACATTAAATTTTGGAATTGTGACATTTCTTTTCTCTTCTCCATACACTCAAAATATTTGTTAATAGCAACTCACAAAACTGCTTGCATTTACACCAGGAAGTCATCTTTCCTCCCATATGCTGTTGTCTTTAAGGCTTTACTCTACTGCCATCACTGCTTTATTTTGTTTGGTAACTAAATTGTTTTTATATTTCCTTGCTATTAATGGTAATATTTTTTTCCCCTCCAAAACAAAAGCAGAAGTAGGGTAGGGAGGGATGTGGAATTGCATTGCTTCTAACTGTTACATTACTTATACTCCTTTATGATTTATAACTTAAATTATAAGCTTGCTCACCTTTAATTACTGTAATCTGGAAAAATATCTCCACTGGTAGAAGTACAATGAGAACAAAGCAGTGATAATGCACCACCGAAATGCTATTAACAAATACTTGCATGAATGAATTAGGAAGAAGAAGATTTCTCAGAGGCCACGGAAGTATGTATACACAAATTCAATGGTGAATCCGTTACGAAGATCAATATTAAATTTAAAATCTGAGATACTGTATTATTTGATACAGAATTTTAGTAGCATTATCACCGACAAAATCATATCAACTTTTTTTTACAGTATTAATAGCTATCGTGATACTGAGAAGAATCCATAGTTTCAAGTTGTTCAGAATTTGTCTGATGGGCTGAGAAAGTTCTTGGTTTTGTTTTTCTTTCCTTTATAGATCTCTGTAGCACAGCACATTAGGTTTAACACTTGAAAATCTTTGGTACAGATGAACTGGACATGTGATAGAAAACTGGAAAACTACACTATATCTAATAAGTGCCAGACAGACTTGATTTTGGGGTGGTTTTTGTTGCTACTGAGTGGGCGTGAGAAGGAAACTACTATCCTGTACACTGTGATCCTATCAGTGTAGACAACAAAACAGTAATCTGTATAACTTCCTGGACTATAGCGAATGCAAACAGATCTTCTGTAGCAATTGTCAAATGGAGCACTGGTGTTATAAACCCTACTTTAAATTTGCAAAATGGGTAATAATTTGCCAGAAGAACAGCAAAAGTATCCAATTTCCTACATGTAACAGGTGTCAGCTCATACCTATTTGATTTCATACTATGCATGCATGAAATGCGGAATGGCATCTGTGCATGTATTTGGTTTAATTTCAGTTTGCTGAATGCTTGCACTGTTGCATGCAGATGTAGATAACTTTTTGTTCTTATTTATATAATTTATGTTAATGTTCTGGTTTAAACTTGAATTTATTCAATATATTTCAATAAACGGAGGAGTTTTATTACATGTGAATTCAAATATATTAAGAAGAAATAATGGTTAAAGGTGGTCGTTTAATCTGCTTCAACCAGTCTTATCTTTAAATTGTTGCTAGCTTACAAGAACTACTTTTTGTATGCAAATATTAAAATCCATATTTATGTGCACTTCTGTTTATTGATTACTGTCTGGAACTAGAGTACTGACATTTTTAATAGAAACCTGTTATAAATGGCAGAAGGCATAAATACATACAAGTAGCAATACTTAACTGCTTAATTAGTCAGAAGACAAGTGGGGACATTTTCCTTGAGTAACCAGTCAGAAAGTAAAAATTTTTACAAAGTGACTATAGCAGCAATAAAAGCTTTCCTGCTCACTAGCCTAGCACAGTTGGAGACTTACTTTAATTAGTGAACATGCTAAGTTTTTCTATTAAAGTAGTGTAGTTAGGGGGGAGGTTGGTCTTGCTGCTGAGGTTGTTTAACTTAGTGTATTTTATCCCCATCGGTTACAACTGTTTTCACAGTGATATCCACTGGGAAAAGTAGAGTTAAATATCGCTATATTGAGATAGTCTTCTTAATATTTTCCTCTTACGGGTCTCATACAGAATTGTTTTTTTCTGTCGGCATCTTACAAGACTCACCAGTATGTTCATTAAAACATAATTCCAGTTTTTAAACTCTGTGACATCAGAATAACTAAGGAGACAGATCTAGAGTGACAGCATGTTAAGGAGTCTTCTATTATTACAATTTTCATTGGTAAATGAACAAATGATGTAATCAGATATGAGCATTAGTCACTTGCAGAATAGTACTGGTGAATTGTATGCTGTGTAGCTAATAGTTTAATGCAAACAGTAATTTTTGCTTTACTTTCATATTCTTACATTTATAAGGGAGTGAAATAGCCAGCTGAGCATTTACCTTATCATCTCTACATATTACAGAAGCATGGTCAGGCAAAAATTTGGATTTTCAGGTAAGTGTCCTCAGGTGATCACAGTTGCCAAAAAGCTCCATACAGCAAGGCCAACATTCAGAACATCTTTTATTTACTATAGAGACCAAAAGGGGCCTCAAACTTGCTCAGGACTGAGGCACACAAAGATAACATTAATCACTGTTGGAATAGTGGAACACTTTTGACCATTCAGTAGTAGTGTAGCTAGAGGGCAAAACTGACTGGGGCCGATCTAGCTTAACTCTTCATTAATGACCTGGATAATCAGACAGAGTGCACCTTCAGCAAGTTTGCGGAAGATAGAAAGCAGGAGGAGTGGCTGATGTGCCAGGTGGTTGTGCCACACCATTCGGAGGGACCTTGACAGATTGGTTATATGGGCTGATGAGGATCTGTTGAAGTTCAACAATGGGAAATGCAAAGTTCAACGATGGGAAAGAGAAGCATAACCCCATGCCTCAGTAGAGGCTGGCAATTGCCTGGCTGAAGAGCAGCCCTGCAGAAAAGGTCCTTGGGGTTATGATGACCACAAGGCAGCAATGTAACTTTGCAGCATAGAGGGCCAGCTGTGTCCTGGGCTGCATTAGGAAGAACATTCCCTGTAGGTCAAGGGAGGTGGTCCTTGCCCTCTACTCAGTACTGGGGAGACCACTTCTGGAGCAGCATACCCAGTTCTGAGCTTCGTAGTACAGGACAGACATGGACATTCCAGAGCTAGCCCAGTGAAGTGCTACTAAGATGATTAAGAGATTGAAGCATCTGTCATACAAAGAGAGGCTCAGGCAGTAGGAGTTCCTTAGCACATACAAGACAAGGCTCAGAGGGGCCTGAGCACTGTGTACAGGCAGCTGATAGGAGGGAGGAAAGAAGACAGAACATGATTCTTCTCACTGGTTTCCAGTGACAGGACAAGAGGCAATGGGAACAAAGTTATTTCTTATCTTTCAGTGAAATTTCTTGTGTTTCAATTTATTACTGTGGGCATAGTCAAATACTGGAACAGGTTGCCCAGAAAAGATTTGAACTGTCCATCCTTGGAGATGTTCAAAACCCAGCTGGGCACTGTTGAGCAACCTAGATTTTAGTAGAGGGGGTGAGCTAATTATCTCCAGAAGTCCATCCAAACTTAGCTATTCAGTGATCTTTTTATCTCAAAAACTTACTCCAATTCAGACTCTTTTTGTATTTACTCTAGCAAAAGATCTAGGAATATTGTCATGTTGGTTTAGCTGTGAATTTCTAAGATACAAAGAGAAGTCACTAACTGAGAATGCAAATGTTTTTTCTTTTTAGGACACGTGGCTCCTTCACTGCATGGGGAAATGAGAATTTGGATGGATTGCAGTGACAAATACATGACTAAAAAGAAAGTCTGGGTATTTAGGCCATTCACCTGGGACAGGAAAATAATTGAATCTAGATCTTTTAAGTCTCACCAAGCCCTATTTCCTAGGTTCTGGAATCACCTTCCTCCTCCAATGAGTATTTAATTTTTTTAATTGGAACCATTTAAGAGAACAATGGGGATAATTAATCTCTATATAACCTGTAATCTGAGAAATTAAACTTTGAGTTATTGGTTTTGTTAAGCAAAGGAGAAAGCTGAGTCTGGAGAACTCCCAAATCCTAAAAATGTTTAGGGGGGGCAGGGAAGGGGGGCAGGGAGGAGTTTGTCATTTGTGTGCCTTTATGACAGGACTTCATATTTCACACCAACTGGCTTTCTTCAGCATCACCCAGAGCTTTCCCATTGAGCTTTCTCATTATATCTTATGAGTCTGTATTTCTATAACTTCAGATATAGATTAAATTAAGGGAAGGTTGAGTCCTTAAAAGAAAAAGATGGCTTACCATATGACAAACTTCAAATATTTTGTTCATACAATGTAAACAGCACTATACTTCTAATAATCTACTATCCAAATTAATTACGACAATAGATATTTCCATAATAATTAATTTATTGCTAATTTATCACTTAAATATTTTAATTGGTTAAAAAAAATTGCTCAGACTTTTTACCCAAAGCCTCAGTTGGGTGCTGCTGTTCTTTGGTTTTGGTTCTGCTCGTTGTTTCTTCTTATCTCTTTTTCATGAAGAAATGTCAGCAGAGTTAGCAATGTGGTATTCAGTTGCTTTAACACCTGAGCCTCCAAATAACATCAAGAATGAAATGTGTCCATGGTAACCAGGATGCACTAGTAATACCTTCCATTCCTTCTTCTTTTTAATCTATGCAAAATTGATGAGCATTACAAAATTATGCAATATTATCTTTGAAATAACTATGTGCCAGCAAATTATCAAGGTAACTATAGTATGTCCTGTGTGCATAAGGAAGTTTTTAAATAGAATACTGGTTTTGACAGCTTGTTCCACTGTGAATCAAAAAATGTCTAGAAATACATCCTGGTGTTTATGTAACTACTTAAATATTTTGCCTTTTCTCTTCCTCTGTGTGTTGGCCTGGTGTTTCTATTCTGACAGATAGTTGTGTAGCATTGTACACCTCGGTACAACAGTGACGAAGATCAGAGATTACCGAGCTATTTATTTTTGTAATTTTGAAGTGTTGGCATATTTCAGTTAGTATTAAAATGCTTTGTAATTTATAATTGAATGATAAAGTCTTGTAGACATGTTAGGATATCTACTGGAATTGCTTTAAAAATATGACATATTTAATTTATAAAGGCATTGACTTAGTGTTCCATTTCAGGGCTGGATTGTATGAAGTTATAATCTCATTTAATGGTTTATTCTCTCTCTCTGTTTGAATGAAATACTTTATTGTACACTTGTGTATATATATAAACCTATATTATGTATAAATATTCATACACAATAATAAAAATATATATATATACTACCTAGAAAAGTTTGTCTTGTTAACACCAGTGGGGAATTTAGGCAAGCATCTGTTATCTATGTATACTTAATTCTATTGCACTATACATCCTAGACTGAAAAGTATTAATGTATTTTATAATAAATCACAACAAATTGTAATCTGTTGTGCAACATGATTTCTTTAATGAATTAGACTTCTATCATAGTGCATAGCTAAATCTATAAGGTTATACAGAAAATCAATCAAGAATGTCAGTAGGTGTTAAAGTTCAAAAGTTGAAAAGTATCATCATCATTAATAATTTTTGGTAGGTGGTTTGGGGGTAGAGACATTATTTTCTTTTTTTTGTTACACTTATTTCCGTTCCAGGAAGGGGTCTTGAATTTTTAGTTTGCTTGCTTGTTCATAATGGTGGTTGTCTGTTTTGATGGTAGTTTTGTTCTTCTTATTGTTTTTAAATAAATGGCACTTTCAACAATACAAAGAAAAGATCAAGAGAAAGCATGTTAAGCAGTTTTCTTTTCTCCTTTAGCAATGATTCTTCCCTATTTCTTGCATACCATTTTGAAGGGTATGCAAGCTGAGGAATGTGAGGAAAGATGCCTTTTATTTCTCCATTTGTGTATCAGTTTTGTTCTGTCCTTGTTCTCACCTACTCTTTTCCACAAGCAAGCATGGAAGTAGCCTCACGTGCTGATTCTTCCTACACTGCTAGGGATAAAAAGAGCTTTTGGAAGTACAGTACAGCAGTTTGCTGTCATTATCCCTGTGGAGGGCTACAAACGTACTAGTTCTGAAGCCTTCCCAGGTACTAGGATCATCACTGAAGCAATGACAAGCAGTTTATTTATCCTGTTTGCACTGAAGTCTCATATTACTGCTAGTATCTTAAGTGACATTATTTTAGTGAAGTGGTAGTCTATACTGTATGTGTATGTTATAAAAATGTTAGCTATTTTAAAATGTTTGCATACTAAATTTTAAATGCAGATTTGATAAATGTATTTTTCTCCTTCAGAGGCAACGTTTTCATAGTAAAAGAATAAAGGTTGTGTGTGTCATTGTAAAATAGGATGAACTTATGCAACCGACTAGGATGTTTGTTCTCTTATTCCCATAATAAGAGTTATTTTTACTGAATATCATTGATAAGTCTGGGAGTTAATTGAAGCTATTTTGTGTCTTTGCTATCTGAAAGATGATTTAGTAATTCTAATTCCCCCCTATAATGAGACACTATCCACAAGAAACATCAAAATGATGAATTATAGCTGGCTATATTTGATACTCAAAAGTACATGTTAGGCTGTTACTGTATATGAGATATATCAACAGGATACAAGCAAGACTTGAAAAACAGAGAAATGGTTTGTGTGGGCCTGCCTTGGCAGACTAGTCTGGAGTCTGAGCTTTAATTTGAAAGTTTAATAATGAAAGTGAATTCAACTTATTGGGAGTTACAAATATTTAATTATTTTCAATTTGAAAATTGTATATATTGACACTGAAATACTGGAGAGATCTGAAGTTAAATTTCATGTTAGATGTAGACCGCTGTTGTCATGTCTAAGATTTATAGCGAAAAGTTTAACTCTGCATTCTTTGGTCAGTAAATGTGAGTAGTCATCTGTGGCTTATTGATAGTTAAGCCAACACTTGCTTTTAGTTTTCCTTTTCTACATGCTGGTAGAAAAAAAAAATAAGAATTTACAGATTGACAAATAGGAATATCAGTGATGTGTACATTAGAAAACATGCATAAGTGTACATAAAACAAACAATTTATCACTCAGTGTGTCAGGAATCTATGTATACATATACCAGTGTAAAATCCTGACTTGTATCAAGCAAATGGAAGCAAATAAAACAGATATAATACTAGTAAGACTACTTTTTTTTTTCCAACCTTGCCACAGCAGCAACTGAGTCCAACTTCTTGTCTTGTATCGTGATCTTTTCCAACAACTTATGTGAAGGAAGACACTTGACTTTCCTTTCCAGCTGTGACAGCAACAAAACAAAAGTAGATATTAAAAGCTGACACTGTTCAAGCATATATGTGATGTTTGAAGAGAACTTGGAGGAAAACTCCTGATATCCAGGGCCACTTGTTCTCCACCATTTCATGGCTAAATAATTCACTAGGCATATTATATTGTCTTTTGTCTCAGCTGTGTTTTGTAAAGAAAAAAAAGCTTTGTAATCTTTTCTTTTTCTAACTCCCAGACCATGAGTTAAATGTGTACTTCCATAGAGCTTTTTCCTGAGTTTTCAGGCAGTCTGAGTGCTGACACTTGAACTGTCCTGTTAATTTTGACAAAATGTTAAAAAAACAATTCAACCTTTAATGCTGTCAATGTTGAATGCTTGAACAGTTGAATGGGTATTTCCACTTAATGACCAAATTTAATGTCTGATCAATTGTGTTTCTGTCACTAAATGAAAAATAAAAAGATTATTCATCATTTTGCAGGTTGAGATGTCATTAAAGGTGTTTTAATTTCTACAAGCAATTTGCATTCAGGGACTGGAAAAAAATTTTTTGTGTGTAAAAACATTTCACACTTGTCTAGATGCGTTATGGGATATTTATTTTCCTTTGAAGCATGTTGTAAGGCCGTTGGTAATGAAACCATGGCCTGATCCCTTACGATAACTTTGTTTTGGGAATGCAGAAATAATTACATAACTGGAATCCTGAATCCTAGTAATGTATTTATCTCATGGAGCTTTATTCATTTCCTCTTGCCTTTTTTTTTTCTTTCCCAGTTGTAGGTAATTTTCAGGTGGTGGAAGATCTCTCCAGAATAAATTTTGTGAGTCAAAACCTGGAGAAATTAAAGAATCCCAGGAGCATTTTTTGAGTGATTCATCTCTTCATAGTAAGACAATAAAAATAATTACAAATTTGCTGTGGCATATAATGGAATAATCTAGCAATAAGGATCTGTAATAACTTTAATGAAAGATGTGATTGCTTTGGCTAACAGGCTTTTGTATGCGAATTCATTAATATAGATTAATGGAGGAAGAGTAGAAAAACAAAAAGACATAACAGTAACTTTAAATACAGAATAAATCCTAGCAACACTGATAGTTTCATTACAGAACAAATGACAGAGATATTAGCAACAAAAATAGGCCAGAAAGAAATATTTTTATTGTTAATAGCTAGGTAGCTCCTTATAGTGCTCTGTGCCTGCATGCTTATTTATATGGCCATGTCTTGAGCCACATGGATTCCCAAGCTGTTCTACACCGAGTGCAACGGGTGTTAGATGAGCTTAGGAATATACAGCCAAATATAGAATATAGAATAAAATATAGAAAGGCAGTGGGGATGCTACTAAATAAACCTCAAAATGTAAATGTATAGAGCTGTTTTCCAAAGCCTGGAAACCAGAAAGATAATAAACAGCTGAAAAGTCTCTGTTGATGGGATTATTCAGAGGTTTTATATCCTATAGGAAGTATTGAAAGCCACAGCTGCTATTCCTTCCTAACATTTAGTCATTTCTTCCTTTTTCTAAAATTGCATTTAAAATTACGCTTGGGGATTTCCCATTGGTTTTTAGTAAAATTTTAACATAAAATGCAGATATTTTATTTTGTTCAGCTGCTGTATTGTCATATTATTTCCAAACATAGCTGTTGCCATTCCACACAGTCAGATATTTTCACACCTCCTTTTTGACTCCTGCTAGGGGAGTCAACCTGCTCCTCATCTGAGTATTCACAGATTTATTTTTTTGAGAAAATTTGTTTTGTTTTGTTTTTTAAGTTTAAATTATTTCTAGTGGGGTTAGGAAGAATAGACCCCATGGAAATGGAACATTTAATCAATATCCTATATAAGCATTTGAAGCATCCAATGGAAAACTGAAGAAGGAAACATTTTAGAATGAACATTAACAGTCTAGTAAACTTATATCAACTAGTAATACAGCTATACATATCTTTGTTTTGATTTTTTTTCCTTTTTGGATAGTGAAGTTCAAGATATATATTTCTTCTCATAATCTCAATAAAGCAAGATATAAGAGCAAGATTTTGTGTATGTCTAGATTTTCACTATGGTTTTACAAGGAAGGAAAATTAATTCATGGTAGTGTAGGCCAAGAGAAGAGAGGTCTAAATTTCTGGACAAATGAACAAAGAGTACAAGTCATCAAGTAGTATGCAGCACTTTTAGGATAAAAATCTTACAGAAAACCTGGAGTTCTGGAGTAACTTCCATTGTTAGGTCTACATTAATTGGCAGGCACATATATAAATCAATATAAATACAGCTAAATATATTTCTAAAATAGCCAAACTATGTCGCATTATTTATATATATATATATATATTTTTTTTTTTAAAGCAAGTTGATAGATAAATGATCTGAAGAAACTGTTAAATTCTAAATGACAAGTTCCAAGTTGGAAACTGAAGCAGAAATAATCAACTGTATGCATGCAGGATGGGAAGAAGCTCATTAACTAGCAGATCTATAGAAAAAGAATTTGGTGTTGTACTGGATCTCAAGGTGAATAAGTCAATAAAATGTCATGTCACTATGGAGGATGATGGTTTTCAATTTTATGTTAATGGTTTTACGCAAGATAAGAAGCAGAACTGGAGGGACTTTTCATGTCAGACCCATCATTATTTTCCCCAAAGCATGCAGCTAAAGTAATTTTTCAGTTCTTTTAGTAACATCCTCTTGCATAAATAGCACAGATTTTATGTAAATATATACATATGTATGTGGACAAGTGGGCAAAATGGATCTGGGCAAGTTTCAGTTCAGCTTTGCTGCTGTTTTAATGTTTCTCAGCTGAAATGAGTTTGCTCTATGTACAGGGTTTTTTTGATTGTTTTTGTTTTTGTTTTTTTTCCATTTTGTTTTAACAATAGCCACGTTTTACTGCATAAGCTGTAGTCACTGGTAACTCAATATGAATTGCAAATGTTATCTATTGCTAATGTTTAGTATTAGATAGTGTGCTCTTTTTTCTAGAAAACAACCAAAAAATTGGAGCTGATTTTTTTTTTATTATTATTGTTTATGTGAATAATGTGAGACTATTGGGAAGAAATTTCAGGCTTTTACAAATCTGTTGTCTCTTGGGATTTTTTTAATCACAGTTCAAATTGCTGTACTGTTTGGTGCCAAAATTCTGGAACATGTCCTCAATCTGTGCCGAGGTAAATGCGACTTCCTGGATCGGCTTCCTGTCCCATTGCTCCTGGACATCATTTCCTTTCTGGAACTTGAAGATATTGCCAGACTTTCTCAAGTTTCATGTAGATCTGAAATGGTAAATATATATATATATACACACACACACGTATATATAAATATATTTTAAAATTTTAGCTTTGTTGTGCAGTATATTGTCTTTGTTACATCTCATATTTAATGTAATCATCAGTCTGTCTACTTCACTTTAAGTTTGTGACAATGCAATAATCACCTGTACACAAACAACTGAACGTGAAGGATGAAAACTAGATCTTAGGCTGTTAGAGAAATGGTGCTTATCCTGCAAGCTTTTTGTTACATATAAAGAATGCAACAATCCAGATAATATCATTGTAACTCATGGTTGGGTGTTATGCACAACTTCCAGGATTAAATATTTGAAATGTAAAAGCTATGCTTTGTATTATGATCTGTATCACTGTAATGTCTATGAACTTGAACCACAGACCAGGATTCCCTTATGCTAGACTCATTAACAAACAACAAATCATTGCCATTGCTAGAGAGCTTACATTTTAAATCTTTAGCACAAGACCTAAAATTCTGAATAAATACAGGAGCACAAGGGAAGAGATTTTTTTTCAAGATTTTTGCAGACCTTGCATCAAGGAACTGTAAGAAGTGCAAGAGGAGAAAGAAATGACATTGTGCTTACTAGCTTGCTTGGAATCTATTTCCAAGTATCAGGAGAGTATGGGAAATAGTATGAACATGCTGAATTGGAAATTTGAACAGTAAACAACAGAGGTTGTCACTATTGGCTCATTGGAGCTAAGGGTAGACTCTCAATGCTGAATGAGGGAGAGCAAACAGGGGAAGAGAGCCTGGAAGTCCCAGAAGAATGAGGAACAATTTGTTGGTGCAAAAAGAGAAAAATCACAGGACAACGTAGGTTGGGTTGGAAGGGTCTTTGAGAGGTCACTCCTTCCAACTTCTTGCTCAGTGCAGCAATGGTAATTGGAAGGTTGGAAAGATAATATATTTAGAGCCACAATCTAGGAAGATTATTTTTGCAGCTCTGAATGTCTTAAAATTGCATTTGCTATCCCAGTCAAAGTCAGAGAAAAGGCTGCTGCAGAAACTCAGGTAGGAGGGGGAAAAAGGTTTTAGCTTATGATAAATAGGAAGATAAGCATATTAAAGAGAAAAACAACTTGATTCTTATCCCCAGGGGTGCTGTAGGAACCTAGAATGAAGCCTGTCAAGTTATGGGTTTTACAGTTACTGAAAGCATAAGTAATGGTGAGACCTTAGGAGGAAGATAAAAACGGGTTTAGTCATCTTGAAACTCATGTGATAACTAGATGCTCCTGGAGAGGCTTCAGAGAGACAGATTAACCTTTTAGTATGGAGAACAGGACATGTCTCTGGTACAGATTACAGAATCCAAATTGTGCCAGGCTGAGGTTACTCACAGGCTTTTTATTACTTTGAGTCTATGTGGCTCAACAAAAGTTCTCTGAAAGACTGCTGATAGTTCAAGAGGATGTGGCTGTACAGCTGTTCCTATGGTATGGCTGCAAAGACATTACAGGTTCTTTACTGAGTGTGAGTTTATTGAGTGTGAGTGCAAGTGAGCACAAGAATACAAGGCATTGTACAGACAGTGCAGAAGAAAATGCCGAGATAAGAATAGAGTGCATGTCATGAATTTAGAGATGAAGGGCAGATTGAGGTAGATAAACTTGCTGAATTCAGGTCTTTACTTCAGCATGAGGATAAAAGGGTTGATTCTGCAACTGGGTATGAGGATGAGACAATAAAAGTGATTAAAGGAGAGGAAGAGAATGGACAGAACTTATGTTGTTATTTATTAATATGTATCTGTCAATTGCAGAGCATGTAGTAGAATAGGATTAGGTACTGTGGAGGGCCACAAACTTTTCATTAGTTTAACACAAAGCCTTGGATGTTCTGGAACTTACGAAAATCCTAAAAAGTATTAACTTGCATAATAGTAAAAAATTTTGGCACAAAGAAATAACCTGTTACAAGTGGTAATGGCATGCTCTGATTCCCTCATTTCAGCAGTGTTTTTAAAAAATTAAAAATTTGTCCCAATGGTATGAGTTTTAATTCCAGACTAATTTATGTGCGGGTTGGAGTGCTGTTCTGTATGGAATTATGAAATAGCATGTTCAGATTTTCAAATAGGGGGAAAACAGCATACCAAAGTTACATGTATTCTAGCATAAAGACATCAAATTTTTATTACAATTAAAAAGAGCAGGGAAGGTGGAAAATTAAAAGAAATTCTGGAGGCTTTTGCAGCAGGCATACTGTCTGCACATGAAGGACGGAAGGAAGATGTGGCTGCCATGACGCCCTTGGGTTTGTCATAAGCAGTGGTGTCCTGACCCCCAGCCCCTTTGGCCAAGGAGCAGGCTCCTGCGGGTGTCCTGCCTTGCTGCTAGCCCTGAGGATGGGAGGTGTTAAGGGACAGTCCCAGCGCTCAGGATTGAAAAGCAGAGCGTCAGAGGCTCCGCACTTCCATCCAGTACGACACATCCTCACAGGCTGAATTGAGCAGTGGTCTTTGTTACCCAAAGCGTGGCACCGTTTTTCCTCTCACTGTGTAGTTCTGAGCATAAATTCGGCTCTCCAGGGTACCCAATATGCGTTTCGAAGTGCCTTAGCTTTCCTCTAGGTACTGCTTACTTCTAAGTAACTCAGAAGCAGCTCATTTCAAACAGATGATGCACAGAGGCCCTGCGTTGGCCACCACCGCTCAGGCACCAACCGAGTTTTCCAAAGGCGCATTCAGAGGCCTCTCAGCTCAGGTGTCTCCCGGCGCAAGCTCGGGGTAGGACTCGGTTAGTTTATTTTGCAGAGGACCTTTAGACGGCCCGAGGAGGCAGAATCCCTCCTGAAGGCCCCAGCCCCAGGTGCAGGCCGCCGCGGGCTGCCGGCGGCTGCTCCCGCCAGGGGGAGCCCGGGGCCCGGCGCGGGCGGCAGCCGGGGCAGCGCCGTGCCCGCCGGCCTGGCCCTCGGTGGGTGCTGACAGGAACAGGGCACCTCGAAATGCAGCTGTCCCGAACCCAAATCAGGCCCGCTGTTGTTAACTTAACGCTGTCTGCTTCTCACAGGAGCAGGAGAATGGTTAAGGAAAGATAGCAGAAATTTAAAGAACACTTGACATAATTTTTTCTTCCTCTTTAAAATATAACATTTCCACACAATTCTGTTTATGGAGTCATTCTGAAAGGGGGAAACATCTCCCGAGGAATAGATTTAATCGCTTAAGGCTTCTGAAAGTGTGTTTCTGTTATAAGTGCAAATGCAATTGTGAATAGGACCAGGAACAAACGCATTTGTGTCCTTTTACTTACCATAAAACAAGTTTGTATTTGCGATTTGTCTTCTACATCCTGCCAAATTTTTCAGTATAAACTTACACAGCTGCATAGATTTCAGTGGGGCCATATGAATTACATACCAGGAAAGTTTGTAGCATTACATCTGCCCTGTTTGTAGTGTGGTAGAGAAGCCTTTGATGTCATACTAAATGAAACTTCTCACGTTTCACAGAAGAGTGTCATATCTTGCGTCAACAACACCGGGCAAAACTTCCACTGACATTATTGTGAGTTTTGCCTAATGCTGCATCTTCCAAGGTGAGCAGCTTACACTGAGAGTGACCTCCGTATTTGGTGGCTGTGTTGTCTGATCACATTTTTGTGTAAATAAAATGGTCAGTTAGAATGAATAAGCCAAATGATGATTTTAGGCCTTTACTTTCTCTTACAACTAGATAGGTAACAGTAATGCACGATGGGAAAAAAATTGTAGAGAACTTATATGATACAATTACACCTGAAATGAAAGAACTTGCATTGGAAATGGGCTGGAAACATTTTTTCTCCACAAACAGAATTCAGCTACAGCTGCAGCTCTGAAGGAGGAGGCGGAAACAAGATGCTTAAAACCAAGAAACTGAGTAAAGATGCATTTTTTGTTGATGTAACCATTGTAAGGTGTGGGCTTGTTGTTTGTCAGGTCATACGTACTGACTTTTCTTCCTTATTAGAGAAAGCAGATTAATTAAAGGATTAAAAGAGTAACAACAAAACACGTCTTACTAGAAGCAACATGTAAATAATACAACCTTTAACATGTTAGACATCCTGAAATTGTATTATCCTCAGTGTTGTAAGATACTAACAACAGAAGAGGTGGTGGTTCCTTTGTACTTCATCCTTCTGACTTCTGTATTTTGTTTTGTATCATTACCTATACAGAATAGGGCAGAAAGTCCGCAATCTTTTTGTCCTAAAAAGTGGATGGTGAATGCTGAGGATTTTGCTGTCTACCATGGTAAATTTTCAATGGTTATGGATGAGTAACATGTAGTTGGTTCCAGAGTTTGATGTATTTTGAAGTGTTTTAAAGTATTATCTAAATTTCAAGCAAATAATCATTTTTTCAACAGGAAGAAACTTCTTTGGTGACTGAGGATATCAATCAAATGGTCTTCCTCATCCTGCACAATCCATCAAAATCATGCCTTTTTTTTTTTTCCTTGAGGCAGAAGTTTTCCTTGATGTTGCTGATGCAGGAACTTCTAAGAGTATTTGATTTCCATTGGTGGAGTTGTATACTTGACAGGAGACATTTGCTATCTTATGAAATTGTAATGATGGTTAGTTAAGAGTGCTTTAAACTGAAAGCAGTTTTTACTGAATTATAGCCTTACCACAACAATCAGCTTCAGTAATTAAGAGGCTAAATATTGTTGCTCTGAAAGTATTAATTGATTAAGACACCATTTGTCGTTGACTAGACTTAAGATATGAGCATTAAAAACAGTGATTGCAGTATTTTCATATAAGTGTAATATCTGAAGGGTGTTTAAACGCATGTTTACATCTTTTTTTAAAATGTCAAGTATTAAATATGAATTTTGTAAATTCGTTAAAAATAAAGTGTTTCTGTATAATTTTATATCTGTATAAAGCTGCATTTTAGTTCTTACAAGATAGTTGTTAATTTATATTTACAATATTTTGTCCTACAACGACATATCAATATTCGTGAAGAATTTGATGATTATAGTTCTTTAGGTAGAAAATTTTCACGTTAAACAATTAATGCATTCTTTCCTCCTTGTGACTATTTCCTTTCAGGACAATGACAAAACTTTGTGATGTGCATAAAATACTGTATTCATGAAATTTCTGTTCCGTGTAATAAAAACATATGTAATAAAACACTGTAAAGGGTAACTTTGCTTTAGAGATGTTTTTAAGAAATATGGTATGTGAGCAGAGCTACTAAGCAGCAGACCCTTTATTCTCACTTTCTGTAAATTTGCCACCAATTACTTTTTTGTTAAGTTGTGACATCAGAACAGATTTAGGCAGTTTCAGGTTCAGAAACTATGCTAGCCAATATAGACTGAGTTAATATTACTTAAAATCCTAATTTCACTCTGATTTGTCAGCCCACCTTCCTGCCTCTTTAATCAATCATGTGTCTGTCCCTTCTGTTACCAGAAATGAGAACAATCATTTTTCAGGAGGATCTTCATTTTCATGTTTAAGCAATTAACTTAATCAGCAAATGAACAGTAAGTGAATTTTGGGGTAATGTAAGTTTATTCCCATTATACAGCCCATTAAGGACTTCTATAAGAAGATATGTTGCAGATATCATAAGTGAACAATATATTATTCATTACAGTAATATGCAAAGTTGATTTTAGCTAAAGGCAAAGTGAAGCTTTAAGTATAACGGGTACATATTTTTCAAAAAAATTGGGGCAAATCATCACTTTAATATATCTATTTCACCAATGAAAGATAGCTGATAAGCTAGTAGCAGCATTCACACCAAGACAAACCCGTAACTAAACCTGTAACTAAAGAACTGATGTCAGTGAAGTTTATATGAAGATTTTCTCCAGCAAAAAAGCTGATTTTAAGAAATTACTGGCTGCTTGTTCACGCCACATGTTGCAGTTCACTGCCATCTCAGTTGTTGTAATGACAATTTTATAGGCCATAAATATTGTATCAGAGAACTGATCTTAAGGTAGTTTGTTTTTTCTTAAGGGTTTTATGTTTAACTTTGTTCACTTCAGTGACCTATTTCAAAGTATGTCCCTGCCAACAGTTTTAGAAGTGCACAACTAAGCTGGTGAATTGCAGTACAGAACAATGAGGTTTGAGGTTCAGAACTTTTTTTTTAACCAACCTTGCAGCTACAGAAAATGTCTGTATAGTGATAATCTTTCATACGGAACTGTGTGCCAATATTTCTTCAATATAAGTGAATAATACCAATTGTTTTTAAATTCTAGCAGCAGTATTAGTCTTAAACCAAGAACTTGATTTGTCATGAAAAAATATTCATAAAGCTAGCAGGAAAAAAAAAAACTTTTATTTGATATAGGAAAATTAATATCAGCCTCACCTCGCAAAGCTGAGATGTATGATGTCTTGTAGCATCATACAAAATATTCTGCATTAATTACCAGATGCTTAATATTGTTTAAGAAAATTTCTTTAAATATTTTACATTGTCTTAGTTCTTCCATGCTTTGCATTATCTGATTTTCTAGTGAATAATCATCTAAAACATGACCGGTCTTAGATAGTTCGTGGTGTGCTCGCATACAGCAACACAAGTGATCATAATTCAATATTTTTGTTCTAAAATTAATTGTAACAAAACTTAACATGCTGTAGTCCAGTTCTTTCTAAAACTATATTTGGCCCATTTTGCCCTTTTGCCCAGCTCTGTTTCTTTAATACTTTTACCTGTCCTATCCAGAAAGCAGACAGAAACTTCAAACTGCTTCTGGAAATATCCTCCAGTCTTTGGAATCATGGTGGGATGCTTCCACTGTAAAGTATCAAACCATAAGGCAGGCTTAAGAACCTGGATATACCATAACAAAAGATTTTCTCTCTTAAATTTCAGATATTTTTATGATAAAGGAGCCATTGTGCATTTAAGTAAATTATTTCTGTATCCTAAAACACTGCAAATGAGTCAGACAAAGTTTAACTTTCCAAAGCATGCCTGTAAAAATACAGAGGGTATTTGTTCTCATCTCAGGTGTCTCTGTACCTGATACAGGTATGATCAGCAGCAGCTCTAGGTCAGTTAATACAACTATGGCAATTTACATTGCATGTGGTTCACAGTAATATAGCTAAATCTCACAAGCAAAACCAGAAGACTGTATATACACAGGTACAAATTCTGTTCTCAGTTACATCAATATAAATTGTGAATAACTATTGAAGTAGTTGAATCTGAAATTAGAAACTGCTCTATCTGAATGTGGCAACTCATGCATGTGCAACTAGTGGAACAGATCATCAGAAACATTGCTGCTTATCATTTCTGTTGAAGAATCAAATTAATATTTTCCATCAGTTCTCTGGATTTGCTTTTATGTTTGTTTTACTTCATGTGCATTAAGTGTCAGAGCATTTATAATGCAGCCCATGTATTGAGGATGGCTACTTTATCATGCAGTTGATATATAAAAATAGAAATAAAAAGTAAAAAAAATAAATAAAAATAAAAATAAAAAACCTTGAAGTAGAGAACCCTTTCAGAAAAATCTAAGAACTTTTCTTCACCTTTGCATCATAGAATAGTAAATTGTAATACATTGAATTAATTGAAGTATTATACTAGCATTTCAGCAGCACTAGCCAGGTAAGAAATACAGTCATTTTCACATATTTACTAACTAATCTTTTATCAGATAGAATACGTAATAGGAAGGATTTTTATAAAACATTCGTATCCTGATCAAATTTGATTGTAGGACTAGTGTAAACCAGGAGTAACTGCACTGCAGTCAGTGGAGTTTCACCAATGGTTAGTGATGAAAAGTTAAAAGAATTAAGGTTAAAGGTTTCTAGCACTGATCCAATTTTAGAAGACTGTAAGTGTGCTTTTATTCTCTATATTTGTTAGTTCTGAAGTAAAAGATCTTAAGTCATTTTAAAAGCGTATTTCTACTAATTTATTAGCATTTTGGAGCACATTTGCTTTTCACTTAAGTACAATTCAATGTGGTTGGTTTCAGCTTTATACTGCCATACAATAGAAACATGGAAAGAAATAAATTCTATAAAAAAGTCTGAAATTTGTTCTATACTTGTTCCTCTTCAGTAGACTTTTCTCGTGGTTGTTTCTTTCCAATATAAGGTTGAATAAATAAAAATACTATTCCCACCAGGTACAGCAAGCCACATATGTAAAAAGAAAAATCATATTTATGTGTGATGTCATAGATCCAACCTGCAAAATAAGGACAAAACATGTTCATTACAAAGCTTGACAAAAAGATAAATTGTATGGGAGTATATGAATGGTATCACACATTTCTTTCATGACATCTCAGTCAAATCCTTAGCTGGTTTGCAGAAAAAAAAAAAAAAAAGAAAAGAAAAGTGTTGATTGTCTTCTCCTCTAGACGCTACAAACAGAAACGTGTTAACAACTTCTCTTGTTCACTCACCATAACCCAAAACTAATGCAATACCTATCCCCTCATTTAATTGTTATGGAAGTCTTAAAATGGGTTTAGCTATGTGCTATCCTAATAATATGAGCAATCTTCACTGTAAAACTGTACTTTTTCAGATAAATTAGTACAACAGGTCTGACTTTAGACATTTTGGAGTCCCAAACCAATTACTTTTTCCACCCTATTTTCTTTGGAAAATGCCCAATACTGCTACTGTGTCATGCAGGCTAGCCTGAGTGTTGTGCCTTGTGCATTCGCAATAGCTTTCTCAAAGACTCATGTACTGATAAAAGACTTTTCAAAAGAAAGTCTTGGTACTGCAATTACTCTCATTCCAACCTTAATTCCTTTGAAAAAAAATACATTAAAATTACTTCAGAAAGGTTTGAGAACCCAAAATAGCAAAATTCTCACGTTTAATTCTGGCTGCATTGCCATGTAATCTCAAGATCAGAAGCTTTTTTTTACACCAGCTAATTGCATCCGATTTGCTTCCTTATTAATGACCAAATACAAAGATACGTTCGGCACAGACTGAGAGGTGCTAAAAGAGGATATGGTAGAGTAAAACCTGCTGCTTATCAAAGGATACTAAATGAGATTTCTCCTAAGTCATTTCAGCGCACTCAGTGCTGGGGAGATAAAGTGAGAGCATTCTAAGCTTTCCTGGGGTGCTCGCGGTGGAGCTGGCTTTCGTTCAGCCTAGTGCCGGTCCTGGCTGACCAGGGCCATTAGCTACAAGGCTTCTTACAGCTTTCTTCTGGTTTGCATATCTGTAACAGACTGCCATAGTCTGGCTACAGTATTGACCGTCAGTGCCTGTATCTCTCCCCACCATACTTCCCCACATCTTTCTACGCAAAAAATTTATAATGACACCTAAGTAACTTTAGGGATAGCACCACATACACTCCTGCCTTCTGCTGTGTATAGCAGTAAAGAAATTGCGAGGAGTACAGTCCCAAAAGGAGATACCACTGGCTGAAGGAAGGCAAAGCCATGTCAATCAAACCAACACATCCAGCTTCGAATGGTGAAGCCCAGACACACTTCATAATTCTTGAGGCTAATACTATGGTACAAACACCTGCATACCCTGAAAGCTATTCACCATTTTCATCTAGGCGTAACTGTGTATGTGATATAGTGCATATACTACACAAACACATAAAAATAGGTTATCCTTTGTCATTTTTAAAAATGGTAATATCTTAAAGAAACATACCATTGAAAGGACAGCTTGTGATAGATTTGGGGTTGTTTACCAGGATGGTAATTTGTAGTGTGTGAATAGTGAGCAGCAGATGTGTTCTTTAAATATGTGCAACATAAAGCTGGATGTTACAGTCCATTCTAGAAAAGCTGTAATTTTGTTAATGTTCATAGCATGAGAAAGCTTAATAGCATAACAAGTCAGATGGTTATAAAACAAATAACTGTTGGTCAGAAATTTGAACATTTTACCTGCAAAGGGTGGTCCAAGCAATGCAGATATTCCATTGGCACAGATGATGATGCCATAGGCATTTGCAAGGTGTTTAGTTCCAACTAAATCTTCAGTCACAACAGGCATTAGGGAAAAATAGCCACTAGAAAATCCTATTAGAGCACAAATCACAGCCAGACTAATGTATGTTTGCATTAGTGGCAAAGTAAGAATGCAGGTGACCAGGGTGACGTTAGCCATGAGGAAGACATTCCAAGTGCTGATGCAAGGGAGATCAGAGATGATTCCAAGGATCACTTTACCAAAAATATGCACAATGGCAATAATGGATGTCAATGGAAATATATTGTTCTGACTAGATAAATTGTACTGCTTGACTATCTCTGGAAGATGAATAAAGGGAATGACAAAGCTGCTATAGGCAAACAAAGCCCAAATTATAAAGGCCACAAATACTCTGTTGGTAAACAATGATGCAGCTCCAAAGTAACTGGAGTACCAGATTCCAAAGCCCTTCCTGACCGTAATCGTCAGCTGGCTCGCTGTCTTAAGAATGAGCAGTCCATACATACTCTTTCCACTTCTAGATTTACCTTTAGTTTCTATGTGCTTAACACTGTCAAGCACTTCTTCATTTGTTGCCTCTTCTTTTTTGTCTGTTTCTTCACTGAGGACTCCATTAGATTTTAAAGTCTCTGCAGAATGGGATAGAGCTTTTGCCTGATTATTTTCACTATTACTTCTCACAACACATTTTTCATTAACATCTTTGTGGGATAGTGGTCTCATAAGTGCCCCACAGACACAAAGGTTGAGGGAGATCGCACCTTGAATGAACATGGCATTCCTCCACCCAAATTCCCTGCAAAGATACTTCAGTAAGGCTGTCATTAAAAAAGCTCCAAACCCTGTTCCTGTGGTACTCAGTCCTTGTGCAAGTGCTCTTCTCTTCTGAAAATACTGTCCTACCATGACCACCGCAGGCAGATAAACCATGCCACTACCAACACCTATGAAAAGAAAAATCAAAATAAATCTGAACTTCATGCCGACAAGAAAAAAAGCAGTGAAAAATGAATCAGGTTTATTCCTAATGTTTGCAGAAGCATAATAGTAAAATCAAGAATAAATATTCAATTTCAATGTTAACTTTCATTTCTGTCTTGTAGTGTTTTCCAAAAATTGTGGTACTTGTTCCAGTAAGAATATAATACTGCTATTTAACTGCCGGGAAAACTGAAATACAAGGAAGATAAAACCTTTATCTCAGTTCCACATGCCACCACCAGAAAGCCCCAAACATCCCACAATAAATCAGTGAAAGTTAATACAGAGACAAACATGAACAAAACCTATGTTGACAAATCCGTATTTGTAATACTTGCATCTGATGAAAATCTACACTGAGGCTTTCTCCTCACCTTTGCACCTATTGAGTCACAGTGGCAATGAGACATTTCAGGAGTCAGCAATGGGGCTTAGCCCAGTGGTAGGGCCTCAGGAGGCTTTTATGTTTCTCTCTAGGCACTGCTGCACCAGAGAAGTACAGGGAGGGTTACACAATTGCTGCACAGGCATATTCTTAAAAAATAGGATATTAATGATACCTTTTTTAAGCAGGAAATGTTGAGCCTTGTACAATCACATCAATAAAGGTAACAGTTGCCCAATTTTTCTCACAGCAAATTCTTGCCATTTAAAGAGGACTGGAATAGCAGTGTATGCAGAAAATATCTTCAAATTTACTGTGGTCATAATTTAGAACAGTGTTTTGGTTTTAAAAGCTTTCCTAAATAGCTGCTAAGTTAGTTGCCTGACATCCTACAGCTAAATCAAGGCGAGAAGAGCTGTTATGCCAGCAAAGCCTGAAAAAAAAATCACCTCAACATCACTGCAGTGTATCATGGTCAGAGCTGACCTGGCATGCCTGTTACAAGTGTTTATTTCTAGTCAATGCAAACACACTATCAGACTTCTGTTTTGCACTGTGCCTCCCTCCCCAAATCCAGCTGAAAACTTGAAGGCAATCTCTCTGCCTGCCAGAGGACTCCCTGCCTTGCCAGGCTGGCCTACAGGCTGTGCAACAGGCTGAAAAAACAGCTTTATAATCACCCTGTTCCCATCCACCCAGGCTCATACTCGCATTGGTGTTTACTGCACTTGTATGCACACCCTGTGAAGTAAAAAAATGTTATAAACTCTTTATCTTTCCATTCTGTGGGCTACATAGCAAAGCGTGGTCTAATTACAAGCAAAGGCATGCCACCGTTATGCAGACAGGACCACAGGCCTCTTCATCTCCTTTTCCTCACAGAATGGGCACTTTGGTGCCACAGCATGACCTGGCTCTGCTCTCCCCTTCCCTTGGGCCCTGAGGGCTTTTTTACTGCCCCGGCCACAGGGAAGGCTCCTCTGCCCCCCAAACCGCTACCACACGGGTTGGGGTGAAGCTGGCGGCCAAGAGGCGAGGGGAGAGGGGACAGGGGACAGGGCAGGTGCCACTAGGAGCTGGAGGAGGGGAATGGTTCTGAGGTGAGAGGCGCTTTGGGACAGGGAGCTGGGGGTGGCAGCGGCCGCAGGCAAGACTGGGACTATGGGGACAGGTGGCATGAGGGCATCTGGCATGGCTGGTCACCAAGGCCTGAGGGACAAACAGCGCCATTAGCAAGCCCTCAAGCACTGCATGGAGGCCCAGAAGTAATTGCAGCAGGAGGCAGCCACCATACATGAACAGCGGCCTGATGTCTTACAGCTGTGCAAACATGAAGGAAACTTCCTGAGGTGGTGGTGAGGTTACCATGAGCAAGGGGACGGGGTGTGAGGGGTCAGGGAGCAAGGAAATGAGGAGTGGAGTGGACAGTGAGTGAAAGGACAGGGAGTGATGGAACAGGGAGCGAAGGCACCATGAGTGAGGTGATTATAAGTGAGCAGACAGGGAGCGATGTGATGGTGAGGGGACAGCGAGGGAGGGGACGGTGAGTGAAGAAATGGTGAATGAGGGGACAGTGAGTGTGGGGATGGTGAGGTAATGGCAAATAAAGCAGATGAATGTGGTGATGGCAAGCAGAGCTGTCATGGAGCTGGAGGAAACATCTCAGGCATCTCTACACTGGTCTTCTGGCCAAAATTTCTCCTGCAGCAGCATCACTTCTCTATCTCATGTAAAAAATGGCCTCAGATTTTTTACGAAAATGCAGGTTTTGCCCCACTTTTTAAAATCTCTGTATAATCTCTGCCTTTTTGTCTAATATTCTTGATATGCTCTTTCTGAAAAGCAGCAAGCAGTTGAAACAAAGACAGTGTAGGTTCCTGTCTGCCTGAATATACTCAATATGTATGGGAACAGAAACTGCCAAAAGGGCAAAACCTTGCCTGTAATTATTGCTGTTTGTTTAGAAATTTACAACATTACTGAAATCTATGGTGTGCTGGTATAAAGAGTTGTCATAGTGATCCTTCCTGCTTTCATTTTTTTTCCATCCAGCTAGAAAAAAAAAAATATGTACAAAAATTCTGCAGATTTCTCTGAAATTCTGTGAAGGGGTAGTTTGAGGGAATGGAGGATACTGAAGCCATTGTCAGGATCACAAACGATTTTTTTGTTGTTGTTGCACTTCTGTCGTATTAGTCATGAAGTGAATAATATTTCAAAGTCCCTTGAATTGTTTACTGTTGCTCAAATAATAATTTAAGGTCAAATTGTGTACTTCTTACTTGAATTAACTTAATGTTTTTGTTTCATATTTATTAACAGTTTCTCTTACCAGAAGGAAACAGTGAATAAAATGGAGTGATCCTTTAAGTAGATAATATTGGGTTCTTCCACGTAGCTTTCTGGAAGTAGCTAAATATTTTCACAAGAAGCCACATTTTGCAAGAAAAAGAGCACCAAGGCACTAACCTATTGATTTTCAATAAAAATGCATAAACTTTCATGCCTATCTAAATTTCAGTTGGTCTCCATATATAAAAAGGTTTCCTAGAGACCTGACTTTGTCTCAAAAGAGGAATACTCTCTGTTTACCTGAATTGTCTGCTGTCATTACTGTAATTACCTCACTGGTAATAACTAATACCCTGTTCCCTCCTCCTGTCATCTTTTCACACATGAGGAAAGTGTTCTGTTCCCCACAAGCCTGCCTATTCATAATTTCACATTAAAATAGAAGAGTGAAAACGACTAGTTCTAAAATTATTTGGAATGTTTTCTCAATGGTCATTACAACTGTTACATAGCAGTGTGCCATAACCAAAGTATCGCGTCCTCTGACAAACCTCCAACGGGAAATAATGCTACATGTTTCTCTTACCTCTCACTCAGAATATGTAGCAAAATGAGATGCCATTTATTAGTGGTTGTTGACGTAATATGAATATCCACTATTAAAAATTACACATAAAATATGACCACGTGCATTTTTCTGATTCAGGCAGATCAAATAGACTAACAAGGATTCAGCACATGAAACAAATACAACAATCTGCTTGCAAGAAAGACATCTATTTTCTTTTCTCTTTTTTTTTTCCCATTAAAAACATACATGTAACACCCTTTAAAATAGGTATGGAAACAGTACACAGTTATCAAATTCTTGTATTTTGTTAATATGTAGCAACTCCATAACAAATCTGAGGAAATATTAGCTGTTTTTTTTCTGCGACAAAGAGAGGAGTTCGCTAGATATACAGTTAAACAGTATTTTACTATCTTTAAATTCCATTTGTTAGAGTTTTGATTACATTCATTCTTCTAAGTAAGAATACCATCAAATATATTCAAATGGGAGAAACTGGTAAAAATGCCATCTTCACATGGTAGATTTAAATGACATTGAAAGCCATTGGGCCCAATCCACTGTGTAAATAAATAAGCTTTCTGAAAAGATAACAGTCTGTAAAGCCTGTGAAGGAAAAACTAGAATAACTCTACTGAAATCAAGGATGTTGCTCATTGTCTCTTATTTCTCTGACTATAACACTGTGCCAGATCACATGAGGGCTGAATAAGATAAAAACAAAAGTCAAGTTATATTCCATAACTAAAAGTTTATTTTTTTTAATTTGGAAACTTTGCAGGAACCAGTCTAACTTCCCTCTTTGCTCACCCAGGTAACTTCAAAGCAATTAAAAAACATTGAAAGAACTTTCAAATGTTAGTATAGCTTACCGGCTGTCACTCCGAATGTAAGGAAGAGGAAGTGCACATTTGAGGCATAGGCACTCAATATCCAGCCTAGGGCATTCAATATCCCTCCAATTATTGCTGTCTTGCGGCACCCACACATGGTAATGAATAAACCAATGAAAGGCCCTGTTAAAGAACAAGAAAAAATGCTATGCTGTTTATTTAAATCTCTACATTGCTTAATATTTTTTCAAGCAAAGATTATTAATGTTGTTTTAAACAAAATGTTAAACATCACACTACTCAGGCAATTCAGTTTATTTTCCCTATTACCATTTAAAATCCTGGAAAGAAAAATTCAACCAACCAAGCAAATACCCATAAGACCTAAAATCAAAATTGCTCTGTGAAGAAGGAATGGTTTAAACAGAAGACAAAATGAAAACATTGGTCCCCAAAATGAAAGCTGTGTGAGTGCAGACCTTCTTTTACAAGCAAATATTTTATTTTGTTTTCGGTGGAGTGTTTTAGGCAGACCTAAACACATTTTCAATATTAATTTAGGAAAACAGGTCTGTATATGCATACATACCCCTATAGATATTATTTGGGTTGCTCTCCTCACATTCTCTCCTCCCAGAGTACGAGGAGGTCCACAAGCTTAGCAGATGATCTGCTTTCTTGATTCTCATGAGACCTTGAAGTCACAAACAATCCTTTCCTGCTCATGCTGTCTCCTAGTCGAATTGTCTTCTCTACCATCTTCCCTGTTGTCCCTATCTCCTTCTAACTTGTAAAACTTGCACAAGTGACTTGACAAATTAAAAAGGCAACTCAGGAGAAATGGGGAAGCTCTGCTAATAAATTGGAAAACTGTAAGAAAATATTTGAGGGATAAGCAACAAGCATATTCTAAGAATCTCTGTAGCTCTGAAATAAATGATGTTGGAACATACCTACAATAAGTGTAATGCCCATGCTAAGGGAGCTAACCCATGCTGTTAAGCCACGGCTTTGATTAAACTCTTCAAGCCACTCCATGTTGAGTATTCCAAGGGCCATTTGGGACCCCATAATAAGTATGTGCACAAGGAAAGAGGAAAGTACAATCATCCAAGCCCATCCTCCGTCGATGTTTGGATTAGGCTTAATTGGCTTACTTCCAGCTTTTGAGTCATCTCCAAAATCGTATCCAATATCCTCTCGACTAGCATACATTTTCTCCACAGTATTCTGAAATAAATACAGTAAATAACTTCAAAACACATTCAAAATGATCCAATTTTGTAGCTTGGTTATGGTGAAGAAATCACAACTGTATTTCACCTTTTTTTTTAGTGCAGTTGTAAAGTGAATAATGAGTTTTTGTTGTTCAAATTCTCTAATTAGAATAGATCTTATCTTTCTATTTATTATCATGACTGTCTATGTAGGAGTACTTATGGGTTGCCAGTAGGTCACATTATTTCCATTGCTGTGTATTTACTTACTTGTATGTGGCTGAGAGCACTCACTCTTCATGGGTTGACTGTGGTCACAGAAAAAGACTGGTCTCTCTCTGTATATTCCTTCTCTGTATCACCTTCTGCTGTCCCAGTAATATTATGTGTCTTTGTGTTCTAGTGAATAAAGCTTGGACTCAAAAAAGGAAATCTTGAAGAGGCAGGTGGATTGAATTACTGTATTTTTTTTATGAGGAAACTAGTTTAGATGTATGTTTTCCTTAGTAGTAGAAGGACAAGAGGGAAGACAGAAAGATAAAAATTAAGGTTCTTAACTTTCTGAAAGCTTTACTTACATAAATTACAAAGAAAGGATTATTACTACCTCTCTGGCAAACTTTAAACTTTTATGAGAGTTACTTTGACAAACAGTTTACGATTATGCTCTCAGTTTCCATAGTACTAATCCATATAATCCTACTAAAACCCATGAATTCTTCCAAATTAACGTCAATGCCTTCAGAATCAAACTGAGTGGCAGAGCTATGTGCATAGACATGTAGGATCAGGCCATAACAGCTTGATTTGATTACTTTGATTTCATCCATTGTTATTCTGTGAAGATTACAACACAATGTGAAAATAATTTCAAAACAACTTGCAGCTAATTTCTAATTGAGTAACAGGCAAGGTGCAGAACCAAATCTTCCCTCTATCTGATTTATTCTGCAACATATTGAAATGTTACATGGCTGTCGAGTACCACATAGGTTTCCATGGAGACTAGAAATAAGTGTAATGACACAAATTACCAAAGATTGTATTTTTTTTCTCTTTTTTTCTCTGGAGAAATAGAAAGAGCCATCAGCTTCACAATAGTCAAACAAGAGAAGAAAGTTACCAAAAATTGTTTTAAAAAGCTTCGTGTACTCTGTGAGCTCTCAAAAGATATGTCTCCCAGCTCAGAGCCAGCTCTTCAGCACAATAGACTGACAGAATGGAATAACTCAGGCTCTTTACTAATGAAAATTTGAGCTGTTCTCTTTAAATATATGAGGATATTCTGCTTCTTAAGTTACTACTTTTCCCAACTATTTTATTTTTTTCTCATTGCTAGATAAACATACAGAGAAGGTCTTCAAGTATTTCATATTAACATGTAGATGGAGTCAGAGCCGGTTGGACAAAGCTACTTTCACAAACAGTGACAAAATGCCCATGTATGTAACCTCTCCAAGCTTGCCGCTCTGTAAGTCACCTTCAAAGTTAAGTGACACAGAACCCTTACATGCAGTAGAGGGAAGGGTGGGTAGCTAAGGGCACTTGAACATCTGGCTTCCTCCAGGAGCATGCTGATTTGCTTCATACAACAAATTGGGAGCTAAAAGATGTTCCCCTGGTATCCAGTTCTTCACCATGGATACTCTTTATGGACTAAGTTATCACTAGCCCTAACTTGGCCATGGAGGACAGAAGGAAAGAATTGATGACAGCGAGGAATAACAAGAACTGTGTACATTTAACACATGCTGCATGATCAAATGATGAGTACACACCTGGATGCCAGTTCATACACACACTGAACTAACTTACTGGCTTTTTCTTTCCAAATCAGGCAGCAAAAAGAAGAGGGATTATGCTTAGTCATCTGTCTGGAGGTCTGCCAGGGTGTTTGAGGCAGGATTGTATACATGGCAAGGGAAATGCTGAGGATGAGGGGCGGAGGCTTTCTTTTGAACGTGAGGACAGCCTGGGACAGCCCTAGTTACAATTATACGTAATCCTTCTTCTACTGAGGGTAGGTGTTTAAGCTGGCATTTTCACCCTTTCTTATTAAGGTTCTGGGAGCCAGATCCCCCGTTGATGCAGTTTATATGACTACTTATGGAGGACTCAGCCCACTCGGAAGAAACACAAACTGCATAAATGTAACAGAGATAGCAAATAATCATGCCAATGGAAAGACAAAAAGAGAGAGAGAGACAGAGAAATAGCAGAATGAAGGAAAACTTCAAGCTGCTAACCATAGTCTGTGTAGGATTAGTGAAAATGTATGATGGATATTACAGTACATCTTAGATAATGGAACACAAAATTATGTAACTCAAGATTCAGAGTAAGGATTCAATGTGGAACCTCATCTTTCTCTTTCATGCTTTTGACTGGTTTTTTGTATGCACCTGAATCTAATACTGGATACAAAAAAAATTCTTCTTTGGACAGGATATAGATACCTCTTTCATATATTCAAAATGATTTAAAGCAAAAATAATTGGCACTGAGATTCAAAGATATGACACTCATCTTTGCAACAGCAAAGAAAGTGCAAGCATCCTGACAGAATGGGCTTAGCCTAATTAGATGAGAGCTAATGTCAGGTGTGCATCAACCCCCACGAAGCTTGGGAAAATGCACATATTTTCCCTTTTAACTGGATTCTTGCTTATTATTACTTTTATACTAACTTCCCACTAATGTCACAAGTTCAGACTGAATACACTCAAAAGCACAGAAGGTCATTTCCAGTAACTGCACAAACTCTGAGGCTCTGGGTAAAGCAAGGACTGGACATCTGGATCCTCTCCCCACTACTGACTCATCGCCCTGCAGCCTACTGCACCTGGGAGAAATGCTCTTACCTGCCCTCAGTCTTCTTCCCACACCACAGCGCTGCCAAGAACACAGTATCATGGAAGGCAGAGAAGCCCAAGAGGCTCTTAGCAATTGTGAAATCCTAGAGAAACTGCAATGAAAATGACAGTCGCTGATTTGTAAAGCCACACATACTTCCCCAGCGAGCAAGGTAGTGAAGACCCACTCACAGTACGTGTTGAACACAGCCCCTCATAAGGGACTGCGTTTAAAGAAAAGAGAATCAGGATTCTTGCTAGGGCAGCTGGAGGAGGACTAGACTTTTTTTCAGAAAAGCTTTTTATATTGTATGCACACACAATACTCAGAGCTCTTAGGCAATTGGCCCAAATGTTAGTGTCCACATAAACGCTGAGCTTTTTTGAAAAAACTGACTCATGAGCTATTTTAGAGACAAATGCAGGTGCTGTAACAAGACCAAAATTAGCAGAGAAACACCAAAGTTCCCCGTACCATCACTGGAACTATGGCTCCCTGGCTTGAACAGGTTTATCAGAAATACCTCTGATCTGGATATAAAAAGTCCACGTGATGAAGAATTTACATATTCTTTGGAGTACCTCTGCAAGTATCTCTTGCAGTACCTGATTGCCTCTGCCTTGAAAAGTATGGGATCGAACAGGATAACTCATAAGTGCTTTATAAAGAGGAAGTTTTGCTTCACAGTCTTCCCATTCGATGTCACATGTAATTGTGTTTTGAAGATGCACTGAAAAAAATATTGCTAAAAGCATAGCTTATTTTGGGCGTGGTAACTTTGATCATTCTAACCCGACCTTGGTACTGCTCCGAGCCCCACGGTTGCCAGTGGCTTCCCCGGAGGTGTAACCAGCACCCGTTTCTGCGGATCAGCGCCACGGCGTGCACGCGTGCACACCCGGCAAGCCAGAGGCAAACAGGCTGGGTACAACCTACAGCGTTACGGTGCCGGCTGGGGACACGAGTCAGCGGGCGGCGAGTGGCAGCTGTTTTCTGGCTGGGACCGGCGCCCCGCAGCCCCTGCGGGCTGCTCGCCGTGCCCTGCCCAGGGGACGCTGCTCACCGTGCTCTCGGCACCCCCGGGGGGCAGCGACAGCCGGCTGGGACACGCCGCCGCTTCCTCCCCGCGGTGCTCGCCGCAGCACCGGGGCGGCCGCCGCCTCCCCGGCCCGGCCCCGCCGCACGGCCCCGGCCCCGGCCCCGGCCCCGGCTCCTCCCCCGGTCCTCACCTCGCCGGGCCCCGGGCGCGCCGCCGCCCCGGCCGGCATGGCGCTGGGCCCCGCAGCCGCCGCGGCTCCGCTCCCCGCCGCCGCCAACCTGCGCCCGGCTGCGCTCGGCCTTGCCGCGGTGTTTATTTGCTGCTGCAGCCCGGGGCCGGGCTCGGGACTCCTGCTCCCCCGGCGGCTCGCCTTCTGCTCCGTCTGGCTTCCATTCCCCGCGATTTCAAATCTCCACGCTCTTTCATTCCTGCGATACCGGCTAATTCTGGTTTGGCTGAGGAGATTTGCAGTCCTCTCACATGCACACTCTGGTGGCTGGATGAAGTTTATTGCCGCACAGGTTATCGGCAGAAATATGCATCAGAGAGAGGCAGAGGATATAATCCAATAAAAGCAGCCGGTGTCAAGGTTTTAATGGCCGTTGGGTTGCAGTAAATTGTTAACTTGAGAGAGGCTGGTGAAAACAGCCCTAAGAATGACGCTTGAAAGCTTCACCCTATAGCACCTTATTTGTGCAACATATAAGCTTCAAAAACAGAAGAAAGGAGTTGTAGCAATACACTCCTACTTTCTCAAAGCGGCATCTGGACCTCAGTTGCATCTTCCCGAATAGTCAGAGGCATTAATGAGGTATACAGTCAGCAATACGTTGCTTTGACTTTTTTCAGTGAATTTGCCCAGAGTAAGGTGCTTGTATGCCAGTGTGCAGAACTTTCATCCTCAGAGAGTCCTGGCGTACTGCAGAAGTGTGCTGAATAGCAGAGCTGAAGGCACTTCAGGGAGGTGTACCTATCAGTTTGAGAGAGGAGGAAATGAGGACAGACCAACAGTAATATTTTAATGGTGTCATAAGGCACCATGGCATAACATGATGGTTCCAAATATGTTAAAGAGCCTTATTTTGGGGCTGTTAAAAATACTGATTTGGGGCTGTCTATATTTTTTCTACATTTATATTTAACCACACTCTTTGTTGTATGTCCCCTGTTGCACATGCAAATCTCAAGTATTTTTTTCCATAAAAGTGCAATGTTCTGTTCCATTATCTATATAGTCTATCCAATGTAACTTTAAGGAACACTTTTACCTGTTCTCAGTTAAAGAGTGTGGTAGACTGTATACTATTGCTATGGCTTTGGTATTTACATAAATCTTATACTACTTTCCACTGCACTTTTAAAAGATAATCTTTTATCAGAGTAAACAACTAGATGAGTGTCACGGACTTGTGATTGGGTTTGTTTCCTTCTCCTCCATAAATAACACTAGATTTCCCATTTTAAGAGGTTATGGTATTGCACTGCAAATGCAAGTGCCATTTTGAAGTGCACCTGTACCCAATTACTCTATGGCAATACTTTAAACCTTGTATGGGCATTCCTGTCGCAGGTTTTAACTTTGGCATTAGATTTTTAGCTGGAGTCTGGTTTCTTAAAAGGTTTAATGCTAAGGGCCTGACACATTAAATTTGCTGCTTATTGGCTAGTGTTATTTCCTGAGTTTGAAATGTACATTTTGATTTGTGAATCATCTGACATGCTAACACACATTATTAAGTCTACCACAGAAACAGATTCACTGGGGCAGTGGGATGACTCATGACAAAATATTAAAAATCTATTTCTTTGACTGGCTGTTAACCCATGTTCCCTCTAGTAATTGAGATGCCATCTGCTTGTTTAAATCCTTGTGCTAACAGAGATTCTGTCTTTAAGGTTTGAGCTGATAGAGAACTCACTTAGCTGTGTCATACTGCTTCAGCACTTCTGGTTCAGATATAATTGTGGTTCTGGGCTAAAATCTTGGATTTATGCTGTCTCTTGAGAAGATAAGTCTGTATGGATTTATTTGAATTTTAACCATTAAATTGTCCAGGTTTATCAGAGGGAGTACAAATGATGTTCAGCAAGGAAAAAAGGTCTGTTTTGTAAGACGGGGAGGGACAATGTTATGGTTTCAGAAAAAACAAAAACCTTGCAGTTTTTAGCCAAGATGCATAAGATTCCTAATCCAGTAAAATAAGATGTAAACAGTCTGACGGCCCCTGGTGCATTCTGGATTGTAACTGTGTAACCTGGTGGGATGGGAGGCAGAATAATCAAAACTGGAAAGGAAGGACTTTCCACTTTTACCAATTTTGGTAATTATATATTGCAACATGATTTAAAGGCAGAGGGGAAGGGAGGGAGGGAGAAAGGCAGAAGGAGGAGGAATCAGTAACTCAATCCTGGTCACTGTCTGGGGGCTGCCATAGTGTCTTAGACTTTCACAGTCACAGAAGCGGTGGTTGGAGCGGACCCCTGGGGTCCATCCAGTCCGGCCTTGTGCTTGAAACAGGATTGTGACCTATGACATTTCAGGTCTGCCATGGCCTTATCCTTTCCTTAACTTCTTCAACTTATCATCAAAGGCTGTAGGCTCCTTACCATCTCACTAGCCCTCCGCATGACCCTCTCTTGTTTTTCAACATGCTTCTTGACCCAGGCAGCGCAAAACAGGACACAATATCCTAAATGTGGACTCATCAGCACTGAATAAGGAGGAATAATAATTTTTGTTCATCTGCTGTCTTTGCTCCCTTCCTAATGTAGTCCAGTTTGTTGTCATTATATTCACAACAAAAACACCCTGTTGGCTCATATTCAGCTTAGTGTCCCCTGTGACAGCCACATCCTTTCAGCTGGGCTGCTGCTCGGGCAGCCTGCACTAGTGCCTGGCACTACTCAACCCCATATGCACAACTCTGCGCTCCTTGTTAAACTTCATGACGTTTCTGTTGAACCAGTTTTTCAGTTTCCCAGAGTCCTCTCAAATGAAGCTCCACTGTTTGGTTTGAGAACCACACCTTCTAGGTTAGTATTGTCCGAAAATCTACTGCAGGCACATCCTGTGTCAGCATCCACATCGCGATGAAGGTAATGAACAATACTGGTCCCACTATTGACCCAAGGTGTTCTGCTTGCTGCTGGCCAGCAACTAAGCATCACCCCATTGATTACTACCCTTCAAGTCCAGCAATCCATCCAATTTTCAACCTATTTAGATCTAGCAGTTCATTCATCCAGACCATACTCCTCATTTTTTTCTCCACCTTGTGCTTTAACCACTTGCTTAATCCCCATTGCTCAAAATAGCAGCTGTGCTGGAGAGCATACAGCCCTCTGAAAATGTGTATTGATGAAAATATAAAGTGCTGATTTAGCTTCCCAGCATTTCTCCTATACTATCGCTGAAGTGCTCATTAGTCTCTTCCCTAAAGCTCTCATTAAGCGCCCACCCAACTTCCCATGAAATGTAGTACTGCAGTGATTGATAAGGAAATAAAGATTTGAAATAACAGCTTGGTTGCTGCAGCATCAAGACACAGGAAAGAAAAAGAATCTAGCTTTTAGTTTCACTTCATCCCTGCACTTTTAACCAGCACAAAGCATCACCAAATAATCTCGTCAATTCTTCCTACACAGGTGTTGTTATAATATATATATATATATATTACAGAATTTAAAGATTTCACCCTCTCTTTCTTTCAAACCTCTCTGGGTTACTGAAATATTCTCTGTATTTTGAAGGGCATGTTATGTTGGTCCTGGGCTAGAAAGAAAGGGGAAGGGGAAGGGGAAGGGGAAGGGGAAGGGGAAGGGGAAGGGGAAGGGGAAGGGGAAGGGGAAGGGGAAGGGGAAGGGGAAGGGGAAGGGGAAGGGGAAGGGGAAGGGGAGAGAAGGGGAGAGAAGGGAAGGGAAGGGAAGGGAAGGGAAGGGAAGGGAAGGGAAGGGAAGGGAAGGGAAGGGAAGGGAAGGGAAGGAAAGGAAAGGAAAGGAAAGGAAAGGAAAGGAAAGGAAAGGAAAGGAAAGGAAAGGAAAGGAAAGGAAAGGAAAGGAAAGGAAAGGAAAGGAAAGGAAAGGAAAGGAAAGGAAAGGAAAGGAAAGGAAAGGAAAGGAAAGGAAAGGAAAGGAAAGGAAAGGAAAGGAAAGGAAAGGAAAGGAAAGGAAAGGAAAGGAAAGGAAAGGAGGAAAGGAGGAAAGGAAGAGAAAGAAGGAAAGAAAGAAGGAAAGAAAGAAGGAAAGAAAGAAAGAAAGAAAGAAAGAAAGAAAGAAAGAAAGAAAGAAAGAAAGAAAGAAAGAAAGAAAGAAAGAAAGAGAAAGAGAAAGAGAGAAAGAGAGAAAGAAAGAAAGAAAGAAAGAAAGAAAGAAAGAAAGAAAGAGAAAGAAAGAAAGAAAAGAAAAAGAAAGAAAGAGAAAGAAAGAAAGAAAGAAAGAAAGAAAGAAAGAAAAAGAAAGAAAGAAGAAAGAAAGAAAGAAAGAAAGAAAGAAAGAAAGAAAGAAAGAAAGAAAGAAAGAAAGAAAGAAAGAAAGAAAGAAAGAAAGAAAGAAAGAAAGAAAGAAAGAAAGAAAGAAAGAAAGAAAGAAAGAAAGAAAGGAAGGAAGGAAGGAAGGAAGAAAGAGAAAGAAAGAAAGGAAGAAAGGAAGAAAGAGAAAGAAAGAAAACAAGCCAAAGGTAATATTTTAATTTGATTTTGAGGTTGCACAGTGATACAGCTTTCCTATGATACCTCCAAAAGCTTGTATCCCCCTTGTATTGGTGATTCCAAAGAGAAATAATGCATATTTTCTTGTTTTACCACTGCCTTTTTGAAAAGAATCCTTGGTATCTTTGGGGGATTTGCCACAAAGCATCATCCTCATAGAATACTCTGAACAAGTAAGAGCTTTCAGCAGTTTCCCAGATTCCTCACATGATAGCTGCAGTCTTACTCAAATGGGAAAGACTGAACTATCTTGGTATCTTCAAGTTCATCCCACTCTGAGGATAGACCATGGGAATCAAATTCAAAAGTAAAAGAAAAGGCAACATTTTTGTTATTGCTGGCATGGAGACTTTCTTTTGGACATTAACTAGTTGTCTTTTCTCTTTCTTCCCTCTCCAAGAGCTGATTTATTACAGCAGCTATATAGATATGGGAGCAAACACAGGGGTTCCTGTCCAATTTTCTTAGATCCTTCAAGGACATCATGTCCAAAAAGCTCATATGTGTATCCTGTGAGAGATTTGGTGGAAAACTTCCTGGACTGTATTAAAAAGACAATAGGATGGTCCTCAGGAGTTGGGGATGCTGAAGAGGGAAACGATGCTGCCTCCAAACAGTGTCACTATTTCATCAGTGCCTTGCCAAGACTGACATAAAGATTCCCTCAGCAAAACTGAATATTGCTATTCCAAACAGGGTGAGTTGGTGTCAGGTTCTTCCTGCCACAGTGAAGGGTAGTTCAGCAAGAATGAAGTGGAAAAAGGACTGGGAAAAGGAATCCTAGCTGAAGAAGAAGCCTAGGGAGCTGGCAGGAGATACTGCAAGGGTAGGAGCAGGTACGGTGGCTTCTTCTGAACTGAACTGAACTGCTGCCACCCAGTTCAGGTATCTACAGATGCACTTTGACACAGCCCCACAATCAAACTGTTATTTAAAAATATAACTTTGCCATGTGTCCAAGAGGATAGAAGACAAAAGTACTTGATAACTGGAAACCAGTACAGCACATGTTCTGCTGCCAGAAAAAGTTCTTACAGATTAATGAATGTGTATGATCTGCAGCCAGTTACTAATTTACACATGCAGGGAAACCCAGTGAGTGCTCAGACTTCCTTGTTATGTTGGGGTTCTTTATAGGGTTGGGCTTATATCTCTTTTTGTGCAGTGTTAATTAATTGCAGCTTTGTACATTAGCAATCCAAATTGCAATCTGAGAAGGTAAAATAAACTGGCTTATCAAAAAAATCCTATTAGTCTTAACTGCAGTTGTAACACTAACATGCTTTGCACATGCGGATATCTGGCTTTTCTGGTTTAAAACATGTGAGCACGAAGGAGTGGCTGCAGTTCGTTAAACATCACAAGTGCCATAATAGCAGGAAGAACTCAAAGGCGCTCTGATATGACTCACAGTTGAGCTGTGGTTGCTTCCTCCTCTGGGTCAAACCTGTGCATGGCAAGAAATCTCAGAGCATTCAGAGAACCGTATGACTCGGTCATGGGTTGTACTTGTTGCAAATACACCAAATTAACTGCAAGTTCCAGTAAGGTCAAATTAGCACTCAACTGGTTTATACAAATTAAAGTATTGATTTCAGTGGTACCTGGGATTAGTCCTTCAGTCAGTCTGTTGCATTCAAATCACGGTATTCATCTCTGTGCAGTAGCTTTCTTCATTTTCAGTCTTGAAATGTGGTACGTAAGTCAGTATTTTGCTCATGTCTTGTGTAAAACAATACATTTGTTCTCACTGCAAAGCAAGTATAGTGTTTTAAACAAACTGCTAGGTTGATTCTGCAATTTCTTTATCCTGGCAGTCTTTTAGTTCAAAAGAATCTCCCAATCTATGAATAGTTTGAAAATAGTATGTAAAACAGTATTTGTGCTTGTACACTTTGAGTTGTTCTGAGATGGACTTGAATTGTGTGATTTCTTTTCCATTTCTTTCTAATCCCTGCAGCACCATTATGAAAGCATTGCTTTTTTCGTTTTTTAATAAACAGATCATGAAACACCACAGCTTTTATGAAATGCTAACATCAAACTTTTAATAACTTGATGTGTATAAAATCCCCAATTAATATCTGTTCAGAAAAGGTATTTTTTGATGCAAGAACTGCAGTAACAATATGGCACATGCGAAGAGAGGAAGTAAACAATGATGACAGACAGAGCAAGGAGGAGGGGCCTACGCCATCCTCTACTGGATGACAGCTGTACATGTTCTAGCCAAGTTCGAGTAGGTAATGTATTCAGTTTGCAGCTAAATTGCATTGTGCAACCAGTGGGCCCAATCACATAATGTCACCTATGTCACTACTTGAACCAGATATTTTCGGGCTGAGGGAAGCTGCCAGGGGTGTTGTCCCTGTTCCTGAACTTTGCTGCTGTTGCTCTTCCCGAAGCTGCACCCGAAGCTGTGCAGGCTGGTTTGGAGGGACAGGGTGTGATTGATCCACATTAGGGCAAAAACAATAACAACAACAACAGATATCTCTGGGAGAGTTCAGCCAGAACTATCTATGCAGAGTCTGATGTTACTTGTCCACAGTGGAGTCTTTCCTTCCCTCTCGGTAACTGCCCTGATATCACCTGTTTGCCTTTTTATTTTATTTTTATTTTTATTTTTATTTTTATTTTTATTTTTTGACTTTCTAACTGTGTAGTACTCCTGTTTTTAATGGCCATAGTTTTCCCTTAACAGAAATAGGGGAAAGGAATGTAATCTTTGGACCACTGTTTTTCCATCTTTATTAAACTGCTGCAGGAGTTTAAGTAGTATAAAACAGAGATATATATTTAATTTATGTGTTAGAATTTTATAAGTTTCAAAATGAAATTTATAGTAAGGCCTGAGTTTGTTTCCCTGCGATGTTTTAGTTCTTGAGCAGTAAACAGATGGCTCCCATTGAAATTGATAAAAGTACAAACTAAACAATTGTTGTCTTGTGTTTAGTTTGCCCATTTCTCAGTACAGAAAAATTTGCAACTTGTCAACATCAAGTAAACTTTCCTTGCCACATTATTGCTATGCCAAATTACACATGAACCCCTCCCAGAGCATTTTACCTGTTCCAGTATATTTCTCCAGTGAGTCAGTGTTTCAACCTTTGCTTATATGCCTCCCATGTTAGCCCCACAGCTACGGGGCATAATATGCCTGCTTTCCAAAAGCCATCGCATGCACCAAAGTCTCATTGTGTCCAGCAGTCCCTAGTGCTGGACAGAGTGAATGTCTCACGCCTCCATGAGCTGGAGCAGGTCCTGTGGGCTGTGCGAGGTGCACATCACTGTTGCTTGTTACTGAATGACAAACTGCAAACTAACAGGATCAAGAGCCCATAAGACTAAAAGTGATAGATCATTACTGTGGATATCATGGTCTGGATCATGAGGGTTTTCATGTGGAATGGAGACGTTTGCAGTTTCTAAGCAGTTACTGTCAATTTGTCTTTGGGGCAATAAGGCTTCTCTGAGCTTTTGAGATAGAGGGTGATCTTTTTGATGTCAGGCCTGAATTCGTGCTTTGATTTCTAAACAAGCAGTGAAAACCATGCAGTACCTGTAAGAATGGTTCCCAGTCAACATGGGACAAAAAGTACAAAATGGGTCATTTTGTTTCATTGTCGAGTTAGTAACTGTTTTTCAATACTACCATTTCTGTTACATTTGCTATTTATGTTAGATTTTTAAATCAATCTGTTAACATCCTTGTCTGAAGAAATCGACATTGTGTAGTGAACAGAAGGAAAAAAATGAATTGAAACGTGGTTGTACGTGCACATGAAAATAAATTATCTGCGTTCATTGTTCAGTCATAATGATTGCAGAACATAAGCTAACAGGAATGAAATTTTGGATTTCAAGGCCTTAATATTTTAGAACTTATATCGGTTTTGGTAATAGCATGGATTAAATTATTTTCTTGTTTTCAAATTTGACCTTATTGCTTTAAATGATGTAGAATTATTTTTTTTCAGAATCTGCCTAGCAACAAAAGATGCTCTCTCTCCCTCTAGTGGAGAATAATAACATAGCTGCCTTTCTGTTTTTGCATATGTAAACCATCAAGTAATACAAACGGGGGCTGAAAGCTTTTCTGAACAATAATATATCATAATTTGTTTACTGTATGGCATAAATATTATATGAAGAGTATCATAATGAGATATTTTCATATTAATGTTTTTTTTTCTGTGAGTGCACCATTTTTAGTGATCCTGAATTATACAAATTGTAAAATATTTATGCATGTAAAATATTTACAGATATCTAGACACATTTTAAAGTAAAAATAAAGGCCCAGTTGATATTAAAAAGAAGCCCTAATCTCAAAAGTAAAATGTAGTATGCTTAATGTTGATAGCAGGAGCAGCTTGCATGTTGGTATTTGCCAGTTTGATCATAGATATAAAGAGCATGCACTTAAAAAAAAATATATTTTAATCTAAATGTTTCCAGTATTTGCTGTGTTCATCTTAAGAGAAGAAGGAGACTGCCAGAGGACTTAGATGCAATGTCTTTTTCAAAATTGTATGTTGTGATGTACTGTTCATTTCATTCTCCAAATAAACATCTCCCCAGCACTTGGAATTCTGAAGCTGTAAGTGCAAACTGCTTATGTAAATAATGATTTACAGGGCTAAGTTCATAACTAGGGGAGCAGAAAACACTTCCTATATATGACTGATATAATAGCTCCACTTCTACATTCCAAATTGCAGTAACAAGACTTGACTAGATTCCTGACACTGTTTTCAGTGGAAAGTTCTTATTTCTGCATCTGAGCTGCTTTTTAGCATATTTTTCTATTTTGTGGTTTTATTATCTCTTGTTGCCACGCCAAACTTCACACAGGTAGGTACAGTAAATACCAGTCCAAGGGAATTTGGCAAGAGATGTGCACGTAGTTAACCTCACAGCCTTCACTCAGCTTTTAGGGACAGGGGCTTTCTCCATCTGCAAGTCACTGCCTTGCACCAAGGGTGTCACTGCGAGCATTTTAGTTCAGACTAACTTCATTTTGTGTGTTTGTTGTTCTTACCATATGAAAGGGTAATAAAGCTACTTAAAAGGTGTTGGGTGACAGTTCTGGGTTGCCACTGTCTTACACAAGCACCAGTAGAAAGTAGATCTCTTACCAAGGAGGAAAAGCATCTATTTTCTTCCACAGCAGAGTGATTCCAAGGACTATGGACACAACTCTGTGGTGTAATGAGTCACTTGAGTTGTAGCTGCTGTAAGCAGCACAGGAACTTTGCTTCTCTGCTTCAAAGAGTGGAGTGAAAACAGTGCTAAGAGATAATACAGAAGAGATGACGGAATGCTTTTCATAAATGCTAGTACGGCCTACTGACTGTATCTGTACTTGAAAACTCCTCCAGCATGAAGAAGAGAGGCATGGAGGCACAGAGGCAGAGGGATGTAAGAACCATTGCTTTTGTGGCTGCCACAGCAGCACTGCCCTTCCATCCCTGTTAGCGAGAGGCTTGCTTATATGCATCCCAGGCTTTGGGACTTGACAAACTATTTATGGCTCAGTCATTTTGTGTGGGTTGTAGGGAGGATGACAGAGAGCAAAAAGCAGTGAAGCAAAGTGTGAAAGGGACATTTGTCCACTGACTGCTTATATTATCAGATGGGGAGAGAGAAGTAATAGATTGCTGGCCAGGATAATGTAGCAATGCCATCACACGCACAAGTGCTCTATTGTTCATTTTGTTTTCCCATATGCTCCATTCCTTGTCCTTTAGTGTAATAAGGATGTAATAAAGCTTATCAGTTCAGGAGAGAGTGTTGGCTCACGGGGCGTCCAAAGTTAGCCGTTAAGTTTTCTCTAGTTTCAAAATGGAGGCTCGAGTGAGAGCTTGGTGGCTTTAAAAGGAGCTGGCAGATGTTTGGAGATGCCCTTTCTGTTGCTGCTGGCTACTACAGCTGAAGTAGCACAAAATGAAACACACAAAATGAAAAAGGAAACAAAACCTGTCAGACGTTCTCTAACTTAACTCAGTTGGTCATCTTTGGAGTTGCATTAATAGGGACCACAAATATGATTTTAATACAACTTTGTTTTTTACATGTCAGAAAAGGAAATTATTGTTGACCTTTTGAAGCTTCATTTTGGAAGCCCTGACATCCTTCTATTCCAGGCACGTTTTGTTCACGTTCTGAGGTTTTTCACCAAACTAATCTGGCCCTAACTTTGAGACAACGATTATTTCAGCCTTTTATTTTCTCAGGTGCACTGTCTTTCTTTTCAGGCTTAAGCATTGCAGACCCTCTTCCTGAGATTTTCTTTGAAAAGGCATGTGATTTATTCAGCTCATTTCATTACTGACCTGACAGTTCCGTCAGTTTTTATTTTCAATGTATTTCTTAACAGAGGTTTAATGAGAAGCTAAAATTAGTATTAATGAGGTTTCCTGGAATGAACGGCCACCACATATGGTCTGATTTTTGGGTGGTCCTGCAGTTGGACTCGGTGATCCGTGTGGGTCCCTTCCAACTCAGGACATTCTACCATTCACATTTTAGCGTCCACAAAACCAGAGAGGCCTTCTGCACCTCGGGTTGCTCCTTCTCCCCTCCCAGCCGCGGTGAGGGCACAGCTCTCCTCCCGGGGAGGGGGCCAGATCCCAGCAGCCACAAAAACGCCGGGGCCGCGGCCATTTCGCGGCGCAGGCCGGGCGGGCGGTTTGCAGGGGCCCTCGCCAGGCGGGTGCCTCACCAGGGGGGGCTGTTCCGCAGCGCCGGGCGGGGCCGGGGGGCCGGGGAGGCGCCCGGCTGCGGGCCTGCCCTGTGCCGCAGGGGCCCGGCCAGCCCCGGCCGCTGTCGTGGTTTGTGGACGTGCTCGGTGAATCGTGTGGTAAAGAGCCGCTGCTGTTTACGGTTTCTTTTTACCACGATCCCTCTGCAAGTGTTGCTCCTTCAGAAGTAGCAGATTAAATATTAAATTTTAATTTCTGTATTAATTGATCTCTGGACAAATTATTGATGTTTTCATATGTGGTTTAAGTAAGGCCACCGTAGAAACTGTGATTTTATTGTTCAACAAATAGTCTATATCCTCGGAATTTTGTAAAAGGTTGTTGCACTAAATAACAGCTGTTAATGCTTATTGAATATCTTCTGCATGCACAATTCGTAGTGCTTTACAAATTATAAACATTATATTGTTTCACAAACAATGCCATTTACGTCACAGAGAAGCCAACGGCCACACTCAGAACAGACTGCTGAGAAGACTGGAAATAATGAGCTAGTCCTTTGACCCTATTTTGATGACTCTTTGACCCAAAAAGTGGGTAGAGCTTGATAGGGGAGTAAGGCTGATAATCCTGGGCCTCTAAGGAGGTTACAAATTGCTTGTAGCAAACCTCAGATTCTCTGGTGTTTCACATCAGGCTCAGAAAACTCTCCATGGTTTCAATATTTAGTGAAATACACCTGACAGCTGTTAGAACAGAAGGTCCCTCACTGTCGGCTGCGCTATTCTGAGAGTACAGAATACGGTATAGAGAGTATATGTCTGACCTGTGGAAAGTGTACATCTGACCTCTGTGTCTAAGTTAAATGGCCCTGTTCTTGCTCCCTGCAGTTCTCCTGAGGAGGTGGGAAAGCTTCAGGGTCCCATCATTGACCTTATCCTTACTTTTTGAGAAAAACAGGTTGTGAGCTAAGAAGTAAAACTAATAAATAATGAGGTCTTCGTTTTCTGTAGTTTCAGCAGCTTTACAGAACCAGATCTAATCCTACTCTGTCAATAGCCAACTGCAAAGCTTTACTACCATTTGCAGAGTTAGAATCAAGCCCCTTGGCCTGATTCTGCCAGAGAGCTCCAGGCAGTTTTAGATAACTGTTCTTACAATATCCTTTGTCAGACCAAGGTTTCAACTTACACAAGATCAGTAGGGAGAAGAGTCATCAGCTGATTGCCAAGTCTTGCTTTCTGTGGGAGAGCACAATGAAAGCAAACTGTTACTAAATCTTTCAAACATTAAATCGTTTTAACTAATTTCACCCTTGGTTTCATTCACCACTTATTAAAGTTCACTGATAAACAGAAACAAAAAAAAAATCTCCTACCCATTGACAGAAGATATTTTATGAAATACTTTGTTTATAGTAAATAATGGGATAAATTGGAAAGAAGCCTGGATTCTGCAAATATATACACTATGAAAATAGCCAGTAAGTCTGTATGGATTTTCATGAAAGACAAAGGTTTCATTATTGCATATTATACAGTCTATAACGCGTTAACACATGTGACACTTGTTCTGCAGTGCACACATTTGGGGCCCAAATAATGTAGAATATTTTTCTGGATATTTTTATTTGCTTGTTTTTTTATATGTTTAGAGAGCTAGGTCTGCCTTCAAGTTGCTAGATATTTTAAGTCCATTGTTTGGGAGATTATTAGCTTTTTAATATTCTAGAAGCCTTATGTCTATCTGCTTAGCTCCTTCTGAACTTCTGGCCTCTTCAAGATGTTTCAAATTTGACACCTAAAAATTGAGATGCTAACGAGTCTGATGCTTTGATAGTAGTATAGCATGTTCATATTGTTCACTGTATCTTGATTTATGTGTTTTTTAGTGCCGTTAATAACTTACAGTTAGCTGGAGTGGCCTGCAGCTTCTCCACTGCAGTCGGTGAGCTCTGACACAAGTCTGGCTGTGCTGTAACCTAGAGGCTATGTGGTGTGTGCGGCCGTTTTTTACCATAGTTTGCTGGCTATGATAACATCGCATTAGTCAGAACAATGAGGAGGCAGAAGGAAAGCTAAAATTGAAGCTTTAAGGATCTGACTCATTCAGTTTCTGGCACAAGGAGGTGCAAATTGCACTTCCTGAGTTTGCAGCACCTAGCAAACCTCAATTACACCCCAAATGCACTCTGCTATGAGAAGGCCTGCTGCTCACTGCCTCTGCATGTGCCCATCTAACATGCATGTTGCTGCTTCTCATTGCTAATTTTAATGTCTGTAGCAGCTACTTGTAGGATCTCAGCTGAAAGAAGGCTTCATGTTATTGCAGTTCTCACTGGTTTTGCAGTCCTTGCTCAATGCCACCCATAGAGGTGAAATAGCAAGTATCCTGAAATAACAGTATCCTGATGATCATCTGTTTAGCAAGAACTTGATGGGACCCCCGTGGTCTCTGCCCTTACCTTTTGATATTGATAGGTGGAACGCTAACAACTGCAAACCCAACTCAGGCTGGTAATTAGCAGCACATTGCATAGCTGTTCTTTTCTTTTCTCTTTTCTTTTCTTTTCTTTTCTTTTCTTTTCTTTTCTTTTCTTTTCTTTTCTTTTCTTTTCTTTTCTTTTCTTTTCTTTTCTTTTCTTTTCTTTTCTTTTCTTCTCTTCTCTTCTCTTCTCTTCTCTTCTCTTCTCTTCTCTTCTCTTCTCTTCTCTTCTCTTTTTTCTTTTCTTTTCTTTTCTTTTCTTTTCTTTTCTTTTCTTTTCTTTTCTTTTCTTTTCTTTTCTTTTCTTTTCTTTTCTTTTCTTTTCTTTTCTTTTCTTTTCTTTTCTTTTCTTTTCTTTTCTTTTTCTTTTTCTTTTTCTTTTTCTTTTTCTTTTTTCTTTTTTCTTTTTTCTTTTTTCTTTTTCTTTTTCTTTTTCTTTTTCTTTTTCTTTTCCTTTTCCTTTTCCTTTTCCTTTTCCTTTTCCTTTTCCTTTTCCTTTTCCTTTTCCTTTTCCTTTTCCTTTTCCTTTTTCTTTTTTCTTTTCTCAGAAATAGCAATAAACCGGTTTCTTAGATGTGTTTAGAACTGAAACCCTGTTCCATCAATCAAAATAATTGTATTACTCTAGTTCCATATAATTATACCAAAAAAAAGGCAAAAGCTGACAAGAGCTCTGGTGTCTTTCTGAAAGTATGTTGCAGCCCTTTTCAGGTCACAAGCCCTGCCTGAGAAATCTCAGCAAAACGCATTGTGTTGTAACAAAGTAAGTCAGATTCAGCTTATGCTGTGCACATAGACAGCCACAAGGTATGCTGAGGATGAGGAACCGGCAAAAGGAAATTCTGTCTGCAAAGCTGTGGTGGCTAGAGCAAAGGAGGAGCTTTCAAGGGCAAGACAGAGAAGATGGTAGACAAGTTTTGCCCAGTGCCCTTGTGCCCTACACAAAATGTTCTGGTCCAGATACCCCTGTTTGCTGGATGCAATCTTCTACACAGGGTGCAAGGTTGCAGATGGTCGTGAACATGAACAAAGCAAGGCAGGCTTCAGCTAACTTTTCAGGACTTCCACAGATGTCTACTTGGGGGTGGATGGCTGTTGTCATTCTAAGGCTTCAACCTAAAATTTATCTAAAAAGTACAAATGTTTCGTGGTTGTTTCACTTACATTTCCCAGGCCACTTATGTTTTGCTTCCACAGTCAAAATTCACTGTATGCATTTGAGATTCTGGAAAATGATGAAGAGAAATCCCAGGAAGGATTTTTTCATTAAAGGTGAGTTAATATTTCAATGATATTTTTATTTATATGTATTTATTTCTACAGCATTTAGGAAGTGCTTGCTTGAACCTCCCTGGAAAAAAATGGAAAGCTATAGGACTTCACAAAAAAGCAAAGATCCAATCTGAAATATGATACAAAGAGCTGACTAATAAGCAGTAAGAATGGATAATGCTGATGTCAGGATTTGTGCATGCTCAACCACATCTTTCATCTCTCTTATCTATACATTATGTCTATATAATGCCATGACCTTGTAAGAATCACTCAAGCTACTTCCCACTGGGTATTCTTTCCTCTATTCCTTCTCATAATACTTAATATTGTGTTATTAAAGAGGACTTAGTTCTAAATTATTTTTATACATTTCTGAGAAAATTTCGACACAGTCTTGAAGATTTGTTTTTGAGTTGGTTAAGGTAGGGACAGGTGAGGTGAACTATATGCAATTAAATAGTTTCATGCCATAAGAAAAATACTGACAGCTCTCATTTTTGTACTGTACTTGGGTAGAAGAAAGATTTTTATAAAATTTCCAGACAGGAATCCTAGAAAACATATTGGGAACACAAAGAATATTGATAGAGTGATAGAGTTTTTCCCCAAATAATATTAAAAAATTGGACAATGGGTGTATGTGCTCCCTTTTCAGTGAAAGAGTATCAGAGCAGCTCAATTGTATATACTATGCCATTGGCTATTAGCAGGGCATATTAACATAGTCTTTAACACAACTAATTAATTAAGAGAATTACATTTTAAGTAAGAGCATATGACTTTTGTTACTTTTAATGTTTCTATAACATTTCAGACAGCTCAGTACCCCTATGATAGTTGTGAAATTATCATATTTATTACAATAGTTGCGTCTGTTTCTTGCTATTATCATTTTGGTTTAATTTGTGGTGGCATAAAAACATTGTGAAGGCCTAGAGAAAGACTCACATTCTAAATATGTAAAGATATCCTAGACATTTTGTATTTCAAAGTAACTTCTTTTTTTTAGCTTCTCTTTAATTTCTTTTGCTTCTTCTTTTACCATGAGCAGTATTTTAACAACACAGAAGCTGAAACAGAAGTTTCAACAGAGACAAAATACAAGGTAGGTTAACTTTTCTGAATGTTCAATCAAATTATGTCATACTTCTGTAATTATCAGGTGTTGATCAGAATGAGTGTATTGTTGTAATAGATATTATCTCTTTGTTTGTTTGTTTAATTCATGTATTCCAAATAAAAGCCTATGTATTCTCTACATAAAACTCTTAAAAATAAAGGGATGAATTAAAGACTACAGTTTGTGTGGCACTGACAGGATAAAAATAGCCATTAGCCTATACCTGAAAAGTATAGGAAAAGTATAGGAATACACCACATTATTCTTCTTGACAGTAAGAAAAACTATTTATGGAAAAAAATATTTTTATGTTTTAACTGTGCAGGATGTATTTGAAAATTACTATTTAAATTCTTGAATAAGTTTGCTCCCCAAGATTTGATGGCATATGTCTTTAAATATTGGCTTAGTATGTTAAAACTTATCAAATTTTCCTACTACTGAATCACTTTAGTTTTTCATTCTCATAATTTAAATTCACTTTGTTCCTATAATCTTTTTTTTATTGTGAAACTTCTCCAAATGATATTCCTAATTTTTGGCATAGATTATTAGTTCAAAACCAAGCTACTTTTGAATGTGTCCTATCTTCTTAAATTTTACCTATAGTTAGGAACATTCTTTCTCATGAGCCCAAATAAACTTGGGTCATAAAGCTAGAAAGCATTCAGCACGAATTCCCGAAAATCTATCTCAACCCAGTCCTGTCCCATTGCAACTAGCAGTAACCCCTTTTGCATCAGTGGAAGAGAGGCCATTACTTTACCATGAAGTATGCCTGTATTTGTATTTGAATTTGTATTTGTATCTACATATATATACACATATACATATATATATTTACATATGCATATATATTTACATATGCATGTATGTATGCATACGCATATATGTGTCAAAAAATTGAAGAGCTTTACTTCTTTAGATTGTTAGATTAAATACTCCAAATGAAATCTGTGATGCTTTTAAACTGAAGCTTTCACTTTCTATATAAACACTAATCATTCAGGAACAGGTTTCAGTTCCTATCAAATTCAGTCTTAACATGTTTAAGGTGTTGTAAAATTGGAAAATCTGCAAGGTGAAGACTTTTATTCTATACCAGGTGTACATACTGATTCCATAGAACATACAGGATACAGCGCTAGCTTTGTAGATCAGGAAAATACTTCCCTTATGGCAGAGGGCTACAGAAAATTTCCCAGAAAAACAGAAATTTTACTAGAAAAATTGCCTAGGACTTCAAAAAAAACCAAAAAAACATCGGGGTGGCATTGAGTGATATGCAAAGTAGACACTACAAGATGTACTGGAATTGTTGTGGTTGAGCTCATTAAATGTTAGTTAGAGAATCTACCAAATTAGGGTGATCTATCTCCTGGTGTCTGCTAGGATGATCCCAATACTGCTCTTGCTTATGTTGTGAGGTGAATAGTCAACCACAAGAAGACAGCTCAAAGGTGGCTTAAAACTTTGGCATCTCAGAAATCCTGTTTTCTTCAGTCTGACAAGTAAAACCGGTGGGGCTTTGTTTCAGTATTTCTAACCCACACTTAATTACTGTTAAGCTAATGTAGTGACACTAGTGCAAAGCTAGTCCAATCTAAATAAGAGCAAAAGAGATTGATTTATTTATGACAGATGAAGACATAGTCTTGCTTCCATTTCAATGCCTAAACTCTTAAGTTTCCATTGAAAATCTTACTAAAACAAAGGCTCTGCCATCCCAGACCATCAATTTTTCTTGCATTTAAAAAACGACAATAAAAAACACTTTTGCAAAGTGTAACATATATATGATAGGTGAAAATATGTTATGAATTTCTAAGCGAAGAGGTAGTATAGGGAAATGTAGCCTGTGAAAGTTCTGCTGCAATATGATACTGCTGAGGGTCTCTATTGGATCGATTTGGGTCGGTCACAAAAGATTCACTGTGGTAAGACACAGTGAATTAGAATTTGAATAGTTCAGTTGGAAGGCACCTACAAAGATCATCGAATCCAACTGCCTGACCACGTCAGGGCTAACCAAAAGTTAAAGCATATTATTGAGGACGTTATCCAAATGCCTCTTGAATAATGACAGGCCTCAACCACCTTGCCAGGAAGCCTGTTCCAGTGTTTGACCACCCTCAGACTTAAGAATTTTTTCCAAATGTCAAGTCTGAACCTCCTCTGGCACAGCTGTTGCCATTCCCTCATGTTCTATCACTGCCTACCAGGAAGAAGAGACCAGCACCTCCCTCTCCATTTCACGCGCTCAGGTGAGCAGACAGCAACCAGGTCTCCTCTCAGCCTCCTTTTCTCCAGACTAGACCACCCAAGTGCCCTCAGTCGCTCCTCATAAGACATGCCTCCCAGCCCTATTGCCAAATTTGTTGCCCTCCTCTAGACACTTTCAAATGCCTTATCATCTTTTTTTATATCGTGGAGCCCAGAACTGCACACGATACTCAAGGTTAGGCTGCACTAATGCTAAATATAGTGAAAGAATCACCCCTTTAGACCAGCCAGCTGTGCTGTGTTTAATGCACCCCAGAATGAGGTTTGCCGTCTTGGCTGCCTGGGCATACTGCTGATTCACGTTGAGCTTTCCCTTGACCAGCACCCCTGGATCCCTGGGAATGATTCCCTCTTAAAGAGCCTTCTGGTTTTGTAGACTATCTCCTAACAGCCGTCTTACATCTAAGCACAGAAGTGAGGTTCCCATTAAATGCCAACTATAATTATTGCAGACTGTCCAACTGCTGCCCACAATGGGCATGAAGCTGTGCTTGAACATGTTGGAGGAAGAGACTTGCACGAACAGTCCCCATGGCTCCATTGCAAGAGTTGTGCAAATTGATAAATTGTAATTTACAATATGTCTGCATACTGATCTAAATCAGCACACAGATCTAAACTGCAGATAAGACACTTAAGCTACCATTTCCTTTTGCCCGTACAGAGGAAATGACCAACTGATAAACGAATGACTAAGCAAAGCATATATATAGCTATTTATGCATATAAAAATTGACTTTCTAGGGCCCCTGACAACCACAGGAGACAGCGGTTTAATTTTACTATGTTTATTCTGCTTATTCTAATAAGCAATAGCACTTTTCTGCATATTTAGTGCATGCTTTCATTCCTGCATAAAATAAATGGAAGATAGAATGCCTACTGTATACGTACATATATATATATATACACATAGCAGAAGTAGCTAAGTGATACCCTTACTAAACAGATTATGCCAGGAAACCAGAAGGCTGATCTGTGACAAAGCAGTGCATTTTAAAAGTATCTCCAGACACCAGTACTGACATTGCTGAACTGACGCCATATGACTGCACAGAGCCCTAGAGAAAATTGAAGTTGGTCTGTGTGGAGTAGGTTGAAGGCTAGAAGCCATAACTACTCTGAATTAATGTATTAGTGTAAAGAGATTGTAAGAATAGGTGACTGTCTCCTGTGAGAGAAGCTGTAGTCACTGGTCACTGCTTTCCCTTTTGCTTAAGTAAAAGAAAAAAAAATAGTGTTTCCTTTGATGTGGAAAACGCTTGGAATATCTGCCCCTGATATAGTCATCAAAGCAAACTTCCTACACTGTGTGTTTTACCCCAAACTTTTTGCAGCATGTGTGGAACATTTTAAAGCATGTTTTCGCTGTCTCATGTTGATCAAGATCACATGTATCTCTAGAGATATGTCACCTTCTTGCACCATGCAGACTCAGTAAGGAGATGCTGACTATGCCCCATCCACATACTGTCTTCACACAGAAGTATTCTTGAAGAAGCTGACTACCGACAAAATATGTAAAATCTAGCTACACAGTTTCATCAAGTCAGAAATTATACCTCGTACCTGTTTATGGTTTACTGTTATCTTACAAACAACCACAGTCTGGCTTTACATGTAATAAAAATTAGGCCACTGTTCTCAGAAGCAACTGTGTTAGCCAGGAAACATGTTTGCTTGTGGTAATCCTATGGCTAACAACTCAGAGGCAAGAAGCTATGAGCAAAATGAAAGCACGCATCAGTTATTAAATGACTTTTGGAAACAGGCTCTCAAGTTACCTAACTGCTTTGGGAATGCTTAAACTAGTGTTTCTGTACCTAAGTTCTTTCTTAACTGATGATCACATGGGAGAAGCTGAGATTCCTCAGATCATTTGCAGTGATGCCTCTGAAATATCTTTTTTTGTTGTTTTGTCATTGTTCTTAGGCATTAAATTCAGTCGTCTCAGTCATGTGTAAATACAGGGAGCATCCATTGAAAATGCCTGAAAATCAACTGATCTAACGAAAAATCATATACTTCTGACTAAAAAAAGAAAATCTTAAATGTCGTTCACAACTACCATCTGTACAGATATTTTAAAGCAAACATTCAGAGCAGATTATGTCATACTGGGTGCTAGATAAGTCCTTTCATGAATATACCCTATTTTTCTAGTAAATGTAGTACTGGTGAAAGACACTTGGGTCATGGTTTTGGAGGCCAAAATACTTTAGCTATTTGGGCTCTTGTATTGCAAGCTTATTACACTGCACTGCTGGTTTTGGCTGGGATAGACTTAATTTTCCTCATAGTAGCTTTTATGGTGCTAAGTTTTGGATTTGTGACCAAGACAACAAAGGAGTGTTCTAGTTATTGCTGAGCAGTGCTTATAGAGCATCAAGGTCTTTTCTGTTTCTCATGCTTCCCTGCCAGCGAGCAGGCTGGGTGCACAAGAATTTGGGAGGGGAGACAGCCAGGACTGCTGACCCCGAATGACCGAAAGGATATTCTATACTATATGTTGTGCTCAGCAATAAAAGCTGGGAAAAAAAGCGGGGAAGGGGAGGCACAGTTGGAGGGAGATACGGAGTTTGTCTTCCCACTAACCATTACCCACAATGAAGGCCTCTTTTCCTGGCAATGGCTAAACATCCGCCTGCCAATGGGAAGTAGGGAATGAATTCCTTACTTTGCTTTGCTTATGCTTGCAGCTTTTGCTTTATCTATTGAACTGTCTTTATCTCAGTCCCCTAGTTTTCTCACTTTTACCCTTTCAGTTCTCTTCCCCATCCCACTGGAGGGAGGGAGTGTGGGGCTTAGCTGCCTACTGGCAGTAAACCACAACAACTACTCCTCTGCCTACTGAGGGACCATAAAGAAGGTTTAGAGAGTAGCTTATTCTCTTTATTTGTCTGTTCCTTGTTTGGCCCTCTAAATATCATTAAAGAACTAGCTACCAGCTAACTATGAAAAATGGTTTTTATGGTGAGGATGCTTTTCACTTCCATACTCTCTTAAATTCATCTTTTTGCTAAATAGCCACCAAAAGGAGACTGTTAGAAATATGCTTTACAGGTTCTTGTCTGATATTTTTCCAACCATGAAAAACAATACAGCAAACATAAAGGTTACAGTAAACTCAGCTAATAAATGTTTGCAGCCAAAGATCTCTTATTGTGAGTAGCTGCTAACTGTGCCTGTGGTTGGTGGGAGGGAAACAGCATCAAGCTCGCTGTGCAAAGTATGATATCTATGGTTTGTTTTCTTTTATAGGACCTGGGAGCTGGCTTTAAAGATCACAAATGTGTTCAGTAATTCACCAGAAGGGAAATAGTCTGTATTACTGCATAAAGAAAATGTAGTAAACACACCCCTTTATACAGTTGATTTCATGTTTATTGCTTCAGTTAGGTTGCTAATACCAAAAATAGTTTGAAAACACTCTCCAATGATGAAAGAAATTCAGTAATTTCATGTGTGCCTTCAACTCCTCTGTTGTTCCCACCTCTGTGACTGGCACTGTCTACTACACAGTAGAAGCACTTGATGTGAGAACTCCACAATTTGTAATCTAGATAATCTTTGGCATACAAGGAACAAGTGGGAGAACTTTGACTTCGATGGCACTTAACCAGTGTCTTGCTGCGTGTGCTGTCCTTTGCAATATTTACCACTGATGCACTCAGTGAAACACTAAGTCATCACTTGTGGCTGGATTATAAAAAACCTTAAAGCTATTTGCCTGCTACTAAGAGAAGGAATAAAAGAAATACCTGAAGATATATTCAGAAAAGAACCCCCTTTCCCAACTGTGCTTGGAAATTTTGTCAGAACAGCTGGAATTGTTTTAATTGTAGTTCTTACAATCATCATTGTAATTATCTAGTGCCTCTTCTGCAGAGAAGGAAAACATGCTGGCCATTTAAATAGCTCAAATAAAAAGGCCACAAAAACTATCATTATTCATGGACTGCAAATGAGTTTGAATCTTCTTCTGTGTTTGATAACAACAGCTGTTGGAAGACACCCTCATAATACTATTTAAATTTATCAGCATTTTTGTTTTGTTATTCTCTCGGTGCTTTAGTTCTGTGGTTTATGGTCTGCAAAACAAAGAACTGCAAACCAGTAGGCAAAGACTTAATTCATTTACTGACCACATCATAAACAATAATGACACAGCATCTATTCAGTTTACTGAGTTAGGTGACTGATCCCAAATGTAAAACTCTAACTCTAGATGTAAAACTCTAGCTCTTCTGTAGTTCAGAAAACACCATCATGCCAGCACTGTGAAACAAACAAGGAAGTCTTGAATGGTCTTGCACAAAGTGTTCTTATGGCACTGGCTGGAATTTAAGGGAGCTTAACCACCTTACAGAACAGTATCTTCACAATCACAAAAGGTAAGACTACATAGCTAATAGAGTATAGTGTATGCTAGCCTGCACAAGTAAGCATGGGTAATTATGACAGCTTTGTTTTGGCATGTGCTAACACGTTACAAACACTTTTATAGTCTAGAGATCCTCTGGCTGAAAGCACAAACTTACATGTTTGTCACTGCATCTCTGCTTGTGATGGCTGGATTATGCAAGCATATGCTATATCCACGACTCTGTTATGTTCGTAAATGTACTTCAAATGAACTCCTATGGAGCACTTAACATAGCTATTTTCTCATTCGCTTCTTCATATTTATCTTTATAATCTTATTAATCCCTGTGCAATGTAGAGTCTCTCCTCCACAACAAGAACAGCAACTATGTTGTCTATAATGTTTGTGTTGACTGCTTTGGTACACATCACACTGCAGCAACCTGTGAGGATAAAATGATGGAAGAAGTCCTCTTTCTTGCATCTGAAATGTGTTTGACAGTTGTAAAGCTGTCTTCCTCACAAAAGTGAGTTTCTTCCATATCTCAGTGTACTGAGGAGTATGTGTGGAGTATCTTGGATAGACCTTTCTTGCTTTATAAATCTTGCTTTATAAATTTTGCCTCACTCCCACTCCCACTATCATACAAATTTTATCAAGCAAGGAACTCTTGATCTTACAAAGCTGACACATTGTTCTTATAGGACCTCTAAACATGGCTGTACTTTGAGGAAGGGCATACATATTTTTTAGCTCTTGCTTCCCCACGTCTGCTATATCCCCTGAAAAGTCTAGCAGTCACCTTTTAGAGTTGGACTTTTATTTTTAGAGAGGTTACCTAAGGCATAGAAATTTTTTTAATGGATTTTTTTTTCCAGCATCGCTACCCCAAGAGACCCCATTATGAGTACATACATCAGAAAATGAACTACCAGATTTTAAATAATTATAAAACTAAAGGAAATCAAATCTGTGGCTTACTTGCCTTTAATGTTTAACCTTTTAGGATACGCTTATTTTTAGCTTTTATATACACCTGTGAAAAATAAAAATTATGTGAAAATAAACTTTTTTTTTTTCCAAATAAAAGCTAATATTCTTTCTAATCATAGCATTCCACAATCCTATCCCATAATTCTGTGATGAGGAAAAAAAAATACACTGCATTCAGGACAAAATTTCAGTAGCTGCTGAGTTACTGTATGATTCACTACATACTTATATGTTTAACTTGTGATATTTAAATTTGAAAACATTGGCCATGTGTATGTGATCTTGTATTTGCAGGTCTAACAAGCGGCTGAAAAAGAGAAGGTGAAAACTGCTCATTTAGCAGTGAGTTAGGTGAACCAATGAAATCCTCCACTGAAACTTAAAGTATGAAAAAAAATGAGGAAGTATGAGCCCAACCACTTGTCAATTTCTTCCGTGATCAGGCAGAAGATAAGCTGGTTTTGGTTTGGCGTTTATACTAACTTAGTATTGTAAGTACGGCACGATTTGCATGGGAACTGAAAATTAAAGCCAGCTGATAATAAGCTCCACTTTACCATTTGGAACAAGCCCTGAGTTTTAGGTACACCGAGAAAAAAAAGGTTTACTGCCTAATAGTATATCATAAACAGAGAGAATGGTAGCCAAGTAATGACTTGGAAAACAAAGGCCTGAGGTTTGTGCACATGCTGAGGCTAGTGCTGCCTGATCCTGGCAGGCACCCGGTAAGGGCTGCCAGCCCAGCGCTGCTGGCTAGTGCCCCTGCACAGCCACCCACCAGGCCATGTGCTGAGCCATGCTGGGGAGCCTTGCAGACTACTGGAGTTCTGCACTTTCATTAGTGCTTGTTTAGAGTTTAGCGAGGAAAACATCACAAGATGTCAAAGAAACGACACATGAATTCTGAAGCGTAACACCTACTAAACATGTCATCCAGAGCTACACATGCTTCAGCATCTCTGAAGTGCTATGTAAAAACATGAAAACAACCTATATAGTGATACCACAGGCCCATATTAGCCATAGGGGTTAAAAATAATTTCAAAAAAATACTAGAAAATAATAATAATAATAAATATTTTTTTTTCAGCATACATAAATCGAAATCCTGGTGCTTATTTCATTCTCTTATGCACAATGTTGAGACAGGGGAGTAGAGAAGGTGAAAAGGGTTCTGCTATAGGGAGGTGGTGAAACTCCAAGCCTATAGATGGAGAAAAAGTGCTGTCTGAAGACTGGAGTGGCACAGTATGTAGCAGTCCATTCTGAGTATCACTTAACTGCTGAATCTTTGCAGTTTACCATCACTGAAAATACAGCACCAGATTTAGAAAAACCGCAATTTGAAACTTTAATAGTGGTGGAAACTGTCATCTCTACAGAATTTTGGCAATAAGAGTAGAGTGATTGAGGGACTCTCTCTTCTGACTGTCTTGTTCACAAGCATTTGCTGCCTTGACAAGGAGTCTCACATCCCAGACTCCAGGAAGCAGTTCTCAATTTTCCCTTTCTATGCCTCTTTACTTCTTTGGGGTTATAACTGTAGGAGCAGATGGTCCTAGGTTCAGTCACTAGAGAAGATTTATGGTGGCTGTGATTAATGTAGTAATTTTAATATCTTTTAAAGGAAGAGATTACAGTTAAATTCAATTTAATTTGATAAACCTTTAGGTTATGTCTGATTTTTGCATAGGTTAATCATTAGTAAGGTGACCACAAACTAATGTAAACTCAGACATTTTCAAACAAATATGCTCAGCAAGTTATATTTAACAAGATGCTAAACATTCCAGAAGTATCTAATCCTTTTTTTTCCAATAGAGCTCCTCCTAATGAAAGTAAGTGGTAACGCCAATGAGAATTTTTGCCAGTAGGCAAAACCTAATGAGGGATGTAACTAATTTCTGACTTTTTCCCCATATTCCATATGTGAGTTCTGAAACTGCTACTTTTGCTTTGTTGTGTTTTTATGCTTTAGCTGTTTTCTCGCTGTTCCTCCTCTGCATTTGTCCAGACAGTGCTCCATTTTATAGCAGCAGAGAAGCTCAAAGAACAGAAGCAGCCATCCTGCTTTCCTACAGTGAGTAACAACAGGCTTGAAATAGCTGAAAACTATATGCCATATAGAAAAAGAGACATATAGACTGATTGTTCTTGTTCTTATCCTTTCCTTTTGGTGGACTATGATTGTTATTGCTGGTTATTGTATAGTTATATTTTGTTAATGGAGAGGATGTCTTCTGACAAATTATACTGAGGGTTTCAGAATGATGATGACAATTGATGGGTTATCATTTCAGAGAGAGTGGGTAGAAACACCTTGGGGTGTATCTTTAAGCTTGCCTTTACTATAAATGTTCCACAGTCCTGCAAGCTTTTCAGCATAAGTTCCAAGAAGCTCTCTCAGCCAGTGTACACATGTAAAGATAAGCTGGAAGATTCTACAAATGCTGATTGGAAACAGTCCTTGGGTTTAAATAGGCTACAGACTAGATAGCAGTTTAATAGAGCAGTACATCTAGTCTCTTCTATAGGAGCTGACATCTACCAGCAATAACTATAATCATGGGATTAATTTTCCAAATTTTTGGTATTTTCAGGAGAAAACATGCTCTAAATACATATTTTAACTTCTAGTGTTCCTACTGTGAAGTAAAGCTGGTATCATGTATATCACGAGTATTCTCTCTGAATGTCTTCAGATCAAATGGTAATAGTTTTTGGTGATACATCTTGTTTTCTGTTTTCACATGCGCAGTGAGTTGTGTGGTCTCTGATGGTGAAGCCGTGTTCTTTTCGTGCCTTTTTCATTAACAACAGAGACCCTGGAAATCAAGTTACATCCTTACTTGTAGTTGTTCCACCCAGCTTTCTAGGCCTAGAGCTTCAGTTAAACTCATAGTAAGGCCATATGGATCTCACTGAATTTGCTGTGAATTAGCAGACTGAAATTTAGCTTGTGAAAGAAAATGCATTTTAAGCTCAGTTAAGAAGAGTTGAACTTGCACGATTACTTTCCAAAACAGATTTACTCTCAGTGTTAGAAGCTTCTAACAAAACTGGTTAGCATATTGCTGGCAAAAGATTTTGTGAACATGTTTTACTTGGATTGTTTTACTTTGACAGTGTGGTTTGAAACACAAAGGCTATTGTTTAAAAAAAACATGAATGCTAATTTGCATTCCATTGCTGGGTTATTACACAGGGTGTAGAAAGAAAAAGCGAGTTCTGGTTTAAAAAAAAAAAAAAGTTTCCTTTTCCCTTTCTTTGTCTTCCTTGTGTCTGGTTCTCCTTTATTTTAACGTTTCTTCTCCAGAATATGTTCTTTGAGACACTGAATGTTCTCTATCACTATTAAGCAAATGCAAGTACACCCACAGCTGTGCCTGTGGATCATCTAGCAGAGCTATATAACTATGAAAATTAATTTAACTTACAGAATCATATCTATACAGACATCTGTGAGCAATGACACTTGTAATATATCTGCTCTGAAGCTAGGAGGTAATTGCAGTATGAAAATCTGTACTCAAACCACTCCAGAAAATGTGGGGTGTAGTTTCTATTTACTATGTAGTAGCATAGGCCCTGCTTAGACCACACTGCCACCACATCTGCCACCATCCATTGATTCTCAGCTCCAAGCCAAGCTCTTCCATATAGCAGTGTGGTGGGATATATCCAGAAATAACAAAGAAAATCAGTTTTTGTTCGAACTGGTGAGCTAGTCAGACTCAATAGGCAGCATCACAAACACTAAGGCATAGCACAAAGAGGCTGGGAGGATCAGGCCATGGGAAAGGGGGAAGCAGTAGGACTGTCAAGACCTTGAGAGCACTAATAGGCCTTTAGTGGCCTCAGCTGGAGCCTCATCCTACACCCTTGTTCCTGGGCCCTGGGGCTCTGTTTAAGTTTAGGTGCACCAATTTCTCTAGCAGCCATGTTTGTGTCTGGCTGTGGAGTCTGTTGACTTGGGTCAATGAGGAATGTTGTGATCTCAGACCTGTGAACTGACTTTGCAGCCTGACCTTGGTCCTGTCCTGTCACTATGGTCCTGTTGGGTGATCACAAGGTTATGTCTGATCCTCGCTGGGCCTTATCCTGACCTCTGGACTGGCTTTCCCGCTTGGTCTCAGCTCTGCTCTGACACTGTGGACTTGCCTGGTAACTACAGGGTTGTGTCTGATCCTGATCTACACAGTGACTTCTCAGCCTTGTCTTAGTCCTGCATCATTGTTATGAACTTGCCCTGCGATCTGGGTTGACCCTGGCTGCTACCACCGCTGGCTTGCCCTGCTCCCTTGTTTAGGTGTGATGATATCTGGTGAAGCTTCTACTCTGCTTGCCGTGCTATTATCTCCTTGTCCCTCTGGGAGCAGCCAGCCCTCGGTAATCCCTGATAAGGATCAGGTACTGGTAGTAGTGTGGTCTCTGACTGGCTCCCATCAGCCTCAAGAAATCACAAGACTGTGTTAAGAGGTGGCAGTAACAACAAAGATGTTCTTACAGGAGCCACTTCCAAGGGAAGTGGTCCTGCTTCTTCCTCAACTACAGATGTGTGTTCACACCCTTCTTCCTTGTGCTACCACAAGTGTTTGTGCAGCAAGATGATGAACCGGAGCAATAATGTCGGTTCTTGAAGACAACAAAGCATGGATGTACTCGGGGCAGAAGAGTGGTTAATGTAACTTCACCCTGAAGTGCTTGTGGAAGTCTGGCTGAAAGATCACTGAGGTCAGGGATTTTACTGTGTACACACCAGGTCTGTTTGGAATCCTGGGGACTTGTGATTGGCCAAGGCTGAAAACAATCGTGGTGTGTCTTCTGTTCTGGTGCTATCCAAACTAGCTCTGGGATGAAGGCCCTACCGCAGATACATCCTGCAACTGGCAATGTAGTTGTTTAGGCCTTTCTTACATAAGTGAGCAAAGCAGCAAGCATATTCATCTAGGCCCAATGGTGCTGGGCATACAGAGTTGACTTTCAATTCATATTCAATGAGGAAGGGGTCAAAATCCAAGTGTTTTGTGCTTGAATCTGCCAACTGAGTTGTGTGGCAGTGAGCCCATTTAGTACTGTTTTTTGCCTTAATTACCTAATATTTCTACTTTTTTTTTTTTTAATATATCTTTTCTGTCATAATTAAAGTAATGTCATGACTGGGCATGTATCTGAACCAGGAACAGTTAGGAAATAAAAACCTCTGAAATCTTTGACCCATTAAATGAAATCTTCAAGGAAAAACTCTTGCCATTGACCATATTTGCATCAGGGAAGATAGTGATTAATCAGAAATGGAGACTGAGCTGCATGCTCTTGATCATTCATGTGTTCTCTCTAGATATGGATTTAGGCATGCTGAAGAAGCTTGCATTGCAGCTGAATGCTCTGGATCTGCTTTGTGACTCTGCTATTCAGCTCATATGCAAATGTATTTTTTTACTAAATGAGGAAGAGGTAAATTTTTTATCAGAACTGAAAAAGCCAGAACTGACAAGCAAATAAAATGTATCTTCAACATAAGCAAGTAAGAAGTCTTTAAGAAGATCTATGAAGACAGGAAATGGTAATGACAAAGAATTTATTCAGTATGTTTTAGGGAAAAAATGCATTTCATAAATTACTCATTACTTGTTGTTGGATATTCATAAGAATATTTGCTTTCTTCTACCATTAATGTTGAGGAATCTGTTAAGAACTTAATTAAAAATAATTTCCTTTAGCACTAGTAAGATATATTTGTATAAAGATTGGAGTATTTTAGAAACTTCTGAAGTTTCCAGAATTTATCAACTACCATGAACACATTTGGAATCGGTGAAAGGGCAGTCTAAGAGGTAGCAGAGCCAAGCAGGCTCATCAAATGGACTGCCAGTGTACAGAGGAAGTGATGAATGGTATCAAGGGCAGAAGAAAGATTAAGGATTATTTTTGTCTGGAATAGTCTCTGATGCTTGGTACATCTCGAGCTATACTAAATCAGATTAAGATAGATTAAGATGAATGAGTGCCAAATTAACCATTTTCCAGGATATTCAGTAAGGAAAGGAAGCCCAAACAGCTATTAAATGCTTTCTTCAAGAGCTTGGATTTGATGAAGGAGATCGGAATGGTTCTTGAAGAGACATGTTTTTATTATTTTAATTGTTGTGTCCTTTTTTCTATATCCAGCTTGATGTTTTAAAGAAAACTGAATGCAGTCATCCTGTCCTTTTCTTTGAAGTCATAAATAGCGTGAATAATACAAATGATTGATTCAGTTCTAGTGGCCATTACTTAAAACATTCTCCACTTCCTAGATTTACACCTGAGTAAATCAGCATAACCAATAATTTCTGGTGTGTATAAATGACAAAATATGGTTTGGGAAGCCTTTTATAATGTTTGTATCTGACATCCCATTTCCGTTTGTCTGACAAATCTTCCTGGTTGGGATTATCCACTTGTGCACATGGTTCTGGGTTCTGTTCCTGAGTGAATCAGTTAACCTCTCTGTCTTTTTCTCTTTCCATCCATAAAATTAGCATATTAATGCTAATTTATTGCAGGCTATAGTTAGGCTCAATTAATGTCTGTAATGATCTCTGAGACTGTTGGATAAAACATGCTGTAAAAGTGTATTATTATTGTTAATAGAGCCTTTTATACAACTGCACTCTAAAAAAGCACTATCATTGCTCGCTAGCTTTAGTCCTAGAATTTCATTGGAATTCCTTGGAATACAACTTGACCTCAGTTCAAGCTGAACTAGTTTAGACTTCAGAGATCTGCAATTTGTAGAACATCTTTCTTAAGATGAGTTACCTCTCTAGCTGGGACTATAAATAGGCCTTAACCGTAGCAGTGATAGCAGTACAAGAGAGTGGTAGTAGGCAAATCTCAAGCTATACCATGGCAGGAAAAGATCAGTAGCCTGGAATTCATTATTAATGCTCTTGGGTTTTGGTTACATTACTAGGTTAATAATTGGAAGACTGATATAAGAAATCCCCTCTAATTTGTCAGGACCAGATGAAAAAAGGAGGCGTAAGCTTTAGAGGTGGACTGGTTTGGAGAAATAGATGGAGCAGATATACTGGCCACAGTGAGCAGCCCTTACTTTGCAGCATAATCAATAGGTGAGCCTGAGGAAGTAAGCTTGAAATGGATTTTTTTTGTTGTAGTTGTTGCTACGTATGTTGTTACTGCTTGGAGCTGTGACACAATGGGATGTGAGATTTCTCTGTTCTATTATGTGACATTTGATTTTATCGAATGCAAAACAGTTTTCTTGTAACTTCCAAAACATTATTTTTTCTGCTGACATACTTCAGCATCCTACCCCTATGTGTTCTGGCACTTGTATTGTTCAAAATTAATTTCTTAATGTTTATAACAATGATAAATGTGTGCTACTATCATCCTCTCTGTTCTCCAAAACACCTGAATAGTCCCCGTTCAAACTTTAGGGAGGAACAAAGAATCAATTGTCATTGCAAGCAACCATGTCCACAAAACTGATCTTGCTTAAAATCATGTGTTTTGGAAGTAACTTTATTCAGGAATTTATAAAAGGAAATTTTCTTCTAAAATGTAAAATGGCCAGACTTTCTTTTGCAAAGAATAGATTCCATGTTGACTGTTCTGAGAAACTTCTTTTTTTTTCAACCTAATTATTATTGTCATTCTTGCCTACTGTCTAGTACACATTAAGAATGACTTAGCTAAAATGTTTGCATCTCTATCCAGAATTTTGTGTGACAGGGGAAAAAGAGCCTCTTTCCTATTGAATCTTTGCTTTTGCTGCTCTCTAAAAGAAAAGTTTTCCCCTTAAAATCAGAAGAGAAGAAATAGGTGATGTGAGCACCCATTGTGTGCATCAACACAAGAGAAGCACAGGAAAAGTCTAAGTAGGGTTGTCAGGTGATTTGCACCATTTAATACAGAGAAAAAAATGATATGGACAGAGTAAAAAAAAATCTTCAATATCTAAGTTCATTAATCAGGTAAATTAGTCAGGAGTGATACAAGTCAGAAATTTGAAACCTTTGGCATAGTGTCTGGCAGCAGTTCAGAAAGCAAACAGGGTCTTAGGAGGTATAATTAGAGGGAGACACCATGCTCATCAACAGAGGTAATTAAAGCTCTATTCAGATAAAAAGTAAGACAAAGCCACTTGTTATTGCTAACCATTTTGAGTGTCATGTTACACAGAGAATACAAAAATACAACCTGTAAAGTCATCATTTCAGATTCTTCAGATAGATTTAGGTTTTAAAGAAATGCCTTTTATTACTTGTTTACAGTGAATCCCAGGTGTTTTAATCCTTAAAGATTATTCTATAGTTTATAGAGTACTAGACTGTAAGTGGCTGTTAGAAGTGCTTCACAAAAAAGCATAGACAGCACCTCCATATATCTTAATATGTGACTTGTCTGTGATTCTTCAGTTTAGGTAAGTCCACACTTTTTCCTAATTCATACAGATTCAGAACACATTGATACAATGCAGTATATCAGAATATAGTACTCAGATATCTGCTATTTTTGTAGAATCTCAGTATTATTTTTTTTTAAAAAACCAATTGCATTCCTATGCTGCTCCTCATTTAATTCAGCAGTGCTGAAAAGCATCACCATCTAAACAGGGATACCAGGAGTTTCAATTCTCTTCTGCCCAGATCACTTAAGCATTATTTTTCATGGCCTGTTTATGTGTGTATGACAATCAAAAATTGAAGTCTTTAAAGCATGTATTGGAATATCTGCAAACAACTGCTTTTTGTCCAAGCAAATAAGGGAAGAATTTGTCCAGCCCTATAAAGACACAGAAGGAACTGTGGTAAAGTCTGGGAAAACTGTCAGCACACAAATGATTTAATCTGTATTTAGTCTTGGGGCAAATTTTGCTACATGCTTACACAAATTGCTTGCCTGTGGCTCTAGAAAGGCAGATTTCAGGTTCCATAATCTGAACTTCAAATTTACTATTCATCAATAGAGGTTTTTTTTTCTTTCTTTTCTTTTTTTTTTTTTTCAGTAACATTAGTGGAATGAAGAGACAAATGTAATTAATGCAGCTAAATTAAGAGGCTGAAAGAGTTATTCCAAGAGCAGGTTTGTTGAAAGACTGTAGACAGTACTGGTATGCACTTTCGAAAACCCCCACCCTGCATTCCCAGCTGTGCTTCATGTCCCCTTGTCACTGCTTTGCAGGGATGGTATCACAGAGCAGTTGACTACAGTTTCTTGAGACTGGTATTGATTCTATCCTTTGTTTTGCATTGCTCATTTATTGGACAAACAGTTTAAATTAAAAAAAACACTAAGTACTGAAATGGGAATGAACCCACCTGTACATAGGTCTATTCATTCATTTATATATTGAGCATAACTCTCACATCCAGGGTGTCCTCTATAGCTAGAGGGACAATTTATTCTTTTGGTCCAGCACGGGTCCATGTTGAATAAAAACAGAAGTGAGACGATCCATATAAAACTGAATGGATATATTTTTTTTTTCTCCTGCTAGTCTTCTTCCAACCTTATCTCTCTAAGGTTGGTCCTTGGCATAGTTCCCAATCTACCAGACTTCACTCACGTATTTCCTTCTTAAGATAACACAGTGTGGCAATACTTTCAGACAAAAATCAGTACTGTTCATAGACTTTTGCTCCTGCTACCCGAATGATCTATACAGAGGGTTAGGACCATTCCTCTGAGAAACTGTATACCACAAAGTGGAGGTTGCAATACAAAGTGACATTGGGACTCTTCATTCCTCACCAATTTAGATAAACTATCGTGCAAGGGTAGATTAAATGTTGTTGCTCTAGAGTGGTGATAAATAGAGGAAGAGGAAGCATGTTTACAAGTAGGAAGCTTTAAAGTGGAAAACGTTCACAGCGCAAACAGCCTGTGTGGGATCCAGTGAGGATACTTGAAATAGCCTCACTTTAAGCTGATTGAATAAAGAACTGACACAACCTCATGGCATGAGCTGACATATTCCTAACCCAGCAAAGGCAGGGAATTCTGAAGTCAAGAATCAGGAAAGCCAGTGCCTAGTCTTGGGACTGTAACAGTTTTGGCACAAATAAGGCTGGAGCTTAAATCCAAGCTTCTACCTGAGAAATGTATCTCTACCTTGAGAATATATCTCTACCTTGAACATCAGGCCTACTGTGTGCAATCTGTAAGCAATTTTTTGGGGATTTATTTATGAAGTGACGAAGGGCCTAGAATCTGATTTCTGAACTAAAATTATGTAGAATCTGAAGTAAAATTCTTGCAGATATAAGCCTGGAGAATTATAAGCCTGGAGCACTGAAAATGGCCCATTGAAATAAGAGGTATGCATAAAGATTTGGACAAGGTCACTCCCCTGTTAACTGTGAGATTCCTCTGCTGTGTTCGCTGCTGGCAGGCTTTTGCTATTCCCTAAATCACACAACACAAAATGACTTGTTGTATCCTTAGCAGAAAAGTACTTTTCTGGGAGAATAAGAACACTGACCCCTAGAATGAAGGAACAGACATATTTATTGAGATGCTGCTCTAATCTGTCTTTTGCTGAAAACCATTATCTTTAAGCAAACCTACCACTTAGTTCCCAAATTGTAATGAAATATTCGTAAACCTAACAGACTGCTAAATAAGACCCAAAACTTCACTTCCTGAAATTTACAGGAGCTCTGCCATGGTTTTAAACAGGGTGACAGGCCCAATAGTCTTATTTGACTAAGAGATGAACGTTTAAAAAAGCTCAAAATGTTTCCTTACTTAACAATCTTTTTAATTTTAAGCCAACATACACTGCCATGCTCAGCTGACAGACAGCTCTTAATTTAAAAAGCTCAAACCAAAAAATCCAAATAAACGATTACTTAAATCCTAACTCATTTTGTAATCATGTATAGGAATAGCAGTTGTTTTTGTTGGTCTGGTCTCCCTTTCTGCTGGCTGGGTTCCCTTTCTGTGTGACAGATGTGCTATTTATGGAAGGAGATTCTGAATATTTTAAAGCACTGACTGTTAGGATCATCTCCTTCCCAGACGGTAAAATGAGAGAGAATAAAATGCCAAATAATTTCCCAAAGAAAAATATCTGAGTATATATCTATATTAATCATTAAAAAAAGAAAGAAGAGGAAACAAACAAGATCGTCTATTTTTATAAGAAGCTAATTCAAATCCAATATGTACGTATCACAACAATCTTTTGTTGTTGCTGTGCTGTTTTCTTATTTAATCCAATACTTAACAGTAGTTTTCACTATTAAAAAAAAAAACAGGCATTTTTTTAGGAAAAAAAAATCATAGGGCACACAGATTCATAAGGTAGAATATGAGAATATGTGCCTGAAAATTTGGCAACTTGCTTTTTCTCAGCTGTATTGGCAGGTCTGATGAAAGATTGAAATCTGGCCTCACAAGTATCTGTCTATTTCAGCAGCTGGTCAGAAAGCATTTATATTCACTTATACATACAGCAAACAACATTTGCCTAAATAAACCTTTTTTTGTGAAATATTTTCAGAGCTAACTTTAATGTTTGCAGTTCTGGTCAGTGTTGCATATTTGCTTGGGGTATTTGGGGTAGAGAGAAGGAAGCTATGAGAAGTCACTGGAAGTGGGGGTGGGGCACTTTGCTCTATAGACGGGTCTTACAGTTTGTTTTACCTCAAATGATGGTTTAGCCTTCTGGGAAAATAATTCAGGTCATAGTAAATTGTGGCATGGTACTTTCATTCTCCCTTTGGAGACATAGTGACAAGGAAAATAAAAAAAGTTTTATTTATTAGGCATTTAAAAAAATCCAAAAAGCAGTTTTTATTTTTTTCTCTGCATATTTTTTTCATTATATACTTGAAATGTTTCATTGTATTTTGAAATTTTCCAAAAAATAAGCCCTTTTTAACACTTCTACTTATCTGCAAAAATCTAATTCCCACAATTACACTCGTGTAATCTCTGCAGAGGGTGATACCAATTTAACATATTCAGCAGAACAATGTGCATGTGGCATTAATCTCAGAAGGTAAAAGAAAGACGTTAAGTAGATGATGCAGATTTTATTATTATTATTTCAGCTATGGTTTAATATTTCAAAATCTTTTTTTTTTTTAAGAAAAAAAAAAAAGACGAGAACACTTTAGTAGCTGCATTGACCTCCATGATGTCAGAATGTCATTGTGCAACCGTAGCTAAGAAAAGCCTCTGAGAAGGAAAAAAAAAAAAACAACAAAGGAGCTTTGCATCTCCCAATACCATGAGATGTGCATATACTGTATGTAGCATTTTGGAATTCATACTGTGGTACTGAGCTGTTGCTTTCAGTTTGGTTAGACAATCATTGTTTCGTTTTCCTTGCTTTGACAGTGAGTATGCTTGTATGCTGCTTAAGTCTTCTTAGTGCTATCTAGGTCAGTATACTTAGGGTAGCTTTTATGTTTTGTAAATCTGACAGATACCGTGCCTGAAGGAGATCAGCACCAATTTTTCTTTTTTTTTATTATATCTGAGGATAGAAGAATATTTTATAATTCATCAGAACTGTATAGCACAGCACCTACCGTTTCTGCATTGCAGATATATTTAGCTCTAACACTGCTTGTGGTTAACAGGGTGTAGCGTAGACACAGACAGCTGATCATGCAGTCAGACCCTGTGCTTGTGTGGTTTGTCAATACTGCTCAGGATTTTGAGGGACTGTAAAAGAGAAAAAGCAGAAAGGAAAGAAAAAAAGAAATGATTTACTTATATGAGCATTAGATCTTTAGTTATGATTTTATTTAATTTTCTTCTTATTTTTTAATTCTAAAACTTAGAAATTAGAAAAGCACAGCAAATGCATCCAGGATTTAATTTGTGCGATACGAAATCTTTCTGCTTCAAGAGGATGTTACCGTAGTCAATCCAGCCTTTCTCCAGTAAGCAAGAAGATTGTTTTCTTTTCCTCGGCAGGCGGACTCAGCCATTGCACAGGCAGATTTTGATAAGAGTTTGAAATGTCTACTACTGTATCGTTGTAGAATTTGGAGTTTGCTAACAGTGTTAGTGACTGGAGCTCATCTTGCATCACCAGTTGATGACAATTTTCTTTGTTCCCTCCCACCCAGTTGAACCAAGACTCTGTAGCTGATACGCAATGTCACTTACAACATTAATCAGATACTGCATTTAAGGTGAGCTGTCCCTTGCCTCCTCCCTTACCAGAGCTGTGCTGCAGTATGTATCTTACTCCTGCAAGCCTAAAATGGCAGGCAGGATTAACGTTGCTTGTGCTGTGTGCATGCTGTGTATTGAATTCATTATACCGTGCCTAGTATCTCAAATGTGAGTATGTTAAATGGTCTGTGTGCCATATCATGCAGTAGTGAAGACTGGCTTGTGCTTCATTACAGGCTTAGATATTTGAGCATCACCTTAAGAATTCTTTTTCATTTGCAATGTGGTGAGCTGTTAGCTTGTCATCACATTCAAACTACATTATTAGCCCTTGGAAAGGATAAAAAAAAAAAAAAAGAAAGAAAAAGAAGGAAACTGTGCTTCCAGATGGTGTCACCCTTTTTCTTCTTGCGTTTACTGTAGTTTAAATAATGTATATTGTATTGTTAATTAATGTGAATATCGAATTAAAGCACTTGAAACTTACATATTTATTATGCAGGTAGGAGGCACGTCGCATCTATTTTTAACTCTTACGCAGTCCACGTTGTGCAATGGGCTTTGGTTGTCGAGTTTATATTTTCAGCTGTGATATCAATAGGCTGATTTTCAGTAAATGTGACAAGTGGCCTTTGCAGTGGTCAGCTTCAAGCTTCGAACACTCTGAGGAGGAGGAAAAAAAAACAAACCCTTGTGTTGCAGTTTCGGAAAACCTTGGATGAGGACATTTTTTTCCCCACTCCTGCTTTCCCTATTGATAAACTCAGTTCTCCTGATCACGGTCTATTCAAGCTGCTTCCCATCTGATTTTTGACAACTGCTTCTAAAAAAATTATCAAGAAGACCAAGAATAGAATTTATCTCCATCGCTTTACATAAAAATGGCTGGGTGCATTGCCATGCTAACACTGCACTAAGTGATACACGCAGGTAGGTTGAGATTTGCATGTTTTACTGATTTCTTGGTCAGTGTTGCAAGTACATGAAATGGGCTTTAGAATGTAGCTTTCAGATTAAAAAAACAGTACTAAATTGATAATGAAAACTGCAGTGTTAAATTGTTGGCTTCACATACTGGCATGACAATTGTTTTTATCTGCTTTTAAAAAAATCTATTGTGAAAGTAGAACAATCATGCCTGTTAAAATAATCATATGTACTAAGGGCGTGGCAACGCTTCTGCAACAAAAGAATTTTTGAAAACCCTATTGATTCAATTATATTTTAAAGCTGACTATTACCATTACTGAGCTTGCAATTACAATGCAAAAATAAAAATTAAGGTAGATAAGAAAAATGAAAAATATTTAAATTGTCGTAAGCGGTTTTCTGTGTTTTGTGCGAAATCTTAAATAAAGATTAGTATGCTTCATACTTAGATTTTCAGTATTGGCTACAAACACACACCTGCAGTATTTCTTTTTATTTTAACGTAGAAGGACTTTAAAGAGAGAGATTGATATAGATGGCCCTGTCAGCTTAAACTGAGTATCAGCTCACTGAAGTGTGTTTTACTTCACACAAAAATAAGGTTATGAAATAAAAAGCTTAACAGCCTTAGGTACAAAAACCTGAATCTGAGCATTAAGAATAAAAATAATTATGAGTACTGTACTACTTACACCAACTTTTGTAATATATTTGTTTCAGATTAATACTGGGCCAGAACCAGTTTCCTTGGCAACCAAATCCTTTTAAAAGGTGCAATAGTAGAGATGTAATATGAAGTTATTCTCTTTAATAGCAATACCACAGTGCAAATGGAAATTTTACAGTTAAGTTTCTGTTCAGTTCTAAATGAGAATCTCATCTCATTTTGTGTTTCCATGCGGCTGTCATTTATTAAATTATGCCATGTTTATAAAGCTGTACACAAGAAAAAACTACTTTATTCCTGTTTTGCATTGGTTGTTTCCAGAAACGTACTCCCGTTTCTTTTTTTTTTTTTTAATTTAGCTTAGTCTTACATGTAGGTCAAGGTTTGTACTGCATGTATATAAAGTGATAGTTTCATTATCACAAGTATAAAAGTATCACTGAAACACTTAGTAGCTGAGAAACGTAGAGAATCAGAAGTAAGTTTAAACCTTCTTTCACCTTTGCTGAATTCAGCCACGGTAATGCTAATAAACCTTTCTTTAAATAGTGGACCTATTCTGAAGTTCAACTGAAGAGCTGCTTAACCATACTGGAAAAGAACTTGTGTAGGATCTTAAGTAAGACTTTATAAAATAAGCTCACTCGCAGCCTACGGTGATATGCAGACCTCACAGATTTTGCAAAAATTAAGTACTATAATTCCTTATTTCTATTTTTAGCTGATATTTTTAACAATATCAGTAAATCAGAAATCTTATGTGTGCCGCAGTTAACAGATGTTACTGAATGTCTCCACTGTGCTTATAACGTGGTGTATCTCCTTGTGAATCCCCTTTGTACGTGACTTGAGAAATTCTCACTACTGCAATGAGACTTTTGCAGCAGGGTAGCCATTTTCCTTTCATGTCCTTGACTTTAAAATGACTAAGTGTATTTTGTTTGGATGAGGACCCAGCACTGAAAATTAATACAAAGGAGGTATTTAGATGTACAGCCAATTATATCAATAATAGCCTTGAGAGTTTCAGTACTATCAAACTAATTCTCATTTATTTCTAAATATACCACTTCAGTACACTCCAAACAAACAGAGTATAACTGCTCAGGAATATGACTGTTGTCATTTGTCTTGATAGGCCAGTGCTTAATAATGATAATAAAAACCATCTGATTCATAATTATGAGATTAGCTTGACGTGGTGCAGTATTTCTGTGTTCCACCTAAAGAAACTGAGCTGAAAACATAATAAACAGCATCTCTCAAGTGACGTATTAAAGTTTGCATGTTTTTTTGTAATTTGATTTATCTCCAGTAGCTTCCTTCTGGTGTTTTTTTTTTTTTAGTCTGAAATGTTATATGGTTTGCGCCATTACATGTAGTTATCAAAATTGCATTTTTGTTTATTTCGTGTGGTTATTTTTAAAGGATGTTGCTGAGCTAATGCTATGCAGAGGCAATCTATTTATTGCCATTGATATTTATTTTTAGAGGAGATGGGGCACTTTGAGTTAAACTGTTTTTATTATGGCTTTGTGTTCAAATATATCCACTCAAGGCATTTAAAGCAAGTGCAGCTCTGTTATATGAGCACGCTTCACTACAGTTGTTTTAAATCCATTTGCAAATATGCTCTTTTATTAGGGGATGCAAGTCCTCTTGTGATTAATATGACTGGACTCAAGTGCTTTCATGATTCTGGAAAAACTCATTGGCAGCCTGTGGACAGTAATTTCTTCTAGCAAAAGAAACTGATTTGTTTACTAAGGAGGATTCCAGTAATTTGCAAGATGATTCCAGTTTGACTGTTCTATGTGGCTTGCTGTATATATTGTAATGGCAGTTAAATCCACCTAATGCAATTTCAGAACATTATAGCCAGAGGTGCCATACGAACTCTGGTGTAAACTCCATCCATGTTATTCTTTTTGGCTACAGGGGATAACTGGGGCACATAGAGACAGGTGCAGTTTTTCACACCTCAAGCACAGTCTGTCAGATGTTATTTGGGGGGGGTGGGGTGGGGCTGGGGGTTCAGTACAGTTTTATCCTGGAAGCGTAATTGCTAATACTCAGCCCTCCTCTTTATAATCGAAATGTGTTTCATCCATGCTAATTCCATTCCTGCCTAATGGAAAATCTACACAAAACTTGAGTAAAAATGAAATCAAACTAAAAATCATTCATTTAAGCATTATCCTACTGCTTTTCAATGACACTTTTGATTCAGGTTACTTCTGGCTCTAAACTTCATTTTGATTTGAAGCTGCAGCAGCGTGAAACTATGTTCAGATCATATTTGTGAGACTAACACAGAAACTCTGGTAGTAATGGACAGGTAACAAGCCTTTGGGGGCATCTAATGTCTCTGTTGTATTTTATCACGGGAATTGTTTCATTGCGTTTTAAAAGGGCTTCATTTTGTCTAGTATTACATTTGAATTCCAGTGTTGTCAAATTTGAAAATTCTTTAGCTTTGATAAGCTCCTTTACTTCTGGATTCCTGGATGTTTAAGATTCCCATTCACCATAATATTTGACAGTCATTTGTCAATGTAGATGTGCTTAGGACATTATTGGTGTTTGGAATAATGACTTAATGCAAATCTCCTTCCTGGTCTTTGTTACAGGCATATGTGTAAGCTATAGAATATTTACTAAAATCAAGATACAGTAAAGATGTACTCAGACAAAAACAAAACAAAAGCTTATCTCTTTACATTTTAAAGCCAAAGTAATGGATCCTGTAGTTCCTGCATACTGCTGTTTATAAAAGTATAGTGGTATATTTGCAAATGGAAGATGTATCTATGATTAATTGCTGGAATAAAAAAAGGCTATCAGCTCAGTCATAATTCCTTATCTGTAAGATTTTGCAGTTGCTGTATGAAACAATTTGATTCTGTTTAGGATCTCTGGAACAAAGCCATGTTCTGAATAATTTTTAAACTATTATATGAAAATGTTATTAGGGTGTTTGATGTACAGTAACATAAAATCAGGATGTTTAACAATGATGAGTCATTTGAGCAGAGAGATACAGGAAGTGTATTCCAGAGAACAAGAGCTGCCTAGAAAAGACTTGTGATGATATCTGTAATAAAAGAGGCCAAGAGAAAAGTGGCAGAATAGAAAGAGGAGAAAGAAAAAGCCCTCTGAAAGACTGCAAAAATGCAGGGAGGCTTTTAAGATAAAGAATAACTTGTAATTGATTTTGACAGTTTATTTGGAGTCAAGGGATTTGACTAGTAAAGATGATTGTTTCTCCCCATACTATAATTTGTTTTCTAAACTGGCAAACTGTGATAGCTAATCCTAAAAAACACTTGCTTTCCACTGACTTCAACTTGCGAAACTCAGGAACAGACTGACTGAGAAAGCTGTAAAGCCTCCATTATCTGAGGTCTTACTAGGTAGAAGTGTTAGGAATGATTTGGATATAGTTGAGATGGGGGAAGGGAAGTAGAGCCAAGGATTGTTTTTAGTCTAATTTTTCCAGTGATCCCAATAAAATAAATGGTTTTAAACTTGAAACCATGCTTAGATTTCTGTTTAGGACATATGAAACAGCATCCAGTTTACAATACACAGGTTAAAACGCAATAAAACAACGCAGGCAGACGCAGTATTTCTAATAGTCTGGTTAGCAGTCCTGTTTTATTGCTGGTGTGTTGCAAGCACCCAGATGTGGATTTAGAGTCCCACAGCATTCCACTAAAAATTTAGATGAATTACACAATGTAGTTGGAAATTGGTACTTGACTAATAATTTAGTCATTACATTTGGATTTTCCCCTTTGCAGGCTGACACACAGTAGCCACAGAGTTCACAAAATTACTGAGATTATTTTGCAGAACATAGCTGTCAATACCACTTCTAAAAGGTGCTAACAGAAGAACAACCTGATTTTAGTCGGGTACGTTTATGGGGTGATCATAGCAAGCTGAAATCTCTTTAAAACTCACACAGAAAAACAGCTTAAGTATTGAATACTTTAAAACCATGTCGTTGCATGACTTCTTTTCGGTTGAAGATCTACGTTTTTTAAGAATCATTTCAGAGATTGTTATCGCTATGGTACTGCATCGCTCTACTCAGTTATCAGTATTGTTGGATTTTTCCATCCTCCTGCTGCACTTTTGCTGCCATAGAAGTTAGTGAAATAAAATCAGACAAAAAAGATGTTTCTAACAGGTTGTTACAGCCTCCAATGATCTGTACAAACCAAACGTATTGGCAGGCCAGGAAACCTCCTGAGCTTGCCAGAAAGTTAACTCTGGCAATGGATCTGAGCCACTAATGTTCATTACCAGTCTGTGCCATATGACAAAGGTAGAGGAACTCTCCCAGTGCCAACAACCATTTCTGATATAGTTGTAGGTGGGTCAGCTAGAAATGGCTAATCTCTACCCTTATATGTGACTGTAATCAGGGGTAGTAAAAAAAGCTACCAAATTGTGAGGTACAAATAGCACTTTGTAAATTCAAGGATAAATAACCAGAATATTTCAAAATAGGAGTTTTGCATGACATTTTCAAATTGCAGCAGTTTACTTTCTACTTACTGTGAATATACAATAATCATCTTGGTTAAAATAAACATGTCTGGTAGTTGTGCTTTAGATTTGAGGTATGTAGGTATTGAATGAAATAATCCATGAAACCCTGATTAATTCATTAATTTTGAATGTGGTCTTTTGCATCACAGAGTATAATTTGCATTACAGCAAGGGAATTGTTTCATTGATTTCAGTGGCACTATTCGCATAAATTTCAGTGGGAAACAGTCTGTTGGATCATAGTCATTAATGCCGTGATATCTTAAAGTAGAAATACGTAATTAAGGGTACCAGGCAAAATGTAAGATAAGAAACTGAATTTAAAAGAAAAAAAAAAAAGCAAAACCATCTGGAATTCCTATAATATCTTAAAATGTTTCTTAATGTTTTCTTAAATGTTTTCTTAAAATGTTAAGTTTACTTTTAATACACAATGTTGTATGACAGAAAACGATAACGGATAATCAGAGATGATATGATGGAATTGGAAGTTTAATAAAATATTAAAATTAGATAAGTTCAAGTTACCTGGACTTGCAGAAGCAATATACTGGAAAATCGAAGTTATACCTATTTTAAGTAAATTACCATAGAATTCTTGCTTGGTATATTTTAGGTAGAATACTGGGCCATAACCTGTTTCCTTGGCAACCACATAGGAATAAAAGGTACATAAGCAAAGCTGCAGATGTGTGCCAGTGAATGCTTATTAAGCAGCCCAATGCATTTACATACCATGTGCTCATAATAATGCATGCATTTTCAAAATCACCATATAAAAAGATTTCTGTGCGTGGCCCAATGTGCGTTCTTAATACTCAAAGGTTTTAACCTAAAAAACTCATGTTTTCAGTGGAAATCTCTTGTGATTTTAAATTGAGCTTTAAATGAGACTTGAAATTGACATACTGGGTTTGGTCTGCAAATCGAAACCTTTCTCTGAAATTCTGAATACTTAATAGAACTCCTTTATGACAACAGAACATGAAAATGAAGGTTTCTGTTGCCTTTCAGAAATGCTCAGCCATTGTAAATTTGAATCTTGCACCAGCATTTGGATGCAAGTATGATTATTCTGTTTAACACGATGACAAACTAAAGCCACTTAAAACAACAACAAAACCTAGTGTTGTTTGTAGCACTCTCATTCTATCCAACATATCCAGGCAAAGAGATGTGAACACGTGTTGCCTTCTAACAGTCAACAACAGAAAGAGAAGGGGGGAAAAGAGAAAAATCTGTAGAAGTCAGAAAGGCAATTGTTCATGGGCTTTCAGAATAAGATTTGGACGTAGCATTTAGGCAGTACTCATACTTTCTGTGCAAGTGTTTGTATCGTACTCTTTTGTTTTATATTCCCGGATTTAAAAAGTTCAGATACATAAAATCCGTTTTGACAAATTTGTTTACTGACTTCAGCAAGTTTATGTACACAGTATTTTTGGCCTTTCTTCTCAAAGTATTCATTTGCATATAAAATGGAAACTGTACAACCCTTTGGCTTAATTGTTACCCCCAAGATGGTACGTCTGAGAAGTCCAAAATGCTAATAATTAAAAAGACAGTACAAATGTGGATCTGCAAATTCAGAGCTTAAATTAAGTTGTTGTAATCAATAGCCTAAATAAAACCCTCTTCAAATCAATTAAAACATTCCCATTCAATTTTTTGTAGTATGCATTACGAGAGGTGTCTTCATACGTAACACAGCGCTGAGATTTAGCACATAAAGATTATCCTGAAAATGTTAAACATTTCTATAACACTCAATGGTCAAGTAAACCAGAATCCAGTATAATTCCAGATAGTTTGAACACTATCACATGAATCTTTTCATGGTCTTGAACCATAAACCGTGTTGTTATACAGCATCAAGCACTACAATACTATTAAGCCTTTCGAGTCAGTAAGAGTTCAGGGAATTATTAGGGAGATGCAAGTTGACTGATTGTTGTTGTTGTTTTTTCTTGATGTTCCCCATCTGAACTGAGCTCACTGTCAGGCTAGGATTTGTACCTGAGGTAATTCACATTAGTGGCTGAGCACGCAGCACAAACCAGAGCTAGAGCCATCAAGATTTTCTTCTCACTGCCACAGTCCTCCCCCATAGCTTGCACCGAGGCCCTGCTATAGCTTTTAGGTTGGAAGCATACAGCAGGACAGAAGAGGAGGAGTAAGGCTTGGGTCAGCACAGAATGAGGTCTAAGAATATTTAAGAACATACAGCCAAAGTTACTCTCTGTGTCAAGCCAGTTGCCAAAATTAATTGCCACACTTACGCAATGATTCAGAGTAATAGCTATCACTTATGCATTGCTTTTGGCATGCTAAATTTTAGCAGTATAAATGCCATAAATAAATAAATAAATAAATAAGGAACATTGGCAATCAGTGGTGACTAGTTAACAGCTTTAAGACCTATTCTAGTTTTAAAACTGGCTATCGAGCAGGCCACCAAAGCAGGGGTGTTACCAGGGGAAAGGATTTAGCTCTGTTTTCAGCCTAGCAGGATTTGCTGCATCAGCTGTATGTAGTGAAGGGCAACAATGGCTCTATCTGCCTGGTCCCCAGCACACCTGACTGAGAATAATAGTGGCCCCCCGAGCACACAATTTGCCTGCTGCTCTTATGTATGTTGATTCAGATATTCAAAGGCCGTTTCCTCTGAAAATTTGAAAATAAGAGGCTGGTTGCACTACTTTTATTTTGTCTTTCTGATAACCGAATGGGCAACAGAGTACAACATAGTAATTGTCCAAAATGAACAGAACTTAAAGGTTTAATTTGCTAATTTTGTTGACAACGGTCAACAATAGAAAAATGGAAAACACTGTCTGTAAACATAGCTTCATGATTGCAATTGATCTATGCTTGCTAAGGACTGTGTTCTGTCCCAGAAGTGTGGGAGGCTAGAAAGTAGCTTGTCAGCAGCATAGAAAAAAAAAGGAAGACTTAAATGGAAATAATGTTGAGATTGTTCAGAGATAGCAAGATGTAAAGTCAGCTGATTCTTAGTAGCAATAAAGCATAAGCTTTTCTATTTTGTGCTAAAGAAGAATTTGGATTTATGTCAGGTATTGCATTTGCTTCCTTTTCTTCTTTAGACTGGTGGAGAGACAATCTTAGTTATACCTTCAAAAATTGTTTGTATGCATTTAGTGTTAATGGGACTTAGATTACACCATAACTAAAATGAATATTGAAGCCAATATACCTTAGGGAACGACTTGTTCTTTCTTTGGTGCATATGCGCAGCTTGAGAATCAAATGAGTTCTGCCAGGCTTGTCCCTGTCCTGGTCAGACTTTGAGCAGCAAGCAGCTGCCACGGGCCTCCATAAATGGGCTCCTTCCCCTGTCTAACTCCACTCAAAACTGTGGAAGAGAAGAAGGGTTATGCAAAGCCACTCTTTCCCTTGCTCATGTAACAGAAAGTGGAGTGGAGCCACTTTGGGCTGCCTGAGTGAAGTGTTGGGCTGCCTGATGGGTGAAGAGCTTTGTTTTCCTTCTCAGCAGCATCACTAGTCGCCTTGGCCTCAGCTGTGAGAGCAAAGGCAGTCCATCCAAGCGTCCTCGATAGGCTGGTCTGCTCAAGGCATTGAGAATGAAACCAGTCAAGTCCTGTCCAAAATCCTGTCACTCATGAGGAATTTGCAAGAGATGGTAATGCTATATATGTTGTTTCCTGCTGTTGTTTAAGAACTGAAACTGCTTGGCTAGAGAGGAATATTGGAACTTTTTTTTTTTCCTGGGCAGCCTGAAATACTCTTAAGGAAAAAATACCACGTGCCATGATTTGCAGAAGTGAGATTATCAGACTTCAGCAAAGCATTCACACAGCACACTCCAACAGCCTTGGGATTGTTTATTCATTTTAAAGAATTTTGCTGGCAATTTTCTCTATACCTTGTAATTAATTATACCATGTAAGAAGCAATCCATTTTTTTTGCATCTAAACGTTTTTACATGAAGCATTATAAGGGGAAGGTAAAGTCTTGGGTGCAGTCAAGATGGCCTCATAAAGAATTTCTTACTCCGAAGTGTTTTTAATATATAAGGAGCTGATGTGACTGTGAATTCCAAGTAGCTCAAACCTATTTGTGGCAATTAGCACCTTCAATTACAGTGCTGGCCACAGAAAAAGTGATTCTTTGTATAGTTGATGAGCTAAAATTGCCCTAAGAAAACACACTATTAATTAAAACAAACACACAAAAAACCCCAAACAAGTCAGTTCTTCAACTCTATTATATTATCTATAGATATTAAGACTGCCAGGACATCAAAGGGTCAAGAACAAATAAAATAATGTCTCTAAATTGAGGATATCTGCTATACAAATGACAGTTGTACCTCTGATTTTAAAAACAATACAAATAAAGCAATATTAATGAAGATTTAGTGGGAATTCAAAACCTATTCTTCCTTAAATTTGATTCACTTAATCTAAAATGATACTTGTATTTATTATTGCTCAGTAATGCATGGTTATTTCTTTCTTTTAATGTATTACAACAGGTTTAATTTAATCCATATTACTGTATTCCTACTGACAAAACATTTGTCATGAATACTTCTTATGGCTCTTGTCAGAAATCTTCATTAATACATATTAATAGATATATATGCCTAAAACAATACAAAGCAACAGTACATACGCAATAGACAAAGGCCAAGATTAAAGTAACCTTCATGCAAGTACGAAAATCTGCTTCTCACATCTGTTTTCCACCTGACTCAAAACCCTTTCTTTTTTCCTTAGCTTCATGATTCCGAGTACCTGGGAAAGAGTCAGAGGGAGTAATATGTGCAGGAAAGCTGTACCAAATATATTGGGGTATATAGCTAAAGCAAATCAAACTACTTCCTTCTTTATTTAGGTTTACATTTGTTAGTGCTTCTGAAGCGCTAGTAGTGTTGTTGCACTTGTTTCCTGAGGTAATAAATAATTTAAAATAAGAGAAATTAGAGAATGACTGCTCAAAATATGCATCTCCTTGATACTTTATTAATTTATATTGGTTAAAAACAAGATAATTAGATAAGGAAAGAAGGTAAATGCAAATGTACTTCAAGATCTGAAAGTAACTTATTTCAGATATAGTTACTTAAAGGAAATACCTCATCTCTCTCCTTTTTAGTGAAGAGTTGCAGAAGTTACTGTACTGAGTTCCATTTCTCCACAGATGCTTTCTCTTTCCTCATGTGAGAAAGGCTTTGAAGGAGAGTAAGGCAAATAAATTCCTTTGTTAGGCTTAAAAGGAACACTAAATGTTGCGGACCAAACGGCACTGATGATTACAGAAACAGGGCTCGGATATAGGGAATCGCTGGATTTCCTCACCGCTTTAAATATGCAGTGCTTCCCTACAAACAACTTGCCTAATGCTCTGAACGCCACAGGCGGCCGCGTAAATTAAGCACAAAACGCTCGCTGTGAAACCAACCCGCGGAAACCAGCGCGGCGCCGGCAGCAGCCCGTGCTCCCCCAGCCCCGGGCACGGCCGGCCGCCGAGGATTAGCGCCGCAAAATGGCGCCGGCACCCTCCCGCCCGCCATCGGCGGCCCCGCGCCGCCAGGAAGCCGGCACCTGTCCCGTCAGCCCGCCGCCCGCCCCGCCGCCCTCGCCTTCCTCGCTGCCGAGGGAGACCCCGCAGACGCGGTTTTAATCGCCTTGTAGCTCAGAAACAGTGAGTTGTGCTGCATTCGAGCGTCAGACTGCTTAAGCGTTTGTGCTGGTGCTAGGAAAAATCATGTTGGAGGTTAATGTGCGTCGCTTCCTCGGCTCGAGGCTTGGCTGAGCCCCGAGCACAGGGCACACTATTACCCATAAACAGGAAGCGTCTCCGCGTTATCTGCCGCTGAGGGGTTGCCAATGTTTGCTGCCTTCAGAGGCTCTGCTCCGAGACAGGCCGATGTACTGACGCTAAGGTGCTGCGCCGGGAGCTTGTACTGCGTGTAATTCGTACGGGGTCGGACGGCGGTGGCGTTTGAGCTCCCGGAGGAGCAGATCACCTTCGCACAGGGGCAGCAGCCTCCCTTGCCTGCCTTCGGTCGTTACAGGGGACGGGGCTTGTGCGGGCGTCCAGCTCCACCGTGTGGGCAGCGGCGGCACCGGGCCGCGGGGCGAGCCCTGGCGGCCGCGGCGGGCGGGGGGCTGCGGCCCCGGGGGTCCCCCCGGTCTGGGGAAAGGAGCGAGGCTGGGTAAAGGCTGCCCCGAGGGCTGCGGAGGTCTTAAAGGCTGCTTTTGTGCGATGAGCTCGTGGGGCCGAGCTGGGAAGTGAGGGAATGCCAATAGTAAAAGTGTGCTTGGGCTGTTTTGCCACCCTCTAGCTGTCTGAATTACAAGTTAGAGGAAGCGGTGTGAAAAAAATGATTTAAAGTCCATAATGCCTACGAAGCTGTAACAAATAGAAGAGCGAAATTTTGTATCAATAGGTAAGGATGCGAGAACCAAGAGTCTGAACTAGAAAACATGTCAGTGTGCTTGTAGAAGTAGTGCATTGCTACATAGAGCGTAGCACTAAGCTGCAAGCCATTGCAAGCTGTTAAATATAATTAGACGTCATTAAAATTTCCCCGTATACCAGAGGCTGTAGGCAGGAGGCAGGCTGAAGGCCACCTGGTCCATGCAGCCTGGTGTTGCCAACCTGCCCAGGTGGACCTGGAGGAGTGAGGCCCTATGAAGCTGAGTGACTGCCATACAAGTGGTACCAGGAAGTATTAGCACCTTCTTTAAAATCCCAGTGGAAATGTTCGGAATTAAAAAAAAAAAAAAAAGAAAGTTGGTAAACTGTAATAACAGTTTTTCAGACTCTTGTTGGTTTTTATTTTGCCTGGGTACAGGCAACTGGCCCTAATGGTATTTTGTTGGTGCCATTATCTTCTCTTTTAAATTTAGGGGACTGAAGTCTCCTTTTGGGTAACATGGTGCACTTGCTTGGCAATAGATTTCAAAGTTTAGCAAGAGTTAAAAATAATATTCCTAGATTGGAACTGTTCTTTGGTAGGATTTTTTTTTAAATTTGTTATATTTGGTATTTGTAGGCCAGAAAGACTCTTGTGATCTTTATTCACTTCAAAATAATATTGATATAAAAATCAGCAGTGGCATCTTGCCTCTGCAGTGTCCATGTGGAGTTGACTGATATAGTTCTTATAATTAGCAGTATCAGCTATGAGGCATGGCTAGTCAAATTTGTATTTGGATGCACCAGTCTGTGATCTTTCTGTTAAATATGAAAATAACATTAGAAGGTATGTTGTTCTGCAGTGGTATTCTGTGGATGTCAGAAAAGGTAATGTTATAATTACCTTTTATAATAATGAAGATGGATATCTTTTCTGATGAATTCTATGTTTCTTGGTTACAGCAGACAACTCCTGGAAACTAAAATGCTGGTTTTGTTCTTGCCATACCAACTTGAAATGAAATGTAAACTATTCCTAAAATAATCCATTTGTGTGTGTGCTAGGTAGGACATTCTGTTTTTACAGCATTTCAGGTACATTTCTGACAAATGAAGGAAGCAAGACAGGTAAAATAAAAGCCAGTAGAGAAAATCATTACACACATGAATAAATGGACTATTTTGGGAATGCATAGTTTGAAACAGAAACAAAAAGTGTTGGATCTAAAAATTAATTTGCTGTGGAATTTTTCTGTATAACTTTACAATAGCAGATGGTTTAGCACACAGGAAAAAAAAAGTACATGTCCAAAAAGCAAATGATAGTTTCTGCTGCTTGTACACGAGGAATTTAGCTCAATGTTTTACTCAGCATACCACCATGTCCATGGTTCACAGGCTACAAAAAGTGGCAATCTATTTACACTCAAGTAGAAATAGAAAAGATTCTCTTCTCAAGAGCGTAAACTTTGAAATAGGTAGTTGAATAGTAAGACTTCTACTAAAAACACTTGGGTAATACATTGTAGACTTTGCATATAAATGCCTCTTAGTATGAAACTCTGATATATTTAGCAAACTGTATGTCAGATGATGCATCTTTGAACTAAAACCAGCTGTCTCCTATAAAGAAACAGAAAAAAAACAGGCAAGTTCCTTTGGGGGTAATTCACTGGGAAGTAGAGCTGACATCATTTATTTCCTATACTCAGAAAATAACTCTATCAATAGCTCCCATTGTGAAATGTTTTTGATGTCTGACAGTTGGTTTCTAGTACAACATCACATGAGCAAGTTAGATGTAATCTCAGACATTGTCAATGAGAAAAAAGAATCAATTATGTGATAGTGGCCGCTTGCTCGAAGAAGTGTTCTTGTCAGTATTCTTTCTGTCTAGGACTTGATATGATAGAAACAATATAAAATTATTTACGTCTTTTCAGATACCAAACCAAAGAAAATAACTGTACTCAATTACTGTGAATTTCATATTATCACTCCAAATGAATAAATATTTCTTATTTTAAGTCAAATAAATGTAATGAACAAACTATGATTTTATAATTTAAAGGCACAAAACAATGCATCTAGATTTACAGCTATGAGTGACCAGATAATCAAAATAATACACATCTACATTTCTATTGCACCTGTACTGATGAATTCACTTCCTTCTGTCCGTGGTATATATAAGCATCAGAGATATTCTTTAAAAATCACTGTTTTGATTTTTCTGAATTTTGTGCATTGACAATTCTCAGTCAGTAAATGTATTAGCAGTTTGGGCCATTTGCATGGATAATAACCTCCCTGACAGAAACAGTGGCTACACTGTAAGGTACAAATCTTACTTCCAAGCTTCATCCGAAATATATCAAATTATATTTTGTACAAGTACCTTGTTTGCCTTAACAGTAAGATTGTTATTCTTTTTTTTTTTTCATGATTTGATTTACAGTGAAATAGGTTTTGTGATACACTGTCCAAAGTGCAACTAGATCAGCTAGAGCAAGTGTCTGTGTCCCTTACTACTTTGTGATAAAGACCCTGTTTTCAATGAAGGACTACTTTCAAATAGCTTGGGTGAGCGAACCAGTGTGTTCTCAGTTGGCATTGCTGTTTGCTTCGTGAATATGAGTCGAAACCTTATTTCACCCTTTGGATCTGACCCATCTTAAAAATAAGTTAGCATTTTAAATGTAAACTTTCTGGCAGTAAGGGCCATAATAATTTTTAAGCTTGGCATTTCCATTTGGAAGAGTAACTGGAATGTTAAGAAGGTATTCCCGTCTTACTGGAGCACTACAGCATGGGGCTGTTTTAACCCGTATTACAAAATACCTGCAGTTGGTCATTCTTTAAGGTGCATTTTGATTACACAAATTGGAAGAAAAGGGTCTTATAATTAAATATGTAGATTTTTTACTGTAGTGTTTGGTGAGTGTCAGTAGGACAACTGTTTCTTGATGACCTGGTCAGCAGTAGTTGAAAACATAACTTGGAGTTTGGGGGAAAACAAAAAACAAACCAAAACAACCCCTATCATTTGATGCGTGAATGAAACAAAAAATAATCTGGTTTAGCCAGAGATTTTTTTCCATATACATGATGTTAAATCCATCTGTTGCTTTCATCAGTCTGTTTTTCATTCATATTTTGCATCTTCTATTTCAGTCAGTAAACCACTGCATAGTCATACTGTACAGTCTGGATAATCTAAACATTTTTTTGGTCAACACTGAACCTCATTATTTTATATATATATTATATATTGGCAATTACTTAACAGTATTTGCTATTGCAATGAAATCTTATTATTTGATAGAAATTAAGAACAAACACTATTACACTATAAAGTGAACACTATAAATCTATTAACTAAGGAAAAAATGTTCTATTACTTGTTTTACTCCCTGAATTTATAATTTCAGGGTTTTAACTATTTATCTAAGAAAATTTAATCACTATTAAAAAAAAAAAGTATGTAAACAATGTTACATGTACTCCACTATCATTTACAAAACTTTGTTGCTTTTGCACTCAGTTGTTTATAAAGCCTTATCCTGTAGCTGAAATTTTATTTCATGGGAATCTCTGATCCCTGTTTTAAATACCGATTTAATAAGCTGATCAAATGCGGTTGTGTTCTAACATGACTGTTTGACAAGCAGCCCCAGAAAAGAAAGTCCTTGGTATCCACAGAACCACAGCGATTCAACTTTCCTTCCCCATAACGCCTGCCAAATACCTTGGTCACGTGCTGAGGGAATTACCTCGAAGGTTCAGTGAGTCATTAGTGTGAAGTTGAGCAGATGCACCCAGTGGCACAAACAAAAGCTGGTGGCCGTGGTCCCCAGTGGTAGGCACTGTGTGGATGATGGAGTAGTGCAGGCGCAGGGAAGATCTCTGCCTCCCACCAATGAGCTGCAGGTGCTATATCTGTAGGATCTATAGAGACTTGTACATTGAGACAGTAGCACAGCCCAAACGAAATGGGGAACAATATGCGACTGATGGTGATAATGCATCTAAGATTGCAGTGTCAAGACAACTGGGAGAAAATAATTTCTACCTGGTTATCACTGTATATAAATCACCCCTGCTGTCCTGAGAAGCCAGGTTACCTTCAGTGGTGTTGGCATGAATGAACCTAAGTGACTTCAACCTGAAATGCTATGACAACATTTTACTCGTTCTCAACATTTTAAAAGTTAATACATTTAAAAACAATTATAAAAAATACATAACTATAAACTTGATATGTAATTGAAATGAATCAAAATTGCCTCAAAATATATTTACACTGTTCTTTTTTTCCTTGTAGATGACAGTCATGTCCCATTCAAAGGATCTCAAGGACGACTTCCACAGTGACACTGTACTTTCTATTTTAAACGAACAGCGCATTAGGGGTATTTTATGTGATGTCACCATCATTGTGGAAGACACCAAATTTAAAGCCCATAGTAATGTGCTGGCAGCTTCAAGCCTTTACTTTAAAAACATTTTTTGGAGTCGTACTATCTGTATTTCAGGTCATGTACTGGAGCTAGATGATCTCAAAGCTGAAGTGTTTACAGAAATACTGAACTACATCTACAGTTCCACAGTGGTTGTTAAGAGGCAGGAGACTGTAACAGACCTTGCAGCTGCAGGGAAAAAATTGGGAATATCATTTCTCGAAGATCTTACAGATGTTAATTTTTCAAGCTCCCCGTGCCCCTATGCATACTGTATCAATGAGAAAGGGACTGTTAAAGAGGAAAAACATGAAAAGAGACACGAAGAATCTGCTCTGACAAATGGACCACGAATTACAAATGCATTCTCAATTTTTGAAACTGAAAACAGTTTGTTTTCTCCACTTGATTTGAGGGCAAGCTTTAAAAAAGTATCTGAGACAATACAAACACCCAACGTCAGCCTTGACAGACGTGACGCTTGCAAAGATGCCGAGCCAGCCAGTACACTGGCAGAGCACTCCTACGCAGTTTCTTCGGGGGGAGATACTTTTCAAGGAACACCGTGTTTTGAACAGGACAGCAGCCCTTCATACAAAACGGTTGAAGACCACTATGAAAACCACCAAGCAACACCACTCGTTCAGCCAGTAAAACAAGCATGCAGTACTCCTAAGGCCGCTTTCAAGTCCCAGGGGACTGGTTTGGCTGTAGCAAAAGCACCGGCCTCTACAGTGACCAACACAGAAACCCCACGTGAAGCAGTTAATGATCAGAGAATTATTTCCTTTCCAAAACCTCAGAATAAAGCAGGAGATTTCCATTTGCCCAGAGAAGAGGAAAACAAATCTGCTAATGTCTCTGGATCTGCGGCAACTGTTGTTCCACCTGCTTACAACTGTAACTGCTGCGCGAAATCATTCAGTGACAGGGCATTACTAAGTACTCATCTTCAGCTCCACTCAGAGCATCAGGAAACTTTCGTATGCAAATACTGCAGCAAGCAATTTGCAAATCTAAATATACTGGAAAGTCATGAACAAGTCTGTATGAGATCAAGTAGCTTATCTGTTCACAATGGAAATGAACAAAATTTTTCAGATAACTATACTGCCACGGATGGAAGGAATGGAAGTTCATATGCAAACGCAGAGCCTCTATTGTCTGAAAACAGCATCACTGATTATTCTAATGCAAACTGCACTTTACCAGAAACAGATCATTTGGTTAAAGTTGTTGATGGGCAGATATTATATACTTGTATAGTTTGCAAACGTAGTTATGTAACATTGTCAAGCCTTCGAAGACATGCAAATGTGCATTCCTGGAGAAGAACATACCCTTGTCACTACTGCAACAAAGTATTTGCATTAGCTGAGTATCGCACCAGACACGAGATCTGGCACACCGGAGAAAGACGCTATCAGTGCATTTTCTGCCTGGAGACTTTTATGACTTACTATATTCTAAAAAATCATCAGAAATCGTTCCATGCAATTGACCATCGCCTCTCAGTAAACAAGAAGACAGCCAATGGAGGCTTAAAACCAAGCATGTATCCATACAAACTTTATCGTCTTCTACCTATGAAATGCAGGCGACTACCTTATAAGTCCTTCCGAAATTCTGCATATGAAAATGTTCAAACAAGTAGCCAAGCTAATGAAACTGCTTCTAGTAACTGCTTCATTCAGAATTCTCTTAGCTCTGAGCTACCATCACTGAATTTTCAAAGTAATATACTAACAAACAACAGAACTCTTGCCCTGGACACCTCTTCATGTAATGATGCAGCATCTTCCACAAATACTCAGAATTCTTCCTCTTGGGGAGTAGGTATCTTAAATTCTGACCTGCAAAGAGACTTTTTCACAGCTGACAAAAGAGTTCCCACTGCCGCGAATGACTCTAGTTCTCATGAGTATGATTCCTCAATTGTGTCTTTAACTAACGTGAATGAAAATTCAACCTCTGTAATAAGTTACAGCAGTTCTGCACCCTCTGTTATAATGCACAGTAGCAGAGTTTCATCGGTAATAATGCACAGTAAAACAGTCACTTCTGTAGAAAACAGTAAGACAGAATCATCTAGTAATCTACCTAGTCAGTCTGTAAGTGATGACAGTAAATATGGGTCAGAAAATTATGGAAAATGCATTACCAAACCAAAAACTATTAAGGAGAAAAAGAAAACACTGCAGTGCACCAGAGCAGAAGCAACTGAGGATACGCAGCACGTCCAAGGATCTGGAGGTTCATCTAGCAAAACCACTAATACTGTTCAAGAATCGAGTAAAACTGAAACTTACATTGCAAAGCCTGCCTTACCTGGAACATCTGCTGACAGCAATGTTGCTCCTCTTTGCCAAATAACAGTAAAAATTGGTAACGAGGCCATTGTAAAAAGGCATATATTGGGATCTAAGCTGTTTTGTAAAAGGGGCCGCAAATCTAAACACGAGTCCAAACAGGACAATCTAATTGAGGAATCAGAAATGGAGATAAAGGAAGGAAGCCCATCTAGGCTCTATAGCTCAGAGTGCCTGGAGCTGACAGAAATGTGTGATGATGTAAGTGATCAGGACTCCAGTGATAAGCCCTGGAGACCGTACTACAATTACAAACCAAAAAAGAAATCTAAACAGCTAAGAAAAATGAAGAAGACCAAATGGAGGAAAAAGCATGGAAACAGAAACACCGTTATGGAAAGTCACAGTACATGCAGTCGAGAGTATGCACTCAGGAATGCTCCTGAAGAAAAGGCTGTCAGTCAAGAAGAGAACACAGAAATGCCCAGTCTTCACTGTGAGCTCTGTGAAAGAGATAAATCTTCCACCACAGAAATTCAAGACCACGTACACTGGCATGTAGCTACTTCAAAGCCTTACATTTGTGAATTATGCCAAAAACAATTTCAAAGTCCATCCACCTTAAAAATGCATATGAGGTGTCACACTGGGGAAAAGCCCTACACCTGCAAAACCTGTGGGAAATGTTTTTCAGTTCCTGGAAATCTACAGAAACATGAACGTATTCACTTAGGTGTCAAAGACTTTGTCTGCCAATACTGTAATAAGGCATTTACTTTAAATGAAACGCTCAAAATACACGAAAGAATTCATACAGGAGAAAAACGCTACCACTGTCAGTTCTGCTTACAGAGTTTCCTGTACCTTTCTACCAAAAGGAACCACGAGCAACGGCATGTGCGTGAGCATAATGGAAAAGGATACGCTTGCTTTCAGTGCCCCAAAATTTGCAAGACGGCGGCTGCCCTGGGAATGCACCAGAAGAAACATCTATTCAAAAGTCCAGGTCCACAAGATAGAAAAGAACAGTTTTGCAGTGGAAGTGCTCAGCTGTTGGAAAATCAACATTTTCTTGGCCCAGAAGGAAGCGAAGTGAAAAATATACAGAATGTAACTCCAGAAGTAATACTCTGAGTGGCAGTTGTGCGAAAGAGAAGAAAAATGCAAAATTATATATATTGGAGAAAATGCAGATGCATTGAATGGGAAAACTCCACTCTAATTAGTATCATTTACTAAGATCGTGTCTTCATTTAAACATATGTTGGTATATGCAAAAGGAGGAAAAAATATAATACTGAAAAGAATAACTAGTCTTTGCAATAATACAAACTTAATGTGAAAGACCCAAAATACTTTTACCACAATAGACTTCTGTACATTGTACATACAGAGAGAAAGAAGAAAAAATTATGACCAACCAACCCCCTTCTAGTTACTGTTACAAGAAACTAGCCAATGAACTATTTTACAGTGCGGAATCATTCTGGGCAAAACAAATATGTAGGTTCAAAGTATATTCTATAGAAGGAATTTTTGCTGCAGAAACCATGTATTGCAATTGTTTAAACAAAAATTAATGTGTTTATAAAAGAAAATGTGACTTAGTGTATTCTGAAGTGAAGGTAGGAAATGTTTCTTGAATTTGGGTATGCCGAAGTACAGTTGAGTTCTGGAGTGCTTTTCTGTAACTCAACATTTACCAAACATATGCAGAAGCATAAACCTCTTTTCCTTTCCAGATTGTTTTGTAGTTAACCCTAATAAGCATTAAGTCTCTGAGAGCTTGTACGGAAAGTATTCCAGGTGTATGATATCTCTGAGACATGTAATAAAGATTCAGTGGAATGCATAATAGCCGGTCTTCCAAATGGCAAAAGTTCCAAAAGATTCAGCTGTCAGTGGCCTGGTAGAGCTTTTCAGTTGCATCTGTCTAAAGAAAATTGTTCTTCTGAAACAGCCTAGATTAAGGAACTCGTGAATATAAATTTCCACCTGCTGGTGAGTCTGCAACTCCTGTCTTTTAGAAATACTATTCTTCTCAGCAGAAGAAGATTTAGAAGAAGATTTAGAGTCTTCCTCTACATCTTGGAATAATGTCTGGGCAACAAATGACAGAGCAACTCCCAATAAGTCGTTTGATTTGGGGAGGAATAGGTAAACGCTCAGATTCCTGCTTCCACATATATCCCTGAGGCAGTTCCTATATATAAATAGAGATTGGGACAGTTTGTGGGGTTCCTTGTCATCCCCATGCCTTAAATGCAACATCTAACTTCATACATCCCTTCTCAGTGATCCCAGTAAAGATCCCAGCATCTTGCCCCAGGCAAGCTTTGTCACTGTGTTCCTTGTCCCAGCACAGTGGGCCCAGAGCAGAGAGGTGCCTGCGTCAGGTTGATGGAGGAAGAAGTGTTAGAAGAAGTGTTTCTGCCTCCCTCATCCTGCCATCCCGAAAGGTTATGGTGAGCCTTCCAGCTTCTTGTTTTGCATTCACCAAGAATCAGAAGGGTAGGCTTCCAGAAGACGTCACCAAAATAAATCTTACAATTAATACTATTTTGTGAAAATGTGATTAATTTTAACTGAGATTAAGAGGTTTTAAAAAAGTTAACGAGGGTATATGTCTACACGTTGCATATTATATGATAGGGCTCTTTTGTAAGGTATCTGCATTTCCAATTAGTCATGTACATTCATCTTTACAAAGTGTTAAAAACTTAAACCAGGACAAAGGTTAGTGAATTTCAACTTAATTCTGTGTGCAAATATGGTATACGATTTGTTTACTTTGTTTTCTTGAATATTCTAAAAGAAACTATAGCTTGGGTACGATAAAACTACAATTGAAATGATACTACAGTATTGATTGAAGTAATAATATAGTCCACTTATTTATTCTGTCATTGGTGAATGCTGTGAACCCTTTGAGAACTGTTTGGTTTCATGGCAGCTTTGGTTCCATTTAAATAAGGATAACAGAAGAATAAACACAGGAAAGTACAATGATGTTTCAAAGAAAGTACACGAAGATATTTTCTAAGTGGACTTGTATGATGATAATTATAGACCAAAGCAAATAAGGTAGAATATTTATACATATAAAGATAATTTTACAAATATTTTATATAACTGTATAGTTCATAAGAAAAATATTGATAGCTTGTGTTAGGTCTGGGGGGGGTTTGTATATTTTGATAAAAACACAATGACTTTGTAACTCTGTATATTCTCTACAATTTATAGCAAAGCAGTTTTAAGATGGCAATGTCATGTTTATAGTTCAGTTGTGGCACTTTTACTACAAGTAACACGTTGCAGTAATGAGTCTAGTATTAATGACCAAATTAAAATTAAAATAAGTGTAAGAGAAGGTAAATACTGTACTTTGTCAAAGACTGTAATTTGCTGCATCTGTGTTTTTGTTTAGAAGAAAATATTAAATGCAGATGTTAAGGATTGATAAAGAGTCAAATTTTATTTTTAGAAAGAGTGATTATAACTGTTTTTGCTTGATTAAAATAACCTCTTCCTATTTTTTTGCTAGTCTCTCCATTTTTTAAGTTATGTTATGTATTTCTGGATCATATGGATTATGTCTGCTAATGCACATTTCATTATAAGATTAAGCAACACAGTTCCCAATTGTTCCCTTCATTAAGGTCAAAACGGTTAATTGAGAACATGCCAGAGGTCAAGGGAAGTGATAGTATCTCCTGGCATCATACCATTAAGGGTGAACACAGTGCTAAGGTGAAGATAATCAACTTGCTGTGTATCTTAAAGGATTGGGAGATGGGTCAACTGTGTTTAAGACTTTGCAACACCTTAAATACTTTCTCATGAGGACCAGAAATGTAAAAAGTCTTATTTAAATTCTGACAGTAACCTTGCAGTATAGATTGTGTATTTTACACACTGTTCTTCAAATATTGTGGGACTACTGCCAAGATAGAGAGTTCAGAACGGAAATACCTGATTGCATAACGAAATACAAAGGTATATACAAAATAGAATGCATATTCAAAGTACTTCCCCCTTCAGCTAGGTGTCACTGGTCTGTAACTTGCATTAAAAGTTAAATTTAAGCTAAGTTATGCAGGGCATTTTGGGATGGTCCTCAGCAGAGATGCATAACTAACCAAAAGTATATAGAAGTTTGCTACATATAATATATATTTCTCCCTCCTATTTCAAAAGCTAATTAGAAAGTTCTTCTGATGAAGGTGACATTAGAGTAAACAGTAAACTGCAACTGTCATCGTAAATTTTGAGAGAGTTATGGAAAAGTTAGTTTTACATGGTCTAATTTTAAAAATGCTGCAACACAGTGTAACTGTACCTCTGCGTTCGCAGGTCAAGAGAGGTTTCAGAGCAAAACTCTTGCTCTGACAGGGTTGCCTGCAGTTCCCCAGCCACGGGTTGGACAAGGCAGCCAATCTACTGGAAACCAACTGTAGGTAACCAAATCCCTCAATTTGTACTATAGGGAAAGCTCTCACTTCTGGCAGGTAAAAGTCACCTTATGCAAATGCATGTCTTTGTGCAGGTCTGTGTTTTGCATGCATACAAATTCACCCATTACTGGTGTAGCGAAGCAGCTTATTACCCACCAGCCCATCCTGCCACCTCTAAAGATGTCTCTTTTCCCAACCATGATGCGGAGAGCAGGGATGGGGTGGGACGCTGACAGCTGCAGGAAAAGCCACCAGGGAGTGGGACAGAGCAGGGCCTGACTGCCAGGTTGTGTGGCTCCATGCCATGTAATAATCACAACAGTGAGATTTGTGCGGGAGAAATACATGGTCAGGCAACCACGGCAGAGGACTCCAGTTAGAGACAAATAACAGATGCTGGCTCGGCACTTTCCAAACTTCCCTTTGGCAGGAGCAGACCGAAGAAGACTTTCTGGGCCCAAGGTGAAGAACCCTTATCCTCTACTAACCTACTTTAGAACTCAATTTTCCCCTTGTTACCCAACTAAAGTACCTCTTTGTTTTAGGACGCCAACCACTACAGGGTTTCACCAGAATTTGCGCCTACAGGGCCTGGAGGCTGAGGTACCTTCAGCGCGCCGAGTTTCACCAAACTGGATCTGCACCTGGCGGCTGGGTGGATGCGGGAGCCGAGGCAAAGCCGCCCACCACCGATACCGGGGCTCATTCCAGCCCTCAGCGAGGTCCCGGAGTTTCACGTTAGGATCTCTCTTCAGGAAATCCCAGCGAAAACGTGACGAAAAGGCCTTTTAATTCCCCGTGAGGGCAAATACGCTTTATTTGTACTTTGCCAGCACGCCCGTGAGGTGAGGGCAAGGCTCGGCTCCCCGCAGCTCCCACAGCCGCTCCCTCGGGGGGCTCCGCCGCCGCGCCCCATCGCCCTGTGACCGGCCGTTAGCCCGGGCGGTTCGCGCCCCTCACGGCTACGGCCTCCTTCGCCGTCGTGGGAGTTACAGGCTGAGGGAGCGGGGCGGCGGCGGCGGGGCCCCGCCGGGTGCCGGTGCCGGGCTGTGAGGCGGGCACTGCCCGCCTGCGCCCCGCTGCACCCCGAGGACGGTGGCGGCGGCCCCCAGCGGGGCGGAGCGGCCCGGGGGCGTGCGGTGGGGCCGCTCCCTCCTTCCCTTCCCTTCCCTCCCTCTCCTCCCTTCTCTCCTTCCCCTCCCCCGCCGTGCACTGCGCAGGCGGCGGCGCTGGCGCGATGGCGGCCCAGGACGGCGGCGGCGACGAGGTGCGGGTGCTGCAGAACCTTCGGGGCAAGATCTGTAAGTGGAGCCGAGGCCGGGTGCGCCGAGCCCGGGGGCCGTCCTGCGGGGCCGCCGCTGCGCCTTCGCCTTCCCTGGGGCTGCGGCCGGCGGGCAGCCCCGGGAAGGGAAGGAAGGAAAGGAAGGGGCTTTGTGGGGTGCGGGCTGGCGGGGCTGGGGGCTGGAGGATGGCCGGAGCCCCGGGGCGGCCGGGGAGCATCCCCCAGTGCTAGGATATCCGCGAGCCGGCCGCCGGCCAGCCGTGTCCCGTCCCTCCCTGCCTACCACCACCGGGCATCAGCGTGTTTGTCAGGCAGACGTTGCGAAAGTATCGATGTGCAGGAAGTCGGCGGGGGAAGGCCGCTCCGAAACGGCCGCTAACGCTTCTGTCTCTTGGCGTAGCGAAAGAGAGAGGCCGGCGGCCGGGGAGCGCTGGCTCGAACCTCTCGTGCGCTCGGCCCCGGGCAGCGGCGGGTGCCCCGCCAGGCTCGGCAGCGAGCCGGGGAACAGGATGTGCGCGGCTTCCTGGCGGCTCGGCACGGCTCGGCACGGCTCGGCACGGCGTGCATGCAGCCAGCCGGGCAGCCCGCTCGTTTCCTTTCTCACGCCGTCGGTCAGCTTTTTTGAGAATGAAGCGAAACGGGCCGGGTGTGGCGCCGTGCCGGGGTGGGGAGCCAGGTGCGAGGAGCTTTTGACTGGTTTAAATTTAGCTGAGGGGTGGAGGTGTTGCTCGAGCGCAGCGCAGGCTCGGGTTTGTCTTCGGTAAGTAAACGAGTGACTAGGCCACGAAAGTGGGAGGCTGTGGGAAACGGGGCTCGCTGCAGCGCTTGCTGCAGAGGGTTAATGCGAACCGAGCGGACAAGACTGAGCACACACTTCCTGAGACTTTGTTGTTAGCAATTATCGCAGAACTAACGCATGCCAGCTTGTCTAAAAAAAAAAAAAAGTCAGCGCTGGCTTATTTACTGACACTGTTCTGCTGCCTGACTTGTGTCGAGGGGTTTTGCAGCAGTTGGCAACACAGCAATTGACGAGGTTTTACTTTAGGTGATACTTGCGCCCAGCACGAGTTTTTGCATTAGATATTAAAAAGCACCCCCTGTATCTCTCGTGACTTCTGTTGAAGCCAGTTTCAGTGTCCTGTGCACGTGTTCTGTATTGATCCTGTTGTGTTGTAACTTTGAGTGTTAACGCATTTGAGTACCTGGCGAAAGTGATGGTGAACCAGAGGTTATCATCTGGTTATCATACATCCAAAGTTGGTTGCCAAAGATGGGCCTGTAAAATTGCAGGACCAATTTGGAAGATGGGTGGAAGTAATAAAAGATATTTCCTGAAACAGTGTGAGAAATCACTTGGGAAAGCTACTTGTTTTTTCCAGAAAAACAAAAACGCTTTTAAAAAGATGTGAGTTAATTTGCTGTGAAAGCTTGCAAACCCTCAAATCCCTAGCGGTTCTATTGGCCTCTTTGCCCAGCACAGGCTGTTTTATTTTCACTTCTTGCTCGTATCTTACTAATGTGCTTTTGGGGTGAAAACCCTTTGAATGAACAATAACAAACAAATGTAATAATATAATTCCCCTTGATCTGGAGGGATTAGCAGGAGCAGACTTCACTTTGGGAAGCTGGTGTTCATAGTCCATGAGAATTTTTTATAATATGCTTTTTGCAAGTAGAATATGTTTCAGTGCCTGAGTTTTGTTGGCATTTAAGCTATGAGAAGACTTAACACATTCATTTTGTATGTATTGCACAAGAGATCACAATTTTCAGGAGGCAGTTCTATGTATATAGAAAACACATTTGTGGTAACTTCTTATTTATGCAGTTTTACAGTACACAAGTAGATGATAAAATCTAAAGTTAGCGATGCTATACAGACAGTGACAACAGATTTAGAACTGAGGCATGTACTTAAAAGTGGCTTAATTAGCTATTACATACCTAACAATGAAAAACAGAATAGGAACACATTAGCAATCCCTGGGACTCCCCGTGTTGTGTGGGATACCTGTGTTTGCAGCCTGTCTCCTCCCTCTGGCTTTCAGGTAAGAGGCAACATGAAGATGTGATCTCTTACTAGTTTAAGACCATGGGGTATTTTTTTGAACTTGAGCAAGTTTCCATTGGGGATCCACAGAAGGACAGTCGTTCTTTTTAATGACTCTTTTGTATTGGCAGCTGTATTTTGTGTCAGAGTCGTGACAAAAGCACTTTACAAGGTTTATGCGTATCCTGCAGTTTGAGGTATGTTTTACAGTGTGTTATTCTTAGTTGTGTAACTAGCTTTTGTTTTCAGGTTAGACCATGTAGTAGTAGGTTTTTAGGTCATAATTGATTTAGTTGCGTTCATTTTTGGAAAACCTTAGTGGAATACGTGGAAAATAGCTAATTTATCACTTCCTAGAACTCATTTGACAAAATTCAGGACACGTTCTGTTTCAAACTTCTAGCACTGAGTTGTTTACACTGTGCGAATATATCGGGTTATGCTGCGCTCGTATAGTGGTTTTAATTGCTGCTATATAATATGTTTGGTCCCGCGAAATAGGTACGTAGCACTTCATGTGCATAAACTTCTATTTAGGTTCTTCATTTTGGGTCCCTGTTGTAGGATGTACACGAATTGTGCGTTTTCCCTCAACAGAGTGCGTTGTGAATAAATAGCATGTATCCATCCCACCTCCTGCTCCTGCTGGGTTTCTGGTTGTGTTAACAGTGAACAAGCTTTACCTTGATGTTCTCATGCTCTATCTGCATCTAACAAGTGATGTGCAGAACAAGGGAGTTTGACAGAACTGTGGAATTTAGTAGGTTGCTCCATTCCTGTTACTACTAACTCATAATGTTCATGTAATATGGGGAGTTGGAGTTTCTTAACTGCTGTGCGTCTGCATTGCCATCGTTCTATGCTCTAGCACTTAACTTTTTATTAGCATCACAGCTTTTCCCTTTTGCTTAGGTTTAAGTTCATCTTACTTTGAAGTAAAGTTTCTCTATGGAGTTGTATAGAGACCACCTGTGTATATATTGTAAACAATATTTTATAAATATTTTAAAATCTAAACTAACATATATAATCGACCCAAGTTTTTTTTAGTACTGATATTTTTCGCTGATTTCCTAAAGTAAGTGGTTGAGAGGCAGTAAAAGTTAGTTCAAAAGTCAGGTAAGCCATAGTAATCGTGAACTTGTACATTTTCAGAATAAAAAGGTTGATGTTTATTATGTTAGCAATGCATTCCAAACTTTCCCTGTTGAATTAGGCTACTAGATATGTCACGTGAAAATAATTACTGTTTTAAATTAGTCTGGTGACTGAAACTGCTGAGTTGGTACATCAATAAAAAATAAATTGGTCTGTTATTGCTGCTGTTTGATCACTTGAACTGCAAGTTTAAGTATGCTGCGTGGTTATAAATGACAGACACCCTGAAAAGGTTTGAAAAACGGTTCCGCAATCAAAGCTAAAAATGCTTTTCTTTCTTATCTCCTCCCCCCCAAAACCGTTATTAGGTATTTCTGACTAACCATCCTTACTGCCTACATTTTAATTCGTGTTCTTTTAAGAAAACGTGAAACTACAGTATTTGTAATCTCCTTTCAAAGTCCACCATACAGTAGCTTTGCAGTGCCAATAAAGTTAGGTTATCTCTTAAATACTTTTATGTGAAGATAGGATGGTAAAGCTCCAGGGTATTAACTGAAATGTCTAAGATGCTTATCAGAAAAAACTGTCGGGTACAGTTCATGCTTATTAATTACTTCAGCATCTGAAGCTCTGGGGATTGCAAGCCCCTTGAGATTTCTTTTTTTGTATTCTCATTCATATGTTTTATTAAAATAACTTTTTTTTTCAAGGTGATATTCAGTCTCATGCTTCCCCCCCCCCCCCCCCCCCCCCCCCAATATCTCGCTTATGGGCCATTTTGAGTTTAGTTTCTTTTTAAAGTCTGGTGGCATTAAAAACCGGTTCTGTACTTGTCTCTCAATCTGTCAACGTTAAGTGTGGTGTTTAAAAATAATACGTATACTTCCTCCTCTCCCACACCCAAGTTGATGAAAAGCTCATTGATGCTTCTGAGAGCAGAGGTTTTAACCATGGAAGTTACTTAAGTGTCTGTTCATGTTTTCTATCAGTACATGTATTCCTGACTTCGAAAAGATCAGGGAGGAAGTTCAGTCTGGTGGTGAAACCACCGTGTTCCCTGCTCAGATACAGCATTTCCAGTGCCAGGCAGCACTTAGTTACGTTTCAAGACTGCCACTAATCTATTAAACAAAAATAGAGAGAAGACAAAACGTTTCTGACTTTACATCTTAAGAGCATAGAAAACAAAGGTTATTTTCCAGTGTGCTTCATACCTGATTCTTTTTTAAAAAGGGACATATATGTGACATGTGAAATCTAATTTCAAGCTGAGGTCTCTGGAAGTAGAGGTGGTGTAAAGTTATTTAGATGCAGTAAGTAATTAAAACTCAATACTGTTTTAACCATGTTACTTTTTAATAGCTTATATAAAATTCAGATGATTTTGATTCCATGTTTTATTGGGGGGAGGGGTGGTGGTATTTCCAGTAGAAATATAAGGACACAAGAGGTCCTAGTTAAGGCCTAACGCAGAACACAACTCTGGTTGCTTGCATTTAAGATGATAACGTAAGTGATGATGGTGCAGAGAGAAGCTACTCAGCAATTAGGAGCCTCTCTCCTCAGGAGAGGGGACCAAAAACGCTTGGCTTGGCTCTTTCGGCAGAATCTGAGGTCAACGGGGACTAATGACTGTCTTCAAAGAAGGGGACACGGGGGGGGAAGTAACTGTTTAAGCTAAAGCATGGTATTGCCATAAAGAAATGTGTGTGTCTGCAGCATTTGGATTCTGGAAGAGCACTTTGAATGTTGGGAACTGTTTTTAGCTGTAATTGATTAGAAGTACCTATTTCACAAAGGGCTGTGTGGTATCCTGCATGTGTTGCTGCAGCGGCCTAGATTCACTGCCCAAGAGCTCTTTGTATTCCTGCATTGGCAGTCATCGTGTCCCATTGGAAACTTCCTTTTCTGTTCGTTCTTATATGTGGTGCACTTAGTCAATAGATGACTTTTCCCCTTCCCTATTAGACCAGACATTTAGGAAAAAATAAACTGTAGTCATAGCTCAACCTTTGAAAGTACATTGGTCAACTTAAAAGCAGCTAAAAAAAGTGAAAGATGAAGAGCAGATTAATAAGATTATATCTATCCCATCAGCTTCCTGTAACCAAAGCATTAATGGAGGAAACAGTGAAGAAGAGTAGCTCAGCCAGGTGATGCCTTTGCCATACGACCTAATGCCGTAACCCTTCGGGCTGGGAGTCTCTCAGACATAGCAAGCTATGCGGGGTCAAGCCCAAGATGAGACCTCGAGGGAAAGTGCAGGTGCTGCAGGAAGCGGTGCTAATGAGTCAGTGCGTCATCGTCTTCCTGTCGGCTCTTTCTCCATGTGAACCTGGATATCAAAATTTCAGGGTGCATAGTGGGGCTTACAAATTGAAAGTGAGTAACGAAATGCATACTAACTGAATGGAAGAGTAAACTTTAGGCACCCATTAAAACTATGAAGCTTTTGTGTAATATTTTGTTGTTTTTTCCCCTCAGTACTTAGTCTTTTTTTTATTATTTATTTACAGATGATGCCAAACATTTAGTTCCCAACAAAATGAGAGACTTCTTCTGTACCATAAACCTGGACCAAGAAGAAGTTTTTCGTACGCAGGTAGTTGAAAAATCTTTAAGGTAAGCTTAATTTTTAAATGGAAATGGTAATCAAGACCTTCTTGGTCCAGAATAAAAGCAAGATGTGTGTCAATGTCCATGTGGTTTTGCTTGTATGTCTTTAAAATGAGAGCTGACTTGTGGCAACTAATTGGAAGCATTACAGCAATGTGTAAATCTTGAGAGTAGTTGAGAAGAAAACAAAGTGGAGGCTTGTGAGTAGTACAGGACTTACATCAAACATGCGAAAACGTATTTTGCTGTTACTGTATTTTGTTCCATTGGGCAGCATAACATTCTTTTTCTTGCCAGGTTATTTTCAAGGGAAAGAAGTCTGCTTGATCTCTTACTTTCCCTGTCATTTCATACTTCTGACATGTAGTCAGTATGTATTGCTGGAATTCTGCTTTCAGTGTCTGCCTTGTAAAACCTGTTTCTAGAATGGATGAACGTGAACTTTTCATTTATAAAAGTTTTGTTTGCTGTGGGATGTTCCCCTGAATAAGCCTTATTCTCTCTTGAAATTCTTGTTGTTGGAACTGTAGCCTGTACTCAGGCAGAATGGCTTGCTTTGCCTCCCTGAGTTGTAGATTCTACTATTGTTTTAGAGCTTAAAAAACAATCCAAAAAGTCATGATAAAATGGCTGAAGTAGTCTTGAAACTTAGGTTCACTGATGACCCATACTGGAGGATCTTTGCAGCTGCATTGCTCAGAAGATCCGAGTGACAGTTTAATTTATTTTGAGGAGACATTAAACCTTCCTCTGAAATTCAAGAAAGTCTGCTAAAACTCTTATTTTTTTTCCCCCAATTCTTGCGATTTCCAGTGGTTTTGTGGTAGTGTTTGTTTTTAGCCATCTTGCGAGGTGTTTCTAGGTCAGGATCATCAGACTACTCGTACAGGAAAGTTAAATGGGGAGTTTTACTTTTTCAGAACACCATTTTAAAGCGTCCTTATGCCTCTTCATGAATAGTAAACACTACATACATGCAACTGGTTAAATTACAAAAATTGACTCATTGGTTACAGATGAGGAGGATGAGCAAAATATTTGGTCCTGATTGCAGTTCATTAATTTAACTGGAAGTGCAAATTGATGTCCTAAATGAAGTCAGTTTTTTAAACTCTGCTGTCAGATTTTTGACATGTTGATAATCAAAATCATAGAAGTTTAATGTTATGCTTGGAAACAAGACCTGTAACATTTAATGTTTATACAGACTTTTTTTCTGTAATATCCCTTTTTAAGAGTTAAGTGGATACACTTAAATCACATGAAGAAAGAATTTCTGACTGTGCAGTAAAACATTGGCAAAATAAATCACCTTAGATTAACCTCATTTTTAATAGTACTGAAGTTGAACTGAAACTTAATTGAGAATATTGCCACTAGTTCTTTATAGAGGGAAGAACAAAAAATTCACTATAAGAAAATAACAGTTTTGGGGTGTCTTAAACAACCGGAGAACAATTTTCATGTGATATGAAATATCGTATCTTGAGAGTGTTTTGTTAGGAGCCAATGTTCTCTGTTAGGAGGTGCATTTTTGTCTTCCCTGGCTACATAGGGAATTCTTTGATTCTGTGAATTACATCTGCATGAAGTTAGATCCACAGCATGAATAAGGTTCCCTACAAACTGATGAAATGTAGTAAAATAAATCATCCTGTAGTAGCAGCAACCAGAATTGGATGCTTACTCTTGTATTACTAGTGTGTATGTGGTTATGAAGGCTGGTGCTTGTTGCAGAAACTTAATTATACCATCTCGTTGCTTATTACTGTGTTGATCTAGGGTACTGTAATAACCTAGAGGTATTGGAAAGGAAGATGAAAGCTTTGATATCTAAAAGCCTGCAAACTTTATAACTGCTTTTCAGTAAGGTGTAGTACAGTATAATTTTAGTCATAACAGCAACAACAATTGTTTGTTTTGTATTATTTACTGTCTTTTAGACAAGTAGTTCACAGTCTGTTTTTGTCACTGTTTTCTGGGTTGCAGATTTTATACAAGGTATAATCCAGATTGTATTCTACAGATATCTGCTAGTTATGCATCTGTGGAAGTAATTATCACCAGAATTAAAATGTCTTTTGGTTTCAGTTATTGAAAACCAATGAAGAAATGTTTTTTTTTTAAATGCAAATATGTTTGGGCTTCCATCAGCACTGTGATGATTGTTAGAAGTACAGATGTGAAGCCAATGACTTTTCAGAGCTGAAAATACAAGGATTAATACTGAAGTGAAAGAAGAATATCCTGTCTAACGACTCAAAAATGTTTCCTGACACTATAAGAGATTTCTGGGGGTTTTGAAAAAATTTATTTTGTTTTCCCCTTGAAAGTTTAAAGAAGTTTGAACCTCCTCAAATTTCCATGGTCATATATAAGGAAATATGGAGGGAGAGGTTGCAGTATGTGTTGCATTTTTTGTTTAAACTATTTTTTATTAAACTTTGTGCAAATGCAAGGTTATAGCAAGAATTTAATATCTGGATATGACTGTTGCTTTTATCAAAAGACAGATGTGGGTGTATTGGTCAGTTTTCATCAGTGAATTACTGGTTTAATATGACAAGGAAGGGAAGAGCATATGAGTAATATTATACGTTTGTTTAATCTCCTGTATTACAGTAATCCAAAAGGCCATCCAGTTCTTCCTGTATGACAGTCTGGTCTTCCTTTGAATTAGCATTATCTTCTAATTTTGTATCTGTCACAGTCTTTAAAGTTCTTGCATCAAAGTCACAAATGAAAGTACTAAACTGACTGAATCCCTGAGGAACAGGTAGAGTAAGTTCTCCATTTTAATTATTCCTCATTGGTATAACCTATTGTACCCCTTCAGCCAGTTCATATACACCTTAGAATTTCTTTACTAATCCTTTGTATTCTAAACCTTAAATTTGCTCTGTATCTCCTGCTTTGCTAAAGAATAGTTAACAACTGATTGATACAGCAGTGGTGGTATTCTAGGTAAGGAAAAATGTACCAACATGATTAAAAAAATGAATTACATACTGTTTATGTTCATACTGTTGACTCGCTCTTTCTTGCAAATCTGAGGATTCACATAATGTTGAGTTCAAAATAATGATTGGTAGTAACTGGTCTTTTTTTGATATATTTGTGAAGTTCGTTCTTCTTAGCCTTAGGATATGGCTGCTAAATTGGTTTTTGGAAGTCAGTACTAATAGTCTCCATCCCACAATAATGAATCATTATCTGATTGTAATTGCACACATACAGCTGTGTAGGTATGGTAAGAATAAGCATTTAACTTAGTGATATGCAGTTGTTGAGTTGTACACCATGCCAGCTTGTGCACTCGCTGTTCACGCTTTCCACTGTAATATCTTTGTTTTTACTGCTGCAACTATTACTTGTGTAGCTAGTCAGGGAGCCGCATCATGGAATTGACCTAAATTGGAAGTAAGACTTTTTTATCTTCTGGTGAGTTACTGTGTCAATACAATTAAAATGAGCAGTGAAGGTAATAAGGAAGTTGAGGCTGCTTAAGGCTGCACTGCTGCTAAATAAAGGTAATGCTCGATAATTTATACCTTCACTGGTGCTGCCGACAAGAAGAACCTAGCTCTCACAATGAGTTGAATTTCTTGGGTTTGAAATCAGAAGAAGGGGAAGACAAGTGGGGAGCTGAGAAACTATAAGCAGAGTTTTCAGCTGAGAATTTTTAAGTTATATCTCAGTGTAATGCAAAGTCCAGTAATGATTTGTATGTTTTGAAGCCTATGGTAAAAGTTATGTGTTTGAACAAAGTGAACATTTTCACTTGTGGAATGTGTTATAATGAATTCCTGGAGTTAAAGCTATTGATTCTGAGAATAGGTTCAAGAAAGTTGGAACTCTAGTTTTTTGTGCTTGTGTTTTCACCCACTTTTTGTATTGGTTACCACCTGCTTTCTTTATTTTGAATTTATTTAATGAGATACTGGTCCTTGAGCATTTGATGTCTTTTCTCTAATTATTTTGGAGGGAAGAAGGTAGCTGTGATTTGACCTGGTATTTTTTTGCATAGGAACTACCATAAACGAATGGTTCCAAACATAAGCTTATTTGTACTGGTTTAATAAACAGGTATTGTAACAATACAGTGTCAGCAAGGTACTTTACTAGAAAATGACAACAAAAACTTAATTTCTGAGTTTGATCTAATTGTCATTGCTGTATTTTTCTGTAGAAAGAAAGCAGAGGCTAAAATTTGTTTCCTGAAGCTGTGTACCTTTCCCTTGTGATGATAATACAGCGTTGTAAATGAAAGTATTTTAAGTCTGTATGAATCCAGTAGTTTCAAAATAGTTTTTTTGTGAATGCATTTAATTTTCAGATTTCACAACTTGCAGTAACACAAGCATTGTGGTTTTGTCCAATTTTTTGAAATTCAAGCTACTGAATGCTGCCTATGATTGGATCAATAAGTTTACCTTAAGTTTAACGGAAGCATGCATACCTCAAGTGTGAAGATACGGAGTACACTGTGTGAAATGTCTGTAATACGAAGGAACCCAGAGTCTTTTTAGAATAATCTGCAAATACTTCTAGCTGTTAATTGGTACAGCATGCATGGCAGTTATTTAAGGTAAACTCAAAATGTTATATTAGACATCACTAGATGGAGAAATGCAGTGATCATTTCAGCATGCAGGAGAATGTGAGGATGTGAGATGAACATTTCTTTCACTGTTCTCTTACACTTAGGGCTTCTTTTTACAGGTCTGAATCTCTGAGTATTAAATCTGATGCAGATGTTAGAGCTAAACATGCTGGCAGTTAGTGAAGTAGTTCGTAAGTTGCGTTTTACTGTAATTTAACCACATACAGAATGAGAAAAAAGTTTTTGTCTCAGGAAATCATTTAATTAAGGATGGTGGGTAGAGAACCAACTAAAATGACTTTGAGACAGGAAGTGAAATTGCAGAAAAGACAACGCTCTCTATGTGTGTACTCTGATTTTTATATATAAAAAAAATGAGCATACAAAAAGCACTCTTACGAAGTTTTAACTTGAAGTCTTAGTGTATGTTTTGCAATGAAATGACTGTGGGTGGCTTTGACAGATGAGCATGGTGGTAAAGGCCAAGTTCTGTGATTGCAATATAAATATAGCACTTTAGCGTCTGCTGTACAAATTATATGAAGTGCCTTTTCCATTTTAACTTTCAGTTTTTCTTTTCAGCCCTTATTTTGGGGAAGAGTTTTACTTTGAGATTCCAAGAACATTCCAGTGGTTGTCCTTCTACATTTATGATAAGAGTGTTTTACAAAAAGACCTGCGTGTAGGTAAGTTCTGGGATACTGTCTACATTTTGCATAATGTTTGGTTGTTTTCAATATCTGTAGTTTCATGGATACAGTTATTAAACTGATGTGTGAGTGCATACTGCCCTTAAATATCTCTTAAGTTTGAAAAGCAGGATTTTGTTTCCATGTTTTATTATACTAAAATATGTTTATTTTTTGGGCTAATGGAATGTTTTATGGTCTTACTACGTTTTGTAAATTGTTTGTTTTTTTCTCCAACTCTGTTCTAGTAGAATATTTGAGCAGCTGTCACTATTTGTATATCTCTAAAGAATGAACTGGTTTTGCAATCGTTGAATACTTGTTAAAACTATACACATCAACTTTTTCTCTGCCAGGACAACATGTAAACCTAGTGACTTAACAGTTGCTGCAAAATCGTTTACATAGTGTAACAGAAAAATTACAGGAGGTGGATTATTTTGACTGTCTAATGGCTCTAGTTGAGCTGCTATTTGGATATAGTTGCTATAAAGCTCTTAAGTTGTCTACTGTGGATGTAGGCTTCATGTTACTTGAATTGAGGAAGGAAGTCATTTGCACCAGGATGCCAGGTAATTCGGTATAACAGCTTTCCAAATAGCAATCAGGAGAGCAGAAGGTGTCTACCTTCAATTTCCTATTTAAACATTCTTCAACACCATTACTGTTCTCTCAAACCTGTATTGTCTTATTTCCAGCCACAAGTGTGTTCTTTACTTCATGTAATCTTTTTTTAGCAATGTCCAAGATAACACATCATAAGGAGCTGAATTGGTTTTGTGTAAACTCATTCACTATTTTAATGCATCTGCTTCAGTTTGATTCATGTTTCTTGCTTCCATGAGCTTTTCATATAGCATCACCAGCTTAAAAAACAAAAAAGTTTCAAAAAAAGAGTCAGTCCTATTGAGATGAAAGTGATATTTATGTTTTTCTCTTCCTGTTCCTTCCTCAGGAAAGGTGGCAATCAAAAAAGAAGACTTGTGTAACTATACAGGGAAAGAGAACTGGTTTATGCTTCAACCTGTTGATTCTAATTCAGAGGTTCAGGTAATTATTAAATTGCACATCTATATTTTTTTTTAATTAAATATAGATAAGTATACGTAATGGTAGAAGATTTTATTGAACTGTGACAGAGGCTAGCATCTGTGTAATGAGTCAGTTTTGTCTTTCAGCTTGATTAAAAAGTAATGCATATTCGATATTTCTAAGTTGGCTGTATCGTTCTTCATGATACTCTTCAAAACTGGTAAAAGCAGTAGCTGTTTGGGAAATGTCTAACAGTATTTTGATGCCAAAAATGTTTGGTGCAAGAAGAGCCATGTGCTTGAGAAAGGTGAATGATTTAGGAAACTATGGAGTCATTTTTTATTCAGTTTTGTGTTACAAGCTGAAATGATTATGTAACATGAAGTGGTAACATCTCCAAAATGGGAGTTACTTCTTGTGCTGTGCTCATACATTTATTTTATTTTGAAATACTTTCCACATAACAACTTTCCACAATACTTTCCTGCAACAAGTAAGTTGTACTTCAGAGCTGAATTTTGTCTGTGTTTCAAGTCCTTCTGACAGGATTATTCTAGTAATATTTTAAAATTAGGTGACTCTAGAAGTTGTAGCTACTCTGTCTTTGGTTGAAGAAGAAAACAGAACAGTATTCTTGAGAATCTATTAGCCCTGTTGCTAAGATAGCCACTTAAGTCTATTTTTTTTTTTTTTGGATTTACCTGAATCTTGGACATCCTTTCTGGAATTTTCAAGAATTAAACTTGCTGACTCCTACAAAGTAAAAATAAAGTAGGGGTGGAAGAGATGGGGGATTTACAGATCAGTCATTCCATAATACCACCTTACTTGTAATAAATTTAGGATTTCTAGGATCACAGTGCAGTCCTATCGCCGAAGGTATAGACCCATCTTCCAGTCTGGTACCATAGCTCTGTACTAACACTGGTAATCTGACATGGAGGTGATTAAAAGTTCAGCAGAGTAAAAGTACTATATGCTTGAGTTCATACAAGGTCTTGGTTCATCCGTTTATAAAATAACTCCACTATCCATTTGTTTGTTTTAACTTACTTTTGCACAAGCTTTTTTTTCACTCTGTTTTGCTCTCTTTTCCTTCCCAAAATAGAGATCACAGATACTGCTCAATGAGTTGATACTGTTGTCAGCTGCCTTACCGTTTTTTTAATCAACCTTATCTAGATGATTTTTTGGTATGCTGTACAGCTTTTGCTGATGCATGAAAGTATGCCACTTAAGCTGCCTTGCTGAACAACCTGAACTAAATAAAGTGGTCCAGTTGTATTAAACTGACAAATAAACAACTGTATATTTTCATAGAATGATTTGGGTTGAAAGGGACCTTAAAGGTCATACAATTCCAACCCCTTGCCATGGACAGGGAGGCCTCCCACCAGACCAGGTTGCCCAAAGCCCAGTCCAGCCTGGCTTTAAGCACAGGGACGGGGCATCCACAGCTTCTCTGGGTAATATGTGGTAACAGTTCTAGTAGATATAACTGCATCTGGTGTAGTTATACTGATGTAAAAATGTTGTAGGCCAGATATTACCTCCCTCTTTAAAGCAAAGTTAACCTCAAGCTAAAATTTGTTCAACTTTTTTTTTTCCAAAAAGGTTGGACATTATTTCTTCAATGTGTATGGGGGGAGGGAGGCAGCCTTTCCATGGCCATTGAAAGTGTATTAAAAATTACTTTAATTTTTAGTAAGCGTCTGTTGTTTTATGTTCCTAGCTTTTTTTTGTCAGTGGTGGTTTTGCTGCTAGTAACAATAATATGAATGGATATTCATTTTGTTAAAACTTTCTGCTTTGTCCACTAGTTCTTGAGTATAAAAAGTATACATGAATGAGGGAATGCTGAGCAAATCAAGTATTTGAAAAGCTATGTGGAGCAGTATGTGTTTAGCTGCAGCTGGTGCAAACTTCTTAGCAAAACCTAAATGCTTTAAATGTTCTAAAATGCATGTTTGCCTTGTTTTGTTTTGTTAGTCTTCATATAGCTGGTTTGAAATGAGGTCATATTGTTAAACGTGCCCTTGATCTGTTCCGTTACTTGTAACGAGAGTGAAAAATCTTATATAGATTTGATCTATGTTTGTAAAATATATAAGGTCAAAATCTGTCACACACTTCCAAGGTTTTTGAAGATAAATTTGTTTGCTGTTCTCTTTCTTAATGTTGATAGGTTTTACAATTGCTGTAGTATTGTACTTCCAGTAGACTCCCCTGGCCTTCCTGTAGAATGCATAGGTTTGTTTGGAAAAATGGAGATTGAGCCTCAGTCCAGCTTGTGGATTCATAATGGCTCAGATCTGTAAACCTAGGAAAGAAGAAAGGTCGGGGTAGAGTAAACCTCAGGATGATCCGAGTCGAATAGTTTTTGTTAGGACTACAGAACTGTGGGCCAGTGCTCGGAGCTCAGTGTGGAAGGCTGCAAGATGTGGCGCACATCAGAAACACGGTATGTGTTTGTTCTAACCTAAAATGAGAAAGCTGGAAAAAAGCCAAATGGAAGCTGACAGAACCTGTATCTGGTAGGTAGAGAGGTTTGTGCAGTAAGCTCACGGAATTAACTATTGCCTATCATGCTAAATGTGGGACTGGTACATAATTTGTGGAGTATTCTGGAGTACTTTTACTTGGCGTGTGTCGTGAGGACTTGAGATTACTAAAGATGCTCTGAGTGGATAACCTGGGCTGTTTTAGTGAACTTTTGTTCAGGTTTTTTTTTTCCTTTCATACAAAAGCTCTCTAGCTTTTGGCATAGAAATTTTCTTTTGAGATGTTAGTGTGATTTGTATGACATAAAGATGATTTTTGTATTCCTACAAATTCAGCAATTCATCTGTGATGTTTTTCCATTGAGTTAGGGGAAGTGGAAGGAGTAGGACAGAGTTCAAGAGAAATACTGCAATCTAGAGTTTCTGATACTGAGGGAGGAATTGGAGAATAACTCTTAGCATTTCTGAGAATGGGAGTTACTGAGAATGTGTAGGTTAAATATAGTTGTAGCCTACCTTTTATACAATAAAAGCATGCATTTCTATCCCTTAAATTTAAAGGCGAGAAGGTTTTATGAAGAAAAACAACACTGTCAAAAAACATTTTGTGGTACACTTAAAACAGTAGTGTGATCCTGTATGTGGAATGTGGGCACAGTGCATGACTGCCTTTTGACGTATATATTTAAAGCACATTTGCCAGCCAGTTTCCACTTAAGAGCTTTAGAAAACTTTAATTTAGTATAGATACTTGTAATATTTTGTAATGCAGAAGTGATCTAAATATTAAAAAGAAAAAAACAACTGTGCAACTCAAGTGTTCTTGTGGTTCTGAATTTTAGAAACAGCTAACAGCTCTATCTTCCTCTAGGCAGTATCAGGAAAGGTAATTGTCAATCCATTTGTAAAATTAAAATGGAACCACCTTGCCTTTATACAGCACAGAGATTAACAGGTGAAAAGCCCATTTCATGGCTTTTTGTGTGCTGCTTATTGTATAAGAATGGATCATTTCTCTGCATTTCAGTCTAAAACGAATCTGTATAACCCCGCTTAAAACCCAGTTGCATACTATGTCGAAAGCTCTGATATAGATCTGCAGATCAGCTACTTTAGCAAACCATCATGCTGCTCTCTGTAGACAAAACAAAAATGTACTTGATATTCTCCATACTCGTCAGGGAAGTAATCACATAGATACAGCCATTTTACTATAGCTGTTGTGGTGCTGAGTTTTGGAGCAACTACAGTTATAAATAACGTTTCCAGGAGCAGAAAACTTTCTATTATATTTCTACTTTGTGCAAAACTTGATTTTTGAGTTGTTTTTGTTGTTGTTGTTTTTTGGGGTTTGGCTTTTTTTGTTTGTTTTTAAAGAAGAGCACGAAAGACAGTTAAGGCATTCACAAGGTCTGCATACTAGAAGTAGTTAGGCCAGTTGTTACCATAAATACTAACAAGACAACAGTGTTGTCCTTTTGCTTGTCATTCAAAAACTTCGCTGTGTAAGGCTGTCGGCATGTTTCTCAGTATACTGTTTTTATCCGATAATTCTATTTTTGTAATTGAGTTTCTCTGCTTGACAAATATTTTCTTAATGTACCTGTGTTCCAGTGCATGTAGTAACAGTTTTCAAAACACTTGGCAGGAATCCCAAAATAGTTACATTTAAGACTTCCTTATAAAAGAAACTTCACTTCTCCTCCCATGTGATGTACAGAGAGAAATACAGCCTTTGCCCCAGGGGTTTTACAATAATAACACTTCAGTTTTATGTCAAAACATACGTGCTTTAGAAACGTGTGCAAGGTCAGCTAAGGGTTTTATTTCCATTTTAGTGTTGTAGCAGCAAAACTGTAATCAAAATTATAGCTTGCTTCCTTCGAAACACTTCAAAATTGTCTTTCAGATCACTTCTCTGACTCTTGCCAAATTCATTGTTCTGTTGAACAAGAATCGTGACCGTGGACAGACCAATGTCTTCTGATGTTAGCAAATGGTTGAATCCCAAGTGTACTAAGGAGATGATGGTACAGAGGAAAGACTGCATCATGGTCTTACCTCATAGATGTGAACGCCAGCACAAACACTCAAGCAGTAAAAGGAGTAGCAGTATTGTCAAGGCAGCAGATGTTTGGAGCAAGGTTTATAGTACCAAATTTTGATCATACCAAGAAAGGTGTGTATTATGACTTGTAGTGTTTAGAGCCTTTTATTGAGTGGATAGCGTAGGCATGCCCTTGCTGAGTTCCCAAGTTAATCCATATTGTGCCATCATTTATGTTATGTTTTTTTGTTTGTTTGTTTTCTTAATACGTCTTTGTAACTGCCAAACATCACCTGACATCTCAGAAAAAGAAAAGGAGGAAACCAGCTTAAAGCTGTGCTGCAATTTGCTAGGATTTCTAGAGGATAGCCTGACCGGACTGTATTTCACAGATGTATGTTAAAGGTTACTGGCTATGGCTACCATATTACTATTGGTAACTACTATTACCAGCTGCTATTCTACTTTTCTAAATATACTTAGCTGCTTGAGATTCTAAGGTCACTTTAGAACTTTTACCTGAAATGGTCTTAAATCTACCATTCATTAGTTCAGGGGTTCATCCCGTGCATGGGACAAAAAAGCTGAGAGGGACTTCTGCTCTTGGTACTTCCTCATGTGGGAAGAAATGTTGTTTTTTTTTTGTATGTTAGATCTGTGGAGGCTTGATGCAATTTGTGTTCTGTCAGCTGTTGAGGATGGTAATGCTTCTATTAGTCGTTGTATCTCTGAGTTCAAACATACTCACAGGATATGTGCTTTAGAATAGCTGTTTGTTTGAAGTAGATATATTGGAATAACCTTAAGTGATTTTTAATTATAAACCATGTTATTGTTCTAATTACTATTAAAATAAAGCCTTTTAAAACTATTGTTTTTTTTTTTTTTTTTTTCAGGGAAAAGTTCACCTTGAATTAAAACTGAATGAGCTGATAACAGATAATGGATCTGTGTGCCAGCAACTAGTAGTACAGTAAGAAAATACATTAATCCTTAAATATTGAGTTGTCTCTTAAAGCATAATGTATTTGTCCCTTTCAATACTGAATGTCTGCATGTCCTGGTACCAGTAATGTTTTTCTTTTTTGTATGGCTTTTTCTTGGAGCCTACCTTGTTGGGGGGAAGAGTAGTAGTATTTTGTTTTGGTATGTGAAAATCTACTTCTAGATTTGCTTCAGAATGACTTTCTCATGGTTAACCATGATAGGTAAGCAGTAGTTATAGAAAAACTAAGTGACAGAGTTGCCTTTTTGGGGAAGCACAACATTGCCACATTTCAGTAAAATTTATTAGCAACAACTCAGACTTCCCACTATCAAACTTAATTTTGGCCACAAAGCGTAAAGACGTTACAGCATGCTAAAGAACCTCATAGAAATAATATTTTTTTGGTGTATGTGATTTGAAAATGGTAGAGGATACCAGACAAATGTTACCAATATTAAAGAAAAAGCACAAAATGACACATATTAGAAAATACTAACTAATCTGTAGTTTCATTGTTACTTTTAGAGCTGTGTTTAATAACTTCTGGAGTCTGAATGTACAGGTTACAGGCTTTCAGTCACAGAAAACTAAAATTCCACATGTAGTGATCATTCCATTTCTTGTTATTTGTTATTAAACAATACATTTAATGCTAGAAATTGGTAAGAAGCCAGTACAAATGCAGTACATTGTACAGTACAGTGCAGTACAATGTTTTGATGCTCAAAAAGTCTTTCTGATAAGGATATACTTTAAGATACTGGTCTCTCAAGAAACTAGTCCTCATTTTGGAAGAAGTGTGACAGCCTTCTGTGTTGCTTGCTTCTGGGAAGCTGGTTCCTTTAGTTGAAAAGTCTGGTGGAAACCAGGGACTTGCAGACACTCTGGGATTGCCAGCATTTTCTTCCAGCTCTTCTTTACGTTCTCAGCATAGGGAAGGTTCAAGGGAAAAAGCTAGAATTTAGAAAAGCAGTTTTGTATTCTATTAGTGCTTCAGGAAGAAATGAGACTTTTCTGCACTTGTCTCATAACAGGCAGTGGGATAGGCCGTGTGAAGACAAGGTACAGACAAGGGGGTTATAAAAACTACGGGATGATTAAGATGAAAAAACTCAGAAGGTAGTCAGACTCTTTTTGATCTTGTTTTTCAGCATTGTTCATTAACTTATCTAATTATTCAGAGAATGAGTTTAATTTATTTTGTTAAAGCTTCCCTGTCTGAGAATTCAGCATTAAAGAATGGTTGTATTGCGAAACTGCGAGGGGGAGGAAGTGGTATGTGGTCTTCCGTTTGTCTCCGCGGCTTTGCACTCAGATCCGTTCTGGGGGCCCGGTAGACCATGGCACTGTCAAGTTTGATAATGGCATTTTCATTATAAAGTTTAAGCCATCTTCTTTCTGAGTTACAGTCTAGGCTAAGATGAGTAGTTTAGTTGGAACAAGACCTAGCAAAATAATCCTTTGCTCTTCTGTTACTTAGCATGAAAAGGGAAGCTAGTTAGGTAACGCAGCTCAGGTAGAGAAACTGGTAATATTTAGCAGCTATTGTAGGCTGATAATTCAGTTAAGATGTGGAAACTTGTTGTATGTAGATGTTTATTTTTAACTTAAAGATAATTCTGAATGGGTTTTTACTTGTGTGGTAGGTGGCAGCTTGGATTATCAGATGTCTTGCTGCTTGAATTTTTGTATCCCTCCTGCAGCATGAGGCAGGACTCGAACAGCTTTTTCTTTGTGGACCATTCACCACCAAAAAGCTAGCTGGAGTTTTACAAACTGTTTTATTCCCTACTTAGCTTTGCTGTAGATGTCAGATTTATTATTTAATTTTTTGTATATCCGTGCACTCTAAGTTAAACTAATTTTTTTCATTTTGATTTTTGATATGATGAAGAAAAGTTGTTTTAGAAAGTTACTGTTGCAGATTGCAGTTTTGAGTAGGAAGTGGGTTACTCACCATGCCCTCTCTTAGGATCCCTTTATGACGGAGATAAATGATCAAAAGGAAGCCAGGGCACTCTCGTGGTTGCTGTACTCACCCACTCACTGGCATATGGGAGAAGATTGTGCGTTAGACACAGCAGTGTTACATCAGCACTTTTGTTTGCATCTGAGATTATGAAATGAAGAGTTCCTGCAGCTAAAAAAAAATAGTATTTTGTCAGACATGTTGATAGTCTTAAAACAACTTGCTTTATTCGAAATATATTATACAGAAATATATTCTGGATGTACATGTGAGAGAATAAGAAATAAATCTCTTGCTGGATATAGTTTTACAGGAATGGATGTGAGGGCATTTTTAAGATGCTTGGTCTTAAAGAACTGGGAGGAACTTATAGAAAACAAATGAGATTCTTTATTAGAACACATTAGCTTTTTAAAGGTCTGTTTATTTTCTAAATTTCAGAGGGTAATTAATGATATGTATATTTTGTCAGGCACCAGGCCCTGAGAAGTTACTGTATTAGTAAGTATTTTAACAAAGCTGAAAAATAGCAAGTAGCAGAGCTCTGTGAGGTTGAATAAAAAAGAGGAGTCGTGTGTATATATATATATGTATATATATATATATATAATTCTGTCCTTACCTCTTTTTGCTCTGTCCAAATCTCTGAGCAAGTTATTGGCCAAAGGAAAATAAAAAAGAAATAGCAGAAACAGTAATTCTTAAAGTATGGGCTATACTACGCGCTTTTTAGAGCCATGTTCTACTGCACTGAGAGACCATTCATTTGGACATGTAATAAGATGGGGGAGCTTTAAACATTCATCAGATATATATTTTTTTTGTTGAATGAGAGCATTCTACCTACTTGTGCTGGCTTCTTGCATAGGAAAATTTCTAATAGATTTCTACCATGTATTCCCTGGGAGTATAGAAGTTCTACAAAGATGAAAAATAGTTCAGCCCATGTTAAGATCATGTTAAGCACACAGACAGTAGCAAGTAATTAAAGGGCTGTGGTTCTGATCATTATCTGGAGTTCCACTAGTCACCCTTTTGTGGCTGAACCGAAGTAATTGGGTTAGACCTGACTAGAAGATGGATTCTTATTATTTTTGTTCTGTAGGCATGTTTGTAGAAGCTTTTTTTTTTTTGCTGGTCTTCTGAATGGGTTACATGATGATTTAAAAATGGGATGTGATTCCAGCAGGAAGCAGTTTTTAAAAGCTAAGAGTATTGACAACTGTTGAAGGTGTTAGCCTCTTACAACTAAGGCAGGAAGGAGGAAGGCTTAATTTCTCATGCTAGTATGTATACTAAAACCTTTTCTGAACAAGAAGCTGTTGGGAAAGCAATGTGTCTTTAGAAAGGTAAGTGATACTACACATGAGGAAGGGATGGTCAGTTGTCATACCAGGAATATCTCATCCTTTTTGTCTTCTACCTCCCCCACCTTCTAGTTTTTTGTGTGATTCAGATGCTTGGTAGGATCTTCCTTGACTTTATGTAAGGGAAGAATGCTTGGGGAAGGATAAATATTAATATCTTAGACTATAGTTTGCTGTATCAGCAAAGCTGTGGATAACAGTCAACCAAAAGTCCTTAAAAACTGGAAGTTTGCAGCTTTTGTTCAAGTAGACACATAACGATCTAATACAAGATACACAAGTGACTAATCTGGTCTTACTTGATACCAGGGGGGAAAAAACAAATGATGGCCAATTCTCTGAAGGTGGGAGTTTCAGAAGCCATCTAGGGCTTTCAGTTTAAGTGTTCTAAAAACACAATGTTGACATACATTCTTACCTGGTTAAAGTCAGATTAAGACTTGTCTCACATCAATGAAGTTGGCATATTGAAATAAAAGATAAAGTTCTCCTCCTCTGGTGAAAGGCTGTCTTAGGGACTACTAAGTGTGGGCTAAAACCTAAATTTACACATTTTTGTGTTGATTGGAAACTTGCTGTTAAATGTCACGCCCACAGACCATTTCTGAATTAAAATTTTGTTTTGTCTCTGACTGTAGTTGTTTCCTTTTCTAATGTGTGAATGAGGAGGGGAAAAAGATAACGCAATAGATTACCTGCTGACTCAATGCGGGCTCTTTTTTCAAAACCACAATGGCATGTATAGTAGCACATTTCAAAAATACATGTTTGCAGCTCTCCTTTCTGGGAGTCTGTAGAAAAACAAGTTTGTGACTACTGTTTGCATATTTGCTCCTGCTGAAACAGATGGTGTTTGAATGCTTTTGTGCCCAACTAAGCTTTTGGATGGTAGTGCTTTCCTTCCCTGCGTTTAGGATGACTTCAACTCTGAAAGAAACAATTTCATATGTTTACTTAGTTTCTGCACTTGGAGGACTTTAGTCGATTTGAATCGTAGAGGTACAGAGTTCCTCTCGTTATTGAGGGGATTTATTGAGGGCTGTTTCTTCCTTAAGGACTTCAGTCTTAAGAGCTGAATATGTACCAATTAGTGTCTGAAAGGTTCATATTTCCTGTATGAAACTCCTCTTACAGACCAAACTACTGAGATTTGGAGCAAGAATTAATGTAAACTGAAAGATCTCTACACGATCCTGTAACTGTCAGTCTCTGTTAGCTATTACTTAGACTACATAAAGATGTAGTTTAAAGGATAAAATGAAAGGCTTTAATGTTCCTGTCTACTTTGTCAAACTAAGGGTTTCTGGCTTTCAAATGAAAATTGCTTGTGCCAGCCTAGATGGGCAAAAGCATTTGTCAGAGCTGAAATGTTTACCATATGTTGGAAAGATTTATTATGGTCATCAGAAGAGGAATGCATACTTACTGTTGTTTTCTTACTTGATTGGTCAAAGTCGTCTTTTTCTGTCCTATAAGGTTGCAGTTCTAGCACGTTGGTGTCTGATTGTTTAGGAAAGGGCAGTATACACATGAGATTTGCTAGCTGATTCCTTAGGTAAGTAAGGGTGTTATGATATTTGCTAGCTGATAAGCTCATGGGGGTTGCACCTTTCTGTTTCTGTTAAGTCTGCTCTGAGCTTCTTCAAATCTGAACGTGTTTGGATGCTGTTTGTTTAGTAACTTTAAAAATACCTGCAATAATTCAGTCTTCTGTATTCAGCCCCTAGGGAGTAAGAATCCAGGGTGGTCCTGCTGAGCTGGTGTAATGGCTTCCTACCCTTGGTGGCTGCTTGCCTTGCACCACCTTTGCGGCTTTTGAGCTCTCTTGCATGACTGGGTTAATTCAGGTTGCTAACCTGACTGAAACTGGCTCAAAACCCAAATACCTTTCTGTAAGATTAGCAAACGAACTCATCATTGGTGCTAGGAGTAAGAGAAGTGCAAGGACCCTCCATTTTGGTGCAGTTCGGTTGACTTACGGTACTGTCAAATACCGTGTCCAAAGCAGACTCTAGGCTGTGACCGGCAAATGAAGGGATGATTGTGACCGGCCAACTTAGGGTTGGAAGGAGAGGAGATCAGGTAAATTGGGAACAAATTCCTGAGCCTGCTGGATTTGAAGAGCAGAGATTTGGGAATACTAGAAGTTGACAGGGGACTGGGGTGGTGTTTTGTGTCTTGAGCTGTTAAAACAGGGTAGGCTGTGTAAGCTAGCTACATCTTGCTTGCAACAGAGCTGGGACTTGGGCAGGAGGAGACAGGGGAAGTCTGGAACTGCCTGCCTACACAAGGAGACTGGCAGGAATATAAAATTAGCTTGAAGTGACAGATCTGCGTGATGAATCTGGAGATTCTAGTTCTGCTGCAGGGTTGTGTAGTTGTCAGAAAAATGTTTTCCAGCTTGCTGGAAATGCAAGTGCAGGTCACGTAGTGATCAGAGAAGGAGTTAGAAACTTTGTACGTAGTGAAAGCTGCTTTCTATAGCTGCTGAAGTCCATTTGCTAGAGCAATCCATGAGTTTGGTGAATGTGAGGCTGTATGAAGAGAAATTGTTGTTGTTGAAATAGTTGAATTCTGTCCAGATACATTTGACTTGATCCACCTGCTGTTGATTTCCTGTGAGAGTCACGCTGAGGCTGACTTACTCAGTTTCAGGTGCGAGTACCATGAGATATCTCTGGGAGCTACAAACATGTTACGTTTAGTATTACAAAATGCCTAATAGCTGGAAGATTAAGTCCTAGTCCTAGATCAAGTATTGATCTTGAATTAGCTACCCCAAATGACTGGAGTCTAGACAGTTTAATTTTGTCACCACTCTTCTATGTCATGTATGTGTTGGAGGAGGAATCAATTAATGCTTAGGAAACAACTGGATGTTTCAAGAACCCATTTAAATGGTGGGCTTGTAATCACTGTAGGATTCATTGTGATTCAAAAATTATTGAAATGCTGAAGGCGACATGCTTAAAAACTGGAAGAAAAATAAATGATTGTGTGGTGGCTCAGCACTAAACGTTCCCTGAACTGGCTTACACAAAGGGACTTGTTTGAGGAAAATAGCATCTGGTTTGTAATAGTGCGTGCTCCAAAGAGGGTGGAGTTCTGAGACAGCACAGGAGTGTTAATATCTGTTATTTCCCAGCTTGGGAGGGAGTTTGCAACCCTTGCTGGTTTTCTAACATTGTTTTCCTGCATACAGAAGGTGTTTACTTAGCAGTATGCAACTACTGTTGCTGCTATTCAGCTTTCTTAAACTTCATCGGCTCTCAACTGTGTTACAAACTATTGTACAACATAAAACTCCACATTACAGTATTTAGAACATGTACTTGATTATTTATGTGAACTTAGAGCAGAAAAAAATGTTTAATTTCTTTGTAAGTTACCTAGATTGTTTTTTACTAAAACGGACAGATTATGGCAACCAGAATCTACTTGTGTTGCTTCAGTTAAATTCGGGCTATACGTTATTTAAAAATTAATACTTGAAAAAGAGACAGTGAATGTAACATTTGGATCTTCTCTGTGTCTTAATTGCTTATGAAATTTTGTAATCCATTAAATGTTTCTGGACTTAATAAATACTAATATGTGCATGACTGCACCATTTTGCTAGGAAGTTTGTTTCTGCTATAACTTTACACACTGCTTTGCTTTACTTCTGTTGTTGCAGCTGTTTGTAGTTAATACATTTGGGCAGCATCCGAAGGTTAACTGGCTTGCAGGCCCAGCTTTGCTGCTACTAGTGTTGCTGCCGTGGCAATTCAGAGATTGCTAGCCTTCAGAAAGGGTCTAGAGCAAGTGTTTGTGTCCTCATGAGCATTACTTTAAAACCATCCTGTCCCCTTTGCATCAGGAATGATGGACAGCATAGCTCTGTACTTATTAATCATCAGTTTACAGCTTGCTGTATGCTTTATTGAGCTATATGCTATGTTTTTAAAAGGGCATTTTAACCCTGATCATATGTTATTGTGGAAAGAGTTCGGAAGTTACCTTTGGAACTATGTTTAAAGATAAAGCTGTTCTTTCCTTCTGTGGCTGAATAACACAGAAGGAACCAAGACATGCTAGGACTATACACTAATAGCTTTGGATGTTTAATTTTAAATAATATTTCAGGATATGACTGAATACTCAACTCAGAACCTTGTTTAGCTGAAACAAAACATTCAAACCCATTTTAATGCATTCCAAATGTAGTTGCTGCCATCATGGATGAGGCCCAGTAGCTTTTTGTGGGCCTTGAGAAATCAAATTTAAAAATTAATGTAGGCTGCAGTTTCCCCTAACATGGGGGATCATTTTACTTAGTATTTTGCCATGCATGTGTGATACTGGAATGTTTTTGTTTGAAGCAATTCCAAGATTTTTTTCCGCACAAAGCTTCTGAAGTCTGACTGTATGCCTGAGTATTGCCTTGTGTTATTATCCAGAAATCTGTAGTTAAAATCTACTTCAAAGTTTATACTGAGTAATAGGACAGGACTTTAAAAAGGTTTTAAAAAAGCAAAGATTGCTTGTGTTTTTATTTTTTTTTAAACCAAATAAATTGATCTGCTGTTTGCATTTTCATTTTTAGCATAAAGGAATGCCATGGGTTGCCTCTTATAAATGGACAGAATTGTGACCCTTACGCAACGGTCTCTCTTGTGGGTCCTTCCAGGTAACATTTTATTATAAAATAAATGAATCCAAAATTTTGTGATCTGGAAAAGAAATCCATAAGCTTTAAGCAAAACCTTTAAAATACAGGGGGGTTAAATAATATTACTTATTTTTTCGGAAAAATACTTTCTGCGTACATCACACTTTCCACTGGTACTGTATTCTCCCCATCCTCTGAAAGTTATGAATATGTTTGATCTCTTGAATGGCCAGCACTAGCCAGGAACCACTTGTCACTCAGTTTCTTCTTACCTCTTGGGTTTTGGACTGACCTCTTGATATCTGCACTGTGCTTCCTATTAGTTTTAGTCAAATTTAGTCAAATAAATATAGACAATTTCTCACTCACCTTCTGTTTCATTTTCCTTAATTTATTAGTTTCTTTGCAGCAAATGTTTGGGAATTGGGTGAGAACAAGAGGAAGAGAATAGAGGTTCTGGTGAGACCTTTCTAGTGGCAGCACCATCAGGTTGCCACATTCAAATTACTCACAGTTTAAGTCTTTTATTTTTCTTTTTTATTTTATTTTTTTGATTCAGTAATCCTGAATAGCTGGTGGGGTTTTTCATTTATGAAAATCCCTTATCAGACGTTTTCTGTCTGCAAGTCCCTGTTCAATAACATGTAACATAAGCTAGCTATCAATTGCTTTTTTGCAACCTCAAACCAAAGTTCATCCCCACTTTCTTGGGCAGTGGTGAGCTGTCACATGAGCACAGTACCAGGACGTTTACTAGTAAGCTTGCATGTGTTAGACTTTTGAAGAATGGTCTCTGAATCCACTCTAAGTGAATGGGATTTTTTTTCTCTTTGATAATGGATGATCATTTTTTTAGGTGTTGTTTTTTATTATTTTTATTTTTTACTCTTTTTATTAAGATGCCTAGGGAGAGTCCATCATTATACTTAGAAAGCATGGTGTTGTTGATTGTCAAAGGTACAATGACATCTAATTCCTGTCTGTGTCCTGTGATACAGATGGAACAGGGTGAAGGTTGGTCTTGCACAGTATTTATCCTGGTGGTATGGGAATATATGTGCAAATCTGACAAGTTCAGAAGTTAAGAATTTCCGATCTCATGCATGGGTGACTCATGTACCATGAGCAGAGTATTTATATAGCCAGAACCTCCTGAAAACAGTTGTTTGAAGGCTAGGAGACAGCTTTTCCTCTACATTCTCTGTTTTTCTTCCCCCACATTTTATATCTGTTTGCTTTATAAAGCATTTTATACTATCATAGCCTTTCACTAGCTAAATAAGACTTTATTATAAATGTTTAAAATGTAAAAACATGTAATTTTTATTTATGTAAGTCAGAAGGGACTTAAGAGTGTTCGTTTGTTTGTCCCTATGCTGTTTAACATTCAGTATTAACAGCAGTTTGTTCCAATGAAAACACTGAGCAGCTTGGTGTAAGCCTCTGTTTGTAAAGAAGTAGTGGGTATTTCCCCACCAAAAGAAAATGAGAAAAACAAAAATGGTCACTTGAACACAACTGGGAAAATAGTGCTCATAACCTGCAGGCAGTGGTAACAAAATTGCCTATAGGTTTAAGCTTGAAGTGTTTAATGAATTGTTAATATATTTTACCTTATGTGCAAGTTACACTTGTGAAATGAAATAGAAACTTGGGCTGAACAGGTGCACAGATAAGCACTTGAAATTTTAACTTCTCAGACTACATTGTGAAGATAATCATGTAAGATTTTGATTTGATCTCTAAAGTGACAAAATATTTACACTTAAATGTGTGGGCCCTTCTTGACAATAGAATGTCTTTATAATTGTGTGTTTAAGTTGTCTATGGTAAAAATTTTACCACATTGGAACAGGAATGACCAAAAGAAGACCAAAGTAAAGAAGAAAACAAGCAATCCGCAGTTTAACGAAACATTTTATTTTGAGGTAACTTTTTGTGTGGTATTCTATCTATTTTGTTCAATCCTTCAAATAGTTTTAAGCAAGCTGTGTAGTAGTTCCTAATGCAGAAAGCTCTCTTCAAGCAAATGAAAGAGCTTTTACTAACCCCTCCAATATAAGTGAGTGATATCCTTACGTTGCTGTGGACTGTCAGACAATAGCATTCCCTTTCAATTGCTATGTAAAAAGTGACTTTTCTTAATAAGCACATATGTAAAGGTAACTTGTTATCTTTAATCTTTTTATATAGCATCTGCTGCCAATAGGAGTTTTCTCAGAACTTGAACCTATCCCGTGGAATTCAACTTAAATATTTTCAAGAGCCTTCAGCTTAAAAATATGTTTATTTCCTTAATAAAATAACATAGCAATTATACCCAATACAGGCTAATTTCATGATTTGATTAAAAGAACATGTTAACCTTTTTGTTATTTGGGATTTGATTTCGGTTCCACTTGAGTTGCCCTACAATAGCCAAATAATGACTTCAAATTTTTATCTGATTTTGTTGTAATTAAAAACTACATTTGCTTGTATTGTTCACTTGAGAGTTAAAAGTAGTAGAATTTGTGCTTCAAATGTTTTCTAATTTATTGTGTTTATATAGATCCTGATTCTGCTGCGTGCCTTCAGTGAGACATTTTTCCCTACTTAAGTACAGAGTTACAAGTATAGCATGTGTTTCAGTTGACCTGCTCAAGACACTGAATGGAATTTGTTGGGAAGTCAGATACTAGGATAAAACTATGATCAAAAAACACTCCAGTAGCTTAATGACTTATGATTTACTGAAGTTAAGCTGAGAATGCGATCAGTCAAGAAATTAGAAAGTGTAACAATAAGATTGTGGTATAACTAGGGCAACAGAAGTGCACTTCTTACTTGTTTCCTTACACATTTCAAGACTAACCTTAATGCTTTCTTCTGGCTCATGCTGAAACCCAAGAAATTCTTGACAGTTTAATGTCATTTCCTTCTTGTTTTTTCCTAATAGATCTGTACTGTAGTTCCCTTAGATCTCAGCTAGCCCTTATCGGGCTCTACTGTGACCTTTTCTTGACACATTTTTTAACCTCCTTTCTGTCAAAAGGCAATTTGTTTCGTAAACTGAACGTTTTCCTTGTTTAAAAGGAATAGTAATTATTTACCAGTGTTAGACTCAAGGTTTTCTGGTTTTTGACTTGCATAATACAACAGTAAAAAGTGTGCTAATAGAAGGATTCTACTTGCAGGTAACCAGGTCCAGCAGTTATACCAAAAAGTCCCAGTTTCAGGTGGAAGAAGAAGACATTGAGAAATTGGAAGTCAGGTGAATTATGTAGATTATAAAATAATTAATTTTATTGTTATCGTAAGTTACTGTACTTCAAGACAATAAAGAAATGTTTTATTGTAGCTGTTCAAGATGTAGCTTCAGAGAATTACTGGTTAGACTTGTACTAAAGATCCTTCTAACATAGAATATTACTCAAATCTTGTAGTATTTTGTTTACTGAAGATGAGATGGTGGTGTGGTGTTTTTTTTACTTTTTTTTTTTTTTAGTTTTTTAGTTTTTAAGTAAATAGTACTAGAGTGTATCTAGTGGTCTAAACTTCCTTCCTGTGGGTAGAGAGGCATGAGGACCTCCTGTCAGTACTGTTTGGGCAGAACATTGAGTACAGAACTTGTCCTGAAGGAAAACAGCATACCTGATGTTTGCCTGTGGTTTCAAATGCAGGTAGTTGTCTTTAAAAAAAAAAAAAAAAAAAAGGCTTATTATGAGCTTCTTATGGTTTCACGTTACTTCTTAGAGAAACGTTTGTGTTGCATCTTTTCCTTGCAAATGTAAAGAATACTTCAAAGTACATTACCCCTTTTCTGCTGCTTTGCTCTTAGAGCAGGTCTGTCTGTATTTTTGCCATGCAGTTAGAACAGTTGAGAGCCCCTGTATGCAGCTTCTTCTCTTTATCGTGCTCGTGCACATACAGGCACCAGATTTGCTGAATGACAAAAAGATCTTCAAGGCTAGCATAAGTTTCCTAAAAGACATCAGAAGAATTTAGTGGTGAGATAATAGCTATTATAGAACTACCTTTGTGCATTTTTTACTACTAGCTTCATGAATATCTTAATTACTATCGTGTATATCATTATAGATGCAAATATATTTAGAAAAATAGTCATGCCCCAACAAATTTAGTAGTATTTTTTTTTGTTCTCCTTAACATCTGCTGTCTGTCAGAAATGTCAGCGAGGTAAGAAGTAATAGAAAAAAAACACAAGGTGCATGTCTGGAGTCTGTGATTCCTTTTGAGGTTGTAAACATACAAGCTTCTCTTTGGAAAAACATGCGCATGTGTCGGTGTGGCATTGCGGTGTGCCCAGTTTTAGCAATTAGAGAGGGATATGTATATAAGTTAAAAAGTTCACTTGAATTATTCAAGAAGAAATGTGGATGGTTTTGGGGGTGGAGACTGCTCAGAATACGTAAACGCTGCCAATAGTACTATCTTCTCTTTTTTTTTTTTTTTTTTTACTGATGCAAGGTCTGCAAGTCTAACTTTCACTGTTTGTTTATTCTTTATGGGTTAATAAGCCACTTGTTTGATTCCTCTTGATTTAATTAGAATGGAGTGACATTTCTAACATTTCCTGCCTGCATGCATGTGGATTAGTGCTGTAAGGCAGTTGCTGTAACTTGAAGATTTTTATTACTCGGGGGAGAAAAAAAAATGAGCAATGTTCTGATTTTCAGGGTGGACCTATGGAACAATGGAAATTTGGTACAAGACATCTTCCTAGGAGAAATTAAAGTTCCCGTGAAGGTGTTAAGAAATGATTCCTTTCAAGCATGGTGAGAAATGATGGCTCAGAAGTTAATTCTATTCTAACACGCATATTTCCCCTTGCAAAGGATATGTTTTATTCTAACTGTTCACTGAAATATGTCTTTCTGCTTGAGTTGTTGTAGTCTAGTTCATCTGAATAAGGTTAGAATTCTGTACATGCAAGGTACAAAGGGTAAGATGTCTTTCTAGAGGGTTTTCTTGCTCAATAAATTAACCTTGACAGTGGGTTCATGTACTTCTTCCCTTCTGCCAATCTGCCGACTCTCACAGAATAGTTAATGTGTTTGAGTGGAAAATGCAGGGGGTGAAGAAAGGGAGTATTGAATATAACTGTTTCAGTTTGCTGCATTTTAGTGATCTGTGTATACTTTTCAGATTAACCAGTAAACCTGAAACTTTTCAGTATTGCATTGTTTGTAATTAAATTCCTAAGTTAGCCTTCCAGAATAACTGATGAAAAGTTGATTTTAAAATAAAACTAGTAAAAAAGTATGGTGCTTTTTTTCATTGGGGAGGTTGAGGAAATATCTTCTGGAACTGACCCAGTGTCATTTCAAGAGAGCATGTGTAGAAGCTTGAAATCTGGAAGGGTAAGTTACCAAGGGGTATCAGGAGAGGCATCTGCTTATAACGTAGCAGCAACCTCTTTTCTGAAGAAAGCCTGTCTCTAAGCCCTCTACTGTCTGAAATGCCTAGCGGCAGGAAATGAGTACAGCAGATACAGTTGCCTTGAAGTGTGTAGAACATTCTGGTTTTAGTGAACCTTTCAGTACAGAGAAGAGGGTGGAGGAAGGGAAAGATGACAGCCCTCACATATCCATGAAGGAAACAAAGGAAGTAGATAAATACGAACTAAATGGAACACAGGTCTTAACCAGGAGCTGTTTGTGCTCCATATACTCACCTCAGACAGCCTCCAAGTGTCTGTCAGAGTTGAACTCTGAGTTTTAGTCCTAAACATAATAAATGTTTCTTTTTTTCAATTTTTTTTACACAGTGTATTGCAGATGCAGTCTTGTTCTGCCAGCACCCTGAGCTGATCACAAGCTGTGTAACCATATTAACATAATGACATGTCTCATTTAAAAACCTGCTAAGAGAAAATTTACATTAGCACGGACTTAATACCACATACTGTGTTCGTATAGAGCTTGGATATGGCTCATGTATAGTTAACAAAGTATTGATAGAGGGTCTTTAGCCTGCTAATACATTCTGTAGGTGTACCTTGCATGTCAACGTCCTCTTAATCCAATTATGACCTGCTTATAAAAACAGTTCTGTGATTAAAAATAACTTTTCTTAAACTATTACTAGTTCACATGAAATGCTTTGAAGTACAATGGGACCCCAAGAGATAAAGAAGTAGCACTAGTATAGTAGCACAAAGTATTGGAAAAATAAGCTCGAGTCATGCTGTCAAGCACTTCTTGTAAATTCATTGTGCTTTATATTAGCATGCCTTTGTGGGAAGTGCATGTAATTATTAAAAAAAAAAAAAAGTCTCCTGATTGTAAACATACAAATGTGAATGGTTGTAAAAGAGTATTTGAAGATAAAATTAATTTGTCGGTCTGAATGTTGGAACTATATTGTGACAGTATTTAAAAGCTGTTAAAATTTTTGTTCTGCTGCACCTCCTGTTGGAATACAATTGAACTACAACAAAAGCCAACAAAGGATTGTTTTCAATGTATTCTGTATTAAGAGTAGGAAAAGAGTACATTAAAAGTACTAAAACCTTTTAAATCTTGTTTCTTAAGAAAGCAGACTGGTAATATTATATATTTTTACTGTCTTCAGACTAGACCATTTAAATTCTTGATACTAGCTATTCCATCTGCAAGGTCAAGACACTCTAATTATAGCACAGATGTAAAACAAGAAGGTTCAACATCATTTCTAACTATTCCTGTTATCCCAGCTGAGGTACAGGAAATACATCCTATTCTGGTGTTCGCAAAGATATGAGAAAATAAATAGATATTCCATTATTTGCTGAAGGTGCACCAAATACTGCTCCTTTTTTCTCTACTCGCAGACTTTTTTTTTTAATGTGAATTTTATGGGCAGTTATCAGTCTGAGTTTGTGTATACTGAAACAAAATGCGATATTTTGCGTTATTGTAAAATTAGTCAAGCTAATGAAATGTAAATCGTAATATTTTAGAATTGCCTTATTCTTTCAGGTACTTACTTCAACCAAGAGAAAATGGCAACAAGTCTTCTAAAACTGATGACTTGGGATCACTTAGATTAAATATTTGCTACACTGAAGACTGTGTACTTCCCTCTGAATACTATGTTTCTCTAAGAAACTTGCTGCTAAAATCATCAGATGTTCAGGTACTTTTGTTGAAAATTACTTTTAAAACAAAGATTTAAAATGAATTATATTGTCCTATGTGAGACTGCATGTAGGACTATGCAAAGAAGAATTTTTTTCATTACTTCTGCTGCAACTCAGTAAGCAGCTTGTGTAGAGCATTTAGTTCTGTTCCAAACTACCAAAATTTTCTTTTTATTTTAGAAGAACTAACAAAGACAGTGAAGTAACCAGTGCTGACTGACTAGAAACAATAAAAAAAGCCTTTCTGCTTGTCAGTTGCTGTTTCTAACAGTCTTTTCCCACTGGCTGGTATTGACCCCTGGATTTAGAAGTTTCCAAGGGACATTGATTCATTATTGGCACTGATGGGGCAAATAATCACCTTTGCCAAAAATGGTTTGCTTCAGAATTGATGTCTAATTCCACCTCTTCTAAATTGCTTCCATCTTCCCCAGTATGATATTAAGCATGAGTGGATTTCTCCCTTCAGACATAGTGACTAAGAAAGAAGTGTGGTAGACAGTTAGCATAGCATTATGAGCCAGGAATTAAATTATAGTTACTAGGCTTTATATTCCTTGGTCTTTTACACCATTTCTTCATTTCAGCATTGAAGTATTAGCAGAGGAGAAGGAAGGGAAAGAGGAAGCAGACCGTAACTAAAATTTTTACTAGCCAATATTCAAGTATGAATATAGCTTACTGGCAGTCAGTGGCTTTTTCACTTAAATTTTTGATATGTTTTTGTGTTAAAATTCCCAGCAGAAGAATGAGGACAGACATCTTAGAAGTTTGGAAACTGTAATTTAGTGTGCTCTAATTACAATAAGGAAAGTCCTGTAAAGATATATGGCATTGTAGTAACGTAGTTGCTTACTGCCTTTTGCTTGGATTTGTGACAAAGCCATATTCTTACTCTTTGGGGAGAGTGGGAAGGGTGAGTAGATAGTGAATTTCATTCTTAAATGTATAGAACAGGTAATACCAATTTTCAATTAAATATTTCTATAGAATGGAAACATGTAATTGCCATGTTATATAGCAAATGTCAAAACTTTTTGTTAAGAAGCCATGTCCCTCGTTTTGCTAGATTTGAGTCAGATTTGTACTTTGACACGTATAAGCAGAGCCTTTAACTACTTTACTCACAAAGTTTTATTCTGCTTTCCCACAGCCAATTTCTGCATCTGCTGCCTACATATTATGTGAAGTTTGTCGAGATAAGTACGATGCTGTTCTGCCTCTTGTACGGTTGCTACTACACCACCATAAGCTAGTCCCATTTGTTGCTGCAGTAGCAGAACTGGACCTGAAGGACACTCAGTATGTATTCCATGTTTAGTTATGTCACGCCTTTTAAAAATATTTTTAGAGTTTCATGGGACTTCACACTACAGCATTGATAAATAAGCATGTCAGATTTCATTTTCTCGTTATGGAAAAACTGATATGAAACTTTTAATGTTAGTGTGTAAAAACATTCCCTGAAATCACAGTGAAGTTGGGAATCAGAGTTACCAATTCATGGTGCTATTTTAGATGGAATTGATTGTCTGTAAAATTTTCTTGGAGCCATTATACAGCTAAACATAGCAAGTTAGGAATCTAGAGTTGTCTGCAAGCACAGTTTTTGTTTCAAAATATCATAATTGAGCCACTCCAAGTTTTTTTCTGGTCAGTAGATTGATGCTGAATGTTTTTTAAAATGGCTAAGAATCTCATCCTCTTTCATTTTAGTATATGACTTAAGTTTACTTGTTTTCTGCAAGAATGCCTCATAAGTAAGTCTGTGTCCTCCTACGTGCCTTGAAAGTAGCAAGCACAGGAGATTTCCCACATCATCATGTCTGTAGTAGGGTATGGTCCCTGGATTTGCAGCTCTGTGGTTAGGAGAGAAACGAAGTAGACCTGAGTAGTGGCTTCTGAGGTGCTGAGTCATGTACTGTGGAGATGTGGAAGGGATTTTTTCACCACAGGATTGTTCATTTTGAAGCTGACTTGTTCAAGATTTAATTTAAGGTGAACCAATTCATTTAGAAAGAGGTGACTCATGGAAAATAACTTCTTACATTGAATTTTGGTACACACATTCCTTTCCATTATATTTAAACTGTGACAAAGAAAGATTATACTAAATCCATCAGACGAAAGAGCTTTTGCACAGCTGGCTTCCAATTTCCTTCAAAATCTGTAACAAATAACCTAACACAACTGTAGATTAAATATGTTTTGGTCAAAACATGTCTGAATTTGTCAGTATAGTGTTAGTAGTATGCTATTTTTTGTAGCTATGAGTTTGCCAACCAGGAGCACTGGAAGAATAATAGTATACCAGTCATACCAGTCTGGTACAAGTCTTCATTTTTGGGGGAGTTTTCTCCAGTAATTCTTTCTCACATACAGCACTGAATTATAATTTCCTTTGTATAAAATTTCTGGGGCTTTCCCATGTGTTTATTTGTTCCTGGGTTTGCTAATAGTAATATCATCATCTTTCTTTATTCTCTTTCTGTTCATTGGGTGCCATTACAAGCTGGATAGCTAGGTTCTGAAATTCCTGACTGAAATACATGATAAAAACTTGTAATAATTTAATAGCAAGGTAAAATATTAATCAGATTTTTGTAGCCAAGTTCCCTTTTTTCCCCATTCAAATAAAATCAATTCTTTTCTTACAGAGAAGCAAACACAGTCTTCAGAGGGAATTCATTAGCAACTCGGTGTGTAGATGAAATGATGAAAATAGTGGGAAAACACTACCTAAAGGTTACTTTGAAAGCAGTTATTGATGAGGTAGGTTATCATGCTGAAGTTATTTGCAGGACACTGTCTCTTTCATGGGCATTCTTCTTATCCCTATGTAGCAATAATCACTCAGGTGAGGGAATTCTAGAGGAAAGTTAAATTGAGCATTAATGGTTTACATTTAGTGGAAGGAGTTACTTTCTGCTATTTCTGTTGTAGCTGCTTGAAAATTAAGTTCATGACAGTTGTTCCAGCCTCTTAACACACTGCAGAATTTTCCCTTGTGAGGCTTTATACAATTGATCCATATAAAAAAGCAGACACAAAAGTGAGGATGGTTATTGCATGCTGTTCTGTTTGGAATTCCTTTAGAATTCTCACCCTAAATCTAGGAGACAGTCCAGTTTTAAAAAGTTGTATTTCCACACATTCTGTATGAAAATTGGAACTCTTAAACCTCTGTTTGTTTCAGATATGTGAGTCTCCTAAACCCTGTGAAATAGATCCAATCAAATTAAGAGAAGGGGATAATGCAGAAATTAATATGGTGAGTTTCCTTAATTTATTTTTCCTAATGTAAGCTTTCTCAAAATCTCAAAGGAAAACATCTTAAAAAGCAGCTCTGTATAATAGCAAATGAGTAACTTGAAGTACTTATGTTAGTGGTATAGTTCTCCAATTCCAGTGTAGATAAAGGAAAAAAATCTATTTTCTTATCCTTGTTTAAAACAAAAGTTGGTTTTCAAATGGACTAGGGAGGTAAAGCTAGAGAATTACGCACTTCCTTACCAATTTGTTGGGTATTGTGGTTCCTGATGTTCCACACTCAGCATCCAGGTGCTGAAGTAGCTAGTCAGTACTTTAATACTTTTCATTGAAGTTTTGCTCGCTGCTTGCCTCTTACTAGAGGATGACATTAAAAGCAATAGTGGCTGTAACAAGCTAAACTAACATTCCTAGGTTTACATAGGAAGTACTACTAGTTTGTTACCTATTGTCAAATTACAAAAATGTCTTTTGATAGTTTTCTATTGCCAAGCACTGCTTATGTGTTTTCATGTGAGTATCATTAAATAATCTTTTAACACTAGTAATCCCATATAAATATTATGAAGCTTTTTAAATATGCACTTTACTAAAATACGTGGAGGAATAATCAGGCAATGTTTTGAAAAAAAAATTATAGTGTTATGTTTGTGTTCAGGGAAAAGCCATAGTTGATGGTCTGAAAAATGACTTTTTTCATAATTACAGGAAAATCTACGCTATTATGTAGACAAAGTATTCCGTGAAATTGTGCAGTCAAGTATAAGTTGTCCTACCCTAATGTGTGATGTTTTTTATTCTTTGAGGCATCTGGCTGCCAAAAGATTTCCAAGTAAGTGTTCTCTATGTTCAGAAAATGACATTCAGAGTAACATAATTAACTTCTGTATTTATCTTATGGGCATTGTTAAAATTCTGTCTTTTTTCATTACTGTGTTCTGAACTTCTTACCTCAACAGTCAGGCATTTGTTTTTTTCGGTCAGACTGTATGCCTTAGTAAAGCCTTGTGGTCAATCAGCAAGAATTATATGTATTTTCTGATACACTGTAAGATGGTAGCAAAAAAGGTGTCACCAACAAAAGTACAAGATACTGGAAGAAAACCACAAGTCATGCAGGAAGTGATTTATTTGAAAGATAATTCAAATTTGGAAGAGCTAATCTGTTTTTATTGCTTCTAAGGAAGTAATATATAAATGTGAAAATAAATTGGTATTTGCATCTAACTACATGAATGGCAACTATGTTGACTAGGACTACTACATTCATAACTTAAGTGTCCAGTGAAAAGCTTTACTACTTAAAGGTCAAGGTAGAGCAGAGCATGGAGAAGATAAAATATTTAATGTATTTGGAATGTGACCAGAATTAGAAAACCTTTAATTTTTCAGAATGGATTTAATATAGGAATAATGTTCTTGGTATGAGATACTCAGATGCTCCAGTCAATTAAAACCTAAAATGTCATCTAATAGGCTACAAAGGAAGGACATACTTTTATTATCTGGGGCTTTCCTTTGATTTGTGTTTGTCACTGAACCTGGGGTCATAAATTCCTCTGGTTAAGACAGTCGTTTCAGAACAGCTAACTAATCTGACAGATCAGATTGAAGTCGTCATTGCATTAAGAATGTGTTCTCACTCTATTACACCCTAAATATATTGAAAATATTAAAGCCCTAAGAGCATCAAGATTATATAATATTGTGATTTTATGACGCAGCTTGGAATTGGAGTTGAAATTGTTCATATGTGTTGACCACATTTGTTGTGCAGCATTAATGTTTGTGAGTTTATTAGTCCTAAGGGTGAATAACCTGATAGGTCTAGTGTTTAGTCAGCTGCTACAGTATTTTCTCTTTTGGTTTAATGTGCATACAGCCTTATCTAATCAGCACCGTATGTATATATATAAGTGCTTGCAATGATCTCATTGTTCCTTATAGTGGAGCTGATCAGCAGTTTTTTCTGAGAACAGAACTTCTCTTCAGAGAAATAAACCCTCCATTAAAGTAGAACATTTCTTACCATGATCATCTTTCTCATTTCATGCACTTCATTGATTTTTCTGCTCTATTTTAAAATATAAATGTCTTCTCCGACGTGATCTTCTTAAGGATTTTTATGTTGACTGTCTTCATTATTTCCTATTAAGTTTAGTGCATGTTACATTTCATGGTTTTTCTCTGCAGATGACCCTCATGTACAGTATTCTGCAGTGAGCAGCTTTGTGTTTCTTCGTTTCTTTGCTGTAGCCGTAGTCTCACCTCATACTTTTCATTTACGACCTCACCATCCAGTAAGTTTTGTGAAGCTTTGTTCTGTTTTATTCATAACCGTCAGATCTGTTTATCTGGAAAGTCATAAGCTATTTTCACTGGGCCCTTAACTGGGAAGTAAGGTCACTTACTGTAGGCTGAGGTTTTCAATTTTATACCTCACCAGTGGAACTAAGATGTTTGCAGTTCTGTAGGCATCAAATTTCTCAGCCTTTATAAGGCGTTCTCAAATGATGTAAAAGTGCTGCTTTGTTGGAATATCAAGATGACTCAGGGTTTTTTAAGCCATATAGCGAAATAGTTTTAGTTCTTTCCACCATGGAAGTTAAATATTCAGATATCACTTTTACTTTTAAAACAATATTTCCATTCTCGTCTTAAATAGAGATTGTAGAGTTCTCTGTAATTGATCTGTGCATTTAATCAGGATTCCAGTAGTTTGACTGGATTGCCAAATTTTCAAGTCTCAAATTGTCAAGTACATGTACATAAAAAAAAAAATGGAGATGAGAAAAAATGCTGTTTTATTTTCACGTAGAATACAGGATATGTAAGAAAACTAATGAATGTGTATGAAACTCCAGAGGTTAGCTTCATCAGCTTATTTTATCGGTTTGTGTGTTATGCTTTCAAAAGAAAAAGCTACTTAATGCGTTTGACATTATGCAGCTTGTAAGAGTAGAAGGAGATGATAGGAATTTATCACTTGAATGCTAGACGCTTTAAAGGGAACAGCAAGGCCCTTCACTATGGCTGCATTAACACTACTTTAAAATGCATGTAGAGAGGTAGTAAATTAGGCAAAAGCCTTACAGGCAATGTTATAAGTTCCCTTTGTATTACGAAAATTTCTAGTATTTGTACAGCAGTAATTTATTTTGTTTAGTGTTCAGTTTTGAATAGTTCAGAAGCATTGGATATGTAGTAGCATTAGTAGGATGTGAGAGGTTTGATTAGATGTTCCATAGTGTGCTTGGAAAAAAATGTTTTTGCCCAAATTCTAGTGATAGTGAATAACATATTAAACAGTGTACAATAGATTTAAAAAAAATATATATATATATTCACAAAGCACAGTTAGCACGAAAGGACAGCACTGCTTTTGAATGTCTACATGGTATAATGTAATGATTTTCGTGACATTTTCAGTTTTAAATCAAAATTTTATATGGAAAAATATATAAAAATAACTTCTTAATTTTGTTTCTTTCTTTTAGGATGCACAGACTTCTAGAACATTAACTCTCATATCAAAAGCCATCCAGACTTTGGGGAGTTGGGGAAGTTTGACCAAAAGCAAACTTGTAAGGCTATTAAATTTCTTTCTCATTTCATAGACTTCATTCTTTATATGTTTGTTTATGTCCAAATATCTTTTATTTCAGTCAAGTTTCAAGGAGACGTTTATGTGCGAGTTTTTTAAAACATTTCAAGAAGACAAATTTACTGAATCTGTCAAAAAGGTACTTTTCAACTATAACTCTTCTTACGGTTGATGTGTTTCATCAGTCTTATTAAAGGGTTATGTTATTCTTCAGTTTTCTACTATGAATTCCTAAAAAGTGCATTTCAGATTTAAAAAACAAACAAACAAAAAAAAAACAATAGAATACGTAACAGTTGTACATTGTGGACTAAGCTAATTTAATTTGGGGAAAATAGAAAACAAAATTGAAACAAGCTTTATTAGATCTGCTCTTTAGAAAATAATAACAGAAATTTTGTGTATTTTAGTGGCATCCCTCCTTAAATTGCTTCAAGTCCCTGTAATATATTTTCATTTCTTGTGTTGAATTAATTGTTCTTGTAGTAGGAGAAACGGTACGTGTGTATTTTCAAAATAGCTTTTAGTTGTTCATTGTTTCTGAATAATATCTATTTGCTATGTATTTTTACTTAAGTTTCTAGATGATGTTTCCTCTACTGAAAGTAAAGAACCAAGTGGTCTGAGTGAGCCGGTACATCTAAAAGAAGGGTAAACACGTCTTGAATCTATATTGTGTGAAAAATTATTGACTTCATTTTTTCATTAATGCCAACATCAGATTAATACTTACTAAAATGTTTGACCTAACTAGTAATTACAATATCTGTTAGTTGTGATAGTTCTTTGTTAGTTTACAGGTGTTGGTGGAAACTAATTCTGCTAACTTTTGTAGTCATCTTTTAAACACTTGGGGGAGGATTCAAAGTTTAAAATCTTCTACAAGTCTGTCTGCATTTCTGTTACAATTCAGTGTGTGCTTTGTTGATGGTTTATTCAGAATTGCAAAAAACTATTATAACATAAAATTTATTTAGTATAGAATTACTTTACATACTTTTTAAGCCTAGCCAGCTAAATGCTATTTCTTAGTAGGCAAAAAAGCCCTACACTATAATTGGAATACTTTACAGTAAATGATGGAATGCTTTTATAAAAATTGTTAAATTAAAATTGCTACATCTAAGAAATGAAGAAACTGCCATTTTCTGGTGTTCATGAAGAAATCTGATAAATTAATTTAAAACAACATTTATAGGGAAAAAGGATTTGTATCCACCCAAGAAGCATAGTCAAGCCTTTTCTATGAAACAAGCATCTGATTTTAAAAGAAGCAGTTAATGCATCTTACTAAGATATTAAATAGAAATGAAGGAGACAGTTGCAGATTAACACTAAATTACAGTAATTTGGAAGCTAATTTGTATGAGAAACTGGTGGCTGTTGCTCAAAACAGTGGTTGCCAGTGAGCATGCTTTTAAACTCTACTGAATACAATTTGTGTCTACTCCTGTTGAATTGTGTTCATCATCATTTCCTTTTTGTTCAGTTCTTGACCCAGATAAGACCAACTGCATTCACGTGTTCTTGAGTTCTTGATCTGAATAAGCAAGTACCTACCCCAAATTAACTGTTTTTCACACTCCTAACTTGTTAATGGAACCGTGTCCATGATCACCATACTTGGAGGCAATCTTGAGGGCTTATTTTGAATAAATAGAAGAGTTTTAATTTACAATGAAGTAGGTTATATTACTCATAATGTGGTAACAATGTGTTCTCAGATGTTTTTTGAAACCTCTCTGGGAGACTAAAGTATCATTTTCATTGGATTCTGTTGTTACAGAGAAATGTACAAAAGAGCTCAGGGAAGGACTCGGATTGGTAAAAAGAATTTCAAGAAACGGTGGTTCTGTCTAACAAGTAGAGAATTCACCTACCACAAACAGCAAGGTAAATTATGTATATTTTATGCCTGTTAATTTTTCAATATTTTCTAGGTGTTTGTACCTGGTTTTGGCTTTTTAAAATTTTTGTTTTTCCTAAAGCTCATAATGATATATTTTAGTTGCCTTTTGCTCTGTTTATTAAATGCTCAAGATCTGAACTGTAGTCACAGTTATCTTGGAGAAAGCTTCTGCAGCACAATTTACTGAACTTACTGTATACAGTTTAGACTTGAAGACCAAAATAACTGGCTGTCAGAGATCCAAGATCTCAGACCTTCTCAGGTCTGTACTGTGGTAGTGAGTCTCCTTATTTCTTAGCTTGAGACCTTCTAGCCTGGGAATGCTGGTAGCTCTTGAGAGCCTTAGCTGCAGCCAGGGTCCTGGGAATTTTCAGTTCAGTGCAGCAAACCAGAGAATGCATTTGCTTCTGCTCATGCCTGCACTGAGGAATTTACTAAATGCTGATGCTTGTTATGTTGGAGTTAGCTATTGATACTGGAAACCTAAATACTGAGCTGGCATGTAGAGAGAGACATATCTCAGGAAAACTGTTGCCTGCTTGTTGGAAGGTAATTGAAGGGTACGTCACAAAATGTCTGGTTTTGACAACACTGGCATTGGATGAATTGGTGTTTTCAGCAAAATTCTGTTTCATCAGATGCTTCTTAATCATACTGTTTAATGAAATGTAATGATGTATTGGTTCTGATCTGCATATAACTTCATAGCTGCTGGTTAGTATACTCAGTTTTTAAAGTAGTCCACTGTAGGGTAAGATACAGACTTATCTATATGTGCATTTTAAAATTTGCCTCGCAAATAAGTGAGCTTTTAAAATATTTTTTAAATAAGATTTTTTTCATGGCACTCTGAAATACAAGGATGTGTATAGTCAAGTTTTTCACAGGGTGTTTGCTTTTTGCTGTTTATTAAATATGCCGATACAAAAAATCCTGAAGGTAGTCCACGTGCTGCAGTCTGTATTTACTTAGAAATGAAATTTAACAGCTTAAAAAGTCAAAAAGATTAGATTTTTGATTTCTGCCTTTGGCTAGTTGCAGAATTATCAAAGATGTATCATGTTCATTAATACCACTCATATGAGACACTGTCACACATGATAACAAAGGATTATCAATATTGAGTAACAAGAAGGTATTAGATGCCTGCATTGCCCTAATAGCTGATTTATTCACGTTCATGCTTCCTGCAATTTATTAAAAAAAAAATAAATCTATTTACAAAAATTTTTTAATCTTTGTGTGGCGGTACGTGTATGTGCATGTAACCTGCATTTGGATAAAATGAAGCGTTTTGGCATTTCATGTAATACAGTCTTGATTCTATACAATGGCCTTTTTGCTGGCCAATCTCTTCTCTGGTGATAATGATAAAATGAGAGGTTAGGCATAGATTTGGTGATTGGCAAGAGGAACACATGCCAAGCTTTTTTTTTTTTTAATTTTTAGCAATGACCTTTGTTAAAAAATGAAATCAACAGAATAAATAGCATTGTTTATTGTCATATACTGTATGTCATATTATTGTTCTGTAGCCCACCTGAGTTTCTTCAGTTTGCCACTTTAATGTGGCATATTAACTTAAGCACGTGCATCAGAGAATGTACATTCCCTAATCTTACTTGCTGAGGCTGTCTTCCCATTCTCATCATTATAGTCTGATTTATGTACCTCAAAAATATAAATGCACATTTTGAGAACTTAGTATTGCAAGTGCACTGAGGTTGTAGTATTTATAGTACTGTAATTTGTTTCACTCTTGTTATTTGTTTACAAAATTTTACAGATAAAGAACCAATCTTCACGATTCCAATCAAAAACATCCTTGCAGTGGAGAAGCTTGATGAGAGCTCCTTCAACAAGAAAAATGTGAGTCAAAAGATTATTTATAATTTTCGATATGTTCTTCAGGTAACAGTTTGTAATTAGCTTAATTTACTCTTAAATGTTTCATTAAAAAAATCTTTGAATCGGGGGAGGAGGGAAGCTGTATTCAGTATTTCCTAGTACTCTGAACATGAAACAGCCTGCACATTTTAATCTCTGCACCAACTTTTCTGATTTTATGACTTGCACCCCTCTTCCCAAATTTTTAGAATGACAGTTAAAACTATTGAGACCTTATTACAAAGCACTTTAATATAAGGTGGTAGTAGTAGTATGAATTGTATTATGTTCTTATGTAATAAAATGTAATATTACCAGGCTTGTATTTATTCCTGTTAATGTCTACAATACCTTCAACAGTTAAGACAGTTGTCCTTACAGCCTTGTTCTGGACCTGTAACACATCAGTATTTCTGTCAATATTTGAATCCAAAATTCGGAGGCAGTGATAAACGTGTAGTTGTTACTTAGGCTGAGGATGACTAAAGCAGAAACCTCTGGGAAACTTTTGTTACTCTCAAGATTAAAAAAAAAAAAAAAAACATGAAATCTGACATCACATTTAAAGAATGAGCAGAATATTCTTATTCTTTTAAGGCTTTTTTTGGATGAAGTGGTACAAGTGGAACACGGGAAGCTGGTTTTGTGTGGTGGGTTTTTTTAGGGTCATGTAGGAAAATGAGAGGTGAGAAGTCTTTTTTCCGCCTCCCTTGTCTCACTTCTAGTCTTAATATGGGTTTAGATTGCGTGAGACTTGAAATTTATATTGACATATTCAAAGTTGCTCAATAACTAGATTTTTTTACTGGGCGGAATATTGTTGCATTCCTTCTACAGATGTTTCAAGTACTACATGGAGAAAAGCCACTCTATATCCAAGCAAATAACTGTGTAGAAGCTAGTGAGTGGATAGAAGCTCTCTGCCGGGTAACGAGATGCAACCAGAAGAGGCTTAGTTTTTACCATCCTTCTGCTTTTTTGAATGGGAGCTGGCTTTGCTGCAAGGCTACAGTAGAAAACACAGTGGGCTGTGCTCGTTGCACTGCGTAAGTTGGTTCTCAAATGAAACTGCATATGTTTTGTAGGATAAATCATGTATGATTCAGTGTACAACTTGAGAATCTGAAGGCAAGGCTTTTGCTGTCTGCTTTAGGAAGTTACTAAAAACATTTCTTAGTAGTGCCTGGAGTACTGGGCTTTAGTAAACCTATTGCTTCATCAGCCACCATATGAAATGTTAAACGTAGCCAATTGAGTATGTAGATCAGAAATACTGAATGATTAATTTCTTTCTATGCAGAACGAGGTATTTTGTAGCTAATGAGTCTTCTGTTAATAGTTACCTTGTATGCTAGTACCATGTTGGTAATATAGAGGAGTATTGGTAGTGAATAGTTCTGGCAGTGCGTAGTGTATGGTGGTCTGGGAGAAACCATAACATTTCAGTTCTTTTTTTAATGCCATGTTGTGGTATTTCTTCTGTGAATGAGAACTTGATATATGAAACAGTTATGGTATACTTGTTTGTTTATTTCCAGTTCCTTTCGTTCTCCTGCTGTGTTCTGAATTATCAATAATTGACTGTTCTAAGTTGTTTCCTGTGGTCTGTATTGTAACACTGACAGTCCAAAGCACCTTGGAAATTGGCATCTTAACTGTCTGTCCTTTAAGCTCCTAAAGTGGACAGTGGGTACAGAGGTTGTTGGAGGAAGACATCAGTGGTAGCTACTTACTCTGTGGCAAACCTTCAGCTGGTGACAGTTCTTTCTTGAGGGCTGTTGTTCCTAGTGCAAATAAGAACAGGCATAGGAATTCTCATGTTTTTTCAGATGCCAAGTGGAATGCAGGAATAGGACACACCTAAGTTATCCATATGAAGTAATTAAAATACCTTGCTGCTGAGGACTCAGCCTGAAAGTCTATCACTTTCCCTAATGGTGTTCTCTTGTTTTATAAAATCACACTTTCATTTAACCTCACTTATTTTAAAGCAGTGTACTAGGGATATCAGCGAAATAATCTCAGATGCAGATTCTTACAAATCATTTGTATTGTGTAGGTATGTCAAGAAAAATGCATAACTTCTTTTCTCAAGTTGCTGATTTCTAAAAACAAATGCTATAATTATTTTTTAATAAATTATCTTTAACTGGATAGGTTGCGTAAACTATAGACTAAAGATTACAGTCTGTCCTCTAAAATTCAGTACAAATTCTACAAGAGAACTTTCTGAAAAATATGTAATACATTTTTCCATGTTACTTGATTAATCCATATATTAGGTTTCTCAACAGCTTTAAAGATTCCATTACTAACCAACTTTAGGTTGTTTTTGTCTTTTTGTTGTGCTTTAAAACTGTATCTTGTTCTTCTGTTCTGGCTACCTTTCGAGTGTAGCAGATTTTTAAAAACAGTGTTTAGTTGTTGTTTAATAAAAGTTAAGCTTTGATATTTCAAAAATATTTTTCTCTTGACATATTGAATAATAAATTCTATTGAAAAAAGCCTTTTTTGTTATGCTCTCAAAACTATATACTCATGTTACTCTAAGACTTGCAGTGAATGCTGCATTTTGTGTAGCAATTGTGAAGTTGTCTGTGAGTGATAGGCATAATTAAAAAGCTAAGTATATTGAAATGGAATCAGTTTTTGCTTGCTTTCAAATTTAGAGTACTCATCTCCATTTTTTTTATTTTTTTATTTTTTTACATTTTAGAGATGTTCCAGCTGATACTCAAATTGAGATTGATGGAGACAGAGAGACAGAAAGAATTTACTCACTTTTCACTATCAACATGTCTAAACTTCAGAAGTTGGAAGGTACTGAAATAGTAATTCAGAAGAATTATGCTGATATTATTCAACTCTAATTCTTTAGGCCCCTAACATCCATTATATTTGTTAACAATTTACCTGAAAATAACAGAGACTGGAGACACAATGTATTTTTGAGTCCTTAGTAATCTAGTATCAGACATTGTTCAGTCATTTCTTAATACTAGATATCAGATGAGCACATTATTTTAATTAAATTTGCACATAGGAAATCTTTTAAATAGTCTAAACAAAGAGACGGTAAGTATAGGCAGTTACTCTTCTATCTTTGTTCTCCTTTTCCCGATTATGGAATGAATCGTATGTAACATAGCTGAGTTACAAGAAGGCATTGATTTCCTGTTAATGTGAACAGGAGGGAGCGTGGATTCTCAAGATGCCAAATGAGTGGAGAATAAGTCACAGAACTGTAAATAAATCTAGTTGATACTGTTTTCTGCTTTTGTCTCAATCCGCTCTATGTATAAGCTAAAGTAACATTAGTTTTCAGAATTTCAGAGTCCCCATTTATATTGTAAATAGATCTGTTTATTAATAATCAAAATTCTAACTGGGATATTTTGGTAATTTTTTTAGAGGCTTGCGGAAGCATAGCTGTCTATCAAGGTCCACGGAAAGAACCAGATGACTATTCTAACTTCACAATTGAAGACTCTGTAGCAACTTTTCATACACTCAAACAGATAATAGATATAGTAGAAAAGCTGAATGAATCACATGAAAAATACAGAAAGAAGAGATCATCAAGTGCTAAATATGGTAGTGAGTAAGTATCTTAAGAAACTTTTACGTACAGAAGTGTATCGGTAAGTAAAAACTTAAAAATCACAAAACGAGGTCAAGCTTGTTGAGGTAGTTAAGCTGAGTTATATTTAGACAAACCAAAAACATGGAGAAAATATGGTACATCATTTGCTGTATTTGTAGTAGTGTAGCTCTTCACCTGTTGTTAAGATGATAGGAAAAGTTTCTCTGGCATGGGATTCCTCTGCGTTTGTTTTAAGATCCCATTAGCAACGAGTGTGTCACTTTCTTGCAAGTGAATTTTCTTGTGCACTTCAGATGGCAGTGGAACAGGCTCCTTGGGTAAGTGGTCATGGCACCCGGCCTGCTGGAGTTCAAGAAGTGTGGACAATACTCTCAGACATGTGGTCTGGTTGTTGAGAGGTCCTGTGCAGACCCAAGAGTTGGACTCCATGACCTTTGTGGGTCCCTTCCAACTCGGGATATTCTGTGATTATCCCTAACTGTCTGCCTACCTTCTTTTTAAAAATGTTACATATTTTTATTAAATTTCAGTTAAAAAAGAGTTAAGCTATCAAATTTTATATAACTGTAAAAATTATACCGCACCCATATCTTTCATGCATACTTACTGTTTTTAATGTACTTGTCATATTCAATGATAAATACTATTTTTTTTGTGAAATTGGGGAAGAAAAAATCTTTAGTGTTTGTTGTTGTTCCAGAGGTGATTCTTTCAGTTCTCCTTGATCCTAGCTGTTGTCCATAAAACAACACTAGTCAAGTTCTCTATTTTTTTCTTTGCATCAGTAATGCTTGAATCACCGTAAAAAAGAATTCTACAACCACAGTGTGGTTTCCTTAGTTTAATATTTGACTCAAGTTGTTCAGAGAAATTGGCATTCGATTTAGAATTTTCACGTGAAAGTAAATGAGATTTTTCCACAAATCATTCCAGAAATCGTGCTAGGAATTATGGGGGGAAAATGCTTCATTTAATAGATAAAAACTATATGATGAGAATTAGAAAGCAAATGTTAACCATTAAAAATACTTACATGTAATATTTTATTTGTTCCAGAGAAAATCCAATTGTTGGAAAGGTTTCCTAACCAAAACAAACTGTGGCACACTTGGATGAAAACGAAACTGGAAATGTTCTTGGGGGTGTTTGTTTTTTTGTTTTATTTCATTTTGTATTTCATAATATGCATCTTTACAAAGTATTTAAAAATGAACGTAAATGCTAGTTGTGTTGACAATCTATTTAATATTTAATAGAAAGCTAGCTACTTGGAAATCTTGTCTTAGAGTTGATTCTCATTTTGCTGAAGAACTTGGAAGTTCCAGGTTCTTGAAGTAACAGATGTGAATAGAACTAAATGTTGTTCTGTCATTGCTGTTTTATTGGAAAGAACTTTCTAAACAAATAAGCTTTTTAATGGAACAAAATCAACATGGCATTTGTTGGTTGTATTGCATCTCTGAATACATGTATTGCAAAATTGTATGAGTTTACCATGAGTGCCTGCCCTGCTGATAACGATCTTGAAATAGAAATCCCAAGATACAATGACATGGTAAAGACCTGAAGCTTCACACTCAATTCGTTTGACTTTTTTTCTTATATTAAGTGTTGTCAGGACTTGATTTTAACTACAGCTGAAGTTAGAATGTCATGCAGTATGTCGCAAATAATCTGGACAGCAGTTACCAGTGTTAGTTGTTTTTTTTTTTTTTTTTCTTAAGTACTAAATAAGAAGAAATCAGGGAATTTACGTTGTGCCTCTTGTTTACATTTGGGGTGAGTAATATATGGAGTGACATGAGACCACTATCTATTTTCTTTAGGGTACGTTTTTTTAAGGTATGGATTTTTTTCTTAATCTGAAAAAAAATGCAGGGTAGCAATGTTCTTTTTGAAATAATATTTGCTTACAGATAGAAGAACTCAAATGTGAACAGATTGTGGTTGAGTACTGATCAATTTACATCATTCCATATATGATTTTATTTTATTTTTTGATAAAACTAGTTAGGTCCAACTCACCATTTGACTACAAATCTAATAAATAATCTCTATTATAATCACTCAAAGCACTTTAGATATCTGGACTATCCCAGATTATTTTTAGATACTTTGTAGTATCTGCTTTTTATGATCAGTTGAATGATCAACATTGTTTTGTCTTTAAACAATGCTTCAGTGAATATTTTTATATCTTTAGTTATATGGATTCTTATTTGCCACTTAACACAGTTTATAAACTGTCATTCTTGACTTTAGTAAAATTATTTTTTGCTCACTTTGTCTGGGAAGTTAGGTTTGTGCTGAAAGAACTTCTATGTATATAGCCAGGAAGAAGCAAAGGTGGCAACTTCGCTTCATCAGTATTAAATACAACGGTACTTCTTGGAATGTTATTTTTAATAATAACTATATGTGGTACTTTTATTTTCAGAGCATTTGCTGTGGGGTCTTTTGTTATTGTTTTGTTAGTGTGTTTTTTACAATCGTGATTTGGCCAAATTAATTAGGAATGTAACTTACAAATAGAATAGAAATCCCTAATGCTTGGAAACTGTAAGCTGTTCAAATTACTATACAATTGTAATACTGTCGTAGGGAGGCTTTCTGTGATAGAAGCAAGTTGGCAAGACAGGATTGAAATTTTTGAACGAATGAATGTAAGTATTGTTAGAAGAACTATTGATTTTAAACCCAGACAAACTACTTTAGAATGTCTGGGATTCAGTACTATTGTCTGCAATGTCACAATCATTCAGCAATCTCAATTGTTTTTGCCTTTCCTTCTTGTACACATTTAATGTATTCTAAGGGACTTTTGTTTGCCAACAGTTAAAAGGGGGCTTGAAATCATATGCCAAGAAATGTGTTTTGCCAAGGTAAATTGGATTTGTGCAATGCAATTGCCATTAAAAAGCTGCCATAAAGTAAAGCTGAATGCTGTCAACTGTCAAAGTTAGTTTGTGCTGTATATCAATTGACGTTGTGGCAAAGTGTCTGTTCCTCAGAGCCATTTTCTGTTGTTTTCAAAGTCCAACTTATGGAAAACTAAATTGTATTCTAAGAATTTTTTTTAAAAATGCACTTTTTGCTTTGATACTGGAATATCTAGTAGAAAAAAACAGAGGCCATTGAATATTTGTGACTATTAGGATTTAATTTCTCATTTTATAATGTTTCAAAATAAAGTAGGTGTTCTAGAATTTAATTAGGTACAAGTAGGATGATTAATGGTAAAAGTTGCCTTCATTTTGATTAGTCTAGAAGACATTCGATAATTAGTTCTGTTTGGATTGTAAATTATCATTAGTTTTAATTTGTATTATGATGTATTGTTGAATGTATTTTTATTTAAATTTTATTTTCTTATCAAGACATTAAAATGTTTTGTAACATTGCTTGAGAATAACTCATAAATAAATTACAACAAACTTGAGATATGCTGCATATTTACTGTGAGGCCTGGATTTTTAAAATATCATTTATTTGAAGACTGGATGAATAGAGGTTTGCATACAGGAGTTGATTTTAACAAGGTAAATCTATTTGACAAAAAAAAAAAAGCAATAATCTAAGGGATTGTACATGGTCATCCACAGCACTGTTGTGTTCTAATTTAAGTTGATGTTGATGGTTGGGAGAGAATTGTTTAGCATAACAGTGTGTATAGGAATCTGACATTTTTAAAAATGTTTGCTGTGACTAGTCTGTATTAAAGGATATCTAGCCCTGGTGTTACATGACTAAATTTTCTTATTGATTGGTCTTTTATTACATGTCCAGTGTACCTGTACTAGCTGTATAATGTCAGAGCTATTTTAAATATGGATATGAAAAAAATATGCATATGGAAAAAAGTAGTTTTCATTTTTCTCATTTTTCATATGTAATCTCTGTAGGTGTGTGTGGGGGGGGTGTTTTTTGTTTGTTTTGTTTCTGTTTTTTTGTCACGTGCTGTCCTTCCTATGCTTATGGGCATTGTTATAAGGTAACTTTCTATAAGCATGTTTTGCTGTGTTGGTGTTTTGTCTTCGTGTACAGAGAGCTGACCTATTTTCCTTTATTGTTGGTATGGAAGCTCTTACTAGGAGATACAGTGCAAACATTTGAGCCATTTTGGAATTAATTTTGATTAATTTTGAAGTAAGTAGTATTAAGGCACAGTCTGAATGATTACTACGTTCATTTGCAGAGACTCAGGAAGCAGAGAAAGCTAAAGATGAAGTTGAAAATACAGGAGGAATTTTTCGATGGACACTCCAAAAATTTGTAAGGATTCTGTGATGATTATAGCAGAGCAATCTATTCTTTTCATGGTTAACGTGATACCTTCTCTAACCATTATGCTGAGGTTTTTTCTAAGCTATGACATGAAAAGGGCATTCTGTCTTCAGATCCACAGCTGCTGTGCTGATCATACTTTGAGGTTCTGGGTTGGGCTAGCAATCGTAGATTCACAAGGCCTCCGTAGTTAGAAGGTTCTTCTTAAGACTCTGGATTCCTTGAAAATTAGCATCCTAATTTCTCTCTCAGTTCTAGGAATTTCTAAACAAACTCCCCCATGATGCGTGCAGGTAACTACAGCAAGAAAATATCTATAGTCTCTATGATGATCTGTAAATGCTCCCCTATATATTTATCTTCATATAGAAGATACAGCTATAGGCCGTATATAGTAGCTAGAATCAATAACACATGGAAAACAAAGTATTTAAAATTAATTTGTGCTTCTTTAAATGTAATTTAAAATACAAAGATTGCAGCATTTATTCACAATAGAAACTCATTCAGCATTTTTTTTTTGAAGAGAATGCATATGGAATAAAAATCATGCCAATAAGCAAAAGCTCCCAGTAAAGAATAAGAGCAACCTATAGCAGAATAGAGAAGTGCTTGCTATTTATGTAAGGTTCTTATGAGTAGTTCCAAAAGCATATTTAGCTAAGGTTTTTATGATTTATTCAGATTAAATAAAACAGACATCATTTAATAGCTGTAAGGAGGCCATATCAGTTATTGTGTTCAGTCCTGATGAGACTGGTGCGGGAATAATGTCCATTACTGAGATTCAGCAATACAGGGCAGCTGATAAGAATAAATAAATACAATTGAGGAGTTTGAGTGCAGAGCTATAAGAACTGGGACTATAACCTGTAATTTGCCTACATTATTTAGTTTAAAAATCTAAGTTTAAGAAGTCACTTGATGTACCTGCATCAAAGACTGGAACTTGAGAATCAGTTGTTCCACAGTATCAGAATAGAATAAGGTTTGACAAGATACAGTGGTTGCACTGTCTTATTTTTTGTGTTCAGGAAATGCAGAAGCTCTAAGAAATTTTTGTTTCGATTTTTAGACAACCTTGCTGAACTGCTTTTTAAATATCCTTTACACGAATAGATATTTAAGGAAAATAACACAATCCATATATGTAGACACCTTTGTAATCTTACTAGGTATGATCCATTAAATTGTAATGACTGAGCTTTTTAACTATTTGAAGTCAGTTATTTTAGTATAATTAATATTCCAAATGTTGTAGCAGTTGTATAAATAGTCTTGTTAAATTTCACTGAAAATATATATAATGTTCTATAGAAACATTAATTATATGCCTTTTCAATCAGTCAATTTAGTCTGTTTTAAAGTGTTGTAGTTTTTGTTCCCCTCCTTCATCTTCTATTTTTGGCAATTCTTATGCAGTGAAAAAGAGAATCATAGAACAACTCAAATTTACTGTGTGACTTAAATTCAATCTTTAAAGGTAAAAATTTCTTACCTGGTCTCTCTGAGATAGCAGTGCAGAAGATTTTGGCTTTGGTTTCTCAAAAAAAAAAAAAAAAAAGGAAAGAAAACAAAAGGCAAGATATCCCCTGCTTTCCTCCAGACTGGTGTTTCAGTGATAAGCTCCAGTGTGTCAGGGAGCAGAGAGCTTTAACAATAGAAGGCTTCAAAGCAAGCCAGGCTCACGCTGATGGCTGATCAGTGTGCAGACACTGCACCTACTGAAGGGTTACCTCAGTAGCCGGCTAAGAGGCTTAGGGGTGGGAGCTCCATGTGCTTAACACTGCCTGCAGCTTCTCCGGGACCCTGTGACATTGCTGCTAGGTGACAGAGAAACCAGCCTTCATCAGGTGGCAGCAAGCAGGCTGTAGAATCAGTAGTCATCTACACTAATACTCAGACCTGATGATTATGTTGCACCTTTTATCCATAGACCTTTGAAGTACTTTCCAAAAGAAGGGTAGATGCAGGCACAATGCTTTCTCAAATATTTGGTCATTTTAATCATTGTCAGTGACGAACTGACACCTCAAAGGGGGACAGTAAAAGCTGAGAGGGTGTGCACAAGTATTTTCCCCATATCATGATGCAATAGCTTATTTTTCTCAGAAGTTGTATTTAGTTCTATGTATTTCTTTCTCCTACCTTTTCTCCTTATCTTGCTGATTTACCCTATTGTAGAAGAAGGCAGTCACACCAAATGTTACAGATTACTTGATTGTTTTTACAAGTATCTTACATTGAAAAAGAAATAATCCTAGTCCTGGATATATGAGAATTGAAGACACCTGGCTGTACAAAAGGAAAAATATATGTACTGCTGTAGGAATAGTAAAATTCTAACTTTTTGAATATAAAACATTGATATTTGTAACCTACATAATTCACCTAGCTTCCGAGTATTTGATTCAGATTTCTGTGAAGTCTTCACTGTCACTATTCTGTCACGTTTACCTATTTTTATGAGTATGCTTCGTGTATACTTATATTCTGACACTATCTTGGTTGAAGTCTAAAAGTAGAATATTGGATCAAAATCAATAAATCTGTAAGGTTTGTGGCACACAGGACATAATGTCGGCAAGTGTGGGTAAGGAGAGGGATAAACTTTGCCTGTGCAGTACCTTCCTGTAATTTAGACATGTAAGTAAAGGGACTTTCCATAAGGCGAGTTTCCATGAGGCTTCCCTTGCTGATCCCACTGCCCACCCCGTGCAGTGCAGGATATGCTAACTGTGGTTAATGGGGTCTATCCTCATACTAGGCAGGTTCTACATACCTGTAGGAGGTTAAAGATATTAATTAATATTAATCTAAGGTGTTGTGGGAGATTTAAAACAAACTGTGCTACCTCACACAAGTTTATAGGAGGTATCTATATTTCAAAATAGGTGTCAGGAGAGGGTATTCCTATTCCCCCTCATAACAGCAAAACAAGGTAACTTGGTTTTCAGTTCAGAATGCAGTTTGATTCTCAAACAGCTAACCTCAGTTAAAATATGCATAATTTTGTCTTTACAGTTAATTATTTAAAAGTTAACAGGATACGAGGCAAGCTTTGAGCTTGAAAATTTAAACTGTCTGGAGGGAATAAGTAATGACCGAGCTTTACTAGAGAGTAAAACAACAAATCAAATTCTAGTGTAGAATTTGATAGTCTTCTGGGGCCTTTGTGCTATTGGTTTTGAGACGCTTCTTCAGAAGTTACGGATGAGCTTGGGTGTTGTATGAAAAATTGAGACAATTCAAGGGTTTAGACCTCATTAAGAAGCAGTTCAGCAAAGCTGGGAGCTGTTTTGTCTTTTATAAGACTAGGTTTTCCCATTAAAGCAGAGAGGTTCCTGCCCAGAAGTCATTTACTTCTTTTATAAAACTTCTTTAAGGATTTCCCTCCTATAATATAAGGTGTACTGGTCTGATTCATGAATATGAGCAACACAGTCTATTTAAGAATCTGGAACTCCTGATAGTTCTCTGTCTCTAAACTCCTACCTGGACTTCTGTAAAAATCATGTGAAATCTCATGGGTATGTTGCCATATAGCAAGAATGGCAAATGGAGTAAAGAAAAATACATTCTTGCTACTCTACGTAGCAATAGTGTATTTCTTCAGTCTCCTGTCTAGTGAGATTCTTGCACTGTAGGAGTGATATGCAACCTATTCCGTGAATGCGGAGTTTCCCCAATTTGTTTTGTGTTTTTTATCTGGATGCCTACTTCATGCATTTCTGTCACAAGAACTGTACATACTACCATACTACTAGTGAAGTCTGTTTTCCATCTTGGCAACTGCTTCAGGCAGCTTCAGTAAAACCTTAAGAATACCTACAGGTGGTTTTGTAGCAGGTGATAGCAGATGGGCTGATTCATGCTATTACCTGTGTTGTCTTCCTCGATTGCAGCTCCACCGTCTGCCCTTACTGAGGTTTTGGCTATAACCATAGCAGTGTAATTAGTACTGGCCTTTAATGGCACTGTTCAGCATATTCCTACTGATAAAAATGGCACAGAGAAGCACAGCCAATTCAGAGTTTAAGAAACAGTTTTGGCACAGAACTATGCTTAAATTCTTTTCTTTGGCAGATAAATTGATTTGACACAGTTCTTAACTGTTCTGATATGTGTTAGTCTATTGACAGAGCAAACAGTAAGTGTAAAAATACAGTTCAGCATGTGAACTAATTGGCCAAGATACACACATACTTACATAACTGTTCTTTGCATTAGCATAAAACTGACATTGCCATAACAGGTTTGTTATTAGTAAAAATAACCTTGGATTCTATGTTTCAGAGTAAGCAAACTACAGGGGGAGGGGGACAAAAATCTCAAATGTTGTTCAAGGAAAGAAAAAAGAACAAAAGTCTGTTCATATTTCTAGACTCTTCCATTCTCAAAAGCCATAGAAGGCATTGAACATTGTTCCAAAGCAATCTGCGATAATTAGTGTTTTTAGAAAGATGCATAGGAAATGTTCTTGCAAGGTGAAGATAAATGTGTATATTCATTTGAAATGGGTTTAGGAGTATGACAGGAAAACTATTATGGCAATTGTGGAAGTCTTCTGTTTTGAAATCAGGTGTTAAACACTTGGAGCTTTCAATGAGTATTCTTTGAAGTGGAGACAATCAGAATCGAATAAATCCTCGATGTATCCTTACTGTAAAATTATTGCAGAAATGTAATTAGTTATAAACTGCATAATAGAAAACAATATTCCAAATTTTTATACCTACTATTATGTGCAACCCCTCATAGTTGCTAAGCAAGTTGTTTCCCTATTCTATAACATGCAGTTGGCTAGCAGCTCTAATTCTAACTGAACAATCACTTGATGAACTAAAAGGAACTTAGTTCAATTTCCTATATTTAGATAAATAGATATATTAGACATAAGCAAATACAGTCTTCCTCTACCCCACCTGAAATAATTGTTTTTTATTTGCATATAAAAATGGTGGAAAAGTACACAGGGAAAATTCACTGAAAGAGCTGTATTTTGTGCCAATCTCCCATGCGCTACATTTGTAATGTTTCCTGTCGTTAGGGAACAGATGAATTCTAGAGTGCATATTAAAAGTTTTTATTTCTATTTACTTCTTATTACTCTGTAGCATGCACAAAGCTGGATGGATGTACCACATACACCTTTTCTACACTAGCAGTAATTACGTTCCAAGAGTGATGCATGGTCCACAAAACAACTAGTAGCTGCTTTCCTTCTCAGGGATTTGAACTCTGTTGTTGTCTGCTATACCAGAAAAGCAGAAAAGAAGTTTGTATTTAGAACATCAAACCAGTGTGAGTTTTATCATTGATTATATTCAGCATAACTGAAGGTAGGAACCATTCTGATTTTAATTAAGAGTTCTATAAACAAAGGCTCGGTAGTTCCTCAAAATATAGAAAATCTGGGTTTGATTATGGATCATGACATCCAGGTTATCTTAAATTGCCTTTTCTCAGTTTTAAAATTTAGGTTAATTTTGTACATATTAAAGTATTTCTCTTACCATGTAAGAGCTGAATAACAAAGATAACTGATAATTGGAAAAATACATTTCTTGATGGAATAATAGCTTGAGTGGTAAAAGTGTATTAAGAAATGCAATCTTTGCCCTTCCCTTCCTTTAAAACCATTTTTGACTCGGTACTGTATACCATATTCTTATACATCCTTATTGCTGTTCCTCTATAATCATATATACCCTAGCTGTGACGGTCAGCAGCCATGGTTATTGAAGGAAAATTGGCAAAAACAAAAAGTGTTTTGAAACCTCCAACTCAGCAACATTTCTGCTGGGCACATGTTTTTTTTAAGTGGTGGAGGGAAACAATTTCTCAAGTTAGTAAGCAGTAATCTAGCCTAGTTCTTAAAGTTTAGCAGCACAATCTGATGTAGATCGAGAACTCAACCATTGCTGGTACAGAATAGTGGTGATAACTGGTACTGTTGATGCTTTTCCAGTAGTGGTTACGTTTAAGATCTCACCCTAACCAGCAACATAAGTGCAATTGTCTGGAGTAATTTGGTTCTGCAAACCAATGCTGAAAGTTCAACCACCAAAACCAGCATGGACATAATCTTTAACCAAATGTTAAAGTTAGAAGAGGAATGTAAATTCCTATTATCTTATAAAATAGTCTGTTGTTTAGCTTTGTTTTTATCTACACTTTGAAAGTCCAATTTTAAGATGTTTATGATTTGTGTATGTAAATATTGTATATATAGATGTATCAGTATGTATGGAGTACGTCATTTTTAAATGTAAATGGCCATTTTAAAATTTCCTTTTGGCTTTTTAGTTTCTCACAACTCATTTATTTTCTGCTGGTTTTATGTCCCTTTACACATTCAAGCTGTGAAGTTCAGTGTGTCCTGCTCTGATGTTAGGAAGTAGCCCGCATCATATCCCTTCGATGAAGGGTTAGTGTTGCATAATAAGACTGAGATTTCAGAGATAATACACTCCAGAGATTAAAGTATTTTTGTATTTGGCAGTTTCAGGCACGTTTTAGGTGTTGTGGGCTCCCTGTTCTAGTCAGCTCCCTCCTCCCCAGTCACCCTATGGCTATAAGCGCTGTGGCGGTAGCCTTGGGTGCCTTCCACCTCCTGGAAACACGGCTGCGAGACAGATTCCCCCTTGCACTGAGGCCTGTTTTCTGCCTCCTGCGGCCGCCTCGGAGCTACAAGCCCGGGGCTGGGGCCGGGGCCGGGGCCGGGGCCGGGGCCGGGAGGTGGCGCCGCAGCCCCGCTCTGCCGCTCGACCGGCGCCGTCGCGTCCCCGCCCCTCCGCCATGGCCGACGTGGAGGACGGGGACGAGCCGGGCGCCCCCCACTCGCACCCGGGCTCCTCAGGCTCCAAGGCGGGCGGCCCCGACAAGATGTTCTCGCTGAAGAAGTGGAACGCCGTGGCCATGTGGAGCTGGGACGTGGAGTGCGACACCTGTGCCATTTGCCGGGTGCAGGTCATGGGTAAGCGGCAGGCCCCGGCCCACCATGGCCGTCGCCGCCCGGGGGGAACGGACACCGAGGGCCGGGCCGACTTCCCGGCGGGGCTGGGGCTCGGAGCGCGGGCCCTCGTCGTTCCCTCAGGCCTTGGCGTCGGGGAGCGGTGGGCTGGGCTCCGGGCAGGCGGCCGCCCCTGGCCTCTCGCCGGCGCTGCCCTGCGGGAGCTGTTGTTGCTCGGCCCCCGGCAAGCGGAGTTACCGCCGGGCTGAACGCGAGAGCTGCGGCCCTGCTGCCTGGGCCGTTTGTGAGGCAGCGGTGCTGCGGGCGTGTGTAGAAATAGGCTTCTCCAGGTCTTAACCCAATCTATAACGCCCCTAACCGAGCACCCTGATTGCTGCTGCAACTTAACATTCATCAATGTACTGAAAAGTCTGCTGGAAAAGTAAGGGGGTAGTTTCCCTGTTTTGAGATCTCTTTAAAAACAGCCTCATCGTCGACCAACGTTAGTCACTTCTGACATGTTATGCAAATACAACACCATGGATCTTTTTAAATCCCTTACATTTTTCTTCTGCAGTATATCTGTATCTAATTTTTGCTATCATGCTGTCATCAGAGGCATAACTGTCTTCGAGCCTTTCAGTTGGTCATGTTGGAGTATGGTAGGACAAGCGACCGATGGCCGTCTCCATGGCATGTTGCTTTTCTAGGTCCAGGGAATATAACGCTGCAAATCTAGACTGGTTTTGGTTTCATAGAAAGGAGGCAAAACACACAATGCAGTGATTTCTTGTAGATGTTTTTACTGCAGATGTTCTGAGGAACAGAAAAGGCACAGAGGTGTACGGGAGGAAAAAAGATGCAGCCCAGGATGAAGTGGTGGGGGACTGACCACGTGAAGTTCAGCAAGGCCAACCACAAGGTCCTGCACCTTGGGCAGTCCCAGGCACAAATTCAGGCTGGGCAGAGAATGGATCAAAAGCAGCCCTGAGGAGAAGGACCTTGGGGTGGTGGTTGACGAGAAGCTCGACACGAGCCAGCAATGTGTGCTTGCAGCTCAGCAAGCTGCCCGTACCCTGGGCTGCACCAAAAGCAGCAGGGCCATCAGAGCAGGGGAGGGGATTGTCCCCCTCTGCTCTGCTCTTGTGAGACCCTCCCCAGCTCTGGGCCCCAGCACAAGGACATGGAGCTGTTGGAGCGAGTCCAGGGGAGGGCTGCAAGGATGCTCAGAGGCTGCAGCCCCTCTGCTATGGAGGCGGGCTGAGGGAGTTGGGGTTGTTCAGCCTGGAGAAGAGAAGGCTGCGGGGAGACCTTACAGCGGCCTGCCAGTGCCTAAAGGGGGCTACAGGAAAGTTGGGGAGGGACTCTCTATTAGGAAGCGGTAGAACAAGGAGTAACAGCTTTAAACTGAAAAAGGATAGATCTAGATTAGGCATTAGGAAGAAATTCTTTACTCTGAGGGCGGTGAGGCCCTGGCCCAGGCTGCCCAGAGCAGCTGTGGATGCCCCATCCCTGGCAGTGCCCAAGGCCAGGCTGGATGGGATTTGGGCAGCCTGGGCTGGTGGGAGGTGTCCCTGCCCTTGGCGGGGGTTAGAATGGGTGGGCTTTGAGGTCCCTTCCAACCCAAACCATTCTGTGACCTTTTGTGTAAACACAATTTGCAGATGCTTTAGATGCTTTATGTCTTTGTTTACATGGTGAACAGAGACCACACTGAAAGCAAAAGTGGCTTAGTCTGTTATAAGGAAAACCTAATTTTAAGAACTTACTTCCGTATTCTAGCCTGTTACATGGCACTAGGAAAAAAAATCAAAAAAACCTTTACCCAGATATTTGATAAAAGCTAAAAAATTGATCTTCTGTATTTTTTCATAATTACACCAAGGCAGTACTTTTAATCTGAAGCTAAGGGAAAAAATCCGGTAACCATTTTTTTTAGAACAAACCAGATTGTCACAATGTGAGACTTGATCATTACTGACTTCAGTTTAGCAATTTTGTGTTGACCCTGCCAGACTTGGTCTGGCTCCTGTAGAGCCACTGCATTTGCAGTAACCTCAGCTTGGAGGCAGTGCCAGACTTAAGCAGGCTCTGCATGTTTGAAGTCAGTTTGTTTGATTTTGGAAGGCAGGGGACTGTTAGCTGGCCTAATTTTCTACTGTTTTAACTCCTTGAACCAGTGTGGGCTTTGGTGGTCACAGAAGCACAAGGAAAGAAACAAAACTGCAGGTTTTATCTGGGAGGGCCAAGATTGCAGCAGTAGTGACTCTAGATTTGCTTCACTTTCACAGACTGACACCCTGAGGGTAGTGATGCAGGAGTGTGGACAGCTGACATCAGCATGGTTGCTGTGATTTCTGGCCTACTCTGAAACTGTAAATCTAGGGTTGGGATAGGAAAACTGCTTTTATAGTGGCTGCAACTCCACCCCAGCTTACTGCCCATTGGGGTGACTCCAGATCAGTTTGTTCCCATGCACCACAATGCAGCGCTGAAGCAGTTTGTCTGAGTCTTCCCTGCAGCTTGGCCCCTAGTGCTACGGAAATACAAGTTACAGGAACAGACATTAGAAAGCTTGATTTGCTGCCTTGTCAGGGGGGAAAGGGCAACTACTTCAGAGTATCTGTGCTCTTTGTTCTCTGTCACCTGAGAAAATGAGGGCAGGTGAATCTGAAATAGAACTTATGTCAATATCTGGCAGAAATACTCAAAATTCCTGTAGCATGTTATGTTTTTGTCTAATAGGAAAATACGATCCAACTGGTGACCTGCAGGCCAAGTCAAACCTGTGGGACACTTTTGCCTAAGTTACTAGTTTTTCTTTGGAGGAGATGTTTCCATCGTGTGCTGCCGTAACAGTTGAACACTTTATTGTGCATGGTATGTGCACGTAGACGTTTCTCCTTTACACTGGCGAAGACTGCCTTACACAAAGGCATTCTTCTGCTGTATGTGTGGCATGGTACTAAGCCTGCAAGTTGTCACTTCTGTATCTCCTGAGTCTGTCATCTAGTCCTGTAGCCACGGAGCATATAAAGTAGATAAACATTTTAAATTAGATATTTTTCCATGTTTATCTCTTGAATTATATTATCAAATTGACCAGTGTTTATAAATACACTTGCATGTGTATGTGTAACTCTTCTGAAAATGATATGCAGGTACCTATTAAGGAAAGCTACTGTACAAGAAGATGGCAGCAGGAGGTGGGGGTTGTGGTGAGAGGTGTAGGGGCTAAAAAAAGTCAAAATCGTGAGTGATTTCTTTAAATGGAGATGCTGACATCAGAAAAACAAAGTCCTGTAATTAGGGTTTGGCTGCATGCTTGCTCAGCTCTTAATATGCCTGAGTGCCTTGGCACAAATCTGTTGGTTGTTATATCTACAAAATGGAGGCTTTTTTCAGCAGAAGTTATGAAAATACAAAGCAATGGAAAATAAACAACACTTGAACAGTTTATAGTCCTTCTGACCTCTTTCAGATAGACGTTTCATCGTCACGTGCCCTGATTGAAATTTGGGGGGGGGGGGGTGTTCAATGTTAAAGGGCTGAAGCAAACATCAAAACTTGCAAAACTTGAGATTTTTACCCTTGTAAACTGGTTTTAAAGTTTAAGTTTTCTTCTGTCAAACTTTAGATGGAATCCTGAGCATCAGATTCAATCTTTTTCTTGTTTACTTTTAGATGCCTGTCTTAGATGTCAAGCTGAAAACAAACAAGAAGATTGTGTTGGTATGTAGTGATTTCATTCGCTTGTTTTTCAATTTAAGTTTCTCTCAATAGGGTGCATTTTGAAGCTTGAAGGGAATACTAGTTTTATTAATGCTCAAAAGTAAACCAGTGTTTTGTTACAGTGTGTCATCTTTTTACATTAGTAATACTTGGTTTATTTTTGAGCACTAATAAAATTAGTATTAACTTCAGACATGCTGTAGTACATAACGCTTTCAAATTTGCAGTGCTTCTGTCAACATACATGCATCTGTGATGTTTAAGTTGTTCTCATCCTGAACATAATTCAGATGATAATATACGCCTTTGCAGTAGGCTAGGAAATGGCTCCTTTTCTTTCTACTAGGATGTGTGCCAGAAGGTATAATAGCAATACCAATAAAACCCTGTATTCTGAAATAAATTCCTGACTGGGTTAGAAAGCGGTATTTTTCCCGTCTTGATTCAGGCATAGTGGAGATAATTGCTTGCCTGTTCAGTTTTCGTTGGGAAAAGTGCGATCACTGGAGTTTGCTACAATGCTGTATAATCATAAGCGTTCTTTAAACTGCTTGTCAATACATGCAAAAACAAATCATAACGTAATTCTGATATATTTAAATCAGATATAGTGAAAATTGTCTCATAGTGTTTGCTTTAAAACTTTAAGTCAACTGTTAAGCGAGTGGTAAATCTTTCCACACCCTTGTTCTTTCTGCTTTGAAGTGTATTGTTTCAAACTTAATCCACTGTTATTTCTGATTATTATTCTAACCAGAACAGGCATTGCCTGTTTCAGATACCTTAGTTGCTTGGTAAGTGTCCTGTTTAAAATCATCAGGAAAAAAAAAAAGGATCATCTTACAACACTCCTTTGATTGGTACGCTTATATTTCAATAAGGAAAATGTGAGCTAATAAGGGGGGAAAAAAAAAAAAACACAAATTACTAATACTCATGAGTAGATGGGCAATATTTTACAATTTTGTTGTGTTGAAGAAATTGTCGCCTGTGCATGTTCTGATTTATTTTGCCGGAAAATGCTAATATAGCCGTTTGGATGTTACGTACTGTGTCAAACGTGCTTCCTTGATGTCACGCAGTTAAGTGTAAACACTGCATTTCAGATGAGAATTTGGTAATATGCTCTTGTATGATAGTAAGTCAGTATGCATTGCCTATATTTTGGAACTGTTTTGGGAAAGTTAAAGTGAAGAATTTACCCATATACTCCTGGTTAGTATTGACATATGTTTTATACATTCACAGAGAGCTGTGTCAAACACTTTATAAAAGAAGGTGAGAATATATATATTTCTTTTCATTTGGAAAAAAAATGAAAAGATCCGTGATGTAGAGATGAGGAGTATCATCAGAATGACTGTATTACTTCAATCTCTGTGGATAAATCAGCAATGATGCATTTTGTCTCTTCAAATGTTTTGTAAGTTTGCAGTGGCTTTAAACATCTGAGAAGAATAGTTTGGACCTTGCTGTAAGTGTTGATCAGACATCTGAGCATGACTGGAACGTGTTCTTTTTTCTCTTTCAGTGGTTTGGGGAGAATGCAATCATTCCTTCCACAATTGCTGCATGTCCTTGTGGGTGAAACAGAATAATCGCTGCCCCCTCTGCCAGCAGGACTGGGTAGTCCAGAGAATAGGCAAATAAAAACACTGGAAGTTTTTTTCTGTTGAACTTACTGAAGTAGTGTATGTCTTATGCCATATACTCATACAGAAGAGTGGAACCTGTCAATTATGGCATGATTTATTTAGTTTGTCTGGTACAAGGAACAGTGTGTTTTTGTTGTGTGCTCTTTGCTGTGGTGGGAGGCAGTGGTCAGTCTTATTGCAGGTATTTCCACAACTGAAGAAGGAGAGGCACTACATTAATAAATGTGTCTGTTATGATTTGAATGTTAACTGTATCGGATCATTGAAATGTGGTGGTGCAGATTATGCCTCAAATACGGTTTGTTCAATGTCTCTGTGTAGAACAACAACTTAATTTGAAAAGGAGACTTTGCTTGTAAGTCTGATACGCTGTGTAGTTTGCTGTCTGATAAAGAAGTTATTTACTTTACAGATAAATAAATTGTTTTCTAAGTAGTACTGTATACAAAAATGGTCAGTTGACTTTTTAGGAAGTATTTTGGTTTTTAATCTAAAATGAATACTGTGTGAAGCACACTATACTAAACATTTCTCATTAAGGTTTTCTTTATGGCTTAAGAAAATTTTGTTGCATCTCTTAAGTCTGTTGTGTAATCTGTACATGATTTCTGCAACCATAGTACTAAAAATTTAACCCCGTTAATATTTTTTAATTTATATTTCTGTTAAAGATCATGGACACGTGTATTTTAATCTAGAGGTTTTTGGTACAAAAACACATATTTGAAATCAGCTAACTAGTGGTGTAAACAATTTAACTGGTTAGCTGTCTAGTATAGAATGCAAACGAAACTGATCATTTAAATGTCCCAAGGCAGGCGCTAATTAAATCTATGGAAAAATATTAACTTGTGGTTTCTTCAAAATTCATTTATAGAAATGTCTTTATCATAGTTTTGTCGGATAAAATGTTTTGGGGAGTAGGAGAAAGCATTGTTTCATTTTTGTGGAAGTCCTCAGTATATCATCTTTTTTATATGATCAGTCCAGTAATTTTTCTTGCACATACTTGTTTGCCTCTGACTTGGTTTGTCTTTACCCTAAGTATCTGAATAATTACTATTAATGTGAACATATAGTTCTTTTTATATATATGTAATAAGTTGAGTTACTGTCTTAAGTCTGTAACAAATTCAGACTTAATAAAGTGGCTAATAAACCTGGATGGAACTGAAGCAATATTATATGCAAATCATTGTTTACTTTAAAATGATTGACTTAAACATTTAAGATTAATAAGTTTCTCAGCAGATGCATTTCTATTTAGTTCTGTTTATTTTAAGTATATTTAAAGAGGTTTATCTTCATTGTATAAAGTAGTTCCAATGGCAGCGTTTGATTTTTGTCATCAAGCCTACATGCAGAGTTTACTGTGGTTGTGTTTAATACTTGTAATCTTCTTTTTAAAACGTTTTGAATGTTTTAAATACAGCAGGCGATGTCTGTCTTAAAATTTAAATAACAGTAGTAATGAAGTGCCTATTGCAACTAGGTTGTTGTGGAGTATTTTGTCTTACCTTTTCTGTTTCTGAGAAGGATTCTTCCTAAAATGATGGGAAAAGACAACCATGATGGATATAGAGATGATCTGTAGAAGTTAAACTAAGTTAAACTAAGAAGTTAAACTTCTTTACCACCTATTTTCTCTGCCAGAATTTGGTCCCAGGTTCCATTCTCTAAAACCTTTTAATTCTATCTTTTCCTACCAGATGACTTTTTCCTTCGTTTTGCTTGGGTTTATGGGACAATATGGAAAGTACCAAAGTAGTTTTCACCCTGCTGTCAGTTCACATGTCACATAGATGTCAATAAGAGCGAAGAATCTTCCTGCATGTGGGTTCAAACAGGTGTTAACACAAATGAGATACTAGGAAAGTTAATGTTGAATTGAAGCAGCTGATATTTGTGCATTTTTTCTTCTATCTGGGTAAATTCAGAGAAATTTTCAGAGTCTAAAAAAATAAAGCACAACCAGAGAAATCTTTGAAACAGATATGAATCCCTACAAAGTGTAGCTTGGAATGGGCCCCTGGAGACCAGGTGGTTTGATCTGCTGCTGAAGGCTGGGCCTTAGACTGGACTGTCCAGGGCCCTGTCAAGATACATCTTGTAGCTTTTCCCCAGTTTCTTGGCAAACTATTCCAGTGTTTAGTTGTTCTCACAGCAAATCTTCTGTATATCCAGATTAATATGTCCGTGAAGCAGCTGGTGCTCACTGCCTGTCATGCTGCCACCATGCATCGCTCTAAAGAAAGTACCTCTGTCTTCTCTATAACTACTTGTTAGTGGTGTTTGTTTAGTATTGGAAGGCTGCGACTGGATCCCTTCTCCCCTACTGTCTCCCCAGCCTTAGCTAGACTGAATATGCTGATTTTCTGCACACTGACTACATATGTCAAGTTCTGTAATCATCTTGGTGGCCCTTGCTGGACTGTGCGCATTTTTCAGTGTCTTTCTGAATTGGGGGAACAAAACCTGGACAATATTCCAGGTGAGGTATAAGATTCCATCTCTCCCGCAAAGCATTTGGTTAATAAAGAGAAAATGAAACTATTTAATATAAGGAAAAGGTATCGCTTTTCTCAGTCCCTTTGATTTGATTCAGCTGTCATGTATTGGAATGACCAGATTTGTCATTCTAACGGGGGAAATTTAGAGAAATTTTCATTTCTATATTAACTTTCTATGTTATATATAGAAATATATTTCTAATATTTATTTATATTTCTAATATCTATTTCTATATTCTATTCCATTATATATATATATGACATAATGGATATTTTCCACGTAAATGGCTAGTTTAAGAATGTGCGAAAATCGTAATGGGATAGTGGCAGGCATTAAAAGCAGACAACTCAAAAAGATGTCTGCAGTAATGTTAGATATAGCCCTTCAGGTATCTGTGTGAAATTTTGCTTTTCAGAACATTACATGTTAAAATAAGATGCTTTTTGCAAGAATACAGTTCAGTAATTCTGTGAAGTATTGCTTTTCAATTAAATGCAGATGAATATAAACTGCTGTATTAAGATAGTTTAATGTACATTATTGGTTATGCAATGTGGTATTAGAAAGCTCATCATCATCATGCAGTTCAGGTGTAGTCATCCTGTTTCCTGCCTTTGCTTAAATAGACTTAAAATCAGCTCACAACATTTTTTTAAACTTACTAATCTTAAAGAAAATAACTGTAAACACTTACTCATTGACTTGTTATTACTGAGAAGAGCACGGAGGGTGGCAACTTCATTTTCTTAGTGGCTCTCAGTCTGGCACAGAATTACAGAATGGTTTGGGTTGGAAGGGACCTCAAAGCCCACCCATTCCAACCCCCGCCAAGGGCAGGGACACCTCCCACCAGCCCAGGCTGCCCAAATCCCATCCAGCCTGGCCTTGGGCACTGCCAGGGATGGGGCATCCACAGCTGCTCTGGGCAGCCTGGGCCAGGGCCTCACTGCCCTCAGAGTAAAGAATTTCTTCCTAATGCCTAATCTAGATCTATCCTTTTTCAGTTTAAAGCTGTTACTCCTTGTCCTATCACTTCCTAATAGAGAGTCCCTCCCCAGCTTTCCTGTAGCCCCCTTTAGGCACTGGCAGGCCGCTGTAAGGTCTCCCCGCAGCCTTCTCTTCTCCAGGCTGAACAACCCCAACTCCCTCAGCCCGCCTCCATAGCAGAGGGGCTGCAGCCTCTGAGCATCCTTGCAGCCCTCCCCTGGACTCGCTCCAACAGCTCCATGTCCTCGTGCTGGGGCCCAGAGCTGGGTGCAGGGCTCCCCGGGGGATGTCACGAGAAAGAGGGACAATCCCATCCCCTGCCCTGCTGCCCGCGCTGCTTTTGGTGCAGCCCAGGGTACGGGTGGCTTGCTGGGCTGCAAGCACACATTGCTGGCTCGTGTTGAGCTTCTCGTCAACCACCACCCCCAGGTCCTCCTCAGGGCTGCTTTTGATCCTTTTGAGTTACCTTGACCTGTGCTGTTAACGTGAATAAATTGTTTTGTAGATGCAGTTTTATTGTAATGTTATTTTAATTTTAATGTTTTTAGTTTTAATGTATTTTGTAATGTTAATTTAATTTTAGGTTTTGTATAAGCTCTTCAGGACTAACATAAGTTGCTAAAATTCATTTTGAAGATGCTCTTGTGAGTTTCAGTCAGCTGCTCGAAAGAATACTTTCATTTTGTCTTGTTCTTCTAAATCCTTTGGACAGATAATACTTTATTTTGTAGGATGCATATTTTAGTTTTGGGAAAAATATTTATATGCAGTATCAGGAATTTGTACGTGTTATATCCGATCTGGATGCTCTAAGCATTGGATAACAGATTCAGTGTCTCTGGCTAAGTTAATCTGTAACTACCTATGTACAGGCAAGCAGCTCAGCTGAGAGCGAACATGTGAGAAATAGATTATAGAATATCTTGTAGGGTAGTAAATAGAGGTTCACCTAGGGTATAGGGGAATTAATTTCAAGTCTTTGCATATTTTCTTTGCAATTTAGAGAAGATCAGCTTAGGTCTCAGTTTTGCTGTGAGCTTTGCACCAGACAGATGCCTATGCAAGATAAATTTCTCTTCTGCTCCAAATCCTACCTGGTGTTCCATTAGCACAGTTCTTAATAAGTACCCCTTTTTAGTCCTGAATTTTTTCACCTCTTGTACATGCAAAGTAAATCAGTTTTGCTTCTCACCCAAACATACTATTTTATGGGTTAGGTGACACTAACTTCAGTAGCCATTATCAACTCATAGATTAATGCCGATCTATTTTTTTCTGCTGTTTAATGCATGCCGGGCAGATTTGGATAACTCAGCAAATCTAGCTAGGGTTGTCTCTCAAAAGTGGCTGGAGTAATGAGTATGTGTCCAAAGATCATATTGTCACACTTAGCTTTTTTAGGAAGTTACCTTGTTTTACAAAAAGTGTTATGTTCTGTACAAATCAGGAACAATTCTAATGAATAGAGCAGAATGATGTTTTGAAGCTGTGAATGTGCCGTGCTTATGCAGGTACCGTAAACATTGAGTAATTTCTTGACTTGCTTAGATAAGATTCTATCACTAGCTGTATAGGCTTGAGTTCCCCCTTAGGGCCTCAGTCACCAGCACTTCATACTGCTACTCGGAATTTGAGCTATGGTGGCATTTTGCTAAATTTGAAAAAGATGCTGCTGAATGTTAGGGCCTGAAATTAGGGCCTCCTCTCCTTTTTTTTCTGAGGCTGTTACGGGAATATGTTGCTGGGGACACCATTTTCAGAACTACAGGCACTTCTTCCTTTGACATTTCTGCAGTCTTCCTTCCTCTGCTGGCTGCATCATTCAGCCGTTTATGTAACCTTCTCGTGCCCCGTGCTTGCATTCACCTGCCTGAATTAGAGACTGCTGTAGCAAGCATGGCTTTCAGATGTTCTGCCATTAGAGCACACCACCTCCTCACACACGGTTTGCAATGGATGGGCCTGTCAGTCATCACTAGAAAAGCTCTCACGCACTCGGTAGAATATAACCATAAATCATATGTCAAATGGATTCAATGCAGATGGGATTAAGCATATAAAAGCAAAATATTTCATACTAGTAGAGTGACAAAAAGCAACCAAGAAGGGCTTATCACTAACATTAAGGAGTCTGAGAAATGCCCATTGTTACTCCTAATGTTTAGCATTTGTGATTCAGCACTTCTACTTGTTTTGGTTAAGAGAGCAGGAGGAAAAAAAAAGGAAGCTAAGGAAGCTGTCTTTGCATAGCTTGACCCAATTGCTACTGGAGAAATCATGGAGCTGCTTTACCTTTCCCATAGTATCTTACTTAAATAGGAACACCGTTTTCAGAGGCCAAACCGCATGACTCCACAGCAGAAGAGTGCTTAGCCTAGTGAACACTGCATAGGATATTTATTATTTTGGAAAAAATGGGGCTCAGACTTCCTGGTAGGCAGCCCACTGAGTGAAGTCACGTGGATTTTTGGCTTCACTTGATTATAATTGGCTTTGTCCTGTTGTTGATGCTCAGCCATACACCGTTGCCACCTTGTCATCCTGCCGCTCATGGCCGTAATACCAACTCAGCAGGGAAAATGAAGAGAGGCCACGGTATGGTATGGAAGTGTCTTGGCAAGATTTGGCCAGTCATTTGAAATGTGTTTATCCTCTTCCTGTGGGCTGGAGCTGAGGTCAGAGCTCTGTGCTGTTTCATATGTAGGGATCATTATTTTTAGAGCAGCAGCAGTTCTTAGCCTCTGTGTGTAATCCGCTTTCTGTTCCTTCAGATGGAGCTGCGTGAGGTGTCAAGGTTTGCATGATGTATCTGTGGAGCTCAGAGTCACTGCTGTTGAGTATAACTTGAGTTTTGGAAGTGTGGATGCTCAAAGCACTGGGTAGCGTGAAAATTAAAAGCTCAATGACTGATGGTGTTCACCATGTCAAGAGCAAGGGAGGTAAGAAGCTGTTCTCTTACCTGTGAGCAGTGTGCCACTGGGACTGGCGAGTGCTTGTGGTACCCACAGAAATTTTGCATGTTCTCAGCAGCCAGTGGCAGTGTGTACAGAGGGGTAACGGTACATTTAAAGGGTGTCAGGGCTCATTCATGAAACACCAACCGAACTGCATTTGTTTGGTGCTGCCAGTGAGAAGGTTTGCCTAGGGTGTCATCTCTCAGCTATAGATAGCAAACTCAAAGCTCCTTACAGAGAAACCTCTTACCAGTCACTTTCCACAAATGGTGCATGTACCCAAAGGTACTTAGTGAAAATCCTTGAGAGGTATTTAATGCAAAAGCAGTTAGTCTCTCTGGTGTGTTTCAGAAGCCCCCACACACCACTGGCAGGGAGAGGTGCAGGGCAGCATCAGCACAGCACTTGGGCCAGTTCCTTGTTTTCTCTAACCAGGCTCTGCCACCCCAAGAGCTTGCCAAGATGTGTGACATGGGGGGGCTTGACAACCTGATTGCCAATACAGCCTATCTGCAGGCCAGGAAGAGTGGAGATGGAGACACCAAGGAGATGCAAAAGAGACGGAAGAGCCTCTCGCTGCCCAAGGTTGATCAGTGCGGAGAGGTTAGGCAGTCCATTGCTGCTGATTATGGGAGCATCTGTGAGCAGCAGCCCATCGGCAAGAGATTCTTCAGAGACTTCTTAGAGACAGTGCCGGAACATTTGGTAGCGAGGGACTTCCTGGATGAGGTGTCAAACTGGGAGTTGGCAGAGGACAATGTCAAGAGCAGTACCATGGAGAACATGATCACCAACTTTCTTAAGAGAGGCGCCAAAAACTATCTGGCTTTCATGAGCTCTGACTTGGTCAGCAAATGCCAGGCAGCCACTGAGAAAGACTATGAGAATGTTGTCCAGCTGGCCAAGGAGGAAACCAAACTCTTCCTTCAAGGCAAGCCTTTTCAGGACTTCCAGAGCAGCCCCTTCTATGACAAATTCCTCCAATGGAAAGTTTTTGAGAAGCAGCCAGTAACTGATAAATACTTCTATGAGTTCCGAGTGCTGGGCAAAGGTGGCTTCGGAGAGGTAAGAGCTGTTACCTTTACAAGTGTGGGTCATCCCTCCCCTCTCAAGACCAGCAGCTGGGTTTGCACAGGGAAACTTGGTGATAAATGAAGAAATCGTCTTAACAATTTGCAAAACTTGGTCATTCAGATTGTCCATTTCACAGAAATTAAACTCAGGTTGTTATCTATACTGTTAGATTGACTCAAGATGCCTGATAGTGAAGAATTACCCTAAAATTTTATGTTCTGTGTCTATACTAGTGAAGAAGTGGGCTGCTTCTATACAAAAGCTTGCACGGCCATCTATGTAGTTAATTATTAGTATGTTCCTTGGCACCATTTTGGCCTGTGCTAGCTCACATACTCCCAGATAACTCTTAGGCACAGTTTAGGGAATAGCACTGATCAAGATCTGTTCCCAAAAAAGCATGAATGAGGTTACCTTTTTTCAGAAGGAAGAGAGTTTAGCTATACATATACAAGCTGTATATGCCACTAATTCTCATGATCAGAGAATGGGTCCTTCTTCATGTTACTTAATAATACAGGTCTACTGTTGGAGTCCTCAGGATCTTTGCACAAGGCCCACCACACACTAGTTCTGAATAGAACTGATTCTGTGCTTGTTTATTCCTTATTTTCTCTGCTAATATACTCTGCCATGCAAGTTACCATTAGCAGCTACTAATAGGCATCTGTGTTTCCCCAGTTCCTGCCTATTACTGCCCTTGATATTCCATCTCTATGTGTAAAATTGCTTCCTTACCTTTCCTTTTGCATCTTGCTTTTCTAGGTTTGTGCCATCCAGGTGAAAAATACTGGCAAGATGTATGCCTGCAAGAAACTGGATAAGAAACGGTTGAAAAAGAAAGGTGGAGAGAAGATGGCACTACTGGAGAAAGAAATCCTGGAGAAGGTCAACAGCCCTTTCATAGTCACATTAGCTTATGCCTATGAGAGCAAAAGCCATCTGTGTCTTGTCATGAGCCTCATGAATGGAGGGGATCTGAAATACCACATCTACAACGTGGGAGAAAGGGGTTTAGAAATGAACAGGGTAATCTATTACTCAGCTCAGATCACCTGTGGGATTCTGCATCTCCATTCCATCAAGATCATATACCGCGACATGAAGCCAGAAAACGTCCTCCTGGATGATAACGGTAACTGCAGACTCTCTGATCTTGGATTGGCAGTGCAAGTAAAAGAGGGAAAAAACATCACTCAGAGGGTGAGTAGAAATTTATTGCACACGGGAAGTGGGAAAGGAAGCTGTTCTATTTCTAATGTATTATGAGTCCAAGACTTAATTCCTCAGGATTTGTTCTTTGCTAAAGACCTTACGTGGTCATTTCATTCTAAGAGACAGGTGGTAAGAAGATTTGGTTAATTAAGTCTCTGGTCACTATATTAGTAAAGCAACTTCTCTTACACAAAAACAGAAGAGTCAAGTTTGTCTATTGTTTCTCATAAGATTGAGTAATAGTGTGTAGCCTGGGATTTAACCAATGAATTGTTTGTATAATGAGCAGCAATTAAAGATATGACTCCTGCTGTTTTCAGTTTTTGTTCTTAGAAGAACATGGGTTCTTCCAGATTTCCCTTAGGTAACAGCACTGATTGTATTGTGGGTGTTCAGTCGTGCTGCGCGACAAATAATCATGAACCTTCCTCCTCCTACAAATTCATTCCTGAAAAAATAAGCAGACTTGATGAGAGTTTGAAAATGTGCATGCATGTGTGTATGTGTAGGAAGAAAGAGAAAGATAACTGGTTTTTGCTGTGTGAATTTCTGTGCTGCACCTTATCTGTGCCTGTGGCCGTCTCAATCCAGTTCTGTAATAATGTCATGAGGTTTCACAAGAAAATTGTATTCATGTCCCTTAAATATGAAAAGAGCATTTTTATCCCAAAGTGTTTGAAATAGACTGGAATGTGAAGAAATGGAAACCATGCTATAGTCTGGTCTAACATCATACTTCCCAAGTCTTTAAAGTTCTGTAAAAAATCATTAGATGAGAGATGCTAGTAAAATTTTTATCATGCTTGAGGTACACACATCTTTTGATGTTGTCATGTAATACAGTAATTTGTACTCTGAAGAGTGCGTTTTCTACTGACAATTAAAAAAACGTTATGATTATTGTTAGTTCTTAGTAATAGAAAATACAGAAACTGGTGTTTTATATCATAGATTTAAAAATGAGACTGCATTGTTTCAGAGCTGAAAATACAGTTTCTCTGATAGCTAAGGCAGATTTTTAAATAGAAATTATGTGAAATGGAAATGTTGTTTTGTTTGTGAAATTAGCGTTTTGATCAGTGAGCCCAAAGTATATATAATCTATAAACCTTACTATGTTTTGCAAGTCAGATGCATGCATTTATTATGATCGGAAAAATAATTCTGTCCAAGGGCAGTTTTTGTCACTAGCAAATATGTGGCGTTTGGTAAAAGAAAAAAATGAAAGAGGATATTGATAAATGTATAACGTCTTCTATTTATTACTGTAGAATCTCAAAAGCAATAGTGGGCAATGTAGCTGTTCCTCCTTGCTTTCAATGATAATGTCATTAAGTTGCTATAATGATTTTTCTTCTGCTTCTGGTCTCTGTTTTAATAGCAGTATTCACCCTTATATGGGAGCTTTTATTGGAGTCTAAACTGCAGTGACTGTAGTATCTTATAAGGAATTTCTGTTAAACGCAGTTTTATTTTCTTCATATGAGAATTTGAAATAGGAGAAAGGCTATGATGACGTTATTTTTCGTTTTGTGTTATAATTATGAGGGAGTTGAATAATTATGAAAACTGCTACTAAAAAATATGAGCTAGATATTACTAATATTTATAGTAATGTAAGAAGCAATAAAAAGAACTTTACAACATTTGATTCATGTAATAAAAACAGTGCTGTTAAATTAACTTTTGTATACTAATCACAGTTACATTCTGACTTAAAATTGCCAGAAATTTTATATCATAGCAAGTTTTTTGCATATGACTATAAAATTCTCAGTTAAAAAGCTTAAGAGAAGATACTTGTATAGGCCTATATTTTAACACAAAAAGATTTATGGATCTAAGACAGATTTATGAAATATAATCAGTTGTACCATTTTGTGGACTCGGTTTTATAAGGGCAATTTTAGAAGCTAAAGGCAAAGATCTATTTCCCCAGACCAAATCTGTATTTTACTGTATATGTGACCGAAGTGCCTGACATCAAAGCTGATTCCAGACTTTGGATGATAGTCTGAAATGATGATTTAAGGCTAACAAATTTCAGTCAGTAATTATTAAGAAAATGCTACTGATCTACGATATAAACCCTTTTAATTTAAATTTATTTATTCATTTGCAAAGTATCTTCTGTTTTGATGGGCGGTTGTAATACCCTGAGCTTCATTCATACCTCCAGCACTTAAAAGCAGTTCTGACTTTAAAGCCTCGTAACCCTCTTTTACGAGACTTTTTTTTTTCAATATCGTGCTTAAAATACTGTTCTATTGCACTAGGAGAATGAAATCTAACTCTGCTTTAACCATATTCATGAATCATTCTGCTGCCTCAAAGTAGTTACCTAATATCACCTGTACAATACAAAACCATGGCTTAGCAGTCTAGTATGGCTGATGGTCATATGTTTTCATCTGTTCAGATAAATTTAACTTAGCCAGCCATATACATCTTAATGAAGTTTTATGATTACTTGTTAAGTAGAAGGAAGAACTAAAAAAAAAAAAAAAAAAAAAAAAGGGCGTCTATTGCGGTCTTTCTGTAAGGTGATATATTAAAAAATAAGTTGTTTTTTTTTGTCTGTTTAATGAAATCTTGTGAGTTTTAGTTGTTTGAGCTTTTTATTTCTTACTTTTAATCTTAGAAATTTCAGTAGCATCAACTTGTTTTGCTGAAGTACTGTTCCAGGGGGGAAAAAAAAAAAGTAATGTGCTTTCTGGATCATATTTTAATAGCTTATTCCCACTGAACAGATTTCTACAATGCAAGACACCCTTATATTCAATAAGACTACTTTTGTTAAGAGATTGTATTCATTCTGAGTATGGATATCCTGCTCTAGTCTCTGACACTTAAATGAAGAAGCAGAATGGTGCCTTTAAAAAAAATGGAGAAATTCCTGTTTTTTGCAGGTGAGAGCTAAATAGATGCTAAAACTAAATTAAAATAACTAATGTTTTTCAGCAGCTGTCTACAAACCTTTCTCCCGCAGTGATTCAGGTTTTTCTTCCTGAGTGCTAATCTTTTCATAATATTTCTAGTTCTTCAGTCCTTAACTGAATCTTTCTTGTAAATAAGCAAAGTAAAACAGAAGACTTGCATACCTTTAATGTATCAGCAGGAGCCAAGTAAATGGTCACATGATCTATTTTCTTCTTTCTTGATTACTCTGAAAAATAGTTAGTGACCTATGCTCTTTGTATACTGTCTGTAGAAGTTCGTATCATAATAAAAGGCATTATAAATGCAACATTAACCAGGTGCATTTATTTGGGTAAAAACCTTGTGTGGGTTTTATTTATAATTTATTCAAAGATATAAATGAGAAAACAAAGTAAGTTTTCTAGTAACTACATTTTCTTATATCTTCATTTCTGAATAGTCTTCTCTTTTACAAAGTTAAGTTGGGGAAAAATAAAAGTCTTTTAATACTTTTCTAACCTGAATCAGCAAAAATCTGAGATTTTGTCAGTATATTTTTATCTACTTGAAGAAGTCACCTGGGATTTTACAAAGATCTGAGCACCTGGCTTCAATTGAGTCCACTGTAGTTAAGTACCCAGAGAATATTTTTAGAAATCTTAAGTACATACATTTGAAATAATCCTGTTCTTCTTTGTAGGTGTCTCATAAACTTCCTTGTATTTAGTTTGTTATAGATGTCTCATAAAATGAATATACAGATGGTTCTCTGAAATTGGGACTTAACCAATCCAAGTTGATTTATAACAGCAGCACACTGTAATTCTTCATGAATTTTTCTCCTTTACATTTTTTTTTAAAGAGAGGCAAAAAGTTCAGTACTGTATGCAAGTCAGATAGATGAAATCAAATGTACTTGCTTGTAATTTACTAGATTTTCAGGGAGGCTTTGCAGAACCCTCTGAAATGCCTTGATTACATAGTTTTAAATCAGGTAATTTATGTATCTGTCTAAATACGGAGTAGACATCTGATCTTAGGTACCTGCTTAGAAAGTGTTCATGTGTTTGACTGTAACTAAGCTGGTATGAAAATACCTCTTCATCGTAATTAGTGAAACAAAGCAACAGTTTTCTGTTGTCTTTGTCCTTTTCTGTCTTTGTTATTTGCTATATATTAAGAAGTAGAAAGATCATGTAATGACTTTCATTGTTCCTTATGCAGGGTTAAATCATATATAATATGTGAATTTATCTGAACATTTTCTATACTCCATTAGAGATTTCAAAAAAACACAATATGTACATGCATTCTGAAAATTTTGTACACCTCTCATGAGTGTACAAGCCAATAAAGGCAAATTTGCTCCACTTTCAAAGCATCCAAAGATTCTTAGCATTTCCTGTATAAATACACACCATCAGTCTATCAGCTGGAGGATGCATAAATCCCCTTTGTAAATCTTGTTAGGTGATTAAATTATCACGTGGCACAAGTGGTAGGCTAGTTAGTGAGTTCCTGTTTTAGACATTTTCAAGTTTTCAGTGAAAACTTCAGTGAAACTTTAATATGTATGTGTTGTTTACCAGCCAAACATTGTATTCTTTATGCATTAAACAGTTTCTTGAATTCTAGATGGGTGACTTCGATATGGTCTTCTTACAAAGTAATGTCTGTTTATGCTGCAGAAAAAGTATTTTGCAGATTATAATTTTAAACTTACATAATTGAACAAGTATTTCTAGTATCCTGTAAGTGTTGTCACAATATATACTCTGGGGAATATTTGTGTCCTCTATATCAACTGTCTGTAAGGGCAATAAATAAAAATGCCCTACTTACCAAAACGAAAGTTTTGAAAGATTTTATTGGATACCTAGCCTTAGTTTTTTTCCTCTCTTCTCAACAGCTAAAGCAGCTAGTAGAAACATGTTCTGGCTCTCCATGTGAATGGCAACGCTACTGTCTTGAACACATATAGGCAGTTGTGAATCACTTGATACAGTATTAATCACAGTGCTTAAAAACCTGATTTAACTAAGGTGTGCTGATTTGTATTTGTGAAGTGCTAGCTGGTTTTAGAATGGAGAAATTGGAAAAAAAAAAACATATATTGGAACAGTAATGATCTTGAAAACAAAAAAATAGAGGGCAATTGAAAGTTGCTTAAAATGTTTTTTCTTCATGAAACAAACATGGATTATATGAGACTTTCTCATGATACGTACATATTCCTCTGCAATCTACCTAGAAGTGTGTATATGCACACTTAGGCAAAGTTCTTACTGACATCTCTGGAAACATAAACAAACACTTTGCCAGTGATAATAAAGTTATTCAGGAGTTCAGGAAATATCATCATGACTCTTCATATAAATATGCCTGTAGCATCTCTTCTGATGTGTTGATCATACCATGTATAAAGCTGGATTGTGTCTTAAAATTACTCCCTTTTTTATGTTGATATTCTCTTTTTTCTCGTGTTGAAACAGGCAACAAGGAGAAACTGAGAGTCTTCAAAGTTGGCTTTTGCATAGGTGAAATGTTTTGTTTAGTTATGTACTAACTTGACTACCATATGCAGGTCATCAGTGCTAATGCACATCTTCAAACCTCTAAGCTTTCTCTGGTCTGAGAAACTGTAATGTATGTAGGGTGGATATTAAGGTGTGCTTTTTTTCCAATATGAGCAGGAACATTTATTTAAGAGCTTGCTAATTGCTTATGATAGATTCTGGAACTAGTTCTTTTTGCATATGACAACAATGAGAAATCTCCATCTGTTATGCCAAGTTTCTCTACTTGAACAGTTTGACCTGGCATGCTTTTTCTTGAGGTCTCTACAACTTTTTCTCGTTGTGTAACTTGAAGTTCACTTGTGTGAGTCAAATGTTCTTGCCCTTATCCAAAGGAGGGATAGTACTTTATTTCCTGAGAATACCTATGAGAAAAGTCACAATGTTCTTCTGTGTAGTACCCTCATATCTTCAGTATATTCAGTTGTTGGGGACTCGATGCCATTTTTTTTTTCCAGAAGTCAGTGCATATGTGCTGTTTATTTTGGGAAGGGCTTTCTGCCATTAATGGGTATGGGTTTTGTGCAAGGCGACTGGTGCATTTAAGTTATGAAGTACTTTGTCGAGCCAGAAAGCTTGAATATTGAAAAAAAAAATGTGAAAAATAAAACAATAAAAATATTATTGTAGTATTTGTGAAAGTGCATTCATCTCTTCAGAGGTTTCAGGCATCCTCACAGTTTTCCTGTGCTGTGTTTTATATATTTGAAGGACATGATAATATTTTTATAGGAAAAACATGTTTTGGTTAAAATCTTACTCAAAATGTCCTTTTGCCCTCCTGTATGTTTGTTTATTATAAGATCCTATTTCTTAGGAAAACAGAAGGAAATCTATTTAGATGTTCCTGAAACTTGCAGCTTAATTTCAAGACAGTTGAGAAATGGGGAGAAGGGTTCAGACCTGTGAAATCAAAAATAACTAAGCAAGCTATTCTGCAGTTAACCTCTGGTCATTATCACATTGCATTTTTATTCGATAAGGTTCTGTAAAAATGTATTCTTCCTTTGCGCTTAGAAAAATGACAGCTCTTCATTTGCTCAGAAATAGTTACTAGTGGGACTTTGTTCTTCAAAAATTTGATAATCACAGTTGTGATGAAGTGCATCATAATGACAGGTATTTTGCATTTTTTCTGTCTGAAACGTATACTTTGCGGAATGAAAACTTATCCACTATGACTACCATGATCACTTGAGCGTGAATGGAGCAAAAATAATTTTGTGAGATCTTTCTACCTCCTGCAGTTTTGCAGGTGGCTGAAAGGATATTGTAGTCATGTAAAATGACAAGAATGCAATGTGTCCCAACCCAGTACTTAGCCTGCACAGGGCTTGCAACCTGCCAGAAACGTTTTTCTTGTCTGGAAAAAGTTACTGGGGTCCTTTAAAGACACAGCATCAGGGCTCTTTGCATGACTTTTAACCTTGTTCTTCATTCAGTTTCATCTGATGGTTAATGTGTGCTGTAGCATGTTCCATGAAAAAGCAAGAGGTAAGATTCCTTATAAAGTTCCTAGAGCTGAGTAGAAAGTTAATTAAGCTCTTAGAAGATGAAAATGCCACGTAAGTGCTAAATATTACTGTTTAGTTCCTTTGTCTTTTGTTACAAAAAATTCTTTCTGGAATGTTCTCTTTAAGTAAATCATCTAATGGGTCACTCATTGATTTAACGTTGTCAATAATGTGTATTTTATTGGATAAGAAATACAGTATTTAGCTGATGATGTAATTCTTTGAGCTGTTGATTTGACAGCTTTGCAGAAACTGTAAGCTGCAGGTTGGTGAGGGATGTAGTACTTCTACTCGTATTGGACCACACGTACAATTCCAGTTACTGTGGTGAATAGTTTCACATAACAGACGTATAGTGACGTTTTCAAGAAGACAGCTTCTAGAATACAGATACAAGCAAGTAGAAACTACAGGCTCAGTTTTGCTCCTTGTTCAAGTTGAAAATCTGCTAGTGGAAGGCAGTAGCAAGCAGGTTCAAAATACGTGGAGTGGTTCTTAACACAGTGTAGGTAGGTTGCAGGGCTCTTCTGGTAAAGATCTTGTAGAGTCTAAGAATTTATCTAGGTTCAAGGGGAGAATGGACAATTGATGGAAGAGAACGTTGTTGAGAGAACCCGTATCTGTCTCTGGAAGCCCTTGACGTGCAAACAACTGGAGGCTAGGAAAATACTAGAGGTATCAGTGTGCACGCCATCCTCTTGCGCTTGTCCCCACGCATCCAGCTTTGGCCAATTCACATACAGTTAACTGGCTGTGTGGGCCTCGGTCTGACGCAGCCAGTAGTTGTCTTCCTGGACTTATCTGTGTAAGAATAGTACCTTCAACTTTAGTCTTAATCCTGAAGTACAAGGTGGTTGAAATCCTGTGGGTTTCATGACAGGAACCGTCCAGGCCTCACCGTTTGCTCGGCTTAACCTGCAGCGGCTGTGCTGGCGTTGGGCTGCCATTACCCTTCTCACAGGAGTATGCCACGCAGTCCTGTGCCTTCAGTCATGCTGGCTCTGAACATGGAGCTTCTCTTTTATGTCCTGTTTTTGAGAAAGCCACCTACGTATTGTATTATATTAGTATGCATTTTGAAGAGCTTCATAAAATATATAGAGCTAAGAGTACATGGAAAATGTTCTCCTTTTATTAATATTGCTTATAGAATATTCAACAATCATTAAAAAATAAAACCATAAGCATCTCTGAAGTGCAGTATTGTTCCCACATTACAGATGGAAAATGTTTAGGAGAAACTGAAGAAGAAACAAAGCATTGCACAAAATCAAAAGTAAAATCATGTTACAGGAATGCTAAAGAAGCCTGGTAATTCTTGTGTACTAATTGTGTAGTTATGAGTCAGTAGCAAGTGTTGTGCGTGTCCTATGTGCTCAATCCCTATAACATCTGGTTGCTGGAACATCTATAAATGCATATTTCTTCTGATGACACTTCACCAAGATAGGGTTGTGAATGGGTTCTCCAAGGGGGATCTGAAGCAAAGATAGTTATTTATGTGTGATCACGCAGGGAGTCGTGGGGAGATGCTCTTGAGTCCAAAGTTCCAGTCATTGCCCAGTGACTGGACTAGCCTTCCTCAAGTCATTTATCTCTTTCATTTCCACAGAGCGTGGATCTAAACTGAAGAATATGCTCACTACTTCAGTATGGGACTTTGATCCCAGAGGTAGATTTAGTTTCCTTTTTTCTAATATAGCAGAAATCTGTTTTTGTCCCTTTTTGCTTTTAGCTGTAGGCTTTTTGTTAAGACAGACAGCTTTCCCCGTTAAAATGGTGTCCCTCTGTGAAAATGAAAAAACCTTCAGTGGTGAATTTTGCGTAAGCCTGTGGGATTGAGGAGCTCCTAAGCTCCTATACAGTGTGTTGTTATCTTCTCCTGGTACTCTGGGCAGTCCTCTTTGTGTTCTGAACCAGTAGCCCATCAATTTATCCAAATGTCTTTTCCCTTCTAACCAAAGTGAAGTCTTTCCCTTTGCTGAGCATTAATGGTATGCTGAGATCTTTGCTCTGTGAGTCATTTCAAGGGTACAGGTTGTGCTAATTAGATTTGACTTGATCTTCTTCTAAAATACAGTTGCCTACTCATTTGGTCAACTGGCTTGTTGCTGTGTGAACATGTGGAACTGTAGGCCTGTGTGACTGATTTAAGTTACGCTCCATTTCTCCTCACAGGGGCTCTCGGGATAAAAATGAATGTTGTAACGTGAGTGACAGAGGAAGATCCGTTGCTCTCCTCTGCATCTAGGGCCTGTTCAGTTGTGTGCAGGGAAGTTTTTGTGCGCTATTACTGCATTCCTCCAGGGTCTCTTCAGGCCCTTGCTGCAGGAGTGGAGGAACAGCTGGAGGAGAGAACAAAGCAGTCAATGGCACCCCTCGGAGGAAGGACAGACCGAGCCCCAGGAAACAGCTGATAGAGCTAAACTCAGCTTGTTTTTTTTCCTCTGTTCAACAGTTCTTGTGCCATGGCAAACAAAGGATAGACATTCTGATTTGCTTTACTGTTTGGTTTGCGATATCAATTGAGTTTGTTTTGCAGAGATCTGTGGGAAAAGCTAGAGGGATCTAAATCCAATTTCTCCCCATTTGTCTGTTCCTGTGATAAAGAAAACTCCGGACAGTTCTGTTTCTTTCTCCACTGTATTTGTTGAGAAGCTGGGATAACGATGTTGTTCAAAGTACTTTCTCTTCTCAGGGCAGTGATGTGAACAGGCTTTATGAACGTGAGTTACTCTGCGCACTGCGCTCTGCTGAGGGTAGCTGTGTGCCAAGGGCCCTTGACTGTGCTGGGAACTGAGTGCACTTAGTGCTTCTCCGGATCACATCTTGTATTATTAAAAGATTATAATTATGTGGCCTTTAGAAATTTTGTACAGAATCACATTTCGCTGAAGAGACATTTGTATCCTTTCAGATGATTCATTGCTACTATGCCCTGTCAAACCACACTCAAAGCAACAATTCCACTTAGCAGAAGTTCTTTGCTAATGTATCCAAGGACAGCATTCGGGCATTACATTTGAGGTGATTGTTGAAAACTTGTATTTTGCGTAAGAAAATGAAGAGAGAAGTAGATCATTTAACCCATTTTCAAAAGCAAGTCAATTAAAATTTATTTAACAGAAATGTAATTAATATTTTTGTATTTCAAACAGCATGTGCAAATAAGGCATTCTGCTTACCATCACAAAAGATAGTATTAGATGTAGAGCAAGCAGGAAATGGACAGTGGGGCACTGACTAAACTTGGAAAAGTTGTGTTGCTTTGCAGTGCTACACGATTTCTGCCCTCTGTGGAAAAGTTGGGGTAATATAACAGTCTTTGGCTCCTAGTGAGAGCTGAGAATAAGCTGAGAATATGCTTCTGTCTTACCTGCCTAAATAAACCTTTCTTGCATCATTGAGGCTCTTTCATGTTGCCACAGGCTCTCTTTTCCTTGAAAGATGGTATGATTTTTTAACTCTCCAAAGATACAATTAAGTCTTCATATGAAAGATACATGTTCTTCCAGTTCCAGGGGTTGAATGATTTTCTTTCTGATTTCCCTGTTCTATCTTTAAATGCTTAGGGTTTTATCATCTTTTTTTCCCAAATGAAATATTTTGCCAAGCTCCATATGTTGAAATAGGTGTAAAAGACTAAAATTTAAGCTCTTTTCTTCCTTTTTTCACATTACTGTTTTGATTAAAAAAAAAAAAAAAAATGCTGAGGATTGTATTTCTTCCCCTGCTTGCTTATGTGTTTCTTCCCACTTACACATCACTGTTGACTACTTGTGAAATGTGTTTGTATCTGTTATCAAATGATAATGTTTAGGTGGGTTTTTTGAGTCTCAGGGGTTATGAGATTAGATTAGATTCCTGTTTCTCAACCTGTTCCTTCATTATTAATCTTGGGATTAATAAGAATCTTCAGGATTGAGAGAGATTCGTTTTAAATTTAGGTTCAAGTTTTGATGAATTTTCATGAGAAAAACAGCTCATTTGGGATGGTTTGACATATCAGAGGAACAATACATGTTTCTAGACTTTTCTCAAATTGAGCTGGATCAGTGCAGTAACAGTTCAAAAGATTTCAGTGCTACTAATTGAGAATTTTAAAGTTTATTTCTCATTCACACTCTAACCCCATCCACCATCTTTTACTTCAGTCTGAAGAAAAGCTTTTGTTGATCCATCTCTGTTTTCTATTATGTTGTCATGAAGTCTTTTTGGTCTGTACTTACGGTCTTGTTTTCTCTGTTCATGAGTAATGAGTACCATGTCAAAGTATGGTTTTCTGTATGCGTGACTTACTGAAGGCTATGTGGAAGATGCATATGGAAGAGACAGATCTTACTTGCAACTGTTTCTTCTGAAGAAAAAACAATTATGGAAGAAACAAGTGGAGGAAATAGCCTGGAAGGGAACTCCCATGAGACACGTTAATGATCACAGAATGACACTCTGACTTTTCCATGTTAGAATTATCCAGTTCCCGTATGGTGATGCTAAACTGCAGCAAAGTAATGTCTTACCAAAAAGACCTTACTGTGCTGTTGTCAGGGCACATTTTGATAATGACATGACTCATCAGTTCTTCAAGGCATTAGTGCCCTAAATCAGCTCCATCTCAGTAAAACTAAGAATGCTTATTGCTTCCCAGAAAGAGAAGCTGAAAATATTCCAGAAGCCTAAGAAGTGTCTGTTCTCTAACCCAGAATGAGCTCTGTGTCCATCCTTTTGTACCAAAATTTCTCTGCTGCTTTCAGCCCCTCCTTTCCCTTCCAGGTTTCATGCTCTTCAGAGGCCGGATGGATCTGGGTTCTGCAGGCTGTGTTTGAGCACTTGCCATACAGAAAGGGGACAAAATAATCACACATGAAAATGTAGTACTGTCAGGGTATCTCTCAATATTAACTTAGAGGAACCCAGAGCAAACTGTATAAATTGCCTGAGGAAAGATACCAGCTGCTGTAGTGCCTGATATGGTTCCTTTGAACTTCTGTAGCTTTACTGAGGAGGTGTTGGTTCACTTTTAACCCTTTCTTTTGCTCTCAACCTGGCTGATATATCTATTTTTTTCTCATTTTACTTTTATTTATCAACCAAATGGTGGATTTTATTTTAGAACCCTAAAAAGCAGAAAAACTAACTGGATTTAATTTTGTGTTGTTTAGGCTTGTGTTGTAATTGATGTTGTGATGTTACCTCCTGCACGTATTGTTTCCAGTAGAGTATACGCCATGTACTGGCATGAGCTAAACTTTATAGGGAGACCTGAGTTATAAACTAAAATTCAACTGTTGAACATTTTTTTTTTCCAAACATAATTTGCCCATATAAACTCCAGTTTTTGTTACCCCTTTCTCACTCTGTTTTGCTTCAAAATGAATCCCTTATTAATCATGTTGTAGTGGCGGTAACGATGACCATCTTGAGTAAATTTGGGGGAATTGTATTTCCATTTTAAATCACAATCCTACTAATTCATTAGTCCCAGTATTTCAAACAGATATGACAGGAGTTCAAGTAACTTCTGACATAGTGATCGCTGTTATCTGAATCTGGTAAATACATGGAATAAGGCATTGCATCAGATACGTCAGGAAATACTGGGTCAGCCCAGAAAATGCTTTGATCGAAATCTCACATCCCGAGTGATGTAACTGCAGCAGAAAGCATATAGAGAGGTTGACTTGCTCTCATTCCTCCCAGGTAGATCAGCTTACTAGAGAGGCAGCAGGAACTGGTTTGAATAGTGTGGAGTCTGTCCCCCAGCTGGGAACGTGCCAGGCCCAGGCTTGGGAAGAAACAGACAAATTCCCCTCTCCAAGAGTGGTCACCACTTTTGGAGAAGGCTCGATTGTTCCTATACTTTTATTTAGAGAGCATTTTCCAGTCAAGCCATGTGAACTAGCTCTTTCACCTAAATGTAAGTAATTTACTAATTATGATTTTCTTTGGTTTACTTCATACAGTGGTTTTTCTTGGCCCTTGATGGTCATAACTTCTTGCAGAAGCCAGCAGGGAGTGCGGGTGAGAACTTCCTATCGCAGCTCAGCTACCGGCTCCACGAGAATTTTCTCACTGGCAGCAAACCCTTGTTGGAGCAGAGTTATAATCACTGAACAGGGAGGGGGCAGATGATTGTCTGATTTTTGACCTTTTTCAGTCGTTTCAAAATGATTGCTAGCTGTGTTTACAAGAAAAAGGGTAGCAACACTCTTCAGCAGGAAGAATGTTAATATGAAAGAAAAAAAGAAAGATAAAGACTAATATAAAAAGAAACCACTCTTAGGCAGAAATTGCATAGGCATTTCACCTTGAAGAGCATATTTAACACAGTTTTTCCATATGCTAAGATGTTTAAAGGCAGAAGTCCATATGCTAAAATATTGTTATACCCCGGTTTCTAGATAAAAATTATGTCAATCGTATTACTGATATTTTTGAAGAATTATAGACTAGTCTGTTTAATTTTATGTATTTCATTATTGACTTTGTATAGTAAATCTCTCTGTTCGCTATAGGCTGGGACAAATGGTTATATGGCTCCGGAAATCCTGAAGGAAGAAAATTACAGCTATCCTGTGGACTGGTTTGCTATGGGATGTAGTATTTATGAGATGATTGCTGGGCGAACACCATTCAAGGATTTCAAAGAAAAGGTCGGTAAGGATGAGGTTAAAAGAAGAACTCTGGAAGATGAGGTGAAATTTGAACATGCCAGCTTTACAGAGGAAGCAAAAGATATTTGCCGACTGTTTTTGGCTAAGAAAACAGAGGATCGTTTAGGAAGCAGGTATGCCTTACTTCTCAGACTTGAAAAGAGCCAGATGAATGCTGCAAATAATAACAATGCTGTTTTACACAAAATGAGATTAGCTCTTCACTTTCTACGGAGTATTGAATTTTCTCTTTCACTTCTAGGAAGAGAGGTGGAAGTTGTTGAAGAGAATATGGAAATAAGGAGTGTTGCAATACTGCAGTAACCATCCCCACCCCAGACTACTCACAGGAGTTCTTTTCTTGGTGTTTTGTGGGGTTAGGTTCTATGCAGATCTGGGAGATGGGAGGAGCCCCATTTCTCATCCAGTTTCTTTCCTAAAGCTAAAGGATGTTCAAGTAGATTCCCACATCTATGCTAATGCAGACTGAATGCGGAGTCTCAGCCTGTATCACTTACTGGAATGATGTGGGCAAAAATCCAGATCTGCAATATGGATTTTCTGCCCTGCAGATACCTAACTTGCAAGGCTGTGTCATTAGCTTCCTGATTAAGAGACCATCTTCTTTACTCAATTGCTTTTAAAAAGTCTTGTAGAGGATACTGGTCTTCCTGACTCATCCCAGGAAGAAAAGAGTATTGGGCACACGTTGGTATAAAACAAAATGGTTTTTGGGATTTCGGTGGTGGCTTTGGGTTGATGAAGACTGATGGATGTGTCCCTGACTTAGCAATTTCAAGTAACCATTCAATAATAACATAATTGGAAAGCTAAGTATTTTAATATTTAACTTGTAATATCTCTGATCCCTGTGATCGTGTGTGTGTATATGTATGAATCATTTAGTGCATTTCTAGTGAGACAGATTGGGGATCTACATTTGCAGTAGAGACAAAATAAAAGATATGTAACCAAAATGTAATAAAAGAATAGGAAAATGGTAGTAACTGTCTTTAGAATACACCAAGATTTTAATCATCTATGCATGTAAGCATATGATCAGATTCTTTTCCAACCTAGAGATGGTATAGACACAGGGACTTAATAAAAATACATAGATAATCTATTGAATTTATATTTCATTACAACATGGAACAGTTTTGCAAAATTTTAGTCACACGTTTGTCTGAAAGAATTAACTTTAATGAAATGTAATGATATATCATTAATATACGTATTCTCATTATCCTAGGGCTAAATGAAGAACACTACTGTTTGTGCCTGAGTTTTCCCAACAACTCTGCAAAGCTGCAGGAAATACTATGCAGAGGATTTTTGATAGAAAATTTGTGTTATTTTAATATGTTCTAAAAGCTCATTTAAAATAAATTTTATACAAGAACAGAGCATTCTATTTGACAACTCAGCATGCTTTGCAGATGTTTAGTCTTAAAGTGTTTGGTGAAGTAAAAAAAATCAGAATAGGGGAAAATGAAATTTAGATATTCTGAGAAGTTGGGCCAAGTTAATTCAACAACTCTGAAGCAAAACCAGCAACTAATTAATCACTTAAAATAACCACATTCCCTTTGCTGAACTACAATTATTCAGCCTCCTTACTGTTGCATTATTTCTCAGCAATGGGAGAAACGTATACAGAGAAGTCATTGCACAGGTTAATTTTTGATTTTCTGCCTTTTAAAAATATTCTTACTGTTATGTGTTGTACTTAGAGAAGGAAAACGATGGGATGTATAGCAGGCCTGAGCATGACAGAGGAAAAGCCTTTATGTACCTCTTAAACAGGGAGAGATACTATTCAGGACAGCTCATCCTTATGTAAAGATTAGCACTGTAATTCTACTAAGGACAACAAGACCTTGGGTTATCTACATAAGTGCCTGTTGCATAAGTTAAAGCTGCTCAAGGACAGCTTTAATTTGTACACCCGACCTTTTAAAATACTCTACTTTTTTTACTGAAGACTTAATGTCATTGGTTAACTCGGGAAATAATGTAACCATTTTTCTCCACTCCAGCTTTTTTGGGATTGGCATCTTTGAAGCCCACATCTTCCTCTGTGTACAGTGATTTTCTGTTTTTGTGGGGGATACAAAATCGGCAGAGTTGAGATGAGCTCACTTGCTTTTTCTATATAAGTCATGTAAACACGCAATTCACACAGTAAGGGCTCAAGTTCAACTCGAGCTAGTTGGAAGATGCCTCCGTTGGTTCCAGTAGATGGCGTTCCTGTAGCTTTATGTTTTCAAACTTTTTATGTTTCTGGTGGTGTCAGAAAATACATCAGGAGGAAAAACACCACAGCAGTCCATTCTGGAGCACTCCCCAGCTTGTAGTGCTTTTTGGTTTGTGATACAGAAAGGAAAAGCAAAATAAAGTGAATTTTTTGCAAGTGTATCTCCCCATCGAATTGTCAGCACTACTAGCTCACTGGTGTCACAGGGCACTAATTAATTTGAGCAGCAACTCAAATGCACCTCAAGCTAACAGCAAATGTAAATAAATCTCAACAGGCTGGAGGGCTGCACAAGTACTTGGTATTATCACTGGCTAGTTAAGCCAAAAGATGATTTTGCAAGGCTATTTGTATTTGATCTATATATACAGGTCACAATCTCTTTTGGCTTAACCTACAGTTGAATAATTATGTTCATATAGCTCTTTTGGGTTGAAAATGTCATTTCTTCCTTGTGCAGGGTGCCTTGATGGCAGTATCTGTCATTCTTCATGCTATGATTTTAGCATCTCAGTCATGGTGGCATGCAGTTGTTAGTGGCTGCTGGTGACTTGCTCAGAGGAAGCGGGCAGCAGAAGGGCAAAATGATGATTTTCTAACAAGGGAGCTGAAAAAGGCAGCTGGTAGTTCCATCTCAGCTGTGCCTGGTTATAAGCAGGGCATGTCAGGACAGCTTGTGAGGAACTGGCAGTAGTGGCAAGCTGTTCTGTTTACCTGGTCGTAAAGATTCTCTGTAGACGTGCAGATGTACTACTTCTACATGGTGCTGCTATACATTTGTAAAGATAAAAAAACAAAGGCCTGTATTACATTTTGTTCATAGAACATTGTCTAGAAAGGTATCAGTGCTTACACTTCACCAAGTATATGATTTTATAAGAAAATGGAGAAAGAAAATGGCAACATGTTAGCAACTATAGATTGCTGAGGTAGAAAAAAAATACAAATGAGTTTACATTACCATTTTCAAGACCAGTGCACTCATAAGTATGGAAAAAAAAAAAGAAATCATAGATGTAAAAAAAAAAAAATGCAGTGGTCCTCCATTTTCTTCTGTTAAGTAGCATTCAAAATGCAAACTTTGTATGCCTTGATGCTAGAGTTGCATTACAGGCAGGACGTAGTTCTAAAGCTGCAGTCCTTTGTCATGCTTTAATGAGCATACGTTTGGGGTTCAGATTATCCTTAAAATATCCTACAAGCCTTTCTATACAATGAAAGCCTTTCTATACAATGAAAGAATTCACTGTTTCTGTTAAAGCAGAAGTCCTGCTTGAGGCCTGTAGTTGTTCTTCTTAAAGTGCACTTAAAGTACATATGTACAATGTTTTTAGTCTTTTCTGGATTTTATTCTTGAGTTTTAAACCTATTGAGAAAGGACCATGTTTGTGACAGAGGTGCACGTAGTTTTTTTAATGCCATAATTTATGAACACCTTTGCTCATGTATAAGAAGTAGTTCACTTGAATGAACAGACTCACTAAAGCTGTGACTGTTTATTAGAGCTACATAACCGGGTTTTGCAGAATAGTTACATGATGTAAATGCGTAGCTGCTCTGAATTAAGCTAAAACCACAAATATCATTTGTCAACAGTTTCCTATTCAGACCATTGTTCCTCAGAGTCAATCCCTAGATGTATTAACCCAGTGTACGCCAGTCTAGCATTTACTAGATATTCTTACCTCATTAATATAGAGCCAACCACTGGACTTTATTGTTGAACAGTAAATCCAACACTTCCCTTCCCCATCCTTCTATCTCTTTAGTTCTGGTTAAAGTGTATCTTTGGATGTGGGTATTTTGGTGCACTTCCAGAAGCAGCACTGTGACTCCTGCACGGCACCTTGCCCAGACTAATTTACCCTGAGATGCAGAGTAATGAATAATGGGATCAGGATGTTTTTTGCTTCTCAGATGTGCTTATATTGTGCAATGCAACATTCTCTGAATACGCCTGAGCTATCTGAATGGGATTGCGTGGCACTATATATATACTTATATATATAAATATATATCCTTAATTTAAAATATTCTCGTATATACAACACAGAGACACCTGTATCTGCCTGAGAGCAAAACATTGCAGTGATTAACAATCTTTTGCTTTATTGCAGAAATGAAGATGATGACCCAAGAAAACATAGCTTCTTCAAAACAATAAATTTCCACAGGCTAGAGGCAAATCTTATTGACCCTCCATTTGTGCCAGATCCATCTGTTGTCTATGCCAAAGATGTTGCAGACATTGCTGACTTCTCTGAAGTACGAGGAATTGAGTTTGATGACAAAGATAAGAAGTTCTTCAAAAAGTTTGCGACAGGTGCTGTCCCTATACCCTGGCAGGAAGAAATTATTGAAACTGGACTGTTTGAAGAACTGAACGATCCCAACAGAGTAGATTCTGGGGGTTATGCAAATGGCGGTGAAGCTAAGTCAGGAGTTTGTTTGTTGTTATAAATTAACACTAACAAATTAACAAAAAGAGTAGAAACCACGTCAGAACTTTCCATATTCTGACACAGTTTCAGAAACTCAGTGCATCTGTTTAAGAAGAACCAATCAGTGTAATATGACATTGACAGGCTATGTAGACCACCAGCTTTATAGACTATATTATTTTCCTTTGCTTTAGCAAAGGGGATATTTTTGTTTTATTGGAAACTTACCAAAATGAAGAACCATATTTCTCTAAAAACACTTAAAATGATAGAAATTCTGACATACCAAAAGCAATAACAGAGTGAAGAGGCAACCCCTTTTGAAAATGACTGACTGTTCCATTTTGGATACAATCATTTATTGGTTTTCTTTCTATTTTCTTGTTATTTGTACTAATGTTTTCTCTTTGTTGTAAAGTTTTCAGGACAGATTTTTTAATTTTCAAGGAATATTCTCAGTTAGACAATGGAGCTCATATACCATGTCAAACTTGGAATCTTACTGCCTAGCCAGTCTGTCTGTTGTTTTTTTTAATTTCTGGTAGTTTTTGAATGGTTTGGTTGTCATAAAATGTAAAAGAAGGCTCTACAGATCACTAGGAAATGAGACTGCCAGGATCAAACTCTTCTTAAAGCTGATTTTAACAAAGTGAAGATAAGATTGCACCAATTTAATTGAATAAAGCATCTATTTATTATTATTATTGTTTTAAGTTGTAATACCATATACAAAGAAAATGTATTTATAAGTGAATACACATTCTTTTTGACAATCAATTTCAACCTTTTTCAGGTTTCCTGATAGTATTTCTGTATTTTGGTGATAAATTAAACTGTAAATAGACTAAAGCAATTTGTAACTGGCTTTTTACAATAAATATATTTTAGTATAATATTCATTCAGTCACAAATACAAAATATATTCACCAAGTTGACACCTACAACGGTTCATTGTTTCTCGTGCAGATTTTGATGCATCTGTTTGATTTTTCAATTTTATGACAACCTAAATTGAATTAATTAGAAGCATTTTTGCAAATACTTGCTACTGTTGAATTGTATTACTTGTGAGGTGCATCCTACTGATTATCTCTGGTAAGAAGAAAATAGGTGGTAGTTTTTTGTAGCAACTTCTAAAAGTGATTCTGTATGTTGTTTACTGTCATCAGTCTAGCCATAGTTTCTGCTGACTAAAGTAGAAGTTGAAACTGCTCTGGTCATTGGAGTCCTGGAGGCTGCTTATACCATTTCCTATTTTTCATATAGCAAACCTTCTCCTGAGCTCAAAGATTTATTTTATATAGACACTGGAATTGAACTCCCACATCTGTTTTAAAATGGGAGTAACAATAGATATGCTGGCTTCTATAATCATCATATCTATAATGCAACACATAGCTTTAGAGATTATTTATAATCTAATAGCTCATCCCAAATGGTGCAATAATCAAAAACTCTTTAGTTTTAAATATTTTAAGTGCTTTAGTCACAGCTAAGTAATATGTTGGTAATGCATTATGTTGTTCTTCATTTTCTGTAGAAAGAACTAAGTATGAAAAGAATTGTTCTTTTTTTTTCTTTTTCTTTTAAATTTGCTTTTTCAGTGTCTTATATACTTAATTTTCAAGTGAAAAATCATGAAAAAGGGTGTTACTTAGGATTAGTGGATAGTTCTGTTCATGAATTGTTATGAGGATATAATTGTCTGCATTTTGAGGAGACTTTCTGACAAATAGTTTAAATCAGCATAAGCTGAATTCTGACTTGGGCTTTTAATTGAGAAGGATGATCGTGGAAAAATGTGAAAAGCAGAGGAGGTTGAGAGGAAGGATAGGATAGCCTTGTGGTTCTATCAGGGATTTAGGAGAGTGCTTCCACTGCTGGCATCCAGTGATTTTCTCCTTGCTTCTGTCTGTAAAAAGCTCTTACAGAGTGGTATTAGGCTAATATATTTATTCGTATAAGAATCAGACAGAAAACTTGATCATTTATGTATTTCAACATCAAAAACAAAAACTTACTACTGATAGGAAAGGCCTAATAGTGCTAGTAACATCAAGCAGCAAGCTTTTGACCTGAATTGGTGCACCTCTCAAATCTGTACAGATGCCACTTCACAAATCCTCTAAGGCCATAAACCAGTAGTGCGAATCTGCTGTAGTTTTTCTAGTGCATAACTGTTTTGTTTTTTTCCATAGATGCATGTTTCCATATGGAAAGAGGTATGTATGGACAGAACCAGAATGTAATGTGATGTTTAAGTCATATATCCTCTATGATACCAGCTGTTGTAAGTCTGGGATTTTCAAAATGTATTACAACACTGAGGTTTGTGAATTCAGGATATCATGTGTGCATAACGTTGTTATTTAGTTTTAGAAATGTTATAGTGTCAATAAATCCCAGCAGCATGTGTATCAGTGAGATATTGTAATGTTAAGCGTTCTGTAAATCATTCGAAGAAGCACATCAGTAGTCTGATAATGCACAGTTTGGCACAGTGTATTACAGAAAAAATGTGTCATATTGACATTATTGGTTTTAATTTTCTAAAATTCTCTATTTCAGAACACAAACAATTAGTATTTGCACCGTGAAGAGGTAGAACAGAGCAAAGGTTATAAATGTATTTCTGTTAGCATTTTCAATGCATCTTTTAAAATTTAATTTCAGCTTTTTTTTTTAAAAGACTCTTTGAAATGCATAGTTCTTTTCTTCTTCCTGCCACTGTAAAATTCCTTGTTATGCTTTCAGGAGCAAAGTTACTTTTAACATCCTGCTTCACCTTAACAAACCAAAGCCAGCAATCCTAAAAGATTTACGCCTATGATGAATTATGTTATCGAAGCCTATTATTCTACTTACATGAGTAAACTAAAAATGTATGTACAATTGTGCAGGATCAGGGCCTAAGTCTAAAGTATTTATCAAGTAAGTTTATGATAGAAATGTAGATAGGTGTTTATGATAGAAAATGGGGGATGAAGTTGTGGGAGGAGAATAATTTTGTGCTTGTGAGATACTTAAGTTCTTGTGGCAAAAGAAAATTATGTGCTCTGAAACCACTTTTTTTCTTTTCTTCTGCCTGTCTCCCTTTTTTGTCCTCTGCCAGTTTTGTGGCGCCACACTTGCCTGCCTCTTTTTCAGGCAGATAAAATGCATTCAAGTGTTAATACAATCTAAAAACCTAAATTGTGAAGTCTATTGGATTAAATGCCATCCATGAAAGGCTACTGAGTACCCTGGCCACTCTGTAGTGATTGTCTTTACAGAGCTTTACAGGAGAAATGATGCTGTCTTTCCTGCCTTGTTTTACTTAATACTACTATTAGAACTACTTGATAAATTTAGCAGAAGTAGGCTGAAATATGAGGTTCTTAACAGCTTGAAATCTGTTTGTCTAAGAATATCTTTTAAAGTACCCTAGCCAACACTGAAGAAAGGCTGCTGGCACAGAGAGGATATAAAAGGAAAAGCTTTCCATTGTATCCCAAGTCCAAACTTCCTTTGATACCATTCCTGTTACCCTTACCATTACTCCACTGATCTTACTGAGCACAAAGAGGCAAAACGAGTTTTAGTATTAACCTAATGAAATCATTGTTTGTAGAGATTATTTATCAGTGTCAATAAAGCTCTAGCTGTATACCTTAGGTTGTAAAGGCATGGGCTCAACTAGTCAATAAGCACCTTGTGTTGCAGCAAGTAGTTTGCTTTTCTGTGCCAGTATGAAATGGATTTAATAACTGGAACCTGCATGCAATTTCCAGGCCCTCTAGTAGCCCTCAGTATCAGGTAAGGCATCTTAACATAAAGTTAAGAGCCTGTTACCAAACCCAATATTTGAGATAGTGACATTTGAAGAAATAACTACTGAAAGAAAAATGGAGCTGAGATGAGATTTCTAGTTAGAGCAGACACATGCATCTACGCAATATAGCCATAAAATGATGAGTGATTTTATATGCCTTTAATATCAGCATTCATTTTTAAGAAATAAAATGCTTGTAATACTGTATTGAGAATATTGTTGCTTTCACAGCTTTTAATGATATATATAACATTTTTCTGGTCTGGATATCCAGATCTACGATTAAGAGAAGAATGCTCATCTCATTTACATTAAAAAATATAAATTGCTTCTTTTATGCTATGATAATCACTTGTATCTTTTTGTCATTAGATTTTTAATATCAAAATATTTAAATTCCTTTATACAATAACCAGTCGTTAAGAATATTTTAATTATATGTAGTTTTTTTCCTCTATAATAGGCTTTAAATTAAGAATTGAGATCTTAGCAACTGTGGCTCATAGCACCACAGGATGATGAAGGTTCTACCATTTCTGATGGTATATTTTGTTGTTGCTGTTGTTGTTTTTGGTTTTGTTTTAACTATAAGAAAAGCATACTTTTTCCAGTGACAAACCCATCAATTTTGATATCTATGGATAGAAGAAATTACTGGCGTTTTATATGAGGAGACACATAACTTGTTATGGGTAAAGGTCATCTATGATCATTTCTTCTTAGAGAGTACATTTGAAACATTGCATTATGATAGCCTTAGGGAGCTTCATAGACACATTAAAGAATGCATGGACAGAAATTGAAAGCAAATTCAATTAAACATCTGATTTTTTTCTTTAAATTAGCCACTGCATTATTACAGTGAATAATTCCAAACCTAGTATCTCATTTAAAAAATAGACAGGCTCGGTGTTTGGGGAAATCATTGTTTGGTGTTTCTCTGACTTTTGTTTACTTAACTGTCTGAACCTGAGCAAAACTAGTATAAAATTCTTACCAGTTAGCCCTTTTCAGTTGCAAAATGTGACTAAATACTCGGTGTTCACAAGAGAAGAGAAGTCTCTTAGGCATCTCTTGTCTTTGAAAGAGGAAGGGCAAGACCACGGGGGGTGTCACTGTGTCTCTTACAGTGCAAGTACCCGCTTCCATGGCAAGAGTGCAGATAGCTGGTGACATCTTGGTGAAGTACCATTCCCACCATTCTTGAGTTCATTTCCTTTATATGGCATGGTATATTGTTCTTACATGCATCGCTTCATCTGTATCCTCTTCTCTTGCCTACACAAAGCAAGCGCAGTTCTGAGTGAAGCCACCAACTTTCAGGGAAGCTTCATGTTAATTCTCTAGGTTGAACAGACAAAAAGTGCCATAAAGAATAGCTGTCAACAGCAGTTCAGCCAGTCTACTTCAACTGGTGAAAGGCTTTGGGGGGAAAAAAAAGCACGGGAAATAAAATGAGTCTCTTTGAAAGGGCTTCTATATATTTTATGTCATTGGAAAAGCAATAGAACTCTTTGGGGCAGCTGCGGTGGTTAATTTCTCCCTTTCCTGTTGACTGAGTGCAAGCACAATCAGTTCTAGTAGTTATTTTGTCCTGTTTGTGGTCTTTATGCATGCTTTTCAGTGCCTGAATGTTGTTAGTAGGCCAGTTTCTTTTAAGTGTTTTGCATTTTGATTAATGTACACCAACGGTGTGCTATTAGTGTTTGGTTTAAGGGGACTGAAAAGTTTCCTTCTTATTCAGTACACAAACATTACTTGAAGCTAAACATAACTAATTAATTTTGATGTGTTTTATCAGAGATGATCTTTACCAAAGCTACATGTTGGCCTGTATGATTCATTCAGGTTGTTCTGACAGCTGTATTTAACAGGGTGGAAAGATACAGCAAGACTGAATCACACGCTGTATGCGTATCCTTATGATGGGAGTTCCTCATGATGAATGTTTCTGTGATTCATGTTTTTATAAAGAATGCCAAAGGGATGACTGTGGATGTATCAGTTGTCATAACTTGTAGTTCAGTTAACAATAGTGGAGTAACTGTTTAAAAAAAACAGCTATTGTACAGGAATGTTCAGTTAGGTTTGCTTTGCAAGACTTCATGGAAACATGACACAGGACGTGCTAGACGTGTCTCGTGATTTTTGAATTGCTGGGGTGAAAGGTCCACTGCAAGTACGAGCAGGTTTGTTGTTGAACAATCCTGTCAGCAAACATTCACACAGAAATACTGGCTATTCTGAATACCTCTGGAACGATGAAAGCTTTCTTTTAACTACATTGCTAGCCTGCAGTGCTTAGCTACATGTCCCTCTATGGAAATATATTGATGCAACTACTAGATAAATCGTTCCAATATCCTGGACTTCTTAGGAAGACACAGAGCAGAGTCTGATCACCATGGTGGTTGTTTCTGAGGGCTTGAGCCTGCTTCTGGTGTCATCAGTGTGCAGTTTGTAAGTGGTTTCAGGAATATGAAAGTGCAGAGAAATAAGATGGGAAAAAAGTCATGTTGCATGATGCACTGGGTCAGCTCAGGCAGACTGTTAGGAAATACTTGTCCAGATAAAATGACTGTGGAGCTATACCTTGATATTTCTATGATCAGTGTGGAACTGGTGGGATAATGTCTGCAACAGTACCAAATGGGGAGACCCGTAGAGCATTCCTGTTTGTGTATACTTCTTGTGTGAAGGAATTAAGTTCGTAGTAAGAAGTATGGGTAATTTTTATAATTAACAGTAATAGTTACATCATGTTCATCAAGAACAACCAGCACTAATTATCAGTCCAGCCTGTTCCTCTGTAGTAAGCTGGAGACATATGCCTAATTTGTAAACAAGCCCAAAAGAATTTTGTTTCTATTCTCAAAACATAATACTGACAGGATACTGTGAACAACAGCAGGAAACTCGCCATTGAGCTTATGCAGAAAGACATTGGATAGAATAGAAATGTCAAATATGGTGTCTGTTTTGTAAGTTTGTTTTATTCTTTCCTAATTATGCAAGAACTATGAAGCTGGTTTGACAGCAGTCATTAGGCAAAGAAGTTTATTCTGACGAATACAGGGAATCTTCCTTTTTGTTGTTTTGAAGGTAACTATTTCCTCCCTTCCTCCAGACTGACTTCTGTTCTATCACCCATTAACATTTCTTTGTTAATGCATTTCTGGAGACAGATATGAGACTATTTTTCACCACAAAACCATGGTGAAGTTGGTTTAAAAAAACAAACACAGAGACACCTTGAAAATGTAATGAGAGATCAACAATTAACTGTTTGGACTGATGTCCAAAAAGATGTAAAATATGACATCAACATACATTGAGGCTATATATATACATATATAGGCTATAGTTTACGGAGTATTGTCCTAAGCAGAAAAATAATAAGGGGCTAGTTTTACCTCCCATCAGTTCCTTAGGACAATTACTTGCCTGCAAATAAACTGTAGCAGTGGTACGAGCTATTTAAATGAGCATCCACATAGAAATAAATATTCATCCTAATTTTAAGTAAGGTTTGAGGAGACCGATTTAATTATCCTTCTGCCTAGAGTAAAGGCAAAGATTTAAGTCTGGGTGTTTGATTAAGACAGGCTAGCTGTGTTTCCAAGACCACATATAAGTATGTAAACTTTTGATTGCCCTTGCTAACATACTGAAAGTGAAAAATGATGGTGCTGAAATCTGGAACCCAGCATCAAACTAACGAGCTGTCAGAGCACACTTGCACAAAAGTATTAAAGTTTAAGGTAAAGCATTAAAAAGTACGAACTCTGAGGGGTTGTGAAAAGGTTGTGTAATTATTAGATATTTATAGATCTATTGATACTCAGATCTGGTTTTATTTAATAAATAGTGCAAGCAGCAATATTCTCATCACTTTTAAAAAAAATAAATTTGTGTTTTAAAGTCCTGATATTTAGAAAAATAATGCAACTTAAATGTGGGCAGCTATTTTCTATAGCTGTATTGAACAACAGCATCTTTTCATGCTATGTAGAAGAAGAAATTCCAAAGTGTGTTCTGTATTAAATGGTAAAGACAATTCATATGCTGCTCAAATAATCTGTTAATGATATGTTGTCTGTCATTCTAAGAATCAGTAGTTCATCATGCTTTCCTCTCAGTGTACGAGATCCCATAATGAGAATTTGCTGTTAAATCAAGCAGTAGATAAGTATTCAAATACCAGCTTTTCTGAATTTCCCGCAGGTCATTTTGCTCATTTTTACAGCTCTGTGGTGAACACGTTTTTGTTTCCCTCCCCATCTCTCTCTGTCAATACTGAATCAAACCATTTTCTTTTTGATGTCACTGAAAATGTGGTGACAGATGCTGGATGAAAAGGCCTCTTAATTCATGAATTCAGGCTGATCTGCTGCCCATGAGAACTAAAACCAAACATGTACTCTTATATTCAGTCTTACTTCGGACTCTTATGTTACCCAAGTTCTAAGCAGGGAAAGGAATAAAGAAATGGATAATGTCTTTATAATTTTCCATATGCCTTGTACAGAGAATAGTGGATCAAGTGTTTTAAACAAAGGAAGGAAGGAAACTTTGATTTCCTGCCAAGAGATTGAAACCTCCTGATCTCTTACCGAGCTAGCTTATTTGGCTGCCAACAAGCAGTTTCCTCGTCTTAAGCAGCTCCTTTTCATCTGGGAACCTAACAGCAGTGAGGGAAGCAGACTGCAGAATGGCACCACTGTAAGAATTTGATCAACGTATGGATTGATTCACTTCCAAATTTAAATACGGACCAGCAAACACACAGCATTGTAGGTTTGGGGTATTCTCAGCTGGTTCATTACCAACTTTTACTTTTTTTTTTCTCTTAAGTAGATAAAAGTTGCTGATTTTGTGAATGTTGATCTCGTACCACACAGTAACTATTTAACCACTTTTACTGTTGAATTAAATGACTCTGATTTTCAGAAGTCCATATATTGCGTTCTTTTAAAAATATTGAGATTTACTGAATCTAAGCAACTGAACTCCTCCAAAGTGTTTTCTTGAAGAAGAAAAGCCAGATTAATTGAATGCATTAGTTCTCGGCCTTCCCCCAAAGCAGTGAATTAGTTATGATGCAGTTTACGCTGTATCTTCAGGGTTCATGCTAGTGACTTCAGAGCAATCTCTAAGCAGAAGTGGACTATAAATCAAAGATACTTTAAGTTCTTAGATATTTTGCATGTGTTTGTTTCAGTGAGGAGGCAAAGATGTGTGGTAAAGTCTGAAGTCAAAGAAAGTCCATGTAGCTGTAATCCGTGACAGTATGACAAGGTTTTTATGCTAATAAAGCCAAGAGCAGATGTGTGATTATCTTTTTACCCCTTGCACATAAATTCTGTGCATCCCTTGAGCCTTTCGTCCCAATCACATTTATGCAAGACTAATTGAGAGATCAATCAGGTAAATGTACCTGTTTAGTCCCTAGCATAGAGCTGAAATAGAGGGAAAGTTTTTATTTTGAGAATTATAAATTAAAATAATAATGGAAATCATTATTTTTGAGGAGAGGAAGTTGTAATTAGTGAGCTTTATGAACAACCATCTTCAGTTTTTGTCTACTCTCCCTGAATCTCAGGTAGCTCCTCTGAGACCCTTGTTTTTTCTGGATAGACACAAGGATAATTTGTTATTCAGGGCCCCATGGAATAGCTGTTGCTCCAGACTATAAACTGTTATTCCAAAATGACCATAATCTTGACATTATCTGGAAAATAAACATTTTAATATCAATTTAAGACAGGATATACAGGGCTTTAAATCTTCATTTTAATCAGGAATGGCAGTAAATGCATTAATTGTGTTTTGTTCCTGCAATCTTCCGGTAAGGAAAAAAATAGAGTCATTCTGTAAAAGCTATTATTTTAAATGAACAATGAATATATATATTTTTTTTACAATAGCAAGAGAGGAAATGCTGTTTGAATCTTTTTAACAAGCTTGCAAATAGATTCTAATTTATAGTAAACCAGGTGAACAATCCTTTTTTATTTTTATTTTTTCCTTTATGTAGCTAGCAGACTGCATTTAAGGCTTGTACCAGCAGAACTGATAGAGAATGAAGAAACAATATTTCAGACTTTAACATATATCTTTGGGTCACCCAGATGACATGAAAATAGATAGACCATTCAGAAGAAAATAATGTATTTTCCAACAATAATTGAAAAACATTTTTTAGCCTACAACCATAAGGCTAAAACCAGACCATCTAACTGTACACTAAGTTAACTGCAATGAACTTTGTGTATTCATCTCTAGAAGGATGATTTACCTACCAATTTCTTAGTTGCTTAATGTATGATTTAAAGATTATTGCATAGTCCTTTGTACAGTTTTTTTTTCTAGTGAAAACATTATTGTCATCTTAAATGGCTTTTATTTCATATAAACAAGGAAAGCAATAGGGAGGGTGACAGAGGGAGAAAAAAAGACACTTGAACAGCTTGAGAGCACAATATTCGTGCTCAGTAGAACTCAATTAAAAAATCTTTTTATTACAAGAGTCTTTGTGGGCACAGATGCTTATCTGTATAATTCTAAGTGATACCCTAAGGATTTCTTGAAGGCTATTCTGCTGCTTCAAGTTCAGACAGCAGCATTTTTGTTTACTTTGTGCTTAATGTCAACCCTTTTTGGAGCAGGGGAAAGTTTTATGAAAGAGAAAGTTAGAAAAAACATTTGTAACTGTGCAGTAGGAATTGTGTTTAGGATTGCACGTACCCTTAAGAAAAAAATAGTCCCTCTTCTTATTTGAGCAACAGCTATGAGCTCTAGTAAAGGAATACTTCATGTTTCCAGGTGCCAAAAGGATTTATTCTGAAAAAAAATGTTTAAAAACAAGACGAGATGTATACTGAACCCAGCACTACTGGACTGGAGAAAAAAAAAAAAAGAGTAATATGAAAGGAGGATTATTTTTAATTAATTGGAATCTTAATCAGCTAATTATCTGTAGAAACTGATTTATTATGTACGATTTGACCTAAAAGAAGTGGAAATCATATGTCTAGGAAACAGCAGAGCATGCATGTCAGGATTTTATCTTTATTGGTATTACAAAAGCAAAGTTAGAATACAAGAGATTCTTTTTTTTTTTTTTGTCTCCAGAGTTGATAATCATATCATAAATAACAGGGAAAGTTTCTGTATGACTGAAAAACAATGGAGATCATATTTGACTATTTAGAAGCTATCTGTTGTCAGGAATTTATCTTCTGGGTTTAGATTTTAGGTGACCCTTACTGATCTTTTTCTGCTATTAAACTGTGTTGTTGAAGAACTCAAATAATAGAGGACGTACTAAAACAGAATAGAGAAAACTATCTGAAGAATTATGGCTAAATTAATTTCAGGAATTAATCTTCTCTTGTCAGGAATATATATAATCATATATATCATGTTATACACATGAATACATATTATATGCATAATGTAATATACATATAATATATAATACATATAACATATAATATTATATGTATATATAATATAATAATTTGCAAAAAAACTCCTGCCTGCTGTGCCTTACTGGATAAATCCCTCTACTCAATTTTGCCTCCCGTTGGAGCAACTTTCAGCAGCCTCCTAATCTGTATGGAATTTACAGAGCTCCCTATTCAGTTCCTAGAGAAACATCCTAAGTCTGGGTCTGAGCCTTTTCCCTGCTGTAAGCAAACCATTTTATTCATTTTAGCTTTCCTGCCCATTGGTCCCTGCTTGCTGTGCCTCTGCCTGCCCTCCCCACCCTCTGCACCAGAGCTGCTTCTCCAGGCAGCTCTGTGTCCTCAGAAGGCTGCAATAAGAATAAGAGAAAAGGTAGTCAAAGGTGGTGGTCTGCCACTCTGCTCCCTTCAGATGCTCTGCTCCATTTAGATAAAATACACACTTAGAATCTATGCATAAGCCAGAAACAAATGAATAAATTAAATGCAATCTGTGCCCCATTTTAATTAACACTTTAGTATTATTGTTGCACCTGTATTTTAATCACAGGATAAGAAATCTGTATGAAATGTAATTAAAATGTAAAGATGATGATAAAAATAACAGAATACTCACAGTTTTGTAAATAAATACCATGCAGAAAATTAAAATTATATAATGATTTTTGCAGCAAGACAAAATTTGCAAAGGTCATGCCTGAGAATTGCAGTGAAGACACGAAATCAGCTTTTGTGTTTTAATTCTAAAAAATGGCAGTAATGGCAAAACCTGAATCTGACTGACTTCCCCCAAATCTAGAATTTTTTAAGTCTGTGTTCAAGAATACAATTTAAGAATAATTGACTGTTCTTTTGCAGCATAAACGATTCATCCACTGAGCTTCCAATTTGTGGCTTTATTTGTCTTCTGGTTTATTTAAGGCTATGTATATGTAGATCAGCATATGTAGCTAAGATGGACCGGCTTTCTTAATGATTAAATGAAGAGGCCTAATTTAATATAAAAATTTAAACTAAGCCTTTTTCTAAGAATGCTTTAAAATACAGAACATGTATATGCAAGACATTATAGCTGCCCTACCTAGACTTCACTGTGGGTATTGATGTAGTGACTTAAGTTACCAACAAAGATCTGGTCTCTCTGAGATCGTCTCAACCACTTGAAAATTACCGAAGGGGAGAGAACAGGTATAATTGTATTTCAAGGTCAAACTTAAGACAGATGTTGAGTAGTTCCTGTTGTAGTTGTATTTGAACACTGGGAAATATATAATGAATCCCAGAAATCTGCTGTGCAGCACACGTGACGTTAAGAACGTGAATTCATTGCCAGTTGTCCTCCAAAACACCCTATGCAAATACAATTTCCTCTTCTGTGACTACAGTGTTTAAAATGTGATTAACGCTGTATTTTTCTGCTATAGATACACAACAGGGCAACAACAGTCATTCCTCTCTACTGTTGGTGTTAATAACCTTATTCTATGTGCCAAATTTCAGTAGTCCAACTTGACATGAAGTGCTAGCATAGTGGCTTTACAGCAGCCTTGAAACTATAGTCATGTTCAATGCAGTAGCAACTATGTTCAGTGTAAGTTTAAATACTAAGAACCAGTCTTTATAGCACATGCAACCTGCAGTTCCTTCATCAGCTTCATAAATTGTCCTCCTCCACACAGAGAAAGACTGCACTGTGATTTGTACAAGAAATCAGAACCAGGATGACTGTAAGTACATTGCTTTATTTGGATTATGGCATTATTTAAAAAAAAAATAAAAATCCATTTCTATGCTCCCAAATTTGTTAACAAATAGATCTCACATATAATCAATATGTCTTGGACTGAATGTTATAATATGCAATTATGTTTGCACAAATCTATGCAGATGGGCTTCTATTATAAATTACCTTCTCTTCTGTTAGCAAACAGTTTAGCAAATAAATAAAAAATGAAGATTGATGGTATTATAAGAACAAAGTACCCATTACAATTACAGCAGGATAAAATTGCCAAAAAAAAAAAGTGTAGGATATTTCAGTTGTTTTTTTTTAATACTCATTTTTTTTGTAGTTAAAGATTTATTTTCTCATAGGCTCTGTGACTAAAACAGACTACATTTTGACAGTTTTTTTTTTACACTCTTCAGTGGGCTAAACTCCTGTTCCTCCTACTCAAAAACTATTCCTGTATGGGAAGTATCCCAGGAGGTGGCATGGGGGAACAGAATGGGGAGAAGACACAGCAGTTTTACTTACATGAGCACTTGAGCCTGTTTTTCTTGTTTTTAATCTGAAGTATAAATGTGCAAAAAACTTTCTCTGAGCCACTATGTATTTAAAACCCTGTATTTTACCATCATCTGGTAGAAACCACTGCTGCTCTTAGAGTATATAGAGAACAGCTAGAGGTCACATTTTAAGTATGTTTTACTTTCAAAAGATTGTGTCTGGTAGTAGGAGGCAAAACGAATGTTTTTAAATTGCATTATGGTTAGGAGAGAAGGAATGCCTGTCATATGTGTGGGTTCTAAAGTGAGAGAAATTGCAAAATAAAATTTAGAAATAATTTTAAAACTTCATTGGCAGCCCTTGTGGGAAAATCCAGTAGCTTTTACTGGGAATTAAACCTGTAGGAGCCTGCAGAATCAAATGAGCATAGAGATCTTAGTAGTTTTGATCCTCTTTTATATTATTTCTATAAAATTTGTTTATAAAACTATATTATAGATGACAAAGTGTATCTACTGCTCTTTCAAAAACACAGCTACTTAAAAACCAAAATAATCAGTTGCAAGGAGGTTATGATTTTGTTTAAAATTATTTAATAATTTTCTGTAAGGCTAGTGTAATCTTACAAAAAGGCTGTAAAAAGTCAGACCAAAAATAGAGTAATGGTGGAATTCCCACACAGTTAGACTGGTTAAAAAAAAGAAAAAAAAAAAGCTGACAATGATTTTCCATTTTCAAAAGTTCTCTTTTTTTCAAACTTCCTCTTGCATAATCATATAAATAAACAGACTGATTGCGTAGCATCAACGTTAACATCATCTCAGTCTAGAAGTCTTGTGACTTTGTGTGGGCACTCCATGACTGTACTTGCTATAGGCGTACTCCCGATGATTGAATCAATCAACAACAGATGGATGCAGGACACTACTGAAAAAATGCTGAGCATCTTCATTATCTTTTACGGTTAATGAGAGATGAAAGTGGTTAGCCTTTTAACAAATCTAGCTCTCATGGAGTGGGAGAAATATTTACAAAGAGTTAGTAAATAACCTCAAATTAATACATTAGTCAAGAGCTGTTCCTATATACCAGCTGGTTAAATATTTTTTAGTTCAGTTTGATGCAGCCATCGCATATAATGCATACTATTTTGATTAGGAAATAAAATGAAACATACCCTGAATAAGTAGGTTATAATATATTTCTTATCAGTTAAAGGAATACTACAGGGCAATGGTTTATATAATACAGTGAACTTTCTGCTAAACGATACATAAAAGCTAGCTTGCTCTATTTTTTTAGCTAATGTATGCTCAGAAGGACTAATAATAGGCCTTATGAATCACAAGCATTCATTAAGCCAACAGATGTTTTAAAAACACAACAGCTGAGATCTAGACTGTTTGAAGTGAACATGTAAATGAACATGTTTAAAAAATACTGAATCCTTTAAAAATATTACAGTAATATGCTACTAAATATTTAAGATCCTTTATTCTATGCAAAACCAGTTTTAATTACTGGATTAGTTGAAACATCTTTCAAGACCAAGCTTAAACACATCTTCTTGGTTTTGAAATGAATTTGGAATGCTTCACTCCCTCATGATTGTCCCCAGGGAAAACGGGACAGTCTCACCCATGTTTGTTTCCTTAGGAAGGCACAGTTTAGGCATATGATTTGGTTTTCAATAAAGAGATGTTTTTTACTTAGTTATCCAGCTGGCTTGATACAATTAAATCAAGCGATTTGTTCAGGATCACTAAGTGAATCGGTGACTTGACTGGGAGAAGAAAATTGGACTGGGAAAACTGAAAATACCAGTTCCCATCGCAGAAGTTTCTCAGTAGCACTTAAGTAAATTAGAGGGGTAACATTGTGTTTCACAGTCATCTGCACAAACCACCAGCATTGTATAGACTAAATTTACATCAGTAGAGAACTGTAGACACAGAAGGAAAACTGAATGAAAAAACAATTAACATTTTCATGTGACAGATATCTAAACAGATGTTAAATGAAAATTTGTCTTCCAAAGCTATTCAGTTTTGTAGGTATCACTTTTAGGGGAAAAGTTCAGCTGTGTCATGAACCTTTCGTGTTTATCTTTAGCTATTTATTTTACCAACCTATATGAACTGTAATTCTAGGATTTTTCTAATTTACAGACATTCAAAGTTCCTTTTTTTAAAAAAAAAAAAAAAAATTATTTATCTTTTCCTATTTTTGACAACTTACAGATTTGTCAGTGTTATCATGAGACTGTCACATTGGTATGATACCACCATTTTTAATGATAAGGTTAATTAATGCGCATGGCTTTTGCCTTTTGCATGCATAGATTACTGATCAGAATAATAAGTTGTCATCTTCAGTGATGACAGAAGGCAATCAGACATGCACATGGGCTCACAATTAGCATCACAACCTTTGCAGATAGTGTTTAGTGGTAGTAAATGCATAGTGAAATTTAGCATTTTCTAATTTAGTTTCAGGGGCAGGACATGAATGCACTGCAGTGAGGACAGAGACTCCTGCAATTGCTTTCTACCGTCTCCTTTCTTCCAGATCATACCTCACTTCTCCAGGCCTCTCATTCCCTCTAGCATCAATTTTTCACAAGTTCTTCATCTTTCTGGAGTCTTCATTTCAGCCTCCGTCTCCTGGCTTAGCCAATGCTGGCTTTCTCCTTGGATTGCTGCCTGAGTCCCCTGCTGAACTCAGGATGTGGTTCTGCCAATCTAATTGTGGGCTGCTACTGAAAGGGGTAGTCCCATTCCTCCGACTGTCTCCCCTGGTCTCCCTTGTGAGCTGAGTCAGGGAACTATACTTGTATGATTAGTTTTTTTTCAGGTCAGCTTTCTGAATCAGGTCATCATGGGGTAAAGTGAACACCAGTGCTAAAAATCATAGCCAGTGTGGGAGAGGACAGCAGAGTAGAGAGAGAATGGACGACCTTTTAGCAGCACAATTAACATGAGTTTCGTCGTTAAACTCCATTTTCAGCCCCAGACTACTCACCCTGCCTTTCCTGTATTTCATCCCCCAACATTAGCCCCTCCTTCTACTGCTTTTCCACTTGTCCTTGCCCTTTCTGCTTCTGTCGCAGTTATGCATCAGCTAATGCCAGCCATCTCACCCAGCTGCTTTTTCTGCCTCAGTCCTTGTACTTCCCCGGTCTCCTGCAGGAGAGACTGGACCTTGTCAGTAACAGTGTCTCACTCAATTACCACTGACACAGTATTAGCTAAAAATGGGAGAAAAAATGCTTCAGCAATTAAGAAAGATACCTTATTATTATAAACTTTTCTCAAACCAGCTTTAAGAAGCTCTTTTATTTATCCATGAAAAATAAGAAATTGAATTCTGACTGCTTGTGTTATAAAAGGGACAAAAGGCCTAATAGTTACGGAGTGAAATTCCTACAAATTGAGCTTTCCTCATTTCAAGCCCTTTGTATTAAAAATAAGCAGTGAAATAATTTTCAACAATAGTTAGAGGCTTTTTTTCCTACTGTAAACAAATGCTGGCCAAAAGTCTCCTCTGCGTAATGCAAGTCAACTCCCATTGACTTAACAGGAGTTGTTGCATTATATACGAGAGCAGAATCTTGTCTCTGTGAATAAAGGAGTTTTTTCAAGAGTGAGGGGGCTCTCCACAATGAATGTATTTTTACCAGCCCTTTCTGATTCACTGGCAAACTACCAAACATGAGAACTGTTTCTGTAGTTTTTTTACTCTCACAATGACAGACATTTTCTTTATCATTTTTAGTGGGAAGTCCTTTGTGTTTTTTTTTCCTCATTAAAATGTGTTTTATGTTTCTTGGTATTTTGTACAATGAACTAGAATATTTCTCAGTCAAAATATTTTTGAAGATGGTCCTCCCAAGTTTATCAAATATCTTCTAGCCCCAGTTTTAAACTAGCTAAGGATAAACAAACAGATTTGGGTCTAACTTAAGGGTACATCTCTTGCAGTTTGAAAGCTGCTTTGGAACTAAGCTGGACAGACCCCTGTGGAAGTTACAGGGAGCTACCCAAATGATTCCAGCATTGTGTCTTGGTGTGGTATACCCTAGACACACAACTAGAAAAGAAGTAGGCAGCTTTATAGTCATCAGGAATCATCCAATGGACCTTTAGCAACATGAAATAAATTTATCTTGTGCTAAAGAACTGCCCTCTGTAGAGTTTTCTGGACCGTAAACTATAGCAGTCTTGCTTTCTATTGTATTTTATTTTCATCCCAGAGCTGTGCTTGACAATTAAAAAAAGAACTTGGCAGATATCTTTCTAAAATTAATATTTTAAAAGTTTGGATTTTTTTGTCATTTTACATGTTCAACATCATCACATTAAAGAAAATACATTATTTTATTGATAGTAAGTCAAGGTGGTTTTCTTCACATTGCACTTTTGAAAATACACACTACTAATTAAACTGCTACAAAGATCAGACATGTAGATAAAACTGCCTCTCCAGAGAAATAGGAAATAGTAATGAGACAAACCGTAAGGCAGTAAGTGCAAACTGTAAGAGCAGATAAGATAAAGGGAGCCCAAACTTGATGATCAATCTCTAGATGTCCATATTCACAACAACCAGAGTTACTTGTTCGTTTCTCTCTGTGGAACCCAAACAAAACTTTCAGTAAGCATCTGACTAAACAAGGGCAAAAACTCAGTGGACTGTAGAGACCATTGGTCTTGCTCTCCGGTCAGTGTTTGCAAGTGCCTGATAATGCTTCTGACCTAGAATGTTGCATTGCAGTGGGATTTGATATTAAGGAAAGCGTTGCTGCTTAGCCGCACACAACTGGATTTCTTCAAAAGCTGAATTAAAACCTGCCTTGAAAATGGATATCTAATCTCATGTTTAAAGCCCAAGCAAAGGTATACCCAGTATCTCTCCTGATATAAACTATTTCAATATTTAATTGCCCTCACGGTCAGGAAATGTCAACATTAGGTTTGTCTAGCTACAGGTTCCAACAAATTGGTACCCTTCTGCCTTTGTCAGCAAGGTTGAAGAGGTCAGACTATCAAGATTTATTTTCTGTATATAAACACCTATTCAAAGAAATCAAGTCCCTTGTCAGTTTTTTTCTTTCAAAAGTTGAATAGGTTGAAACGCGTACGCTTTGTATTGTACAGGCTTGTTTTCTGCTCCCTGGATCATTTTTCAGTACTCTTTGAACTACTGCTAATATTTCCATTTTTCTCCTAGTATAAATATCAGAAGTGGATGCAGGTTTTTGTAGTGTTTCTTCACCAATGTGTGCGCAGAGACCTTCTTTCTAGAAGACAACTTTTTATATGCACTAGATTGCATTAGTTCTTTTTGCCACAGCACTGCTTGTGCTTTGCTGAACCAGTGATTCTTCCAAGTCTTTATTTGAGCCACTGCTTTTGTAGCCATAGTCTTCTCATCCCTTACACATCCCTTATCTGTAAAAATAGTCTTTCCTCCTTACTTATTACCACACTGATCTTTCTATTCCTTCTAAACATTACCTCCAACGGCTTTACGTGACCATCTAGACTACTAACACGAAATACTAGCTGAGGAATCAGCATCCTAAAGGATGCCACTAGAAACGCATCAGCTCGTTGACATCTTACCAGTGACAATTGCATTTTGAAATGTCAGTGAGCCAGTTTTTAGGCCAGTTATTCCTCCATAAATCAGGTGTTTTGAATCAAAATGTCTGGTGGCACCATAGCAATGGCTTGGAGAAATCCAAGTTTAAAATGGAAGAAGTGCAATTAGTTTTATCAGCAGAGCGTTTAATTATTTAAAAATAAAGATCTCTGTTCCTACTTGTCAGGGCCCTGAGGGCACTAACAGGCATTGATTGCCCTGGCCAGTCTCACCAGGCCCTCGCCCCATGGCCCAGGCACCCTGTTTCACTCAGCCCGGTGCCACCAGAAGGGTGCTGGTCTCCAGCCCTGCCTGTGCCTGTGCCAGATGTGGGCCCTGCTGCTCTGGTCTCTGACCACGGGGCTGCTGCTGAAGACCTACCTCGTTGCTGCAGGCTTGCCTGTCCTCTGGGCTCTTGGCTGTTCCCTGGGCCTACCCTGCTGCCTTTCCCCAGCCTCAGGGGGCCCTGTGGCTGCCGGCCCCTGAGGGCTGCCGGCCCCTGAGGGCTGCTGGCCTGTGCTGCACCCTGCCCCTGCTTGTGCAAAGGGTAACGTAAGTCTGGAAGGGACGTAGGCTATCAGGTGCTGCCCCTGTGATTGCAGCTAGCTGTACAGCAGACTGTGCTATTGCCAGTCCTTATATTTTATTAAGGAAGACTGGAGCATGGATTGACCTTTCCATTATTTCACCTGTGTCTAACTAATGGGTTTGTATTTCCATGAGTCAAAATATTTACCCTTTTGCATCTCAGGAACTGTTTGATTTTTGATGGGAATAAGGACCCATCAAGGAGGGCTGGGCTCTGTGAGACTGTTTTGGAAACTGGACTGTAACAGCTATTATAGTCAAACTAACCTCTGAACTCAGTGGAGCAGAGCACAAAAGGCTTCCTGGTTTTTGTGGGCATACCAAAGAGTTGTGGTGGTTGCTGGATGTTAGTTGCTCTAACATTTAGTTTACATTTTCTGTAATGTTCTGTAAATATGAATATATGCAAATGTTGATATTTCAGCATGATCGTTCTTTTGAGGCAACCTGATTTTTTACTTGTATTAACTCCCCCATCTTTGTATCTAGTAAGCTTTAATGTCATTGAGTCAATATGGTGCCCCATCCAAAAAATATTACTATAGGCACATTTTGCTGACATACTGTTCCTTAAAGAGTGCAGGATACCCATTTGAATAAACTGTGACAAGTAATTCAGCAAAGCAGTCACTGTAATGAAATGACATTCAGTCTTCTGCTTGGTGACATTTAAAGGAACAAAGAAATATGGGGATGACGTTTTTGGCCTTAAAAGGAATATATTAGCTGATTGGTGTGGCATACGGTAAGTAGTGAGTGATATATTATTTTTCTGCTGTTGTTTTACAGCAAATGGAGTTATTTAGAGGATGTACTGTAACAGAAGAAAAGGGAATATTGTAGTCTGACAGGAGCCAAATGGGTTTATTCTATTTTATGCTTCATATTTACAGCTTTCTAGCGTGAATGTCACTGCAAACATTATAAAGATTTAATGTAACCATGCTGATAATTCTTCTTAAGACATCACTTACAGTGTTGCACGTACATTTTAAGGATGTTATCTTAGCTTTTTCACTCAGGTTTGATCACTGGTGGATCAACCGGCTATTTTAAGAGCTGCTTTGATGCAGCAGCCCTCCCGTTAAGTGAATTTTTCAAAGCCCCCAACTAGTGTTCCGTTATTTACTGACCGATTGCTGTTTAAGAGAGAAGGGGTTGGGGCTGCCCCTCGAGGGATGCTGGGACTGCGGGTGGGCAGCGGCTGGCAAGGAGAGGGGCCAGGGGGACGAGCGGCAGCCCCCAGAGGAGATGGGGTCTGCTCCTGCCATTCCACGGGAGATGGGGAACGCTTTTTGTGCTTGTTGGGCTTCGACCCCTAGGAGCGTGGCACCAAATGCATTTCTGAGGGTAAAGAAGCCCCGTTATCGACACATCTGGTATATTTTTTAGCACTCCCGCTTGCCCCCAGCAGCGCGGCGAGCCGCGCCCCACACGGCACCTGTGGCCCGCCTCCCCCGACATGGCGCCGGCTCCACACGCGGCCGAGCGGCGCCCGCGCTCCCCCCCCGCCCCCTCGTCCCTCCGCGCTCGGCCCAGGCGGGGCCGCGTTCTCCAGCGGCCGCCAGGGGGCGCGGGCGAGCGGCGGCCGGGGATTGGCGGCGGGGCGGCGGCGGGGCCCGCCTCGGCGCGGCGGCGGGGAGGGCGCGGCGCTGCGGGCCTGCCCCTGCTGCCTGCCCCCGCTGCCTGCCCCCGCGGCCGCTCTCCCGCCGGGCGCCGCGGCGACGGTTACTTAGCGGCTGGCAGCCGGCGGCCGCTCCCTTCTCCCTGTCTCCTTCCTCGCTGCCGCTCTCTCCGCCCGGGGAGCGCTCACACCGAGCGAGCCCGCGACGCGGCCCCGCCATGACCAAGGAGGCAAAGAAGCCGTTCCGGCAGAGCGTGGCCGAGTGGCGGCAGTTCGTCTACAACCCGGACAGCGGCGAGTTCCTGGGGCGCACGGCCAAGAGCTGGGGTGAGCAGGGGGCGACGCGACCGGTCCCTAACGGGGGATGGTGCCGGGGGATGCCGGGGCGCCCCCGCTGACTCAGCTCCCGCCGCCGCAGCAGGCAGATGCCGCCGGCCTCGCCCCGCCTGGCCGCACCGGGGGGCCGGGGGGGTCGTAGGGGACCGGGGTGGCCGCAGGTGAGGCCCCCGGCCCGGTCCCCCCGCTGCCGGTCGCCCACCGGGGCGGCCGCGCCCGTCGGGCCGAGCGAGCGGCGCCTTTGTGCGGCCGGGCGCGGGGCGAGGAGCCGAGCGGCCGGCCCCGAGGGCCTGCGGCACAGCGGCATGTGCTTGGCGCTTCATTTCCTCCCGGTTAGGGCTCCTGAGGTCTCTCGGTCCCTTACACAAGATGAAGGCTCCGCAGCCGGCCCGCCGGAGGCAGCGCTTGTTGCCCCCTCTCAGGTAGCCTTCCGTCTGAGCTGCAAAGCCTGCTGTCATCATCGCGTCCCTTCCAGTAAAAGTATTTGGGTTTCCTCAGTATGTTTTCTCACGTTAGACGCTCGTGTAAACGCTTAGTATAAGGATGTTTCTTCAGCCCTCGCGGGCCGTATTTACTGACTTCAGAAAACACTGCGTCGCCTCCCAGGACTTGGATGTTGTCGGGATGCTTTGTAGCTGTGCTTATAAAACCAACAAGAGGCTCGGCATGGCGTGGAGGAGCAGGCCAACGCATCCTTGGCCCTGACACAACCTTAATGAATACTAATGTTGAAACGGCGAGGAGGAGCCTTCGGCTGGCTGCGCATGGGGCGTGCAGCCTCTGCGGAGCCAGTGGCTCCGTCTATCAGGAGAGGGCCCTAGCTCTGACAGGAGTTCTCCTCCATTCAGATGGAAATAAGAGCTCGCGAGCGGCTCTGCCAGTTGAATAGCAAAGGAGAGGAAATTTCCACTATGCTGTCGTCTAGTGATCTCTCTGCGCAGGCAGGTTTCCTGAAGTGCGTGGGTTGGATGAATGGGTGTATGGTTTGCAGAAGTCTGTTTGTGTCGTGAATCTGACAGGCACAAAGGCTGTGGGCACATCAGAAATAGCTTGTGACTCAAAAAAAAAAAAAAAAAAAAGGTACTGAAACAACCTTCTCTGTTCAAACCTATCTGAGAGGATAAATCACAGTATTACTAGCTCGTGCTAGTCCAAGGCCAAGAGATAACACTTGAAATTGATAGGACTAACTTAGTGGGTAATTGAGCTGCTATGTTGTTTTACAGCCAGCTCACTTGATAAAAGATGTTTTTCCACATCGAGAAAGTATATACAGACCTAGATGGCAGTTTGGATGATCTTGTTTAATTAGCTTTCTTAAGTGGTTTAGGTGGTTGACACGGGGTTTGTGATATACCTTTTCCTGAGGTATACATTGAGAGGTGACTGCCCAACAACGCTATAAATTGTTAGCGTATGTTTTTTTTGTCAATATTTATTTGTCCTGGCATTTTGCAAGTAACGCCTTGTGCTTATCTAATTTATTTATTTGCATATATTAAATAAATAATAATTTTTGTCTGTTTTGGGGATTTTAGTACTTGATATCCCAGTCTCAAAAGCATCCACAAAGATGAAAGTAGCAGGTTTTTTGTTTTGTTTTTAATTGCAGAGCACTCGTTGAGTGACTCTGCTACAGGAGAACGTGCAGGTTTGGTCTCACTTCTGCTCTCAGATCACTGATGTGAGCTTAGAGCAGGCTCACTGACTGTTGTTCCTTTGCTCTTGCTGAGCTCCCCTGTGAAAAGCAGGGAGGCAGGAGAAGTGAGCTCTGGCTGCCTGTCTGCTGGGCTGTGGCGTCTCCAGGGACAGCGTGGTAAGAATTCGGTTGGCTCTGATTCTTCCTTGTGCGTTTCTTTTGTCTCAAGACAGCTTCCTCCCAGAAATGAGACAGTAACAGTAGAAAAATTGTTAAATAGCTGTTTGCAGTACGTGTATGTATTGCCCTGGTCTGAGGCAGTCCTGGAGGTTTATCAAAATCGTGACTGAAAAGCAGTGCTTCTCTGTGCATCGGAGTGCCTTGGCATTGGCGTACTTGGCCTTATTTGCCATTTCTACACCAGGATTTTTAAAAAAATTTAGCACAAGCAGATTCTGTTTCGCTCTCTGCTCTTTTGTCACATTACAAAAGTGTGTTGCCCTTAGAGTTTTGTGAAGAGTTGCCTTTTACAGGTTGGTAAACAGGCTGCACTAAGTCTCCTCCTGTTGTAAGAAATAGAGGATTTGTGCTTTTTGCAGGCTTGAGGGCTAATTCAGTTTGAATCTTCCACAAACTGGTATCCAAATGTCATAGTTTTCTGGTTGTTTTAACTCTGTCATTAAATTGGATGGAATAATACAAGCACAATGAAATGCTGGAAATAGACTATGGATGGCTGAAGTCTGTTCCCAGCTGCACACAGAGAGGGAGGATCAGTCCCGGGGCTGTGCACAGGCTGTCATCAGGCAGGGCAGAGAAAGGAGAACTTGGAGCACTGCCATGTGGGTCCTTCCTGTAAGTAAAAGGAAGATTAGCATCTTGTTCTACATGTAATGGCAAGGTGCTGTGCCTGCCTGCAGTTACAGCAGGAGCACGGGGTGAGATCATTGCTGCAGGCAGGCAGTACTTTGTTTGTGGTCACGCTGGGGGTTATGCCAAGCCTGTTGAAGCCTTTCTGTAAAGCTGGCCATCTCGAGGCGTTCAAGATAGGGATGATATTCTCTTGGACTACATATAAATTCTGGCCTACTGAACAGTCTTGAGTGCTTAGTGGTATCCTTCAGTGCACAAATATGTGCTTGAAATGAAAAAACAACAAAGCAAAACAAAATAAAAACAACAAAAGCCAGAAGATCTAGATTTGCTTCTGGTTAGTTTTCACTGTGTTCTTGCTGGGGCATACAGTGCTGTCAAAGTTTTAACTGCTTTTCTGACTTGGTTCTTCTCTGTTCATTATAGTGTTTGAGCAGGGTTTTGGTGTGATTTAGCTTCCTTCACAGGTAGCATAGTGTTAAATGTACTGGGATCACTGTCTACCATTGCAGTAGAAACACTTGCACACCCAAGCTGTGAATCTTACAGAGACAGTTCTATTTTTTGTGTCATGGCAGATGGACAGAACACTTAAAAATTCCTGCGCAGCCAGGAGTATGACCGCAGTCAAAATCTTGCTAAAGTTTTCCATGGTATTGTACATCTTAATAAATAAATATTTGAGAAATCAGTAGACCGTTTTATTTTCCATGACACAGATAGCTCTGAGGAAGGAAAGCTTCCTTTTTACCGTTGCAGGTATCAGTAAGCTCTGGTGGTACATTGGGGATGTGTGTTTTAAATGCTTGATGATTGCACTTAAGCACTTATTTTGTGATTCTCTGCAAGTGTTTCACTTGGCAATTTTTATTGTCTCCTGGAGATGTTATATCTAGATCCCTGGTTTATTGTGAAATAAACTGTAACAAAGGACCAAGGGTTTATTTCTTCTTGAAGTCTTCTTTCCGTCTTTCTTCCTCTCCTTCCCCCTGCCCCTCCCCAAACTGGGAAGACAGTAATTCTGAAGTGATTAGGCAATAAGGATGAGACATGATTAGTGCTTGTCTAATCTGTACAGATACATAGGTATAAAGTGAGGAAATCCATCTGCTGGTGGACCAAAAGGCCTTCTGAATGTTGCTCGCATTGGTGGTAGTCCCTAATAACACTGCTTACCTTTTATAATTCCCCTAGTTGAAGTTACTGAAGAACGATCACGCAGGTGATAAGATCAATGCAGCATGTAATCCATAAAACCATAAAGACTATGTTTTTCTTTGTTTTGGAGACTGTTGAATAGTTGCTTCAAGGCCTGTTGTGAGTGTGTTTACATGGATGCATGCATATATCTACCTATGTGTGACATTTAGGTAGAGCTGCCAGTCTGGTTTATGCCAGACTGACAAGCTGTTCGTTGTTTTTGCCATGTAAAGAGTGGAAAACTCATATTTGTCATGGCCAGATATTTGATATCTTGACTCTTTACCAGAGTTAGATACTCTAATTTTCACTGTGGAGAAGTGCTCTGATTCTTGCAGATGACTCCAGCTAACGATGGCACCAATGTGTTGGCTCAGAAATACGAGTTTTCCAGATTTAACTGTTGCTTACCAGCATTGTTAGGATATGAAAGGTTCTTTGATACTGCAATGTCCTGCAACAAGAAAAAAACACACACACAAAAAAAACCACTAGGTATTACAGGTAAATTGCATCGCAGGATTTGGTTTTGATAGTTTTCTCTGTGTGTTCGTGTTAAATAGTGAGAGCCTGCAGGTTGTGCATGGTAACTCCACACCAGAATGAATGGCAGGTTAGATGTGGTGCCTGCATTTCCCTTGGGTTGAACATGGAGAAGTCTTTTCCACTGTTACTTGGGCGGATCTCGTTCTCTGACAAGAAATCCAGCATTGTGTGGAGTTATTTTGGCTGAGCTCCTTGACAAGTTATGGCTCATTCCTTGTGATTAGCTTAGGATAATTAATACTAATAGGCTCACAAAGTGCAGCTTAGTTTGGTGCCATTGGAAGTTGCAGGGCTCTTTTTTTTTTTTTCCGTCCTCCCCTTTTTAATGTGGCAAAGGTAGCATAAGTGGGGCAGTTTATTCTAACGCACGGTGTTCTGCAGTGCGGTTACAAGTTATATTAAAATACAGGTTAAAAGCAGTATTTCTTGGGGGTGCATGCATCTGCTTTGCTGTGCTGGGAGAGGCTGGTGGAGAGCAGAGGTCTTTCTGGCCTTGTCACTGCTGCCCCCCCGCTGGCACGAGGACACGGTAAGGGGCTGTGCACAGACATCGGGGCCCTCTTGTGCCTTCCCCAGTGCTGCTGTTCCTGCTGTGGGCACAAGAGCCCATCAGTAATAAACACGTGTGTGTGGGGGGTGTCCTTTTTTAATGGCTTGATGAAAGTGTATGCCAGAACTGATTAATGCATAGGGAACAAAATGGGAGCTAGCCAAAGTGTTGGGTGTTTTGTTTCCTTGTTTTGTGATACCCAGAATACATGGAATATTTATGAGGAGATCACTGCTCTGTTTTGGATCCAGTTACAACAACTGTAAGCTTATAGGTAAAGCAAATTACTGGTGCAACTGCAAATCCAGGTGCAACTTTAGTAATGGCTTTTGTTGATTAGGATTTCTACTGCCTTCCTGATATGCTCTTTTCAGCTTCTAAATAGCCCTAGAAATAGCTTGCAATAGATGTCTAGCTGCCTCGTTCGTTACAGAACAGGGCTGGTTTTGTGTTGTCTCAGGTACTTTACTTCATAACTTGAAATTGCCGTGTGATGTATTACATATCAGTAGTTCCCAAATGCATCTTAAATGGCTGCTCGCTTTCAGAGTACTGCAGATTAGTAAACAACTTTCTCGACGGGTGAAGTTGAAAACTAAAACCAAAATCTGGTAATGTTCAGTTGGTTGCTGCAGGGGACTTTTGTCATGGTAACAATAATTTGGGAACCACCTCATTATTTTAATATACAGATTTTTTTTCAGAAGTAGTGCAGGTACTTGCATCTGCAGTAGTCGTGGATTACTGGTGGCCGTAGTGCACAAGAGAACATGTCAGTGCAAAATGCAAGCATAGTTCCTGGGACAGGAGCCAGAGCTGAGGCAGCCTTCTGTCATCTCCCAGTGGAGATGGTGCATCACTGGGGTGCAGTCATTTTTGCTTTTGCTTTTTTTCCCTTTTCTATGGAAAATAGAAGAGTACTGCACTTGAGTCTCTCTTATAGTCGGGTGTCATTGATAGAGTGATGGGTACTGATTTTGATGCGTTATCTCTTGGACTTCCTGATAGCCGCCTTATTGACAGAATATTTTGTAAAAAAGTGAATTTGCATCATTGTTCAGTTATGTTTTCAGGTTAGAAAGGTTCTGAAGATGCTTTTCTGTAGTTGGCTCTCTGTGCGAGCATCTAAATTCCTCCATACCAGTATAATGCCCATTCTTTTTGACAAGATGTATGTGTCCATGAGTCTCAAGTGATGAGTCTTAAAACAGAATGGCATGCTCTTCTTTAGCTTAGTATTGTATACTCAATTAAACAATTTGTGTAGAATCTTATATGTCATTCACCAGGTCTTCTATCCAAACAGTATACATGCTTCATCTTCAGTCAGGAACTATCTCCAGATAAACCTACATTTTGAAAGGTAATCTAAGTGAACTTATTGGTACATATTTTAAAAGGTCTGAAAAGAAAATCAAGGAAGTGTAGCAAGCACTATGTTATAAATTTTCAATTTTAATGAGATATGCTAACATATATAAGTCCATCAGGATCAAAAAACAAGCAATGCGAGAACATTTAATACGTTTGTTTGAAAACTTTGTTACTAAAACAATTGAGCTGTGCTAAATTTAAAAAGGTTAAGTGAGAGCTGCGCATCATATCTCAGAAAAAGGACCGAGTTCTCTGGAAATCTCTTCAGCTAAGTCTGTTACGTTGTCTTTTCACTAAACAACTTGTATCCAGAGTCCATGTCTGTGTATGCATAATGAAAAATGGGGAAGAAAAAAAAAAGAACACAGAAATAAATTGAAATAAAACAAGAGCAAAGCACTTAATCACAGTAAGTTTTCTAGCAGTTTTCCTGAGTAGTGTTCTCACCTAGCAGTTTGTTTCAGCTAACTGATGGAGAGGTATGGTCATGTAATAAGCTGTTCGCTTGAGGCCATGTGCTCAGGTTTTGGGGAGCTCTTTGAGTTGTCAAGTTGGAGCTAGTAGCACCTGTGTACCTGGAGAATCCCAGGAACCTTACTGGATCCTGGAGGTAGATCTGTACAGCAGGTGGATGTGCTGGGCCAAGACTTGGAAAGCCTGAGCAGAAGGCTTGGTGTGTTCTCAAATGCCTGCAGCCGGAAGCATTTCCACATGGAGGGTCTCCTGGAGCAGGAAGAATGTGCGAATGAGTGCCATGTTGTGTGGGGCGCTCTCAGGTCCTCAGCATGCTGTTACACCACCAGTGCACCTCTGCAATGTGTTCTTGATCCAGCATAACAGTTTCATCTTCGCACTCAGTTCTTTCATCTTCCCGACAACCCCTTCCTTTCCAGATGCAAAACTGTAGCTCCCTTAAACAAACGGAGCTGGAATGGCTTGCTTAGTCGTCTTTGCTACCTTTCCAGTACAGCCCAGAGTGGTTTCTAATACTTCTGTCTTAAGGATACCAAAATGCCAGACTTTACCCTGTAAATTTTGAGAGCCGGAAAGTATGAAGAGAACTTTTCTGTGTTGTGCAATACATGTATATGCTGGGGCATGCTGATTTATAGCTACCGTTGGGAGTGGCAAGGGTCCTGGAGGGAGAAGAAACAACAAATTGAGCATTTTATTGCTCTTATCTTTTTTGAAAATCAAAACAGGAAATTGGAATTAGCTGAAACAAAAATAATAATTTTAGCTTTTCTTTACAGGTTTGATCTTACTATTCTACCTGGTATTTTATGGCTTCCTAGCAGCGCTCTTCACATTCACAATGTGGGTTATGCTTCAGACACTGAGCAGTGACATTCCAAAGTACCGTGACCGGATTTCTAGTCCAGGTAACACTGTGTTTATTTTATCATAAACCCATTTCTGGTTTAACAGCTAAGTTTTACTTGCAAGTTTGTTTTTAAGTTGCAGCTGTCTATGAAAAACTGTGATTATTATTCAGTCACAAATTTCAATGGAAAATCTTGAGGCAAGTATGAGGCAAGTTATATATAGCATACGTTCAGTCAGCAGCTCTTTGTGCATATGTGCTAACTTTTGCTGATTTTTATTCTCTAAATTCTCTTTAGTCGATTTTGTCATATGTTTAGACTGCAATTTTCCCTTTGCATCCATACAAAATTCTGTTGTAAAAGTGGAGTTATCATTTGACCAAACTGCTTTAGAGATGCTTTAGATCAATTCTTTTGGATCAGATGGAAAGCCACCTGTGAGTAGTGTTTGGTACTTGGAAGAAAGTACAGGAGGGGGCTGTGTTATGGGGATAATCTGCTCAGGAGCTTGTAAGGACTACGATGGGAAGGCATTTCCAGAGTTTTAGTTTTAGTATTAGATAGTTTTCAACTAGCGTGGAATGCCTGTAGGTTCCAGAGGTTGTTGACATATTACATAGGGATCCACGGAGAAGGAAGGGTGTGATTTTACAATGAAGTTAAATCTATATAATATGTAGCTGCCACTAGAAGTGGTGTCTTGCTACCTCTTTCTTTGTGTACATGCTCGTCTAGTCCCACAGCTGGCTGGTTCAATGAGCTAAATGTGATGGAAAAATAACTCTGCACAAATAAAAATGTTTAATGAGGTCACTGTCTTTATACTTCTTATTAAGATCAGTTTAAATATATCACAGAAAAAAATATATCATTCTAAGCTCTATTCTGGTGTATCTGTATACTAGGAGAAAAAAATAAAAGGGTTTGCACTGTAAAAGGTTTAAAAGCTGCTTCTGCATACTTTACACTGAAGAGATTAGTCTTTTCTAGATACTGTTTCTGGAGAATGTATAAGTATTTGTTTTCTACATGTAATTTAAATAATTGGGCCACCTGAAAATTTAATGAGATCTCTCAAATCTTACAAAAACTTGGCTTAGGGATCAAACATGTAAAAAACAACAACAAAAACTAAATGGCTATGCAATATTAATTTGGGGCCCCCAGCACAAGAAAGCTGTGGGCCTGTTAGAGTGAGTCCAGGGGAGGGCTACAAAGATGATCAGAGCCTGGAGCACCTCTCCTGTGAAGAAAGGCTGAGAGAGCTGGGGTTCTCTCAGGGTCCAGCCTGGAGAAGAGAAGGCTCCGGGGAGACCTCATTGCGGCCTTTCAATACTTGAAGGGGTTTCTTAAAAAGATTGAGAAGGACAGGGAGATAATGCTAGGAGAAGGGGGAATGGTCTTAAACTAAAAGAGGATAGATTTAGACGAGACATTAGGAAGAAATTCTTCGTTGTAAGGGCAGTGAGGCCCTGGCACAGGCTGCCCAGAGAAGCTGTGGATGCCCCATCCCTGGAGGTGTTCAAGGGTGGATGGGGCCTTGGCCAACCTGATCTAGTGGGTGGTGTCCCTGCCCATGGCAGGGGGTTGGAGTTAGATGATCTTTAAGGTCCCTTCCAACCCGAGCCATTCTATGGTTGATATTTTGGTGAAAGTTAGATTATGTCTTTAGAATACTTTTTTGTTTTTTGAACTCCAGACACACAAAATTAACCACCATCTTGCAGCTGCATTAGTACTGAAGATGAAACGTAAATCTGTTTGTGAGGAAGTTGCAGCTGGGCCCCTGTGACAAATCTCTCTGGATTCTGAACAGATTTTGTTTTGATGTGGTGTTCAGGCCATCTCTAACAGGTGCCCTTGGACCATAAAGGATTCTTGAGGATCTGTACAGCCTTTTCAAGCTAATAATATGCTAAATTCTGAAAGAAAAACAAACAAACAAAAAAAGATGATCTGCTTAGTTTAAATAATAATAATAATTAATGAGAAAAAGGTGACTTACATGACCGTTTCTTCTTCTGTGGTAGTCTGAACGTTGGTAGTGAATAGAGCTGTGGGTAGCTATGGCTTAATACTGAACTTAGTGAAAGTTTCTCTCTTGAGTTTGGGTTATTGATTTTCCTTTGTTTAGAAATGTCATAAAGGATGTTAGTGTAAAATAGTGTGTCTTCCACAACTAGTTGTTTTTTTTCTTAGGTGCTTCTAAAACATTTCTGAATTTATTTTTATTAACGATAACTTTATGTATGAGTAATTAAATACAATAAAATTGCTTATCTCTGTTTTAATGTTAAGCTTAACTGTATCATTTTTCACTTGCAGTGAAACATGTCGTGTTCCTGGCTGTAAAACTTTAATTTATTAAAAAAAAAAAAATCACACAAAACCTGGATGGCGTAGGTTAAAGGTTTTACTCTTGTATTAAACATATTTGGAAATCTCCCAGATTGATTTATTTTATAATTGGTATTTGGCTTGCAATGGGCACTGGAATACAATAATATCAATCAAATGCAGATGATTTTAAGGCTTTTCTTTTTTTTAAAATCTCTTGGAATTGTAGGACAATGTAATCTCTGTTACAATCCTAGATATAATCCTATGTTGAGGCTGCTAATTCTGTTCCCCTAGAAGGCCCCATACCCTGCATCTCTCATGGTCTGTGCTTCAATCCTTCTTCAAATAGCTTTTTCTGCAGCCTTTCCATCATAGTCTCTAGGCAGATTGTGATGCACTGGAAATGGAGCAGTCCCTTCCTCTTAGGATATTTTTGAAGTTCCCCTGAAGCAATGAGTCTCTTCAAATTATTGTTTTTTTCATTGATGACTAGTTTAGTAACTTTGTCATTCACTTTAAAAAACAGCATGGAAGTCTTTTGTTTACAGTATAAGTATATAGATAATAACAATCTCTTCTCCCCCCCAAACTCCTGAAGTGACTTTTCAGCCCTGTTGCTAGTTACCTTGTATTTTTTTGAATCCCAGTTCAGTGTGGAGGTCAGAAAATGACTAAAGGTGCAAAGTAATTTGCAGTCAAATATGGTATTTGTAATTTTACATGGAATGTCAGTCACAGAGGTGTTTAGTTGTGGCTTTCCAGGATGGAAATTCTCCTAATGGAGAATTTTTTTTGAAATCCTTAAAAAAAAAAAAAAAAAAGATTAAAATTATACATAATTTTGGAATCTAAACTATGTTTGTGTATGATAAATTTATAGTACGTGCCTTTCTTATTTCTCAAGGTATTTATAGTAATTTCTGCCTTCACATGAGAAGTTTGGATACTTCTGTAGGTAAATGTCAATAGACCTGGGCTGCTTAATGGCACTTTCTATATGCTTTCCGAAAGCATACTGATTGATTAACTGTGGTAAAGTATTAAGAATCCTTCATTAGGACAACTTCAACTTTCTCTTTCTACTGCAGTCTTGTCTTCTGATATGTTTATTTTGTATAAAGAAGGCCTGATTTTATTTATCTATCTATTTTTGGTGGAACTGTAGTCTTAAATCTCAGCGATAATTGAAGAGACCGATGCATGGTCGCTGAACTGTTAGTTACAACTGCGGTTACTGGTCTGCTCTAATTGGATTGAGCAGCAGTTACCTTAAAGTGCTGTAAGCAGAGCAGTCATACACCCTCCTTTGAACCTCGGGCAGTGTGGTTTGCTGCCGAGGCCGCGGTGGGTGACAGCAGTATTTGGTGTCCCTGTCAGCGACAGCTCCCTTGGTGCTGGCTTATGTGTGTCAGGAGAGCACGTGCCTGTGTGACCTCCCTCCCACATTGCCAAACTGTCCCTGAGATGTAGCTGAACAATTTCTTGCCCCTCTCTTGGGAAGAAGGGCAACTATGTTCTGTCAGGAGCCCCAGCTCCATGTCAGTGTCTGCTTTTTTCACCCTCCAACGCGAAGCCGGGTTTCAGGATGCTGCAGTCATTCCTCGCGCTAGGCCTGGCACCTCTCTGAAGTTCGTTCCTGCTCTGGCAGCAACGGGAGGTGTGTGAGGGCAGCAGGCAGGGAACTAGTAGTGCTGCTGTCCCTGAGGCTGTGGCGTCCCATGTCCGTCAGGGACCTCGTAGCTACCAGGGCCTGGCTGTGGCATGCCCCTGCCCGGTGCTTTAATCCTGTGTTCTCCTTGAGGCCAACTACCTCTAATTTCTCTGAGGAGAAGGAGGGAAGGAACAACCAACTAACTTTGTCTTGTTTGGGAAAACTTACAAGCCATCTTTATGCATTATAAAGCTTCTTAAAAATACTTTGTTTCTTGTGGGTGTCTATGAGGTGAATAAAGTCTTAGCTTCATTCTGTGTTGCCTAGAGCTTTGACGCATAAGCTTAACTGAAGGTTTTCTGGGTGGTTTTTAAATTTTATTTTTATTTTTTTTAGTCTAATCTGCTGAATATTCAAAATGTGAAGTGAATCAATAAAATTGATTGAAGGTGATTTAAGTTTCTGATTTTGTTATTTCTAATCATTGGGTTTGGTTTATGAATTGTAGTTATATGCAGGATTGAATTTAAGTCTTAATTCACGTAGAGTGATGTTGATTTTTGATAACTGACTTAAAACACAAACTGCTTTCTGGTTCTGTGGCATATGGGGGTAACATTGATGTTTCTTTAAAGATAGGTATTTTTCAGTTTATGGATATGATTTTTGAGTAGGTTAGAGTGGTTTAAGGATGAGAAGTTGTTCAGTTCTTTACTTGCACTTTTTCTTTTTAAGGGCTTATGATTTCACCAAAGCCAGACACTGCACTGGAATTCTACTTTAACAAGAGTGATGCCAATTCATATGCACAATACATTTCTACACTTAAAAAATTTCTTGAAAGTAAGTAAGTTACTGACAGCTACCCTAGTAGTTCAGGCATCTTGCTGTTGGGTACATTACTTTCCTTTTTAACTTGAAGTTAGTTAGTTGAAGCTTAGTTAGTTGAAGTTAGTTAGTTGAAGCTAAGTTGAACTTAGTTGAAGCTAAAGAAAATTGACACACTTTCAGGCTTACTCTAGACAAGTATGTTATTGAAGTATATACTTTACAGAAAAATATCATTACCTACGTTTGACAGGGAAACTGAGCCCCTCAGAAATTGTAAGTCAGAATTGAGGAGGTTCTGCAGAATTGCACCTTTTTGCATCAGTTGCTTTGTTAGCTACGCAAGGTATGGGCTTTTCTTTCAGAGCTCTGGGAAGGTGAGAGGGGGGTAGGAAGAATGCTACGTTAAATGATGACCTGCCTCTCCTGCAGTTCAATGGGTTTTGGACTCACTATGAGGTTGAACATTTATTACCTTTTTCCCATTTTATTTTATGTATGCTTAGCTATGAGAGGCGGATGGGGGGTGCACAAGACAGAATGCATTAAGTGGTGAATAGGTGAGCATTTGTGACAAAGTGATCTATGTACTTGTGAAGCAGAAGTGAGAATAACTTGGGATGTAACTATAACATCAGTTATACTACCCAATGTAAATGTAGAGGTAGTTTAATATTAGCCATTAAAATACTTGAAGTTCCTTATAAACTGCTTGTTTTAAAACAAAGTACCGAAGGAAAACTGGCCTAGTTTCCAGGTTAAAAAAAAAAAAGTTTATATTTTAATACATTATTAGTTTAGAATGATGTACAGAAAATAATAATGATTCTAGAAGGAGGATTTTACTTCTTTTATAATATTCTCTGTATTCTTTCATTTGGCCACAATGCCACTTACTGGGGTTAGACTCGATCTCTGGAGGTCCCTTCTAATGCCTATGATTCTGTGATTCTTGATAAGACTTGAAAAAGTGTTTAAGATAGAAATAAGAGGCATAGTACTTTGAAAATAATCCTGTAAGAAAACTCCTAGAAAAGTGATAACTATAAATTAGAGGTTTATATAGGCTTTCTGCATTTTTACCTATTTGTATGCTTTGTATTGTTGATTTAAAAACTATTTTTCTTTCATAGCGTATGATGATTCAAAGCAATCCGAAAATATAAACTGTACGCCAGGAAAGGTTTTTGATCAGAATGATGTTGCTGATAAAAAGGCATGTCGATTTAATCTCTCCGAGCTTGGACAATGCTCTGGAAAGGAAGATAAGACCTTTGGCTATTCTAAAGGAACTCCCTGTGTGCTTGTGAAAATGAATAGAGTAAGTGCTTGCTTTTTTTTTAAAAAAAAAAAAAAATTTAGTATACGCATTTCCAACTAACACTGTATGAAATATCACTGCTGAAAAGGACTGAAATACATGTTCAGTTTGCTTCTCAGGATATTCACATCTTCGGAATAGTGTAATTAACTGAAATGTCTACCAATACATGTGTTTCAGAGAGTAAAATGAAGTGGGGTTTTTGAGCATTCTAATATTTACAAGTATTGGCTTTGATCACTTGCATCAAGATACCTGAAAACCCTATTTAAAGAATAAAATGCACTTTGGTTTTGCTTACTGTTCTATGTAACAGATTGTATAACATTCTGCAGGTCAAGTGTGTTTTACTTCGTGCCTGCATTCCAGAAATGTAATTAGAATGTCATGGGTTCTGTTAACTCCTAAACTATGCAAAGTGATGAAAATTTTACTGAATGAATAACTGACTTTCCAGTGATGTTGTATGTTTCTTGAACTGCTGATTGGTTTGTCATTAATATTACATGCTTAATGTAAAGTAAGAAAATAATCCTTGGTATGGCCACTATCTAGTTGAGCTTTAACTTAACAATACTTTACATCTTGGTTCTAGTCTAAAATTGTGCTTCAGAAAATTAATACTAGACAGATTTGCTCCCTGTATCAACTCTGTCATAGTAAGTGGGAGAAAGTTTGAATTTGATATGCAGAATTGGAGAGGGGAAGAAGGTCTGTAAATATTTTAACTTTCTTTCCTTTAGATAATTGGATTAAAGCCTGAAGGAGAACCATATATACAGTGTACATCTAAGGTCAGTTCTGAATGTAAGAAATAAACGTGTAGTTAATTTTCCTTGTGATTAAGATGAAAAGTGAATGTAAATGCTGTCAGAACATTTATTTCTATCTCTTCTGTTAGACTTCGTACTTCATTTTTTTTATTGTTCTCATCTTACTGTATGTCTAGTCTAAATGTATTTAATTTCTTTAGTATAGTTAGTCTTTTATTCTTCCATTTTTAGATGTATTTGAGCTACCTCACTTCCTATACCATTGAGAAAATGCATAGGCATAACTTGTAGTCATGCTTATTTATTTTTTATTTAGTGTGAGTTATGTTTTGTTTTTCCCATTTCATAACCTATATTTTTATTTTTTCTCCATGCTGCAAGTGCACCTTAGACAATTTTATAAATGATGGGTAAGACAAAATGTGGAAGCTGATGTTGTTACCGTTCAAGTAAAAGTTGTCTCCAAATCAAATACAAGCAACTTGTAGTAACAGCTAATCTATAAGTATTTATTGTGCACCAAATGCTTACACAGAATGTTTTAAGGTAATTATTATAATTGCTCTGTTTTCTACATATTTCTCCTAGACTGCTTGGGGAGCAGTGAAAGCCGTGGTAAGTTAGTAGGTTCAGCAAGGGATAGTCATGGCTCCTAGATTGAGTCGATTGATAAAAACATAGGTGGGGGAATTTCAGTAATTAATGGGACAAATACCGCAAGTTTTTCTGCCTTCATTCTAGATATCTGTGGTAGGCATAAATTTTAATACTTGATTTCTGACAAGTCCTTGGAAGCTTTGATCTCTCCATGGTAGTCTGTTGCAAGCAAAGTTGATTCCTTCTCTTATTTGAGACTCATTTTTTGTGTCCGTTCTTAAAACATGTTCTGTTGGAGGAATTTGTTTCCGTAGAAGAAAGAAACACTTTTTCTGCTTCTACTATTCCCCTTCTCCAGTTTATCATTTTTTGTAATTTAATATCCCAAACTGGACACAAGGTTTCTTGTAGCTGAGGCAGATAAGGACAGAATTTTACCCTCCCTGTCATCACACTGGAAGTAGTTACGTCTCTCAAGGTGAATTTACTGTTTGTAATGCTACTACTACATTAAGCACCATTAACAACTGTCATTTTCACCTTTTGTCTTTGTTTGATTTTTAGAGAACAACTTCTGACTACTTATGCCTCTTACTTATTGAAACTCTTTGTTTAAACTTGAAGGATTACACTGTTCTTTACGTTGGCTCACATGGCCTTCTTTCCAGTTTTGTTTTTATTTCTTTGACTCTATTGGAAAAAGAGTACCATGTAACGGTCTCTTCTGTAGTGGACAAGGTGACTGCTTGCATCTCTTCTGGGACTTGGTGATGTAAGGATGGGAATTGTGGTCCTCTTCTCTGCACATTGGAGAGGTGGAGAAGGGTAGCCTATTGCTTTGCATTTTGCTGATGAATTTATAATCACACTGCAACTGCCACAGAATCTGAATGCCCCCTAAATACTGGCTCATAACAGAAACTGAAGTGCAGAGGCTGTTTGGCCTTCTCTGTTGGTTTTCTTATTCAGGGTGTTTACTTAGTCTTTAAATATCTGCTGTGTTGCAGCATTTTTTTTCCTTCTCTTCTACTGTCAGCAAATGTGGATTAAAAAAGTTTGGGGTGTATTACAAAGCTAAGTCCAGGTGATGCTCGTTTCTGAAAATAAGCCTCTTGCTGGCTATAATAGCTCATAGAATATATGAAAATGTGCAGTTTGTAGCATAAACGCAAATTAACCGGTAGTTATAAGTTTTGCATCAGAATTTTTTTAATATCTGAGTGACAAAGATGGAATTTACTTAAAAGGTGATTCTGTTGAGCAGAGTGGATATCCTACTATCATGTTCTCTTCATTATAGGGCAAACCTTTTTTTTTTTTAACCTCTGGATCAGCTGTTGATTATTTTTTCTTTCCACTTCACCACCGTTTTAAAATATTTATTATTATTTGATTTTTGCACATATTGGGAGCAATCTGAAGAATTGTCTGCCTTGATTTTTATACAGGCTGACTTTTAAATAAATCTAAAAATTAACTGTAAGGACAAGTCTCTCAAATACTAGAAGAGGTAAACAGCCTTCTGACCACACATCCTGCCTGTCTTCGCTACCTGAAACATTTGAGTTTTTCATTTTGAAATTGATACCATAAAAAAAGAAAAACATTTTCTTCAAGCATTCTTCTGTGAGGTGACCCTTCTTTCTTCTCACTGTGTCTTCTCCTTGAGATTTGTTTAAAGAGAGGAACCTCAGGTAGATTTGTGACATCACAGTTGTCATGTTTCATAGGTGGGGATGCTCCCCACACCTCCATGCCCCCCCGCCCCTTGCTGTCATCACTATGATTTCTGTAGGTAAGGGCAGTTAGTGTTTGCAGTATCAAACACTGCTTACAGCTCATTCTTGCTCCTGCACCCTGGAGGAACTGACCTGCTGTAGACTTAAGGATCCTCCACAAAGAGAAACATGCTAAGAAAGGATTGTGCTGTCAAGAAGTTTGGAGATCAGTGGTTTGGATCTTTAGTTTTAGGCTGCAGGTATGCGATTTCACGTGTGTTGGGAGATCTTGCTGCAAAGAATTAACAGTCTGTCATGTTAGAACTACACATACTGGATGAAAATTGAGAGATGGGCCTGTGCAAAGCTTATGAGGTTCAACATAGCCAACTGCTAAGTCTTCCACCTGGGCCGGGGCAATCCCAAGCACAAATACAGACTGAGCAGAGAATGGATCAAAAGCAGCCCTGAGGAGGACCTGGGGGTGGTGGTTGACGAGAAGGTCGACACGAGCCGGCAACGTGCGCTTGCAGCCCAGCAAGCTGCCCGTACCCTGGGCTGCACCAAAAGCAGTGCAGGCAGCAGGGCAGGGGACGGGATTGTCCCTCTCTCTCGTGAGACACCCCCGGGGAGCCCTGCACCCAGCTCTGGGCCCCAGCACAAGGACATGGAGCTGTTGGAGCGAGTCCAGGGGAGCGCTGCAAGGATGCTCAGAAGCTGCAGCCCCTCTGCTATGGAGGCGGGCTGAGGGAGTTGGGGTTGTTCAGCCTGGAGAAGAGAAGGCTGCAGGAAGACCTTACAGCGGCCTGCCAGTACTTAAAGGGGGCTACAGGAAAGCTGGGGAGGGACTATTTGTCAGGGAGTGCAGTGATTACAACAAGGAGTAATGGCTTTAAACTAGAAGAGAGTAGGATTAGATTAGGCATTAGGAAGAAATTCTTTACTCTGAGGGTGATGAGGCCCTGGTCCAGGCTGCCCAGAGCAGCTGTGGATGCCCCATCCCTGGCAGTGCCCAAGGCCTGGATGGGATTTGGGCAGCCTGGGCTGGTGGGAGGCGTCCCTGCCCACGGCAGGGGGGTTGGATTTAGATAATCTTTATGGTCCCTTCCCACCCAAACCGTTCTATGATTCTATGAACATCAGTAGGTTTGTACTTTTTTTTAATGGCAGAGAAGATAAATAGTATTAATTCCAAGCTATATGGATTTTTGTTGTTTAGAGATCATCTTGGCTTTGTATTAGGCATCTCTTTCTAATTTACAAGAATGAAAAATACCTTCCTTGCTATTGTCAACATACTTGGCCTTGGATTTACCTTTTTTTTTCTGAAAGAAATCTCAGATGTTGTATAAGGTTCTGCTAACCTGGATATTGCTGTTTTATCTTGTTTCAGTAAATTTTGCTTTAAACTGCATCATGAGTCTAAATGGCTACTGCAGTTATACCATTACTCCTTCTTAGATGATAAGTCATTCTTACACAAGTTCTTTCCATGTGCCTTTTTACAATATTTTAGCATCTGAAAAATTATTTTAAGACAGTCCTAATAAAAACTCTTGTAGGTGAGGTAGAAATCTACCTTTATGTGTCCAACTAAGTGGTCTGACTTGTAGATTTGCTGACTGCCTGCAACTTTGTGGAAATTTTCAATGGTAAGCAGAAAAAGTGACACTAATGCATTGGTTCTTGAAGCTTTTCAACTGATGCAGCTAGCTATATTTTTAAAACTTTGTGTAGGGATATTAGTTAGGATTAATTATTATTAATTAAACAAAACAATCCACAGCGTTTGCATGAGACAGGCAGTTGCATGTCCAAGAACCTCTGCTATTTTATTTTGATAGCTTAATGCATATGTTTATGACTGCATGCATGCATTGTGTTTAGCTGCTAGAGAAAACCCCACTCCTATTTATCTTTCTTACATCATTCTGAATTCAAATTTTGTAAGCATTATTTTGGAAATATATTTGAATGAGTATATCAGCTGCATGAGCTGTAATGAAAATAGAGACTAATGGTGTAATGAAACATTTCTTCTTAGTAATTAAATTTGCGAACTCAAGGTCTAAAATATTTAATGAACATATACTGAGGAACTGCAATAATTTAGATTTCAAAGAAACAAGAATCTGGCCATACCCTAAACTCATCTGGTATGGTATGTTCTTTTGGTGGAGGAGGAGGTATTTCTGGGCTGTGGTTTATTCCATGTTTCATGATCTTTCTTTACCTTCCCCTTTGCTAAGGTTTTTTACTGCAGTTGTATTCTGCACCATGTAGTATATATTTTTTAAAATTGCAGCTATTGTATATTGTAATATAGGAAAAAAAAACAATGAAAGTTACTAATGGACTTTGAAATTGTCATTTATACTGAAAAAGTAATGATGTTCTGAGAAATATTTGGCCTTGGTGCAGAAATGGAGGTAAGCTGCTTAAATACAGTGCATACTATTCAGAAAGGATGTAATCTACAGGCATTTTAAAAATCATGTAATAAATAGGTTGGATATTAGAAAAATTTCTTTACTGGAAGTGTTGTGCCACACTGAAACAGCCTGCCCAGGGAAGTGCTTGAGTCACCATCATGAAGAAGAACATGTAGATGTAGAACATACTAACATGGTATAGTGGTGGACTTGTCAGTACTAGGTTAAAGGTTGGACGAGATGATCTTAGAGGTCTTTTCCAACCTGAATGATTCTGTGATTCCATCATTTTAGCATTGCCCTTTATTATGGCAGTATGTCTAGCTGTTACAGAAAGTTACATGAGATTCGTGTATTTCCTTGCTGCGTGAACTTGAAATAGTTTGCTATGCAGGAGATGCAGTCCTAAAGAATAGTGTGTATACCATAGAATCAGTCAGGTTGGAAAAGACCTCTAAGGTCATCTAGTCCAACCTTTAACTGAATACTGAAGTCCACCAGTAAACCATGCTACTAAGTTCCAAATCTACACGTTTCTTGAAGACCCCTGGGGTGGTCACTCAGCCACTTCCCTGGGCAGCCTATTCCAGTGCTGCAAAACCCTTTCAGTGAAGAAGTTTCTCCTAATATCCAACCTAAACCTCCCCAGCACAACTTGAGGCCATTTCCCCTCGTCCTATCACCAAAGATAACAGACACATGGAGATCTGTCTGTCATTATGTTGACAGCATGTGTCAGGGACAGCACAGTTGAATATGAAAGACACAAAAAGACTGTGTATCTTACAGACTGGGTGACTCCTTAGTCAGAAATTATGCAGCATCTTTATAGGTAGCTGCTTCTTGCTGCTAGATTTGGTATTGTAGGGAAAAGTCTAGTGATAAGACATGCATGTATGTAGTAATTCCTTCTGAGTGCTGATGACACACAAACTGTGGTAACATCATAATTTTAAAGCTTGGTTTCTGTTTAGTTGGCCTGTATTTCAAAGGTAGCTGAGCAAGTTAGGAATGGTACACTATTGATAGAGTTCCTTGTGAAGGGTCGGGGTTGTACTGTTCCAAATTTGAATCTTGAAAACCTGGCTTTAAACAGAAATTCATCTCATCCTAAACATAGGTACGCTGTTGCTTCACCAAAATGTACAAGCTTGCTTGTGGATACATGGGATTTTAGCTTATATATGTGGGTGTTTTGTTTTGTTTTGTTTTGTTTTGTTTTTTTCCTGCTGCTGTTATATTAATTTCAGTGAATATACACCCCTCCTCCTTTCTTTGACTGGTAAGGGAAACTTGAATATGAGCTATCTTGACTTGATTACTAATTTAAATGTTACTATTAATAAGCTTTACTGCAGCAGATGTGTGCAGCATGTAGCTGTTTGCCTAAAATTCAGCTATTTTGGAACTTACCTTAATACCTTGGAGCTTTTTTTTTTTTTTGTCCTCCCCCTTAGGGATCATGCACTTTATCATTGGATTATAATTCCAATTTTGTACTTTTATCCAAGTAGACATTAACTTTTAATTTTGTTGTTATCTCCAATCATAGGAACAAGACATGGTTGAGATAAATTATTTTCCTCCAGGAGGCTCGATTGACTTAATGTACTTTCCATACTATGGGAAAAGCTTGCATGTGAGTATGTCTTAATGATGGTCTTCTTACTAAACAGATTGATTGTGAAGTTTGAATGTTTTAATGAGCTACTCATAAGGAATATTACATCTGCACAGATTTTATAGCGCTTGATGAGACTAGAGAGTTGCTTTAGCAGATGTAAGGAAGTAAAGCAGGCACTGTCCTAATGAAGAAAAGGCTGTATACTAGTAGCATGTATGGCATCTGCTGGTTTTTGGTCACTGATATATTCTGGAATCTTTCTGACTGCAGGGGAAGGCAGAAAAACTAAAGTAGTTCTTTTGAGCCCAATACAATTCTGAACAGTTGATCTTAAGGGCTTATGTACAGGATATTAGATTTATAATTCAGCATGGTAGTGTTGCTTATACATCTTTGTGGCTCTGCAGTCATGTTTTCTCTTCACTCTGTTTTATGAAGAAGCACTTCAAGGTTGCTGATAACATTTTTTTATCTTAAATATTTTTTTTGTCTTTGCTTGTCCCCCTTGCCCTCTTTGTATTCTGATATTTATCTACTTGAACAGTGAAGTTTTCAAAGTAAAATAACTACTTTATGGACACAGAATATGTATAGTTAAGACTCCAGTTTTTTTTCAAATTTAAATTTAGCTATTTTCTTTCCTTGAATCTGCTTGTGATAACTACTTACAGAAAATCTGTACTTTCTGTGAGATAAAAAATCGTATTGCCTCTTATTGACCAAGTTATTTACTCATGGTTGATAAACATGTTCACTGTTCACCACTGAAGATAAAAAGTACTTTTTAAATGTAAATCTTTTAGGCCTGTAGGACACCACAGTAGCTGTTTGATATTTTCACAAAGGTTTTGGTACTAAGCTATTCACTTATTATTTTTCCAGTGTACGCTACACTTATTTGCGGCAGTTGACACAAATTTTTTTTTCTTCACTTTTCTTAATGAGGAAGGAGTTTTTTTTTCAACATCTGCTTTCATGTAATTTATGTGTAGTTCTGTCTTCTGTTTTGTTGCCAGAATTCTTTAACTAGTAAAGCATCCATTTTCTTAGACATAAAAGATTATAGAGGGACTGTCAAACTCTGCTTACGATAGGCAGAGTCGGTATGTACTCTATTCCCTTTTTAGAATGACAGAATAGGATAAGTGCATTGCTTCTCTAAGAAAAGCAAAATATAGCATGAGTAGACCTTAACAGACCTTGATAGACCTTGTTAGAAGATAGTTTATACCAAAGATGGGATGAAGAAAGAACTTTCCTCATACAATTCCTATCTTACTGCTATACTGATGAAAAGGTAAGATTATGAAAGGAGAGCAACTAAGTCAGACAGAACTGAGTGCTGTTCCTTACTTGACTTAGGTGATTAAGAAAACATATATTTTTTTAATTAACTATTTTCTTTTGGAGTCTTTGGGTCAATGTTCTTTGGTGTTCACTATGATGTGGGATAGGTTAGTTTGAGGATTACTTGCTTATATAAGATGCAAGTATATTGTGAAAAAGAAGGCAGCAAGAATAGTTGAGAAAAGTTGAGTATTTGACCAGGCCTCAAGAGACTGGATTGATTTCTTGCCTATACCGCAAAATGTATATATTATATCTATGTGAAACTGTTGAATTATTTCATTCTGTAAAAGAGTTAAGAGGATACAACTAATCTTGCTGCTGTTGAGCTAAGGTAGTAGCAATAAAAGTACTACGTTTTTTTAAGCACATAGTTTTATGGTCCAGAATGGTTATTTCCCTGTACTGCTCAGCACAATGAACCCAACTGCCTGACCTTAGAGAATGCACGTTTTTGCAGATAATCTGTAGTGCTTAGTGAGGATACTGATTCTCATCGCCCGCCCCCAGTCATTTCTTTTTGAGTAAAAGGTCATTCTGGCATCATGTCTTCAAAACACCATAGAAATTTGTGTACCTATTTGAAAAATCTGAGATGTGAAAACATCTCTGAGCCAACTCAAGGATTTTATTTCTGATTTTTAGAAAACTTAGTTACTACTTTTAATGTGGGTGGTATAACCACTTAAAACATGAGAATTTTGAGGATGACTTGCCTAGTTCTGTTTCCTCCTCCCAGTTTGAAGTTTATAGGGGAACAGGAAATGTTCTGATCGAGTAAAATCACCCTCCACCTAGGCAAAGTAGTTAAGTCAATGTATTTCTAACTAGTCCTTCATTTTAAAGATCTTTGCACATATGCTTCCATGCCACCATTCCTTGTAAATGAGAATTTGACTATTCTATATTGCCTTCTTTATTAGAGAGGTAGATACAATAGCTGGAAAGTAACAGAGATGTATTAAAAGAGTCTCTTTAAGTTAATGAAAAATTTAATCCAAGGTTTTGTTCAATTAAAATTTAAGGCTTGCACTTGTATGATATGCAGTGTCTTATTTAGTCCAGTAGCTTCTACGAATTTTATTGTTCAGAATTACCCATGTTTGCTGGCCACCAGGAGAATAAGTACATATTTTTACTTAATTGGCAGTCACTACTGTTGACCTGAAAATGATAATAAATTGTGGAAATGCTTGACTCTAATATAGGCATGAAATGCTGCTCTGAAAGTATATAATAAATTCTTATTTTAATTGATAGTCACTTTATGAGAAAATTCAAGTTGTCCTAATTGAATTGGACTTGAGAAATCATACTATCTTGACAAAAAATATAATGGTGTTCTGTCTTATATTTTAGTTGTTATTATAGGGAATGGAGTGAAGAATTGTAATTGTTCCACCAAATATGACTGACCAGGATACTGTCAAAATACTTAAGGAGAGGTTTCTGTCAAAAGCTATCAAACAGATAACACATTTTACAATACGTTATTGTTGAACAAATAAATGGGATAGGGTGGAAGGGAAGCTAGCTTACTAATAGTTGTTAAAACATGCTGTTGGAAAAAAAAAACACTTTAAAATGTGTTAAAAATTTGTTCTATAAGAAATTGAAAAAAAAAATGACAAAAGAGGGAATTGGTAGGAAGGCAGAATGTAGTTTCAGAGGATGTTTCAAGTAGAGGTTTCTAGAAAATCGAACCCAGTGTAATAAAAGGGTAAAGTAACGTACCACTTGAAGATACTGTCCGTGACTCAAATTAGGTTGAATGTATTGGTTATGAAATAGTTTGAAGAATGTATACCTGATTATCTAACTTGGAAAAAACAGTCTTATCTCAGTCAGACTGAGCTTTGAAAGGTTGGGTTCTTAATTAGCTTTTTTTCTGAACTGTTTTGATGGATTAAATGTTAATTGTTCATGCTAATTGTTATATTCACATCACTTACTCCAGTATCTCAAATATTTTCCCCATCTTTCTGTTTACTAGGCTCACTATTTACAGCCTCTAGTGGCTGTTCAACTAGCAATTAACTCCAACAGTACCAATGAAGAAATAGCAATTGAGTGTAAGATCCTGGGCTCACCTAATTTAAAAAATGAAGATGATCGTGACAAGTTTCTGGGACGAATTGCCTTCAAAGTTCAGATGACTGAATAGCAGGAGTAAAAAGTTCTCCACAAAGTAAACGTTGTGTTGTCTGTTTTGTATCAGCTGGACATGCCATTCTAGGATATGAGACCACCTTGGAGAATGTTAAGGTGGCTTATGGCATTCAGGGTAGCATAACAATATGCTTCCAAATCATATGTTTAAAATCCCTCAAAATGCCTATCATGCTTCTGCCTGCCCCATTGGAACAGTGTACAGACTATAGTTATGTCATAGGGACCTGTAAATAGCTGTTTTCAAACACTTAATAATGGTGACCTTTGTCCTGTTCTAAAATGTGGTTTTATCTCCCAAGTGAGTGTCTCAAGCTTAATGTGCTGTGCTATGTAAATATTGTATTGATTTAACACTGGTTTAACTGTCATATCTCAATGCTGACACAGTTACAGGGATAAATAATAAATGGTACCTGATCGACACGGTGATTTTTTTTTTGAAAGAGTAAACACCTCCACGTAAACTGCGTGTATGGGAGCTGGTGGGTGGATGGATGGATGCCTGAGTGGAGATGCCTTAAATTGTAGATTGGATGGCATGGGAAAATTACAGTGGATTTTAAGAGTTGATACGGATTTCAGAAAGTAAGTGCTCAACTAGTACTTTCTTGTGCTTGTCACTGTGCAGGTATTGTGTACATGTAATACTTGGTATAGAGTTTGGTATTCTAGTTGAGGAATTGAATCTTTCTTCGTGTTGTTAAATTGCTTGCGATATGTGGAGCACAAATAAAATCTATACAATATTTTAAAACTTTCTAGTTCAGAAATATCAATATAAAACAATTAAGATTCGTTTAGAGTCCTGGTAACAGTTGTACAACAGAGCTGCTTGAAAGAAACAGCCTCACTATTGTGGGAATAGACTTTCATTTTTCCAATTAAAAATAAAAATTGAAGAACCTCTTTTGGGGAGAGGGGATTGTCTTGATTAAACATTCCTGTTTAATTTATATACCCTGTTTCATTGCATCATTTTAACATACTTCATGTTTTCTTGTGCTCTTTCATCTTGTATTTTGTTTATTTCCTCATCAGCCATTTAAAAAATGGGTGTCACAACTGCTTTATAGAAATTGGCTATTGATTTGGAGTGTGGATTACTTGCAATTTGATTTAAAATTTTTTATTAATCCACTTGCTAAAATGACTACAAATAACCAAGCTTATTTATGACTGCTCCTCACGTCAAACCGAGTTGACCCATTATACTGGGTTATAGCTTCTGTAGTCTTGCTGACATGGGATTTATAATGCTGTTCCCCAGGGTTTTTGTTTCTGTTTTCTTGAGCACGTGGTCCACATCCAGTGTGTTATTCTCAGTATTAAAGGCTACAGTAAATTAAAGACTATAATTTGTGCAAATACTGGTTTGTTCTGTTAGTAATATCATGGCCTAAATTTGTTACTTAACATGCTTTTATGCCTAATTCCTAGAGTGTCTCTGTACTTTATTTAAACAAATTAAGTGAATGGTTACTAAAATTCAAGATCCAGTCTTAAAACCCTGCTTTGAAAATGTTTGAGGCCAGTGTAAACCACATCAGTGCAAAAATTTTTAAGTACCTGTACAAGCTTACACTGGTGAATGTTTGGGAGAAGCTAATCTTAATTGGACTTTAACAGTGTTGAACCTCATTAAAATAGATTTATAGTGACTGATATCATTTAGCATGCTTTTTTGTTGTTGTCTACAAAAGAAAAATTGATGTTCCTCACAATATGCAATGGATACTTATGTAATGATAGCATGCATCAATATTGAGTAAGAGTATTCTTTCAAAATATTCCATTACTAATGTTTTAAATCATGCAGTTTTAGAGCTGGGATACCTGGGTTCTTGAAGATATCGCTGATTGGTTCTCTGTATATTAATACTGCCTGAAAGTATTTTAAGAGTCCTGACAGAACTTAAAGTGTAGAGGTTACATCTGAAAAAGAGAAATACTCTTCATGTTTAAAAAAAAAATAAATCACATTTGTGTTCACTTAGAAATGGTAAGAATTTTTAGAGAAATGCTCAGTTTTCAAATGAGTTGATTGTTGCAACAATTTCTTTCTACTTCTTTATATAGACAAAGCATGAGATGGCAATTCTTCACCAGCACTTTTCAGACAGGTAGAACTCAATAAAATCCTGTTCTCCCTAGATTTTGTAGAAGTGTGGTTTTGTTTTGTTTGATTTTATTTAATCACATAGGCATCATCAGTGACGGGGGGTGGGACTTTGAAAGGGTTCAACTATCAAAATCACCATGTAAAATATACGTAGGTAATGAGTCAAGTGTTGAACTATTTTTAAGTAATTGAACTGTTTTCCTTATTTTCATTTCTTTTCAGAATTTGAATTAGTAAATGATCTAGCAGTTATTTATAAACAGGTCTATTAGGGCATGATAAAATTACTTATTTTCTTCATGGGCAATTTTCAGTAAAGGTTCCCTGGACTTAATTTACAATTATGATTAAAGAGTTAAGTTTACTAACTTCTTAGCAGAAACCTGAGATGTTTATCTTGTATACTGGTTAATACTTATTTGTCTCATAGAGTAACTTTTAGTTCCTTCAAGTCTGGAGCAAGACCTTTCAAACATTATGAAATTGCCAGTTGCTGCAGGTGCTTTTTCAAACTACTGTGAAAATCTGCTGATAACCAGCTGAATTGAGGTACCCTCTTCATTTTGCCCCCTGCCAGCCCTGCACATGAACACACAGAGCTAAAGGGAAAGCTCAACGGGAGGTCATCAGGAGACAGCATTAGCTGAAAGGTTCATTTACATTGACCGTGCTGTAGATCTCTTGATTAGGTGATGGGCTGCAAACCAAAAATGCAACTTTTACCCATAGAAGTTTCCTGACTATAAAACTGATGTTGCTGTAGACACAGATTCTATCACAGAGGCTTGATTTTACACAAGTCTCAGTTGTCCTACAAGTAAATTGTGTAGGGTAAATGTCATTGTCTTGTTAGAAGCAGCGCTTTAAATACAAAAGATCAGACTTCCTGGTTTTTCTTTGTCTAAATGGGGATGGAAGATAACCAGAGAGAAGCTAAACAAAAAATTTAGATTTTTCTAGTTTGAAATCTGTTAGTTTGAAGTAAAATCAGTGTAATATGAGGGTTATTCAGAAGCTTGCATGTCACTGTGTAGTTTAGATCAAATAGATATAATAATTCATTACTAAAAGTAAGACTTTTTTGTCTCTTTAAATCTCAGGCAAGCACCTAAAGAAGCCAATAAAGGAAATTTCAAAGTTATATTCATTAGCATGTACGTAAATAATTTTGAGGCGCAGCCGTGAACAGTAAGTATTGCATGTAGCAGTGGAAGTAGTGCCTCATTCTGATTTTGCAGTAACTGACTGCAATTGCTAAGAGTTTGATCTGGAATTGGCAACAATTCCTTAAAAAGGCTGAGAAGTACCAATGTATTTGAATTAATAAAATGACTTGTATATTTTATTTTAGGAATTATACGTAGCTGTGTATAGTATACATTAGAGACAATTCTCTAATGTATATTTGAATTTGCTTTGCAGTTGTATGGAATAAAAATGTGTCCTAGTACCCAAATATTTTTTTACTGGTGAGCATATTGATGCTATTTCTGTTTTTCTGACACGAGAGCCCCTACAGTGATAACTCCTGGAGTGTTTATTGTCCCTAACAAGATCTCCATAAACCTGCTGTGGCTGTACATTCTCACTTCAGAAACTTGCCACTTCCCTCCTAATTACAAATGGGACTGATGCACTTATTTAACACTTTAAATATTTTAATGGCTATTACTTAGTAGCAACTTGTCTGAACAATTTAAGCATTCTTATGAATGAGAAATAATGCATCAGAGCTTGGACAAGTTCTAGCGTAAGGAATGGTATTGGCCTAACTCCTGGCTTCTGCTTCCTTTGCCTTTAAGTGCAGGCAGAGGTTAGCTCCATAGCTGCACTATTTCAAGATTCCCTGCAAACTTGGTTTTTGAAATTGCTTAATCTGAGTACTACTTACAAGGGGTTGTAATTTTCAGCCTGATTAGTTGAAATGACAATTTAAAACAAACCCACAGGTAAGATATATAAGGTTCCAAATTTCAATCCACTCTGAAGAGAAGTGACTTGCTCTGCCTTCTTTTGAGGTGGCTAGTAAAGTAGCAGCTCATCGTTGTGCTCTTGTTCCCCTATTAAATCCCTGAGCAAGCTACCTGACTAGTTGGGCTATTTGCCAATTATAGCCTTAGGTGTAAAATTAGGAGATTTCTGAGAGTTCCTCCCCCACCCTCAGCATTTCAAGTGATTAAAGTGCATCATAATCAGCCAATGAAGTACAGAGCAATTTAGTTGCAAAAGAAAATGAAATGATATTCTTGATTTGAACATAATTCTTGGCTTTTTAAGAAACCAAGAGAAAACAAATCCATCTCTGAAAAAGTAAAGCTGACTTCAGATATATTTCTCCAGCTAGTTGGGAGCTTTTTAGTTACTTCCCTTGGCATTTTATATGTATGTCCCTTCAGTGGATGGCACATGGATGGATGCACACATTGTGTGCTGAAAGCAAGTGCTGTCCCTGGGGCTGGCCATACAGTTTGAATGGGAGGAGTTCGTGGTCATGTTGGCAGGACTTGTTTCAGGATTGTTTTCAGGACTTGTGCAGTCTCATCCTCAGGGTTACAGCCCTTGTGCTATGGAAAAGAAAGGAAGTTATGTGGCAGGAGGGGATGAATTTTGAAAGACAGGAAATGTTCCTTTGTGTAGTTTCTTCAGGTTAGATACATACAGATAACTGTGTGCTTATGGATTGAGGAAAACTTTTTTTTTTTTTCCCCAGAGGTGAAAATTCCTGTTAAGAAAAGGAGGTTGTAATGTAGAGTAGTTGGGCTGGGGAAGAGGGGGACTAGAGAAGGAAAGGCTTGTAATGCTTCTTTGAATTCTGCAGTAACATTCCTGTTGGGTTTAAGGAAGCTTCTTGAAGCTGTTAAGAGGTTGCAGGGAAGGTCTGCAGTGAATTATATGCAAACTAACAGCGTTATAGATAGGAGAAATTTAAGGAGGTAAAATATAATCTTTTCAGGGAGCTAAATGATCTAATATTAGTTCCTCTGGCAGCCTTTTTGTGAAATGTACCACATGCAGAAACAAAGAGAGACTTAATCTATAGCTTAGAAAATGATATCAAAAAAAAAAAAAAGATAGGTTTAGGAAAACTGGGGACAAGTTAGAGCAGTATTCTCATTTAAAGGCAGGTCTAATAGGCATTTCAGAAAAATGGTAAAAGAAAGATGATTGGGGCACTTCACTAGCAAGGTACAAATTATACTGGAATGGGAGAGCAGGAGTGGTAATAAAAAAGATACAACAGCTAGTATTAAATAATACTGGGTGTTTTTGGACAATATTTTGTCTGTATGAGAAATGGGCTACAGGATTAAAGTAGTAATTGCTTATCAAGACTGTGCAGTACCAAGTACATGAGATTTTTCATGTCAAAATCATGTAGAAGTCACTATAGGATTTTTTTAAGGTAAGAGTACATTATCCCTCTAATGCCAATTATAGAATGACCAAAGAAGATGCAGGAGGTGATAAAGCCACACACACATGCAGAAAAACTTTTCTGGGATTGTTCAGGAAAAAAGTTCTCTGTAGATCCTGACCTCTAACAGTTGTGCAGTGGTGGTGTCTGCAGGCCCACTCAGGTAACTTTGGTCAGACACCTTTATCAAATTGCAAATCTGAAATGTATACGCTGTGGGATATGTCTTGCAACTTTTAAAATCACTACATCAGAGTTCTTCATCGTTATTATGTGGGAGAAGGAAGATGAAGGATAGTCATTCTGATTTTTTTTTCTTGCTACTTCTCCTCTTCAAAGATTTCTCTGATTAATAGTGGGTATACTTTTATTTGCAATTTTTCCTTCAGTAGTGGTGTTTAGCTCCCCAGCTGTTCACATTTGGTAGTGAAATCAAAAGTTTTAGATCTCAACTGAAGGTTGAAATCTTCAGCTAATATACACAAGAATGTTTAGAAGAAACTTCCTTCTTGAACATAGGTGTCCGTTGGGGTGAAATAAAAAGTCTATATTGCTAACCCTGCAGTGTTCTATGATAACAGAAGCCCTGATTTGAGGTGTTAAGCAGTGGTCTTCAGGAAACTGCAGCCTAGAAAGGTTGAGAAAACCCAGAAAAGGTCAGTGTATATGTAACAGCTTACTGGTTTTGATCCTCTGATCTTTTTGAAATAATGTGCGCAGTCTCTAGCTAAAGATAATAGGTATGATGACTGATCTGGATCTGGTTTGGCAAATACCTTGAAAATAAAATTTATTTTAAAATTCGCCTCTAGTTCAGTGAGTCAATATATTTATCTAGAGATTTGCTTTCTGCTGCAGTGTAACATAGTCTGTAGAAAGCTGCTGCAGTGGATCCCGTGTTCCCAAGTGCCCCAATGCGTTAAAGTAGGTCAAAAATTGCATAAGATGCCATTACTGGAAACTGCTGTAGGCTGACTTGCATATAAAAATTCAGCTGTGCAACTGGCAAATGCACTCTGACAAACAGAAATGCAGTCACGACTTAAAATATAACGAGAGCTCTCTGAAATCTCCCTAGGACATGAACGACTGTTGGAACTGTGAGATGTCTTTGCCCTTTGAGTTTATGTTCCTGCTATCTGCTGAGCCAGAGCTGTCTGCCTGGTTTGTCAGAGATTACATGTTGTTCTTGTCTGCGGGTAGCTCAAACACAAGGCTCTTTAACTCATTCAGGATCACAAAAGGTGTATGCTGTATTTCCCAGCTTACCAAGCTGCCCTTAGAGCAAACATGCGTAGCACAGTGAAAATCATGTGAAGTTAAGAGTCTATAGCAGCTCTTTCACTGACCAGCTGCTGATGATTAGTGATGACAAATGGGAGTCTGTGGAGATAAATGCAAAAATTCTTGGAGTTACTGCATGCAGGAGTGGCCCCTGCAGTACAGATACTGATGTGTACTGTGGAGCACTGAGCAGAGCAGAGTTTGCATTTTCCCTCATTTGAAGCACTGTTAGGTTTCCTGGCTTGCATAAGAAGCAGTGTGGCCAGCAGGTCTAGGGAGGTGATTGTCCCCCTGTACTCAGCTCTGGTGAGGCCGCACCTCGAGTACTGTGTTCAGTTTTGGGCCCCTCGCTACAGGAAGGACATGGACGTGCTCGAGAGAGTCCAGAGAAGGGCGACGAAGCTGGTGAGGGGTCTGGAGAACAAGTCTTACGAGGAGCGGCTGAGGGAGCTGGGCTTGTTCAGCCTGGAGAAGAGGAGGCTCAGGGGAGACCTCATCGCTCTCTACAGGTACCTTAAAGGAGGCTGTAGCGAGGTGGGGGTTGGTCTGTTCTCCCACGTGCCTGGTGACAGGACGAGGGGGAATGGGCTAAAGTTGCATCAGGGGAGGTTTAGGTTGGATGTTAGGAAGTACTTCTTTACTGAAAGGGTTGTTAGGCACTGGAATGGACTGCCCAGGGAGGTGGTTGAGTCACCATCCCTGGAGGTCTTTAAAAGACGTTTAGATGTAGCCCTTAGTGATATGGTTTAGTGGAGGTCTTGTTAGTGTTAGGACAGAGGTTGGACTAGATGATCTTGGAGGTCTCTTCCAACCTAGACGATTCTGTGATTCTGTGATTCTGTTTCAGCACAGCAGGGGAATTACAGATATTCACTTAATGCAGTATATTGCCTTCAGATACAGAAATGTTACAGAAATGTGTAAATGGAGGAAGGAAAAATAATTCTGGAAATATTTAAGATCACCTCTAAAAGCTTGACAGTTTTTTTCTTTTCTGTCATGTATACATTCAGTACCCTTAAACCAAACTCGCTTGCTTAGCCTTGTCTGTTGGCCCACTTGTTTCCCTGTTCTTGTGCCTTTTCAATACATCATGCAGCACTGAGAATGGGGCCACTTGCTTTCGGCTTTTGCATCTATTTTAAGAGTCTGACCATGGATGAGAGCAGTCTTCTGTATTTTTTTCTAACTACTGCTATTGCATATCATTGTCTTTTCTAACAGAAGTTCACCTAGTTACATGTAACAGAAACAACAAAAAACTTCCCAGTTTGAGGGCTTATATCCATTAGCAATCAGAGAGGGATATATTTTGCTGTAATTATCGTTTAGTGCAGTATATTTACTCTATGAAGGGCATATTAGTCATATAATATACCATTTGATGAATTCTTCTTTCCAAAAGGTTGAAATAGGGGTATTCCTCTATCAAATGAGTTAATGAGACCCATCTCCAAATCTGGCAAGAATCTTCATCAACCAGTACTGCTTTATTTCCTGGAATACTTGCATCCCTGGGGGTGTACCCATTTGTTATCCTGCCAATCACACGTTTCCCGTATTTGAATGGATTAAGAGAGGGCTCGACACCAATTGTCTCAGGAACACATACAATCATGAAGTCACGGGGGCCGGGAGGGTCCTCAATTACAGCATACAAACCTGATCAGGTCTCTGCCACTGGAAGGGCTTCTGCCCTTCGTTGGTTGCTCGAGGGCCAACAACCCCTGGTCTGCTAAATGCTCTGATGTAGCTGACTCAGTCATTTGGCCGCAGACCCTAGACAGAGTAGGCCTATCATTTCATCTTAATTTAAGTCTTGCCAGATGCAAGAAAAAGGTAGGTAGGAGCTTGGCAGAACATGAATAAATTTGTATGCCCAGAATGTTTCCATCTTGGCTTCAGTCATGCTAATGAGATGATGAGAAAATATCAAAGGTTCGAAAGTAGGTTCAGAAGTAACAACGTCCCTAAAAACCCTGGGCTTGCACCAGAATGCTTGACTGCAAGCAGCCACTGGATGTGTTAATTTACATCTCGTACAAAGTTATCTTACTAGCGGTAGGTAGAGCAGCTTATGTGTTTTGGAAAATGTACTGTTAATAATACTTAATGACCTTGTTAGGTAGCGTGAAGATGTTATAGTAGTGTTAAAGCAATAATAATATAGACAGGGATTTTCCACCAAGGACTGTTTCACTGGATGTTCTTCGATCTTGAAGTTTGTGTCAGTGGATTTTCCACAGCTGGTTGTACTTTTCTTTTGACTTTCTCGGGTATTTAACAGAGTTAAGGTTTCTCACCATCAGCTGGGGGCCTGCGCCCCCGAGCCGCCCTCAGGCGGGAGCTGCTGGGCCTGAGGGCAGGCACTGGGCCACGAGGCCGCTGCCATCGCCTCAGCAAGGGCGGGCGGGCGGCCGCCGAGCCGCGCCGAGCCGAGCCGAGCCGAGCCGAGCCGAGCCGCGCCGCCTTTTCCGCCGCTAAACGACGGTGTCGGTGGTAGCCGTGGCACCTGGGCGCTGCGGTTGTTCCTCAGCCTTCCCTCAGCACGGAGCTGCTTTCTGGCGGCCGTCGGAGCGTGGCAGCCGCCTGCGGTGCCTGTGGCGAGTTCTCCCCTGCCTTGTACTGCGCTGACACGTCCTGGGCCTGCCCGCAGCCCGATCCTCCCTCACACCGGGTCGCGGTGCCTTTAGCTTAATTTGGGAGGCTGGAGGTTACATCGTGCACACCTAAATCCTAGGGTGTGTTCCCTCATCTGCAGGGTTTGCTCGCTTGAAACGTTTTTTAACTCCTAAATGTGCCAAGATCTTGTGTCCTTACATTGGTTATTTACTGAAAATGGCAACCATTTTGTTTGTGCCAGTGGCTGGTGTAAAATGTTGTAGCCTGCTTCTTTTTGCATAATATAGAATAAAATGGGATTTGTATTATTATTATTATTATTTAACGTTTGAAAAATTATGCTCAATTAATTGTAATGGATTAATTAAATATAATAGTTGTGTTTTGTCACTGCTGCATAACCTGAGCTTTCACATTGAGATATTCCTGGATGTGCACAAGTTCACGTGGACTTGCACAGGTGTAAGTCATCAGAACCGAAGGAGGGTACTGGTTTTGTTGTAAAACAGCGGTGCTGAGATAACTTTGCCATTTTGTAGCTCCATCTGCCTTTCTGTGCTGGGAGAGCATGAACCCAGTTTGCAGGGTTTGTTCCTTCCAGGGCCAGCTCATGGTTGCAGCTCAGGTACTGCTGAGGAGTCCCTGGGTGGCTGGCACGGGACTCCCGAGGCGTAACAAAAGCGAGCCAAACCACGGTCAGTTGTTTGGTGGCAGCTGTAGGAACCAAGCTAGGAGGCAGGAATGCAAATCCTTCAACAACTTGTTTTTTCAGTGTGACAGACTTGTTTTAGGCTAGGTGACAGATTAAAAGTACTGATCACCCTGTGCAGTACACAGAGCGGTTTGTTGTATTTTGTTACCCTGGAACAGCAGTTTCAGCGAGGAGGCAATTAGTCCCAGGGACATGAGGGCTTGGAGCCTTTTAAATAACATACAGTAGGAACAACAGAGTAGGAATTTGGTGTTAATTAAGACCCCAAGAGCGAAGATGTGCGCGTTGTTCCTTGGGCAGCCGAAGGACAGGCCCACCGCAGTAAGGCAGAGCCGAGCTCAGGAGCAACCTACACGAATCACACGCAGTCAGGGACATTGCTCGTGACAGCGGACTTCCACAATGAAGTATTGTTCAAATCTATCTCCTATCCTACACTTGGGGTTGAGACAAAGTTTAATGAATAATAAACCTACACAATGTGGTTTTTTTCTGTTTTCCCTGAATGTCTTGAGATCTTTTTGTTTTCTAATAGAATGCATGTGATTCAGCAAAATACAATTTAAGACTATTTTTGTAACCATAGGAAAGATTTGCCTAATTTTTCTGTTGTTATTGCTAGCACAATGAAATGTAATGCTACAACAGTTACCGTTGCTTAATAATTTTTTTTTTAAAGCCATACAGATTTACATGAAGAAAAATATAAAACAGCTTCAGTTTGTATGATGATATCTTATTGGGCAGTTACTCAAAGAAATTCTAACCAAAAGCACTTGTAATTTCAGAGAGGGCTTTTTTAATGGAATTTTTTGTCCTTAGAGAGAGCCGTGCCAAGTAGCACTTCCTAGAAGAAAAAGGGAAAGGGGGCTTTCAGCCTTTAATGTTTTCTCAGTCTCTGTGTTGCGGTCCTGGGGGGGAGATCCCAAGGTGAAAAAGCAGCACAACGAAATGTAAGTGGCTTACAGCAAAACTTGTCTTTTTAGATTCTTTAGGGGAGAGTATTTATTCCAGCAAGCTTTACGAATAGTTTAATGTTCCAGAATCCTTCTCATGCCAACTTACTTAGCACCTACACAAAAGAATGTACAGGTATCTAGACTTGGTTTTCAATAAGGATTGTCTTTATTACTGAGAAAAAGACTGCAGGCTCTCATTTCTTCAGTTGTGTTTCACAGCTATTTTAACCTCATAACAAGGCTGTAGCTAGTTATTTAGGGCTAACTGGAGTCTGCTAAAGCTTTTCATGAAAATGCCTTCCCAAATATGTCAACACATTTTAGATGAAAGGGGTCTGTGCTACAATTTGTATTTATTACACAAGAAGGAACTCACAGTTCTGCAGGTCTTTTCCTATTGGCTTTTAACCTTTAATTTCAGCTGGCTTGAGATGTTTACTACTGTCTCATGGATCTTTTGTGCATTTGGGAAAAATGAGCACTGTGAAATTACTTTGGGATTTTTGAATTTGGTGATGGAAAACCAATACACATTAAGACGAGGGACTGCGGTTAAGCTCCCTAAGTGCTTTCCATTTGGATTCTTGCTAACACAATGTGGGGCTGGAAGGCTATATGCTTAGAGCCTACACTGGACACTGGAAGGGTGTCCCTGTGTAAAAAGGTGAGTTAGCGATGAGACACGAGGGTAGCACATGGAGTACTGAAATATAGGGTGCTGAGACAAGCACTGTGAATTCCTTGTTAGCAGACTGGACTGTTAAATAGAGCTAGCACTTCAGAAACCAGAATGAAAAGCCTGTTTGAAATTGATTTCCATGTCAAACTCAACGCATATTTCAATTAGATGTTTCTGAGGCCTTCATTGAGGTTTAGATTGGGTGCACTTCTTGACCGGATAGGGACAATATTATTCCTGGACATTTTGTAAGGTATTTTGTCAAAATGTAACAACTTCAGAAGTCTGGCATCTTGTCCTGGGCAGGGGAAGTTGCTCAGAGTGGTGAAGTAGCCAATGAGTCTGCAAGTGCGAGATTTTTTTGTATTATTTTCAAAATATCAAGTGATGCAGTGGTTCTTGGAGATTAAACTGTAAAGTGGGGGATGTCTTTTTTTTTTTTTTTCAGTGAAGAACATGTTCTGTCAACATCAACCTTGAGCAACATTTTTTTCCACATTTTTAAAAACAAGCCCAACCTTGTTGCCTTGAAATTCTTTTATTCGGTTCCTATACAGTTCAGCTTTACTTTCCTGTTCACAAACAGCTGAATGATGTTTCTCTCCAGCCTGTATATACTTTTCACTTCAGGCAGACATTGCTCCCTACCCCTATTTTGCAATGTACAATTCCCACTTGCAGCATTTTCAGTAAACACGGGATCAGTTGAGTATACAGAAATAGCTTCTTCTGTAAAATTTCCATTAAAAAAATAGTAAGTTTTTATTTACAAAGTGTTTGCTACTACAAAGTAATATTTCCTATTGGTTCAAATATACTATTTGCTAATGCCAGTGTTCCTATTAGGAAAGTAAAACTTTGTATATGCACTTTTCTTTGTCAGTGTCTATAGCATGTGTACTTCTACCACTTTTTTTTTCTTTCACTGCTCCTCGCCACACACAATGTGGTAGTGGAAAGTAATGCTATTTGATCAGGAAAAAAAAATCAGGATAGCTTAATAGCAGTCTTTCTGCAAAAATACAAGTTTCATTTATAATTTAAAGGTATTTGGAAAGAAAGAAAACCATGGAGAATTCAAAAATCTACAGCAAATTGTTGTACAGAACAAGGATGCTTTCCCATCGCATGCGGTGGTGGCTCCCTGCAGGCAGCGGGTCCGCAGGGTGCCAGCAGAGGGGCTGCCTGCGCACTGTGCCCTGCCGCTGCCTGGGCCCGAAGAACCAGGGCGAACTCCTACCCAAGTTCTCCTAGGTTGGCTCACATAGGGTGAATTATTTCACAGTAGGTGTTTGCAAGATACAGTGGCACCATATTTGCATATGTTTCTCTACCAAAACTTTGCAATCTGAAGTATTTTTCATGTGTACAACCTGGCTTTAGAGATGGGGGAGCATGAGAAACTTGCATGATGGATTTTTGGTCCAGCTGGTGTTTTACTAGGGAAACTTTGAGAGTCCCGCTTAATCCCTGCATTACAGCAACCAAAGCTATTAATTGTTAAAGTTACGTTAGAAACCTAACAACCCCACCAAAACCTAAAGATTGATTTTGTGGACCTTACCTTTTCTGGTTAATGCCTTAATTTTGTGGCCCTACAGAACAATTACATGTGATCTTAAAAGTAAATTAGTCAAACCTAAGTTCTGCAGAAGGACTGATGTAGCGACCAAATTTAATAATAAATAAAAAAAGGCAATATAGCTCCATGGGAACACTTCAGTTGAAGTTCCAGCGTTAAGGGCTGCGGGTGGGTGGTTGTTCCCTTCCTCTCTGACTGCCTTGTCCTGTCAGTGTGCCACTGGTGCTACCTGCAAGGCACGAGAAGCTGAGCACCAGGGATTGCTCTGTTTCACTCAGCCTGGATAAGGATAATAGGCTAAAAGTAGGTCACCGTGAAGGACTCGGTTTGTCTTGTAAAATTTTCCTTAATGTTGCATAGATGAGTTTAATTTAAATCTACAGCTGGCTTTAAGTTGTACATAGCTGTGTCCTGCTATCCAGTGGTGATTATATAAGCCTGCGAAGGGTTAAGCATTTAAAAATGGCATTTAAAATCTGAAGATGCAGTGGGTGCCACTTCCCATAGCCAATGCAGAGTGCTAAGGAGACGTACAAATCTGCGCTCCTGGGAGACTCCTGTATCTGCTCTGAACTCTCCTGCCTCTCTTACAGATATTTATCTGGCCCACATCAGCCTGCTTTTCCTCCTGGAGAAAGAAAAAAATTAAGTTGCTCATTTGCACCATATTGTTCCTATGTGGGAGACTTTTCCCTGGGATTTGGATGGTTAGATCTCAGACACCACTTCTGCCCAAATCTGAGCAGGGATTTTTGGTCTGCAGCTTGGGTAGCTGTCCTGAATTGCTGGGTGCTATCAAACAGGTAAAAGTAGGAAAAAAATATTATTGTTTTGGCTGACCTTTGGAGTAGGCCAGACAAGGGAGAAGTATTAAAGATGCAGAATGAACACACGTTCTCTAATCAGCTGCAATAAACAGTCCCTTTAATTTGCTGCTGTTGTTATTAGGCTGTTTTTGGGATCATCCCCTCACCGAACTGCCAATGCCAGCTGGGTTAGGTATCCGTGCATTTTGCTTCTGATTGAACAAGCCAGGAAATACTTGTAGGAGCAGCTACAGAGACTTGAAAGGGTGGTATCAGAGCAGAGGGAATGAACAACAGGTTCCTATGGTTGGTTGTGGGGATCTTTTTGGCAATATACCTGGGTCCAGAGCACGATTGTGCACAGCCTCTTAAAAACACTTGCCAAACTAAATTCTGAGAGATAAATAGGAAAGGCAATCTGATTTGAGAATTCAGGTAAGTCTACGGCATGACAGTTTCAAGAAGCTGCAGGGCGTCAGGCTTTAAGGGAACAACTGCTAGCAGAAAACGAAGTATTCAGAGCTGCTGACATGCTTGGAAGGGTAGGTGTGTGCTAACCAGCAATTACAAGTGTTTTTTGGCATAGGTCAAAATGCATTGAGTGGCGTATTTTAAAAACCAATACACAGACCAGCTGTTCTCAGCCTCTTTGCGGTTGATCAGCAGAGCTGCAAAAGGCATGGGTTCCCAGTGCCGTGGGTCGAGGCGTTCAGCTGCAAAACGTGCCCGGCCTCGAGCAATGGGGCCACGGCACTCCTGTCTTCAACGTGAGCCAAGCTCCTAGGAAGCTGAATGGTGTTGCCCCAGAGTATGACTATTGCTAGAAGTTTTAAAATCAAAAATATGAGAAGCTCATACAGTCTCTTCCCAGCTTCATTGTACCTGGTTGTTTAAAATACGTATGTTCTGAAACTGAGATGCTCTTGCAGTGAAAATTAGGTGAATGGAAATACAAACAAAGTGGTCAGTCGGAAGATGACTACTGGTTTGTTTACTAAATAGTATAGCCTGTGGTTACTAGCTTTGTTTTTAATCAAATCCAAGCTCCAAGTATCATTAGCTTATTAAAATTAAAGTCTTCTCTATAAAGTGCTGGGATATAATGCTCAGCTAACAAGAGGCAGGTAATTACAAAAATGAGCATTGCCCAGTGCTTAGATTCAAATGTCATTTTGATTAAAAAAAAGTTTCATCCATGCTCTAGATTTAAAATGGTGGGTGTGGGCAGGAAAAAGAGCACAGAACACTTAAAACCTTAGCTGTTGAATTCTAAATTCAAGCATCATTTTATGAATAAACATGAGTTGTTTGTTTTGTCCATTTGTTTTTAAAATATGATTAAAATTTTGTTATTAGGCCTGTTTACATCATGGTACTTGAGGATGACTTGGTTGTTCGGCACAAATCCTTCTGTTGGTGTGGTGTATGCCCAGCACTTTCCAGCTGTTGAAAAGGATTAGGAGTATTTGGAAACTGTAGTTTAAAAAGCAGACATTAACTATAGCCTTAACCAAAATGGAAATATCTAAAGTGTGGTGTGCGCTAGTTAAATTAAGTTAGTTAAACCCATGCCTTCAGTTGAACTGATGTTATTTGCTTTAGCCTTTACTTATAGGCATGTTAGATCAGGTGTGATCCCAATCCATGTAGGTGGATTGTTGCCATTAATTCCAGTGCTGAATTCAGAAGACAATGGCACAGTTCAATATAAATTTAAAAACCTAAATCCACAAACATTTTATCAGTTTTTCATGTAATGAAAAATGCTGTCTCCCACTCAACTTTTTTCACCTAGTTTGTGATGCTAGCAAGTTTAAGTCAAATTTAGATTTGTCAAGCACCATAAAATAAGTCCAGAAATAAAGCTGTTTACTTAGGATATAGAATAGCATTTACAAACAGCATTATACTGCTTGCCTTCTGAATGTATAACCAAGAACTAGCATTCCAGGAGGCAGATAATGTCACTTATATAGAATGTATATGAAAACTCAAATGTTAACTCTGCCTTATGTGAGTTGCCATCCTGTGCCAGTTGCAGCGTGTTTCCTACCAATGAATATATGGTGCAAGCCAGTAGAGGATGATGGTGACTCAATACAACACGGGAAAACCCATCTTGCTAATGACCACGTTATTCTGGAAAATACCTACTGCTGCCTTTCGGAGGAAACTTGCATGTTGAAGCAGCTAAGCATGACTACTGCCATGAGCCTAGCAGGAGCAGTGCGGTTGGTTAATATTCTTAGTCTCCTTGTTGCTCATTAATTGCTCAGAGCTCAGTTCAGATGAACATCTGTATTGAGTGAGGTCCTGCATTTACCTGTTTGTTGCCTTTTTTTTTTTTTTTTTGAAATACGTCAATGAAGTTCAACAAGAATGACGGAAAGGCTTGCCTGAGGTCATACACGAGTGACTAGAGCTGGAAAAGGCCCAGAACTGTCCCAGTTCCCAGACCTTTGTGCAACCACAAGACCACAGTGCTGTAGTTGAACTTCATCCTCAACTGTAACTTGGCACAAAGAATCCTAAGGAAAGAATTTCCTTTTGAAGTCTCTTACGTGTGTTCTAACTTGTTTAGTCCTTTGTATTCAACTAGTTCAGAAAAATAACTTCTAAAATCTTGGTTCAACTGTCTAAATAAATGTGCTCCTAGATTAAAAGAAAAAAAGAAGTTGATAGCTTTGTTTGCCAGAAAGCAAGTAGCTGTGCAGTCTGCTGCTCTGAAAGACAGAGACATCAACAGGAGGAAGGTATTACTGAAGATCTTCCTCCTGCAAAGCAGAAAGCACAGTGACTACTGATAAAATGCATTCTGTTTCTGGGCAAGAAGCCTTTTTTTGCCTACATCTTATAGTTCAAAGCTTCTCCTCTTCAGCAATTGTTTAGTGTGTTGATGGTGTGTTTTTGTTTTCTGAAGATCTTAAGTGGGAAATGTGAAGAAAGCGTAGGGTTACTTTTGCCCATAATGTAATAGGCGGTGAACAATAATTACTTTGGAAAATGCTCCCCTCTTTAGCGTGCCTTAGGATGTCCTGAGTATATTGGGTATCTTTGATCTGCCCTCTCCAATGAAAGCTGACAGGACAACTTTCCAAAAAAAAAAAAAAAAAAAGTATTTTAAAGAATAAAAGCAGTAATCTTTTTAAATGAAATGCCATTAATGAAACTAGTAATTCCCTAATGATATGCCTGGAGTTTCTGTTACCTTCTCTCCCTCCTCTTATTTCACAAGTTTGTCAAGTACATTGACTCTCTCAGAATATTATTTTGCATTAGTAAAGCTTTTCTTCATCTAGAGGTAGTGCTACAGATTTGGTTGAAGTGAGGTGGTGTAAATCCCTCAGTCTGCTGCTGCCTGTGCACCATGTGCATAGCACAGCCTAACAGTCCTGCCTAGATGGGGAATAACATGGTAGGCCTTCGAGATTCTTTTTTTTTTTTTTTTGTGCATCTGCAAAACTTTGTGTAAGCTAGATCGCTCTACTTGCTTGAAGAAGAGCTATGCCTTAAAAATGGTGATGCCCTAACTCTACATGAGATGCAGGAGTTTGAATTATCTGACAAGCGTCAATGTGGATGCCTTAATTTTTAATGCAGACCTGCATGTGTACTTGTGCGCTCCACACGGTTTTGCCTGTTCTGTGTGTCATGTGCTAACAGCTGCAGGACAGCCAGGCAGCTCTTTAGCTGAAGCCTCAGTTTCTCTTCCTACCTTAGTGCTTTTGGATCACGTTGGCTTGAGTGCCGATGTGTCTGTAAGGGATCAGGTGGACATACCCCACGCTGGGCTGGAGCAATGGTCAGAGCAGCCGAGGGGTACGCTTTGCTGACCTCGCTCAAGCAAATGTCGTTTTCTGAGCTGCCTGATCTCTGACTAGATAGCAGAGCCAGTGTCATTGAGCTCTGACAGCTAATATAAGGGTCAACTACTTACATACAGTATAAAAAACAAAAAGAAGTAACACTATTTTTATCTGGCTTTACTTCATAGAAGTAGTTCACTTCAAGACTAGTTAAAATACTGGATGTTAGGACACCGTGAGAACTCTACATCCACAGCGCGTTTTGCTGTCATTCAAAGTTTTTTTTTTTAACATCACATCCAATCACAAAAACCTTAAATACAGACCATGGAGCCACCTGTTCTAATTTAACAGTTCAAATGGAATTCACTTTGTGTAACTTTAGCCATGAAGTACTTTAAGTAGTTGTTCAATATTGATGTTTTTCAAAGGCGCATCAAGGTGCTCACAGTGGAAGTTAATTAAAAGCAAATTAGTCTGTCATAATCCAAGCTGACTAGAATGCAAAACATTAAATTACATGCTGTCAAAATTTTAATTTTTTTTCCTCAGATTCTGAACTTTTTGTTATGTGAACAACCCACCTTGAATTTGAAAGTACTGCCTGAGATCCTTAACATAGAGGCCTCTTTTTTTTTTCCCTTTGTTAATACATGTGCTATAAAATCAGATGGATTATAAAGTTAGAACAGTAAAGGAGAAGCTATATGGGATACGCTGCAATCTAGAAATAAAACGTTTCCACTTTTTTTCCGTGAAAAAAGCTGGTGCAGAGAATACTGCTATTTTAATCCTGACTGCTTAATAATGGCTAATAATCATCACTTATTTATAATAAATTAGGTCTGCAGTATAAACGAACATATGAACCTTTGAAAAGAGACATACTAATGTTACTTGAAGAGTATCTAAAATGGATTTAAACTATTTCAAGATTCATTTAATCACCTGCAATTTATATTACTTTAAGAATCTTCTATACAGCAAGTTGAACAGAAAAAAGCAAACATTCTAACAGCCCCTTCTCCCTACAACAATTTTCATACAAGAGTTTTAAATAGCTATTTTAGCATGTTCGTGTGCGTGCTCTCTCTCTTCCCCCTCTTTTTTTCTTTAAAGGTAGCACAGCCAAAAGACAATGTGAGAATCGGCATGTGTTGTCTTCCCCTTATCTTTACCTCTTTCCCTTATCTTTACCAGATGGAGAGGAAAGAGACTTGAGACAGAAAGTCCTAAAACGAAAAATACGATCATGATGTTTTCTTTGCCAGATCTCCAGGGACTTTGTTCTTTTCCTTGGTTATAGTTGATTAAAAAACCCACTTTGCTCTGTGTCTGTATGTCGCTCTGTTCAGCTACAAAAAAGTTTTCAATTTCAGCTTTGGGTGAATTTGTTTTGAAGCTTCTGTTTTGCTTCACTGAACACAGTGCAAACCAAGGCAAGAGACTTAAGTAAAATCCAAACAGGAGCTCCCATTAAGAATATGTATGAGCAGCATTTTGTGTATTCCATTTTCTACTGTCTTTATTCTGGGGAGGAAGAGTCGTCATCTTCATCCTCTTCATCCTCATCATTGAATGAGCATGGAGTTTCTCCCCGTGATTCAGAGTAGCGTGACGCTGCACTGCTGGACTGCTGACTGCTCGGGGCAAGAAGCTGCCCAGTTGCTAAGGCCACTTCAGCATCCAGACACAACCCTGGATTCTCACTAGCAAAACAACAGAAATGTTGGAGTTTAGAGGATTTCTCAAAAAGCTTTAAACTTTCTTTTTGACCCCAGCTTTTCCTTTAGGGAAAGAAATTATACCAAGAAAGAAACATCCAAAAGCTTTATGTCAAACAAAGCTAATAGGAAAATTGTTAAAATATTGAAAAGTAGCATAAAAAAGATTATCGTCTGGCTTTTTTTTTCCTAACCAACTAACAGTAGAATTGCTTGATTTGAAGAAAGCTTAAAGAGTCAATCTGTAAGTTTTGTCAGTACACAGACATGTATGCAGAGTTGGAGCTATTAAATACTATGAAGAATGTGTTCCAGAATAATCCTCTCCTCCATTTTTTAAGGTACAGGCAACCTCCAAGCACAGTGTGATTGTTTGGTTTTTTTTTTTTAATTATGTTTAGACTCTGTGGATTAAACTTCTTCCATGAGAACTTAAGCAATAGTGCATTTGGACACCAAACGTTCTATTATATTCTTCAGAAGTATTATCAGGCTTTTTTCCACAGGTAATTACCTACGTGTAGTCCATGTCCAGACAGGAATTTATGGTTAATCAGGAAAACCCTTTTTATAAGGGCTTGGAAGTGATTTTGTTCCTTTGGAACATAGATATAAAATAACTAGTGTGTTCAGAATTGAAAGCATTAAGATTTAACCTTTCAAATATAATTAGCAAGCAAGGAAAAGTAAGAGACTTTCACAATCAAAAATTAAGCTGAACAGAAAACTTCTCACTTCCTGATGTAAATGCTATGAAATAGTGAGGTTACTGAAAGTACCACAAGCGTCTTTCACTAGCCTTAAATGAAAAAATGTTCTGATTTACCTTGATTTAGAATCAGAAGTGCCTCCTGCTACATCTAAATGTGAAATTGCTTGTGCTGAATTTGAAAGTAATCCTTGGTTCATCCATGAAAATCCAGCAGACATATCTAGAAGAAAGCATAGCTCTATTCATTATAGCTACTTAAAATTTTTTTTCTTCCTTTTACAGTATTACACTTTACATTGTTTGCAGTTGGGATTCCTTAGTTTAGTTCAGAAGAGAAGGTACCAGTAGCATAGGTTGTTTTTATACTGTAGACGTGTCCTGTTTAATGGAGATGAAATAGATAGCTGTTCCCTGGTGCTTGTGGGTGCGCCCAAGCCTTGCAACTCCTTTGCACTCAGAACTGGGGTTGTGTGTGAAATTTCTCTCTTTGAGGAGAATACACACTGCAGGTGACCCTAGCTTGTAGCTGCGTGCAGTAACAAGTGTCTGAAATGGGGTTTGGGAGTCCTTTAGGGAAATTACAGTTACTGATTGAATCTACAAAGTGTCCCAAGAGCTGCAACTGCCTTTGCTGTTGGGTTTGGTGATGGCATGGCTGGAGCTGTGGTCAGCAGGAGCGCAGCTTACAGCAGCAAAGCCACCAGGGCGCTCTGTGTTTCAGGTGTGTGTGTTTGATGGCCAAAGACAGCTCTGCCTGAGTGGGCTGGCTGTAGTGCGGCCTCCTAATCCACTTCCACACTGACCAGGCGTGGCCCTTAGCCAGGCCGCAGGGAAGGTCTTGTCCCAGCAAGGGGAAAGAGAGCTCTTTTTGCACCGCATGTGTGATGTGTAAGTCGCACAGGGAGAGGAAATTCTAGGAATAAAATAAAGCTGAATTCCTTGAGTTAATTTGTTAGAAGTGCTTTGAGGGACATAATTGGGTTCCTTATGACCCTTACGGTACTTGTTTCCAAATGCCCTAACAAGCAATGCCTGTCAGCTGGTTCCAGTTGTGCACGTTTCTGCCGGGAGAATCAGAAAAAACAAGTCGTTCAGTCAAACTACATTTACATTGCTGTTGTTTTTTGTTTGTTTCCTAGATAAATTGTTTCTGTAGACCTACCCAAATTCCATCTCAACACAAAGTTAAAATCAAAATAAAGTTATCAGGACCGCCTAGTTCTTTTTCATGGTGCTTGACTGTAAGCTCAGCAGGCTGCATTGAACCAGCAGTTAACAATCCCTACTGTTCTTGTGTGTGCTTAACCAAACCTCTGTTCTGTAGGGCACAATGGCAGTAAAGCAGGATTGTACTATTATGGTATTTAGAATTGTTTTATTACAGATAAAAGGAATAGCTAAATGTGTTTGTTACATACATTTTCTCATTTGTGTTACTGTGTTCATCTTAAGCGTTGGTCCTGAGATTTGACAGAGCCCTGCTTAGCACAGGGGCAGTTTGAAGCAGGTTGGCTGTTCCCCCTGCAGCCACACGAACTGGCTCGCCATCCCTTGGAAGCCATGGACTCCCTTGTTTTATGCCGTGCAGACTTGAAGAAGTAAGGTATTTTAAATGGCATTACAAAGCAAAGGATAGCAAGCTTGACAGTCGAGCAAAGGGTCTTTGGAACAAGACAGAGAACGCCAGTAAGTGGTGGCATTAGGGTGAGCTGTGAGGCCTGAATAGATGAGAATGGTTGATTATAGACACAGCTGGATGATCTTCATTAAGATTGACCTAAATGCAGGTTTAGTTTTACATGGAACATGTTCTGACAGTCTCCTCCTGTGCTTGCAGGAGGTGGCCAAACCATTTGGAATGACAGTGTTGTATTTAGACTAATAAAGTAGATTAGAGAAGTATCACAGAGTTGTTTCCTCTTCTTTTGAAGGGGGTGTACCTGTGTGTACATGCTTAATAATTCCAGAAGAGTAACAAGTCACTGCTAGTTATCTTGTGTTCTATTAACATTTTGGGATAATTGCTAGCTTTTCCTTTTGAAGAGCAGGGTGGAGGAAAGTATGGATTTCACACAATAAGGCAGAAAGAAGGTTCATGGATGATACATATCCCTGCCTTGTACTTTTATTGCCTCGTGTTTCTAATTCTTTTTTTCCAGTTGGGAAAAAGAAAAGTGTGTAAGAGGCCATTCCCTGTCTGCAGGGGACTGCCAAAATAAAAGTATGCCTATGATTATAAGTCTTACTATGTCTAGTAGCATAGTTAAATTCCTAATAGCTTCATGTATGAACCAGGGAAATTAGCTTGGGAAAACTGTCCCAAGGCATGTACTTGCAGGAGATATACCTGGTAGAAATTGATACTTCACAGGAGAAGGCTCTGAAGAAATACCTTCAGCACCTTTTAGTAGGTAATGCACAAGTAGAAAGTGCTGCGTAGGATTGTTGTTGGTAGCTGAACAAGCTCATTCATTTAATGGGCACTCTCATCACTTCCATTCCATCTCCAGCCCATTTTCCTTATTATGCCAGTAGATTGCAAAACACTTCTTAATGCAGGGGAACATAAAGAAGTGTTTTAATACAGAAGTCCTAAATTGCACTGCTTTCTCTGCAGCTATACACAAGTGGGATGCTGTTACCACAACTATTAGTGCCTCAATTTTTATTTCCTGATGTCATCTGTAGTCTCATTTGTAAGAGTGAGGACTCAATGACAGAAGACAGGACTTGGTTTTGCACTAACTGCATGTAGTGTGTGTGGCTTAAATAGCACAGGAGGTTACTTTGGATATACTTCTACAAGAGTTTATGCTTGCCTCAATCAGTGACGTGTATCTGTTCATCCACCACTCTCATTTCGTTCTTTACACTTGGACTGTTCTGGTCCAAGCCCTTGGATAGCTAGTTCTACATGCTAAGTTGTCAGAAATTCCTCTGCCAAGTAACAACCCTGCAGTTTAGTACCCTGAATTAGCTCATGAAGAGATCAGAGGAAAGTAATTGAGTCAGAATAAAGAAATGGGCAGGAATGTATAATTAGGATTGAGACCCTGGGATGCCATCTTAAGCTGCTGAAAGTGTATTAAAAACTACATCTCTCTTTCCCTAGTAAGAAGCTGGCAAGTACTGTGGTTGTAAGGTGTTCTGTTGCATGGCTACCACTTGTCCTGGATTACCTGCATAGCTAAAGCAACACTGCAGTGTTAACTTCTTCCATAAGTTACGCTTGAAGTGCTCTATCCCCTACTTTTGCTCCCTTCTAGGAAACACGTAAAAGTAAGGTCCAATCATGTTTGCATCACTGGCAAACAACAGAGTAACAGAAAAATGTGTTATAAAGATGGTTTAAGATGTATGGATTATCCTTCTCTATGGTGTTAATAGGCCTCAGCTTCTGCTGATTTCTATGGCAGACACCTGAGGATAAATTGATGTAGTTCTTAAAATACATAGTTTAAAGAAACAAACAAACCTTTTTTTTTGGTTAAAAAAAATAATCATGAAATCTATGGAAAACCTAGGAAACTAGTTGCTACTTTTTAGCAAATGAAGACACTTAAAGGCTACACCATATAATCCTGAAAAGAAACTACACTACTAAGATTTTTGATGCATGGGATATCAGTCCAGCAGTTCCAAGCTGATTATTTGGATGCTTAATGCAACAAGGTAAGAAGTTACTTTGTTTTTTTAACACTGAGATGGGCCAATTGTTGTTAATTTAACATTTCTTGTATTGAACTGTTTGAGACTTGGTTCTTCTGACTTACTGACTTACCTAGTGGGACATGTTAGAGCAGGACAGCAGCAGTTTAGTTCATGGAGTCACCTACTGTAGGAAAACTGGAATCTTGACTGTAATAAATGTACTCAGTGAATACGTAAGAGACAGTGGTTTGCTTTTCTTGTTTAGTAGTAGTTGAAGCTTATGTACACAAGTGTGCCATCATGAGAGCGTTGGAATTAAGCATGAATCCTAGAAACCAGTGTTTTCCCTTACACTTCACCCCTCCTGCAGTGGAAGAAAAAATGTCTAAAGCTTGCTGAGGTGCAAATGGGAAGTTATGCTTAATTGAACGTATGCAATCAGGCAAATGTTCTTTTTTCAAGTATTGTGCAAAACTTTTAAATGTTTCCCTTATTTGTCGGCTACATTAGAAACCTTTTACTATGCAATTCATACCATGAACTGTAGATTTATGTTGTGCAATTAAGGTGCAAGCAACCGATGGAAGAAAGACATACACATATTCTTTGAAAGAAATATACATATCCTAGTAACAACACTTCTGGACTAATTCTTTCAGAGGTTAAAGCAGCTGAATGTAAACCATGTCTAAAAAGTAAATTACCTGCCTCAATGCATTTTAAGTAAAAATACAGATCAACTAAAATTCTAGATAGGCTGCTGATCTGCTACTAGGGAAATGGCCCTCGTCACAACTTCCTTTAAGAATATGCAATCTTAAAATCTGTTTCTGCCATTTAGTTTCTTTGAAACCAAGTCTTGTTTTTTACTTGCACAGGGATGTTGTGGCTGTTTGCCTTTAATGCTTTCAATTAAAAAACCCCACACCAGTACATTGGTGTGATTGAATTTTTTTCAAAACAAACTAAGATGACTCACTAATCACTCATTTAGACATGTGGTTTTATTGTTTAATCTCTAAAAGCTGTTTTTATACAGTAAAGAGTGCAATGAAACATATTGCTTGCAAATTTAAAGTAACCCTATTCTCTGAAGATAAATTAATGCAGTATTAAAATTAAATAGAAAATTTTATTTTGCTCTTCGATACATGGGAGCAATTAAGAAAGTCAAAGACTTTAACACTATTAAAAGATGTGGTTCTGTTTCTTATCTCTACTTTGACATTGGTGGTAATTCATGTGATAAATAACTTTTAGTTGAATGGAATTGCAAGGAGCAAGGCAAGACTAGGACAATGGGACCAGAATAAAAAAGTTTTGATTAATATAAGCACATTTGAGGTAGTTTGAAATGTTAAGCAATGTAAAATGTACTATTTTTAGTGAATGCAACTGAATTTTAATTTATATAGAGCTATTTTTTGACATACCTCATATTTAAGGAACTTTCATTCATAATTCAGTAGTATCAAGAAAACGAAAATGCATCTTTAGCTTCCTTGTTACTTAAGTTCAGTCACTCTTAAATTACACACCAATTTTAGTACAAAGCTTGCATTTAAAAGATCCTGACGTGAACATTAGATGTTGCCAAGAGAAGGGAACTAACTTTAGTGAAGGTTAAGAAAGATGTGTGAAAGACAGTTTTATACTAATGTCACTTAAACAAGACCAAAACCTAGTTGGTAGATAAGTCAGGAGAGAAGCTTTATTTCACCCCTTTCCTCAAAAATGAAGGTCTGTATACAGTAAGTCGTTGAGTAACATTTGCTTTACACATGAAGTGCCTCCAGAAACATGAAGCAAATGTTGGGCTAAGTTTAAAATTTAGGTAGAGTAAGAAGAATGCAATCTGACAATAGCTAAAGGAAGTGATTACAAATTTAAGTAGCTCCAGTGATGCAACACTGAAGGAGATGCGGATTTGAGTCTGTTTAAGGTATGACCTGACCTAGCAGTATTACTAAGGGAGGTGAAAACCTCTGCATGAGACACCTAACATGGGACTCTGGATTCTACTCTTCCCTTGCAGGTGCTCAGTTCTCAGGTGGCATGTGCTGTCTACATGTGTTATCCGAGTATCTCCGCTTTACACGTTAAGTGGGAGTGTAGAAATGACTGGCCCTGACAGTAGCACAGACTCACCTCCAGTCCACGTATTTAAGAACGCACAGCACACTGAGCACATTGACATGGACAGAGATAGGGAGAATTCTTAGCAGCTTGCCTACCTCAGCAAAGTGTAAATGCAGCTGGTTCACATACAGACTATACTCAACCATTGCAAGATGCATTTTTTCTTCCCTTTCCTATCCTTCTTCATCTTGGGAAGAGGTCTTTTGTTCCAGGTTGCTCCTCCGCACATGCACAGTTACTCAAAAGTAACGTTAACCCATGGAAGAATTGTGTTCTTGCTGTCACTTTAGTTAGTTAAGTAATAATTTCTTCATAAGGTAGTTCACTCGGAAATTTGTTGTTATAAATTGTTATCAGTGTGAATTAAGTTTACAGGACAAGTATGATAAACCTTCCAAATGTAGCCATAAAACAACTGTTTCCCTCTGGCTTACATCTAACTTCAAATGTCACACATCTATGCAGGTTAACAGCATTAAATTTGCATCAGTTAACTGATGTTAGGAATCTGATCAGGAACTATTTAAAAGTGACAGCTAACTTACCTGTGATGTAGCCTTCTAAAGCTTTTGGCACCAGTGACTTTGCAGTTCTTAGGTCTTCAGCTGAGCATTTGCCTGCCTCAAGTCCAAAGGACATTCCCATTCTCTTCAGCACCTCACTGTCATCATGAATCTCGAAAGTGTTATCAAAATTAAAGAGGTATTCAAATCTGCATGTAAAAAGCCAAAGTGAGATGGTTTAGCAAAGAAGCATAGCTTTGCTGTTTTTGCCCTTTTTTGGGGGTGGGGTGGGGTGGGTTTGTTCTGAGTGAGGTAAATGGCAAGTCTTCATTATCCATAAACGGTCCTTACAAAGAAGTGCTGCAAATGATTTTTCTCTTCTGCTTCTGTGACTGGCAAGCCTACAACGTTTAAAATGGTGCTTTGCCAATTAAAATGACTTCACCATTACAGGAAAAAAAAAGGCTAAAATTTTCTACCTTGTTAAACAGATTCAAAGGGGAATAGGCTGGTCTTAATAAACATGAACCTTCATTTGTACTAAATCCAGTACTTTTAAAGGTCACCTGCAGCCCTGTCACTGAAGTATTTTGTTTTTACTTCTTTTATATTTAACTTTCTGTTCTAATCTGCAACGCTCCTCCTGTGAACTGACCTATTTACCTTGGTATAACTTTGCTTTTTGGATGCATTTGGATGAAGCTAGCAGAGCAGGCTGTTTGAGGTCTTGTATATTCAAAGCCTAACGGTTCTGCTACAGGATTCTCAAAATGTTTTTCATTGCATATACAAGCAGAAATAGTAACGTAAACTTAAGAAAGCGTTAACAATAGCAGGGGCATCTAGACTAGCCTTATACTATAATCACAGGCTATTAAAAGCCTGGACAGCACCAGCCCAATGATTACAATAGAAGGCTTGTTCCCAGTAACTCATTTTTTGCTGCCAAATCTTCACCTCTGGAAAAAACAGTCTATCCATGAGATATGAGCTTTAAAAGATAACTCCACTGGTGGGTCAGTCATTCGCCCAAACTCTTTTTTAATCTATGGATTTTCTTGATTGTACTTTGTGCCTTACACAATCAAACAAACAAACCTGATCCAGTAAGTTTGGAAAAGTGTTTTGTGCCTACACACAGAAATCGCACCTATAAATTTATGTGCTTTGTTCTAGGTGTAGCTGACCTAGTTACAGATGTCACTTCTTTTGTGACTCATACGGTATTACTTGAATAACCTATATTGCTTATGCAGCTGTACTTATTTAAGCATAACCGCATCAAAAGAGAAAATAAGATGTGTCACTATACCTTTAATTGGTACAGTTATTTTCCTGCTGTCTGGACTGCTGCAGCTGAAGTCATGCAGCTATGTTTAAACAAACAGGATGGGAGACCAGTGTCATAGTGAACTGGCAGGCTGTATACTAACTAATAACTGAATTCAGCTTTTATGGCCCAGTACTAAGTATTTATTAATAGCTCTGCATTTTTCCTCCCGTGTGTTGTGGCCAAATACTGGCTATGAGGAAGGAGTGGAATGCAACACACTAACAGTAATACTTCTCCAGTATCATTTCTAGCATCCTGCGGCCTCTGATGCAAGACCTCTACACATGTTCTGCATTTGCCATAAATAGCTATTTGACAATTTTCTTTCAGTGACTTAATGTGAACCCTTTTTGAACTTATATAAACGTCTGGCATGTGCATCATCAAATGCTATGATCTGCACAGACAGTTACAAAACCACATATTCTTTTTGTCTAAAACTTGTCACCTGGTAACTTCTCTTAATGGCTCCTAATTTTAACTTTAAAAAGCAACTGTGAACAGCTACTCTCTGTGCACATTCCCCAGGTCAGCCATGATTTTATAGACATCTGTGAATCCACTGCTCTCTGTTCTCCAGGCCAAGGAGTCCATCTGTTCCTTCTGTGAAAGCCTGTTCCTAGCTTCATTCACTCTTGCTGCCCTCCTGTGTCTCTCTCCTGGTTCTGCTACACTTTTTTCCAAGAACAGGACAGCAGATAATATTCCAGATATAAAAGCACTATACACATCAGGTTTACACTGTAAAACTCTTTAACTCTTTTTACTCTTTTTCCTAATAATTATTAACATTATTTTGTCCATTATTGAGAAATCAACTTTTGTTCTCGTAGAATGACCTACTGGACTGCCAACTTACTATTCAGTGCTAAAAGCTGGGTCCAGAGGCCAGTACGGTGAATGAAAAGTTTGGGTACATTTCCTGTCCCTCTCCCTTGGTAAGCGTAAACTTGATTAACAATAAATTTCATCTGCCATTGTGTAATCTACATGTTGGCATCTGTTTATGCCATGTACTATTCTAGTTGTTCAGTCAACATCCATTTTTATTTCCTTGGATAACTATTGTCAGCTAACTTCTTATCTCACTTTTATGGAAGTATTTACGCAACCCAGCAGGATTTCACTGTTGTTCCCCTTCATTAAAACAGCCAATAATTTGGTTTCCTTTTCTTGCTTAACATTCAGCCTGTTATTAAATTAACGAATGAATCTTTTCTTTTATTCCCAGTCACTTATTCTGTTTAAGGCCTGCTATGGAGTGGCCTTGTGAGCTCAGCCAGATTACTCTGTTCCATGCTCAGTGAGACAGGAAAACTAACACTGATCAGGTGACATCACACTACCCAGTCTGTGTATGACCTATCTAAATCTTTGTAACATTTACTAATTAGTCTGATTATTGGTCAGTTTAACAAAAAAAGAAAAAAACAATGGTGTCATATTTGCTACGTTCTGTTCTTTTGGTACTAAAGTGAGTTCAGTGTTAGCGTTATGCTTCCCACTTAAGCTTCTTTACAGTGCTTGGGTGAACACCATCTGCTCCTGCCGATTTGTTACTATTCTCACGGAACTACTTTACCAACTTTGGGATAAATCCCCTGCCAGATCTCTGATGTCCAGATATACTTACAGAAAGTTTTAACATGAAAAATACCCTTAAACTCCAGCCTCTGGAGGTAACTAAGTTACATAGAGGATGGGCTTTTAGTTGTTTTTTTTTTTTTTTATTTGCTTGTTTTCACCTCGCTTGTAGTGAGGCTTTATTTCCTTTGTCTATTCCCTTATACAGCTTGGTTATATAAACTGAAACATCAATAGCTTAGATAATTTTGGCATGCTAATTTTTAGTAGTAGTGTTTTCTTACAGTTTGAGATTGTAGGGAACATTTTACACTTCTCTAGACACCAAAAGTCAGTTTCATTTTTGACAACTTTAAAGCAGTGGTTCTGAAGTTCCAGTATGAAATTGTTCAACTTACTAATGACTTAAAACCTAAATACAGAGCAGTGTTTAAAAAAATGTGGTAAGAACTGTACTATGTATCTATAAAACAAGGGTATAGTTAAGCTAAAGCACTACTGATCTTAAAATTACATGTTCTACAGCATTTCTACCTTCAATAGCATTATTGTGTTATGTTGGTGCTTAAGTTACCTGAGAACAGCTCTATTTATACTGTATGGTAATTGACTCAATACAGTTCAATACAGGATTTGTACACTATAGAATGAAATCCCTAACCTAGGGCATTAAGGTAAAGCCAGCTATTTTCATGTAATAAACTAGTTATGATCGGATTAACAGTGAATATAATAGCACCTCTCACACTTTCAGCCACATTTTCACAGGATGAAGTGCATCAGCACCCAGCAGTATATAAGTGAAGGGTTTTCAGGTAAACTCAAGAGTGCAATGTATAGCAGTATGCTTACAAAGGCAAATTTCAAATTTCTGTATCGTTTACTTGTCTTTTTTTTTCCCCTCAAAGAGCTAGATACAAACTTTTTCCTATTTAAAGATAGCAAGAGATGTTATCTCTTTCAAAATTATCATTTCCACTCCTAGGATGTTACTTTTGTGTAATGGATCACCTTGCATTTCTGACTAAATGTATCTATGGCACATTAAGAATAAAAATTCAAGCCACTGGCTTGAATAGCTTTTTTAAAACCAAAACCAAATGGCTTTATTAAAAGCTAGCACTGTCCTAGTATATATACTTCATTCACTTCTTTTTCCTGTGCAGTGAATGCTCCTTAAAATGTTAGACCATGGAAATTTAAATGCACAATTACTTTAAATAAACTAGGACAGTTTCTCTAATTAGTTCAAACAAAAATTCCGGTCCACAAAAAAAGCAAAATTCTAAAACTTGATTCCATAAACACTTACTTATCACTTGATATGCTGCAGTCAATGACTGTTCTTTTGCTAGTGTTGACTATTAAGAAAGGCAGCTGTATTGTTGAGTTCAAAGCTGGAGGGCCTTGATTTTGTTGTTCATTTTGCTGATTTCTTTGTACCAAGTTTTTGAATGCTATTTGCTGTAGAAAGAAAGAAAAAAAAAACAATTAAAATGAAGACAACAGTGTTTCCATGAAGGGAAACTTCATAGATCTTATTTACCAACTCTCAATACCTCCAGTGATGTTCAGTCAAAAGGTGAGCTGTGCCCTGACTTCCCCTTTGCGCTAATAGTGAAGCTTGTCAGGAACAAAGTTAAACCGTACAAATTTTTATGCCTCTCTTGCTTAACCCCTGGAAATGAAACAATGGAGCAATAACAACGTGTGGTGAGAATGCTTCCTCACACCTTCTGAAAAGATGTTGGAGTCAGAGGTCTCCTCTGCTATCTTATATGCATAATTACCTCAGATTAGGAGCTAGTTACAAATTACAGCATTCCCCCCTTTCTCAGCATCTGTCTTCTCTCCCCCTCTCATCCATCACTCTGTTTTCTCAGAAGAGTTTATTTTGAAATTCTGCTTTCAACATTTTAAACAGGTGCTGTTTGTGACACCACCCCCTCTCTACTGAATTCTTATACATGACTGCATATGTATGAAAATAAGTGTTTTTAGGAAATGTTATTTGAGGGATTGGAAATCAGGGTACTCACCCATTTGCAAGCACTACTTTTTCCACTTAGGGGGAAGATGGATAGACAAAACCCCTAAGGACTGTTAAAGCACTTGACAGTGAATGTAAGTGTATAATTACAGTTGTAGAAAGTAAGGGAGTGCAAATCTGATGTTTTCAGACCAATAGTATCTGAGTTGCCTCACTTTTACCAGGGTAATTTTATGTTACTCAGAGAAGCTGCTAATTTCCTAGGTCAGCTTGAATCAGAATTATGCCCTAAACAGAGAAATAGTTTTTGCTGCCGAGGGAAAAAAAATGTATCAGATATTTAGTTTCTAATTAGATGAAAACTGTATTGTTATACTTCCACCAGGAAAAAAAATAGCCTTATTGCCTATAACTTCATACTAAAGTCTGACTGCATTTACATTACTGAATGCCTGTGCAGAGATCAAAACATTTAACAATGCTCATAACTGTATTTATAAGCTATTACTTTATAAACAAAGATGCATTTGAAATACATTTCTGCAGTCGATGCTAAAATCAAAGTTCTACTTAGGTAAATAAGTTTGAAATATATTTCAAAGTTTTCCTAGATGCACATCAGAACCTAAAAAACCTAGATTTGCCAGCCTTTCATTCTAGTTCAAAGCTGAATCCAGAAATATTTCTCCCCTAGAATAACTCCATACATACTTACATAAATTCAGTTACAAATTTTACAGCTTAGAATAAAATAATTTATTTCAATTGAAACTAGCCAGAGAAGGTAACTAGGGGTCTTTGAGTTGTTCCCATTCCCACTAATTCTTACAGAGCTTCAGCAGAATCCTTACAAAAGGCTGTGGCATGTAGAAGCAGTATGTTGTAGGTAAAAATGAGTCAGGATGTGAGGGTAAGAGGTTCCCCAGACCAGAAACCAGAAAGTTCTCAAGTGTGAAACTTTTCTTCTCTATATCAGAGCTGCTAAACAAAACTAGAAAGAAGTTCTAACATGATGGACTCTTACTGGTTAATTTAATTTATATAAAAAGTAATTTAAATATATACCTGCAGCAGCAGTTCTTGTAGCTGTGCTCGCTTCTCTTTTATCCGTTCAATCCTCTTCTGTTTTTCTATCTTAAAATATAAATGTATATATATCATGGTAAGTATTCAGTGACCTTGTCTGTTCCACTCTGTCAGACTGAATAGATGTTAGAACTACATCAGTGTGCAAAAAATCCCCATTTTCTTTGTAAACGGTGGTGAATTCCCTGGCACAGTAAGTAACTTTCAAGTCTTTTCGGCCCTACCCACTAACAATATAGTCTCTTCTTCTTCAGAAAGACTAATCGCATAGGCACATGAGTGTTTCCATAAAATAGGACTATGCATATGCATACTCATTGGGTGGATGAATTTTCCAAGTTTCTTCAATAGACAATACAGCAAAAGCAGATTTCTTACTATATCTAGAAAGATAATTAATGTAACCTGAACAAGAAACTGTTCTGTATTGGACAGGCACCCCCCACATTTTAAGATAGCTCTTGTCACAAGTAGCACAAATATAATGCATATTAAGGTGTGTTTGCATATAGTCATTACAGGAGTTTGCAGTAAATACAGTAACTTGTGCTTCGTATTTATGGAGGGTTCAGCCTCGAGGACAAGCGACATCTGTGCACTTAAATTCTGGCATCCCTGCAAAAACAGGGCAACTCCTAGCCTGCTGGAAAAATAACAATGCACGTACCCAATAAGTATTTTTTTTTTTTCCTGCTAGTTCATAACTAGTATTTGACAGCCTAGCAAAAAATATTTTTCAATTTAATTTCCTTTCATTGATGCCTCCAAGCACACACTAATAACAAAATAGTTTTCCTTTCAAATGTACACAATTTTGTCAATGTAACAGTACTTAAGTTCTTTTGGCTTTCTTATGGTTATTTTGGGCTCCTACAGACTTTAACCTTCGAAGTTAACCCTGATACCATGAATGTTCGTTTTCTAAGGTAAACAGTTTTTATAACTTGTATAACATTGTATATTTGTGTATACCAAATAAAAGTGAACTTAGCATACATAATAAACATATCAATGAGGTTAAAATTGTGGAAAAAAACCCCACAAAACTCTTAAGTTTTTACGCTCCATTATCAGAACCTGTGTACTACACAGAAATTTCCATCTCCCTCACTTTACCTCTAGATTCTGACATTCCTGAGCTGAGTTTGTAGGAAGGCCGATCCATCTGATTTCCTTTTTCTCCTTTGAAATTATGTTCATTGCCATCAGCACATTAAGGGCATCGTAAACTCTCCGTCTAATATTTTTCTGATCGTAAGCCTGCTAAGGAAACAGCTCAGCATTAATAACAACCGAAGGTCTCAAAAATAGAACACATCCTTCATGGAGAAGTAAAGGCAAAAAACAAAAAGCAATTTTAAGTGAGAGTGATATTAAAACAGGATGCCTTCATCTGTGCTATTGCTTGGATACCACACCAACATCGTTGTTTGCAAACAAAAGCTTCAGGCCTGCCTAAAGCCTCTGGGCAGCAATTCCCATCATGGCAAGTCCACTACAGGTGGAGAGCCTGACTAGACTCATATGGTCGGTATTGAGCATTTTTTGAAGCGATTTTTTTTTGGCAGACTTGCTTGTTTATAATTTAGATGGAGTTTAATTCTTCATTTTAATTCTGTATTTTAGTATGGAATTTGATATATAAATAACTTAAGGGTATGTCTTATACTTCCAAGGTAGCTAAGTGAGGAAAACTATGGCATGCGGCAGGATAGCACAACAACAGCAGGAAGAGAATTCCATGATAAATCAGCCAATTTTGTAATGGTAGAAAAAAAATCAATGCGTTCATCACTTACCGAATCTGTAGCTAGGTGGCTGTTCGAATTTGTGAATTCTGACACCAGCTCATCAGCAACTTCGTTGTATGAAGTTGTTCCTTTACGTTGAACTTTTTCACATACTTTCATTGAAAAATGCCTCAGACCTTTCCCATTTTTATCTCCTTTTTTGCTTCTTTTACTATAAAGGACAAAAGTAATTATTTTAAGATGTTGAAATTCAATAAGCATACTTTCCTGCTGCATATAATTTCAGTGTATTTTTTTCTTTTAATTTCAGATTAATTTTTAAATTTAGGTATTCTAATTTCATATGCTTTGATTTACTTTTTAATTAACTGTTCTTCATAGGTGTTATGTTAACAGTATGACAAATGTCACTGAGTTCCTAAAGACATGCTAGAACAATTTAAGAATGGAAAATTTTATTTCATTCTTGACAGTATTATGGACACTTGGAAACCAAAATACTTTAATAAGCAGGACTTACCTGACAGAACAAAAAAAAATTACCTTTCTCCTGTGCATTTCTTAACAAAAAGAATTTGCAATTACGATATTTGTATGCATGTTTCAACAGGAGCATTTAAAATGCTTAGATGATTTTTTTAAATTACAAATGTAGAAGTTGGTTTGATAACATGTTTCAGGGAGAGGTGTTATTTTACAGAAATAGCCCTAGTTCTGTCAACTGTAGCAAGCTAAGAAAAACATAAAAATATGAGAATGCTTTTGAAAATTTTGCATGTATTTAAGAAAACAGGACACTGGAAAAAACGACAGAACAAAAGTATAAAAGAACAGCAGAAGAATAAAATAAAATTAAAACAAAAAAAAAAAATTTCTAAACCCTATGCAGTTTTTCAATTTGAGTAATTGTGATAGATAAACAAACAACACCTTGAATGCATCCAAAGAAGTTTTGGAAGCAAAGAAACAATTATTTAGTTACAGGTATTTGTCACACAGGAAACTAGATCAATCCTGTTTCTGAAGATGTATTGCATTTTTCACAACTCCAATTTTGCTTGTAACAGTAAATGTAAATACATCAGAAGTAAATATAAATAATAAGTAAATGTAAATATTAGGAAGTGATGACAAAGAGTACTGAATTGTAACTACAAAGAATAACATACTATGTAGTTTTTACTGTGGAGGAGTGAAAACTGATTAAAGAGGGAACTGGACACCCAGCTCTCTGAAAGGCAGATTTGAAGAAGCAAACAAGGTATGGCCATGTAAATAAAACGTATGTTCAATAGTACTCACCTTTCTGAAAAATCTGATTCTATAAATTCTCGCGTTCTCTTTCTGTCCCTATGAGAAGACAATTCAAACATATTAAACCAGTATTTTATTTCTAGACCAATAATATCCATGTATTTGGTACCTAGCTAGGTAGTGTTTGCCATTAAACAAACTGAAGAAAGAAATCTGCACACAAAGTTTGACAAAATTTGAAGAGAAAAGGGCTAGAACTTCGGAGGTTGTCTAAGCTTACTGTCAGACAGTTAGGAAACTTTTGTTCCCAATTTTACCATGTTTTGCCCAAATAATCTTAGGGAATTGACTTCACCTGGAACTACAGAAGTGCTGATGTGAGCTAGGTAACCAAATCCCATCAAAACGAAAAGCTGTACTCCTTTGAGAATTCCTATTTACAATTCTCCCACGTTACAGACATTGCTTTTAAACAGTGCAGAAGATATGTCCTATATTTACAGGATATTGAATGTTTTGGTATCTTTAAACAAAATACAAACAATAAACGTATGTTCTGTGTTAGAGCTGATGCATACTATCATAACAGAGATACTCCAACGTAGTCGATATGAATTTTGCACAGGAGTGGCAGTCACCAGTCAGTGCCAGTTTCCTTACAGTTCTGTTTATTAGCTACAGCAAGAAGATTTCAGAAGCTGCATTTCAAACTTTTCTCTTACTCTTGCAGCTGATACAATGCACAATGCTTGGGAACTGTCACAGTAAATTACTTCATGTTGGTACCCTGCAATTTTGAAAACAGGTCTCACAGCAGATACTTACACAGCTAAAAAGCTGGCAGTATTAATGAAGGGAGCTGAACGAACATGATGGCTCTGAAGTTCTGTGCCATGAGAGGCTGCGTGTATTGGGTTGGGCAATTCAGAACTTTCTTCAATCTGACCAGTCCCACCAGCAGGCACCTTCCCCCTGCGGTGGCTGCAGGTTTTCTCCTTGGCAGCCCCTGTCCATGGTGCTTACTGGAGCAGAGAGCTGGGGCAGGGGCTGCCACTGTGTGGGCAGCAGGGGCCTGGACTGGCAGTGAGTGGAGATCTGGCCCTGGTCTGTAATGCCAGGATGTCTGGGGTTGTGTGAAGCCCTGAGCCTGACTATGATATCTCCTTATTTGCCTTTGGAAACAATTTGGAATCTATGAAGAAGAGTAAACAGACTCTTCATCACTGCATTTGAATGAAGCTGAAGAAAGCTAACCAAAGTTCACTGCCTAGTTGAGCACGCTGTGAGCAGACACAAACTCTTCCCTCACCAGGCTACTGAAAGAACTTATGTCTGGCCTCCATAGTTCACAAAAGTTGCAGAAACAAAATCATCTTTGACATCTCCCTTTCAAATAAAATCAAATCCACATGGATTCAAAAGCTATTTGAGGAGAAAAACCCCCATGCAGCAAGAAAAGCAAGCTTAAAAACTGCTCAGCTGGGCCTGCAGTTTATTGACTGTGTGGTGGGAATATAGCAACTAGGAGGTACAAGCACATGACAGATTTTGCTTACAGCACAGCATGAAGAAAGTCAAGATACAAACACATCCTCTTTAAGCCATTTCCTAGATGGTCCATTTTCTCACCTCTAAAGCTGGAAAGGTATTACTGACATTCATCACTGATTAGGAAATAAACCAGATGTACAGATAAATTACTTTTTAATTTTCACAGGCAAAGCACGGCATCTGTCTTGAGACAGATAAGCTCAACAGTACAGAAATTAAAAAAATAAAATCATGAAATACTGTAAAGACCAGATTACCTTGGATGACATAATGATGGTACTCTGAAATATCTAGGAAGCCCATGAAAAAAATTTGATACCGTAAAATAATAATAAAAATACAGCACTGACTACATTCAAAATTTGTTATTACAGCTTTAGTCTTAAATGCCTCTAAGTGTACTTGAAAGATTCTCCCCCTCTTGGCACCTGCTGATAACAGTATATCCAAGTAGCTTTGCTACTGAGCATGAATTTATGAAAAATAGAGGCTTTTTTTAATGGGACTCATAAATTTGTGACTTTCCATTCTCACACAGGAACAGACACTGCCATAAAGCAAAAATAAAACAGTAATGTGACTTCTGTGTGTAACTGTTCATATGTTCCAGATATCGCAAGCACTTACTGTGCTAAGCAGCATACTCCTTTCAATTGTGGAAGAACCAGAAACTGTGAGCTAACATGTAGTTCGAACAGTGTAAATATAAAAAAAAAACAGAGCAGATCCACAAACATCTTTAAATAAACCAAAAATCTTACCCCGGAACCCAGCCAGTAGCTTCTGTTATGTGCGTCTGCGTGACCATTGTTGGAGCTGGGTTATATGGACTCCCAATCAGAACACTCCCTGAATTGGTCAGTCTTTGTGATGTGCTTATGAGCTGGGAAATTAGAAATAAAATTAAAAAACAAAACAAAACAAACAAAAAACCACAGCTTTTAAAACACAACAGAGGTTAACATATCCCAAAATTCATATTAAGCATTTAAGGAAAAAAAAAAAAAAAAAAAGCATGTACCAGATGTAAGCTGTAGTCAAAAATAGACAGAAGGGGTGCCATTAGAAGGTATTCATACATGACAGTAATTACAATACTGTTACGTTTTCTGCCAGTTGTGGCTTATTACTGTATTACTCTTAAGGACAAGAACTAGACAAACAGCCATAATGACTAGGTAGAGGAGAGAGGACCTGTCCCTAAATGCATCTAATTCTTTCTTCCAGATTACGTCTAGGACATTTCTTGATTACTGGAATCAATGAAGCTTCATTCCCAGTGGATTTGTCTCTTGTAATTGTCAGTATTTGGTACCAAGGTCTGAGCTCCAGGTCAGCTATTCCCCGCAGTATGCAGTGGCCACAAGATCTCAAGGCCTTCTAGGAAGCTAATACAACACTGTACCTATGAAATTACATCTGAAGTCTATATTGTATACACAGAAAATACAGTACATTTAGACAAACCTATTGTAATTCTATGCACAGTGGTCGTTAACACTAAAACACTTGATCTCAACTTTTAAATTACATCCAACTTCATTCTTTAACATAGGTCACCAGAAGAATTCAGACAGCGTTTAAAAATGAAACAGTATTAATTAATCTTTTAAATAAACACGTTAAATTCTTTTTATTCCAATACGGTATGATTTACACCAAAGCCTCCTGGAGAATGCTTTTTACTCATATCCCTATTTTTTAAAATTTGTTATACTTTTAGTAGCATTTTGAGTACCAAATATATTAAACTTCATGCTTTCCTTTACTACATATCACTTACCCAACAGCCATATGGGTATATGGCAGATAGTTTGTTTGGTATTCATCAATATCTTTTAAACAATTAGAGAAATGTTATCTGAAGAGTTTCCAACTTCCTTACCTACCTTGTTGAGCATTGCTTTACACCCCTCCTAACTCCAAATTGTGACTATATTTCTTGCATTTTTTTCTCCTGAAGAAATAAATTTATTTTATTTGTCCTTTCTTTTATCTCCATTGTTTAACTTCTAGCTTATAGGTAAGTGAACAGCTTGACAGAGAAAGACATGTGGAAAAAAAAAGAAATACTAGGAAAAGTGAGACACAGGGCCAATTAAGGTATTTACTGGTAGGCATTAGAGAACATGAGATTCCCCACTGTTATTTTACACACTGTATGCCAGCAAAGGAAAGATACAAACTTTTATCAACTTACTGCTACATTGGCTTAAAATCAGAAACATTTTGTAATAGAACGATTAATTTTTAAAAGCTTAATTAAGTTCAGCAGTAATGTCAATATGTGAGAATCTAAAATACATTATTTCAATTAAAGCTTAGTTCAATCCAATAAGTTTTTAATTTCCTGCAACACTGTGAATAATTATTGTCAGTAAGCATACAGCTCTGCCAGCATACGGCAGACACGTCGGAGAGAAAATATTTTAAGTATTTTGCATACTGAAATTTGTTTTATCACATTCCACCCACCATTAGGTTTCACACTGCTCTACTCATAAATATATTATTAAAAGAGTGGGTTCTGTCTGATCTCCTTATAATTTTAACAGCTAGTGTAATAAATTGAGTGGCAAAATCATGTTTGAGCATCTTAGACTCATCCTGTATCTCTCTGTACCTTGGTGCCACCTGGAGGAAAGGACAACAGCAGCGCTCCTGCCAGGCCCAGGGCAGCCACGGCATGGGGTCAGCATGATGCTCAGCCAGGCACCCACAGCTGGTAGTTGCACAAGTACAAAATCTACAGCTTACTATTAAAAGTCTGTTACCGAATGTTTGCCTTCCAAATATGCTACACACTGTGTATTTTCAAAAGATTTATTCCATCCTAAGAGCAAACATTTTTGCAGTGTGCCTGAAGTAATCACATCAATACACTGCACAGCATAAAACAGAAAAAGAAAAGCTCATCCTAATTTGGCAAATAGAAATTTATGGGGTGTGTTAAGTTGCTGCAATCAAGCACTCCCATTTTTATCACTAATACTTGCACTGTTAAATTCAGTCCTGCAGAGTACTGCTGCTGTTAGCTGAGATGCCTTGCCTCAATCTCCAGCTGGTCCTACTGCAGCAGGAGGGGTTGTGCACCTCAGCACTGCTACTGAGCAGGGGCAGACAGAAGACATCTGCATTGCCCAGCTGGGGACGTACTCCCCCTTAGCTAACGCTGCAAGATGGTGTAAAATCCCAGTACCAACACTGGAACACTAGCAGTTCTCACAGACAGCAAGACCTAGGCAAGCCTAACACCCAGTATGCCTTGCGTTACCTGAATCTAATGAAACCGCAACACACACCTGCTTACAAGAATCCAGCCCCCAAACTGTGTTTCACTGTTGGCGTAGCTGCCCTGTAAGACAAATGATCACCCTTCAGCCGATACCCTGCTCCCCACCCTGGGGTTGTCTGTCTGTCTGAAGAACCTGGAACAGCTGAGAGGGCTGCAACCCACATGGGTAAAGAAAACCAAAAAACCCTCACGGCAGCAGGATGTTGCTAATGTGGCTGAGATGCCAAAGGAATTGTAACACCCCTGCTGTTAAGAACTTGTTAACGTTCTCTTATAAACACAGCCATGCCCTGGATGCCTTAGAGGGTCTGTGTTGATAGCTAAGAAGGAAATGTGTTCTAAATACAGCAGCATCTTACTGCAAAACAGACATTTTTAGCGTTTTCCCCCCTTATACTGTGAAATAAAATACATATTCTTTTACTTGGCATACATAAGATTAAGTTCTTAAAATATGAGAAAATTCTACCAAAACAGCTTTGCCGTGTAAACTAAGTGCAAACCAATGCTTTCTTTTGTACAGTTCTAGTTACTGCAGTGCTACATTTCATAGGACATGTTACTGTAACAGGCAGAGATAAACAAGCCAGTCCTTCAACAGTAAGCGTTCAAGTAAAAAACATCTCTGATCATCCTATTTCAGCTACCCAAAATACATGAAAATGTCTCCTTTACTATTATAAAAGAGCAGCAGAGAATCTCCAGTAAGAACTCTATGTCTTAATGAGAGTGCTTTGAAACCAAACAGCAAACCATGTTAACAAGCACATGACAGCCCCTTCAAATGAGCTTGCCAGACTTTGTAACATGACAAAAAGCTGGTGAAATTAACGGACAATAACTGGCTTTCTGTAATGTCACCCAGAATAAAGTCAATAGGGCAGCAACCTATGCTAGCAAGAGACAGTTTAGTTCCTGATTAAGCAAAAAAAAGTAACCATGTATCTAATATTAGGGAAACAGTCCCTGTTATATACCAGTATTTTGAGAAATGTATCATCAGAAGTAGCAATATTTGATATAAAGTATGATGGCAAGCAAAATGTAATGCACATAGATTAGTGTAGCAGAGAACTAAGCATCAATAACCAAACAGATTTTTAAACCAGAGGCAATAAATGACATTTATATAGTATTTTTTCCTTCTGTCACATGTAAGTATGAAGAAGAGCTGCCAAAAGTGGGATTCCAATGGAGTGCATGTTAATGAATAAGTTGCAAGAGAAGAATCTTGCAATTTAAAAAATGCTCATAGAAGTAACCATGCCAGAAAATAGTCATTTTCTTTCTGGTATCATTAAGTTAGAGTTATATTAGGTAGTTCTTATCACATTACACTATGGTGTATTTTTAACTACATAGCATTGATTACAATACATCTAGTGCTGATACTCACTTTTGTTCACTTTGTGTTGCTGTACAGAAATTTGAAAACGTACATCTGTAAATCTACACTGAAAACTAAATCTACAGCCAAGTTCCTAGCAAGGTTCATATCTCCATTTTTTCATGTTTCCATATTACATAAATGGGCAGTTACACACCTAGTTACACAAGTTAGCATTACTGCAGTTGCAAAACTTACCATTTGGGGTCCAACATTCACATTAATTGGTCCTAAGGTTTTTGGCAAAATCTTTGTTGGGGAGTTCGTGCTGGAAACTGGCAATGTAATTATTGAAATATTACCTAGAAAGAAAAAAAGGCAATAGAGTTTTAAATTACCTCTTTAGTAACTTAGAAGTAACACTGGTGAATTCTCACATCATTTTTACACTTTGGAACCAGGTTAACTTTTCTTGTCTCATACACTGCAAAAATAGCCTTCCAGAACAGCCACTAAACCTCTTAGCAGATGTCACAAGGACACCTTACAAAACTATAAAGCTTCACTAATTTATCTCTGAATTACATCTTAGTATTTTATTTCCAGAAGCAATTTCTTCTTGCCTAGGATAAAGAGCATGCAGCCTGCCGTACACTCGAAGTTTAAAATTCATGGGCGTACTTCTAGAGTCATAGAATATCCCAAGTTGGCAGGGACCCACGAAGATTATCGAGTCCAACTCATGAAGCTGTTCTACACACTAATCCTTTTTACAATCACAAGCATATGTACAAAATATGGATCTATCTATCTTTATAGCCTTAACCATTCCTTGTCTGACTATACCATAGTATTGTAAAACACCAGTGAAGTAAGCCTATCAGTATCACTGTAGAGATGGAGCAAATGATGCCTTTGCAACTACCTGAAGTACCAGAGCAGGCAGCTGGATAGCAGGACGAAGCCAACCATCCCACCTTCAACCCAGTATCTCTTCATCCCAAGATGCTGATCATCTCTGTGCTCCTGCACTGCTTACCGACCTAACGCTTCCTGCCTTCACACAGCTCTGTGCTGAGTACCTCACAAATGCTGCTGCTGCTCCTCTCTTCCAAACTGTATCCTGTAATCTTGATTACTCAGACTTAATGTCTTAATCAAAACTGTCCTGCAGCACTACCATTAGCCCACAAATATTCAGACTGTTGTACACAAGCCACCCAAAGCGGTGAAAACACTCATTTATCTGTGGGCATCGTGGCAGCAGCAGCTCCCCTGGCAGTTTCAAATCATCCAAATACATCCCGCATTCCTGCGTGCAGCTTTACTCCCGTCCGCAGTCACAGCGGTGGGGCGGGAGGTGAGCCAAGCAGAGGGAAGAGGTGCCACTGCCTCCTTACCCACAGCGCCAGCTTGGGACTGGCTGGGGTTGAGCTGTAAGGCCGCGGACTGGCTCCTGAAGAGCTACGGACGCTCTCTCGTACTGGCTCTCTGGCACCTGAGGTTCCTTCAGAGCAGCACAGGGACCAGCCCTCACCACCCGCCCTGCCCTGCCCTGCCCTCCGTCCACAGGAGCTGGCAAATGTTCTGCCCAGCTGAGGAGACATCTCTGCATCTCTGTGAGACAGCTCTGTTCCCTGGGCTTCTCTTACAGCTTGTTTACCTCCGCTGCCCACTGTCTTATCACTTGGTCCTGAACCATGGTCTTTTATATATATATTTTTACGGCTATGTTCTGCAATAACTGAAAAATTATAAATACAACAATGTAACTGCTCTGTAATACAAAGCAGAAGCAACACACTGGAAAAAAATGTACTTAGGAAACGATGTTCTGAATCTACAACACAAAGCCATATATATAGCCACATGCAAAGTCTCACCTTTATAAAAAAATGAACAGAGATCAGAGAGATGTTATGATTTGAGACAGGGATGTTCTAATATTCTGTGCAAATTCCTTTGGCATCAGGAGTAATGCTACTACTAAACGTTAATTTTCCAAAAGACAGATCTGTATCTGAGAACATCTGAAGAACAAGCTTGACGGAATTACTAAATAATTTATTCAGTCACCTAGCTCACCTAGAAAAAAAATGTAAAAGATCACATGCTTGCAAACCCAAACCCTGCAGTAAATTTTTGCTCTAGCATGAAAATTTGTGAGGAAGTGACAAAGCACAGAGTACGTCATGATTTACATACCCTGTGTTCATTTTGAGCTCAGTTCATTTTGACACTCCTCTAAGCTGACTAGTTACTTGTCACTTTATTTTTGCTCAGGATTTGTTAAGCTGTGCTGCAAACTCTCACTAAAACCCAGTCAAATATAGGTCAAATATTCAAAATGCTATCTAACAGTGGGAACACACTTTCATCTTTCCACAGCAAAGCCAACAGTTGGTTTGGTTAGTTGCTGTGAAAAGTTGATGCATTTCCAAGTATATCCTCACATCGTCACCCCAATCTAAAGGAACACATTTGGCAGTCGCTATCACCAGTGCCACCCCTGCCTCTGCAGACAAGGAGAAGCTGAGGTCCAGCTTGGGAGAGCGCCCCATCGCAGCAGCCCAGGGCTGTGGGGCACAGCTGCCAGGAGAGATGTGGAGCTGGCCAGGGCCCACCCCACCACCAGGAGGACACCCCCACAAACTGGGAACGGCCAGCTCAGAGAGCTCGCACAGCTTGCTAACACAACTAGCTGTGTTTTACACCAAGTTTTTGAGGTTACTTCACCTCTTTTTGCTGTGGAGTGGGTAATTTCTTAAGGTTTGAAGGCAATGTAGTATTACAAGATAGTACGCATCAACAGGAATGATCTCTTCAAGTCTTATTTATGAAGCAGCATAGAGAAAGAAAAAAGGAGTACTAGTCATGCTGTTTGCAGATTGTCTGAAAAAATACTCAGGAGATCTCTGTTCTCAACTTCAAGTAGAAATAACACTAAATTAATTATACATACTTTATTACAAAGCAGTTGTAAAAGCTTTAAATGTGATCAATTTCCAAATAAATGCCAAGTCTTAATAACACCCATCGCATGGGGACAAAAAAAGATTACACTGATTCACGATTCCCTGAAAAACAGTGGCGTGTACAGCGATAAGCTGAACACAATGGGACCCAGCCACTTCCTCGTCACGGTCATCTCGCTGCATGGATGGAAACGGTCAGCACAGATGGATCAAACTAGGATTTGTATAATAATACTTAGCTCTTATATGATGTTTCTCAGAAGTACTTTCAAAGCACAAAGGAGGCCATGTCATCATTCCCATTTTACCTATGGGACACCAAGCACGTGGGAAAGAAACCCCCTTATAGCTCTCATAGAGGCTTTAACTACAATATAATTAACACCACAACAAACTGAGCATGCTTGCCAAATTCCAAATGTAAATCTGTCAGTGGACGTATGTAGTTTCTCTAAGAACAAAAGCACTTTGCTTCTACACATTGTTTTTCCATCACCCAGTCACCACTAGTGCTGTTTCTCATGGAGAAAAAACTGGGTTGCTATTCTAAGTACATAACTACTATTCTTCCTGGCACTTCCAAAATATTTTCACTTGCACACACAAAGAAGATTTCAATTCAACTGAATTCAAGCAGTCACAGTACAAAGCTATTCATGTGCATGTACATGCACACTCACATGTACACACCTCTAATCATCCCACAAGGCTTCTTTTAAATTTCACACTGCATCCTAAATAATATGGAGCTAAACAGGTTTTTAGTGATTTTCCCGTATAAGTAAATCTGTTAGGTCTGGAGCTTCTTTGCAAAGATAATCAGAAACAATGTAAACCTGGAATCTACAGGATCTGTCACGGCCAGTTTGAAGGAGACCATAGCCAATGGGAAACACAGATCAACCAGCTGGGGTCACACAATGTGCACGTCAACAAAAAAAGGCTTTGAATTTTTAGACAAAACACCAGGGAAGTTTAGGTAATTTGGATTTCACACGCAAAGCCCAGAAACAAATAGCCATATTTTACTTACAACCTGGAAATGTTCTGATATTATAAAGCGTATCAATAAACAGTTGTGTTCAACAATATTGCCTGTGGTCTGATACTAATAGCAAAGAAACCAGTTCACAGTTATGAAATATCTGTCCATTAGGGTATTTTGCAATAATGTATACGTTGTTTCCTCAGGCTCTTCTATTAAGCTAAAACCAAATGGATCTCCAAGACCAGGACACAATAATATAAAAGCATATAGAAAAACTCAGCAGTTACTTACGTATGTTCTTTAAGTACATTTCTTCATTTTTTTCTTGCACAAACTTACTAAGCTATAAACATAACTTTAACAATTCCATAGTCAGTAGGAACACAAACATATCTAGAAATATCTGAAATCAAAGAGAGATATAGGAAACTAAAAAAAAAAATAAAAAAATAGGGCAGGCAGTATTTCGGTGTACTTCAGGCTTACATTGGCCAGCACATTTTCAGTCTTTTCTCAGTTTGGGACAAATTTGTATGAGTTAGCAGTTGTATCAATCTCAAAATACCAAGTGTGGGCCTGTTGATAAGCAAGCAATTCTGTTGTCTTGGACGTTTTTGTAGATCTCTTCAAGCACACCATGAACTGCCAGGGCTCTGCAGGCCCCCCGAGGCCCTGGTCAGACCTGCAGCAGCACCACCGACGAACTCAGGTTCATCAAGCAGCCCTCAACACCAGCACCCATCCCTGTCCCAGGCCAGCACAGCCACATGTATGGCTACGCAGTGAACTTGCATTCTTTTCCTTTTGCAAGGGGGAAAACGGGTATTTTTCTGTTGAACCTGTTCTCCGGTCCAGCAAACTGCTCAGCCACCTACACGGCTATGCTGGCACAAGCCAAAGGACAACATTTAAAAGCAGCTGTGAGGTGCCCAGGGCCAACTTTAACTGACACAGTTGCCAGAGGAAATGTCTACAAAAACTAGCAAAAGATTAAATTGTAAGGAAAGGTAGAAAATGGTAAATATGTAATTATAACAACTACACTGCATTTTTATAATATATATAATGGGGATTATAAAACTAAAGTGTTTAACTTACTGATTGGGAATGACTCATTTAAGATACTTAAGACATGACAATATCAAACTTTTGAGGATGTTTCCAAAAATCGCCTACTATTTTTTTGCATGTTTTAACACACCAATCCCTTGTTTTGGGGGAGCTGGGATGCATTCTGTCTCTTTCAGTCTCCCAGACAGATTGTACTTTAAATTCTCCTGGGCGCACACACAACTCTGCAACGTGAACTCTACCGTAAGCCCGATTTAATTCTCCCACAGCTCAAAACAATCACCCAAACCCATCACTGAGCTGTCACTGTCCAGCTCACCCAGCCTGTTTAAGAACTAACTTGAACTAGCATCCTTAGTGGCTTTACCAGAAAGGTAAAACTCCACAAGGTACTCCACAAGTAGTTTGCCACATACAGAAGGATTTGGCCCAGCTGATGAGTACCTCTGCTGCTAGCTTTATTAGGTACTGCAGGTCTGCCTGCACCCAGCAGCATGTCAGCCCGTTAGCACTGAGCATAGCAGGAACTTCTCCCAGTGGGCACAACCCATGATAAAACACCAGAATGACACCTATACTCCACACACATACCTACTGATCTATCCCCAAGCCTAAGAACAGCAACCATCACCTCTTGTTCAGGACACGAGAGGAGGCATCCCTTTCTCATTCGGTAGCCCAATGGCAGGAGTATTCACTAAAGGATGACGAGAACCTGGGCCAATTTTTTCATTTCCCTGGAAGAATTAAGATCTCCTACAGGAAAAATTTTAATCACCCGTCTACCAGATGCTTCCAGGTAAAGAAATGAAGCATATTCAGCCCACCTTGCCATGGCAATAATTAAGAATCTACTGTGTCAAAGACCGTGGGTGAAAACAATTTTCAGAAAGGGGATCCCCAGAGTGCTGTGTGGACTACTCAAATGTTTCACCCGGGGACTGCCCTTGCAACAAGCATTCCCTGGCATTAGGCAAATGCTCTGGCCATCAGGCAACAGCCATCTTCACACGGATCCTGTCAGCATTCATTCCTAGCAGAGGAACCAAGCTCCACATGGAGATGCCCTAGCCAAAACAGCCTGTTGCCTATGTGGTAAGGCTTTTTTCACAAGTGTGGGAAAGTAAATCGTCTATTAAACAGGAATTTTTCACTAAACAAAAGTGAACAACACTCTGGGTTAGTGCTCACCTGAGGAATCTGACACTTCTGTGCATGCCTAGAAAGTAAAATCTAGTTTCCTTCAGAATTAGGCAGCAAGACTTGTTATAAGGATCACATATTTGGATGTATGTGCTTTAATTCTGCAGTCACCGCATTTAAAACATCCAAACTCTTTGTTAACATGGATTGCATTTAGATACACCTAACTCTGTGAACAGCCACAGCTGTGTATCTCAGTAGAGATGCCAGTGATTTGTAATTATACCTCAAGGTCAAATAAATAAATGCATGAAATGAAATAATCATTAGCACATAACATTTTGACAACGCTAAAGAACAGAGGTAAATATTACATCCGTCATCCCAGAAGCAAGATCTAATGCAGACTGGGAGCAGGAAGATAGAGAGTACTAAAACCAGTAATGTCTTATGCTTTATAAAGTTACTCAAGTCATTATTCTCTGGGCAAATCAGTTACTTGCCTCAGAAATTATTTGAAAATGTTGCACTTACTATTGTCTTTTTTCTCCTAGTATCATGACACAACAATCACAAAACAATGAAACAATAAGGGTAATTATCTTGCCAGTGCCCAATAAATTACTTCTCCAAGGCCTAACACCAGTCTGTAATGTTTTGTATAGTTTAGAAATATCGTAGCTCTAGAAATTTTCTGTTTAGATTCATTAATTTTTTTAGACTCTGAAGTCTGATGCATCTATAGTGTTGTGAAGAGCCAAAAATCATTCTTCCAGCTAGTATGTGCATTTCTTTATTGCAGTGCATAGCAGCAAACAGTATTTACTTCTAAAAGCTGATTGAAATGTTTCATAAATTCTAAATCCTTGACTTTACTAGTACTAGGAAGGAGTTGCGGTTGTGTTTTATTGGAATCCTATTGCTATTCTGACTGACAACACACTGGTCAGAAGTGATTCACCTAGAAATGCTGACATTAAATTGGATAGGACAAAGCATTATTATCTTAAATCGTCCACCACTTATAAAAGTACCACAAGGTATTACTAACTGTGAAAGCACACTTAACTTTCTCTCCCATTTGGGAAGATGACTGCAACAGCGTCTGAGAATTTTAGGGCAGGAAATCAGGAAATTCAGTACAATACTTGCAATCAAAAAAAGGAAACAGAAGGCTTGTTTACACTTTAATTGCTTTTACTACTAGCTCTATTCCCCCTCTAAAAACCTCAAAATCAGAAACACCTGGGGTCAGTAACACAGCATCTACCAGTGTGGATGCATGCAGGACATTGTAAACATTTAAATTCTGAGCCTTCCAAAACTGAACTAGTCATATGCTGTGAAATGAACAATAATTCTCAATTAGGTAACAGAAGAGAGAAATAATGTATGCTTCTCTACTATGTATACAAGTAGAATTCTCTTACCTTTTGTTGGACTCTGGTTCTGATCTATAAATCCTTTCAAGTCTCCATTTGTGGAAGTCACACCCACCTGAACAAAACATTTTTGAAGTCTTAAAATATGACAGACCTTTCTATGTTTTCCAGTATGCAACTAACAGTACAATGAAATTAATGGGTTCTGCATTTCTGAAACATCATTACCCTATGGCTGGTACAGCCTAAGAAGAGCAAGAGGTTTGAAGCAATGTTCCAAGACATTTACCGTATATATATGAAGACAAACTTCAATTTGAATTAAGTTCTTAACCAAAAAAAAACCCCTCACTATTCTCATACTGTACTATACGTGACTTAAGGAGGACATTTTGACTATTATGGTGTAGGTCAGTGTCCCGGAGCAGCTGTGACCAACACCACCACAGGAATCGGCCTAATGTCCTGCATTCCCAGTACTAGACACCATGGCACACCAGGCTGAGAGCCATGCCTACTGATGTCTTTAAAATACATTCCCAGGTCTTCACAGATAACCCGATTTACAGACAGGGTAAATTACTGGAGATGTGGAGAACATGAATCATATACACAATGGTACATCTCTGATTTTGGCACGTACACAGAGCACAGAAAGGCGGCGTTTGCATAGAAAAACACAAGATCACCATTCCTAGATAGGGAGGAGAAGGAAAGTCCCTCAGAGCCCAGTTAGGAAGGGATGGGCCCAGCAACAGCAAAGAACGATACAGCGTTCTGCAGTTTCAGAGCACTACGCCTGTAGCACCTTAGTAAGCTCTGCTCAACAAAGCGTTTTGTTTTGCTTCCAAGACGGAAGCTGCAGTAAGCACCGAGTGACTGTGCTCCTCTGGAACCTGCTCAGAATCAGAGCACAAGTCCTCCAGCAGGCAACTACACAAAATAATACAAAATCTTTAAGAATTGTTATAAAATTTGAGTGTTTCTCTAAATAACTGAACAAAGTGTTCAGGTATCCAAGTTAAGAAAAAACAATTATGCAATCAAGGATCAAACATTTGCCTTTTTTTAGAGATGTATGTAGTAAAAATATACACTAGGTTTGCTAGCAGAATTTTAATCATATCAAATCAGAGAATCATTTGATTGAAGACAAATTAAACAGCAGTAACATATCACTGACTTAAATTGCAGAAGAACAAAAAGTACCTACTAGAAGCACACAGTCACTCCATTCAGCCAGCGAGCTTGTACTGGGCAAGTAAGTTTTGAAGGGGAAAATCTGCCCCCAGCACTGTGCCAGACTTTTGAAGCATTATTAAGATTTTTCCACCACCAGGAGCAACATATGAACCTTATCTGTTGCTGCACTACCCTGACCATAAAATACTGCCTAAATTAGCTAAGCTACATACCTCTGTAAACAAAAAGCCATGCAGACACTCAATATAGATAATCAGCTTATATCAGAAGCTTTTTGTATTGGACCTGCTCTTTCCTGTCACACCCGTGCACAGTCGGACAACCAACTGCTTTAGTCGCTGCAGACTACACTGTCATCCGAAGTTGCTCTTAAAACAAAGCAAGCCTTTCTGGTTTTCCTCAGATTTCCCTTTCCCCCACTAGGTGGCAGCGGCAGGCAGGCAGCGAGCAGGGAGGGAAAGGAAGGGAAGCGGAGCAGCTGCCCGGGGCTGGGAGTGCTTCCACCCGGGCGTGGGCTGCTCTGCCACCTCGTGTGGGAAGGGGTCACGCTGCAAATGTGTTCTGCAGGAGATCCAAAACAGGCGTCGGAAAGTTTGGGAAACTCCACAACGAACAGCACTGGAGCGACATGAATTTCATGAGAGCTTAAATGGTAAGTGACAGATAAAAAGAGTGTTTCTCTTACAGGATTACCATAGCTAAACCCACAAAAAGAGCAAAGTTTGATGCGGTATTAGGATGCTGCAACAGAACAAGAACTTGACAGTATTTCCTTTTGATGTCACTAATGTCAATGCAGGTCATGTTGTTATCTGCACTTCTGTAACGTCCACAGATTTTGGGGATCTTTTAGTTTAATCACCTAAGTACCCATGTCCTGGCAAAAGGAAGAGATGTAATCTCTATTTCACATAAACTGCTTGAAAATTTCAGATGTAATCCAAAATGGATTTTAAGGAACGGGGAAAAAAAAAGTAGCTAGCTGCACTACAAGTAACCCATTCTTACTCAGACCCTATTTAAAGAATTAAGGCTACAGGCTTAGCTTACGTAGGTATGCATCATTTATTACGTTTTGTATGGTCCACATGATACTTCTGCTTTGTAACTCTGCCTCAGAGTGTCTGGACTACTGTGTATGGCAGGGGCAGGATTCTTGTTTTTGTCTATCTGCAGCAAGATGAATTCAACCATGATGCAAGATGAAGACAACAAAGGACAGAGCAAAATCTTGGATGGGGCAAACTTTCACTAGTTGCCCTTGTAACTCACCAGCCTTCTCCACTGGCTGACATACTGCTCAGTTATCCAGTTTCTCCCTGCAACCCTTCCCTTTCCATACAAGAAATTCATTATCCCATCAACCTGAAACATTTTCATTCTCTCTGACCTAGAATTATTCTAGATAATAGCATGCAGAAGTTGTTCGTTGTTGCTTTCTTATACCTGTAAGCCCTGACAGACTGATTTGTAGACATACTGTTGTAATAGCACATACTGAAACACCTCAGGACCTAAGAAAGGCGCTCTCAACATAATATTTGCATGGAATATTACTTCAGAACAGCTACTGTTCTTTACTTTGTTTTTAAGGAATTCCCTTTCTAAAACAGGTGTTAAGGCTTGTTTAAGACCCTCTTAACCAACTTCAGCAGCTAAATTATTCTAATTTTCCTTCACATCAACATGTGAAAGGACAACTCTTACAGCCATGTTAACTGACCTCATCACTGACAGGACAACCACCCTCTGAGAAGCAGTGACAAACAACTTTACAAGCACATTTATATTAGACAATCAGATTAGACAATCAAAATTAACAGTTCTTATTCAAATGATCTGTATGAGGCACGTTATTTATTTTGCCCTGAAAATAAGTTTACCATGAGTATTTGCTGTTTTTTTCCCCATTTCTCAATACTGTTTCGGTGCCTTCTTACCCTAAGTACAAAACGGGTACGAAAAAGGCACATTATGACATAAGAAAAGAATAAAATAACCCATTGCAACAAGGCAACTTAAATAGCATATGGGTACAATGCATACTGTAAGCATGTAAACATCTCATCTCTGAGAATTCATGACTTTTACTCAACATTTTGTTATTCGCAGGTGTTTTGGTTGGGATTCTTTTCTGGAAAAAGTCAAATTGTCCATTAGATATGTTACATATTAGATATATTAAATATCAAATTGTCTGTAAATTATAGATATTAGATACATTAGATATCAAATTATCCATAAGATATGTTCCACAAGCATACTATGAGTGTTCTGCATTTCATGAGCCCACTGCTCGGTGATAATTCTCCCATGACACAACAAAAAGTTTAGCAAGGAAAAACAGCAATGAGGAATGTTATGAATGCATGTCCAAATTCCACTACTTTTGAGTTCTCTGTCCTTGATGCTTCAACAGAAAGAAAAATGATGGAGATACATCTGCAGAGAAGCTCTGTCCAAAAAGTATGTTTCACCTTAACCTCTGCAGATCGGTAAAGCATTACAGACAGCATAACAGACAGATACCAACCTTACATTCAAAACATGTTTCAGGCTGCAGAAACCCAGAGATACATTGCTAAACCCTGCAGCTCTACACGTTCAGAAGTGTTCCTGGGCCTTCTAGCAGCAATAGAACACTCTTGGGCTAACACTCTTGGCCTGAGTGTGTAGTTCTGAGTAAATCTGGTTATGAAATCCTGTAAAAATGCTACAAATAAGAACAGAAAGCATATAATCACCCTTGTTTTCACACTATTGTTTTGCAAATCCTTTGAATGGGTATATCTTAAAAATATGAAAACTAAGTTCTACTTCCATCTGCACCACAGCAACTGATTTTTTAAATTAAATAAATCCATAAACAGTACAGTAGCTAAATAACTATGTATGCATAGTTTAATGTGGAAAATTTCATAGCATGCATACGAATAAAATACTTTCTCTATAAAGTAACCATAGCCTTGCCTTAAAGTAACTAACAACAAAAACATCTATCTATATTCAGCACAAGAGTATGTTGCCCAGGCTAGATGTCAAATGTCCGTCCTTGGAGGTTTCCAAACCCGAAGCCCTGAGCAGCCCTGGACAAAGCCCCAAGCAACTGGGCTCTGAACACAAGCGTCCAGGAGCATTAATCAGGGTGCTGGAGCAAAGCGCTCCTGAGACCCCTTCCAATGTATCTAACTATACTGCAGAACACTACGGATTATATTGGCGTTGGTATTCATCCTCGGACTGCACTGAAGAAAATATCAAACCGACAAATGATTTAGATTTGTGTAGCTAATCCACATACGTCAGATGAATTATCTATTTACACTACAGCTAAATATGACCCATGAAGTAAGTCATAGCGTTTTGCATATATACATCAATTTATTTTCTAACTCTGTCAGCTTGAATCAAACAGTTAAACATAAGACATCTGAAAGCTTTCCCTGGAACTACACACCAAATAAAACTATTAATAAGCCAACAGATAAGAAACCTTCCAAGACTCGAGAATTAATTTAACCAAGCTATGCCCACAGCATCAACCTAACTAAATACGTACAAAAACTCAAGCAGTTTCTGAAGGACTGAATGGAGAGCCATCCTAGGGCTATCTGCACTTTTATTCTGGGGTACCTACATCTTTAGTCATGTTGCTTCCTAAACCCATTCAGATTTAATTAAGTCAGAGGATGCTTTTCCAAAGGCAACCAACAGGTAAATTGCCGAGGACTCAAAGCAATATTCACTCATTGACCACCAAGCTTAATCAAAACTGTTCTGTATACAAATTGTGTACCTCAAGAAGCACAGCTATTCAGGCAGAAAACTAAGGTCAGGCTGTTACCCATTTTATTAGCTTCCTCAGAACCGGGGGTAGGGAAGTCAAAGACAGAGCCTCAGGACACTACTCTACAATCTGGTTAACGTGGCAGATGAACACACAGGAAGGCCCCGAGTCTTCTTGAAACCAGGAGTGTACAGCCACGAGCACAGAAATGTGTCGTATTTCTGCTCTTTCTAGTTTTGAGACTCAGATTCAGTAGAAGGATTTTACTCTGGTGCTTCAACAAAATGAGAAGCTCTCTGGTAAGTTTGGAGCGATGTTAGTGGAAACAACAGCATAAAGCATTGCCTTGATTATCAACCTGACCTGTAGCTGATTAAACTCTATATCCTTAAAGAGCCTCCAACTCATTTAATTGACACTGCAGAAGATGCTGGGACATGTGTGTGTAGTACACAAAAATCTTGTCCATTCAAAGACGCAAACACAAAGACCGTCAAATTCTGAAAGCCGGAAGTGACCGGTAGCATGTTAATATAAAAGGTAATACATGGTATAGACTCATAAACTTACATTTTTTGCCGTCATGTCAGAGTATTGCTTTATATTCTGTAAAACCATAAGATATCCCTTTTCATCTTCACGTAATCTTTAAAATGAACATCCTGTAAGAAAGTAAAACATCTGAGTTAAAATACATTTTCAACTAGCTCTCTATCTGAAACTCTGCTTCTCCCAAGGATAGTAGATTTTTACGTGTTTTTTTTTCTTTTTAGTATCACCACAACAGTTAGGTTCTGCACAGATACTAGAAATTTACATTGCCTGAAATAGTCAGAGATGTAATCTTATATACAGAGCTCCAAATATATTAATGTGCTGGCAGAGCTTGTCATACCATTACTAAAGTCTCATAATTAAAGCCATGCAATCATTTACATCTAATGCAGACTGACCCTAAAAACTAGAAGTGAATTAATTCCCTCCACTGCGTCTTTAACCTCCAGAGAATGCTTCTAATTCCATTTGCTGCAGATGTTCAAAGATCTTGATAAGAAGTAGGAAATAATACAAAATGTACCCACACAGCAAACATTTAGTATTTTTTGGAAACGTCTAAAAAAAACATGTTCCAGTTCAAACTCACTTTTTAAAATACGTATTTTCAGGCTTTTATATTGTCCTTATATAAGAAGGTTAATACTGTAATTAGAATTAGAATATTAGTGTTCCAGGAAAAGATAAACATTCTACTAAACTGAAGAATACTTAAAGTGACTTCTTTTTAAATCAAAGATTCCAGAAGTCTTACAGAAAACTGAAGAAAAGTTACAAATCAATGCTGGCAGCAAAAAACATTTTAAAGACAGAATTAACTTGACAAAATGCTTAAGTACTTTGAAAGTACTTTACAAGTACTACTTGATGTTAATAATTGGACTACAAAAGTCATCTGAATTGCACTTAGATGCATGAGGGAGAGATGTTCACACTTTCAAGAGTGGAATCGATTCAGAAAAATCTTTTAGAAGATGCCTAAACTAGTTACTATCTATGAGTCACAACCATTTACAGCAGAAATCACCAACTGCAAAAGCAGGTGCAATTTATGCTGTTTCCTCTGTGAGTCTTCACCTCCCTTCTAAGGAAGTACCCAACCAGTTTCAGCAGTGTACATTGCTCGTGAGGGACTCTACCAGCGCTGCGCTCACGATTTTGATTAATCCAGAAGAATACTAAATTCTGTGACTTTTCTGTAGATTTCTTGGTGCATTCAGACATTGTATCCCTTCAACTGTTACTAGGGTTAGTGGAAAATATTCTATTCAACTTGGAGGTGTTCTCCATTTGCTGTTGCAGGAGTTGTATCCATCTCCCCTAGGTCTTGGCCTCCCTGCAGCCGTGACCAAGCAGCCGTTCAGCACACGAACACCACACTGAAACCTGAAAAGTTGCCACAAAAAGGCCATAAAGCAACAGTGGTCATGGCAAGGAGCAAACACTTGACACCCTGCACCACACCTGAAAATGAGGATCCGCGTGCTACTTCTTTCTCTGCCTTCCTCCTCCTTCCACACACACTTTCCAAATATGTCATCTGGAGCCCTGGCCAAAATTTATGTAGCTTACCCTATCTGTCTTGCTTTAAGAGGCTTTACAAGTAATGTACTCACATAAAGCGTAGATAAGAACACAACTGCTAAGCAGTTTTAAACTGCTGACAGATAAGCAAAATAGTTCCATCTCTGACAGGTTATTTGCCACTAGGCTTAGTGATCCAGAAGGCATCATCATAAACTGTTACCGTCTCTGCCACAACGCTCTTCAGCCTGCACAAACAGTCGGTGTTCTTCCAGCTTTATGAACACACTTTGTCAAGCTCAAGAAGCCAGACTTTGCGACCCCACCATCTGCCATGACCTCTCGTCAGGCTCAGACAAAAGAACCCATACAGATGGCCTCAGAATGGAGATTCTCCTCAGTCCCCATCACTGTCTGACAGCCTGCACTGCACTGATACAGAAACATAAACCTCTGCCTTTTTGTCCTTTAACTAGTTGCTACTGAAATGAGGCTGCCTAAAGGCAGGTTTAGAGCCCAAGGCACATGGCACAGAGGCTGCTTTATTTGAACTAAGGTTCTCCCTTTGTAACCTAAGCCTTGGCTTATAACCCACTCCCCTAATTTTGCCTTTTGGTCAAATGCAGAGCACAGTGAGCAAAGTGAACTGTGTAACTTTGTAAAGTTTGAGCTGTGATTTCTTCCACAACTTTATGAAAACCTAGATAATCAAGCTCAAGTTACCACAAAACAGTGCAAGAATGGTTACCTGTACATATTCCTCCTTACAAGTTAAAAGGCAGATTTACTCTGAAGTTGCAGTAACAACAAAGCAGAATGCACTAATGCACTAGCTCCAAGCTACGTCACTCCAAAGCTGATTTCAGAGAAGAGCGGTGACAGAGAGATTCCTTACTAAGCAGCACAGGCTTCATGTTAAACAACTAATTTATGCACAGCATCCACACAGAGCAGACCACCTGTCACACATATGTTGCCTCGTATCTCCGCTTTCAGAGCAGTAAAGTTTCAAAACTACAAAGTACTGGTCCCAAATCCACCTGCTCCCAGAACTGTGTCACCTTCTTGTTCCTGAAAAATGTTTCAGTATCCAATTCCTTTTTGAAGCAATTGAGGTCAGGAAGAACTGATTTTAGTGAAAAAATCTGTATGTACTCATCAGAATAATTTCTTGGTACTCCGAGAAACAGAAAAACAGGTCTGTTACCAAGTTTCTGAACTTCAAATTAATGATTTTGCACATCTCTAGAAAGATTTCATTGATTTGTTGACAAACTTTTTTTTCCCCGAGTCATCTTCAGATGACATAGTCTCAGTTTTATCCTTTATGTATATGCACAAGGAATAAACTTGGCCCACAGACTGGAAAAAAAAAACAGGGATACCCATGTCACAGAATCACCAAATGGCCATACAACATCCAGTTTGTCACTTACTGAACTCCAAAAACCCAACTAAAGGGTGTGTATTCAGCACGTCACATACCTAATCTTGATGTTGGAAATAATATTAAAAAAGGAAGAAGCTCTTAGGAAACATGCAAAAGGAACACCCGCTATGATGTGCATGATGAAGATCTTACAGGAACTACAACTTTTTTTTTCTTCAGCATTTACTGTGAGCAAAGTAAAAGTATGCCTTCAGGAAAGCCCTAGCCGATAACAGACAAGGTGATTAGAGACTGAACAAAGCAAATCTAAGAGACCTGACTGTAAAATGGTACTGGAGTTTTTAACAAAATAAAATACCTTGAGAAGAGGAGGGAGTTTAAAAGCATCAAGCCCATGTAGAGCTCTGAAGGCTGAAAGGCACACGAAGCACAAACACTGCTTTATCTTCTTTCTACAAATTATGGCTGTTAGTGAAACCAAACGTGGTTTCATTATTGCGTGCAGTACTGAAAAAGAAACTATTTAGGACTGGATAATTCTGAAGCACTCAAGGTTTAATCATTTTTTATATGACTTAAAAGACTGCAACCTATGAAGCCAAAGTACAAAAGTACTTTGATTTCACTACTACATTCCACGAAAATGAAATGAACTCAACTGCTTTAAGCCAAGACACACAAGGAAGATACAGTTGCATGTGAACCTATTTGAAAGCAAACATCTCATCCTGTGCTTTGGGGTAACCAGCTAACATCAGAGAAATCAGAAGGAAAGAAACCAAGTAAATACCCATACCGACCAGTTTCTCCTCAGCTGCTGTGATGGCGCAAAATGCCAGTGTGCTGTCAGAACAACCAGCGGGGCACCTCCTGACAGCAGCACCGAAGTTACACAACAAACAGCTGACATTCAGTGTGGTTTGTCAGGAGGGTGCCGGGGAAGTGTCCCTCTAAGACCTCATGCAGCACATACTGAGGCAGCAAATGAATCAGATCCCTTTCAGCATTGACTTGATCCCAAACAATGCATCCCCATTACTGCTACGACTGGCTCAATTTGCTGTCACTGTTGCAGGCATTACAACACAACGAGCAAAAGCTGTCAATGGAGGCCACAAGATGTCTGGAACAGCACGGTGACCTGCGATGAAAATAGGTCTGAGTGGATGCACAAGGGACAACGCCACACAGCACAGGGGTAAAGTCCAAAGCTGTAATAAAACTCTCCCAGCTGACGGTGCCCAACGTCTACAAGCACTTGGCTGCCATGCATTACAGTCAGTGCTGTGCCCAAAGTGCTGCTGCTGGTCCAGCCCTGGCGGTGCAGAGCGGCCTGATGCCATGCCTGCCTTAGACCCAAATCCCATCGGCCTGCAACTGGCTATCCCTTCCCTCAAGGCACAGAGTTTCTTAGACAGGCTCTCAGACATACCCAGCACCATGCGAGTAGCAATGCTAAACTACACGTTGCAGCACTCAGGGCTTGTTTCAAAATCGTTGAGGTGAAGCACGTCCCTTATTGCTCAAATAATGAGGAGGTTACATTAAATGTGGAATGATTTCCATATACTTAAACCTAGTCTGAGGCTGTTTTTAATTCCCCAAACCAGCTTACTGTCATTCAAGATAAAGTATGTAGGGTTTGACATCAGAAGAGCGGGTAACATTCATGCACCACTTAATAGATGACTTAACTTTTTTTTTTTTTTTTGATTTAGAGACGACTTACTTCTATCAGCACTGACATGCACCGATACATTTCAAAGCAACAGAAATTTAGCAGCAGTTCCGTTAAGTAGCCAACCTGTTCTGTAAGCTTATCTTTTGATCTCTAGGTAGCCTTCTAGCCCAAGTATTTTCCCATAGCCGACTGCAATACAGGGCACAACGTTTGGGCTTCTACTGGTTCAGTACAAAGAGGCAGGTAAAACCTTCTGCCAGTTAAGAGCATACTATATTTTCAAGACCATATTTTTTTTCTCTTCCGATGTTCGTTTTAGCAATGGGATGACATTTGGAAAACAAAATTGAGTGATCTATAAGAATGACTGAAAAATACCTCGGTAAGCCAGTCTTTGTGCATTGCCAGTAAATACATCAGCTTCTCTTTCAATTAAATTCAGCTGACAGGAGCATCTTTTGCACTACTGAGGTTTCAAACAAGCTTCTTACCACCACCAGTGTACATGCTGTATGATACTTCAGAGAATGCTCTGGATATTGCCTTGTAATAAGCTTTGAGATTTTAGAATTTCCAGAGTTATCAGTACATTGGCAAGCACATGGCACAGGGTAACTGCCCTGTTGAGATACGCTTCTTTCCATACCCTGCAGCTGGAAGGATCTTCATGTCCAATGAACTGAAGATAATTTTACATTTACAGTTAATTAAAGATCACCAAGTTATATAGGGATAATGAACTCGATGATGGGGAGAAACTTAATGACTCTTTCCCGTGTTTTTCTTATAACTTACTAGGAGCTTTGCTCCTGTGTAAAGCTATTATTAACTCTCTTCTTGCCTGGACTGAAGATTATGACAGTATTCACCAAAGGGGAAAAGTTAAAAAAATTTGGTAGAAAGGCAAAAGAGGAAAAAGTTTTTTTTTCCAGTGATGCACAAACTTTCAAATCTTGATTACAGCATACAAAACTACCCAAAGGGTGCAGCTCCCTGCAACAAGCTGTGCTGACATAAGATCCTGCCACTATCACTGCTAAAAGGGCTTTCCCACTTCTTCCTGTTTCGTAGTTCCCCACTCCTTCCCCACACTGCACACTCTCAACAACTCCCATTTTTACCTGACCCCTTGCTGAGCCAGTTTAGCTCCTAATAGTTTCAGACTAGCAACCACGGGTAGGAAGGGGGCAGAAGGAAGCTCTCTGTATGCCACGACTCACCAACACACCAGATGACCACCTAGGCCTGCGCACAAGACAGCACCAACCTTCAGCTGAGCAAGCTGTCTGAGTAGTTCCCTCTGCTTGGGCACCATGTCGTGATTCAGCCTCTGAAAAAAGCATTTATGGCATACTTCAAATTTACTGCTGGGTTGAAGTGTAACAAAAGGTTGGATATGTTTTGCTCGCATGAAGACTAATCCATGCTTTTGGGGAGTTCACTGGAATGCATGCTTGCTTTGAAAATGTATTAGGAAGTGGCGGGATGTTTTGTCTTCAGATCGTAGCTTTCCCAATTTCTTACGCAGCAAGGAGGAGCAAGAATATTTGCTTATGAGAGACAACAGAAGCCTGCCCTATTATACAGAATGGATACACAGCCTGAATTTTACCAGTTTTACATATGAAGTAACTGATTTTTAAAAAATGTTTAAAGGTATTCACAATCGTAAGCTGGATTCTAACTGAAGCTTGCAACAGTTGGATTGCACATTTCAGAGAAAAGAAATAGATTTCTCAAGTTTCTCAAACTCAAGTTTATAATGAAGGGAGAAGTTCTCTCTTTCCTTACAACGTATGGAGAACCCCTCACTAAGGGTTTTTGATTTCACTTTGGGGACATAAGCTCACTTTTGATTGTAGTTCCTAATCTTACTCTCAACTACTGGTCATGTCACCACTGTAATTTCTATTATAGGTCAATTAGAGTTATTCTGGTAAATATAACTCCTGCTCACACAGGAAAGGTTTAATACATGGATGACCGCTGCAGTTCACATGTGACTTTTAACACATTAGTGCACTGGCATTCACAAGCATTAATGAGCAAACACTGATACATCTGTTTGCTTTTAAGGCTTTAATTTCCACACAAAACACTACAACAGCTGCTACCAGGTTGAAGAATTCACTTACACAACCTCACCTGTAGCAACCTGCCAATTGCATTTTGAACATACATTTTTCTTGATTTTTTTCCACTTACATCTTGGGCTGAAATTCCCAATAACAAACCAGTGAACGAAAGAGGTCACTGACCCAGAACACACTTGCCAACTCCTGCCACTGGGAAAGGGATGAGTTCCTCCCAAAGCAGCCTTCCTGTGTCCCTGCCAAGGAGTCACCTGACAGCGGTCAGTAAGGGACTCTGTTGAATGGGAGGCTGTAAGACAGAACCAAATCATTTTCTCATCCGACCCAAACGGAGACCAACCTGCCAGCAGCAAGAACCCGACTTTCCAAACAGAGGAGCATGCCCTAACTTTCCCTAACAAGGGAAAAAAATACGCAGCAGGACCAAAACTACATTCACAAATGGACTTCAGCCTACAGAAGAGAACAAAAACTTCATGTTAGGGACACATTCTCTTTTGGGAAAGAACCAGCTATCTAGGAATAGGAGAAGCATAACCTCAGCTACCACCCTTCCTTCCCTTTATTGGAAACTATCATTCCACACAGGAAACAAGACAAAGCAGCAAAAAGGTTCCTTTAATGAGACCACTAGTGTAAGCTAACTTATTACTGCTTCACCTTCTTGCAAAAGAGCTACTGTCTGTAAACCAAGAAACGGGTGTGGGGAAGTGAATCTCATCCTAACAGTGGCTGCTACAAAGCACTCACCAAGAGTCCAACCAGGAAGTTGTTATAAAACTGTCACTGCCCACTACACCTGCACCTTCTCACAGTATTTCCTAGCATCACTGGCACATGCCTGGCTTTTCAGATCCCACAACAGGCAGTTATATCATCAGCTTTTAGGTAATGTGCACACTATTTGCATACCAACACATGTGGATTGCCAAACACCTAAAATGTTACTGATTCCAATGGCTTCTTGGTTTTGCACACAGGAACTCCCCACATGTATTTCCTTGCACCAGACTGCGCAAAAAAGAGTTTATTTTTCCTATTTTAAGATTTGGTGTTGATCATTAATAGTTTTGTCCTATGAAAGTAATTAGAAAGGCAACTGAGAAATCCTGAATCATTACACCAAGAAGTATGCAGACAAAGCAAACACTGTATGAAATTGCTGCTTATTGAAGACAATTCTAAGAACACTTTTTAAGGTAGCACATCAGAAGAAACGCAGTTCTAAGAACTGAATTAGACTAGTTGTAACTACAGAACCCATCCTCCGTTCTGATCCACGTGAGGATGCAGAAGTTTAAGTATTAATATCTACACAGTATGGGCTGCAACTTCCCTCCCCTAGCCCTATCCAGTCGTTATTCTTCTATTGCTTTTAGAGACTTGCACTAGGCCTTCCTCTAGGCATGGTGAAGAGAACTGCTCACTTGAACTGAATAACGTTACACGCTCCTGCAGGGAACAGAAGACTAGAATTCCAATTCCTACTTTTCACCAAACCTGTAACAGCACTTTTAGCCAAACCCAACGCAAGATGCTAAAACATAAGGCCATATCTTTACTTTGAGGTTGCTCCAACTGTCCCTCAAGCAGTTCCAGACGCCCAAGAGTCTCCTACGATAGCGTCCAGCAGATAAAAGAGTAGGAAATAAGGAACTCTCCCGAAGTACCAAAATCCTCTGCACAGCAGCACTATTTTGCTTAGCCAAATTGTTTGGCCTGTCCCTTTTATGCTGGACAGCTGGTCTCTGGGTGCTGTGCTCTGAAAGCAGTACTGTATCACTCTGAAAAGTGAGCTTGCCCATCAGAACCCTCTAGAGCAATAAAGAGGATTCCACCCAGGGGCATATACTTTGTCTAACGTTAACTGCATCAATGCAGCATGGGTCAAACGGTTTCTTTCTGCTCTTTGTGTCAAATCAGTGATTTCTGAGCAAGCAAGAACTGCTTAGGAGAAAGCCCAACAATTTGACAGGGAAATGCGATCAGTATTAAATTCACCCATGAGGTAACTTGCTAACATTTAAATTTTCCATCTTTTCCTTAGTACAGAACCACATCCTTTTTAGAAATAAATAAATAAATATCTATATTAAATATAAAAATAAATCCCTTGGCTGTTAAAATACTGGTGAAGAGGCATGATAGTAATTGAACTAGTTTCCAAACCATAAGAGGCGACCAAACGATCACTTTCCTTTCCCTTTTACTTTTACACAGCATACCTGTTAATCTACACGAATCCAAACAGTCCCCTACCTGTGTCAGACCACGATCTGACAGGGAAAACGCCAACCAAAGCCCCTGCAGGGCAGGGCCCCCCGAGGCCCCGGCACGGGCTCTCCCCGCGGCTCAGCCCAGGGCTGACCCCGGGGCTGTGCGCTCTCCCGCAGGTACGGTTCCTCCCCGCCCCAGGCAGTTCGCCTGGGAGCGCTCCCCCATTGTCTGCAGGCCCGCTCTGACAGGCCGCCCTCACGGCCGGGCCCCCCGCGGCCGCCGAGCCCCTCGCCGAGGAGAAGCGGGACAGGCCTCCCGCTGCCGGCCCCCAGCCAGCCCCCGGTGCCCGCAGGCCCCGGCGGCGGCGGGGAGGAAGGGGAGGGGACGCGGCGGCGCGAGCCGGGCCTAGGCGGCGGCGCTGAGGCGCCGGGAGGGCGGCGGGTCCCTCAGCAGGCCGGGCCGGGCCGGGCCGGGCCGAGCCCTCCGCCGCGCCCCGCCCGCTGCCGCCTCAGGGCCGCGCGCGAGGAGGCCCCGTGGGCGGGCGCGAGCCCCTGCGCGTGGCGGCCCCGCCGCTCCCCCCCCTCCCCTCCCGGCCCCTCGCGTCCCGCCCCCGCCCCCCCGCGCCCGGCCCCCACTCGCCGCCTGGCGCCGCCGCCGCGCCGCGCTCTACCCGGCTGCTTCTTCTCCCCCGCACAAGCTTGGCGGCGTCTGGTGAGCGGCCGCTCTCATTGGCCGCCGCCCCGCGTGAGGTCGGGCGGCCGCCGCCCGCCATTGGCCGCACCTGGTGTGTGTACACACGGCGGCCGCCAATCCGCAGCGAGGCGGGGGGAGGCGGGCGGGGCCTCCCTCTCCGCGCAGGGCCGGGGTCTGGCCCCCTCACGGGGCAGTAAAGCACCACCCGGGGGGGGCTGGCTGGAAAAGGGAGCTCTGAAACTACAGCCCAGGGGGAGAGAGGGCACAGGTGCAAGGGGACTGCGGGCCGGTGACTGTTCACACCTGGGACCTAAGCAGATGCCCAGGAAGGTGCTGAGGGGGTGGGTTCAGTTCCTTTTCAGTCTCTCTAGAATTCTTCCGCCACCGGTAACAAGACCTTTATCAACACGGGCAGCGGCGCAGGACACCTGCAGTAACGGCGCTAAAATAGGCTCTTTAAGCCCCCTTTCGTGGTTATAACCACAGCAGCTAACACCAAGGCAGCCGAAGCACGCCCTGAGGGAGGCAGAAGGCAGGCACTGCCTTAGAACAGCGAGGAAGCAAACCGGGGGGCTAGTTTATTGCACTATTCAGTACCTGACCTGTGCTGAACAAATAACTGAAACTCAATAGACACATACTTCAAATACCTCTTTTCAGTTCATTTCGTTTACTTTCCTGCAAGAAGCCCCTATGAACTGCAGGTAGGTACTGGAGGTGGTGACAAACGTGAAAAACAGGCTTTTAACCACTAAGGAAAGGAGAAAGAAGGAAGGCCGCTGTTGTAGCTTGCATTGGCTTTTAACAACCTGCAGAATGAGATGTCTCTATGTAGACACACATTATTGAGTTGGAAGCTGCTGAAACAACAATCTGTTTGAAAGAGACTGAGCACACTGTGTGTGTAAGATTCTAAACCAACACATTCTTTCATAATTTACACAAAACCCAAACTCAATCCCAGAATGAGGTTTACATTGAAAACCATGTTGGATTGGTTTCTTAGACATGCAGGGGCACGCGTTTGGCAACTTCTGACAGTAAAACCTGCGCTGCAGCAGTTGTGATGTTGCTCTCGTGAAATGGTCAGTGGTCTTGCCCTTCGGGCTAGTCATACCCTTTTCAGATCATCCCCGCCCCTCACAACATGGTATTTTCCACTGTTTGCTAGTGTCATTTCTTTCTTGGCAGCCCATAACCCTTGCTGTGATCACCTACACTCACCCAAAACACCCCCACATCCCCAGTTTTTCTCCTGATGAGCTGGTTGAACTTGCCCTCTCTTCCTGTAAAACCTTAAACTAAAATGCTGCCCAGCTTCCGGGTCAGAACACCACCACGCTCCCTGAACCAACCCGCAGCACCGACATATCTGTTTGAAGAGGGAACAACAACTTGGTCTGTACTTTTTGGATCAGAACAGTGAGCAAAAAAAAAAAACAAAAAAACACACAACCACCACCACCAACAAAACAAGAACAGCATATTCCCTGCCCCACTGATTGGCAAGAAATGGTTCTTACCTTTTTCCACAAGACTGCTGTTCAAATGGCAATTCTCTGAGCTGTTCCCTGATCCTGAATATAGCGGGACTAGTTGAAAGATCTTGCTACAGAAGCCATAACAAAGAGCAGCTAGCAGACTGAAATGGCAACTCTTTTTTTTAATTCTCCTTTGCTTGACAGTGGAGAAAGTATAAATGCTCTCGCTGAAAACAGGAATGAGTGACTGAATTAATGTTTCATAAAATTAGTTGCTACAAGAGAGAAGAAAACACTGCTTAAAGAAAGTACTCAAAAACCTTGGCAAAGCTCATTACATTGAGATTTTAAACATAGCTGACTTTTCTTAGTTTTGTATGAAAATTCATACTATGTCTGCTCAAAACAGTATTTTCAACTATTTGAAGATTGTTCTCTCTTCCCTTTCTACTTGCATAATTAATCCAATAGCTCTGAGAATCCGCCAACATTAGAGGGGTATTTCATGCCGTGTAGTCCCACATATCAGGAGTTGGACTCGATCCTCGTGGGTCTGTTCCAGCGTGGGATATTCTACAATTGTAATAAATGATGGGATTATATATCATCATGAATGATACTTTCATTCCAGTTTGGCCAGCCTACCTACCATCAGCACCATGCGCATCTGTGAAGGCAGATATCATTAACACATCTCTCAACTCAATTCCTGATCTTCACAGGACTGATGAGGTGCATCACTGCCCAATCCTAAGTAAAACATTTGCAGTCTCAATATGGTGCATCTCTTAAAATGATAAAATTAAAAATTAGCCATATTTTTATTTTCTTGTATTTTTACATTTACTATCAAACTTAGCTGGTAGCAAGTGTAAAATTGCATATTCTTTTCAAACTGATAAATACCACCACCCCCCCCAGGCAAAATCTGAAGTGAAAATGAAAGGGCAGACATAAAAATCTGTCATATTTTAAACAAAAGTTGGTATGAATGAGTTTAGACAGTGCTCTCAGTGCCCTTCTATGTGACAATACTAACAAAACCTGTGACAGCAAAGTGCTGGTAAAAGTTTGCCTAACCACTTAAAGCCCATTTCAAACTCACTATTGATCAACAGGTACCACTTTAAAATATCAGTACATTAAAAAATTCCTGAGAAGATATATATATATATATATAAAAAAACCAGATAAACAAAAGATGCTTAGTGATCAGTGACCGAAGTTCTTCAAGATGTGGTGTCTATTAGCCTGTTCAGACTTTGGGCAGCTACGCATCACACGCTGTAGCAGATGCTACAATCTCCAAAGGCAGCTCCATCACTGTCCAGAGAAGAGGACTATATAATACCTAGGGTCATCTTCTATCTTTCTAGCTGTGCTATGGCCAGGATGAAAACCACCACCAGGAAAAGGTGCAGTGCAAGGCACACAGATAACTGTTTTCAGGGGAATGGTTTGAACAGAATCAGATTCAGTTCCCGTTAGATCTCTGTTTGGGAACAAAGCCCAGCAAAAACACAAAACTACAACAATGAACAGAAGTCAAGGAGATTTCATCAAGAGGGTAGTATGTAGACATTATTCTTTAGGCAGACACTGATAAAACTAAACTCCTTCAGTGAGAACAAAGGACAGAATAACTACAACTAAGGCCACAATCTTCTGCTAAAAATGCCAGACTGAAGTTCTTGTCTGTTTGGTTCTAGTAGAACCTTCTTGCCAGTAACCAGTAACGAGCATTTTCTTTAGCAGTGAGGTTGAGATCACACAAATTCAGAAGCTGAACATGGGTGCAGAAGCACAGCAAGTGTTCCACATATTCTATAACTACAGGTTCTTGCCTTACAGCAGAAAGAGCAGCAGAGGGAACCGCATCAACAGACTTTTATATTTGAGCTTTGGCATCTGGATATCTACGTGTTATTGGCCAAAAAGAAAAATTCCAGGTACCTAAAGAGGAACCGAACACATAGACTGCATAGGTCTGCCACATTAGTAGGAACCAGCAAACAGACCTCTAATTCTGGACTTCAGGTTGGGATTCCCATCAAAGTAGGTTCAGGAATGATAGTTGGTCTCAATAAAGATGACCTTTACCCACTTGATCTAGATCTGCTCTACATAAGTAGGAAATTATGAGCTGCATCATCCAGAGAGGCTGTAGTAACTACAGGAACCATTAGGTCACCTCACTAAAGATCTGGGTAGTGGGAAGGACTCCCTGGACAGCCTTTTGGTAATCGTCAAGTGGATACAGGCTGGGCCAACAACATGGAGCTCACAGTAAAGCTCAGTTTAGTAGTGCCTTAGCTGAGGAAAGAAGTGCTTGTAAGCAGAATTATCTTACCTTCAATAACCATAGCCTGCATACCCTCAGAATCCATAATTAGAATAAATGCAAATCTCTTCAAGGAGATGAAGACAACTTGTGTATGTGTTCCCAAGACTGCAGGCTGCATGATGGGTTGTCATGTTGATCCATGGCCTCTATCAACTTCAAGGATATCCAGATGAAAAAAAAAAAGGAGGGGGCAGAAGCACCAAGATGTAGCCCAGGTTGAAAGACAGAAAATAACAGAAAGATAAGGAAGAAAACAAAAGGTAAGTTAAGCTAATGGTGACAGGTGAGATCTAGCTTGAAGAAGGATGCAGCTAGAGTAGGTACACCAACTCATGGTAGATGACTGAAAACCTTAGGAAATGGGGTATGATTTGACCCATCTATGTTTCAGCACAAGAAAAAGTGAGTGTCAGTTCTTCGTTCTCTTTTCAATGGTTTAATCTATAAGCATCTTTTGTCTCCAGTTTCTGTGGACTACAATCACCCACAGCTTGAACTGGCTATTATTCTGAAATGAAAATGGTTAATAATTTTACAATTTGAAACTGATTTGCACACGCTCCTGAGAAACTTATAATTTAAGATTAGTGATAAAAAAATGCATAATTACGTTTCTTTAATTACAATTTATTTTAAAAATATAAAAGTAATTAATAACTCCAAAAATAGACTTTTGACCGTTTCATCCAATAATAATAGAATGTAGTGAGTGAAGTGAGGGACTTGAGAATACTGATGTTACAGTTTTCTTTCAAAAAGTTAGACAGCATACCTGTAACAATATTTAACATATTCGTACTAATCATGCCAGATAATGCATTTTTTTAAAATCTTTATAACTCTAAAAAAAAAAAAGCTACAAATAGATAGGAAACATGAGTTACAAAAAACCCTGGAAAGATGCATCTTTTACGGAGTCCTGAAAGCGTATTTGCTCTTGTATTTCATCTTAATTTAGTGCTTATCCCTAGGTACCACAAAAATGTTATCACACCGCTAGGTCGAATGCTTCCTTACGAAGTCAAACAAAATGTGGTAACAGGCTACTATCAAGAAAGTACCTTTATACACAACCAATTCCACACCTCCCCTCCCAAATATTCATTTTTACTTTTCTTAGAAATACCTGGGGAAGTATATGCCCCTTTTTCCCCTCCTTGATGGTTAACATATCAAAGCTTTCAAAGATCAGAAGGGAGATGAGTTCCTCAGAAGAAAACACATCATAGGAAAAAACTCCCCATCTCTAACGCATGGTTATAGGATTCAAGCAGCTGGGCCACCCAAAGGAGGTCACTGAAGGGACACAAATGCTGCAGCTGGTCTACAGCTGTCATGAAGACAATATGAAGGTTCATTATGGAGTGATAAGTAATCTAGCAGCAGGAAGGTTACTCAAGTACCATGTAACTTTTTCTATTTATCATCACAAATTTCAGTTACAGTTTTTACTGTCCTGTTAGTTACAAAGTTCTATAAATATTAACAAAACATTTGAATCCTTCTATGGTTAAAATGTCAGTTTCTACTAGTGCAGGGAGCGTTTCACTGCTTGCATCCAGGTATCCATAGCAGGTCTGTATTCCTCCAAGTCCTTCTGGGGCTCAAAAACTGCTTCTATTCGCCTCAGCTTCTTTAGTTGTTCTTTGTCAGTCCAAAGTCCTATAAACAGAAAGTTAATTCTCAAACTCAACTGTAAATATGTTTTCTTTTTGAGTTGTTTAATTTATTTCCAAGAGATCCAAACCAGAAACACAATAAGAAATCATGACAGCTTTTCTTTATTCAACCAACAACTTTCTCAGAGGGAAGCATGCTTTTTACATTGTGAAACTCCCTTCCAATAGCATCCACTTGTTTGGAATGCTGACAACAGCACATCTGCTTAACTGGGATGGTTTCCAAGGAACAGCTCTGGTACAGTGAAGTTCACTAAAATTTCATCAACACTGTGCCTTCAGCTGCAGGTCCCTCGAAATGAAGAAGGGCCACAGAAACCAAGACTTAGCACTAGCTGCTTTCCCACTGCCTTAAAAATTGTATAGATTACAGAAAACAACTGGCATTACCTATTCAGGTTAATTTATGGTATTGAAACTTTCTTGTCTATCAAGGACCTTCTTACAGTGTTAACTGTGGAATAAATCTTACCTGAGCATATATTTTTTATCTTACAGTTATGTTATTTACATATCACAGCAATTATAATACAAGTATAGATACACCTACAAAATATATTTCCATTAAGTAAGACCATTGGCAGTTTGTAGTTTAAAGTCAAGTTAATTTTTTGTCAGTTCTTTGTGAGTAAAGCTGGATTTTCCACCACCCCCCACGAATTTATTTTGTAATTCCATTGTGCATATTTCTGTGAAAACCTTAAAAGAATAAAGGCTTGGTTCAGAGATGACAGGACACAGCTCCACTATGAATGACACTGCTCAACATAAGCAAGGCAGCTTCTTTGTCACATGATCCATCCACACCAAGCACAGCTTCACGCAGTACAAAAGTGGAAAGGGACACACAGTGCCCGGGTCGAGAAAGGGGGAGGGAGCAAAGACAGGATTCACCTTTCTTCTCCAGCACTGTATCCTCCTAAATGTAAATGAACCTTGCAAACCTTCATGCAGATACATTTCACATTAAGCTCACTGTTGCTATTCATTTATGTAAAACTAAACAAGCATAAAACTACTCAGCAAATTAGGACGTTGTGATAAAAATACAAATATGGTCCTTATTTGGTTAACGTATGACCTGCTTTCTTTGGTTCATGAAATACAACCACAAGGGTAAAAGGGATTATGCAGAGAAGGGCAAACACTTCTTACCTTGGCTTCCTGCAAAAATGGGTGAAGTAATCCTTTGTGCTACATTTTACAACGATTTGAATTTATGCACTGCTTTCTTTTTCCCTGATACTTTTTCCTTATCTACAAACATATATGTTATGAGGGGAAAACAGAACCTTCAGAAATGTATACATACCTGAAGCAAGACCTGCTAGAAAAGCTGCACCAAGACTAGACATATCTGTGTTTGCAGGCTTTTCTATTTTCTTATTAATCAAATCTGAAGTCATCTGCATGACAAAACTATTATTACTGACACCTCCATCAGCTCTACAGGAAAAAGGAATAAAAGGTAAAAAAAATAAAAACAAAAAACCACATGCTTAGTTCAAACACTTACTGCCAACATTTCAGACACCTATACATAAATTTATCAGTTATGCACAAACATTTCCATTTTCTTGGAAAACTTAGAGGCCAGCACAGGGTGCCAAGAAAAAAAAAAGATGTCTTTAAATTGGGGGTCAGAGGGAGGACAGGAGGGACACACACAACAGACACATTGTTGAAAGTTTTGAGAGTTCTATCCTCAAAACTACACATCACCCTGATTGCAATGTTAGGGTTTACAAAATTATCACCATAACATGACAATAGTCAATACCATTACATTAAACAAACCCTTTCCAAGGGCTCTCACACCTGTAAAAGTGCTTTTTTTTCATTACTAGTAAATCTTTGTACTAGGAAACTGAAATGCCTTCATGAGCATAAGGCTTCCACCTATTTTGTTTACTTCCTTCCTAATTGCACGATGTCTGAGACCTTCCCTATGCTTTCCTTGATGGTGTTGAGACAAGCAAAGAGAGGTAATAGGGACGTAGAGGACAAATGAAAACAATGGCTTTGTAGGTGCTTGTAGGTGGCAAAAGCTAAGGAGAACCAAAGGATAGAGGATACTAGCTAAGGCAGAAATTAACATTCAGCAGAGGGTAAGTATCCTGCTGAAGACAGGATAAAAACAAAGTCAGAAGGTATTGGTAGATATTAAAGTTGTGAGGACAAGAGTGGGAGAGAAATTTACAACCCAACTGTAAAAGCCATTAGGTGTGTCGTTACCCTCTAATGCTTAATCCACAAGCTAAATTGCTACTCATCTAACTCTTAGTCACTATATGAAATGGCAATCTTCTATTAATAAATAAAACAGAACACAGTCACACAATTTAAAGTTTACATTACGATGTAAATGAGATTGAAATTCTAAGGTTCCCTAGGCAGTACTTTCACACTTTGCATTTTTCAATGTGTAATCTCCATATGACTTCTCAACTCCTGGGTGCAATTTTGTACATGAAAAAAAGCCTCATAAGGAACAAGGAATTCCAATACTTTCCACCTCTTCCTCTTCAGTACTTCCCCAATCCTGGCTGTTTCTTTACATTGGCCTACTCTGTCTCAGTATACAATGTAACACCCAAACTTTTACCTTCCCCTACCTCTGTACTTGCACCTTTCTTCCACCACTCAACATTCTGAATTCTCAACTGTCTACATGCCTGCCAGTCTATTTCTTCCTTTGCATGAGTATCACTGGTGGATTGGAGGAAAGACAGGGACAGAAACACTCCTTGCTGTTTTTGACTGCGATATTACGATGACCCCTGGTTGTCAGAAGGAGAACTTTAGAAAGCTTTTCTCTGGAGAAGCTTGAGGCTCTAAAGCAACTGGTTTGTACAATAATATCTACTAAAATGTAGAAAGTAGTTTTCCAGCAACACATAATTCAGCTAAATCTTTTCAAGAGGTTGTGAAAAGCATATTCTAGGAATCACCATCACCTCACTGAATTTGATTTGCTTCTCAAAAGACTGAAACAAAGCCAATGTCTTGACAGTTGAATTGTAAAAATATTCTTCCTCGTACACCTCACAAATAGATTCAGTTTCAACTGTCTTAAAAAACTGATCAGTCTGTGACAGACCCCACATAAAAAAATTCCAGTAAAACTGGATTTTGTAATAAAGGGTAGAATTACCTTTGTAATAGGCATTCCTGTATGTACTCTAACACTACATAAAAGCACCAACTTTGTTGCCTTTGTTTTTTTGTTTCAAATTAGAGCAAGTCATTACTCACCTGTTGATAATCACCAATGCCAATGGTTTAATTAATGATCCTTCTGTGCCACTTTTAAAGCTACATTAACATTTTACTTGGTAACAATCTATTTCTCAGCAGCAGAACATTTACAGTAAGATAAAATGCATAAAGTTCACATCTGTTTAAATCAAACTCCCATATATCAACTTAAGTTACATGGAACTTACCGAACAGTTTGAAGAGGAATGTGTACCTTCTTCACAATGGTATCATAAAGCTGTTTGTTTCTTTAAAAAAATATTTAGTTTAAATAAATATTATGTATTCCATAGTGTCTCCAGTATCTACATAGTTAGAAAATAAAATACAAGGCAAAAAATGCCTCAGTTGTGTCAAAACCGTTGCACAGATAACAAGTTTCCAGAATACATAAGTGGTTTTTTTTTTTTTTAAAAAAAAAGACTGAAATTGTTCTCTGTTATACATCATTGTGAATGCACAAGTATGGGTAAATCACAGCACATTTTATAGCAAAGGCACTGTAGAAGGTACATTTATTCCCACCTGAAAATGATTATAGGTTTTCACAGACAAGATGCAATTACTAATGTAAGAAGTGGTTTAGAGTGAGGAAAGCGTGCTCACAGAAGTGTTAATTGGAGTTTATCCCACTATTCTTTAAAGGGAACATCTAAAAGCTCTAGGTTTGACCTATTCTGAAACCATTTCATTTAATGGGAAAAAAACTACGCACAAAGGGTCTCTACTTTGTTTTCAAAAAATGCAGGCTTCAGTTCAGGAATTCCTGCATCTCAGGTTTTTCTTACAGTGAAGAAGAAACTGCATTAGGGACTATTGCAGCAATACAGAATGTCACCTTCCTCCAGACACACTTTTTTTTTTTTTTGCGCCTCTTTGCAGGAGGTTCATGTGCCCAAGGCAGAGAGCTGGTGGCTAAACGAAAGGAATAGCGAGTGTTCCGTAATTGGCCACAGTAAGGCACAAGCCAGGATCAAACTACGTTCACCTTCAGGTCAGGGCATGCTGGCTGGGATTGCAAGGCAGAACAATTTGTTTCACTGATGTGATCATACCAGTGGCTATCAGCAATATTTGCAATCCTGACAGTTAGATCTGGAAGTTCTTGTCCATTCACATATTTAAAAATATCTAAGGTGCCTATTATCACACCAAAGGTTCAAACTTTGGCTAGTACAAAGCTTCCAACCCACATTGCTGGAGTGGGCTACAGCTTCTGACAGAACATTTCTAAGAAGGTAAAAACAAACTTCCAACAGAAAATATTTTTAGAACATGCAGAAAACAATATAATTTAAGAACCCCTATGTGATAACTTAGTAACAAACTCCAAGCTAATAAATATACACAATTTTATTTATAATGTGTTCAAGAAAAGAAAAGAAGCAGCATCTAAAATTCCTTTTCAACGTTACTGCAATGGATTACTGCAATTCGTATTTTACAAACTGCAGAAGTCAATGCATCCATTTAACGCTGCTGGTTAAAACAAAAGTGAACGTGAGAAAGTACAAGCAAGACAATTAAGCAATTACCTGAAAGCTACAGATTCCAATATAGCTCGTACAAGGTGATTTCTGCTCGTAGTAGGTTTCAGCCCCATGAAAGAGGCACATAAACATGGGTCATTCGCAGAAACCTGTGGAAAAGATTTCACAATGAGTTCAGAGAGCTGTGTTTGTAGGCTTTTGAGAAAGAAGTCAAATAGTAAGAAAAAGATAACTTACGACAGTTACAGGCAGCATAGTGAGAGAAGAAAATTGAAAACAATATGTAAGCGGTGTATAGTGTTATTAAGTAGCTCAGCGAACAGTTTAGTTTCTTTCAACAGCAAAAGGTTTAAGTGACTTACTAAGAAACATTAATCTGTGTGACTTCTCTTTAAAATTCATGCAGTGTATACAACAAGTGTCTAGGACAGGGCACACTGATATAGCTGTTCTCTAGCAAAATTTCACTTATTTTGTAAACTCTCCTGAACTTCTGAAGGACAGACTTTTAAGAAATAACACTGAAAAGGACAGTGATCATTATTCATTTGAATTGGTTTGTACTACAGTCTGTTTTCAGTGACACCAATAAACAGTTTCCACCTAAAAGTCTAATGATCACTAAGTTGCCTTTCTTTGCAGGAGGAACTGGAAGACTGATTTAGGAATCTCCTCTCCACCCCTTCACTCCTTTGATGAACTTTATCAAAAAATATTGCTTTGCTGGTCCATAGCTGTTTTGTGACAATGTTAAGTTCTATTTTCACTGTAGAGTAATTTTCGATTTGAAACAATCTTCTTGAGTTGTAATGCTACATATTAATTATGACAATACTTAAAAGAAGTTTGAATTTTATACTTATAAAATGCATAGACACACATAAAGTAAATTAAATGCTAGCATATAAAAAAAATGATGTATGGATAGGTACACATGCAGCAGACCAAGAATAGAAGATGCTGAACTATGACTTAATTAGTAGATCATGATCAGCAGCTACCAAAAAACCTGGGTTCCTAAATTGAAGATGGTCAAATTGAAATGGTCAAAGAAAATATTCTCTCTCGCCCCCAATACACAAGTAACCTTTCCACTCTAGGAATGGAACTACCTTTCCAGCCCAGAAGCATAAAAAAGATTCATTATTTAAGTTCACAGATTCTCATATATGAGAGGGCAAACCAAAAAGCACGGATTCACGTTCTACATAAAGGTGAGGATTTGACAGAATCATCCATTTAAAAAGAGTAGCCATTAAAAAAAAAAGTTGTACATATGCATGCATACGGCAAACAAAGAGCTCTCTGTTTTTGCTGTTACTACCAACCACAACAAATTAAATCTGGAAACCCCTGTTTCTTGAAGAATAAGAGTGATTAATGCACACATTCACTCAGTTTCATATCTACTTTCACAATGGTGCTTCCCTTTCAAGAGGCTGCATCACAGCAGTAGAATTCAGTAAGAAAAACTTGTTCGTTTTGCGTTAATATTGATAAACTGAGAAATGTTTTACTCTGTGTAGGAAACGAACATACGGGCTTCAGAAACCCCCTCCCTAACTGCCATCATTTTGAGGTCTAAGAAACATTATCATACAATCCATTTGTGCTAGCATCCAGCCAGTGAAGCCAAGCAGACACGTTACTGTTTCAGAAGCATTCAACTCTATTCATGTCCCTTTTCATACGATTTAATCTATTCCACCAATAAAGATTCTCTCACTGTGAGTCTACTAGCTAAGTCCCACTAGAGCAAGGAAGGCAGTGGTGGATGCTATTAGTGGTTACTAGGTGTCACAGTTGAAAAGAAACTCATTCAGTTTTCTAAATACAGATCCTAAACATGGAGTGGGAATATTCAAGTTAGGAAAAAAAGAAGACTGAACCAATGTTTACCAAGCAGCTAGCTGGGGTTCCTTCTGGAATCAGTGTCAAGAAAGAAGGGGAAAACAAAACACCACAAAAAAGGTTTTAGCAACACTTCTGTAACCTTTATAGAATTAAAGAATACAATAAAATGTTGGAAAAAGATTCAGACTAACATTTGCCTACCTTGGGTCTCCTGTCTACAAATACTGGAATTGGTCATGGCTCAGCACTTCCTTATTCAGAGCACACTTACAGTAAATGCTAAATGGAAGAACCTTAGCATAGCCAAGCTTTATTGCCCTAAAAATAAAGCTAATTATTAGGGTGTTTGAGAGAGGGTAGCTGGCCTAACCTGTAGGAGAAATTTTTTTCCCTAAGACACTAACCCTGGGAATGATCAAACTGAATATGGTAAACCAATGAAAAATCAAAAACAAAAACCTTTTGGAACCACACTGAAAGACAAGCTGTCAAAAGCATTCCACGTAATTCCCAATATATGTATTCAAACTAATGAATTAAAAGACTTGTTAGGGAAAGCAAAAGACAGCGGTGACTCTTTTGAGAAAAAAAATAATACTGTTTTCAGCTTGATGGCATTTCTTTATTTGTTTGGGTAGGATAATAACCTTTGAACTACTAAGAGATTCAAATACCAGTTGTCTATACATTAAAGAACCAACTGACAACAGGCGTTCCTCAATGCCCACAGCACATTAACAGCTTTCCTTTCAGTGTGCCTGGGCCCTCTGTCCAGTAAAGGTCATAATGCCAATAATCCAAAAGACAACGCAGAGACCAGGTCTACACCACGGAGTTTCTCCTGAACAGCCACACTGCTTAAAAAACAAATAATGATTTGTGGAGAAAAACTGCTCTTTTCATGCTGACAAACCCACAATGTAGAAAGAGTTAGGCTGCTGAAAGCATTTTAGTCAGACTATCTCGCATTGCTTAGGAAAGCAGCATAACTAGACAAAAACTTTAGGGGCTCTGCAGTCCCTAAGCCAGGGAATGCTACATTAGCAAAACCTCTTTATTCTCATTCTGTATGCAGGTTTGCCTAGGAGTTCTGACTTGCAGCTCTGCCATATTTTGTGGTGAGAAATTACAAAATTATTAGTACCAACTGTCAAGCCCATAGTGGAAGCAACTGCTCTGCAGCTCAATAGGCAGTATGTCAGCTCCCCAGCTCCACCATGTCATCTAATGGAACTTATCAACTGGAATTCCCATCAGTTCTAAACTAGAGTGAACTGCATCATCAACATCACCCCCCTTGCTGCCCCTGTGCACTAATGGTACCTCATCTCCATAATGAAATTCAAAAGGGATCATGAAGCAGAGGTGGAAAGGACAGACATGGTAGATGCATAGTCTTCAGCATAAACAGAAAGCAAATAAAAAGAACCCAAGACCTGTGACCCAGAGGAGATCAACTAATTGCAGGAAGCTCCTTAATTAAAGAGTAAAATAGAAGAAAGCTACTAGAAAATGCAGGGAACTGAAACGCAGAGTGAATGCCAGGAACTCCTCACTATACAAACTGTACTCAGTAACAATACCAACAAAACACAAACCCCATTTCAGATGGAAAAAAACTAGTTTAGATTAAAACTTGCATAGCCAAGACATCTGAACGTTACTATCTTTGCTTTTTCTAACACCAGGACCTGCAATCATACTCATATTTAAGTACATGCTGAAGTGCAACCAACATCTTCAAAAGAGGCAGAATAAAATTATTTTAGAACCGTGCTTAGAAGTATTATCGCAATGAAGGCCCTACACAGAGCAGAAAAGCTATGGGTTCGGTTTTTGTCTGTAGGCACCACCTGTGGGCAAGTCATTTAGTTTATCAGTCCCTCAGGTCACCATCTGCAAAATGGAAGTAATTTTCCTACTTTGTAGGCTTTTTCTCTTGCAAAGGGAAGGACTGTTTAAGTATTCTATTATCACAATGATCCTCACATGTTGTGGTAAGGGACAGCGAGGAAGAACCTATTACAGAATAATTACAGTGATAAGATGTAACATACTACATCAAAACAAGATAAAAGTTAAAATTTTAACTAATTATTAAGAATATATTCTTAGTCATATTAAAAACTATAAGTTTACCTGAAAACCTGGAACAAAACAAACGCCTTGAGAATCAGCAATACTCCGTGCCATTTCTGCTGTTTCATCTACATTGGTGAAAAGATCTGAAAAGACGCATAGGTCATATGTTTGTATTAATTTTGATTTCTTCATATATCACGAAGGGACAAAAAGCTAGAGTTGGGCTATCTCCTTTTGCAATATTTCTCAAACATGTTCTAAGGGAAAACAATATTTCTGTATTTCATGTCCATCAGTCACATAAAAAAATCCTGTTCAGATGAAGACTAAATTAAAAAGATGTTCTCGTAACTGCTATGCTTTTTAATCTTCACATCCTGTAGAAGATCATTAGCTTTCCAGTCAAACAGACTTAAAGGGGAGTTGAGAAGGCTAACAGTAGCACCCTAAGTTTGCTAAAAACTTAAATGTTGCAAAACCTAAAACATGTTTTTCTTGTTTCCCTGCAAATACACTGTTACTGTCAGCCTAAGCACAAAATGACTACAGAGAAAGTCTTTAATATATATTTTATCAGCACTTACAATATTTTTACAAGTGACTGAAACAAATCTAAGTACAGTAGGTCCTAATATCATACCAATAATATTAAGTATGGATAAGTAGCACGGAATTTGATGTAGCCCGCTTACACATGTAGCACTGATACTTGTAACTGTAGCACTGAACTACATGTTGAAATGAGTAGTTTTCTCAAAAGACCAGCGGCTTAAACGTCGAAAGAAGACCTGAGGATCAATCTTTGTCACACTCAATCCTTTAAGGCATATAAACGTGCATGTATGTGTACATATGCACCAGCAGTTAAGAACTTCAAGAAATGTGGAAGTTTGTGGTGAGCTATATTTCAGGAAAACCTTTCTCAGATAATCCAAAATTTAGGAGGTTAATTCCTTTTTTTTGCATCCCAGTAAGGCATACCAAGTTTCTAAGAAAATGGGTAAATAGCATATTAGAGCACTCAGAAGAGCTGTCCTATAAACAATCAGTAGTTCTCAACATCAACTACCAGAGGGCTAGATTTTTCTTTAATCATTTATTAAACTGATGTGAAAATCCTTTCATTACATAATAATCAAAGCCAAAAGACACATTACTTGTATGTGCCACACTCATAACACTTAACTTTTAAAAATAACGTTCATATGACTCAAATCTGTTACTAATTCTGATATGTACAGCTAGTGAGCTCTCAAAAGCATTAAAACAATTTTTTATGGAAAGTAGCATTTACAATCATGCTATCTAGACTTAATTGATAGTCAGTTTCTGTGCTGCTTCTCAACAGTATCTAGCCTAAAACAAGTCTCCTTTACAACAATTCTATTCAAGAGTGGATACCAGCTTTAAAAAAAGAAAAAAAATACAAGAAAATTATGCTCAGAAGAAAACAAGTGAGGAGTGTAACGTTCCAGGAACATGAAAGTACATAAGTAAGATGTCCTGAGAGACAGAATCTGAAGAGGAAACGGTTATACAAACTGTGCAAACCAATCAGAGGCATTTTAGGAGGACAGAAATTAATTTTACTTCATTAATCAGTTTCAATTTTTAAATAAGGAAAATTTACAGTAGTGCCTCAACTATCTGCAGTCAACACACTCACCAAAAGACCTACTGCAGTAACTATGGGTATTCCACTGTCCAAAACATGTAGATAGTTTCTTCAGTTATGGATAAGAAAACCAAGCCCAATACCATAACGATAACCCTATAAAACAGTAACGTATTTCATCGTACTACAAAATTAAATAACTACTTACTTATATCCTGAGCCCATTTAATGGCATTGCCAATGTCTGACATACAGCCTTCAGTTATGTAGACAACTTCATCCCCAATCTTCCAACCAATCAGTGGATATAGATCTTTATTATGTTCCATGAAACAAACCAAAAACACCTAATTAAATTTAAATGCTTCCAGGGAAACATATGCAAGCAACCCCAAAATAAATCAAGCTAAATAAAAAAAATGTATTTCCTTAACAGAATTTAAGCTACAAATAACAGTGGTATATATTAAAATTGATTAAAATTTAGTGGTTGAATTACAAAAGACCTTAACAACATTTTATTAAACCCAGTTAAGCTAAAAAAAATCACCACCCAATTATAAAAAGTCTTGAAACTAAAGAAAAAAAGCTATCTGCACTTTTTTAAGCAGAAAGAAATTACTGTTTTACTCTACCAAATAATTTTGGCTTTGCAATAATGCAAAAAAAAATAAAAGGAAAAAAAATCCAAGGACTTTATCTCAGAAGAAAGGCAGAAATAAGCTATCACTATTGCTTTATTTGAAAATATAGTACAGAATCTTTGAAATAGCTGTCTTTTTGAAGGTACTATCACATTTAAAAAAATAAATAGCCAATAATGAGAACAAGCCTGACAATTTGTTCTCCCCTTTATCCTCCCCAAGACCACGCTGAAACCTTAAAAAGAAAATAGAGATCTCCTCCTTAAAGTGTGAACACAAACACCTTTGTGTTTGATATGCGTCAATAAGAAGATAAATTCAAAGTCTTCAAGCACCTGCCAGACTGAAAAGGATACACCTGTTACTAAAGGATACACCTGATACTACTTAACTGTTTTGCAGTACCTCACCATACCACTAGGTATGACAGAGAACAACTACTTTTAATGCTAAAGCAAAAAGATTTAGTATCTAGCTGACCCACAGACATTTCCCAGGGCTGCACCTGGACAAATGGGTTCTTCAGGTCACTTAACCTAAGCATTCAGTGGCCTCTGCAATAGAAACTGCACAAACCCCAAGTACCCTAACTGTCCTTGAAGCCCGGCTTGCAATGATAAGAGCACCCAGACCTTCTGCAACCCTGCTCAGGCTGAGTGATCACTGGTAATGCAACAAGGATAGATGAGTCCCAGCATCTACATGACCAGAGAAGACAGAGGACCAAGACTTTTTTTTTCCTCTCTATTCCAGTACTGTATAATACTGCTATCTTTCTACAGCTAAAGACAGAAGGCAAAGCATAACCATATTTTATCCATTTTTGTATCCCCATCCATAATAGCTGTAAAGTAACATGAAATATTCAAAAAACAGTTTCACTAGCTTACCTCTCTTTGATGCGTACAGATTTCCTCCAGTATTAATGTTCCAGAAGCCACCTGTTCCCATTGTCAGTTTAACATCTCCCGGGTGGAAGCAGCATTCTCCAAACATGGCTGACTGCTGGTCAGCTACCTGCCATGCCAACCAAAATACACCAACAAGTTGGCTACCAACTACCAACCTACAATGCTGCTGGATTTTAAAATAGCCATGTAAACATTCCAGAGTTCTGAATACAAGTAACTATTCAGAAAGGAATTAAACATTTCTATACAATTTCTCAAGTATTAGCAGACCATTCAGACTTATCAGTTAGATTTATCACTAGAATCAAATTCTACCAGGTTCTGGGCTCAGCATGAACTTCTGAGCTATTACTTCTGTCACTGAAAATACGTTGTGGAAACTATTTCATGTTTTGGTACCTCACATGGATAAATGTGGCTTTTGTAATCCCAGGGAGAAGAAGGGAGTAGCCTGGCTTGAGTTTCTCTTCCTCCAAGTATCATGCTGAAAATGTGAGGTCTCGGCTTCCTTTTTTCCTGCAACCCGTCCTGTACCAAATTATTTCATGCTCACCTCTTTCAATGACATTTTGTTAAATATATTTACTTACATTTGTGCCTTGGTGTAACAGTAAATTTACAGGTAAGGAGAGGCTACAATTATTTAAAAACAGCAGGAGGAATTCATACCAGGCCAATGACATTTTTTCCATTTAACTCAGTTGAAACTCATTTTTTCTAGTCAAGTTCTTCCTTTTTTTTAATCATTACATGACTAAAATAACATGTTTTTCTTATCAAAACCCTAAGTACTAACACAAGAAAATATTCCCCATTTATTTTTAGAGTAAAATATATAAACAAACAAAAGGTACCACAAGTGGTTCTATTAACAAACACCCCTACATTTGCGCAGAGTCTTAGTGAAGTCACGCCAGGGTGTATCCCATTGCAAAACTGTATCTAGAACAATGGATTTTAAGCCCAAGAGGGAGACATTACCGCAGCTTCAAATAGAAACCAGGTTTGTCAAGCCCTATACATTCTGTACTTAATCATCTCATCATCTAACCTTAAAGGACTGTAACCTCTAGAAATCCCTTCCCATTCCTCTCCTCCAAGCTGAAAACTCAGTTTTCGGAGCAAAATTCAATAACCCACTCTACTATAGCTAAGTCACACAGAAGTAATAGAGAATGCTTACTAAACAGGCATGTATTAAATCAGAACTAGATACAAAGAAAGTAGGTACAGAAACACAAATATAGGAAAAATATCTTCACTCACCAATGACATTATTGGAACAGATACCCCAAATATTTCAGAGTCAGCTGATCCAAAATTGAAGCTTCAAATAAATATTATAGAGAAAAATCATAACCCTGAATTGACCCTTTTGTTAAAACAAAACCAAGATATCTAAGGCCCAGCTCTGTATCATCAATTGAAGGTAATGCTATCATTTTATTTTAAAGAAAGCATTAAAACTATCACTTTAAGAAATACTGATAGTAAAAATAAAGTTTTGCAAGTAGCATAAAAATGTACTTATGCAGATAATCATAACACACTATTTTAGTGCATCTATTTATCACTTTGCCTATGCAGGTTACGTTTATGTTTTTCTAAAAAAAATCAATGTTCTTTTGAATATGCTGTTGTAGTTACCTCGTGTCTTTCACTGGAGGATAAACAGACATTGGAATGGAAAGTAAATTAGACAAAGTGGGGTTCCAACACTTCTGAAATAATACAAAAAAATATCAGCAGTAGTCTCAGAAGTACAGTAAATAGCAACAAAGTTTTTTCTCAATAGCACATACCGTGAACGGTTCAAAAATGCCTGTAGAACTAGCATTTGAGTAGTCTGTGGCATATACAGAACCTAGCATAAAAAAAGAACAAAAAAAATATTTGGGCATCTAAAATCTAAGTCATTAGAAACGTTTTTTCTTTAAACATGCCCACAGCTCCATGAAATATAAACTGAGTTTCTATAGGCAAAATCATAATGGATACCACAAGTACACAGACTTCACCTGCTATTCCCTACAAGGTGCATATACTAATTACTTAATTTAACTCTCAAGAAACTGGCCAGAAAAGAGGTGATACTCTTTACAATGTTTAGAGCACTGACTACATTGCAGTCCATCATAAATCTATACAATTGCTCAGGCATTAGCCTTCACACCGCTACCTGTTCTGGAACAGAAACTTGTAATTCTTCCACGTTACAATTCACTGTTCTTTTGCTTTCATGGGTACTTTTCTTTAAACAAGGCTAAGTAGTTCTGATCATTTTCTTTAGATCTTAAGCACTTCAGAAGTTGATTAGGTTGAATAATTACTTCCCTTTCTGACTACCATTCCAGGCAGGTCCAAAAATAATTCAGAAGTTTTTTTTTCTTTTTTTAAAAAACAATAAATATCTTACAATATTCACCGTTTATAAAAAAGCATAAATTATCAAAGCATATTTAAATTCTAAGAAATATCAGTTTTAGTCATTAATGTAATTGCTTAGATTCCAGTATGTTTTATTAGTATTTAAGAGCAACTGTAACATTCACCTTTAGTCAATCTATACAGTAACCACGTGTCAACTGTTCCAAAGCAGCAGTTATTTTTTTTGGCAGCTTCATCAGCCTGGGAACAAATATACATTAAAAAAAAACTATTTACAACTGGATATGATAAAGAGGAACAATATTTCATTTCTCCTTTTTTATTCTCTTTGTAGGTTAATGATAATTATGTCCTAAGAAAATAAGTCTTCAATTACCAATACTTCTAAAAAGGGTGAGTCACCTTTTAATATAATATTGCACCTTATAATGTATGTAATATCTTACACAAAAACCATTCGTGATCCTAAAAGAGAGTAAGGACAGTTTCTAATAGCTGCTGCAAAGGAAACAAAAGCAATTACCCAATCTTCTACTGCAGTAGCATCAAAGATCTACGAAGGGAAACTTCCTAGTCACAATTCTAACAGTGGTGAAGGAGCAGTGAGTAAAGAAAACAAGATCCAAAGCATACTGTACTAAAAAAAAAAAAAACGCCAAACACACAGAAATAGAAGCAACAAATATATTTTAAAACATGTGCTTGAGAACAGTAAGAAACAAGCAATCGCTTTCTGGTTTGTGATGTCTGTAAAGAGTCTAAAATGTTATTTTCCTTGGAATTTTTTCCTCCTTTAAAATAAGCAGCTTACATTTCATCTGATTTCTACTAACTGATACTGTGTACAACTACAGAACTCAAAAAAAGGACATAGCTACAAATTCACACAAAATATGATTAGATACATTATTCTCTGTAATCAAGAGACATTTTTGAGCTTCTTGGTTTGATATTCACATATTTTAAATATCAGTGCCTGGCGAAGTTATGGGACAACATTCATCTGACATCAAAGACTCAGCAGCTACATATCTTTCAATTTCGTAATATTCCAAATTCACACCTCACATTTTCAACAATATTTTCAAAAAACACAAGTAAAAACTATCACTAACCTTCACAATAATTATGACAGAAAAAAAAAAACATTTTGAGCTTTCTTTACACAGGAATGACAAAACTGGATGTTGATAATTTTCTTCAAAAATGAACACGAAGTAAAAAGAAGCTCAAGTTATAAGTACTATCAGAAGAAACAAGGAAAAGAATAAGGATTAGAGCAAAGAATCAGGTAACAAACAGCTTTGTGTTCATTATTGCATTAGATTATTCCAGCAAAACTTACGTGTTTTCCAATTTACACTACAACAAAATGCAAAATAAACTGCAATGTTTGACTAAGTATGATATTGTTTAGGCAACTATAAAAACTGGAAAAGTGCAGACTGGTATGGTAATAGTGCCAGATGAAAACAAACATAATTGTCACACAAAACTTAAGTGCAAACAACTTTAAAACATAAGTACAATTATTAACAGTAAACTTATACAAAAGGAAATAAAGTGATTTGACTCTGCTTCTTATGCACAAAGAGAATTTCTTGCTACTACACATTTTCTAGACTCAGAGGCAAAAGTTGTATAAATGTGAGTAGATCTTATGTAGGTAGATAGGCTTTGAATGTTGATGCAGACTCATTCTGGTTCTTTTGAGGAAAGGCATGACCAAGGTAAAACTGAAGAAGCCGCAACCAACCTAAGTCACTAGTCATTATTATGACTTAAGTTATTACTTTTCCCTTTGCAACTTACCTCAGGTATGTTTTTGAAAACCCATGACAACTTCATTGAAGTCTGGTGTGTTGAAAAAGTAAGAAAACTGGGAGCCAAATATCGATCGTTCCCAGTCAAGAAATGAAGCATTGTAAAAATAACATGGATTACCTGTTTCAAAAGAAAAGAATTAATTTTCAATCTCGCCCTTTAAAGGTTTCTGATAAATTTAGAATCACTAAAGATGAAAGAATGACTACATAGATGAAAGCAGCTGTCATGAGAATACATCCAGAATGCTCAAAATCCATTAGAGAATCCTTACATATGATGTCAGCAGCTAGCCTTCCCACAGCAGATAGCGAAGAAAAGAGCAGCTGCACTAATCAAGTCTGTTTCCAGATTTCTGCTGGCACACTGATACAAACGGCATTACAAAATTATATTACCTATATGAACACAATGCACTGTGTGGTAGACAGTGTTACGAACTGTTATTCCTTTGAAAGTTCTTCTACATGACAGGCTCAATCATGTTTTAAGAGATTAAACAAAAATTACTAATTAATCAAAGTTCCAATCACAAAAGAAATCAGTGTCAAAATGAAGTATTTAAATAATTATTGTTGATGTGCTAGGCATACACTTAAAAAAAAGTAACTTCAGTTTTTCCATTTAGAGCAAATGTTTCTCTTAAAACAAGTACAAGCCATGAGCAGCATAAAACGTACCTTCTCCAGATAACCTCAGAGTACGTTTAAAAAACACAACCAAAGCATTGCCAACCAAGAATTACCTGCATCCAAAATTTATGCTGCAGCTGTGCTAGCATGCAACATTTTAATACAGCAAAGACTAAAAAGTAACAAAATGCATGCTAGACCTACACATATCTTTTCCCATAATTAATGAACTTCAGGCACTTCATTTTTTTCTTGGTACCATTTTCCATGCAAATCTTGCTTTTTCTTTAAATGTTTGAGGCCATAGCATATTTTATTAATATGTTAACACTGTATTTGCAGTATTTCATATACTCTCCCTACTCATCACAAAAATGAAGCAGTTATAACATGTTCAAGCAATATACAGCTTAGCAAAGTTTTACCTTCAGCAGAAGGGATCTATTCCAGGAATTCACAAGTTCAGCACTTCTTAAGTCTTGCCAGCTTATGAAATTATGAAAAGGTTTCCCTGTCTTCCTGAAAAACAGTATTTGAACATTCCCAATTGAAATCACAGAATATACACAGCCGTACCGCCCTCCCCCCCCCCAAAAAAAAACAAACAAAAAAATCATACACCATTTCCAATCACAACATTTAACATTAGGGTCAATTCCTAAAATAAGTGCATGCCTTCCTCTTGGATTTGAGGAACTGGTAACAAGCACCCAGACATTTTTGGTGTAAGGCTTCTCACCAGAATTTAAAGAAAAAAAATCACAGAGTCATATAATCATTTAGGTTGGAAAACACCTTCAAGATCATTGAGACCAAACAATATACATATTAATTTTTTTCAAAGTATCAAAACAAAAATTCTGAACTGCTGCAAACCATGGCAATACAAACATAAGAGAACGCGACTGACTGACTTCTGCTGCTTTTCAGAATCCTGACTCAGTTCAGCATTTCTACGAGCTACTCCTGTCCAGTCCATGGCAATGAATATCAATTCATTGCAACTAACACACAGTGTACATACTTGTGCCACGTAATGAACGTTGCTCTCTGTGTTGAGATGCCAAGACCAGCAACTTGCCTCATGTGAAGTCCTGCAGCTAAAAAATGAACAGAAAAAAAAACAAAGAAACAAGCAATAAATTCTAATATAACCATAAAAAGCTATGGAATGTTTAGGAAATAATTTAATAAAATATATCTCTATAGACTGACTGAGTGGCTAGAGCAGCAAAATAACAGAGAACTCTGACCAATTGATTCCAAAGCAGGTCACTAAACCTACATAATTCACAAAGCAGTTGTGGCACGCTGACCCTCTGCACATTCTGAAAGGCCTGTTGATACTTTTCCTCAACAAATCCAGAGACAGGCCTACATGTAAGAAACCAATTAAAATGTTAATTTCACATGGATGAATGTGAACAAAAGCACAAAGCGATGAAATAATCTTCACAAAATTAAACAAAAAACCCAACAACCGAAAGACATTCCACAAAGAAACAAAACAACATTAATTCTCTAGGCAGTAAAGAGATTGATTCCAATATACCACAACTTTCGACAACAATCTTTCATAATGACATTATCTCACCTAAAATATTATATTCCTTCAATAAGCTTTTAAAATTAGTAGGAACAAATTTGTTTAGAATACTTATCACTGAATGCAGCAAAGTATATTTCAAATTCAGAAGTAGAAAAGTCTATGTTTGGGTATACACACATTTTGCTGTTATACATTACCTTCAAATAACTGTAGCAAAACATTTTTTCTAATATATATATACATATATATATATGTATGTAAAAATATGATGTAAACATTTAAATTTATCCCCAGCTATTTTTGAAGTGGCTCTGGTCAGCTTCCATAGTACCTCCATGCATGCTAAGAGAAGCAAAGTTATGTGAAAAAAATATACGCTAAGGAATTCCACGTCGGTGTTTTGTACAAAATACTGTTGTTCCGAAGGGCTCTCAATCCAGCTATTTCAGTAAATCACGGGCTATGTAGGTACATATCACAGACAACCTGCCAACGTCTCCAGGTACTTCTACCCCTTCTTACCTTCTGCCCCAAGGACCTAGCAGTCCTTGCACTGAAGCAGACATTCACAGCAAGGCCCTCAACCACCTGAAAATCAGATCCCGCTTGATAGCAGGAACATATGGGAGGAGGACATTGGAGCGGGTGGCTTGTGAACAGCAGTTTTTCCCTTCCAGTAGCAGCTAGGTGTAGACAAACCACACCAGGACTGCTGCAGCTCCTGGCCAGTTGGGGTGGCATGGCTTACTCTTCCCCATCTCCACAAGCTGCAGGATCCCACCACTTTTCTCCTATCAGCTATGATGCTCTCTAGATCTCCTCACAGAGGAATTGAACTTCCATTAAAGAGAAAAAGAAAACTGAAAACAAAAGACAGACACTTTTCAACTAAGCTTGTGAGCTGTCTCTTGGAAGGGCTGAACAAACACTTGAGCAAGAAAGGAACGGGACCACAAAAGCCAGGAGCAATTTCCACCTTTATGCAGTACCAAGCTCCATCAGCTCACCCATCTGCACACAGAATCACATCTTAGCTCCACACAGTCCACAACCAAAGTGCTCCTGTGCCTTCTTTCTGCTTGCAGATGTCCTTCCTGCCCCTGCTACCACACCCTCTTCTTGGGTTGGCACAAACACTTGTGAAGCTTGGCTGGCACAAACAGCTGCGTGGTGATCTTACTCAGGAAACTGCTCTGGACATGAAACAACTCTGTGGAACGAAGGGTGGGACTGCTTCTTTTGACAGCAGCGTGGGTTTATGCGCATTTACATACCTACTTAAAAATGCCTTGCGACAGGGCACACAGCTTGATGACATGAAAAGCTTCCTCTTTTTAACACTTGCTGAAGGATCTTGCTTCCTGATTTGCCCCACAGAACGGGAGTGGAGGAAGCTAGTAAGGCCTTAAGGGACTGAGGTGGCATTACTAATCTTGTGACAGAACACTTGTGGCTGTTGAGAGAACAGACCAAGAGTCCAAAATAATCAGCTGCAGCTCACACCTGGTAATTGTTACTTTCTCTGTCCCCACAGGCTGTCCTCCAAAGAGAAAAGAGCAGCTTTGCCTTGAGCCAGGCTTGGAGGCAGAGCAAACGCTTCAATACCAAACTGCAAAGAAAGGAGGCGCCTAAGGCATTGAACAAAAGAGCAAGGACAGATGCACATACACAACAAGGTGGCTGGGAAACCGTGAGAAAGTGAGATGGGGTGCAGGGACAGGCTCCTGGCATCAGCGTGGAACAAAAGGTGACCCATGCTGGATCGTGGCACAACGGGAAAGCTGTGAGAGCTGTGGAAAGTGAGTGCGTGGTTAGAGCAGAATCCAGAAAAGGGAAAAGCAAAACAAAACAAAAACCCACCACCATCACCAACAAAAAAAAAAACACAGAACATACAGAAGCCTGTTAGACAAGGGAGTTGTGTGTTATAAGGTATACGGAATATAAAAAAGCTAGGTTTAAGTACACCTAGAAGAGAACAATAACAAGAAATGCCCTGGTAAGAACTGTTTGTAGTTTGAATGGGCCAAGTGGGAATACCAGGTTGTAACAGAGAAAGCACAACTATGTAGCACCCTCCCTTTGCTCTCTCATATGCTCACATCCACAGACAGCAAATGGCAGCAAAGGGGAATCAGAAGAGGAAACAAGCCTGCTCTCTGCTCAGACACAGAAGCATTTGGGGAAAGGAAGAAAGACTGGTATGCGTGCTCTGGGAAGCTGGAGCAACAAGGCACTGTCGCTGATGATCAAATCCAGTACACACACAGTTTCTCGTTCTGCTTCAACCTTAATCTGGCCCCAGTGAATTAAAATAAAAAAGTAGAGGGGTTCTATTTTACACAATGATTGGGTAGCCCTTAAAGCATGCTGTACACCTTTGCTCAGTGATGAACTTTCAGTATAACTTTTTAAATAAACAACCCTCGCTTACTAGCTACTTAGCTAACAACTAGTTTTAGCAAATAAGCAAGTACTTTCTCAGAGACTTAGTAAGCCATTACCTTGCACCGCCTCTTTTATTACACCAATAAATTGACTCCACAGGACTTCAGGATCTAATTCAACCCAGCCAGGACGAGGATAAAGCGACTCTACCTGTTCACAAAAGATACACAGCATTATTACAGTCCCTCATCACAGAAACCAATATTCTGGTGAAAGTTTGAGCAAACGTGTTTGGTTTTGCTTTACTTCTAATTTTCTAAACCTCTACTGTGACCGAAGAAATACGTGTTTGCCGCTTTCAAAGCAGAGCTGAACACGGGTGTGCGATCTGCAGAATTCTTCCTCAGCCCTGGAAGAATAAAAAAGCCTAAGCCTCAGAACCCGGAGAGCCTGTTGCGCCTCGCAGGACTCCAAACTGGAATCCAGGTTCCCAGAGGGCCTCCTGGACATCCAGGGATGTCAGAGGCCCGCTCTGTCAAAACGGCACGCCAGGACACGGAGGCTGCCAACGAGTTCCACTAAAAGCACGCCAAAACTGATCAGACTGCTCACACTGTCCCTCACAGCAACCCTGCCGCAGCACCTGATGACGAGGAAGCTGGTTCTGAAGATCACCTTGATCCCCAAACCACATAAAACACGGTCAGCCTGAAACCCACCCGTCCGAATCCAGCCCTTGGCAGCCGCCCCCTCAGGGTGTGTGTGAGGGCAGGCCGCGGGCAAGCCGCGCCAGGTCCTCGGAAGACGCCGGCGGTACGGGGCCGACGGAGCCGCCGCCGCCCTCCCTCTTTCCTCCTCCCCCCCCCGACTTCACCTTCCTGCAGCTGGAGCCTCTGACGGCGGCCACCCGGTCGTAGACGTGGCACTTGACCGCCGTGCTGCCCACGTCCACCCCCAGCACGTACCGCGCGGGGGCGGCGGCGCCGCCGCTCTCCGGCTGCCCGCACGGCATCGCCCGCCCGGCCCGCCACAGAACCGCCCTGAGGAGAGGGCAGGCGGGGCGGGGCGGCCACGGAGCGGTGGGCGGCGGGAGGGTTGGTCCCCGAGGCGGGGCCGGCCCCCAGAAGTTAACCCTGTTGTGCTCTGCACTGCGGTTGGGGCTGTGCTGGTTTACGTTTACCGAGTGCGCCTCTGAGGTCTTCAGTTAGACGCTAAATGTTAAAGGGTTTCTGAGAGGCATGCATGGCGTGAGTGCCGCTGGAAAGTTTCTTCAGGGGGTTGCTGGCTGTCATGGAAGCAATGTTTAAAACTAAGTCCTCCTTACAGCAGTACCAAATGGGGAAAAACAAACAAACAAAAAAAAACTAACAAGAGCAGGTGGGTAGTAAAGCCAAGGAGCAAACTGCACCAGCTTCCCTTTTGTTAATAACCAGTTGTTATTTGTCACGAACAAATTATATTTAATTAGATGAAATCCTCATTTGCAGCAATGCTCCTGTGCCGCTACCTTGCTTCACACAGAGAATCACATTCAAAGTTAATTTTAAAATAAAGTTAATGACAGAAACAATCCCTCTTCACCCTTAAACGGGGGGGTTGTTGTTAAACAGGAGCGACCAGAAATGTTCTCAGTTAAGCAATAAAATTCAGGATGCAGAACCCCAAACTAGCTTCAGCAGAATTTAGTCTTATCACCAATTTAATTAGAACAATTAATCAGTTTTAATTCCTCACTTAATTAGAATAGGAAAAATAAAAGCAAAAAAAATAGAAATCTTTTTCCCTTGCAACTCTAATTTGGCCCCTTCACAAAAAGTTGCATTGTGGAAAACAAAAGGATGGATGGGATAAGTCTCATGTTATTACATCTTTAAACCAGGAATATTAATAGCAGCAAGAGCCACATAAGGATAGGCTCTCCACCTCACCCGGGCAGTCACAGAGGTCACTGGGACAAAGGTACAGGCCACAGGGGAGCTGAAGGTGTATAAAATAGAAACCTAGAAATGCTGCTTTAGCTCTCCTCCCTAAAGAACGACTCATTAGGAAGTTACAGTCTCTTGGACTTGTCTTTTGTACAGCAAATAAAAGGTCTTTTACTCAGCCTTTTAGAGCATAAGTATCTAAGATAAACAGAAAGCTAATACATATATGTCAGAGAAAGGTATCTGATGCACTATATCTGATCAAGACTAAATTTCTTTCCAACTATTAAGTTTTCCTTTTGTTTGGTAATTATTTCAAACTTCCAAATAAAACTCCCTAAGTAAAATTCAACATATGCAACTGGTAAAGACTAAAAACTCTTTACAAACATTCAAAAACTAACCAGACTTAAACAAAACAGGAAAAATGCATCTAGACGTCTTTGATGTTTTTAGAGTATAAATTTAAGTGGAGTGTAGCTCACTGCAAAATGAAGCAAAACTTCACAAAGAAAAAACATGCAAGTTACTTTTTTCTTTTACAAACTCTGTATTTGTTACATGTAACACATACCCCTCTGGTTCACTGTATTGAATGGAAATAACCGTAACTGATTCTTCATGCAAATCAGTCTCGGTTTAACATACTAATAACAACTTAGATGCATCTTGAAAAGAACCACTATTTATACTTTGGAAAGAAGATAACATGAACCAACTTGCATAGTTGCAGGCAATGCATAATCTCGGTTATATAGCACGTATAAGAGAATTGCTCAATTTATAAAAGATGCTTATGAAATACTAATTTTATTGTTCCAATTGCAATGTGATAAAAGAAATGCAACTAAGGAGGTAACAAATTTTTTTCAGACATACACAGCTTGTCCATACATGACTGATCTGGCACCAGCTTGTTATTTTGACATAAATAATATTATTTCCAAACAGGCATTACTTGTCTACCCTAAACCTGTCACCCTCAGAAAAATCTGATTGCCTACATGAGTAAAAGCCCCAATTTTATTTTAGCACAGACTAGAAACGTTCATTTGAAGTGAGGATGTACTGACACCCTTGAAAGCTGTTCTGCATTGCACAGCAACATGGATAGTACCTACTACCATATCAGTATTCCTATTTAAATTAGAGCATGCATGTGCCATCTTTACTGTTTCAAAAGGCAGAGAATTTACACAACTGGAATCACATACCAATTACTGCAGCGGCAATTTCCCATATTTCTGCATCTTCTGTGATGAAATCGTTTCTTCAGTCTCTGGAAAGTGTGCTTGGTCCTATCTTTTACTGGAATATCAAATCAAATGAAGGACTAGAGGCACTCTAGGGACTCATCCAATGCTATAGCAAAGAAAAGTACTTGTTATTCCAAAGAGCAGAACATCAGGGACAACAAAATTATCTCTGGCAGTAACGACAAAACCTGCACCTTGAGCAATTTTTATGGAGTATTTGTAAGAAATGTCACCATGCTCAGCAACACATACACTTTTAGAGGAAAGCAAGCAAGAGGTTTTTTCCCCAGTTATCCAAATTAAAATAGGCCTCGAGAGGTGGCAGTGCTACACATCCAGTAGACCTGCTTACTAGAAAGAGAACATTATCTTCACATTTTCTAAGACCAGATTATTAATTAAACTGTGCAAATTATTAAATAAAATGCATTTGGAATAGCGTGTATATATATATATATATATATCTAAAGGTATTTTCAGATGCATTTCTGTTGTCACCATTACATAGCAGCCTCTTCCCTAGGCTTCGAGTATGAATCAAATTTTGTCATTGGCAATGCTAACAGGATTTCAGCTAATGGAATCTAGAAAAGCAAGATGCAAAGCCCGTATGTAATTCATGCTTTTTTTCCCCCCTTTAGGTTCCCTTAATTAGCTGTATTTTGTCAAGATGCACATACCCTTCCTTGTGCTTCAAACTATTTTTCATTTTACCCATTTTCTTAGCTCTAGAATTTTAAGAAGTTTTAACATCATGTAAATATTTACCTCAGTGTCTTTGGTCAGTTTGCTTTTAAGAAAGAAACAGCCCACTAATTTCTATTTGTCCACTGGTTATACAGCCCACATAGCTGATGCTTTAAGCCTTGCCTGGAAAATTAACAGATGACCTAAAATGAAAGGCGATGAACTTTCGGCAAATTTTGCTGCAGTAATTTACCATATGATAGTTCTTGGCAGTTCCTCCTGTCCTCCTGACACAATTTACCACTCTCTTGAAGTCAACATACAATCACAATACATCGGTTAATCTAGCATTTTAGCTTTGCAATTGATTTGAGTTTTGGGCAGTGATGGGATAGAATCATAGAATACCCCGAGTCGGAAGGGACCCATAAGGATCATCAAGTCCAACTCTTGTCACCACACAGGTCTGCCCATAAGTTTAGACCATGTGGCTAAGTGCACAGTCCAATCGCTTCTTAAATTCGGACAGGCTTGGTGCAGTGACTACTTCACTGGGGAGCCTGTTCCAGTGTGCGACCACCCTCTTGGTGAAGAACCTCTTCCTGATGTCCAGCCTAAACTTCCCCTGTCTCGGCTTAACACCATTCCCACGGGTCCTGTCACTGGTGTTTACAGTGAATAGGTCACCTGCCTTTCCACTCCCCTTTGCGAGGAAGTTGTAGACTGCGATGAGGTCCCCCCTCAGCCTCCTCTTCTCCAGGCTGAACAGGCCCAGTGACCTCAGCCGCTCCTCATATGTCTTCCCCTCTAGGCCCTTCACCATCTTCGTCGCCCTCCTCTGGACACTCTCCAACAGTTTTACATCCTTTTTGTACTGTGGTGCCCAGAACTGCACACAGTACTCAAGGTGAGGCCGCACCAGCGCAGAGTAGAGCAGGATGTCTCTTAAGCAGTTCCACTCTTGCTAAATAATCCTGCCCTCCCACTGCAAACTGTTGTACCAATACAGCTGTTCTTGTGGCTCCATGGCGAACTCATCAGGCTGAAAAATAACATGGGAAAAGTTTCAATCAGATGAACTTCTTGATACATTTCATAATATGGTAATATAGAGTCTGGCACAATCAAGTGGGAACAAGTAACGAGCGACTGGTTAAGCCAGCCCTTTCACTAGAGAACTGCACATCAAAACCATGCCCACATACATTAGGTTTTGCATTCAAGTGCCTGAGTCACAGCAGTCCCTCCGTTCCACTGGCTCTGTGACAGAAGTAACCCTTGACAGAGAATGAGGTGGACCTTCGGACAAAATTTTAAGCCACCCACCTCTTAAATAATTTATTTACCAAAACAAGTGAAAAAATGGTATACTTGTTCTGTTACTGACTCATTATTTGCCTGTGCTTTAAAATCTGCTTAAGCAATGCCTACATTTAGGCATGTGCAATGGGTATATACGAGACAGTGTCTATCATCATCTGGGTGTCTCTTAAAACTGTGGTGTAGGCTGAAAATGACAGAACTGTGAACAGCCTTGAAAAAATAAGAAATTATATGCATGTATGTGTGCACACCATTTCTACATATCTATGAATAATCGTCATTTGGACCTAGAAAGTCCAGGGCTGAACAGCTCTTTAAAAGAGCGTTGATTTCAGAGTTTGGAAATTCAAATGAAAGACTAAAAATAAAGAGGAAAATGACCATCAGTGAGGCTTACATTAGAACAACAGAAAGGGTGGGCTGGAGGACAGAGGGACGAAAAAGTACTTAAGAACTGTTGCCTCAGTAAGACCTAGCCACTTAAAAAATGGAATAAAAAGAAAGAAAGCAAAGGGAAGCAAAAGGGAAAAAAAATCTAAAACCATCACAGTATGGTTTCAGTAAACTCAGAGGTTCCAGCAGTCTTCTATTTACTCTGAGTTAAGTTGCAATGACTGTTAGTGTTCCAGCTGTTTCAAAGTAGTATGTACTGGAAGAAACATCAGGAGCCAGCATTAAGTGTCACAGTCCTACCCAAAACTAGCGCTAAATCTAAAGCATGCGTAAATTGCTTCAGAACAGATCACTCACTTGCACTGGAATCACAGTTCTTGCTTCAACCTTTACCCCCAAAATGCTAAAGGCTTCTGACTTGGAATTTTATTGCTATTGTTAGCGGCACAGAAATCACATGTCAATTTTTGATTGCCAGCCTTTGTCTTTCTTCCCGTTAGGCAAAATAGAGGTCTAAGGGTGATTATCAACTTTCATAAAGCAATGTTGATGCAGTAAGGCTTACTGACCAAGTTTTACCAGAAAAAAAATAAGAAGTTTTAATGAAAAATGCTTTCTCTGTTCTTTAAAAGAACAGGTTTATTGTTTGCACTTGGCTTGCAGACTACCTCTGTTATCTTGGAGTCATATTATCTCTCAGAGCAGAAACAAAACAGGAAGTTTTTTTGTAATTACAGACAAGTAAACACCCCCACAAGAACTTGCAGCAATAAGGAACTGTTGGAACTATGGATTCTTTTGTTAATAAACAACAGCTACTTACCTCATGACATCTGATTCCTCCAAATACTTATCAGAGTCTCAATATTCATGGGTCCTCACACCTGAATTTGGATTCTTTTGGCCAAGAATTTGTATTCAGACTGCGCTTATGCCCTTGAGGTCAGTGTCCCTTTTCCAGAGACAGAAAGAGAAGAACATAACTGTCTCTCACTAGTAAGGAAGGCTGATTATGGAATACATATGGAGATCACATCTCAAAAGAACAGAAAAAAGAAAGAGAGAGAGATCCCTTACTGTACATAACCATTCCTATATTGAGTTTCTTCACTCTTAGGGATCATCTATATAGTAGATCAGATGAACTAAACTAAACTGAACAAAAGTCACTTAATTTTTGAATGGGAGTGTCTATGCGAGATTTATTATGCACAAATTAGTATATTGTGAAGTTATCCCTTTACTTCTTTTCATTTTCTTTAGTGATATAATATGACCCGAATGTATATACCAAGCCCTGACTGTTCTATACAGAATACAGGTACACAAAGTTACACAGTTCATCACGTTATGAGTATACTCCAATCTTTATACTGTATTCGTTTTAATCATGTTAATTCACATAATAATCTGTGAGAAGGAGAATAACACCTGTTGCTGTAGTAGGCAAAAGACAGATCCTAACCAAATTCATAAGTCACAACCGAAGGTACTGAAAATTAACTGGCACGACTACAGTGTTCACTGTGCTTTAAAAGGGAACAAGTTTGAACATACCCTTAGAGACAAAGAAATCCAGCACATTATATATATATATATATATATATACACACACATATACACACAGTACAAAGGCAAAGGGATTTATTTTATTTACCCTTTCTAAAATAAGATTAAAATCTAATAACATTAATTCGGCAGTTGTTTTAAAAACCTGCTATTATTATGGAGAAATCTAATTACAAAATAGAATTTGCCATGTCTTTCTTGAAGAAATTTAAACACATTACACTGTCTTAGTACAGTTTGCCATTATGTTTCAGTCAAAAGCCTTGTTACAAATGAGGTACCTATCCTTACTCTATTTTAGCAGAGATATCAGCATAATATTTTGCTCCAGATACACAAAAGGGTTTCACATGAGGTTATCAAACACTTCCAGGCACCCATTATTCCTCCTATTTTTCAGCTGTCTTCACACCTTGATAAGAACCACTAAGACTGAACTTGCCAGAAAGTACTCTTACTGCCTTTACTTAGCTTTATTTTATTTTATATCTAACAGGTGACAGGTGCTAAACAATTTTCAGAAGATCACCATCTAGTTAAATGCTTTTGATTGCAAACTGACCAACAGCCTTTTTAACAAATTACGTATCTTTAACTGAATAGTAGTTGAAAGCCATCAAGAAATAGCTCACAGGAGGTGGGCAGTCGCTGCTTCTGAGAATCACAAAACCTGGGCTACATGAATTTGTATCTTAAAATTTTGGTTTGGAGCGTACAGAAGTTCCCATATAGTATTTGAAAATAAAACAGTGGAAATAAGTAATGCTTTTTTTTTTTTTCAATATTTAATCCAAGCAGACACAGACACAATTTATAAAATTATTCTATTGCATTAAAGTTTTATATAGCATTTAACTCTTATGAATGTTTTTCCTTCAGTGTATCATATATTCATATTTTAAAATATCTTTGCACAGTCCTTTCTGCAGCTACATGCTAAAAATCTGCAAATGCACACTAACACTAAACAGCACAAAAAATACATTCTGTATCCATTCATATGCAAATTTAAAACATTTCACTTGGCAGATAAACAATGAGAAGTTATTTTAAAAAAATCAGAAACTACAAAAATGCGCACATAAAAGTCTTCCCTTTTGGATTTTTAGTAAAATACTGCTCTGTATAAGATCTAATGAAAAATTCCAGTGCTTACAAAATACTTTATATCTATGAGAAAAACAAATGCTTAAATTTATATCTGTATGAATTAAACATAATCACCTCATTAAAATATAAAACTGAAATCATAGGGGACATGGCATAGGTCAATGCAGATGTCATATGTACCAGGACATGTAGAACTGTAATTAACTGGGCACCAGACAGTCAGTATCACAGAATATATATACTAAAACCCAGGGACTAATACAATATGCAGCAGCTACGGAATTAAGTGTTTAACCAGCTACATATATTAAATATAGCAATTCTACCAGAAGAGAAGGAGGAGGTGTTAGTCTGAAAACAGGAAGTGATTAATAAAAATTGCTGTTTTTACTGGTATTAGTGGTATAGTGTCCTTCATAACTTTTTTTTTTCCAAAATCTGCATAAATTGGCTATCCAGATATAACCAAATTCTGTATTTTAATCTAAGTTCAGAAGTAAAACCACAACACTTTAGCGATCATAATGACCTTAAGTTTATGACGACACCCGTGGTGAAGTTTAAAGGAGACTACAATCTGGAAGATCAGGTGATGCATGAGAACCTAATGCACTCTAATCTCCATCACAGTAATTTCCGAACAGATCTTGTCTCTGATGAGCAGGCAATCCATATAGGATATAGGGGACTAACAACTGTCTCTCATAACAAAATTTCATATAAACACTTCTGAAATATCAGCATGTCAACATCCTGTCAGTATCACATTGTTAATGACAATAAATCACCAAAATGTAGAACTTGTCATTCGTGGAATATATGGCTTTAAAACTTCTTGAAACTACGTGGATATAAAGAAAACAACAAAATCAATGTATTTTTAAGACTATATATAGACTATTCTACAAGGTTTGTAATACTAAGTAAAATGAAGTAAAATTTCTTGGCCCTGTTTTTACCTCTATGATCCTTTTTATAGGGTTTACTGCTCATTTTGATATATTAATATTTAAAAATCCCATACAATAATAATAATGTGAAAGTTGAACTGAAAGAAAGTCTACAGACTTGCAGAACCAATATGAAACCTGTCTGGAAACAATAAAAATGAATCACTAGAATGTTATTTATTTCTAAACTGCTGGTTTTAAAGGAAAAATATTTTTCCTCAAACAGATTAGAATTAAGCCAAATGAAATCTAATAAATGTCAGTAAACAGCACCAACTGAGGCTTCAAATTCTTAAACTGAAGAATTCTCGTTAATGTAAGAACAGTACACGTGGGTAAAAATAGTACAGGTACCTCTGAGCCTTCTCTTTTTCTACATGAACTACACATAATGTAATTAGTTCTTATGACATAGCTCCCTCCAAGAACACAAGTCAACTTTTTGTTATGGAACTAACTGTAATAAGTTTCTAATAACATAATGACAATTTTTCTACATAGAACTTCTATTGCAAAACCAAAAATAAATACTAAAAGTTGCCTAGCCACAAAAAAAATAACACACCATATAGAAGGTTTCAGGGTACACTGGAGGGAAGAAAGGACTATGAGTAAGCATAATTTTGACAGCCATACTACACAAATGGACATCTTTGAACTCCACTCATCTTATTAAATTTCAGGATATCACTGGCATTTTAGGGGGCTATGTAGATATCCATGTTAATTTATCAACAGAAAACAAAGAAATTGTCAATGCTGCTAGCTTAAAAAAAATAGAAAAGAAGTACTTTACCAGTGAGGTCTCTACTTTTTAACTATGTTTTTATTCAATACATCCTATAAATATATCTCCTGGAACGGATTCTGCATCAGCAACCACATCTTGACACTGTAGTAGAGATATAACAATACCTGAATTTTTAAAGTTGTAAAATTGTTGCCCCCTGGCATAAAACCTAGCAGTTCATAATTACAGCGAATTTGGCAGTTCTGCTGTAGCTAAGTTTTAATCACACTGATTCAACTCAATAGGACCTGGAGATCCAATATGAAAACTGCACTTAAATAGTTTTTCCTTTTTATCTTATTACACTATTTAAAAATAAGCTAGAATACAAAGTGTCATGCTAAGCAATGTTTGATGCCCAACTTATTACTGTTCCATATCCCACTCAAAAAGCACAGTGATTCTGAATTAAGGTTGCCACTGTTATTGCTGCTTACCCAGTATAGTCTGTAAGCCACTGTTCAGAAACCTAGGCACAATGGATGGCATGGTAACCTTAACTCAGCATTTCCTGCCTCTTCCTGATTTAAGTCAAAATAATTAAGTTTTAACATCACTTTCTGTTTTTGTAACAACCTGAAATTCATAGCAAATAAAATGTATTTTGTTCTATACTAAACGTAAAGTGGCTGGTCTTTTTAATAGAGCTTTCTGATTTTTTTAAATGATATAACATAACAGTGGGGGGAAGAGTTAAAAATAAAATACACCTAGCTACCATATTTATTCTGAAGATTTTGGTGCGCCAAAATTCACAGCCAGCTTTCTTGGCTTTCGCTTGCTGGAAGTGTTTGGTGTTGATTTATTATGAGGAACACTTGGAGTAGCCATATTGTCTTGAAATGAAACAGTGGATTGAGCAGCTTGAGGAGATTTTAAAGGAGTTGAAGAGCTATCTTGCTGAATGTGGTCAGAAGACACTGGCTGTTCATTCTTTAGTGGTGCAGCTTGAGGGGAACTCTGAAACTCCTTGAGCTCAAAGTTTTTCTTGCTAGCAGCCCTTTTTTTAGTTACCTTTAAATTAAATAAATATTATTTAACAGAATGCATTCTTAAAAAAATTGCAAATATTCCACTACTAGAAAACATGCACACAAATTTTAAAAACAATTTCCTAACACTAAACAGTGCTTCACAAAGGAAGTGTCATTGTATTCACCACGTAGGTACATTTTTACACGTAGAATATTAAGACAAACCTGCCAAACTTACCTGCAGAGGTATGAACTGGTTGTGAGAACCAACTGGTATAGTTCCTGCAAGAGACATGTTTCCTGGATAGGAACCAGGATAATAATGTTTGCTATGAATAGGCACTGGAGCTCCCCAGGACACTGGACTGAACATGTGGGATGACGGAGGCATCATATTAGCTGTGAAAATTAACAACTTTTAGCAATCTTTTCTCATGAAGAGCATACCAACTCACCAAAACCCAAAGTCCCCTAATGACATTCGTCTACACATTATCTTTCCAATAAGGCCTTATTTTCTTCCTATTTGTTTGAAAACAGGTAAGTATTTATTATTAAAACACACACACAAAAATAAACTAGCCACCAAACAGTTCCGCTTTTACAGAACTTCACCTAGATGACAGCACTCTAAAGAGCACTAAGTCACCGTGTCATTGTATCTGCATTTCAGAGCACACATAAGTTCGTTTGGATCTTCGCATCCTTATCCAAGTGAACTGTACTTGTCAGGGGAAGTTCAGATTGGTTATTAGGAAAAAGCTCTTCCTCGAGGGGGGTGCTGGACACTGGAACAGGCTCCCCAAGGAAGTGATGATGGCACCAAACCTGCTGGAGTTCAAGAAGCATTTGGACAATGCTGTTAAACATATATGGTTTGACTTCCAGGTACTCCTGTGCGGAGCCTGGAGTTGCACTCGCTTAAACTTGTGCGCCCCTTTCAACTTGGGATGTTCTATCATTCTGTCCTTTGGGAAAAAGTCAACAACAGAGAAACACTCCAGGGTGGAAAGACGTAGCAGCTGGTGTGTGGGTTACTAGGATACTACAGTTGTGTTGACTAATTACCAGCAGTGAACATGAGCCTGACTAGAAGACAAAATACATGAGAACCAAAAATGCCACCAGGATTTTTAATAATTTTTCATTATTTATCAGGGTAACATTTTGCAGTGTACAATGCACCACCTCACTGAAAGCTGATTCTGAACAAATAAAATCACTAATGCCTGGATAACCATATACTTGGAAAGCAATAAATCCACGTGAAATAAAAGAAAAATCAAGGCAGAGATTTCTTCTCAATCCTGGACTGCTGCTATCAGCATTGAACTGATTACTGCTATTTTGAAGGAAAAAAAGACAACTAACACTGAATGGACAAATACATTACTGAGGAAAAGAAAGAAGAAAGTAATTGGGAGATATGTGATTCTCTGTATTGAATTAATTTACATATTGACAAGAAGAGGTTCATGCACTGTTTTCAAAGCCGTTCAGATGCACAACTACATACAGGAAGACCAAAAAATAGCGCTTTCTGAAAGGGACCCATTTCCATATAAAGAACTATTACAGCTACAGGCAACCATGACAAGTATTTGAATTGTGCACTCATCAAATGCTTACCAGGGGGTTGTGTAAAGACTGGAGGAATAGGTCCAGGTGGTACAGGAACTCCCAGTGGTTGATAATTTGGAAACACAGGTGGAGGGGGAGGTGGAGGCAAAGCGAAGTTCACTCCTATAGAGCTCTTTAAAGAAGCAAATGATGGATTACAGACAGACCCAGAGCAAGAGAGACAAACATTTTAGAAGATCGCTTGCTGTCCTCACCAAACGCTGTAAAGCAAAAAGAGCAGCTTTCTCCTTTGCTTCAGCTTCAGAATGACACTGCGGTCCATGAACCAACAATCCATTGGATAATTTTATGTGACAAACTGTCATAGTCTAGAAAAATAAGAAAAGATTTTTGAGGGAATTTGTACTACAAACAAATTGCAAGACAGAAATAAGGTTTTTATTGTGTTTTTGATTTGAAAAAAAGGGGGGGGAACTAAAGCATATAAAGTTTATTTTTAGAGGGATTTCCATACTGAGTTCAGATGTTTAATAAAGAACAATGGAAATAAAGTTGAGAACTTTAACTTTTGCAGAAAACAAGCCTCACCTGTGGTGTTTTTACAAAAGAGAAATCTGGTTGCGACATTCCAACAAGAGAACAAATACGAGAAAGCTCAGAAACCGGAGTAGACATTGCAGGCTGTGGACCAACAAAAGGGTGACCTCCAGTTTCCAGTGCTGGTGTATTCTGAGCACCTCCAGTACTGTGAGGTTTGTTCATATAAGCAGCTGACCAGATTGAAAAAAAAAAAGAACAAAAAGTTGTATCACAAATATTTCCTGTAGTCAAAGGATAGCAACTTTGTTAGTAAGTGAAGATATAACATTTTTTTCTCGTATTTTTGTATCTGATCAAAAAACATAGACTAGGTGTAAAGAGATTCTTAGTTCTAAATAAAGAAATAGAACTCAAAAATAAGGACATTTTATTATTTTATTCTGAAAATGAGTTCAGATCTTCGCATCCTTAGCCAAGTGAACCGTATTTGTCAGGAGAGGTTCAGTTTGGTTATTAGGAAAAAGCTCTTCACTGAGAAAAGACTGAACCATTAGCTAAGTATGTTCTAAACTGTCACAAGGTGAAGCTCTGAGCTATGCTGATGTATAAACATACCCATTTTTTTTGGTTGTCTATATTGCAAAGCAGCTCTGTGGCAATCCTGTCTACTTGGGGGAGCAGGAACATCACTAACTTGGGATTTCATTTCATTCCTCATTTCCATGTCAGAGCCGTCTATCTTCAAAATTTCTTTGAGCATCTGCGTTCCTTTCTTTAAAAAGAAAATAAACCATTTAGGTATGTGACTGTGTTCAGATGAAGCTACCTTCTTACTTAACTCTGAACATCATAATTAGAAACAAAATCTGCATTTTTCTTTTCCCATCAGTTACATTTTTATCAAAGCACAGTTAACAGCACCTTAGCATAAACAAATGTGTTTGTTAATTTTCTTTGAGAATAGCTAATTAAAAGCTCATCAATATGCTTAAGAAGACTGTATGAGGTTTCACTGAGTTTCCTTAAATAGAAGAATTGATGCTAAGACAGCAGATGTTAAATTGCTATGTAATGATTCCTGCAGTATACAGACCATAGCAAATGATTGTGGTGACAGATGTTCTTCATTTATAGCTCTTGCTTCCTTGGAATAAGTCTGCACTTCATTTTCTTTGGAAATTTTCAAAGCAGCTAGAAGACTTTCAAGATCATTGTCCTTCTTAAAACAAATTCAAAAAAAAAGATACATCAACTTAGTATATTACAAACAGATGCAAGAGGAAAGGTATACTAGTTTGAAATTGATATTATGCTCATTCAGGTTTTTTTTTTTTTTCCTCTGAGTTTGGGCATATGACAGCATGTCTTGTTAGAGTGTGAACAGATATCCAGAGATTGCGCCAAGTTTTGCACATGAAGTACAAGCAGTGACCTATGAAGAACTGATTTAAACAATAACCGAATTATTCCAGTTTGTCTTGTATCTGTTAACAACATGAATTTGCACACACGTAAACAGGTATAAAGTCAGTTAGAAACTGATGTTATTCAAAATACACAAGGAAATCAACACCTAGATCCTACCTTTCCACCTGCACATGGACCATCAACTGCTGCCTTCTGCATGACATTGGGACTTTCATTTCTCTTCAGAAGTTTGACATTATACTTATTCACACCTGCAAAATTCTGAATAATACTGCAGCATTTATTATTGAACACTAACATGCTATTACTCATTATGATGCAAACAAATTAGAAATGCAGCTGTAAATAGATTTCACATTCTTAAAAACATTCACATTAAAAAACATTCTTAAAACATTTCAGTAAAATGTGTTTTCCCACTACATTAAAGTTTTTAGACTGAGAGGAATAGGAAAAACACTTAGTATCATTGTTACATTCTTAAGCTCTTTTCCTCATTTTCTGTAAAATACCTCTAAAAAAAATTCTCCAAAATAAAGTTTACATATTAAAAGAATCAACTAATATGCCCATTAAAAAGAAATCTAAAATGATTAATGTGATCGGAGTAAAATGAAAAGACAAGAATACATTTACTCAGGATAGAAGAAATTACCTGTTTGTTTGGTACTTTATTATGTGGCTGATTTTCATCTCTTGTCACTTTGGAATCTTCTTTAACTACAAATAAATCAAGAATAAGAATGTGTATTATCTTAATGCTCTTAAAAACCATAATAAGAAACAAGATTTAAAAAAGCAAACAAAAAAAAAACAAACCCAGAAAACTCCATACAAGTACAGAGAGTCACGTTAATTTGAATGTTTGCAACAAATGTCTTTAATTCTTACTTTATAGATGATTTGGCACATTCTTTTTTTATAGCATAAAATAAATAAAAGCATGTATGATAATATATGTAATTTTATATTCTACTAATATGATTGCAAGCAAATTTTTAAAGCCAAGACTTTTATTATTTGGCTGAGATTTCAAAGCCAAGATTTTTATTATTTTATTATTAGTTTGTTTTATATTTTTTTAAAGTCAGATGTGTGGAAAGTCAATATAGTGAAAAACAACTTGTTTAAAAAGGTTTGGGATTAATCATGAAATGGCTTTATATACACACCAGAGACTGTATTTGACAATACCACATGCCATGTAGCGCTCATATAACTATAATGCACTATTATTTTCTGTGAATAACTATGAAGAAAAATAAACCTTCTCAATGAAGACGACATAAAGCAATAAGTTCTCTCAAACAAAGTTTTTAGTTCCAGTACTTACATTTTTTATATGTCTCCTGTTTTCTTTGCTGACCTTTAAAGCTGCTGTCATTGAAGACTGGCTTACAGAACTGATTACTAGTTCCCAGCTTGATTTCCTGAGGAACTGCACCCTAGAGTTTCAAACATCAAACCTTAACCAGGAAAATACATATCTATCATTTACATAAATATTCCAGTCCTTTATTATTACCTCTTCCCAGAGCTATGCACACGTTCCGTAACAATACTTTGATCACAAAACTTATTTGCATTACTAACTAGGAAGTTTTCTAACACAACCCAATGTACAGAATTAAGAATCTTCATGTTTTGAATCCTGGGATCTGTTTAAAGCTTATATACTAACCTTCTCATGCATGTTTTGCTGAGTGTGGTAAGACTTCCCAGAAACCTGCAATGATTGCCATATAGTGCAGAATTCATCATCTTGCTTACTTTGTGCCTGACAAAATAAGAAACAATAATTTCCCAACAAGCTCAGCACCTATAAACTCTACCTTTGAACAGCTAATCATACACAAAGACATTCCAAAAATGCTAAGGTCCAAATTTAACAGTGCTCAGACAATAGAACTTTTCAGACTGACATTAGAAGAACTTGCAGGTGTTCAGTTTACAAAATGGGCTATGATGTATGTTTTCTTTTTCTTTTTTTTTTTTCCAAAGAATCACTCTTCACTTGTAATGAGCTTAGTTTTTGAGATTTTGTTTGTTCACTTACAATTTTCAGAAGTTATTAACATAGAAAAGATTACCAACTATAATTGAACTCAGATGATAATTCAAAATGGTTTCAAAAGCATGCTCATATACTGCCAATATTCTTAAATTTTATAATTACTGACTTAGTTTGTAAGGTCTTATCAGGCACAATTGCTTCATAACATTACAAGTATGTTACTACAGAACTGACAACTAGCTATGTAAACAACAGTTCTTTAGAAAATCTAGAATGTCAATGAGATAACACAGGATTTTACACTCAGTTCCATAACTAGGACAAGTTCTGCCTCAGTCTGCATCTGGACTAAAACAGCATGGTTTTCTTAAATAAGATATCTGTAAATCATGAAAAAAGGATACCCGCTGTAAATAGTGGGCCAAAATACTAAATGAATCAGGACACTCACTTTGTTTTTCTGATTGCCACTCAGAAATGATCCTTTGTGGGGTGAGTTGGAAGTGCCCTGATTTTCAGCCCTGAGATTGTAATGCTGTCTTCCATTCAGTTGCTAAATCAGTGAGAGAAAAAGCAAACATACACAAGCCTAAATTTTCTTTTGTACAGTACTCTTTCTTCTATAGATTTAGAAAATACAACAATCCTTTTCCACCACATATAGCAATGTAAAGTTACTCATTACTTTTTTTTTTAAACAAGTCACTGGTTAGAAGCTGAAAACTAATTAACCTGAGGAGAACTCCAATTCACCTGTCATTTTTCCTACTATACTCTATTTCCAAGTAAATCTAAACTAGTAAGAAAATCATGCCTTGTCTTTCTGAGCACAGATACAAGCATAGCCTACAGGAAACATCACTTGGAACAGAGCATTAAGGAAATAATTTCATCTCTGTTAACCCATCTATTTGTTGACACCACTGCAGTGTCACTGCTATGAATATTTGCCTTTGGGAAATCTTACTGGAGCTACTCAAATAAAGCAAAATAACTGCATGTAAAGAACTTTTAGTCCATTTCATTATTGGATTAAATAGTTTATCCAATGTAAAAGTTATCCTACTTCTAATAAAATAATAAAACCAAAATTTTGAAAGTACCATTAAGGATAACAACCACGCTTGTAATTCAGCTTCTACAGAAAAACATTTCTGTACAGATGAAAATTAAGTCTTACTTGCGTAGGAACAAAAAGGGAGCGAGGAGAATGGTTGAGGCCTCCCAGATGCACTTTTTGTGAGCATACAGATGACAGATCAGATGCATATGAGTTGTAGTTATTTGCGGCTGGCTGAGGTTTAACTATGGCTGTCAGTTTTTGATTTCCCATTTCTGACCGACTACCATGAGACAGGTTAATTAAGGCACTTGACGGCAGACGATAACCTCTGGCAGGTGAGCACCTTAAGAAAAGCAAATTTAACAGTTGCTTCATGTAGTTTAATTGGTGACATTTCAATACATCTGATTTAATAATACTGTTGCCTCTTCCATGCCAAAATACAATGATTCAAGTTTGAACAGCAGAGGTTGAAAACCATACCCAATACTGAAATCTAGTACCATTACACACAACATTAATCCCATTGTGTTCCTGTTTGGCCTCTAGCTTTCAAAACTGCAAAACAACAATAATTACTCCTACTGGTTGAGTTTATAACGCACCTTTCAGTGCTGAACTCAAATTTTGAAGATGAAAGTTAATTGTTATAGCATAATTCTGGAGTAAATATTTCTGTTAAAAAAACAGAAAATAATATTTTCTTTTCTAAGGTGAAAACTGAAGACACTGGAAGAATTATAAATTGAAGTTAAGCATCATTTAGTCAGTTTTGTATCTTCCTTCATGATTCTAAATACTGAAGAGAACCTGTGTTACAGGACATGCCCTTGAAATGAATAGGATTGCGTTATGCTTGCTAAACAGAGGAAATCAGATTCTCCTCTTACCCCTGTCTCTAAAAAAAGGTGACCTATCTAAAAACAACAGTACAATAAAGCCTACTGGATAAAACTACTGCCCTTAGAAGCTCACCTGTTTACTAAAATACAAACGAGTTATGACACACTAAACTAAACAAATTAACCACGCCTCCATCTCCTGACGAACAATCAAGGTTTTTAACATCGGTTAGTTAAATGCGTAAGTACCATTTACTAGTAGTCCAGAATTCCTCTTTCAGAGGAGCAGGTGATTACCATGTCTGTTTGCTTTTTTTTGAAATCTGTATGTTAAAGACATACTGATAACAACCTGTTTTACGTGCGTTTTAGAAAGACATTTCAATCTACTGCTGTAGTCTGTTGGCTCATATTTGCCTTCTAAAAGGTAGTAGCTTCAAACTATGCAAAAAAGCCTAAAAAGCATTTCCAAAACATATCTCATAAATATTATCCCTACTCAAAGAAAAAAAGAAGCACAAAAGAAAAAAAACAACTGATGAATACCACCAAGAAACAAAGCTTTAAAAAAACAAGGCATCTAAAAACACTCAACCAAACCATAGGCCAACAATTTCATGTCATTTATACCAAAAGCATGAAATAACTATGAAAACCCCAGCACAAACCTTATAGTTAGGCCTCCCAGGAATTCTTCATCAAACAAAACTTCGAAGAGAACATCTGTTTCTCTACTAGCTATAGAAAATGAAGTAAAACGTCATCCTATGTGTGACAGTAGCTGTTTTAATCTAAAATACATAATTATCTGTATTGGTTATGCAATAAACAATGAAAAGAAACTTACTAGCTATAGAAGAAATAATTATTCCTTGATTTAGGAACTTTATTAACAGCAATTCAGAAATGCTTCCCAAAGTCATGTATAGCTGTCCTTTTAAGTATGCTCTGATCAGAAACACACCATGCATAACCACCTATCAAAATGCATAAACAATACTGCCCTTTACAGCAGTATGTCACTGTTGTTAGAAACTGCCAGAAAAAAGATGACAGCTGTCTTTCCATTCAGGCAATCAGAAACTGACAGCTTCAACATTACTTTCACTGATTATTTCTTGTGTAATGAGAGATTAATACCATGGGAACAATTTCTATTACTAGATCTCAAACTTTTACATCTGGCATGTTTAGGTAAATCCTTTTGTTTACCTGAAATAGACTTACGGACAGTCTTCTTGCCAAGGAAGACATAAATGCATGCCATTTAAGAGAATTGGAATATCATAGAAAAAAATCCAAAATGAAAATAAAGAGACAAATCGTATTTCATAGAACTTTACATTGAATGTTCCCCCCCCCTACTTTTCTTTACTATGTCCATATCTTCTCTTAACTCCATTTAGTTCCTTTTGCAGCCTGTGTTCTTTCACATTGATCTCTGCCTCCTTCATGTTAAGGAGGGACAAAGGGTAAGTTATTTTGTATTCAAAGTACAGCTGGCTAATGCATGAAATTGAAACAGAATACCTGTAGATTTATTTCACAGCAGTAAATATATCACTAGTATCTTCAAGTTGCATATGCTTTACAGGTGAGAAATATTTTTGTTCACAACCATTACACAAAAGAACTTTTTCTGAAGCCTGGTTTCACATCACTAGCATAGCTATAATAGAGCTGTAATGCCACAATTATGAAGAAAATATTACCTCCTTTAATTCCTATAATGGTACCTCGAAGACCAACAGGAACAGAAAAATTCTCTCTCACATTGACAACACGATCAAACAGCTTATACTCCGCATCTCTATCTGGAACAACCCCATTCTGTTGTTCTAAAGGCTGACAAGAATCAAAAGACTACATTAACATTTGTGAAAAAAAGAGGATTACAATCAAAATACATTTAAATTGTATCTGAAACACACTATAAAACAATCTTTCTGAAAAAAAAAAGATGAACATAGAATCCTTTCTCCCCAGACACACAAATCAAACAAGTCTTTTTTTCTTGCGACTCTCACTCACAGCTTCTGCCTGAGAAACAGCAGCGTTGTGCACGATCCAACACAAAGGGGATCGGTTCAGACAAACTAAAACCATCAAGTATAACCTGCCTGTATCAGTAACATGGGTGGGTATCTGAGAAATATCAGGCAGATGAGCAGCTGGTCATATGTCAAGAACTGAACAAAAAGGAAAACAGGGAAGAGGAGACAAATGAAAAGTACATTCCATTTTGCCTTCATTATACAGCCAAAGAGAACTGCAGGAGCATGAAAGTCAGAACGTAGAGAAGAACTGAACATCAATATAATGCAAAAATGAATTTGTAATTAGCAGATATTCTCTCCCTTTAGAGAGACTACCACTTTCAAATTGATTTTCTAGAAGGCACCAGGAAACATTTTTTCCCATATTAATATTGACCTAAAATTCTGCTTTCTCAAAGCTGAAAACGTGTAAAATAGATGATCTGGGCAATGTAAATTAAAAAACCAATAACAACAAAAACAACGAAATCCCACAACTTTTCATGTCACTTACTCTGTATAGCAAATGGGGTTTCACAGTTACTCGCACCTTCTTGTTGCTCTTTCTTTGCTAAAGGATAGAAACAAAGTCATTAAAAACTAGTGTAGGAACCAGCACTAAATTTCAGGTACAACAAATCACTTGAAAATATAATGTAGAATTATTTTGTTTCTTTTACACGATGAGAACCCCTTATACTTCACGAAACCTGACTAAAAAGTTGACTAAATCCAGTTTTTAAAACATGACTGATTTCTTACTGAAAGAGTATTGTCCAACTAATTCCAAAATTCAGACCGACTTTATCACTGTCCTTGCAAGTAATTTCAAGGAAATTAGCCCATCACTTCATACGGCTTTGCCTTCAACTTTGGCTTTAGTAACTCCTCTCTTGGTCCCTTCTTTGATCTGTGGCCTGGTGAAAATAACTTTCTAATTTTCCTCATTAAACAAATTTTCACAAAAGAGAAACTGCAAGGGAAGAAGAGCTACGATTGCACTTGGAAACAGCACTACAGAAGTTCAGAACATATACTGATGACGGTTCCTTTCTGAAATCACCAAAAAAAGTTCAGCGTGTAGACTAATGTTGCTGAATCACCTCAAAAACAGTGAGTCAACTAAAAAAGTTCAATAATGAGATGAATCAATAACTGAATTCCTGTGACAATTTACATTGCAAATTCATATCTTATATTCCTTTTCTTTGGAATGACAACTAATCTTCCATTGTCTTATTCTAATTTAGGAACCTCGAAAATAACGAGCAACTACTTTTTGGTTCCCCATTGCCCACAGTGACATCAAGGACATGTACGTACCTTGCATTTCTCTATTTCTTCTTCAATTTTCTCAACAATGGCTGCATCCAAAATTTGCAAGTCACATGATGAGCGAGATAAAGCAGAGACAGGATGTGCCTTTAACCAGGCAACAATTTCTTGAACTTTCTCAGCTCTACATAAAAGAGGACACGAATTACAACTATATAAACTAAACATTTTTACCAGGTTCCCAGTCAAGTATTATGACACAGGCATAATGCTTGTATACATTCATAAATTAACGATCTAAGAGTGCTCTATGACTTTACAGAAGGGGTCAAAAAAATTATCTGAATTATGCTGTACTGTTTCAAAAACTATAACCTCAAATTTTGCCTCAGCCAAAAAAAATAAACATGAAAAACAGAAATTATTTAAAAATATTCAGTAAGTTATGTTTTCATCCAACCGTGTTCAGCTGTGATCTAAGGTTCTGAGACCAACTATTTCTCACAGTACAGTAAAAAGGAACTTCAGAGCATGCCTCTACTGTAAATTGGAGCACAAACCTGAAATTCTTATAATACAAGAGTCCCATGATGACATATGCACCTGATACAGGCTTACCAACTTAGACCCATGAACAGGGTATACTACGCAACAGCAGTTTCTTTTAATGTTACTATACTGTATCTAGAACCAAGGTTGCTTCCTGTCTCCCGTGAAACTGATTGAATGTACACTAAAATGTGCAAATTACTTAGAATTCTGTAGGTGTTATTTTTCAAAATCAAAGTGATCTTAAACACTTAAAATAATTACAACTTTTTCTCCAAAAATGATCTTTAGGTGGCTGTCAATATTTCATAATAAAGCATACTGAGGGTTACTTTAAACGCAAGCATTACGAAGTAGCCACTGAGAATTTGATTTCTCATTTATTGGACTTGACATAGGAGTCTAACAGACTTGGACTCCACAACTGAAATGTACAGCATTCTGATAATTTTTTTAACTGATCAGTGAACAATCGTACTGCTCAAGGAACAGCATGTTTTCAGGTACTTAGCAGCCATCATGAATTTCAGTGCTGTCATCCTTATTGCTTATTCTAGAAGAAAAAAGAAGAGAGCTTACCCATTCTCATCCTCGCCAGGCCAAATGTCATCTTCATAGAATATATCTTCCTGGCTATTCTTGGCTATATAATTAAACAACTCAGGAACCCTACAGAGCGAATAAAAGGAAGAGAGATTTTGTTCCATATCATGTAATACACAAAAAATACATCGATGGGCATCACAATTTCTGGAGCCCATGCGGATTTTTTCTTCCACTTAAACTAATGTCTTACTGTTTACTTTTCAAATGTAAGCTGCTGACAAAATTATTCCAAAATATGCTTCACTTTGGAAGGAAAGACTAGTAGCAGAATATTGGAAGAAGAGAAATTTTATCAAGCTATCTCCAAAAGCAAGCTCATCATTTCTTAAAAGACTCAAATCTAGAGGACAAAATAATGACTGCGATAACCTTGGATAGTTTAGACGAACTTCACATCCAATATCTACCTTTCTAAATACTCAGCAAGTAGTTGTTCTACTGCAGAAGAATACATCCATTCACTTCCAACTTTCTTAGTATAGCCAGGAACTTCTTCGTTTTTCTTATTGAACTTCAGGTTCAGCCCCACATTTGCTTTGTGATCTCCATGAGGACTGGAAATAAGAAAAAGTTCATTAACTTGCAATAATGCACACGTGCACACACAACACATATATAAACGACATAAACATTAATCCTCAGTCTTAAACCACAGAAAAGTTAAGTTCATTGTATTGTTTACTTGTTAGCATTGCAACAGCTGTGAATGTTACAGGACTGCTGCTGTGGTATGCTAGCTGGCCACATGCATCCCCATTCCTTATTGCAGAAGGAATATATAACCTTTCTTCACTGAGATCTCAATCTAGTTGTCATTTACCATGATGTAGAATGATGTTTTTAAACATACATACACATTAGATCTCAAGCATATGCTCAAGTATCACATTTAGTGAGCTGCCCCAGGAAACCACAATTCAGAGAACTACAGTGTTTTCTTCCCTTATGGATTTTAAGCAGTTTTAATCTTAATTAACACAATTGCTAAATGTAATCAAGTACAATTATTATTACTAGCAGTAATGATAAGTACAGTGAAATTAGATCCCAAGTCCGCTTCTTATTCTCAGTGTGGGAAAAGGAACATGTGCAGGTTTTTTTAGCCTACATAGAATGATTTGCACCAAATCAAAACTCACTTTTCCAGCTGGTTGGTAAGGTTTTGAATACAGTGTTGTTGGTGGCTTTTAACAAGGTGTTTGTTAAAATGGACTTACTCTGAGGGGTCTTTTAAAGAGTTCTATCTAAATAAATGCTCAAACTGAAAAACTGAAAACTGCTCAACTGGAAAAAGTATTTTAGTTTAATGATCTAGTTAGAAATGATTTCATGTTTAATATAAAACATAAATAAATAATCACCATTTCCTTCAGTTTTGTCTGAAGCAAAAAATACATCATTGTGAAAATACCTAGAATCAAGAACTCAGATATACAGCTATAATAGAAAGCTATAACAGAAAGCCAGGTGCCTGATTTCATGTACTGAGATTATCACCTCCTCTTTTAAAGAACATTCCTTAACAACAAAGACACAGAAGCTCTACGTAATTAATGCAGATTTCTATTTTATATGGCCCAGAAGAGATCTATTCAGAACACATTTTTCTCATGCACTGAGATGAATTTGAAATTATCTATATTGCAGAGGCTTCCCCACATTCTGGGATTCTTGTTTTCCTGTGCGATGACCCAATAAGGGTCATGTACAAGCTCTGTACATGAACTTACTTTTTCTTTGATCCTCTTCCAATAAAGATACTCCCTGTAAATCTGGAGACTAGATATCCACTTACTCCAAGACGGCTGGCCAAAATATATGCAGGATTGTATTTCACAGAGTATTTCTTTAAAACAAACAAACAAAAAATTGGCAATTCCTGAAGGATAAGGATTTACATACCAAGGGCAAATGAATAACATGGAAGCATCTTTTAAAAATATTAACCAATGCAAAATATGTTTAACATGGTATTTAAGCTTTTACTACAAAACCAGAAGTACTTACATGCTGATTCTGTATTAAAGGATCAAGCTGGGGTTCACAAGGAATATTGAAAACTACACGAATTCTACCTTCTGGGATCACATCACGTGAATCTTGGACCTTTGAGAGAAATGCAACCCATTAAAACTAAAAACAGCAGTCTTTGGATAATAGATCCTCAAGTGTATTTTATCAACAATTTTGCTGCAGTATGCAAATAGATGCTTTAGGATCATCCTTCCTTGGCCAACACTGCTTTGTCACAAAGGCAATCAAACAGCATTAAGTCAAAGAAATCCTTGACAGAAAGCGGTCCCAATTGGGACCTCTATGTATTAAAATTTATCCCAAATAATCAATAAAAATAATCCTCCATTCAAGCTATGCTACCTTATACTTGTCATGCCAGCAACAGAGACAGGAAAAGCAGAAGAACCTCTACTTTGACTAAACCACCAGGGAATGTTCTATTTCAAACTTCAGCTAGCAAAACAACCAGTACTGCCACACAACGTCTTAGATTATTTTCAGCTTGAAAGTAAAGAAACCCAGGAGGGAAAAATGGAACTAACTTCTCCCATGCAGCCATAGTAAGGAGATCCCAGCATAAAGGCTGTGCTCCCAGGAGGAAACAAGTCATCCAAAGTTTTGATGTTTGAAAAACGAGAGTCAAAGGCTTTGATATCCTATATAAAAAAGACAAAATTGATTACATTAAATTTGTCATTCAGTTCCAGTAGAATCATTTAAAAGTTCATATAAATAGATGCTTATTCTAAAACACTTATGAAGTATTCTTTTCAAATATAAAATAATTCATTGAGGGCAAAGAAGTTACTGCTATATTACAAATGCTTGTACACGATCAACTGTGCTACCTTGTAGAGCACCACTACAGTACTTCATTCAAAATATCATCAGTTATAAGATGATAAAAAAACATGTTTTCCTACAGATCTCTACTTTGCAATAGGGCCCCAGATTTTGTGACAAAATACTTGCTTAAGCACATTATATTTTTATATACTAAATGACATAAATTTAAGATGCTTATTTTTGTTCATTCTTTTATTTAAAAGGTGCATACGTTCTTCCCCCCACTCAATGGAGTAAGGAACTAAGTGCAAGAAGATACTGAAACTGTGTATTTACCTTGACAACAGTTTGGTAAACAAAAGGAAGAACTTGTTTTGACCACTGCTTCTCCAAATATACTTCACCATTTTGGTTTAGTTGATATCTATTGCCAGTGAGTAACTGAGCATACACAACTATTGATGTTTCATGAATAATTATTCCTTTTCTTCTCTGGTAACTGAGCACAAAATAGAATATTTAGTTTGATTACAATAAATAGAACTTTGCCAAGGTAGTGGAATTATTTTTTTAAATAAAAAGTTACTCAAAAAAGTTACTTTTAACAAAGGAATTTTAATGTTTTGTTGCCTGTTTTATAAATAAACACCCAGAACAGCTTCCTCAATTGCTTACCCATCATTGCGCAGCCATCGCTGTGCAACTAAATTTGTTAATTTACACCCATTTTACCATTACAGTAGGTAAAAGGAAGGGTAAGGAGTAATTGGGGGCAGTTAACTCAAATGACGGACAACGAAATGGCAAGCTACAGTAACTCAGGTGTATTCTGTTGGTCACCCACACTCTAGGAATGTGAGCTGTATTCAGATTTAACAATATTAAGCTATTGAAGTTGTACCTTGATACTATATGACTCCATTCTATATACTTCCTACAACTGTGGATTAGATTACTAAAACCAGAAGCATCTGATATTCATTTATTGAAAATTCTTTTTTAATGGCATCTGATTTTAAACACCTAATGACTAACTCCACACACTATGAAATTTCAATATATGCTTTGTTACTTTTTATTTTTTAATTTTGTTTTTCATTCCAGTGAACTCATTAACCTTTATTATCACAAATGCAGCAGCTCTTCTCTGCTACTTAGGACTATGATAAGGCAACAAAACAAAGCTAAGCAATAACATGCAATGTTACGCTTTCATCTTCAAAGTTACTTACTGCTCTGAAAGACCTTGCACTTCTTTTAACCACATGCTTTGTTCGTTATCTCCAACATATGCCACTTTAGTTGGGGGCACTGCATTTCCCATGTAGAGCTTCTGTGTTCCGTGTGGTTCTTCCAAGTAGAACCTTGAGAATATTATAACAGATATGAATTTAACTAAATGAGACAAATCTAGACATAACCAACCATGAGCAAAACTTAAAATAGTTAGAAATTATTTTTTAAGGACATGGAAAACTTGTATTTTTATCTACCCACCCACAACAGTTCACACAGTGTAATTTTAGATGAAATACCAGTGCATGTACTGAAAGGAAGATTGCATAGAAATGTTCTCTTCTACATTATTCCATTTGGATTTCTATATGAGCTTTTTTCCCCCAAAGTTAAGAATGAGCTCTCCTAAACTTCTAAATCTAGAGTGAAATATTGAAGGACTAGACTTCTACGCTGATAACCAAAGCTCAGAATGATGCTAAACAGATTCTTCCATCAAGCAGCCTTGGATACATCTGGACTAAATTGCTGTTAATAAACATTACAACAAAACCAAAACTTTTTTATACAGCCTAATGAACTTGTTCAGAAAGAAATGATAAAGAAGGCAATTAATTACCTATGAAACATCACTTACTTGGTTTCTCCATCTGACACAGCAACAACTCTGGCTTCTTCAAGGTGTGGCCAGTTAACAAAAACAGGCTTTCCAAGTATCAAACTGGCAACATTTTCCACTGTCTGAAAAAATCAGAAGTTACTATTATTACTCTTTTTTTTAACAAACTCAAATTATTTTAAGAAAAAAAAAATCAAATTGTTTTTCAATAAAAATCACTAGTTAAAGAACTTTTTTTTCTTGCAGAAGAGATTAATTTTAGCTTACTAATTTTATTTTGATACATACTACATATAATCAGATTAGAAATAATGAAGAGAACCACATTTTATATTTTAGCAAGAGTATCACATTCCAAGTGTGTCTGCTTACAACTAGTATATGTTAGTTATAAGACTGGGGTCGACTTCCATTTCTAGTAAATGCTTCCTTTTTTTGGGTGTGTGTGTATGGTAGATCATTTAGAACAATTTGCATCTCTGGGACATAATAATCGAACTGAAAATTTGAGATTAGTACAATATTTTGTACTACATATTTTATGTCTGTATCTCATGGAAGTAACAACACTTATGTCCAGGACTTTCCTAGCATTTGTAGTTTTAGTCTCATATTATATTCTCTTCATCCAATTAGTTTCAGCTATCTTTTAAACTACTATTTTTGCTTATTTAACTCTTTGCCACCTATCACTCTTCCTATCTCTCTAGCATCAACACTCACTTTATTGTTTTCCTTTTCTCTTTTTTTCCTTTTTTTAATTAATTTATGTAAGTCTTTGAAACTTTTTTCTTCCGTTTATTTTCCTGGATTTGTCTTTTGCTACCTGGTATTTTTGATTATCAGTTCATGTCCTGGAAAGGATTTTCAAAAAAATATTTTGCTTCTTAATGTCTCTGCATCAACTCTTTCTTCTAATTCCTCTATCAATCAATTTCATTTAAGTGGAAGGTGTAACTGCTATGTTGATGTAAAGATACTGATAAGAAGTGCCTGTATACTCCACAACACAACACAAGAAGCAGTGATGTGAAGGCCCTTCTTCCTTACCATTATACCATTTCCAACTATTAGTTCATCGTGAGAGAGTCTCACCAAGTCCTTAACTAACAGTATCTGACAACCACCATAGGGAAATGCCAGAAACACTACTGAGATGCCAGACATATAATAGTCTGAAGTTAGGACAAATTCCAATCTTTCAGCAGTTTCCCAAAATTCTAGACTGTTCCCTACACAAAGTTAGCATTTTAATGCTAATGAATGTTTTTTTTTTAAACTCTTGACTCCAAAAGTCAACAAAAGCTTTCGGTGTGAACTAATACAGCTGATGTTTCCAGTGAAATGGAACAGCTGTTTTCAAAAACATACACTAAGAATACTACTACAAAGGGGCTAAACTTTGGGCTGGCAGCTAAGAACTCGAGAGCTCCTACTCCAGCAATTCATCCTATGGCCTTGAACATTCACCTGTATTTCACCTTCCCTTCTATTCACTGAATTTCAGAAACTTATATGTAAAGCTCATTTTGAGATCAAAGCATTACTAGTTAAAGTTCAGAAAAAATACTCTGAAGACATTCTTTTAAATTAACTACTCAGTTCAATATATTCAACCACTCTTTAATGCTTACTAGATTTTGGAAGTTTTTAAATCTGTTTTGGAATTACCCTAAATGTTTCTCTCTTCTAGTACACTATTGAGAAGATATAAATAACTAGCATTTCAAATTTGACTATTTATCAAATTCAGTCTCTTCATGACAAAGTTTTTTGGTTGACTGTTGGTTGCTTTTTTTTTGGGGGGGGGGGGGGAGTGAGGGGTAGTTTTGTTGTTCATTGGTTGTTTTTAAAGGAGCTAAATACTTACTTGATCTTTTGAGTTTTCATCAGTTATGATTTCTAACATCATGTTTTCTCCATGGCTGCTTTGCTGAAACACCTGCACGCCACTTTTTCTAAGATAAAACTGGGTAAGAACAAAATAGTACATAAAACTTCCTTGAAATGTTATGTAGTAATTTATGAAACAGAATTTAAAATGTCAGAAGACTGAAATCATTTACCTTATGTTTAATGTGCTTTAAAGTAGGAAATCCACAAAAATATAATGCACTCTTGTTGATTTTAGTTATTTGATTGTGGGTAATTTCTACATGCCAAGCATCCAATGGTATTGTTTTATACCTAAAAAACAAGTTGCACAACATTTGCTCATACAGAGTGGCTTTTAACTATAGAATCTTTCATTACTCACTCAAACCTTAGGAACACTAATTAACAAATCATTTGACTACCCTGTAAGGTGGCAATTAATTTAAACCACTGGAAATCTATACAAGAGAACCACGAAGCCCGTGTTATTACTGCAAAGATACTACATTAAGAAAAGACAAAGCTTAACTTTAAGCCATAATACGTTGCAACCTTGCTATTTTAATTCACTGTCATTGTCAAATTCCAAACTAGCAATGGTTACATGTGGTAATAACATACATCTTTACAACTGTCCATTCTCAACCAAATAAAATCCCACAACAGGCATTCCTCTATTAATGTGTCTCAAGTTTGACTACAATAAAGGTTATATTTCCATTTAATCTTGAAATCTCAGCCTGCATTAAATAAAGCTAGCTACTTGAACTGAGAGGAAAATTAACAAAACACTTGTGTTCAATACTCCACATTGAATCTAAATACTTACCATGGTTTACAAATGGTCTGGAATTATTGGGTTGATAGATCACCACTATCAGTTATTTGCACCCATTTTTCATCCTTTGTGTCATACAAAGTTTAAGAATTCTCTAGAGTGTTCTTGCTGACTTAGCATTGGTTCATCTGCTTTGCAAAGCAACTCTTGACGACACAGGACAACGACTCTTACCATGCTGACCAAAACAAATAGTATCTAATGCAACAGTTTATATTGTCCAGGGTAAGTATCTGCATATACAAGCTTTGGCTAAAACACACACAGAAGTATTCTAACGACTTGTAGTCTACACTAAAATAGTTATTCCAGAATTACCTGGTATGACACCTTTCAATTGCAGGAAACCTCTCTGGCCAAGGAGACATGTACCGGAACTCTGCATCTTTGTCATACCAGTACATTAAGCAGGCACTGTGAGTATTTCTGCGTTTCTCCTCTTCTTTTAGGCACTTATTACATGATTCCATGGCTTGCAGCAGTCGTTTCTAAATTTAAAGAGAAATTAGCATATGTGAAACTGGCAACAGAAATGAGCACAGGACAGTCTGCACTAGAAAGGTGGATACCTGCGCTTTTCTGGTTAATACATTCACTAAGAGCAGCCCTCCCTTCCTTATATCCCAGGTGCAGGATAAAACTAGGACATTTAGAGTGTAATAGCTTTGGAGAATAAAGATTACCTTTTTTGGAAACATACTTGGAGAATGTTAGCCACATTTTACCTTTTGGATTTAGCATTCAAAGAAATACTAGAAGGATTTTAGAAGATATACTTTTTTTTCCCCTCCAAAATAACTATTGGAAAAGGTTCGAACAATTATAAGTTTTTCAAGAAAAAACTGTTGTCTTTTGTGAAGAGACTAACTCCCATCAACTTTTCACTGTGAACTATGAAAACAATTGAAAGACACGCATCACTACCTGAATATATATCTATTCTGTATTTTAATTTTCATTCACTCTTTGATGTACTTAAATTTAGTCTGATAAGAATATGACTATAGGACTTGTTATGACAACAACACATACATTATATTGTTATCCTACAGGCAACAGGATAGTATTATTGTATTGCTGTCCTTTAACATTCTACTGCTCAATTTGTACTTAGTCTTCTGCCCATTACTGGTGCTCAGGTGAAGAGATTTTCTGTAAATGAGCTGTTTTATTTTTTTGTGTATTTTTGTTACTTTTATTTTACTTACAGAAACACTGCATTTTTGTATATACTTAGGAATAGACATTTTTCTCAAGACATTATGTATCTGACTACCTGATCAAAAAACAAAAATAAGCTAAAAATCCCACATTCCTTATTTAAGACATCTACTACTTGAAGCTAACTTTGCTTGTGGTAACTTGATTTAACCTGATCTCCAGGCAGCAAATAATGTTTTCCCAAGGTCTTATCAGGCATTAATTTAAACTTCCACCTAACTGCACTTCTCCTAAACTTCTTAATTAATCTATAGATAGACTTGTTACAAAGCTCTCAGCAGACATTAAAAGAATTTACAGCAGACATTAAAAGAATTTACCTCATCAATAAAAGGGATTAATACCACAGCTTCCCATTCTTGCTGTTTTCCATTCAGGTCAGTTTTAAAGTCTGGTGGATAATATTCTATAATAGGAGAGTCTTGACTAATCATCAAATGCTATGAAAATACAATAGGAGAATCAAACAATATAAGAGACAATTTAGCACTATTTCTAGGAAGAGAGAGATGAAATCTGGTACTAAAACCAGCTCAAGGCTGTACATGAGTTAAAGAATTATCATTTAACTGCCCTGGTCAAACTACTTAGCAAGTTCAACATTTTGTTTTATTTACTAACTTGAAAACATATATGAGTAGTAAGTAGTAAAAGTATGTAACTTAAGATTCAGAGGTAGAATATAACTAAGAGTATACTTAAAATATAAAGAAAAAGAGTTACTTCAAAATAAAACAGACAAAACCAGTAAATGATAGAAAAATGTGACTTAATTCTAAACCCTACCTGGTAACATTTAGGTAATAGATCTTTGCTAGCTGCTGGAAGTACAGCAAGAAGCTGTTCAAATGGCATGAAAGGTTTTCCCAGTTCAAATTTGATTTTGAGTTCACTGATGTTGCGAATATCTGACAGGTAAGGTGCATAATGATATGGGTAATACCTGCAGGAAAAAAAATATCTTGAATTAATTACACTACAGCAGCATTCACAATGAGAAATAAACAGAACTGTATTACATGTTTCCAGCAAATAAGGTGAAAACCGTTCCATCCTTAAACAGTTTCATATTTGACAATTTTTCTTACCAGCTCCATGACTGAACTCCATGGTAATAATAATGCAAAATCCATTGTATTGCCTGGACATAACATTCAGCTTGATCAGCCAGGAAGTCACTTAAAATAAAAAGATAAAAGGTAATTCTTAGCTTTACTAGTATATAAAAACTACTCGGCACCTTGTACATAGGAATGAAGATCGAGCACTTCAGAAAACTGTGTGCTTACTAGGTTCTCTGATTCATTTACTACTAAGGGACTATTTTTTCCTCTCTAGTCCTCTAATACTTCTAACAGAAAACTTGACTTGTAACTCTTCTAGCATTAGCCAGAAGCATCACCACTACAGGACCATGCCATGTGCTCTCTGCTTTCAACATGGATGTACGTTCTGTTTTATATTACATATATGCAAAGACCTGTCTTTTGTATTAAAAAAAAAAAAGAAAAAAGAAACAAACACTTACTCAGAAACTACTTCTACACCCATTTTAGTCATGTAGTAAGTTCTCTTGTATTGCCTAAACTCTGTTTCAAACAGATCATCATCTTCTGGTTCATCTTCCAACACAGCTGAAAGAAGCCATGAAAAAATGTGGATTAAGATTCCATAAGCTCTCTACCACAATAAGATTTCAAGACATTCAGTTTTGATTTAATGCTTGAACTCTATTCCTCAATTCACAGTTATGTATGCTTGTTCCTTCCTTGCACAGAAAGCAACACAGAACAGTCAAACAAAATTTTCAGCTGGATATTTTTTTTCTTTAGAAGCTTGGCAACACATTTTGTAGCCCAATTATATAAGAACTGAACAAAAATATACATTTTTGTAAAAAAATACATTTGAAAGTAATTTCAGAATTCCTCCCCCCCCCGATTTAAATTTATAGATTTTTGACAAGAAATTTCAAAGCAGGACCCAAAGGCATTTCTTTTGAATAAATGGAATGAGTTTAAAAACACAATTAACACAAGAACAAAAAAAAATCCAGAGCTGTACAAAAAACAACGAACACCACTAATACAACAAATCAGTTTATTTTTCCTGATCTGTGTAACAAATTACCTAGGCATATGGTTACCAAAAACATAATGTTACTGAAGGCTTGCTCATTCATATTTCATCATGGAAATACTGGTCAGGTATGAAGCATTTCAAAAGCTTTAGCCCTGCTCTCTCACCACAAGCCAGTTATATGCACTTCCATTTCCCAATAGCTGACTATACAACTCTTTCATTTAAAGAAATTTCTGGAATGAAATTCTTACAGATTTTCCAAATTTATACTCAAATTAACATTTTGTTGTTGTTGTTATATGCAAATGAAAAAATAATTTGCACTTACTTCTAGCGGTCACAACTTCATTTTTTTCTAATGCAGCCAAACACAGAGAATTTTCCTGAGCCTATTAAATTAATATTTGAGATTAGGTAAAAATACAAGCTAATACGCACATACCTCATCCATAACCACATAATTTGCAACTCAAAAGGCTAAAATAAATATGAATAAATATTGTTATTATTAGGTATAGAAACACTGTGTTTTCTTCCCTTGTAATTGCCTGGGGAAAAGGATTTTATCCATACACATCAAACAAAGACACAGTCTCAGACAATATCTCAATCATCTTTAGACAAAAATATTTGAATGCCTGTTTGTGTTCCAAAATGCAAGTATTTCCAAAACTCTCTAATAAAATATTTTACCTACATCATGTATTCTGCTATGGCACAACTATGCAATCAAATTTTCAGCAACCTTAAAACAGTTCAAATTACTTTTGAGGGAAATAAGAACAGAAGGAATTGTGTTTGAGAAACTCAAAAAAAACCAAGCACAGATTCTTTTCTGTCTACAGCACTCTGAAAGGCTTCAATAAGTGGAGTCATTAAGTTGGCCCTCTTCCCTTGTACCGGAGATATCGTTGCCATTCAAAGGATCAGTCAAGATGACTAGCTAACACTATACAGCTGCTCCAAACTTCTGTGGCAAATAAGAAAACAACCACGAATAAAGCATTCCTTCTTAAAGGAATAGTTAAAATCTTGCTCTTACAAATCACAAACTGCACTAAAGAATGGGATAATGATATACCGTGACAGGTATAATTTGAAGAAATTTCCTGATGCTACTGCTACACTCTGCTGAAGGTATATATTGAAAGATAGCCAAAAAAGCTCAGAAGAGAAGTTTATTCCATTTGACGTATGTACAATTTAAATTGCCATGGCTAGCAAACTACTGATTTACAAAAAATATCATTTTTATTTCCAAAGTAGTTTATGTAGAACACTAACCTTCTGTTTCTTTTGTTTATTGTTTCTGGCTTCTTCTGCTGCAATACCAGCTGCCTCGTTGAGGTATTTATTGCCTACTTTACTTTCAAACCATTTTAGGTCTACAAAGACTTCACTAAAGTGTTCACGATCAAACTGCAAAGAAAGATTCAAGTTTAGAAATATCAGAGGGATGAAAAATGTAGAGTAAGGTAGCAATAGATTACAAAAAAAGATTTAGATAACTGCCAAACTTCATAATCAGCCCTACAAGTAGTAGAGGTATATATGGTCTGGATAATATCGTCTTGTACAACAAACCCAACACTTTTATCGTTCTGAGAAACTGAAGACAGGGCTGAAGCAGGAACAGCAGATGAACTTCCTCGTTTAAAACCCTTCAAAAAGTTTTGACATCTCCATTTCTAGAGGCCCTAAACCTTTTTTATTCTCTAGGATGGATTACTGCAGTGGCACATAATAGGACGGCCTCCTGAATGTCAGTTAGTTAATGAAGAATGTGGATGCCTGCCTCAGACATACTAACACTTCATTGCTCTTTATGAGTAATGTTAATAACAAAACTTGCAAAAAATGTTGCTTTCCAAGGTCTTTGGACATGCCTTATGCCACAAAAGCCAAAAAAGTTAAAGTTCTGACCAGCAAGGAAGCAAAGAATATTGTTGCTGGCAACACACTTTGCCCAGTATTGTCATTCATTCATCAATAATTGAGAACTATAATTCTACTGGTGAACCCTCATTTGACCTGAAGTGCTAAAAGATGCTGGCTATAAAGCATAAACCCAATTATTCAAGCTTTCTCCTTTCAAGTTATGGTAAGATCAAACAACACCTAATTGGATCCCATGATAAAATAGCTCATGGCACCACTTGTAAAACACAAGTTATTAAGCAGTTCATTAAAACATCAGCATAACGCATTTTAGGGCACTAAATGGAGTTCATATGTAACAGACTGAACCGTTCTATGAAGCATAATTATGAAGGTACTTACATCTGACAATCTTGTGAGATACTTCTCGAAGCGTTTTAAATTCAGATGCCCATTTTCATTTATGTAACCTATTGGGAAAACAGAGTATGGTTTTTCAAGTTAACAATTTGAAAATTACAACCTAAATGTTGCATAGACAATAAAATGTTCTGGTTTTTAAATTACACTCAAATCTAACTACTACTGACAGTGATGTGTTCTATGGCAAACCTACAGATTTATCATCTCTTAGAGGTCCTACAAAAAGTGGTATGAGATAACAGAGCTAAATTCAGTGATATTTTTGTTCTTCCCCATTTTTTACACTGGTTCTGTTTCATATTACTGAAAAGCCTGCAGTGAAGAGCTGTATTTTCAAAAATAAAAATACTCATGGAGACAGCTGAAGTCTAAAGAAGAAAAATAAATTGACCAGATTCAGTAAGGATTATCAACCACTACTGCACAACTAGTAGGACAGTGCATAAGTTTAACCCAACCTTTTGCTCTTACTCTGCCCTATAGCTCTCCCTTTGTTCAGACTTTAAAAATCAAAAAAAAATCCCCAGAACTCCTTACCTCCCAGTTCTGGCAAGATAGCCATGTATGTTCTATAAAGTAGCGGCAGTGCATCATGATTAATGTGTAAATGAGGTAGATGAGGAATAAAATCATTGCCTACAAGGAAACCCATTAAGATCCAATCATCTATTATCCTTTCAATATCATATTCAAATGGAATCTTATCCTAAAAAAAAAAAAAAAAGGAAAAAAAAAGGAGAGGAGCAACATTTTTGTTTTCATATAACCTTGCAGGATTTTTTTTTCCTCCAATAACAGCTCCATTAGAACTTACTTTTACTGGTGAAAATTCATAATCAATATATTCTCTCATCAGTGATAAGTGCAATAAATGAAATGTGGTTTCCTCTGGTGCACATGCTCTGTAAATTATTCAAAACATTGTCAGTTATTTATAAACACAGTTACAACATGAATATTTAAGAAGCCCAAGTTTACCTAAAAATAAGTGATCTGAGGATTATAACTTTGCAGGATCAAGTATATAAACATTTGTTTACCTCTGTTTTAAGATTAAACTGTTTTGAGTCAACTGTTTTGAGTCAACATATTTCACGTTGCATTAAATATCTCTCAGGCAATTTGTTGTCCAAAGAGAAGGACAACCTAACCTTACTTTGCACCAAAACCAATGTAATTCTAAGGTATTGTAGGACTAAACTGAATACACAGAGTATGCAGATTCATGTCTAAACTGGCCGGGTTATGTACTCAGTCATTTGAAACACTTCTTTAAGAAGAGAACACACTCAATGTGAAATCATGTTCCAAATGCATTATCTATTAGTGGCTTCAACACATGGTACTACTGCACGCAGAAAAAGACAAATCTACTATTCATATATGGTTTAAAGTAGACAACATGTATTCTTGCCTTCTTTTTCTCCCTTCACTAGAACTAGTTTATATCTACTAAAGTTAGGCCAAAATTAGTTAATACATACACCAAGAAATTAAAGCTAAGAAACTTTGATGTATTTTAAATTTGTAGAGGACTATTTCACCTTGTAGATATTATAACTAGCTGGAACACCTCCAACGGCAAGCCAGCATAAACACCTGTATATTCACACACATACATACATACTGAATTTGGGCCAGAATCCTCTGAGAAACATGTGTTACACACAAACTTAAATGAACAGTATTAAGACAAACTCTGGGCTACACTTGGCTGTGCAGAATTTCAGATCCAATTCTGTTTCTTTCAAACCTAATTTTCAAATTGGTATAAAGTAACTTTGGCAAATCCAGGTTGACGATGATTTCACCTGTCTTTCTTCATGTCACTGGATTTGAAAATCCTGATAAAACAACGAATTTCTCTCTATCAATTAACTGCTGATAGATATTAGTTTGTATCCATTTTTAATATTTTCAAATTCCCAAGTGAAAATACTCTTTAAAAAAGTGACCATATTGACAGAAGGCAATTCCCCTAACTTCCAGAAGTGAACTCCTGTAATAAGCCAGATTATCTAGACATCATAAAAACGCTAAATCTAGAGCAATGCTTGAGGAAAAAAAGGGTACTAGGAGATCTTGCCTTTTTATTTTTTATTTAACTAATTCATTAAATGTTGTCACACTTATTTTATATTCTTCTATGAAAAAAATGGGAAAGGGACCTATTTCTTTAATTAGAATTAGCTCCTTTAAAACATTACAATGCTACATGCCAACACCATCAACATAACAAAGCAGACTTCATCAGTTTAATTGAAAAGGTGGCTGCAGAAGACTATGAAAGAAACATATTATTTCTGATGTTTATCGCATTGTCCTTGGTAATAAAAACATGTATGTATCATTTTTGCTAATGCATAAACCTAAACAGTTATATGACTTATTACTGTGTTATCCAAAAGCTTTATTATACCAAAAAGTGAGTATTTTTGGTCTCTCCCACCTTCGCCTTGACCCACTGAATACACGTTTAAGGTTCATCACAGAAGGAACCTACTCACAGCAATATCTACCAAAATTTTTTTTCTATTAGTTCAGAATAGCTCCATGTCCATGCACAATTCTGGAACAGAACACTTGATCCTGACTGATGATAATGCACGAGTCAGTTCAAATGAGCAAATCCAAAATAACAGCAACCAATCAGTCACTTTAGAACAGTTTATTTTAATAATTATCCCAGCCACTTACCTCATAGATAATTGAGTTTTAAAAGAGTTTTTAATAAGAATTATGGAAAAAGCATCAGTATAGCCTGAGCTACCCCATTCAGAATATGACGGAAGAAGCACAACACACCAAAGGGCTAAGGATTTTTTAATTAGCTGCCCTGACAACATATATTTTCCCATGTGAACTAATTAAATCACAATTTAACAAATTAATTTCTCTAAATTCACATATACTCTAACAAATAAACTAAGACTCTATTAATTTACTATGCGATCAACAAAGACTGTTTTAGTTACGCAGTACCTTTTAGATTTCATTTCAAGTTATATACATTAAGAGTAAAGTTAAAAGCAGTTCACCTTTGAGATTTTTTACCACCAAATCTGACTTCTTCTCTTAAGAGCGCAAAGTGTGCCTCATGACTTGTTAATCCCAGCATAATCTATTACAAAGAGATATTAGAAAGGTCTTATTTCATTTTTTAAAACTTTTACACAAGATTTGAACAATATAAATAAATTTTGCTGCTCTGTTTCATTACAAATTCAAAACTTTGTACGAATACGAAGTTACGTGCTTGCTGAATAACAGTTTGGAACACTGTGCTTACAAACCACAGACATACATACTTTGAAAACTTCTGTTGTATATTATTTTAAAATCACATACCAAATCAGCATCTAAGCCGTAGAGACAGTGTCTTGTGTTTGGATCATGATGGGGCTTTGCTTTTTCTGATCTGATGAACTCCATAATTTTATGCTCTCCTTCCCCTGGAGTCTGCATGGAGAAAATACATAAATAAATAAATAAATAAATATTTGTTTCAATTAAATTGTTATTTTGAAGAAAAATAAGAAAATGCAATGACCTCATGGCCTGATAAGTAGACTGTTACTCCCTGCCAGGATTTGTCTGTAGAAATTTTCATATTGACGAAATATTTAAGATGTTCATGCAATCTGGCCATGAATTCAGTTCCTGAAAACAGAAACCCGAGTTAAACACAAAGCTTTTAATTAATCATTAAAAATTACATTTACATATATCAAGTATTTATAATAACAGATACAGATTCTGTAATAGAAAAAGGGTACAACTGTTTTTTTAGAGGTTTCATTTTTTTTTCCATACCTACTTAAAAAATCCCTAGAACAAGACAGTAAATCAACCATATTAAAAGTTATTCAGACTTCCTGTAATTTCAAAAGAAAAGGCTTATAGATAGGAAAATATTATCAAAATATAGGTTTAAAAAAATTTAAACACATTTAATGTTAAATTTAAACATTAATTTAAATAATTAACAAATTATCTTACCTGGTGTAATACAGTTGGAGTCAAATCTGGCTTCAGTAGGTAGAGTTTCTCCCTTTTCTAATGCCTTTTTTATTTTGTCCTCTGCCTCTTTTGCTGATCTGAAACAAAATAGGGGTGGGAATAAGGGGTAGAGAAGGAATTACCATAACATCTTTCTGATGAAATATGTATTAGTTTTTAAAAAATATTAAAAAAAAAAAAGAGGGAGAGACACTTAACTCCTGAACAGAGCTTGAACTTGTTCTGATAGAACTACACGACTTACAAATAGCTTTTTTACCCAGTAATGATAATAATCTGTCATTACTCAGATAAAATTAATGTTTAGATTACCAAGAAGGTAACTGAATAACTCATCCCAAGGAAAGTAAATTAACATTGAAACAAAGGTAATTCTTGGGATCTAAACACCTGAAAATGCTATCCCAGAACAGCAATGAGCAAAGTAGCACGTCTGGAGTACCACAAGGGGGAGGGAGGTGTGAACTAACAACTTATTACCACTAATGGAGAAAAGTAAAATCACCCCAGTATTCTTGGTCAAGTATTCTATACACACTTCTAAAACAGAAAAAGAGAAAACAATATCTTGAAATGGTTTAATACATTCTTCTCCCATACAATTTAAAGACTTTACTTGTTCTCTCAATTCTGCTCCCCCCCCTTTTTTTAATTCAGAACTCTAGAATTTCTTGATCTCTTCCTCCTCCCATCTTCTTTTTTCCTTAAAAACAAATAAACAAACAACAAAATACCCTCTCTAGCTTGAAAGTATTCTCTCTTGTCCCTTTCCTCCTCATGTGTTTGTCCCATTTCACTCAGTATCCCTGTATTTCTTTCCTCCTGTCAGTCTCCAAACAACTTTCACATGTCCCAAAACATTAAATATTAATTTGTTAACACTGTAAAATTTACTTGCAGCTGTACATTTGAGCTTGCTTGATAACAAGTATCAGCAGAAACCAGAGTTTTTTAGTTCCCAAACTTCTCCTCTGCGACTGGCAAAGAACAACCCATTATAGTTACCCAAAAGGCCTCTCTAGAAATAGCATTCACAAAGAGCAAAGACTCTCATAAGTTATCAACCAACTGCAGACATCCTCATGAACGCCAGTGCAGATTTATTCCATTGAAAATTTCATATTAAAAAAAGTCTCCATTCTCCCCCACCCAAGCTTTGCACACACAGAGGAAAATCTGAGTAACTAACACGCTTTCCTTTCTGGAATGCTGATTGTACATATTAACATTTTACAAGCAGCTACCTTCACTTAACTAAAAATTAAAGCCACCGTCAAAGGCACAACTACTCACAATATATTTTATTTTTCATGGCATACGTTTAAGTAAATATTTTTAGGTAAATGTTTATTATCCTGAAGACGGAGGAAGAACAAATATTCTCACCGAAATCGTCTCCCACGCTGCTGATTCATTTTTGCTCTTGGAGCTACACCATCAACTGCCATGAAGAAAACCTTCCTTGGCTTAATAATGCGAAACAGTACTTCCAAATAGTGAAAAATATCAGCAAAAATCTTATCTTCTGAGATTCTGAAGTGAACATCATCATCATTTGGATGTGAACACTGATGTATAATGCCATTCATGTCCAGGTATAAGTTGTCAAATTCTGGAATCTAAGCAAGCCATAGTTAGTACCCAGTTGGGAATAGCTGAAGGAACGCAGTCACTGCGCAACGCATGGCTGAGAATAACAAACTCTGGAAATGAACTGAGGTGGCAAGGCTTTCCCAGAACCTATGTACACCAACGTGCTAAGAGTATCTTGACTGGTTACAGGCTTCTCTGCACTTTCATTCCATTATTAGGATTTTCCCAGTGAACAGATTCATATCCCATCCTGAACATTTTTGGCCCAGCAAAGGGAACACAATTCTAGAGATAGCTATGTTCTACATTGTATGAGGAGAAAAAATAACTGATTCGATTTTGTATAGCTGCGCTACAAAACAATAAAAACTACACAACTGAGGATGCAGTTTCCAATATTATTTCAAAAGCAGAATCAGCCTTAGGGCTCTCTTAGTCAACCAGTTCCTAACACGACCACTCCATGCTGCCTACTTAGCTACGATAATCGCTGTCTGTGAGTCTGGAGAACAGTAATTATCACCAAAAGCAGTAGTTATCAACAATATCATCAACTTCTTTGTCACGAATTCCAAACTTCTTGTTTCCTGTTTGCCTAAGTCTCGGTTCTAGGGAGTTCTGTCCTGGCTTCATCAAATAGCCTTCTTTGGAGCAGCTCAACTTCACAAGCAACATTTAGAGCACAAACAATGTCTGGCACAAAGGGGCCGTTATCTATCTTTTTGTTGCCAAAAAGAACCAAACAAGCACAAGAGCAGTTTGCAATAAACAAATTGACTCTTTAATCTACCAGTATGACTGCTCATAAAAATTTTCCTATCATTACAACCGGAAAAAGTTACTGCTAACTTTCTGTGGTAATCGGTTGTACTGCTGCTGACATAACTTTACTTAAGTTTGAAAGGCGTATCATTGGACTTGTATTTATCACCCACATATAAGAGAAACTTGAGTTTGCATCAGAACTTGGGAAGGAAGAGATGGACCAAGGGGCAGGACTGGAAGGACCTCCAGCCACCAGCAATAACTACTCTTTTGTTGTGCTCAGTGATCCTTGGTATCGTTCAACTCAGTAGCCACACTGCTCTCAGCTTGCTCAAAACTCAACTCATCAACACAGGCACCACCTTTAAAGAGGAACTGAACGGGGCATTACACAGAAAGCATCATAAAGAGAGAAAAACTAAAACAGGATGTTGTGCTTTTGTATGGAAGCAACATATATATATATATATACACACACACGTGTATGTATGAAAAACAGATGATCTAAGAAGCACAGACATAATACAATTTAAAAGTAATTATATGTGTTACACAGAAATTGCCTTCTATTATTCTGTGTAGTTTTTCTGTAATAGCAAACAGGAACAAAAAAAAAAAAGACGTAGCTTAGACAAGCAGCCTACATTGGGAAAAATTCTTATCAATGTAGACACATGAGGCTGACATCATAGTTCAGTCAGCACTCCTGCTTACAAATGGTAATAAACAGGACATCAGATATATGTTAGCAAAAATTACCATCTGATTCTGTTTGGCCAGAGCAGGAGCTAGTTGAAAGCAAACTTTCAGAGCACTGAAAGACCTGAAACAGCAGTCATCTGCCAGAATGGCTGCGGACAGCCACCATCCTGGTATCTCAAAACACCAAAATACACAGCTTCTGAAATAGTAGATGACAGGCTTCACTGTCTTTTACACAAAATGTATTAGCGAACACATTTGAAACAGTTTGAAATCCTAACCTAGATGATAGTATGTGTCAGGTAATACATTTGAGAGGTCTGGTAAAGATGAAAAAGAACGTAGATACATGTTTCTATCCAAGTTTCATGTCACAAACAGCCTAGCCATTTTTTCCCGTCTTTTATAAACAGCAAGTAACCCACACAAGCAAGTTACATCATCCAGTCTCCAGAAAGCCTAGCTACAGAGTGACAGCACTGGCATACTCAAGGCTGAGTTGTGCTTTCGTTTCTTAACAGCTCTGACAGGCTTTCAGGACGCAGGAGGGGCGCCACCCCTAGGGCTATTCCCCTGGTTTGGGCAGGCATCTGCAGACTCCTCAGCCGCCACAGCTCCCAAATTTACACGCATTTTCAGTCAGCAGCCCTGGCTTTCACCAACGCAGCTGTAAGCCTAACGCAGTACGGCTGCCTTACTACAACACCGGGGGTCGTGAAGCAGCGTAACGAAATCCAACACGGCTGACAGACACACACGGGCCGTGAGGGCTCCGTCAGCCCTGCGCGGGAGAAGGACGGGACAAACGGCCGGCTCCGGACCGCTCGGGCCGGCACCACCGACGGGTCGCTCCGAGGCCGTGCCGCTCCCAGGCCCCACCTGCCCGGGGGGTTCCTAACGCCCTCCAGCCACCCTCCGCTCGGCCCGCTCCGCCGAGCCCCAGCGGAGCACACGGCGGCGCTGGGGCCCTGCCGGCGGCCCAGCACCCTTGGGTGCCGCTGAAGCACCCCCAGGCGCGCGCCGTGCCCGCCTCGCCGCCCGGCCCCAGCCCCGGCCCCGGCGCGCCGCGTGCCCCGCCTCACCTGGTGCTCCTTCAGCACCTGGCTGAGGCACGGGTACCGCTCCGAGACCCAGCGGTAGAACTTAGGGACGCCCATGGCCCCCGCGCCCCGCGCCCCAACGCGCCCCGGCCCCGCTCCGCTTCCTTCCGGCGCGCCGCGCTGACAGCCCGCCCGCCCGCGCCATAGAGCGCCGCGCAGAGCGCCCCGCGGCGACCATAGAGTGCGCCGGGCAGAGCGGCCCCGCGTGACGTCAGGGCTGAGGGCGGGAGGCGGGCGGGGCCGCGGCCCCCCCAGGAGCAGGGGGGTGCTGGCAGTGCCTTTCCCTTCCCCCCGACACAGACCAGGCGCGGGGGGCTGAGCCGTGACAGGCAGCCCAAGGGGGCGCCACCGCTCGTGCGGGGAATGTGTTTGGCTTCCTGAGGCCAGAACAGGTCCCGTTCTACACCTGTCAGATCTCCAGAGAAACAAACTAACCCAGCATAAAAAACAACTGTATTTTCCTAACTACCTGGAGTTCAGCTGAAATAAAAATGACCGCTGGAGCCTAGGAACACAGCATCACTGTGACCAAAAGGAACAATGCTGTTTGTCTCAAAACAGCAAAACCACAAAGCAGCACACTAACTTTCTAATGCTAAAACAGAGCCTCATCTTTCTTATTATTCCCCTTCCATCACTACAACGTGGAGGCATAGAGAGTCAAGCAATACTGTACAGGAGTAGCATATGCCTTCTGACCATATGTACCTAGTATACTCTTGTCCACGTTAAAACGCTTTTTCTGAAATGGAATCTGAAAAAAAAAAATCACTGGTTATAGCTGCACTTTTCCAAGGGGATTATGCAGAGCAAAAAGCTCTTGTCCAGAACTCTCAGGAGCCTGAATGTGTTTTGCAACCACAGCTCCTAGATCCTGCCTGTTGCACTAGTGTCACAGCCATGGCACCAGCATCTTCCAACTCACCTCTTACTACCATTTCATTCAGGAGGGCTTGTTAGCACAGTAGGCAAGGGCTAACAAGAAAATCTCAGAATACAGTAACAATTCATGAGTTTATTCATGATAGGTCTTGAGATCCTAAATATCCCCCCTCCCTCCCGAAGACATCGGGCCACTTTCCAGACTTTAAGGCCACGTGGAACAAAGTCAAAAGGAAACCAAAAATCAAGTTGTACTGCTGAACAGAAACAGACTTCTGAACTCTGAGTAAAAAAAGGTGAAAGCACACCTTTATATCATATCAGTATAAAATGTAATGTCAGATTTTCTAATCTACAAATGAACTAATGAGGAAATCTTCATAAAAATATACAGTATTTTAAAATTAGCGTGCATCTCTTCAACACTGAAAATATATTCGGAGCACATAAGAACCTAAGAAACTTGCAGACTCATATAGTCCATTTAACTGCTCATATGTACTACATTGTATATGTACAAAAAATATAAATTGTAACATCTGACACATCTGCAAGCATATTCACAACATGCTTGCAAACGTGTTGTATATTTTATGTAGATTTCATATGTAGATCATAGATCATTTATGTAGATCATAAGACTGTGCCACTGCTTACAATCAAAAAACAAAAGTAACCAGTTATCACTGAGTAATACCTTCTGAAGAATATTACAACTTCATAAATTGTGATGGCATCTTTCCCAAATGAACAAATTTCACATATATGGAGCCCAGCCCATATACATTTGGCAGAGCAGATTGTCATCACTTGCTTCTTGAATAAGGTAATGAACATGCCCTTCAATAGATAAGGGTAATCCTTTTATTCTGTTCCTCGTCTTAATAACACCCTGTAGCCGTTGTTCTATATCAAGGACATGGGTTTTGGCCTAGAAACAAAGAAAAGGAAAAATAACTGAATATCGTTATTTTCCATGGACTTCCACATCTTAAAATAAAACGTCATTATTAGGATGTGTTCAAAATCTGTGTGTTAATTTAATACAAAACTCAAACATCTACACCAGTTAAAGGATAATTACTGTTTTAAAATCATTCTCTAAAATAGATTATTGGTCAAGTTACAGCCACTGTCCTAAATTTTACAAATAAAGTTTGCCAGAGAAAATTGAAAAAGCTATGCAAAAGTACTTGAAAATGTTACTATGTTTTATTTCATACAATTCCTTTCAAACAAATGCAAATTTCTTTAAAAAAAAAAAAAGCCTTTTTTATTTTTGTTTTAAAATTCTGGATAAAATTAAGGACACCTAGACTTCAGGCCAAAATTATGAGCAACTGAAAATGAAGTCTTATAACAGGTTGTGTTGAACAACTCAAAATGAACTGTTTTGAGGCCCACTTTGAGTAGCTAGTTCATACCAATTATACTCAAATTTTCTTTTAAAGCTCAAGTACAATATTGCCATCTATCCAGAAAAACAATTAACATACATAACTATGTGGGTGGTCCTGTAACTAAATGAAAGGCTCTGTAGAAACAGCTTTGTTGGTAATTATTTGAAGACAAGGAGATTTTATGTGCTCAAGTGAAGCTCAGGAATATAGCTTCAGTACGGTATTTTGTTTTTGTCTTAGTTGCCCTGTTTGTCAGTGCTTCATATGTTTCATCTGCTATTACACATTCAGTCTTTTAAAATATTCATTTTAAAACCAAAAAAATCAGACAAATCAGAGATTTTACACAAAGGAAAGAGAATAAATACTACAGCTTGTGCAATCTATAGTTTAGATAAATAATACAGTATTTAGCAGCAACTACGAAAGAAACAGTAAATATTAATATTTTCCAAGTACTCCTTGATATACAACAAGGCACTTATTTATTCAATAATAAATGTCCACTCATGAAAAGCACCAAGTATGCCTGGAAAGGACATCTGGAGTCCCTTCCAAGTGTTACCATCACTGTTACTCTGGACAACTGTACAACAGTTTTACAGAAAGGAAAAGCAGGAGCCTTTCCTATTCTGTTTTCTGTTGTTGTCATCCAAGATTTGGTAATACTAATGACAGAATTATGGATTCTATTTTGCTTGATTCTTTAGCAGATAAATGATATTTTCTATCAATAAAAATAATATTTATCCTTAAAAAGGATATAAAGAGACTACCATTGAGATAATCCAGAGGAAACAACCAGAGTAATTTTCAAATCAAGGAAACAGAAAAATAAGGAAATTAAGATTTCAATTAGAAAATATGCAACTTGCAACCATAATGGACATGTGACATTTGAATACCTTAAGCTATGCTTGTTTTGAACTAACCTTTTCATTGACAACTTCTCCAGTTTCGTTCACCTGTGCTTTTGTGTTCCCTTTAACAGGCTTACTCCACTCCACAAGAGGATCATGGAGAAAAGTCTTTAAGACACTAAATAAATGCATTAAATAAATAAAAAAAAGGATAAGATACACATTCCCTCTAATTGATTTTGACCAACACATATAGTTTTCAAAACAAGATTTTTTACATCTGCAAAACCAAAATATTGCTCTTTGCCTTTTGACTTCCATATTCTGAAATGAGGGGGAAAAAAAAGCTTTAACATGAAAAGCAGGCATCTTTTTCCTTTTCATCTCTCTCCATGTCACTGCTATTAGTAATTTCATAAATACTAATGTTGTGACTTTGAAACAAAATAGTTTGTTATCATGTATTTTATCAAATGATCTGTATTAGTCTTCACCAAGTTCTGTAACTAAAATACTAGATAGGCAAGATATTCCTAAGACAGTAAAAAAAATGCTTTCATTATCTAGTCTTTGTAGATATTTAACTACTCTTCTGTTTGAACTTTTTATTTAAAGATGTGTGTCTTAGATCTTTTCTCCCCCCTTAAGACTTAAAAATCTCTGAGGGTGAGCAATTTATTCATTGTTTTTGCCTTAAGAGAAAGCTATCAGGTATACAGTAATATATTAAGACCTGCATCAAAAAACTTCAACTTGTCATTTTATGCAATTATTTGAATGATTCAAGTTTTCCTATGCAGTTTTGTTTTCTTGTGAAATTAACCAGACCAAAGCAATTCTGCTGTGGACCTGAGTTCTTTCTGGAGTTCAGAGCACCAGCTGAAGTTACTGTGGTTCACAGCCACTCATTGGTTGCAAATTAACTGCCTTTCCCAACATTTCTATGAAGATAACTGCCCCTTTACTTTTGATGAAATATTTCATAAGCCACTGTCACTTGCAACCTACTTATGTAGTCCTAAATGACTTCCTGAAATGAACTGGAAAGGACTGACCCTTTGTCGGCTGAAACATGGAAACAGTAAACCTTGTCAAAGAGATAATATGATCTTCACAGGTGATCAAAGCAGTTGTGACAATTCACTTGGGGACTTGCAAGCTCCATTTTTGCTGTTCCATCAGATATCAGAAAAGACCTGTGACTATATTCTAAAATTTATTCCCACTGTACAATTGAAAAACATTGCATGATCTCTAAATAATGAATGCAGAAAAGTGGTTTGAAATTATTAGACAAGATTGGTACCTAAGCCAAATATTAGAACATTGATCACTTTGAGTATCTCCTGGGATCTGAAATATCCAGGATAAAAATGCATTTAACTCAGGAAGAACCAAGAAAACTACATGATAAATGAAAAAACGCAACTTTAGGAACGTGTACTAATTTTTAATATACAAGCATTATCTAGTTGTAGTAGTAACAAAGCACTGAGTCTGAAGTTAGTGCTGAATATTTCTATTAGTTTATATTGAACTGCATGTCATAGTAAGACTGAGCTGCATGACAGCCATATGCTGCAACTAGCAGTTACTGTTTTAGATGTTTAGACTACAGAGAGCTTTTTCAGAGTTTATGGCAAAAGCAATTGCCGTACCTCATTAAAGGCTCCCTTTGATCACGCATAAGCCTCATTGTGACTTCACAAGCTCTTCGGAAGAGACCTTCTGTTCCCATTGGACCCATTCCATTAACCATGTTATGAGTGAGACGAAAAGGAACAATCTCAGGAACTTCAAAAGTTTCTCCCTTTACGTTGATACAAAAAAAAGGTTATGCCATATGCATTTTAAAGAGTAGTAAAATAAAGGTAACATTTGTGTTGTTCTAAGTTTTCTTTCCCCTGTCATTGCCTGTGGCAGATTCCTAGGTGAGAAGACATGTTTGGTCAGATCACAGCCCCCCTTCCTATCTGTTAAAAGCAAATTACCATGAATAAAGGATAACCATGTCCAAATAATTTTTTTTCCTGCCTTAATACACGGATATATGTTCTAAATATATAATACAGATCTGTAGTCTGATGCAAAATGCTAACTTTTAGAATTTACAGGTTTGCTTAAAACTATTTCCTTTTTTTTTTTTTCCTTTTAATTAAGAGCTATGTAGGACAACTTACTCTTACTGAAAAGGAAGCAGGAGCAATTACCATCTCTACCTCATTTATCTGTATTAAAAATGGCAGATGTACCACACTAAAAGCATATTTTGGCAGAAATACCAAATCTCCATAACCCACTCAGGCCACAATTTTCTTGTTTATTTTTACAGAACCATAGGAATTTTTTTTGCTGAGTGTTAGAAACACAAGAACTTCACAGCAATAGAACTCTGCATGTAATAATTACAGCTTTGCTCAAAAAGTGGCAGTGGAGAGAGGAGAGTCACAAAATAAGAGCACTAAGATTTGGGCTACTTCAGTGTATCCATAGGCTCATCTGATATTGGCATAATCAAGAAGCTGGCTTTCATTAGTGCAGTACACAAAACAATCACACATTCTTTACATGTCCCATACTTTTTGTTGGGTATAAATATGAAAAAGTGAGAGACAGAACACAACAGATATGTTAAAATAAAACAAGATACTAGGAACTTATAACTTACATGCATGTAAAATAAAAACCAAATTCAGTAAGGGGGCATTTCTCACCTTATTGAAAAGACAGTTGAAATCCACATGCACGCATTCACCAGTCAAGGAATCAAAGAGGATGTTTTCACCATGACGGTCTCCTAGACCAAGTATGTAACCTACCATTGACATGACTGCAACAGAACGACAATAGGCTGACCTACTATTGTACCTGTGGGAGTAAGAATCAGATATATAAGTCTAAATCACCTCTTATCTGTCTTTATTCAACAGTATCGTTGATTCAACAGTATGTTTATCTTTATCCAACAGTAAGTTTAGAGAAATAGATAAAGTAGATGATCTTGAGCTAGCCCAATCTCAGTCACTCACCATGAAGTAGGATCAGGGAATGTCCTAAGAAACCATTCATGAAAGACAGGAGGATGCCGGGGCAGGAGGACTTCTTTGAACATTTTCAGCTTTTCAGACAAAGGTGCTGACTTTGGAAGCATATGCTGACGTAGTTCCTTTCCAGTCATATAGATACCTGTAAGAGACTTCCTCAATTAGGCAAAATAAATCCCCAAATGTAAAGCCTCATATGTACTATTACAATATGATATTTAAGATAAGATAAACATCTCCTTAACACCGAATTAAACGAATAAATGGAAAATAACCCATAGAACATGCTGTTGTCAGGGTGCTGGAAAGTAAATAAAAAAACATCATGTTAACTGAAACAGCAGACCAAGTACATCAACCCCTCGCACAAACAGAACAGAAGTGAAAAACAATTGATCGAATCAAAAGTCCACAGCCTTTTCTATTATTCAGTGCTGCACATTTTTTTTCTTATAGAATGATGTGAATCATTTCAGCAGCAGTACGGGAATGTATTAAGATGATTATGTTATCAGTTCTCTCATTAGCAAGTTGTTTACTGCAAGCAACAATTCTCTTCCATTTAAGAGTAAAGGTATACCACACACACGAATTATCCTATATTGCAGATAATTAAAGTTACATGATTGAATCTTCCTAGAATTTAGTCTGCTTCCTTGCCGTTTGTATAATTTACTAATAAGGCTACAAATCCTTTAAAAATAAACAAAACACAACACCTAAGAATCACAGAATGGTTTAGTTGGAAGGGACCTCTGGAGGTCATCCTGTCCAACCCTCATGCTCAAGCAGGGCCACCTACAGCAGGTTACCCAGGACCATGTCCAGGCTTTAACATCCTTCTCTTTCTCTGTTCTCCCATATATCCCCCCCTCCATATATATTACCTTTCTCCTTATAAAGTTTTATCAGAATATTTCTTAAGCCAGCGGTATTGTTCACCCATTCAATTATGCCACATTCATCATTTAATGGAATAACCGCATAGGTTCGAATATGGAGTTCTCGCCTACGTGACTCTGCATCTTTTCTTAAGCACTATTGACAAAAAAAGTAGACATCAGATTAACAGGTAACATAGGATGAAAGTGTATTAATAACAAATGATTCTATTCATACTTGTTTTCTAATCAGATGATCTAGAATTCAAAATTCTGAGCTTCACTGTCTGCAGCAGATTAAATACAAGTAAAATGCTCATCTGTTTTCCATAGTAACTTAAGGTGAGAATTTTAGGAATATTAGAAAATTCTGAACAGGAAATGTGAAACACAACAGCAGGAAAGTCATTTACTGTAAATAGATTTCCTGCATATTACTGCTGGAAGAAGCAATGATTTCAGTAAAATTTTATACTTTTTTATTGTTTTCAAAAGTCTGTAAAGAGTTACACATTATCAATTGCTATTGATTTCAGATGAAATAAAATATTTTGTGACAGTTTACATTTTCCTCCAGTAATATTTAACTTAAGATTAGCTGCTAAGTTCCCTTCCCCTCCCCCCCCCCTTTTTTTTCCTTCTTTATTATTAGACAGTTCAGCATTATATTTTGGTCAGTAAGCACAATGTATCTGATTGTCTAACCTTATTAATAAGCGAATTGAATTCCATGAGCCGACAGTCTTTTCTTAGATCGTCTTTTGGTTTACACATCATAATATAAGATTTCCCATCTGAACCTTTTAAGCTGATCTTTTTTGGCTTTTGAAGTGAAGCGAGAATTTCCACCTAAGGAAAAAAAAAATTAATGGTTTATTAACACCTGTATCAGATTACACAAAATAAAACATCTACCTTTAACTGACCAATTTAAGCAGCCACATTAGCACTTCCACGGTGCTACAGGATATTAGTCTCAGGCCAAAACGTGATCTAAGTACCAGGAGGCTACATCCTTTTCAGTTATTATGACAGAAGCAACTCATTTTCCACAAATGTAATTACAAAGGTAGCCTACTCTTTCCTCAGTTTCTAGGGAACAAAGATGATCAACTGCAGCTACAGTTATTTAACATGAAATTTAAATTAGGTGCCAATTAGAGGCTTACCGTATCATCAAAGCCTGCAATGTAGGCCCAGCATCCAGGAAAAGGATCATGGTTAGCATGTGAACCAGGAATTGAAGGAAGAGTTGGTATCATAACAGATTGTAAAGGAATGAGAATTTGACTAAACGTGTGCTCTTCTACCAATCTCTTAAGTGTTTTGAAATGAATATTCATGCTTAATGTTGAGCTGTTTCCGTCAACCTTAAAAAAAAGTTGTTGAAAAATTAAAAACAGACACAGTCAGAATATTGCTATTTTGCTATTATTGATCTTTATGAACTAATATTTTTTGATTATCATGATATGTAATTATTAAATTACATATGAAATGGGTGTGGTCTAAACAAAATATATATGACCTTTATGGCACACCTTTTTCACTCTGAATGTAAATACATGATAATTAAATAGTTTATTTAATTTTACCTCTATTGTGAAGATTGTATGTTCATGACCAATCTATTTTTATAGTAAAGCTCTGTAAAAGTTACTGGACAGAATCACACTAACTATATACATATTGATTACATTTTGACTGATTATTGATAAACATATCAATAAAAGGATAAAATAATCGTAAACCCCGCACAGTATGAAATGTATTCTTATGTACTTAAAACATGTTCATTTATAACTATTTTCTACTTTTAAAATATTTTTATTAGGAAACAAGTGACTACAATTTAACAGAAACTACACTACTGTGATGAACTGGTTAATGCCAGCTATCAGAAGAAACTTTTATGAAACATCTGTAAATAAACCTATTTACACGTATTAATTTATTTTTGTAAGTACCGGTTTGTTGCATAGTTCTAACAGTTTATCTGTAAGGCGTGTCGCATCTCCAATAAATTTTCCCAAGGACTCCTTCATGTTGATTGCTTTGTTTAGAATTTCCTTGCATCTATTGACACGCATAGGGTATGAGGACTGAAAAAAGAGCAAAGTTAAAATTTATGGAACAGTCAAGTGATTAAAGATTACTAAAAGGACAGATATACCACTCATAACAGTAATATTATTTACTCCGCTCACTGCTTGTAATAGTTAATACCTGTAGAACAAAGTTCTCCAACTGAAATCTCATGCTTAAACTTACAAGTGCTCAAATGTGCTCTGTGTGTTTGTGCATGCATGGGTGTGCATCCATGTTCCTTTCTAAAACCATTCTGTGGAGATCCACAGCATAAAGGCTAATATTCAAGAATAGAGGAATGTATTCTGAAAATTATTTCAACAGCCTGAAAAATAGAACGCACCATGCCTTCTAAATTGCTTTGAAATGATCCTATTACCAGGTAGTTTTAGGAATAAGCTATATATTTAGTTAATTTTAGTCAAGGTAGAGGATTGAATATTTGATTATAAAGCTAAAAGTATTATTACAATTTTAAAACAACCAAATCTGTTGTCTGTAACTACCTAATTCATCAGCTTTTTTTTTTTTAATCATTTAACTTTCCTTCCCAAATATATTGTACAATTCAGGATGTATGTCAGCATTCTTATTGATTCCATTTTTTTCTGTAATTACATGAACTTCTGGCTACAATAAAACCTTCTGCTGTGACAGCATGATACCCTGTTCCATAGTGCTTTACTGCAGCAATTAAAACACTCAATTTGTTCTTATAAAGTAAAACAGGTTACATTCACATTTCTCTCTCATGAGAACAGTTTTACAAACTTAATAAAGACATAGCTATACATATCAGGGTACCTTAGACACAGCAGTCATCATCCACATTGCTTGCTGTGGGTAGGCTAAAAACACCTTAGCAACAATCACCATCAGAACAGCAAAGACTTCATCATGAGAGTGGCAGATTCGGGATATTAGTTGAGAAAAAGCTGTCAGAAACTGATAAGGTGCCAGGTGATTTGTGTGCTCTGTAATCACCTTATTTATTTTTGCCAAATCATTTTTCATTTGAACACGCTCTGAACGACTCACTAAAAAAACACAAGACGACAACAACATTAGTCACTTTTTTCACCTGAAATGTAAAGTCATTTACATCAAGCCTACACAAACATACTTTGTTATTAATTTTCATTAGGCAAAAAAGCACAAAGGGGGAAGCAAAAAAAACCCCGCTGTAAAGTTCTTTTTAACAGATTGTACAGTGACTTAAATACATATGCTATTTCACTAACCAGCATTACAGGAGGAATGGCTGGAAATAAACAAGCACAGACAACAAGAACGTGGAAAAGACAATACAGCAAAAGCTCTCCACGCATCTTTAAAATAAAACAAAACACACTTCAAAAGAATACAAGATGTTCAAATAAGGGCATAAAACCTATTTTTTTTATATTTATCTTTGAAATATTTGTAAACAAGTCTGTGTAGAGAAGAATATTTTAAACAACAGAAGCAAGACCTGGGCATAACAAAAGCAAGCATGTACTTGCTCATCAGTAACTACTGTTAAAAATATTCCATTTTGAACTGCAGTAAAAAGATATATACCCAATTAAATACCACACAGAATAACTGATACTTCAGGTTTGGATATCTCCTCAGATTTTACTTGTTGTCCTGTGAGCAAATAATTACAGTCGGTATTATAGACATCTACTATTCCTCTAAAGTGATGCCATGGCATGCTCTTGAATAACAACAAAAAACAACAATACAAAACAAAGACACCAAACAAGAAAAACACTCCATGTATTTCCCCAGGAAAAAAAAAAGATTCCCATATTCTTTAGTGGAGAGAAAATGAAGAAAGCCTTTAAAAGGAATGAGAACATCTGCTCCTATCTCCACCCTTGCACCTGAGGATCAAGCATGAATATCATCAGAGAAAAATGCATCTGATGTGACTGCAACCACATTCAGCTGACCTACGTGTACAGAACCAGGGTAAGATCAAGGAGCCACACCTGTCTGTCTGCTTCACTCCAGACCTGCAGGAAATGTTTGCAATTTTCATTGGGTCAAAAATCTGCAAACAAAATGCATCCGTGGTAGTAGTTACACATACCTGGACATTACTCACAGAAATCTTTTCTTCCCCATTTTAACTTGGGTAAAATACCTTCAACAATTGGAACCAAGGCAAATTGGGGAAAAAAGCCCCAAAACCTAATCCTTTTCCTGTAGCAAGCAAATACAGAAACACTACTCATTGCTCATAAGGAGGCAGCTTAGAAATGGTGACTGGTGACAGTACAAAGATTTTCTCTAAATCTGTTTAAAGACTTAAGTATTCTGAGGAACAATTCTTTCTCATTACATAACCAAAAGTTTTGAGCATTTTAAACCACTTAACACTGTCCTGTACATTAACATTCCATAAATTCAGAAAGAAAACCACAATTGTTTCGTGTTTCCATATAATCCAGACAGCAAATCTAAAAAAAAACTGTAGAAATACTTCACTGCTCTTTCAATCATCTATGCAAAAGCATGACAGACGAAATATGCACTGGGAAAAAGTGTTCTACCTTTATCACATTCATATGCTTTTGCTCCAAAGTCCAGCCATAAAGAAAGCATTCTTGGCATTGACTGATAGATGAATTGGTTTCCATATTGTAGAGACCTATAATTACATGTTGAAATCACAGCACGTTAGTGATATGTATTAGAAGCATTAGAAACTTACTTTATAGTTATATCCTTAATTGTTTCACGTGCCATTCTGGACTAGAAATTTATGTTCAGTGTTTTAATGCATCTGCAACAACTAAAAGCTTACTAATAGCTAGGGTTCTGTTTTATATTAATCAAAATTGCAGATGAATAATTAACTTACCATCTTACACACTAAGGACAATTACTTATACAGAAGGAAGAAATAAAATCAATTAGTTATTAAGTATGCATTATTTTGTTCCACTATACTGCATAAAAAATTGAGTCAGTCTGTATCGTTGAAAGACAAAGTATTCCCATAAAACGCTTTTTTGTCATAACAGTCATTTTCCTGTATTAACCACACAAAGCTCCCATGGATTCTAACCTTCCAAAATGATGAACTATGTATCTAATCAGATCTCCCTGTTTTTCCATCTTGTTATCAGTTACCATTGGCATTAATTTATCGTAGTATTTAGCAAGATAAAAATGTCCATCTTCCCATTCTGGCAAGAAATTTGTAACATCCTGTAACAGAAATATATAATTACTTTGTCATAGGATGGTAAAATTGGAGAAAAAAATCTCAAGAAACAAAGAATCTTGTATTAGCTATGCTTGTGCAACATATGTACAGAAAAGTATTAATTGTGACCCCAAAATTATAATTTTGCCCCAAGATCAAGTCTTGTGTAAACTAGAAGTCTGCTTTTAAAGTATCTTTTAGACTTGGAGACAGCAAGAGAATTTAAGACAGAATGATATAGGATTCCTCAACTAGGATTACAGCTTCATTAAAAATATTATAATCAAGTTCCTGGTCATCTAAATACTGTGTTTCCTTAAGTTTTTGGAAAAGTGAAGCAGCAAAATTGTATGGCATATAGTAGAAAATAAATAAATTTGCAAATGACACATCCAATCTGTAACACTGGTTTGCTTCCAAATCCAGTATTTAGACAGTAGAGAATGCTAAGCATTAGTGCTTTTATATAGTTCAATGAAATTGCACCAGTTTTCATTATTCCAACATTCAGTTGATTTGATACAGCTGTTAGACTTCTCTCTAAATAACCGTTACAGTAGTATTTTAATTAGTAAGATAGCAGGAAATAGCAATAGTATCAAATGCCAAAAATTGAACAGGAGACATACTATGTTTAAAGAAGACTAACAATATAGACCTACTATTGCTGTATTCTTGAAGAGAAACGTACCAATTGCCTCCTTCCTAGTTCTTAAAAGGTTTGAAACATATTTGAAGCAGAGTTGTAACTCATTACCAGAGAGAAGTAACGCTGAAGAGTCTTAACACTGTCTTTGTAGAGTACCCTGCATTTAGTGAGGGATTCTAATTTGTATGTATATCGGGGAAAAAAAATCCATACACCCCGGTTGTTTTTTTTGGACTTCAGCTGTCATATTAGGTATCCTTATACTTGGGAATTGTAGATCTCCCTGAATTTATGTGTTATTTTAAAATTAATTTAGATAGTTAAATCTTTACAAGAATCACATTGATATACCATTCAATACCAGTGATGCTATGCTTGGTTGATATTATCAGGAGCATAATGCTGTTTTTCTTAAGAGATCTGTTATTAAAAACTACTGTGTTGTTAACACCAGCATATTGAATTACCTTATACTTTTTCATAACTGCATTGCTTTCAAAGTTAGCAGTTTCTTCCATAAATCTGCCCACTAGCAGCATTGCCCGACCATGGATGAGCTGATTTTTGGTATTACATGGTGCTTTGTTCTCAGAGAAACACAACTCAACCCCCTTCTGGAGAACAATAAGTGCTTGGTGAACATCAGCCTAATGGAAAGACGAAAACGTTTTATATAGTTTAAATAAACGTAAAACAGCTTACAGCTGTTACAAAGGTAGTTATGTTCCTTAGTGTTCTAGACCATTTTGCCTGTGGTCATGAGATCTTATTGTCTTCAGATGCTTCTTATATTCCCCTATCTCAGCATAATTGTCACATCAGATCTAGCTCAATAATTGTACCGATTGCTGCCTAGTTCTAACTAGTTAAAAGGAAACAAATTAAAGAAAGATCTACTACTACAATTAAATTACTCTAGACTGCTTCAATAGAAGCAGGTAATCCATCACGTTCGTACCCATTGCCAGAAAAGTCAGTGGATATAGAAAAGGGCTGACCAGCAGTTGGATGCAAAAACTTACTATGTCTCAACTGCAATCAGAACGTATTGACAATCCCAGCTGATGTGTTTTGTGTGACAATGATTATGTGCCTTTTTTTTCCCCTTGAAGACTAAAGATTATTTTCTTACATGTAAGAAAGTAAATTCAATTTTGATTTTGTTTACCTTGGACCACAGCCACTTTGCTCTTTCTATATAAAGTTCTGAGAGTGTAGATTCCCCAGCATTCAGGAGAGCGTTATATGCAGTCTGGTGATGACCAGCTTTTCTTGCAACTCTAGCACTCTGGAGCCAACACTGACCAACAAGCTCATTGTAATCCTGGCTGCAGAAAGTTTTGCAGAAAACAATTTCAGTCACAGTTTAAAAATATCACAACATGCTGAAACCCATAGAATTTCTCAATAAACGATGTACGACACAGCAATTGGTCAAAATTATTTTTAACATATTTTGCCTTTTTTCTGTTTAAATAAAATACTCTATCCCCTGTTTTTTTGTTATCTTTCCTGTGCACAACACTTTTTCCTTACATTTTGAATGTAAACAATATTGGAGAGGTCTGCTTTTGTCTATAACATAAATTTCCAGAAGTTTTATCTTCTCTGTTCTGACATGCATGAGAAACCACAGTGTGACTGAGAATACAACATGGAGAGACAAGAAATAGCCATGTTCTCACCTTTTACTGAGGCTAAGCAAAGCCCTTCTCAGTGCTAAAATAGGTTCTTTTGCTCTGTAAGAGTTCTGGGCCATTTCAATACGAGCGCACCAGTTCAGGGAATCTCTGCTGTGGTCACCATCTAGTTGCTGAAACATTGGTCCAATACTATGTTCCAACTCACACAGCATGTGCAACCTATTACAGCAGAATCAAAACAAAAAACTGTTGAAAATTGCTTGCTGTTTCATGTGTGTGAGCACACGCATGCAACTTTCACAAAGCTTTTTGGCATTTTCTTCTAAAAGCTGGCCATATAAAAATAACTTCAAATAGGAAGACTTCTTTTAAAAGCAAAAATGCACCAAAAATCAAACACACAGAAGCAAGGAGTTGTTGGCTGACTAATTATTTTTTCACTATTCCTCTACCAAGCTCCTGAACGCAAGATGATGAAGGTTACCTGGAGAGGAAGTCAATTGTTAGAAAGACAGTATTTATATCCATTATTTTTAGCAAAAATTATTTGAGAAGTCTGATATTTTCTATGAATACCCTTTGGGATGCAATGTACTGATACTTAAACACCTCATTTACTATAAAGTTGCTCCATTTATCAAAAATACTGTTATTAGCTGTAAAGCTGCAAAGCTGAGAGCTTGTAAACTTCTAAGTTCTCATCAGCAGTCTAAATATGATGTGCACATATGATAGAGAAACAGTGACTGTATGAAAGTTTCTAAATAGCAAAGATCAATGGCTAAATCAAACAAGTGTGAGAAATACGTACATTAACAAGGTCTTGCCATAAATATGCATTTACAGTGTAGAGGACCTATTATTTTAATAAAAATATAATAAATATTATTTTAATAAAAAGGCTACTTACTTCAAAACTGATTAAAAAAGAAAAAACACTTAAAAGGGGTGGGTTTTCAGTTCTTACTGTTCTTTGCCGACAGAAGAAGAGAGTGCTTTTTCAGGCCACTGTACATATCAAAAACCAATAATCTTATGTTAATGGATTTAAGTTATTGGAGCTACTGGCCTGTATGTACTACTTTAAGCATGCAATTCAATCATTGATTTTTTATTACCTGATGTTTACATAAACTTGCTTGCTCATTTTTTTTTAAAGACTATAGCCACCAGATTTTGTGAATACTTTTCCCAGGGAAAAAAATGTATTTAATAAATTCCCAATCAATCAAAGGTTTCAATTTCGCTGAGTATGCAAAAGAATGACAGTAAATATGTATCAGTATTATTTACTGTGGAAACCGAAAATTCTTGCTGTACACTTAATTATGTCATTTTGAAAATAGTGATATATGGAAATCAGAAACCTGATAATGTGTTCATATCCTCGCTGATAGGATCCTCTTTCAAAGCTTGCTGCTGAAAGGGGCACAATCTGTTCTGCTCGAACAATCTTGAGTGTTTCGTAAAAAGCTACTTCGTTTTTCTTCTTGGCTGATAATAGTAAATGTCCCAGTCTGACACTCCAAGTTGTGGACTTCACATCTTTGGGAGGGGAAAAAAAAAAAAAAAAAAAAAAAAAAAAAACACTCTCAAAGCTCTTTCTTTCACAGTTTAATCTGAACATAATAATTTGTATTAACCTACTACTGGAAATTCCTCAGCATGAGTTTTTCTCAGAACTAATTAAATGAATTTTAGAAATATTCTGTAATTCTACCCCACAACCTAAAACAGCTCCCTAAAAAATCTGATGTCATACTCACTTTAGATTTCTACTTATGGACTATAGAGCTCACAGTCAAATACATTCACAAAATCTAGAAGACTGTCAGGAACAAAGCTCCCCCATTAAAACTCACAAATAAAAAATTACAGTCACTGCCCCTTGATTGAAGATTAGATTAAAACATACACTGGTTCAGGAATGTAAGGGAGTGTTCTTATTTTGATAAAACTTACCTGAAGCCAAATAATTTTCCAGTAAATCCCACCGTGACAGTTTCCAGGCTGCTTCAACTCTGTACGTGTTCAATTCAGAAATCCACTCAGACCTATTAGAAGAAAACAAAAGAAATAAAAGCTTGTGCTGAACTCATTTATCTGTTTTCACTCCAATATGTTACTTCCACGTTTTATTAACAAATATTTTTTATATGAAATTCTGTTTTGCTTGAAAAGAAGTAAGGTAAGCTTACTTTTAATAAAATACAATAAAACCAAAGGATATGCATTGATGCAAAAATAACTGCAACTGCAACCCCCTAAATTCAATTTCCAGATAGTGTCTCTAACTTCTATAGCACATTTTAAAAATTACCTTCCAATCCATTCCTCCTACTAGACTATGGAATAGCTATGGAACAAGCAACACGTACGATGATGATGAATAAAGGATTCTATTCTTTAAAGTACAACTCAACACTGCACACAGCACAGATAAAAGTACTAATGCCTCGGACGTCTTGAAATAATAAACTTCTAGATGAAGAACTTTTCTAGCTTTACACTGCTAGCTTTACACTGCTAGCTGGATATGCTTGATAATGCACAAGAAGTGACTACTGATACATATGTAAAACACACGAACTTCATACTACTCAGACAAACATCTTATTAAATGCTTATCGTACCTGTTAGCAAGTACTCCATTCACCTGTGTAATGACAGTAGATAACTGACCGAGGCCTAACATGGACTTCACTACACCATGGTAATGAATAATCTGGAAATGGGAATAAAGAAAAAAAAAAACAACCTGGACATAAGCATCCATCAACTATTATCCCAAGCCAGCAAATTACATTATGGACCCAACCAGAGATTTGTTTCAGTTGATAAGACACTTCCAATAGCAATACATTATTCAGCAAATGTCATGAAGAATTCTTATGTTCATATTTTACTTAAATATTTTAGATATTCTAAAGAGGTATTTTTGTATTTGTTTGTATTAATTATTGTATTATCTAATTATTATTAGATTAAATATATATTTACCTGATCAGGTTCCAGTTGGATAGCCCTATCATAACAGGCTGTAGCATCCCTTAACAAGCCAATACTTTCATGTTCAAGGATTTGTTCTTTGAGAGATGGTTCTGCTTTCCGAATTGCGCTCACCCCAGCTACTCCATCTGGCTCATGCATAGCAGCATACAATTTCTTTATTCAAAAAGAGAGTTTAAAATGGACATTGAAAACAACTCTTTTAAAGCAAGAAGATATTTTACGTATAATGTGTTCAGAATCACACGTATTGTTGAAAACACAGAGCAAGTTACTCTGTAGGAATTTTTGACTTTAAGCTTTCATCATAAACATCAGTTTTGATAGACTACTTCCAAAGTTGAGCCCTTCTTTTGTTTAGCATACTGCAATAGTCATCATCTTATACTGTAATAACAATACACATCATACCATCTCAAAGAATAATCTGACAAAGCTTTACTCATCTATATTTAATGTCATTTTAAAATAAAACAAACAAAAAACAAAAGAACTGCAGAACCTGAAGAAATCCAAGATGCTCCTGAATATTTTGTTTCTTCTCTATGATGAATGATTCAAAGTGCATCACAGCCCTTGTGTAAGCCTTAGAGCGAAATGAAGCCACAGCTAACGTATCTTGAGGTATAAGGTCTAAAAAGCGTGTCACATTTTGATACTCTCCACAGTCCTCACTTGATGCTATGGAATAAAACCAATTTTAAAAGTCCATCATTGAGGTTTCATTTGTAAGAAATACCCCTATGCATTAGAATTCATGTAATTCACAATTTAATGAGAAAAACTAATTAGCCTAAGATCATATTTTTCACTTCTGTCAACAGTAAATCAATATTGCTGAACTTCCTACATATTGCAAGACACCATAAAATAAATTAAAATGAGCTTTTAGAAAGCTACCAAAAATTAACATTTAATTTTTAAACTTTGAATCTACTTTTAAAATATACACTCAAAACAATGAAATTGGGGGAGGGAGGTGGAAATCACAATATGATAGTAAAAATTTGTAAAGCAGACTAACATTATAGTAATATTGCATTCTTACATGGTCATAATGTGAAGTGGCACATTAAAAAACTTATTCGAAGAATGCAAACACCACTTGAAATAAAGTAAGCATCACTTACTTTTTAGATCGCCTCTGTCTTTGCTAGACTTGCTAGGATTTTTCTCAGCAATATGCATTTGAAACTTATGTCTAGCCCACTGAGTTAGATGATCGAGCATGGAGAACACTGTCTGCGTGCTCAGTTGGCTTAGATCAGATGCACTGTCTTGAAGTCTCCTAGTACACTGGTCATCATGTTTCAGAACAGCCATAATCTCCATGTAAACCTACACAAACGTTAATGTGGTGAAAAACAGAAGTACCATACAGACACCAACAGAGCAGAAAACAGCACATATTAACATAATTAACAAATTTAACAAATTAACATTAAAAAATGAAGATAGTAGATATTTTAAGTGCTTACGTTAATAATTTGGTCTTTATTTATAAGCCCTGTTTGTCTGGTGATCTTAAGAGGAAGAAAGGACAAACCCAGTACAAATCATCAGAAGATTCTACGCTTATCGTGAATGCATTCCTTCGCAGAAGAACATACCCCTAACGACCTCCTTCTACACACCCAGAATGTTTCAACACCGTTATTTTAACTGTGAAACTTCAAATTAATAGAACATAACCTGTATTTTTCAGTTTCTTCAATTTCTGCTAAAGCAAACTAAAGGAAAGATTAATTCCTGGATGATGCTTTTCCCTCCTGTCCCTGCTCTGCATGAGTGTCATATCTGAACAGGTTCCTGTACTTGAATCGTAAGTGTGTGCAAGGGAAAGAAAAAATTATGGGTCTGTGTTCTCAGAAGTGTACAAGTTCAATTTATTCCTTAGTTTTTGCCCTCTCTTCCTTTTTGTGCCACTGCATCTCCTAATGTTACTGCAATCCTACTTAACAACATGGTATCTTTTCTCCTAGGCCCTGCTGAAATAACTTTAAGAAATATAAATCCACTGAAAAGCAATTGAACACAAACTTGTACAAATTTATTAAAAAACCTGGCTGAAAATGTAGCAGGGTAGGGGAAGGGGAGAGTGTTTAACAACTACAATTTGTTCACGTAGGTCTACAGTAGTTCTGCAGAGCTGAACAGCTCTGAGGAAGAACAGCTCCTGAATGCTCCCATGAAGAATTCATACTTACCTCTTGTTGATCCTCTTGGCTGCACCCCAATAAAACATAGACAAGGATGTGTGGAAGCAGATAAATTGTCACTTTATAGTCATTCTTCATCATAATACTGCAGCAATCAAAAACTTTTCTGGCAAGATCATGTCGCACCTACAAGAAAATATTTCCAGCAGAAACATCATTACAAATACCCAAATACTTAACAGGTGTCTATTTTTGACAATTACAAAAGTATTTGATGGAACAGAATTTAAGATACTAGTCTCCTACGGAAAATTCATCGAACTTAAACCTGCAACATGGATGCCAGATGGTAGCTTTTATTATGTGTATGAATTGCTGATACCACAAAAAGACAGGCAAGCACTGCTTACACATTCCACTTCCGTTTTCTACACCACTGTGAACTTGCACTGGCCATTAGAAAAAAAAAACAAAAGACAAAAAACATAAGGCTGAGAGTCTACTACTACTTTGAGCCTCTATCCTGCACTTAAAAACATGAAAAAATTAGGAAGTTATAAAGACAATCAATTCATCTTTATCTGAAATAGAAAGAAGCCACCACACCTACTGAGCTAATGCAATCAAAGTCACTCTCTAGAGTGGTTGATCTAGAAATGAAATTTTCAGTGGGTCACTTAGATGCAGGAAAGGCGAAAGGAAAGGAAGAAAGGGAGAGATAAGTACTTTTTATGTGCTGGGACTGTGGATCTATGGGGACATGAAAGAAATATTTCAGAAACTGACAAGGTATCTTGAGGTTTTCCAGAAGCATTTCAGGTAATTTACAGTGACACTTCAAGTGCTCTCAACTATACAACAGTGTTTGGACAAAGGCAAACTTCCTAGACTTTTGGCTTTGGCACTATCTGCCAAGTCTAGCCAAGAAGAAGCAATGCTGGGTAAGAGAAAGTGCACAGTTACCTTAAAGATGCAAGAAGTCTGTACTATGCACTATAACAAGCCTCCAGAGAAAAGACATATCCCCCTCATCCATCCCTTACTTTCAGAAACTGAAGTTAGGTCAAGAACTGTGTATCAAGAATACCAACTTAGAAAGCAGACTTATTATCTTACCTTTGTTATAAGATAACCTGCCCAAGTTGCTGACCATTCTGCAAAATTATCACCTAATTTGCTTAAGTAAATTGGCTTCTTCATCTTAGACCAATCAACAACTTTTTGGTAACTCTTGTACCTGTAATTTTAAAGTACCCTTTTAATAAAACATTTCAAATATATATATAATAATAATTAAAAACAAAACAAAGCAAAAACTATAGCATGCATTTAATTCTAAAGTTCCCTAGCTTGAATCTTAAGGTTTCAACTTCTGAATCTTAAAAATAGATAAATAAATAAATCCAGCAGCCAATGTATTTTTCTAGAACTTCTTGAAAGGAAACATGACATATGAACAACATAACATGCTACCAGAACTTTAAAGCATACTTCAAAGTCCTGTTCAAATTAGTCTTAAGAAATGCAGTTTGATGTTTATTTGAGTAGTATGTTTTGACGGGAAAAACCCAGAACAGATATGAAAGCCAAGAAAGGCCAAAGAATCAGTTTTCTAAAAAGGTCAAACTTATCACAGATGAGCATGACAGTCAGTATTCATAAGGAAACAGAAAGGAAACTTTAATTATTTCAAATTAAGGTACATACATAATAGGAAATTTTCTTCACACTATACTTTACCATTAATTCAACAAAATTTAACAAGTTAAATTGAAACCCAATGAGATCCTCCTACTTCTATAAATGATATCAGTAAAGGGATATTAATGGATTTGAGTACAAAGTCAGTACAAACTAGTGAGAATTTGTAGAGAGAAAGGCAAACAGAAATAACAGCATCAGAACATTGTATAAGACAATGTCCTAGGGAAACCACATGTATCTGGGCAACGCATGAACTAAGAATTCTGCTTGTTTGATTTACAAAAAGTTATATATTCAAGTAAATGCTAATGCAGCTTTATATAGGGAAAGCTTCCTTGCTGTTTGTATATACACATATCACTCTTCACACAAGAGTGACAACCATAATACCAAATCATGTTATTGCTAGCCCAGAGGTTAAAAAAAAAAAACAAAAACGCTTTTAAAGCTGTTATGAAAAGAAATTGCGTAAATTGTCATATACCGTGTATTTAAATGAGGTTCCAAGATTTCCTGCACATGCTCAGGAAATCTCCTCCAAAGCCTGGAGCCTGAGCAGTCAGTGTTTGTCTCTCTACAGTCATAGATAGACAATAACTCCTGAAAAGGCATGGATTATATAAACAAGTTAGCATTGAAAATACTTCATGATCAAAAGAAAATTGGTGTACACAAAGAACAAAATACAAATTACAGATTATTTAATTCAAAAATTATAACCATAAAAATTTAATCCAAGATCATTATCCCCGTTACTACCCATGGGTTGATTTTGACTAACTATAGATTCTCCAGATTTCCTGGCTGGTGTTTGGACCACATTATCCTACATTCTGCACATGTGCTAATAGACAAGGACTAGAAGCTAGTCTGATTCTTTCTTGTGCAGAAGCTAATTTAATCCATGGACTACATTGGGTCATCAATTTTCTCCTAGAGCTATGAAGTCATCCTGAAGTTTTCACAAATATATAAGACCACAAAAAAGTCAGCCTAGAGATAGCAAACCAGCACAGAAGACTATAGCCTGAAAATAAGGGTAGACTAGCTGCTTCTTAAAAGGGTAAGCAGAAGCCCTCTTAGGAATACTTGCTGTTTTCAATTTCTGCCTACGGAACATGCACAATTTCTATGTCAATCTCATGATTAGTCCTTGAATCACTATGTATAGACTGTTAATTACTTCTGAAACGTCAGATCTCTCTGATAACATGACACAGAAACAAACTTATGCTTTTATTTAAATGCTTTTATTTGGCAACTCCCCCGAATTCTAATGGACAAGTGAGCAACAAGGAGTTAAAAAAAAAAAAGACCCTGAATCACCTTTTATATTGTAATTTAAAACTGTACAGGATGATGTTTCAAACGTACTGCAAAACGTACATTTATATTTCATAATGCTGTGTTCAGTGTGATAGGAAGTAATTTGTGAAGATAAAAGAGATCTAACATTGTATCTTACCTGAATAGCATATGCTGCAGAGTCCTGAGCACGAACATTATCAGCATAAGCAAGGAACGCTCTAGTCAGTTCCATCAATAATCCATAGGCAAAATTTGGATCCTCCACACCAGCCTCAATCACAAACACAATTTTATTACACAATTTTATTACAACAAAGTATAATTAATGTTCAGATGGTCACTTTGAAGCCTGGCTACAAGCCAGTTAAGATGACAAAGCACGTAGAGATTTTCAAAGAGTCTAAAGCTAAGAGGTTCCCTACTCCCAAGCATATAAAAAAATAAAAATCCCATAAAACTTTAATGCTAAGCACAACACTACAGCAACACTTCTTACCACAAATGTGAAATGCTTTCCTTGAGTTTCACTTGTTGAAAAATCCAGCCTGCCAGGATCTATAGCTCCCAGTTCACCTAAACATTCTCCGCAAAGTAGTCGGGCTTGAGAATTTGCATCCTGACAGCCGATAAGAAGTACGGTTACCAACTGAGAGATAACTGGCTCCACAGTTTCACTGTCTGTTACATACTTTATCAATTTTTCCTAGGAAGTTGAAAAAATAAAAATGAGTCTACAACCATGTTTACAATAAATCATCTCAGAAATTTTCTGTCTGTAACTCACTCTTCATACTTTATTTGCCCATGACTTTAGGTTTATCATTCAAATATTGTCATTTTGTAACTATAGCCCAGTTGTACTAAATTGCTTGTTATCATACGAAGGATTAAATAAATAAGTAAGAATGAGGTATTAATAATGCTCTTATAGCCAATACTTTATTTCATTATTAAATACTCTCTACTAACTTCATTTTCTTTCCTTGTTGTATCAAGAATCTGTCTTTTCTACGCTATCTTTTTTTTTAGACTGTTGAAATGCATTTCCTAGATATATCTTCTCTTACAGTAAAAAAAAAAAAAAAAATACCAATACCCTTGGTAACTCAGCATCACATCAAGGAGGACTGGAAAGTCCTGTTACATTGAGACATGATGGAAAAGAATCCCTTCTACCAATTATATTAAGAAACATCTAGATTAACAAATGCAGGAGAACACCCAAGTTCATGCAAACACCCAGTAACAGTAAGCTTGTTGGTCTGGTTGCTACTCTGATTCATTTCTAAGTGTACTCAAAGAGGTTTTTAATACCTGATTTCTATATAATGTTTCTTTCAGGCTGGTAAGTGCATGGATACGAACATCCACATTTTCATGCTGAATAGCTCTCATGGATAGCTGCAGTGTTGTCTGCAAGTCGGTGCTTTTAGAAGATTCCTGAACAGGACGTAAGAAATGCAATAAAAATAATAAATATAACAGGAACACAGTTAAACAGCATCTCAAAGAACACAAGCAATAAGACATACAAACATCTATTTATCTACATACATTCTTAACTATATCCATATATTGCTGTCTTCCTCTACTTTTGTTTGCTCTCCTCAAGGAGGTGCTATACTTGTACTTTTGTTTATAATTCTTAATCAGAAGAAAATGACTAAATCCAAAGAAAACTCTTTGCTTCAAGCACCTCAGTATCTAAAATAATTGTAACTTTTTTTTTATGTCTCTTATTCCCACTAAATAGTTGCTACATCCCATGTATTTTGCTTGCCTTTAGAAGGTAAGTAGAAAGGATAGACCATAAAGTACTCCTAAAAATAAGACAAACCAGGTTAACTTGAAAGAGAATACAGATAAGGGCTTCAATTAAAAGTAATTTATCTTGAAACACATTCATTGCCATAGCTAAGAATGTTGACTTTTAACCTTTTAATCTCTTTAGTCTCAAAAAGATGCAAAGTTAGAATTCAGGGGTGCTACAAAACAAGCATGTTAAATGTGACCCCATTTCACTCCTAAAGAGTGAGAACCTGTCTCAAAGTATTCCTCCAATGCACAAATTCTGCTTTGTTGTGGAGGCAGATGAATGCTCTTTCTACTTAACAAAGCTTTTAATAAACAATTTTCTCATTCATCATGAATTAACTTGATGCATTATAAATAAATAAATAAACGAAGCCGTACCTTTCGATATTCCTGAAGGACTACTTGAATATCTTTTAGCTCTGGAAGGTCAGGCAGAAAATATATTTCATGTAAAAAGTCTCGTACTGCATCCCTAATAGTCATAAAAATATTGCAAAGAACATTTTGAATATTAGTTGGATGAGAAAGATTTTAAAAACCCATTCAATGAAAGCACTAAAATGTAATAACAAGAACAAAAGCAGAAAAAAAATCCATTTTTTTTTCAAATACATGTGTTAAACAACTTATTACTCTTTTTACTGAAATAATATAAAGGTATTTCTTCTCTATACTTTATATTACTCTCTAATAGCCAGTTCTTCCCAATGCTTTGAGAGTTGCCATTCACCTCTAGCAGGTTTGGCTCTCCTTAGTTTGGACACAGGACAAAGGGTGAAAATAACCCCTTTTGATTTGTAGCCAATTCCTCTTTTCCTTATAAGAATACACATAACCAAAAAAAGAATTCTCTCTTCCTAAAGTGAAGTAAGCTATTTCCATTTTGCTTCTGTTTTAAACGGGCTTCTATGAGAGCCTTGTTATTCATAGAGTCTCCTTTTATTTTGAATACTGTTGGTATGATAGAGTGCAAGAAAGATGAAAATCCAACATAAGTAACCAAAATATAAGCTATGGCCAGTCCTAGAGAATACTAAGTTACAAAAGATACTTCTTTTTTTTTAAGATACTTTTTTTTTTTTTAAGGTAAGGTGACCAGTTGCAAAGAAGATGTGCTAATTTCTGTGCATTTCATAACTGTAACTCTAGTTAGTGAAATCAACAAATAAAGACCTCATTTCCTCCCTACTTCCAACTCTGTACACTTCTCTCTAGCTTAGAATAAATGTTAGCAATTACTGTTATTCCATCTGCATGGCCTGTAGAGCCAAACATTTTCCCATTCCAACAGAAAAAACACAGAATCTGAAGCTTGATACTGATGCAGGGGAGAAGCCCTCTAAACAGGCTGTAACTTGGCTGCATCATATATTTTTAATGAGGTCAACATCAGAATACGTTTTCAGATGAGGATATCACTTGTGAAATTTCAAAATCTTGTTGCAATTTAAAGAAGTAGAAATTTTATAGAACAAATTAATATTTTGCATAAAAACAGTAAGTTTTCTCATCTCAGTACTGGACAATTTTCATTTAGTGTTATCTCCATTTCTATTACAGGATTTAATCCGTGTAAGCGAAAATATTTTGTACAGTACCTGTTCTCGACTATGAGAAAGTAAAATACTGCTGTTGTTTCCTTTGGCTGGATATGTATAAGGGGCAGCAATGCTACGATCACATGACTAAGCAGGGAGCCAAGGTATGAATGATCCAGACTTCGAACAAAACAATCCCAGGCTCTGAATAAGAAAATACATGAAAACAATAGTAATCAATGATTCTTCTCTGCATAAAGGCATTTTATCTGAATCATGAGAAGCATTCTAAATTATATGAGTTCTGTGGTTTAGAGTATTGTCTAAAACAAAACAAAACAGTATATTCAATGACAAAAATGGCAGGTATGTCACTTTTTGGGCACTCTATCAGTTCACCTGCAACACAGTTCTGGAAAATCATCCTTGTATCTTAGGGCTGTTCTCAGTGTAGTCATCATCTTCACTCTTACTGAACTGATGTGTTTGGGACCCATAAGCTTCATTAAAGACATGAGACTGTTCAAGGCCTACGTATATATACAACAACAAAAAAAATCATGTTGGTATATTAGATTCTTAGTGAAACACATACAAGCCACTTCTTCGAACACAACCAGGCTACCCTGGCTAAAGAAATTATATACCATATAAGCCAAATGAGGTAATAAAGTTGTACCTTCTCTGTTTATCCCCGCCCCCCCCCAAATATATTTGTTTAACATTCTCCAGTGAATACAAACTTAGTTTGATATTTCACTAAGAGATTTGTGGATTTGAGGAAAAGAGAAGTAAAGAGGATCTGGAATGACTAGACTGTAATAAGAAATAAAGCAGTTGTTTAGGCTGTTGACAGACAAGGGAAGAACTGTAGACACCAAAGGAGTTTACAGTTACAGAAGTCTGTTATACGATGATTGACTATATGTCCAAAACTCTAGAAGCTGGAAAGTACAGATTGAGAAAATACAGAGAAAACAAACTTGCATTTGAAACCAGTGACAGAATTGACATAGATCTTATAGCAGAAGTGACAGTAAGCTTAAAGGAGCAGTTAATAGCTGAGTTGTCAATGGGACTGATAAAAGACAGGAGAGAAATACTAAGATGCAGAAAAAGCAGGAGATATTTCAGTCACAGTCACATTGTATCTGACAAGGTAGCAGAATGTCCAGCATGACATAACAGAACATAGGAAGAAACCCGAGCTTGAGGAAAGGTCAGGGAAGGGAAAATTCACACACACAAACAAGATAGAATAGAATTAGTAGGTATAACAGAAGAAATGCTATGTAAATGAAAGTAAGTTCAGAAAACATCAAGACACTGGGCTATGAAAATGATATCACCTCAACGTGAATATCTCAGAAGCAAAAAAGCTAGAAAACAGAACACCAGCAGAGAAAATGCAGTCTATAGATAAACGCATAGGTTATATATGTTCTAGGACTGAATAATTCCATTTAGAAATTATCTGTGCCACCTCTGTGAGGTGGCCATAAGATCTACCTTGCAGTTAGAAGCTCGCTGCCTCAGCACAGCAGAACTTTCAGATTTTGTCTTGTGTCAAGGTGTGAGCACTAATTTCACTAAGCCTCTGTACTGTAAAGCTCAAAGGAGCTGTTCTATGGGAAACAAAACCAATAAAGCCCAGTTTCCCTTGGATTTGCACTTTATTTTTTCAGCTTTTTGCAGCAGTAGTTTCAGCTTTGCCCTCTAATGCCCTTAAAACCTTGTTCCCTGCAATAACTACAATTTCCTCCCATATTCCCTCACCCTCCACTTTGTTTCTTTCATGCATGTAAAACATATACTCAGATTCCCCCTCTATAATCACAGGTCAAGTGACATGTGACACATACCACACAAATGAATTATGTACATTAAATGACCAGTAAAGAAAAGGAAAAAAAAAACACACATACTTCTGAGCTTACACAGATGTCCTACCCAGGGTGAGATCACCAGTTTTCAAGAAACACGTGTCAACTAAGTATCTTTGAGACATCAACAACAATTGCACAATCACATAAGCAAGTCTGGAGCATTCAAATAGCCCTTAAAAATAGTCCTTGTTTATCTTTGTTTTAATATTCACAATTGAGTTTACGCACCATTTTTTTATCCTCAATGCCAACACTGGAACTTAATAACTGCATGTTAAAAAAAGCCAAGATACCAAGCAACTTAGGCTGCAGATAATCAGCCTGTGGAGAAAAAAGTAAAAAAGTCATCTTACTATTAACACATTGCTAAGCTGAAGTAATGAAATAGCAAGTACGAAATGGCTATTCTAACAGAAAAATGGGAAGAATCCCAAACACATACACTGCTCCATAAGAAATACCAGTGTTCGTGAAAGATGTTCCTATTAGGCTGTGTTGTTTTTATTTTTATTAATGCACATTTGGAATGTATCTATTTATTACAAGAACACTTGATATGAAACAACAGTCTTTCCTCCACTTTTACTTCAGATAGGATTTATAAGTGGTATTCAAAATATGTCAAATTGTCCTCATTCTCTGACTGGAGATTAAAAATATATTAAAAATATTGAACAAAACCGAACATGAATATTTTGATCTCCTTACCATTTGTTCAGGTGACGTTATTTCTCTAGGTCCCTGATAGGGATCATCATGAGATGCAAATGAAGCCAATATTGACAAACCATTGAAGACTTGCTGATAGTGCTCTCCTATACGAAGCAGTAGTTCATTATGCAGTCCCTGGTAGTCTTGTCTCAGTAAGCTGCCCAGTTCAATCTCAGTTTCATTCTGTAATAAATCAGAAACCAAGTTTTACTTTCTTTGCAGTGAAACTAGCGCACTGAAAGATTGGTAGCATCAGACTTTAGGTTGATTTACCATAGGAATGAAAGAGAAAGTTCCCACTCAGATCAATATCAGATAATCCAAGCCTTTGGAGTTAAAGTTCACAAAATATCTCACAACATCTACTCAGAGCAATGGAAGAGATTACAAATAAAAACAACAGAACTTCTGCATACACAATTTCCCCAGCTATGCTTTGCAATACCTTTATTTAAATAAAGCAGAAAGAAGAAAGCTCACTATTCATCCACTGTTGCTCTTAATCAGCGTGTATAATAGTGCTGCCAATGCCCATTTACCTTGAGGTAATGAAGTGCCCGCTCAAGTTCATCCTTGGAACAAGAACAGACCAAATGAGAGAAGATGTATTTGAAGTTGTTGATTAAAATCTCTCTTCGGTTTACATTCAGCTGTTTTGCTATTGTTCGAATAAGAGTGGAGGCTGCGGGACTGGCCTTGGCTGCAAGGTCAGGAAGCAAAACTTGCAGGGTTCGCTGGTAAATTAAGAACAATGCTTAATGGGGAAAAAAACAACATAAACACCATACAAAAAAAAAAAATTAGTGAAAAATCCCCCCTCCAAAACCACCAAATCCAGGGTTTGGTCAACATATATCTATGGTCATATCTGCGAGCATAGATATGAATACAGAACTTTAATGAGATGGAAGCTTTTAGTCAAAAAGTAGTTAAAATAATGATGTTAAGGAACTGCTTCATCTAACCATTACTGAAACATTCAAACAAGAAGTGGCAAGCTTATCTGAAGCTTAAGTAGCTTCATAGATGTTGTACTCATATTTTGCTTGTTAGTAGATGGGAAATCTACCCACAGTTATCTAATCAGATCAAGTTATTTACCCACAGAACAATGGCTTTCCTCATATGTAACAGTGAAGCAGACATCAGGCAAAACCATGCCTTACAAACAATCCAGTGCACTAAATCGTTAATGTAATTATACTCAATAAATACTCTACATGATGGATTGCTCATTATCTATCACATTCAAATTGGCACTGAAGCCATCACTGTAGGTCCTTGATAATTATTCTGAACGTAACAAACAACAGCAGCTAGAGAAAAAAATTAAGATCTGTGACATTCACAAAAAAGTAATGGACTAAAATAGAAATCCATGAGCACACACACGCAGACACAAAACACGAGTTCAAAGGGACTAACCAACTTACCGAGAGAAAGCGATTTAGATCTGGAAAGTCAAATACACTGGCAACCTCAGATAACATGTCCAGAGCCATTTCTCTGTGGTGAGCAGCTTCTTGTTGCCGTAGCTCGTTACCCTGGCATGGCACACTCAATACTGCCATCTGGCTGGAGTGCAGGGATTCCACCAGAAACTAAACATGAAGAAATAGCTACTTAATGTTACTCTCCCCTTTTTTTGCTCCCTAAGCAAAAAAGTTGCACTCTCCCTATGCACCTACTTTTCTTTTCCATTTATTGCACACAGATTCAGTATTATTACTTTGTGACAGAACTAGATCAATAATTGCATTTAATTTTGCAATCTTGAGCTGAGATACTGCACATAATTCAAAAAGAACACTCAAAACTAGAAAAGTCTGAATCTAATAATCATATTTTAACCAGAACTTCTGACTTTAGATAACAGGTAAAACGCATTAAGAAATCAACCGTGGCATTATTATGTCTGTAACAAAGGCTGACTTCAATTCCAATTTTATACCCTAGCCTCCTGTGACAATGGTACCATAGCAATGCAAGAAGATATAGGGCATCCAGGAAATAAAACAGAAAAGCAATACTGCTGAGGGGAGAAGACCATGACAAAGTCAAATATTTCCTATTCCTTCCTGAATGTGTTTTTTTTTTTTTTTTTTTTTTAATTTCTTTCCTATCCTTTGAGACTTCACCTTGTAAAGTAGACTATTTTTACCTTTAATATCGTTTTTAAAATACACTAAATAGAACCTAAATATATGCCTTTGTATGTTACCAACTCTTTACTTTTTACCTGACAGATAGGTTTCTTGTACTGACTGAAAAAAGCTTGCAGTTTTATGGACTTAGCTGCTGCCAGGGATCGAATTTCTGTGTATGCTGCTCCAGCCACAGAAGCTGACTTGGACAACAAACAGTGCAACAAATGCAAGAGGGCAAATGGTACCAAATCTCCTTTGGATGCCCTTGGAAAGCAAGTAGAAAAAAAAGAAAGTAGAAAGAAAATTAACCATTGCACTAATAAAATTACTTAATATACAATTATCACAATGCAAAACAACTCATCATTGTATATAAATAGCTTATCTGTACTTGCAACAATAGGACAGGAAAAAAAGGGGCATATTCCGCATGAATCAAGAGATTAATACAGCTGCAAAGGACTCTGGACAAAGCCTGAGCTTGAAATAAGTACATTTAAAGTTACATTTACACTTGAACAAAAACTTACTGTGCATTGCAAACTGACAGTACATTGCAATTTTCAAGATATTATCAAAAATACCTTCCAATATCTCCTGTTGTGAGAATCAAGGTATCTTTAAGCTCATTATTTCTTGATATTTTGGCATTTGTATAGGCTTCTTTCATTCTTGAAACAAAGAGCTAGATCACATAAAAACAAAAGAATCATTTTGAAGGGTCTGACATCAGTAAAAGAAAAATAACAAAAATTAAGTATGAATTCACCTCTTTTATGAATCCTTCTTCAGAGTCTAAGGATTCTAATATGTTCTTTATACAGTCGCTGAAAGCCACTCGTACATCTTTGTCTGGATCTTCCATTAGATTTAATAAAGACCCAATGAGAATTTTCACACTTGACTCATCACTGTTAAAATCCAGATGTTTGCAAAGGCGAGGTATATTTTCTATAAACGCTGAGCAGCATGGGTTGGAGGAGGAAAGAAAAAGATACTTTTAATGTTTTTTTTCTTTTTTTAAATTTATTGAAGTAAATAAAAGCATTACAATTCAGACATAAAGCACGTAATATTTACTCTCTTGAGAAACGAGTAAAAAACCAGAAGAGCTATTTCAAATCTAGATTTTATCAAGTATTACATTCCTAGACATAGCCACAAACCAAAATTAAGCATGGTAATTTAACAAGAATGTCATGACAATATCTAACACTAGCCTTGGTATCAACTGAAATACCAAATTTCAAGCACTGTCTAAGCTACAAAAAAAAAAAATAGAAAAAAGGAATGGAGAAAGGTACAGAAGTAGTGGCACAGAACTTTGTACAGAAGCACAGTAAAAATAAAATCACATACCTAGTTTTACTGAACTGGATACTTGGTTCTCAAGAAGAGTAAGAAATGGCTTGAAAACACAGGCTTGCACAGAATGAGTCTTTTCATGAGCAGAAGTCACAGTAAGGCTGCTACATAAGATATCATAAGTAACGTGCCTAATATCAGAGTCTGCTGAAGGAGGTTGTACACTGAAAGTACCAGAAAGACAGCAAGATAATTTCCCAACTATAGCAGCACAAGCCTCCTTGACTAGCTCAGACTCATCTTGGATTTGATTTCTGAAATGGAAACAAAAATGAAAACATTTTAATAGATTGCTTATCTAGAAATTTGCTTTCCTACATTGTCTGAATTCTTTAACTATACTGGATGTATTATTTGGACAATTTAAGGATCTGCTTCACTAGATTATCTTTTTACTTTTCAAATCACTTCCAAGTTTTCTTAAATGGTTGAAGTTGCACTGGGCATGGTGAGTCTGGTATGTTACAAAGAAAGTGAAGACTACAGACAATGGAAGAGAAAAGAGCATGAAATATACACAAAAGAAAGAGAAACTATAAAGACTTTAAAAGACATATGGACAAATATTTTAGTGGCAAAGACACCCCCTTACCTCTCCTTAGTTTAAAATTGTTGTTTAGAAATGGGGTCCTACACTAGCAAATTAATTTGTATACAGACACAGTAAGTGAATTCTAGTCTACCTTCATTTACACACATTCTGCTGATATATTTTATGCTTTCTAAAATCAAAGCCTAGTAAATTGTGGATGAAGTAGAAATAAAAATAAAAAAATAAATTTTTATTTCAGTGCTTATAATATAGTTCTAATATGTGTGGTTTTCTTCTTGCAAGAAAAGATGTATTAATACATACAAAAGAGCTTTGGGAATTACAGTGCAGGACGTCATGCCTTGTGGATGAAGCAGGAGAGAGAATCCTTTAACACAAATAGCCCGAATTACTTCATGGGGACTTTGTAGTGCCCAATGATAAATGGATTTTCTCCAATCCAAACGTATGTTGTTTGGGAAGAGAGACAGGAGGAACACACAGTGTGACTGAGTTTGGGGTGCTAAAGAGAAAAACAAAGCAGATAATTACTTGATTTAAAATTTGAATATTGTTAATAATCATAAAAGGACAAGGAAAATAATTTCCTGAGAGATACTAGATTTTATACACTTTAATATACTTACAGAAACTCTGTGCAGTTTTTTGACTCAAAGCTAGAGGATCAATCCCAAAAGCAGATGTTTTAAAAGAATCGTCAGGATGGCTGCAAATCCAGGGCAGAGACAGCATTCCACATAAATTGTCAAGAATCTGATCACTCAGTGGAATTTTTACTAGAAAAAAAAAAAAAATCCAACATGACAGCTGTTTTTATGCAAGCTCTGTATAGACTCACATTATGTTAATTTAGTACAGATTTTTTTTCTATCAACAAAGAATGGTATCAATACAGGTTGATACCCTACATTTTATACATATAACGCAGCCTTATATGAAAATAATCTAAACATTTCATGAAGTGGCAGCAGGTAATATGTGAGCGGAATTAATACAGCTCTGTCATCTCTGGATTTGTATGAAAACTCAGGTGGATTTTGGGACGGCTATTAAGCTGAACTCAGAATACAACATCATTCTTAGAAGACTCTCTGTCCCCCATCTTACTAGCTGCTTTAAAAAATAACCAAACCAACCAACCCACCCACACAGGTTCTCTGTAGTTTAGGTACACTTCCAGCATGCCAAGTTCTGATGAAAATGATTAGAAGCTATGAAGTCTTTAAGTGAAACAGAGGTAGTAAGGCATGCTGCCTCTGTGCATTTTAAGAAGGAAACTAGTTGAAAATTCATTTCAAAGACTTGTAAATCACATTCAAAATGAATACAAAGAAAGCTCTCTAAATAGAGAAAAAATGTTTTTGTTTTTTTTAAATTTAACCATTTTTGTACAGAGTTCTAACACAAGATGTGTAATTTCAGTACAACAAACCAATTTAGTCAGATACATTCTTAGTTTACAAAACCAACAAAAACCATGCTATTTTAAACGATTTCTCACCTTGTGCATACAGCAAAGCATCAAAGATTTTCACTATTCTGTCAACCACTTGTTCTAGGTTAATAATTTGCGTAGCAGCCTCTAACAGGCTCCTACAGACTTTCACTACTCTTGTGATAAAATCAGAGGAAATCCATATGAACTGCATGTTCACCAGAGAATCTGAGGAGCTTGGAGTATTCTTGCATGTGTCAGTGTTACACGGATGAGTTACTTTATGATCTATACTGTTAAAAATAGAAATCATATGATCAATGTAACAGACTATAAACATTTACTACTGTAATGCTTTTAAGCAAAGGTGATATATAATTGTACTTCTTCAAAACATGCAGGACTTATCCAATACTTGTCCTGAGACATGGGGCAAGTATTAAACTAATCCACACAGATCATAACAGTTACAAGAAACTATTGGTCTCAGTTTCACCTTGGTACCTTTACCTGGTAGAATTTGTTGGGGGAGAACAGTGAACTATGCACAAAGCAGCTAGTCGGAGAATTACAGTAATTCCTTCTACAGTCTGAAGGATATCCGCTCTCACAATTTCTTTCTCGAGGGTAAGTATTAAGGATGCAGCTTTCTTTGTGATGGCATTCCACAGTGTGCTCTTCAAGTTCATGTTTACTGGGTTAAGTCTGTAATTTGACCATATTAATTATTTTCAAACATATGGGTGTGTTTTCAGTGGTTCCCACCTGCCCCCACCACCACCAGAAGAGAGAAAACATAACAGCAAAAATAGATCTAATCCATGTTAGATACAGGACTGGAGGATTAGGAAAATAACAAACGAAACTTTAGCTTAAATGAGCGTTTTGGGAGAACAAGATACTAATTCTAAAATCCATCATGAGGCAAATCAGACTTATCTGAAAGGCTATAAAGGTATTAGTTTACCATCCTTAGAATGTTATGACAACCAGGGTATTTCCTGATGACTACAAAAAGGCAAATGTCACACCCAACTATAGCCCTGCCAGCCTAACCTCAGTCCCCGGGAAATTCTTCCCTAAACCCATTTCTAGCCACATAAGAGAGAAGATGGCAAAAGAGACGGCAAGCAGCTTTGTAAAAAAATGACATAGTGGACCAGTGGGAAGTTGAATAGAAGAGACCAGTGTGTCCTTGTTGCCAAGATGGTCAACTACATACTGGGCTGTATTATCAAGAGCAAAGGCCAATCCCCACATCTGGAGGCACCACGTCTGGAGTACAGACAGCACGCTGGAGCCAGTTTTGAGTGCCCAAATACAACAAAGAGATCAATATGCTGAAACAAGTGCAAGATAATCAGAGAGCTAAAGCAAAACACAAGAGGCGAATGTAACTGGGTTTGGTCACCCCCGAACAACCCGATTTAACTTGACTTGTTTTGAGCAAGTCCAGGTCAACAGTATAGCTATGTAAAAGATTCTACCACTCCTTATATATTCTCTCAGCATTTGTTTTCAATGTGTATAAATTAAAATAAAATAATTCACACTAAACACAATAAAAATAAAAATACAGTCTCTTTAACTGAAGTTTAGCTTAAAAGTCATCTGTAGATTCAGATCTTTCAAAAGATCATTCAGACCTTTTCCAAACATCTTCCAATGTGACTGTTATGAAAAAACTGCCTTAAAATAAAAAAAAAAAAAAAGCATTTCTTATTATTCCCTAGCTAAATTACTATCAAGTGGTTACTGAGTGTCATACATTACTGGTGTAGGTGATTTCTTTGGACGCTGTGTAGATAGGCTTAGCCGTTGTCTTTTCTCTGGAACTTCATCACTGCTGCTGCTCCACCCATCAGTATCAGAAGTATCCAGCTGGTTCTGATGAAGTTCCTGCAGTATTTCTTCTGTTCGTGCTTTTAATGCTGTATAAAGTGGACTAACCAGGTACTGGAATGTACAAAGAACAGAAGTACCATGATTTGTGTTATGCCTTACTTCCCAAAGACATGATATTATTATTTCTGACATCAAACAGAAAATTTTTAAACATTATGGTAACATCAAAGTCTTAAAAACCTTTCCGTACAAGAATCTTAATTACATGATGAATGAAGTTTCCTGTGTTCCCACCAGAGAGAATGCAGCTTGTTCAGCTGTTTCCCAGCTCTTGCCATAGTACCTGGCTACTGAAGCCATCAAAATAGACATGAGTTTAAAAGACAACAGATACAATATGCATGTGGGTGCACGGGGTAAGCCAGAACACCCAGCTCACCCACATCTCATTATTTTAAATTAAACCTTTCTGTCTCCCTGTCTCTAAAAAGTATGACAATGCATAGAATTAGAAGGGAAAAGCAGCTCAGATGGTGAAGGGAAATTACTTGTTAAGGTACCCTTGTTTAACCCTATTCTGTACCTTAACCCCATTGTATAATACAGTTGTAAACAGATACTTGTGCCTGCATAGTCTCTCAATAGCTTAATATATTTCAAAAAGAGAGGGTTCAGCTATGTTAAATTAAAGAATTATAACCTATAAAAATACATGAAACAGCTGAGTAACAAGGAGGAATACCAATCAAATTATCCAACTAATATAGTATTTCTTGGATTTTCTTCCTTGCACAGATACAGGGTTATGTACATTACCTATTTGCACGATGAACAGTTTTAAAAATCAACCTACCTCTTGTTCTTCGTGAGTTCCAAGCACATTCACAAAAATACTGCATATGGTATTGATATGGGCTTTTCGCACTTGTAAGGCAGATTCATAGCCAGGTGGAACAAACTCCAGAAAATATTGCAGTATATGGCAAAAAGCAGCTTTCAGCTTTTCAGAGTGAAGACACCTAAATACATCTCCTTCAAACAACGCACAAAGCTTCTCTAGTAGCATATTCAAATAGACAGGTTCAATATTTTTGTAAGAATCTGCTTCAAAAGGTAACAGTGTCCTCACCAACAGTAAGAGTTCTCCAAAAATTTCTGATTCTTCAGTATCCATTTCAGGTGCTGATTGTAGAATTCCAAAAAAGACGGTGAAGAAAACACTGGCCAGCTGTTCTGGAGGTCCTCCCAAATGGATTAATTTTATTAAAAACTTCACAGACAAAGCTTTAACTTTTGGACTACCATACTCCAACAGGGAGCAACCTATCCCCCAGAGAATAGTATCTTGTCTTACAAAAAACACATCTGCAACAATATGCGTCAGGATAGACAATAAGATAACTTCCAAACATTCTACATTAGGCATACCCATCAGCTGTAATGGTGCCAGTCTTAAATATCCCACACTGTCACTTGTGTTGCTTGAAAATCTCTTCACAGTCACCGGCCATACCAGCACATCTCCCCAGAGGTGCTTTTGTGCATCTCTTTCATGCAGGAAGATTAAATCTTGGAAAAGCTGTAGCAAGTCTTTTGTCAGTATTTCAAAGATGGAGCAACCCCTCATTTTAAACAGAAAAAGTAAGGAGCAAATGACATCACAAATGTTCTTGTGCAATGCGTTGCAGTTTGGAGTTGCGGCAATTCGGAGAAGCCTCGTTATGATCCAGTTACTAAATTCTAGGACAACAAAAAGAAACAGCACTCAAAACTATTAAGACAAAAAACAAAGCCTCCTACTAAAAAGCACCTCCTTGAGAGCAAATTACTCATCAGTAAAGAAAAAAAAAAAGAATAAAAGAAATTTCACTGAGAAAAACGTGTAAGCTTAGTAAACAGAAAGCAGAAAGAAAACAGAAAGGGATTGGGGGCAGGAAGAGAAGACTGATTTTAGAGTGGGTAGTTCCAAACATTTTTTTTCACCTCAGAAAATCCCTCAGGCAATAACTATTTGTATAGGATATCTTATCAATGTTAGCTGGGCAGTATCATAATTACTAAGCAAAAGTACTGAATAAGGTCAAACTCTGTTCTCATAAATTACCATTATCACACACGTAAATCAATTCACTTAATAAAAGTCTATCATAAGTTTCATAGGTAATGGAAAACTTACCAATTTCTCTTTTCCCTATTTTTTTTTGTATGAATACATCAGCAGAAAATTTAAATCCTGTAAAAACCAAACCTGAATATAAACACTTTCAAACTCACCAATGGAACTGCATTCCGTGTCCTCCTGATTTCCACCCACATTTACAAACATAAGGGGGGAAGATTTCATGATATGTTGAATAAAATCTAGTAGCATTACAGAACTTGGCTGTGAATCTGATTTCTTAATGAGTTCCAAAGCAACTTTAAAAAAACAAGAAGACATTTCTGAATTAGTATTGCAATAAACCAATTTCATGAATTTTGTTCATACCTAAAACAGGAGATGAAGAAATTTATTATATAAAATATTATGATACGTTATCAATCTGAAATGTACCGTTTTAGTCCATAAAAAAAATTTTGAGGTTATTGTAAACCCTGTACATGACACCAAACTGTATGAAGTAAAATATAAATTGCTCAGAATAAGTACTATTCATTAACACTATTTCCATTCATTTAGTTAGTACTATATCCAGCTCTTTGATTAGTGAAAAATAGCAAATAGTTAACAGTTTAATTTGTAATCATGTTTTCCTAGATTTAAGATCTCTGTAGAAAAAAACACCAAGAATTGTTCTAAAGCTGCAAGAAATCAAAGATTTTAAGTTTCAACTTCAGCTTACAGAATCAAGTTTAACAAAACATTAGAGATATCTAGTGCTGCTATACAGCTCTCTTGAAGCAAGTATCTGAATCACATCACATTTATCCAAATTCCACAAGGTTACTTAAAGAGCACAAGAAGGAAACTATCCCAGATTTAGATAGCAATTAACCAGAAAAGTTACATGGTAAGGATAAAATACAATACTTACATATTTAAAAACAATAGTTAAGAACAGGCTTTTTTTTTTGTTTTTTGGCAATTACACATTTGTCTGAAGTCACTTCATATCACAAAAGCAAATTCATTCAATTACTAACACTTGTTGAAGTGAGATGTAACTTTGAGAGAAGGGTGGTTACTTAAACTGTAAATCACATTTAAAATTTATCAGTTTGAAAGATAGGGATGTAATACTTACCCACATCTACATCTGTAAGAATTCTGTCAATGAACTGGCAGAGTATTTGTCTTGGTTTCTGAACAACTGTATTGTATTCTTCTGGACTAGCACTGAAATTAAAAGTACATTATGTTATCTATTTTAAAACATTAAATAATTTAAGTCTACCTCAACAACACAGTGTTATACACAGAAACAGGTATTTTTTTCTTTCAGAAGTCTTCAAAAATAAATGCAGATGGTTTTCTTGTTTTAGTGACCAGCATATTATACGTTCTTCTCTCCCCTTATTTTTTATACATGCAAAGTTGTATGAAATGCTGAAAATTGTTTAATTTTATTATGCAACTACGTTTGATATACATTAAATACGCTTCTGACCTATTATACCCACCACCACAAAGCAAAACAGGTTTTTTTTTTTTTTTTATTTTTCTGCCCCAAAGGTTTGGGGCAGAAAAATAAATTGAGTATCTGTTTCACTTTGGGAATTAACAAAATTATTCAGCTGATTAGCTACCAGTATGTAGGGTAAGAGGTATCAACAGCAACTGCTGAGGTGATTACCATGTCAGGTAACTTTTTTAGGTCAAATTTTCAATATTCAACTGTAGCTCTTTGTGAACTAGTTGACTGCCACAGAACAAGCTGCAATCCTGATGCTGCCATTAGAACTCTGGATACAAACACTTCTCTCTCTGTGTACGGATGGAGCACATACATGCCCCAGTCATGAAATGCTCCTATACTGGTTTAATCTTTGTCCCAGTGCAGCTTCCTTCAGCTGAGCTGGAGAGCAGTAGGTTTTGATCTGTGAGAACATGTGTAGCAAATGACCATAGTACGCTGAAGTCTCAGAGGTAAGTAGGTTCATTTCACCTTATACAATGAAGACTGCAGCAAGGGTAGGAACATGCCAAACACACTGTGGATGGCTTCAGCAGAGGCCATACGGGATAGATTCCTACCATGCTTGTTATAAACTCAGATGTCCGTCTAGCTCTTTAAGCTATCTATCTTCCCTACAAGCTGAACAACAGTGATGTGAAGTGTTATTTTGTATGTGCTCTACCTACCCAGCACAAGAGATGGGCTTTGCTTATGACATTACCTCAAGGAGCAAGGAACCCAAGCTCCAAGCTTTCAGCGCTGCCACAACCTTCTCTCCCTCCCCTCCAATTTGTCACCAGCAGTACGCTATTAGTGCTGCTCTTTTGGGATTACAAAGCCTTTTAAGTGGCAATATTAAAGGGAATGAAAGAAATTCAAGGACCACAAAAAACTTTAAAATACAAGGGTGGTAGAACCGAAGCAAAGAAGGCAGTTCCAGTGGTGCCACCATCACAAGGGATCTTCAGGAGCGTGTGCTTAAAAGACAACATCTAAAGCCTTGCTTCCAACTCTTTCGGGCAGCCGCAGATGACACTTAAACAGGACACGCTTCTGACTACGTGCAGCTCGCATCCATCCCGCGGGAGGCATAGGATGGAAAGTAAACCCGATGAGGGAGGTACCACTCGGGGCAGTGGTGGGGATGAGAGGCCGAGCCGGGCCGGGCCCCGCTCCCCAGGGCCACCAGTCGGGGCAAGGGCAGGGGCCGGGCCCCCCGCGGCCTACCTGCCGAGCTCCCGCAGCGCGGGGATCATGGAGGCCATCTCCAGGCCCTGCTCCGCCATGCCTCCCGCTTCCACGCCTCCACGCCTCCGCTGCCTCCGCTGCTAGCCGGCAGCTCGCCCGCGTCCCCCGGCGGCGCTCCGCCTTCTGCCGCTTCGCGCCGCGCTGCGAAGGCGCCGCGACGGCCGCTCCCCGCCCCCTGAGGCCCGGCCCCGCCGCACGCGGCCCCACCCCCCTCAGGCGCCCTCAGGCGCCCTCAGCGCCCTGACCGCCCGCCGCCGGGCGAGGCGTGAGGCGGCCGCGGCGGTCCCGCCCCTACTCCCTTCACGCCCTTCCATTGGCCGTGGGAGCTGCCCGTCCGGTCTCCCCGCCCTCCTGATTGGCCCCGCCTCGCCCGCCGGCAGCAGGTGGTGAGTGCCCTGCGGGGTGCGGCGGCAGAGCGGGCGGCGGCGGCGGCTCAGGTAGGGAGTGGGAGAGTCCTTCAGGGCTGCTGCTCCTGGGGGCTGCGGGGAACTCTTGCTGGCCAGCTCCTTTAACAGGCGGCTGATTCTGTCCTGATAAATGCACATGGGCTGTTTAATTGAAAATGGTAAGCTGTGTTGGTCTTCTAGAGGTTGCTGACATAGGAAGGGGCTGGGGGACTTCAAGAAGCTGTAAGACATAACTAGGTTTTATCTTTGTTGTTTTTTTAATAAATGTTGTAGTGTTTTCTGCTATCTGACTTCATAAAATATTACCCTTTAAGAGTAATTCCTAGAGAGAAAGCAAAATCCATACAGCTTTCTGTGCTTTAAGTAATACTTTGATGCTCCAGGAAGACCAGGTACATCTGGGTTTTATTTTTAACAGAGAATTTTCTGTGTGATTCAGATTAAGAAAAACTTCTTAAGACAACTTAAAAACAGTATTCTGAATGCAAACGTCCAAGCCTGAGACAGGCTTGGAAGAAAGCTTTCTTGGCTAAGAAAGGTGTGACTTGCACTGCTTGCTAATTTGATGAGTTAAAATCCCAGAGACATAATCCTTGGTAAATTTAGGAGAGATGGCAAGGTACCTGCTGGGATGGTAGAGGAGTCTGAACAGGATGTATTATTCTTTAGCTTTCAATCTGAAGAAATAGGATTAAGTTATTGTATTATACAATGTTATTTCTTCATTTATACAGCATAAGTGGGATTCTCACAGTGCTGGATAGGAAAAAAAACAAAAGTAATTTTGCATGTAAGTCTCCTAAGTCATCAGTGAGATGATATTAATATTGTAGGAATTATATCGTTTGTCGTAGGTAGAATGCTATAGAACTTCAAAGCACAGTTTCTTCAAGCATTTAACAAACTACAAATTCAGGCTTTTATTTTTTTCCACCCAGCTGTAATAACTACTCATAGCACTTCCCTAAAGAGAAATCTCTGTTCTCCATCCTTCACTGGGCGTGAGGTTAGAAGCTTCTGTTTGTTCCTGGTTTCAAAGCCCCATCCACTACATTCTGGGCAATATTCTCGAGTTCTTCCTGCTGACTGGGTCTTAGAAGACTCTTCAGTGCCCATAATAACCTTATTGTACCCTGAGGAGGTAAGAAGTCTTCTGGATGTTCCTTGTGAAATATGTTGTGCTTGCAAAACCTAGCACTCAGACCCTCAAAAGATGCACCCAGTTTTGCTGCTTACTCTTCTTGAGCACACAGTAAGCAGCTCAATAAACTCTTAGTTCATCTCCTTGCTTCTTCCTTATCCCATTTTTTTCATGTCATCTTTACCCCCAGGAGATGGAGAGGGAGGAGATGGAAAGGAGAGGGAGGTGTGTTTTCCAGCTGGAGAGAGTGACTTGCTGCTAATGAAAGTCATGTGACTTTAGGCCATTTTGTATTTTCTTTACCAATGAGTCTTGGGTGTGCAGAGCTCACAGCTTGCAGAACTCAGGGAAATTGATGCAGGTAGGTAGAGCTAAGTATCAAATCCAGTGTATGGGGCATTAACAAGAGGTATGACAAAGCTGAATTCCCCCTTGCCCTTGGGTAGTTCTATCACTTAATAGTTGCGTGATACTTCCACACCCAGGTCTCTATCTTTTTTGGCTTTCGTTGCTTCTTTACCATGTACCTCTGCAGGTCAATGTACTTAGTTTGAGACACTAAGTAACGCTGACTTTGCCTTGGACGAGCAGAACACAAGAGCGTGTTCGTTGTCTTATTCCCTCAGTTATTTAATTCTGAGGTAGAAGTACTGTTTGTGTTGGGGCTCATCCGCTCTGTGGATGTATGTGAGATGTTCCCCTGTGTCACTGTAGGGACCCCAGTTAAATCTTGGCTGTGTCTTGCAGCTAGATACAAGTGATTATATTGGGGCACTTAAATGCACATACACATTGCTTGATGCCTTCATGAGCTGTGAGACACAAATGTTGCTTGATGCCTTCATGAGCTGTGAGACACACATGTTGCACAGGCACATGTTTGGTGGTCAGAGGAGTTGTAGCCAAGATGGTGCACTGAGCCCATCTTGAACACCTAAGGACTTTAATGTAATATCAAGGTGTGCTTAGGGCTTATCACTTGTGTGGCTGCTGTAATCACACCAGATTGTATGATTACTGGAAGTCAGATTTCCATATATAGCCATGAAAATGGTTGTCAGAGTAGCTGGCTGACCTTTGAACACACTGCATTGTTCATGCACACCATAAAAACGTGTATTCCGGCAAGCTCTGTTTTTAATCTGTGCCTGTGTTGCTTAGTCAACTTGTCTAGAGCAAAGGGGCACAGGCTGAAATTGTACCTGGTCCTGAATATTGCTTTGAAGATTTAAAATAAAATGTAAAGGGAAGAATGAAGCAAAAATGAGACTGGTGAAAAACTGCAATAGTAAATGCTGGTAAGGACTAATCTAGGTAGGTCTTAGTCCTGCAAGCATTTTTTAATGTGAATAAACCTCCTTAAGCGCTGAAGACTATTCATGAAGCAAATTCAAACATTTGAGTAATTTGGAGAGCGTGTTAGATGATATATTCTTTGGGTATCTGGTGTTATTACATGGCAGCAATGACTGTTGTGGTTCTTTTCCTTGTGCACAACTTCTTCTAATAAAAATGAGTTGCCTGTATACATCTTGCCTGTATACGTAGGAGTTGGACTTGATGATCCATGTGGGTCCCGTCCAGCTCAGGTTATTCTGTGATTCTATGATCTTTTTGCTACTTGTTTCTAGCTTTCTCGACATTTACTGGGCAAACAGCTGACCAGTGATCACATTGTGGTATGCAAAGGGATATTGACACACAATCAAAACTGGTATTAGTCAGATCAAGTTGAATATTAATCAAGAGATCTAGATTACTAATGGAACCACTTCTGCGTTACAGTCATGTCAAACCACTTAATTAAGGGATATTTAAGCATCTCTGTAGCTACACAACTAAAGAAGGGCTGTAAAATGAAACAGTAAGGGTGACTTCTGTTATCTGGTGTATTGTTTTGTGATAAATTGATTACGTGACTTCAGCTTTGATTCATACCAAAGGCAGTCATGATCTTCTGTACCTTACTATCTTTTTCAGTACTTCTAAATATAAATTACTTGATGAATTTCTGGATTTTTTTTGCATATGTCTGTGCTTAGTTACAGCTGTTACATACAGATTTCTGAGGAGAAAAAAGGTAGTACATCACAATTGCTTATCAGTGAGGCTGGTATTGCTAAGCCTCAGCAATAAATTATGCATAAAGCAGGTCGTGTGCTTAATTCACTTAAAGTATATTCGCCCTTCAATCTTGTTAATAATCATTGGTAGGTTTCAGAATGGGCTGTTAAAAGCATTGATGTGCAGTAGAGCTGAAATATTAGGCCATGTGTTATCAACAAGTTTATATCTACCTGAATGCCACTTTAAAGGATTTGTGTGAGCTTCAGGAACTAGCTGTTTCTTTTCTAACGAGATGTTTCCTCGTAGGTTTTTATGTTCCAGAATTTTTATATTTTAGAATGCGTTTGTCTTGCTCGTTCATAAAGCCTTTCTTCTAGCTTCACATCTTCCATTCTTCCATTTTTTTCCCTATGTGTCCTGCTATTTCTTTGTGTGAGTTTATCCCCTTATGACAAAGGCAAACGTGACTCTGTTCTTTCCTAACCGAAAGGTAGGTCAATAGAAAATAATACGAAATCCTCTATTCCTATTGACCTGAGTATTTTGCTTCTGCAACGTTTCTAGTCCCTTCAAGCTTGATGTATGGAACCAAGATATATTTGAAACTGCTGCGAGTTTCGCTATTATATAGCTGGCATCAGGACTTGGCTCTGATCCCACATCATCTCTTTTATTCTCCCCTTCGGTATCATGATGTAGGAAGTGAGAAAATAATTCATAACTGAATATAAACATATATTTTGCTTTGCTTGTCATCATCTATATCAGCTATTCAATTTTGTGGGCCAGAATATTTTTTACATCCCAAACTAGCAAAATGTTATAACACGTGAATAAATTTAAGCCTTATCAATGATTTCATTGGTTTAAAAGAGTTATCATTTGCTTGGAATTGTATCCACAGATAACTACTTCACTAATTCAAGGCCTGTTGGACAACCCTTCTAAAAGCTATCTCGCTCATCTTAATCATTGCTATCTATATATCTTCAACCTTTCGAATGAATTTCATTATCCTGTTATTGCTGTGTGTCTGCAGATATGTATCACTGAAAGTACATGGAAAATAAGTATCCTCTATAAGTTACAGTGTTGGGAACTCTGTAATGTTTTGGATAAAGTAAAATGCAGTTTCATCAACATTATCCAAAATGTACAAGTGGAAATGCCGTTGCAGTGGGAATTATTTTATATGGGAATTATTTGACTCTTCTTTCTAACCATTCTATTAAAAATGAGCCTGGCAAAATCTTAGTTGCCTCTCACGGTTTGGTCACACTATACGTTTCAGGCTGACTGTCACGGTTATTATGAAATGAGATGAAATGTTTCTAGAACAAGATGAAGTGTTAGCGTTTAAATTAGAATATATTATTAAGCTGTGCTAAAATCCTGTCTGGTTTGCATTCTTACAATGCCACCTAATGAAAGAACAAGGCTGCAAAATCACTTGCAAGTGCCTAACGTTACCTGCAAGTGACATGTTATCAACTGTTAGTGGGGAAACACTTCTGATGTCTCCTTTATTATGTGGTATAAAGCTTGCTAGAACATATTGGTTATATAGCTAAAAAGTATGCCCAGATAGTACAAGTGTTTAAAACTAATCTGAATCGGCATGGTATGACTGACAGGAGCTGAGGACAGATTGATTTGTGGCAGTCTTTCTTCCAACCCCCAAGATGCTTTTTGCTCATTTTTCCTGGTAATACTGGTTCCTTGGTTGCATTGACGAAATAGTGTTTTAGGAAGTAAATCTATAGTCGAGGAAACCCTTGAACGTAACAAAATAAGTAAAGGATTAATAGACTTGGAGATCACAATAAATCATTTTCGTGAGCTAGTTTGGACTCCCGCAAAACTCAGATGGCAGGCTTTTGCTGATGGATGCTGCAGGAAGTCTGGAACGCCAGAGTAAGCTATAACTTATGTTTAGAAGAGCTAGCTAGCCTTGAAGTCAAGATCTGACATGATGTCAAATCCATAAGCTATTCAAATAATTAGTACTCACTAATATAATATTTTATCTTCAGGGTTGTTTTTTTTTCTGGCTTAGATTAAGAACTCAGTTTGGCTACAGAAAAGTCTTAGCTATGTAACTAGGGCTTCTGAAATAAATTTTAAAGCCTAACCTAAAGCTGAACTATATTCTGAACCTAATTTCTGTAAATTTTATTTTACTTTTTTTCCAGATAATGGATGTTGCACATTAATAAACTGTGCAGAAGTAAATTGAGATTTAGGGCTAAACATTTATCACAGTATCACAGATTTCTAGGTTGGAAGAGACCTCAAGATCATCGAGTCCAACCTCCAATCTTAAGGTTTGTTGTGAACAGGAAGGAAAGGTTGCATTCTGTTGTCTTATTGCAAGTGCGTCATGCTGTTACCCGTCTTACCATCAAGCGGTACTGATGGATGCTCACTTAGTGTATTTTTTCAGTTTTATATTTTGAATCCTTGTAATGTACTTATAGCTCCAGAGAGTTGTCTTAGATTTGTACAAATGCAGGAGACATGCAAGTCTTACAGGATATGCTCAAACTTATCTGGCCAAATGGTATCTTCTCTGAAGCTGTCTCTGAACCATATGAATCCCGTGGCTGAGGTTTTGAAGAATTTGGTTACACAACATTTGTAGAGAAATATCTTTTTTTCTCTTCCAAACATGATTTAAAATGACAGTTGGCAGCTACAACTGTACGTTTTCTTCTGGCCTAATTAAGAACAACAGTACCAGCAAATGAACTTTGTGTGCTCCAGATATTCTTCTAGTTGTACAGACAAAAGTGTTCACTCCGCCGTACTACTGGGCTGCTTTTATGCTCCGCGTTTCAGCAAGTGTGCCTCCTTAAGGCTGTGAGCTCACCAGTGGGTAGCATTTACTGTGAGCTCTGCAGAGACTGGAAGGTTTTGACATGCTGCCAGTCGCTTTTGCCATGTATTGTAGAAGACCATCCTTTTCTCTCTGGCTTGACCAATGAAAAAAGCAAAACAAAAATAACCTATGAATTTTCCATGACAGAAAATCCTGGCTTGCTTGTAGTATAGTAGCTGATCAGTCTAATCTTCTAATAATCTTTTGAACCATGTAGAGTTGAACGAGGAATTAGCAGGGAACAGAGGGCCATGTTGCCCTCTGATAATTATTGAAAACTTAAAAATACTCTGCTAACACAATGTGCTCCCATGCTGTTTAGTGACTGCAGTCAGCTACTGTCTAAAACACCAGTGGATGTAAACTGAATTACTGAGGAGAACAATATGCGTTTGTATTGTTACCCTTAATGATCTTCACATGATTAACTTCTGGGGTGACCTTAAAACTAAGTTAATTAGTTAGCGTCAGCCTGTGACTCTGGGCTGGATTTCCAGTATTTGCAGTGACCTGAGGCTCCTGCTTGGAGCACTGCAGAGAGCAGGGCATACTGTAGGGTGAGGGCAGGGCTGTCCTGGCGAGTGCTACGTTGACTGTGCCAAGAGCTCTGTCCCCTTCTGCCTCGTAGGCTTGTTCACTGATAGCTTTGTTCATAATTTTGCTTTTGAACTTAGGTGCTAACTAAATGCTGTTTTCACACTTAGAGAAGAGAAAAATGATTAGTGATGTTCCAGTTGGCTTAAGAAAAAGATATATTTTCTTAAGTTATAGGTAGCATGGAGAGATAAATTCCTTAGCAAATAACAATGAGTAAGGTGTGTCCTACCTCTTAAACAGTACCAAATCTGCAGGAAATAGAGGCTTGGGAAAAGAAATGACGGCCTTGCAAGACGTTGTGAAAACATCAGTAGCATTATTAACAGATTAAACAGGTAAGGTGAGTGTGCTTTGATTGTAGTAGTTGAAATGCAAGATCCAGCGAACTCAGAAAAACTGAAGCACGTATGTAATCTGTGAAATTGTAACTGGCTAAGAGTAAAATAATTTTGGTTATGAGATGGGTAATGACAGTTGCTGGGCTGGAAGCAGGTAGATAGTGTAGAGCTGTGCTACTTGCTGCACTTTAATGTTTCTGATTACTTCTGCTTCCTTGCTGTAAATAAGATAGATCAAAGTGAAGTTGCAACTATTGGACTGTAATAGGACTATCCCTTTCAGAAATGTAATACTTAAGTTGTAGTTTAGGGGGAGACCAGAAGATGGTGAGTCAGTGACTTTAACACCATCAGTTCTCAGACTCTGCCTGAGCTTTCCACGACAATTGAAGATGCTCCCTGACTTGTGATTCATGGAGTTGAGAACTTATGTGAGGATCTGATTAATTTTGAAACAAATTTCTAGTCCTTTTGGTTATAAAGAAAGCTTAAAAAGTTAATGAGAATAATGTGAAATGTCTGAAAACAGAAGGCAGATGTCATTCTAGATTAATAATTTTAAAATCCTTTGTCATTTCATAGTTTTTTAATAGATTAGGCTATGACTCATGATTGCTTTTTGAAAGTTTGGGATTGTGATTATTGCTTCTGGTTAATTTTTCTGGTTAGTAATTAACTATCAGTGCTATAATGTAATAAACAAATGGAGGAATAATTAAAGCATAACCGTAAGTTGTAAATCTTATTTGTGGAGTACTGGAGCACCCAGAAAGCTTTTCTGTCAAATGAGATTCCCATCAGCAAATCCTGAGTTCCGAGTGTGCGTTTGGCTGTGTCATAGCCAAAGTTCGTACTGATGCAGTTTCTTCAGTAAGAATTTCAGCATTTCTTTCCTAACCAAAATATAAATATATAGAATGTTTATGCAGGAATTTGGTATAAAATAATGCCATTTTTATTCATAATTTTAGCTCTGTGTTAGCAAAAGCTGTGTGTACATAAACCTAGCCAGAAAAAGGAGGAGATTAAGTATCATTTGCTGGTGTCTTTCAACTCAATTCCTTTTGCTGTTGTAAACTTGATATGTAATGTCAGCCAAGGCACAAAAGAATGACTTCAGGATAGAGTGCCTGAATTAACATGCTTCTGTTAGTGTAGCCTTTCCACTTATATTTTAGTGAGGTTTGCTTTAGTGAAATGTGAAAGTAAAAGCAAATTTAGATTTAAAAAATTGCTTTTCACAGCAGTGACTGGTAATCAAATGGGTTTTATCACAAGCTGCTTCCTAATTTCTCATCAAATTTTCTGTATGTTAATGATAGACGTTTTCCATGTAACATGCATTTGCGTGGTGAAGCTGCTGTGATGCTTTGGTCCAAGGAGGTATGCGCCTTGCTATGGTTTCTGGGTTCAGCAGTGTTTCTGGGTTTGGCACCCCATGCGGTGGGGGCTGTGTTTGTTGGCTCAGCCAAGGTTGTCTCCTCGTTCTTGGTGGCAGCCTGTGAGGCACCAGCTTCCCTCTCCAAAGTTTGGGTTTGACTTGATGTTAATCATTGCAGCTTTTTTTTCTTCTGCCCGTGGCCAGGTGTGTTCTGAGTTCTCAGCACAGTTCTTCTCTCTGGTTAGTACCTCTGCCTAGATGTTCTTGCCATACGCTGCCATTTTGTTCATCTCCTAATTGCAAAGCATTTATTTTGGCCTTCCAGAAGAGCGCATTTACCTGGTGGGTTACCAGGTAGATGCACTGAAATGCTGTGAGTGGAGACGTTTCCATGGGTGAGACCAGTGGATATAGGGACGAGGTCAGATATGTGAGGTGGTGATGCAGAAAGGGCGGAGCACAAGGGGTGCATTGGCTGGGCCCTGCGGAGGCGCTTTGGGAAGGAGGGTCTGGCACACGTGTGTGCAGGGAAGCCAAGCAGCTAGTTGGCATGGGACATGGGTTTCAGTACAATGAACTGCTTTTTGGAGAGCACCAAATGATCCATCCGTGGGGCTGATGTGGGTGGTATCGCTGGAGATAACAGAGAAGGTCATAATATGTGAAATAGTATATTGAATGGATTGAACTTCTTGAAAGAAGGACATACATGGTTTCTGTTCAGGGATCAGTCAAATGCTTTTGGGGCCAGTGTAAACATTATGGTGTTTATGCTTTCTAAACAGTAAACAGGATAGTATGTATACAAGTGAAGCGACTTCTTCCACCAAGTCACCTTAATCTAGCCTGACCCAAGTGTGAACTCCTGGAACCTTGCTGATCAACTTGAAGCTAGCTCTGTAACCACTTATTACTTGAAATACAGACGTTGCCACCTCTAAAATAGAAAAATTAGATGTTTGCTTTCTAAACAGTGCCTTTAAATGTTTATTTTTTTTATTTAAAAAAAAAAAACGCCTTTAAACTTGGATAATAAGATGATCTGATGGGGTTACCTCATTTAAGTTAACGTTACTTTGAGTTACAATGGGCAGGCTTGGGAGTGTTCTTGAATCAAGGAAAACATGTTAATGCTCAAAGTGAATAAAATTCTTCATTACAAATGCATGTGATTGTAAATGGGGATAGTAGTTGCCCTACTTGTAACTAAGGTACGTATTTGAAGCACCCAAGTGGAAATGGGTTCCTATAACTGTAAGCCATACAGCTTCTCAGATACAGGCTGCAAGTTTCAAGAGTTTTATACCAGGACTTCCAGATTTCCTTTGTGACCACTGGTTTTAACTGTATCAGTAAAAGGTAAAAATTATTCTAGGCTTTTGATAGTATGGTGGATGCTAAAGCAGCACAAAAAATGATTGAAATTGGGAAGGTTAATACCACACCAGCAAAGATCACATGTATTACAGTCCCAGTGGTTTCTACAAATGTGAACTTTCTAATATGCTGGAGGGGACAATTGTTCTAGAATTTATTCAACAAAAGGTCTTCTACGTGAGCTCCTGTTTCCATGGCTGCTCTCTAGTCCCAGTTCTCTTGTCACTGCTCCTGCCTGTTTTTCCATGTCCTTGTTATGGTATGCAGATTTTGTCACTGGATGCAAGAGTTTCTTATTTGAAAATCCAAATATTTTACTTAAAAATCCCATAGTGAATGCCTCAATGATTGTCCATGCATATAGTGAGATATGTAACTGAGTCCTTGAGGAACGTTCGTGATTACAATAACCACATCACTGATACAGCAGCACTAAACAAGAGCTGATTGCTCCAATCTTGGAAGAAATACCATGCCAGTTGCAATGTGGATAGTTGCAATGTTTGTTTATAAAGTCCTTGTGTCTTTTGTAATCTTCTCCCAATTAAATATTTGTGTTGGTGAGGAATGAAAGAAATATTTAGAAGTATTTGAAATTGATCAAGAAGGAGACTTAGATAGCATCAAAGGTAGTTCAGATTTATGGTTTGAGTGCATGCAAATTCCTACCGTACTTTCATTTTCCTTACGTGCCTGTGCTTTTCCTGGCAAAGCTAGAGTACTATGTGTATGGTGTTAATGAACTTTCACCAAGACAAAGGTTATGCATAATAAAATCAATAATATGTGCCACTTGAGCAGATTCACTGTATCTGACCTTCAGTTTGGATCAGAGTTCTTTGAATTTAATCATGTCAGAGATTCTGTAGGGAAACTCTATTATTCAAGTCCCTTAATTTGTTGCTTATTATGACACAACTGTTTAGTATTTTGTATTGTATACTAAGATTCTCTTCTTGCTAATTTGTTGGAAAGCTGATATATTTGTATTACATACAAGATGCAGACAGTTCAAAATTCCTCATCTGGAAGCTTTCATTAAGCAAAATGTAAAGTGCAGTTCTTGTATTTTCTCAAAACTGTGATGACTTTGCTTTAGATTAAAGGATGTCTTGTTTTTGTATTAAAAACCGAAGTATTGTCTCTTATCAAGGGACCTGTGGAAAAAAAAATCTGTATTTCTAATACTGATGTGCTTCTTATTTTCAAGTCCTAAACCAAAAACTGCTTGTTGCATGGATGCAGTGTTGTGCATACTTTTTTTTTTTTTTCCATCTGGAAGTGGTTTGTTAGGAGGTGCGGAGCCCAGGGTACTCTGTATTACCAATATACACAGATTTAACTTTGCTGTTTTGTGCTACTTGCACAATCGAATGGCAACTAGTGTGTTCTGAGTTACTTTATCTTATAAACATTAGCAAATACCACTAATGTGAGGAAAATACTCATTAATGCACACAGCTCTGCAGGGCTAGTGGTATTGATTTGCGTTATCCCAGTATCCCAGTTTCCCAGAAATGTCGTTGTTTCAGGTAGTTGAGATTTGCTGGTGGTGACGATGTGCTCATTAATACCACAGTTTGCAGCAGTAACGCAGGTGAGGCAAAGGGAAGCCTGTGACCTGCTGTGGGACTTGGAAGACCGGGAATGGCCGACCTTCGCTCTTGGCCTTCGGAACTGGAGGGGGAAGGTGCTTGACGGCTGCAAAGAGCAATTACAGAGCTGGATTTTGCCTGCCATTTGCTATCCTAGACAACGACATGCTTCATCCAAGTGAAATGGAAGACTACAGCCTGAAAGAAATCTTGACGCAACGCACTGAAGTGGGGATTTTAAGGAGTTTTATAAATCAGGCTAAATGTGGGGTAATGTTGGCTGAGATGAGCAGACGTTGCTTTGCCTGTGGGTATGAGGTAGACACAATTCAAGTTCCTGTTGCAAAGCACAGAGGGGATAAAAACACTCCCAATTCTCTGCTGGATGTAGATGAAACTTGAACTTCTAGGAAAAATAATAAATTAACAAGACCAAAACAGGTCCAGCCTGGCCTGGCTGAATTTGCCCAAATGGTTTATGTTGCTAAACTGCTAACAGTTGAGGTTTCCAGAATGTAGTAGGCAAGGTATTTCTGTGAACTCTGCACATAATAGCTCTATTTCAAAATCAGTGACATAGAGGTAGTCCTTCTGGCATAGGTAAGCTTTCCTTTGATTTTCTTTTTATTAGTAATGCTGAGTGCAACAATACAAAGCACAGTTAGGCTGAGAGCATGTTGAATGATGCATGTGAATGGAACTGCATGAAACTGATACTATCGATGAATTTGCATGGCTATTCTGTATACTCAGCAGCCAGGGAAGCTGGAGGCATTTTGTTTGGATGAACAGGTAGCTTTCTAAACTAAACATCTATCTGTTTATAATAGAATTGTTCTTCATCCTGACATAAGTCTCACAAAATTATTCTGTTAAGTGAAATTATTATTTATTTATACTGTAATAAGTGGTTTTGGATCAGGCCCATGACCTGTCTAAAAGCTAAATATATCAGCTTATTGTTTTGCTATTTATTCTTGAGTCACCCATGTTTATCTTAAAGGCATAGTAGAAAATGTTGATTTTACTGTTGACCAGATTTACTGTACTATGTTGAATAAATTCCTATAGAGTGAGTAATTAACTTGAGTGCAAGTCTTCTAGTCCTCCTTACATAAAATGCATATTTCATTGATATAGAATTTCTCTGGCTGGTTTGATAGCTCTACTCTAGCAAAGATTAGTATGTACAGTTCTGGGAGAAGTTTAAAAATATAATCTGCTCCCTGTTAAATTGTACCTTGTTCACTGCCTAATGCTGTGCCTAGAAGAGTGAGGAAAATTCTGTGGAGTATCAGTTTATATGTTGAAAAATGACACTTTTTCACTGTTACCATCTAACTTTGAGTAATTACTAAATACTTCTGCTGGTCATAAATATATCCATTTATGGATACATTTTAGCCATGTTTATAAGCTCAGGATGAAACTCGCATGCGCCGACTCTTTAAGATAGTGAAGCTTCACCCTGACCGTATGATATTTAAGGAACTGTTTTGCTTTGTTATACTTCTAATTGGTTGCAGTGCATAATTCCTTGATTTTATGCAACAAAATGGAATGTTAAAATGCACTTTGCAGTTCACATTACTCTGTTAGTAACTATACCTAATACTGTAATTGTACCCTGCCTCCTTTTTTTTTCTTTTTTTTTAAATAGCAACACACTTCAGGAGCTGCAGTCTTTATTTTATATGTATGCACGTGTTATGTTGATAGAGCTAATTACTTTGACCTTTCAGTCATGTCCTGTTTCAAAGTTATATTGGCATCCTCCTTGCTGCATTAGGTGTCTGTTTGTATATATACAAACAAAGATATGTATATTTTTTCTTTATCAGACCCAGTGCTGATAGCTCGTCATTCTACAGGTATTTTCGATTCCTTCATTCTACCTTTAGAGGACTATCCTATTCCACAGTTAAGAACTCTTTCACTTTAGATAACATGACGCGTAATTCTACCCTCTTTGTCTTGTGCAGCTTTTTCACTGATATGGGAAAAATAATTTGTCCTTTCATGTTGTTAAAGAATTGCTGTAGTTGGCCTCTAATCATCACCTATATATGGAGGTCAAGAATAATTGTAGCGTAAGAAAAAAGATCTTTCAATGTAGCATTAAAAAAAAAAAGTTGGGCAGGAGTTTTATGTTCTTGAAAAGGCAACAGAAATGTGTGTATGTATCCGTATATTAATATAGAGCCAAAATTCTGTGTATCAATGGTAGTTAGTTCCAATGATTACTGTTTCTGTAATATACAAGTCTTTGCTAATGTTTAATTAGCTTTTTCTCAGTTACAATATAGCATTATTTTCTGTCCTACTGAATATGGAGAATATCTCATGCACATCCTCATTGTAAAGTTCCTTTTGTATCTCTTATACGTGGTAAAGCATTAATTTCTCTCTGAAACAGGTTAGAGCTTCTAGTTTAATCTGACAATGGCTTAAATGTAGTGGGATGTTTTTGTTCTGTTTTTTTTTCTTGTTTCTTTGTTTTGTCTTTGCATTAAACTGTATATCAGTTTGAGTCAAAGCTTGGTAAGAGAAGTCAAATGTTAATGTTTTGTAATTGTAGGTAGTACATACCAATAACTAATCATTGATATCAAAGTGGTAATTCTTCTGCACAACCTGTATTTGACAATTATGCTAGGTTGGCTGTCATTAGAAACAACAAATTGAAGGATGATGCAGAGAGCGAGTGGTATTTGCACCAGGAAGGAGGAGGTGTGTCTCTAGTACCAGACAAAAAGAACAGCAACAAAAGAAAATAAGCTCTTGAGTCAGCATTTGTAACATCCATTGTAGTTGCGGAAGCAGCTGCAGCACGAAAACAGGGCAAATAGAATTTGAAATGAAGCTGAAACAGCAATTGCCAGTTGCCTGCAGGGATGGAGGAAACCATTGGGGCTGATTGCCAATCAGTCGCTCTGGTTTTTTTTCTGACAGCCTTGATAAGAGGTCAAAAAAGAGACAGGAACTGCTGTTTGGCCTGCTTACTGTATCCCTGGCTGTTGATCAGCTGCAAATACTCTTCCACGCACAAAGAAATACCACAATGATACCAACAGTAGTTTCCATTAGTGTTGGATGCGGAACATTTCCAGGAGACTCCAGTGAATTGTCTTCAGATACAAAAAGCCTTCCAGGTGTAGAAGGCAGGCTAGGGATGGATGAATAATGTCAGTTCATGGTAAGAATACTGGCTAGGATTTAAAAGAGGATCAAGCGTACTTTCTCAGCATAAAAACAGTGTTTGTAGCTACCCTGTCCTGGGGCAGCAGATGATGATTTAATATCACTACAGGCTACAGAAAATCTTAATGTTGCATGAACACCATCAGGTTACAGAGAAACATGTTATCTGTAAATGAACTTATGTTGTTATCAGCAGGCAAGCATGGTTCCAATTGACACGTACTTTTGTAGGCTTGATGTTAAATCTTGTCAGCCTTGGGTGGTGATACATGTGTGCAAGGTATTTATTAGCCTAGATGAGAAGTTTGTGTATTGAAACTGTCTGCAAGGTCTAAAAATTTTAGACATTTGTCTCTGCTTGCTCAAACTAGATCTCTTCTGAATGCCACAACCATAATTGCAGCACTTCTGCCATTTAATTGACCAGCTAATTTACACAGTAATTATATAATAGGGTATTTAAGAGTGTCTCTCTAAAGCAGAGGTATTAGCTTTATTTATCTGCTTCATTCAAGAACAGATGTGTCTACTGTGGTCCTGAAATAACCAGTGTCTTTGGAAATCCAAGACTGCTATTTTCTGGTATAGAATATGGTGGGAGATCTAAGTTATGAGACATAAAAGATAAGTGAAACTAATTACATTTCAACTTCTGAAAATTTGTCTTTAATAAAATCTGATTCAGGGTAATGATAAGTAGTTTAAGACATTAACAGTATGAGGGAAGTATTGCTGTCTTTTGTACCTTGGTGGCCTAATATTTCATTTAGGCTTTGACATCCTGTTTTCATATTTCAAAGGAGTGTCTTCTATGTCTCTGCAGCTTCAGGCCTTTTCATTTTCTTAATAATTTAGATTTAAACGTTTATTTTTTTCATTTTTCCCACAATCCATTCTTTCTTTATTTTTAATCAGGTTTCTGTACTTCCAGAAATGTCTGTGTGTAAAGTCTTTTTTTTTTTTTGAGTATGAAGCCTGGTACACGCTGCTAGTAAGCTTAGCAAAATGGATGAGTAGGATTTTAAATCTAGTACTTAAAGAAGATCGAGTGACACGAAGGAAAAAGACTTAACTCACCACCCACATTCAAGGCCATATCCTGTGTGAACCACAAGAGCAGTTCCAGTGAAGACAGAGAAAATACTAACATAAATGAAGTAGGCAGGATTTAATTGAAATAACACACTTGGTTAAGAACTTTTTTTCATCTAGCATCATAGAAGATAACTAAACTACTATGGGTATACCTTAGAAGAAGCAGAAACTCGCTCAGATGAGACTCAGCTGGGTGTTACATGGGACTTACTCGCTCCCTGTATCTTAGACAAGTGTAAGTGTAGATGAAGTGCTTGTGCTGCAGTTAGGGCCCAAGTAAGCATTTTACTTTTGTACTTTGTGACAGTCACTGTTGTGACAAATGTTTTCTTGTGTTATTTTCTTGCATGGTTTGGCAAACCAGCTGCTACCTTAAAGGGTTTTACCATGTCTCTTGATACTTTTTTTCCTTAAAACCATGGGCTGCACTTGAAGTTTGTTGTACCAGAACCTCAACTTCCAAGTCATTTTCTTTTTGAAGGAAGTGTCTAGCTCTGGTTACAGATGAGCACAGACTTCAAAACATAAACCCCAGAGAACATGATTTTGAAATCAGGAGACACTTCAGCGGCTACTGACATGAGGCCATGGTACACCTAGTTGTTGCTGACCATAGTGGGTAATGGTGTAGTGCTGTTGTGTTCTTTTTTTGGTGGAGAATTAGTTGTGTATGGCAGATCTGAATATCTTTCTTGTGAATGAAGGATAAACTGTCTATCAGGAATATTTTTCTTGCTCTTAAGCAAAACCGCTACATCGGAAACAACTAAACCAGAAGGGAAAAATTATGTAACTGAACAACTTTGATGAAAATACTAATTGAGATGTATTTTTGTCAGTTTTTATTTATAAAATAAAAGCAAAGATGAAACTCTGGTAGCCACAGCACCATCTGTGGCATGATGTCTACAAGCAGAGTGTTGCGTGCAGCTTCACGATACTACGATGGGTGCAATAGCAGGCTTACTTCGTACACACAAAGGGTGTGTGCGTGGTGGCAAAAGACAAATGCAAATAGAACCTTGCATATTGAGACAGCTGAGCATAACCTCTTTATGAATTTGTACTGCCTAACAAAGGGCTGACTCATCCTGTTATAAAACCATGGGCAAAGTCTGGATAAGAGGGAACGGGCAACCACGTGCCATGGGGGGTTAATATCAGCCCTGTGGAAGGTGTCTTCTGTTTTGGTTGGCTTTCTGCATGAAGTTGGTTGGAGAAAGTATATTCATATTGAGATTCCAGTCATTGTGCTGAGTAAAGGCCTCTTATTTCACTCTTCAAGAGTGTTAGGAGGCAATAGGTTTGTCAGGGGATGGTAACTTTTGCAGCAGCTGGGGAAAGATGATCAGTGTTCACCCACTGTTAAGTGTAAACGTGAATGTGTCCCACTGAGGCTTCCTGCTGTGCAAGTGCTTGGTGCTTGCAGGACTAAATTCCAATACTAACCACTAATTGGCAATGATGCTGCATTGCACATAGAAATTATTTTTTCTAAAATCTCTTGAAGTATGAGGTGACAATATTGATGTTGGAAAATTGCTCATGTGGTGGAGGTTAACTGTCAGTTATTCTAGGTGAATGAAAACATCGCACATATGCAATTGGAGTCGCTGTTGTAAGTTCTCAGTTGCTATTACAGGGAAGAATTGCTGGGTATTTAAATGTGCTTTCAAGTGTTGTTTGTAATGTTGTGTCAGGCCTGGAGGTGCCATATAGGTCTGATACCTGGTACTAAAAAGATCAGTAACTTGTATTAGTATGTATTCGGAACTGATGCCATGTAACATCTCGTTAATTATTGTTAGGTGTAAGCAACTGAGGACGACGCTTCTTGCTGTCAGAACATGGAGAACAACGTAACTACTATCTCTCGAGAAGAGCTTGATGAACTAAGAGAAGCATTCGATAAGATAGGTATGTTTTGGATAAGAAGATAATAAGGATGCCAATAACACTGCAGAGCCATGTAGGTTTTTGTGGACAAAATCTTTATGGATCACTTTGGTTTAATAGGGCTATGTTTTCTTTCTGTTGCAAATAATAGCTAAGAAACTAAGAATGCTTATTTAAAACCACTTGTTTTCGATGCAACTGTGTTTCTTCACTTCTTTCAACTTCAGCAATGGAAACAGGTAAAATAACATAAATAATACAACTGTCCAGCTCAAAAATTAATGTATTTGCAGCATAATACATCTCAAAAATCAGTTATTGGAACTCCTTAAATCTCAACAAAATTTTGTTGTGATAAAACTTAAATTATTAAATGTTCTCATGTTTATTGTTGACCTAGATAATTGACTCTGTTTCTGCTTTACTTGCAAACTTAAAGTAAAAACTAGTAACTTGTCTTTCAGTTTGTTGGATGTAACTTTACATTTTAACTAAGCTAAACTTGGAGACTTTCTGATCTTGCCTTTAAAGCTAGCAGATGCTAATAATTTAACTCAATGATTTTTTATGTTTGACAGGATGTTTTCAGATTAACCTGAGCGTAAACAGAAATAGCGAGAAATTAGTTAGTGAGCTACTAACCCTTATTTCCAGATTGCAATAAACTTGTGCACACTGAAGTTCACATCTGCTTTATGTCTTGTTTTCCACAGTTCTGAGGGGGTGGTGTGTAACTGTGCAGCTCAGCAAAGCAATTGAGCGTATTTGTAATTACTCATAATGGGATAGCAGGGTCATTTCACAGTAATTCAAAATAATTTTGAGTGCAAGCCTTAAACTCCAGAATCACAGAAGAATTTTTCTTTAATAACAGCTACTTATATATCTGTATTTTGTGTTGGTTCTGATAGTTGAAGGACCCAGCAGACGGACACTCCTCTTTGCCTTGCCTTTCCCCCCTCTACTGTTCATATGCTTTTATTTTTATGCTAGTAATAGAGCAAAAGCACTTTGAAAAACAAAAGAATGACAACAACAAAACAGTTGTCTCAACAGCAGCTGAAATGCAGTGTCAGTACCTGCAAAATAATATACTTGAAGAGAAAATAATCCTACTTGCACAAACAGGTGAAAAGCTTGTTTTGGGGTTAAGGCATGGTAATCACTGTAGATGAAAATTATGGAACAGCTTCAGCCAAGAAGAGTCCTAAATGTTAGGACTCTCCAACTCAGTAAAGAGACTGTTGTGAAGCTGTATATTAGAAATCTGTAACACCGTGTGTTAAGGTGAACAGGAAATTGCTTGGTTTCTGTCAATACATGTGTCAAGTGATGCTCAGTAAAGGGTCAGGAAGCTTAAACCAAAAAGCAATAATATTTATGCATGGCAAATAATAAAACTGTGAACTCATTGTTTTAGTATGTTTTGAAACAAAAAAAGGCTAGAAATGCTAAAGGAATAAGATGTGTCCATGGTTAATAATTAATCAGTTTGTATAGAACAATCATCTTGATGTAGTCTAGCTCAAGGTGGCTATAGCTTCCAGGAGCTGGAATGACAGACCAAAGAAAAGACCACTGCATACACGTATCAGTCCAGTGAGTAGTAGCCTATCTTACCAGCCGCCAATAGTGTTTTGGTACAGCTTTTCTATTTGTTTGTTTTTCACCATCTTCTTTCTGCTCACTGAAAAAGCACTTTCCTTCTTCTAATATGCTTTCTGTAAAGCATCAAAATTAAACATCATCTAGGTTTTCTTCTTTTTCCATCTTTTCATTCTCAATGTTTTTGTGAATAAATTGCTTGCAGCTGCATTGATAAACTGCAAGAAAAGCAATGTCTTTGTCTCTGCTTGTCACCGTGGAAACTTACCTCAGTGAAAGATGAGCCCAGCGAACTAACATAGCTGGTAATCTGAGTGAGATTGTGAGCATGTCCTCTGCTCTTTAGACCATCACTGTTATTACGTGTGTTGTTATGTGTCTGACAGGTAAGCCAGACAATGGATGGATTAATTTGTGTACAAGCATAAAGTTTCACTGTACAGTGATCTGTGAATTGTTGGTAGTATACAAAACATAAAAAGACAGTAACCTTTATTTTTTTGTCCTTCCATCAGCAGTGAAATGTGGCTTCTTTACGAAGCTGTACAGATGCTGTGTAGTATGGATTACAGGGAAATTAATGAATAGCAATTAATTATGGCTAGAGATGAAAGTGTATTTTTTTACTTGCCCTTCTATAATGTGATATGTGTTCATTCACTCTGGTATTACTGGCAGAGTTCTGATATCAGAAAAAAGCATGGAGAGAAGTCTTTTAACCAATAAACCTGAAAAACAAAGTGGGAGCACATTGGCATGTTACAAGAGTGACCAGGTCACCTTATTCTGTTTCTGACTCGTGTCAATTCAATTCTTATAGTTTCTGCTGTGTTGTTGTGGTGTTCATCAAGAGTAACACAAATTAGACTGAGTCAGTCTTGCATTAAGTTATTTTTATGAGCTATACCCATTCACTTCACAACTGTGGAGCTATACGACACCTCATGTTGAGAAAAGCTTTCTGATCCTCTGTTGCACGTGGACATTCCTGATGTGGTCTTGGGAGTCCACCGTAAATAAAGGTATCAGTACAAATTGCTACCAACAGAGCTAGCTAATAGATTAAGAAATGTCACCTTTAATAAACAGATGCAGATCATCCTGGATTTATTCTTCACAGTTAAGCCTTACCACATCAAAAGTTTTGAAGAGCAGAAAATGTCTGCCAGGTATTAGGATAAGAAACAAAATCAGTCAGAGTCACATAGAGTTCTTGTGTAAGCAAGACAACAAGTGGCTCTTGTGTAAGCATGCTGTTCTAACAACAATTTGTCTCCGATATGAGTATACTGATTTCAGGTAGAACGATACTGACAGAAAAAATGTAATATTTGATCTTTCTTTCATTTGAGGGTTTTGTTGAAAATTTTGTTGGCATCTTAAAAAAGCTTAATTTTAGCTATTTACAAATTTGCTATCTTGTTATAGCGTGCTTTGGTGTTATAGCATAGTTCCTGTGAAAATACAGAGCAGGCTGTCACACCTCCCAGCCAATTATGTTTCTAATACGTAAGTATTTGTTCATGCTTGCTTATGTATGTTGTGAAGTCACAGGAAGAAATAATCTTTTCCTATGTATATCTCTTGCACTTGATTTATTCTCAACAGATGTTATACTGGGTTCTTTAAGTATAAAACCAGCTTGTGTTTTTGCTTTGCAGATATTGACAACAGTGGTTATGTCAGTGATTATGAGCTTCAAGATCTGTTTAAAGAAGCAAGTCTACCCTTGCCTGGTTACAAAGTACGGGAGATAGTAGAAAAAATCATTGCAGTAACAGACAGCAGCAAAGACGGGAAAATCAACTTTGAAGAATTTGTCTCTGTAAGACATTTCTTTTGGACTTTGCTTTAATTTGCAGTACTTTGGTTTTAAGAATTGGTCTTTAGAAAATGAATAAGAACTAGTTATTTAGCTACTACCTAAAGAATAGAATATGTTCTTTAATACACAGCTAAGCACTAGCTTGAGCACGGGAGGGTTTTCTGTGACAATTTACAACGTCTTATATAATTATTGTCCAGTCTTTGAATTTTACTCTTCCATTTGATTTAGTAGGTCTCATTTGGGCAGCATGAGAGAACATGGTAGTTCAGAGCAGTCCTACTTCTTACTTCCCCAAAAATGAAGAGCTGGACTATATATTTTTAGAAACTGTTTGGTCTAATCTTGCTTTGGTAACAGAGTAGTAGTACATTGGATAATCAACCTTTAAATTCTCTTAGTGATACACTAATGCTAGTGCTAGTATGTTCAATCTCTATACTAAAGGCTACTTTTTATATTAGGAGTGAGGAAAATTTTTCACTGTAAGCAAGTAACTTTGAAGTGTTTAGATGTTTTTTAAGTGTGGGTCACAATCTAGTGTGCTTTAAGAGAATCAAAACCTATTCAAGCTGTTGGTTTATCTGTGTGCTTGGGGATGGTTAGTTTTTGTTTTGACTTTAGAGTACTACTGCTAATTGCATTGGGTTGCTCATTTAGCTATTCATGTCTCTTTTCAATAATTTAGTTTGCACAGTTTCACAGGGGAGATGCAATTATTTGCATCCAAGTAAAGAGTTTTATGTGTTACCTATTGTTTATTGTCAGTTCTGAGACCTCTACAGTGTGTGGGCAAATTCAGGACATAACAGTATATCCTATATGGTTTACATTGTAGGCTCTTGGAAAATACTATCAGTCACCTTGCTTAAAGGTGTGTAAGTTTTATGTGGTAACCTTTTACTGTAAAGCATATGATGACATAAGCAAAATAAATATGTTCTAGTTGTTGCAAATCTGTTTTCAAGAGTTAATGCATATAACAGAGAAAGGCATTCAGGTTCTTTACTGACTCTAGATAGAGGGCTGTTATGATTTAATACATAAGTAGCTATTTGAAGGTATAATTAATCACAATGCTCTCTGTCTTTCTTATTGCAGATAATTCAGGAATTGAAAAGTAAAGATGTTAGCAAATCTTACCGAAAATCAATAAACAAGAAGCTGGGTATTACAGCACTTGGAGGAACATCCTCAATATCTACTGAGGGGACGCAGCACTCTTATTCAGGTAATAAATAAGCATGAATAAATTTTGCCTGACAGGGGAAGACCCTTTAAATTTGCACTAGAGATGGAAAAAGAAGAAAACTGGAAAATGTTGCTGTTGAAAGCAAATTAACAAAGAGAAAGCATGTGGAGATGGACAAGACAAATTTGGGTGGCACTTTATTAAAAGGTGGCTGTTGAATTTGTCGCTAGCTTCATGCTGCACTCAGAGGTAAGTTAGGCATCTTTGCCAGAGTGAAAAATGAAAACAAACACTGACAGAATGTGGGGCTGCAGGTGAAATACTCCTTTGGCATAATAGTAGTAACTAGACTTAATTTTTGGCTTCGTTACATTTTAATCTATTCTCTATTAATTATAGATTATTTTAATGCTGTTTTTCTTTTCAGAGGAAGAAAAAGTTGCTTTTGTTAATTGGATAAATAAAGCTCTACAAGATGACCCAGACTGTAAACACCTCCTTCCCATGAACCCATCAGATGCTAGTCTTTTTAAATGCCTTGCAGATGGCATCCTCCTTTGGTGAGTCAATGGCTGCACGAAAAAGAAGAAACTCATCTCAGAGGTTAAGTGCTGATCACAGTGAAGTGAATTGGAAAACTTTTGATAGCCTTCAACATGGGGACTCAGCTCATAAATATGGTAACCAATGTGTAGGATGGGAAAAATCTGTTTGCCTATAGAAATATTATTTTTAGTAAATTTTTATGACTGTGCATATATTATAGAAATGGTTTCCTCTTCAGATCCATTATCATCAATGCCAGATATGCACAGGCAGTTTATGAAGGAGATAATTACACAGTTCACATATTCGTTAGCCAGAAGAATAAAATATTTCGAATTGCAAAGATTTTCAAAGTTAATAAATATATTTACTAAATCATAGAATGGGAGAAACAGAAATCTGACTTAAATCTGTGGCAAAACAGCATATAGTACATCCCTAAACTCTAGTCTGCTGTAATTTTGTAGTTAGTGACTAACAGTACTTCTGCACAATGGTAACAGTGGATAAGCTCATTAGTATTGGTGTGAATTAGTATTTGAGGTTGTTGTAAGTGCAAGAAACTATAGAAATGCAGTGCAGAAGAATTAGTTATCGTACAAACACTTACACTGGAGACTATTTAAATGTCAATAATTTACAGTCATAATCACTGAGGATCTTTTTTTGACAGCACAGACATGCTCTGTTACTTAAGTATAAATCCAATTGCTCAAATTTCTTTAATTAGGTATTATATGGGTGTTTCTGGATGAACGTCCAATTATTTAACAAGGAGAAAAGATTTAATGAATGAGGTTGTCTTTTTTAATCTTGTCAGACATTTACAGCTAGTTTCAAGTGTTCATGTTTTAACCAAATAATGAAGCATGTTTTCTCAGAAGTGGAAGTTTGAATAAACTCTGGCTTTTCTTCCTTAGCAAAATGATTAACTTCTCACAACCAGATACAATTGATGAAAGGGCTATTAATAAGAAGAAACTCACTCCTTTCACTATATCTGTAAGTACTGCACAAATAGGAACTTGCCACAAATGAGAAAGTAAAATATATTTTTTATAGCTTTGTTTTAATGACAGTTATTCTGGTGGAGAAAAAAATAGTCCTATGTATTTTAAAATGTCAAAGCATGAAATTGTATTCTCTAATGAACTCAACTGAAGTCTTCTGTTTCTTAAATGGCTTACAGGAAAGCTTTGTCTTCATGCTTTCCTTAGTTGTTTCACTATGTTCCTTTTTACTTTACTAAGAATCTGAACAAAATAATGTTAAATTTCTGAGTGGATGTCTGGGTCAAATTTAGGGATGCAATGCAGAAAGTATCTGCATAGCTGTATACTATATGCTAAGATGATGTGTTTTCAGTAGCGGAGAGTGGCTTGGACAAAAGATGAGAAGCTCTATGTTTTTTTGGCTGTGTATGAGCCATGAAATAGTTGAGGAGAACCTGTTTTTAAGAAATTATTTTGGATATGAGAAAACAGGTGTGGAAGAAGGAAGTAGATCCTTAAGTTACCAGCCTAAGGAGAAAATAAATCCTGTTTAAAAGCTTCAGTTACTGGACAGACTTTCAATTTCAGATGGCGACATGAAAATATGGAAAGTTAACACCATACCATATTCTAAATCCTCCAATTGGGTCTTGTAATCTCCACTTATTTAAGGGTTATGTGTCAGCAAATACAATAATACATGTGCTTATGCTATCCCTGTAGATAGTTAAAGTATGACACTGGAGAGGAAAAAGAGTAATATGACACCTGCCTTTTTTTGTAATATTTCATTTGTGGCGATCATTAGCTTCACTTTCAGTGTCAGCATGTTGAATGGCTCTGATTTTCTAATGCTGTTCAATCACACTTTGAGTTGCTTGACTAAATGTGTCAGCCTGTATAAGAGCCAAGATAATGGCTGTGGTGGCAGTGATGTCAGTAGCTTCCTACACAGGGCAAAATACCATATAAACACATTTTTCTACTGAATCAAGTCCCTGGTATTTTGGGCAATATTGTCTAATTTGTGTATGTGATACCTGTGAAATACAAATAAGACTGATTAGCAATCCAAGCAGTGGAAGGTGATCCACAATTTTTTGCTGGGTTCACATTAAACATTGCCAATGATGATATCCAATAAATTTTGATAGGACACGTGGTTTTTCACAAGAAATCTCTAGGATGCACTGCGAACCATTCAACTAATCCATAAGTTCTTATAGCTTCAGACACTTAGAAAATTAGACACTTAAAAAAATTCAGACACTTAGTAAATTTGTTCATATTAAAGCTACAAAGATTCGCAACCTCATAAGTTTGTTAAATGTTGATATTCTGAATAGGAAAACCTAAACTTGGCTCTGAACTCAGCATCTGCTATTGGCTGTACGGTTGTCAATATTGGATCACAAGATTTACAAGAAGGAAAACCCCACTTGGTATTAGGGCTCTTGTGGCAGATCATAAAAGCTGGTCTTTTTGCTGATATTGAGATCTCCAGAAATGAAGGTAAGTGTAATGCTAGCTATTGTAATGTGTACAATTTGTAACTAATGCTTTGAAACCATGATGGCAATTATTTCAGCTTTCTTTCAAACTTCTCTTTAGCTCTAATCGCTTTGCTAAATGAAGGGGAAGAACTAGATCAGTTAATGAAGCTTTCACCAGAAGAGCTCTTGCTACGCTGGGTGAACTACCATCTGACCAATGCAGGGTGGCAGAAAATCAGTAATTTCAGCCAAGACATCAAGGTATGTAGTTATCACTCTGATAATTGAACATAGTGGTATTAAAACATACTATACATAGAAACAAATGAGCCAGATCAGAAGTATTTAGAAAAATACTAGTCATCTGCTTTTTCTAGCTGTAGGTTCAGCCTACACTTTTCAACACTGGAAGAACATGATTTTGATCTCATCTATCCTAGTCAGTTGTTCATGCCATGTATTATCACATCACAGTGCGAAGTGAACATTTCCTGCAAGCCCATATTCAAGGCAGTTCTAATGTTCTAAGTTTGTTATTAGAGCTACTTAAGGAAATTTGCACTACCCTGTTAGTTGCCCTTTTACTTGGCCATCCTTCTCTGTTTGTGGGTTTGTAGAAACCCATCATTTCTTTTTTTTTTTTAAGGAAGAAGAGCATGGCTTTTAAACTCCTTCTGTTGTGTATTTGCTAGTGGTTATTGCACTTTGTACATGGCATTGTACAGAAGAATAGGAAACCACTTCTGGAAAGTACAGTTATTTAAAGAGCTATCAGGAGTAGCTACTGATTCTTGATCCAAGAAGTGAGCAGCCCCTCTCAATCACTGTCGTGCTGGTTTGCCACTTTACAGACCAAAGGGGACTGGAAGCCATGCTGGTTCTTTGTAGCAGATGTCAGGTCTTCGTAACTCTTCTCTTGTTTTCAGTCATTCTGCATAAAGTATGCAGAGTACTGTAGCAAGTCCTGTTCAAGAGAGAGAAAAAACTTCAAAAGCAAAGGAGCAAGTTTCCTTAAGGTGGTAAGACACCTTCTCAATGAAAAAAACAATTACGATTGTTTCTAGTTATATCTTTTCAAATGCCACCAAGAAGGCTAGTATTAAAGCAAACTAGGGTTTTATATGAAAACTGCTAATATAGTAAAGATCTTACATTCTGTGTAAGAGAAGTATATACTTAATACTTCTAAAATTAATAGGTTTGCCTTTTAGTTTTATGGTTTCATAGTGGTAGGGGAGCAGAGAAGCCCACTTAAAAACTGCATCAAATAAATCTAACTTGTTTTGTCTCTATAAATTAATCTTAAAAGAGCCACTTCAGTCTTATTTTTTTAATTCCACTTACTTAGTCCCATAAGAAATAGAAAAATTTAGGAAACAATTTGAAAAGAATAGTGAAGGAATGAAATACAAATACTGAAAATAGGATCCATGTTCCTTTGTAGTTTTTTTTTTGTGGGTAACCTATATAAATTTCTTTATCTAAATTGCAGCTGTCTACTTCATATCCAGTAGAATAAATGTAATTAACATCATCCAGAAAAATCAGCTTACACTTCTGTTCTTTCATCTGGCTAAAAAGTCCTATGTGATATGTGATAGTAAAATCTCTGTATGACCTCATCCATATTCACTGTAATTAGAGTGTCATGTTTCTGACTTCTGTGGCTTTTGAATCAGACTGCAAGAGTAGTAAATGTCTATCAGAGACTACATATTTTTTCATTTTCTTAATACTACGCTGTGTGTTTTAGGATTCAAGAGCATACTACCATCTGTTAAATCAGATTGCACCCAAAGGAGATGACCCTGATGAAATACCTGTTAAAATTGACTTTTCAGGATTTCATGTAAGTATCCTGAAATTAAAAAAATAAATAAATAAAAATAAAAGACTGGAATTATCTGAGATCTCTGTATATGTATCCAACATCTTGGTTGCAAAGCTGTTCTGGAATTGCCTTTTGCTTTTGCGAAGCATACAACAGCTGTCAGATTATCCAATGTCATAGAAGATTAAATGAGAACAGCTCGAGTCAAGTTCCAGGACACTGCTGAAACAGGATTATGCATCCTATAGTTGAAAATTTGGAACTGTGTTTTACTTACATTAGTGTGCAACTGTTTGGTGTTTTCAGTTGGATCCGCCAATAAGAATTTTACAACATCCTGCTTCAGTTCTGTTCTTTTGGAATTCAGGCGAGGAAAAAAGCTGACTTTACAAACTTTGTGATCTTTCCTCAAACTAAATAGAATTCGGAGATAACATGTGAACCTTTCAAGTAACTAGCAGGAAAGTGTAGCAACTGTCAAACTTTAAGTTGCAAAGGGCTACAAGTGCTGAATATGGTTATCTAGATGTTAAGAACACTTTTCTTTAAGCCGCTACATAACGCTGGTTAGAAAGATTACTTAGAGAATGTTTGATGCAAAATTGAACTGACTGCCTAAGATACCTGTATCAATCAAAATCTTATTATTATAATGAAAACCCAGTTGCAAAACTGTGCATGTATAATTTTTGCTTATAACTGAGCTTCAGTCCTCTCAAATTCCTTCATGAAGAGAGATCTATTTTGTTGCTTTTGGGAGGGGGGGGGGGGAGTGAGAAAGGATAGTGTTTTTTTGTTGGTGGTTTTTTCCTTTGTAATTTCCTATAGTTTATTTGATCATTTCCTGTAATGGGTTATAAACCAGTATGAATAACGTGCAAACGTGTTATAGAGCAAGGTTCTGGTTGAGTGTACCAGTGTTGAATTAATGACTCTTATTTCATTCTAAGAGTAAATCAGTTGCTAACTGATTTCCCTTGAAACAGTAACTTTTAATGTTGTGAAGATTAGAGGCAAAAGGTATACGTTACGTGGTTTTGAAGACTTGCTTATTCTAGGTAGATTAATAATAAAGATGAATATACAAAATAACTTCATTACACATAGGTTACCAACTAAAAAGATTTAGAGCCAAAAATAATCTATCACCTTGTCTTTCTTTTGATATCATGTCCAAACTCGGTAATGGAGGGTTTTGAGATCATCTGATCGTCTAAGATCATCCATAAGTACTGTTTATGAGAATGCCAGTTTGAAGTAATGATTATGAACCTATAGCTCATATAGCAGAAATACATTCGGTAAGGGAATCAACAGCTTGGAAACAAACATAACCGCTCACCTCTGTCTGCTGTGATTCACTGGGCATGCTGAACAGGCAGCCACAGAAATGAAGGACAGAAAGAAAGTGGAAGGAAGAGGGGAATTGTTAGGGTCTGTAAGAGCTAGCTTGGGCATTAGGGAAATGAGGGAGACAGGTCAAGATTTGCTAGACTGCACCTTCAGTCAGAACATGCAAGTGTTTGTTACAAGTTAATGTGTTTGTTTTTTTCCTTTTAGGAGAAAAATGACTTCAAGAGGGCTGAATACATGCTCCAACAGGCAGACAAATTGGGCTGCAGGCAGTTTGTAACTCCAGCAGATGTGGTTGCAGGCAACCCTAAACTCAATTTGGCTTTTGTTGCAAATCTCTTTAACACACATCCAGCCCTACACAAGCCTGACAATTCATCTTATGATCTCAATTTATTAGAAGGTACTCAACTTGCTAAGCATATAGGAGATAAGAACGCTAATGACTTCTCTTTAAGTATTCTTTCTAGGTTGTGATAAAAGATCTGTGTGTGATGGTGCCTGTGTTAACACCAGCATATAGAGCTTTTTCATTAGCTTTCAGCATAAGCCTGTAGTAGAAGTCCTCATTAGCTTGATCAGAGGCTATTCGTGAATAATCTCTTATTATTCACTTGCAGGAGCAAAGCCTGTTCTGTTATTGCTTTTCCAGGTTCCTTTGCTTCTTGCCATAGTCTTTATATTTTAGCTGATGCACAAATACAGCTTTTCCTAATTTGGAGTACTATATTATACAACTGTCTTTTAAAATCTATTATGTCTTCTAAAGTACTTTTCACGGGTTGTGGTTTTTATATACATGTGTGTATAGCTGGTTGCATTTTTAAAACTGGAAACTGATTTAAAAAAATAAAAAGCTTCTGTATAAATGACCTGTACAAATCTATTGCACCAGCAACCTGTATGAATATCTGCATATCTGTGAGCTTGTACTGTGCTTGAATTGTGCTGTTCAGATCCCTAATGCTGAAGATAAAGGAATAGTAATCCTTGGCTGTTACCCTTTCTGTGGACCAGTTAATCTAGGATAATGAAACAGTATAGACAGTTTATTTCAGTTGTTCACTGATCTCAAAGGAAAGGTGAGAATGAGGGTTGCCACACTTGAGAGAATCATCAACAATGCTAGCACATTGCTCTGCACCGTCTGCTCTTGCTTTCCTTATACTGTTCCTATCAGGTTTCCTTTCCATCTAGGTGAGTCCATCTTCCTTTGCTTCTAGCTTTTTCATAAGTTTCCTGCTCTGCTGCAACCCTATTTCATAAATCTTTTATCCCTCAGACCACTCCTGTTTCAGGCTTCCTGCTTTTGTGGTTTTATGGGTGCCAGCTTTGGTAGAGGTATCAAAGCACAGGAGGCAGTCTTCCTTTTCCACCTATGACATCCCTAGTCACTGCAGTTCTTGCTGTCTGTGATAAATGATTGAAGAAAAGCCTTGTTCTTCCTCTGCTGCAATTCTATTGGAAATGTATGCTTTTAGAGTTGTGTGGAAGAGCAGTGTGAAAGTAGAATATGTAATCACCAAATGCTAGAGTACTGTTCTTTAATGCTAAATACAGGCCAAATTTAAGTTGCTTTTTATAGTGACTATTTTAGAGATGGATAACTATGACAGCATTATCTGTTTACAGGCAAGTAGAAGACTCCTCTCTGCCCCCAAATAAGAACTCCTGTGTTGTCATGTGGATCTAAACTATCAATAGTTATTTCAGCCAAAAGACAATGTTATTGATGTGTGTTTAGTTTGTTTGTTTACCATTAAGTCCTGTATATTGGCTAACCTTTTCTCGAAGTAGTGTTAGACAAAATGTAATTTGTTTCTTTATAGTGTCATCATAGATTGTCTGTTGTAATCTGACTCATAATTTATAATGCTTTCCTATTTTGCTTCATGAAATCCAGATTTGACCCCTCCTAATGTAGGTACTGTATTTAGTACTTTTCTGTACTCTGTTAAAGTATTTATTCTGCATTTTTCTTGGTGTGATTTTATCTAGTGTTTTAATTGTCTGTCCTCTTCTGCTGGTTGATTTTCTGCATCATTCTTGTATTTTTCTATTGCTTTAATATTAAATTTAGTATAACTCAAAAGAAAAAAAACAGGTCTAACATGCTGCATATAAAATGGGGGCAAGATGTGAACAAGTCAAACACCATATAGTTCTTTCTGTGAATCTAACCAGCAGCAGCCTTCCATAAGCTATGTTTTGAAGCTCTAGACTTGTACGTGGGTGAGTAGAGCTTCTTGAACACCTTAGTTTTCTTGCATTAAATTCTATCTTTTCCGTGATTATTCCACCCCAAAAATATGATGTGGCTGTTCTTTTTGGTTTAAAACAACAAACACTAGGCATAAATTGGAATTTAGGCTGATAATATGTCTGGTGATGGTCACTTGTATGCAGAGAGCAGAACCCTCAGATATTTTTCCAAAAGGAAATAAACATCTGATACTATGTGGGGTGGGAGGAGGAGGATGGAGTCCTCGGTGAATGCATCACCCTTACATGTTGCTGTTGCTCTGAGGAAATTCTCATTGTAGGAAAGACACCAGAGTTTGGGATCTAACTCCCAGAAAGCTGAGCTCTTGAGGGGAGGAGAACATGGAAACATGTCCACCTGTCTTTTGTCCAGCGTGCATGTTATCTGAGGCTGTTTTGAAGTCTGCTGGCAACCTTCAAGACTGTTAACGTGATAGGGTTAACTACTCCCACTCAGGCCAGCTGAATTTAGGGTGGAAACTTAAATCTTAAGTTCTGTTGTCTTTCAGAGAGAATCTCAGGTATTGGAAGCCCTTTGAATCTTGACCCCATCCTTATTGCTACTCCTCATTCAGTTCCATAGTATAATGATCTCAGAGAAGAAAGAGATGGCTATAAATATAAAGGATACTACCAAATTTGCTCCTCTCTCTTTTGTGTAGCTCTGTCCCTTTTCTGCAGTTTTCCTATGATTTTGGCTATCTGCTGCACCACTCAGCAGAAGATATGCTCCTGATAGGATCACAAGGTATATTTTGCATAAAAGAATGGAGAGAAAAAAATTGGTTCTCAGCCATCTGGAAGACTTTAAGAACGTTTACATGTTGCATGATAAAGGGATTTGTTTAAAGTGGCATATTAAATACATTGTGCTGAATTCCTGCTAGACAAAATGAGGTTTCCCAACTTGCATGCTCTTGGTCTTGCTTGTCTACTTGGGATTCTTTTGGCAGTGTTAAGCATGTATTGTAAAATTCCCAGTCTGAGTACAGTTGCTGAGTAATTTTTTGTAGCTATGCTTTTAGTAAGAGTTCATTAAGTAACCTGGTTGTCATCTTTGCAATGGACAAGTGTCCTTAAAAGCACTTTGTGGTCAGTTTTTAGGCACTGTAAACTAACCCAAAGATCAGTAAGCCTAAAAACGTAATAAAAGCAAAACATTAAAAAAAAAAAAAAAAGACCTTAAGTACCTCTAAGGTACTCTCATGCTTCTATGTTGATTTTCTTTTCTATGGAAAAAGGCTGATGTTGTTATTTATCACAAAATGTAATCCTTTATTGTCTTAAGTTTTGCTTTGGGAAGAAATATGTGAAACAAAGGTGACTGCCTGAAGACCTTGCAGCATAGTATATTTCTTTCAACATGCATTCATTCATCAGTGAATCTTTGGTAACTTTTGTAAGTGAATCTGAAACAAATACCAGGTTGAATTCCATATGAAAGATCTCATAATTCAGGAAGAAAATACAGTAGTAGGATGAATATAATCAATTTCTTATTAATTGGAAAGTAACTGGTAAACTGCCTGACAGGTTTTTTTAAAATGTGTTCTATTGGAACATGCTAGTTACAACTGAAATATCTCACAGAAATATCTGAATTTGTTTTCGATAAATCTATTTTCAAGTCTGGGTATTTTTATATAGAAAATCAGATCTAGATTAAAACTGTAACCTCTATCTAAAAATAGAGCCATAACATAAATTTAATGGAAAAATAACATTAAGGAGGTGTTCTTTCTAATCTAATGATGCACGTTTAAACATCAACTTCACTTTGCAAAAACATTAATTGTTCTGTAGTCAGCATGAACTGCGTAACTAAATGAGGCTGTTTTCATGCTACATAAACCTCATTAGACGAACTCAGTGCCATTATCCACTAAGGAACAGGTGAAGAAAAATCTTCAGATTTTCATATGTTTCAGTTCTGTGAAATCTATTCTGTCATTCTTTGTGGAGAATTTCTCTCTCCCAGTGTCCTCTCTATTTTCAACTGGATTATCAGACCAACAGAACAAAGCAATGATTTTACTGTAAGCTCATGTATTCAGGCTAAATATTTCCTTAATTGTTGTTCTTTGGTGTAAGAGGAAATGGCTTATATAGCATTGATTCACAAGTAATTGGCCACAAATTCATTGTTAACTTTAAGTAATGTTGTATGTAGAAAATTAATGTATTACTGCAAGCTGTAACCTTATAAAGAAAGAACATTAGTTAAGGGGCTCATGATTATAGTAAGAACAACCTAAGTCAGGAAAATGAAGGTTTTTTTCTACTGAGTTTTCTGCATTTCTCATAAGATGGAAAGTAACTGGTAGGATTGCTGGAAGGCTTTTACAAAATCTATTCTGTTGGAAAAAGTCAATCACAACTGAAATTTCCAACAATTCCAGAGTTTCTAGTTAAATCTGCAAGAATAACCAGCCTGTTTGGCAGTGTATACAGCTTCACACGTTTTATCAGTATAATACTGCCCTGCTGAGCCTCCACTGTTAAAAACTTAAAAGGTGAGGTCTGTTGCTTTGGAGGACCTTCACAAATTAATACTGGGAACTTGTGTGGAGAGAGTAGAGCTGTAGTTTCTACAGTTTGACGCAATTGCATTGTGTTAATATTAACCTTTAATAAAAATGTGATTTCAAACAGATTTAAAGATAGTGTTGAATATACTTTCCACTGATTATTTTGGTTTTAGGAACTTTAGTCATTAACTTTATTACTACTTATCACCATTTGCACCATTATATATTCATCATCTAAAACAAAACCAATAAACAGTCTATTTCTGTATTTTATTTTTTTTAAGATACGTTTACACACACACACACACACACACAAAGATGGATCCTGTGCTCTCTGGCCTCTTGCTTAGAACTGAGGGACCCTGAACTTGATAAGATCACCTCTACTTGTTGGCCATTAGGGACTACTATTATGGAAATGATGAACTTATTTTTAAGGAGGGAAAAGAAAACAACACACCGTAGTGCAGGAGCTGTAACTTGTTGGTTGTATGTATGCGAGTCATTTAAACATTGCTTATTAAAATGTTTTCTCCAAGTAATTTATATAGAATTATATTTGTCACTATAGGAGAAAGTAACGAAGAAAGGACTTTCAGAAACTGGATGAATTCACTGGGTGTAAGCCCGTATGTTAACCATTTATACAGGTAAGGCCTTTTTTTCTTTAAGTAGTATTTTGTTCTCCCTTGGGTATAATAAGGTAGGTATTTATGAATATCTACTAGAATATAGTAACAATGTGAATAAAGGGAAGTTGTAATTCTACTGAAATAGTGATTTCCAAATTTCCATACAGCATGACAGGAACTTTTCTGTAGAACTCACTAAGCAGTACCTGATTCAGATATTCCATTCATGATTAAGAAATACTCAAGTATTTAATAACTTTTTCATTGTGCATATGAAGTTTCATACTTTAAAATATTGGCTTACTCTCATTTAGTGATCTCTCTGATGCTTTAATAATCTTCCAATTGTATGAGATGACTCGTGTGCCAGTTGACTGGAGCCATGTCAACAAACGTCCTTACCCTCTGCTGGGTGGTAATATGAAAAAGGTGAGTAGATACTCTCAAATACAATTTAGTTTCATAGTTTCCAGTTGTGCTGTTTCTAGTAACCTGGATTGTCTAGATTGGAGTGTTAGTGAGACAGTCCTAGGCCAAAAAAAAAAAAAAAAAAAACCACAGGGGGAGGGGAGAGAAAAATCTTCCAGGTATTGTTTCAAGAAATAAATAGCAATATTATCACTTGAGTTTCAAAATGTGAAATGTGGCTGCCATTTGGCAATACTAAAATTAGGATCTAATTAGGGTATCTCAGTAAAAATTTCAGGCGTGAAATTTGGACAACAGCTGTTGTCCAATGCTTTTATATCAAGAGGTGTTGCAGAGCAGTTTAATATTGTGCCAAGAGAATTTGTGGAAGTCCTGCAGAATCCAAGCTTTCACTTACTTTGGTGATCATTATGAAGCCAGAAATGTAGGGCAAAAAACTGCTGTTTGTTTAAAAATATAATGTATTCCAAGTATTCTCCCAAATTCAGTTTTGATGCAACTATTTATTACTTAGATGAAAACCAAGAGAATTTTTTTCTCAGCTGTGAAATATGATTAGCATTGCAATCTTATGTAATTGTATTTATGTCCGCAAGAACAGTAAAAACAGCATAGTGTACAAAGGCTAGAAATCCTTCTGTAGCTTCAAAATCTCACGATAGTTAACAGTAAGCCAAATTAATTGACACTACACATAGTTTCTAAGTCTGTGTTACAGATTTTTTTTTTGCATTTTTTGTATACATTTACTTTTAGATTGAGAATTGCAATTATGCTGTAGAACTTGGGAAGACAAAAGCAAAATTCTCTCTGGTTGGTATTGCTGGACATGATCTAAATGAGGGCAATCCTACTCTGACTTTGGCTTTGATATGGCAGCTGATGAGAAGGTGAGTTAGGCGTAGTATATGACACATGTATGCATCTGTGCATGTCTTCATATATGTTGCTGTTTGTACATCAAGGGAAATTAAAGCAAGTGTTCAGCTCATCTAACAGGTACAGTGGTGCACAGTGTATGTAAGAGGAAAGAACAGGTGCAATCACTTCAGTGTCCTGCACCTGTTATAATCGTGTACAAAAGCTTCCATAATCTGAGTTAAATTTCATATTTCAACATAAAAATTGCAGGACACTAGCCTAGGAGTAGAAATAACAAGGTTATATAGAAAAATAATCATAACTGTTCAGTATAAGAATTAATGCTTATGGAAATACCAAAGATTAAGCTGTATTAAATTTCTGATCAAGATTTGTCTTATTCATGTTGCATTGATTCAAACATTTAAATTGACCAACATATTTTGAAGCTTTTGCAGTCAAAGAACCATTGTGAACTTCTACAAATTCAAAATCTTTTTGACTGAATATTAGCAAATAAGGCTGCAGCACTGCTAGTTTTTTTTATTTTTTATTTTAAATGCTGATCTGACAAATATGGGAGTTCAGGTGGGTTAATAATAGAGGAAAATGTTTAAGAATGAACCAAGAACTAAGTGCAATTTTCTAGTGTATTTTAAATAAGTATTTTGTGGAGTCATTTGTAAACATTCACTTACTCTGAGACATAAATTTATATACATTTTTTACATGCTGTGTAGTGATTGAAACAACGATAGTGTGTGTTTCTATGTGCATACATCCATTTATATATCAATAATTAAAACCTTACGTTTTAAAAATTGTGATTAAAATTGGTTATCCTTCAGCCAGTATAAAAGCACAATTTATTTTGTCTTTATTCCATGTATTTTTCTGAAAGTAGGGAATGATTTAAAAATTTGTGCAATCAAAAAAGGAAGATAAGTAGGAAGAGGTTATGTATGCTATAGACTTGAAAACAGGGAAGAACTTTAAAGCCATCACAGCCATAGTAATGTAAAATTAAAATCTTGTTAGTGCACCGAGCAGGAATAAATGTAAATTGATTTCAGTAAAGAATATTTTGAAGTATTTTCCATAAATTAATTTACGCTGAAATACTCAGTGTTTTCTTGGACTGTTGTGCCTGGATGCAGGGGAGACATTTAAGCATATAAAGTAAAATTAGCTATAGTGTGCTGAGTAAAATACAGAAAGAAATTGTAATACTGAACATTGAGTTGTAGGATGTTATTTTATTCTTGCAACAACTGAAAAAGTGATTTAATGAAGTAATAGTTTATAAGGTAGGGTATTTTATGAAGATGAGTACTTAGAATTGTTACTGTGCTGAATTAATATTTTACTTCTGCTTTTAGTATAATTCAGACTCTTATTTTCCTTATTAAAGGTATACTTTGAATGTATTATCAGACCTTGGAGAGGGGGAAAAAGTAAATGATGAAATTATTATTAACTGGGTGAATCAGACACTTTCAAATGCAAATAAGAAAACTTCAATTACCAGTTTCAAGGTAATCAAATACTTTTACTTTTCTTTCCACCTATAACCAGATGTAGGATTTTTAATTTGATCCGTTAACAGTTTGGCTTTAACTGTGGCTCTCCCCTATCAGCTAGCACAATTGTAAAAGGAAATATTTTTGAGAGTCTGTTAATTTTCAGAAGTATTTCACGGCTCTATTAATAACAAGAAATCTTAGAGCGGAGACTGTAATTTTTAAAAATTAGAGAAAAAAATATCCAAGGGACATCTGCCTGAAGTCATGCCAGTGTTTGGGTGTGGCATGTCAGGTATCTTGCATTTATATGGATATTGGCACACTCATACAAAGCACAAACATGAAGAACAGTTTTGGAAATACTGGGGGTGGGAGGAAGAGATTTCACCACTTCTTTAATAGCAGCCATTGAAAAGCAAGTGTGTGACAGCACCAGCAGAGGGAACCCAATTTAACCAGCAACCTGTGTTGGCTTGAATGGCGTTGCTGGTGTGCCACAGACCTAACAGAACAGGTCACTGTCAACAAATAATTCTACGTGCTACAGGAGCTTATCTATTTCAGCAAGTATGAGCAAATTGATAAATAAAGCTTTCCTTTCATGTGCTTAGTGTTAGGCATGAAAGAAGGCATGTATGTCAGGTGTCTGTATCATGGTGTGTGAATTTCATTCTTTAAAAGTGGTAGATCAACTGCAGGGTTGCACTTGTACACAAATATAGTATTCTTATACAGGTTTATTGTATGCACTGAAACAGTTATATCAATGTAGTTCACAACAGGAACATAAAAACCTACCAAGTCAACTATTTGAGAGCTCCCTGGTATGACATTGTATTAGGTAAGCATTGGGCAGAAGGTAATATCAAATTATCTTTCTACACCAGAAGACTTAATTTTTATTGTAGAAGGTAAATTTGGTGTTGGTCTTCATAAGAGGGAAGATCAACTCTTATTTCTACGTTTATTGTAGCAATATTAATATAAATAATTTAAATGTAAGAAGATAATCTGTCCCAGCATCTTGATTTTGGTATGCCTGTGGTTTTGGGGGAGAGGTTGTTTGTTTTTAAGGTAGTTCAAAGGATGGTAGACCAATACAGACAAAAGACATTCTTCAGCACGCTTCTCTTACTATTGATTTTTGACAACATTCATATATATATTATCTTTCACAATTTGAATTTTTGTCTATGTTTTGGGGTTACTACTACAAACATTGTGTAGCAGAGAAAGTGGAGGTTCCTGCTATTTGTTATGGAATGTGAAAGCCAAGTTTTATCGCATTGGCATTAATTGAAACAAAAATGTAAAAAAAAAAAATGGTTTATGTTCTTACGGAGATACCCAATGCATTCCATGTCTTCAGGCAGATGTATATTACTATTTGTAAATGTATAGTTAAAGTGATGACACTGCGGAACTTGATGGAGTTTGAAATCATAGCTGTAATCTTGTGATGAAGGCAGCTGGGTCATGTGTCTTATGAGCCGAGGCTCTGATGAAACAAGAGCCAGCATTGCTGAAACTGTCTTCATGTTGGTTCCCTATCTTCCCAAACTGTTGGTTTGATTTCGTCTTGCAGCAGGCTGCTTATTTCCCATGATATTAGGGAAGAAGTAATGGCAGCAACAGCATTTTATATCTTAAAACTTGAGGAAAACACATCAGTGTATTAAAGACAAAACATAGACTACTCATACTATCTCAGAATGCCATCTGGGATGCAAAAATGATATAGTGGGCAATAAACTACTTCAGAAAATAATTCTCTTATGAGGAAAAAAAAAGAAAAATCAGACTAGTTGGGGAGGGGAATGCAAATATCATTTTGTTATCTTGAGAATAGTCTGGTGCTTGGACTTCTTTCAAAGTTCCTTTCTGCCCAGGGAAGGGGGAAGACTTTGTCATTCAAGTAATTTAGGTCATTTATATTTGTGCAATGATACCAACATCTAGTGTGAACCTTATAATTTAGATGTGCTGAAAGTAACATTAGACTACATAAAGGGGGGGGGGGGGATGTTTATGCAATGAAGTAACAAAACATACTGCTAGTTTTCAATATCTAAGATGGGCTGGAAGTCTTCTTTCATTGCAAAGACAGAATAATCAAAGCCATTAGGTTCCTTATGCTAATTTTTACATATTTTCTTTTAGGACAAATCAATTAGCACTAGTTTACCTGTCCTTGATTTAATAGATGCCATTGCACCAAAAGCAATTCGCCCAGAAATGGTCAAGAGAGAAGATCTTTCTTATCAAGACAAATTGAATAATGCCAAGTAAGTTTTAAATGAATGCTTTGTATTTTCCTGAAGTGTAGAAATGCTTTATTTCCTGGTGTAATTAATATGATTTATCAATTTAAGAGAGAAATTTCACAAATGTTACTTTGTTTCAAAGAGAATATTATTTTAAATTATAATATCCTAGAGGTATTTTTCTAGCATGTTTAAATTATGAACTCAAATTCACAGCTGATATCACCTACTCCACTGCAATTGGTTTATTAATAGTCTGCCATAATCCACACTGTTTCTGAGAAACATAAATGCTTTGATAATGGGTAGCAAAATGGCTGTCAGCACAGTTGCTAATACATAGTTTACCAGAATAATGTTCATTTCCTCCTAGAGGGTAAGTGTGACTGAATGGACATATACTGCTATTAAAATCTGTTGTTGTGAATCTTCACGTGTTAGTAGATTTAAGTTAAATAATATTTATTTTTGTTTGCTTTCTAAGGTACGCCATTTCAGTTGCTCGCAAAATTGGTGCTCGTATATATGCTCTCCCGGATGATCTGGTCGAAGTGAAGCCAAAAATGGTGATGACAGTGTTTGCATGTTTGATGGGAAGAGGACTGAACAAAATAAAATAATGAAGAGATTTAATATCACTTTCTGCCATGTTAAGGACGATGAGACAACGCATGCCTCACAGCTTACAGAATTCTGAAGCTGAACAGAATAAAATGAGAAAATGTTTGCACAAATATTCTCATTAATTACATCCTAATGTGTTTATATTAAAATTTCATTCAATTTCATAACACATTGATTATTTATGGGTACTATTGTTTTCAGAACATGTTCTTTACCAAATTAACATAACGAATTTGTATTGCTTGGAAAAAAAAACAACCTTATCAATCAAGTTTCATTTGCATTAGCTTCCATAGCATGTAACAATCTGTATCGCTTTACATATATTATTTCAGGACCTATTGTGAAATATCGTTTGATTTTTTTTGTGGGTGTTAGTTACATGTAGTCATACCTATATCAAGGTGCATTCCAATCCCTGTTATATTACTGTAATAGTACAGTGTAATATATTACTGCACAAGTTATCATCCTTGCCTTACTCTTTAAGAGCTTAACTCCTGTTGAAGTCAGAGAGTCTCGTCATTGACTTCCGTGAGAGCAAGTGAAGGCCTATGATAATGTCTGGAAGCTAATGAGTATTCAAAAAGCTGATAAAACTTTTTTGTGAGCATAACTTTAAATGTGTAATAGTTTTATTATTGAGCAAGAACTTATGGTCCGTGTCTTGAGGGGAAAAAACAGCAAATAACAGTGTAATCATGTCATTATTAGATCCGCATAGGTTATCTTTTGCAATTGAACTAAAAAAACTGATTTTTTTTATTTTTCATGAAATACTGTAAAAGAGAACAATAAAGATATAGCTGTTCCAGTTTGGGGGTTCATCTTGATGTATTGCATTTCCTTATAGATTGTTCCTTTTGATTTTTATTTTTTTCCCAAAGTGTTATAAGCGAGACCACGCAATTTTCTGGTCGAAGATAACTTATTAATTAAGTAAGCAGGTACAAGCAAAACAGCGCTGGGCGGCTGGGGAGTCTCCGCTCCATCACAGCACGCAACTTTCCCTTTTCAGTGTCGCCGTTTTATAGCATCCAAGTTTCGGCTTGTCAGGACTTGTTGAATCTTCTGAAGCTGCGCAGTTCGTTCCGTTTCTTTCAATGATCATGCGTTGTGCTCGTGTTCAAGGGTAGTAAAGCGGCAAACAATATTTCATAGAGTCTTTGTTTTACCAAGGACGTTTATCCAACAACCCCTCCCCACTATCTACTTGCTTATTCTTCCCCTTAACAAGGTCGTAAATTGCAAAACCTTATCTTCTCAGCAGATTCTCTGAATTCCTTTTAAAGACAATGAACAAACACCTGCTAATTTATCACACAAAGTATATAGCACATGTGTAGAGGTTTTGTATAGAAAGACTGGTACATTGTCTAGATGAGATAAGACAATTATTTTCATATTGTTTTTCAAAGCAAGTATTTGTAGCTTTCTCTGCAGCCATAAATTTTCACCAAAGATTCAGGAGCTAGATGTTTAATAAAACAATAAGGAAGCCAAACCCTAAGGAAGACAGAAAACTAAAAACTGGACTTTTTGTTTTAAGGTGTGAAGACACTACTTTTTCTCTCAGCTCCTTAAAATGGTCATTAAGGTATGGCAAAACCCAGGGATGATGATGAGTGGCCAGTCACACTAAGCTTTATATCTTCAGTATTTGGCCCAACCTATTAACAGAGAATTGGATGCATCTATTTGGTTTTCCTTTATGTAAGAGAATACTAGGAGGTTTAGAGAATTAATTACTTGGATTTAGAACAATTTGTCTCTGTACTGGTTTGTATTGTCTGGACAATAATAAATTAGCAATACTTGATAGGTACTTATTTTGTATTTGAGGTTATAAATAGGGCAAAGAACCTCAACTTCTGTATGACGCTGATGCTGAAGCCAAACCAGACTCAGTCCTCATTCAAGATCAGCTAAATTCAGGTTTATTGAGGCTTTATTGTGCAAGAATGCGTTAACTTCTTGAGCTACGCAGCTCTAAAGTACTATATTCACCTGCTCTGGCAGTCAGCAAATTATGGTGTAGGGTTTTTATTTGATGTTGTGTAATGCATATCTGTATTGCTTTGTTCCCTTCAAGGAAAAGAAATCTCCTTATACATTTTTTCAAACTTAGATGAAACGGAAAGGGTGTTTCAGGAGCAACCTCCTCCTTCTTTTCACTGTCATGGGCATGTGTTAAAGATGAGAACAAACACAGTAGCTGTTTAAAGAGTACAACCATTAACCAATCACCTTTTCAGTCGTTATAGCTAAGTTTAAGTAAAAAAAGCTCTGACGCTGTAGTCAGCCAACCATCTTCTTCTGGGCCGCTAACTGGCTACATCTCGAAGGAAAGAATTTATATAATGTACCAAACTGCATAACTGGCAGCTATCACTTTCCACAGCAAGCCAAGCCCCGGCTTTATGTTCGTGTCGCCTCGCTTCCCTCAGGGAGCCCCGCCAAGTCCTCCGGGCGGACCCTGTGCGGGGCTCACCCGACCCCCAGCCGCCGTGGGGAGGACAGGTCGGGCTGCGAAGCCGCGGGGGGCGGCAGGAGGCGCCGGCGGCCGCCGCACGCCCGGCCGTGCTCCTCCCCGCCCGCTGCCCCTCAGAGCGGCCGAGCTGCCATTGGAGCCTGCGCAGTGCGGCGGGGAGCGGCCGCCGTGCCGTGCCCAGCCCAGCCCTGCCCAGCCGAGCCCGGCCCTCCCCGCCTGGCAGCGCTGCGCGCGGCCGCCCGGCTCCCCCCGGCAGTTCCCCGCAGCGCCGCGGGTCCCGCAGCGCGGCGCCACCGCTCCGGTCGCGCTCTGATGGGCCTGGCGGGGCCGGCGCCATGGCCGCCCTGTACCACAGCGCGGACCCGTCCGTCTCGGCCTCGCCGAACAAGCTGCTGGCGCTAAAGGACGTGCGGCAGGTGAAGGAGGAGACCACCCTGGACGAGAAGCTCTTCCTCCTGGCCTGCGACAAAGGTACGGGCCGCGCCCTCGGGGAGCGGAGGTCGAGGCCTCTTGTTCCGAAGGCCCCAGCCCATCTCCGCGCTGCCGTCGCGGCCCCGGCGGTGCGGGGGGGAGCCCCGGGGGGGTGCCGGCCTCCCCTCAGCGCCCGGTCCCGCAGGCGGCCCGGTCCCGCAGGCGGCCCAGCCCCGCGGCCTCCCGCCGCCCCGCGTACTTGGGGCGCTGGGCCGGTCCCGTGTTTGTGAGGGAGTTCTTGTCACCCCAGAGGAGTTGCTAAAGCCTTTGCTGTCTTCACCGTTAAGGTTGATTTAGGATGGGCAGCTTATCTACATATCCCCAAGACGCACGAGACAAGGTTCCTATGAATCGCACCCGCAGAGATGGACGTGAAGAGATTTTCCTTTCTAAAACACCAGGCTTAGTTATTTTTAGTGTACTTTTTTTTTTTTTTTTTTTTACCTCGGGTAGAAAAACAGTCTTAAACTAATCTTAATGTTTTAAAAACACTGGGCTCAAAGACAAGCTTTTGATCGTGTGGTGAATGGTTATGTGTGCTTCGGGACGTAAGCCCAGTTCTCGAAGGAGATGTTTCTGTGCAGACCTGCCTGCTGGCCCTGTGTCTAGGTAAGTTACAGCTGGGGGAGCTGGTGCAGAGATGTCAGCCAGTGCGCTTCAGAACCTGGTTCTGGCCCTCCCTGGGGCTGGATGCCTTGCCTTTAGACAGCCCGCAGCCCTGCTGGTAGTGTAGTCTGTCCTGAAGAGCACAGCAAGCCACAGCCTTCTCTCAAAGCATAAACAGAGATTCAGGGAGCCAAAAGGATGCACAACAAAAGCAACATTTAACTGTAGTCTGTGGGGCAGTTGTTTTCCAGCCTGTAATCCTACAGGCTGTAGATGAACTGTCTGCAAGTATTCTGCAGTACGGTCTGTCTTTGTCATGGCCTTCTACGCTGCAGAATAATTCGTTACTCAAGACAAAAATGATTTAAAACTTCTGCGTTTGGCAGGAAGAAGCAATTAATACTGAATAGGGTAGGATTTGTACTAATATGTCTGCACTTAAGTCAAATAGGAAAGTCCAGCTTGTGTGCATGTTACAGTTAGTTTTACTTGCTCATCAAACCCACTACCTTGAATTTTATGACATTGTACCACACCTGCTTTGATAATGTATGCATTAAAAATGGAATGAAATGGAGAAGACTAATAAGGCTTCTTTGAAGTAAGATGCAAATGTGTTCGTAGCACTGTAGAGAGGGCTCCTCTGATGCTATGGCTCCTCTGCACTGAGAAACCTCTGATGTAGTTGACATTTCCAGTCTTACAGGGTATGTCCGGAATGTTGCCCCAGTTTTGAGAAGTGTCCCTGCTTGTGTGTGTGTAAGACTGGAACTAAGGGGATGGATTAAAGTACATGTTGGTGCTGTCCTGAAAGATCTGCCAATATGTCTTTAGGTTCCTATCTGATGGGAGAATTCTTATCTATCTGGGCTTCTTAATTGCCTGATGTATCAATGTCTGTTGTCAGATGTTGTGGAATGTTGTCTTGTTTGGTGGTAGCTGGTACTTACAATGTTCACATGCTTTTATTGCTTTATAATAAACAGAACACTAAGATATGCTTGTACGTTGGTGGTGCAGGTGACTACTACATGGTTAAGAAACTCTTAGAGGAAAACAGCTCGGGTGAAATGAACATAAACTGTGTGGATGTGCTTGGAAGAAATGCTGTTACCATAACCATTGAAAATGAAAATTTGGATATTCTACAGCTTCTTCTGGATTATGGCTGCCAGGTATGCAACACATAGATTATTGCAATTTTTAAGTGTAGTCATTAATCTGTTTATTCTATTTTATATAACTCTTTTTTGGTTGACACATCAGAATTTCTAAGAAAATGCTATCTGTCTTTATAGGCACTTCAATCCTTTTTTTCTAGTTAGCAATTGTGAAAATTGTTTTCTTCTCACTTATTTACTCTTCTAGTGGAATTTTATTAGCATGGCAAATATATACTAACATTTTCAATGATACTAACAATTCTAAATTTTATTCTAAATTCTATTCCTGTTTTAGATATGATGTATATGTTATATTCAAACAAAATAAATAGCGTACAGTCAGTGCATAACATTAAAATGTTTAGAATGTCAAGACTTCTTTGGCTCTGGAGTATAATAATTTTTAAAGTGGGAGCACAGTTAGATGAATGCAGATTCTCTTAGAGGATTTCAATTTAAGGCGGGCATTCATTCCTTTAGTGCTTTTCTGTAAAACCTGGTCTGTGCTGGATGGCAGAGGCAGTTTCATACTAACGGTGCTTGCTTGGCTATGCTATACTGCTATAAGCATGCTCTGCTACTGCTGGGAGAGTTTTAGCTATGATACTTTTAAGTACCTAAGACAGGGAAAGATATTCCTCTTTGTTAGGTTGTTTAATATTGGACAGGGAAAAAAAACAAGCAGCTTTCTTCTCCCTGGATCTCTGTTTTAGTGGCAGTAATAAAAGGTGTGTCCTTCTCTTATTTTTAAACTAAACATTTGAATTTTCTAAAGTGAATTAAAAAGAACGCTGTCAGCTGTAGGGGAAAATGAAAACCTATGTAGCTTAACTTCAGAGGTGTTTCAGAAGTAGTTATGAGTCCAGGAAAAAATAACCTTGTATTCATAGCTTTACCACAGAACTAGGAAGGCAGGCCTGAAGTGTCTGATATATCTGAGTTGTGTTACACAGACACTTGGTTTTAACGTTTGTAGTGGACACTTCCACAGCCTTCTTAGTAACCCGTCCCTTAGAACCTGATTTTCTTGAGTCTCCTATATCACTGTTGATGTAATTTTTGCACCCGGTTCTTTTGCTGTTCATGCAATAAAACAAATTGTCAGTAGTACTATGCAGGCTCCTGGAATGACAGCGTAAATTTGTATCCTGATCCATGGTGATAGTGCAGAATATTTTATAGTACTTACTTTTAAGAAAATAAAATTAATAAATTTTAATTTAATAAATTTTAAATTATTATTTAGTTTGGCTTTAAATTGACTCTTCATTCTGTTTAAGGTGCTGCTGTTTTTACATACAGCTTGTTTTCTTTCCTTAGTCATCAGATGCACTTTTGGTGGCTATTGACTCAGAAGTGGTGGGAGCTGTTGACATTCTACTTAATCACCGGCCAAAAAGATCTTCCAGACCAACCATTGTAGTTGAGTGTTGTTATTCCTTGGATTTTGGTTGGGGAGTAGGGGGCTGTACATTCTGGGTAACTGTAGTATTTAAAGCAATGTCCTTAAATGAAATTCTGCATGTCATAAAGTCTTAGAATGTAGACATCAGAGATTATTTTTATGGAGTCTTTGGTATTGAAGTGTAGAATATGTTGTTTTGCTTTACTGCCTGTAAGAATCCAGTGGTTTTATGCATGGCAAATGCTAACAAATGCTTCAGGAGAAAAAAGTAGAGTGGTTATAAAATCTTTTGTTGTCAAGAGTTTGCAAGTTAATTAGCAGTCTTGACCAGTGTATTCATATATTGAGCTTCCTAGAGTTTTCAGGCAAATCTGTAAACGTCAAATCTTCACCTTGAAATTAATCATTTGAAACTTGGAAACTTACCCTGGTGATGCTTAAGTATGAAATAAGGAGAGGCAGATGAAAGGAGGGAAGGCATAATGCATTGAATAACACTGTGTGTTACAGTCAGGATATTTTTCCTGCACTTAGATAGTAAATATGTTTTTTTCATCAAAATAGAGCAAAATACACTTCTTAATATCATATACGTGTATATTGGAGAAGGTAGGCACTGAATGTTAGGTTTTCTTTCTTAATAACCCAGAAACATCCCGTGTCTATTGTTCTTTTTCCAGTACTTATATGAGAAGTGTTTGAATGTTGTTACAATTTTTCCCTCATTTTCATGTTATGAAACTTTAAAAAATATTTTGAAGGAGGAATTCATTGGGAGCACTGTTGAACAGTCAAAAATAACTTGCGTGTAAACACTGTAATACAGCTGTATGTAATAAATTTAGATACTTCCTACATTTTATTCTAGAAACTAATGGAACGCATTCAGAACCCAGAGTACTCAACGACCATGGATGTGGCACCTGTCATTTTAGCTGCTCATCGTAATAACTATGAAATTCTCACCATGCTGTTAAAGCAAGATATATCGCTACCCAAACCTCACGCTGTAGGCTGTGAATGCACGCTCTGTACTGCAAAAAACAAAAAAGACAGTCTGCGACATTCCAGGTAAGACTTATCAATTATAGACAATAATGAAGGTATTGTCTTAATTTCCTTGTATCGCCTGGGTCTGATTCAGTGTATTTCCTTTTTCTCTTAAGGTGAGCTTTAGAAGTGGTTCCCTTCATTGTATTGTAGTGTCCGTTGTCATAGATGGTAGTTTTCGGGGTGGATTGTGCTTGAATTGGCTGGTATAAGGTGATGGCTTTCTTTCATTTTTGTCTTACATTCTTACTCATTGTACATATTAAGCTAAGTACCTTTTTTTTTTTTTAACTAGTTGTTTCATAAACGTTCTAGCTGTCAGTGGCTTGGGAGCTTAGGAACTGTGCAAATAAAATTTTTCTTAAGTTATTTAACAGTGCCTTTTTTTTTTTTTTTTTGTGAGCCAGAATGAGGAGGTGTATAAAACTTTATCCTGTTTCTATAAGTTCATATGTAGCATGGATAGATGATTGTAAGCTAAAGACATTTTTTTCCAGTATTCTTGAAAGTAGGAAGTTTGCTAGTAAAGGTGCAAATGGGGAAAGGGATTTACCAATCTTAACCATATATTTTATCTCGTTAACTTGATAATGTATTTGAAGGCTGAATGCAATTTAATTTATAAGAGTTTGGGGGAGAAAAAAATGACCAACCTCAAAGGTTATGAGTGAACTGCACTCAAAGTATACCATTAATTATTACATAATGACTTTGGTACATGTCTCAGTAACTAAAATAAAAGAAGAGAAATGAAAGGATGATTATGACTGCTATGCAGATACTACAAGCCACATTCTGGTACCTGTGATAGCAACATCCAGCTGATACCATCCTTAACTTCGATGTGAGAAAAGCTGTCAGTGTATCCCAAGCAAATAAACTTCGAGATGTTTGAGATATCCATCCTAGTTTCAAATACAAGTTAACAGATTTTTATTTCAGTCTTTGGGAGTTGCAAGTTCCGAGAGGGTAAAACAGATGCTTTTCCTGAATTTTCTGTAATCCACATAGCATTATGAACCCCTCTACAAATGACCTAGCAGTAATTGTGGTAGCAAATCGAGAGGGATATTCCGTAAAACACACAATAAGAAATTTAATGACTCTTTGCTCTTATGTTATTCAAACTTGAGTCAAGCAGAAGAATTATTTTTCTGGTCTCTTTGCTATTTTGTTGATTTTTATTTTTTTTATGTTTACAAGTTGCTTATGGTTGCTATTTAGCTGTATCCAGCAATCTGGAAAGAACCTGTTCTAGCTTAAGGAATTCCAGTCCTCTAAGAACTTTGGAACATCTTTTTTCTGTTTTCCTGTCTGGATAATGCTGATTTTTCAGCTGACAAGAAACATGAAAGAATGGAAAGGGGAATAATATTTCAAGAAACTGAATGTGGAGAATATTAGTGAGAACAGTAGAAAATGCAAGACTGTATGTATTTGTCTGTACCACATGTTCTTTATTCTGTAATTATTATTTCTTTGTGCCAGCCTTAGGAGAGGAAGAAAAAGTCTGCTTAATTTTTTCCTTAATATGGTTTGTGTTTTTCTTAAGCAACAAGTTTGGAAAGGCCAGTCAAAATGTATGTCGTCATACTTGGATGCTAATTATCTTGTCCTTGTTAAGGAGTTTGAAAAACTTACTGGGATATACCTAGTTGCTGAGTCAAAGCAGCTGAGTCTCCCAGCCCCTGAGAACTCCGGCTTTTCGTATGGCATCTGTGTTAGCTACAGTCTTAAAGGGGACATAGGCCTTTGATAGGGAGATTTTCTACAAATGGAGAAGAGTATGCACTGTGCTTTGTCTACTTGGTGAGTGCTGAAACTTGATTTACTTTCAGTTTTAAGCAAATGATAATTTAACCCTACTGAAACAGGAAAGTAGTGTCATGTCTTGGACTCTTTTGGTGTGGCATTATTTAGGAAGATGGTTGTGGGCGGTGGTTGACTCAGAGTTTTGAACAGCTTTAATTAGAATTGCAGACTGAATGGTGTCTTTTCGGTTACTAATCCTACTGGACCACCTTCGCAGCCAGAGGGAAATGGTGGTAAGCGATTTGGAGGATGAGGATTATGAAAAAGGTGTGACATAAACTGGAGCATTGAGTGGAAGAGAAGCTCCTGGAGTTGTTCATGGACTGGGGATGGCAATGGCTTCTTAGGGGCTGGGCATCCAGCTGGTTCTAGAGGCTCTTGGCCTGGGCTCCTGAGCACAGCTGAGGACTGAAATTAGTGGTCCTAGGGTCAGCACAGCCTCCCTCTTGGTCATTTGCAATATCCTTAATGAGGAGTCTGCATCAGAACTGTGTGTGAGCCTTGTGCACCTTAAGAGACAAATGTGGGCCATACCTCTAGTGGACTTTTCTTATTTTCAGAGTTCTAGATGCTTGAAGTTCTACCCCAAAAAGAGACTTTTATGTTTGTTTCATGCCAAACTAGTTTTTGAAATTTTGGCTCTAACTGGTATTACCAATTTTAAATACTGCTCTCATACCAGACTCAGGTATGTTGTGTGGTGTCGTCTAAGACTTTTAATATATTGCAGTTTAAAATGTGTTTTTATGAATGTACACTGAAAGTTGCTGGTAGCCAAAGTTCTGCAGAGGATTTTACAAAAAGACTGGGTGCTTACTTCGGGTGTTTGAGTTAGATGATATATCTCTGAGCACAGTATTATCAGGAGACATAACACTAATGCTTCAAAAATAATACCGTTGTGCAAAATAGAACTGGTAACCCATCTGAGTAAGTTTGTCTAAAATGTCCTGCTTCTGGAGTGGGGATAGAGTGCTCCCTAACTCACCTCTGTCATGGTCCACAGTTTTGACCACATGATTATTATAAAGGAATGAGGAACCCCAAACATTTCTGCATTCATGGAAATCTGGTTTGCTTTCCATAGAATTTGGAAAGCTGCTGGCACAAATCTGTTTCAAGTGAGGAATATTTTGAATCAAGGATGCAAGTTTCCTTCTCTTGTGGATATGAAGAAAGTGTACAGACTTTTTGTTTTGGCCTTACTTCATGGTCTACCTGGGATAATTTTACCTATCTGAAGCAGCTGAGATATTAGGGCTCTTTTGCTATCTCTCCCCCACTGTTTTTAATTTAGTTTGTTCAAATAGGGAAGTGAAGCATTAAAGATAATCTTCTCCCGTATTTCCCCTTGGAGAACCTTAAGAACTATTACGTAACACTTAAAATGTCAATATTTTACCAATAGTATTACCTTAATTGACGGCTTTCTGCTGATGGTACTGGAAATAGCTGAAGTAGTGAGAAAAAGAAGAGGAAACTGGTTTGGCAGCTAATTTTTGATACTCAGAATGGTGAAGGTTCAAAGTATTTGAAGGACGGTGTTTTTCACGACATGCTACATTTAATTAAGGTTTCTGTCTTTAGGAAGGCCCATTGTTTTGTCTTGAAGCTGTTTTATGCAAACTTTTGAAATAGGTTCTGATCTGAACCTGTTAATCAAATGAAGCATCTTCATTTTGCTTGCTGTTCTTTTGTCACAGGTTTCGTCTTGACATTTACCGGTGTTTGGCCAGTCCTGCTTTAATAATGTTAACGGAGGAGGATCCAATTCTGCGAGCTTTTGAACTTAGTGCAGACTTGAAAGAATTAAGTCTTGTTGAGGTTGAATTCAGGTAGGAATTGGAAAACACCAACTTTAATACTTCTGTGAAATAATATATGTAGAAATATGTATGTTAGAAAATGCTTATTTGTATTTTTATTTTCTAATTGGAATGTTTAATCTGATAATTAGGTATAATTAAAAAGTTATATAAATTAAAATTTCTGTAAGGCGTAAAATCCTACCTTCCTACACAGCATATGAATTATACTTGATTATCTTGCTTAACAGTTGTACTGTTACATTTTTGTGATACAGCTTGGCACTGAAATGTACTGTGTGCCAGATGGGACAAGTAAATCACATGATTTATTTTCTCGTGTTCATTATATTAATGGTCAGTGAATAGACCTCAATTTTCAGATGAGATGAATGAAGCAAATCCCAAAATAGCTTATCTTCCAAGTGGCAAGTCCAAATTATGAGTTAAAGGTATCGTATTTTGTGACTGCTACATTTTCTCATCTCCTGCAAATAATTCCAAGCCTTAACTGTTTATATGGAATTTAGGACAGAAATAAGAATTCTGTAAGTCTGTTTCACAACTTTTTTCTCCCTAGTGGAGTTGCAAACTACACTGAATTGTTATGTTATGTAGAAACCTACTCAGAGTTGTCTCGAGAATGCTTGGATCTTTAAATATGACTTTTTCATTTGCACAATATACAATCCCAACCAAAATGGATAGTTAATAAGCTAATGGAAACTCTTGTTTTCAGTGTAGTAGTATCTACTGTTTCTGTGTCTTTCAGAAATGATTATGAGGAGCTAGCTCAACAGTGCAAAACCTTTGCTAAAGACTTGCTCGCACAAGCACGGAATTCACGGGAGCTGGAAGTTATTCTGAATCATACATCTAGCGATGAACATGTAGACAAGCGAGGATTGTTGGAAGAGAGGATGAACTTAAGTCGCTTAAAACTGGCAATCAAGTATAACCAAAAAGAGGTTTGTCTTTGCTGTAATTTGATGGGCTTTCCATATCAGACTTTTTAGTGAGTCATTTAATTTGCTGATTAGAAATCAAAACGTGGTCTTAACCTGGAAACGATTAAAATTCTGGATGCATAATTCAGGCTTGGTTGCTGGCTTTAGAAAGAAACTGAAATAGTGAATGCTTATAATCATAATTGGTCCATAGCTCTTTTATTGTCCTTTGAGAGAATTATTTCAACTTAATATTTTTCCTATTTCCTGTACATTGGTGGTTTTTTATAGCTTGAAAATTAGTTTTAATAAAGTAAATTAGTATTAAGTATTAAGCAACCTGATATCCTGAGATTGATTTCTCATTGTTTTCTTTTTTTTCCAGTTTGTTGCTCAGTCTAACTGCCAGCAGTTTCTTAACACTGTGTGGTTTGGACAGATGGCAGGCTATCGACGCAAGCACACGTGCAAAAAAATTTTGACTGTTTTGATGGTTGGCATTTTCTGGCCAGTTCTGTCCCTGTGTTACTTATTAGCCCCTAAATCTCGAGTAGGTCGAATAATTCACACTCCTTTTATGAAGTTTATTATTCATGGAGCTTCATATTTCACATTTCTTTTATTACTTAATTTGTACTCCCTCGTCTATAATGAGAATAAGAAGAATACAATGGGGCCAGCCCTTGAGAGAATAGACTATCTTCTGATAATATGGCTAATTGGTAGGTATGATGTGAGTTGTATGACAATTGCTGGTACTGACTAAACAATAACTATTTGTACTACCTCTCAGAAATCATCATGTTACTCATTCCTGCAAAGAGCAAGCTTCTGTTGAGCATAGTGTTACAGGGGGGAAAAATGTGTTTTGAGGAGAGAATGTGATATGTTACTACAATTTCTAGTTATCACAGAAAGTGAAGTGTCAGGTACAGAATGCTGTAGGATCTAACAGGGGAGGAAGGTGAATTTTTTACCCATTCAGAAGAACGGGTAGCATTTGTAGTGATGCAAGTGAGATTCAGTTGTGCAGTAACGAATGTAAAAGCTGTCTAACTTCCTAGATTTGGAATGTTTTTAAGTTCTGATCTATAACAATAACAATGATGATAATAGCACAGAGGAAAGCAAGTGTGTGTTCCTCAACTAATTTTCTTTGGTGCTAAGTTGAGGAATTAATTTAGTTCCGACATTACCTTAAGTTTTTCAAGATTTTTTTTTTGTGAACAGATAGTATTGTTTAGTATGTAGATGGTTTAATCACTGTGAGTCAAACATTTTGTGCTTCTTATCAGTAAACAATATAGCAAGTTTTTAATTTATTCCAGGGCTCTTTTCCAGTATTGTAACTTTACAATTCTGTTTGTCATTATCACCAGTTATCATAACTGTACCTGAAATGATGCATGTTAATTCTGGTTTATGCAGTAGAGGGAGCAGAGGTATAATTTTTATGTATTAGGTTCCTCCTGAACTTTTGTTTTGGTTGAAAAATCATTAAATCTTTTAACATGTTTTTTGGCTTGTGTTTTGTTTGTTTTTGTTTTTAAATTAAAATTTGATAAATAAAATCTTGGAAACTTACACTTTAATATGATGTAAGTAGATATATATCATTTGGTTGACTGGAATTTTAAAAAGCAGTGATAGAGTTGAGAACACAATCTTTTTCTAAACTATTTTTCTAAATAGTTGTGGGTTGTTTTCTTTGTTAATGACGATTACTGTAATTGTTTAGCTATATTAAAGCTGTTGAGTAGTTCATGCAGATTTTTGAAATCCCCAGTACCCCCACACAAACACATGTGGGTCTTAAAAGAAACTAGAAGGCTTCAAGTATAGAGCACAGGCAAGCATTACAGACTCCTCCTCTGTTTCGAGAATCTGTGTGATTTAGACATTCTGTTGATCCATCATATCTAATGTAGATGGAAGGTGCGTCATTAGGTGGTCTTGGAAATCTTAATGAAAGGCTATAGAGGCCTTGTTTTCTTTATGTAATATTTTAATGTGGACTTCAGGTAGGATTAAAATACTTCTAAATAATCAATGTCAAAATGATCGCAGCAGAATTTCTAATGCTTAGAGGTAGCAGCAAGTTTTGCGTTTTACTAGATTAACGTTCAAAAGCACAAATACAGTAAGTTTCCTTTCCACATAGTTGAACCTTAATCATAAAAGTTTATTCCCCAGCAAAATAAACCAACAGAACTCAAATTACTGTCTACATAAATCTAAGATCTACTTTTCTGACTCCTTTTACCGATTCTTTAACAAATTCAGTGTGAGATACATGCTGAACCAGGAAGAAGGGAGATTTATGCAAGTCTTTCAACTAACTGTGCACAGCAGAGTTTTCGTATAATACCTTTCAACGTTGCTGTAAATGTGACTGAACAAATACTCATACATAAGTCTTTTTTTTTTTTTTTTTAATTTACTTGATCTTGCTGGGCCAAAGCTTTAGAGTCTAAATTGCAAAGTCGTAAAAGCTGAACTAATTCTAACAGTTTTTAACTACTAGTAATATATATGCTGCTTTTCTTCTTGGCCTAAATATAGAGGCATGCATCTGAAGTACTCACAAAACCATAAATAAATGATTATTCATAAAAATCAAAGGTGCCATTATATTTCACCTAACAGTCCTCTAAAGTTTTATAAAAACATCATCCTGTAACAGACCTTCAGTTAGTAAAATTCTCAGCAATCATATCTTTCTGTACAGCCAGACATGGTTAGCAGTGGTAAAATTCAGTTTGCTATCAAGATCCTGAACATTTGTATATCTGTCACCCTAACTTAAACTTTTCATTTTTTGCAGTCTCAAGCTGTGGTTTATTTTCTCTGGTTGTTACATAATATCAGTAAGGGCAGGAAATGTTTCTACTGACAGTCTGGATCTTCTTAGTAACAGTTACTGAGCTGACTGTTCTTAAAGAACATTTTATAATACATACACACAAAACCATGTGATGCTTTAGGTAGTAATGTAATGGTATATAATGCTTTTGGAAACAGCTGAATACTTTTCCTGTAGAAAAAAAAATGAATTCTGGACTTCTGCCTTTACTGAAATTGACCCTTTACTGCATGCTTTTTTTTGTGTTCATTTCCTCTCATGCCATTTTTATCAGAGAACGTATTTCCTAGTTTGTAAAGTAGGCTTAAAAATGCAAATATTTTGTTGCCTTTTGAGTAGTGCTTAATGTGATTTTTTGATTTCTTTCTATTTGCTAACATTTCATTTACCATCAAAGCCAGTCAAAAGTGCTTTACTTGTAATAGAAAAACTATTCAGTGAAATAGTTTGACTTCTAAGCCTTTTTTTTTCCCTCTCTTCCCCCTGCAGGAATGGTGTGGTCAGATGTTAAAAGACTCTGGTATGACGGTTTAGAAGACTTTTTAGAAGAGTCCCGTAATCAGCTTAGTTTTGTCATGAATTCCCTGTATTTGGCAACTTTTGCTCTGAAAGTAGTTGCCCATAACAAGGTGAGCATCCATCTTCATAGATCTGAAGCTCCTGTGGGCAAATATAGAAGCTCGCTTCTTTCAACAGAAAATAGAGCTCACATTTGAGATAGAGACAATACTAAAAAGGATTAAAAGTTGATTTTGATACTTATATGTTTGACTCTGATAGGAATTGTATGCATTTGATGAGCTAACAATGGTTTGTTTCTATAAGATCTCTGGTCTTGGGTCTGGCTGCATTTCCAACTTGAAAGAGAAGTTGATTAGGGAGTTAGAAAATGTCAGACATGTAGACGAGTTGAAAAGGGAGTTAGAAAATGCATCAAGACAGCTCCAAGTAGTCAGGGACCCCAAACAGGGTTAGAGTCCCCTTCCTTTGAACTGACTAGTCTTGCAAATGGCTCAATTCTCATTTGGGGAAATCTCCCCATGTAGCTCCTCCAGTATGGCGTTTGAGTTAGCGTGATTCCTTAGGTCAGTACTGTGCAGAAAAGCTAGCGGTAACCTCTGTGTTTAGATTGCCTAGCATTTTTTTCTTACAGAAGGGTTTGTTTGGTTGGTTTTGGTGACATATGCTCAAACATTATAGGTGGTTGCTTTTGTTATTTTTGTGGTTGTTTGATTGTTTTTTTTGTTGTTGTTGTTGTTTTTTGTTTGTTTGTTTGTTTTTGTAGTAGTAGGGACAAAAGCCCCAAGGCTGTAGAAGAGCCTGTCTTTTCTCTGTGAAAAACCATCTGGTTTGATTGTTTGATTGAAGATGCAAATTTTGAATATGATCATTTCCATTCTGCTGCATGTGTTGTTAGCTGCACAGCATATGGCAAGCTGCCAGACCAATTGAATATGAATATTTTAGCAAAATCCAAGCCAGTGCAGTAGCACCATTATTTTGTATTGCATACTGTGAGTTGACAGGTGTTCTGGCAGTTGGTAAGAACTGGAGTAGTTTATTTCCCTTGCAACCTGATTTTTGGCTCATTTCCTCTGTCCTTATATAAGTGATTCAGGGGCTGGTAATCATTTGGAAAAGAAAGCTTTGTTTCTTTTTTTTTTTAAAAAAAAAAAAAGGAACAAAGAATGCCGTGTTGGGCTGTCTTCTGAACCATTTGCTTTGGAATCAATGCATGTATGTAGGAGTATAGCAGTTCCTTTGCTGAAATTAGAGCCCTTTGTTGCTAATTTAAGTTGTAACCTTTTTGAAGATGCAGGACTCCTGTCCGATGTAAGAAGCACATGATGACTTTTTTGCAAAATGTATTGTGTATGAATTATTTAGCAAACCAAATAAAAATGCCTGTTTCACATCTTAGCACCATATTATAGACACTGACGCTGTAAGAAATGAAGAGGCTTTGGAGCAGAAGGATTTATACACATGCAATTGCAATGCATAAAAATATCTTTACCTTTGTTTCTTGTCTTTATGCAGCATACTTTCAGGCAAGTCATTTAAAGCAGCCTTCTGTTCCTTAGCTTTAAGTGTCCCTTTTAAGACAGTAGAAGCTGATAATATAAATGCTGAATGTTTCCAGTCAAGCTAAAAGTTAGGGATCTGTGGGTATTCCATAATTAGTTGAGTAGTACCTAGTAGATATACTTCACAGGTGTGTTTATACCAACAGTTTATTTATGTCTTCCATTTTCTGTAGTCTTTCATAAAATCCCTTCAGGGAACCCCATGTCCTAAGTCTTTCTAAATCTTTCTAAAACTGGTTAAGACATAAGCTAGTAAGTGTGATTTTTTTTTTTCCCAGGAGGATTTTAATATTGTTTTTTAACTGGGGACTACTGTGCTAGTCACCGCACATGTTTATAATAGCACACAAGTCCCTGTTTCCACCAACCATGCAAAACAGAGTGGAAAGGGAAGCAGAACAGAGGAATAAGTATTTGCTTAGCATTACACAAGTGAGGAGCTGAATTTACATTCCCCGTCTCCTAGCTCCCTCTGGGATGGCTTTTTAAATGCCGTTGTCTAAAAGGAATGAGATATCTGAAAGTGGTGCTCCATCTGTGAATCATATATGTTCATGTATTTTATGCTATTACCTGTTTTGGAGGTAAAAACAGAGTGGTGCATGGGTGCATTTCTGTATTTATAATGTAAATGACGTGAGTTTGTTCTTTTTACATTGCAGTTTCATGATTATGCTGAAAGAAAGGATTGGGATGCATTCCATCCTACATTAGTGGCAGAAGGTCTTTTTGCTTTTGCTAATGTTCTAAGTTACCTACGCCTGTTCTTCATGTACACAACCAGCTCTATTCTGGGACCACTCCAGGTGAATATCATTACTGCTTGAGAAAATATTGTGTGATCTTAATCTTTTCTATTTTTTTTATTTTCCTCTCTAAGATGTACTGGTTTGGATGGGAAGAGGTAAGAGAAGGGAAGACAGTGAAGTTCACTTTATAATTATTTTTTAATAATAATTGTACATATACTGTCTTTTTGTTCTCAGTTTTTGTTAGCTTAACATATTGCGTGTTTGAAGTTTGAAAACTGCAAGGTTAGGCTTTTCCTGTAAAGTTCTATGCAAATGGTAGCCCTAACATCTTATCAGTAAAAGATAAATGAGATGTGTAGCACTAAGGAATAATCAAAAGCCTTTCTGTTTTTTGATGATCTCACTGAAGTTGAGTGTAAATGAGCACATTACTTTGGTTTAAAAAAACAACAAAAAAACAAGACTATTGAAATAATTATCATCTACTTCTAGCCAGTTAAAAGAAAGAAAAACAGGTTTCTTACTTCTTTCTTTGAATTTGCTTGAGCTTTCCCATGCATAATAATCACATTTTACGTACATAATACATTTAATTCAGTGATCTGGAGGGGTTGGGAGCACTCACAGTCACCTGTGATGGTGGAACACTACAGACCACAGCAGTTTCTAAGTTAAATGTGGCGTGTTTTTTTCTTTGCTTGAAGTTTGGTTTTAACACTTTTTTTGTGGAAAGCATTTGCTTTTCTTTTCCTGACTTGAGAACAGACATAGAATTTTCAACTGAGTTTATGCCATGCAGTATTTTTTTTGTTGTTGTTATGTTTCTTCTTTTAAGCACAGATACAATCATGTTAGTAGGTTCTTGGTTCTATTCATTGTGATTAAAATTCAGATAAAATGAATGGACTCGAGGGACGAATTTGGCACTTCACAGAATGTCTAACATGTTGTGGGTAGGAAAGAGGACCTGGGTCATTACTAAGTCACCACACTTAGGATTCAGTTACCTTATTTGCTCCTTTTTAGATTAAAAGGAGGAATGCAACTTTCTTCAAAAAAATTCTGAGAACAGAAGTCAATTCTTAGTCCACTGATACATATCGTCTATGGCAACGTTTTTTTTCTGGTCTGCTGTTTTTCTGTTTAGCTTGAGTCCTCAGTGCTGACTGGTTTTGATATTTTGCCAGGCTAAAGCCCTCACAAATTGAAGTACCTGTATTGCTAAAGACCTAACTTACTGAAAAAAAACTTTGTGTAGATGTACTTCTAGTTTCTTTGGCCAAATCAAGATTCCTGGGAGATTTCTGATAACAAATCAGATCACTTCTTTCTTCTATTGATGTGGTTTTGTTTTTCTGATAGTGAATGGATTTAGTTAATAAAGCTGATTGTCAACATCAATGTTGTGTTTGTAAGTGTTGAGTGAAAAGTTGCTTGGAATAAATAGAGTAGTCATTTAGTGATTATACTGATGGAATTTGTCTGAAATCAACGCTTTATCTTCTCTTCTAATGAACAGAACTAATTTTAAGAGCTTATGGCAAGTGAAGGATGATCTGAAGGGATTCTGCAAGAAACATTATCATTACTATAAAGCCAGGATAAATGTTTGAGAGTAGCATTTTTTTTAAAAACTCTTGCTTTGCATCAAGAGCTGCACCAGTGGAGGCTCTATAGTAAATAATTTTGGCTCACATCACTAGGTCTTGTATCAAGGCTTCAGGATCTGGCTGAAAGCCTCCACTTAAAGGTTCAATTCCTTTGTTTTTAATGATTTGGAGTACTTAATCTTGCTATGCAAATAATTATCTTTTAGAATATTTTAGTTAAATAATCATTTGAAAAGAAAAAATAATTGCTTCTTCAATTGCTGTTCATAAAATCATCAGTAAATGGGCTTTAAAAAGAATGTTCATAGCTCGTGTAACCAATTTAATAATGCTGAAAGATGTTTTCTTTTTATTTTCCTTGTCCTTTTCTCTAGCTAAGTCGCTGTTAATTATTTTCATATTTTTTATTTATATTTTTGAATGGAAATGTACCTGCATACTTTAAAAAAAAATTAAGTCTTGATCTTGCAGTAAGCAGTAGGCTGTTGTACAAATTGATTGAACATTGAAGTCTCTCCGCATTTTCAAGAGGTTCACTGTTTAATGTGCACATTTATTTATGTACTAGATCTTTCACAGTTTTTTTTATTAGGAGCCTATGTTATGAAATTTTCCAAGTAAATAAAAACAGTCAACAGTCACTCCATTCAGTGGCACACTGAAGGTTATGTTATTCCTGTTGGCCAGAACAGCTTGTGCAACAACTCTTACAGTATTTTCTGAAAGTAGGTCACAAAGTTCAAATGGTGGTAATCAAATACTGCACGGTAACCCCACGGGGGGGGGGAAAGGCAGCTACTGTGCTCTCTTAGCTGCTAGAGTTATTTTTAAGCATTCAGTTACTTTACTTACTGTCTAATAAAACTTGAGCTAATGCAAGTTTATAACTTCACTCTGTGGTGGTTTTCTGTTGTTTGGTTTTTGTTTAAATTTTGGGTAGCTTGCACTTCTTGTACGTTCTTGCTTCAGCTTTCAGCTGCTTTGCCTCTTTTGTATTGGACCGTGAGTCAGTTAAAAGTATTTTTTTCTGTTTATGGAAAGCACAAATATGATAAAATAGTATGATGGGGATTGATTCATCCTCTGACCAAATAATTACTTATATATTATAATTACTGCATAGCTGTGTCTTGTTGCATGTAATCTTTAAGTCTCTGTGGCAAACTGCAGAGAATCGTAGAGAATGTGCTGTGCTACAGGGGTACTCGGTGAGTCTCCTGCGGCATGGGAGGGAGCAGGAGCTGGCAATTCAGGTCTCAGTAAACTTGTACTTAAAAAACCCGACCACTGATACTGTTCTGGACTGTGACTTGGTACAGATTGTGATTCATATTGTATTAGGATATGCAGGATTTTAGTAGTTTATATATAGGAATAGATTGATCCAACCCCATTTTGTTTATTTGCATTCTTTATAATAGTGAATCGGTCACTGAAGAAGCTTGTAGGAAGAATAATTTAAATGCTCTCAACAGTTTATTCTGTCTGTATAAAAAAAGTGTTTGTTTTTTTTTTTTAAAGTCAAGGTCTTTCTTAGGAAAGGCCTTTTCATAGGAAAAATTCCAAAGTTAACTTTTTTTGCGAACTTATTTATAGGATATTTTGAAATGGAAGCTAATGATTTGAATTTAGTGTCCAATCTTGTGTACTTCACAGCAATCGTTTTTTATGTGCTTATACACCTACACATTGTGTATATTTAAAATCTTACATAAAGCATACAGTGAAGTAATTCTGTGTTCTGCAGATGGTCTTTGGTATGTTATTTTTGAGTAGTGGTCGTCAATTACAATTCCAAATGGTTTGATGGAAACAAAAGTTCAGTTCTTCATTAAGTGTTTTCTTAACTTCAGTAACTTCCTTGTGGCTTTTTATTTTATTTTCTGTTATGATAGTTGTGTTCAAATCCATCTCATTTATTGCTTTTATCTTTTGATTTATGAGCACTTGATTATCAGTAGCATTATGAATACAGCATAAGATGTATATATTATTGAAAGGTAAGAACATATCACATAAATTTTCTTGTGAATGAAATTGTCACTGAAAAATGGCACAAAGATAACTCCCAGTTTTGTGATCTCTTTAACTCAAAAATGTAAGGTGCTAGAATATAAATAGATCTTTTTAATTGATTAGAGTGTGAAAGAAAGAACACAAATAATTACACATTTTACTAAAACAGGGAATAAATCTATTTTACAGATTTCAATGGGACAGATGCTGCAAGATTTTGGAAAATTTCTAGGCATGTTTCTTCTTGTCCTGTTCTCATTCACAATTGGATTGACACAGCTTTATGATAAAGGATTTACTGTAAATGAAGAAGAACGGGACTGTGCAGGGATTTTCTGTGAGAAACAGAGCAATGACACATTCCATTCGTGAGTTGACATGTCTGAAATATATCTGTATTCTGGGCCTTAATTCCTACTAATTAAACAAAACTGGAATTTTTCACTGAACTTGAATTTTACATCAACTGAACTCACATGATTTTTGCCTTACCTAACCATTTTTTGTTTATTTTTGCAGGTTTATTGGCACCTGTTTTGCTCTGTTCTGGTATATCTTCTCGCTGGCACATGTAGCGATCTTTGTCACGCGCTTTAGCTATGGTGAAGAATTACAGTCGTTTGTGGGGGCTGTTATTGTTGGTACCTACAACGTGGTGGTTGTGATAGTATTAACTAAACTCCTTGTGGCAATGCTTCATAAAAGTTTTCAGCTGATAGCAGTAAGTGGTTTCTGATTAATTATCAAAAATTGCTAGCCACATCTTGGATTTTATACAAATCTCTTGCTACAGTGTGCAGACTAATCTGCAAACTTCCATGAATGAGCTGTAAACTCACAAGTGACATCTTTCCTTCAAAAATGAAGTTTTTATTTGCTTTGATCCAAATAAAGTAGAGAATCTGTATGTTCACATAGAATAATCAAAGCTTTGGCGCTCTGGGAATTGAAGACTTTCAGTTGCTCAGATTCAGATTCATTGCTGTTCAAGTCAAGATTCTATTCTTCTTTAGGTGTGGTACTTCTAATTTTGGTCATTTAATGTGGAGTTTAATAGCTGAATTTTCTATTTAATCCAGAGTATATGGTGAATTTAATAGATATACTTCCTATTTTGATTTTTTATTATTAGTGTAGCAGGGTGTATATTAAAATGCTGTATAATAAAAATCAAATAGTGGTCATTTATTAATATAATTGAAAATAAAACTTACTTAATAGATTTTAATTTTTTTTTTTTTGCTTCTGATCTCTGTTAATGTTTCTGATGCTTTAGAATCATGAAGATAAGGAATGGAAATTTGCTCGTGCCAAGCTTTGGCTTAGCTACTTCGATGACAAATGCACACTACCTCCACCTTTCAATGTTATTCCATCTCCCAAGACTATCTGTTATCTCTTCAACAGTCTCAGTAAATGGATCTGTTCTCACACATCAAGTGGCAAAGTGAAACGTCAGAATAGCCTTAAGGTAAGAAATGATTGGGAGAATTGTAGGCTCTGAAGCTGGAAAGATGCTGCTTATTAAAATGAATCAGCAGATTGCTGTATGAAGCTGCCTGTCACATGGTGAGTGCTACTGAGATCATTAGGAATTACAGGATAATGTGCGTTGCATCCAAAATATAAACAAATACATTTTAGCTATTTCTACTTAAGTAAGATTCTGTTAACTTACAGTTTGGGGATTTTCAACCCCCATCCTTTTTCCAACCCCCACAATTGCCCCAGCAGTAGTCTAGAAATCTGCTTTGATTGAAAACTTAGAGTAACCACAAGGAAGTATGTGCTAATCTCAAAAATGGTGAGGTATGCTTGCAGGACGGTGAGGTATGCTTGCAAAATGGTGAGTATGCTTGCAGGAAAGTAATTTGCTTGTAATTTACTAAAGAAGTGTCAAAATATTTTTACTGTACCCTGTAATTTTGCATCTTCTTGCTGTTAAAAAAATAGAAAATAAATAAAAAAATAAACTAAATTCAAAGACTTGACAGAATGTCAACAGAGAAGCACTAGGGATTATGGAACTCACAATTGCTCATAGGACAATTACCAAGCCAGGTAGGTTAAAAATTTTGTTTTGCTGGAACAGCAGTTTATCATTTAATTTAAATTTTGCTAAGAGTTTACATGTATTGTACATTTGTGCACATCAGGGTGTGTATATAGAAACACTTCCTTATTTTGTTCTATTCTTTCTCTGTTTGTATGTAGGCTTTAGGGCTCAAAAATTACTTTTGCTTAAGTAAATGTGTAATATTTGTTCAAAGGAATGGAGAAATCTGAAGCAGAAGAGAGATGAGAATTATCAAAAGGTGATGTGCTGCTTAGTCCACCGTTACTTGACATCCATGAGACAGAAGATGCAAAGCACAGATCAGGCAACCGTGGAAAACCTAAATGAACTGCGGCAAGACTTATCAAAATTCCGAAATGAAATGAGAGACCTACTTGGCTTTCGAACTTCTAAATATGCGATGTTTTATCCAAGAAATTAAGGCCTAACAAATGAGAAGTGTCCATCTTCAGATACCTTTAGGTGAAAGTGTTGATCTAATTCTGTTGCAAGACTAAATATAGAAGGAGATTATTGCACAACAATACCTTTGAAAATGTTTGCATGAGTTTCAGCTAGATGAGGAAGTGGTGGAATTAAATGCAAAAATAGTTACAGTAATTTTCTTACGCTCTTAATCGTAGTGTGTATATACAATGTATATAGGATTTTTTTTAAATGTTCCTCAGACTGTGGCTGTCAGGTGTCAGAGCTTCATAATTAGCACAATATGTTTATTTCTTCTATTTTTGCTGTTCCTTTTTGATACTTGTTTTTTCAAGTTGTGCGAGAAGGCTTTTTAAAACAAAAATCCAGACTATGTTTATTTTTAATAGAAAAGTTGGATATAGAATAATAGAAAATTTCCAACACAGTTGGAAATAATGTTTGACTGTAGGTTACAGTGCATGTGAAGACTGTGTGGCTCTGAAAGAGGCAGTTCTAGTGCCAAGTTTTGTAAACTATTCTGACTGTGTACTGACATTTCTAGAACACAGAAAATGAAATCAAGACTCTTCCCTTTCATGGGAACATTGAAATTTTGGGCTCAAAACAGACCAAATGTTTCTAGGACATTTATGGTTTTACGTAAGACAATCAATTCCTGCTTGGATTTTTCAGCAGTGCCTCATAAGTATGTTTTACTATGTATATTAAAATCAGCAACAGGATTTTAAAAGTAACCTATGAAACTTCAATGTCTACTATTTGGGGGTTTTAAAGTCTGATTATTTGAGTTATTAAATACAGTGATTTAATAAAATTGAGGTGGAGCGTGAGTGCTATTGTTTGCAATGCTGAACAGTTCCTCTGAAACACTACACTTCTTTCTGTGAGAACATGCATTGTATGGGATAGATGTAGCATGGAAGGGCCTGCCTTAGAGAGATTTTACCCTATTTTAAACTTGTTTTTCCTTCTTTTAACCGCAGTTGTTGCGAAGTTGAAACTTACTTTGTGTGTCTGTCAGGAGTATTCTCTTGTGAACACGTGCTTTGACTTAGCTTACAATGGACTGTAAGGGCTTTGTGGATTTTCTGTGCTAGAGAGTCCTATACGATTTCTATGCTTATTAAAATTCAAGTTGACAAATTGTAATTGAGAAATGTGAGAAGCCTGTATTTTTGATTCTGAAATAAGTATATTTATGACAGTTAAAGGATTGATTGAGAATTTTACTGTTATGATGGTGCTCTTCTAAATGGTCTTACGTCCAGAAGGCGCAGGTAGCCATAATGGTCTTTGACTACAGTTGATTTTCGGAGGCTGATAGAGGGTGAAGGCTTACATAAATGTTTACTTTTCTTGAAGGAATTCTTATAAAACTTTTTCTCGTAAAGGTATTATATTTTCTGTACTATGAAATTATCCATATCTGAACTAGGGTTTAATATTATGCTTCAAGTCTTACGGTATAGAGGCATTCTGAACAGTCTCTTTTCATGTGAATGAGAAGCTAATCTCTTGTTTTCAAAGCAGAGAGGATCACTGAATTTTGTATTTGGATGGGGATCTCATGTTTGAATAATACACCAACATAAAAACTGCTGTATGTTATGTATATCTGAGAGAGAAAGCCAACAAATAAAAGCTCTTTGAAAAATGTATTAATATTGGTCATATTTGAAACACGCTATTTTAGGTAACGTATTGAAAGTAATTGCTTTGTCATGTTAAGATAGGAATTCTAAGGAATATAGCTGCTATTAATGTTATTTGTTTTTCCTTTTAGAACTGTCCTTCTAACTTTAAGTTCATTTACCTGGTTTCCTGCTGTGACATGAAGCAACATCTGAGCTAGTTCTGAACAAGCTAGATTGGATCCTAGATGCAGTGTTAGCTGCTTGGCACTCAGTTCATGACGATTAGTTCTTCTTAGAAGCCGGGTATGTTTATCGATACACTGCGTTGTGCTAATGCAGCTATTTCTAACCACTTCTGTAATGTGAAGCAGTCACTCGAACCTCACAGAATTCAAGGCACCTCTTTGAGGTTTGGATTGAACCTGTGGGTTCCAGATTTTTTACTTGCCCCTGAAACGCATACATATAAAGAGATAGATATCTTAAGTTGTTGTTGTTTGTTTTTTTCTTGCAGTACATTAGGTGTATGTACACTTTTCATCTGTGCCTTGTTTGAAAGCTGTTGCAGGCTTCCTAACTTCTTGGATACTAATCAGTATGGATTGGTTCATACAATATAGCCCCTTTTCTACTATTCTTCAGATTTTCCTAGTTCAAGTGTATCAAACATTTTTTTCTAATTTGGCAGTTTAATAGTGGCCATTCCAGAATGTCAGGGATCTGAGATGCCCCATAGAACACTCATAGAACAGTTATGGACATGCACAGAGACAAAATTTTATGTCTGTGATACTTAAGTGCCAAAAGTTAAGCAGCAACAAAATGAGGCAAAAAAAAAAATGCCCCAAACAGTATTCGAGGTCTTGATTTAATCAATTTTAGTTCCTTAAGATATTTAACTGTAAATACTTGCTATGATTTCATCAAACTGTTCATTTGTTCTTGGGGACAAATATGTCAGATGGTTAGCCATGGATGGACGAAATGTCTTTCTGAGTCTACTGAAAAATGTTAATTTCTCTTTTGTGTTAATGTCAATTTAATCAAGGTAACGGTAGTTCTAAGATAAATTTGATCTTTCTTTAATATCTTGGATATGAAAACTTCATGCTGCTTCTGTTTATAGCAGAAAGGTCAAAAACATTCACTATGGAAAGTCATCCTACTTTATTCTCTTGGTAAAATAGTTTGTTTTTTTTTTTAATCATTATTTCTGTTGGAGTGGTTTCAAAAATTATATCACTTTTAATGTGATAATTGTGTTACATAATTTTTACATGTTTGCAGGTTGGATTTCATATGCTTGAATTTTACATTCACTACATCTGCTTTCAAAACCCTGTTTCTTTTTGGAAGGTTGTTACCTCTGTTTTGCGTCTGATTCTCACATGAGAAAACTGGCACTGTGTTTCTTGAAGCACCGGCTCCTGTTTCCTGTTGCAAGGCTACTGCTTTCAGCACTTTGATTCCCGTAAGGGGCCAGTCAGGCTTGACTCTTCCACAATGGAGAGTGTAGTGGGAGGAATCCATTTAGATTCCATATGCAGTGAGCACAGATATAAAAGGCTGTATTCAAGTGGTTTTCATATATCCCTTCTACTGCAACACATTTGCCAGTCCTCAGAAGTATGTTACATTAATTTACATTTAAAATGTTAAGTAGAATTCGGATTTATTTTCTTTTATGCATGAAAAGCAATTTGCTTTTTTGAGAAACAGTAAAAAAGAGGTGTTCAGACTGGAAAACAAGCTGATTTAAGGAGAGTGTTGAGAAGAGCAGGCAGGCAGGAGCTTTTCCTACCTGCCGTTGGGGGGAGAAGGAGCAGGCTACTAGACTCTTCTTGCTGCACTGAAAAAAGTTACATGACAGATGGTCTTGTTGTCATAAATGAAAATAGGTTATTGTAGTCAAACACAGTTCTGAGCATGATTTCCACAGTGCTTCACCCCAGACTGCTGCTGGGAAGTGCAGAAAAAACCATGTGTAAAACCCCTTAATCTGCACAGAAACTGATACTGAAAACCAAGGCATAAAACTGCAATTTTAAAACTGTGAAATTACATCTGGTTTGTAAATAAACATTGCTGTCATTTACACTGTTTGGTTCAGTCAGTAAGGCAAAAGCTTAGCAATCCACAGAACGTGTTTACAGCCCTGAGCTGTTTGACATGAGCTGCCAGCACAGCATTTTATATGTGTAGCATCCCCTACTTTATACATAATGAATAACTAGGTAGTATATGATTTAATCTTAAAATATTTTATTAAGCACAGATAATAATGCAGGAATCCATGTAATAAAAAAACTTCAAAGAAAAAGCTATGTTATAATGAGTTACTATAAATATTGCACTTAAAATTCTTATTTTACATATATAACTCCTTAAAAAAATGGACAATTATTATAAATTAACATCTTCCAAGTAACTGGAATTTGGTATGTTTCAGATCAGATGGCTGTGCTGCAAATCTTCAACTTTCATATTCAGGATTTGTAACTGATGCCACTTTGTGCTGGAATGAGCTTAGGTGGGTACGAGGGAGGAAAGGGTAAGCATGGTCTTAGTGCTGACAGTCAGTGTTTTCATGACTTAAACTAAGTGAAAATTCTTTTCCAAGAGAGATGATAGAGTGCAGCTGCAGAGTTCAGTTTTAACATGTTCTATTTTTCAAGGCATTCAGGATCTTTTGGTTCTTAGTCTTAAAACTCATGACAAAGCTGTTGGGAAGGACTTTGCCTCTACCGTCTTCTTCTACTTGACCCATGATGATGTAGTTTAAACCTATAAAGGAAAGTATGATATTACAAGGCAGAACTCCAGGGCGTGATCTAGTAAGTATAGTTCTATATCTGTGGTCTGCATTCATTTTCACTCTGTTACCACTGGCTTGTGGCATTTTTTCCTTCCTACCCAAAGCATATACAAAGCATACAATGAACCACAATTACATAAAAATCAAGTAGATAAGTAAGCATCTACTGTATAGTTAAACATACGGGAGATATTTTTTTAAGAAGATTTGTCAAATGAGTCTAAAAAACATTAGAAAGGCAGTATAAACACTGGATAACTTAGTCACTAACATCCGAAGAGGAATGCGTCTCATTAATTTTTGGATATTTTTTCATATGCTCAGTTTGTAGGGTAATGCACCTAATTCTTTCCATTCTCTTTTTCTCCCCCAGGTACGTAAACGTACTCTAGAAATATATAGAGGCAGTTGGGTAAGCAGAGTGGACTTAATGCGTGATAAACCCTGGCTTTGGAGCAATCAGTTGGATTTGAGTATTTGCAAGGCTTAGAAAGATTAGAGATTTGCAAGGCCTCAGGCAGGAAAGAGTGGTGTTATAGGGGAGTAAGCAGAAATGCACAAAGTTTAGATATTAAGTAATGGCTATTAAATAATTCACAGAGATTTAGGAAGAGAAACAAAAGTATGTGGTTTGGAGCCAGCAGTCTACCTAAAAGGAGACAATTTGTTCCACCAAGGATGCTATTATGTCTCCCAGACAGATGTCTGGTTTCCAAAGAACTAAAGGTAAAAGAAAAAAAAATCTGACAAGGATTGTTCGCTTTGGTACTGCCCCCTTTGAAGTAATACTTAACATTTAGGACACCACTGGCATTTACGTGGGTTTTCTTTTTTGGTGATTATTAGATTATGTTGACTGTTTCCTGCTATGGCTCCATCCACGTATGTTCTCCTGTTTTACTGGTATGCGCAGGAGAAAAAGCTAATGACTGTTGTATTTTTTGCTTAGTTACTTCAGTGAAACAGCCTCAGTATTTCTTATAGCATTGTATAGGTTGCCCTTGTTATGTTTAACTGGCAATCTTTGTTGATCTACTCTGTAAAATAATACTGTTTAAAATAGCTATAGAAATACTAGCTGTTTACAGGTATAGAATGAGCTGTTCTATATTAATACTACTGGCATTGCTACAGCAAAGATGTAAATCTATACAGGAGAGAAGCAACAGGATAACACATTATTTTTTATTTGCTGTGACATACTGCACTTTCAGGTTCAGTATGCTGTTGTTTTTCCATTCTGAATAACCGTGTATGAAAACTATATCCAAAAATACATATATGTAAAAAACAAAATCAAACTGAGTTTCATTTGAGAGAGCTAAGTCAGATTTTACTTTCTGTCATGCAAGTATTAAAAACAATGTTTTTCAAACTCATTTGAACTGAGTCTCATCTTTTATAGGTAAAACTAAGAATGAAATACAAACCTAAATAACTAGTTGTTTGTGTCTTAATTTCATTTAAATATTAGTTGCTGATTATAGAATCAATTATTGTAATTCTGATTTTTGTGTTCATAGAACAATTTTCAAAACTTTTATAAACAAACAAAGCAGTTATTTTGCTGTACTTACCTCTTCTGATGAGAGGACACTGCTTACATACTACAACAATCTTGGCACTCATACTCTTGCCTGCTTGCTGGATTGCTAGATTTCCCTCCTTGTATACATTAATGATCGATATTGTTGCATGCAAACTTCCAGCACGCGTTACTGCTGTGATTACTGTTCCAGTTATTACTAGAAAAAAGACATTTGATACATTTTAATTAATCTTTTAGAAATAAATTTGGGGGACCATAGAAATTGAATTAACATATTAGTCCTTAATAAAGATGCAAATAATACTGGAAACAGTCTCTCAATATGTGGGTGATGCCAGTAACAAAAACTCACTACCGACAAATTTTGGTGGCACCAAATATAAAACTTTTCCTAGAATGCATCAATCATTGAGAAGCCCTGTCCTAAATTTTGATAATTTTAGTTAAGCACTACAACGTGATACTATTTTCAATGACTAATCTTAAAACAGTGGAGAAGATGAACTGAAAATACTCTAGCGCAAAGCTGAATTCCCGGCTCTCCTGCAGTCTCATGCTGCAGTGATTTCATTCTGCTTTAGGGTGCAGCCACTACCCTGGTCTGGTTTTCAGCAAAATGATACTAAGCTGTCCCCACTCCTGAAACAGGAGACTTTCTCTAATCGCATGGGTTTAGCTATAAAATTAGAGTGAATTAGATTTAAAAAGAAAAAAAAATGGTTTGGGGACGAAGTTGTTGCATCCAAGTTGGCATACAGGATTAATGGTTGTAAGGCATCTTTTAAGGGAATTAAGAAGCTAAGTATTGATTTGGAAAAAGCCTCTGAGACATAACAGATCATCAGTGACAATGCTATCCAATTATACAGCAAACACCCTTTTTTATCAGTGATTAGTGTCTGTGGATGAAAAGCACTTTTTTAAGCTTCCCTGCCTTATAAATTATTTTAGAAGTATTTTGGAAGTTTATAAACTGAGTTATGGAACAGTCAGCAGATATGGCATAAAATGTGTATTGGCCGGTTACAGATGAGTGAGGTGACGAGACAGTAATTGAATCAATGCTCTCCTACAGGAGGCTGCCTTATATTTAGTCATTTGGTTTTTAGATTGAGGAAGTATGCTTGTTTCAGACATACCTGCAGTGCCTATTTCAGAATATCTCCAAGAGCGTTTTAAGTGATACACAGATACTAATGTCAGATACGCACATAAGAGGATGTAAAAACATCACTTATGTATTAATTAAAACTCAGAAATACATCTGGTAAAATTCCTAGATGTGTAAACATACAGTGTCAAGTGAGTAAGAAACAGACTTTGCTTTCTTACCAAAGTTGCTTGAACAGTAATTGCTTTCAAGAGTCCCACTCCTTTTACACTTTTGCTGACACAGGGCAACTGTAGGTTTCAAACCTTTTTGAAGAGCACATAATAAATTAAAATAAGATATTTTGAAACAAATGCAAGCAGTATGCTTGGGGAAATAAAAATCTCGATATGCACATAAACGCCACAATAACCATATACCCCTTTCCTGCCATCAACTCCAATCTTCTTTCCACGTGCGTTTTAATGGTATTACACAGTGGGATTTTTACAGAGAATGTTTGATTGTGCTGTGCTTTTAAATGTGTAACTTGTTAGTGTTCTTGCCTATTGTAATATAGTCCTTGTAGTACATTTTAAGTATGATAACATTAGATTACAGTAACATTTACTTCAGAGGGAGGGAGTGGACTTCTGTCAGAAATTACAGTGCTGTGATGGAAGAGATCAGAGTTCAAATTCCCATCTTTTTTTTCTAAATTTTTTACATAGCTTCATGACATGAAGTACTGTATAATTTTTATTGATGACATTGAAACACATTATAACGTGTGAATTATCTGCTTAACATTAGGGGCTACAGCTGCTTAGCACTAACTTACATTTCCTTTCTGAAACAATGCTTTGCTTAAAGACAAGTAAATACTCTCCTTCACACCAGCTCCTTAGGTTGCATATTAGTAGTCTCTGTACTTGATCTCGCTAACACTTTGCACATAAGGCTGTATTATTTTTAAGGTTTTAATGTCCTTTTCAAATTTGTTTGGAATGGGTCGATGAGGTCACAATTACTAGAAAGATGGAGCTGAGAGATGGACAGGTTAAAAAATAAATAAATCAGACAACCTACATAACCCTGATTTCCCCCGAAAGAAAATAAATTAGTTACGAAGAATATCTTGGCTTTTTTTCTTTAGAATGCAGCATTTTGCAAAAGTCTTAGCCTATAATTTCTGAAAAAGAGCTTCTGACTGATTACTTATTTATGTTCTTACAGTTCTCAATTATATTTATACTTCTCTTTTAATGAATTAACTGATTCTTTTTATGAAGATTTCTGAAATTCAGCTGAGTGGCAAACAAATTTATTTGTCTTCCGTGTACATCCATGACTGTTAGATCTTCCTGTTCATTATTTTGCCTTTCAAATCCCAACTTTAAAAATTCATCCCCATATTTTTCATTGATGTGGGTTTTGGTTTTTGTTTGTTTTGCTTTGAATTGTTTGGTTTTGTTTTGCTTGTCTGTTTTTAGTCTTCATGTGATCTTCATTGGTGTTCAGTAAGACTTCAGAAAGCTTGCAGCATGAGATGTGACACCTCCAACACCCTGTCTCAGTTAATCAAGGCTAACTTTAAGGAGTCCTTTATAGTGAAAAAGAGCTGAATTACTTATCATTGGACTGCTAGTCACATCGGAATGATTTACAGGTCATTATGATTGCATGTTTTTCATGTTTATTTTCATCTATTTTAAATACCTCAGTCTCAGTATTTAAGCACCACAACTTCTTGGTTTCCTGCTGACAAGCCATTTCTGTCCTGACTTCTGATACATTTTAAGTACAGATCAGGTTCTGTTGCAAAACATCATAAATAATTTGGTTTTGTGCTATAACTGTATCTTAAACTGTTCTCATTCAGGTTATAGAAATTGTAAGAATTTGTCCCTTCAGTATGTCAGTAATGAGGTAGTTTTGGTAAGGCCTTCAGAGAAATCCTCCCCTGATCTTTCATATGTTCTGTTTGGTCTTAAATATAAAAGTAAACTTATTTTTAGTCTGACGTATTTCTTCATAAATTCTTGTCCCTGAAAATCTTTGAATAAAAACAATTCTGAGAGCATCACATTGACAGGATGTTGGCAGAATCTGAAGAGAGCTCAGGCGGCTTCCATAACAATTTATCTTAATAACTACATGAAGAGAAATATGGCCAGATTTTTACATATTAATTTATTTAGAAGAAAAAGTTCCTTGAAATAAAACTGTTTCCTGAAATATGTAGAACTTATTGTACAAAAGAATTTTCTTTACGTTTCTATGGAATTTGGTGAAAGATTCTCGCTAGTTAGCTGTCAAAAATTGAGAAGAGACAAGAATATTCTCTGAGCTGGAGTGAGTAACTGTTACAGTGAACTGGAGAGTTTTCTTTTTAATAATGTTAACTAGATTCTATGTGCTCTCTTGAGTATATTAATTTTAATTAATTTCCTCAACATCTTAAATACTAACAAACCACGAAACTAACTTTTAATATACCTTCTGTTAATTCTTTCCAAAACCTTCTTCTCCTGGAATACATTATTTTTCTAATCAAATAAATCCAATAAAAAAAAATCTTACTTGATGTAGAAGGGGTTGTTGTGGTAGTAGGTGGAACTGTAGTTGTTGGTAACTTTTTTGGTCTAAATTTATAATGGCCAATAAAACCATCAGCCGTTAAACTTAAGTCAGATAAAAACTGAATGAGCAACTCATTTTTCTCAGATAGAATAGGCCTGGAATAGAAAAAAGTAACTTCCATTAGTTTTAATGTCAAAGCCAAAAACCATTAATAGAATTCTTGTCACAAAAAAAAGGTGCTTCATGTTTATTATTATTATAAATGCTCTATCTGCCCCCAGACTAATACTGAAATACATGTTCCTTTGCTAGCTTGTCAGACACTGATGTTAGAACTGAGAACCTCATTCTGTTGAATCATAAACCTCTGATTCCTGAGGGTTATGTCAGTGTAAGTATCTTTAAATTCCTTTGTGGCTTCATTGCAGACTTCACTTACATGGAATGACGAGGGCTAGATTAATGCCTTGGGGAAATATAATAAAGAAATCCTCAATAGATAGCAGAGGTGAGTAAATGTTTTGGGGTTTTAAATCATTTTTTGTCTATTGAAAAATACATATTTGGAAGGTCTGAAGAAAATTAATTTGATGTTGGACTCTGGAATTGTTCAATAAAAACACTAAAAAATATTTGGGGTTGGTACTACTTCTGTGGACCCAGGTTTTACCAATGATTGGATACTGAGGCCTTAGAGAGCTAATGCTGTTACTTTGTTAGGATTTGAAAATTTGTAAACAAGCACTCTTCTGTGTGTTAATTTTCAGTTCATAAACTGTGTAGTATCTATTGTGACACTGTCTCTGGATTTAGATGTAGTGTGATGAGTCTTCATTCAAGACTACTGTTAGAGCAAACTGTATGGCATGCAAGTCTAGCAAAGGAACACTTCTCTTGTTCTTTTGAGCATTCCACAGACCTTGTCTCAATATTCATTTATAATTATTAACACAGATTATCTTGTTTGGAAAGAGGAAGAAAAATTAATATAGAGATAAACATAGAGGCAAAAGATACTTGAGAGAAGAAAAGAGAAAATGGTTTTAAGATGTATTTTCACTAAACTGACTTTGTTGCTTCTTCTCAGGAAATCTGACAGTGTTCATGAGCCTTTAGCAGGAGTTCTTCAAGATGCTTTTTAGGGCTTTTAGAGTAAAAACTTGTCATTATCTCCTTTTTCTTTTTTCCTTTTTTCTTTTTTTTTTTTCCCCAGGTATTTCAGAAATCAGCTCACTGAGGGTTGAGTTTGACATAACCAAAAGTAAGTGCATGATTATCTGGAATTCCGATTTACAGTTACTGCGGTAATTGCACAGATTGATTTTCTTACCACAGTATTGATGCAGGCTGCAGAATTAGGAGGGGGGTTACCAGCTGTAGGAAAGCTTTGTTCTGCTTGCTGAACACCAGAAGTAAAACACCAAGTAATCTAAAAAATTTGACCGGTGTATACTATCTTTTTGAAAAAAGGCTTTTTGTCTCAAGGGTAGATGGTGTGTTTGTTTTTTAGAGTGATGATTTCTCTTAATTTATTATTATGATCTGTACTATTCATTTATGTAGTGTACGAATTGCACTCAGGAATCAGATATGTGGTTACGCTATGTGCTTCCTGGTCTACAGTTGGATCTCGGTTAATCTCTGCAACCACCAAATGAGTTCAAGGTATCTACTTTACTAATCTTTCTTAAGTATGCTGTTTCTGTTACAAAATGCCACATTACATTGTCTGTAACTACTGGTTAATGAGTTCCACCTTGTTTAATTGCTGTGTCAGATCCATAAATAATACTCTATATAGAAGTCCTCCTTCATGATTCAGTTTACATACCATGATTTCAGTATTTTTTACAACAGTGGTCCTGTCCTTACTGTTTTTCTGAACCCAGCTGATAAATTTTGGTGAGAATTCTGCAGAGCTAGTGGAAAATCCCCAAGAGCCATACTTTCTCCCTTTCCACTGGATACATAAGCTGTCTATATATTATTTTGTAAGGGAAAGGGACTATTCAAGCTCTGGACTAGATCAGGATAGTAAGCAATGCTGTCCTAAAACTTTCTTTCAGGAAACTTCTAACATTCTGTAACAGGAAATCTCATCTCTGAGCTATGTGGCCTGGGTCTGAGCCCAGACTTCTGCCCTTATTTACCTGTTGCACAAAGTCCATACTAAAATGACTATATTTTTGAAGCCCACTAGGGCTTTGGCAGACCAATTCACAGCTTTGACCTGCTGTGGGGAAAGATGCTGAGCCACAGTTGAGAGGTGGTTTAGGAAGCCACTCCTGGTCACCTCTCAGGGATTAACTAGCACTTCTTTCTTCTGTGTTGCTTTGTCAGCCAAGACCAAATCCTGATGGTTCAAAGCATACTGCACAGCTGGGCTATGTCTTAACTGGAAAGAGGCAACTAAGTCACAGGGACTGGAGGCCACCGGCTTCATTTTTGAAGGGGTGTTGTTCCCTGCTGTTTTTTGAGAACCAAGGGAAGGGTAAGATCTTGTAGAATTCACTTCTTACCTCAGTTGGAAAAGGTCTGCAATGTCACAACTTAAATAGGAAAAAGAGAAAGTTAAACTGGACTCTAATTGTGCTCTATTCAGGTAGGAAACTAGTCCGGGTACTCAATCGTCTTTTGGATCCAACTTGTGCTCAGCAAAACACCCATGGCAGGAAGGTATTTGTATGGAACATTGCTAGTTAAGTATTTCTAGGGGCAGATTCAGTTAGGTTATTTATTTTTTGTTTATTTTACAGGAGCTTAAAGGTAAATACCTTACTGATCTATGTTAAGGGTTCAGCTGTAAGGGATGGATTTGTAAAGTCACAATGAGGTTCTCATGCTATGCTCCTCAATGAGGTACCTGTCTACCTTGTTGTAAAGCACTAAATAACATTACTAACCTCTGTCATCTGCTGGCCATTGTGTTTTACTCTGTGTAAAATACTGGCATGTGTCCAGTAGAGTTCCCTTGGGGAAGAGTTTTTTTTTTACTTCAGATGATGATTTTTTGTTATCTGATATATATACTGGTGCTTACAACATTCAGCTCAAATAAATGTATTGCCTGATTGGAGATGTATTCGATCTACCTGCAGTCATTCTGAGTGCCACGGCGCTGCAAGGCAACAATGCATGGCATCTTTTTTTCCAGGCAAAACTCTAAGCTGGAAAGTATGAAGTGGCTTTGCTATGGACACATACATGAGGCAAAAATGGAGGAGTTCTGAATGTCATTTGGCAAAGGGGTGGAAGTGGATGTCCAAGACTTGTAACCCACCTTCTTGCCTTATGGACTCTAATACTAACTCTGCCTTGCACGGTCTCCTTCCATACTACAGCCTTTGGGTTGGAGGCAATAAGGGAAGATAGTTCTACTTCTGCTAGTGAAGTTTGTCCTGCAAATAAGGAAGTGATTATGTATGTAACTACAGCTCAAATTTAGTCTCTTGCGTCATTTTAATGGCCTAAATTAACTAGCACTTCACAATTTTACCTGTAAGACTTTCTGGTGTCAGTATCTTTTTTACAGAGCAGGTTTTTAACTTTATTACAAGAAGACAGCACTGAACTTAAGCCTGAAAAGAATTATCTTTTCCAAATTGGAACTTGATGTTTAAAAAAAAAAAAAGTGCAACTCCAGACCAAAAGCCTGAGGTGGCTGAAGGAAACTGAAGTTAATATATTTTAGGTGCAACACTGCACTTAATTAAATCCTTACCAAATTTCAAATACATTTCTGTAGGGCTAGCCTCTATTTCTAGCATTTTCATGCTATTAGGTAATGATCAGAAATAGCAAGAGAAAGAGTATAGCTGCTGCATGGAGAAGAAAAGTCTTTTTAGAATTCTGCAGAATGTCTGCCTCCCCTCTTGTCTCTGGAGGGTATACCACATAACCTTAGAAAAAGAACCAACCAAAACCCAAAAAACCTCACAGTAAATCCCAAGAAAGACTGAGGCATGCACCTCCTCCCCTTATACCATAATTACTTGCTCTTGGGAATCAAACTAGCTGTCACTTCTGAGACTTAAATCTATTCACACACTTCCATGAATTTTTTAATAGCTTGTATTTCTTCATCCCCTTCATCTTGTAAAGCTACTCAGTTTTAAGATGCTTAATGGAAGGGGAACAAGGGAGGAAAAAAGTTAAAAATTACTAGCCTTGCTCAAAAAAGACATACTTTTTAAATAATTATAATCTACTATTGCTACCGTTCCTTGCACTGGGGCTGTTTCTTGGGCGTTGGAGAGGTGGGGCCATTATGGGGAGGTCTCGTGTTTATTTGGGGGTTGGGATTTTGAAAACGTTGGGAGTGGTTTTGTTGGGTTTTTTTAGCACAGGTGGGAAGGATGGTAGCAGCAGCAGTTTGACAGTAAAGCTGCTGAAAGCCTGTGGTGCTACCCAGCACGCTCATGTGCCAGGAGGGGACACACCTCGGCACAGCTGGAAGAGATGGTGAGCAGTGACACACAAGAGATGGTAAGCAGTGACGCATGGAGCAGCCGTGGAACATGCAGAAGGGGTGTGACTGAAGGTAACATGAGTCAGATCAAGTGAGTCAAGAGCCAAGGGACTAGGGCGTTCAGCTGGATCCTGCACTTCAGCATCTACCATCAAAACACAGTAAGTGATGCTAGTGTTCAGCTAGCATTAATACTGGTATCATACCAATATCAGTAGCGTTACTGTTGGCATTATTAGACTGAGCTCTAATGAGCCTCGAGGGACAGGATAGAACAGGGGTTGGAGCCAGGGCTAGTCATGGAGGGACAGAGGAAAAGAGAAAACCTCAGGAGAGACAAGATACTAAACAACTCCTAGAAATGCAATTGGAGATAGAAAATGAGATATTTAAGGGAAAAAAAAATATCTTTCAAAAGCCTAGTACAGAACCATTAGCAAAGTGACATATAGTGTTGTAAAGTTCATCATCAAAGACAGTTACTTACGCTGGTGGACTGTCTCCACAATACTTCCCAATCCTTTTCGCATCGTTGACTTCCCCACCATTAAACACTGCGACATAGTCATATCTGCAGTAGTTGTCTCTCTCCACATCAAACTTCTCAAACTTTAATTCTATTAGCTGCAGAGAAAGTGCAAGTAACTTACTAAGACTTTGGTATGCAGAATTTGAGCAGTACTTATAGTAAATGACCTCTTCATATGAACTACTAAATGATTTTTGCCTTCCATAAAGCAAAAGTCCTTAATCCACTTGATCGTGGATTTGGTATTTGAATCTCTCTAGCAAACACTTCAAAATAGGACCTTAGTATTCTATATAACATTTTGTTCTCAAGTATATGCAAATATAGCTTCTTGTAGTTATCTTTATGAGTGAATGTAAACTGAATAGTAATAGTTAGGTGTTGCACTGTTTTTAAAGAAACTAACTTAAATCTAAACCACAGAAAGAGGGCTATTAGTGCCATTGTATCACCCTAGATATGCTAACGAAAAAGCAAGGCCAAAGTTGGTAAGAACCATTTCACTGACTAGATCAAGAGCAGATTTTAAACCACTGCTCTGTGGTTGCAAATCCCCTATTTACTTGATGTAGAAATAAGAAGGTCAAACACAATAATATCAATAGAAAATTACTAAACAATAAGACTAAAACCAAGGGAAACTAAGTAGTTAAAGAAGTAATGTTTCCATACAGAATTTCCATAAATGTTAGGGTTTCAGAAGTCCTAGCTGTGAACTAGTATAACTGTTATTTCTAGTACTGATGTTATTTTCTCCAATATAACTTGTAATTTATGTACTTTTCTACTCAAGAAAGAAAAACAATGGAAAAGAAATTGCAGGTATGAGTCTGAAAGTAAGTCCTGCAGCATGCTTTTCAGTTGTGTGCAGCAAGGAAGGAAAACACAACATAACTACATGAATGAAACAAAGGTAATGCCTACATTTAGGTTGCTTCTTTATATGAAGTACAACAGTATTTTTAATCATCCTCCAGTAAATAGCACAAATGAGACTTGAATGACAACACTGAATTGTGTTGGCTGTGGGTATGCAGGATTTCTCTTCAAAGGGCTGTCTCAAACAAGATGCTATTAAATGTTTTAAGACTACAAAGCCATCTGTAGATCACCTACATGTTAATTTACTAACATAGTAAAGGTGATCTTGTTCTACATCTGTAATAAAGGTAGCCTGCTATCACCTCATGTTTTAGTTTTGCCAGGATATGCTTTTGCACTATTGACATATAATGCATCATTTTGTTACCTCAAAAGTATAAGTAGCCCAGGGCAAAGAGAAACTTCAAGGACAGCAATTTGGTTTCTGAGACGAGCAAGAGGTTTGTTTCAAGAACCTTGTCACCAATATGGGAAAAAATGCACTGTAAATGGAAGTACTTATCTCATTAATAGGCTTATGACCAAAAGATGGTATAGAAAGGAGTAATGCAAGTGGAAACAGAAATGCTGAATTTTTCCATACACAGGAAAAGCAGCATGCCATCATGCCTACTTTACTATTTATTGTTCATAAGTGCTCTTTGCACTAACAGAGAGGTATTTCATGATAGATTAGAAGCTCTTCACCATCATGAGGAGCTGCTCCATCTTCTGAAATAAATGAAGAAATTATTTGGTTATATTAGAAGCAAAACACTGGCTTGTTTTATTGCTCACATGCTTGTGAAAGGAAGTGGAGAAAGTGTGACCTAAACTTTGGCAAATGGGAGAGTGAAAAGCTTTTTATTTGAACTTGGAGAGAGATGCTTACTCACTACATTTTCAAAAATTGCTCTTGTTATTGTCAAAACTCTCCCGTTTGCATGCAAGCAACCACTTTTGCAGCACGTGAAAGATATATATTCGGACACATGGATTTATGGAGCAGGATGCTGAAAAGGCACAAGATAGTGCCTTAATTTTTACGCTTACATTACATTTCCTAGATCTTCTCTACAAGCTTGGGAAGAGTTTTTAGGCTTATCTAGAGATGGCTGAAAAGAACTGACGTAATCTGCAGTTTAAAGATAAGATTTTAAAAATGACTGCCTCTCTATAGGATTGTTAAATGACCTGTACCTAGCAAGCAAGGAATGTGGATTAAAGAGGAGAACAGGAAAGACTAAGCTGACATACTGCTTCAGTTCAAGGGGAAAAAATATCTTGGGAAATGGAAAAGTATGAAAGATCTGAAGAATATATTTATCTGGGGCAGCTTTTTTAGAGGATTATGGTCACGAGCCAGAAGATTAAGGAGAAAGTTTTCTTTACATGTAGAGGAATGTAAAAAGCTGGAGATAGTTAAGAAAAGCAAACATGCTCGGTGACCAGGATATTCAATCAATGTAGAGTTTCTGCCAGGTTACAGAGCAGATGGCTCAGCAACAATCACAAAATGTGAAGCTAGGACTGAGACGAGCTCTACGGCATAGGGAACAACATGTTCTGGCCATGTGTGGCAAACAGTGGCAAATGAGCCATATTTCTCTACTGTTAGATCTCTGAGTCTTACTGAAGTGGTAATGTACACTTGAAGGTGTCTGGCTAATTAAGCAATCATGTTATGAGATAAAGCCTTCAAAATATAAAATAAGACAAATTTTATGAATTGTACGTTGAAGATCCCTGTGCAAGACAGATCTGAATATATTCCCAGTACTGCGAGCGGAACCAATAAAATAATTTCTGCTTTTAATAAATTCAGTCAGCTCTACTCGAGTCCCTCTGTAACAAACAGCACTAATGCTGAAAATGCTACAGATGGAGTTAGACTTTAAACTTAGCGTTTGTCATCATCATGCCTGGTGCTGAGATGATCACCTCCTCGAACTTAATTTACATGATGTTTAGTTAATTAACAAAATCATCTTTAAAAGATCCTCATTAAAAGCCTCACCAGCCATAGCTGGTCTGAAAGTTTAATATAGGGGAATGTGTCAGCACACATAAACCAGCATGTAATGTTTAGTTTCCTCAAGTGAGCCTGGTCATGTATGAGAAAAAGGTGAGTACAGCTGGGGCTAGGTGGGCCCACACTACTCCAAATTTCAGCCAGTGTTTTCACTGTTGGAGTGCCATGCAAGCAGCACATCACATGCACGGGCTGTTGGCAACATGTCAACACTGGTGGGTAGCGGGAGGCGCGGGGCGATAGCGGCGCCTTACCTGGTTCTTCGGGGCGACGATGTGCCAGGAGCACGTAACTCCGGCTGGGTAATCCCGCTCCGGCCAGTTGGGCGTTTGGAAGGAGCCAGAAGGCTTCTCCAGTCGTCCCCCACAGTACTGATCTCCTGGAAGTACAGTACACCATGCAAAGTAGAGGCCAAAAGCAATGTGTGTGACCCAGTTGATGCGCTGGCTTCGCTGTGCCGGTGCCCAGGCACTGGTGGGGGGCCGTGAGGCCTCGGGGCAGATCTAGGCCAGGTCTGCTCCATGCTGGACTCAGACAGTTCTGCCCAGTTCCTGCTGGCCCCAATGGCTGAACCACAGGGTATGGCTGAGCCCAGCAACCCAGCTGGTGGTGCCTTGGGGAAAAGAGATTTAAGAAAGGGCAGAAAGATGAAGTGAAAGGGGGGGTACAGTGAGAACCAGCCCTATGAGCACCTGGGTCAGAGGAGGAGGAGGAGTTGGAGCATGGCTTCCCCACAGCCCCTAGTGGAGCCATGTGGAGGTGACAGTGTTCCCTGAAGGAACTGCCACCTGTGGAGAGCCCACGATGGAGCAAGTCATTTTTCTCTATATCTACTCCTCACAGTCCCAAATTACAAGCCTATATCAGGTATGTAATCTTTACTTATAATACCATTAGGAGTCTTTATTAAAGTGACTCTATCTTGTGATGGTTGTCTAATATGTTTTTCAGAAAGTTGTCCACACTGATGGAACTGGAAGGACTAATGAGTTAGCTGTCATCTGCACTACATCAGCCCAAAAACCTGTCTAGTCTGGTAGCAAAATACCAAAAGCCTTGAAATGAGTTAATTGGTATGGCAGGCACCCAGTAATATGACCTCCCTGTAATGTCACAGATTTACCAAGCAAAAGGTAATGCCTTTGTGTTCAATAACCCCTAAAAAGTTTTTTCTTTCATACTTTTTCCTAATTGTTTTTAAACTTGATGTAGAAATTTTCAATCCGTGATGTCCTGTGGCACAGCACTCCACCACTTGACAGCTCATTAGGAAGAATCACCATTTCCTTTCCTTTGCAGCCACTTGCTCATCTGTCTCTTGTATTAGAAACAGTGGCTGTGTTCCCCATTCACTTTTTCCACACTGGCCATGACTTGAGGGCCCTCTCCTATACCCCCACTGAGCTTCTCTTTTCCAGCCTGAAGAGATCCATGAAAAGGTTTGGTTTTCATACTGTTTTCAAAAAAATGTTAAGTTTCTGTATTTTTTTTGTTACTTACTGAGCACTGGAGGGATGCTTAATTACTGCTTTTGTTATTATGCTCAATTACTGTTTTCATAAATTATTCTATTTCAAACCCATGATCTCATTCCTAAATACTACAGTCAATTCAGAGCCTGTCGTATACATGAAGTTAGGGTGTTTTCTCCCTTATTTGCAACGTTTATCTACATTGAATTTAATTTTATTGACAAGCTATTACCATATCGCTGCTAGATGCGGTCCTGCAATTCAAAATAGTCAGCCCTCCTCTTTGCTATTTTGATTAACTATTATGGGTAATCAATTATACTTCGCTATTTGCTAAGTAAGGTAATTAACGAATACATTGAGCAACACAATCCCTAATATTTCTAGCATCACATCTTTAGCATTAGTGTAGCTCTCCATAGAGTTGTACAGTTATATTTGTCTTCAGCACATACATAATTGACAGTTACCTCTTTCATGTGGTTCTGCTGCAGAAAACTTTGCAATGAATCCACTTCCAGCCGTATTAGCATCTGAAGTCATCTGCACCAACATTTTATTGCTGTTGGATACAAGGGCTCCTGGTTTCACAGTACCACAGAACCTGCCGATGCGTTGTCCATTGGCATGGCCGTTGTATATATCCACAAAATCATATCGGCACAAATTGTCACTTTCCAGGTCTAAATATCTAAAAGAAAGAACCACAACTTTTCCTTCTGGAACCTGCAGAGAGAGAGAGAGAGAGAGAGAGAGAGGGGGAGAGAGAGAAAGAGAGAGAGAGGTGTGTGTGGGGGGGATATATCTTGAGGTGTGACTGACACATACCTATCTGATCCCACTTTTTGCATGGATATTTTCATGTCCTTCTACTTTCACCAGTTAAGCTCTTTTTCCTCATACTATGCTCTAGTATGTTTTTTAAAATCATATTGGACCAATCATAAAAATAAAACTCTAGCCATCTCTGTTAGCATTATTGTCTATCTGATGCACTGTACCCTCTAGCCAGACTGTCATAGTTAGTTATATGCCTTCACCTCCCAGATCAGTTTGGCATGTTTCACTTCTCTGCTGAAAGTATTGCAATCAACCATGCAGCTCCCTGTCACCAAGTGAGGCTAGGAGGATAAGATTAATGAGATTTTTTTTTAAATACAGAACAAGTAATTTACAATTTTGAGAAAATGAAATGGTTCTTGTTATCTTGCTGATGTGTCATATTATTTATCAACATAATTTACATTTGTAACTCCAAATGGAAACTTCACAGCTAATACTGTACAACCCTAATAGTCAGCTATCGGAGTGGGTTCATTTAGCATGAAAGCTGAAGTGAAAGAGTTATATTTGGAAAGAACATGTGAAACTATAAGCAGAGTTCAAAAAAAAAAAAACCAAAAACATTTGTGGGTGTCCTCAATATAGAAAAGAGTTTTGTTTTCTGAAATATCTGCGGAAACATAAGGCAAGGTAAATCTTCTTAAATGCTTGTATCTGTGGACATTGTGAAAGAGGCAAAAGTAGTGAAAAGGATGTAAATTATGAGACCGTAATAGTTTACGAGGGGAACGCTTCCTCAGATAGACTTGCAAGCTTTTAAGAGCATAAGCAGCACACTGTGAAAACTATTCTAATGAGCACTCAACTCTATTTAACAGGACAGGAAGAAGGGAAACGGTATTTTAAAGTATAGAGGTAACTTAGGCAGAGCGTAATTATCTTCATTCAATTCATAGCCTGGTAGAGTGGTTACCAATTAAAATAATTGCAGCTGTTCTGTTTTACTGAGACATTGCTATGATTTTCAGCTTTAAATATATAACACACACTTAATATCTGCAGTAAGTCCACATTTAAGGCACTTCATTTAAGAGTTCATGAATTTTTTTTCTTCTTAACAGTGACTTATTTTAAAACACCAGTTTGAGATAAACTAGAACTGAACTGTGCCTACATGAAATCATCAAACAGCATTGGAATTTTATGAGTCTCAGTTGTTAAAAATGCCTTGTCAGATGGAAGTGGATAGATGGAAGTGACTTCTTAACCACGGAAGAGAGTAATAATAGCAACAGCTCCAAATGTAATGAAAAACGTGCTGTATACATGCTAAGGTTACTTGCTCATGCAGATGCTTTTATGTCCAGTGCCAGTACCGATTCTGCAGGGCCGACTTCTGCAAGGGCTGTTCACATCTGTCGAGGGCCCATGCAGACACGGGCTGACCAGCCCCACAGCAGTTCACATTGTTGCACAGAATATAGTTTCAGAACATTTTCCTTTAATCCTTGTTCAAAGTTCTTTCCAAAACTGCATGCAGCTCTCCTGTGGTGACGTACATTATTACTACTACTACTACTACATTAAAACCACAAAACTCATTTAATCTTACCCAGAAATTCCACAGCATGATGACTATGTTTTAGGAAACTTTAAAGCCAGATGTTAGGTTTAACTGTCATGCTACTGAAATGAGCAAGCCATATAGCTGGTATAGGAAAATAACCCACATGTATATTTATTCAGCATAAGGCCAATATAGATGGGTGGACACTTTGTAAGACATCCTGTGAAAGCAATATGACTCCTTGAATCACTGCTCTCATAACTAAATGTCTTATTATTGCATTCACTTTTGTCTTGTGGTCTGAATCACCAAGAGGCATTAAGAAAAGAAGCGAAGAGGAACTGAGGATTCATGTCAGAAGACATGAATGTTATTTGTGGTTATACTACAAACTCTATGAGACAAAACAGATCAGTTAAAAAAAAATCTGGCTGTAAATTCAGTCAGATAAAGTTAGATTTAGGCAGCTAAATAAAAGCAGCTTTTTTATATTTTTTCTCTCCCCAGAAGTAGTAAACAGCTGTATATAAAATAACACATGCTCTTCTGGGGTTGGAACACTTGTTATTCTTAAGTCTACACAACTGGTACAATAGGAATTAAATAAGGTAACCTCTAAAGGTTATCATGTTTTAATTTAATACAGGCTGAGCTACTTGTCCAACACTTCCTACAACAAACCATGGTTTTCAGTGTATTTGCAGTTTTACTAACTTATCTTTAATGAGTTTCCCCTTTTTCTTCCACTGTTTTTGAAAGTTGAGCTGCTCTATCACGTTAGGTTAGTTTTATCAGTGCTTATGAGATTTTTCCCTACTTTCTCAGCTTCAGTTTCTTCTTTGAAGACATCTTGCCCCTCCCAGAGTTTGGAGAAGGAAGCTGAAATGTGAGAGGTGGCTCGTTCTGGGGTAAGAAACAGGCTTTTTGCTGTCCTTCTAGAAATGCGTTCTGGTTTATCCAAGTCATTATCCTTCAGTAATGCCAATGGGATCTCACTGACAGCTTTGCTGCATGAGCACATTGAGCCAGCACTGCTCTGCTAGTGCCAGCCTCACACCACTCACTTCTGCTGCCAGGCTTTCCCCTCCCTCCTGCTGCCCCAGGGGGGGCATTGAGAGAACCAGGACAGGGGACCGACTTGCGCTCAGGGGGGAAAGGAGGCTGGCAAAGCAGCCAAACTCTGAGTTGCCAGTCAACCATTCACTCAAGTCTTGGGCTTTAAGGTTCCCCTTCTTCTCTTTCCACCATTGACTATGTTATACTATACCACATTGCATTATAGATTTAATTACAGATTTTAGTCTCTCCAGCTTCTGTTAATTCAGCGTATTTACCTTGGCCAAGACTGTTCCCCACAGATGTACTCAGCCACATGGTTGTGTGTGTTCAACAAGGAACCCTTGCCAGACCTTAGTTGTCAGAATAATCCTTGCTCACATTTAGCTGAATTTGGGGAGATAAGTTATTTATGTATCATGTTTATATATATGTTCACACATACAAATGTGTGAACTCAGTTCCTTAATCACAGACGCTACATACTGTCATTACTATATAAACTAATGTTGCTTATCAAAATAATATTTGTCATGATTCACAAAAATAACAAATGTGTTCCGTCATGTTAAAATGAATTGAAAGTTTGTGGTCTGACCAGATGACATGTGAGAGTGCAGATGATGGTAGTTCCACATTCTGGCAACAGCCACACCAGTTAGCAGCTATTCCCAAGGAATCTCGCCCTGAATATAGGCATCTTTGCGAAACAATACATTTATTTGACTTCTACCATTTCCTTTTTAAAAAGTTGAAACTAATGTGTTAAAATCTGCCAGTGTTTATCCTAAGACATCAAAAATATTGCTCCATGAGAAACCCAAAGGGAGAAAGCACAGGCCAGCATGACTCAGTTTTGTTTACTTTGAGACACATCTGAGCCTTATGCAGTAAGAAGATGGGATACCTCAGAGAAGGAATTGGAAGGAATTGTAGCTCTGTTCTTAAAAAGAAAGAGGAATCAAAGGAAGAAGTGATGCCTTCCCTGCAGGGTGTGCCTTTTTTCTGTTTTATCCATCCAGCTGGTATCTCACAATAGCAGAGCCACAACGTCTGCCCCTCCTTGTCAACTGAGTATGACCGACCCATACTTGCCCTTGGCTTTTCTTCTTATTTGATTCTCTGGACTTTTTTAGGATCAGATATTATGACACTGAACTCACATGAAGGATGCCACTTCTTTTCACAAACTTGCAGTACTCCTATAGTAGGTTAAAGGAAAAGAGCAGTCCCTGAATTTTTAGGGAGAGTTGTTCTAGAGTGTAATGCCTATAAATCATCTGTATAGATTATTAACTTCTTAGAAAGGGTGGGATTATTTCAGAAATATACAACTCACCACAAAATAAGGTTCCCAGATCTTTTTTTTTGATTGCCATTCATTATAGGCATTTCATGTAATCTTAATCAAAATTCACTTACATTTAACGTACTTGAGCTGTTTTTCTGTTGTTATTCTGACTGAAAACAAAGCTTTTTCATGATTGGGCCTCTTTAAGTATCTGGCAAGATACTCACAGTGTCCCACTCTTCCAAGTTATGTATTTGAGATTATTTGCTTTGGAAATAACCTTTTGTTGGTGAAAAATCCTGAAATGCCAACCTTCTGAGAAAATATTTTGGCTGATTTTTAAACCTATATTGTAAATGTTTACTATCAAAATGCTGATTGTATGTTTTGCCACAGCAGTCCTAGGTAACTTTCAAAAACATACCAGCTACTTTCAAGCCAAATATATTGGCTGTCTCTGCTGAGAATGAATATGAAAGATATTTGGAATTACATCCTGGGAAGAACCATAGTTCCTGCCCAGTCCCTTGTTCCCTAACTCCATCATCTCCAGCCACAAAGGAACAATCTAAAAAAAATCCTATCAGTTTGCTCTCCCTGGCAAAAGCACAATATTATGTTAAACTATGTCTTTTCAATCCATACAACCACGGGTAAAGACCTGTTCTCTACTAGGAGGGAAGTTGCACAACTATATGGGAAAACAAATGCTTAAAATGTAGAGAAAACGATTCAAAATATTTCAGTCCCCCAGGGCAGATTGCCAATGCCCTGATAAGTAAAAATTTTCAAACCCTGCTTATTGTCGGCAAACCTGCTGGAACACAGCTCTCGAACCTATAAATATATGACCTTATGTAACTCTGACGGTCTTAGGTATCATTTTTGCATATAAAAAAAAGTTGTTAGACTTTTAAGAGAACTACAGTCTGCCAGAAAAAGACAGGACAGTAATCCAGATTCTTGGACTATGTGACACATTTGTGTGAGGTGATGGCCAAGAAAGGATTACAGAGTATTAAAAGTAAATGTATATGACATTTTAGATAAAGCTATATATGTTACTATAGGAAAGGAAATAGCTGTACAAATGACTTCTTAGCAAAGCCAACTAAAAGCTGCTGGGTAGTCTGCCAAGGTTGTAATATAACCACAAGCATGTGCTGAACACTTCTTAGAGCTCTTAGAATAGAGAAGCTGTTTTCTTTAGCCAGCTGAAAAAGTCCCAGTCTCTTGAAATAACAGAACCATAACTGAGTTAGAGAGACTCTTCTAGCTCTAGCAAACCAGTTGGAAAGATTTCAGCTGACACCTGAATGCTACATTGCTTTATCTGTATTACCCGTAACATTTTCTAAGCCTACTTTCTTCTAAAGAATGAATTAGCTGTCACCACCTCACTGGGGATTTCTTCTCTAGAAGATGAGATCCTCTAGTTGAGAAAACAACAGCCTCATGCTTCTTGTGACCCAGATGCAAAGTGAATTGATGTCTCTCCAGTCTTGCAGACTTGTCAGATCCTGCATGAGGCAGAGGGTTTTCAGTAAGGGAAGGTGCTCACAGCCTTTGGCTAAAACTGACAGGCAAAAGCCTTTTAGTCACCTTCCAAGATCAGATGCTAAATGAAGAAGCCTAACATAGTAACTGCAGCATATTTCTTCACGGCAGTGTAATTTGCTTTCCTATTTGGGTGCTACTGCAAACTGGTCTGAGGCTCAGCCATATCTGGTGAAAGGATTTTGTTGTTCAAAGTCAGGCTAGCCAGGTCCTTAAGTATACCACTTCCCCTTGGTTGGGTAAGTCGCTTTCTTTTTACAGAAGGTATGGACTGAGTCTTCCTAGTTATCATAGTCTTTGCCTTCCATATATCCTTGCCTGCACATCCAAAACACAGTGTTCTGCACAATTCACAGGGAAAAAAAAATCAGCCTGGCATAGTGAACAGCAGTGTCTAAGGTACTGCAGTTGTGCAGCTCTTCAACATTGGGTGAGCTACAAGAGGGTAGGCGTACATCAGTCAGAAGGGCAAGAGTAAATGGCAGCACAGCAGCAAAGTAAGAGTGAGGATGACTGTGAAATGCCAGAAGCCATTGAGCTCCCTCCTGTGATCCATAGAGCCTGAGTGCAGGCACAGCTCTGCTACAGCTTTGTGGTAAGGCTGCTCACATCTGTGCAAGGCTACCCTGGATGCTCACATCTTGCTGGCAACAGCAGCATTAAGTCTGCAATGAAACCAGTTGGTGTGGATTCTTTAAATACAATTGTTCTCTTCTCCCTCTACTTCCAGTAGAGGATGAAGGGCAGATCCATAGGATCCATCAGTAAATTCTTTTTCAGGGCTGCTTCCATTTGTAGTCTGAATTTTTTAATGGTAAAAAAATAAAATAAAATTACACTCTAGTCACCAAAATGATAATTTTCCTCCAGATTCAATTTTGAACTTTTGAAGATCTAATACCAACTTATATTGATAAATTAACTTTGATTATTTTTCCTTCTATTTAAGGCATGCATGCATGACTCCAAATAGAATTTGTCTGCTCTTTGGATTGTAAACTGGGCCACGCTAATTGCTGTTATCTCAGCCTCCTCAGACAGCAGGAAGCATGTTTGTTTACAAGCATATGCTACATCTCACATCGTACTCTTCCGGATAATGCCAGTCACAGATTAAAGGTAACCTTTAACTTGGCCCTAATAATAAGGCAACATAAAGGTGCAGTAGGCGGCTGCTGCAGCTTCACTGGTATCCTTCAGATAAAATGATTAAAATTACATCTTTCATTTGGTACAAGAGTCATTTAACAGAACACTGTAAACAGATCAATGTCTCTTGCTTTGCGTCAGCATCTCTATAGTAGCAAGAGACAATTATCGTCTAGCATCCTATTCAACAGCCATCACCTAGTTTGTAATGCAGCCTTTAAACTAAGGTCATCTTCGTCTTCAACGCAGAGACTCATTTTTTTCATACTTTTTGTACTTCTTTTTCTTCTGTCAAGTCCACATTCTAGGCCTGAATGTCACAGTAGGTCTAAGTGAACTGTGCCTAAAAAAGAGGGGAATTTCGTGGGCAATTTTGGAAGGCGCAGTTTAGGCAGACGTGAGGAAAAGTAATGTTTATTCAGAACTCTTTCTCTGAGTTTGTGGACAAGGGCACATCCAGCACTGAAGTGTTTAGTTCTAGCTGCTTAATGCTATTTGCTGCTCACGAATGCTATGTCTCTGCCCTACAGCCTTATTTCAGCATCAAAATGTCAATCATACCATATGCTTTTGCACGGTCATTTTTAAATGTAACACCACTTTCTTACTGCTTTGTCAGCTTGCTGTATGCCAGACTCACTTGTGCTGGCTGGTAGAACAGTGTTATTAGCGTGCTACAGGTAAACCTGTTGACAGTATTTTTGGTTTTGCGTGAAACTTCTCCTGTTTCTTGTTGCCAACAAATTTTGCTTTTCTGATGCCTTACATTATCTACACCTTAAAGCTTTACTTTAATCCTTTTGGTCTAATGGTCTAACTATTGATTTCTGTAGTGATGGGAAGGGTACATACTTGCTTTTAAGGGAGTTGATTTTAAAACCATTAGAGGTGTTTCTGTGGAAGTCTATTAAATTTTGATTCTGCTAATAGACAAGGTCAGTTCTACACTGCACCTTTCAGCAACTGTCATCATATTAGAGTAACCCTAAAATGCTCCAGGTAGTTGAGCTGCTCTGAGTTATTGAGGTCATTACCGCACACATCTGCTATCCCATATGAACCACTGGCATTAACAACAAGCAGCTCTTCATCGAATCACAGAATCGCTAAGGTTGGAAAAGCCCTCCAAGCTCATTGGGTCCAACCATCCCCCTACCACCAATGTCACCCACTAACCCATGTCCCCAAGCACCACATCCAACCTTCCCTTGAACACCCCCAGCCACTGTGACTCCACCACTTCCCTGGGCAACCCCTTCCACTGCCTGACCACTCTTCCAGCACTGAGTTCGTGATAGTAAAGACTCTTACTGTGATCTTCCAAGTGCATTTGCTGTTCGGAGGGTAGACTCCAGGAAACCCTTCGCTCCCAATAAAGCCCGACTCTCCAGACACAACTCCTCCACATGCAAAGGTAGGCCTGAGAACAACAAGAAAAAAAAACCACCTTTCATTTACTGTTTGTGTGCCAGCAAAGCTGGAAGGGACAAGCACCGAGACGGAGCCCCGGGCCTGCCCCTCCTCGCTGCCCCGGCTCTCAGCCCCGCTGCCCAGCACGGGGCCGCCCTGCGGGGCACCGGGGGCTGCGGTTGGGGTGCTGGGGGTGCCGGGGCGCCCGCTGGGTGCCGGCCGGGTGCCGGCGGTACCTGTGCGGGGCGGCCTCGGGGCGCGCCGCCGCCAGCAGCGGCAGGAGCAGCGGCAGCAGCGGGGCGGCGGGCGGCATCCTCCGGCGGCGGCGGCGGGGCAGCGCTCTTCGGACGCCCGCTCTGCCCCGGGGCCGGGGGAGGAGGAACAGCCTTCGGCCGCCCTCCGCCCCCGGGGCAGGGCAGGGTAGGGCCACCCTCCGCCCTTTTTTTCCCTCCCTCTTTCGCCGGAGCCGCCTCCCTTTCCCGTGGGGCCGCTGCCCGGGGGTCCCGGCGGTGCCGCGGCGCCCCCCGCATCGCCATGCCCTGGGGACGCGGCTGTCCCCGTCCTCAGGTGGCACACCGCGGCGGGTTGTCCCCGGAGTGAATGAACGCCCTGTCACCGCCTGTGCGGCCGTGCGTCGAGACGTGAAAAATAGCAATGCTACTTTAACGCGTCTTTATTTCAGTTCCAAAGTAAACTTCGAATGCTGCGTTTGGGTTGCCGGTCGGCAATCCTGACCTATTTCAGGAGCAGTTTCACGCCGGCTGTGAAAGATCCTCTTGAAAGGGCAGAGCTCGCAGCCCAGCGTTCAATACTGGTACGTCTGTGGGACAAGGGACAAAGGCGTTTGAGAAAGAAATGCAAAATTAAGCCAGCGTTCGTACTGAACACGCTTGACGCTTTTTAAAAAATGGTTCCTGAAACCACGTTGTTAGTGCAGTTGGATGGTGACATAGGTTATCATGTCAATAAATGATAACTTACCTGTTAAGGATTGTTTAAAGAAGAGCCTGCCCTTTTTGCACGAAGTGAAGAAGCTCAGTTTGTAGTAATGTGTTCAGGTGTGGCCAACTGGAGGAGCAAAGAGTGGAGGAACTAAACCAGTTCTGCTGCATGGAAGGTACTGCAGTTGTCGTTTGCAAGGCAGAATGCAAACCTATTCTCTCTTTTGAGAGAGGAAAAAAAAAACAGAAAGAGGATGCTGCAACTTAACACATATAATACCTGTACTGTCCTTTCTGCAGTGCTGGATGAGGAAAGCAGTAGGGTAACCTGGATCCATGCTTGCTAAATTTATAAAAGGATTTGTGTGGGAGAGGAGCAGCTGCTATGGGTCCTGGATCTTTGGAAGCAGCCTGCAAGACAGCTGGTAAGAGGTGCCACCAGGCTTCCTGCGTGCATGGAGGCAATGGAAGGCAACAAAGAACAGAGCTTGAAGTATGCATGGGTTTTGCAGAGGCCTGGGTTTCTTATGGGCACGCTTATGTCAGCAGCAGAATGGCAGGGCCTGGCCTGCAGCCCTGGGGAGGGGGCAGCCCCACAAACCCCTGTGGGGCTGGAGGAAGCAGTGGCAAGGCTGACTGAAGGACTGGAGTAAGGAAGTACAGTCCAAAAAAGCAGGCCGTGGGGACAAAGATCCCAACATGGTCAGAGCTGAGATTACATTTGCAGCTGTGTTTTGAACTGATATAAAATGACAGAAATGAAAAGTAAGTCACCCAAAAAGAAGAAAATTACTTAGTCCATGACCAACAGGATCCCAGCTATGCAGCCAGAGCCACTGGGTACTATACTGAGTTTAGTTACGAAGGTAATTTAATGTTTGTAAAAATTGCTAGATAGGGAAGTCAGTGTGTGCCACGGCAAGTTGTGTGAGCCACATACCACAGACCCATGCATTCCCCACTGCTCCTCTATGATTGTCAGTGTTTTTGAAGTCAAGAGAAGACCCACTATTTAAAAACGAGAAAATATTTCGGGCCTTATACCTGCTGAAGAGCTGGCCTCTGCACAGAACCACCACCATAGGTTGCTAGTTCCAATGGATTACGCGTTCAAAGATCTTTTACGTGTGGTTGCTGTAGACTTAACCTCTTCTGAAGTTAGTTTTAAACTTCTGAACAATTCCTGTGATAACAGCCTCTTGATTACTATCCAAAAAGACCTACAGATCTGTGCAGGAAAGGGAAAATTCAGGGCTGCTGAGCAAACTGACACAGTGAGCAGGCTGCGGGGGAAGCCGTACACATTCGCACACAGCCAGTGCAGCAGGCTCCTGAACCTTTGCTGTCTCAGGAACAAACCCTAAATTACAGACTACAAACAAAACTCTCAATCTAAATTAAACCGTATTTTCCAAACATAAATGGTGTTGTTAGAGAGAATTCATCCATGAACTAAGCCAAAGACTTCTGGCTGTTTTCCGTTAATGGCTGCAGGAGGACCCAAAAGTAAAAGGTCATTAAGCAGTAACCCATAAATAAAGGTGTTATGCACTGATATTAATATTAAACTAAATTAATATCTGTTAGAAACACAGAAATGGGAGTGACTTTTCTTCTTCGAGCCTAGTCCCCCACTGTTGCAGGCAACCAAATCAAATAAACTGATGATGCTTCATTTCTGAAGGCAGGAAGCTACTAGATTAGCATCTTTTAGAGTCATGAACTTTGCAGGATAAAACTGTGAAAGGCAGGGACCTGATGTAGGAAATTTATATAAATTAAGTTATAAAGGTTTTAAGCTCAAAACCAAAAGATGGCAGATTTATAGCCTCTCATGCAATCTTAATTATTCTGCCTTGTGTATGTGTTCTTTGCATAAATGATGCATAGGTTATGTGACAAAAATAGGAGTTGCATAAGCAAAGAGTCTGTACTAATGCGCACAAAAGATGCCTAACTTGTGACAGTTGACTTTGCAACACAAGTAACTTTCTTTTCTAATGTAGTTTCTCTCCGAAGGTAGAACAAAAACTGTTGTTTGTTTGTTTGTTTGTTTGTTACATGTGTCCCTGAGGCCTGAAACCTAGAAGTTTGGAAGGATGAAATTTAAGTGATAAACTATTTAACACTTAAACTGCATAGCTAGTGCCATGGTAATTAGAAAAAATGCCCAGGGTGCCATTGCCTCCTGTAGCAGTCCAGCAGAAACGTTCTGCAGAGCGACCCTTCTCTCTTCAGCTGCTGCTGGTGCTGGTTCTCTGGGGCTAAGCTAGCAATGCTGGTGATCTAGGTGTGAGAGCTTCTCTCCATCAGGCATTGAAGAATGATATTTTGTACAAAAAGCTAACAAGAGGAAATTTCCTAATGAGTGTCTGGCAAGTGTGGCCTTGTCTCCCTGTAAATGAGACAACTGCTAAAGTGGAAACGGGAAACCTCTGCCTGAAATGTAGCCCTTGTGGCAGTCTGTCACTGAGATATTCTTTGAAAAGACTGTGTAGTTGATGGTGCAAATCAGGTGTAAGTTGTTCTGCTCTTCCCTGTGTCACCATGCATCCCAGCCATCGTCCTGGTGACAAATTTAGTAATAATGTGGCTGTGCAGCAACCGGAAAGGCCTTCTGATCTGAATGAAAATGAGCTCCCCCCCCCAAAATACTAGTTTCTAAGTCCTTGTGCTTTCAGGCTCCTCACCAAATCTGGACAGTCATCTGGGTAAAATCCCTGGTACCACGACAAAAAGATACAAGACCTAATTCTGCTCTCTTAGTGTTTCTGCAGAAGTCATGTTCATCTGACTCTGTGAAATTATTTGAATGTAAATTTATGCAAGTGCTATCAGCAACAGCTCTTTATTTTGTCTGATGTGGTCTTAAGTGCCAAAACCTTGGTATTTTCACCTCCAAAAGAACTTTGGTATTTCCTGGAATTTCAAGTTGTCCTGTTGCAGAACAGCAATGGACAACACACTGTCGAGAGGATGTGTCCCTGTTCTCTTGATAATCCTAGCACTTAAGCTGACTGTTACACACCCAGATCCTAGAATGCCCAAATTTGCTTTGGTTTGTAAGCAAAGGATTTGTCCATGTTACACATTTAATTGAATTTGCTACTTTATAGAAATTAAAAAAAAAAAAAAAACAGTGGAAAACTTTCTAAGCCTCCACCCTTCCTCAGGAAGGAATTCCTTCTTTTCTCTGTTTTTGTATTTCAAGCTTCACTCTCAGTTCATTTGTCAAATGACAATGTGTTTTCTGGCTTTATGTATTAAAAAAGAATGTCTGTGATGACTCATAGACATCCCTCTTCCTTTCTGTTAATACTGAGGTACCAAGTACAAACACAGTGTTGACAGTACTCCCAAACCTCAGGAACTTAGGAACTTCTTAGGAACTGAGCTAGCATTCCTTAATTACCTTTTCTTTTGGTCTCTTTGATAGCTTTATTTCAATTAATAACATATGTAATACAGTTGCAGTACTTCATAATTCATATTGTTATTCAGCAGAGAGAGCAGCTGTGATGTATTAATCATAAACACGGTACATTTTTTTCAGTATGGCTTTTGTAAATTGTTTTCTGATTCGTCTATTTGTCAGTTTGGACAATTCTGACATTACAGTTTCTATTTCCTTCTTCTCCAACTGGTATCTGATTATTCTTTTTAAAAAATGTTTTACCCCCTATTGTTCAAAGTCAATTGCTTATTTGCCAACATACGAACAGATTAAGGTGAATGGGGTTGATTTATCATTAGCTAAATTGTTGTTGTTGTAATATAAAAATGATTAATTGGACAACTGCTGCTAAACTGCAAATATTCCTGTAGCCAAAGAGAGCTAATAATCATTAACCAGAGTGTCTCTTATCAAGCAGAATGCTTGAAAGATTCATAACATTGTTCACAGATACTCTATCATAGTACAAGCCTCCTAAAGAATTGTTTCAACATTTCCAGTGAAGCATCCCAGAGTCCATTAACCAAGAGGACGCACTTATAATGACCCTATCACACAGCAGGTGGAGAGATCGCTAACATACTGATCAGACAAATGGATTCTTTAGGAATATTTTTAAATAAGAGCTATCTACCTACTAGTGCATTTTAAGGACGTTGGTCTAAGGAAAATATTCAGTACATAAAAGGAACAGGAACATAAACCATGGAGTAGAAGGCCGTAAAATTAAAAAGGCAGAACTCCTGAATTGCCTGCAGGTACCTGTGACAGGCAGTCCCATGGGTGAATCTTGTGGCGGCACACAGAGAGGAGCAAAGCATTTCAGTCACTGGAGGGCAGTTTCCAAGCCCCAGCATGGGGCAGGGCTTCATCAAGTGTCAGTATTTACAGTTCTTATCTAGAAGGTGCTAAAAGCATAGATAGCTTGGCAACCCAGTCAGTCATTATCCCAGGCTCAACGCAATCTAAAGCAGCAAGTATTCAAGTGGGTAGTATTATGCAAGGCAATTCCAGAGCAGGTTCCCTTTGCTTTGGTGGATTCAGGAAAGAAACACAAGACCATTAATTATGCCTGTGCTGTGGGAAGGAAACGTGAGAGGAGTTGGGAGATGTTGTCACTAAAATGACAAAATAGACTTTCTGTTCCTGAATATAAAATAAAATTATGTTTATGAGGGATATATAAAAAAGTCTTCCATTGTCATATAAAGAAAGACAAGACTAGCTCATGTCTGTATATGAATACATTTTTGGAGACTTGGAGTGGAGCCTGGTTTGTAGACTGAGAAATGAAAAGAGGTGCTATTCGAAACAGTACACAGCACAATAGCATCCTCTCCCCTCCAAAAGCACCACCACCATCATTGGAAACTTTTCAGCTCAGCTCTGATGTGAATGAAGAAAGCAAGTGAGTCATCGCTGTGTTACATGACACACTGGGTGGTGCTAATGAACTGGTGATCACAACTATCACCCCTTCAAGCTGGATGCAATAGACACTGGAGGTCTGAGGGAAAGGCACATGTGAATCCTCTCAGGATTGACTCTCAGGATGATCCTCTCAGGATGACTGCAGCAAGAGACTTTCTTAGGTACTGTATGTGCAGAATCAGAGGAACAAAAGTTGGAAGAGGCCTCAAGGGCACTCCTGAGAAATCCCTTTCAGGCTTAGACTGTGTTTTTAGGAAGAATGCTGTTAAAAAGAAAACTGGAACCATGAGCAAAGAAACTGCCTATTTTTTTTGTGTATATGCTTAATTCTCTTGTGTTCAAAGAAGAGAGTTTTCAGTCCTCTGTAAGTAGGTTCATATTAAGGCACCCAGCATCAGTTTCTTTTTTTTTTTTTTTCCTCATACCCTCTCAGCACTGTTGCTGAAAAATGAAGACATTTGCAAAGAGCATCAAATGAGTTATGCTGTCAGTCATACTGTTGCACAGTTGATACCTGGGGCTTGAATCTCATGGTGCAGTTTCACATATTATAATTAGTTTACTGTTACTGGCAACACAGACTGAAAATCAGAACTAAGTCCTGTGGGAAACTATTTCATGCCAATACTCTCATTGCTTTTCCTGAATTTTCCTCCATTAATCTTACTTACAAGCCTATGAGTGTAAAGGAGAATAGTCTGATTTAATTTATTTACTGAAAACTGTTCTGAGAAAGAAAAGTGTTGTGAGCTATTTTAGTTTAGCCAACTAAAATACTGTTTTCCTGCTCGTACTGATAAGAAAAATCACTATCTTCTTTCAAAATACCATAAACTGTAAGGGAAGGGGACGGTGGGGGATGAACCCTTTACAAAATGTGCAAACGATATGATAGCTGTGCAAAAAGGGATGGGAGAATACAAGGAAATAACCATCAGACATAATCGTTCCTGCACTTGTTTTCTTGAGTGGAATAGAAGGCCCTAACTTAACTGAACAGCTCAACAGCTACATCTGAACGATAGAATAGGGAAGTCTGTCTGATGGACTTCCTTCCTCAAAGACAAAAATCAAGAACAGAGAAAATACTCTTTCTTTGACAGACAACTTAGATCAGATGGGGAGAGCTGAAGAAGTATTTGAGAGGCTCTTGATGCAGCCATTCTCTGCCAGGTGCAACATCATACAATACAAAAAGACAAGCAGGATTCCTTTTGTTGTTTATGCTTTGTCCTCCATTGTCTACATTCCCAATTTGGCCTGTAGAGTCTTTGGCAAGGAGGGTGGTGTTGCACCACTGATACAAATTGGGACTGTTCCTGTGTAACTGTAAATTGTACCAGGGCTGGGCAGTTCTGATGAGGGAAATTAGAATTACTCCTTCCCTACAGAGTATGGGGGTCATGGAATGCAAAATCGGGGCCAAATTATTTCTCTGGAAATAATGTCTGGCACTCAGCTGTCTGCCATGTGCATTACAATGGTACATTTACTTCTTCGAAGTACTGAATTACTGCCATGGGAGATGCACACGGGCGTTCCGGACCAGAATTTGGAGATTAGCCTAATATTATGTTTTTTAAACACATCTGGGATCTATTATGTTGCTGTGTAATGATTTTCACAGAATCATCATTACTTAATATATGAAGAAATGTCAGTGTCAGTTTCAGCACAGTATTATGGAGCAACACATTTGAACACTAGATCAGTGCTTCTTGTTATGAACAAAATACTATAGGTCCTTAAAATGCTTGACTATTAAGGCCAAAAGTTATGAAAATGGAATCTGCATGGAAATTTCAGGAGCCAAGTTCAGAGAGCTCCTGAAAGTAGCAGTTTTGTTTAGAAAATACCTTATAAAAGTAGCATGAAAAGTGGAATAGTAGTATAGGCTGGAATTAGATGTATACTTGGTCTAAAAATGTTTCAGTACTTTTAGTGTTATGCAGAAACAATTGCATGAAACTCTGATGCTGTTCTAACTCAGCATCAGTCCTCTTGTACTTTGTTAATCAAAACAAAAGTATCAAAACTATTTGCCCGTATCAAGTGGCAATTTATCCTTTCTGTATTCTAGGAGTTACTTGATTTAATCTTTTCAAGAGCCTCAGATTCTGAGCAAATTTCGCATATCCACCAAACAGCCTAAAGGCCAGGCCAAGCCTGATGTTACTCCGTAAGACTGTCATTTAATTTTAGTGCTCCTAAACTATAGTTACTGTAGTTTGGAGGTGGATAGTTTGACACCTCAACTGTTTTGAAAGAGTCTTTATGGTTAAATGCTTCAGCTCTCTTATTGAAAGGGTACTTTGAGAAAACAGTTGTTCCAGATTCTAAGCCTAGTCTTTGGGCTCATTCTTGAGATTACAGTCAAGTTTCTTCTTAATTGTTGCAGGAAAGGAATCAAGAATGACTACCTCTACCATGTGTTTTTTTTTTGGCAGATGTATAGCATCTTCGAATAAGCAATTAAAGAACTTTACAAGGATTGGAAGTATTTATTAAATTTCTATATTCTCTATAGTGGGAAAGCTGTACCACTGTAACCACTGTAACTATTTCCACTTCAAAAAAGTTATTACTAGATTTCAGCATGTATGAAAGACTACCCAGGCTCTTGTGCTCCTGTTTAATGTATGCTGCCATTGTTTATGAGGTATAGTACTTTCCCTGAGGTATGCCGAGCCAGCATTCCCTCATATTTCCAGATGTACTGCAATGGATTGATAATAATTATTCTGCACAATGTCAAATACTGAGGAATTCTGTGCTGTGAATTCCAGCCCGTAAAGGCTACAGATGCAAGCATGTGATATTAGGTATATAGACTATTGTAAGGGAATGAGAGGAATAGTTTTATATGGAGCCTGAGTTATAAGTGCAACCAATAGGTCGTGGTTGTTATACTATCCATCCAGTACATCCCTATATTCAGGTTTCCAGCTATGTTATTAAAGCTTTTGGTTCTTAGGCTCTTAAATTCTGCTGACACTTCCCTCTGCCTTGACACCACCCTAGAGGCACCTATAAAGTAATTCCTGGCCTGTCTCTTGGTTGTCACCCTTCCATGGCTGCAGGTTTTACCCAGATTGAAGGTGTGCTTCTATGGATTCCTTAGTCATGTTCTGGTATTATTAACCCCAGAGTCTCTTCTTAAATACCATTATCCAATTATCTTCTTTAAACGTAAGTGAAATTCAAATGCATCTAATTAAACTAAGTGGATTCTAAGCTTGGTGTATCTTCCAAGGCACTACTATGGCACTGATGGCTCTAATCCAAGACTTCTGGGTTATAGTTATAAAAAAAAAAAAATCAGAGGCCTGATTCAAACACAAAGTTATATGAATAGAAGTTCTGACCATACTGCATTCTAGTTGTATACAGAGTTTATTTTGACAATGTGACTCCATTTCAGAATTCCTAAGATACTTTGTATTAATATGGGAATCAGAAGTTAACTCTATCATTCAGATTCAGGTAGTTTAGCAATCCATTCCACTTCTGATCTCAGTTTGTCTGGTTTGGTTTAGTATTGTGTTTTAATTACCCTCCAAATATTAACCTGTATGTTAAGCCACGGGTCATAATGAAGTCACACATATCCCTAGAAGGGGCGACGTTGGTCTAAACACCATCAAAATGTGAATGCAAGCTCAACAGTTATAGGAAGCTCAGGAGTACAAAACAAAAACGTAGTTGAAAATAGAAAACCTGTATTGTTTGTTAAAAAAATGAGTTGTTAAATTTTGTAAAAAACAAAAACAACAACATAATTCTGGGATAAAACAGTCTCTTTTCAGGATTTTTCATATGCAACTTACAAGTCTAGAAAAGAGAAATTTAGAACTCTCAAACTGAACAGACCTCAGCTATGTGTGCGATGTCAGGCTAGCTGTCAGTTAGATAACATCTTACCGAATTATTGCAAGAAAGATTTACTGTTAAATATAATTCATATAAAATCCTCAGTATCCATGGAAATAGTTGAAAATAGATGTAATTGAATCACCACCTGAACAGTCGAGGGGGCATCAGAGTAACCTTGGTTTTGCATATTTTTTCAGTAGATGAATTGAATGTTTTCCAGTCAATGAAAAAGAAGTTTTTCCAGGTCATGAATTCACATGTTACCCTGTCTTTCCGAGAAGCTCTTCAGCCTATGACAACAAATTTAATTCAAAGTTTAAAGCAGAAAGCAAAGATCATCAACCTCAAATCTGATTAATCTAAGATAGAAATCATAGAATTTGTGGAGCCCATAGAGACAAGCAACATATTATTTGGAATGACTTTCTAAGTTAGTTTAGGCTAATAATTGACTGAATTTTGGACAGAAGAGAGAATCTTAGCGCCCAGGAGCTGAATATTTTATTTTTCAAAATGAAATGAAGTCCCCCAAATCATTTTCAATTGGTGCATTTAATTAAACTTGTATTTTTATGGTAGTGCTTGTCAAAATAATGAAGTAAATTGATGTGTAAATTCACAAAGAAAGAGATCATATTGCAGTCCTAAGAAGTCAGTGCACACCTCACAGAATCTAAGTAAAATTCCCATTTGTGTTGAAAGGGACTGAATCCACAGATTTTAAGAAGGAATGTGAAGCTCCAGGCTGCAGGGTACTTGAGTGTCCTGCTTCACAGAAGCAGAGGGGACCAGGTCTGAGCAGCACTGCTGCCACCAAGTCATGCAAGTGGCAGAGCATGGGGTAATGCTAATGAGATGACGAAGAGACTTCATGGGGTGTTAAAGCATCTTATGCAAGCTGGAACAACTGCAAAAGAAATTGAGTATAGCTTTACCTTGAATATCTTTGAACTGCATGGCTGGGACACTCACCTGAGGGACTGGAGACCTTGGGACTGGTCACCTCTCCCACCTTACCCTTCTCTTCCCTTCTCTCAGAATTCAGGTTCAGTTTCTGCCTCACAACAGTGACCTCACCACCAGTCCCTTTGACTGGAACAGTCTCACTTTGTAAAATGTACTTAAATATTCATGGAGCTAACTGGTGAGAGAGAAAAACAATGCTCTAGTTTGGTGGTTCAGTAACTCTCCTGGGAAGGGCGGGGGTGTTAGTCCTAGTTCCAGTGAATGTGTAATTATTTAAACAGAGTAGAACAGTGTCAACAGGAGAAGTGAGAAGTTCTACACCCCACTTTCTCCCCCAGATTTCCTTGCAGGAATAAGGAAGGCTAAAGAAACAATAATATATTTGCTAGAAGTCTGCCAGGTGCAGTTAACAACAGTTTAAACAAACTCTTAAAATAATTTACAGATTATTCCTGAAATAGCTGAGCTTTTGGATGAATAGATGTTCTTCCACATCTCTGAGACAATTCTTGTTCCTCATATTAAGTGAACAGACCTTTCATCCTCCAAAGCAAAACAGCTCTTAAAATAGAAATCGTTCGGAGCATATTTTAAGTTCTTAGCATCTTATAACATCCTAGCTCTATCCTTGCTCCTATTGACATCAATGGAAGGAAAAACAGTATTTATATGTCCCACAAGCAGATCTGTCTCTTGGAGAATGCAGCTCTATAATGGCTTGAGACCTGCCTGCCAGTTGAATAGTCAAAGCTGTATGGAGCTCTGGCAGTCATGTTTTTGCAGTGTGATTGCTGAAGACATCAAGCAAGGCAAGATTCCTAGGCACAGATGAGTTTTCATTGGACCAGCTAAAAAGACAGACATTCCAGGCAGACAAATCCTTATTCAGGGCTAAACAGAGGAGCATACTTCAAGACACAAGCAAGCTGAGGAGAACTGCTCTCACTTCATCTCAATTTGTGAATTAGATAGTGACAGACTTTTGTAACATTTTTTCACAATTCATGAGTTATCATAAGAGAAGTCACAAAAAGTGGAGATAGTTCCAGTGCGTCATTGTTTTTCCAATATGCACATTTTGCTGAGGTCTGAACCTTAAGGAGACCTTTTGCATATAGACATGTGAATGTTACTAACACAAAGATGGTAGATTACTGATGACTTATTCATGTATAATGTGACCCTTAGGCCAAAATTATTCTGGTGGCAAATGTACAACAGAAGCGGATGTATGACAGGATAAGAGCAGGAAAATGATGAAATCTGGCCCAAGAGATGAATATGCCAAGCAGCACTTAGTAGGAAGCTGTTATACTGATAAGATTTGCACTTAAAGAAGGCTTGTCCTTGTGACACATCCTCTACCACTGCACGTGTGAAACCTGGTCCTGAATAGCTGCTCATAGGTGTGAAACTCCTATGACTACAGGTTTGACAAGGCCTAGGTTTTCCAGCCCTGAGTCTCTGCTGAGGTCAGGCATCAGACCCATCAGCCTGACCTTTATGGCGAAGGTGCTACAGCTAGTAGCAGATGAAGGGGACTCAGACCTCACTCCTCTGCTTGGCCTTGGGCAACATCCCGTGCAGAGGTTTTAGAGAAGCAATAGCAAGCTGGGATGGAAAGTGTGCTGAGAGCTCCTCCCTGCTTACAGCAAGTAGGGGTGTTTTGTTCAGAACTAGGGGACGGTCACCTCTGAGTTCCCCCTCCCAAAGCCCGGGGACTTGGTGCTAGGACTTTGTTCATTACCCTGCCTTTAATCTCCCCCAGAGCTCTGCTCACTTCCAGCTGGGCTGTCAAGCTCTGTGTGCTGGTTCTGTACAGACACCGGGTGCAAGCAGTGGAGGGATGCCACAAACTCCACCTCTGGTTCCTTTCTGTTCACCCTCTCCCGACTGCACAAGTGGATCATTGCCAAAAACATCTGGAGGCCTGTGGTGAGTGACATTTGGCAGTGTGGATTTACCTGGGGCAAAGAGAACTGTTGTTACCCCAGTGAGCTGTTCAAGACTGATTGAAGCTACTTGGGACATCAAAATGAGGAACTTGAAATAGAAGCCTTTCTGAGGACTTCCATGCAATGAGATTCACAGTATATATCTGACTACAGACCTCTCTGGCTAGACTGACAACAAATTGGCACCAGATACTAGAAATTCACCACATCTGGCTTTAAGAAGGGAGTAAAAAGTTAAGAGGTTTAAAGCTTTAGTCACCAAAGCCAGAACTGCCTGAAAATTGTTTTTAAAGTTCAGTTGTAAACAAAGTAATAATTCATATTACAGTAACCTTAGAGTCATATCCCTTTTGTTACTCGTTTGTTTTGCCAATTTAATGACTTTCACAAAACAAAAAAACTTCATGAAGTGTGGAAGGTTTTTCAGGGGACTGAGTACTAAAGCACAACATTGTCTGACGTGGAAATAAATTACTGACTGCAGAACAATATATGATCTTTAACCTTTAAAAACTGTATTTTTCAGATAAGATGAAAACCTTGGATAAAAGATCTTCAACAAAACTTTTGAAGGAAAGCTACCGTAAAAGCAAAGAAGTCTGTGTCTTGAAACTGGAGATGAAAGGGGCAGAACAGATTTCTTCATTCATATATCTGACATAAAACTATGAAAGAACACGGAGGTGTCAGCAAGATGTAGAATCCACTAAGTGATTCTGTGGTGAACACTCAAAAGTTGAGGAGTTAAATATTACATATGTTCTGGCAGATAAAAGGAGAGTGACCAAGCAGCAAGAACTGCACTGAACTTGGTGTGTGTTGCTGATATAACAGGTGAGCAAGTAAAAATTGGTGCAGAATCTGTATTAAGACTTAGAGAAGAGAAAACATTGTGGAAATATTTCAACTGGGTAAAACAACTTGGAGAGTATAGCAATAAATTTACCTAGATTCTGAGCTAAAGATGAACAAAACTTGGATTATTAAAACAGATAAGAAAGTGTTAGTATTTCTAAAGTCATAGCAAGGAAATGCAAAATTGCTGAATCTGCTGGCATCTGTCCTGTGTGGCGCAGGTCAGCATCTCAGGTCCTTTTCTCTAGTAAGTAATCACATATTCTGTCAGAGACTGAAGCAATTGCGGTGGTCATAAAACTAGATGATAACACGTCTTTCCAGCACCACATTCCTATTGAAATTCAGTGTGAAGTTGGCACACGACTCCAACTAGTGTCTTTCAAATATGCTCCAATGCTTCTCCATTACTTTACTAAATCCCTTGAAGCAGGAGTGCACTATTTAACCTGTGTTACAGATAAAAAATGGAGGCTCAGCTGTACACATATACTCTGAATATGGTGTAGTTTACTTTAGCAATATGGAATGTAGAAAAACCTAATCTCAGACACTGCAATACGTACAGAAAAGCAGTGAACAAGTGTAAGAGATGTGTATATTTTTAGAGGAAGCAGCATTTCTCTGTTCCTCTCACTGCTCTGCTGGGTGTCCCATAGCAGTTTCCACAAAATCCACCCCAGACAGGAAACACTTCTGGCTGAGGAGATGGGGGCACATGGCCTTGGGAAATGAGCACAGTGAAGCACTGCCTAACTGAAGCCAGTAAGACATCCTTCAGACTGGTCGTCACTGGCCAAGGGCTCACAGGGAACAAACTCCTGTCCTGGCCCAGGTCTCTGATGGTGCAGGTGGTGCAGATGTAAAACTCTTCACAGGTCTGCAGGATTTTCTGAGTTTGTGCTTTGATCTGGTTGTAGCCCCACTTCTCAGCTCTCTGCTCAGTGTACTGCATGATCCTGACCCTGGTCTGTGCCTGGCAGCTGCCCCAACATTAACTCCCTGTTTCTGGCTGGGTTTGTAGCTGCTTGTCTCTGGGTTTCTGATCCAGGTTTCTGACCGTGGTGTCCTAGTTCCGTGCAGCTCTCCTCCTGACTGGGGGCCTTGGGCACAGGGTGCTGGCTTTGCCCCTGTCATTGCCTCAGCATGCTCCTGGTGGGGGAGGATTTAAGGCTGCACTGGGGGGCTGTGCAGCAGAAAGCATGAGGGCTGTGGAGATGCAGCTGCAGGACATGGGTGTGTGAAGGTTTTGCATATAGCTCAGAGAGCCATGAAGCCTGTCACCCTGGCACCAACTTTTTTTTTCCTCCTGTAAATCTGTGGTGTCACACAAATTCTGTGTAGACTTGAGATAACTATTCAAATGAGCATTACTAAGAACATTGCAGTGTCATGCCAGCTGGACTAGTAAATTAGTCTGGAATATTACCTACGGTAATGAAAGCTGAGCAGTAGCTTCTCATAAAAGTCTTTTTATTTTATTTTATTTTATTTTATTTTATTTTAAAAGCTAGTCCCAAATAAAACGATATTTCTGAAACTTGATCTCTGCATGAAAATAAGTTAAGGGAATGTGGGAATTTCCAACAAAATTGTTTGAGATAAGGGACAATGTTTGGGAAGTTATATTTCCCCATTGCATTCCTATTTCATTCATTATTTCCCCCATTATGTCCCCATCATAAAAAAATAAAATAAAAAATCTTTGAAAACACAGTCATAAATGAAGTCTGAAATTCAAGACATAATGATGCTGATGGTCATCCTTCCTACTTAGAAAGGGCCTTATGAAAACTCCAGAGTTCAGTGCATGCTGTGATAATTCATGTAAGAGTAATTGTAAATATTTCACTGCAACTCACCGTCCTAAATCCTCTAGAAGATCCTTGTAGATGAGAAAACTATCCAGCATGTGAAACTCTTCTGTTCTTACCATGTCACTAGCATCGCTGTTTATGGCATTAAGTCACTGTTTACTGCATTAGCTATAATCTAATGAGATGCTTCCTGTGGCAGATCCAGAGCGGGAATAGCTGGACAGATTGTGGTGCTTCTATTATTAGAATCCTTTTATGTCTGACATTGAGCATAAAAGATGGGTTTTGTAGTCCAGAACATTTCTCAGACTCTTAGTTGAGAGTAAGTCCTTACAGTTATTATCAGAAAATATGACCAGGCCTGCACATTCTCATTGATCAGACTTGCAAGTCTATCAGTCATGTTGAGATATGCAAAATCTGTTGAAAAAGGAATGATGACTGATATTCTAAGAACAAAATCCGATGAGAAAATACAATAAATCATTCTATTACCAAAGCAAATTCTTCAGAGTCTAGAATTTTCCTCCCAAGGATATTTTGTATGTAGATAGGTTATGTGTAGGCTTACTTTATGCGTTGTTTCTGAAACACCCAGGAAAGCTTTACCTAATAGATAGACTACATGAGAAAATCAGTATATTCAGTTTTCAGTGGGATGCCAGAATAGATTGATTATAATGTTACCATAAGATTCAACTGAACGTACTGGCATGACTGCGTGTCATTGCATGGAATACAGAGTCATTTATTCTCGTCTGGTGCTGATACAACAAGACGTATAAGACAGGAAGAGAAGACTATCAGGTAGGCTGTCCAAAGAAATCTGAACATTTCTATTCTTTTGACAAATTTCTATAAGGTATAATTGCAGTAGGATAGCAGGGGTAATGCTATTTATTCATGTGAAACATCCCAGATGGGTCCTAAAAGGTCTCGGGCAGTTAGGAAGGCAGCTGTATGGCCTATCTGCACGACAGCAACCCACATAGCTACACGGTGTTAACAAGGCACAGGCAGGTCACTGTTATGGCTCTGACCCAGGGAGAAGCACCCTGTGTATGGTACAGACAGTCTCACCACCTGCTCCAGTGCTTTTTTCTTGGAGACCTTCCGCCCACATTCAGGGCAGCTGTCAGAGCTCGGCCTGTCCTGAAGGAATCAGGACTAAAGAGATGCGGCCAAGCTTGTGAAGAGGAGGTGATGACCTAGTGAAACTGGGTTAGGAAGTGTGAAGAAATAAATGGCTGAGAAAAACATTTTTGAAAGGAAGAAAATGGCATAGTAAAGAAATTCGGAAGCTATTTGATGAGGTGAACAGGCTTATTCAAAGGAAGAGGAGTGGGCAGGAAAGCACGTCTGTCTCAGAGGTGCCCTGTGATCTTAGGATGCAGGTTAGGAGCAATGTGTCACTGACCGAAATGAAGCGGAGCTCTCCAGAAGAGCTCAAAGGTCACATCAAGCCAAGAGCTAATCCCCACGTCTGTCACTGACCATGAAAGATGAGTGCCAGCTCTGTTTGTTAACAGAACAGCCCGTCCAACAGCTCAAGGGTGAGACTAGGAGCAGGCAGCAATATGTGCATTCTGCAGTCTAAGGAGGAGGCTAACAGGCTAGCTACAGAGCAGGGATTGAATCACAGCACTGTTACAATGCTTTAATTGATATTTCAAGGATAGAGCCAAAATGAGAACTGCAGTATTTCAGAAAGTACTTTATAATGTTTTAGGTGTTGATACTGCTCTGTTAAAAACTGTAGCAAGAAATATATATACATAGTTTGACGTTACCTGGGGATATGGTCATTAGGCTGCGTTAACACAGACCGGTCTGGAAACAGAGTGGCAGAATAAAAGAGCCGTTCACATCCAGTGGGCAGCAGGTCAGCCGTGGCAGGGTGGACATGCCGTCGTGCCAGCCAGCCGGGTGTGTGCCTCGTGGCTAGCTCAGGCTTTACTGGAGCCAGTCCCACTTGCTTGTCCAAAGTTTGTCCTGAGAAGTCCTCACAGAAAGCTCAGGGCCAGGAAGGAGCCTTTTCTGTACTGATGGCTCTCTAATGCCTGACGTCACAGCCTTCCATGTCCTGAAGGCTGAAATCCTGCACAAGGGGATACTTCCAGATTTTTTTTTTGACCTGTCACATAGTTTGTTTCTTTGCTTGTTTATCATGTGAATGTTCAGCTGATATGTAAATCTAATAGGCATGGTAATCCATTGCTGCTGCCGTATGTATATGGTAAAGGAAACAGAACAAATAAACTTTTTTGTTGTTTGTTTGTTTAAATAAGTCAACATGGCAAGACACTCACTTCCGCTCTGACTGACTCACTCTCAGTTTCAGTTCCAGGAATGCCTAAGAGGGCAGCGTCATCCCCTCCAAAACATTTTTTCTTTTCATATGGGATTATATCAGCAAGCAGCTGCCTCTAAGGCATTATTTTTGCCAGACTGTCAGGCTGGCTGTGCCAGCTTCTCCCTGTGTTACAGGGACAGGGTATCCCTACCGAATAAGCCCTGGGGCAGCAGAGCTTTGCAGCTGGGGAGCCCCGAAGGGCAGCGCTGTTACCAGCTGTGCAGCCTCCAGGGGATCGGGGCTGGGCGGAGGTGCCTGATGAGTACTCCTCTGCTCCCCTCTGCGCACTGCAAGTGAGAAATACAGTGGCTAGCTACCATGGAAAATGCGTGTCCTTGCTGGAGCCCTGCAGCGTCCCCCCGGCCCGGCTGGAGGGGCATCCCCGCACCCGGGGAGCGGTCTGCGCGCTCCTCCTGGCGGCTCTGCTGCCGAGCCTTCAGCCCCACGGCCGGGCCGGCCGCTGCACCCACCGCGGCGGCTTCCAGAAATCCCTGCAGCCAGTCTGTCTGAAATAGACACTGCGCTACGCTGCACTCCACTCGATCTTCACGCACAGCACTGCTCAGGTTTGTGTATGGAGTGGGGCAGATAACAGAAATTTGAACTAGCTGACATTTTGCAATGTATTTGTACATTTTGTCTTTTTTTTTTTTTTTTTTTTTAATTTCAGGCTTGTGAAATACGAGGATTTGATCAAACTCTGAGGTTACAGAGCGCCAGCGGCCGACTTTGAAAATTAAGGTTTGTTTTCTTAAAACTGAGCAAGACCAGCTGGTTAGGAAACTCCTGTTGGTTGACCTCGGTGTGCTCCACAGGTCCACTGGGCACAGACCAATGTTGCAAAACTTTATTCTGAAGAGCAGGCCCTAATGCCTGTTCTGAGGAGCACTTGGCACAGCAGGCAGGCAGGGCTGTACCTGCCTGGTTCTCAGGCTGCTTTGAATCGTGTGTGAGGGCAGCCACTGTGGGATCACTGGGGGCTATGTGCCATAGGTGGACTAGCGCAGCGTGGAGATGTGCTGTGCCACTCGGCTTTCCTGCTGCATCCTCTCTGCCAGTACTGGAGCGATGTGATCAGGGAATAAGAGGGCTTTTTACCAGTCAGGATTATTCTTCAGCCTGTTTGTACCTTCCAGACAGCATGCAAAGGGAAGAGAATTGAGGCTGGTGTTTTGTTAGTTTAGCTCATGAATCACTCATGAAGGGAACCTCACTACCGCTAATCCGTTATGGTACACATGAGAGGTTTTCACCCTAGAGACTTCATTTACCAGCCCGTTGTTATAGGTTGTTTCATTCAGGAGATATTGGGTGATTGAAATGGTTTTTAAAACAAAGAGTGCTTAATGTTGAGTAATAAGCTGGAAGTCACTCACGTCTGGGGCACAGCCGGCAGTTCTGCCCTGACACTGAAGCTAGAAACCATGACCCTTCCAGGGCCTGAAAATCATAAATATTTATTAGCTATATGTGCATATTGGGCTAACGAATAGCATTCCTTGGGGTTATTTAAAAGCATCAATAAACTGCATTTGATACCATTAGGTGAACATCAGTACTTCCCACAGAGGACTTGCACCCTGGGCCACAACTGGTGTTGAGGAGAGGTGGACAGATTCACTGCGGGGCTTTAGTAGATCTGCTTGGAGAAAGTCACTGTGGCTTTTAGAAGAGAAAGCAGTGATTACTTTACTTGGTAATATTTGCAAGTCCACTAGTTCATTTGCTTTGTGTTAATCTATGTAGCAACTATGCCAGAAAAGTCGAAGTGAGCAATTATTTTCAACTATATGAGATTTATTTTTCCCTTTTTTTCCTTTAGTAAGGAAGACTTTTAAAATGTATTGTTGGTAACAGCTGGCAATCTCAACCAAGGTATGTAGAGCACTACAGATTTACAGACTTTTTTATAAACAGTTGCCTTCTGAACGCATTTACCATGTAAGTAGTTCAGCCTGATGTCTGAATATAGGAATACTCATCCCAGCCTAAGTGTAATGGAGGCATACACTATCTTCCATTCGTTATATATATTCACTATATCCTTTGGGTGACTAATCATATCAGAAGAAGTAGATCCTAACGTGATGGCTCTGTATTCCCTCTGAGGTGTTACGGCTGCTGAATGATGAAGTTGGCCATAACTTTATGTGATCTTAATAATACAATTTGAATATTGCATTTGAGCAGGATTTCCATTCTCATATACCCCGAATTCCTTGTGCTTGACTGATTTCAGTTAAGTCCAGTTATTTTTTATTGTCTAAGGTACATCTGAATTTAAAAATAAAGGATATAGCTTACTTAATGTTGAAATGGAATACAGGCCGTGTTGCTGAGGACAAAAGTATCCTACACATACTATTTGACTTCTGTGTTTAATCTTTGAGTTTGCCTAATGCAGAAAAAAGACACATTCTTTTAAACCAGGTTAGCTAGTCAATGCATTTTATAGTGTTCAGTAAATGGCATTACTGTTCCAAACTCCAAGCTATGTTTTTTCTACTAGACTGCAAGAGACGATGTTTTGTTATTGTAATTGCTACAATTGGAAAATTTGCAGTTCTATTTCATGACTAAATTGGTGCAGTTCTAGCTATTACATAAGTATTTTGTTCTTTGTGTCGTATTAAAATCTTTCAGACAATGATCTGAAACAAAAATGTTTTAAAGGACTAAGGCAGGGGAGGGAATGTGGATCTTGGGTGAGGTGCTTGGCCAGCCCACAATGTCAGAGGGTAGGACACTGCCTTGGGCTGAATGGCAGATTTGCTGTGCCAGATTCTTGCTGGCAGCATTTCCCTGGCACTGTCTGCTCATTAGGGCTCTGCTTCTATAGCATGCTTAAACACAGGGAAACGTTCACCCCTGTGAATGAACAAAGATAAGCATATGTGCATATTAAAGGTAAGCATGTGCTTATGAGCTTTGCTGAATTTGGGATAATAAAAAATTGAATGCATGTGTGTGCAAAGGTATCAGAGAAGCTGTTCCAGGGACCCGGTTACCTTTCTGTCATTAACTATCTTATTTCTGAGTACTTCAGATATTGCTGCTTGTTATCCGTCCTGCTGACACTTCAGCGTTGCTTTTCCAAGTGCTGCTAAAAAGGACAGCTAAGATTCTGGGACACTGCTGTGTGCCAGTGACTGAATTCCATAGCCTCAGGAATGTGGATGCAGAGAGCCCTGCATATAAAGGGGGAAAAATCAAAGTTTTCCTTCTTGTGCACATGACATTGCCCAATTCCTCAGGACAACAGAGAGTGACAGAGAATACATCTTTCCTTGCAAAGGGAGGATAATAGATAGATGAGAAGTACATTTAACGCTAAAAATGAAGGATGACTCTATTTTCATTTTTGGCCAGTCAGGAAAGACACAAAACAAATAGATCCTGGGGGCAAGAGAGACTCAAATTAGAGAATTAACTCTATCAAGATGTTTAATCTCCAGAAGGACTTTGCAATATTGGTGTTGCTATTTTCCTGTAAAGCATATATCATATACCCAAAGGCTGTGCTCCTTGGCAAGAGAAATATTTCCAGCTACCCAGTAAGAAAAGTCTGCTGTCACTCTTGATAAGAAATTTGCCTTGTAATAGAGAGCTTTGTGGTGCAGAGGAGTGTATGTGTAGTGTCTACCCCATACCTCATACCTCATTACTGAACCCAAGATTTAGCCTTAGCATCAATACTGATTTGCTTTTCATTTTTACCAGCTTTTTCATTTTTTAACAGTTCACGGAATCATAGAATGGTTTGGGTTGGAAGGGACCTTAAAGCCCACCCAGCCCCAGCCCCTGCCAAGGGCAGGGACACCTCCCACTGGCCCGGGCTGCCCAAAGCCCCATCCAGCCTGGCCTTGGGCACTGCCAGGGATGGGGCACCCACAGCTTCTCTGGGCAGCCTGGGGCCAGGGCCTCACCACCCTCATGGTGGAGTTTCTTCCTAATGTCTAATCTAAATCTACCCTCTTTTAATTTAAACCTGTTACCCCTTGTCCTGTCACTACACTCCCTGATAAAAGAGTCCCTCCTCAGCTCTCTTGTAGGTCCCCTTTAGGTACTGGCAGGCCGCTGTAAGATGTCCCCAGGGCCTTCTCTTCTCCTCTGGACGCACTCTAACATCTGTTTGAGCTTCATCTTCACTCACAGATTCTTCTAACTATCCATTATCCTACAACTGTACTTAGAGAAAGAAATTGAATATTAAAGCTGTGCATCACATTTCTCTTTCTCTACACATACCCTGTCCTGACTTTTAGGGCCATTTGTCAGATAAGTGATGTTATAGTAACAAAATATAGATTGCCTTCAGATTTCCAGCTTGGTATCAGAGCAACTATGGAGCAATCTCAGCTGAAGGCTGCTAACTCAATAAATTACCCACCCCAGTAGTGACTTTTGTTGCCTTCTGTCCTGCTCAGTATTTTCCCATCCTGGCTCTATAAGTTTTGTGAGGTCTTGCTCCAGCATATTCATGTCCAGCAGTCAGATCCAGAGCCTCCTGTTACCATTACGAAGGGTCTTAAATGGTGACAGTAGGATGCAGTTTTTTGAAGTGTTTGCTTTTTTGTAGGATGCAATCTTCTGAAGTATCTGTTTACTTGTGAGCTGGCACAGGGTAGTTTTGCTGTGCTCATCAAATACTTGGAGTCACTACCGTAAGTCAAACAGGATGAACAATCTGCAAATCAGAAACCTTTTTATATGAGCAGCTCTCAAGAATTTCACTTCTGAAGGAATTACATAAACCTCCAATATAAGATGCTACTTTTCACTGCTGATGACCCTGTGTATATGTACTCTGTACAGACAATACTCAGAATGCTCTGTACTTGGATGGCCAGCACCTGTATCCCAAACTCTCTAAACTTCAGATTGCAAAAGACTGCATCAGGTATCAGCCTTTTAATGGTATCAGCAGGTGCCTGTTAGGATCATGTTAGGCTACATCACATCTTGCTGAATTTTGAGACAGAAGGCTTACAGTAGATACTTCATGTAATTGCAATTCATTGAGTGCATTTTGGTGCCTGACTTGGACTGAAAATGATGCTTTCCCACTTGGAACATTCCTAGTCTGCCAAATGGGAGACTTTTATTTGATGCCAAATAGAACTCTTCATTTCGCAGTAAATATTTTGTTGTAATTCTTGACATAGTTGTTGCCACCAATTTCTTGATGTTTCAGTGAGCACTGCAGGCAGAACACTGATCTCCTTGCACTATTAAAAGTAATGAATTTTAACGTAACAGGGATTCCTACCACGGATTGGTTAACAGATATTGGAAAGCTAAAAAAGGTCATGATGCTGTTTTATTGCTTTTAAATATAAAAGGCAATAAAATGCTAATGACACTCTTGCTGTGGTATAGTGTTTTCAGAAATATCAAAACCACCACACTGGAGTTGGAATTTCCTGTAATTAAGCTAGCAACATCTATGCTTGAAGATAACTATGTTCAACACATTTCTGATCCTACAGGTGTCACATTAGTATATATTAAGAAATGAAAAAAAAAAAACCTTTATAAATGCATTTCTACAAAAATGTACTCAGAATCAACTTTATTTATAGCTCACACCTTTTTTTTTTTTGCTAAAAATGCATAGTCATTACATATACAGTAGTCAGCATCCAAAAGTGTACAAAGAGTAAATTTTCAACCCCTCCCAACAGAATCAAATAAAATTCACACTTTTTGTTCATTGCATGCACAGACCCTTAAATGTGATACCTCTTACTTAAGCGTGCTTGAATCTCTATCAGACAGAAAAAAATGACTTGCTATAAACTGTTTCTTCGTACTAGTAGCCCCAGCTACAAACACAAATCTTTACGCATTCACACAAAACAGTGAAGCACTACTTCAGAATCCTCCATGTTCTTGAGTATGGTCAGCCAGGAAGCACTTGTCCTGAAAGCAGAAGTCTGCTGGTGTTTCCTTACAGGCAACTTTGAGTAAAAGCTTGCTTCCTCTGCCTCGCTCATTAATTTATTACTGAATTCAGTGGAATGAAACAGCATTTGTCCAAGGAAGTTGTGAAAATAATTTATTCCACACCCAGCTCCAAAACATTAAACATCTTGAATGGAGGTCTGTATCTTTCAGTGCACGTGACAGTTCCTCAGCATCTTACATCTCACCTGAGGAGAAGAGGGTACAGTCTCAGATGTAACTTGGGTGTTGGTTGTGTAGCCCTGACTTACAGGGGTGTTAGAGAAGCTGGGAATATGTTTGGCTAGGGTGAACTTCTAATGCTTAGAGGCTTTGACTTAATGAATCACTCCAATCCGTTGATAACTTAGTTGTGGTTGGTTTTTTGTTTGTTTTTGTTTGGTTGGTTTTGTTTGGGGGGGGGCGGTTGTGGGGTTTTTTTTGTGTTTTTATTTTTGGTCTCCAGTACTGTTGCCAGTTAGAAAAGCTCTTAAAAACACTGCCCTCTACTCAATGGTGCTGTTTGTATCAGTCCCTCCAGGAGAAGGGCAGCATGGGTTACCAGGATGATTAGTCAGGGCTCCATGGCAAAGGAAGAATACACATAAGTGATAAGAGGACGGAAGTTCAGTTTTCTCTCAAGAATAGGATTTGTTCTGTATTGTTGTTTTTGGGAATCAGGAGGAGAAAAGAGAAAGTTATCTTTCTGATCAACATAAGTTTACATTCCCAAATGATTATGCATATTTACTTACAAGCTTGATTTACTTAAGATCTTTTTACTCTTAAGAAGTAGCTTGAAGTTGACTGAAATTCCCAATGGCAGTTGAGACACAATCCTAGTCTTACAGACAGTGTAAGACAGGGAAATCTTGCTCCAGTGTTTCGCAGTAACTGGAATAAAACCCCTGGCTAAAAGAATGACAAGGCCTCATGTCAGGGTTATGATGCCCTTCAGTATGAACAAGTCACCAGTGAGAAATTCTGAAGAGAAAAGTACTTAACTCATGTATATATTCTCTCTACTCCTGACCCTTATGCATTCAGTCAATCTGCTTACTACTGCTTCAGGTCGCGATTGCTGCTGCCTGAAGCCAGTGGAAATTTTGCCATTGACTCCAAAGGACAGAGGGTGCGAACTTCCTAGGAGCGTAAGAGTGATGAGGGTTTGTCCCAAGAGTTCATGATCTAGTAACGTTCATGTTCATTGAAAATATGACATTCTCTCTGCTGGAGTTCAGCAATATTTCTTCTTAGCACCTAGGAGGGTCTTTGCATTTTTAAGTGCTTTACAAACATTAGCTAGTCTTCAGAGCAACCCTGCGAGGTAGTTAAATATATTTTTCCCCATCTTACAGATGTGGAAACTGAGACACTGAGGGCCACATTCAACCCTGGTACAATTCCAGTGATTTACATGAATTAGATTCATTCAGAATGAACACAGTTGATATAACGTGCCCTAGCTCACAGAACAGGTAGTGGCAAAGTAGGGATGAGAACACAGGCATTCCTGACCCCTCAGCTTGTTACAGGCCACTTGGTCATTTTTACTCTCATAGACAAAGAAAGACAGCATAATCGGGGCAGTTACTACAGGTATGATTTGCTTCTGTAAGGCATGTGGATGGTAATCAACTGAGTAAGTGCAATAATACTTTATGAATGTGCTGCCTCAGAGAGTTTACTTAAACATAAAGTAAAACTTTCAGACTGTCATTTTCTGCTGGGGCACTGTTGACAAAAACATAATACAGTAGCTGGATTCAGTAAATAAATAATAAACATGACACTCGAACAACTAAGCAAAGCTGTCATTTTAGTAAAAAACAACGTGTTTCTACTTTTAACTGCTAAATTTCTACAAGTGCAGCATGCAGATGAAAACTTCCCCTTTGTTTCCAGACTGCAGACTCCGGTCGTGCCAATGAGGCAGCTCACAGCTGTGCAGGTGTCCTGGACAGTGACATTCAGATGAATACACTGCAGAAGAAGAAATGGTGTTCCACCACATAATATGGGATAATTACTACAGACCAGGTATGTCAATCTTACACAAAGATGTGCTTGAAGCTTACAGGTTACTCTCAAGTGCCCAGAAGCTAGGCTTATTCAGTATGTGCCAGTGTGTAGACTGCAATTCTAGGCACATGCTATGTGCAAAGGGGAGCGTCCATGTCACCAGCATCATCAGCACTCTGGGAACTGGCCCCGTCAACAGTCTGTTCACATTGCCACAGGTATGTCAGTCTGAAGGTCAGTGTTGGCCAAAGAAGGAAAAACACGCATTTTCAGGCCATTCCCATGTGCTCCACCCTGGCCCTCATCCCCACACAGGCTCTACCACAAAAGGCCTGAAAAGCCTTTTTGGTTTTAAAGATGAGGTGTGGTGTCCTCTGCTCCCTAACCACAGTATAGACCTTATGGCAAGTACCCAGGCAATAAAAATATTATGACAAGTACTTATGCAAAAAGAGTTTGTTTTCTAGGATGTCCTTATGCATGTAGTGTGCAGGTCAGACCTCCTGTCTGAGCTCTGGACATGCTTAGGGACATTCAGCCATGTGCGTTTTCAAATCCAAAAGAGAACCTGCTCCCTGACAAGCCACACAAGTGCTGACATTCACTTCTACAAGAGCAAATTCAAGCACTATAATTATAGATGTCTTGTTCCACTTTTAACCTCTTTAACTCAGTTTTGTTCTGTCTATGTTCATGGAGATTCACTATTGAACATGGCAAATGGAGCAATTATCTACATAACATGTCCTTTACTGAATAAATACACACTCAAGTAGCATTTCCCTAGATATTCTTCACACTCCTTGTAACTTTTAATTTGTAGACACATTTTAAACAGACAAACGAATAAACATACATTAATTAGAACTCTTAAAAATTAATCACATCTACCTCCACTCATTCACTCCTGATACATACAGTCTGCTTACAGTGGCTCAGAGAGGAGTACTTGCAACCAGCATGTACAAATAGTTCCACAAAGAGCTCAGGCTCATGCACGTGCCTCAACATTTTGCCAACAGAAATGTTTTGAATGAAGCAATATTCTTAATCTCAGATCCAGGTGCCAAACCTGCAGTGGGACTGGGGCTCACAGGCAACTCTTGTAACAGCAGTAAGATTCCAGTAAAACTGCGGTTGGTTGCAATCCAACCTTTATACTGTTATCTGTAGTTGAGATATATATAGACGACCCTATGTGGCCTAACTGCAAATATCAAATGTATTTTTACAAGTTAGCAACAGCCTTCTTTGACATTGCCTCTTGAGATGTCCTCTACATTGTGGCTGACAAGCACAAATACAATTCATTATACGGTATGCTTTAAAGGCCTTTTTTACATTTGTTTTTTAATGTTGCTTATTTCTGAGCTGTCTTCTAGTGCTGAGATTTGCTGTCCCTGGCCTTTTTAATTCCTTTCTTAGTTTTTAATTGCTGGTTGGACATGCTAGTGGCATATCCTAGGCAAGGCATTTCTAAATAATTAGTTTTGAAACTTGGATGAGTCATTGCGCTCTGACTATTATGCCTCTATTATTTTAACTTGAGTACAGCGTATCTCAGATTTTGACCTCTTTATGAAGTTGTGGAAATTCGTAGCATGACATGATTGCAAGTCTTGATCCACTTGCTTTCTGGTGTGTTTCCATTTTTTTGGTTGCTTTTTTTTTTTTTTTTCCTTTTCACAATATAAAAAACATTTCAGAGCATGACAGTGACATGAACCAACCTCTTCTCCTACAGTGCAGATCATTTTCTGCTTTACTGGCAGATAAATAAAGCAATGCCATAATTTTGATAAAAGTTACTGAAAACATATAAAGTTAAAACTACTTCATATAGTTTGCATTTTCTTTCAGTGCAGGCTGGCAAATGAAAACAGCGCAGACAACCAAACAGGGGTGTGCTGTTTTTTATGGACCACCACTGATAACTCACAAGTGCACAACTTGGGAGCCACTGTTTCTGACAATTCTAACCAAGTCTCTTTAAGAGACCATATGTCACCCCACCACAAATTATTAGCAGAATTGTGGCTGGCAAAAGATACGTATTTTTCCTAGGCCATTCCCATTTTTCACTGAGAATCTAAAATATCCAATTCACTATCATTAAAATGGTTTGAGATAAAAGACAAAATGAAGCAAACCTGTATTTTCTTTTAGCTTATACACCCGCATAGGGAAATTTTCACAAGTCTGACATTGGTACAGGACACGCCAATTACTGGTTTCTGTGATGATTCTGACCTATATTAAGGACATGACCTCATAATCCCTATCTGCAGTCCTTCCTATATTCCTGTTATAAACAAAGGGGGCTTTGTCGTACAGAAGACTAAGGGACTGGACTCAAAACGTATACTTGGAGTTCGAATGTCATGTCCATGAAAATGGGAAAGATATAAGCAGATGTGTATTTCTGCAATAGAGGCAAAGAGGCTGAGTTAAAGAACCACTATGCTGTTTGCGTGGTATGACATCAGCGTTTCCCAAGGAAGTACCACCCTTCTTTTTGAAAATGGGGTATACAAGCAATTTCTCACCTGAACTTCAAGTTGTAATCCCCTGGTGTAATATTATTACATACTTGTTCTGTCAGACAGAATCAAAATGCATGTTTGAATTCTGCATATAATTTAGAAAGAAAATCTCTTTATATGAAGAGTAGGTTAAATCTGATCTGCAGTTAGCTGTTTGTTGTGTGAGAAAGATAATACCTGGATTGGAAAATATCTCATAATTCTTCTCTTTGAAATCCACCAAAGCTAATGAATGAGGACTTCAAAACACCCAGCTGTAGCCACAACTAATCAGAATAGGATAAAGCAGGGAATTATGTTAAAGTGCCAGTATCCAGTACTTGTAGGTCCTGAACTCATATTCAGCAGTACCATGTTCTGCAACTAATTTTAGAATGGTAAATTTGACAGAGTACTCTAATTAAAGAGCAGAAGAAACCAGTTCCACGTAATTCTTTAAAAGATCCAGAATGAGATCTCATGCATCAGTTACTCTCTTTACATCCACAGAACTCCCACCAAGCTTGGCAGGGGCTTATAGAAAGTCTGGCATCTGACTTTGACTCTAAAGGGCTGATTTTGGGGTGATTTACCAGGGAAGATAAAATGGCCCCCTAGCAACCCCCCCTTAATGGGACAGATGTTCCTGACACACTGAGGGAAGAGCCCTGCCATTATGCAGTGCCCTTCTCCTCCCCGCTGCCCCCACTCCAAAGGAGTTTGACCCCTTTCTTGTTCAGTTATTTTACATATCCCTGTATTTTATTTCAGAATCCGAGTGGTTACACAAACTACTCAAGCTTCACTGCCTGTCTAATTAAAGTCTCTCCATCAACTGGTAATTCTGTAATAATTCACAGCTGTTTTTGCTCTCTATTAAATCCGTTATGTTCCCTGGCTGAAAAGGCTGCAAGACCTTAAAAACTATTGATAGCTATTAATTTGTTTGCATTTAAAATCCAGTATGTGGCTACAAAGGCCTGTTACAGTATCACAGAGGAAAATAAATGTCAGTGCATAATCTGCTAGGAAATTTCACACAGGAGTTGATTAAAAGTCTATGAGTAATCATTGCACAAGTGTGTCTTCAGATGTATATATATACACATATATATATGTAGCTAATAAATATATAGCTATATATATAAACATATATATATATGTATATACATAGCTAGTTTAAACTTAATTGTTATGAAACTAGTAAGTGGCATTCCCAGTTCATGCATTCTTCCTAGTAGCAGAACTAAATTATTTCAGCTTATACTCTAAGCAGCAACATACCAGTAAGCGTTTGCTTGCTTCCCCTGGTAACATAGTAGTTTAACGAGCATGAGTATTTCCACCATGGTCATTTTCTCTAGCAACCTTCCACGAAAGGGACCTGGCTCTTCCACAGGCGTTTCCCCCAAGTTTCACAGCATCTCGAAGACATGCTTGGGCCAGTCTGAGGGTTGCCAGTCTGAAGGTCACTGGCTGAAGCCTGAGGTCTCCAGCCTGAGGGTTGCTGGTAGGGTGGTCACCGGCACGATCAGTCCTGCTTGCAGAGGTCTGCGACACTGAGGAACCTCCTAACCACCACGGCCAGGCAGAGCGTCAGCAGCAGCATATACCCCACGGTGCCCAAGTAGGTGGGAGTAGCCGGGGATGCCTTGAGGAACTCGGCCAGCCCATCCTCCACATAGTGCACCTGGTCATAGATGCTGAGGAAGGTGAAGATGTGGAAAAGCTGGTGGCTGTGCCCCACAATGTCGAAAAGCCCCGGCTGGATCCGCTCAGGGATTTTGCTGACGTTGAAGAAGGCGGCCACCAGCAGCCAGCAGTAGCGCCGGTAGAAGTAGACGAAGAGCGTAGGGTTGCGGGTGCGGAGGTCGAAGAGGAGGCTCTCCAGCATGATGGGGCAGGCCATGCTCAGCGGCATGGCAAAGACGAAGGTGCGCACGGCAAAGGGGTAGGCGCAGCAGGCGGCTCGGCTGCGGCAGCAGGCGGCCGTGCAGCCCACGGCCAGCGCCAGGGCCACAGGCAGCACCAGGGCACGATAGGCCGCGATGGGCAGGCTGCAGTCCAGCTGCCAGCCCAGTTGCTGCTGCACGTAGTGGCTCATGGCGCCGGCGTCCAGCAGGCTCAGGCCTGGCAGCAGGTAGTAGGAGTAGGCCACGGTGCTGGCGAAGCCGTAGTAGCTGATGGAGGCATAGTCCAGGTAGAAGAAGGCAGCGCGGAGGCGCGGGGAGAGGCAGCTGAAGAGGTGGGCCGTGCAGCTCATGGTGAAGGTGAGCAGCACCCCAGAGGCGTAGCACCAGAGGGGCAGCAGGGCCGGGTGGTGGAAGGGCACGTCCCCTGCACCCCGCAGCAGCAGCAGCCGCCCGAAGCGGCTGAGGAAGAGCAGCAGTGGGATGAAGTGGGTCCAGAAGTTGAGCGTCTCGTTGGTGGGCTGCAGCACCGAGGCCAGGCACTCCTGCGCCGAGCAGTGCAGCCGCCGGTACCCCGAGAGGATGAAGCACTCCACGAAGTCCTCGGGCACCTCGTCCCACCGCAGCAGGGCGGCGGGGCGGCCGGGCGGCGGCGCCCCCTCTTCCTCCTCCTCCTTGGCCCCCTCTCCGGCCGGCATGCTGCCCCCGCCGGCCCCGGGCCCCCCGGCCGCCCCCTGCCCGCTCCCCGCCGCTCCCCGCCGCCGCCTCCCGGGCGAGGCGGAGCCGCCGCTCCCGCAGCCGCCGGCGGAGGAGCCGCGGTGGCTCTGCGCTTCTCCTCCTCCTCCTCCTCCGCCGCCGCCGCCGCCGCCCCCGGCAGCATCACTCATCGCAGCGCGGGCAGTGGCGGCCCCGCCGCGGCTCCTCCCGCCCCGCCGCCCCGCATCGCCGTAACCGGAGCCCGGCGGCGCAGCCAGCCCTGCCGGGGAGCCGCCCGAGGGGCCCCCGCCGCCCCGGCTTCGGTTTCCCGGCGAGGGAGGCGCCGGACACCCGAGCCGCGGTTAATGATTGATGCCGTGCGGCCGCAGCGCGTCTGGCCCGGCGGGGGGGGCCCGCGGCGCCCCCCGGGCCCCCCGGCCGTGCCCGGCCCCGCTCCGCAGCTCGGGGTGCGGGGCGCAGCCGGGCGGTGGCCGCGGTGCTGCATCGCGCCCGCCGTGCCAGCGGGGGAACAAAGACAGGGCAGGAGGCGGCAGCGGGAGCAGCGTGAGCCCGCCTAGCGGGCACGGCACAGCTGGGAAATGCCCCGGGCTGGGGGCGTCTGGCAAACGGGGGGATTTCTGCAGGGCGCGCTTCGAGGGGGCTGGCTGAGAGCGGGTGTCTCGGTGACATCGTGTCATGCAGGGAACGGAAAAGTTATTTTAGGCCAACCGTGCACGGCCCAGGCTGCAAAGGGTGCGTGTGGCACTGGCACAGACGGCACCCACCTTATCTCTGTGCTCCGAGCGGCACGCTTCATGGGGAGACTGGAGCAGGCTGACAGTAGCTGCTCTGAGTTGATCCTTAGACAAATCCTACATTTATCAGCTGTGCAGTTATGCAAGCAGCACAGTTACATAATGCGAGTATAAAAATACAGGGGAAAACACTGGAAGCGGGTTAGTGTACGGTAACAAGTTACAGAATAGAATCATTAAGGTTGGAAAAGCCCTCCAATATCATCTGGTCCAACAGCACCCTACCACCACTACGCCATGTCCCCAGACACCACGCCCAACCTTTCCTTAAACACCCCCGGGGACGGTGACTCCACCGCTTCCCTGGGCAACCCAGAACCTGACTGCTCTTTCTGGTTGGAAGTAAAGAGAAGTTGGAAGTAAAGGGAAGATAGCACAGAAATTTAAGTATCTTGCAGGCTCAGGTAGGAGTCAGAGGATGGGATTGTCCTCTGCTGTTTCAGTGTATTTCCTTTTCGTTTGCTTTCAGTACACGTGGATGGTCTTAAATATCTTATAGTTCTAGGTTTTCGTTTGTCTCTTTACACTGTCATATTCAGATATATATGTATGCTCTTATAGTATAAACTGAGGTCTGGTGTAATTAGGACACTATGTCCTCAGATTTTTATAAAAATCTTTTATTCAATAGTGAATCATGACAACATGCAAAATCTTGTGAACATACAGGTGACCAGAAATATGTTTTAAAAAACTGGTACAAAAGAAGTAGTAAAAATATGTTGCTGAAAGTGATTTTCAGTGCATATTTCATTACAGAATAAACACTGATTTTACAAAACTGTCAAAAGTAGGGCAGACTGATGACACGGCTTAAAATCTTTATAAAAATTACACAGGAGTCTTGCCAGAAAAACAAACACAACTGAACAGTGCTGAGAAGTCAACGGGAGGAGTAAAATATTAAACTAAGGGACCTGTTTGTTAGATAACGGGCCTGATGTGTTCTGATGTCCATGTATCAGAACACGTGGGCAAGGGGGTGGGCACGTGTGATGGGCAGCACACAGGAACATACCCACTTGGCGCTCCTTGGGGAAGCAGGGCACCAGTGGCTGTGGGATCTGCAGTGTGTGAGTTAGGGAAAGACTCTTTGGGTTTAAACAAAAATTGCCCAGCCTCTGGTAGGGGCTGATCTTCTGAGGGACCATTGCGTGCTGCAGAGGCCTCCCAGAGGACGAGATGGGCTGGGCGCTGTGCCAAGGCAGCATCGCTGTGGATGTCCCTGCTGGTGAGGCAGTTGGCAGCGGGAAGGTGTTTCCTCCCCTGCCCTGTTCCCACTGCACCATGCCTGCAGGTTCTCAGCTCTGGGGCTCTGGTGATCATTTCACCTGAGCCCCAAGTGCTGCTTTCATTTACGGTGGTGAATGCCATCATGGGCCCTAGGCAGGCAGACCTAAGTGGTTGTGGTCGTCAGCCTCCCTCTTCAGGGTCAGGTAAGGAGAGGTGGGTGGCTGGGAGCAATGTGGCTCAGATGCAACAGATCTGCAACAGATGGTGGCTACACACCAACAGCATCCACGCTGGTGGGAGCTGCTGGCCTGGCAGCAGGGCTCATTCGGCACTTTCTGGCTTTCCTGCAACCGCCAGACTCCCATAGATGAGGGAGGCATGTAGCCCTCTTGCCTCAGGGAGTACTGGGGTATCTCCTGGCTTCCTCAAGAAACACCTGCCGGGGCTGTGTTTTTATGGGGAGCAGCCCAGGCTGGGAGCAGCAGGTGGAATTTGCTTGTGGTTAAAGGGTGCCCCAGTCCCGGCAGCCACCTGACTGTCTGGGGATTGGTGATGACTCTCACTGCTTTCACTGCAGTGAAGAGAAGTGTCTGGAAATGTCTCCCTACTACTGTTGTCTTGTAGTGTTTTAAGATGATATTTGTGGGGATGGAGGCTTCCTGTTTTGCAGTGCTGGGGTCAGGGAGGAAGATGCTGAATACAGTGCCTGGGCTCCTTGGAAAGAGGATGCTGTGAACTCATCAGTTCTGTCCCGCTGTGCTAAGCCTGCAGCAGTATCCCCAGGCTGTATCCCTGTGCACCCTAGACTGTGGGCTAAAAGAGAAAAATGTTTTTTAGCTGGTGCCTCACAGGGAAGGAGAGCAGATCACCACCCTGTGCTCCTTGAGAGAGGCCTGGCTAGAGCTGAGAATCACTTGAGAGACTTGAACATGCCAGCCTCTTCTGGAGGAAGAACAGGCTCACAGTAACTATCTAGTTTTGTTTGCTCTGTTCCTGTGGGTATACCCACTAACACTGTGTTATATATAAATACAAGCAGTACCACAGATAAATCAGAAGTTTCTTTTCTCTGCCCATATCTGAGGATCCGGCTTTGGCTTGTCCCATGTGCTCAGGTGATGTCACACGTGTATGAATGGGGTCTCCTTGTCTGGACGGAAAGTGCCACGGTGATCTCAGAGCATCTGAAGATCACTGTTCACATAATTTCCTGTAGCTTTAGCAGCTACATTAATGAAACTCATTACCAGCAATCTGGTTCCCTTTTTTTTTTTTTTTTTTTCCAGGGCTGCTGTCTCACAGGAGAGAATGGGCTCTGAGGACAGATTGGGCTTTCATAAAGATGACTGTATGCATCTTATATAGAGTTAATTATTCTGCTCCCAAGCCAGCTGGAGTAGTGTACTAGGAACCTTACAATTTAAAGCACTTATGACTTCAAAATAGCCTCTTATTTGTATGTAGTCCATCAAGGTTAGTATTACTTGACTATTATGTGGTAGGGAAGGGAAAGTCGAGGCATTTGGAGGTCACAGAGAGGAGTCCACATACTGTTGTGTGAGAAGAAGCCTTAGTACATTTCTCCAAACCAGAGTTTATATTTAGAAGGGCATGATCAGCATATACCAGGGTTTCTTCTAGCATGTGTAGAGCGTTCTACAGGCTTTGTCTCAAAATAACCTTTGAGAAGACTCTTAAAACAGTGATGAAAGCACTGTCTAATGAGGTGAATAATGGCAGATAGTGTTAATCAGTGCTGGCACGAAGACTCAAAGAAAAAGATGTGCCAAAATACCAAATGCGGTGTTGTTTCTATATTATGCTTTCATTTTATTCACAGTTGAAGTCCTTTCACAATATATCATTTTGTCTGCAATATCAAAAGCCCTGTAAGATATTCTGAATTACTTCAATCATCCCCAATGAAATTATGCCTTTCAGTTAGCTAATTTCCACTTTTGCCCTCTAATATACTCAGCATGCTAGGGAGGAGGTTGTACTTAGCCCTCCTGTTATCCGTTGCTTTTCTGAGTGAGTAAAGAAATGAACTTAAATCTACAACCAGAGAGAAAGTCCTCTTGTTAACAAGCACTGGTAGTGTTTGGAAGATTTAAGATGCTTTTGAAGATACACCTTCAGCCTCACTCAGTCAGCCCATTCACCATGGCAAACATTGTTCTTTAAGAGTTCTTGCTTGATATAATCCTTTACCATGAAACACTCTTGCTTTAATTTCTTTTGCCTTTTCTATATTTTTACCTTCAAGCCAGATTTTACTCAACTCTTTCTTAAAAAGAAATTTTATCTGAATAAAAAACATTTAACCTGTTTGCTCTGGATTTTTATCCTTCTTCACTAAAATCTCTTCAGTAAATCTGAATCTGTTCTGACACCCGCCACAGAGCCACACTGACCATGGGTGAGGAGAGAATTTGGCTCTATTCATTTAAAAAGGGTAGGTGTTAAAGGAAGAGAAGCTCTAGCTTAACCTGACTACATCTAATGTAGCTCATCTTTGCGGATCCTCTGGGAGAACATCTGAACGACACAGTCACACTAACATTTAGTTCCATATGACTTTTTCCATCCTTTTTCAAATGTGTATCAATCTCTTGAAATAATGTCTTGATGAGTAACTTTCTACTGCACCAATTATGAACTTTTGTAATAATTGAGTAGGCATAGAGCTTTGATCTAGTATTGAAGAGATTAACTTGCATTTAGCCAGGCTACTGCGCTATCTTTTTCAGACTGGATAAACAGGAATCCTTGCATCACGTTCTCCTTCTTGAGTAACTAATTAGGGCCAATTATACTTTATAAACATTATTCCTTAATAGATAAGCAAAGAAAAGTGAAAATGATACTTGTATTTTCAAGCCTTGGCTATAGTATTATTACTATAATAATATAGGTTAAAAAAGCTAGATATGGTAAAGGAAACTCACACAATCATGGCTGCATAACAATTTTTACTTTGACCACTCTTTTGCCAGGAGCTTCTAATTTTCTGCTCTGTTTACCTTCAAGATGAACATTTTCAAGTTTGTTCTCTGTATGCTTTAAAAAACTCTAAACACTGTACAAACTGAAAAAAAACCCATACCACACATTTAAAGAAAATTTCTCTGAATGGTGTTTTTTTTGTGTGTTTGTTTTTTAAAGGTCTTGTTTTTGAAAGATATGGGACAGATCTTATGTTTTTCTGGACAGCAGCAAATCTGAACGTAAGTATTGCAGTGGAATTAGTTTCGCTGTGATAAGAATAGCATGTTGGTTATATACGTATTTCATGTATGTTTTCCATGATCAAAATCCAGCACTGTCCTACCTACCAGGTGCCTATAGCAAGAGCAAAGAACAGCCTGTCCTTTGTGAGGACTGCAGGTCTGAAGCCTCACTCGCAAAGTGCGTGGCTAAGGAACGAAGCAACACAGAGAAGGCTCCAGCCAGGAGACCTAGCAAGAGCAACAAGTCCAGGCTGTAGGGAACTTTGGAGCCAAGTTGCCCTCTCTCGGCTACCCTGTTGTTCTTTTTTGTTATTCTGGGGGTCCCTACTAAAGTGTCTCTGTTCAGCCTGGTAGCTCCTAGCAGCCCAGACAGCATCTGCTCTGGCTTTGGGCACCAACTGCATCTCCTCTCTACCTCGCCCCCCTCCCATGCTGCATACCCATGGCTTCCTAGCAGTACGGGAGTATGCGGGAAGGATGTGTCTACCTATTTTGGGAATCCCTGCATAGTGGCTTTCAGTCTCAGGGGTGTGAGGAGAGAGGGGTGCTCTGGCCTGAGATGAGAGGGACGGAGAGAGCTCCTCTGAAAGTGGGCAAAAATGTCCAGAAAGACAAGGGTAATGCGCTGCAGCATGTGGTTTACTTAATGTAGTTTAATATTAATTATTTAAGATAATTAATGATTTTCCCCAGTATATATCTGTACCTAATGATATCTGTAATTGTAACAACAGTTAATAACTCCCACATTTGCATACAACCAGAACTACCTCATTATAATGAAAAATGTCTGATAGTTCCTTTTTAATATTATTATTTGTCTATCCTTTCCAGCATGAAATTTCCACAGACTTCTGCGTCTCACTGCTTCCTTTCCTCTTTCCCCTTCCTCTCCCATTAAGCCAAGGGCATTGATATGTATTGTCAGTTACTAACTGTACGTGATTGCTACTGTACTATTGCAATGTGTTATATATAGCACAGATTCAGTACAGTTCATTCTGAAAAAAGTATCTTTAGAGATGACCTTTAAAACACTAACTATATCTTTCTTTTTTTTGCCTCTCACAGCAGGCCCTGGATCATGATGCTCTTAATTTGGTGCAGTTTATTAATTACAAAAGAGTACAGAAGCTGAGCAGTAAGCAGAGGATTTAAACAATGAGGTGGATAATTAAAAAGGATTAATGAGGTGGATTAAATAAAGGGATTGAGGCCAAATGGAGCACAAATTTTTGAAACATTAGTGGCCCCAAACCCCTAGCATCCAAGGACACTTTTCTCTTTCCATTCTGATATTTTCTTTTTACCCAGAAGTGTCAGTCTCTCTTTCAAACCAGGTTTATTAACACAGTCCCAGGAGAGCTGTGCATATCTAGCCTCTCCTCCTATGGCACTAAGTGCCCCTTTTATCCAGCACTAGTTCCCAGCTGGTCTGCTTCCAACTCATTGTTGCACCTGTTTCCACTATCACATTAAAAACAAAAACAAAGCAAAGGAAAAAACAAAAAAAACAACACACTCCCCCCCCCTCCCCCAACCCCTAAAGGAGGTCATGGATGATACTAATCCTGTGCTTCTACAATCTGCTGAAGTGGTTTGCAAGAAAACAGTAAGAAAGATGGAGGAAAATGATTCTGTTGGGATCGTGAAACAATAGAAGCTTGCCTAATCCACCTCTAACACTTCCTGGCCCCAACACCATTCCTTCCCGTGGAAAGGCTTCTCTGTGTGAGGCAAGTTTGGAGCACAACAAATCCTAGAAAGACTGAGGGAATTGTCCCCAGTTCCTGCTGTCAAAGGATGAGTTTTATTTCTCCCTCCTCCTCTTAAACTGGCAGTGATTCTACTTCAGATTTGTGCAGAGCCTTGGGGCAGTCACAGAAAATGGTGTGGTGCAGGTGGTTGCAGGAATGGAGAGCCATCCTCCGGGATGGAAGGTGAGAGGCTAGCTGGTGGTGCTGTGTAAGCAGTAGGCACAGCAAACGCTGGTTGTGGTATTTAAATTAGGTTCCCCTCTGAAGGGAGCTCAATAAACATTGGATATATTTTAATCCTTAGCTCCCAATCTATTACCAGATAATTTTTGCATATTTAATTGGAGAGTAAAGCAATTTGTATCTACATAATTATTTGTATTAGTTGGCTATTTTTGGCATGATTCAGGAAGTAGAAATTATAAATATCATGATACTGATACCACTGCCCATTCTGACCTCGGGAAGCTCACCTGTGGAGAGTGCAGGTTTCCCTATAGGTGGCTCCAGGTTATTTTCCCTTGTCAATTACTAATATAAATAGCAGTTTGGAGGTTGGGCCCACCCTGTACTGAGCTGTATGGGGCCACCCCTCCTAGCAGCAGTGTTGCCCAAACTCCAATTGCTCGGAGTAGGCAGGAGATAACACACCGCTGTGCCCGGTCCCTCCCTCGAGCAATGCTGCCCGAGGCAGCTCAGCGACACCAGCGATGGTTTCACCCAGCGGGATCCCCGGTACTCACAGGCCGGAGCAGCGGGGGACCAGCACCCGATGCGGCCGCCTGGCGGTGCTGCGGGGCGGTGCAGCTCCGGGAGCCCCGGGCCGGTGTGCCGGCCTGCCCCGGGCCGTTAGAGCTCCCTCGGCTCCCCCGGCCCTGTGCGGGAGCCCGGCGAGGCCCTACTGCAGACCTCGGACGGCTGCTTTTCCCCCGGTGCCCTGCCTCCTGCCCATCAGCTGCTCGCCTGAGGCACGAGAAAGGGCTGTGGATAGCTTTTACTGTTGTCTGTGCTGCTGGACGTACGTAGTGACCAAGATTTTCCATTTCTGAGTGAGATATTTCTCCTTCTTGAGCTCTGAAGTGATTGTTATTTTTCATAATGCGATTAGTTCCACTAATACAAGTGCTCAGTCCTTTTTGTTGTGATCTATTTGACAGTAAGTTTCAGGGCCTGTACTATGACAATAGCTTCTCTTTAGCTATCGTTGTGTCATCTCCAGTTTGTATCTCTCCCTATAATACCAAAGCTGATGTTCCCAGATCCTTTAAGTTCAGTGAGCTTTCAGCACCTGTGCGTTTCTATGATGTATGGAACAAAAGCCATAAAAAGACTCACATCTAAAACCGCTACCTTCAGGACAGCTGCTGGCAGAGTAATGTGCTCTCTTCAGATCATCTTCCTGAGAAGCTGGACACACACCTTCTGCAATCAGTGAGGTTTTCTGAAGATCTTGAGTCAGTCTGAGGAAGATGTGCAGGTACAATCTAACCTAGAAGTAAGGGAAGCAGAGAGGCCTATTTCTGTCCTTCACCAAGACACAGATTAACCTCATACCAAGTTCCAGGTATATGAATAGTCTCATTAAAAGCTACAGAATTACTTCTGCACTTAAAGTTAAGCATGTGTTTAGGTGCCTTTATGAAGTGAGGTCTATGTGCTTTGTTACCTCAGCTAATCATTGTCCCCCTTCCTTCCTCCTCCAGTGTGTTATTTCGTCAGATCTTTTTTTTTTTCCTTCTGTTATCTGTTATGTTCTGTTTTCCCTTGCACTGCTCTTTAAATTCCCAACTCCCTTCACTTTTTATGCTCGTGCTCTTTTTTTTTTTATCCTTTTCACACTCTCTTTCTGCTTTCTTTTGTGGTTATTATTGTAGGCCCTGCTCCCCTTTGTAGCTTACAGGATGGTAGGTGTTGGGAGTTGGTGGATTCAAAGCTTTCATTCATTTCTGCACACCTACCATCTTTTTCTTAAGTATTATCTCAGCCCCAGCATATTTCATGTCATGATGAAAACCCCTGAAAACATGGAATGCGAGATTCGTGTGAAAAGTAATGTGTCATAATCTCCACTTAAGCAGTGTTCAATAAAAAAGTTGCTATGGTGTTGTGCTATCAAGCCCAGGAACGGGGGATCTGCTGTGCTATCCTTTTCCTTATTTATTCCTGGGCTTTTCTTGATGTGATGTAGTGTTTTGATGTTGTTCAGACTAGTGTTGTTTCTGTTTCAGCTTGTTAGATGTTTAGGGGCAAATCTCGCCTCTAAATTGCATGACCGTGCACTGCTCAGTGTCTGGGAACGCAGAGCAGTGGTTGAAGAGAGCTGTGCAGACCAGAGCACTGGGCTCTGCAGCCATGCAATGCACTGTCTATTCTGCACGTGCTGATCTTGTGTGAGACCTTCCCATCTAACACATATGTGGGGCCGTTTCTGTGCACCCAGAGCACTACAGGCATCTCCATGCAGCATGGCCACCCTGCAGACCTTCTCAGCGAAGTCCTTGTACTGCTCTGCCTTGTCCTGTCTGCGCCACAAGCCTCTGCCTTCAGTGAACAGGTTATTTGGTGGCTAGGTGAGCTGTTCCCTACCATCATCTCTCAAAGTCTTGCAGGAAAATGTCTGGTGATGGAAAAAGACACCATATGATTAGTCTTCCTCTCCTCCCAGGGGCTTCGGCAATGCAAGTCAATATTTTTTATCTGAATAGAGATCCCTTCTGTCAGGGTTTCTCGTTTGTGACTGTGTCCTTCACAGCGGCTATGAGCCTTGCTGGTGCCTCTCCAAAACGCACAGGCCCATGCACACAGGCTGTTGCAGGCAGTGGATGTGCCCAGGAATAGCTGCCAAGGGACAGAAGGGTGTCAGGTGGGTGTGGGCTGTCAGGGCTCCCTGACTGACTGCCTCACTGCAGCTGGTTGCTAAGCAGGTTTGGGTTGCCTAGCAACTTCATTGGGGATTTTCTCTGCTAATGTGAAAGCAGGAGACCCAGATGGGACACAGACACCACTAAAGCCACAGGGCTGCAAGTGATGTGGGGGTGCAGCACTGTCAGTGGGCTTGTCCCGGCTCTCCGCTGAGGAGGTATCACAGGGACAGGCTCTGCTCGTAGCCATGGGCACGGCCTTTACCCAAGATGTTCTGCACCTTCTGGGCATGGGAAGGCCCAGGAAGCAATGGGTCCCCCCTTGTCGTGGGGTCCTGTTGCTGGTGTTGTGGGTGCAGAAGGCAGATGGGCACCCTTCCTACTGGGGCCCTGCCACTGCCGGCTCTCCCCTGTGATGGGGGTGACAGGAGGGGCGATACATGGCACTGTTGTGGCTGTGTTGTTCCTTCATGTTCTTTGCAGAGCTCCCACATAACCCATTATTTGTAGATATCTACATGTAGTTCCTTCTAGGTCTCCTGTACTGGGTATGAGATGCTGCTCACGTGCGTTAGTGTCTCCATCTGCGTACCTGCCTGATGTTACTACATAAACTTAGACTGCAATGAAAAATAACTGTCAGGGCTGAATTTTTGCCAGGGCTGAGGCTGAGGCCGAGGCCGTGCCACAGCTGGCCGTACCTCCGGGAAGGTGTTATGTGCCCTGAGCTGACGGTGGGCTTTCGATCGTGTTGGCTTTAATTCTCACACCACTTTTTACCACTACGAGAGAAAAAAAAAAACACGCTTATTTTTCCATTTTTTAACCGGTTTCGATCAAGGCTGTGCCCTCCTATCGGGTGCAGGTTACGGTGTGACCCCGCAGCGCGTGGCTGTGAGGCAGGCACACGGCGCCGGACCGCCGCCATAGCAGGGGGCGGCCGCGCACCCCCGGTGCTGCCCCGCGACATGGCGGTCGCCGCGGGGGGGGGGGGGGAGGCGGGGCTGAGCCCTCCCTCTCGGCGACTCGGCGCTCGGCTCGCCGCCCTAGGCCAGCCGGGCTCTTCCTTGCGCATCGGGGGATCGGCGCTCGCTTCCTCGCCGCCGGGGCTGAGCGACGGGAGAGGCAAGATGGCGGACAAGGCGCCGGGCGGCTCGCAGAAAGGCGGGGGCAAGGTGAGGCCCTGCCCGCGGGCACCCCGCGGCTCCGCCGCCCGGGTGGGCTCGGCCGCGGCCTCTCGGCCTGGCGGCGGGGCCCGGGGGCGGCGGGGCTGCCGGGGCTGCCGGGGCTGAGGTGCGCGGCCTCCTCCGCGCCTGCCTGCGGCCTCGGTGACTGCGGGGCCCGGGGGGGGGGCGGCGGGAAGGGGCCGGGGCTCGGTCTCGGTCGTCCTGGGGCTGTCTGTCGTGAGGGGCTGGCGGCAGCTGCCGGTTGGGTACACCGGGTCCCCGCTGAGGGATGGGGGGGGATTAGGGGTCCTGGGGGGGTGTTCGGAGCCCCCGGGGGGCCTCGGGCGTGCCCCGAGTCTTGTGGGTGCCCCAGCGCCTGGCCGCAGCCCCCTCGCCCTGTCGGCCGCGCACCGGATCAGCCTGAACGGAAGGGTGAAGTTGGGACCCGCTCTTCCCTCCTGATCCGCGATGAAAGTCCGCATTTCGCAGCGCCGCCGTGGTGCTCCCGCTCTTCTCGCCCCCCCCGCTCTGTTTCCCATAATGATTTTTTGTTGGATTTGAGGAAGCCCGAGCTGTACAGGGCTCCTGGCAAACTTCAAGGCTGTGCGCTGAAGGCCGTGCAGCAGCAGCGCGGAGCTCCCTGCCCCTGAGCCCCCTACCCAGGCGGGCAGGGGGTGAGAGGTGGTTTGGGGGCCAGGCTGCAGCTGGCACTTCGAGGACTAGCGATTAGTGGTATCTCATTTCCCTCTGCCTTGTTACAGTTTTTAGGCCAGAAGTATGTAACTCTTTTTCCTGACAATTCTTCCTGTCTTCTTTTTTGTTATGTGAGTGTGTAAAGCCGTTAAGTGAGAAGCTGCGTTTTGGCTCAGGAATTTCTAGTCGGTTATGTAGGAGACATAGGTTTATACATATATATATATATCTGTACACACACACATCCATTTTTTTATTCAGTTAAATTTTCTTTTCTTACTTTTTTTTTCTTTCCTTTGGCTACTAGGAAATGAGCTCAAATTTAGTTATGAGAATATCTGCATATTTACCCAGTAGTTGGTTGTCATTAGAGTGAGAGAGCTTTATTTTTGTTTCCCTTTTTTGATCTATCTCCAATATTGTCAGGAGACATTTTCTGGATCTTGCCTTTCGCTTGGAACTGCAAGCAAGATCTGGACAGAAAACAGCACAGTAGGTCTTAATTTATTGAAAGAAGCTTCCAGGGAATAAGATATCTTGGGTTTTGAAGTATAATTAGGCATAGAATAATAATTTATTGATTACTGCAACTGACAACATGGTACACAAAACCAACTCAGATAGGTTCCCTTTCTTTTTACAGTTCCACCATAGGTTTTTTCCTTTTGTCAGTGTAGTATTTCTGTAGTGATGATATTCTTTTTAAAATACGTAGTAGTTAACTTATGAAAATTGTTTTCTGTCCCAAATCTCAGTTTTGCAGAGAGATGTGCAGGCACCTCGTTCTTCCTACTAAGTCATCCCACTGAAGTCAGTGGGACTTCTAGGAAGTGTAAAGTCAAACCAACATGCGCATTAATTTTTTTGAGGCCAGGAGCCCTTGAGGACGTCCTCTGCCTTGCCGTCTTTGTGCAGTTCCCCCTCACCCCTCAGTCACCCGTTACTTTAGAGGTATATGCTGTGTTTCTGGTAGACTTTCTCATACTTTACTTTCTAGGTCTTGTTTTGTATTTTCTTTGCCACATGTAATAATATTGGTAATAGTGATAGTGCATATGTGCGTCCATGAGAATGTGTTTGTTGAAAAGTGAAATAACACATGCCTAGGTCTTGGGATTTGTGTCCTTCAACCTTCAACTTTTGGGGAGGTGGGGTTGTCTTTTTTTGTTTGTTTGTTTTTTAAACTCATGGATACATGCAGTGTGTATATCCATATAGATATTTTTCTAATGTCTGCAGAAGTATGATGGAACTGAAATTCATATTTTTTTAACGATGAAGATTGAGTAATTGTGATTTTAGTTGGGACTGAATGAGATTGATGAAGGTGTAAAAAATCTGAACATATTACCATTTTCCTTGATTTCTTCAAGTAATTATTTATGAAACATTTTGATTTTAAAAAAAAATCATTAGCAAAATCAGAGTTTTAGGTGCTGTTTCTTTTGGTGCGTTGTGTTTTGCAAGTTACAAGAATGGTAGTTCTTGCAAAACAAATATGTCTCAGACTCCATAGGACATGTTTCAGAGGCAATTTCGAGATGTTTCCTTGCTGGCTGCCAGCCTACCTCCTGGGAGGAGCAGAACATGGTTTTACTTTCTGTGCTCTGTAAAGTGCTGTGGCCGAGCAGCTGGAGGGCTTAACACTTGCAGGAGGGTATGGTTTCTTGTCTTCAGAATGTGTGGGGTTTGTTCTTTGGTTTTAGCGTCCAAGTACTGGTCTGGGATGTCTAGCCAGTTTTATAGTGTAAAATCAAGTTTATTTCAGTCTATTTGATTCACTATTTGAAAACTACATGTGGAGATGGTGGAGGTCCAGGAGCACACCTTGCCCTCATTGCAATGGTGGTAGCTCCTTTTTATAATACTGTGAACTTCTAAATAAATTTGACAATCTCTTGTGTGAAATGTGTCTTAAGAGCATCAGCTATTACTTTGTCACTTTAAGATTAGGATAGCAAGATATGTGCCTGAGATTTCCAGAAATTTAAATAGGAACAAATGACAAAATTAAGGAAGAGGAAATAGAGGCTGCCCAAGACTGTGCCAGAGCTTAGTGTAGGATGTAATTCTAAAATGGCAAATTCTGATTCTGTCCAATTGTTATCTCGATATGGTGAAACATACCTGCTTGGACGACTCTGCCAGTTTCTTATTTCATCTTCTGAGAGTAGTGACTATATTGCGTATCTGCTGTTCTCGCGTATAATGCGCAGCACAAATCGGGTACCGGGTGGCAGAGGAGATTATCCACTTGGACCAAGCTGTAGGTTTCCCATTTTTCATTCTAAAAAATGTTTTAACAGTATTATCTAATCCTAAATGTATTTCATAAGTATTTCTGTAATATCATATGTTAATAAAATGTTGAAGAACCATGATTGCTTGCCTGTGAATGGACAGCTTCCATTGGTAAGTTAGCGTGTTTGAAGAGCAGTGATGTCACATCTGTGCAAGTGTGGTGAACTCCAGTTGGGTGTAGTATTCTGCAGGACGGTGACACGCATCATCTTTAGCTCTCCCTATGTTACTGTTCAACCTGTGATCAAGAGCAGGAGGGGCAGAAGGTGTTTCTCTGTAGACGGATCTGTCAGCGGAGGTGTTCTTTTCGTTTCCTCTCTGGCAGTAACAAGTTAAAAATTGGCAGCTCCTGTTCATTTCTTTTTAAGGCACTAGTGGAAGAGCACTCCTTGCAAGTACTTCAGAGAAACAATTTTCTGTTTACTTTTGTGTGCCAAAGTGGTGTCTAAGTAGTGAACACTACAAGTGTACTAGTCTAGTAAGTGCAAAGAGTAAACAGGTTAGCTATAAAACTTAATTCACAAGTGTTTGTAAACATTTGTGTCCTAGACTGTTAGAGAAAGGAAGAATGAGAGACAAGTTGGGTTGGGATGCCTCCCTGCCCTTGCTGGATTTTAACTTGCTAATTTAAGATGTGATTCCATTTGCTTTTTCTTGGTGGCAGTGCTGACCTCATCTGCTCCCGGCCTCGTATACTCTTTCCCTCCCAGACATTGTCCTCTTCAGACGGCTTGGCATAATTCTGGGGGGAAAGTGAGGGCAGCCTGCTGTGCAAAGGAACTTGCCTTGGCCAAACCTCCCCAGCTCTCTCTTAAGTGACAGTTAGATGGGAAAAGTGATCTAGTTCAGCATGGCTCCATCTCCAGCTGCCCGGTGTGGGGGCAGAACCCAAGGAAGGTGTTGAAACAGGGCAGGATTATCTTATGCCAGAGTTCCTTACAAACACTTTGCCCTTAAGCTACAAGTTTCTGCAGGAGCAGGGCTTGTATTTTGCACTCAGGCTCGCAGCCGTTAGAGTTGTAAAGGTAGCACCCAGCATTTGGATGGCTGCGGGGTTGGCTTCTGGTTTTCCTGGCAGCTTTTGTTGCTGTCTGATGTTTTACTAAATGGCATCAGTACTAACTTAAAAAAAAAAAAAAAAGCTTTTGTATAGCATACTTTAAACATTTGTGAAATGTTTATGATCATGTCAATTTTACACAGAGATTGTTAAATTTGGGGAAACTGTGACGAGCTAGATTAGTGGGCACTTGACATTGCTGACAGGAAAGATTTGGAAGAGCAGTCTTCTCTGCTTTCTTTGGAAACTGCTACGGAGCTGGAAGAACATTGAAGTGTCAGAATCTGAGATGGGGGGTCTCCGTGTTGGCTTCCTGATATAAATTTGTGGTAAATTTCATTTATATGGTCCTTTCAAGATTTTTTTTTTCCCCTTTGAAGGTTGAGTAAATTTGACTAGATGGAGTAGCGTCGTTTTGAGTGACCTGACCTCCAAGACTGCGATCTGACAGGGCTGGTTGACTGGAGTGCCATTAAGCAGCTTGCACTGCTGCTGCAGGTATGCTGGCACGATCCTTTGAGGGGCCTGTGCAGCGAAGGGAACTGAGGAAGTGAGCCAGCTGGAAAAGAGTCTGTGGTGGTGGTTGTGTGTTTTTTTTTTTTTTGAGAAAAATGGTTTCATGCAGAGTGGTAGTGGCAGTGAATTGGGAGTAAGGCCCTTTGTAAATTGTGTATGCTGGCCATGCTACTGAAAGATCTACTCATCAAATATTTCCTGTCAGTGTTTTGACCATGAAGGAACTATCCTCGTATCTCAGAAATCATCAGCTGCTGAGGAGGGCTTTGGGTGTTTCTTTCAGCAGTTCATTGAGCTGCTTGACATCATTAGAAGAGGAAAAAGGAATCTTCCTGTGGGTTTCAATACAGGTGGGCAACGTTATCTAAAATGCTTGTCCTTGTGAGGACTCACAAGCGTTTGTTACTCGGTTGAGTCAACTCTGCTGATGCAACTCTTGAGGAAAAAAATTGCCTCTTTCATCCAGACGGTGCAGCTGGATGCAAAGTGCAGTGCTGTGAGAATTAAATCAGTTTTTTTAATCGCTGTTATTTACAAACTGACAGCTAATGATGCTTAATTTTGTCAGGAATTATTTCACTGTTGTGCTTCAGTGTGGGTACAGACGCTTGGATGGTCAAAAGCAGTACCAAAGGCGTGAACTAAATTTATCGATGGGATCAGAAGGCCTTAAAAATAAGAACTGTTTGAGGAGGAGAATAACATGGCTTTGCCAAGCTGCTAGCTACCACAGGAAAAAACTTGGTCTGCATATTTACTGGAGTCAGCTAAAGCTGCTTTTAGATGTGCTTGGAGGGCCCTGTGGTAGGCCTCAGCTCCTTGGCCCCATGGTTCTTCTGCCTCAGGGGCTTGCAGGCTCCTGCTGGTCGGGCTGCGGGCCTGCTGCTAGCCCGCTGAATTTCTTGCGTGCTGCCATGCCCTGGAAGCCTCTCACAGCAGTATCCGATGGTTCCTGGGGAAACAGACGTAGTGTCTGGTAAATTTTTGTGTCCCCATCCTCAGAATGTCATTTATCATGTCTTAAACATCATTGTGTTGAGCTTCCATACTGCCTGTTACTGTATGTGTTGCCTTGCTTAGTGTCCGCCGTGTAAGCAGCACCAGCGCCTATCCTTGTTGGAAGGTATGGCTTTCCAAAACTTCTCTAAATGGAAGAGAGAAAGAGATTTGAGAAACATTAACTTCATTCTGCTGTTGCCAAAAAAAATCCCCAACAGCCTCCTTCCCCCCAAGCATTATGTCTTGACTTCTCTTCTTAGTACATACACTAAGAAGACGGCACTGTATCAGCCCACCTTTGAGAGAAATCTTTCTAATCACAAGTTTAAAATGTTTTTTTAAAGGCTGACATTTTAATCAATGTGTTGGTTGCCTCAGGGTGGTAGAGGAGTGCAGTTTTCAATCTTGGAAATTCTTTTGCCTGCTGTCTGTTTTGCACCTACGATGTTGTGCTATACATTCATCAACTCTCAGGGGAAGGACAAGTTTCCTAGGTTTCCTGGAGCTACATCTTTGCAGTACATAGAATTGTGGATAACAGATCATTGAGTGTCACGGGCAGTTGTGAATCACAAGAAACCACCGCACTATAAATGCAGAGCAAAGTTTGCAGAAAGTGGTATTAGTAAAATAGGCTTGTGGTGTTTGCTTCTTCCTGTATTTTAATGAACCACTAGTGGTACATGTGAGCTCAATTTTTTATTTTGTGCAAAGATGTGAATAATGTATAGTCTTGCAGGTAAGTGGATTTGGGAGAATAAAACAGATTTTTTCCTTTTTCTTTAAAAAAAGTATTTCTTAGGAGTCTTTTGTCTCCTTTTTAAAGGTTGTACCTTTCTTTTTCTCTGTCTCCCTCTTCCCACCTCCCCGTTTGTGGACTTAGTGCCAGTTCTTGGACTGCTCTCTCCCATGCCATGCTTTCTATACGGAGTTGACTGTAAAATGTAGGAACGTACTTGTAGAAAGGTAAATGTCTATCTGAGTTGAAGAAAGAAAAAATGATGGGAAATGGCAACAGATCTTAGATTTTTTTTTTTTTCTAAAGTAGCATCTGGTACTTCTGGAAGACTGGAGATGAGCACAGGATAATACTATTTCTGGTAGAAACCATAAATACCTGTTTATAAGGAGAAGTGCTGATGTTTTTTAACTAATGAACAGATTCTGGCTAAGGAAAATCTTTTTTTTTTTTTTGACTTTAAATTTCAATCCAGGTAAGAATGGTGCATCAAACAGTTTTATCTTAACTGTGGAAGTTGTATCAGGTTTCTGGAATTAGGGTGTTGTACAGTCCTGCGTGCTGGAGTTTGCACCGCTTAAACTTGTTTGAAAATCTACTTTAAAAAGAATCTATGCAAATTTTATACATATGGTGGTGTACACGTTCGGTAGCCTAGAATTGATTTTAAAATAAGAGGAGTGAATTTGAATATATATTTTTTTGTTTTGTAAGCATCTCGTACAGTATATATAGTAGTACAGAACATTTAGTATGCATACTACAGAATATAGAGTACATGTGTAGTTTAAAACTTGTTAATCATCTAGTTTGAGTACTGTCTCTCAAGGCCTTGGCAACTCAACGTTTGCTGTTAGATCACTAAAATTTCAGAAGACTTCAGTGAGTGGGGAATACTGTATGCTTGCCTGAAAAATAGGCAAGTTGAAAAAAGCTGTGAAGTTTTAAATCACTGAATTCTAGTTCTTAATTTCAGTGCAGTGTATTAAAAGTGACAGTTCTACGTACGTTAATACTATGCACTTCTAAAATTTCAGTTATGGTTTAATTTAGAGTAACAAAGTTAATTGATGAATATTCACAAATTGGACTTAAATTAGCGTTCTTGAGATGGCTGTCTTCCATTTATGTACCTCATACTAAGAGCAGTTTTGGGAATGATTTATAGTAAGGCAAATATGATCAAGCACTTTCCGTAATCTTCAGCAATCTTTAATGGCAACTGTTGCAGATTCAGTGCAACAGACTTAATTTTTTTTCCATGGAATGGTGTTAATGGCAAGATTGTAAAACTGAGCTGTGGAAATTTAAATGTTTTTTAACGGTAGCACAAAATATCTATTGTTAATTCATTTTTTTACGTTATATTGAAATTGTAAATGCTATGACAATGTTCACCTGTATCATTAAAATAGTTGTGTGTATCTTTACTCTTGCCTATTTGGACCTTGAAGTTGAAATGAAAATCACATTCAAAGAAATTAATCAGAAAAAAAAACAGCACTTGTTTGCATTCTTCTTTTCTTTTTCTGTGCCTCACTTCCTTTTCATTCTCTCTCCAGGTCAGAATGCCAGATGCAGTACATAACACTGGATCTGCTGATACACAGGTAAGTCCAAAAGATAAAAAACAAACAAACAAAGAAACCCCCAAACAACAAAACAAACAACCCAAACCCAGAAACTCAAAATAGGCCTGTCCTTTAGAGAAAACTACTTGTTGTAGATAAACTCTGGTGCATTGGGTATATAATCTGTAGGTGTTTGTAATGAAACATTTTTTATGTTTGAAAATATTCCTTGAAGTTTTTTAAAAACCACTAGTGTAAAAAACTGTATAATGTTTTTCTTATGCTGAAGAATAGTTCAGAATACAAGCTGATTACTTACAAGAGTCAGTGCACATTAAAGTTGACTTTTTTTATCATATACAGTTAGCTTCTCTCAAAAATGAGATCAAGTGCCCCTAACTTAACCCTCCATTTTAATTTCTAATGGAATATGTTTAAAATATTTTAATAGAATATATTTAAATGAATAATAAAAGCATTAATGCCAGACAAATCATCAGTGGTTTAGATCTTCTTCAAGATGTTTTTTGGCATATGACACAGTCAATTATAAGCTGTTAACTTTCTTGTAAGATAACATTATTCAAGTTGTGATAGTAAAAACTTTTCATTAAGAAGTTGGTTCTGTTTCTTGTCTTGCTTCACTTGATACAATTTGGAAAATTATTCTTGAAACACTTTTGAGTATTTATTGTCTGTGAAACTGGGTTTTCAGTACTTTGTGCCATCTTGCAGTTAACACAGTGTTATGCTTGATGTGAATTTGCTTTAATGCAGTGATTGGGTTGCTTAGCTAGAAGTTTGCTCTTGTTTCAGTCGTTTGCTTTACTCCTTTCATTATGTAAAGGAAGAAAGCTTCTAAGTTTTGTATAGGTCTGTTGTTAGTAATTTTGTGAAGCTGCATACGGTTAATGCTGTAACTGCTGTCTGGAAAGTAAATTGCAGGTTCAGTCCTGTTCATTGTATATTGCTCCTGCCACTTGGAAGGTCTTGTTTTTTTTTTTTTGAGACCATTCCTAAAGAGAGGACATCTTAGTGCCAGACCTCTTGTCTGGCTGCTTCCATTATGTGACTAGAACATAAACTCATGGCTGATTTGCAGGTATCCTGTACCATTATTATGAGAGGTTATTTGCAAATGACAGGATAAGCCTTGAGTAGGAGCGTGGTGTTTGTATTTGTCTGCATCGCTGTACCGTAGAAATATGTCCACATTTTGCCAAGGTTCTATATTGCCTGTTATACTGAAATATAAGCTGTCTTTCAGACAACAGGAAAATGGGATTTTATTAACTTTCAAAACACATAGATGGATGAAAACCTGCTGATAAACCTGTCACAGCAGCTCATGTTGACAAACATAGCGTCATAAGCCAGATGACTCCAAAGACAACACTGCATTAATTTGAAACTGATAGTTTTCCTTTTAATTAGGAATTAGGAAATGTTTTTCGAAGGAATACAAGCAATTTTGGTCATATGCTTGGCACAAATGTAAGAGGTGTTTGAGTTACTAAACAAGGATTATAAACTAAAGGTATTTAAAACAATTGTTTTTTGCAGTGTTTTTTTGTATTAGGTAAAAAGTTTCTGGATAGGAAGCCGGTACTCTAGAAATGGAAACCTTTATGCAGAAAATTATTTCTAGAGGAAACTCTTATTGTTGGTGTCATCTGAAATATTTAGATAATACAACAGATAAGTTGTTCACCTTCTTTGTTGTGATGTGTTATTATGTTGAGCTGATTTTTTAACGGTTACTGTGAAAGTGGTACTTTTGAGCATCTCTGACAGCTGTGTCAGAGCATAAAAATACTTTGAACATGGAGGATAATCGATTATGTTCTGTTCTTTTGCTAGTTCCTTATGAGCTAGTGCGTTAAAGTAGGAATTTCCAGAGAAGTTTTTTTCTTTTCCTTCCCATTGCCCATGTCTTCTGAACATCTTTTTTTTTTCCTGTTTTTACTCTCCCAATGCTTTACCATCTGTTAATTGCCCAAATAGACTCTTGAGGGTGCTAATTCCATACTCTTCAGAAATGACTGTTAACTGTAGTCCTCTTTTAATCAGGGTTTCAAGAAGGGAGCAATGCAGATTAAGTTATCCAAAATAGAAGCAATCTAGGAGTTAAATGTGGTTTTTTTGTTTGTTTGCTTTGTTTTAACTAGTAGAAGTAAATGTCAGGAATGTTTTACTATTCAAGCAAAATTACTACTTTGAACGTTAAAGTACAAAATAAGTTTATCGTCCATTTAAGTCTTCACTTACACCTGTTTAACCTTGCACAAACATTCCTCCAGCCTGAGTAGTCAGAATAACTTCTAGAGCGTTTCTTTTTTTCCCTTTTTGCAACGATCAAAAAGGAGTCGTGGTGCAAAGCATATTTTCCAAGAGTTTTAGAAACTGTGCTTTGCATTGTGGTAAGGTCTCAGGCTTTTGCAGCAAGTACCCGTCAATTTTGTCTGAGGGGTCTTTGAATAACATATTAAAAGCTTTCTCATTTGAACAGTGGTAATTAGTTTTTATAAAACACAGATTTATTTATTTTTTTTAAAAATAGATATTGGCAAGTTCAGAAGTAGAGGTAGCCTTTTATTTTGTTTTCCAAACATCTGAAACGGTTGCCATGTTGATTCACTTAGAAAGTTTCTGGTCTTGGCCAAAGAGAACAATAACATTATATTTTGTTTTGTAAACAGTTTGTTTTTCTTACTCCTTCTACAGCCTCTAATGGAAAGTAAACTTAAAGCATTCAGTATTGGTAAAATGAGTGCTGCCAAACGGACTCTGAGCAAGAAGGAACAAGAAGAATTAAAAAAGAAGGTAATGGTATACCATGAAAATGTTGTTATATATTCAGAGCTGAAATTAGTTTGCTGTTAGTTTATAACCAGCTTCATCAACAGTTTTATTTTGATTTAGATAATTATAGCTTCCTAAGAATGAAAGGGAATTGTATTTTACGTATTTAATTTGTTCTTCGTGTCCAGGGGGATGGGGGGGCAGGCTTGCTTCTCTCTCGGGCAGTCTGAAATGCTGAATTACAGCAATCCATTGATTATTGTACTACTCAAATTGAAGACAGGCATCGCCTTAAATTATTTCCTGTTCTCCGTTTGCTCTCTATCCTTAGGTTTCAGTAGATAGAATGAGTACCTGTTCTCTCTGGAATTGTTTCAATACATGTCCTTGTTATTCTGCAAAACACATTTTTGTCTAATGACTTATTATAGGAACAATCAAAACGATTACAATTTGATACTGAATTTTGGGATGTTCAGGAATATCTGAATATTGGGAAATACATATAGTTGCCAAGGTGGAAGTTCTGAATATCTTGGTCTTTGGATATTACAGATTCAACTTGTTCTGTACTTTAGTGGGATTTCTCGTGCTACATTTTTGAAAATACTAGTGTAAAGAAGCACCAACATGCTTAATTTAGTTTGTCTCACTCAACTTCATTAAGCCATTCAATTAACTTTTCTGGGAAATGTATAAAGGTGATCCCGTTGTTAATCTCCTTCAGATGGGTTGATAATAGGTAAGAATAGGTACTGCTCTCTGATGCTTAGGTTAACAAAGCACGACTCTCATAATGTTGGTTTTTCATATAATCTCTTCAATGTTCAGCTGCCAAGTAAACTCTTGTAAATGAATAGTCATGTGAGCACACAGACCTTATTTGCTTGAAGTATTACATACTGTTTTCTTCCCACAGTCCTCAAAAATTTGAATTGTTTTGTCTAAAACTGAAACTCATTTGATACAGTTTGTAGCATGAACTCTAGAAAATAATAAGGAATATAATATAGCTAATTTAAGAATAGCTGTCATTGGAGGTTCTGTAATGATAGTAAATTGATTAACATCTGCTCTGTAGGAGGATGAGAAGGCTGCTGCAGAAATTTATGAAGAATTTCTTGCTGCCTTTGAGGGAAGTGATGGTAATAAAGTGAAAACGTTTGTAAGAGGAGGAATCGTTAATGCATCTAAAGGTATTACTAATCTTTTTGTGTGTGGCTGTGGTAGATCATTTGGCTTTGAGTAAAGATGGAGATTGGCTTTGAATTGCATTTTAAATTTAATATATTGCATTATAAGAAGTCATGGAAACTTGATACTAAAATTTGCTTTTTGCTTTAACTTGTTTGGTAGTTAGCTGCGTGATTTGTTTCTTAAAATTCATGGGAAAAAGTGATTTGTTTTAAAATAACTAATCTTTGTTCTTTTTTCTTCATATTAAAAGATGAGGTTAAATTTCAGAAAGAACAATGTTCTTTCTAATGAACTGTGTTGTACAGTATTAGTTAATATAATTTGTTTTTAATTTGGCTTTAATTTCAGAGGAGCATGAGACAGATGAGAAACGGGGTAAAATCTATAAACCGTCATCACGGTTTTCAGATCAAAAAAATCAACCAAGCCAGCCATCGAATGAGAAGCCTCCATCCCTCTTAATGATAGAAACCAAAAAGCCTGTAAGTGTTGTCTCTGAATGTTAACTCCTTACTCTAGGTTGTATTTTGAAGTGCTTAGAAAAGGGTCTGTGTGATTTTTTGCAGAGTAGTATTTGCATTTGTCACACAATAAAAGAGAGTGGAAACTTTGATTTGCTTAATCCCATAGGAAATAACAAGAGGATAAAATTCAGAGGTCTGGTAGACCTGTATCCAGCATGATATACCTGATACTGCACTTTGTTTTGAGTGCTTCATGTTTTTACTGTGTTCCTGATAATTGACTTATGTATACAGATTTGGTGACTGTTGTAAAATAACAACCTCCAGTCCAGAGAATTTGTGATTTTAGAAGCAATTCTTTTTGCTACCATCTGTTTTTAGGTTTTTATAGCTTACCAGAACAAAACCAACCAAACAAAAAACCCATGACCATTTGTATAATTGATACAAATTCTTTTTGGAATGAGTTCTTTGGGTGCTAATATTGGAACAGTTCCCTTCAGCTCTTTGGGTTCTACCAAATAAGTCCTAGAACGTGTGAGTTTTTCAAACTGAACACCTTCTTTTTATTTTTTTTTGTCTTCTGAGTGGTTTGATATACTTTTTTGATCTTAAACTGAGATTTCGTTGTAAAAAAAGTACTGGAAGTGTTACCTACAAACTTAATTTTCAATTCAGGTGATAGTTACATATGATTACTGTTACTACTGTATGTGTATAAAGTGTAATTAATGTCTTAGAAATCTTTGAAAGAGCTTACTACAATTCTTAAAGTTAAGTGAAACTTGATACTGCCTGCTAGGGTGGGAAATGAGCTATAATGTGATATTTGTGGGTAATCCCATCCTAACTTTCCTCCAGCTTTAAACAAAAATGAAATTTGGAATAGTGGGGTGATAACTGCATGGCAATTTTTATTTTCATCATATGTAAAGCTCTACAGTTAGAGAAATGAATTGTAGTTTTTTATCATTTTGAGCTGTTTTGTCTTATGCAAGTATTTGTACTGTAAGAATATTACTGCTTTTCAAATTTGTCATAAATACTTATGAGATAATGCAATCAGTTTACTCACTTGCCCTGTCCAATGGTGATTGAAGATAATGAGGTAAAAATGATTTTATTTATTTGGCAGACCCTCCCCAAAAACAAACAAAAACAAACAACTTTGCCTGGGGTGAGTAGGAAGTCCAGTTTTTCCAAAGCTGTAGTGTGTAACACAATAAATATTTTGTATGTCTGCCTATTGGAAACGTTTTCATTTAAATTTGGTTATATAAAAACAATGTTGTAGAAGATAAAAGTTCACATGAGTTAGTTGAGGTGCATATATTACAGTAAAAAAAAGAATATTCATATTCTTTGTCATTTAGGAGTTCTTTTCTGAATCTTTGACTGTTTTGAGTAACTCTGTCTTAAGACCTGTATTTATGTTTGAAAAGAAGCAAGAGAAGTAAATTGTTTTCACATAGAATGTTTGCCTGTGGATAAAAATATTTGAATATATGTATATACACATATACGTAAATTCTTTTTGTATATATGTGTGTGTGTGTATATATAAGTACACACACGTATCAATTTAATTAGAGCATGAAGGTTTGTTAGGAGAGCAATCAATTTCTGTTATAAGTTTTTAAGTGAACCAAACTGACAAAATACACCACAGGTATTTTATATTTGTGTGTTGTAGACGGTGTTATATCACATATGCTGCATGGTAGTAATCAGAAGTAACAAAGTTTAGTTTAAGCTATCCTTAATTTTATATTTTCTAGCTGTGTTTGCTAGCACTCAGTCTTAATGTTTTCACGTCTGTTTCCTTTTATTTTCTCCTGTAGTTTACTTGGTTTGAAAGCTGTAGGTAAAATATGCATGAAAATTTTCTAAAATTTTGTTACACAAATACCATTTATATGTTTTTGTTTAATTTCATGTGCTCAAATGTTGGCTGATATATCTTTAATTTTAGCCCTTGAAGAAAGGAGAGAAGGAGAAGAAAAAGAGTAATTTGGAGCTTTTTAAAGAAGAGTTAAAGCAGTAAGTTTCACTAGCTGTTACTGTAAATAAAGAAGGAGGAGGGGGGTCTGGCTCCTAGTTTTTACAGGCAATGTTTAGGATCATTCTTGCAAACCTGTTTCCCAATGTCCCTGCTCCCTAAAAGGCTTGTGGCATGGTACAACTTCATTAGCAACGGCAGTGATACTTCTAAAGAGGGCATGAAGCTGCACTGGTAGATGCTCGTTACAGGTCTATATGATTTGTGTAGATAATTAGTTGCCATCTGATTAGCTTTTTGGTGTTCTTTGATGCTTTTCCCTTTTTCTTACCCTGATTGGTGCTAGGAAGAGTTTACCACTGTTGCTGAAAAAGACTTCTGTTCTGAAATGAAGCATCAACCAGAGCCTTTAAAAATGATCAATAAACAAACAGCAAAGTCCAGTCTGCTAGTTGGAATGAATGGATTTCTCTGCATGTCAGAGGCATTTGTCTGATTATGACCTTTGAAACTATTCATTACTACCTTCCTAATTAGAAAAATATCCGGAGTGGTTAAAATAATAATAATAAAATTACAGTATTTCAAAGATCAGAGTAAGTGAATGACTGGCTATATTTCCACTGCTACCTAAGATGATTTTGGAGCAGTTCATGTGAATGAAAAGTTTGTTGATTGAATCAGCCAGCCAGCTACCCAGATAAAAAATGGAAACCCAGGTTTGTTTCTTTGCCAGCTGCTGCCATTACATTACTTGGAATGCAATTCTGTTACAAATTAGCCAGTGTGAGCCTATAAATGGTAACACTTATGAACATGGCCTCATGCATTACTTAAGACTAAAGTAGGTATCATAAGGGATGAGTGTGTTTGCGTTTTTGCTGTTTATGTTTGGTAGCAAATTTAAATGTCTATCAGAATCAGGAAGAGCAAGAAGTTTTGTGTCTCTAAAAGTATATCTACAGGAACTGTAGTATGTGATTGAGCTTTTACATTATATCACAAATGAGACTTTTAAATTAACGTTTAGAGATGTACTTCTCTTGCATAATTTTAAAAAACAAGCTGAATTATGCTTCAAAAAGCAGATTCTTTCCCTTTTAAGTGTATAAGGCAACAGAAGAAGATCACGTGTATTGAGTGTAACTGAGTACAATATATTTATCTTGATGTTAGACACGGAAAATAAAATAATGTCTATATTAGAAAACGAGGGATTTTAGATCCATAAATTATTTATTACTTGATGTAAATGAATTGAATTGACAGTCTTGTATTGCTCATACACAATATCTTTGTTACCAGGGTTTAAAACCAGATTACAAAGAACCAAGCAGTTACTAGTGTGCTAGTGTGAGTGCTATCTTTAGAGGTATAAACAGAGATGAGGTCTTGTATGTACTGGGAATGGTCAAATGGAGTTGTCTTACCATTGTAAAAGGTGACAGCCTGCAGAGAACAAGGCTTAGAAAAAATAGTAGAAGTAGAAACTGAGGTGTTGTCTGCATCTTGAAAAGTCATCTGAAAAGTCAATGGATCTGTGTCAGTTAAATGTGGAATTCAAGTCCCTCTTTCAGAGCGTACTTCTTATTTCTGATCTCGTAAAAAAAAAAAAAAAAAAAGGGCTTCTCAAACTCTGTCAGTTCTGTTTGAGATTAAAATGCCCTGACAGTGTGAATGAGGAAGCATGCAGCTGGAATAATTCTGGTGGTTAGATTCCACGCGATTAAACAAAAATTAAATCCTACTGGCCATTTGAAGTTTTTAACAAGCTCATTGATTAATAAATATTAAATGTTTTCATATTTCTAATGATGATTGTTTTAATAAAAACTGAAATATTAAAAAGTTGTTACTTACGTTCAACTTGTTTCGTAGAATACAAGAGGAGCGTGATGAACGACATAAAACAAAAGGTAGATTGAGTCGTTTTGAGCCACCCCAGTCAGATTCAGATGGCCAGCGTCGTTCAAGTAAGTAGATGTTGGTTTTTTAATGTTGGTTTGGCCTGCAAAATTTGTTGACTAAATTATATGTACTTTCTGTTTATTTAGTGGATGCTCCTTCAAGAAGAAACAGATCATCTGGTGGTAATATAGATTCTTTTCTCATTCAGTATAATGTTGTCACTTCAATGTGTACCAAGGATTATGACTTTTTTCCCCCCCTCTATCACTGTAGTACTGGATGATTATGCACCAGGGTCACATGATGTTGGAGATCCAAGCACAACAAATTTGTATCTTGGAAACATTAATCCTCAAGTAAGTTGGAGCTATGCTGTGAAGCGCAGCTTTCGTGTATTTGGGTCCAGCTGAAATTTTTTCAGTAGCCTTTTTTCCTTCATTTTTATTTTAAGCCATACGCATATGTTTAATCTGATATGAGGTACAGTTGTCAATTGTAGAGACAGTATTCATTTAAATAAATGCTCTTAACATGGTGCTGCAAAAACGAAGGTTAAAATATCGTTGCTAGATGCAAAAATACTGAGTGAAAATTATTTTTCCATTAATACCTCATTGTGAGAAGGATCATATCTCAGAAATTTGATTGTGCTTAGTTTAGAATTCAGTCTTGTTACTACTGTTCTACAGTAGATTTAATAGGTGAGGTATTGATGAATAGTTGTTTTTTGTTAAACTGAGAGAATTAAAATCTCCACATGCAGACACTAATATGAAATGGAATTGCTTAGAAATATAGCAGCAAGATGCTAATTTCTACTTCTCTTCCTTTAGATGAATGAAGAGATGTTATGTCAAGAATTTGGACGTTTTGGACCATTAGCAAGCGTTAAAATCATGTGGCCAAGAACTGATGAAGAAAGAGCAAGAGAAAGAAATTGTGGCTTTGTTGCATTTATGAACAGGAGAGATGCTGAAAGAGCATTAAAGAATTTAAATGGTAAACAGTTTTTTCAGTTTTGTAACTATCTTTTTAGGAACATTGAGGAGTAACTAAGCATGTCTTCAGGTTTTTTGTCAGACTAGTGATAGATGTAATGCAACTGTTTTTCCTGAGGAATCCAGGAAAAGAATTGGAAATACTGGGAGTTTAAACTTCAGTAGGTAGGACGCTAGCAGTGGTTTTAGTTTACAACGGCTGTTTTACTGACATCAAACTATAGCATACACAAGGGATTTACATTACTAGATGTAAAATTGCTAACTGTTTTGGAGATGTGAGGGAGAGGTAATGTTTTTTCTCTTTTCTGAGAACAGATTCATTAAAGAAGGAATCTGTATTACTTGCAGTTGTTTACCAATAATGAACAAGTTCAATAATGAACTTCTTTTTGTGCATAAATTTGACTAATGCACAGGAAGTAATTCTCAGTAATTGGTGATAAATAGGTCCTTTACTTTTGAATAATGGTTAAATTTCTAATATTGCAAATATATTTATTACTTAGATATTGCACTTGCACAGAGGAGTCTTGATTGATGCAGAACCAGTTTATAACAGCTGTTTTTACTTTTCTTAGGCAAGATGATAATGTCCTTTGAAATGAAGCTAGGCTGGGGCAAAGCTGTACCCATACCACCACATCCAATATACATTCCACCTTCTATGATGGAGCATACCCTCCCGCCTCCTCCATCAGGACTGCCTTTTAATGCCCAGCCTAGGGAGAGGTTGAAGAATCCTAATGCTCCAATGTTACCCCCACCAAAAAACAAGGAAGATTTTGAGAAGGTAACTTACAGTACCCTGGGCCATATCTCGTTGTTAAATACTACATCTATGGGAGTATTTCAATGACTTCGTAGATTTACATTGTTCAGGCTGACTTTGGCAGCCCTTAGTGTACAAACTCACTGGCTCCCTGCTGTAGCCCAAGGGAACCTGACTAATTTCTGAAGCCTGTCTCATGTCTGTGTTAGGATATGATGTATTGGGTCTTGGCTTATTTTTAGTGCTGCTTTAAATCTTCTAGCTTTCATTTTCCCCCTCCAGGCTCCCTGGATATTTTTCTCCTACGTCCCCCCCCTTTTGTTGGCTGCCAAATTGCAATATCTAAATTACTTTCTTTAGAGAAAATACTACGTTTTAATTTGGGTAGCATTATTTTTACACTAGAGGAGTTGATATATTTTGTGTAGAAGGTAATTAATCTGGACGTTGAGTAAGTATTTTATGCTACTTATGGAGTCCATTTTCAATCTTTTTCTTTTCTGGAATATTAGCTGATAAAAATGAAGGGTAAGTATCTCGTAATCACAAACCAACTTGATTTACATTTGTAAGAATTTGTTGATTCTTTGAATGACACTTAATTGTTAGGGTTATTTTTCTTCCTAAGACTTGGGAATAAAGTAATACCAATCCGATCCAAGTCAAATAGTTTAGAATCATTTCATAAGCTTAAGAACTCCTTTCTTAATTATATTCAGTGTAGTACCTTTTCAGTGCATCAATGTACATTCTGACAGGAATGTTCTGATACTTTGCAATTAGTGAACCTTTATGGTTCACTGACACAACCATTTGCATTTTGTGTAATTGCTTAGCTATAACTTCACAGCAGTGATTGCCTGCAAAACTTGTGATAGATGTGTAGTATTTTCATTGCATATGTATATTTTTGCTTGTTACTTGTTAACAATACTCACATATTCTATGTTTATTATCTGATGTGACTTCATATACAGACTCTGTCGCAAGCCATAGTCAAAGTGGTTATCCCAACAGAAAGGTACATGTTTTTCTTTATTATTACTGATCTAAATATAGAAAATTTCCCCTTCGGAATTTTAAAGAAAAATTGTGATGTTGAGGAAAAGGTAATGGCTTGACTGAGCAATGGTTCTTTCATAAAACTTGAGATGTTTTACAGTCTTATTATCCTTATCTCAATAACTTTTTTTTCTTATTGAGGATAGATTGAAGTAATTATCTTTTTTTTATTGAATTTAAGTACTAGAAATAGTTGCAGGGTAATTTTATGAGTGAACTCTAGGGAGAAATAGATTAACTTAGTGATGCTTTATAAGTCCAGGCGTAAACCTCTAAGTACTTTGTAGCTAGGATGCAGCTGTCTCCAATGTGCTGCTGTGCTTTTTCCTTTTTATTTCTTTTTTTCAATTGTACAATTTGTAGTGCAGTTAAAACTGGTTTTAATTTATACTGTTTTCAAAATGTGCAACAGTCAATAATTACAGTTGCCAAATAAGTTAGTTATGTAGTGCAAGGGTATTTTTGTGTTTTGGTCTTCATCAGTGCCTCTACCTTCACTCTAGTCTAGGTATACTCTTGCTCAGTTAAGCTGAAACCTTTTCCCAAACACAGGAACACAACACTGTTTTAAAAGTAAATAAGCACAAAAGATTACCAAATTCTCTTTGACATTGGCCTTGGTGAGCAACACCAGCTGAACTGTCTGCGGCAGCGGGGGACCAGGAAAACATCATGGGATGGATTGGGAAAGTATACAGTTTTTGACCAGACATTGGTACGATCGGCTCCAATAAATGTGGTTTTATTATAACTGAAAAACTTTTTTTTTGTTGGCCAACTTAAGCTAAATGACATTTTAAATGCAGTTAAAGCTATCATCTTTTTGTACAACACTGTTTTAATTGTCACAAAATCTCTTTTTTTTTGCGTGTGTGTGGGGGAAAAAATATTTGTAAAGCTAGTTACAGTAGTACATTAATGTGTTTATCATTAAATGCTCAAATGCATTTTGACTAGTAATTCTTATGAAATTTTAGGACTTTTTTCAATTTTTGTTAAGTAGAGACATGAATAGTGAGACTGGAAGCAATCTTAATTTGAAAAACATAGTAGTAGAAAGTACTTGTAAAACTGTACAGTGCTTCTAGAGTAATTAGCTTTTGGAGAAAAATATGCTTCCATTTTATTTACTGGAGCGTTTTGAAAGCTTCTTGGTAAGAAAAGTTCATGTTAATTGAATTGTATTTGAAAATACATTGCATTCATTTTTCTCGGCTTCCTGATCACTTTTGAAGATGCTAATGATAACTGTTAAGAGTATTACACAGTGTATAACATGTAAAAATTGTGAAAAACTTCAGTGGTATATTGCATTTAGTTATTCTCCTTTAAAAATTGTTATTGAAAATTTCCAACATCCATGTCTTGGCACTTCCTGAAAGGGAAATGTTGCATATAAACAGTGAAGTGTTTTTTTCTGAGAAATTCACTTTCAGGTAGTAACATCTCATATGCCAGAATGCATGTAACACCCTCTTTTCATGTATGGAATGTACTGGATCTTTTTTTTAATACATTTGAGGTCTTTCCAAAGCAGATGGTCTTGTCCAACCAGAAGCTGCTCTAAAGTAACTTTATTGTACTGAATGAGAGAACAGTTAGATGAAACCCAGTGGCATGGTTCTACAGGAAGCCAGAATTGATCATATTGAACTTGCCTTAAAATAAATACTGTAATAGCTCAGAGTTGAAAGCTAATAGTAATTTTTCCTATTTATGTTTTCAAATACAGTTCATATAACAAAAACAGACTTGGTATTTAGACTTTCAGAACACTGCTTTAAATAAAATGGTTGTGGAAGTATTGTGACTGTCCTCTTTACAGTATTTTAAGGGATCATAAAAATCAAAAGGAGAGGAAAATTGAGCTGTAGGAAACATGTTTTTGTATGTGTGATATGAGAGGGAAATGTAAATTTAATGCTAGCTGGCATAATCCACGGTATTTGCCAGGTTTGCAGATGGATGGGCAGGTTTATTGCAATTAAATTATTACAATATTTTAAAGGTGATTTTTTTTTTTAAATCTAGTTCATTATACCTGTGGCAGAACTTTGAATGCTCATGGTAGAAAATAATCACCTAATTATGAAGAAGTGGTAGAAAATTCTTCACCATTTCAATGCCACAGTTTTTGAATTCTGATAATTTAATTGCTAAAAGAAAATATAGTATGATACATTTCCAGAACCTATATCAGTTTGTTACATTAAAAAATCTTAAAATGTAAAAATCTGTATTTTTTTTGTTTGCATCACATTCAAAGGACACGTACTGTGAAGTTTTTTGTGTAGGTAATCTGTATTTGGAAAATCAGGATTTTGTTCTTGAGGAAAAAAATACAAAAGTTTGGAAACTGAAATTGACACTATATATGTAAGCTATTACTACGCTTATAAGCGGATCCACATTTTCAAATGCGACTTCAAAAAAGTGCATTTCAAATATGCTTCTTGCCTGTCTCAGGATGTAGTGCTGAATGAAATGAATGCAGATTTTTATTTTTTGATTGTAATTTGGTTCACTTGGGTGTATGAGGAAGGAAACATTGAGTGGTATGACATGAAATGACAGACAGTTTTATTTTATGTCACATAATTGAGTCTTGACCAAAACCAGGTTACATAAATTTAATAAAACCACTGCCCTGTTTGGCATCAAGGAGGCTATTTACTTTTCCTTTTATACTTGACTAGTTTGAAAGCTGAATGCAGTTTCTATTGAATATTCAAAACTATTTGTGTTTACTTTTGAGCACACTATTGAGCCATTTGTACATCTGTGGAACTTCAGTTAACACTTTTGGCCTTAGTTCTAGATAACTTAGATGAGAGGGCTAAGTTTTTAATAGTTAATTGCACTTCGGTGCTCCGTTGCCCGTTTTTATGTGTAAGGACCATTATGCTTCTACTAAACATGAGATGGTTGTAGGCTAAGCTGCGGAAATTCAGGAATGAGGTCTCCTGCTAAGTTATTACTCTACCACTCTTAGGCATGTTTTTATTTTAGAGTGCCCGTGTCTATGATGCAAGGCTATCATATGTTCCATGTTACCTTATCTTTGTTACGGTTGTAACAATACAGCAAAATAATCTCCTGCACAGTTATAGTGTCTTAGATGGAGTGTAGTTTTATATAGTGTTAGGTCTGAATCAATTTTTCTTTAACTGTGTTATTGTTGTAGGAATTTGCTCGCATTGATACATCGAATGATAGAGTTTGTTGTGCGGGAAGGGCCTATGTTTGAAGCCATGATCATGAACAGAGAAATCAACAATCCAATGTTCAGGTGCTTATTACATTGCTTTGGTTTGAAAAAGTTAATTTTTGCTCTTGTCTTTAATGGAATTTAAAAATATAAATTTCCAAATTTCTTGTGAAGTGCAGTCTGAAAAACTTTTTCAGGGAAGTAATAAATGACCTTCTAAAAATGTTTTATTGGTAGTAAGGTTGAAGTGCTTCATTTTGATTTTATGTACAAATCAAGGAAAATATGCAGGTCCAAGTAAAACACCTGGCTGTTAAAAATGGCTGTTTATTTCTGATCTTGTAAGAGTGTTCTGACAGTTCACTAGTTGAAAATTTCAAGTCGCTTAATATTCAGTCTGAGTAACCTAATTGTATACCTATGAGTTCCTGCGCATCTAAATTTCTTATCAGAAGCGCTTTGCCTCTGTGGAATTCTACACTTTGCTTTGCAGATTGTACATGCATGTGTGCATGAGGCAATTACACTTGTTCTGTACAGCTGTGCTTTAGATGTATGTGGTTTTAGCTATCTTGAATTCACTCTATAGCCAAAGTGGGATTGTGGATAGAAGTTATATATATTTGAATTTTCTTCAGTTAAATAACTTCTAATACATCTTGTGCCTCTTTGTTCTCTGGTTTAGGTTTTTATTTGAAAACCAGACTCCAGCCCATGTGTATTATAGATGGAAGCTTTACTCAATTCTTCAGGCAAGTAGAATTTTTATTGTCAATTTGTAACTTTGAGCTTAATGAAATAAAACAACCAACCAACCAAACAACAACAACAACAAAAACAAACAAACAAAAAAAACCTCTTGCCCTTTATAGGGAGATGCTCCAACCAAGTGGAGGACAGAAGATTTCCGTATGTTCAAAAACGGATCATTTTGGAGGCCACCGCCGTTAAATCCATATTTACATGGGATGTCAGAAGAGCAAGAAACGGAGGCATTTGTGGAGGAACCGAACAAGAAGGGTGCACTTAAGGAAGAGTATGGATTTCTGTCAATTTGTAGTGTTTTTTTAAATGCTAATCTGCATATTTTTTTTCCTGTTTTGTCTTTTTTCTAGTTGTCATCCCTGAAATGTTACCATTCTTGCCATAATATTTATAGAATCATAGAACAGTTTGAGTTTGAAGAGACCTTAATGACCATTTAGTTCCAACCCCCCTGCCAAAGGCAGGGACACCTCCCACCAGCCCAGGCTGTCCAAATCCCATCCAGCCTGGCTTTGGGCACTGCCAGGGATGGGGCATCCACAGCTTCTCGGGGCAACCTGTGCTAGGTCCTCACCGCCCTCTTGAGTAAAGAATTTCTTCCTAATGCCTAATCTAGATCTATCCTTTTTCAGTTTAAAGCTGTTACTCCTTGTCCTACCACTTCCTGATAGAGAGTCCCTCCCCAACTTTCCTGTAGCCCCCTTTAGGCACTGGCAGGCCGCTGTAAGGTCTCCCCGCAGCCTTCTCTTCTCCAGGCTGAACAACCCCAACTCCCTAAGCCCGCCTCCATAGCAGAGGGGCTGCAGCCTCTGAGCATCCTTGCAGCCCTCCCCTGGACTCGCTCCAACAGCTCCATGTCCTTGTGCTGGGGCCCAGAGCTGGGGAGGGTCTCACAAGAGCAGAGCAGAGGGGGACAATCCCCTCCCCTGCTCTGATGGCCCTGCTGCTTTTGGTGCAGCCCAGGGTACGGGCAGCTTGCTGAGCTGCAAGCACACATTGCTGGCTCGTGTCGAGCTTCTCGTCAACCACCACCCCAAGGTCCTTCTCCTCAGGGCTGCTCTAGATCCATTCTCTGCCCAGCCTGAATTTGTGCTTGGGATTGCCCCAGCCCAGGTGCAGGACCTTGCAGTTGGCCTTGTTGAACCTCATCGAGTTTGGATGGGCCCACCTCCCAAGCCTCTCAAGGTCCCTCTGGATGGCATCCCTTCCTTCCAGCAGGTTGACTGCATCGTGCAGCTTGGTGTCATCTGTGAATGACACCAATAAATACTCTAGAGCTCATTTTTTTAATTAATGCTTTTTTGGTGATACAAAAATATACTCTGGATTTTGTTAGAATTGTATTCATTTGAACAATGGATCTTTTCAATGGAATTGGCATTAACCCTTTGAAAGGAATGGGGAGGATGAGAGCTTTCCTCATTTTCTATTCCCATCTGTTAGTGAGGTTATGTCGTGCCTATCTCAGCATTGTTAGAACTGAATGAAGTTGAACGGTTATTACAGTCTTAAATTTGTTGGTGCTGCTTATCAGGAATTAAAAGGAGCAGTTAGTAATTAGCAGGAAGAGACATGATCAGAGTTCTTTGCTATGAATTGTAAACGTGGTGGGAATGCCTATGGTAGTGGAAATTATGCACTTTTTTTTAAAATTTTACTATCCTTGTTCAAGTTGTGTTCATAACATGGATTTTTTTTGTTTTTGTTCATTTCATTGTAAATATAAGAGTTATGGTTCTGGACACCTTAATATGTAATTTATCTTATTTTTGAAAAGGCTTAAATTTTTTTTTTTTTATGAGGGATCTTTATACACCAAGTTCAGGGAAAACCTGAAAGAATTGTTTTGTACTAGCTCTATGAATCTAATTACTCTAATTCCACAGCAGAAATTACTTACCTTACATTTATTCATTTTCATTTCATCTTAAAATAATTATCTTTTTTTGTTTTAGTTTATCAATAATATTTATCTTCTGTATTAGTTCTTCCTCAGTTAGTTTTCCTTGATTTCTGTATATAGTCAAGACTTAAGTGGAAAATTTTTTGTATTTTGTTTGTGATGTGCGTGTATTTTTGTGATGTGCTTGTGAATCATTGAAAAAAATTAGGAGCAGAATATAAAAATATTTTAAACTGCTTTGGTCCTGAAGATGGCAAAATCAAGAACGTTATTTAATGGAAATTCTACTGAGTACTGTTCATTTTATATTGAAAGTATAAAAATTTTGCTATTTCAGACAAAGAGATAAATTGGAGGAAATTCTGCGTGGATTAACACCTCGGAAGAATGATATTGGTGATGCAATGGTTTTCTGTCTAAATAATGCAGAAGCTGCTGAAGAAATTGTAGACTGCATTACAGAATCGTTGTCTATTCTGAAGACTCCTCTTCCTAAGAAGGTGTGAAGATTTTGTATAATCATACTTCTGTTTTTGGGGAAGAGCTCAATTAGCTGTTTGTGCATGTAATGTACAAGCATTATTTCGTAAGTCTCAGGTAGTGTTGAACTTTTGACTTAAAACCTGTGCTTAAATTTAAGTGTATGTTTTTGTTTTTTGTTTTTTTTTTTCCCTGTGGGATTTTGTGATATATTTTCATTCTTGCTGGATGTGCTTGTAAGCAATGTTCTACCTTGTTCTGAAGTTGGAAAAAGCAGAGTAGTCTGTTCAAACATAAAAAATAAAACCTGGAATGCTACAATCTATCCATTGTAATATTATGCAATGAATATATTCCATCTTACAGTGTGGTTAGCAGTGCAGTGTTATTAGCCAACAGGGGGCTAACTTACATCTGGTTCTAACTTTATAGCTCTAAATAGTTTAAACTGTCTTGTATTATATCTGGAAAAATGCATATATTTTCAGGATAATTGAAAATCTAAAGCTTTCTTAATTTATACATTCTTGTTTGTAGATTGCAAGATTATATCTGGTGTCAGATGTGTTGTACAACTCTTCAGCTAAAGTTGCCAATGCTTCCTATTATAGAAAATTGTAAGTACAATATTTTAGGTGATTGGTTAAAAAAAGAATATAATTATAACGTAGTAGTAGAGGAATTCATGCTTGTCTCTGAAGATAATGTTAAAACATTGATATACATTTTCGTGCAAAGAGATAGGACCAAGATGTAGCACATTAGTGCGTAGGATGCTTTGTAATGCAAAGAAACCTCTTTTATATACCCTATGCAAGTGACCACTTGCACAGAACCTTACAGAGGTGAGGATAGTGTATGCACATCTCTTTATAGGAAGCTGTAAAGAATATTCCAGGTATGGTAATGCAAATCACCTATGCAAACCAGTAAATTTTTGTAACAGAGGTTTTAAGTGGTGGTTTTTTTTAACTCTTCACCAAGTTTGGAGACCTTACAAGGGGATTGAGTACTTTGTTCCTAAGGTGCTGAGCAGAATTTACGAAAGATGTACAAGGGAGAGAACCTCTGCTCTGTACAGATATTTGGCTGTGTCTGTTGCTTGGAGTCTCATTAATGTTATGATACCACGATGGGGAATATTCAGAATGTTGCAAAACTATAGTGATTGCAAATCATTTTTCTTGCTGCAGTGTGTCTTTGCTTTGCTAGTTTATTTTTTGTATATTGAGGATACGCTCGAGAAGTAAGGCAGCTGTTACTCACTGTGCTTTCATTGAGGGCCTTTCATTGAGAGAATAGAAACATAACTAAGAAATTTTAAAAATTAAACTGAATTCTTTGACAGTTCTTTGTATGTAAGGTTGTCGAACTCCTTTTATCCTCCAGTATTTTCAGGCTGTATAAGGAGACTCCAACAGATGTGAAGATCTGTCTTCATAGTTCTGTTGTTGTTGACTTAATATGTAGTATTTACTTGTTACCTTATAGTTAAGTTCATAGCTGCTATAGGGAATGCAACTGTCTGCTTCTGAGTCCTGTATCCCAGGTAATTTCAAGAATTATGTATGTCCAGAAAAGATATATTACCAAGTTTAACTGAAGAAATGTATATGTTTAATTCTAGTTTTGAAACAAAATTATGTCAGATATTCTCTGATCTCAATGCTACTTACCGTACAATACAAGGCCATTTACAGTCTGAAAATTTCAAGGTATGTATTTTGTTGTTATTTACATGATGTACAAGTCGAATAAACAGATGTTCCTGCGCAAGCTATTGAATATTAAAATAGGTGGTTTAAAACTCAAGCTTCCTAATTAAGCTTTGCTAATTTTTTGTTTCCTCTCTTGCAAAGATAGCCTTGAAGTTAACAGTGGTCTTTAAAAATTATTGAAGAAAAAGCATCTTTTGTATTTCACACTTACTTTCCTCCACAAGAGAAAGCATTACAAATGAAGCTTTAGGAAGAAAATGAACATGTAACAGATGAAATGTACCAGTAGATGTTATTTGTGGAGTAGAGACCATATCTAGTACTTGTATTATACCAAAAAGGCTTTCTAGCTTCCTAATTATGTTAGTACCTCCTATATTTCAGTTTGAAAAATACGTTTTTGCTTCTTAGTGACGAAATAAATGTCTGGACTTAACAGCATAAAATAGCTTTTTAACATTTTTGGTGATAAATAGGATTGGTTTTTTTTTTTGAGGTTTGATGAGCAGTCTGAGCATGTGTAGTTAGTAATTGTCCGGATAGCAGCATTCTGCTTCCTAGCATTCTCATATGCTTGGCCCTTGTCCTCCTCCTACCGGTGTAAAGATTCCTTTAAAACAAGATTTTTTTTTTTAAGCTTAAATATGAAATTTACAGTGTAGCTAGTTTTCCTATATTATAGGTTTTATACTGTTTCTCCTATCTTATTCACTCAGAACTATTAGGATAGGAACTGTGAGTAGCAGAAATGGATAATCAGTGTAATCTGAAGTAAAAGGGAAAATGAAATCCCAGTGATATTTAAAGGGGAAAAAAAGTAGTTCCTGTGTATGTATACATTTTTACTTTACTAGTCTTGTCCAACATGGTACATTGTAGTGTACTCCAATATGGACCTTGTTAGCAGTAACTCTCGATGGTGTATTTCCAGTCAGTTAAGATTTCTTAATTAATGAGCACTTTTTTTCCTGTTACTCCTAGCAACGGGTGATGACATGCTTCAGAGCATGGGAAGATTGGGCCATCTACCCAGAACCATTTTTGATCAAACTCCAGAATATCTTCTTGGGACTTGTAAATATCATGGAAGATAAAGAAACAGAGGTAAGCTTAGTAGTGATGCTTAGCAGGTGGTGAGAAAAAATGTGAGTATAAAACAAAACTGGCAAGGAATATTTGGTATCTTTGGGCAATTAAAGCTGCTCTTTGTAACATCAGTTTATGGATTTTTATTTAACTTGAGTAGTATTAGCATGCTTAGGTAGCACCACAACCCTTTTTTTTTTTAAAACTCCAAATCCTTACTTTTAAAGATAGGTATAATATTTTAAAGACAGGAGTAACATCTTTTGAGATGCAAATATCATCTAATATGTTTATACACTCGTTCCTTGCAGATTAAGTGCTATGGTGGAGTTACATTGTTGGAACCATTTCAGAGCAAAGACTAGTGCAAAATGACAGCCATTTCCTATGTATTGGGAATACTCTGTAGTATCTGTGAATTCTGAGTTAGAATTTCAGGTGTTAATTTTAGTTTCTGGGAGTTCTAAGTTACTTGGCATCTGGTTGAATGAACCATCCATTTCCTTTTTGTGAGAGTGTCACGCACATAGTTTAATAGAGCCATCTGAGCTTTGTTAGTTTGGGAGAAGTTGTGATAGATCATTTACATTGGTGGTATTTTACTTTCATCTTTGTGTCCTATTACAGCAATAAGTTGCTAACCTAGTTAAGCTACACAATTGCTTTCCTCTCTGCACATAGGGATTATTTTGAACAAGGTATGTAGGGAATTTTAGTTACTAATGTGTAAACCGTTAATATTTGAAGCTCGATGCTTAAAATTTTTAGAATACTTTAGGCACTGGGTGAATGTGTACTGATTTGTTCACAGTTATGTATAAATACTACTTAAAGAGAAGAAACCAATAAATAGATACATGTTTAGGATAAACTATTTTTTAAACTGTTTGTAAACGTGGCGTTCAGAATAGCAGGAGAACTGCTGTAATTGGAAGGTTAGGTTATTTCCCTTAGCAGTAGAGCCAAGAGAATGCACGTATGATGGACAGTGCCTAACATGTTAGAAATAATATGTAGACTTGCTTTTCATTGACATGTATTCTTGCTAAATAGTTAATATTTTTGGCAGTTGTTCAAATTATTGGGTTTTAGGGAATCTTTCTTATGTAGTAAGTATAATTTATCTTTATTGGCTCATTGCAAGCTAAACCTCAGTTTCATATCTCTTTGGAATACAAGATACTGCAAAGATATTTGAATAGATATTGCAAAGCTTCTAGTGCATTGTGGACAAATGCTAGATTCCTGCTCATAGTTTTGTGTAAGAAGATGCTGTCATTCTCCTCTGCAATAAGCAATTGTACTTGGTATGATAAAGTCAAGGGCTTTTTTGGGTGTTCCATGTCATTTTAAAGCTACTCCTTATAAAAAAATAAAATTCATTTCTATAAAGAAAAACAAGTTATTGAATTCTTTCAAGAATAAATCTATTATTTGCTTTCAGGAGGTGCCAGACGATCTTGATGGTGCTCCCATTGAGGAAGAGCTCGATGGTGCTCCATTAGAAGATGTGGATGGAATTCCTATTGATGCTGCTCCTATTGATGATCTGGATGGAGTCCCAATTAAATCGCTGGATGACGATCTGGACGGTGTACCTTGTATGAAACATTTCAACCTCACTTGCAATTTGAATCTTCAATTTTTCATGACAGTTTTTAAAAACAAGTAGTTTTTACAAGAACAACCAAGAATTAATATGCCATGTAGCTTAGTAACTTATAAATTTCAACTTAACCTAGGAAGAATTTCTTTTAGATTGTAATTGATTTGGGAGACACAGTAGATATCTTTTGATGTTATATATAGATAGGTGCACATCAGCTTCCAAATCTGAATTTCTTTTCTTTGCATTTAATGAAATGGTACGATGTACTTCAGTATTTACATTGGACTGTTGTGTTAGGATTTTTCAGTTTGAACTTTTGAAGAGCTTTGGAAATGATTTTTCTGGGTCTTTATTCAACAGTGGATACGGCTGAAGATTCGAAAAAGAATGAGCCTATATTTAAAGTTGCTCCTTCGAAGTGGGAAGCAGTGGATGAATCAGAATTGGAAGCTCAAGGTTAGTTTTCAAAGCATCTGTTAAAATAAAAGCCTTTCCTAAGTAACTGAAAGTTTAGTGTCACTTACCTATTTAATGATTATTTTCAAAGGGTATATTTAAAAGTGTTCATATGATTTCTAAAGTAATAAAGCAGAACTTTCTATTGTGATTTTTTTTTTGGTTGTGTCTTCAATGAAGGAAATAGTGTATTATGTTTCTGTTGTTCTACTTCAGTAACCTACCAACCTTTAAAACTAATTTTCAATTCATTAACGATAAGTATTGGAAGAATCTGGGTATTCTGGCAGTCTTTTCCCAAATATTTCTGTGAAAGATAAGGTTTTACAAACTAACAAATACTTGGCTGCTTCTGAAAGGTTTACTGGAACATAATAGGCAGCGTGAGCGAGTATCTCTGTATAGAGTAAATATTCTGATAAAGTGCAATTTGAATATTTATGAAACAAAGTCTGTATTAAGTGCTAGGTGCTGTAAAATTTTATCATACTGTAAATTTCATCATATCTAGAGATACTGATTTTTAGAAAAAAGCAATAGCTTTTTATTGTTGAAATTATCTTATTTTGTCTTCTAGCTGTTACTACTTCGAAGTGGGAGCTTTTTGACCAACATGAAGAATCTGAGGAGGAGGAAATTCAAAAGTAAATATTTAGACTTTTTTCTTTCAGTCTAGATGTCTGGCATCTAGCTTTAAAGAAGTGTCTGTAACTGAAACCAATGGTGCAACGTAACTTAAAAAAACATTTTAAGCACATATTTGCATTAGCATTGTATCTTGCTAGCACATTATTTATCAAGTTATTTTTACTTGGTGTCTTAAAATTGAGAGCACTTAAATAATTTTTCATTCTGAGGAAAAAGTATTCATTTTCTACCTCTGAGGCTGAGTGTCTTGAAACTTCCTATAAATTTTGTATGTATTACAAGAACAAAGCAAAAATGAAAATTTCCAAGTAGGAAAATAAGAAAATGGAGAGAATCAGAGTTTTAGTGCAGGATGCTTTTAGCCTCCATAAAGATTAAAGTGATAGAGTTGTTAACTATAATCTTTAAAATGATGCTGATTTGATAACTTATGTTAAATAGTAAAAACTAGGGTAGTATTTTATAGTTAGGAAATACTGAATGTCGAATTTATATGCAAATATCTAAAACTCTGCCTTTCTTTGTTATCACAAGAACAAATAATGTTCTGTTGTCTGCGTTTGGATGCTAATAGGCTCCATGCCGTCTGTTGTTTTTGAGCAGTCTTACTTTGTTCTTTAGGCAATTTGAGAGCATCTATTATTAATGCTGAAAACGTCTTAGAGTGTTAAATGTTGTGGTGCAGCTCTCTAGTGGCCAATCTGGTAATACCATTTTGGATATGTGCCATGTTTCAGGTTTGCCTCTAAAAAGAAAATGTAGTTAATTTTGTTCTTTTGTAGCATTAATTAAAGCAATTAGAGATTTTGTTGAGGTAGTGAACTTGTTTTGTAACTATGATTTCCATCTGGATTTGCTGACTGTAAATTTCAAGAATCCTTTTGCCATCTCTTTATACCAAAAATATAAATTATCTGAGTAATAAAAACTAATTATTTAATTAAATGAAAATACTAAGATATCTACCTCACAGATCAAGATATTTCTATAATTGCACACTTTGACGTAATCATATTTAGTAGGTTTCAAAACTAGTAACTAAGTGTAGAAATGAAACAGAGATGGTAAATTTTGTAACAGATTGTCCTAGAGAATTAACTGGTGTTAATTAACTGGTGTTCTTTCAAGTCAAGAAGAAGAAAGTGAAGATGAGGAAGACACTCAGAGCTCTAAGTCAGAAGAGCAACACATGTATTCAAATCCTATTAAAGAAGAGATGCCTGAATCTAAGTCATCAGTCAAATACTCAGAAATGAGTGAAGAGAAGCGTGCCAAACTCCGGGAGATTGAGGTCAGCATGCGGTACATTTTGTGCCAATCTTCTGTAGTTTTCCAATTTCCTCTGCCCACACGTTCAATACATACTACAGGGAATTATTTTGAAAATTTTAAATATATTTAAATGTTATAGTCCTCCTGTATAGGGTTTTTTAGTCTGGTATATTTTTATAAAGGTGCCTCTGTTTACAGCCTTGCCTTGCTTATGCTCACTTTAAAAAAAAAAAATAGTAACAGGAAAAAAATGAAAGATTGAGTCAGGGGATTCTGCAGGTTGATAATTAGATTTTGTTGTCTTCTCTCCCCAGTATCTTTTTTGGTACCACTGGTAGTGTTAGCTTGCGTTGGGTTCCTCTACACTTCCCTTCTCTTGGCAGTGACTTGGGAGTGATTTTGGATTTGATCTTAGCTCTTTGCCTTTCTTGTTCTCTCTGTTGCATTGAAGTCCTGGCATATGTATCTTAATGCATTTAAAAATTGCTCTTTTCACTACGTCAGCAAACAAAGAAGCAGGCGCAACTAAACCAGATGTCTTGGAATAGGGGCACTTCAGATGACTTCAGATGAAGACTTGAATCCAGTTTATAGAGCTTAATTTTTTTAAAATCCTTTCTCCAAGCATGTGTGTTAGAATGAATGTTAAGGACGAAGCACAGATTCTTATGTCTTCATATTGGCTTCCAAGCTTCTTGCTGAGTGAGCAGCTTTCTAGAACTTGAATTTAGCATGAGCTTTGTTTAGCAGTGAAGGTAGATTTTTTTCGTGTCATACAGTGCCATGCAAATCCAGTTTAAAACTAGATGCTAATTTTCTTTTCTTATTCAGCATTAAAACCCATAATACATTGATACTGAACTTTTTTGTACCTTCTGTTTAGTGCAATAAAATATTAACAAACTGCTAAGCTGCTGTTGCAGTTGGAGCATCTCCAAGTGACAGATTATAATTTTGAAGGTGGAATTGTAAATGCCTACCTATTTGTGCTATAACATACTTGTTAGTTAAAATGAGACATTAGCAAACTTCTGTAATATTCTTTAAGGATATACAAGCAATAGTATTGTGAAACATCACACCCTTTTTTTCTCCCAAATATGTTACCGCTTAGTAATTCAAATTATCAAAAATAATGGACTGTAATTAAGCACTTACATGCCTCTTGCTTTGCATAGTGATTTGAAAATTCTTGGTACATAGCCATTTGAGGTGAGTAGGTTCTGAATTCTTTGAGAAAAGCTAAATGAAACTTATACCTCACTTAACTCACGGTGGCAGTAGTTTTGCAGAAAATCTGTGATGTTAGACTTATGAAAGTACAAGTGAAAATAGTTTTCATTTTGCTGCGGTAATGATTGTAGCAGTTATGGAAAGGGCTCATTTCAGATTGGGCATCTTTTATAAATGCTATCCTAGCAATTGTTGAGGTAGGTTATGAAGTGGTTTACTTTAACCATTGCCAATTTTACACTGCAGGGGATGCATTTATGTGTGTATCCCCTGGCTGTAACAGATCTAAATAGTAAACATTTGAGTTTTTCAAATGTATGTTGCCATCTATATTGTTTGTGGTAAGTAAATTACCATATTGGTTTCAGACTTTTGGAATCACCAGAACAGGAATGTAATCTTTCATTTTCAGAACGTTCCAGACACTATGTAGAAGTACTTAGATTCCCAGATTTCTGCTCAGATTTGTCATTGATCAATGAGTACTCACTGTATGTACTATTTTAAATTGCTCATGCTCAAAACTTCTTCTTGGTACAGTCCTTGCCAAAGAACACATTCAGTTGGAGGAGTGGAATTTAAAAAAAAAAAAAAAAAAAGAACTCACAATTGCTAACTTTAACAGTGAATGTTAGATGGCATAACTTAAAAATATCATTGAAAATCTTTGTTAAAGTCTAATTCTCTAGAATTTTACACAGTGGTTACTGGGAAAGCTGAAGCTTGTTTTTTTTTTTAAACACATTTTTAGTAACTTTATGCCATGCAAGCAACCACTCTTTCCCTTGGCACAGTTAGTCAATTACATTTGTCTGTTGGAGGGGAAAGTACAGTAATAAAGGAACTTACCAAGCTTTGCCCCTGTCTACGTGTAGCAGAGACTGGTGCTGTCAGAGGAGGCAGGTTACTTAACCCTTTGCTTCTTCTCCTACTCCTAACTGTTAACCTTGCTGAAATGTAAATTATTTCCAGAGCTTAGCAAGAGGAGAGGCTTTCTTATAATACTGAAGAACAGTGATTTCTTAACTGTGGTTGTATTTTATGTTTATTTGTTAGTTTTTAAGTTTGTAAAGATCATTGCTCCGCTTTTTGTTGTAACTCAGATTTAAGGGTGGTCTTTACAGTGCTGTGCATCTCCCTCCCTCTCTCTGGAACATTAAAAAAAAAAAAAGTATATTCTCCTCTGTAAAAAGAACTCAGTGATACAAAGAAAAATGGGTATTTTTCTATTGCCTAATAGTTCATTAAGTGTATTTTCTCAGAGCATACAAAAACTCTCAGACAAAATGAAGCAGCATTGTCTTTCTTGCACCTTTCTTTAAGGTACTTTATCTCTGTCTCCAACTTACAGAAAGACTTTGAGCTCCAAAGTCCATGACCGTCTCCTGTGAAGTGTCAGAGGCACCTTTCTAAAAATCCGCTTCAAGAATTGTTTTGAGTTTAGCTTGCATTCTGTCATGCTTTAGACATACACCAAGCGCTTTTGGCATGCTTAACTGATGCAAATCTCAGAATCACAGAATCGTCTAGGTTGGAAGAGACCTCCAAGATCATCTAGTCCAGCCTCTGCCCTAACACTAACAAGTCCTCCACTAAACCATATCACTAAGGGCTACATCTAAACGTCTTTTAAAGACCTCCAGGGATGGCGACTCAACCGCCTCCCTGGGCAGTCCATTCCAGTGCCTAACAACCCTTTCAGTAAAGAAGTTCTTCCTAACATCCAACCTAAACCTCCCCTGGCGCAACTTTAGCCCATTCCCCCTCGTCCTGTCACCAGGCACGTGGGAGAACAGACCAACCCCCACCTCTCTACAGCCTCCTTTTAGGTACCTACAGAGAGCGATGAGGTCTCCCCTGAGCCTCCTCTTCTCCAGGCTAAACAGCCCCAGCTCCCTCAGCCGCTCCTCGTAAGACTTGTTCTCCAGACCCCTCACCAGCTTCGTTGCCCTTCTCTGGACTCTCTCGAGCACCTCCATGTCCTTGTAGTGAGGGGCCCAAAACTGAACACAGTACTCGAGGTGCGGCCTCACCAGAGCCGAGTACAGGGGGACAATCACCTCCTTAGACCTGCTGGCCACACTGCTTCTTATGCAAGCCAGGATGCTGTTGGCCTTCTTGGCCACCTGAGCACACTGCTGGCTCATATTCAGCCGACTATCAACCAGATCTCCTTTGCTTTAGAAGCTCGAATCACCTGGATATACTAATTTTCAGGCCCTCAGAAAACCAACTGTTTTTGTGTTGGCAGTTTGTTTTTTTTCAACCAGGTGTAATACCAGTTTTCTATTGCAGATGGTAACTTGTGATCTTAAAGTCTCTCTTATTACAGAGGTGCTCATTTTGGAAGGTGCAGGAGCATATTTCTGAACAAAATGACTAGATGGTTAATTCCTTTAAAGTTCATTGATTGGTTATGTGCGGCACAAGATCCTATGATTGTACCCTGAAAAAAACACAGCATAGGCTTCATCTGCAGCAGAATGGCTTTTCATGAATTGAGATATATCAGTGCTTCTAAAAGGGTCAGAACCAGAGTAGGTTGTCCTCTTTAATACCTGCCATTGCTCACCTTTTGTGTTAGCCACCTGAGACCTCAAAGTAATGTTTGATTTCTTAATCAGAGGTAGAAAACTAGTGGTCTTCAGTCTTCCCATACAGCCTTTCCACTACAGGAGATGTAGGGCTGGATTCTGTCACGCAGAATTCTGTCAGTAACCCCCCTGCCCAGTGCATAAGCAGGGAGATTTTTTTTCCCCACAGAAATATGCCATGGTATTAAGGAACAATTTACTTTTCTATCAAGAGCCCAAGAGATTCTTTCTGCATGTCACAAAGGAGAAGAGGTTATTGTCTTTACTTTCTCGGTACAGATTGCGGTACCATACCAGATTAAAGTTCCTTTAGTGTAGTATTCAGTCTCCAACACAGAATGCCGAGGGCATGAGATAAGAGTGAATTAAACATAATCCATGAGGGAAGATTGTATCTAAGACCTCTTCTGGATTTAAAGGCCCTTTCTCTACCTTTGTCAAGAAACTGAAGTTCCATACAGTTTCCGTTACTTCTTTCTCTGGATTATGGTGCTTAGTGTTCAGAATACCTATTTTTTTAATGTTTTATGGTAAACTCATAGGAGCTATCTAAGGCTTGTAATGATCTCAATAACAATATAACCTTTAGGTCTCTACAGTCTGCAGAGGTTTCTGTATCTAGCTTACTTGAGGCCACTGCAAAATGGCAAAAAGATACCACATTAAACATGGTACTCATTGCAGTTTCATCATAACAGATGAGACAGATTGGCTCTTGCTTGACCAAAAGTTATGCTATTTATAGCAGTTCTTCTTTAGAGGATAATGACTGTCTTAATTCAGCAGAAATTCTGGTCTTTTACACAAAGACGATAGTGAGGAATTGCTTAGCTCGAACCCACACGGCGTCCTGGGTGTGTGATTGAGCACCCCAGAGTTCTGTTATGGCTGAAGAGGTATTTCAAATCTGCATATCAGTATATCTCTTATCTGTTGTTATTAACACTGTAGCTGCGGAAATCATACTACTCATAGGCTCATCAGAAAACTGAAGCTTCCAAAGAAATATTTTGCTCTGCTTCTGGTGAAGTCTAGGATAAGTTGCAGCCATTGTCAGGGTGAATCTGTTTTAAGGAAGAGCAGAGCACTTTGGGCTGCTCAGAAGTCTATTCTGTATGTAATCCCTCTAGATATGAGTGCAATTACACATCAGGCAGAAACTCCCCTTTCATCAATGATCTGCTGATTAACTTCCCTGTTAATCCTATCATCTCATACACAGTCACTCTACTTCAATTAAGTAGTGTTTGAACCTGGCCATTTAGGTTCTGAGGCTGTATACTTGTGCAATAATGTCTTGCTAAAAAGCCTTTTTGCCCCAAGACCATTGTGTATGAGCTCAGTATCAGCAGAAGATTAGAATACCAAGGACAATTTTGGAAAATTGATTTAAGTAAGGGACCCACAGCGCATCTGTTTGTGTCAAAATGAAAAAGCTACAGGTAGGGCTTGGTTTGCACCCATCTGTGGTTTGTCTGAATGGTGGTAGCAAGATGTTACCCTTTTCTGAAAACTGATATTGGTTATTCAGTAGTGAAAACCTCAACTTCTAGGAAGACTGAATCTTTTAAATGACTTGTTCATTAGTTTGAGGAAAAGGAAAAAATTCAAAATGAGAACTGATGGAAAAGAGACAATGTTGTGGAGCTGTTTCTCTTAAAGTTATGTGAGATACCTCCTAGTGTTTAGTGAGGAAGATGATCCCTGCATTGGAGCATGGAGCATCCAGTAGAAATTGCTCATAAGAACTCCAGATTTCTGAAACTTTGCAGTCTCCATTAAGGGCTGTACTGCTAACGAAGACCTCTAAACTGTTGTGGGAGACTTTCTGTCTAAAACACAAGCAAGAAATTAGCATTCCAGAGTTTTAGCACATGAAAAATATTCCTCTTCCATATTAGCATGCATATTACTGACTCCAGAGATGGTCTAGATAAAGTCGGTATCTCTAATCCTAAGAATGAAGGGGCTTAAATGTTTTTCTCTGATGTACAAGAGTAGTTAAGAAGAATAACCATTTAATTGGGAATATATTAGTTCTTTCTGAATGCATGTTAAATAAGTGGAATGTTTACAACATTTTTCAATTAGATGCTCAAGCAGATTTAAACCTCAGTTTTAAGGATCTCTTCTTGCTGGAGTGGTATCTGCAACTCTATGAGAAGAAGAAAAGTATCATATACCCTACGCGAAGCAATCAGGCAGAAGAGCATTTGGTACAGCCAGTATGCCAGGAATAGTGAAACGGTGAAGGGAGATGACCAAATCAAGCAAGTAGCAAAAGCTACTATACATCAAAGCGTGGGATGAGCTGAAATGACTACTCATCTCTGCTAGAGGGAACATCCTGATCCTACCTGTGAACTTTGGCACTAGCTGATTCTTTCTCTGAGCCCAGTACAACTCCCTAATGCAGGAAAAAATCAGGGGTCTTGAGTTGGGATTATGCTGGATTAGTGAATTCACCTGGCTCATGGAAGGCTTGGCCAAGCACTGCTGCTGTAAGGGGAGGATGGAGGGGGAGCCCTTTGGAGCACAGGAATGGAGAGAGCAGGTGGAAAATAATTTTTCTGTAGTGAGCTGTTACCTCAGCATTTTGTAACACATGGTATCCTTTGCCAGGGATTGTAGTAGGCCTGATGGACTATATAGTGCATGAAATAGTATTGTGTCAGTGAAATGATTTCTCTCAAATCAGCCACTCTGTGCAGCTGCCTTGAAGAGGAAATTAACTTGTTTTATGTTGTATGTCAGTCATTTGATTTTTAATATTTAGTGTTAAGTGGAGAAAAGGCAGTTTCTGAAGGACAACTTCAGATGAGAAGTTGAAGCAGTATATTAAGACACCTGCAATAAGTAGTGTCATTTTGAAAGAAAAAGACGATCATCTAAGAAATGTAAGGGCGTAGTGTTCTAATGATGGGAACAGAATTTAGTAGAATGACAGGAAAAAAATCCCTTTATTTTTAGTTCTTGATATGTCTGTAAACAACTGCAGGTGCCTGCAGACAAATATGTGGTTTTGTTGCTTTGATCCAGTTGAATAAAGTCAGTATTTTCTTATGCACAAACTTGTATGGAAAAAATGAAGAACACACATTATAAATTACAGAAATTTCGTTTTCAGCCACCTGCCTGACTGGATAATAATAAGCACAGTAACCTAATGGTCAGTATTATTTTCACAGCTTAAGGTGATGAAGTTTCAGGATGAGTTAGAGTCTGGGAAAAGACCCAAGAAACCAGGCCAGAGTTTTCAGGAACAGGTTGAACACTATAGAGACAAGCTGCTTCAGAGGGTAAGAAATGTTCTTTGTTTGGCTCTGATTCTGTGGTAGGCTTTCGTTGAGTTTATCAAGCATAAGGTGACATTAAGTATAACAACAAACGGTTCTTGTTAAAATTCTAATGTAAAGTCAAACTGCATGTCTAAATCCAAGTGCTTTCTGCACAGTATAGGCAATCTCTTTTTGATAAAAATAAATGTAGTATTTCACACACTGTACAGATGAGTATCATTGGAATATACTGAAACCTTAAAGAGCTCGCTTCTGGATGAACTACATAAAGCAAATCATCAGGTGTGGGAAAGGAAAGAGAGCGCAGTCAATTCAAGATGTTCATCAGACTTCAGTTTTGCTTTTTGTAATTGACCAATTGTGCTAAAAGCTTCCAAAAGAAGAAAGGGAGTAGTCCTAAGCAGCCAATGCACTTCTGATTTCTCCAGTGTTTATGGTTTTCTGGATAATTCCATCTCATACTGTTACCCGAAAGTGAATAATTCTGTACCATTGCTATTGTGGTAGTACTATTGGGACTACGAATTCAGAACAGCTTTAATAATTAGTATTATATACATCTGAATCTTTGAAACACAACTGCAAAAAAAAAGTAACCATTTTGGACAATGTGTTTAGTTAAGAAATATTTCATGATAATCATATTTGTTAATACATTAATAACTCCACTACTCGGTTAAGGAAATAACTTTTTTTTTGGCTTTAGCTCCATAGAAGTTATTTTTATAATAATATAACATGGGCTTTGATTATATTTTCCACAAACTTGCTAGTTGGTCATCATTTTCTGTCTAATTTACTATAGAATAAGCTTTCTATAAGTAAACTTCGTGCTAGTATTGTACATTCTGTACAGAATAGGAGCCTATTGCTGTTTATTGGTATTTATTAGGATAACTTAATTAGTTATGCTACCGAATAAACCAGGCACATCTTAAGAGTCCAGTGATTTTATTGGGATCTAACAATAGCATGTAATGGTAGGGATAATGATATTAACAGTAGATATAACGATATGGACACTTTTAAATGTTAATGGTAAATTTTCTGTGCAAAGAATATGTGAGACTAGGTACAGTGTAGTTCTTCAGCTATTTCTTGCAGTTGTTGTTATCCCTACACTCCCCCCCTGCCCCTTCTTTCATTTAGCAAAATGACCACTTTTTTGTCTTCCCTTCCATACGAGGTACACAGTGAAATATCTGTGTTTTGCTATGGAAGATTTTTTTTCCATGTTAGTACTGAAAGAAGCATATCTATTCATGCTCAGACTTGCTGTTCTAGGTTTATTTTTATATAATTAATTTTCTAATGATCTTTTAGAGTGTATATTTTCTTTCAAAATGGTCCTGGTGATGTATAGACATAGATCAGATTTGTCTTCTGTTGTTGTTGTGTTTTTTTTATATAGCAGAATTTCTTAAATTTACTTTTGCTTTGTTTTTAAATGTTTGGTAGTTAGAAAATTCGTCTCAAATTTCAATCTGGAGTAACAAAGCTGAGTGCATATGTTTAAGTAGAAATAGGTTCCTGGTATTCCTTTCATGTTTATTTTAGTTTAGAAAATCTATTACAGCTGTAATTTTCCCCTGAAATTTGTAAAATTGCAGACTGTTCATTTCCAGTTAAATAGTCAGGTATACTCTCTCACGTAGGGTGCCATCTTTCATGTTTTTGGTCAGTGCTGGTGTTAATAATATTTATCCAGCGTAAGAAGCAGCAGTGATGATTTGAATAGTGGGTATGGCGTTGACCAATGGTTTCTTCCTAGATTAAGTGCTGTGTTCGTTCAATACTTAGTGCCTTTATGCTGTTTGTGATTAGCTTCTTGATTATCCTTACTTTAATCTCATCTGAAATAATGATTTCTACTAATTCAGGAAAAAGAAAAAGAATTGGAAAGAGAACGAGAAAGGGACAAAAAAGACAAGGAAAAATCTGATTCTAGGTCCAAAGATAAGAAGGAAAAGGAGGAGTGTACACCAACGAGAAAGGAGAGGTACTACTTTACTTCGAAGTAAACTGAATGGGAGGAAAGTACTCACGGTTAATATCTGTTTGCAATGGAAGCCTTGAATTTATGTTGAATCACAACACTTGTTTTAATAAAGGAAGCTTTTTTTTATTGAAAGGTTTCAAAATTTTAAAGGAATTGCTGTTTTCATTCTGCCCTGAGTAACTTAACTTTTGAATAGAATTCTCATTCTGTTCACTTAAGCCCTGAAGGAAACATGATAATGACCAACTGAAAGGAGCGTATATTTAGCTCTGACTTTTAGCAGTAAATTGACTGCTGTTTATTACTCAGAAAACTGTAATGGAGTCATACCACAAAATAACTTGTGGTGGCTTAAACGTTATTCGTCTGATTGTGAAAATTCTTCAGAACAGCAAGTTTAGGTTAATTGATTGTGTAATCTTATAATAGTTCTGGAGAGAGATTTTCTGTGTTATTAAGCGGTAAAATGCCTTGCTGTTCAAGAACCTGTGACAGAATGTTTTTACACTGCTATAAACAAAGATGAGTCATAAGCCTTAACTTTTTTCAGCCAGAAAAAGTCTGGTGCACATGTTGAACTTGATTTTTCAGTAATTAGAATCCCACTACGTTTTAGTTCAGTGTTCTTAATACTCATTTTTACTTCTGTGTGTACATAACTGTATTTGCTTTCTTTACAAAGGAAAAGGCGACACAGTGCTTCCCCTAGCCCATCTCGCAGCAGTGGCAGTAGACGAGCAAAATCCCCATCACCAAAATCAGAACGCTCAGAGCGCTCTGAACGGTCCCATAAAGAGAGTTCACGTTCTCGGTCATCACATAAAGACTCTCCAAGAGATGTCAGTAAAAAAGCCAAAAGGTAAGCTGGTGTCTATTCTGTTTCAGGGTTTATGAAACCTGAATACGTAGTTCTGGGGATTTTTAGCAGAGCACATTGAATACACAAGTGTTTTCTCTCAAAGTGGACTATACTGTCTGTTCCTGATTAACATCTTTGGATGCTTGGTATCTGAAATGTGTATGTTCTTCTACCTTGGTAGCTCAAGACTGTTCACTTCTGTGTTCTTGTTTACCTGCTCTTTTATGAGCTTTTTATTTTCAAAGGACAAATTTGTAGCCCACAGAACTTATAGAATTGTAGTGAGCATGCTTTCACTGATTTTCATTTATGAAGCTTCTCTGACGTTTTTTTCCATGAATAAAATCTAGATTAGATACTGGTTATGGGGTTTTGTTTACAGGAATAAATACTACCTAATTTCCAAACTGACACAAATACAAACCTCTAGCTATTGTTAAGGCGGGTATGAGATTTTTATTACTGTATTGGTGCTTCTGTTGTTTTAAATATTTTGATTGTTGTTTCTGTCTTAGTTCAGTTTCCATTTCTTTAAGAGGTCTAGAATATCACTGCACAGACGTGCTGAGGAAATTCCTGTGATGCTGTTGAGGGGAAAACAGTACATATTTACAGTAGTCAGATTCTTGTGTTACAAGTTAGGAATTCAACTAGAATTAGGCATTTTTGTTAGAGTTAAGATTCAATTCAGATTATGAGATCCATTATCTAGGTGTGGGTAAGATGAGTGTCCGTTTTCTTTCTCTGAGGTTATGTTACAAGCTGAACAAGAATTGGAAGCATAACAATTCAAGATAATTCTGTCATCTTCTATGTGGATATAGGCTGCTATAAACATTAGAGTCAAAGTGGCTGAGGCATATGTAGAAGTTGGTAAACTCATTATCTTGGTTTCAGAAGGACACAAGTTGGTACCATTTTTCCTTTGGTTTCAAGCAGTGCAGTTAAGCCAAAATACGTTTAAAACCTTATATTGCTTTTTTCTAAAACCCAAGATAATTGTTACTTCCCTTCAACATGGAAAAAAAAATCTACCTAGATTATTTCAAAAAACAAAGATCAAACAACTGTAGAAAAAGTTGATATTATCAATTAGCATTTGACTTAAAAATTAAATTTTTTTTGCAGGTCGCCATCTGGTTCCAGGACACCGAAAAGATCAAGAAGATCACGATCTAGATCCCCTAAAAAGTCAGGGAAAAAATCCAGGTCTCAGTCCCGTTCTCCTCACAGATCTCACAAGAAGTCAAAGAAAAGCAAACACTGACAATGTTAATATTTTTTATGATGCTGTCACTTACTGGAAATGCGGTTTTGTTTTTGTGCCTGAACAGTCTGTTTAAAAAAACAAAACAAAACAAAAAAACACAAAAAAAGCATTCCTGATTTTTTTTGTGAATGCACGTGTATACTCATGAGTATCTGCATCTGTAGACCTGTCATTGTTTTATATTGTACAAAATATCTTCATTGTGGCTATTTCCTAAATGAAACATTTTTGTGTTTAGAAGTTTCATCAGATACATGTGTAACTGATCTGCTGGCAGTAGTGATATTTTGTTTTAGAATGTTGTGACATAGCAGAAATAATTCAAATGTTCCCCCTTTTTGTAGCTTTGACAATTTGAATTAGATTTCAAATAAAATCTGAACAGAAAATTAAGATGTTGTTTTCTTGCCCCACTGGTGATACGGATTGATAAAGGAATTCATAGTTTGTTTGGAAGTACTGTGTATTTCAGACATACTATGTTGCTTAGATCTTCAGTATAGTAGTAGCTCTATTCATGTTATCTCTAGTTTGACTATTCAGATAAAAACACCTTTTGAATCCCGTGGATGGGTTTTCTTTCCTACCATAATACTTTGCTGTAAGAACAGTTGAGCAGCCTGGTCCCTAAGATTATGAGCTTCACAAGTAAATCTTTGCTTGGTATTTTGCCTTTTAATTGCAAGGAATACATGTGAAACTTGAGTCGGGGTTTTTGTTTTTTTTCTTTCTCAAAAGCGGGGTCTCTGCAGAGATGCAATTGTGTGTATGTGTATACATACGTGTTGATACATACGTATACATGATGTATCAACAACAAGCCATATTTGTGGTATTCACAGGGGATAACAAGGACAGCAAGTATGGGGCTCTATGACTTCTTCCTCAAGTATAAGTACAGTAATTGCAACCTACAGTACGTTACTGTTTTCAAAAATGATTTTTACTCCGAAAGGACTTTTACACTGTTTTATTGAATTTATTCCTCTGTTGTGGAAATTCTTCCAAATAGAGGGAAAAAAGCTGATTTTTTTAATTACATATTTTATTTATTAATATTTTGGAATTGAGAGGCTGTTAAACTTTTTTTTAATGTTAAGCTTTCCCTTCAAACCTGTTTTGTGTTTAGGCATTGATGTGGCTTTAAATCGCTTCACCTTGGTCTCTATCATGCAACCTTTCTGTGGGTAGGGTGGGGGGAGGGATGAGAAATGGGAGGGTTCAATGTTTATACTTGGAGGTATGGGCAGATTGTAATAAAAACATAAAATTAAAAGGGATCTGGCCTCCTGTGAGCTGTTTCTGAAAGCAAAAAGCTGTACTTACTACAGGCAAGGACTGCTGGATTATGGCCTGCTATCATATTTGTGTATTTAGAGGTTATACATTTGTTAGAATTTTGTAAATGTGATGGGGAAAGCCTTTTGTTGTATATGTTTATAGCCTTAGAAGCAACCCTTTCGGAAGCAGGATCTAAAATGTCTTTTGAAAAACATGCATATTTAATTTAAAAAGAGTATATATTTTCTCCAGTTTCTTCCTGATGGGGGACTTTGTTATAAGATTGTATAAATTGTTGTAAATGTAAGAACTAAGTGAAGAATTACTGAGAACTTTGCTAATGAGAGTTGAGAGATGACCTGGAATGCTGAAAATATGGAGACTACATGTGTACTGTAAAGACTTTCTTAGAATGAGTATTGAATAGATGCCTAAATAATGAGAAAAGAATACACCTTATATCTGTTTATATTACATTATAAAGAATCCGTTTAAGAAATATGCAGAGTTTATTTTTTATATTTTTCTTTCTCCCTGTAACACAAGGTGTTTTGGATGTACAGACTTTGGCAGCTAAACTATTAGAAACTGTCTAAGTTAATTTTTTCTTAAATGCGTTCTACTCAGACCTGGCACAGACTAGATGAAGTTTTCTAGAGCAAAAAGTAGGTACTAAAATCATTTGAGGATACGAAGATGTTTACTTCAGATCTGCTTAACTTCTTTAAAACTATTATTTTTTGTCTTGGAGCTGCTTGTAAATAGAGGAATGATAAATGGTGCTGTTGTGAGTAAAGTGAGGATAGTTTGCCATAGGAATATTATATCTTCAGAATCAGTTGTGTACTTCATTTACGAGCTTAAAAATCCTCAGGGTAGGCAATCACTTAGCATATGGGTTAGCCAGGCATTTCAATAATTAATTTTGATTTCAGCTTTTATAAAATTTTAATCAGTGATTATAAAAGGTTCAAGCCAAGTAGCTACAGAGCTAAAGGAGCACACCCATTTGTAGTAGCATTTGTTTTGTAGTAGTTTTATAGTAACTTTTGTCAGTATCTTTATTGTCTAAACACCATCTATATAAGCATTCTTCTACCTCTTACTCTTTGCTTCATATCCCTGGCTTTAGACGAGCAGTTTTGTTACTAATAGAATTTTAAGAGCAATTAAGAACCTGTGTACATAACTGGATGCATGGTGGTTGGTTTTGTTTTGTTTTTCCCCCTCCTGTTGAAAAGAACATCCTTTGCTTCTATCTACTCTGCATTTTCTTCCCTGCTTTTATAAGTAGCTTTTGTTCATAATTTGATGTTTCTGCAAAGAAAAGGATATGGGAAACGGTATTTTGGTAGCTTTTTTTTTTTTTTGTAAGACTGCAAATTAGTACTTAAGACTGAAAATTAGGCTGCCTATGTTTTTTTTTGGTAAAGTGACAAGGTGTAGTCACTATGTCCATTACTGTGTGACTTGGGTTTGACTGACTAATGCTCTGTAGCATTTTAGGGTCAAGTGGTGAAAAATCGTCTACTTAACATAGGGTAGGCACAATTTTCATCCCGGGATTCAGCAAGTGAGACTGAGCTGAATCCTTGTGAAAAAAGCTGTAACCTGAAGGGGGTGTGATCCAGTGTTTTCCAGTGTTTTTTTTTTTTTGTGATTCTTTAGGAGGAGAGCCCACTATCCTTTAGTACTCCATAGTCAGGGAGCATCCAAACCTTTGCTTTGGAAGGGAGAGGAGAGATGAATGGATAAGGGGCTTCTGCTTTCTGCTTCTGCCCTGCCTTATGGATGATACCAGAGGTAAATATTCATGCTGCAGCAATTAGCTTTGTCCGAAGCTGAGACACTAACGTAGCTGGCTCCATCTGAGTTCTAGTGTGGCTGAGTAATGCTCCTGCAGCCTCAAAAACCAGCTGGTAAGCCTCATCTTCACATGGGGTCGGAGCTTGGGAAAGGGGTTCACATGAGAAGTTGAGTATACGTTAGATATTCGTAGTAACGTACGAGGGCTTGTCATGCTCATAGATTTTGGCGAAGACTCCCTGGTGCTCTGTATGGCATTGAGTATTACAGCACATTCTGGTTTTACATAAAAACCTAGATGCAGTTACATGTTTGTCTAATTTTTTTCCTGAACCAGTCCTGACTTCTGTGAGTCTCTTAAGAATTGCACTCACACTTTGGAAACGGACCCCATCTCACAGGAGGAAAACTACTTGGTTGCATAGAAACTCCTGACAATTCAAATGTTTTCCTTATTGGTATTACAGAAGTGTTTATAACTTAACTGTCTTTTTAAACCCTGTGACTTCCTTTGACTCCTCTGCACACCAGCTGCGTATACCTTTTGTAATGCTATTTGAGGAAGAGTTGGTTTCTGAACGTCAATGTCAGGCTCGTACTTAGGCACTGGGCACTGTGCAAAAGTTCTGTCTTCTCCTTGCATGTTTAGAAGTGTGAAGATAAAGCATTTATGACCATGGATAACAAATCTTGTTTTACAGATCATATGTTTAGAGTTGTAACCATCCGAAGATTTCACTAGTGCATCTGTCCCAGTGATACCGAATGTAATGCTGCTTTCTGCATTTATAAATCACCTTCTGCACTAGTGAGCCCTTTAAAAGTGCTGAAGTACTGTATTCATTGTTTCTTTGAATGCAGAGTTACTCTAGTGCTTTTTTTGATTATGAACTTTATATTTGTTACTTTGATAGTGTGTCTTGAGTGGACCTAGTTTAATTTTGTACAGACAATTCTCGAGGTTATGCTGCTATTGTCCTAGATGATACTTATTAAAACAATAACAGCAAAAAAAAAGCTGTATAATTTGAAGTTAAGCCCCAACTTGACCCAGATAGGTTTCTTTGAGACAAATGAAACCCTCAAAATGCTCCCCCCTCAAGTCTTAGTTTTTGAGGATACATATTGGTGTGCATATCCTCTAATGTTTTTTCATCACATTTTTTTTAAAAAATGCTAGATTTCCATGAAGACTTTTATTGCCTTAAAAACATGTGCTGGTAGTTGACTCAAGACCCCAACGTTGGGGTAACTTCAAAATGTGTACTGGTTTTTATTTAATGTATTTCCGAGACAGATTTTAAAGCTGATGCTGTAACAACTGCATTGGTAGTCCACTCTGGCACAAATAATGCTTGAAACATCTAGGTTATGCAGCGCTAAAATGGAAAATCCACCTTTAGGAGGACTTAAGGGTCAACCGTTGTTTAAGGCATGTTCTTGGCATATTAAAAAGAGAAAATATTCATGTCTCTTAGCCGTGTCTGTGAAAGAAATCTTGTGATGAAAAACAAGATCAGCCAAAAATGGCAGATTCATTTTGAGCATCTTTGATCACTTCAGGCAATCTTTTTTTCCATCCACACACATTTACAGTCCTTTGTTGGAATTAATGCTTGTAACAAAAATTTGAAGCATTCTTTGTTGTATTTCTGCAGATGGAGTAAGGTCTGAATTTTGTGTCTATGTTTAGATTGCTTGCTTGTACTTTAATAGAGCTACTTGAAGAATTTGGGGAGAGACTTTCTCAAATATTTTGAGTCTGTGCTGAATACTTCCATAAGAACTCATATATGGGTACGTTAAGGTAAAAGCAGATTTTGAAGGACATTTCGAATCACTGCCTTCTAAGTAAAGCTTAGTCTACTTTCCATGTACTTCTTTATTGAAAACAATTTAGATTTTTGGGGTAGTTATGAAGGTCCAACAAGACAAGTGAATTCCGTACAGCTGAAGGCAGCAGCAGTAGAGTAATATACATGCAAATTTTGTAGTTTAGTTCTTTTAAGATCATCTGTTTAGTAATGTGAGATTTGTGAAGTTATAAATCTGATACTAGCAGTCAAACCCTGGAAATAGAGTGAACTTTCTTGAATAAGGCTGTTAAGTTCCTAGATGTGTATTTCATTAAAATATTTCATAGTAATACTAGGAAACTTCTTTTTGTTCTCATTACTGCATGAGATATTGCCAGACTTTCAGTATACCACCAGTTCATGCTGCTGCTCTAACTTCTGTTGCTCGGTATTTAAGTCACTCTTGTAAGAATCATAACTGAAATGTTAATTTTTGTCCACATGTATTTTTCCTGTGTTGGATGCAGAAATCTTAAAGAATCGCATACAATTTTTTCTTCAACCTGCTTCTGTCAGCACAGTCAGTTTTCATGGGTAAGCTTGTTCCATTTGTTACTTTTCTGATGTCTAATCTTGTGCAGGGTTGTTTTACTGTGTAAATCTGTCATAAGCTGGAAAGTTTTCTGTTTGTGGTTATTTAGAGGAAATGATAGTTTCACGTTAACCTTTTTGTCTTTTTTCGTTTTGTATTCTACGCAGAAAATTTTCCAAATGACACGGTGACAATAAAACTGTCAGTTTGCCAATATCCAGAAATGGTTTTCTTTTTAAAGCTGGTGAAGTGTGATGTTCATGCATGTTCTGCTGAGAACAGTGTCCTGGCTTTGCTAGCTCTTCTGGTGGTTGACTTTGATTCTGCCTGTGTTGCCAAGCCGTAATCGCTGCTGCTCTCCTCCTGCTGTTACTAGTGACCTTGTTGTTTCTTAGAAACTCCTTGACGAGGCATGGGCTGTTCACCGTGGAGTTGCTTGTATAGTCCTCTTGAACAAAGAAAACCTCCTGCTTGCAACTGCTATGTAGGTACTGAGATGATGAGCAGCTTTTCAACACCTGAAACTGCTTGCAGGAGCTTCAAGGGAGACCACGTAGGGCTGTGGTGTGAGCCTGTGTGTTATGGTTGAGCCAGGGGCGCAGCTTTTTGCTGCTGCGTGGTGCAGGTCCTGTTCCTGCCTTTCTGTGCCACCTGTTCTGTCACTTATCTGTCCTTTCTGGTGACTTTTATGTCCTCTAAGTAGCTGGTTCAGTTCAGTAAGAGAAAAAGATTTTTTGTGTGTTGGTTTTAGCTTGGTTGACTTTTTTCAGTTGATTTGCCTCACTGCAGGAAACGGGGGCAGCCAACAAGCAGGATGGTGCTTGTTTTTGGTAGTGGTTCACTTGCTAACATGCGACTTCATCCACAGTGTTTTCTTTTGGAGCATTTGTTTGGATAAGATGGGTTGAATCGACGCTGCACTCTGCAGCCTGCTCGCTCCCACTCCTGGTCCCATACTCCTCTCGCCTTCCTGCCACCACCTCTCGTGCTTGTTTGACCACTGAGACCTGCGAGAGCTTGCTAAACCTGGAAAAGGGTAGCCTGGCAAAACAAGCAAAATATAGCTTTATTGCTTCAGGAGGCTGACTCTCCTTGTGGGAAGGTAAGCTGAGCACAGGGGTGGGCAGGTTTGTGTGATGAGGTGCGTGGGAGGAAGGAATCGCAGAATGGTGCCATCTCTTAGCAGCCATGAGCTGCTGCATTGGCTGTGCCTCGCTCTGTCTCCTCTCTTTGTCCATGAAGTTGGAGCCCATCAGTCAGTCTGGGGTGCAAATGCCTCCAAGGCAATTGAGTTCCTGCAAGATGTGAAAGACCAAAAAGGGGAAGGATGCCTTGTGTCCCCACGTGATGAGAGGCTGGAATATGAACCGATGTTGTTCGAGTCCAGAGCAATTGTCTAGGAGAGATTGTATGAATCTCCCAATTATGAACAATCTTACATTTTCACTTAGTTTCTTGACTCACAGTCAAGAAATGTGGTACGTTGTGATACCCCTTGAACTGTTTGCGCTATTCTTGCTTTTGCGTGGACTGGAAAACTTCCTGTAGCTGCTTGTCTAAATACAGACCATCATTTGTACTCTTCAAGGGTTTGTCAGCAAGCCATTGTGGAAACTCTGCATGGCCTGGGGACGGCCCCTTGGTCTGCGGCGGCTGACCAGAGGTGTACTTGACCCCCTTAAGAGGTGTAGGGGTTCCTGGACAATGCAAACCTTGGGGGTGGAGGGTGCTAAGATGTTAATTAACCATTAACACTGTTTTTGGTCATGGGAATATTAAGAATACCTTGAAATGGGTGTAGCAGAGAGTAGTGTATTGGTGCAGTGTGGCTAAGGTGGCTCTTAGGTGTGACCTGCCAAAGGTTGTGCAAGTTTTTGATGTGGAACAACAGTTCAGTGCCTGTTTTAAGGTATGCAGTTATAAAAGTCGAATCTCTTAATTTCCTTTAGAACATAAAACTGTTATACAACAGTTGAGAAGGTGATTTTAATTTTAATAAAAGTCAAATAGAGACTTAACTGCACCATAATGTCCTCAGGACAGTCATAAAATTCTGGAATTCCTTCAGCTGCACAAACAGGACTTTATAAATATTTATTGAAATTAACTTTATTGAAAATGTCACCTGTGTAACTGGAAGTAAACATAAAGGAGAAATATGTGGGTAAGGGAACAGCTTGCTACAGATAGGCTGTCCAGTTTGCTGCATGTTTCTGTTCTGTGACCAGCTACTGACACGTGTTTTAATTTTGGTCCATGTCAGCTGCTTCTGCAGTGCTGGTTCTGCACGCACTGCACAGAAGGAACATCTGAAGAGAAACATACTCGAGAAGGCAGATTGCTGCACCCATCAGTTAATCAAACGTCTGCTGAAGATTTTAGCATCATTGGAGATAATTGTGTTTCAAGGGGAATCAGCTGCTACTACTGCACAAAACTTTCAGTAAGCTGTGAGACATTTCACCCAGTACTAAAAGGAAAGGTGCAAAAATATAAACATCTGTAATTTTTAAGGCTACTGTGCAGTCTTTTCTCACTCATCTCTATTGGTGTTGCTACAATACAGACTTAAATAATTTCATGGGTCTTCTAGTTTGGGCAGCTACTCAATTTTACATAATTTTTGTTCATATTGCCATCTATGAAATCGTCCATTGGTTTTAAGAACCTCACTTTTGAGTGGTGTTTGAGGAATTTGGCATCTGTATTTACCCTGAATAGGTTAGATACATGAGTTTTAATACCCAGAACTTATCACACTCTAAGTTTATTACAGCCTAAGCTTCCATCTTTCATCCAAAATTAATTTGTCTTAAAAGATCAAGCCTTGCTGAAACTTGTTTTCAGGAAGAACAACTTCACCTTGTTCCCACTCCATCCCTCTAACACAGGGGAAAGGCTTGGAGCATTAAAAAGTCATGTCAGGAAGTGTTCTAGTGAAGGTCAAACCTTTCACAGCATTGTGCTTTGCCAGCCCCATCCGTTAAAGGATGGTTCGTTAGTAGGCAGATTTTGGGGAATTCAGGCTAGGGCCATATCGCTTCTGGGGGAATCACTCAGCTAGTCAGGATTTGGGTTGTCTAAATATTACATGTAAAAAATCAAAATATAATTACCACGTATAAAATATTAAGGTGTATCATAAAATATTTAAGCATTAAATGCAAAAAAAAGTTTTTTCCTTGTAGCTTGAATTGTGGAGTTTTGATCACAGTTACTTAACCCTCAGTCAATGCATTGTTCACTGCAGAGGTTGAGGTAAGTGCAGCTGACTTATTTATGTCTGAGGAATGACTGGGTTTTGTAGTGTGGATCTCCACGGGCTACACTGTAATTATACTGTGTATCTGCACCCTTATTAGGGTGTGTACTTGCCCAGGAAAAGATGTGGTTTTGGCTCCTTCAAAGCAAACAAGATGTAATGCTTAAAAAGAGAAGCTGGCCTAGAAATAAGGTTGTTTTATCTGTTTATTTTTAATATAAGGTGAATTGTCATTATCAACAAAAAGATTGTTATTTAACGTGAGTGATCTAGTATACTGAATACTAAGGAGCATAAGTTAGACTGAAATGAGTTAAAATAGAGGATGGAAAATGTATAATGAAATATTTGGACAAATATTTGAAGGGCTGTTTCTGTTCTGCCTTGGAACGTTTGTCTTTCACATAGTTACTGTGGCTCTTATCGCATCAGTTTTTATTCTATGGGTCTTGCATATAGGTGAGACCATAAATGAGGCCATGCAGAGCCTGGACCGGCTGAGAAACACCGAGACTTGCTCTGCCCACTCGCAGAGCTAGGTCTAAGAAACTAAGCAAAGTTTAACCCTAGAAATTACTTGTAAAGATTTAAAATAACTCTTTCACTGTAGTACTGATTTTAATTCACTTTTTGATGGGCTACAGTGCCATCATTAAAATTGAGCAAATACTTAAATATTTCACTGAACCAGGGCTCTATTTCATAGTTTTTTAAAGCCTTAGGGCAGCTGGGGAAATCATGGAGTTAGCTCTGCAAGTGGGAGAAGTTATCAGTCGTCTTTGGTGAGGAACTTGTCCCTGGCCTTGTTATAAAAACCTGCTGCATTGCATTCCTTGATTTTAATTTTAATTTTAATTTATTTTTTTAATCTGTTAGTGTACATATTTTTTCTTCAAGAGCAAAAAATAAAAGTTCGTAACTACCAGCTGTCTGATGATACTTTTTGTTAGTACTTGGCGATAGATGATTGATTCATTGGTACAGTCTGTACACTTCCACAAGTCCATCCTTTAAACTTGGTGTGTGTAAGTGAACTTCTCAGCTACTTGCAGGAATTAAGATCATTGTTGCAGTCCATTGCTCTGGTTTACACAGCCAGAGCCTTACAAAACAGCTGGTATCTGCCCTCCTGCAGCACAGCCCCAAACTCCCTGTTGCAGCCCTTGATGATGACTGCTGCCTGCCTCCATTCTTTCTCTCAAAGACAGGCAAATAATTTAAATTCTAGACTGCAGAATTAAAAAAATAGACAAAACGAACCCAGAATCCCCTTAAGGAGAGTTCTTTGGATGCAAAGACACGGCCCAAAACAGTGCGTCTCATCTTCATCAACAGATCTGCAAAGGGAGTGATCTGTTTTTTTGTTTGTTTTTGCTGTCTATGCTTATAATGCTCTGCATCAGATTGATTTTGAAAAAAACCCAAACTTTGTGTGAATTGGAAGGTGACAGCGTAAATATTTTCCACACAGGCTTATTAAATATTCATTGATACTGAGTTGCTTAGAGTGATAACTTGACTACCAGGTCTGAAACTTGTTCCGGGAGGATCGAATATTGCAGCTGCACTGAACCTGATTGATTTCAGTTGGGTTCTGCATGGGTGCTTGAGTCCACCTGCACAGAATAAATACATACATATCTCCAGTTTTGAAAAAGAAGGTTCCATTTTGCAGTGTGTAGGTCGAAGTAAAGAGCTGCTTGGACCCGTGTTTTCCGAAGTTGAGACAGAGTAGTATAATGAAAGCAGTATTACTGTTAGTACTCATACGTTCACTGATTCAGAGAGATGTAACTGCTGTGTAACAGCAGGGAAGGTGCAGAATCCAATTACAGCTTTTAATGTTTGGATTTACTGATTAGTTTTGTCATTTCAAATGTTCTACTTCTGGTTCTTGTTTGCTTATCTTTGTTACTTGCTAAACTTTAAATTGTACGAGAACTGGAGATGGTGTTGTAGGTCATGTCGTCGTTCATCCCTCCCCCCCCCCCCAATTTTCTACCTGTCTCCAACCAAGTGAAGTGGAAAGAAAGGATTAATGTGAACTTGATGATATTTTAATGATTTTACTGATATGAATTGGTTTTTTGTTTGTTTTTTTTCCCCTCCCGCTAGTCTATGCCCTTTATTGCATTAGTGCTGCAGTACGACACTGGTGGGGGATGCTGCTTTATGAGCTATAGTGTCCCACTACCGATGTAGTTACTCATGATTTAACGTAGCCTAATGCTGTTACAGACCGTTCCAGAATTTAAAATTAACATTTTTTCTTTAGCTAGGTTAAGGTCATTTCATCTTTTAGTGTGTATGTAAAACCAAAGAAATATTAGATCCTTATCTTTATAAAAGGGATATAAATAGAAGCCTTTTTTATGCAAAGAACTCAAGGATTAGGTCCAAAGGATAAAATAGCTGCAGGAGTTTTATGCTGCATAGATGTTTCAGAGATATATCATTTTTCATTATATACTGTGTCCAAAGCTGCAGTTCAATTGTTACAAGCTCATTGGTTTTCAACTTTGTATTTATTTTGTGAAGTAGATGCACTTATTTTTTCAGAATGGGTCTTTAAATGCTTCCTCTGGACTGCTGTAGGTTTAAAAGACAAACAATAACAACATAAAACCCTTTCCCCCTTGCTTTTTGGTGAAATGCACTTTTCTCCAATATTTAGTGTTTCTTTAAATTTTGCTGTTAACAAGTTACCATAAGTCACAGTCACATTGTAACACTGCAGCCGCTGCCATTTGTGGAGCCATTCCCACTTTGTTCCGTGGCGTTTTATCGCTGCAGCTCAGGGGAGCGCAGGGGGTGGAGGTGCCCCCGTCCCCCTGGGCTGCCTGGGGGCCCCGTCAGCCCTCGTGCTTTGGAGGAGTGGGCTGGGGAGAGCAGAGCCCTCCTGCTGTGTTGGGTTAAAACTGCTCACCTTAGACATGCTCTGCTGGCCCCCAAGATTTTCCTAAGAGGAAGCTTAGCTGTTAGTATTGCAGCAGAAAATTTGGGAGGAATAGAGAAATCCTTTTATGAGGAGTGTAAAGATTCCTTACAGTATATTTAGCTCCTTCACCCTACTGCAGGTTTTTTTTGTTGTTTGCTTGTTTACAGAGTGGTACCGGACAAGATAGATGGCAGATAAAATGTAAATTCATCTCTGCACGTGCTGTATTGTTGCATTCCTGCTACACAGAAAATACACGTTCCAGAACTAACTTCAGTCACCGTCATCAGTTGAGGCATGAGCCAGGGGGAGCTCTCCAGCAGCTCCCTTCTACCACCTGCCCTACACCTGGGCTGCATCCTGTGCATGTGCTTGTGTGTCCCTGTCCCAAAGCTGTCTTGCTGCCTCTCTGCAGCTCAGCCGGCACCCAGGCTCCCCATCGCAGGGCTGGGCCTGTGGCCCCCCTGTGCTCAGCACCCAGCGCTCCTCCACCGCTGCTTTCGTGGATGCCAGGGCAGAAAGCGAACGGGGGCTAAACCAACCATTGCAACACCACCACCTGCTTACCGGTGGCAGTCACCGCTCTTTCCAAGAACTGAAGGCAGATAACTCTTCCCTCGGTCGCAGCTCTGCAAAAGCATCATTTTTCTTTTGCTTTTGGAGAAGTTCCTAGCAGAAACACAGAGCAGGTTGAGTTTCTGCAGCTTGGGTAACGGGGCAGGGGCCCTTCCTTAGCGCTGCCAGGCCCTTTGTGTCATCCTCCCCTCTCCTGTCTCCTGGCTCGGCCGCGCTGGCGGCACCCCCCCCCCCCTCCTGGGGAGGGGGCTGCAGGACGAGCCCCCCGGCCCGGGGCCGGCTCCCCGCCCGTTCCTCCCCCCGACACGGACGAGCGGCGCCGGCTGCCGCCAACGGGGGGGGGCGCGGCGAGGGGCGGGGCGGGCTGGGGCCGGGCGCCGCCATTTCGGGCCGCACCTCAGCGGCCGCTCGGGGGGGCCGGGACGGGATGCACGCTGTGGACGCGGGGGCCCCCGCCGGCTCTCCCCGCCCCCGGGGCGGAGCGCAGCGGAGCCCGGCCCGGCGCCGCCTCTGCCCCGGCGGCCGCGGCGAGTTCGGGCTGCGGCGGCGCCGGGCGATGGCGGCGCGGCAGAAGCGCGGGGGGCCGCGCGGCCTCTAAGTAGGGCAGCGGCGGGGCGGGGGGGGGGGCGGCGGCGGCGGCGACGGGGCCGTCACGGCGGCGGCGGCGGCTGCGCCATGTGGGCCGGGCGCGGGGGGCCGGCCGGGAGACGGCGCCGGGGGCGGTGCGCCCTGCTGCCCGCCGCGGGGCCCGGGGCGCCGGGGCGCTGAGCAACAGTTGGCCCCGCTGCCGCCGCCCAGCATGAAAGTGTGCCGGCGGAAGGCGCTGGCGCTGTGCCTGGGCTACGCGCTCCTGCTGCTCCTCGCCGCCCTCAACCTGCTGGAGTACAAGTGGCGGCGGGAGCCGCGGCGCTGCGGTGAGCCCCCGGCGGCCCCCCGGCACCGGCCCCCGCCGCCGCCCCCGGCGCCGTCGGTGGGGAGCCGCGGTCCGCAGGGCGCCCGGCGGCAGCTGGTCTACGTGTTCACCACCTGGCGCTCCGGGTCGTCCTTCTTTGGGGAGCTCTTCAACCAGAACCCCGAGGTCTTCTTCCTCTACGAGCCCGTGTGGCACGTCTGGCAGAAGCTGTACCCCGGGGACGCCGTCTCGCTGCAAGGGGCGGCCCGCGACATGCTGAGCTCCCTGTACCGCTGCGACCTCTCCGTCTTCCAGCTCTACAGCACGGCGGGCGCTGGGAAGAACCTCACCACGCTGGGCATCTTCGGGGCGGCTACCAACAAGGTCATCTGCTCCTCGCCCCTCTGCCCGGCCTACCGCAAGGAGGTGGTGGGCATGGTGGACGACCGGGTGTGCAAGAAGTGCCCCCCGCAGCGCCTCAGCCGCTTCCAGGAGGAGTGCCACAAGTATCGCACGCTGGTCATCAAGGGCGTCCGCGTCTTCGACCTGGCTGTCCTCGCCCCGCTTATGCGGGACCCGACCCTGGACCTCAAAGTCATCCACCTGGTGCGGGACCCGCGGGCGGTTGCCAGCTCCCGCATCAAATCCCGGCACGGCCTCATCCGGGAGAGCCTGCAGGTGGTGAGGAGTCGGGACCCCCGCATCCACCGCATGCCCTTCCTCGACGCTGGCCACAAGCTGGGTGGAAAGAAGGAGGGGGGGGGCGGCTCGGACTACCACGCCCTGGGTGCCATGGAGGTCATCTGCAGCAGCATGGCCAAGACCCTGCAGACTGCCCTGCACCCCCCTGACTGGCTCCAGGGCAATTACATGGCTGTGCGCTACGAGGACCTGGTGGTCGAGCCCATCAAGACTCTGCGGCAGGTGTACGGCTTCGTTAACCTGGCGGTCAGCCCAGAGATGGAGAAGTTCACCCTCAACATGACCAGTGGTCCCGGCTACTCATCCAAGCCCTTTGTGGTGTCGGCCAGGAACGCCACCCAGGCGCTGAGCGCCTGGAGGACTGCACTCAGCTACCAACAGATCAAGCAAGTCGAGGAGTACTGCCACCAGCCCATGGCCTTGCTGGGCTACGAGAGGGTCGGCAGCCCTGAAGAAGTGAAGGACCTCAGCAGAACGTTGCTCAGGAAGCCGCGGCTGTGACCGGGCAGTGCCAGACACTCTCGGGGACGGCTGAGCCCCTCCAGGGAGAGGAGCCGGTCCTGCGGGCTTGAGGGAGGGAGGGAGCTGGGAAAAGCAGCCAGGCTCCTGATTTCCTCCAGAGACTGATGAAGGGTAACATGCAGTAATGTGATGATTTCTTTTTTGTTCATTTGATTGTTTTTTGTTCTTCTTCACTTGCATTGGGTTAGATGCGATTAAAAAAAAAATAAAGTGGAACTGAAAATATGTGGAAAGTCCCTTTCCCCTTCCCTAAAATGCCAGGCGAGCTTCTGTACCAAAATGTTGTTTATGGAGTTCTGGTGGGTTTGAAGATGGTTACAAAAACTCCTGCACAATTCCTAATACTTGTATATCTCCCTTGGTGCAGAGGGGATGCCCTTGGAAAGCGTAATGCTGAAAATACACTTTTGTATGAAAGTAAATGTTCAGACATGATAGTAATAAAAAAACAATAAATGATATTCATTTTTATAATTACCTCAATTGTTTGGGAATTACAGTGTTGCATATGTACAGCTAGAAGGGAGGCTCGTTTAATAATAGGAAGGAGGACTTTTTTAAGGGTATGGGTTGAGGGCTGGACTGTAACGTTTGACGTGTTCAAAGATTACAAGCTGCTCTCGCAAAAACAAGTACAGATCTCACAAATGCAGTTCAGGTTTTATGGCTATGTCAGAGCAGGTTTCCATTTAACGACTGTCCTTTTTGTTGTATTTAAAAAGTCTTTCAAGTGCCACTGTATTAGTGTCCTAAGAGTTTTAAAGTGTTTGCCATCACAGCAGTATTTATTTTTGTCTTGACGTGTATGTCCAGGAGTCACTGTCAAATAGAAGTGGATCTACAGTGTGACAAAAACTGCAGGATTTAAAAGGACATTTATCATACTGGAAACATTAGCATGTGTGAAAACTAAAATAAAATTATAAATATATATATTATATAGTGCTAACGATACAGTGAGATATTTAAGGTATTTCTTGACATTCATTGGTAACAGGCATAGCAGGGAAGCATAGAAAAACACATAAAATGTTTTATTTTCCCCCCTTCTCTAAGTGTCTGAGGGTATATTTATGTATGAGGAGGGAAGAAACATACGGCTGTGTGTTCATAGCTGTAACAGAGCTTTTACAGAGTCAACCTAGCGTTTGAATTCAGAGAGCGCTGGTTAGAGACTCGCTTGTTGTCAATTGTCATTGCTCTACGATGGAGCCAGATGGTGATCTGGCTCTTTCTGGGAGCTTTGCCTAGAGACTCTGTCCTGTTGTTCAACTTGATTTAAAAAAATAAAAATAAAAATAGTAAAAAAAAAGATTTTACTACTAGTTTTATAATTTCCCGAAGAAGTCCCGGTTTGCTAAAGGTCAAATGACGTGTTGCGTACAAGAAGCGCAAACACCTCAAGTACTTTTTAATCTCGGTGGTGGTCACTAATGTTCTTTAAAGGCTCATTTTGGACCTTGTGTTTTTAAACAGAAGTGGTTTTGCCAAACTGTTCTCTTAGGAGACTACAGACTTTTCTACAGGAAGTATATTTTACATTGCCTATCTGTGTGTTGTGCTTTCTGCAAATGTGAAGAGTATGGGTAGGAAGAAGGAAATGGATTTGTGAAAATAAAATGATACAAACAGGATGCTGATAAGTGTGTGCGCGCGTGTATGTGTGAACACGTTAGTGATGTGTAATTTGTCTATTTCTTGTATTAGACTTTAAGTTAAAAAGGTGATAATGAGCTACTATGCTATTTGAATTCTTGGTGAAACCTTGGCATTAGATGTTAAACTTGCTCTGAAAAGGAAATAGACATTTAATAAACTAGTAAAAAGAGGATCGCATAAGGTTGCCTATACACTTGCTGAATGACTGTAAAACATGCTCATTGCCTCAGTTCATCATCAACAGCAGCATAAACAACATTAATGATATCAATCACTGGGAAATCTTATAATTGGCCTATTAAGATGTATTCTCAAATTCCAGAGAGAAGTGCTAAAAATTGAAGGGATAGTTAATTTGGTATTTAAAACACATACTGAGGTACTTGTGTTTTTGTGGAGTTAGGTGGTTTCTGTTACCACTTGTACGTATTCTGATTTGATGCTGAATGGATCCTGGACATCTAGGTTTGAGCTCTATGTTCTTTTTTCTTTTTTTCCCAGTCGCAGTGCTCTGGGACAGTGCTTGAAAATCTGACCTTACAGAGCACGTCGCTTGCTTTTTATCTGCCCATGGCTTCGTGAAATGCCGGTGCTACCCGTTGCAACAGCCGCACAGCGTTCGCCAGCTCTGCTGTCGGCAGGGCGAGCAGTGCCCGGGCAGGCTGCGGTGCCTCTGCAGAGCGGTGTGCCGCCCGCGGGGAAAACAAGCCCTGCTCCCCTCCGGGCTTGGACGCTGCATCCGTGATTTCAGCGCCTGCCATCTGAAGTACAAAGCTTTGCTGCAATTTCTAAACGGGACTTTCTCACGACAGCATGTTACAGCACAAGACCTTTTAATTTTGGGGGGCAGCCTGGTCATTTGTGCGTGCAGAGTTCCTTGCTCTCTTCTGCAAGAGTGTCGTGGTTTAGTAAAGTGAACAGGAATCGCCCTTTTGACTGAGAAATTGATGAGCCCTATTGACTTAGCCTCCTATAGTCTCTTTTGGATTCTAATTATATTAAAAAGCTCTTCCTGTTGTTCTGAGAAAGTGCTCACTGCTCTTGTGATGGTGCATTACAAGCATCTGCTCTTTGCTGATACAAACGGTGTGTCAGTCGAGTTATGCTATCTGAATCTGGTTCATAAATTGAGCTTCACCTACTACATTACAGCAAGGAATTACTCAACACACTCTGCAATTATACCTGGGCATATTTTGGTGGATAGAAGTAGCAATGCAAAGCTGCTTTTGTCAAAAATAAAGAACTGCAATTTTGTTTAGGCAAAGCTTCGGGAGAAATGAGTGGGACTTTGTGTAAAATGCTGGTGGGCTAAGCCCTACGTTTTATGCTGCTCCATTAAATAAGTAGGTAAGCAACTGGCAGTTAAAAGAGGCCATTTTAGTTCTTTTATATATTCAGAAAAGAGGATTAGAGGAATTAAAAAACAATTGAAAAAAAGAAAAAAATGTGGAAAATCATAGAGGAAAAGTAAGATATGAGAGATTATGAGCATGGTTACAAAAGACTTCTGTCCATTGTCAGAAGGGACATCGAGCAGAGGTTGGAATACTTAAATAACACTTGACTCTTATGCTTAAAATAGTGCCTGGGTTTGCTTTCTTTCTAATTTAATAATTACAGCATGCTTCTTAAACTGAAGATAGTTCTTGCATTAGTGAAGAATCAATAGCATAAACTAGATGCTGAGTGCACTAAGTTGCACTGAACTGGGAGGGAGACCATTTTGAAGACGTGGCATGTTGTTTCGACAGACCAGAAAGGCCAGTGCTTAACTATGTGCTGTTTTCTGCTGTGAACAAATGCAGAAAATGGTACAAGCATTGCTAATGATAGCAACCGCTACACGTACAAAAGCACAGGGAAACCCTCTGTCCTCCAAACACTGGATCAACTTAAAACATAATATATGTAAAAGCATGCAAGTTGCTGCAGCTGACCTAAATTAGTGATGAGGAGTTGATAAGGAAAAGATGGTCAGATGAAGTATCTTTGGTTCTTTCTAACAAAAGGGGGAAATTCCTCTTTCTGATCACTTCATTCTTCGTCAGGTGTTTAACTTCATGCTCTGACTGGGAAGAGGAACAGAAGTGACTTAAATTAAGACCACAAACCATGTTTTTCAGTTATGAATTGAACTCGGGTCTTCAGAGATGAAATACAGTGGTTATAATCAATTCTGAAACAAGTGTTTTTCATCCTCTAGGCCATGAGAAGAAGAGTGGGATTATTCTTTATTTCCCTTCCATTTTTAATTGCTGTAGTGTGTTTTAAATGTCCTTGAAAGTGAAGGGTGTTTCAGATGAGCTTCTACATACTGCAAGGGGTGGTCTTAGAGTCTGCGTTTCAGTTTTGCTCCTGTGCATCCCTTAAAATGCAGACGTGGGTCTCTTTTTATCTATGAAAACCAATTGTGTCGCTGCTTAATATGAACAGACTGAACAATGGGCAAATGCTGCCTGCGTTAATCAAATAGATCAAAACTATTCTTATTCCAGTGCCATTTCAATTCAGGGTGTTATAGCAGGATAAATATTACTCTGCTGGAATTATGCAGCGTGAGACTGCTTGCCATTGATGTGTCCAGCTTCGATGGTCACTGCTCTCTGATAATTACCCTGGCAGTCATTGGATGCAGTTCATTTTTTGTATCAGAACTCACAGGAAAGATCTTATGAAAATGTGTGTATGTGTTATAAAATCAAAAATACATGTAGTAGCATTTCAGCAATATTAATTACGCTACAAACACGTAAAGTATAAAAGAAGGTTTACCTGCTTTCTTTGGATTCACTGGTACCAAGTGAGTTGTTAACTTATTTAAACAAGAGCTCTTGGCTGTCACGACATCCATGATTCTTCACTTAAGTTATTAATTCTGCAAAGAAAATGTATAGATCCTGTACAATACAGACTTTTAACACTACAAGTTGGAAAACTTCCGTGTATTTACTTTTCTTTGCAGCTTGGGGTTCCCTGCAATCCCTGCATCACAAGATCATGAAAAGATCACAAGAGTGGCCCTTCGTTATTAAGTATTTAACATATGGGTCTGTGCAAACCCAAAGGGTGTGAAACATTGAGGTGTCCCGTCTTCCCCTGATGTATGAAGAGTTAACATCCCTCAGACACATTCATACAAAAGCTATGAAAATAATCTCTAAATGGTGTTGCAAATGGGAGAACTAGGACGGAGGAGTCATCTGCTTTTGCAGTGAAATGCAAAAACTGTAAAATGCATGTAATAATATATAACAAATTTCTTTGCCAAAGAAAATTCTGTAAGGGGCCTATCTGCAGCACAGGGAGGGACCTCCCCAGCCCCCTTATGCAAGTGAGATCTTTGGCATCCAATTCCATTCTGGTATAAGAATATGCTTATTATAACAGGGTGGTGGGAAGGGAATTGATACTGAGCAGTAAGTTACCATCTCTTTGTTCCTGTCATAGAAGTTGGTGAGTAGCCAGGACAGCCTGTGGCTCTTTTATAGTGTGAGGTACCACAAGCTTGTGTCTAGATATAATAGCATTATTCTGATGGGTTTTGAATGAAAATGGAGCTTTTCTGCTGAAAAACAAGATGAAAATCAGATTGGAGGAACTCTCAGAATGAAAGATTACTAACAAAGCAATCTGAGCAAGGCAGGCTGGTAGGAGCTGCTGAGCAAACTTTCTAATGGCATTAGTGGAAGCTGAAGTTGTTAAGTGGAATGGGCCCTACGGCTACAATTTTAAGGACTCTAAAGATGCTAGTAAGTTTTGAGTAGGATTTTCAAGAATGCCCTCACATGTAATTTCCATTGCACTGGGAGTATTATGCAGGAGTCAGTGGGACGTATATTTTCAGGGTGCCTCCAAAAACCATAGACTCATAAACACATGTTGGAATGGGCCTCAGGAAGTTTCTGGTCCAAACTGCTGCTCAGATCAGGGTCAGCTATGAGATCAAATGAGGTTGCTTCAGGCTTTATCCTGATGGGTACTGGAAGCCTCCAAGGACACAGACTGTATACTCCCTGAGCATCCTTTTGCAGTGCTTGACAGTTCTCATGGTGTACCACGATGCTTTGGCAAAACTTACCCCAAATCACTAATTACGTTACATAAATTTCTTGCTGGCTGCAGTTCAGCTGTTGCAAAGGGCCAGCAGCAAAACAGTTAGTGAGTAGTGATCTGTGGAAAAATGTGGATACACAGAATACTGCAACCAGCAATGTCCCTTGTTTTACCCATGAGTGATAAAGAGGAGAGCAGAGGCAAAGAAATTGATTTAGTAGAAAGGAAAGGAATACAAAGCAGAATCTACCAGAGGTTGCTTTTTCTCTGCTATAAGAAGGAGGAGACACTGTTAAGGAAAATGGAAAGAAACAAATGATACAATGCAGCAAGGTCGGAAGAGGATGAATAAAACCATTTGCATGTTAAAAGCAGAGGATAGACACATAAAGGATATAAGATAAAATGTGCTGATGCTGTGTGCTATAACTACTTGTGATTAATCACGATATGTGGAATGAATTCCTCACTTCTAACAGTTTTAGATTCAACCGTTTTGCTCATAATTTCAAGATGAATTTCAAACAGGAATAGTTTTCATACTTATATGTATACTGTTGGTTTCCTAATTTGTTTTGTGTATAAATAGAAACAGAATAGTTGACCTTTTGTCTAAATATTTCTTTCTTCAAACCTCTATGCATAAATTCTCAAGAAGCCTCCCATGTCTGTTGAATTCTTGGCACCTTCTTATTTTCCATCTGCCAGATGGTTCCTTCTCCCACCAGCCAGGATTATCAGTAATTATCTGTTTCAAGCCATGTGCATGTCTCATAACATTTTATCACAGGAGATGTAAAATGGAAAAGGGACATATTTAGTGTTCATATAACTTCCAGTATCTCTTTTGGCAGCTTTCAGTATTTGATTGTTTGCCAGTGTTTGTACCTATGGATGCTTGCTATACTGGTCTGGCATTAAGCCTTTAATTCTTACATTATCTAGCTCACTTACTAAAACTAGGCACCTTACATACTTGGCAAGCAGGTGTTTTTAGGAATACTAACTTAGTCTCTGGAGTGGTGACCTATTTCATTCTTCAGGACACCCTTTATATCACCTTGTCATCCTCTCCACCTAAGATACAGCAGAACCCACCGATACCATCCTGGGGTGGCTGGGGACATCTGGTGTCTTTCTACCTGTAGAGCAGTGAAAAAGATCTGACTGCCAGAGCAGAGCTGGGGCCTGAAGCATGTTGATCTTGATGGTGTTATGCACTTTCCACCTGCTCTGCTGGCCATAGCTTCAGCTCAGAGCATCAGTGCTGGCAGTGGTAATGAGTATCCATTTCAAAGAGATTTTGGTTCAGCTGTAGCATAGGAAGTATTGTGAAGTGGTTATTTGTGTTTCTCTGTTCCGTTACGGGGACGAGCAAGAAGCAGCCAATGCTGACCTTGATGCTTTCATTTTGTAGAAGTTTAACATCTGGTCCCTAATCACATGTTCTTTCATGCTGAAAAGAGGTGAAAATACACAGTGTAAAAAGTTTAATGTTGTGGCTACTGTCCAGAGGAGATTTCCTGGGTTGTTTTAGTCCAGGAAACCTCATCATAGGGCTCATTTCACAGGTCCTTGAGCCCCCTCAGTTTTATCTTGTTTTAGAAAAGAAATGTTGTGTATGATACCACACCAGAGAAGTAATCACTGACTTTCTGGAGGCAGTGCCACAGAAGTGCCAATTAGGAATCATGTAGCAAGTGGAGGAGGGACACCTGAAAGTAATTGAGGAAGTGTGCTGCTAACCCCTTTTGCTTCGCAGACATGTAACAGTTTCTTGGGAAGATGGGATAAAAACAGAAGTCTTCCCTGCCCTTCCAGATTGCAAGGGGCTGAGCTGCCGCCCCCCCCCCCCCCCTTTATTTTTGTCTGTGTATGTGTCGATACCTGTGTCCCGCTGGGTGCTGGTGAAGGCCTGGCCCAGCTGGTGCCCGTTGATCAAGGGCTGCCATGCGCCATCAGCCTCACAGGCAGCAGCTGGCTGAGGTGAGGGCGGCCCAGCCCTGGGGGGCAAGGAGCACTCCTCAAGGTGGGCTTTGTGGTGATAAGTGCGGGGTGGTGCTTCTCCTTGTGACTGGAGGAGGGCTGTTTTGTGCAGGTGGTGAGGATTTGTTTGGCCCTTCTGAGGGGAAGGAATGCTGCACTTTGAGTGTTTGGTGCAGCCTCAGGACTGCTGAAAATCTGAGGAAAGGAGACTGAGCAAAAACTCTTCTCAGGCCTGGTTCTGGTGGGCTGCAGTGTTCTAATAAATGGAGGGAGGTGGCAAGGTTGCCCAGTTCAGGCACCTTGTAGAAAGTGCCCTTTGGGATGAAGAGCCTTCAAAATGCTTTGAAGAGTATTGGTGGGGACTAAGGAGGTTCCTGAGTGCAGCCTAACAAAAAAAGAAGTTCAAGATAGATGTAGATGGCCCTATGCCACTCAGGAGAAGCAGCTGTGTGAGGAGAAGCTCATGTGGCACCCTGTGGCTGATGGAGGTGAGCTGGGATGGCTGTGCTGTTGCAGTGGGGTGGGTGAATTCAGGATGAGAGTGGGTGCTGCTCTGGTGAGGTCTGGGGGTGGAGATGGAGTGTGTCTGAGAGTGCTGTCAGCTAAACTGAGCTGTGGAGATGGGCACTGGGGTCCGCCTGTCATGGTGGCAGCAGGGCTTTGAGGGTGTTGTTTTGGACTGGTAACTGTAGGGGTTGAAGTCTGAAGAAAACTAGACTGTGACGTTAAAATTAATTAATATGGAATTAAAAATGCCCCCTAGTTAACAGGCTCTCATGGGGTGGGGGGAAGGAAGTCTGTAGCGAGGGCTCTGCTTGCAGGGGCTTTTGAGGAGCCCCTTTGGAGCAGCAGTACCTGCAGACTGTGGCCCTGTGAAATGGTGGGAGTGGGCCAGGAGTCTGGGGTGCCATGGTGTGGGATTCGGGCCCTGTGGGTGCAGCTCTTGTCGAGCTCCTGTCCTCACTGTGACACGCTGGCATGCTGCTGTGGGCTGCAGGGCACTGGCAGGTCCTGCCCGGCACTGTGGGCTTGCCTTCCTGCTTATAGTCACCTCTTCAGGGATGTGCAGCTGCTCAATTGACTGTCCTACAGGTAAGGAGAGGCTTCAGAGTTGATTGTTCCTCATATGCATGTACTGACTGAAAAGAGAAAAACAGCTGTATGTGTTTCCTTGCTTTTCTTAAGTCCTGTTTAGGCTTATGTGGGGTTCTTGCCTAGTGGCAGTCTTCTCCCAAGTGAACTACAGAAACTCTCTGCCTCTTCCCTTCCTTTGCTTACCGAAATGGCTGCAGCCATGGCTGCTGTGACCTATCAGCCTTTTTGCACAGGTGAGCTCTCATCTCGTCACTTGTCTCATTCCGCCTCTGTAGCCGATCAGGCTCCCTGTTGTTTAATTAGTTGTCTTGTAATTAATAATTTGGGAAAATGCTTTGCTGTGGGTGTTAACTAGCCATTTATCTTTATCGCTTTCATGTAAATAAAGACTTGTTTTGAAGTTTAACGCTTCCCAGTTGCTGGTTTTCATTATTACAGAGCTTGTAAGCTGTACTTAGATTCCTTAAATCATATTAAGAAATTGATGGAGACTCTTTCCTCACTGCAGGCTTCAGACCTTGGTACAGTATACAGGAGCCAGTAATGGCTCCTCATCTTCTTTTATGAATCTTTGCATAAGAGATGCTAAGAGAATGTGTGTGGGGGCTCACAGCTGGTACCCTATTGACTACTCTGACCATTGTGAATGTGTGTCCTGATAATCTATAACTCCTTGCTGAAACAATGAATTAGATATAAATTATTCTCACATATAAACCTTAGATGTTCTTGGCTTAAGCGTACAGACAATATGTAACACATTTCTGTGTAGCTGCTGAATTTATCCTTGTGGGAGGGTAAAATGGGGAAAAAAATGAAAAAGCTAAACATAATTTTAGAGAAGAGGAGCTAACTGTGTAGGCAGATGATGCATTTATAATGGTTTGTGTTTAAAAACCCTCATAACAATTTAGTTAACTGTTTTAATTAGAGAGCAGAAGTACTATTTCAAATGTTCTCACCAGTTCTGTATTAGGTTACTGAAGCAAAATCAAGATTCCTGCTCTTATTTCTTCTCTGACTCACCTGTAAAGTGCTTAGAGGAGAGTGGAGGGCTCCCTAACGCTCTCTGTTAGTGCTTGAAGTTTATCATCAGTTCTGGCACTCTGCTTTCCATGTTAGACAAGTAGACTTGGAGGGTAAAAGGGGGTATCCTGTGATATCCGAATGGTAAATGAGCTCCCTGTACCCACACTGGCTATGAGCATGTGTAGCAGCATACTGCAACCCAAGGCTGCCTTGGGTACTCTGGGAATCAATGAACAAGCTGGGCAGTGAGGAGAGGATAATGTGTCTGATGGAATAGACCATGTTACTGTCTGAAAAGTTAGTTTGAAATATGGTTATTCTTGCATGAATATTAAATATCTCATTATACAAAGCTATTACTGTTTCTAACTCAGCTCTCTAGTTCTTCAGGTAAAGCAGCGTATAGTTAGCATTCATTGAAGTGCAATGTGGCACGCTGGCAGCCTTAAGGATGTACAGAACAGGGGCAGGTACTGTGGCACAAGGGGTTGCTCAGTGGCTGGAGCAGCATGAGATAGGCACATGGGGCACTCTAGCTAATTGATTGAACTTACTCTTAATTTGAAATCTATGCTTAGTAAAAGAAAAATAAAAAATGTACATTAATGTAATAGTATATAGTTTTAACCTGTAGGCAATTCTTACATCACCCCTTGTTGAGTAAAAGATTAACTATCTAAGGCAGTTTAGAGAGGGAGACAGCATCTTCTATGCTGGAGTAAGGCTTTAGGGAACACATGCAATTGGTGCAGGCCACACAAGGTGCAGTGTCTGAGGAGCAGAAATTAAGACGGTTTCATTTATGCATGTAGTGGCAGGACCTTATCAGGCAGTAGAATCAGACTGCATTTCTGAAAGCTAGGGATGGGAGCTGAGGTATGGGCAAGACTCAGTTTGGATTTACAATGGAGGCTAGGTGAAGAGGTGGCAAATATACTTTTTGTATTGATTTCCCTTCTTGTTTTAATGTGAAGCATATTGTATAGTAACAACACTTTCTCCTTTCTGTTAAACTGAGTAGTCTTTGAAGTATGTGCTCCCCCTCCCTGAAGTAGAGTTGAAATCCCTAATTGCTTTCAGATGTACTTGAATTCTAATGCAGCCTTATCTTCCTTCTGGAGGCTTGGCTTTCTTCAGAGTCATTGGCACTTCATCTTGCCCTCAATGCCCCTGTGAGCTGCATGCCTTACCCTGCAGCCTAGTACAGAGCAGCATTATGCCTCAGCACTTGCACCAGCCTGCAGCTATGCCACATCCTAACAGCATCCCTAGCATGAGGCTGTTTCAAAATACATAACCCCTTCTCCCCACAGAGTTGTGGTCATCTGTGCTCATGCAGTGGGGATAGTGCCAGTTTCTCTGTAATTGAGCTTTTGGGGACAGAGGAGTACTTCTGGTCCTAGGAGGAATTTAATGTGATCTTCTACTCTGAAACTAGCCTGCTCTAAGAGAAAGTAAGGAGAAATTTTGCCCTGTGCTTCCAGCAGCATTTTTTTTTTTAATAAAAGCATTTTCCTGAGTGCTGCTGCTGTTTCTAGGCTGCTGTAGGAATTCATGTTGCTGATCTGGCACTCTTGTGTTCTTATCTGCTGCTTCATCATGATTTCACTGTAGTGACTTGTCTTGTCAGAAAGTCAATACAGTGAATTTGGAAAGAGCTACAACTGCTTGAGAACTGGATGCATCAAGCTAAACAGTTGATCTATCAGGTTCACTTGCAATATTTGTTTCAGTAATGGATTACAGTCTGATCCCGGTAAGTGATGGCCTCAGCAGTCTCATAAAGACTAACTCAGTCTGGCTGCGCTCAGGTAGGTGGTGCTACAAAAATCTCTTCAAGCAGTAGAAAATGTTTGTGCTGGAATCCCTGAAGGAAAACCAGAGAGTCAGGCTGCAAAGAGGGGAGATGGAGCCTGTTCCTTGTTCCTGATGTATTCTGTTGCTGTTCATATACTTGACGTGTGGGTAGGGGTAAATTTTTTTTGGTACTTGAATATGCTTAGCAAAGTGTTACCATGGGTGGCCACACATTCCTCCACAGTTTTTGCTGTGTAAAAAAAAAAGTGAAAAGCAGATTGAATATGCAGATTGAAATGACTAAAGGTATTTCCAGTATTGTTCCGAGTTGGGATTCAGCTTTGATTGTGTATTTTATTCTTAAATATATTCAGTGCAAAATGCCTTGTGTTTCAGTATGTGAAACGATAGGCGAGGCATCAGCTGTAATGGGCCATGCAGTGACTCATTAGGCAGTGCATCTATTTCAGTGGGAAGTTCAGTTCTCATGGGAGGCAGAAATGATCAGTAGGTGATGCAACAAAATCAGCTGGTTATTTGATGGGGCTGAAAAATGAACTTTGTCCAAAAATATTCACCCTTCACTGATCTAAGAAGGCCATTCAGTGGTTTGTAACATTGCCAAATTCAGACTAGCTACCTGGGAACATGTGAAACACTTGAAGTGCAGAGATTTGACAGTAACATTTTTGCTGAACTTTTATTTGTTTAAGCAGAGGCTCCTGTTCCCCTTTTGCGACCAGGACTGAGTAGGTGGCCTTTGGCTGAGTTGATCCCCTACTCCCAGCCATGGGCACTGCAGCAGAGGGGCTCTGCCAGTGCTGTCCTGAGGCAAGAACCATTTTAGCTTTTCAAAGCGAGGCCGGTCTCTTGCTGCCTCTGTGACTGGCATAATGGCTACTTGCTGTTCTGATGCTCTTCTGGTGGCTGTGCAATACTGTTATTTTGCTACATCAAATGACTCCAGCTGAACTAAAACTGTTGACTAGTATTCCTGCTCTGTGGTGAGCCATGTCCCTTGCTCTCTCTTGCTGTGTCTATGGTGGTGGCCCTGGGAGTTCAGCAAGGCAGCTTCATAGGACCACAGAGAAGTAGAGTGCTTCTTGTAGGCCCTTGGTGCTGGCTGCTTGCTAAACCTCTTTGACCCAAACCTGTTTGAGGCTGAGATCTCCTTGGCAAAGGGGAGAGGATGAGTTTTCTCTGAACAGCATTATTGGAGTTTCCAGGAAACTCTCAATGTGCTGGTTCAGAGCTGGTGATATCCCTTTCTAGTGTGAAGGTGATGATCAAATATGTTAGCAGAACATTTGGAAAACAAAAAAGCTAATTTAAAAAGCTCTCAGGATTAGCAGATGTTCCTAGGAAAAGCTGTCATGCCCAGGATCAATTTTTCCCTGATACTGTCTCAATGATACTTCTCCAGGAGGCTTTTGGAATTCAAATTTTAGAATAATGAATATTTAAGAGGATAGGTACTATTGTCTGGCATTTTTTCTTTATTTTTAAAAGTCATGTAACTTTAATCTAGTCATGTGCAAATATTAAAATCAGGAATTTTCCTATGGGTAATGAAGTTAAAATACTGCCTAATCCTTTCTGAGAGAAGCACTGCTTTAGGAATTGTGGCTTAGAGCTTTCTAGTACGAGTGTTTTCTAAAAAGGGCAGTATTTCTTCCAGACTGACTTGTTTGCAGGGTTCAAGGCAGCAGTGTGATACGCTCTACACCCCCCTAGGTCTAGCATTATAAATAGCCAAAATTATTGAGGTTGTTTTGGAGGAGAGTAGGGGAAAGGTAAAGGTGAGGCTGTGGAACACGGTTGTGGGATAAGGCTGCTCCAGGCTGACTGAGAGGTACTTCTGTTGCTCATTAGGCTGCCGTAGATGTTAAGACCAAACTTCTGTGAAATCAAATGCTCTTTAATACACCTTGGGTGCCAGATACAGGAACATGTCATCTTTTAAGTATTGGCAGCCATCTGCTCAGTTCATGCGCTGTATGGCATGTTGTCCTCACTGAAAGCGTTTGGTGATGGAGAGCAAACAAGTCACCCAGTCAGATAAGTAGATCAGCTTGAAGAGGGAAGCCCAGTACAGAACCATGGCAGCACATTCCAGCCAGCCACGTCTGTGTAAAATGCACCCTTGCTGGTGTGTGGGGCGCCTGCTGGGACTCCAGGTGCTGAATCAGCAGTGCAGATGCGTGGCCATCTTTTGTCTTCTCTGATTATAACTCTCATTATGATCACGCATTGGTATACGGGAGAGGGTGCAATAAACTTGTACAACTTGTTTTCTACTTATTATCAAGCTCTCCTAATTGCAAATAACACGAACTGTTAGTAATCTATTCAATGTACGCTTAATCAAATCTAGCGTATGTTTCAGAACTGGGCCGCAGCTCAAATCCAAATGCATTATTTAGATGTATTTTAACACCAATACTGCACTAGAAACAGACTGTGGCCCTTCAAGATATTTGCTGCTTGGCATTAGTGGACTACTGACAGGAGAATGGCTGATTTGCAAGGGAACTTGAGAAATAAGCAGGGAGAAGTAAAGTTAATTTGTGACTAATGGCTTGTTAGAAGAACTTTATAACATATCTTGGAGAAATGGGGTGAAGCAGGTAAGTTACACTGATGCAGAGACCAGCAATGGTGTTTCTGAGACACGCAGAGCTGTTCAGGGTTGAAGGTGTTAGAGCAGGGTTTCTTATAGGGTTCCTTGAATCTGATTGCCCTCTTGTTCCTGCACTCTTCTCTGGCAGAAAAGCGATGTGTGAAATCCTGCCTTGGGGAGGGCAGGGACCCTCATCCTGCAGTGAGGACTGCAGGGGTATCAAGATCTTGCTCTGAAGCTTTCCTCTGCCAGCTGAAAAGCCATGATGTTGGTAAGCTGAGGAGTTAGTGCCACTCATGTGTTACTGGTGTTACTCCAGTGAGCTCGGCAGAGGTACATATGGAAAGAAATGGGCTATGTGGGCCTGATGCGGTGACGTGAGGCTTTCAGCAGTCGGGTTGATGTGTAGTCTCATCACGACACTTCTGAACTTCTGTGGTGGTTTACACCCACATCATTGTGGCTTCCCAGGGAATGCAGAAATGTACAGGGTGGGGTGTGTGGACCTGCATGTGGTGGCACCCAAGTCACCTCTGAAGCCACAGCCAGTAGCCTCTGCTGTAAGCCTGCATTTCCCATGGATCAGCAGCTATTCCTCTTCCCTGCTCACACCTGGCTGGGGCTCCCTGCCTGGCTAGCTGTGTTGGTGTGACTGTTTTGATGTTGTGCTCTGAACTGTATCAGAGAGCTGGGGGCTGGGTTAAAAATAATCTGTTTTCAGCTGAGGTCCTGTCACAAGTCTGGTGAGTATCAGTCACATGGCTGGCAGACAGGGACCTGCCTCGCAGAGGTGTGGGTGTAGGGAGGAAGAGACATGAGCTCCCGGGAGGCAGAGGGGGCAGCTTGTCAAGCAGGCTGGATGCTGAAATCCCGCACTGTAAAACGAGATGTTAGGGTGCTGCATGTGTTCTAGCAGGGGCTGTGGAAGGGCTGTGCTCAGGGCCCCAGCACCAGGCGTGCAGTGTAGGTGATGGAGCACTTAAAAGAGGACGATGGCTGGCCTTGAAATAGAGCTGTGCTTTGCACTTGTGAAGATGTGAAACCTGTCCAGAGTGGGTGGGAAGGGCTGAGCAAGACAGATGGTGCTCCAGCAGGCTGGGCAGGGAGGTGCAGCCAGCGCAGGCTGTTAGAGCCTCCACGGGAGGAGCAGGAGATGCAGGTTGATTCCTTTCCTAGCTGGAGTTCTTCCTAGCCATCAGTCTAAAGTAAACTTAATAAAGGGGACTCTCAGCCTCTGATATCTCATTTCTACTACTTAAAACTAGGACAAGGCTCAAAAAAGGATGTGTTAATTGTGGCACTGGGGAAGGGTGAACAAGAAAGACCTTGGCTTTGTAGCCTAGTAATTAGAGCATGGAGACTGGTCCCTGCTTCAAGGACTCCGTTTGGTAGTGGTTAAAATGTAATCATCCCACAAGTGAAGCAGCCACATCTTTTGGATTTTTTTTTGCACACCTTCTTGCCTCAGCATCTGTAGCACTGCTCTGAGTTTGCTAGTGTTCTGCAGCTTGTAAGTAGCTAGTGGGATGTGGGGGGGGCTGGTAAGGCAGTCTAATAAACAACAGACTTTTCTCTGTTAATGGTTGCAATTGGGAAGACATGTATAACTGGGCTTCAAATTGAGCCAAAGGCAAGAACAATCGGGTACCCGATCTTTTTTTGAGGTTTTTGTGGGCACAATCACATAGCTAAACATCTAGGTGAAGCAGTTGTAAAACAACAGTACAAAAAGAAAAGACAACATTTAAGATGGAATTTTTAATATTTGACTAGCAAATAATGTGTGGTTGTCATCTACTTACTGTGTGAAGGCAGTAACTGTGTTACTGAAAACAGATGAGAGAACTCTCCGGATGTTGTGTTTGGAAATATCTTAAATTTTCCTTTAAGTGCAGAAATTAGTGGGATTTCAGTCTTCCTGGGTTTTGACCTTTTGAGTTATTTTTGGTTGCTTTTGTTTGTTCATATTTTAAAAATGCAATGTTAAAACCCAAATGCAAACTTCAGCTCTGTTCACAGGCACACGTAAGAGAAATAATGGCTGTTATCCAGAATCATTTTGCATGTGTCTACACCGTGCATTGCTTGACGAGGTAGGTCCCAGAAACAGCATAACTGCATTAACATTGTGCTCTGCCTCTGCAAGCATACCCTCCTCCTCAGCAGAGCTAATTAGCCTAAATAGGAGGCTGCAGTAATGTGTTTACACTGTTTCCAGGGCTGGGAGGTCTGACTGTACTTTGCAATATAAACCTAGCCATCTTTTCCTTCAGTTTCTTCCCTTTAAAATAGATTTTCTCATCTGTGGTGCCATGTACTTGTTATTACCAATATTTTTTCACTATCTCCAGTTGACAATTTTTAATACAAGCTGGAGAGGATGTCTGTAGGTAATGTCAGTAGAAACAATGTTGGTCTTAGAAGTCTCTAAAGTTCTGTGTATTGGTGCTGTGTGACTACTCATCCTTGCTTCTAGAGCTTGCATTTCTGTACAGTTAAAATAGCTGTACTTAAGCTTAATTTTTCAAGCTTTTCGGTTCTGGTAAGATCACAAGATGCTGTGGCTTGTGTGGTGTTTTTTTTTTTCCTCTGAAGAGACCAGGATGATACTGCATTGAAGTCCTATCATAGCTGATTTGAGCCTTACCTGTAGGACATTTTCCTCTGAAAACTCTTCTGTATTTTTGTGGAAACCATGCAAGTGTTTTGTGAACTGGATGAGAAACATTTCCATACTGTGGAATAGTAATCTGATAGAATCTGTAGGTGCATGATGTTTGTCCATATTACTTGTGATTCAACTTGTTGTTCCCATGCTGTCTGTAACTAGGAATATTCACTTGTGGAATCACTTGTTTTTCTCCACACTGAGCATTGCAGCTTACCCAGAGTTTATATTTTAAGGAAGCAATTCATGATTCTCGTTAAGATAAGCCTGTTGCTGTTTGCTTTTTGTGGAAGTTAGTCTTGGTTGTCAATCCATTGCTATATCTTTGGTCTGTTTGTCTTGGCTTAGTTTATTTCTATTCAGATCCAGATCCTATAGTGCAGCTCAGTTGCAGTCACCACCTCTGCAGTCACCACCTCTGGTGACTGTTGCAGTCACCACTTCTCAGTCACCACTGACCCAAAGGCACAAAACCAGGAGGCATTGCAGGACTCTGACACAGTAAGATCTTGGAGCATATAGTGGGGTGGTTTCTGGAGTATGTTGCCGAGCGTGAGGTGTGAGATTGTGGGGATTTGGGCCTGCATGGGGCTTGTGAAAGTAACTACAGGCTGAGGTTATTCGCTGGCATCAGCAAGTAAGATGCTGATTACTGCAGATATTGACTCTGGCGAGAATCCATCCTTACAGTTGATATCCTTGTCTTTAGTGTCAAAGAAACCATACGGCAGTGTCTGCAAAAATTGTCCCAGTTAAATCTCTCTGCAATGTGAAATACTGAATATTAAAGTATTCAGGGCTGTGAACCTGTTGCTCCTCTGGAATCCTAAATCAGCTTGGAAGGATTTGAGTATCTGGTGTTGAAATCTATTGGAGACTATTGATACTGGAGACTTAACTTAACTGTCCATTGTTCTCCACTTCCCCACTTCGTGTCTGTGTTCCTCCAGACAGCTTGAAAACTGGTCTGTCTCAGGGATCTTCGGCTGCCTGTTCTGGTTTCATGCATGTTGACTCAATTTCTCTTGTGCCTACTTAAGGAGACATAACTTGCATTGCTGTTTCTGTTGTTGCTGGATTTAAGCCAACACCTGACTGTCCCTGCAGTGCTTCTCCCTGGCTTATGGCTGTCCCTCTGATCTACAGACTTGGCTGACACGTTGCTCCCTGATAAGGCAGTAGTTACTGATGGTCGTCTCCCAGTAGAGGTCTGTTATCTTTGCTGGCTATTTTTCATTGACAACAGTTTCCTTCCTTGATTCCAAAACTCGTTACTATCTTTTAGTTTGAATGTTCTTGTGAGGCTGATATTTGATTTATTCTTTCAATTTACATGAAACTGTGGTAGCTTCAATTAACAGGCATCCATCTGTGCTCCTGGCATGCTGGTGGTAATTAAAATTAAGTACCTCTATGTTGTTCAAAGCAATATATAGAATGAAATTTCTCAAATGCTTCTTGAAATGTCTAGGTGTAGGGGCTGCCTCTCCTGCCAGCTTCCCTCAGTTTGTAGTGTTAGAATAGAATCATTGCTGTGAATTAAGCATGTATTTTAACAGCTTTGCCTGCTGCTTTTCTTCAAAGCTTAGCAGTGTTTTTTACAGCTACATACAGGAGTTCACATTCTCTGCCCAAGGCTGGGAAGTAGTCCACCAGCTCCTGTGAATTGACAAGGTGCTGGGAAAGCAAAATATAAATTGAAAGCATGACTGCAAAAATTCAGTGCTAGTCAGTCCTACTAGCTGTGCTGAAAGCATTGCTGGAGGCCTACCAAAGAGGGCAGTGTCTGGAGCTTGTGGGTTCCTGCTTGCACCACAACCTCAGTACTAGTGATGCACAGCTGTGTGCTTCATTTAGCCTGCTGACCCAAGTGTGGAAATGACTAACCTACAAAACAGTTATTTTTCTCCTGTTCTGTCTCAAGTTCTAACAGTTTTCATGGTCAGTCCTTAGAGGTTAGTCTTCTCTAGAGTTGTATTGGTATGCTTTCTTATTCAGGAACAGGAGTCTTAACCAAATTTAATGATTGGTTTGCTTGGTACAGCTTATATGTGTTGTTGCTATTTGGTTTTGTCTTCAGGAAAGACAATCAGAAAAGGGAAGAAATACATTGATTAAAGTGGACTTAATCTTTGTGTGTGCCTATATAGTCTATTAAAGGATTTCCCAGACCTCTGGATATCACAATGAACTAGTAGTACCTGATTTCTCACCTGACTGTTTCTTACATGTCAGTCATGACCGCTTTGGAAGCGTTTACTGAAGCTTTTTCAGAAGAGTTGAAAGCCATTTACAAAAGTTAAGCTTTTTAACAGGCATGTAAAGTCAGAATGTGTGCCTGCTGTACAGGTCAGTAGGGGCTGAGACTGCAGGGACCTGGTAGCAAGGCTGCTAACCACGTGCACCAGAACCAAGTGTTGCCTACTTATACAGGCACACATCATGGGGTCTCTTTTTAGATGCTCAAAGTTCACTGAAGATGAACACGTGCTCATTTTTGCTGTATAAAAATCAAATGCAGATCTATGACAATAGTTCAGTATCCAAATAATAGGTTGGATAGTACTACTGTATGTGCAGTTGCACTGCTCTGTAAGAATAAAAGGATAAACCTGCTTTTTTAGTACTGAAAAGTGACCGTTACCACTGCTCATGAAGTACTATGTCACGAACATAACTGTGAAAAGGAAATGCTTTTCATCGGTTTACATTTCCTTTCTTCTTGCTATCACTCCAAAAGCCAGAAAGTACTTTTCAAAAACTATTATTAAATTAAAAAAAAACATAAAGCTTCTCTGCCAACTTGCTCTATCAATTTTAACTCATTTTACTGAGACTTCCTACCTTTGTACCCGGAGTCCTCTTAATAATTCTTGATAATGAAAGTGTGGGAAGATGATGGGGGTTGTTAGCATGGTGTAGTGTGATTACCTCACATCAGATGTCTGCTGCACAGATCTTTAGGTGTGTTTCAAATTAAGTACCATCTCAGGTGCAACTTCAGCTGTCTTTAGTAGAGGACAGGCTATGGTATGAAAGGTGAGAGGGGTAACTTCAGGACACTGGGAACCTGTATGTAAAACGTGAGCCTTGGCCCTCAGACTGGCTCAGTTCACTGGAGAACTGTGTAACCAGCTTGTATTGGGACACCTGAGACACCACAAAATAAGTCTGATATCAAATTGTGGATTTCTTTAAAGTGCACAGACCTTTGCACTTGTGAATTACTGCTAAGTGTGAAGGGAGTTATGGTGACAAGCTGGTTGCAAGCACTGGGCTTTCTTGTACTGCAGGCTACTCAGATTTATTTCTGAGATTTTCAGCTATTAGTTTTGCCTGGTCTTTAGTACATGTAATACGACAGTATCTCATAAGCCAGGTGCCCTCCATGTTATTCGCACCAAAGCTTGCCTTTGACAGTCTTGGAGCAATGCACTGGCTACAACTTGCATCTGTTAGCACTTCTGCTATCAGTGAAAGATTTTGGGGAGCAACAAAGGATGAGTCTGACGGGGAAAAATACATTAAACACAAGAGATGAGCATGTTTTGAAGCTCTTCTTGATTTGATATGATTATTTATCATCATGAAAACATGGTTCTGCTTAAGGATATCAACAGAAATAGGTTTTTAACAAACTGTACCTTGCAATAATTTAGGGACAAATATTTAAAACTTTTACCTTTGATAGCGTGTCAAAAGAAGGATAGTAATACAATCTTAAATTCATTTTTTTTTTCCAGTTACATTTAAAAATCAGTATGCTTTTGACTTGAAGATCTGGTATCTTTAGTGTATTGATATTCATATTTTAAAGTATAGATTGGTTAATACTTGCCTAGCAGTACTGGTAGGTCTGTGGCATCCTGCAGTCATTCAGATCTGAGATACAAAACTTATAGGTTGAAATGATGTATTCTTATGGAAAGGGTGATGTAATTGGGATAAGTAGGAAAGCTTTTCAGGCACAAGGTCCCTACGTTAGGCTTGACAAAATTAGAGCGAACTTGAAGCTAAGGACATCAGCTATTGCTTTTAGCATAACCTCACTGTATCAGTCAGCTGAATAACTTCATGGAAGCGTATGGGTAATTGTAGGTGTGTAAAAGTGTTGTTGTTTCCACTTACCCCCCCAGTAAAACTACTCATGTGGCTACTTAAAGAGCTGTGAATAAGATAGGAAGGATTTCTGGAAAAAACTTGCAGGTAAATGGGTTTTCAGCTTTTTTTTTTTGACCATAGGCTGCTTCAGTGATGAGGCTGTTCCAGGATAGTTCAACAAAAATAACTTGTTGGCTGAAACTGGGATTCCCTGTGAAATGTTCTGTGTTTAATTTTCCATGGCTCAGAGGTGTCTTGAGGAGACCTCTAAATTTTTTTACCTTCTGGGAAAATTGCTTTGCAGCCAAATCTGAGCCTCTAATAACAGCAGGATAAGTGTTGTGAGCAATAATCCCACATTAAATTGTCAGTCATTGTCTTTGTTAACAATGATTAAGCTGTGGAGTTGTTGGAAAATGGGGCTGATTCCAGAGGGGGAAGCACTTAGTTATAAAATAGGATGTATGGTGGGTGTAATGCTTGGGGTCTGACCTGTTAATTCCCCTCAGAAGAGGAGAGTTTGGGGATGGAAATTAATTGTTTAAGCATATATTTGGATGCCCTGCTCATTAGCAGGAGTTTCTGCCTTTGCAGCTCTTTCCCCACTACTCCTGTGAACCTTTTTTCTTCTAAGTACAGTCAAACTCAAAGGCTGTTAACACCGCGGCTGGAATCAGTTCTTTTAAAAACCTGCTGCCCTATATTGATTTATGCTAGACAAAAATCGAAGTTGGAACAGTACCTGGTTCTGTTTCCTGTGTGAGCCCATTTAAAGGCAGGGAAAGAAAAGAAAAAATGCATGCGTACCTAACCAATGTCAGCTAAAAATAAATTGCAAACTTTCAAATGCTTGTTCCTGGTTAAACACAGTAGCCTGATACCTGTGTTGCAATAACAATTATTAATTCAAACAGTTGATGGCATAGATGAAATAGGTCTGATACTTGAATATTCCCTTGAATATTCAAATCCTATATTTCAGGGTATGTAGCTGATTGAAGCTATATCCTTAAATTTTTTTTCCACTTAGAGAGACTAGGTCTAGATTTGTAAAATATAACCCTTAGCAAAAAGTTACTCACCCAGTGTTAGTGGTGTCACAGGGGAATTGCTGTATCTGAACTTGTGTTTTGCGTCTGTGCGTTTTATTCTGTGGAAATATATACAAGAGAGGCAGACTAGAAGGACAGGTGGAGGGAAGATGGGTAAGGAAAATGAAGCAGAGTGTAAGCAACATCAGCAAAGGGAAGAGGCTGAGGGCTGCAGAGTTAATAAAAGGGGAATTGCTGACTGACCAGGAAGTCTTGTGAAGAGCAGACCTTTACTCCACATGTACAGGTGTAATTTGCAGAGCCCTGACTTTCTACTCTATTCCTCTCCTCTCTCTCAGTGAAGACTGCTCACAGCACTGTTAAGCTTTAATTCTTTGCTTTCTGACTTGTTCTGGATCACTTTGAGGATCACTTTGATCTACAGTGTTCCTTTTCACTAAAACAAAGTTATTCAGATAAGGCCAGTGTGTTATTTTTTTGACTCTGTCAATAAATTATTGATGTTGCACCTAAAAATATGTTTTAAAAAGCAAGAGCTGCAAATGCTCCTTATGATATGAAAAGGCATTTCTAGGTTTATTGAAACAAAATAATGGATATGAAATATTCCTGAGACTATTAAAAACCTTGGATGTGCTTTATTGCAGACCACAGGGACAGTGTTAGCACTATTTTATCATTATTTCAGTCTTACGTGGGACGGAGAATGCAATGTAGGAAAACTGGCATGTTCATGTTGCTAATAGCCTCTGTCCATTCCTGTTGCTAATAGCCTCTTGTGTGTTACTGTCTCAACACAGGTCAGATCTCTCTCACTTCTACCTCCCTGCAATGCTATGGAGAGTGTTCCCCACCTCCAAGACCACCTTGTATACCTTGTATCTGAGGGCAGGAGAACATGGCAGTCTGTCTCCTGTGGCTTGGAAAGCGTTGTGGAGCTGAAAAGGAGTGGAGGCAAATCACGTGCTGTCAGGAACGGAGGCCTTAGTACCACTGCTACAGGCCCTGGAGTTAAGGGAGGAGGGGGAAGAGAGGCTTCTAAAAGGCATCTCTGGGTACTTAATAACCCAGCATCAGACACTTGCTTTCCCACTTGTGTTCCTCTTCATTCTGGTCTTTTTTTAACTGAATGGAGGACATGTTTCTTTGCTTTGTCTAATTAAACTAGGTAGTTGCATTAAAATAGGCAAAAGTTATTGCTCACAGTAACAGGGCCTAGGCACTAAACACAGCTCAACATTCTTTTTTTTAAAAAAAAAAAGAGCACACACCCACCCCTCTTCAATCACAGAAAGTGAGCTGAATTTGCAAAATATGTTACCTTTTATTCATTCCTGCACCCTCTGAGATTGCTCCCAAATCAATTCACTTTGAAGAACAATGGAATTATTGTCTCCAGGCTGGCAGCAGTCATTTGTACAGCTTGGCTCAATGAATATTTTTGTCAGAATGTTTTTGCGTTGCCAGTCTTCTATGCGAACCCTCACCCTCAGCTTGGAGCTAATTAGTAATGCATAACAGGGGATGTGCTGCTTTTCTTTGCCTCTCCCCAGAAGAATAACTTGCCCTGCTAACAGATAACTCTTGGCAGTATGTGAAGAACTGGCCACAGAGTGTTTTTCTTTGTTGTAGTAAAAACACAGCTAGGAGGGGTGGGTAACTTTCTGGCGGTTCTCTTGGTATCATTTACATGTACAACATCCAATGTAGCACTGAAAACAGTTATTTGACTGCTCATGCTCCTGGAAATGTGCTGTTCTTACTCTGCTTTTTACTGTATATTTTGTCAAAATTGAATATACTTATATGTCTGCTAGAAAACCAATGATTCACGAGACCACGCTGTCCTGCTTACCCTGTGTTAGTTTATTATCTGAAGTTCCTGCTCTTTGCTTTCCTTCCTTTGTCCTCCACCCATTCCCCTTTACCTTTGCAAATTCTTTTGTGGCGGCTGCTGCTGTCTGAGCCCTTTAGTTGAGATTTGAGTAAAGCTATGTGGTGGTCTCCTTTGGGCTTTGTCTCTCAAAGGTATAAGGTAAACCAGGTATGTTTATAAAAAGATTAATTCCTGTTTTATGGCTAAGAATGGCTCAATTCAAAATCTAACTTACAACATAGTCTGGGGGAAGCATTTAATTACACACCAAGGAGAAGGGGATGAAGAGGGAAGCAGTATCAGGCTCAAACAACACAAAGAAATATATGCTTGGAAAAGCCACCAGAGCTGAAGCAGGCAATACAAACACTTATTAAAAATTGCGTATATCTTTTTTCTTTCTCTCTCGAAGGAAGAGAGCTGCTGTGCATTAATGCTGCTCTGAACAAAGCCCTTTCATCTTCTGGGGATGATTTTGTATTCAGTGGTATTAAAAGAATTCTAATTCAAATTAGCATTAAGGCTATCTGAATTCACCTAAAAATATGTCTGTCTCTAATTTCTGATAACTTGTTCTCCACATAGTACTTTTCATCACTGCGCATTGTGTTATGTCATAAACTGTATTCTTTTATTCACAGGGGGTCTGGCTGCCATCTCACACCAGAGTAATTCAGCAAAGTTACTTTTGATTTTAAGTCAGTGTAAGTGAGAAGTTTGCTTCCTTTATTAAAACTTCCAGCTTATGGTGTTAATTATTGGTGATATAAATTTAGCAGTAAACCTGAGTATTAACTCCTACATTTGCTGTAGAACTTCTGTCTCCTTGGCTGTCAGAGTTCATCTTGAATTTGATTTGAAACATGGTGCCTGCTTGAATGAAAAGTGGGATAAGTTCTGCAATGCAAATATCTTAACCTGGGTGAAACACTGTGTAAAAGTTGTAGGGGGTTCATGGCTGGTTATGATCCCAAATACATATAATTAGCGGGTTGATAGACAAGATCTGTGTTACCCTGTGTTTTTAGCATACAGGTAAGCTTACCATATGGACAATCCTCATCTCTTTTCATGGATGAAGACCTTCTATTAACTTGACTACAACTTCCATTTAGTGTTTACCAAATCAAGTCTTTTTCTAACGCTTATGAAACAAAATCTTACTGAAATAACTGCTTACACACAACAAAAGATGATTATGCAGCTACACTAGAAAATACTTCCCTGAAAGCATTTTTTTAGATTTGCCTTTGTAAATTCATCTTTCTCTAGGGGCAGCTGAAAGGCAGTGTCAAAATGCATGAGTTGGTTTCAAATCTGATCTTGCAGGATCCAAATTCAGCTAAACTTGGTCACAAATTTATCAAAAACAATTAAAAATTAATAACTGTGGAATTAAGAGAAGGTGTGAACATTGAGAATGACAGCGTGATGCTTTTGTCACCAATTAAAAATTAATATTGGCCTAAATTTTTCTTTTCCTCAAGAACTATGTAACGTACATTGCGTTTATGGTGAAAACTATTATTCTAAAAAAACACTATAAAGGTTGTTGTGTGGCTTCTGAGAAGGCTGAACGTAAATCAGCATGTGCTCAATACTTCAACTCTAAGGATCATGTTTAAGCAATTAGAAAGGCTTGAAGTCTTATCTGTGCCTTCAGGGCCTGGGATGACTGGAGCAGTGCAGGGCTGTCTGGGCAACTGGTCAGTGGTGGTCTTTGGAATTATGTTTTTGGGCAGAAACTGGGTGGCTTCAGCCCAGGCTCTGCAAATAAGGCCGTGTGTAGAAACCTGTAATGATTCTGATGAACAGGCTGGTGATCAGCCACCAGGAATTTTGTCTAACCTGCAGATGACCTCTCTCTGGCAAAATATAGCACAGCATTTATGGTTTGCACCTATTACATTCTATCCAAAGGCGTGAGCATATTTTGCAGTAGTTCTATATATTAATTTCTGTCTGCTAGTAAATGTATTTCATGGAAGAATACAGTCACAAGAAAAAATGTTTTGAGTTAGATACAGAAGCCAATTCTTCTGATTTGTTTCTTTTTAGATTTCTGAGCATTACACAGAATTGATAGTCAAGCTTAACTCCTCTCCAGTGAGTGTCCAGTCATGTGAGACATTGTGCTGTCAGTGGCCTTGTTACCATCAATATCAGCGTTTTTGGGAGGATATTGAGAAGTTTCAGGAAACATGCAGCATCTTGCAAGGCTGTATGTTTTTAAGGAATAATAATGCAAAACTATTCCAGGAGCTTTCAGGCATAGCTATTAAACCATTTATTGTTCTTCCACTCCGCATGAACTGTGGCAATGGCATCATGTGAGTAATTGTGGCAACAGGTCTGTGCCTTTCTCTGTGGAAAAGCCAGTTGTAAACTCTGAAGGACTATCAGGAGTACGTCTTTACTGTTGTCCAAGGCATGTGAAGACTCAGTGGAACTGTACTGCTGCTGTTGCCCTTCTGAAAGCAGTCACACTTCGAGAGCATGGACCAAGCTACTCTGTGTACATTTGGGATCTTGCTTGAGCAGATCCTGAAGGATGCCCACAATCTGCAGTCTTACTGTTGTGGATAACTACCTGGATTAAAGCTAGTTGGAGTATTTTTTGATATATTGCAGATGAACTGTATACATATGTTTACCCTGAAAAAGAGGAACACAAACAGCATGCAGGATTGTCCCTATTGTACTAGGTTTTCCCATGGCAATAAGCTGATTCCAAAGGAAGAGCTACACCTTGTTCATTTGCCTCAAACCGATAAAGTTTTCCAATGGCTTAGTAGGATACCTTAGAGCCTAGACATCAACTTTCAGCATCTTGAAGATGAATACATGCTTGTGTACCACAGAAACAGTTCAGGAGGCTGTCTGACATGCTCTCCTTTCTGTCCTGGGATACCTATGTAGTAGGTGTAAGTTCCTCACACTGGTTAATGTCAGTGAACTAGATTCACTTTAGGTAACAACTAACAAGTGAGAGGCTGGTGTATGCCTGAACTTGTCAGTAATATAAACAAGCTTCCTTTAGTATTTCCTTCATTACTTTTTTGAGGGTCTAACTGCAATTTCCATTTATTTTCAATGAAGTGTTCAAGTGTGTGAAACTGGCAATATGCAGAGTTCCCCGCACAATGCCATAGCATGTTTAAAAAAAAAAAAACTGCTGTGTGCTCAGCAACTGGGGGAGTGGAGGGGAGAGTGACACTGAAATAGCAATTAGCAATTTAGTCAAATGTTCAGAGCAAATAAACTTGTGCCTTTTTCCTGTCTTTTTGAAGTTTCTGTGAGCATGTTGCAGAGCTGGAACATAAAGTTCGACATGGCTCTAATTAGCGACTGGGAAAAGAAGGTGGATTGAGTCAGCTGGAAAAATGTGCCTTCAAGGATTCAGCTCTGTTGGTCTTGGATCTGATTTCAAATTGACTTGCAAAACAGCCCTTCAAACTTAGATACTCCTTCAGAAGGATTGCTGTCAAAACAGTAGAAAAAATAGTCATATATCTAACCCTGTAGTGCATGCAAAAAGCAGCTCTAGGAGCAGCATGGCTGACTGCTGTAAATGATGTGCCATAGGCATCCAACTGTGTAGCTTATAAGGCTTCTTCCTCTGGAAATACCCAAGTATCCCTTTATGTTTGAGGCATTATCCAAACTCAAATGTACAATATTTTCTTGGGAATTGAACTGCATTTAAAATGTTCTAGTGGCTTTATCAGACAGTCTGGAAGAAATGCAGTTGGCTGGAATATACATCTGAAAATACAAGAACAATCTCGCCTTTTCTATGCAGGGTTATGTGGGACAGATATGAGAGAGAGAATACTTGTCCACAGAAAATAGTGACATTTCCATTGTGTAACCTCCCAAGCTGTTCTACGTAATTTCATCTGGCTGTTCCAGTAACAAATCCTACCATTTCAGATATATCCATACTTTTGAGATGATTGAAGCTTTGGAGAGTTTGCAACCTAGTGCTGTTTTGCGCTTAACTTTTGCAAATATGTATTTACTTGCTTAGTAGCTTACACTTGAGAAGAGTCTGTAGGATTTTGAGAGTTGAGGAGTTCAGTAGACCTTGATGATGCAGTGAGCTACTGAGAAATGGAATTTCAGTATGAAAGCCAAATTAAAAGTAAAAACAAACAAACAAACAAAAAACCAAAAAAAAACAAACACAAATATCCTGCTTAGATCAAACAAACTTTGTGCATCTATCTTTCAAGAAAAGGGGAAAGAAGCAAATGCTTATTTTGTTGGCAAACCTATTTTTTTTTTAACCCGAAGCCAAGCAGATTTTTGTTTTACTTCACTATTTTCCTCCTCGTTATAACTGATCTTCAGAAACATAATTTCAGGCAACTTAAATGTTCACACTTTGAAAATGTAGAAACAAAATACCTTGGTATTTCCCATGAGAATAATTTAGTGCGAAAATGTTAAAGTGGAGTATTTCAACCTTTTCAAGGATCCCCATCTACGCTTTCGTTCAAAGCCTGTTTGCTGGACTTGATGTGGGTTTGTGACCAGTTTTTTTTCCCTCCGAGCTCCAGTTCTGAGCTTGAAAACAGCAAGCCACGACACAGGATTTGATCTCAATCTATCTGACTGTAGGCATATCACGTGCTCTCTGTCTCCAGTGCTCAAGAGGGGAACACCGCAGACTCATGTACTTGGTTATTCTGTTGTGTAACAAGGCATGCTCAGGGCTTGGACAAAAGCAGACCTTGTGGATTAGGTCTGCAGGGTTTCATGAAACTGCACGTAGCAGTTGGAAGCAGCAGAGCTGGAGGAGCAGTCTGATGCTGTGAAACAGAGCCACCATTCAGAGCAGTTCTGCATCTGTGCCGTGTAGGCTGTAAATGGCTATTGCCAAGCCTGGTCATCTCCAAGAATATATGTATGTACATGGCAACAAATTAGAGCAGCAGTGCAAGTAGCCTGGTGCTCCTGGCTTGGTTCGCTCTAAAGAAATGACCAACCCTCAGTCCAAATCCCTTTTGGCTGCAAAGAAGCAGGGCACAAGTTTAATATTCTGGATAATAAACAGAATACTGAATTAAGATCTGGATGATGCACCAGACAGGGAATCGTTTGTGCTGCTCTGCTTGTTTCTCTTTGGGCTTTTTGCCTAGCTGGCCAGCACCCAGGGAGTGCAAACTGCTGTGGCTCACTCCAGGAGACCAGCAGCCGAGGGAAACTGGTTGGGAATTAAGTCCCACTTCCCATTCCTGATGATGAGAGGCAATTAGCAACTGTGGCAGGGGAGTGGATGGTCTGTCTGAGGAAAGCAGCTTGCTGGGGCTCTGGAGGGAACAGCAGCTGCTTGGAGAGGAGGAGTAAAGCACTTGGACACAATGGTGTGTAAGGCCAAGCCTGCAGCTGTAATACAAAATGTTGTTTTTGAAATCCTGAGCTGATTCAAGCAACAGCCTGGCTAAACAATTTCAGTGCATAATAAATAAGGGATAACAAATACTAAGTGAGAGAGCTGCCTGAAGTACGCGTGCACACAATGCGGTGGGGCAGTTAGAGGTCAGCAGCCAAGGAGGCAGAATGGAGCAGCCTGGGGGTGGTTTTCAGGCTCAGTCAGAGGGTGTGGGGAGGGCGGGGCTAGGGCAGCATCAGGTGCCCTGTATGCAGAGAGAAAGGGGTGGGCATCAGTCAGGAGGCTGCTCTGCAGGGATGTGGGGGGCAGCGCACAAGAGTAATGCAGTATGTGAGGCTGTCACGGGGCGCTGGATGTGTGTGAGGGTAAATATACCTACAAGGAAAAAAGATCACAAAAGTGAAGGGGGGTGCGTCTGGGGTTATAGGAGGTAGGAAGCATGCAAACATCCAATAGGATACCCCTAAAATGAAAGGGCAGGAATGGAGGGAAAGTGGAGAAATTGAATTATTCCTGTATAAAGGGCAAAAGGGATTTGAAAGGGAGCCCGAAAGCATCTTGTAGTCACAAAGTGTACCTGGGGGAGTTGCTTCGACTATGAGTGACCCAGGTTATCACCAACAAATAATTAAATTTCTGTTATAAGCAAGAGAAACTTATAGAACGGGGACACTAATGCACTGTGTAATGATCTGCTGTAGGAGTGTATGCCTCTTTTGTGCGTGGGGAGGCCCAGAGACCTCCAGCAGGGTCTGAGTTTTTCTCATGACGAATGTTGTAAACAGCAGAAGAGCCCAGACAACTTTAAAAATAACTTGAAATTTAAGTGTATTTATGTATCACTGTGGAGAAACTCTTCATAAAAGTCCCAGCAATATGTTATGCCTTAAAAAAGAGGACATAGGTGGGAAGTGAAGAATAACAGAAATGGCAAGAATTGAGTAAATTAAGTTCATAGAAGAGGAGCTCTGAGCTGTAGACAGAAAATAGTGGGAACAGATTTCTCATTTCTGCCAGGTATAGGGAATAGAGTCTTTCCTGACCTTTTAATCAGATAAGTATCTGAAGTCTTATTTACTTTTAATCTTTAGGAAGAAGGGAAGGTGCACAAATCTGCTTTTGTCATGAGAACATAGTGAGACTATTTATAATCACCTGTAACTTATGTGGCTAGATAATGTGTGCTGTTAATTTTGTGGTTTGGAATTGCGGTGTTAAAAGGGTTATTCAGTGTCCTGCATGCATTTACTTGTCCCAAACGCTTTCTCTAAATGAATAGTTCAGGCAGACTGCATTTAATGCCAGTCTGGTTAGAAGTAGGGCTGTTAAATGGGAAGTGGTTTATTAATTACTATTTTTACAAGCTGTGATAGCTTACCTTTATCATTTGGAGAGATTCTTATTTTGCCCTTCCGCTTAGTGCAAGGTCATGGAACCATTGATTCAGCGTTTGGTACAATTTGCAGTTAAAGAGATGGAAACCAGGGGTGAGCAAGTGGAGTGGCTGCAGTTTTAATTTACTTCCCTCCCACCCAACTGATTACCTGCTGCACTTGCAAGTAAAACTAATAACCAGATCGTCAGTTACACGTTTCTGCTCAGTCTGGGGCTTGGCTGGATGCGTTAGTTCTTCCACCAGCAGAGGCCCAGGGATTCTTCGACTGTTGCCTCCACCCTCTTTGCTAAGACAGCAGCAAACCCACGTTGCATACTTTTCTCCAAAAGAGCATATGGTGTTTAGGGTACTGTGCACAGTTAGTCTGTCCTCCAAATTAATTTTAATCCTCTGTAAGACTTTCAACTAATATAGGATGTTTTTTTTAAAGTTGTAAACCGGTGTGATTTGACTGTCCTGGGAAGATATAACTTAAATGCTTCATTGAAACCAAAAGGAACTAACAAACAATGTAGTGCTCTCATATGGAAGGAGGCAGCACAGTGCTGTTAGGGACTGCCTTGCAATCGACAGACTCTGCTTCATGATGCAGTAGCTCTTTGTGGGGGACGGTAAGGATGTCAACTGTAAGGATTTCCATGTGATATGGAAATATCACATGGAATATCACATTTCATATGGAATATCACATTTTCATGTGATATTGGGTTGGAACCACGCTAGCAGCAGCCCTTGTGACCCCAGCTCTGTTTGTGGCACTTGTGCCATTATCAGGTCCTAGCAACTGTGCCTGGCGAGCGGGGAGCTGTGCTCATGGGGCTGCTGCCCTCCTGCCTTGAAATGCTGCCCTCCTTATGCTGCAGGCAGCTCGAGGCAGAAAATGGCCCGACTCCAGCCAGGACTGTGACTGAGCAGTTGGAGAGCAGCTGCTTTGCAAATGGCAGGCCCACTGAAATACCGTGTTTGTGTGTCTTGGCTTCCAGAGCCATGGCGTTCTCCAGGATGAAATACTTTGACAGATGTTAGCTGATGTTTGACAGCTATTGTCCAGAATATATCATACCAGTTAAGATTCCTGTAGGAATACTAGGCTTAGTACTCGGGGTGAGAATAAAATATGGACTGCACAGATTTCTTTTTTCTTTACAAAGAGTTCATGATTAGAATAATCTGTCATAAAGCAGCTGCAAAAAACAACTGAACCCCTGCAGTGTAGTCTCTGGGATTATTTTACATTAAGGAAAAACAATATGGAACAAACTGTCCTTAGCCGCCTTATTATTACGATAACGGAAAGAGGAAAAATCTAACAAAACCTTCAGTAATCCCAGTGATGTGCAGGCACTTCAGGATCTCTGCCAACAATAGCCCAAAGCTCTCTCTGCAACCTCAGCACTAGGTTGCTTCTTGCTCTGTTAGCAGAAGCTTTCTGGTAACAAGTCCTGTTTAGTGTGCTAAGAATTAATTTTATTCTGTGCTTAATAAGTTGTTAGCTCTTGAAAATTTCTGTACTGACAACTGTTGACATGTTTCATTGGCTGTTTTCCCTGGGTTTCTGGAAGTGTGATTGCGTTACCTTTGTAGGTGCTGGTGGTTTAACAGAGGGATGGATGATAGGAAAGGGAATTCCCTGAGAAAATGATGCTATAAAACACACAATGTACAACTTCTTTGGGAAGCTTCTTCATTCTTGTAGCCTTATTCTTTAAAGCATTTCAGATTCAGAAGTGATTGCGTACAATGAGGGCTATCCGCACTATAGAGCCACTTTCAGAAGAAATGTGGGAGGCAAAGGCAATTCCCCTACAGCTAGTAAAAATGAAGATGCATGATTATTTCTCCTGTTTATAAAGAAATGGGGCTTCATATTTATGAGAACAGACAAGCTTATTAGTATTGCAGTAAGCCATGGTCAATACAAATATCACAGGCACTACTTCATCTTGCTAACTATGCTTCATGATGCGGGGAAGGCTTAATCTGTTGCTTGTCATGCCTGGCTAATTGTACTGCTAATAAGAATTTGGTTTTGAGGACTATTGACCTTCATGCCTCTGTGAGAGCTGAGGATGCCCAGCACTGGACAGGATGAAACCTTCTAGTTTTCTCTTGCTGCTGATGTAAATGAGGAGTAAAATTCTTAGATACTCTAGCATGGTTATGGTGAAAGAGAAGACTGGGTGCTTGTGTGTTTTTTTTTTTTTTATTGGTGATACTGGCTGTTGTGGTGGCAGTCACCAGGTGTGAATGATAATGGTGAATGGAGAGGAACATTTCATGGAAACAGGAAATGGCAGATAATAGCAACTGAAATGAAAATGAGCTGGGTCTGCAGCACCTACACAGCAAGGCAGGGAAAGGAGAGAGACAAGACAGGTAATATGGCTTCTCTCATCATGTTTAATTTTTTGATGGGGATGGAAGCCTGAGACGGAGCTGGAGGCAGCAGACTTTCTTGTCTAATCCCCAGGCACTTCCCCCTTTTCAAGAGTAACCAGGGGAACCTGACATTAGTCATTCCTTCAGGTGGCTGGGGAGCAGGAGGGATTTATGGCTGAGCAGCGAAGGGTTTACAAGTCAGTCAGAACACATCTAATCGCAGCCACTGAGCTGACTTTAATTTGAGCATTTGGTGTTGTTGGCAAGCTTTCCATCTATCATAAACAAAGCCACCAAATTAATGAAAATACTTGCCAACCCTCTTACCTCCCCCACAAAAACATTAAACAGGCAAATGGCAAAGACGTGTCTGATGTTGAATTAATACTGGCAGGGGTGGGAGAAAGCATCTATTGATCTGTTTCACATAGGCATGTCTATAACTCAGATGACTGTGTTAAGATGAAATAGCAGGTACAGAGAAGTAGTTTGAGTATCGGAAGAGAAGGAATCTGCCTCTAATAATTGTACACATGGGCAAAGCAGCCTTTAAAGCAAATCAAAGCAAGGAGGTTGGTCTAAATTGAACTCTGCTACAACTCCACCGAGGGCAGTAGCATTACACCATGGATGGATTTGTCTTTCAGCCCTCCACAAAGGGGGCATTATTGTGGCTGCTGAAATGAATTGACAATATAGTGGGTCTCAGGAGGGGATATTCAGAACAGTAAAAGCCCTGGCCAGGTACTGCAGGTGGTGCAAAGGGCTCTGTGTTCCCCACAGTGCCACAGGGAGGCCTTTTTCTTCTTGAAAGGCAGTGATGAGAGTGATAGACGGCAGCCTACCTGCCTGTAGAAGTCGTCATTAATGTTGGCAGAAATAATCAGGCCTTTGTTCTGGGGTGGGGGGAAGCAGCCAGCAGCCTTGCTGAACAAGTGGAAGTGTTAGTCAGGTTGTGTGCATCTCTTCTCTGGGGCAGGGAAGGGAAACACTTGGGAAGACAACGCAAAGCTCATACGGTAGTAATACTCCCTGCTTTATTTACAGTTTGTAGCACTTTCAACTCAGGGTTCTTCAGTGACATCTAAAGCTAAGCAGTACCAGACTTTTCCAGATAAACAACCTTCAACAAAATAACTGTGTGAGGCAACTCTGATTTAGTAAGTGGCACTCTTCTCCCTGACTCAATTCTGTAGCACCAGGAGTCTGGGGACACTGCTGTCATTTAGGCAAGCAATGGTCGAGAGTCCTTGGTTACTTGTGACAGAAAAGATACCTTGCTTCCTTTCTGAAAAAAAAAAAAAAATGTAAGGATTGCATTCATGTTCAGGGTCAGCTCCTTCAGCAACAAAAATGTAGGTTACTCTAAATAAGATTTTTCCGTTGCCTTTCTCAGCTTGTGAATGTGGAAGGGCTGAAAGTGCCACTTCTCTGCCTAAATTTTAACATTTAAAAGTAAACTTTGATTTATGTTCCAGTCTTCCTCCCAGCTTAATTGAAATTTGGATCAGGCCATTTGCAAAGAGGAGAAAAAAAACAAGTACACTCGCTTTTCTGTGAGAACAGTAGTCTTCGAGTTTCAGCAGGGTGAAAATGCCAAGAAGAAAGACTTCATTTTCATAATGATGAGGAACACGCTGGGAGCAACAGATTGAAATTAAGGGAAGAAACTTTAGGCTTTATATCATGAACATAGTCTTGCAGTGAAGCCTATGTGCCACTGTGCTGTGTCCTGAGGAAAGAGGCAGAGCAGGCCAGCAGCTGGCTCTGAAGCAGGAAAGCTGAAACACTGAGCTGGGTGGCTGCTGGTCCTCTGTGATTCCCAGCCTTTCCAAGCTCTGGGCAGAGACTGTTTCAGCCTCAACTCCTGGGGCAGGGGCCAGTAACATGGGGCTGTTCTGCCCCAAGTGTGACTGAAACTGTGTGCAGGGTTTTTGCCAGAGGAGTGAGAAGCAGCCCCTGATGCAATCTGCTCCCACCAGATGGGTCAACTTTTGTCTGCACCATTGAACCTCAGCTCTCTGCTAGTCCAGATGCAAGTCCAAAAAATGTCTGAAGACAAGACTCCACACCCCATCTGCAGCTTGTCATACAACAGAGGCAATGCAACATACTTTTTGCTGGAGCAAATAGGACCTCTGAGTTACCTAGCAGTTGCTGATTTGCATGTAATTGTTTCCAGTAAATGCTGGAACATTCACTGTGTAACACAGTGCCTTCAAGTCCCTTGTCCTCCCATCCTTGGAGTACTGATTTCGGGTCCCTCTTGCAGTTCAGCGGAAAAGATGACTACAGAGGCTCTCTCCCCAGCCTGGCTTCCCGGTATGCAGTGTGGGGATCAGTGAAGGGCAGACGCAGCCTTTCCTGCTTGCTTGGCAGCACTGGCAAGGAGACCAGCCAGGTGTGCGTGGCTGGGATGTCTGGCCCAGTAACTTTCTAAGCTACGTTCCCAACATGAGGTGAGGTGTGGGCTCTAACTCATCCCATTGCAGTGGGACGTGCTTTGAGGTGGAAGGCAGACTGGAAGTTTTTGATGGTATCTCCTTTAAGCTCAAAGATCAGAAATCATTTGATATGTCTACCTTCTGAGTTATAAAAATCCTGAAGTCCCTCAATCCCCTTCAAAAAAAAAAAAAAAAAAGGCAGACCAAGTTGCTAGTCAGAGGGATTTTTTCTCTTGGGAAAATGCTATAGTGCTAGCAGTGCATTAGAGAAATTGGCTGTGCTGTCTAGATGTACACTGTTCAAATAGCTGTAAAACTTCTTTTAGGTATTTGAATTCAAGCTGCTGTTGCAAGACAGGGAAAAGTAGCCCCACAAAACAGGGAGCACTTATAGGGTAACTGCCATTGTGCATGGCAAGCCTCTCTCTTAGCTCAGTAACACTGCCCGCTTGGGGACTAGGGTAGGATTAAGCATCTCACTCATAAGAGAAACCTGCAGCTGAACTCACGCACAGTAAGATTTCAGCAGGTAGATTTGAAATGAAGATCACAGTGGGGTTCCGAGCCCTAAGGGAGCTAAGAGATGTCCTAAGGGAGCATCCCCTCTGACTGACACCCACCTTGCTTGCAGCTACAAAACAGGTGATTAAAATGTGTGTCGGTGCTATTAGTGACCCCTGTCTTATCAACACTGGAGATGAAGGTGGGTGACACAAGGACCCAGCTGCGTAGACCCTGGCTGGCCCGGTTCTGGTGGCAGATGGATGGGTTTTCCCATGGTTGATGTGTTGGGCAAGCAGAGCTGCCCTCTGACAGCACTGCTGCTCCTTTCCAGCCCAGCCGGGAGCCTGCTGGGGCCTCGTCTGCTCTGCTGGTCACAAGTGTCTGTTAGCTCCCCTCCCTGAAACTGAAAGCCGTGTCAGACGTTGAAATTTCTTAACTTCTCTAATTCATTTAAACTGAAAAGGTCCAATTGCAAGAAGAAGAGAGAATACATATATACGAAATATACTTTTTACCCTAACTTTTTTTCTTGAAAAATAACGATTGTATTTCATAGAAACTAAGTAACTGCTCCCCTTGTTATGAAATGATTTCTTTAGTTTGGAATCATGTCATCACAGGGAGAAAAATCCAAGAGAAAAAAGCTCAAAGAAAATGAAAACATCTTTTAAAACTAGGAAAAGTCTAGGCTTTATTCTAGCAAAAGAGATCTGACTGGGGAAAGGGTTTGTGTACTTTTTCTTCAACGAAGTTTTTTCTTCTGTGTGAACTTTCTTGTGTTCTCTTCCCAAGCTTAAAAAGCAAACAAACAACTTTTTGAACTTGGGGAACTTGCCAAGTTCTTCCAAATGTGCAATTCTTATTGTATAGATTTCCTTTTGATACTGAAGGTCGTGATACTTAAATGTCTAAATGTTCTCTGTAGGAGGATAAAATGAATGTTTTTGCTAAAGGGAGAGCTTATGAATGACTTTTGATTTGATTTTTTAAAATGAAAATCTGCCAGCTCCATGCAGCTGGGTGTTTAATTCATAGTGAACAATTTATGCAGAGGACTTGTGTTCATAAGTCCTTTTTTTAACGTAGTCCTAATTTCAGGCTTAACTCCAGTTTAACAGATGCTTTTGCCCATGAACTTATTAATAGACAGTTCTCTTTCCTTTAACTAGTGCGAGTTTCCTGGCTTTGTCATCATGTTCCCATTTAAACCTCTGGGGGTTTTGAGGCCTTGTCATGGAAAAAAGATGATTGTTGTGGGTTGGAGCTTATTTGGGTGAAGCCGACCCTGAGCCAGCAAAGAGAGGAAGCGAGCTGGTTTGAGAGCACAGGAATTCATGTGATAAATGACTTTTTTAATGCTAGCCCATCACTGCTGGAGCAAAGAGATATTTCTCCTGCCTTATCTGGAAGCCCTGTGCGTGTCCTGTGTCTCCGGCTGGGTTGTTGGGCTTTGGGCCAGGGAGCACCTGAGAAGGACGCTTAGCCGAGGCCCAAGGAGGCACATGCGTGGTTTTATATAATGCCTGTTCTAGGGGGGAACAGAAAATCCCCATCTCTGAAATCTTACTCTTTATGAACTTGAATTAAAAACTGAAATTTCTTACGGGATTCAATATTGTTTCACAACTTTAATCTTTTTAGCTTTACTTTTGAATTTGGGTGTAGTATACAATATCAAATAATGTCCTTCTACTAATATTTAACGCAATAAGGAATTAAATGTTCAACACTTGAATCAAAACAATCAGAATGATTGATATTGACTTCTGTTCCATTGAGCTTGTAGTGAAGTCAGTGCAGTATTGTGCAGTATTTGATTTTTGATGTAATGGTGCTTTTTGGATTCCCAAATGTCTGAGCAATATTTTTGATCACTTCCACTGAAGTGCCCTGCAATGATGAGAACTAATTTAACTATGCCCAAGTTGCTCTGAATCCTGTGGCTTATATGAGGTCCTGCAATGGAACAGCAAGGGTGAAGAGTGTCCAAGGGGGGAATGAAATAATAAGGTGCAGAAAACTGACCATCAATGAATGTCAAGAATAGAGGGCTCTGATTTTGTCCTCTGAACTCCTGTACTGGCTTTGCTGGTTGCCTGCCCTGTTGAGATGAAACAGAATACTTAATATACAGAGAAAAAAGGATGCGACTGAGTTCGGGGAAAAGAGGTTTAATTGCTACCTCCAGACACCTTCAAAGGGTGATGCTTGCTGGCCCTCACATTTGTATGAATACAGTTCTTTTTTTTTCTTAAAAAAAAAAAAGTTTTAAGGCGCCATTAGGAGCTGGTGGAGCAGATCATCCTTTGGAGAGGATGCTTCAGGCATTGCTTAGGTCTAGCCATCATGTCTATGGCCTTGCACTGCTGCATCCAAAAGCGATATTTCTCTGTGCAGGAAGGTTCTCAGGACATCCATGTTAACTAAGGTTATGAGCAATAGCCCAGATAGTACAGGAGGCATAAGCTGGAGCAGCCATCACAAAATCCACTGCAGTGCACGCTGAGCTTTCACACAAATCCTGGCTCTCCTGAGAAGTCATGCAGAGTGCCCCCCCCCTGCTTCGGAGGGGAGGCTGAGATGCTAAGCGAAGGATGGAGTCACCGCTCCTCATACTTGCCCAGGTCTTAGCCTGGTTCTCCTGGGTATTGTCTACTTCAAAAAAGAGAAGAGGTGTGGGTGGTAAAGAGAAAGCAATGGCCTGAAGGGCAGTCAATACAGTACTGCTTAAGTCTCCAAATTATTCCTCAAACAGTAGCTGAGTCATAGTGCTATGGAAATTGGTTGCAGTCTTTGAGTAGGGAACTTTATTGTGCTGACCAGAAAAGTGTGTTTTGTGCTATGCCTTTGTTTTACTTCCAAGCCTTGTTGGGAGCAGTGAGTGGTTTTGGCACTTCCGATGCCCTAATTTCAGTGTAATTTGAGGGTTGCAGTAGGCTTCAGTGTGAGCTGCTGTGTATTCATTACTTCTAAAAGTTAGATCACTTATTTAGGAGCTTAAGCTTAGACTTGCTGTTAACCTGAGCAGAGATATTTTTTTTTTAACACGAAACAAAGCTTTGGACAAGCTTGGACTCTTCCAAAATTAATTCAGTAGGAAGCAAATTTAAGGCAAAGCGAGGGTTGTTACCGACTGCCCCAATCTATCCTCTGTCAGGTTGCTGCAGGAAGTGAAGGGGGAAGAGGCAAAGGGGAGGCGGTGCGCTGCTGGCAGCACCTGGACTTTCCCTACCCTAATCCTGAGGGCTGGAGCAGGGCGATAGCGCTGGCTGGGGTCACCCAGTTAGTGTGCTGGTTACTGCGGCAGACTGAGGGGTACTAAAATAACTTTCTAAGTACTCAGAAGTTATTGAGAGGTCCAGAAAATCATTTGGAAAACCCTGAGACAAAATTGATGTACTCTTCTTTACTCCCATTTTGTACTGCTTAGATTTCTTGAAAAGAAAAATATGTAATGGAAGCCTTTGAGGTCATTCAGATCGTACTTATGTTACAGCCAGCTAAAAATCTGTAGAGGAGTTGCACTAAATCATTAAGGAGCTGTGACTATTTCAACTGAGGGCATCCATGAACCCGAATCCACTTTAATAAATGTTGTTAACTGGGGCTTAAATGGTTTCAGAAATTGCTGTCAGATGTCTAGAATAAACAGTTTTCCTTGTTCTCCTGATTAAGGAGAGACACTAAAAAAAAAAGTCAAAAAATACTTGTTAATGCAAATGCATTAAAACTGTTCTGGAGTATATATGTGGTACAAGAAGTGTCACTTGTTTGTTCATTGTAGGTGTTTCATCAGCGTTAAAAAATTACAAGTAACTTCAAAGCTGTGTGTACAGAAGGTATAAAACCTCCATAACGTGGTTATGAGTGTTCTTCCTTGGGAAATCTAGCTGGAATATCTGCCTTTGCTTACAGACTTAGGCAGGTTGTGTTCCTGATGTGTTTCTGAAGTGACAGTTAAGTAGTTATTGGCGAAGGTGGTTTAGAATTACCGTTTGTGAACACCTGAACTACTCTAAAAGTCAGGGACACTGTCTCCATTTTCCTTTCTATGTAATGAAGTTCTCTTCCAGTATTTACAACTTCAGCTTTGGGATAAATCACTGCATTTTCCAGTGAACCAGGTCAGGGTAAAACCCTGCCAGGTGCTGGTGCGTGGGGAGCTTGTCCCGGTGGGGAGGATTTGTTTTAAACCCAACATAGGGAATCGAAGGATCTCTGGCAGATTCTCCATTACTGATGTTCAGGCCTCTAAATATCAGGATCTGAGTGACAGCAGACTGATTCCCGCAGTAAGCGAAGCAGTTATGGAACAGAAAACAAAAAAAAACAGAAAACATTTTTTTTTTGTGTACATGTTGCATTCCGCAGGGTTTCTTTTTTTTTTTTTAAAAAAAAAAATCCTTTATTCTGGTTAATTCCTGTGATAAAATAAAATAAATGAGCACTTGCTTTTAACTTTCATAGCCATAGTGAAGTGCCTGAAGGATACCCCAGTGTGCTTGACCCATCTGTCTTCATGTACAATCTGTACTTGGAGTAGGCATTATGTAGCTGACACGCTCTTACATTGGTTTCTTTTTGAAGAACCATTACATCTTTGGGTGTGAATCCCACACTAAGGGAGAAAGAACTTCATAAAATATTTCTAGCCAAAGCAGTGAGGAAAGTGAAGTTTTCATTCTAAAAGTAAGCCAGAGAAGGTGAAAGAGACAACTTGGTGAAAAAACAAATAGCTGGCAAGGCAGGGGGAGAAGAAATGAAGAAGACTGAGGAACTTATATCTTGAGTTGTTTTTCCACACTTCTGCAAATAGCAGGCTGGGTGTTGCCTTTATTACTTTGCTAACAGTGCTGTTGAAGGATTAGCCTTTCATCCTGGCTCCTTTTTCTTCATTTTCTTTAAATTTGGTCAACCTTCAGCTGGCAGCCATGTCTCCCTTTAGGCCTGTGGAGTGCTAAAGTTTTTACAGTGCAGTATTAGAGCCAGGGATGGAACTCTGGCAAAAGTTTTAGCAGCATTCTTCAGGCTAATTCTTCATTTCTTTGTTGGCAAATACTTTGCTGGAGTTTTTAGTCTGCAGTTGCCACATAATATCTTGGTGATCTTTTTCAATTCAAGTGTCTTCTTTAGCACTGAGTTCTGTCTCCCCTTCCTTCCTCATTCATTTATTCATTTCCCTTTCTTATATTTTCATTTCCAGTCAGGCATGTATGCAAAAGCACTGGGTTACATTTAGATGGTACTGTACCTCTGGAGTCAGAAATTCCATTTTACTTATGGGATATTACCCTACTTCAACTCACTTGCCTGTAACTTGTCCTAGGCCTGCGTAATGCCTCATATCACGGCATAAGGTTATTCCTTTCAATGTTTAGGTTGTTAGGTGTAGTGCTCTCTAGTTTCAAATCCTTACTGAGTGAGGCAGCAGTATGTTATTTATGTCCAGATGCAGCACACAGAAGCAGACAGCTAGGTAGTAAAGAAGGATGTAGTGCTGTGGCTGGAAACCACCCCTGGGCATTCCTCACTGCTGCTTCTGGCACCAAGGTTTCAGGCCCTGCTGGGTTTTCACTGGGTTATGTTCATTCGGTTTGCTCAGATTTGAGAATCCTCTGAGGGCTGAAACAATATTTGTTCTTTTGTACCTCAGATCTGATTTTTGTAGGGGAGTAATAGAGACCAGTGACACTGAATTAAGTGGGAAGATGTTGCCCGTGCTCTGACAGTGGTAGAAAAAGGGTTATTTTGGAGCAGAGTTGTTCCTATGGCCCCCATTGCGCAGCAGAGCTTGTGCAGTGCTCCCTGCCTCCTGTGGTGTGCCCAGAGCCAGGGTGGGCTGCTGTGGGAAGAAGACAATGTGCCTGTTAACAGTGGGGAAACTGGAAGTATGCAATTATGACACTTAAACCTTTAACCCTCCCAATATTGAAGGAAAAATGTGTCCAAACGTTTGTCCAATTCTGCTGAGCAGTAATACCTACTAGGAAAGCTAGTCATTGAGCTAAAGGAAGGCATTTCATGAGCTGAAAATTAACTGGTATTGGGACCGATGCAATAACTTACTGCTTGCTTGGGAAATTTGGATTGACTGGAGAGTTTAAGCTCTGAAAGACTGTTTATAAAATAAAAATGTTGACAAGCCTTTCACGGTTCATGAAGGAGAACTCATGTCTGTTGGGATTATACTGTCAGGGATGAGCTTGCTTGTGTTAAGTTCTTTACAGTGCTCAGAAGTGGTTTGCTGTAAGATGTTGAAAAGGGCTATTTTGCATTTCACTGGAAGGAAGTAGGGGAAAGTAACTTTGCCTTTAGAAGTAGCTTCCAATCTTTAAAGTGGGTATTCAGCTTTTTCCTTAAGTGCGTAATAGATATTAGTGTCCTGAGGATTCACCGTACTCATGAAAAAAACAATTTTGAAAACATGTGTAGTGTTTATGTGCATCTAAAGTGACTTAAGTATCTCGCTGCTTTTGTGTTGTACCCCAATACACCTAGCAATTGGGACCTTACAGGTCTGCATTACTTGATGGCTGATAGCAAAATACAGACCAGCTGTCACAAGGGCAGACAGACCTATTGTACAGATCATTCAAAGCGCAGCATGGAGCTTAGGTTGCTCAGTGAAAGGGGTGTGAAACACTCTTGGCTTCAATGCAATTAGTTTAGCAGCTTAAGTTATGTACAGGGTTAGTTGGTCTGGAGTTAGCCCTAATGTGGTTACTGAGGAAAAATGGGATCTTTTTAACACAGCAGTGCAGATGTTTGCTTCTAGTGGCCCTTGCTTTCAGCGAGGTTACCAAATGTTTCACTTCTCTGTGAAAGTTATCATTGTGACCTGATATTTTTAGACCAGTGTCTTTGGGGCTGGCTCTCCTATCTCCTATTTATATCCTGGATTCATTCTGCTGCTTCCAACCAAGCAGACCAGAGAGTGTTTGCCAAACACTCTCTGCAGCTCAATATAAAACTTCACTTATTACTTCTGAAAACTGAAAGGTTTAGGAGTATTGCAGATTTCTGTCTCTACTAGTATGTTGGCCTTCAAACATACAGTCACTGTTTTGATAATATTTTACATCTCTCTTTTCCAAGCGGTGTTCTATTAGATTAACTTGGATAGGAAGAATAGCTTCACATTTATGTGTAACTTGCGGGTTCAGTCAAATGCAGTGAGATATTGAGTAGTTTAAATCTCTAGCATATGAACTGTATATTAACATTAAAGGCCTTTCAACATCCATTGCTCTGTTTAAATGGTTGTGCAGAATTACTTGTTGCCAGTAATTTTTACTTGAATACAAATATATCATCTGTTCTAATGTTGTTTTAACTCTCTTAAACTGCATGTCACGAAAAGAATAACTTAAAATTAGGCAATGGCAAGGCTGAGTAGTGTAATGGATCATCAGGACTTTTATTGCCATTTAATACAAGTTTCAGGTTTGCTTGCAGCTCAAATTACATTTCCTAAAAGCCAATGGTACTTTTGTTGCTGAGCATAGTCCCGGAGGATAAAGCCCCATCTTTCTGGGACCACTGATTGAGCTTCTTGACAGGCTTAGCATAAAAATCTGACATGAAGAAAGAACTTTCCTGTTACAAGAGATGACTTTCTTTACCAAGTTAAGTTTAGGCATACAGACACAACAGTGAGGGGAGTTTTCACTACTGACTCTTTTTTGAATAAACAGAACTTCAGACCCCAGAGCTCTCCATTTATCACGTTTCTCACAAGTGTGAGAGATCTGGACACAGAGATGACAAATCATCAAAAACTCCGTAGAGTATACTGTGGGATGGGTTGCAGAGCGGAATCTAAGAGCAGAACTCTTTTTGGGAAGAGTTTGTCATTTGCAGTTCATGTAGCAGTTGTAAAAAACAGCTTTGCATCTTCTTAATATAGTAACAGCTTATTGATTTGCACTGTAAGCTCAGGAATGGGGTCCATGCTTCCCAGCGAATTTGGGAAGCCTGGTGGCAAGTACTCAGTACTTCTGAAGAGTGCAACAGGATATCCTGGCTGCTGAAATCAGGACTGTGCTAGTACCTGTCCACGATAATTTCTCATGGTGTTGCCACATATTTATCTCACTGCGGCGTGTCTCTACCTGCTCTCCTGCTTCCAGTTGTCTTTACCACTTCCCACAATATGCTGCAGGATGTGCAGTACTAGGCAATAAAACCTTACTTTCTCACCCTTTCTCCTACTCATGACCTACTACGCATCTTTTTTCCACAACACAAAGCTAAACAAGGCAGGGAGTTGGAAATCCATTACTTTTTCTCAGAACTTTTCATGCCTCATTTTTTTTTTTTTTTAAACTACATGGGGACTAAGTTCCTTTGAAGTTCCTTGTTTAGTGTTTTGGGGAAAAAAAATGCCAGTTTAAACTTCTGATCTTTCATAATGGCATATAGAGATCCAGTGTTCAAACTTATGCTTAAAGCAGTTGTTCTAGAGCCACACTTTTCCAGGCTAATTAATTACTGGTTAAGAATGACTAAAGCTTGATTATATTGAAGCTTGTATTTCAGCTTCCATCTGTGGTGAAATCAAGATGTATTCAGCCTTATAACCATTCATGGAGATGGCTTGATTTTTATTCTTATGGTTTAAAAGTTCCTTGCTTATTGACTGTGCATTTGAGAATGACCCTACTAGAAAAGGTTGATTGGGAAAGTTATCATGCACTGTTAGTTGAAACTGTGGAGGTTAGGAAAGGTACACGTTGTGAGAACAATAGCCTGGTTCTACCACTGTGTTTGCAGTACCTCGCTGGTGCAAATGCTGATCTGCCCTAACGTGTGATGATAGTATGTGGCAGCTCGTTGTGTATGTGATTGACCACTTGTTTAGTCAGTTCCTGCACTTATGCAAACAATCAATACTTTCATACCTAAATTCTGCTCTTGTTTTTATATCTAACTACCACTGACTTCACTACCAATGTGAAAGTGTATGCCCAGAATAAGTACAGAAAGAGGTTTATCCTTGTTGCCAGTCTTAAGATATATTTTTTCCAGATATATTTGATAAGAGACTACTTTTTCCTTAAGGCAATACAAAATGAAACAGATGATTTCTTAAAGTATACACTTAAAATTATTTTACAAACAGCAACGCTGTTTACAGCTTGTAAGTTTTGTGCTGTGAAGCTGTAATGACAAATGCCTTGTGGAATAATTGCTGTATAAACAGTGGTCATGCCCATTCAGTGCAGCAGTGTGTGTGTGTGGGGAGACAGCTGCTGATTTTATCAACTTGAATGCCTCCTGCTACTAATGTTCATTTTGTGGCATCATGGTGTGACCCTATACAAACTATGCTATAAGGTGTATTTAGAAAGCAGCTCCTGGACTGGTTGTCAGGAAAAGGCTACACTGTGAGCATGAAGAAGCTTGATTTACCAAAAGACTGAGGTTCTGCAATGTATGTTAAGTATTTTTATATCATGTACTCTTCAGAAAAATCTTCTTCCTTTCCTGTATAAATTCAATAGTTACTAGAGTTCATGTTTACTGAACTAGTGATATCCATGTCATGCTTGTCTGCTCACATGTATGCGTCTTGTTCATCTTTTCTCCCTCCAAGTATTTTTTCTTTTCTGTACCAAGTGGGACATTCTCCACAGTGGTAGTGTCTATTATTTCAGCATAACTTACTGGCTTGGTGGCTGGAGTCTTTATATTTGGGTGAGGGATGCAGCCTCAAATCCCTTCTAAGCAGAGTTGTTTCCTACATTTTGGGTTATAGAAAATCTTGATGTGGGGAGTGCTGGGTAAAGCAGCACTTCTGATCGTGCTTCATGCAAAAAACCTATGCTAGTTCTTAAATGAATCAAAAGCTTGTATCTTGATGGGAGCCTCCCTGGAGTTTGTAATAAGCAGCTTAAATCTCACTGTTCTCTGGGTCTTGAGACAGCTCTACTTCGTAGCCATCTCCTACTAGCTGCCTCAAGCAGTTCATTTCTGTGTGCAGGCTTTTCTGGATCATTTAGGAGATGCTTTTGTCCTTTTAAAGACAGTCTAGGGAGCACTGGGGCTGTAGATTTGCTAGGCAACAAGAGAACCCAAATTGGGTGCTTTAACTCTGAGTGTTGAGAAACAGATGTTCTTTTTTAGGATGTACCTTAAAGCTTTGAATGCAGGAAATGCTGTTAAATGCTCGCTTTTATTTCTAAAATCCTTTCCATTGTGTTGTGGATCTGTTCAGGAGCAGCTGTATAAAAATTGCTGAGAGCATGAGTATGTTAGGAAGGTATTTCTTTCCATCCTGGCTGGTTAAAGCTGCATTCAAAGGCCAGCGTACATGTGTGAGTGGCATGATACAGTCAAATGCAATGTGAGAAAACACATGACTGTAATGGGTTTACAGTGGGCTGGCAGTGCCTACGGTTTTGATGACAACTGCTATGGTTTAAAAAAAAAGACAAAACTGCATATTGTTGTAGTTATATAAGTGATGGTAAACTTTATGTAGAGGAACAGGAATTTACTTGGTAAGATATGAGGTTTTTGTGCTTAGTAGCTTAGTACACTTTCTAGTATCTTGCTCATGTAATATCTTTTCTTTCTTTGGTTTACTTTTTTTTTTTTTTTTTTTACAATTTAAAATTACTGTTCATGCCAGTGAATTTAGCTGACGTTGACATTATGTGTGTTCAAGCTGGAGTTTGTATGTTCCTAATCCAAGGTCTCCTTCACAAATATCTTCCTTGCCTGTGGCCTGGGTGCAGCCTGTTCTGTCCTGTGTTGGCACTGGTGCATGAGCAGAGGATTCATAGTTTTCACTCAGTTCATCATTATTTATGATATAACCGGTGTCCTCGTTCTTCAGTTGATCCTGTGTTTCAGACAAGGAAAAACATCAGAGGAAGAAACTAGATAGAGAAGGATTTTTAATAAAGCTTAAATGAAAAACAGGTCTGAAGCAATTTTACTTCGATTTTTTTGCCTTTTTTTTTAAGCTACTAATTTACCATGTTAACCTCATCTTGATGTTGATTAAAGCAAATAGTTGCTTACCATGTTCAGCTCTCAGGCAGTACTGGGGAACATAGTTTACCATCCAGACCTAAAATAACTTCAGTACTTAGATATTACTGATGCCAGTGGAATGGGACAGCCAATACTTTCAGCATCTGACTGAATTATTTAAAATATTTCCCATATTTGAAGCTCACAAAATGTGTGGCTGTTCTTGAAAATGTAGCACTGCACCTTCTGAGGCCCCTCCTCTACAATCCTGAAGAAATCCATATAATGCTTATCGTTGAAAATAAGAGGCTTTGGAAAAGGGCTTTTATCAAGGTGTTTCATTGAGTACAGTGGGTTTTGGGTTACTCCTAAAATACCGTTAACTAAGCTAGGTACTTACTCCGTATGCACTGGGGCTGGTCAGAAGTCTGGCAACAGGATTACACCATTCGGGTAACGTCGTTGTGAGAGGTGGACCAGCATGGGTTAAAATAGGTTTTAGGTATCTGTGAAGTTCGTTAAAGAATATCTCCCATATTGGTTATTGATACTAAGATGCTTCTGTATCACGCAAGGAAACTTCATTTCAAAGCTTAAAGTAATTCTCTAATGGAATGGAAACAAAGCAAACACTTCTTTGCTAACCCATTACTGTGTTGGTTCACCTTTCATTAGTTAGGATGACCTGGTGATCATAGCCTGTCCTGAAAGGTACCAGAATGGCTGAAGGGTATGTCACAGGATACAGAAGTGGAGAAAGAATTCAAAGAGAAGAAATACACAGTAGATTATGCTGTTTGCTGTTCTCATCTGCTGGTTGCTGTAAGAGTGATCTCTTATGCAATTATAACAGGAAACGCTTTAAGATGCAACTGTATCAGCTGGTTGTGTAAGAATAATAGTAAACATTTTCTTAAACGTATACTCAAACTTTTGTAAGATCAATGCATTTCTTCAATCAGCGAAGTATATTTCAAATAAAAAATTTCAAATGTAAAGTGTCTTTATTTCTGGGAGTGTATGTAAATTCTTGGTAATACCCTATTCTCAGCATTCAACACATCTTACACTTTATACATCAATGCTCCTTTATATAAAATTATGTAAATGAGTTAAGAACAGGCTTTATGCTATTGTCTCACGCCTGTTTTTCCTGTCTTTTCATCCAAAATGGCTTTATTGAGATAAAAGAAAAACCTACTCATCTTAAGCAATTATATCATCTTTGTATCTGTCAATAATAGCTCTTCCAAGAGTCCTGCAAGTTGACTTATCTCCTCTGCTACTCGCAAAGTAATTTTTGGTGTTCTCTGGGAAGCAGGTCTGTCAGCTATTTGTGCTGCCAGGGAAAACTTGCTTTATTGACTGTTGACCCTCTTTATTCTCCCCCCTGCCCCAGCTCTCTCTCCCCCTCCTTAAAGAGGAGAGTAACAAATGCAAATCTGGTGACTTGAGCTCTGCAGCAACATTGCAGAAATACTGAGTAAGTAGCAGTACGTCTTCAACCTAGCCCTGCCAGTACCACCTTTTCTTTCATAACCCTCTGACATCACTGCTCCACACGCTCTGTACAAACTCTGTCTGCTGAAGAAACTGTCATGTAAAACACCCTTTATGCTCTCAGTTACAAATTGAAAGGCTAGATAATCTGCTCAGCTCTGTGCTAATGACACACAAGTTCTGTAATCTGTTTTTGCTATGTGTATTTTTTCTGTGGAATTTTTTAAAATTAAATGGTATCTGTTAGAAGACCATGCAATTCCTTCATCCAAGATTGTATGCTGAGCTCATGTGAAAAAATGAACGAGTCCACTTCAAAAAAGATTTTAAGACTATATTAAAATCTGATTAAATTGGTCCAGTGGAATTGACCAAGGTGGGAATCTCATGATCAAATTATGTAGGGAAAGTTTAGGTTCTACTTCTGTAGGAGCAAAACTAACTGAAATCTTTCCTGATCCAATCTTATTGGAAACCTCCAGGGAAAAAACCTTCAAAGTGCCAAGTAGTTGAGAACTATTATTAAAAAGCAATGTATAGAAGCTATCAATTTGAGTTTTCTGAAGTGCTTAGAAAAGGCAAAATGGAAGTAGGAGCCTAATTCTATGTTTTTAATTTTTCTTAATACTGGCTTTCTTATTACAAACTTGAATTGTTTGAACTGACTTGTCAGACCCAGCATGAAAAACAGAGGTTTGTAATGGAAGTTAAATTTGATTATTCTGTTTTCTATTATTCCTTCTAGAATAAGTAACTGAGAATGAATATTCCTCTACACTACCTCCTTAATCCAATCTCTTGGATCTCATGTGTAAACAGTCTTATAACTTTATTATAAGCTTTATAGCCCTCAGTGAAATGTGTGTTCTCTTTACCTCCTATGTTATGTACAGATGGCACGCATGCTTCCATGTAGCCCAGCACCATCATGCTGAAATGGGCAGACTACTTGGTTGGCACAGAAGTCTTCAGTGGAGGGAATTCTATTCTACTCCCCCCCCGGCCCCCCCGCCCCAATTTTTTGAGCCACCACACCTTTTTGGATGAACTTCTAGTGTCTGATGTGTTTAACTATTTAGTTGCTATGCATGTACTTTGATGGCTTTTAAAATGAGTGAAGACTTTATTTTGGGCTTCAATGCATCCTCTAAGTTCCCTTCCTTTTCTGCATTTGTTGTGAATTGTCAATGTTTTTGCTTTGTAGTTTCTTCTGATGCAGTTCAAGTGCAAGAAGACTGACTTCACTTTATTGTAATGCTTCTAAACCTGTAATAAATTTACTGCTTTGTTCCTTAGTTAACTAGTAATTATTCAGCCCACTAAGAACTTCACTTGCATGGGCCTATTTTTCATGGTTTTAATGACCTGTGCCATAAATATTTCTTCTTTATTGTTGACACAGTTGCTTTATAGTATTGCAGACATAATCACGTTGTTCAGTGCAGCATGAAAGGGGAATTCTAATCCTTGTGTAATGCTGGCATTTCAAAAATATATCAGACATGGGTCTACAGCATTTTAAGGCTGGCAAAAAAATCTTATCACATTCCAGCTGGTCTGATTACATCTCCAGGGAGAAATAATTTAAATACAGTAATAGAAAAAGATGAATTTTGCACTAAGGCAGCTTTACAAATTGGAAGATACTAAGTGTAGAACTTAGCAGAACTCAGATATAACTGCCTAACCAAATCTATGCCTTCCAAATTCAGGGATGGGGATAAGATAGCAGGAAGATATATCAGTCAACCCACTCTGACTTGCATTTCAGTCCTCTATGGGCATAACAGGCTACCTGCATGTCTCAGATACCATACAGTAAATATACTGTGTTAAAGAATGTTATTATTGGAGCGGTGGTATCTTGTAAGCTGGGAAACTGAGCTCGAGATGTTTGTGTATGTGTATTTATGGCATATAAATTTGTATACAGTGCTGGTGTGTAGCATGCCTTCACTTTTGAAATAGAATGCTAAATTTCCCATTGAATCCCCATATGTCCAAGCTTCTGCTCTCCATTCACGTATCCACAGATCTTTAGCCTGGGTCCCCTTATTGCCATTTGAACATCCTGGCAACTGCTTTGGCAGTTCCATTCTGCAGTTGCTGCTGACCAGGCATAGTTCATCTCTTTTGTACTGCTATCAGACTCAGCATCTAAATCAGTGTTTACTCCTCCCTGGTTCAGCTTCTGTCTTTCTCACTTTAAATCATGAGACTTCCTCATGAAGGGTCTCATCTAGAGGTAGAAAACACGTCTGGCCAATGTAGCCTGAATGCAGATGGGTGGTTTGCTAGGGCTGGTGAGGCTGAACAAGTCAAATGGGCTGTTGGAGGATGCAGCATACTCAAAAACAAGATCTTCAGAGTTTTGCTCTCAAGATTGAATAAGCTTGAGGGTATGAATAGCAAACTTTTTAACGAAATTTTCACAATGGGATCTTGTTTATGCTGGGCTTTCAAATCACCAGGATAGGATTTGAGTTTTTTCTGCTAAGTATAGATCACTTCAAAATAATCTCTTCAGGACTTTTAAGGGGGAAAATTTGGAATTGCTTGATTTTTATTCCCTCTGTCTGCCTGAAACAAATGCTTATTACAGAATTTTTCCTCCCATCTATTAAATGGCTCAGATTACCTGTAATTTTTTAAACAAAACCTTCAAATGAGAGAGATCAGGTAATCCTGATGGCAAATGCTAATACCAGTAACCATACATTTAGGATTTCCATTACGCAGAAAATTTGGAGTTTTCAAAGCTTTTGATTCATGTCAGAATGGGGAAAAAATAGAATCTCAATTTCTTTTGGTTAGTAAGTTTCAAATGACTACACTTCTGTTAAATTCATGCGTTCTGTCAAATTTTTGAGACTGTTGGTAAATGGCTATCTTTTTGACTTAATGGCATTAGCATATTCAAAGAGGGAAAAATATTATGGTGGAAACGCGTCTGTTCTGGCTCTAGGACTTACATTTTTCTTTTGCTTGAGGGTCACATTTCTCTTCTACCTGTGATGGTTTTGTTAAATATGTAATAGTAACTACTGTGCCCTCACTTTCTGCATGCTTGACTGGAGCTTTTGAGAGAAAACTAATTTATATATAGTTTGAAGAAGAAAAAAGCAAAATCCCATGGGCAGGAGAGGTGGCCACAGTTCTTAAATACATGTGGCAGCTCAGCTTTAGCTCTATAAAACACTGCATTAGGCTCAGAAGGTATGTTTTTTTACCTTTTATTTCATTGCATAATGGTGGTTCTGTAATTCAAGGTAATTCCATCCTCCCCAAAGGCCAATACTTTCATACTACAATATTTAGTATTAAAAAGCCCCAAAGTACAGCAATTCTTGTGATACTAGTCAAAATTACATCTGGTGATTTTTCCAGGGGTTACTTTCTTATAGCAGGTAAACTGTATCACAGGTACATGCTTGTTAAAACTATGTCCTTAAATATTCCATTCCCTAGTGTTACTTTTCTTCTGTGCACATATGTCTCTAGAGGCGAATGTTGCCACACCCAGAATCTTTCTTTTGTGCAACTCTTTTAAAGATTCTTGGGGATCGTGGCTTTTATTTTGTGAATACTTCTACTTAAATTGGAGTTTGTAAATTAGTTCTGTCATGAGTTTTTGTTATTTCTCATTTTTATATTTATGAAGAAATGTATATAAGAAAGATAACTCAGAAAATATATAATTTCTGTTCATTCCATGTTTTTCACAGTAAGGACAAATGATATCTTGGTCCTTGGAGAGCTGCAGTTTTCAAGAGTGATTTTGATACTAGCTGTGTCATAGCCTTAAAGAGCAAACACTCCTGTTTTGGTCATGCTTGAGTAGCAGCAGGAAAACCACTGAACTTTAGATTACCTGCAAAAATTTTGTACATGGCTAACTGCTGTTAATAGCTGACCGAGATTATTTAGTAATCTTCATACAACAGCTTGTGCGTGTGACTGAGCTGGTGAGGCAGAGAGACATCTCTAAGTCTTAAATGCATGCCCAGCAGATTAAGGGGGAACTTGTGTAAGGGAGAATGGTCTTTGCTCACATACCAGGGGATTTTCTTCTGAGGATGGAGAGCTATCAGTGTACAGCAGTTGAAAAAGGCAGGGCATGATTATATAGGATTTAATCATTAGAATAACAAGTATCTTTTTGAAAAGAGCATGAGATCTACAGTGATTTAACGTCCAAAGATAACCTGATCTGCATTGTGGAGAAAGCTGAGAAGTGACTAAATCCAGCATAAGTGATATTGGAATTTATCTTTGATATTGGTGAATAGTGCTCTGGTTCTTTGACTTTTTTTTTTTTTTAAATCCTCTCCCTAAATCCCACTGCTGTTTTAATTTGAAATACTAAACAACTCAGGATAAATGGAATTGTACCGTAGTCCTGCGAAGCTTAAATTATTGGGTATATTTGAATGATTTCTAGATCCATTCTCTCTGTCATGTATGAGAGCAGTGAGAGTGGGTGAAAATCAAGGGTAGTAAAAACTAGTTTAATGCATCCTCACAGAAAACTGTCTGACCGTAAAGTTCCAGAACGAGATGTAGTGTCAGACCCAAAGAATGAACTCTGGCTTTGATGCAGAATATGGCTAAAAGTTTGAAGCTTTCAGGTTTGGAATCACTGTAGAGATATGTGCAAAGTGGAAGCAGTTAGCTGAATTGATCTTAGCTGGGTCTTTCTATAGATAAGCAGCTGCAGACTGGGAAGTAGCTTGTTCTCTAGTATGCACTGAGTAAAATGTCTGGGATACTTGCACACCATGGGTTTCTTGTGTTGAGCTCACTGAAGAGGAGAGGAAAATTCAGGCATCTTACTCAAGTTATTTGAAGCCTATTATATTCCAAATTAACACCTCCAAGCAAGAAAAATCCGAGACATAAATGGAGGCTTGCTTATATAATTGATATGTGGGTATCCTGGAAACAGGATAGGGCATGTGGAAGGACAGAATGTTACTCATATAAGACTCAACAGGAGTATGTGAACAGGCACTAATGTCAGGCAAATTAACTATAGAAAGAGGATGCAGACTGAGGTAACTAAAGAGAAGAACAAAAAACCTCCCTCATGTTAGCTGCATAACAAAAACAAGGACATAACCATCTATCTAGCAATAACCCTCCTGATCAAAATACACCCAAATTAAAAAAAAACAACAGCCCTCCCCAATGGGTCTGCATGGGAGTCAGCTACATACCCAACAGAGTTAAGTCTGTGCTGTGCTAGTGACATCAATCACATAATTCATTGTGGAAAAGTATACAGTGAAGTTACAGAGGGTAGCTTTCAGCAGGATATTGCATAGGGGGATGCAAAGGAAATGTTCGTTATTAAGGCAAATGTATGAAAGCAAATTGCTTTGTGTTCTCAGAGCTGCATACAATGGTAAATGTCTCCAAGAAAAAAGTTAGGAACAGTAAGATAAAAGGGTATCTTCCTGGCTACAGTGCAGGATAAAAAAAGGTATTAATAACATCAGTGTGACTTTTCACAAAAAAAAAAAAAGTGATTCAAAACTGGCATCATTGGTAGGTTCCATGTCCCCCATCATCAGACACCTAATAGCAGGATATTTGAAAGAAAACTAATCTATCCATCTTACATTTTCATCAATAAAGAGAAATGGGCAAATCCCAAGGCAGTCTTATCCTGCAGCGCCTAAGTTAATTGGAAAGAATTGCAGCTAGGATGAGTTTCTTTCCCTTTTTTGACTATAAAAATCTGAACTAATAGATGAGACTTAAATGGCTAATAATTAGGTGTCTGAAGTTTGATGAAATGAATCTCTCTTCAGGATTTAGGAAATTAAAAATCCTGAGGCAAAATACATGAAACCAAACACAACATCCTCGATACCAGAGAAACTAAGAGGGTTTGAAAGGCATCCTTTTGTTTTTAATTAGGAAATAATGTATTAAAAGCAGTGTATGCATATTAGAAGAACAAAGGTGCAATACAGATTTCTGAAATAAATTTAATGTCAAAGCCAGAAGCAGAAGTCAAGACTTCAAAATCATTAAGTTTGGGAAAACCTAAATGACAATGGTATTCACAGAAAAATATTTCACCTCAAAATATTAAATAAATAAATCCTGGCATATTTGAAGGCATGGAAAATCTCAGGATGCTTTAAAAACGTGCATACCCATAGCTTGGTAACAGAATGTGTGCTGTGTGCAGTAATTCACCATGCAGAAAAGGAGCTTCTGATAGTGGTACACTTTCAGTGTGGTTACGAAGTTGGAGGTGTCATTGGCTTGGGTAAGCTAAACTGTATCGTTAGAAAAGATGAACAGTGGTGTGACCTGGGAATGCGTAGACCCTTAAGGCCTTAAAAAGACTGATGCCAGCTGCCTCAGATGAGATCACTTTCAAGCTCTTCACATAAAGTATGTCCATTGTAATAAGGTGCTGCAGGCCTGGTATTGGCAGAGGAAATGGCTGCAGAAGAGCAAGCAAGTCAGCAGGGATTTCTGCACTCTGTGGAAGACTGTTTCATGTGGGCATCTTTGTCATCACCATCTGCTCAAGAAGTAATCCAGAAAATAGATGTGTAAAGAATGAGGACTGGCAGTGTTCACAGATACTGCTAACAACCATCTAATACTGGTGGTCCCACCGATCTAATCAATTGCAAGATGCAGGGACAGTAAATCCCCAGATTTAACAGTGAATCATAGAATCATAGAATATCCTGAGTTGGAAGGGACCCATAAGGATCATCAAGTCCAACTCTTGACACCGCACAGGTCTACCCAAAAGTTTAGACCGTGTGACTAAGTGCACAGTCCAATCTCTTCTTAAATTCAGACAGGCTCGGTGCAGTGACCACTTCCCTGGGGAGCCTGTTCCAGTGTGCAACCACCCTCTCTGTGAAGAACCCCCTCCTGATGTCAAGCCTAAATTTCCCCTGCCTCAGCTTAACCCCGTTCCCGCGGGTCCTGTCACTGGTGTTAATGGAGAAAAGGTCTCCTGCCTCTCGACACCCCCTTACGAGGAAGTTGTAGACTGTGATGAGGTCTCCCCTCAGCCTCCTCTTCTCCAGGCTGAACAGGCCCAGTGACCTCAGCCGTTCCTTCCCCTCCAGGCCTTTCACCATCTTCGTAGCCCTCCTCTGTACACTCTCCAACAGTTTCATGTCCTTTTTATACTGTGGTGCCCAGAACTGCACACAGTACTCGAGGTGAGGCCGCACCAGCGCAGAGTAGAGCGGGACAATCACCTCCCTTGACCTACTAGCGATGCCGTGCTTGATGCACCCCAGGACACGGTTGGCCCTCCTGGCTGCCAGGGCACACTGCTGGCTCATATTCAACTTGCTGTCAACCATGACCCCCAGATCCCTCTCTTCTAGGCTGCTCTCTAGCGTCTCATCGCCCAGTCTGTACGTGCAGCCAGGGTTTCCCCGTCCCAGGTGCAGGACCCGGCACTTACTCTTATTGAACTTCATGCGGTTGGTGATCGCCCAGCTCTCCAACCTATCCAGATCCCTCTGCAAGGCCTTTCCACCCTCATTCGAGTCCACAACTCCTCCAAGTTTGGTGTCATCAGCAAACTTGCTCAAAATACCTTCTATTCCTACATCCAGATCGTTTATAAAAATATTGAAAAGTACCGGCCCTAAAATGGAGCCTTGAGGGACCCCACTGGTGACTGCCCGCCAGCCTGACGCAGCCCCATTTACCATAACCCTTTGGGCCCTGCCCGTTAGCCAATTGCTCACCCATCGTATGATGTTTTTATTTAGCTGTATGGTGGACATTTTGTCCAGTAGGATCCTATGGGAAACCGTGTCAAAAGCCTTGCTGAAGTCCAAAAAAATCACATCAGCTGGTTTCCCTTGGTCCATCATACGGGTGTTCTTATCATAAAAGGAAATCAGGTTAGTTAGGCAGGACCTACCCTTCACAAACCCATGCTGGCTGGGACCAATGACTGCTGAAGTTTATCAAGTGAAGTTTAATCAAGTGAGTTACTTCAATCACATCTTAGAGAAAGATCTGATCCGAATACAGTGGAAGCTATAAAGCTTTTAAAAACCTCTCACCAAGAAGTTATATCGGGTACAATGAACCCATGTCTACTAAGATTGGTACTGGGGATAGCGCTGACTGTGGTGCCTCTGCCCTGAGAGAGGAGAGCTGGGGAGCCGGGAGGCTGGTGGAAGTGGGAACGGCTAGCAGGAGAGTCCTGTGAACGATACTTTCCAAACGTGACTGGTGTCATTCAGCTCAAACTAAAATACTGCAATGAAAACAAAGCTGTACAATGGCAGCCAGAACTTTGCAAACGGCAGCTAGAGTAATATGCTTGCTAAAGGCTTCTGGTGACGTGGATTGAGAGCTGAAGTGAGTGCACCAAACTTGTGCTCGAATAGGAAAAAAAATTATTTGGCATTTTTTCAGGAAGTTGGGTATTTCATCACTATAGATATAGCTGTACAATTGCAGTTAAAATGGTTCACAGGCCTGTGGAGACAGTTTTTGATAAATCTCCGGCTTCTGCTTTGCCAAGAATCAGAGAATGATCCCAGTTACAAAGGTGCAACTTGAGATGGAAATATGAACCCCCGTATGAGAAAATCATTTAAAAAAACACTTTTCTTGAACAGTTTTGAACAATGAGATATAAATGTGGAGAAAGGCTTACAGGAACAGTGCATCTTATATTCTGATACTTGATTGTGTTTTTGTACACGTTAGCAAAACATGTACATGTACAAAAACATGTACATCTACATGTTAGCAAAAACAGAAATGAAAGTGCTGATTCATTGTAGTTTTTAGAAAGAAAAAAATGGGGTGTGTAAACAAACAAACAGGATCTTTTTCTCTGTCAGAAGCTTGTGGAGTAAAGAAGAGTAAATAAGGAGATGGGTAACATCCTGGGAGGGAAGAAAATGGTCACTCCAAAGAAAATGAGAATTCTGGAAGTTTTTAGAAGGCTGTTTTGGTACAGTAGTGAACGATAGACTGGAGAGCTATTCTCTTGGCCCAATATGAATCTATAAAAAGCCCTGTGATCAGAGATGTGTGTATCCCTACTAAATATGAAAGCAGAGCACCAAGGTGACATGCTGAGTGAAGCCCATGGCAAAGCTGACAGCAGAGAATTACGTATGATGCATTCACAAAATGATGATATTGCTCATTTATACACTTGTGGGAAAAAAGACTTGTTCCAGATAATGAAGCAGATTCAAAGCCCATGTAACAAGATCAGGGCATGTTTTAAGACTTTTCTTGGAATAGCGCTCTGCTTTCTAGTGTAACATATTGTGCTTATGGACAGTTAGGTAGTGACTAAGAGAGATGCTGGGAGTGCCAAAAAAAAAAGTCTTTTAATCTCACTGAGCTGCTGAGAGCAGGATAGCCTCTGTAAAGCCTTGTTAATAGGAAGCTTGTTTAGTTTAATATATCCTCTGAGAATCTCTAGTCCTATGAGCAGATTGGTATGGAGATTATGCCTGCAGATTCTTTTGTAGCTCTTTCCAATGTGCAACCCATGTTATGTGTGCAATTAGCTAGCTGGATGAAGTTGGAAGTCTCTAATGGGTTTGTTTAAAAAAAAAAAAAAAGCACATTAAGAAGTGGAGGGGTCAGTGTTTGAGGAAGGAAAGACACTGCATGGGAATAGGCTTCACTATAACCCAAATAAAGCAGCCTTCTGGCAAGTCAGATCTTTGCTCTTGAAAATATATTTTAAAATAGAGAAAGACCAGATAGAGAATGCTCATGACATAACATTCCTGAAGAGGTATGGGAATATTGCAACAAAGAACAATTGAGGGTAATGAGTTATGGTAGAGATCCTAGCAACAGAAAGATGTGTACTGAACAAAGGACAATAGGATAATAGCAATGTTTATACTGCTTGGAGCAAAACAAATTCGAGGTATTTATCCTAATTTTACAGCTTAAAATTCTAAATAGGTAAAAGGAAATATTTTGTTTAGGAATAGTGGCAGATTACAATAACAGTACAGGGGATCCATGTTACAAGAACTCGTACTGCCTTTTGATCGGCAGGGAAGTTGATTGAAATATAAAAACAAATAGAAAAACTGTCACTATATTTCTGGTTGGAATAGGTGATCTCACAGCTCCTATTAGATTAGCAGACTAGTCTGGAGTGGGGATGACCAAACTCTTAATATCTGTCTTTGCAGAAAAGAGCTTCCTGGGAGACTGTGAAAGGTACAGAACAGGACGGTCACTGGGAACAGTGTGCTGTGATGGGGGGACTTTGAGATGCAAGGGGAAAAATCAAGATGGATTTTTAGTGTGACGAGTGACTTTCTGTGGTCTGGTTGCAAATGTATCTGGACAAAGTTGGGAAAACTGGATGACTTTTGCTTGAATGAAGCAAAACATAGTTTTGCAAAGATGTGATATTCCAGATAAGAAACTGCAATGAGAATTTATAAGCCTTTCTACTATTTTTCCACATTTTTAAAGGAACGTGGAGATGTAGTGAAATGAAAAGGCACTCACTTTCAGGCAAACCTGACCTATAGTTTTATAGCAGGTATTCAATTTGTAGCAATCGTTTGAAGAAATCATGGACCCTGTGATAAAGGGATGTGTGATCTGGATACTGTAACACTTATTGCTGTGCAAACCAAGAAAATAGAGGGTACCAGACCTTAGGCCTCTTGAAAGGCAAGGAAATTGTCCCCTTTTTGCTCTACACCCTACAAGGAGTACTTGGAGGAGTTTATTTTTTCCGTCTGGTGCTGGAACATCAGCATGATGGTACATGCTCCTGCCACAGTAGGAGGAAATCTGCATCCTTGTAATGTTGTCATTGCTGTATTTGGCTAAAGGTTGTTAAATGCTTTTGTAATCCTTTTTAATGGATAACTGATGTGTTAATAGAGTTGTTGCAGGTATTAGGCACCAGTTTCAGAGAGGTTAAGTCAGTTTCTTAAAACTTGCCTACCTCACGGCTCACAGATCATTATATTTCCAGTGAAAGGTTCCAGAGACAGATTATGAAAGATATTTTTCTTTTAATTTGGCATCTTTCCCTTCTGTTTATTGGTGCAATACACTGTGCACATGTACCAACCCTGGCACTGACCCAAACACAGACAATAATAGAGAAGGGGAAAAGTACAGCATAGCATGAATGAGCATGAGGCTTTCTCATTCTCAGTGTTTCATTACAGATGGAGAGGTCAGCTATTGGGTTTTCAGTCATGAGTGGCTCGTAATACAAAAGGCAGCTATATGCTGCATGAACAAGCGTGGCTGTTCTGGGAATGTGATTTGTTTAAGAAACATTCACAGAGATCACTGCTCTTTTTTTTTTTTCCCCTCTATGACAGAACTCCTGTGCTCAACTCCTAATCCAGATCTGATTTCAAAACTGCTTGCTGATTGATTTCACTCTAATGGGTCATTTCCAAATGCCTTAATATCTTAATGGATTTAGACCTAGATGAGTATTCAAAAAGCCTAGCTCTTTGAGAACTCATGCTCAGTTTTTCTTTCCTAACAGTTGTCCCCCCTCAAAAATACCTATCTAGTCTTTTTTCTATTTTTTTTTTCTTTTTGAGAGGCATGACTTGGGATAACTCAGTTAACTTTAGAATTGTTTTTTTTGGCTCTTGATGAAAGTTTGGCTGGATGATGGCATTTAGATAGTTAAGTACATTGATCTCTTTTCACCCCTGTCAATGTAAGAAGGGATTTGGTCTCTTGAAGGCACTTGGCTTCTCCAGGTTCTTCCTCCCCCTGGTATGGTTCCATTTCTCTGCTGTGGAAAGGAGGCTAAAGATGGCCCTGTCTCTTCTGGGGCTTCGTCTTTCAGGAATTAATTATGTTAGCAGCCTTGCTTGCTTATGTTCCTAAGAGTGTCTGTGATTGCTAAGACCTGGCTGATATCAAAATGATTTCTAAGCCTGTGAGAGCATGGATAGTCTGGCCCTATAAATAACTGACCTTCTGTTATGAATGGTATGGTTTGAGCTAATTCGGTGAAAAAGTGAGTGCTCTAGTGCAGAAGACAGAAGATCAAGCAAAGAACTGAAGTCTTGTCTGGAAGTGCATTTCTCAGTGTGAATAGCTCAGGAGGCACAGTGTGCCTACAGCTCTCCATATGAACTAAGGCAAAGACCAGACTCACTCCGTGTGAGCTGTAGGAGTCCTGTAGGGTGTTTGGAAGTGAAAATCTGATAAAAACGTAGGTTAGTTTGATTTACCTTTCTAACTGAGGCAGTGTTGCATGTATGTGTGGTCTAAGGACAGAATTACCCATGTTGAACTACTATAATTCTACTCTTGGCTAGAGCTTTGCCATAAAAAAAGAAAAAGAAGCTTTTGGCATGCCAAAGCGTGACGTAAGTCGCATAGTTCTCCAAGCCCCTGTTGAACTGAAGCATTCGATAATGCCACCGACACCTTGATCGGCAAGGCTTTGCAGCACTCTGGCATTATTTTATTTTTTATATCTATATGTATCTTGATATAACTAGATTTGTATATCTTGATATGTCTGTAAGTAGTGTCTTGATATATATATATTGATATGGAGTACCGTATATATGAGATTTTCTTGTTAATCCTAACTGAAGGTCACCAATTATTTGTTAGGAAGATTATAAACTTTATTTTTTAAGGCAGAATCCAGGATGGTACTTTTTCCAAGAAAAAAGAAGAGAATTGTAAAAACAAACAAAAAACCAACCAAACAAACTTGGGAACTTAAAAATATACTGCTAAGCTCACTGGATGTCTTAGCAGTAGTCATATTTTTGAACAGTTAATGTATTTTACATAAGGTTGCAGTATAGAAAAGGTTGGCATCAAGGTATTGTCTGAAAAGATATAGAGCTGGCAGTACTCTAGCAGGAAATGAGCTGGCTGAAAGGTCAAATTCTTCTAGGAAAAAATGAAAAATAGGAAAGAAAGGCTCAAATAAATGCACTTGGCTTTGTCTGCAACTTGTTTTTGCACTAGACACCTAAACTTTAAAGAAATGATTTTAAACTAGACAACACTTACCTTCAACCTCCTTACTGTGGAATCTGGGGGCTAAGTATAAAACAGGCCTAATACTGCAAGTTGTTCAAAAATTACATATTAAAAACAAAAGGACCTGCCCAGGTTTTGTGAATCATAATTTAAAGTTGCATTATATAAATTTTTAAAACAACCTCTTAGTCCCTCATGTTTGGTACGAGAAACTTCTCCATCACCTGTAAATGTAGACCTTGCAGATGGACAGCTTTAGACTCTGTATTTAGAACTTTTCTCCTGTGGCTTTCAAGGAAGAATTTAAGTGTGATGTGGTGACAATAGCTGCATTTAACCTACTCATAAGGTTGTAGAGATTGGTTTATACAGGAAATAGATCTTGTTAGACAAATCTAATTTTATCCTTGGATGAAATTACAAGTTTGATTGATAAAAATGATCTGCATTTAATAAACTATGAAAGGGATTTGAAATGACACTATGATTAAAATTAGCTCTTTAAAGTATCAATAAGACATGCATTAAATTGATTAAGAACTGGCTGGTTGATAGACTTGAAACAGTAATTGCCAGAAGAGAACTGCTATGGATTGGTGAGTGTTTTCAAGTGCTCAGTGTTTGGTACAAAATGTGATATTCAGTAACTTGACCATTGTTGGTGGTGATGGTGTGTGGATGGATGATGTAGATTAAATTATGATAAAGACAGAGCAGTTATGTAAACACACCTTGATTACTTGGTAAGCTGGTCTCATTTGGATATATTTCCTTTAGTTGCAATCCTGAAAACAAACTAGCAAGAAGGGCCAAACGTACCTGCAGTGATTGTGGATTGTAGGATTTTCATGAGCTCCAAAAGGGAAAAAAAAAAAAAAAGGCAATGCATGTGAACAGTGAGTTGTGAGTAAAAGTAGTGTCAATACTTCTGTACAAAACACTAGAGAGACCAGTGCTGGAATACCGTGCCCGGTGTAAGTGGCTTCAGAAGGTTCAGAGGATATCAGAAAGAGAACCTTCATTCTGCCCTAAAGATATTAAAACTAAGTGAGAAGTTAAAATAGTGACTTAATGAACTCCTTAAGTATCATTACACGAAAAAATAACTGTTACCGGAATGTTTTTCAGTAAATTAAAGCAGGGTGATAAACTCAATCTGTTCTAAAAGGAAAAAAAAAACATGTTTTAACAGCAACTAACCAGTAGAAAACATTCCTAAGGGAAGTAATAAACTTTCAACTGCTGATTTTCTTCTGATCAGAAATGGATATGTTCCTGGTACCTGTAATACTTGAGCTGGTTCCTGGGATCAGTACAGGATGAAATTTGTGATGTCTAAGAGGTCAGACTGGATAATGTAAAGACCCCTTGTGGACTAAAATTTGTGCTTTACGAATTTAATTACTTAACACTTCAGAAGTTCTTTGACACTAGAAAAATCATAAAGGGGTTGCTTCAGTGAATTCTTTCTGGAAAGATAGTTGGCTTAGTATCAGAGAAATATTTAATCTTTAAGCACTTTATTTTATTTTTTTTTTTTTTTATATTTTCTTCCTCTCTTATGTGCCTAGTTGTCCCAAATCATGTCTGTGTGACTCCACTTGCTAATCCTTGTCTTTCTAGCTTCCTAGCTCTGCTTCATTTAGCTTGGTAACATTCTGTGCAAGCACATCATCTAAGCTCCTCTTTGTTCTCTACCAGTGGAATAAATATTTCATCATCGTTGTGTATGAACCTGTAGGTCTTGAATGAGCTTGACAAATTTGTATTTTCTTTGTACTCAGTTATAATCATTGACGTGAAGTTTGTCAACAACATAATGCAGGGGATGCTTAACTCATTTGGCATCTTGAGGACTCTGTCTAAGAGAATTAGATTTAAAATCATTTTTTTTAACTTCTGCTTCCAACATATATGAAAGCAATTACAGGAGTGAACTATTCTCTCATGTGATCTGGAGATATTTTTTTACAGTATCTAATATCTCATGGATGTTGACACCACTTCAAAGCAGTGTCCAGCTCTGCAGAACTGTTATTAATATGTTGTGGCAAGATACTTGTGGTGCATAGGGAAAGCACTGTCCCAGTCAGCACGCGATTAGTGATGGGCAACTTTAAGAGAGTCAAATGTTTTTGCTGCAGTTGTCACAAACAATAGATGTCCCAGACAAACGATGCCTTCAGTGCTGTCACAGAAGCTGACTTAAAGCTATGTGTTAACTAGAATCATTCTTCAGGAGCATCGTGATGCCAAATGCCTGATGCTGAACAATATCAGAATTACTAGGTTGTTGTAGTATCTATAATCCTGGCTTTGTGCATGGCCCTGTATCACTGCCCTGTATCACTCTGCCTAGCTTGGACAATCCTCTCTCCATTCAACGTCATTCTTCAGTTCTGTGCTACCCAGTCCTGAGAGAGAGCAGCTGGGAGTATGTGGGCCAAGGAAAACAGGGGCAAAGAAGGAAGGGAGCTGTGTTGGGGCTGGGTGTTCCCAGTGCCTCTGCCCACGGCAGTCGATATCCCAGGGGATCTGCTGGGGAGTTGGTGAGATGTAAGAGAAATACTAGGTATGGTTTGCAGAAAACAGATCAGCTCCTCTTCCAGAAGGCTTAACAGTATGGCAGTAGTGGGTAGGAGAGTGGTGCCTTGTTGGCGTCAGTATCATGACAGAGCTAAACGAGGCTTTCTCTCCTTTAGTTTCACTTCAGTCAAAGGAACACCTAAGGAGACAATTTCCCTTCATCCATCCCTGTTGGGTCATTGGCATTGGTATGATCCAAGACCTATGACACCTTTATTACAAATATTTTTTTGCCTGCATTGCTAATAATCTTCTACCTTATCACCATTAGAACAGCCCCCTCTGCTGCTTTAGCCCCCCCACCCTGATTACAGGCAGTAGATGTCTTTACTCCTTAATTATTTTTTTTTGTACTTGAGTGTGACACTCTGAATTCTGGCATAGCATTTCTTGCCTATTGCACATTGAGAGAAGTTCTTTTTGATCAGACTACAATTCTTGTGAGATACCAAGTTAACGTTTATAATAGAGATATAGTTGATTTCTCAGATGGAAATGTTTCTCTTTTTAGATGCCTAACACTTCAATGAAGAGTCAGAATTTTCCAAGAACGTTTTTATTCAGTTGAAAGTTTCTTCTTCTGTTGAAAACAGTTTTGAGGGAAAATATTTGACCACCACAGTTAAGGTCCAACTGTACATATGTATGTACAGCTTTGTATGACCTAGGGTAGCCATCAAGGACATAGGACTGTAAGTATTTTGGGTTGAGGGATGGATATGTTAGTCTGACCTCAGTACTAAGTGAAGTCTTTGAACAGTGAAAGAAAAGGGTAATCAAGGACTTGAAGTTATATGGAAAAATGGATAAAATGCCATGTGCTTCAACAAAAGCAAATTGTGTCAGGCTAGACTGGTATCTTTCTTTGATAAGATAACTGATTTGCTAGACAAGGTCAAAATGACAGATCAAATATCTACGTAGGTTTAAGCAAAACATATGAGGTACGGTGTCTCATGGGGAAAAGATTATTTGAGAGGCAAAAGGGAATAGTATATATTAGAAGACAGGTAAGAAATTGATTTCCCATTTAGCCAGCTTGTGTCACCTTACAAAAGGCATCCAAGAATGGAGAGAGACTGTGAGAGGTGTGTCTCAGCCCTCAGTCTTGGGAATAGTCCTGTTAAACTGAAGTGAGGCTAACGCATGAAGCAGTGTTCATGAGCAGACTTCATAAACAGGTGCAAGCAAGGATGGTATCACCAGTGCTGAGGAGGATTAGATTCCTCTGCTTGAGCAAAGAGATGATCCTGAAGAGAGCAGGAATAGGGAAGAAATTTAATAGAATAAAATACAATCAAGTACCTAGTGGCAAGTAAAATGAGAAAACACTGCACAAAGGTCTTGGTTAATACATTTTCCTCCTTAGCTAGCAAGTCCATAGCCAATAACACCACCTCTAAGGCAAGAAAAGCTCCTTAGTAGCTGGAGATCAAAAGCAGTGTGGCTCTGAGTGTCTGTAAACAACTTTCTCAAGAATTGCTTACCTAAATTACTTAGGTACAGTGACATTTGTCACACCTTAAGAACAGCTTTTCAGGATGTTTTCTGTAATTCCTAGATTTGGATATGTGAAGATACTACTTCAATAACATGAATTTAAGTTTGTTTCTAACCCTGTAGAAGTGTGTGCAAACACTCACAAATTCTCCTTACAGGGGAACTATGAAGCATTAGAGTGGAAAAATGAAATTCATTTGTTCCATTAGGCTTGTGACTCATTTTTAAAAGCAAAACTGTGTAAAAGAAAAAAGCATCAGTTTGTGTCTAAAAATTTTTGATAACGTCTTCCTATATTTCAAGTTTGATTCTTGCTTAAATGTTTGGCTTAAATCTTATTTTATTCCAACAAATTTGCGAAGTGTTTGATTACTGGCTGTTCTTTGCATACTTTCCACTGAAAGCTATTCTCTTGAGAGATGATCACGCTTTGCACATATTTCAGTGCTTCACAAATATTACTTGAACTTTGCAGCATACGTGTCAAATATCATTTTAGTAATCCTGTTTTGTGGAATGATAAACTGAAAAATGTATTTAAAAATGCAAAAATGCTTTGACTGAGCTAGGATTCCTATCTCTTCAATTCAAAGGTACCATATTTTTGTAATTTGCTCTATTTCTGTGAATTTATTAATGAAACCCTCCCTTCTTCTGATTTAAATCATCTGTAAAATAACTTTGAAAAGATATTCCATTTGAAAAGCAGACTTTTGTATCTATAGTTCAAACTGTTGAAGTAGACAGATTTTCCAAAGAACGTGGCAGTTCTTACTGAGTGTTGTTGCCTCTAATGTTAATGATTTTTAATTCACACTGACTGTCCAACAAATTAGATTTTTAAAGGGTTACATTTTAAAACCTTGATATTGTTTATTTGGTGTTGAGACTGAAAGAAACTTGAAACTGAAATAAATGAAAATCAGAAAATAAAATATGGTGACTTTTATAAAACTTTATTACTTTATTAATAGTGTGATTTAGTCCTAGATTGAATGCCAGCTATTGAAACAGTCATCAGTTATGTCGATTTACAAAGTAGACAGAAGTAAAACAAGGCAGACAGTGTAACCTTCTGGCAGTCTTAATGTGAGACGATATTTGACATGAAAATGCATTTAGATGACAAATTTTATGCAGTGTAATGGTTTGCATCTGTTAATCTGCAATATTACCTTCGACCTAAATAAAAGTAAATTTCTGGTTTATTTATCTCTCATTACTCTACTCTTTAAATTTAGTTTACTCTTGCTTTTGTGATCATAGCTCTCAAATAGATTAATCCTAAACCAATTTACTGAGAAGATGGTAAGAGGTAATTTCTATTAAAACATCTGAAAAATGTTATTGGCACACATGATTGTTATTTGATCAGATCCTTTTCATGAGGTGAAGTCTGACAGCAAGATAAGCTGCATGTCATTTAAAGATAAGTAATAAAAAAAATCCACCCTCCTTTTGTGTGGTCTTGTATTTTTTTGTGTGGTGGTATAAATGGAACATCACTACAAGTTTGAAATTACAAGAAGTAGATAGTTACTTAAAAGGAAAGGATGGAAAAAGAATCATAGTGCAATTTCAACTCTAGTTTGTCATAATTATTTAGTTTGGCTTCCTTATTGTAAGAGTTCATCCATTGTGGGCATTGAGCCCATTGTACAAATGGCACTTGGATACCTACGCTATTATTTTCCTATTTCATAAAGTGTGTTAAACAGGTCGCGTGCACATGCTGAGGAATGTGGTTTGATACAAAATCTGTCTTGGGCAATTGTAAACAAAATTATTCTGAACCTTCAGCTAAAGCTAGGCACCTAGCTCTGAATCTTTTGGCCTGTGTTATAACTTGCTTCCTAGTATCTGTGTTCATGTGTGTATGCAGTGGACTAAAAGCATCATCTTAGCAGAGCAATAAAAACAGGAACCAGAGGTTCAATGTATTATGTAGCATTAGGGTTACTCTAGAAGTTATCCTTCTGGACTGTTCTTTTTTTTCTTTCCTCTGTTCCATAGGAATGGGGGTCTGCAGTATGTGAAGTTTACAGGATTCCACAATTTTTTTTGTGGATTGTGAAAATGATTTACTAATCTTAATGTGAATTTATGTGTATACTACCTAGGTTTTATACGGCATTTTTCTTTCAAACAGCATTTTTCTTCCAAATATCTGAACATTATTAACTGATGTTTGTTGTAGTGTTGTATACAAGCTACTGTTTTTGGACCTACCAGAAATTGTGAGATTTTTCAACTTTTGCCAATTTGCTTGTGCCCTAAGGAACAAAGTCCTCAGTTGTTATAACCTGTTTGATTTTCATTATTGTCCTCTTTTACTTGCTGACTCCTGAATTAATTCATGCAAGTTTATTTAGGTTAATGGTGTTACTGCAGGTGAATAGACACAAATCATTACACACAGCATATGAATTTACCATCTAAACATATTTTCATTTCAACGACTCTCAGATTAACCACCAAGGTTCTGAACTGCCAACCTTACTTTACCTTTATCTGTTTTATAAATACTTTTACTTTTTGCTCAAATGAGGGTTGTGTTTTATTTTCTATGTAGCAAATAATTCTACTTTTCCTACCAGGAGAAAGATGAAAGGAAATATGAACCTTTAATCATCAATTGTAAATGATAAATTCCAGACAAGTACTTTTAAAAAGAATTTGAAATGAAAGGGCTGACCCTTAAAATTCAAACTTCTTGCAGCCAAGTTGATGTTTGGTGACACTGTCTAACAGGAGGATGAATTGTTTTTCCTCCAAAAAGCAATTGTAGCATATGCTTAATGATTGTAACTCGGTGTTTTTTTTTTTTCTTTTTTAACCAACTATACTAGTAAGGTAAGAATAGTAATACTGGAATGATATGAGAAACTATTTGTATTAACTTATTTAAACTACTGGAGGCAATTGGAATAGTATGACCCCAACAATAAGAAACCTGATAATATTTTGGCAAACAGTTTAGCAAACCAACATGATTTCCAAGGTTACAGGCAAGTCCGTCACATTGAAAAGAATACTCAGTGTGTTACTTTACATGGTTCACAAGGTAGTGAAGTGTGTTGGAAAGTATATGACACAAGAAACTAAAAGGCCTACAATCTTCCTAGTCTTCAGTGTTTGTGATGTTTGACAGGCCACTTAACTTTCCATGATTCCTCCCTCCCTCTTTATCTTGTTTGTCTTTTAAATTAGTGGTAAAGACAGTCCTGTCATCTCAACAAGCACTTAGAAATGTACGTGTAAAAAATTTGTCATGCAGTTCATAGGTATCCTTCCTCAGAGGTATCTGCAGAGAGGTTGAGAACTGAACTGGGGGGGGCAAAGTGAGGTGCTCTGCCTAACACACTTGATCCCCATCAGAGCATGGTGAAGTGGTGGAGTACTGCCACAACCCTGTGCTGACCTTTGCTGTGCTCGTGAATTGCATTTACTATAAAAGTGTTCAGAAGTTAGATTCTCACTCTGTAATTCCCTTCTTGCTTTTGTTATTTCTAGGCATTTCTCTTGTAGTAGCAGGCTGATTGTCATTTACTGTGAAGTGTCCTGATGGGGTGAGAGAGGTGCCTGAGCAGTGCATGTTTTCACTCCCGTCATGCTGGGACAGTCTGTGAGGTGTTCTGTGAATCTCGTCAGGTCAGCATATCCAAAGGTGGTGCTGACATAGGAAGTGGAAAAGTTTAATAGCAAACTGCTATTTTGACCTCACAGTTTTGGCAATGAAACTCTTCTTGCAACATTATCTTGAGAAGCAAAGTTTTTTTTTTTTTTTTTTCTGAAAGAAAAGATGACAGCATGTTCCTTTACAGCTGCAGTAACATCTGAATGGATGAATGGATGAGTTGGGCTCCTGTGGTTGTTTATGGATGAGACAGAACTCTTGAGCAGACCTAGCAGAGTTTTGGGATGACGTGTCAGGTAGTTTTTTTGTCTGCATCTCAGCAATGCTGCTAAGGAAACTAAGACAATTAATTCATGGTCTTTAGCTAGGCCCTGCTGAACAGCATCATCTTAAAGTTCTGCCCAGAGCATCGCAAATCTCCAGAAAATGCTTAGTGGTTTCCTTGAGGAATTTGGGCAGCAGGTCCAACTCCCAGTTAATATTTGCGACTCTGCTGTATGAAGTCACTTTGTTTTAATCTTCGGCATGGTCTTTACCTGCAGTATGGTTTTTAGTCAGTATAGTGGTAGGTCCGTGTGTGCGTGTGTGTCTGAGAAACTGTAAAGATTAACATTGGGCGATGGCCTAACAAGGGATGAAGAATTCAAATGTACAGTACTTATATTAATATTTTGATTCTTTTATTGGTGGTATAGTGATACCTAAAAGCACCCCACTCAGACTAGACAATATATTGTAATCTAAATAATATATTATAAAACACTTGATCAGATGAAACATTGTTTCAAGGAATTTAAGTACACAATGGTGGAAAATAAGCTCTTGCGCTCATTAAAATTGTGAGTAAGCTTTACTTCATGGCACTCCTGTGGCAATAGGAAAACAGCTAAATTACTTGAACTCATAAGTATTCTGATTTTGAATGCTTTTTCAATAACCAAGGGACGATTTTAGGAAATATTTGTGATTCACTTTCCTCTCTCCTCCAGTTCTGAACCAGTCCTGATGATCTGTCTCACAAATGCTAAGATAAATGATTTTACATGTGCATTTGGGAACACATCATAGAAATTAATGGGAGCATGGTGATTGGGAGGTAGTAAAAAGGGATAACAAATAGTGTAATCAGATGAATTTTGTGTCTAGGTGTCTCTTAGGCAAACTAGATTGGGGGGGGGGGGACGTTTACCAGCTTAGTCTCCCTGTATTCGTTCACTTCTGATGTTTGGATGGAGAACTGGGAGGTGACTAAAGCCCTACAGTGGGAAGGTCAGAGAAAAGTGATGTGCACTGACACTGAAATGGGAACAAGAGCCATCTGAGGAGAAAAAGTGGGCCTTGTTGAAAAAACATTGCGCACCATGATACAAATTGTGTACTGCATACACAAGGGACTGACTGACAATAGCAAGACTGTCTAACTTTTGAAGCTGTAACACTGCAACTTTAAAAGGAGAGTGAAGCATTTCAGTGTGCTGCTGGTGTTAAGAGAGATCCTGCTGAGGGGCTGCTGACGTATCCCCCAGTTTTCAGGCTTGGCAACAATTAGTCATGCTAAATCCCAGGGGTGTTCATGTGCATAGTCTGCTCTCCTTTTTTTCTGTCCTGCTAGGACTCCTCCTTTTCTGTTTCCCCAGATTTTATCTGATTGACATCATTTTCATGGATTTACCCCACCCTGTCATTTGTCTCTCTATGGAGTAGGAGCTCTCCTTCTGCCTCTGCTTGGTGAAGCATCCTAGCTCACATTATCAATCTGTTAAATTTTCCAGAAAGCACATTCTTTGTGTCTGTCTCTTACACTTGCATAGAGTTTCCTTAGAGAAGTGCTCAAGACTTAAACTCTAAATACGTAAAGTTCCTTAAAATATCTTCTTAAAGCTTACTGCTATGTCACAGGCAGCCATCCTACGCTCTCCAGAATCAAATATCTTTCTATTCCTAAATGCCCAAACAAGATGCAATAATTGTTAGTTATCAATCTTCCAATACCACAGCCTATTCTCTTATCAGATACTGTTTGGTAATTTTCTTCTACGTTTCCCAAAGCATTAGGCTGAATCTCTGTGCATTTCACCCTGTGAAAGGTGAAGGGTGCTGGGATAAGGAGAAGGTGTTAAACTGAGACCGGGAACTAGTGAGGTTTGTCAGCTGTTCTTAAGTCCTGTAGCAGAGGTGAAGCAATTACTGCCCTGTAATTCATGAAGAAAGATTCCTACCCAATATACACAGCTGCTTTTCCTGGGTTTTGCAGGTTATTGGTTGCTTCCCCTCTACCTGTCCTAGTTCCCAGGAGATGTCAGAATAACATAATGTTCAGGTATCTTTCCCCAGCCTAACAGCTACTATTAGTAATTCATAATACTGTTAGCAAGGATTGCCAAAGAATGTTTTTTTTTTATTTTTTTGTTTAGAAGTACACTATAAATCTAAGCCATGAGCAAAACATAATGAAAACCATATGGGGAAAGAACAAAAGAAAGCATAAAGGTTTCATTAAGAGATGGTAGGAAGTTAATTTGTAGAAAACATAAAATCAAGTGCAATTGTGAAGCACAGAAAAAGGACTCAACACACTAAACCCACTGTTCTTTCCTCATAGTGTGTGTGACAGAGCTTACTAAGAGCAGTATTTATTTTTATTTAATCTGTGCTTTTCCACATAAAATAACATGAAATCTAATTTTTGTCTAACTCTTGATCCTCACAGTATTAGAGAACTCATAAAACAAAAATAAAACTTTCTCTTTGCAAGTTGTTTCATGTCCCTTCTGTTGTATATTTGATGTATGTAGGTTTTTACGTTTTGTGGAGTTTTGCTTTAAATTGCTTGAAACACAAGAGCAGTATAAGCCCAACCCAACATGACTTACTAGCACAGCACAGTCTCCCTATCCGGGAGGTCCTTGTGACTTATCAAAAAGACAGGACTCCAAAAACTGCAACTATCTGATTTGGACAGAATTTCAGCATCCCTCCCCTTTTTGCATTTCTGAGTAAATAAAGCATCTTGCAAAAATAAGTAAGCCAAGAGCCTGTACCTGTAAGTGGCAGTGTGATAACACATCACCACAGCCACTGCAGCACTCCCTCAGGAGGCTGTGTGCTGGTGCTGGGTGTGCCTGAGTGGTGCCCAGCAGACAAGAGGCCCAGGCAGCTGACTGGCAGTGCCCAAGAACAGAAGCTGGATTATTAACACAGACTGCTCCCACTGCCGCTGCAAAGGGAGAATACCGTAGTGCTGTGGGCTAAGCTCTACCCCACTGTTGGGAGCACTGCTGCCTGTTTGGATGTACTGGGCCTCTGTTCTGGTGGGTGGTGGGAGCCACAAACACATCAAAAAGGATGACTTGTGCAGCCTTCCTGAGTGTCAGAAATGAAGATCTGAACATATTGAAAGCAATGTACTTGTGGCAATGTTTTAGTTGGCAACTGGTTTGAGGAAACAATTTTTCTTATGTGAAAAAATGACTGGTTGCATTCCTAGCTCCTTTACACCTCCTTCAGTGGCTATAAGTACTTCCAGAATGTGAAACAAATCTCTATGGGAACCTATTTTTAAAACTTTGGCAGTAAATCTGGCAACTTGGGGTGATGGTAGGATGACAAGCATGATATATTTTTATATCAGAGTTTAGTCATAAATTTATTTTATGAAACATGATAAAATTTTTAAGTGCTGGGTTCTAGGGACTCACCCCTTGTCATACTCAGAAAATGTTAGCAATGTCTTTTTGTAGCTACAGTAAGGTTAATGTGCAGTATGTATATTTTTGGGAAGCAAGCAAATATGACTATAGTTAGCATCAGATTAATTCTCAAACAAGGTGACAGAAAAACAAATTTCTAGCCTTCACATCTGATCCTTGATTAAAGCATTATTGCCACCATACAGACAATTACACCCCACCTAATGTTGCCAGTTATGCTGCCACCGATCCCAGTTTTACAGACAACTAGACGTGTCCTCAGAGAAGCTCATCCTGACAGAGATACTCTCCTGGATATGACATGTAATTGCAAGTAATTCCTTTGATGTAATGGAACTGAAGTAACTTGTACAAATTAGGAATTTGTCCTACAAATTTTTATTTGGAAATCTCTTAATCTATTTTTAAAATACTCTTTCAGATTAAGGCAAATGTTACTACTAATAATCTAAACTTTTTTTTTTTAAAGTGATAAAACTTTCAGTAAGAAACATTTCTTAAAAATTCTTTAATGCAGAGTTTTAAACATTTTTGCAAATTTCTGGTAGCAAAGAGTCACACGGTAATATATTTAAGTTGCTACTTATAGGTAGCACTTAGGGCTTAGTGGTGCCCCTGTAAAATGTGTTTAAAAAAAGGTGGCCAAATTCTGCTGGCACAACTGCACAGTGCTACTAGGAAGTCTACTGTGATTTTCAGTTCAGCATATATAAGGAGAAAAAATAGAAGGTGAAATCTGCTGTGCAGGTATCAGGAGAATTTTCTCCCAACTGACATAGTCTGGTCAAAGTTCAGTCGGGACATGGACTACCAATGCAGGTTGCTTTTTGAAGATGTATTTCAAGTCAGCATGTAAAAACTCAAAAAAAAAAAAAAAAAAAAAAGAAGTCAAAAGCAGTGGTTATTTAGTAGAGCAGAGTAACTGCATGTTCTTCAAATGATTTTTATAAAATGCTGTTCTTTTCTTTCCTGTTCTTATCTAGGTTAGCACTCAGACTTGCAATCCCCATCTCATTCTTTACTATGGCTATTCTTTTTGCTTCCAGCTGTGTTAACAACTTATTACACTTGGCTGTGTTTTAGCAACACCTCTTCATAGCACTCAAAATACTCAGCACTCAAGGATGACACTGTAAAGGGAGGATAATGTATTTGAAAACCATGTTAGCTTTGTAGCCACCCCACACTGCAGAGTGATTCATTGTAACCCAAATTTCCTGCGTGAGTTCCATGTAAGCTTTTGTGTTTTCTATTTGGTATTAGAATGCTCTTAATATATTTTTTTTTGTCATCTTCTCCCTTTGTGCATTATCTTCTGATAAAAATCTCCCATTTTTGCTGGGGACAATTTCAGGCAGGAGGAGTCTTGGAGACTAATTTTAAATGAAGTTTTGATGAAAGCATGGCATGGCTGGTGGATATTCAAATTCTCCAAGGAGGACAAAGATCTCTGGTCTCAAGGTGTTTTACTATTACTAACAGGATTATACTCTGAATATTAGTTTCATGCCAGTTTGTATAAATAAAGGAAAAATTATGTTGAGTACATTCATTATTATTGCTGCATGTTCTTAATAAGTATTGACACCTTCACTAATAGCTACTTGCATATGCACAAATGTAGAACACATTTTGGTTATTAAAAATGCATTTTTGAAAGCACCTCATTTTGTAGTAATTTCTACTGCCAATGGCAGCAACTGTATTTGTCTCCTATAGATGCATACAGGTGTGCAGTCTTTAGTCTATTGGAATAAAAATCTGTTTGTATCCATCTTCGAGAGAAAGTGAGGGTAAATAAACTATTGGAGACAATGGATAGTACCAGGATGCTTTTGTTACACAGAATGGTATTCTTTTTTTTTTTATAAAAAAAAAGCTTAAGTCCTTGAAGTTTGGATTTTTTTTTTAATGCAGTAAACTTTTCTTATTTGCAACAAACATGACCAAATGTCATCTAGTCTCAAAAGCCTTCAAAAACATTCTCAATCTGGGTATTTAAATGTCGTTTATATGATTAAAGGATTAATGAACTGGCTTTGTCTGTAGATACAGAAAAACTACAAAAAGATTACTGAAAGCACAGGAATATTCTCAGATTTTGATTTTAAGGACTTAATTGATATAACTATTCATATATTAAAAAAACGTTTGTAACAACAGAAGTAAGAAATCCAGTTCATCTCAAAAAAGTTCATTTCAAAATCAGACTTTTGGAGTCCTGTTCATATTGTAGTTTGTAACGAAGGCATAGTATGCTGATGGGTGTTTGAATACACAAAATGCCCATTAGCCTACTTGTACATGTGCACAGATTAATGTATTCATACCAGGAGCCAGTGCAAAACACAGATGGGAACTTTTTGAAAAATTGATTTGTTCATGAAGTTAATTTATTCTGTTTGTTATTAAATTTTGGCATCTCTCCAAAGAGCAACCAGAGTGCTCATTGCTGTTTTGCTACCTAATTCATTAGGTCAGGGCACGGTTACATTCAGAGCTGTACCACTGAAACTTAAGTAATTCATTCATAAATTCTGTTAAGTGTCTTGTGAACTGCAGGTGTCCACTCAGTTTTGCACTACTTCAAATAAGTTTTAAAATATCACTGTTGGTCCAGTATAACTTTGAATGAAGACTGGGTATAAATTCTCCACCCTGCTTAACTGGGTAATGCTGAGAGAAAGGGAAGAGATTTTTCTTTGTAATGCCAACAGACCCACAGTAGGATAAAACAAGCTGTCAGCTGAAAAGAGTTAGCAAGCTTATGCAACACAGCCCTCCAAAGGTGGATTGCTTCCCTTTCTCATATCCTGTCTAGCCAGTGTGGTTGGGCAGGCATTTCTGTTCTGAGACAGGAGAACCCAGTGCCACTGCGGGGGCTGGAAGTGTCTCTGAGAACAGAAAAGGAAGTATCTTGTCTTTGTGATCAGCTGTAGTGTGAGATACACTCCAGGATGGAGGCTCCAGCAGTTAGCGTGCTTTGTTTTCTCACTGGTGGAAATACAAACACTCAGGGCAGAAATTTAGCTACCAGAAAATGTAGGTGTTTCCGGGTTCACAAATGGAGAGCACCATGTCTCCCATTTAGGTTGATAAGCATCAGTATATGTAAAAGCTTGGAAGCTTCTAACTTGTTTTGGATGCTTTTGGGGGAATGACAGGACTCCCTGTTATGGTGCTTTTCATGCTCTTATACCTTCAGTTAAATATACTGCAAGCATGTCCTTGAATTCAATGGTTTTGTTTCTTTGGGTTTATCCTATAAATTAAGTTATAGCTATTATATGAAAAAAAAATTACAGTCTTAAATACACCAGGAGCGTAATATATATTTCAGTTGAGCTCAGCACTGCAAGCCATTTGAGGAAACTGTTTACACTGAGAAACACAATAATAGAAGGAGTAATTCATGTGAGACATCTATGCAAATCAGGTCAGCATATACAGAAAGGAACAGGTAATTGATATCTTTGGGTGACAGACTGAAGAGGAAATAGAAAGGTGAGAAATAGTGTACTAAATCAAAGAGTTATTGTTAGAATTAGCAGCTCTTCTCAGGACGTCTGCCTGCAAAGTTGAAATTTATGGAATTCCATTTACACTAGTTAGCCAAGAAAAGTATTTACTCAAAAAAATAAAAAGCCGGATATTCTTTTACTTGGGGTTGTTCCTCTCTGCTTTCGAATGCTGTGCAGTCTAGTGCACTGCGTTTCTGGGCTTACATGCTTATCCAGAAGATTATTGTCTGGTCATGCTAAGGATTTCCTGTACTGAAAAACCCGGGGTGTGTGGCAGAGAATTTTCTAATTACAGTGGACCCTTTTCCAGTGTGTGTATATACACACCTTTGTACACAATAAGTATGCATACGTTATAACTATTTCTTTTGTACTCCAGATACACAGCCTCTGTATTTGGGGCTGGACACAAAAAAAAAAAAAAAAAGAGGCTGGTAGAGTCAGCAAGAAAGGTGTTCACAGCAAACATGCGTAGGAAGGAAAGCTAAACGAGTATTTTGAAAAAAAAATCAACTTAAAAACCAACCTAACTGACTAGGTTTTGACAACATTAAGCAGTTTTTCTGTTGGACTGTTTTCGTGTGGTCTTAATGACATAAAGATCACAAAAGTGGGCACAGTAATCAAGCCTTACTTGTTATCTCATTAAATACGTGGAAGAGTGCTTTGCCAATTAATGCAAAAATTGTCAGATAAACCTGTTCTCCCCAGATATTCTATCTCCATAAGTCTTCTTTTCTTGGACCGTTCCTTTACCAACTAGATGTTGTCTGCCTCCTCTGATTAGGGCTCTGCTCCCTAGTAGCCACGGCTTTGGAAAGAGGACCTCGATAAGTAAATCAAGCTGCTGAGAAAGAAGGAAAGGAGACAGCTGGTACTGCAAGAAGCTCGGGGGGGGGACATGACACGACACACTATGCAGTGGCTAAGAGGCTAAGTTCCTTCCTCAGTTACTCTCTTACACTTAGATTCATATAATATTCCTCATTTCACTGCTAAGATTGAGTTTAAGGGAATTTCTGTGCATTATCAGGTCCCCATTCTGGTTACAAATGAAACAAATGTCCTGTGATCACCACCCTTCCCTTGGATCTGTTCTTTTCCCTTTTTATAGCTGCTGCTACAGGTATTTTTCTTTTCCAGCCATGACTCACCTTTTAATACATAGGTAATAACTCATCTCCTCATTTTCAAATTGAGTGTTACATTCAGAATTCTGCATTTAATATATTACATCGTAATTCAATATCAGTAACAGCTGACTTAATGTTATTTCATTTTTCTTTGTATGTAAACCTGTAAATACTTTAAAAATATCTACAGTGTCTGACCTCTGTGATTACTAAGCCTGAAATTTGGTTTTTAAGTTTTTGCTCTATGCTTTTCCATGTCAACAGAACATTAAGATTGGATTAGGTCTGTGAATTATATTGCAAAACTCTTGTATGGTACTGAATGCAGGTAGTTTTTGTGGATTGGTTATAATTTACTCTGGCTTTTAGAAAAGTGAGAACTGATGGCACTGCTTGATATCTGCCCAAAGAACAGCAGGAAGTATTCAAGTTTCTGCTCTTAAATCCAAACATACTCTTTAGTTGTGACCTGAAACATATTTACTTATCTATTGCTCTACTGAAAGCAAACTCTGTGTTTGAGAAAAAAATTCTTAGTGCTGTTTGACACTTAGTGCTCTGCTCATACTATAATAAGATGTATTTTATCTCTCATTCTATCTTGGATTTATTATTAAGCATTGATTTTAGTATTAAGGGATGAATGGCTTGTGCATTAGCTGGTTTAAAATGATTATATATCATTATTCATTCAATATGTAATTTGATGTTTTTTGAGACACATTCTGGTTCTCCTATGAAGAGCACTGAAATACTTCTCATTAGAGGTATTCAGATAGTATAGTATATATCTACATCTTTGTAAAAAAAAAAAAAGAGTTGTTAAAATGGAAAATGATTAGTCAATAAAATGTGGAATGACACTACCTTCTGTTCTGAAGTTCATGAGATGCACGCCTTTTGCACCTATCAGAGTAACAGAAGCTTATTCCTTCCTGCATAGCAGATACTGCAGCTATGGACATGCAGTTGGGGTATTGTGCCAGGACATAGTATTAAGAAGCTTGAAAGGAAAACAAGCTTGTCTTCAAGACGGTCATCTTAATCTGGTTGGTAAATGTACCTACACCAACATTGTTGGTGGCAGTTTGTCTCAAATTGGCAGAGGGTATTTTCTGCTTCACAGAAATATGTGAAATAAAGGTGCCCAAAGATGACATACCTCCCTATAGGAAACCTTGAAAATGATAAAGGAAACATCAAAATAAAAACAACCCCCAAACAAGCAAGAACAACAACTAAAAACCCACCAAAATGCCTTCTGAGGCATTCAGAGTGATACTCTGAAAAAATTCTTTTTTAAAACAAAACCAAACCAAACCTGACCCAACTGATCTTAGAAAATGCCTACTTAGTCTTAATTTAAGGTCACAGATGCGTGTTGGGCTGTTCTAATACTGAAGGGCAACATTTGAATCACAGTAAGAACTACACAGGAGTTTTGTCCAATTAGGTATTGATATTAATGAGTTTATTTTAGGTTTGTGGATTAGTTAAGGTATGGAAGAGACTGAGATTTGTGGCAGTATGTTTATGATGTTTGTATTTTCATTATAGAAACATTTGGAGGTTCTTGTGACAGTCTTGACTGCATTTTGCTAGTTGCTATGTATAGATAGAATAAGAAAGAGACAAAAGCATAGCCTAGATAGAGAAAAACCAAGAAAGCTAACCAAAGATTTTCTAGCAGTTTGTGGGGAGGGCAGTTGATGTAGTCTGAATGCCCTTAAGCACTCTGCTGGCCACATCATTTTCTTATGGTATGGATTTCTGACACTTCAAGTTCAGACTATCTGTTATCCTGGGCGATCTGGATACTCGTGAGCTCTCAGGTACGGACATGGGAGTAGCTACTTCCAGGGAGCCTGGTAAACACACTGTGGGACTTTATTGTACTTTCATTGTGGCAGCAAGTAAGGAGAATCCTCTGAAATTTGTCAAATTATTTTGGCCCTTACAGTGCTTACTAGAAGCTGAATTTTCTCAAAGCTACAGTCCATTTCCTTTATACCTGTCTCTTTCAACAAATACTGAAAGACATTATTGTAATTAATGTATTTCCATTATGGTCTGAAGCTGCCCCTGACAGCCCTCACTGTAAGTAGTGCAGCGTGAGTACGGCAGGCCCTGAACCTGCCATGGGTCCTGCCTGCAGCTCTTCTAACTCTGTGCTAAGTCAGAAAGGTGCACGTGAAGACTTCATCCAGCAGCAAGGAAGGCTACAACTGGATGATTTTATTGTGCTCAAAGTAGACAGCTGTGCATAGGGCTGGTATGACAGTGGAGAGTTGAGAGGGTCTGATCTCGCCCCGTGCTGCTTACCTGACCAAGGATTCTTGCTCTGCTGTGGATCATTTGTAGGCAATTATTATGACAGAAATAAGATTTATCAGTTAGCAGTTCTGTCAGGACTTTGGGTTGCACAAGGAATTAAATTTATTCCATTTTGGCATTCGGCATGTTTTTAGCAGAGAATTATCAGTCTAGTTTTTTTTTAAAGACAGGATTCAAATATAGTAAAATAAGAGAAAATGTCATGAAATGCAGATTAAGAGGAGCGAAGCATAGGGCTGTGCCACATGGACTCTGGAATTTCTTCTAAGTCTAGGAATGTTATTTAAGAACCAGGGCTTGGATCTATTCAGTTCATTTATGAAGCTTCTATATGGCAGCCTGATATGTGAGATAAATCAGGTTCTCAAAGAGCAGCATTCTGCATAGGCTTCAACCTTTTTTAAAAAGTTGTCAACTAGTAAAGGCCAAATGCAGTTAATATTCTTAGTCATCTGCACAATGCAACAAGGTGTGTTTCAGTCCCATTTCACCAGCTCTGGTACTCTAGAATCACTTTCCCCTAATCAGATTACTGCAGAGGTAAATGATGTCACCTGATAAGAGCTGAAGTGAGAGAAATGCACAGCACCTCTCAAATAACCATATGCTCATCAGTGCTCATTTGGGTTTTCCAAGGATAGTCAAGGTTGGCACTCCAGCTGTAGAAACCAGTGAATCATTCCCCTCAGAAAACACATGCATCAGTTTCTCTCTTACAACGGAAAAAAGGTGAGAAGAGAAATGTAATAACAACCACTTGTGGAAAGGACAGAAGTTTAACGTGAGTTTTTAAATGGCATGTCAAATGGTTATGTCATTTTTAAGGAACCATTATATTTTTAGCTACTGTAAGGTGTTTCTTTGCATAATATTAAAACGTATTTCGTATTCGTGTGCATAGCAGTAGAAAAATATGGATACTGTAATGCTGGCAAGCGTGTACATTTTGGAAAGGACAGATGCTATTAGAATTCATCTCAGTAGGAAGTCCACTGAAACCATCAGGCTTCCACGTACAAGTAGGTCAAGGAAGATGTTTTCCAAAATTTGTACTTCTTAGTTGCAAATAGGAAAATTTCCCTCATTTTCAGGTCCAAAAGGCTATATTAAACCTGATCTCAAGCTTATGTATGGTTTTGCTTGACCTTATTCAGAATCCCGTCTGCTAGAAAATTGCCTTTTGTTGTCACTTAAAATATATTTCACTGTCAACATTACTCAGCATTCAAAAAGAAGAGCTTTCAATCCAGTTATAGAGGTACAGTGCAATCCTGACTTCACTGATGCCAGTGGTAATATTTCCACCTGTTCTGATGGGACTAAGATTTTCTTCCACTATCTTTATTGATTCAGTTGCTTTCATTGGATTCCTCCCCCCCTCTATTTTTCCTCTGTATTACAAAAAAGCGTTATTTTGACAGAGCAGTGTATCTGTACATATAGAAACCTTCAGTCCCTCATTTATGCAATGGCAGTAACATTTACATAACAGCAGCATTATTGTGTTTTCATCACTTCATCTGTATGAAGGTAATGGCTCTCCAACTACATAAGAAGTGCACAAAAGCTGAATTATAAAATGTACTTCTTGTTCTGTTGTTTCTTCTAATTTTTCGTAGCAAGAACACTGACCCTGCCAGCAGCCATCAATCAGCCAGCATAAGAAATGCTCACTGGCCAGTTTTGCAGCTTTCTTCTCTAGTCAACATGAAATCTGATGAGAAAATTTTGATGAGAGCTGGAACAATAGCAAATAGGGATGTCTAATGCTCCTGAAATGTTTCCATGCAGTCTTTTTACTTTTTCTTTAATGAAATTATTTGGGAATATCTTGAAGTTTCTTTTTTCTTTTATACATAAATTGTGTAATGCGATATTCTGATGTGTTCACAGATATAACTCTGATTAGGCAGATGTTAGGCAGATATAACTATGATTATGCAGAGGATTCCAATTTTAGCTTAATGTCTTAAAATCTCTCTAGTACTTAAGAGCAAAAGCAGGACTTCTATACAGGATCTATCAAGTTAATGTTTTTCTTTCTTTCCACCGTTTTTAAACATTTCTGTTCTCTCTTGACTGTCTACCAGAGCACAAACATTTTTCTCATCTCTTGGCAAGTACACAATTTAAAAGAAATTTCTTATAAAGAGTGTGAATCATCTGTGAAGGTAAAGTTACAGGTGCAATTTATTGTCACTGCATCTGTAGAAATAGACATCTGGGTCAACAATCGGTATCTTAACTACTGTGTATTGTGGTTTATTCAGCTGCAGAAAGGGAACAGTAATATTTACATCATGGGTGAATTTGAAAGAATAAATATTGTGAGGTGCTTTGAGACCCGTGTTGAGTCTCTACTGCAATATCCATTACAGAGCTTTGGCTCGAAAACTGCGTGCCCAGGCCTGCATGTATTAAAATGGATGGAAAAGCTCCTCTTGATTTTAGTGGTGCTGTTCATGACCCACACAACTCCTGCAAAGTTATGCAGTGAAACTGTTCAGCAGCCTGGAAGTAAAGCCTATGATCCTTTAGCTTGCAAACATCTATCCTATGCTTTAAATATAAGTAAAATAGGGGTTGCTAAGGATTCCTATTTAAACCTCAGAGAATTTATGATTCAGTAACTCTTGAATATTTTGTGAAGTTTTCCTCCTTAAATTAGTCATTCTTAAAGAAAAATATCCTGACTGTTTTGTAATACCCTTGATTTATGTCCAAGCTGTACTAACAAAATTAAGACATGTAGCAGCAGCACGAAAACGGACTTGCCTACTGTCTTGACATGTGCATCTCATGGAATGATTGCTCATTGGTGAAAATGCCAATCATTAGGGAAAGTGATTCATTTTCAGGAGTAGATGATATCTCCTGATGTCACATGGCATAGAATCAATGGTGTGGGAACCAGCCACGGACAATTTTTAAAGTACTTGAGTGAAATTTCAGTCTTCAGAATACTCCCATAGAAAGAATTACATTTCTACCCTCTTGTAATCACAGAAGAGGAGGAGTTGCTTTTAGAAGAACATCTGAGTAAAGAAAAATAGCAAACTACTGATGGAAAAAAATCTGTGTATCCCACCATTATTAATTTTGGTAAAAAGGACAAGTAATGCCTCCTGCCCACTCCATGCTCACACACCAGTGCTGGAGACTGAAGTTATCATGGGAACTGCAGTGAGCACAGGAAGCGCTCAGTTGTTTCCAATAGGGTGAGCAGGTGGACTTTGCCAAAGCCCTGTGCTGGGGAATTTGGGGTGCTGCTGCCCCTGGGGACGTGCAGCCATAGGGCACAGCATCTGGGGTTTCCCAACTGCATGGACTGTGCAGAGAGAGGGTGGAAAAGGGAGTGGGTGAGCTGGATTGTTCTTCTGAAAAGCTATCAGCTCTGTGAGCCAGGACCTTTTTTTGTTGTTGAAATGCCAAAGTTCATTTTTCTGATTTGTCACTTATTCCCCAGATTCACTGATACCTCAGTGCAACTGCAGCCTTGGCAGCTCCTGCTGAGTGTTATGTTAGCTAGCTTGTGGCAGTGCAGTGGCAGGAGCAGCACGGCTCAGGGTGGGCCAACTGTTAGGGAATGCACCCCGTTCCCAGGATAGGACTGTTAGGGAATGCACCCTGTTCTCAGGATAGGCACCATACTGCCAGAAGTAGAGCAAGCATGCAAGAGTTGTCATAGCCCTTAAATTAAGTAAGATGCAGAGCATGCTCTCATCTATCAGGAGTAAAGAGAAAGTTAAGTTTCATTAGCAGGACATTATCAAATGCTTATGAAAATCAGAAAATTGGTTTCCGTTCACACAAGCTTAGCCATTTGCCTTCTCCAGTGACTGTTACTGATGGCCTGCTGGTATTGTAACTTGCAGTTTCCTAAGCAGCAGCCATGCTGGTGGTCTCAGTGAAGAATGAGGAGCCCTGAGAGACTTGCGCTTGAATTGTGAAAAACAAAATCTTTAAAAGTCTCTAAACAAAACAAACTGAATACATTTATACGGAGAAGTGCTGATTTGCAAATGGAAGACAACTTGGTGCTTTTGCAAAAAAAAAAAAAAGGGGGGGAGGGAATGAGGGGTGGGGTGGGAGAAACCACCATGAAACAGTAAGGCTAAAGAGGATTTTAGCTACTTTGGTATTTCACAGATTACCGAGAGGCAATTTTGTTAATGAAGCAGTGGGCAGCACTTTCCCTGTTCTTGCTGTATCAAAGCAACCGATGGTTGAGAAAGGTATTTTGTTCTATGCCATTGAGACTTCTCCAGGTATTGACAGATGGAGAAAATACCGCAGCAGGTTATTCTGAATCACAAGGTTACCAGCTTGCAATTTTCAGGCTGGAGGTGGAGAGCTACACTTAAATATGTGATCCTATATTGCTCCCCTTATGCGTCACTTTGAAACATGGCAATGGCTCTTTATGGGGAAGAACAGGGATAATTACAATGGTGGTAGACCCTGTGTGTAATTATGGAAATCACCTTACTAAAGTAAATGGAGAGCTTTTAAATGTCCCAGTTTGGAGCTCTATTATATTGCCTATGGCTGGATTAATATTTATGAAAAAGGTTGTACTTGGTTTTTGCATACAGCTCATTCATGTCATTTATCACACTATTGTATAGGAAGAAGGTTAACAAACAGATGATACTACTGTGTGTCTGGAAAATGTGTCTGCGTGTAGCTTCTAAAGCCAGTCATGATGCATCTTGAAAGCCTGTTGAAAATGTTGCACTAATGGTTTGAGTGAGAAAATGGATGATTCCAATAAAAACAATAATGCGAATCAAATACTTGTTGATTGATGGAGATCTTTTAACTTACAGGTTGGAGGTCACTAGAATACTGTTTCTTTTATGCAGGTTGTTTTTAAGTGATGTTAAACATGCAGAAATTTAGATCAAAGATGCTGTAGGATGGCCATAATGAAAGGATCTTACAGACTTATTTTAAATTGTTCTAAGGAAGCATGACTTATGATGTTTATCCAAGTTTCAACTCTTCACGTTTTACAAGAGTCCCTTCAGACCTTTTGGAGAAAAATTATTGCTCGTAGACAATAGTTACAACAGTCTCACAGAGGCTGAAAACATTACATATGGTATCTAGTGGTTGTGTTGCAATCTCAGTTCTGGCAGCAATTTAATATCTGACCTGTGGTTAGATACTCTAGGCCCAAAGGGTTCTGAAAAGATAGGTTTTACAGCTATGCTCCTAAAGGATGAGTATTTATTGGAAGCCTGTTGCAACTACAAAATGCTAGGCAAGTGTTTATAGATGGTAGAATGAGAGCTTAAAAACATATACTTACAATAAAGCTTTTTTGTCTACTGATACAGGCAGATCTAAAAGGCACTGTACTTTGTGCCTTGCTAACTTTGACCTTTGACTTGTGCCATGAACCATGATTTTTTTTTTTTTTTACCTCTTTCCAACAAAGCCTGCTGTTTCAATTTCCAAACTCCTTTAGGTCGACTAGAGTTTCATCATATGGAGAACACGTAGTCTTCCTTCATATGCTTACTAGAGCTTTCCCTATCACTTTTCCCATCACTTTGAGATGCCACAAGTGCATCTCACCAAACAGTGAGGTATATTCTGATTTTTTTTTTCATTTTCTGTACTTCTTTTGGTACTACCCATAAATAGTTATCATAGAATGTCACAGTCATGCTGTAAGATTGAGGGTGTGCGCATCCTCAGTAAGGGATGTGAGGTATGCACAGAGAAACCTAGATCTTATGAGATAATGGAATAAATGATTGTGTTTTTGTCTGGTCTTTTGCTACTATATTTTTTTTTAGCTGTATCTACCTAAACTGAAGGTCATCTGTTAAAAATAGAACAGCATCCTGAAAAACATATTTTACTAGTAGCCATAGTCTGTTTTGGAAAAAAAAAAAAGAAATATCAAAAAGCAGAGAGGAAAATTAAGAGCTCTAACATGAAAACATCTGAGTCTATTGAAAATTCCGACTTGAGCTGAGCTACAGATTTAAGGCCCTTTCAAACTCAGGTGGACACAAAATACAGAAAGAGGTAGAGGAACTATACAATTGCAACTGGATACTGGCAGAAGAGGAGCAAGAATTGGAGAAGTGAAGAGATGCAGTGCTTCACTGAGAATCAGAGGATTGGAATGAAATACCGAAATATGAACTCCTTAATATTCACTAACAAAACCAACAACACTAAAGAATTTTGGCTATACTGTTGTATTGGTATTAACGTATATGGTTATGGCAGTTGAAGATTTACTAGATCATGAGGGAAAAAGCAGATACATTTTCAACAAATGTCTTGGAAGGAATTCGGCTATCCAATGAAAAGACTAGTGCTGTGCTGACTGCAGAAATATCGCTAACCTGTTTCTCAGAACTGAAGGAAATTTTGAACATATGAAGGTGCAGGTGTTTTAGATACATGCTCAGAAACTCAGATAATTAATCTTAATCAGTGTGAGTAAATAAGGATGCTAAAGAAAAAGGGTGAATATATTCCTTTACCAGGAGAATGAAACTGTCCTCTGTACCCCAAACAGAGGACCAGAAATGGTTAACTTTCAATCTGTAAATGCCAGCATGGGAAGGATAAAACAGGGAAATGATGGTTAATGATCGTTCAGAGCTTGATTCATCATTCATGGCTTTAAAGCAGATTTACAAATCATGATCAGCTGTTTGCTTCCAACTGAACAATGTTCCTTTTCCTTTGGAAATCACAATAACAAGCCCCTAGAGTTAACTTCCTGCTGAGAAGGTGGCTGTTCCTATTTCACACAGTTAATAGATCACCTTGTCTTTGTATGGCTGCACTCGTTAGTTTTGGCTTGCAATTTGCAGGTTAACTTTGCAGCCAAGAGTATTATCAGCTTCCCAGTTGCAGTATATTAGCATGGTTTGGCATTTCAGAAAAAAATGGGTTATATATTATTTTAAAATGCCATCATATCTGTGAGTAGAGAAGATATAACTGAATAAATACAGCTTTAAATATAGGCTGCTTGTTTTTTTCCTAGTGTGTCAGTAATAATTTCCCTTACATTTTGTCATGATATATTTAATAATGTAGGAATCTTAAGGGAAGACTGAAGCTGAATGAAGTTTTTACTTATATTCCCATTAACTACATAACTTTTACACACACGCCCTGAAGAGATGTGTCTCTCCTTAATATGTCTGACTCCTTTACATTGCCTGTTTTCTGTGCTGTTTTTCCATACAACTTATAAATAGCCTATGTATATTATGTTAAAAACTCTGTATATGTTTGTGAAAGCATCTTAGATCACGTAGAGCACTTTAGTTAGGTTGCAGAACTTGAAGCTGGTCCCTCCCCTGTGGGATGATGCATGCCAACAGGTCAGGCCTCTGCTCTGCAGGCCTCTGGTGGGCCGGCTGGCTCTGTGTGCAGGTGCCCTGGTGTTCTCAGGTTCCTTGTGCTCAGCTTGGGCTTGCTTCAGCTTTCAGAGCAGATCACAGTAAAGTAGCTCAGGCTGTAGTAGAAATTGACTGCAAGCACAATTCCAGTGCCAGAACTCCTTTAAGCTTAGTTTCTATGATTTCTGTTGTGCCTGGGGCAAAAGAGAGGTGGTGGAGTCTCCGTCCTTGGAGATCTTCACAAGCAGCCTGGACATGGTTGTGGGCAACTTGCTCTAGATGCCCCTGTTTGAGCAGGGGGGTTTGGCCAGATGGCCCCTGGAGGTCCCTGCCAACCTTAATCATTTGGTGAAAAGGAAGCAGGAATAGTTATTTCAGCACCTTCTTGTGAAAGAGGACCAGAGCCTGCGTACAGCGGGGCTCAGATATCTACCCATCCACTGGTCAGTGCAGGATGCGCGTGACCTTGACTATTGTTCCCAGATAGTGATAGTTATGGATCAACACTGCAGTGTACACTGAACCATGCACTCTTCAAGGCAGGCCACCCTTGCATCCGTTTTCATAACGCAGTGAGACAACAGGAAGGAATCACCAAGGAAAATTCTGCCCCCAGTTACAGCAGTGTTAATGCAGAGTAACTGAGTCCATCTGTGCTGGATTTAGCACTTGGAACAAGAGCTAAATTCTGTCAGGAGTCATATCAATTCCACTCATTCCAAGGGACTTATTTTGGATTTACTTTTTCATTGGGTCGTGTGTTGTTTTATTGACACTAATACAAGATGGCAGGGAATGCATGTTATTTTTTTGCATGTAACTCATCTCTATACTTTTCCTGTATGCTCTTTTCATAACAATTTGTGTAACCCTAGTTTTAAAATAGAACATCAAATAGGCAGGACAAACAAAATAAAGAAAAGAAGTCACCTTTAGGCTCAGATAACACAACTGTTACAAATGCAATTAATGCACGGTCTAAGGGGACTAGCTGAAATTCTCTGCAGAATCATTATACCCTATGACCTTCCAAGCTTTGTCATTTATTGTGGAATTTGTTGCTAGAGAAATTCTCCTTTCTTTTGCTTTTATTTCCCTGAAACGTGTGCATTCTAGCAGTAGTCATCAGAACTGCAGGTATTAAGACATAGGGTAGGGAAACTTAAGAATCCAATAATCTCTTGAATGCGTGTGATAGATTTAGAATTAGTCTTGAGCATTGTTTGATGGCTGCAGTTCTGCACACAGTAGCTCTAAAAAATGTTAATTGCTGAGGAGCTTACACCCAACCTAGTAAGCAACTAGAATCCAAATTAATGCTAATGAGAACTATTCATACATCACAAGGAGAACAGAATGCCAGAAAAGTCATTTTTCTCCTGAAGCAGCCCGTCTCCTTGACTCTGTCAGGAGCAGGAATGCATACCGTAGGAAATCAGTCTTCTCTTGTTAATTCCAGCCGAAATACCCCAGAAATGTTTCTTGCAAGTGTTTTGACAGAAAGTACAGAGATAGATTGGAGGCCTGGTCCTGGGTGTCGCAGCTGGAAGTAACACGGGAAGGCTTTTCTAAAGGAATATGGTGAGGGGGCTCCACAGCCAAACTGGGAACTTATGCATTAATATTCAAGTCAAAGTAAAGCTTCTACATTTAAAAACTGACAACAAAATAAAAAGCAGAAAAAAATTCCTGAGAAACAGGAAGATCAAAAATAGATCAAAAACATTTAACAAATGGAAATAAGCACTTAATCCTCCAGTGTGCTAAAGAAAAAGGGCTCACAAAGGCTGGTGCTGACAACATAAAACCTTATGAGAGGAAATTTTCAGGAAGGGCCCCATGCACATGAAATGCAAAGCAAATGAGCGTTTTAATTCAATCTGTCAAAATTAATTAGAAATGAGATTAAAAGAAAAAACCCACACAATCAGATGAAGCATTAGCTTATTAATGTTAATTCCTGTTCTGTTATTGTTTGTGATAAACTGAGTCATAGCTATTTGCTCTGCCATTGATGAACTGCTCTGTAGAATCTGAATTTTCTTTTTACTTACCCCTGAAAGCTTGAGCAGAAAATGCCTATCTGTAGTGACAAGCTCATAACCATATCTCCTCAGCCTGTTTCAGAAGCTTGAGGAGGGAGGTTTTGGGTGTAAAGGTCTTGCTGAGGCTTCTCCTGTGGGAATTCCCTGCCCTAGGGAAGTGTGCACTTTTCAGGGAAGGTCCTGGGAGCTGCTCCCAGATGTTGCATGTTATGAGGAGTTCCTGAGAAGGCCTGTGAGCATGTGTTGCATTTGCCCTGAGCTTCTAGCCTCCTCTGATCCTTGGCTATTTGCTGTAGCTTCTTCACTGCATCTCATAGCATACTTAGTTGGTCTTTCCCTGCTGTGTGCACTCAGGAGATAGTTGCTCAGCCTTGGTATTACTTGTATGGAGTGTGACTGTTAGATTGCAGTTGCCTTGCGTGTAGAGGCTGGGAGAGCATGTGTCTGCTTGCTAGAGAAGGTGCAGGCATTTTTGTTCATTTGTGTTGATTGGACCTGACGCTCTGTGCATGAAATCACACCTCAGATGTTCATAATGTTTGTGCCAGATTGGCAAGAGGAATATTGCTGTAAATGCCCCTAAATAGGTGTTGTGCATTTCTGGAAGGAACACTACATGTCTGGACCGAGTGCGGGAAGGTCTGGTGCAAGGGTTGACTATTTTGATCAGACACGTCTGATGTTAGGAAAATGTTATCAGTCCATTCTTATTGGAAAAGGTCACAGATCACTGTTCTGTGCTGTACGAAGGATAGGTATGTCGATAAAGACCTAGTAAGCATTATGTCTAAGACATTATGCTCATTTTGTATTCATACTTGTAAGCAGTCACATCTTTATACTTAAAAATAAATAAATAAATAAAAATCTAGCTCTCCTAAGTGCAAAAGTAAAGATGGCACCATAAATACATGGCTGCCTTGTTGAATCTGCAGCAACAGAGCATAAACCAAAAACATATAGAGATGTGGAGTATATATATTGTCATATAAAAAGTTACAATAAAAATATAATTTTCAATGCTCCTTTATGTTCATGGATATATTAATGAAGATATATATTACAGTAAAATGAGCAGATTTAAGAACAAACCATGAGACATCTGCATTTTTAGCTAGAAATTTCTATAGGTTCCTAATCCTATCCCTATGCACTCTAAGAGGCAATCTGGGCTGGGGAGGGAGACATCAAAGAGGCAGACACCTCCGAATCACTGCAGTTTGGAGGTGGTTGTGGAGATATTTCATTTATGCCTTGTTTCCCAGAGTGACATGCTAAGTTAGGTGTCCTTGTGCCATCCCTAACTCATTGAGACAGCAGTGAACTGAACCAAAAAATCTCAGCTGCCAGGTGAGTTACTGGCTTTTTTTTTCTTTTTAAACATAATAGCTTAGGTGTTAAAGCACTCATCTGAGAAGTGACAATTGGGATTTTTGGTTCCTCTTGGACCAACAGGGGTTGAATTAATTGTTGCTGTTTCCTGAGAAAATTATCCTAGCAGGCAAGATACCAATCAGCCTCTAGTGAGGCTGTGTTGTTTCTATATGAATACAGCTGCTGAGGCTGCACCATTATGTAATTGAGAATGAAAGTGAGGGAAAAGACAGAGTTGAAAAATATTCATACATTTGATGTGGAGTATGTAAGTATTTTATACTTACGTATTTTTCACGTTATTTTTATTCTTTCCTTGTATTTTAAAATGTAAGGTGTTGTTGAATTGAGTAGCAGATAAGAAAACATAAAAACTATACATTGCTTCTTTAAATTTGGGTAGCAACCTGTGGAACAATCAGATCCAAGGCTGTTTTATATGCATTTTCACGGATCATTAATAAATAGCATTTTCTGCATATCACAAAATATGAGCCTCTAGTTTAGCTAGAAGGACCAAGCCCTACAGGCCAACCACATCTTTATTTGCTCCACTTTCCCTCTGGCCATGATGCAAAATATTAATAGCAGTTTAACTATGTCTTAGCATACTGTATATGTACACATAGATATACATTTTCAAATCTGAGTTTTAGTTAAATGTGAGTGAACCTGATATGCAGTCATTTGTGCAGCAAGTGTAATCATATTTTATGCATTTGAGAATTTTGGATGCCTGAAGTACATGAAAAGAACTTTATGAGTACTTGCATTATTGCATATTTCATTATAATGTAATTCTATATTAGATATTCTATTTATGCAGAATCCAAAAATAGTTTGCGCTGTGTAGCAATGCAAATTTCAGTGAATAATCCACAAAGAATTTCAAAACCTTAACCATTTGTGACATGCACAGTCCTGTAACTTTAATGAAGAATCAAGCTTTGAATAAATCATGCTGTGCTTTTTATGAGTAAAAACCATTTCTGTGCTTCCCTATTAAAAAGGGGTCTGTCAATTCTTATCTTAATCATATTGGAAATATTAGGGATTATCATTACTTTTCAAAATTATTCAAACTGGTTTTAGATATTCTGTTGATAGTTAAATTGTAAATCAGGTTTCTAAACTCTAAGGCTGAGCTCCCCCTTCCCACCTGACAGCTGGCCACTGGGGAATCAGACAGCATAAGCAGCTTCACGACCAAGGCTATGTAGGATAGTGTAACAGCTGTGGGAAAATCTGCTTCCCCCATCCTTTTTTTTCTAAAACACAGAATGGAGGAAATTTCTTTCTTACTAGTTTGGAAAAGAGCAGACGTTAATAGGGAAGCTTTGTTTTACTGGTGCAACTGAGGCTCTTACGAGATTGAAGCCAAAAGCATGTCTAATGAAAGGCTTGAAGACTATATGCTTTGATAACTTCTCTTCTACTGGTGTAAACTACGACTAATGGACTGCCCTAAAGTTGGTGGTATTAACCTTGATGTTACAACCACAGCTCAAGTCATCTCAGAGTTCAGACCGCAGGTTCTCAGCAGCGTGCATAAAAATATAAAGTGAAATGAGGAAGGAATCTCTTCTTGAACTATTCATAGACATTGCAAAGGAAGAGCAGGGACTTTTCTTTAAAATAGGTAGTACCGAGCAGAAGTTTGCCTAATAATGGTATAAGAAAAGATCCAACAATAATTGTTTATAGCTGGATCTTTTATAAATAAATAACAATTTACCATTGCTTAAACAATTCAAGATGATAGTGAATTAAGAAATTCCCTGTTTCAAAGAACTGTAGACAAATGTTTCATTTTTCAACTGTTTTTCTCTATTTCTGCATATAAAGTTAAATATTTAAAGTGCTATAATGTGATAAAGAATCAGTTCAGAAAAATCACCAGGTTGCTTTTACGAGATTGAGTATTTCACTGTCTGGTTGTTAGAAATTTTATAGGGTGTGTTTTATTCGAAGTCCATCACTGCTGCCTAGGAACTTCAAAGAACTTGAGATTTTACCATTCGTAGACTGTGTCCCTACTACATAATTACATGGAAAAACATAAAAAAGAAAAAGATCTATAAAAAATTGTCTGCATAAATATTGCATGCTTTACAATAACTTCTAAATATATATTTAAGAGGTTAAAACTGTTTTCATCAGGTACAATAGTACAATATAAAAAAAAATCTGACTAAACTCAGCAGCCCCAAACACTTATTCTATTCCTTTATGTAATTAAAGATGCATTTCCTAACCTTTCATGACAGTATTTGTTGCTTCTTGAAATAGCAGCTCCAGAACACTGGAGACACAATTTTTTGGTATTGTTTTCATGATCTTTTAGGTGCACTGTATACCCTATGTGAAACCTACTATTTTACAATCTGTTAATTATTTCTCTGCTCTGGGCACTTCTATGACTGGTTGTGACCTAGCCACAAAGGAGCAGCTGAAAACATTCTGTGCAGCCAGCTACTCCTTTATTGTCCATCTTTAGGAACAGCCCCTTCTTCTAAAAGTAGAAAGAACAGAGTTCATAGAATAAAATAATTGGTCTGTTCCACTCTGTCACAGGCCAAACCCTGTAAGTCATAGCATATTCCTTTTCCCCTCTACCACTAAGAACAGAGGGTAATAGGTTTTGTGGTTGTGATGCTGTCTTTATGGTAATAGAACCAGCTGAGGCTGATTTTCTTTATCTGTAAGTCAAATTAGACTCTGTTTATGATAACTAGAAACAAAAACAAAAAAACACTCAACCCCAAAACAATTAATATCTACCCCTCAGTCCCCTGGGATGTTCTAGGTCTGTACTTATGAATTTATTTATCTGAATTAATAAGCTGTATTCCTCTTGGCTCTATACTCAGGCTTTAATTATACTTTTGAAGCTCATAGTGCAGTGTTAAGATGAAAGACAGACTTTGTCTCTCCTGCTTTGGACTTACGCATCCTGTGAAAGTAGTTAAAATGAGCTCCTGAAATGTAATGTCCTGCCACAACCCCTCATGCAAGCCTATAGTCAGCCTTGTATCAGTATTTTCATTCTTCTGATTTATTCCCTCCACCTTCCCTTTACGTCCCCTTGAGGAGAAGTGCAAATATATTGATTCACCTTATATTTGAATGTGTGATGATGCATGTGTTATGGTGAATCAGGCACCTATTTCAATATCAGAAAACAGAAAACAGCTCTTGGGTTTTTCTGCTGTCGAGAAGTGCATTATTTTGAATCACTGATTGCTGGAGTTTTCTTAAAATTAGAGGCACGCATTTTTTTTTTTCCCCTTCACGCATTTGTATTTTTGCCTTAGCCTGATTGATGGTTCTGTGTTTGAGGATGCTGAAGCAGTTGCACTCAACTCAGCCATCAGAGCCCATACCAGCAGTGCCCGTTCTACAGCCACCTCCTAGGTAGGAAGAATGCCAGGCTACAGACAAAGCTTCTGAATAAGGCCTATTGAGGGTCCAATCCACACCCACTGGAACATTTGTCCAGTGTTTAAGGGCTTTGCATCCTGATATTAGCTTTCTATAAAAGAGTTCAATTCAACAATACTTTCTAATACATGGCAAATCATTAATGTGCCCTTTGGATTCCTGGTAATAACCTTAATCATACTGCATTCCTTTATAGTCTTAGGGCTTTTATGAGAATACCACTGTGATTTAACATTAATGACAAACCCTTATGAGGAAGTACAACCACTTTCTTGCTTAGGTAATGTTCTAATTAACAACATCTTGCTGTGACAATTGCTGCTATAAAAGAAGTACCATTTATAGATGGTATTACGTATGCAGCATGTGCTGCGTGCACATCCAAGCATCCTGATATGTGCTAAGTGGCTCAGAAGACAGTGGAAGATACACATGCAGAAGAACATTTGAAAACACTTTCGGTGTAATGCAAAGTAACTTTTTGTGCATCCAGGGCTGTAAATGAAATAATAAGAGCCTTAGAAGAAGAATCTAAGTATGGTTGATTAAGTCTACGTTAGGTGCTTCCGGTATTCCTGTATCATATTTAGGTCTCCTGGGTACTGTTAAGTATTGTCAGCCAACAAACTAATTTCATGCTCAAGTGGACTAATACAAGCATAGGCCTCTGCTGCTTTGTATGTTCAGGCTACAGTACGTTGTAATAATAAAGTGAGAAGTGGAGAAAAAATAAAGCAGAATTAAGAATTGTCACATGGAATAATAATCAATATCCACCAGTAAAATCAAATGCTAAGGTAGCCTGAGCAGTAGTTTGTCCAGGTCAATAAACTGTGAGTGCGTTCACTTCAATGGGCTTTGGATCAACTCCTTCAAGTTCTGTATTTGAGTGGATAGGTATGGTAACTTACAGCTGTACAGGCAGAAGTATGCTGCAGAAACGGATTTTTTTTTTTTTTAATGAAGGAATTTTTCTAGTTGTAAATTCTGTCCATTCTAGAGCATTTGACTCTTGGCCAATATCAATTAATATAGTACTTCTGTACAAAATATGCCTATATTCCTCTCATGGTAAAGCATAAATCTTGATACTGTTTAGATTTAACATGCAACAGCTGTCTGTGGTGGCTTAATGCAGCTGAAAAAAACATTAAGGGAAAAATGAAAGCAGTTCTGCGAGCTGGATTGCCTTACTGAGGCCTTGGTTGTATGAAGTGCTATGTGCTCGTAGTGGGGATTGAAAGTCTGCTGAATAGCTTCAGAACTGGCCCTTGGTAAATCTGGGAGGAATGACTCAAATATCTCAGCCCTGGGGTGTAGGCAAAGGTTCCTTAGGCCGGGGTACTGTTGGCTCCCCAGGGGGCATGAAGCAGGTGGTGGTGCTTGCAGAGAAAGGGGCTTCTTAAAATTTAGCTGCTAGAACAGGAAATTAGGCAGACCCAGTCAAAAACTTACAGATATGTTATCTCTGTGTCTAAAGCACTGGTTCACTGATAATAATAATAAAACAAAAAGTCCAATTCAGTGAGTGGCATGATAGACTGGAACTTTACTAGGTTTCCTGTCCCTCTCCCCTTTACTCCCCTGGCTCCAGCAACCCATGTGGAAGGTACATTAACAGCCTCTGCTGAGAGCCCCACAAAAGGCAGACTACAGAGTCTCCAGTTCCACTTCTCTACATTTTTGTCAACTTTCTGACTTTCTGGTGGGCTGCCAGATTCTATGCAGTGGATGAACCTTGGAAATGTTTCAGAAACATTCCAAAAAATAACATTTTGACTTTTAAAATAAGCTTTGGAGTTGTTTTGTACCAAAAAAAATAAAATGTCACTTTTTTTTAATGAATAATTTTATTTTTGAAACTTAGAACACCTTGTGGGATGAGGATTGTAGTTTCTAGCTGTTGCAGATCTTAACATGGTTTAATATAGGTTTACGTGAAAGGAAGTGGCATAGCTGCACAAAGACCCATGCAGTTATATTAGGCTTGGTAGCCTCAATGAAACATTCTTTTTGTTGTGGTCCTTGTCACCAGAAATTGAAAGAATCCCTTGAACAGCACAAACAAAATGTATGCTACGTCAAATGAGCCAGGATGTTAAATGCAAAAAACTGGTGATTCTACACTAAATCGTCTAGAATAAGCTGTAGGCCAAGCTCTGCATTAGATACCAAACAGAACTCCTACAAAAATCAATGACCGTTCGATGCCAAGTACAGAAAATAGAACCAGGCCCTGCATGTCTCCAAAGGACAGCAACATGGATTCAGTAGCAGCTTACAGAACGTTTTTCTGAACTTCACTGTGAATCTCTTATCACACTGAATCAGTTTGCCTTTTCTTAGCTCGCAACAGCAATGATATGCTCGCCCTTTCCACTAGTATCATGCCTGCACTACTTAGGCATTATTTTGAACATTGATTTTTGAAATCCTATAAAGTTTCCCCAATGTTTCCCTATTCCTTCCTTTAAAGGCAAAAATACTGCATACTCTGAAGATATTAAAGAAATCTTATATGATAGCTTAGCTACCAGTGAAGTAAAGAGTAAAGCCTTTGGAGAGGAAAAAAGAAAAAGTTCACTCTCAGAATGACTTTAAAATAAAATTAGACTATGAAAAAGAATCCAACCTTTCTGTTGTCTTCAATTGTCAGTTTTTCTTCATAACTATTTTTTTCTTTGCTATTTTTTCAGCTCTAAACATGTAAATAGATCTTTCCACAGTGTATTGAGTCAGAATGAAAAATCTAAATAGCAAAAAATTCAAACTTTATCTCCTTTTGATTATATTTTGTGGAACCAAAGTTCCTGCAGCTCCTGTCTTCCTTCATAATCATGGTGGGGAAAGGGTGAGTTCAAAGACTTATGTTGTGCAGTAAAAACAAGAAACTGTCACAAATCTTTACATAAGTCTTTATGCAACAGAATGGTGAAAAGTAGCATGTGTCAAATACTGTAAAAGAACCTTTTTTTTTTTTTTCATTTAGAACTTTGTATTTTTTATTCATAGCTGGTATTTAACTCATTTTTAGTAATATTTTCTTGTAAAAAAATACCTGGACAGGAAAGAGACTTTCAAGGAACTGAGGTGAGACAAACTTCCCAAATGAGAATTTTACTTGCATAATCAATGTGGATTGTTTAAGAATTGTTCATTCAGTTTTCCTTCTGTGAGTGGAGGACAAACTGAGGTCACTTATTATTCTGGCTAATCATTAGCCATGTTTATTTATTAGGTTAATTTGCAGAGTTTCAACAATCTTGCGTCCTTGGAAAGGGTCAGGTAATGGCACCAAATCAGATATACTGATTATCTGTGCTGTAAAAAGAACAATGAGTTTTCATAGATCGCAAGCTTTCAAATGTGTTGTTTGAATGAGGTTTGAACCAAGTTTAGGCAATTAGTGCTACTAATAAAATGTCTTTTGGGGACCTTGTCCTTCTCAAGTTTGCAGTGCTTGACAGAGCTTTATGATAGTCAACTGCTCTTGTGTCCTGCTTATGTAATGATGTCTCATGTAATGATGTCCACTCCAATCCATTGACTGGTATTTTTGCTTTCCTCTCAGATTTTATTATGATCTGCTTGTAACACCTGCAAAACCTGATCCCTGTGCTAGATTAGCACTTCTCCGCTGTGGATCCCACCTTTTGCTAGCAGCGAATTCTACATTACTGTTTGTGTGAGCTACTTGAATTTGCTTATATTGCCTTATCTGATGCTTCTTTGGTTCATAACAAAACTGAAGTCTCTGATATAGAGTTATCTTTACTCAGTTTGGAAGCTCTTTAGCAAAATAAGGTCTTGGTCCAAAGCTAGGACACTGAGTACTATTTTACTCTTGTCACTGAAGTGATAAATATTACCAAATCAGAATATTAGTAATTAAGAAAACTTTCCTTCTCTAGCAAGTGAAAGAAAATGGTGTGCACACGCATGCTTTTATCGCCTCTTGTCTTTTCTTTCCAAAGACATCTATTTCTGACAGGTCAGTAGCAAGTCATCTCTTAAGGAAAATTCAGCTGAAGGCCACAAAATGCTGAATTTTTCTTTGATTGTCAGTTCATCCTGGAATGGACTTTTGCTTTTAGCAGATTTCCCATTTTCTCCCAGGCACAGAATAGTACTTATCTTACTTTATAGGCAGCCATTATGTCTGTTTTATCCATGTACAAAGCACAGGAGAAATAAAATGATAGGTGCCCTGATAAGTTAAGGAGGATAAACTGAAGTCTACAAATAATGCAATTCCTTTTGGCTGATTGATTTCAGGTAAGTGCAAGGGACACAAACAACCTTTTTTAAACTGAAAGGAATGCATCTGAATGATGGATAACTGCAGTTCAAGTAGAAATGCTTTTAGAAGTTGCTTTATGGAGAATTGGCTCTCACAGTCCCACACTCCTGCTTCTATTCAGGGTAACTGAATGTTAGTTCCTCAAATTCAAAAGAAATCTGTAAAGGAGGAGAAACCTCTCCTCCTACTACTATTTGTGACAGTGTGCATGTGAGGGCACCAAAAATCACAGCTCAGTGGAAGTCAGACAGCAATATTCCTAGGAGGACTTGCCAACTTGGAGAGATATGAAAGATGCAGGTGTGTCACCGTAACACCTATAGTACCCATGCTTGCCAGCTGACAACAACTATCCTACCTCTTCTCAGCCCTCATGTCTGCCAAAGATAGGTAGCCCTAGAACTTTGGTCATTTGGTCTTGGCCACATCACGCAATCCCAATTTACCCCGCTGCCAGAGAAAAAAGGATTAGACTTGGCTGTAGGTGGGCACAAGGTCTATCTTTTTCAGTTTAACACTTACTAAATATTAAAAGAAACTTACCATGAATGTAAAGCCATCCTCTCTCTTCCTTCTCTTCTTACTTTCCTCTATCGTAGTTTTGCATGTTTTCATATTACAAAGTAACTATTCTCAATATAAATTTGAGCCTGTGGTATTAAAGAGTAAAGCTCACCTTTTAAACGTATGTATCCTGCTACATAATGTAGGCTTCTCCTTATGAAGATCATGAGCATTTATGGATGGAGACATCTTAGCAGATACATTATGTTCCCTTTTTTATCTTCAGTTTATCAGTTTTATCTTCAGTTTCAGTTATTTCTGCATTTTTGCATCCCAAATACCTTCTCTCAGTACACAGTGTAAGAAGCAGAACAGTGCAGTCATCTTCCTGACTGATGCTACAGAACAGCCAGTGAGAGCAAAAATAACCCCACACGCGGCAGACAGTATTGTATGAATACAGAGAGAGCAAGAAGTCTTAGTGGACACAAAGCCTTGGGTAATATTGTATTAAACTAGAAATTATTGCAGAAGGTTAGTCCAAAGGAGCTGGAAAAGCAGGTAAAGACTCTTTGCAAGACATGCTTAGATTCATTTTACTTTGATTTTAAGCAATAGCTTGTGACTGGGAATACAGGCCTATGTAGACGAGAAAGAATTCCAACTCTAGACAGGGATACAATGTCTTGGGATTAGGCAACAAGAAACGGTGATACTCTTATATACAACCTGGCTGCAGTAAGCAAGTAAAGACTGAGAAGAGTTAAAAGCAAATTGCTACTAGCTGGGAGCAAAGCTACAATTTTGTGGGATGTGTAGGACTGGACAACTTTGCTCACCATTTGTTTGAGCTCTGTCCTTATGTACACAGGTTCTTGTCCTTGCAGGACAAAATTTCCACCTACTTACTCATTAGCTAAAGCTGGCTACATCTGCTTTGGAGAAAAAACAACAACCACAAAACCCCATCAACAATACAAAGACATGCTTATAGAGCTGTTTTTTTCCCCCAAACAAATTCTTAAAATTTTTTTCCTTCCTCACATCTCCACTAGCCTTTAGGAGTATACCACAGCTTCAAATGGTAATGTACCAAAAGGCTGTAAAAACAAGGAAGCTGAAATAAATTCAGTGGAATTTACCCACTGTCAGATACCAAGTATTTTGTTTTATATTGTAATTGTTTAAATTACTGAAATGAATATCCAAGATGTTATCTTGGATCAGCATCCTCACTTATGATGACTTAAATGATGTCATCTTCATTTTTGTTATTCCAATATTAACATTTCTTAGCCTAGATTTTAGAGAACAGTATGTTTCTCTTAGGTGTCAATACCTCTTTCAAAGATACTTGCTTAAAGAAAACAACCTATATTGAATCCATCTGACTCTGGATCAGGAGTCAGATGGACTCCTACTTTTTCATTCAGAACAAAAATAAAATCTGATTCTCAGTCTTTTTTTTTTTTTTTGGTACAGTTCTACCCTAGTTGGGCCCTTTTCTGTTGTCTAGTACACACCTTCTTGACTTCTTCAGTGTTGTTTCTTCCCTTTAGCTTTTTGCCCATGAAATGAACAGGCATATAAGAGGTGTTATTGCCAGAAGAATGAGCATATTTGTGTTAATACCTAAGAGCAAATGTCGAAATATAGAAATGTTGCAGCCATGTATACTTTTGAAGTATATTACCAAAAAGATTGTTATTTTTCAGTATGTTTTCTTTGGAAACTTTATCATAATCCTCTGTACAACCTTGCACTAGGCATAAGTGCTGTGCTACATGACAATTTCTTGTTTTAAATTTAGCAGCACAGTTTCGTAGCATTAGGCAGAGAAAAGCAAACCTAGAAAGTTTGGGTGGATAATTTCTGTCTCCCTGAAAATAATGTATTTCAGAAATATAGTGAATAAATAAATGCTCAGTGCTGCAAGTTACAGCATTAGTGAGTTGAACCGTTATTGTATATGGACATACATTTTTGGTATTAGTAAAATATGGATGTACTGTTTGTAATGAAAATATATTTCAGGATATTGGCATGGCTATAATTTCTGAAAATCTGAATTCTGAAGGAAGATTATGACTTGAAGAGATTGAAAAGAATGTACTCTTTTTAAGAATCTTTAAAAGAAAACACAAACACTTTTACAATATTTTCCTGAAGTGCAGAAGACTTAGAAACCAGATTTTCTAGCGTGGAGCATCAGAAACCCCACTTCAAGATCTGTACTATACAGAAAACCTCTGAGAAGACAGTAGAAAAGACAACCTTTGTTTTCACTTCTGGTGAATGAATTCTACAGTCTTTTCGCTTTGCATGTAATGATGTCCAACTATTTCATATTGATTTCTGGCTTTTCCTTCTGTCTCTATCCCTTGTTTTCTAGCTCTACCCTTGTTGCTTCTTTCATTCTTTTTTCATACCTTTGCCCAGTTCTTGCCTTTCTTAGTTCATGTTTTCTTGTTTTCTCTCTCTCCTTTTTCTGTTTCAGAGCACAAAAATTTATTTATTTTTTCCATGTTCATCTGTCCCTTTCAACTTACAGCTGCTAATATGCAACCACAGGCTATTCCTTCTGAAAAAGAAGTGGGACTGGGTGGTATTTAAACCAGTTATGCTTGTACTCAGCATTAATTTTTAAACATTTTCCACTTCATACTGCATTTACCTGCTATTTCTAAGTATCCTTAAATAATTATCCTAGGGAAACATTTTAATTCTAAGCAATTTTTGGCCCTTAAAACTGTTCTGGTAGTTGAATTAGGGTAATGCATTCATTTTTAACCAAAAAAATGTTTTTTTCTTTTTTTCCATCAGACGTCTCTTTGAAGGATAACTTCACTTGAACTCCTCTTAGGAAGCTATATTCCCCAAGGGTAGCATTTTATCTGCTGAAATATTTCATGCTAGTTTGCTGTAGCTCTTATCAGAAAAAAACATACATGTAGTTGGAATGTTAATTTCTGCTGAGTAGTGAAGGGCAATGGAATAATTAATAGATGTGTTACTGAATAATGGAGACTACTGGTAGAGCTTTGCATGTATGTGTGGAACTTAGCAGGAGGACTTCTATTATATTCATTGTGTTTTCTGTTAAAGGCTTAGGGCATGATTGTTATCATGGGATCTCACTGATATCTATGCAAAGCCTCTTCAGAGTCAGATTAAAATGACAAATTAGAATTGTAGCTTTAATGTCTCTTTGCCACCGGCAGTAGTGACAGCATGGGTGTCAAAGAGTGTATGCTCTACCTTTGCTTTGGGAAGATGTAGCTGTAAGTGTTTTGTCTCAGTAGGAATGTGAATGGAAGCACAAAAGCTCAGAAATCTAAGGAATATGAAGTATGAGCTCCAGGGAAATCCTGGGAGCTACATCTTCACAATGGGTGCATCTTTCTCTGCGGTTTGTAAGAGGTGTGGGTAAACCAGTGTTTTCTTATTTTTGCTTCTTCTTGGGTAGCTACCACTCTGAGGATATAAAAGTTCAGAAGCCACTGGGCTGCTTCAGTCTATATAATCTCTTGGTTTCCCAAACACAGAATTTAAACCAGATCTGATTTATAACTGGCTTAGTTTTCTCCTGCGATTTAAAAGGTTAATTTGTTTAAACCTATTGACTATATACTGCTGTAGGGCAGAGGTTCTGATCGCAGCTGGTTCTCACTGCTATAGCCTAACCACTGCACTGCCCTGCTTCTCAACAACTTCTGTGTATTTGAACTTTGAAGAATTCTTCTCCTTACAAAAGTGTAATTTCTTTTAATGTGTTTAGAAATGTTTAACGTGTTTCTGAACATACAACCTTTTTTTTTTTTTTGAGTATTTCAAAGGTGCCAGTTGTAATGAAACTATCATCTGTGGCTTATGACAGAAAAGGATACCTGTGATCAAAGGCATACCATACTCTGAACAGCCAAGCGCTCTCAGCTTTGGTTGTATTTTTATCCGAGTTAGATGCACTCTGCAAAATGAATAAATAAAAAAGTGAAAAGCATTTTTATGTCATAAATAAAATATGAAGTTCTAATATTAAAAATACATGTCAAACTGAATTACAATTAACTGCTTTTTTTTTTTTTCCTTTTAATTTAAAAAGCCTCTTTCGTGCAGGAATGTCATCTCTGTGAATGGGTTCATGAGTAAATGGGCTCATATAGCACATTTCTCATAGCTATATACTCACTAGAAGAGTGCAGCATTTAGTTTTATTAATGATTCCAATTTTATTAAGCAGATGAGAAGCACTATATTCTAAGATCAATAGAATGATATTTCGATTTAATTGCTATTGTGGGATTACTTCAGTTTACTCCTATAAGCTCAGATGCTATTTGCGTATGGCTAACAAAATGTCATTCCCAAAGGGAACCTGATATTCTAATAATTATGACACTACTTTCTGTGCTTCTTTCCAAGGTTATAGGAACACAGGAGAATAGTAAGGGTAATTTTAAGTACCAAAATGCACTGACTCAAAACACTGCATTCGATGCTGCAACCTAACTCTGGGGCACAGGTAGATGGGCTGTCATTTTACTCAACGTCATATTTTGGAATGATGCATTTGTAACGGTCTTCTGTGCAGACAGATAGTTTGGTCATGCTCTGGGCATCACAGCGGAAGAACCAGTGGCAGGATGGAATTAGGAATGGGACTGCCAGCTCTCTAAAGGATACTTCATTATTGTCTTGTGTCTGTTTTGCTGCAAGCTAGATTTCTTTTTAATGGAAATGTTTTTCTTTGTGCAATTTTAAACCTATTTAATAATTTTTCTTTTAATCTAATAGTACATTAAAATTTTATTTTCCTGTAATACATAAACATGCATGTAAATGGGCCAATGATAATAATATTAATGGATAAGGTTATATGGAGACAGAAACTATGTTGTAGCTGTTGCTGATTTTGCTAACAGCAGAGCTGGTCGCAGTGAATTTACAAATGCACTGAATAGGCCAAATATTATTCTCGGGTTCAGATTCTTTATTACTGAATTGAGTATTTTAGGACAGAATCTAGTAGCTGGGAGGGTTGGAGGGGGGTAGAAGATGGTGCTAATCCCTAAGAGAGCAGCAGAGCACTCTTCTAGGCCCTCGATATCTTAACAGTGCATTTTGACAAGTGTCCTGGTTCCAGTTAGGACAGAGTTAATTTTCCTCCTAGTAGCTGGTAGGGTGCTATGTTTTGGATTAGGATGAGAAGAGCGCTGATAACATGCTGATGTTTTAATTGTTGCAGAGCAGTGTTTACACCAGGCCAAGGACTTTTCGGCTTCTTGCTCTGTCCTGCCAGCGAGCAGGCTGGGGGTGCAGCAGGAGCTGGGAGGGGACAGACCCAGGACAGCTGACCCAAACTGGCCAAAGGGGTATTCCATACCATCTGGCGTCATGCTAAACAATATATAGGGGTGGCTGGCCGGGGTGGGGGGGCCGGCTGCTCGGGAATAGGCTGGGCATCGGTCAGCGGGTGGTGAGCAATTGCATTGTGCATCACTTGTTTTCTTACACATTATTATTGTTAATACTATTATCATTATCACTATTATTATTATTATTGTTATTATTATATTCCTTATATTCCTGTCTTAATAAACTGTCTTTATCTCAACTCACCGGCTTCACTTTCCCGTTTCTCTCCCCCATCCCAGAGAGGGAGGGGGGAGGGTGAGCGAACGGCTGTGTGGTGTTTAGCTGCCAGCCGGGTTAAACCACAACAACAAGATAGACACAGATGGGAAAAAGGGTCAAAAGGCTTAAATGGGAAGTGTGATGGCAGGTAAGATCTATGTTAGGTCAGTTCTGGGATAAACCGTACAGAAAAAAAAATACTGAAAGAAAGAGGACAGTGAAGGACTAAAGTGGACAGAGATACAGATGAGAAGAGGACAATCATGAAAACAGACATCGTGATGGAGTGGGCTGCAGCAAACAGCCAATGAGCACAATGCAGAGGAAGGATACTTAAAAGCACAGCGAGCTCTGCAAATGGCCCTTGTGTACTTGGTTTTCATACTAACATCTCCAGGAGCCATAATTGCCAATTAATTCCTCTTTCCAAACTCACTGTATCTCTAGCTTCTTCTTGCATTCATGTTTCCATGTGAAAGCAGTGGACAAAAAAGTCTGCCCCAGAGTATAACTCTCCCAGAGTATGCAAGTCCTGCCTTGGGCCTATTTTTATTTCTTGAGTTAATGTTTACCGCTGCTTTGCTCCACACCTGATCTGCTGGGCTGGAACCTCTGTCTGCTTTGAGCTCTGAAGGTGTTGCACCTTCCTCCTGTATATGAAACCTGTGCTGTCTTGTCAGCTTTTGCGTTAATAGGAACGTGCGTAGTTCTCTGTCGTGCAGCTCCTGCAGAAGCAGAACAGTTAAGGGAAGGCAGGAGATGTCAGTGTGAATGCTTTTGGGCTGTTGCTGGTCTTAGGGTCCTACGGTCTTAAAAAGTAGCTTTTTACTTTCCCTGCAGTTCAGGGAGGTAACGGCTGGGGAGACAGCTCATCTCCTCTTCTGGACACAAACTTCTCTGTGAAGTGAAATGCCAATGTTTCTCATCCCCTACTCAGGAACTGGCGATTCTTCTAATTAGTCCCTTGCAATAAATTCACCAACCAGCTGGTGGATGAAGCTGATGGGGAAAGGTACTAATACTGTCCTTTATTATACTAATAAAGATATAGTCATAGTTAAACTATGAACATAATCTTGACAGAGATTATTTTGATAGGTGTTTTATCAGGTGTCCAGTTTTCTCCTGAGATCAATACTACATCTACCCCAGTCTTCCAAAATTTTTGTAGAAAATGTATCACACTGTCTTGCTGGAGATTAACATAGCAGAATTTCTGAGCTACAAACACCATCTGAATAAAAAATGTTACTTTTTTTTTGTTTTAAATGGGGAAATTAATTAAAAAGCTCATTGCCATGAAAGCTTTTGCCTTTTTTTTCTTTGTGGTTAATAGATACATTTTGTAACTCTGCTTAGTCATTATTTATCCTGCATTCTGCTAATTAGAGTTAGCTTTTGGTGTTTATACTCTGAATGTATACAATATGCAGCAAAGTGACTGCTTTTGGTTATTTCTATATCTAATTTTTTATATGATAATATATGCTATCTGTAGCAGTCCATCAGTAAATAAATAGATATGAGTGTAAGGCTGATTTTTCTTCTGTTAATGCTTTTGTAATGATAACAATTTGATGATAAACACGTTTTAAGGAAAAGCAAGGCAGAACTGATGCAAAGAAACTGAAAGATGGTTTTGATGTATGAAATCATAGCATTGTGAAATATAGATGGTAATTATAAATTAGAATATTGTATACCTTTGCTAGGGAACGAGCCCTGGATTTCCAAGTCTTACAACTAGTCCAGGTCTTACTACTAGAATTGGAATTTGCTGTTGGCTGACTGCCCAAAATACTGGTTGAGCCAGCCCAGGATAAAAAAGTGAGCATCATCAGAAGTCCTACAACTGTGTACAAGGAACTTGTAACTTAAATAAGTTACAGGCATACATAAAAAATTAAACTCTAAGGTGCCAACATCATTGCCTGTGTATTAGTACATGTATAGATATAACAAGCTTTAATTCAGGGCAAACTCTTTTAGTCTTGTGAGGTTACCTACGTTCTGCCAAATGGGATTTCGTTTTGATAAGAACTCAAAATATAATTGAGGTCTTACTTGTCTCGTTTGGACATTAGAGTCAGTTTTCATCATGTATAAAGTTTGCGTCAGCTCATATCTTGAATTTCCCTTTCTAGGGCTGTTGCTTTTCATTCCCTATAATAACATTTAATAAATAACATTTTAGGTGGATGACGCTTGTTTATATGGGGTATACATAAGAAAAATGACTTATTTTATTGTGAAGACACGCTTAATGTAGTAAGAAAATTAAAAGCAGGTAAAATAAAACTATCATGTTAGGAATAAAGGGAAAGAAAAAAAGACAAGGGGAGGGGAAGAGTAATGAAAGAGATGAGATAAAAGAGAAAATTAAAAGAAATAACCTAGAATAATTTGAACAACTCTGATATGTACTTAGTTAAAGAGGGTTACAGGCGACGCTGTAGAGATCTGAATTAGTAAAAGATTGAGATGTCAAATACAAAAAGCTCAGTGAAATCACAATGGAAGACCACAGGGTAGAAGAAATCATAGCAGCAAAGTTATTTTCCAAGGTAAAATTTATTCTGTAAGGAGTGCTGACATGGACATGACAGGGCATGAAAGGTGTTATATTTATTTACACCTTCTGTATTCTGTTGCAGAGTTTTGTCAACAGAGGTAGGTGTTGATTCACAGGGCACAGCTGGGACACTGGATGTGTTACTGTTATTCATAAACATGATTGTTTTCATTTTTAATACAAGGAGGAGGAAACCAGAAGCCTGTTGGATTCTGAAGAAATCTTGTTTTCACAAAACATATTAATTCAGTCAATATGTATACTGTTCAATTCAGCATTCTGTTATGTTGCTAATTTGTGACTGCTGCAAAGGAGAATATTTCCAAAATTAAATAGTTTTGAAATCCTAGCAAGAACAGATTAACATTAAGAATAAGGTTCTGTGTCCTGTCTTTGGTCAGAATTTGGGCAGAGGCATCGTAGGGATTACTACCAAGATGCTTACGAGAGTGATATTAGTGCTTAGTCCCTTCAGCTTCAAAATAAATCAATATCTTGTCTTGGTGAAATGGAGTGATAGCCCTTTTAATAGTGACTGAGATGTAAAAACTAAGGATATGATCAGATATGAATCATCTTTTTCTGTCTTTTCAGAGATACTTTAAGACATTTAGGCACCTGAATTCCAGTTTCAATGAGTGTTGAGACTCTAAATGCATCTTATTCATGTCTTGCTCTAACTCATTTTCTACATTTCTCTCATTTTTCAGTAATTCCAATTTCACTTGTAGTTGGGTGGTCTGAAGGAATGCATGGGATGGTATTACCTAGAAAGAGGAAGACAGTATTCTTTTTTGGCACTCTTTTTGTTTTTCACTTTGGCAATTTGTCAACTGTCATGCTGATTTTCCCTAGTCCTACTGGTGTTCCATTTACCAAGCTGGAGGATGTCCTGTTTGCGTACAGACTCTCATACAGATTTATACTGCTGTTGCAGACAATGCCGCACTTGAAACAATTCCATACATATATGACAAAAAAAAAAAGGGAGGTTGACAGATGAACAGCTGCAGCTTGCTAGATAGCCTCTTTTAGTTTAAAGTTTTCAAGTTCTCAATACACTCAGGTTTCAATGTTAAAATATTTCCAGAAACATGACCTATTAGGATTAAGCATTATATGCCTTCCTTTTTTAATCCAGGAAATTAAATGTTGTTATGAAATGTCTCATTTCCATAAGTGTGACATTTGGATGGTGATAAATAGTTGAATTTATGAAGGCCATACTTCTATTATTTTGCTTATTTGACTTCTCATGATATCTTTGCATTTATTTATAATTTTCTTCAAAGCTCTATAACATTTTCAGTTAAAAAATTTTAATGATACAAACACACTAAAAAATATATCTCCTTTCTTTGTACCTTGTACTATAAAGATACTTTACAGCTCCTTTTTATTTTTAATTTCCCTGTTTTAACAATTTCCAGCTATAACGCTATATTTGACAAACACATTCTACCAACTTCTGAATAACTTTTAATTCAGCACATACATCTGAAATCCCAACTTACCTGGCTTGCAGCTTGTCCTTTGAGGTCTTCATCTGGATCTACACCAACTCTGTTTTTTTTTTAAAAAAAACAAAAACAACAAAAAACAACATGGTAATGGTCTGATGTATAAGAGAGCTTTAAGGATAGAAATTTTTCTCTTGTGCCACTCATTTCCTACTAGGTGAACAATGCAGAGGAGCTGACAAAACATTAAGATCACTTTTCAAATCAAGAAGTTCAAGTTATTACAAACACCAAGACTGTTAAACTGCTGCTACTTGTAACAGCTGAGATTTGGTCTTCACTTTAGCTTTGATTCATATCTGGTAAAAGACAACCAAGTCAACCAAGGAGGAACTGGCGTTTAAGAGGGATATGGAGGAGATGGCAGGACTGAGGAGTTTCTTGACTATGCTGCATCACAGATGGCTTGTAGCATTTGGCAGGGCTTTGTTTGGCACACAGAGTACAAGGGAGCAAACCAGAGGGCCAAGGAGGTTGCAGTGGGTGATATGCAAGATGTTGAGAACCTGGAAAGCACTTTACTTATATGGACAGGGAAAAAAAATTTGCATTATTAAAGTGACATGATGGAAGAATTGGCATACTTTGAGTCCAGCTGATGCTCAGAACTGAAGACAAATGCAACTGAGAGATGTTATGAGCTGAACAACAGAGGAAGGCTTGTGCTGATGTTCACACCAAGGAAGGAAAAAGCAGAGAGCGGTCACTGGAATCTGAAGTCCACAGCTAGCAAACAGCATGTCTCACAAGCTCCCACATATTACCAGTTCCACTCAGCTAACGCGGAATTACTGACATGAAGAAAATGTATTAATTCCCCAGATACTCATTTAAGGTCACTGTGCTGTTTTTCTGACAATCCAACTTCTTGAGTATGTTTTTGCTTCCAGTAATATATTTTACACAAACATATTAAAACAATATATTTTAAAATCATATTTAATATTAACAATTACATACTCAACATTCTTTCCTCTAAATATTATGCGTAAACTTTTCAGTCAGAGACAATGACAGGAACTACATGCAAAGTAGTAATTTTTTATATGTAAATACTAGATGGAAGAGTTGAAAGGAGGTTTGTTTCTGTCACAGCTTTTGAGTTTCAACAAAGCTGTGTCCTCCAGGCACAAGTATTTCTATCTTTTTATTAAAAATAATGATCCTGATACTGACTCAACAAGGAGACAATGAACAGCTGTTTCTTTTCCTTTTTGTCCCGTTCTTTAAATTGCTAGAACAAGTTTCTGATGGCACTAACCTATTTGTTAGTTTAGAGTAAAAGCAAATTAAGTTTTTTCCATTTCATTAGAACAGAAACATTTACATGGGAAAAGAAACATACATGAAGGTTTAACCACCTGACACTGGATTTGTAGAGAAGCATGGTATTTAGGGCCTTCTCTGTGTCAGCATTGTGCAAAGCAGGCCCTGCAGTGCAGAGTGTATGGCTTGGTGGCAGCAGGATAGGAAGGCTGCTACAGCCGGAGGTGCAACTGTCCCAGACTCAAAAAGCAGGTCAGAACCAGAAAGAAAAATCGAGTCTCCTAAACCCAATTGTACATCCACTTATTAGACTGTGCTTGTTCACTGGATGTGTTCACCGACATTACTTGGCCAATGCAGAAAAACACCAGCAGTACAATAGTTAAGGGACTGCACAGTTCTGGGAAAAAAAACCAAAACAGAGCATTTACGAATGATAGGTACAGCTGAAAGGCTACAGCACAAACTTCCCCACACTCTCTTCTTAATGAGCTTGACTTGACCTCAAAGAATCAGTCTCCTGGGACAGAAGTAATTTAGCCTTCGTGCAGTTCTGAACTTGCTGGAGTTGAGAAACTGCCAGTTCTGACTGATTGTGTGTGTTGGAGTTGTGATGCGTTTATTACAGAATGAGCTAAGACAACAGCAAGCATTTCACCCGAGACTAAAAGAACTGTAAGCACGAATGCAAAAAAGGCTAGACAGTGGGACCAACAGGAACCGGTTTCTGGCTGCTATACTATTTCAGCAACAGTGATATAACTGCTAACTAATCGGGAACAACAGGAATCCACTGGCACAGAAAAAATCTAGGCTTAAAGAGTTTTGTAGAATTTGTTTTTTCCTCTGGTATGCTTAAGCTTCTCTGCATGTACAATGTTGAGTTCTTCTGCCTATACAGATAACTAGTGCTTCTGCCTTGTTTGTTCTGTACACAATAGATTATTATAATATAGCACAGATGAAGATATTCAAATGAAATCTTAGCAGGAGTATTGCAATATAAAGCCAGAAAAAACAGCAATAAGTATGTAATGAAATCACACTTCTGTCTTAGATTTTTCACATATGAAAAAGGAAAGGAATGCCACAGAGCTACAGCTGATGCTTTCTTTTTGGTCTGTTCTCTGCTGCTATCTAAAACAGGCATGGATGCCATCGTCCTTCTTCTAATGGAAGAGTATCTCATTCTCAGATAACACTGTCTTATCTACTGAAGTCCCTTGGGAAAAGGACCAGATCTTACTTTGCATTCTATGAGAGAGTCTCTTAATGTATTAGAATTAAAAAAAAAAAAAAATAATAATTTGAATGCTAGCAATTTTATTAAGTATACACTAAGCAGACTCAGTTCAGTCAGTTCTGAAATTAAGGCTAATTATTTCATATCTAGACATAGGCTTGGAAGCCTAACATCAGGCACCTAGTATTGAAAACCATAGTCTGCTATAATTAACTCTGATATAGCTGATATGAACTAGAGTGCTATTTTTAAATTGCAAATATTGAAAAAACAAAGCATAGCAAATTGCATGAGACAGTCAAGACAACTGAAATTAAGCAGTTATGTGCTTCAAATTTACATCCTTGACCTCCTCAGAAGACCTGCAGCATCTAATGCTCTTATCACTAGAATCTGTAAACTTGAAATTTGTCTCAATTACTATGAAGATCTCTAAGAAATATTCAACTCTTAATGTTGTTACAAGCATCGTTTCCTATTTAACATTCTCAATTTTCAATTTCTGTGAGAAGATTTAATGGATGAAGAGAAAAATATTTTCTGAACTTAGTATCATTTTTCCTTCCTTGCTGTCAATTATGTTCCTTTTCTCCTGTCATCTTGTCTTATTGCTTGAATTCTCCCTGTTCCATCCTTCTGTCTCATTTCCTGATTGTGCTCTATTCCTTGTTCATTTCTTCTTGACTCTTCTAAAAACTGTTGCTATTATTTCTACCTTTCTGTTTTGTACCTTTTTATTCTCTGTTTTAAGCATTTTGGATAACCTCTTAACAAATCTATTTGGATTGATTATAGAGTAGATGGCTTTTTCTTTGGTATAAAACGGCAGCTAAGAAAAAAATCTGACTTATTGAAATATTGGTATCACTGTGATCTTTACCTTTTTTTTTCTTTTTTTTTTTTTTTTAGTGAAAACATTGCTGAAGACAATTCTTGGTGTAACATTCATTGTTCACCATGATCTGTATCTTTAGAAGACAAAGAAGCAAAGCAAAATCCTTTGTTTACAGCACTTAATAGAAAAGATGCTAGGCAGATTATTTCTTTTAGTATTTAATACTACGTAGTCTTCAAAGGTATTAAATATGACTGGAATATTTTGCACGTCACAGGTGCAAACATCTGTGAAACAGGCCTATCTATTCAAATACGGAACTTATGTCAGCTGCTGGTTGTGATAAGAGATGTGGTTTGATGCAGGATGGTGGCATAGACAATTTGGTGCACTTTGAGAGCAACGCAAATTAAAATTAATCTAGTTTACTTAAAACAGCCTCTGCAAGCTCTGCTTCCCCTCCCTTCTGTCCCACTGGAGAAATCTCTTCACACCCTCTCTGTTCTGGCTTGGACTCCTTCTCCAGCCCAGAACCAGCTGAGATTACTTTGGCTGCAAACCCATACATAGCTTGGTTTTGCAATAGCATAAAGTGATTTATTCCTATGTTGTGAGAACGTGAAATATGGCATTTTACTGAATAGATTTCTCAGCATCAGCTTATGATGGGTAGCTTTAGATAAAGTAGGAGGCCAGCAGGACTGGTTGAAGGCAGCTGTAGGAAAAAGCAAGTTTTCTTTCCGTAGCAAAAACTTCCTTCTGGTGGTATCTGCTTCTTCCTGTGTTTGTTGAACCCTTTCTGGTTTGGAGCTGTGATATTGACAAATAGCATGAGGATTTGTGAATTTAGATTGTGCTTATTCTAGCTGTTGCTAATCATAGAAAAACTATTTTTTTTCCTACTATATGAACTATATGAATCAGATTGTACGAAGGGAGAATTAGGTTAAAAGAAAACCAAATAAATCAAACCACTTTTTTTTTTTTTTTTTTTTTGGGTGGGGGGATTTTGAAGAATCTATTGGTAAGCTTTTTCATTTTTTTACAGGCTTTCCTTTTAAATTTTATTAAAATATTTTAAGGATATTTTTGCTGAAATGTACACATCCCAAGGAGAATCTAGGTTTTAGTTAAACCAATGTTGTTGTTTTTTCCATAGAACAAAATGCAGTGATGACTTTTTAAACAGATCTTTATTGCAGTGCAGTTTACCTCCTGTAAATATTTTGGTAGGCTTTAGTAATGTCTTAGATATGAAGGAATTAAAAATCCTGAAAGCTGGTCTATGTTGTTCGTTCTGTCTTCCTATAATGGCCAGATCAAAACCTGGATTTAGACATTGTTCAGAGTTGCTGTATTCAAAACCTGGAGCTGAAGCTTGTGACTGCAGCCAGTTTCTAGCAATTAGGCCAGAGCGTTGCTAGGAATTGCGCTGGCCTGCAGAAGGACTCTTTGCACTTGTTGGGATTTAAATCCCCATGTGCTATGAAGTGCATCATTTTTTTAGCAACAGTCAGAATGCTTTTGATTATAAGAAGAGGATTTTGTCACTGAATACAAAGCAGTCAATAACATCTTTTATTATGTGGTTTGAAATGAAAATGGATGGAAAGATAAATCCCAAATTGTCAGGGGAACCAGGAGTAAGAAATACAAAACCAGTCTATAGGAATACTGAGTAGTAAATTACTATTCTGACACTACAAAATTTTCATTCTCCCATTTAAATCACCACCAAGTCAACACTGTAGGATTATATCTCTGCTTTCTGCAGTAAAGCAAAAAAAAAAAAAAAAAGGGGGGGCAGAAACACTTGTGTTCTCATAAAGATCTAGGCACCGTAGAGCAGAACTTGGGAAGTTTTTGGTGTCTATACCTACAGGTATGATTCTCAGCCCTCCCTCATTTTAGGTGCCAGAAAATCTCTAAATAGAGACATTTCTCTGACATTTGAATTCTGAGTATTGAAATTCTATTTTTTGGCCTGTCTAAGCTTTCTGTATTTACAGCCCAGTGCCTAGTTCATGCAAGTTGAATCATGTGTGCAGTCCCAGCTAGTCTGGTTTGCACCTACAGTGTACTCACAGAGGTGAGCAGTGCTCCAGATGAAGCAGCCAAGACTGTTTTTAGTTGAAAACATGACAGCAAGGAGTTGATTCCATGCCCTTTTTATTTAATGACTAATGTATTAGAGCATCCTACAAGGAACTGGGAAGCCTGCTCTCATCAATAACCTGAACTGAGGTGATTCCACACTGCAGCTCCTGGAAGCACCATAAATACTGGCCTGGAAATGATATGGAGGGTGGCAATATACCCTGTCCTGCTGAGGTTGTCATGTTGTACCAAACATCATTCAGCTTCAAGCACTGATGAAGCCATGAGAAACTTTTTTTTTTTTAATTTTATGTATATTATTTAATGTGGTTTATGATAGAGATCTATTTTATAGATCTGTCAGATACGGGTCAGAATTAGCAATAGCTCCTTTACTTCTTTTTTTAGATTAGAAGGGAAAAGAAAGCAATTCAAGAAGTGAAAAGTCTGGCAACTGCTTCTGACCTCTTGCTATAAAATGGGGATAATGCTTCTTCTGCACTGGTGCTCATCTGTCTTGTGTATTTAGATTGTAAGTGCATATCCTACAAATATATTATGCATTTGTACAAGGTCTACCTTAGGAGAGCTATGATTTTGTTTAGTGTCTTAGGAGTGCTGCTGTAAAATAATTAATAACAATATTGGCTTCTTTCCCAAACTGTCAAAACTTTTACTGAAAGAAGTAACCTTCTTGATGCAATTGCCTCAACCTTCCACAGGCTGTCAATGCAGCTAAAATGGTCTGTAAGCCTCAGTTTCTATCACAAAACCTGCATATACCAGGAAGGGTTTTTTGAATAAGTGATTTATAACCCAATTTTCAAAGATGGTCATTAAACAGCATTTGCAAGAGAAGTCTTGAATATTTTTGCATGAATAAATCTGAAGCTTGTGGCTATCCATCATGAGCATATTGAATTCAGTACAGAATTATTAACTGTGAAGTCTAGAAACATGAGCAAAATCCAAAAAAAGATTGTTTCACCATCTCTAATAAATCATTACAATTGAAATTAAAAAACCTTCAGAATAAATAATGATTGCTCAGGCCATGATTCTTGTCCACATGGCAGTAAGTGTGATGCGTATTCCTAACAAACTGACACCTAAAATGTGCTTTTCCTTATGGATTGCTATTAGTTGCTTTATATTGCTGCTGTTGTGGACTGATGCCCTCAGAAATACCTGCTTTTTATAGTACAATGTTTTGATTGACATAAACTTCTTGGAGAATTATGGCATGAGAATAGGTCTTCAAAGTTCAGCTCAAGCTGATTTTGTTAATAATTGAGAACACTTTAGCTTAAGTTTAAGGCAAGAAAAATCACTTGTGTCTCACAGCAGAAACAACAAATCAGTTTAATTTCATGCTGAGAAGGATTAAAATAGATTATCAGCTAAATGATTCTAAATGGCTGTGACAGCTGTTTGTCATGTGGCTAATGCCGTCTATCTTATATATATATCACAGAGCAAAGAGTATCATTTTAAATCTGTAGAATCATGTGAATGAGATGTGTGCTATAGTTTGATTTTTTAACTTCTAATTTCATAAAGTTGGTATGATAATTTGTTGGGAAAAGGTAGTGCAAAACATTGCTCCTACAGACAAGGCCCATGGACCATTTTTGGGGGACAGACAACTATTTGGTTGCAGAGTTGGCAATTAAACTAAATTAATGTACAGACGTAACTGTATAGATGCCTTCCAAGTAAAGAAAGGCTGCAGCACATGAAGGTAATGCATAAATGCAACTAGAAGAGAATGTCAAATTAAGGAACTGCAAAGCTCTGTAACAGAGATCCACAAGTTATACTCTTTAGATGTGATGTTACGTATTGAAAGGATTGAGAAATTGTGGATAATACCACTGCATAAAATTTTATAAATCACTTCCCTACAGCTGTGCAGCTTTGTGAAGTAAAACACTAAAATTTAAAAATAGATGATGGTTTACATTTACATCATGCTTTTATGCAGATAGTAACCAGAAAGATGAACTGGATCTTCAGATATCTAGTATCTCATTCACTGTTCTGTTAATCCTGCTATATCTTGATGTCAGTGGAGGGACTAAAATAGTTTGGTCACTACGAAGTAATGTAAGGTACATCTGTGTGGCAGAATGCGCTATTAGATGTCTTATAATCACGACAGCATGGCATTCCAGCTCATGAGAAGCAGTGATTTATGTCCCTATAATGCTTCTGGCACACAAAGTAGGTTATGAACGTCATTGTTCTATGTGGACATAGTTGCAGTGAGGAATCGAGCCTCCTACTCAAAAATACAAACCACAGCAGACTAAATTGAGCATCATTTTAACTACTGTGGAATTTCTGGAAATCATCATTTGTAGTATTATCAGTGCATGTAATACAATTGGTATAAAATAAGCGTGAGGATTGGCAGCAACTAAAATAATTTGAACTTAGTTCTGCGTGGTTACACCATAAGAGCTGGAGCTTGTTTTCAGATTAAGGGGAAGATCGTTGCAGTAGATTCTGTCTAGAATAAGAGATGTTAGATTGTTCATTACACTGTGACATATGGGCTGCTCATTACACCACAGATTACCAAATCTTAGCTGACACAGGAAATACAAGTTATGTATTTATCTCCACAATTTATCTGCAGCAATTTCATGAATTACATTGAATTCAATGTCAAAACAGAGAAAAACAGCAGCTACTAACTGCTAAATCCACTCTGCACACTTACTTAGCCATAATGGTACACTACCTACAGCTAAGCAGATCTTTGTAACTGGTAAATTTGCTGTTTTAGAAGATGCCATAAACTCTGTATGACTGAAGCTGCTTTTAAATCTTGATGGGGATCATTCCTGTACTTTGGTACATTGATTTGGTACATCATTCCTGTACTTTGGTTTTAAATTTTGATGGGATCATTCCTGTTCTTTGATAGATGCTTTAACTATATTTGAGTTAAATAACATTTAGGAACATCTATGTCGATTGGTCATCACCTTTGAAATGAATAAGCATGCTTCAAAATTGCTGCAAGTCAGTTGAGGACTTTCATTTCCAGGCAGTGGGCTACATCTGATTCTCACTTTGAAGCTTGCTTCTGAAAAAAAGTAGGGTAAGGCCATTTTACATTTGTGTGTACGTGTGTGCAGACTTTAGGAGTCCATGCTCATACTTGCATTCTGCCTCTCATACAAAGTGACTCTGTGACAAACTAGGTATCTCTAGAATGGTTAGTTCTAGAGTTCTAGTTTCTCTAGGTTATTTTCTTGGCCTTGTCCAATTAAATATCTTGAATACTACACTTGTGGCCTTTAGGCGGTGAAACCCACAGACCCTTGGCAGCAATGTTAAAAAAGATCATCCACTTGGTGCATAAGTTGATTGAAACTATCTTGATTCTGTGAAAGACAGTGACTGAACAGTGTTAGAGAACATAAGAACAAACAAAAAAATCTGGCCACAGGAAACAACTCAAACATGCAATAGCAAAAGATATTTTCCATGGGAAGGATAAATTTAATCATTAGAAATCATGTTTTATCATTAGTAAGCAAGAATGCTCTACAGACACCTATATATATATATATATGATATGATTAATCATATCATATGGTCATATGAATCATATTCGTTCATATGACCATATCATATAAAGATATGATATACTTACGATCCTATGAACATCATTAAAACTTTGACCCTGAAGGAGCAGCTGTAACAGTATGGCTGTATTCAGATTAGAACTTTAGATATATAGGTACATCTGTACTTGTGTCTCAGTAGGTGTGTGTCAATCGGAAACACAATAGATTATAATTTACTAAACAACAAAATATATGAAAGTCCTAGGCCCTTAATTTTATACTTGCTCTGTAATCTATCTTCTCTTGTGCCTTGTGCAATATGTAGCATGAATGGTTTAAAGTCTCTAAAAACTTTCTCTGCAATTCTTTCCTCTTTGCCATAAGTAGTAGTCCATGACTTCTGTTGCAGCTGCTTGTCACTTTATTGTCCCCGCTTAGAAGTCATACCACATCAGTACTTTCAGTATGGTTGCTGAATGTTGCAGAACCCTGTACCACTTTGTAGTATCACATTCTGCAAATAAAGGGGTGTTTTCTGTACCGAGGTCTTTTCTGTGAAAGTCTCCTTCACTTTACATGTTTTTTGCCTTTTTTTTTTTTGCTTTATTTTTGGTATTCTTATTTATATATGCTTATAGTCATGTTGTTCCTGTGCCTTTCATTGCACTGCAGTATGTGGTAGAGCTATCACTTTACATTTTGCCATTTACAGCTCTGCTTCGCCAAGTAACGATTCACTTACATGTTTTATTTTTCTACTCTAGCCTTAGGGAGAAGAAAAGCATTTCATAAAATGTTATATTTAGTAGTCTGAATTGAGATTCATACCCTTTGTTTGTGTGGAAAACACCACCACCACTCTTTTCCCCCCTTTATATTCTTATCTGGAAACCATATCTTCCAGTTGGGACTGTTTATCTAGGAACCAGACAAAGTCCAGATCCCTCTGTCAGCTGGGCAAAACTTTGTTCTGCTCCCTCATCATTAATATGGATGGGACTGGATGTAGTGTGCCTGTGTGTCAGCCATTCCCCCCCACAAGAAGAGCAGTTTTTCTTCATCCTTCCTTTTTCTAAAATGCCCCCTGTGTTTTTTGTATAGATTTTGAATTGCAGTTTTGGGGGGAAGGGGCACAAGGTGCTGCTCAGCAGGCACCTAACCCCTCCTTGTTCAAGGCGAAGTCCCTAGTGTCACTTCAAAAGGAGGAAAACTAGACCAGCTCTGATTGTGCCTAAAGAGCCTTTTCTTAGGTGGCATTTTTTGCCATCTATCAGCATTCCTGAGCTATTTGGGATTGTGATGGTCATTTTAGTATTCCACTTAGCATCGTACTGGCATCACCCACCTAACGCATGGCTCAGTAGCACGTGAATGGCGATTCCCAGTATTGCAATCAGTTGCTGTTTTCTCAGTGAAAGCAATAGATTGTTTCATGCAACTGATTTATGTAAAAAACAAACAAACTATAGAGGAAGGTGACTACTTCATTGCCTGCTTTTTAAGTATTTAAATCTGCTTATAAGCTAGTAGAAATGGTAATATTAAATTGTGCTACAAAGTTATTAAAATAAGGTTTGTTCCAAAGTAGAAGAAATCTGTTCAGATTCAATCAAGATATAGGCATCTCTGGAGAAAAATGTGGTTAGAAGGTCACATCATTCCGGAATACTACATCGTGATTAGAGACACTGAACAGTAAAAACATGAAAAATAATGTAACTTGGATAAGTCTTTAAAACTGCAAGAGAAGCTTAGATATGATGAACATGCATGGTAGTAGCTGGGATATACAGTGCAACTACAACTTTCTCAATAGAACCATATTTTGCTAGTTAATTCTCACCTGAGTGTTATGTCTCAGATGAAAGATGAGACTCCAAGAATAAGAAAATCCCTTGTTATCATATGGTAGCATTGGTGCAGCATTGACCTAGGAGAAAGGACGGGATTTGGTATCTCTTTAGGTGGTAATGAGGTGGTTCTTTGGAGTGCCAACCCAGTAAACCCCAACAAAGCTGAGCTTTTGAAATATTACTGGGTCAAAGCACACGAGTGACTGATGCCTTCCATCCAAACTCTTTTTCCTGTAACTATTGTGGGGAAAAAAAAAAAGAAAGTGTCTCGATTTACCTCACCTTAAGCTAAATGATCTTGTATTTTTAATACTATCTACTGGGACTGATATCAGCCAACCTGTGTTAAGAACAAGTGATCATGGAGAGATAAGGGTCTACTCTCGTGATGCCAGGTGCATTTTTCCTTTAACTTAAGATGTTACAAAGTGGAGAGATACGGACGTATAAATGCATTTCTGTGTCATCCTATTTCAAGAGGCAATGCACAAACCACAGCGTTACACAGTATTGATCAGCCTCCACGTGCTTTAAGAAACTCAGTGTTATCATACCTATCCCCATGCTGTGAGCAAGTCTGTAGATCAAATGCCCTGCACACAATTCTCAAATTAAAAAAATCCTTGGAATATTATTAAAAATGCATTTTCAGCTAATACAAAGAGAAAGAAACATCACTACATTACAAGAAGTATCTCTTTTTTGTTGTTTTTTGTTTTTTTTTTCTGTTTTTTTTTTGCATATAGCAAATATCCTGATTGCTACTTTTATGAACTCTTGGAGAGAATAAAGCTTTCAAAAAAAAAAAAAAAAGTCAGGAATTAGGCCATTTTGTTGGCATCTCACTTAGACTACTAATGAGCTTTGCCAGCAAGGAAAAATGAGAACTGATTCTACAAAAGATCTGTACGAGCAAAAGAAACTGTACTCAGATGTATTTTGACAATTTCCTGCAGATGAAGCTAGTTAATTCTTGGCTCAGAAATAACAGTTCTCTCCAGTGAATTATGTCAATGATTTTTAGAGCAGTAAAATGTTTATTCTCTGAATCACTTTAGGTGTCTGTTCCTTTATTTTCCTTGAACATAAACAGCACAGCTTTGGAAAGAAGCCAGGCCATTGTAGATGCATTACATTACTGTTAATGTGATTAACCCAAAGTAAAACATTAAATGCTCCTGAGGCATTTGTCTAAATAATGAGATGACCAACTCTGAGTTCCCTGGGCTCACAGCATGGGGAGACATATGCCATGTACTTAATCTTTCATATTGACATTTGAGATTTATCACCTAAAGCTGGCACTATGGGCAAGTCTACACATAGCTATTGTCAATAAATGCCGGCCAAGCTAAATGTATGCCTCAACCAAAAAGTACTGTGGAAATGCTGCTGGCTTTGCTGATGAGATATGGTGACTAGTTACCTTGCATGAAAGCTGTCACTGTCACCGATCTTTCTGTTGCTCACTTCACAAGCAGTTTGGAAATTAGCTGTATTGCTTAAGTTCATAGTTAATTCCCAGTTTAAAATATGTTAACCTAAACACTGTCTGAAATGCTCAGACAACTAGTACATGATAGTAAGAACTTGTAAAGATTCATTGACCCAAGACTGTATAAAATAAATGCATGGTATATTGGAGAATGTACTTGCAAAGATATGCTGTGCAGTTGTTTTATCAAAGGGCAAATCAACATGATATTTCTGAATTCCTGAAATGGTTTTAACCATGCGTGCACAATAGCTTTGAGACTCGAGGCTACTACATGTAGCAGACAGTGCAGCTGGTAATCTGAGTACGCATCGATATGGTTTCTGCATGCTTCCATTGTCTAAGAGTAAATATTGTAGGGCAGTGAGTGTTCAGTTGGCTGTAACGTAGTCATATAAGCATAGACAAATAATTATGAAATTAAAAATGCACATTATTATATGAACGACCAGTTGCACACATTAAATTTTGCCTATTCAGGGCTTTCACCTTTTCACATCTTAAAGTACAGGTCAAACTTTATAAGGGAAGAACCTAGGGAAAAGTGTCAGACTGAATAAAAGACTGTGTGCTTGAATGGAAGAGTTTTGCATAAATTTTAGTTGTCTGATGTGTGTGGTGTCAACAATTATTACCCTTTCAGTTTTAATGGCAGAGAAATACCTCTGCACATTGGTGTACAAACACTCTTTAAAGCTGCTCTAAGGATAAACAATAGTAGGATAAACAATAGTGTCATTTGTGAAGACAATGTTCTAAAATACTGCTTAATGTAAAATTTAACTTTTCACTTCTTTTACCACGGTTTGCTTCTCAACAACAAAGAGTAATAAAATGACTTAAAAAAAAAGTCACTTTAATTTTTTTACTCTACTATTCTAACAAAGAATGCTACATCACATACTCCTGACACCATAAATTTCAGTTAACCTGTAATAGTCTTTTTGACAGAGTGACTCTTTGCAAGTGCTGGAAAGGCGTGCTCCCCTTCATGATGTAGTATTCATCTCATTCCATGTCATTTTTAATTATTGAATTGTTTTATTCCAATATGATCTTGATCTGATGTTTCACTGTTCAGTTTAGGGTAGATTTTAGCTTTTAGATTTTAAATTTGCTTTTGCAACATAGTCCTATCTTCAGAAACTTGACTATGCTCACCAATTTCAGGCAATGCCCTTAGCTCTCATGTGGCTGTTTCATATAATATTTAGGTCATTCATAGAAAACCACACTGTCTCTAAAATAGATCCTGATCTGTAGTCACACTGTTTGCAATACTGGACAATGCAAAAGCTACTATTAATATAAATGCATGTGTGTTAATATTTGTAGACTTTCCAAGTCTTTGTACTACAGTTTCCAGAGGGGGAAAAATGTTTTTAAGTGTTGTTGGCACATTTAGACCAGATGTCACCCATAGTAGTTTAAGTTTTGCTAATTACAAGGTAATAGTGGAGTAGTATATAGCTTTGATAAAATATTCTTTTTTTTTTTTTTTTTTTCAATTACTCTCACACTGTCAAAGTACTCTTGCATTCTCAAATATGTCTGGCTTGAGAATAAATTCATTCTCATGGAGAGAGTAGAAGCTTAAGAAGAACATGGTACCAGACCTGCGCTTCTGGGCCATTCCTTATGTTGCTGAAATTGAGCTGATGTACATACATTTGCATTATGGCATGTTTTAGAAGCATTTAGGAAATATCAGTCACTTATTGAGCTTTTGAAAATACTTTGCCTGTTCTGAAGTGAAGATTTCAAATGCGAACACTAGCTTTTCTCTTTTGTGTCAGCACATCAACAGTGGCTGCAGAGCTCTTGATTTTTCTAATTCTGTACATGTTGAGTCAAACATTTCACAATTTAATTTTTTCAATTTTTTTTTTGGGCCATGAACTGAATTGACATTCTTGTTTGGTTTGCTGGGGACTTTCTCCTAAATGTGCTGTTCTGAGATTTTATGCTGTCTACACTAGTGCTCACTAGTGCTTACAAGCCTTTTATGAACACCCAGGAGGAAGGCGTCACCTATTTGTTGAATAGTACTGAAATAGAGTAGTTAAGATTGATAAAAATTGATAAAAGGTGACTCCATTTTAATCAATTAAAGTCTTCATCTTTTTACAAGAACATCTGGAGACTTTTTTTTTTTGACCTTGTACCTATATGCAGCTTGAGCATGAAGTCTGAAGCACCCAGTTGAACTTGGCTGCCATTTACAGTGAGTGTGTTGGAAGAGGAGTGCTGGGAGGATGAGACAGGGACTGTACTGTAAATATTCATAGTTTACTGCATTATAGTCGAGATAGAGACTCTACTTCGTTCCCGTTGTGTTTTTGTCTTCTGAAAATAAGTTGTATATAGCAACTATGAGCCAACATCTGAATTCAAGCAGTGATGACAATGAAAGCAGTAAGCTTGCATAAGATAATGAAAAGGCAAAGTGAGAAAGGACAGAGTGAGAAATTGCCTCAATCAGAGATCCCCAAAGCATATTACACTTCTGCCTACAGGCCAAGAAAATAAATGAACGTTATGCTGACAGTCTTTAGCCATTGACATTCAGCTTTCCTGGGGCTGTAAGTAATTCTCTACAGCTAGCGACTTCAGGCATACGTGATAGCTCTGTCAGTGTATTCATAAATATACGACACTTTGACATTGGCTCCAGGTTTGTACCTTACTGAAGAGAGCAAGAAACTTGATAGCTGAAAGGCAAGACTGGTGCTTAAAATTCCACATACCCTGCCACCTAATGAATCAGTAAATACTGTAAGACAGTACTTCTTAAATCTAAAGGATTTGCTGTGTGTTTGAGGTATAACATTGGGATCCAGAAAGAGTATATAAGTGAAAGCTGATTCTTAAACTGCAAAAGCTATTATAATTTTTAAAAGCCCTATAAAGTAAAACTTCCTTCTTGTCTAAAGAGAGGAGTTATTGATAAAATCATCCATAAATTAAGCTTTTTGAAAAGTTTTTTTTTCTTTTTTTTTTTTTCTTCTTTCTAGTTATTTGTTAGGATGAATGCTGACAGTCTATTTAGCGTAGTATGACTGAGACTGTTGTATGAGAAAACCCAGAGAGCTTGCTATCTAAAAGGCAAAACTGTGAAGGTAAGATACACTGGGAAACTAAGATAAAAGATTAAATTTAAATGTATCACTGTTCCTTTCTGGGAACATGCATCTTTTATGTAAGCATAGTGCAAGTTGAGGTACATGTAATAAATTAGATTGAAAGCTGTGACATTTGCTTAATCTAAAATGGAGAATCCGTCACATGTTTGTAATTTAGATTTTTAATGTAAGTGATAGCAAAATGGCACGCAGGCATTATGACTTGGAATTGAAAATGATATGGCAGTACAAAGACATGCTCTGACACTAGGTCTGATATAATATTTGTTTTTCCAGTATTGTATTGAACATAAGAAAGGATGTAGGCTTCAGACTGCCTTTTAGAATCAAGTTGGTTAAATGGCTGATTTAATTACTTATCAATGTGAAAGTATTAAAGCAAAGGCTGCTAGAAGGAAACGTAGTTTTTTTGGTCAGTAAACTAATACATGGCTATTGAGGTAACTTTGGCAAGTTATTTTAAGGACTGAGAAGTTTCCTTAATACTTTCAGAAACTGAAATATAAAGCCATAACCCATCATCAGTTTAAAAAGTAACATAGCACTCAAGAGACTAAATGGTGCTCACTTAAATTGGGAGCTAGTCACCCAAAGCCTGAGATCCTCAGATCAATAAGGGCCAGTCAGATTGATGGGAGATAATGCAGTCCCACTAATTTCAAGAGGAAAAAATCACGATCTTTGGTCTTTATCTTGATCTTAACTGAATTCAAATTGTATGTATGGGTCACTAGGTCAGAAAGCAAATGAGCAATCATTATTCTGTAGGCTACTGAATAGGGTACTGAAAGAAAAGAGACCTGTTTTCTGTTCTTTGCTACCCAGAAGATTACTGTATTTTAGGTGATGAAACACTTGGACAGGAGCTGGAACCTTCCTAGTGAACACAATAAAGGCTAGTCTATGGAATAATTTTATCTCATTTTATCTCATTTTCTGATTCAGTAAATTAAAATTAAATTCTGCTTTCCTCATCTAATGCATACATGTTGAGAGCTGCCTACACCATGGTGAGGTTTGGGCTAGGAATCCTCCAGAAAGGTGACAGAAAAATGTGGGTATCCAGTGAGGCAGAGGAACTTGACACAGTGAGGCCATACCACAAGATGATGGGATGCAGCAGGCAAGAGAGAGGTCAAGCCCTCTTTTGTTGTGTCTCAAATGGAAACAGGCTGCCATGGCATTTGTAGGAATATGTCTGGGTGGAGATTAAAAAAGCTCTGGGACTGACCAAGACTCAGGAGATTTGAGCAGAATACCTGAATGTATACTGTGATTGCTGACTGGGCTTAATGCAACAAGTAAGTGAATAGCTAAGGCAATTGGGAAGTTTCAGTGTCACAGTGTGCACCCTGCCTACTTGTAAGATTACAAGATTATTATTATTTTTTGCTTAGATAGCAAAATTGTTTTAAATACAACTTGTATGCAGTCAGGAGGAAGGTTAGACTCACAAGTGGAAATACTACCGAGGTGTAAAGCATTGATCTAAGTGATTTGGAAGCACTAAAAAAAAAACGCAACAGCTGCAAGTCCTCTATGATCATTTACATTTAATGTTAATTTGTAAGTTCTGATTAGAAAGCAATATATGGCTTGCCATAAGTGTTGTTCCTCTGCCTTCAGTGAACTGTAATTGACTGGGGTAATAGATAGCCTTCCAACAAAGATTCCTCTATCTGCTGTTTCAGTAACATTTGAAAGAGTGAGTATTTAGCGTCACTAAATTATACCTATCAGTGAAGAAGAAAAAAGGAAGACTGAATACAGATATTTATACAAACAAAACAAAACACACCCTAACAAACAACATTCCATGCAGTGACCTGAACTAAGACTTCAGATGCTTCACATCTGGTATATATTTGTATTTACATGGAAAACATCTTGGATTTATTAAAACAGGATAATTTCATGCACATTTTAAAGATTCCTTTATATATTATCTGTTATGTGACAAAATGGTGAATCTCTTTGAATAAATAGAAGAAAATGAGGAAACCAGTGATACATTTTTAAGTACATTGAAATCAATTACTTCCTTACTAAGATAAGAGGTAATTTCCTCATTTAAATCTCATAGACGTACTGACCAGCAAATCACTTTTGGTCCATTCCTGCACTGATAATTCAGTATAAAAAGCTTGTGTTCTAGCATAATTAGCTGTTTACTGAATGCTAAAAGCCCATACTGATATACCGCGCCAAAGTTATAAAATATCTGCTTTAATTACCGTTTCACCTTCAACTAACTCTGGAACAATTTGCTAGATTTGTTATCAAAGGTGCCAGAGCTTTCCTTCTACCCAATTTTTTTTTTTGCAAGAAAAAATAAAAATTCAAAACTCCCAGTGGAATGTTTTGTGACAGTTCAGGTTTGCTCCTGCCTTGCTCTGTTCACGTAGCCAGTAGGGCAGCTTCATGGGGAAGCTGAAAAGTTATGAACTTAAGCAGTGAGCATGGATGGAGGGAGAGGTGCACAATGTTCACTGCAGAATTGAAGTCACACGGTTCTCTTCTGTCACTAAGTCACTCTGCAAAACCAGCTATGCAGTTATACCAACATATGATTTTATTTGTTTAGATTTATAAGACTTCTATCTATCCTAGCCTGTGTACCATCTAAGACTGTTAAGGTCTAATGCTCGTCCCAACTAGCATCTTTTTTCTTGTAAGAAGTCAGAACAGTTTTTTTTTTTTTCCCTCTACACTTCATGTATAGTTAAAAAATGGAATTAAATGTTCTTCTACTATGTGAAATACATGATATCAGAACGAAAAACCTCAGGAAAGCTTAAAATAAATTGAAAGAAACTGAGATTTTTTTTTCCAGACTGAAATAATATTTTAAGTCAAAATGAAACTTTCATCCATTCAAAATGAAACACTCATTTCATATTTTCTTGCTGAAGGAGTTCCAATGTTATTTTTCAAGCAAAATGGGGGAAGAATGAATGTATACAATTTGGAAACAAAGCAAATGAACAAATGTGAATAATATTATTTTCATTCCCTTCTATTTTTTTTTGGGCCAGCTGACATTATTACACAGTTCTTTAAACATGAAAGTTCAGTGAGTTTCCAGAGTAATTATTTTGCAGAAAGCAACAGTATCTGATCAATAATACAGAGAGTTAAGAGGATTTTGATCAATACCTAAAAACCAGGCACATAAATTTCATCTCAGTAAAATTTTACCATTTTTTTTCTAGAGCCATGATTTCTTACTACATATCTATCTCTAACTTCTAAAGACTCAAATTTCTTTCCTCGACATTCTATTTCATTCTAAGTAACTCAGTTTTTAGACGTGCTTGAAGTCAACTGGGTTCATGCTTGCATCCATTTAATTCTGGGGGACTAGGTAGAAGTCCAAATTAATTTGGTGTATTTTGATATGAAGTAATAAATCAGCAGTTTGTTCTGAAGTCCTAGACAATTAAGAAGTTCCCTAGCAGTATTTCTGGATAGGTTTATTTGATTCTTTTTTTTTTCCTTTTTTTTTCTTTGTAATTTGTGCAACTTTATCATGTTTGCTGTATAAAAGCTACTTTGATATGTTGTAATGGAAGAAAAATGTTACTGGATGAAATGGAAGAACACTTTTTTCTTTTTGCCTACTCAGACATATTAATGCAACAGTATTTTAAAAGTTAACAAAAGAAATTCTTTAATTGACACAAGTCCTAAATTGCTGCTGGATAGATTATATGCCAAGCTATAGGCTTATTTATAATTTTCTGGAAATCCCTATAAATTATTCTGTTTTTTTGAGATACGCGGAATTCACCTAACTGTAAATTTCAGTTTTACTTTCAATAAACTGAAAGGTGTGGATCTTTCTTACTGCTATGTAATTTTCCCTCTCATAACAAATATTCTAGCAATAAAAGTGTATCTTTCATTTCATCTTTCCTTTTTTGTTTTCAATAGCCATGCGGAGCTAGAAATACAAGGTATATGAGGTGGGATTTAACCATCAGCCTGATATGTTAGGAGACTGCCCGACATTAGACCCCTCAGGCCAGTAAGGACCAACAGAGTTGACAGCAGAAGACACACGTCTCACACAAGTCACAACTGTAGTCCCAAAACTCCCATTCAGCAGCGTCCCTGGACTGCCTTTCCAGTCGGAGACAGAAAGTCCAAGTCCTCTGTGTTTTGTTCTTTGTATTTTGTTATCAAGGACTATTGCAACACAAATGTTTATAAACCTTGTTTAATATCATTCAGGCAAACTGCTATGGTGAATAACTCCAATAGATCAAATACACACCTTATCTTAGCAGGAAAGTACCTTGCAAGTAAATGATAGGCATTTCAGCAGATCACTGAGATTCATTCCCTGAACAATTTCTCATTTTCAGATAGAAATGAAAGGAAATTATCCAATTTCTCTTTTTATAATAACATCCAATACATTTAATGTCCAATTTTTATACTGCTTCTTGATTTATAGCATTTACTGGGCTACTCCTGCTCTAGCTACTATTATCAAAGTAGTTATTGTATTAACCCTTTTGGTGTGGGTGTGCCCCAAAAGGAGTTTTCTTTGCTCAGAGGTATATCTCATGTGTGATGCTGAACAACATTGCAGGTTCAAAGCAGAATGTGTTTCCCTAATATGTTTTTAGTCAGGCACACAAGACCATTCCCTGTTTCTCGTAGATGCTACGTACACACTAAGGTTATGCATACATGCAAGTCAAAAACTGGTGGCAAAGACCACCAGGCAAAGGAAGATTATCACATCTAGCAACACTTTTGTATTAAAAATACCTTTAGCTAGGATATAAACCAATGTTTTAGCAAGTCTGTGCTACCAGATCAAAGGGGATGAAGTGATAAACCGGAATCTGATCTTGCACTCCCTGTGACCTGTATCATGAGTAATCAACAGATCACCATGCAAATTAATCAAATGCGTCACAGCAATGATCTGTGATGTGCTTGGCCAAACTTGAAATTGCTGATAGTTCTTCACACAGGCTGAGTGTCTTACAGTTGAAGCTAAGTCTGCCTCTTGCTCTGTCTTTCTGGGTCACTTGTTACCCAAATACTGGGTAAGATGCAATGCAGTTTCCTGCCTCAGTCAACTGAAGACTACTATTTTTCTGTCACACCCAGAGTATTGTGCAGGAATGTGTGTGTGTGGGCTCATCAGCAAAGCTGTGTCTTGCAGATAACACCTCTTTGATAAACAGGGAAACGGTGTCTTCTCTGAGCTATTATTTCAGACTTCCATGAGCTCAAACCCTTCCTAGTTACATTTTCTTTAGAATCATTTTCAGGTTGTGATTCATAACCGGCATACTTACCTTTTAAATGGTAATGTAGATTTTTGATTTATTTATTTTTTTAACCTGAGAGTCTGCACTTAAATCAGCAATACCTTAATGCCGAGGAGAGCCTATGGAGGCAGAAACGTGGCCTCTTGTGTATCAGTCTGCAGTTCATGTTTGTTAGCATAGCAACATTCAAACTATCATCATTATAAAAGATGTTAATCAAAATGCTGTCCTTTATATGTTCATAGATACAGACAGCTGGCCAAGTACAGTTGTCATTTTAGAGTAACAGCAGTGTTAATGGTTAGGCTTGTTATGTTGTTACAGGTGTTTCTGGATTTCAGAGGCTTTCATTAGCATTTAAAAGACTTTCCAGGCAGACAGTATGATCACCAGTGAAAGCATGTATGGGTTAAGAGGAACTCAGTGGGCAGAAGTCGCTGTGCTGAAGCTGGGCTCCCAACAGGTGTGTTTATTGTAGCAGGACTTAGAGTCCTTACCGCACTATTGCTAAAGAAGAATCTGACCAAGGAAACAAAGGAAGAGCTTCGTTTATTGGAGCTATTCTGGTATGGCGAGGGAATACCAGTTGGACTGATTGTGAGTATTTTAAAAACAAAATAATAAGCTGTCTGAAGTGCACAGAAATATAGCAGTACTTGAAAACATAGTGCCGTTAATTTAACCGTTTATCTCTGTGTTGTGGTCACTTGCAAATTACAGTTGAAGATACTCAGGCTGACATTCTGCTTTCAGTAGTAAATCAACAGACCCTTCACTTTCACTAAATTGTTTTCGAGGACTCTAGAGGAAATATGACCCAAAGAAATACAGTTGTAGAAGAGAGAATGTGCCGAGGCCGAGAGAAAACATTTAATTAAAACTCCTTTTCTAAACTGACCTTCCTTTCTCTTGACAAATGGTGACAGGGAAATATGTTCAAAGGAATACAAGCAAAACAATTAAGAAGGCTTGTAATAATTTATAACTATTGAATTATGGATCACCTGAAGATATGAACACATGCTTCTGGCTGTTGATTTCAGAGTATGTATCTCAAGGATGAGCTGTGTTTCAGAAGGGAAAATCCTTGCATGCCTACATAAGGCTTAAAATGGAAAGCCAAGATGCATTTACTCAGAGCAAACTTTCCACTTAATTTAGGAATAAACAATGAGCAGTAGAGCACAACCTCCTGCATGAATCTAGTTCATGTCAAATGGCTGCAAGGAAATGCACTCTTTCACGCCCTTCTCTGTGAGCAGAGCAGAAGTCAGAAAAGGAGCACCGTACTCTGGCTGGGCTCTTCTGAACCAGGCCACAGTATCCCTCCTCACCTCAGCTGCCTGCAGCCTCTTAGCCTGGATGGTCACGACACCATTCCTCCCAGTGCTGTAATCATGTTACTGGTTTTCCTTTCCACATATTGCCCTCTCCCTTGCTATCCCCAAGGCAGCATGAGAAACCCTGTAGGTGCTCCCAGTAGTGTGATGAGAGCACGCAGGCACTGCAGTGCTTGTGGCAGTGGTGGACACAGAACGGGGGCACAGAGGGAGCAATGTGGAGCAGAAGCTGACACTTCTTGATATAACAATGATCGAGAATAAACTTTGGCTTACCATCCAGTTTCATTTTTTTCATCTGTATATAAAAGGCCTATGTAAGGAAGAGCTTCTCACCCCAGTAACATTTGCAAGGGCATTGCTCCACTTAGCATTACACAAAGCTGTCTAAATCAAACTTCTGAGTGGCTTAGTGGCTTAGGAGCTTCAGCTCCCTTGAACTTATATGTACTTGAGGTTTCTAGCCACTCTTGACTATGGTACTTTGCAATTCAGCATAGAATGTGTGTTTAATACTTGCTATTATTTGTTTTATAGTTTGGAAATCTACAGAGAACGGTCATTTTATCTCTCTGACAGTTTTATTATAGTCAGAAAAATCTTGAGATTCTCACTACTTGTATTTTAAAAGAGAGTGCCTCAGGAGCTGGGGGTGCTCAGTCAGCTGCTGGTGAGAAATAAAAAGGGCCCAGGACAGTTTGTTTTTAAAGCACTGCAGCAGGAGGTTGTCAAGCACGTACCAATGGTTTCAGATGAGGTTTAGGCTGAGATTTGTGTGACCTCTGCCTGAGTTTGCTGTGTTTGACTATCTTAAAGCTGTAAATGCCAGACAGAACAGACAGTTGCACATTGTGTCCATCTCAATATCTAAAAGGCTTCTACTTCGTTATCAGGTAAAGATTCAGAATCTCAACCTGGATAGCGATGGAAGAAGCCTTACCTGAGAAGAATTTCCTGTCAAGTTAAAGGTGAAACTGAGCAGTTTCTGATAATGGCTTGATCACTGGTAGTGTTGAGTAATACAAGATTCCAGCCTTGTGCCCACAGCACAGCAGATGTGGCAAATAGAGGCTGATAGGAAAATAATGGTTAACATGAGCTTTAACGTTGCCTATATCATGGTTAGGTCACTTTTAAGCTAGTATTGTCCAAATTTTTGGTATTTGGTATTGTCCAAAGACTTCCATTTAGCATACCTTGTTGGGATTAAGCACTAGTAATGTAGGGGTCCAGTTACATCACCACCTCTCCCATAGATCCCATTCATACAGATTTGACATGTGGTCTTGAAGAAGAAAAATTCTGTTATAATTACCATTTGAATAAGGAGAACAAATAATCCACGTACTGCAAGCATACGATAGCAAATCAGAATTAAACTCTGTCTAAGCACAGGAATAGGTAGATTTTTAATAATAATTCAGTAGGGAATTTTTAATAACAAAGACCTGTATGTCATTATAAAAACAAAAAATATCAATCTTACTATAGAACTGGAAAATTATAGTAATGTTGGCTGCACCATTCACCTTGCCCAGAACAACCTGTTAATGTTTTAATCTAAAAGTGCATCCTGCTTTGTTCTTAGGATGTGGTAAGGAAAGGTTCCTGCCCTGAGGCTCAATCATACTTTTTCCATTTTAGCCCCTAGACTTCTTACCACAACTGTTGTTTTTCTAGATAAGGCAGAGTTCTTTCCACAGCCTGCATTTTTTTTTTTTTTTTAATTTGAAGGGCCTCTGCTGGAAAGCAGAAAGAACAACTTTGGAAGCTTAAAGTACTGACCAAACCTGATGAAAGCTTCCACCTTGGCAGCGAAGAGTGCTACAACTGTGGCATTGTAAACTGCCATTCTGCAGCATCTCTTTGAACACAGCTGCTTCTAGGCATGGGAATACTACCATAGAGTTTGGGAATAACGAAAAGTATGTTTCTGTTACTGAAAGAGTAGCACTTAAAAGACTGGCCAATGTCATATTGTGACTCCAGTCACTCCATCATAAAGTTCTGTCTTTTAACACTTTATACCCAGTTGATAAAGGGCTGGGATAAGCATGGAATCTTACTTTAACATTTTTTTTGGTAGACAGCCACTGCCATGGTTACGAGCAGTCAAGCCACAGCTTATAGTCCATTTCCTCACCCTGCTGCCAACCTGCATCCCTAATGAGATGTTCTGGTAAACAAACACACTACATTAGCCTTTCCTAAATTATTTTTTGAGATCAAGAAGATGATTTCAGACTTTGAAATTGAAGCAATGGATTAAAGAGTTCCCTGCTGAAGGACCCAAAATTTTGATGTCTTGGAAGAATAACTTATCCACAGAATATTTAATTGTAAAGAGATATGCCAGGATTCCCAAGGATATTGGACTCTTCTGGTTCATATATTTTGGATGCTGATGTTTGTTGAAAGCTCGTTTCCTATCCTATTCAGTAGATTTGTAATACAGAAATAGGTGGGAGCTCAGGAGTTAGCAGTGTTTTGATCTTCCTACTTTTTCACCATAACACTGAATAGTTATAATTTTATGTTTCAGAGGAGATACAGTCAAATAGTTGGCCATATTTCAAAAGCATTAACAGCTATGCCAGATTCTCAAAATGTTTTGGATGCAATCCTATAATTTTCTTCCCCCCCCCTCTTTTTTTTTTTTTAAATTTAGAAAACAGTGCTGTAGCCAAGCCATACCACATAGAAAACCCCACAAAAGAATCCAGATGCTTATGAACTTGTACAAGTGGAGCAACAAAAAATCAAAGTAAAACTATAATCTTCAAAAGTTTAAATTTGCCAGTATAGCAGTATATTACAAGTTGGTGAGAAGTACTCCAATTAGTTCTTAGAGTTCTTATGTTCTGTCAGAATTATTCAATGCAGATTTACAGTCAAAATAGATAGGGGTAAACCCCTATAAGGGCTATATATTTGGTTTGATTGATTCAGTGTGTAAAGAATGAATGGAAGGACCAAACACGTCATTCAGACAACTCTTTTGACTTCAGTGGCTTCATATCACGGATAGAGTTATGTCTTCACATAATCTGTAACAGATTTTTCCTTTCCTTCATGGCTTTAGGTCTATATGGAAGGTTACTTCATGCTTGATCCTTGATAATGGCAAACGTTTTTTTCATGCTAATAACAATATTGCTCCCAGCTTACCTCCACTCTACTGTTAGAGCCAGTCAGCACCATTTCCCTTACAAACCAGAAAAGTGTCTCTGCAGCAATGATAGCCCCTTTGCTTATCTAATCCCTTCAAGCAGTTAGGTCTGAGGACTTTCAAATTAGAGGATAAGAATCCTCACCTCTTATTCTTGTTACATTCATTAGGCTGTTTTTTTTAGTGGTATTTTTTACACTTGACATATTTTTATATTTTATATTCTCAGAGATCATTGACTACATTAAGGTATGCTATATTTATGCCAGTGTAGTATGAATGAATGATCAGATGCTTTTCATCATCAGAGATCTTCTGTCTCCACCCATGCATAGAAAGTTTTGGAAGCATGCCTTGACATTTTTAGGTTTAGTTTTGACTAGATGGGCAATGAGAAATAGCTGCTGGTGGTTATAAAGCTGGAATCTGAACAGTAGAAACAATTAGCAGAGCTCTGGGAAATCTCTGAAAGCAAATCTGAAAGCTTGGGACAATTAGAAGGACATTAGAAAATAATAGTTTGAATATTAGAAGAATAGTTTGTTTTGATTAATTTCATTTCCTGGATTGGTGCTTTCTCATAGAACAGTTCAATGAGGAGATGCTCCTGCTAAGAATGGGAATTTGGACAGCCTTGGTCATCCCCCAAAAATATGGCGTGCCAGGCACTGGAGTTTAGAGAAAGTTGGAGGTCTGCAACTGAAGCTTTAGGTGAACTAGGTATGGCATGTTTTAAGGGCAGCCAGGCACACAGACATTTGCAGCCAGTTTGTAAAATACATACCAAAGGCAATGGCTGGATAGGCACAGTATTAAAAGTTACTATTCAGTGATGCTTTTTATTTATTCAGAATATGGAATAAAAATCTTACTCACTGAAGAACTGATATAAAAAATAAAAAATATGCACAGAATCTGGGAATCCCTTGACAAACATTTACATGGGAGGTGATGATAAACAAACAAGACTTAATACTTAGCACAACAATACTTTTAGAGGACATGTTTTATTAACAGCTTTGTATTTCTTCTCTGCCTGTCAGGAGATTCCTCTATTCCCAAACCACTCATTGCAGGTTTACTGTAAAATGTAGCTTGCTATTTTTAATCAGAGTATGAGAAATGAGGGGAGACGTAGATCCAAGAGCATTAGCAGGTAATACTCAACATCTCTGAAGGCACATTTATTGAATACTTCAATTTGACTGTGAACTCATGCTTAAATGGCTGTCTTTGTTTCGCTGCTGATATATCGTGATATTACTCTCATATACTGATGCAGGTTTATTCATTGTCTGCCAGGCACAGCATATTGTAGTCCTTTCACATGGGGAATAAAGAAAGTTTTTTTCTAGTTATAAGCGTCAGATAAACCAAAAGATAAGGTATTATTTAGTGACACGGTGCAATCAGTTCTTTCAGAATGCCAGTTGATAATACAGTGACTGTGCATGTGCCTTTATGCTCAGAAATGGTATGTTACTGTGCCAGAGAATGGGGAACATTTAAATAGGACCCAATTTTCAGAAAGGCAATACACTTGCTGAAACTTGGAGTTTAAAATCAGTGTGTCTGAAAAAAGGAGACAGCTAGAATAAATAAGACATTTTGGAAAACATATGCCATATTTTTTTAGAACAAAATTTAAAATTATTCAGACTGCCAAGAATTTTAAGACCCATTTTGAAGGCTACTCTGCATGAGTAAATACATTAGTAAAATAACTAGAATGATTCATATGGATTTCTTTTAAAATTTTGGAATATAGAGGCATGTAAACATAAATTCTGCCATTAGCAAGTCAGATTTCCAAGGCTTTAAGGATCTCTCTTAGATTCAAGGTACAGTTTAAGTAGGAGCATATATTTCAATATAATTCATTTGTTAAATGAAGAGACTTATAATTGTGAATTTTAATAGAATTGGGTGAACTCTTAGGATCCATTTAAGTGTCTTTTTAAGAAAACTCTCAGCACAGCTAGCCTTTGCAGCCTTGTGAGATAGCTGAAAGATACTGCTGCAAGAAATGGAAGTGGAGTCTTTTTCAGTAGCACTAGGTTAGTTTTGATAATACAACAACCTGTATGTTTTGGCAACAATTTAGAAGTGTTGTATCAGCTGTACGTACTCCTGGAAGAAGTCAGCTGCTAGTTATCTGTGAGGACAAATCTTTATCTTTTCTCTAAAAATGGTGACAGGTTTTATTTACATTGTTGAATTTTAACTAGAAAAAAGAAAAACAGATCTAATGCTATTGCTGTCAGGATCAGTGAAGGCTTATGGAAATTCCACATATGGAAACAAAGACTGATTTTTAAGAAGACCATCACTACTACTATTTTAAAATTATCATTGCTTTTTTCCTGGTACTCTGTTGATATATGACTAATCTTGGTTACAATTATGAGGATTTCACACTGTAAATTACAGAGAACGCAATAAATCATTGAAACATAGATTAATGTGTAGAGAATAATACAAAATAAGTAGGCCATACAGATCTTGAATACTGTCTTTTACTTTGACTAACACTGTAACATTTTGTGTTAAAGTGAGTAGTAAATATATTAGTATTAATTACATGTAATTTATGTCATTTTTACATGTCTTCAACTTAATGGATGACAGATTCATTTAGGTTTTACAGCCAAAATGTGGGTAAGTTGGTCTGTAACAAGTAAACTCAAACATTTACCTCTAATATAAGACTAACTTGATAAAACCTGATGAGTTGAATTGCATATTCTAAACTACTGGTAGGAACTGCAACCTATTCCACATTACTAGTGGAATAGCTAGTGGGACTAGCAGAGATTGAATGTATGTGAATAAGATTCCATTCACCTAAATAGTCTCAGAAATCACATGTTCCTCTTTTATTGTCCTCTGAATACCTTCTATTCCAAAACAAAACAAAAAACAAACAACACCCCAAAAACCACACTGAAAAATCATTTTATGATGAAATCGTTAATTGGCAATAAAAGAGCACTCAACAATGGACTTTTATTTGCCTGATCACTGTATTTTTGGCCATTCCTGTCTCCTGAGAAGGTTTATCTGTACAGTAACTCATAGGTGGTATAGGGAAATCCGATGTAATCGCTGTGACCTCAGTGCAACCATTCATGCATTTTTCATTTCCTATAAGTACTTACTTAATTTTTAACAATGTGAGTAACCTTATTTCTATTTTTAGATTAACTGATCTCGCACTGTGCTTTGGATTTGAACAGTAGTGGTAAATCTGGTTCCCTAAAGCACCGTGAAATCACTCCAGAAGTGGTTTTATACTGCCTTGGGATGGTTCTAACTTCATATCAGTGGGACATTTTTGGGTGACTGTGAGATCAGTCTCTTTTCGGTGTCTACAGATATAGTTGCAGCATTTCATTGGCTTCATCCTTTTTTTTTTTCTTTCCTGTAATCGATGCTATACCAACCCATTCCACTGAGTCTCTTCACAGGCAATCACATCAATTTTATACGCATAATGCAGTCGCTTTTGGCTTCATGAGCAAAATCCTCCAAACTAGCATGACAAAATGCAGTCTCTCCCTTCTAATTTTATTAAAACAAAACAAAAAAACCCTGAAGATAAATGCAGCTCAGAACTGCCATTTAGCCACAGCCGCAGACATACTGGGGACTGTGTCCTAAGCAAGATGGTATAAAAGAGAGCAGCCCCATAACTGTCTTAGCAAATCCAAGTCCGCTAGAAACCCTTCAGGTATTAATTGTTATGAATTACCACTACCTTTAATAAAATTATTTAGCAAATTATTTACTTAAGACTGAGATAACAAATGCAGGCACCTAAAATTCCATAGTGGGGTGTAATAAATTATAAAGACTGTTATATATAATCAGTAGAAAGAAATTGGAACCTTAAATTACGTTTGTAATTAAAATGTCTATTTAAAATTTTATCTTAGTTTGACCACACACTCATAATTTTTGAAGCTGAGTGTTTTGATGTAAGAATTTAAGTTGGCGTTGTGAACCTAATAGCTTTTTAGGATGAAAATCTTGGTCCAGTTACAAAACCAAACTATTTGGTTACTAAATCTAGATCCTGGCAGATCTGCTGGGATTCAGAGGAGATCTGAAAAGAGATGAGCATTTCAGAACAATAATGACTATCTACTTCCAGTGTCTTTGATAAAATCAACAGTACAGGTGGTTAAAGTAAGAAGCACATGTTTGCATTGAACAGTACAAATAGTTAATGTGTGCATCAGCCCCTTGTTTGTGGTCTTGTGGGTCTTCCCACCTCTGGTAGTACCTCTGGTAGCAGAAGAAATGCCATTGTATCAATTAAGTTGTTTGTATTACTGAAAGCTTGCAACAACAATCATTTAAAAATTTCCTAAAGAGCTGGACTAGGACAGGCATCTAGTGAGATAAGTTCATCCTTGGACTAGACATGTGACTACTGTTCCCAGCTCCTGTTTCCCTTACTGTATTTTCAAAAGTGTTTTTAATCTCATATTATAGCAACATAGTCCGCGAGATCTAGCCAGATTATTCCTCCTCACCCACATATCTGTTTCCGTACAGAGCAACTCTATTGCTGACCAACAGTGAAAAAATGGCAAATCTCAGAAAGATTGGCTGAGAGTGGTGGAGTATATTCAAACCCTATTAACTTGATTGACATTATGGCACATGAGAGATATTGTGAAAAAAATCAAACATCATGGAAACAGCCCCAACATTGCATATGGATGCCTGCGTTTTATGTTTATACAGTGTATTTTATGTTTATACAGTGCATTTGTACATTGCCCCTTATTTTGTCTGCAAACCTTTATGTCTGCTCTTTATTAAATCTTCTATTTAGTTATTTTCAGCTCGTATTTTATAGCAACAGTCTGACACAAAGGCTTGTTAATCAGACATCATTTTATAAAAAAGCAAAGTGTGTGCTATATATATAGGATAAATGATATGGAATTGTGAATTACAAACCTATATTCATACTGAGATTTTCTTTGGTGACGTTATGAACCATTGCAGGGACTCAGCTATGGCATTAGACTTTTATTGTTAAAGGTGGGATTTTAAAAAAGCATGTTGGGCAGGACACCATCTTTAAATTAAATATTAATTGTACCAGTTTTCTCATCTCTCTTTTTTCTCATTTAACCTCCCTGGTCTTTCATTGCTGTCTGTGAATACAAGTGACTATAAGGTAATTGAGAAAATAATGCTGTGAAGGAGCATATATAAGACAGTGAGCAATAAATTAATGGTTGAAAGGTATACAAAAGTAGGTAGATTTCCTTGGATATTCACAGTATAAACAGAAATACGTTCTATATGACATGTTTGTATAATAAATACACATTTATAGATGAGGGGAAGATCTGCCTTCATAGCTATTTTTTTTTTCCAGCAGTGAGGAGGACGCTCACAGTATTTAAAAGGATTAGTAGTGAAACAAATTTAGGAAATAAGGACACATTTGACCTAGGTCCAAACCTTTAACAAGCCTGGGAAGAACCTGTTCTTTGTGGTCTAGAGCTACCTCTACCAGGTAGCCAAATACTTGCTCTGTGCTTGTAAAACTCTATTAAAAAGCACATAATTAAGTCTTAGAAAGCTCTAGGAATGTAAAAATCACAGTGAACATAGTGACTGCATTATATTTTGATGGTTAATCTTGTAAAGTGAGTACTAACCTGATCTGAAGCCATGTGAGCATTGGTGTTGTGCCTCCACCAAATACCCAGACTGTGAAAAACACAATAAGCAGTGCTGTTGTGAACATCATTTGTTTGGGCTGGGATCCTGTGTCTCGAATAGCCAATGCAAATGCTATTGCACCACGTAAACCTGAAAAATGGATGAGAATGGTGAACTTAATGTGATGGAGAAATAGAATTTTACTCTTTCCAACCTAAACCTGATTCCAAGGGCAGAAGGGATTTTCAGCCACAATCATAATTATAATTTGTTGAATCATGGTAGTTGAAAGCATGGTGTTTAATGCAAGTGGAAGCAACTTAGCAAAAGTGGACAATGAAACCTCTATGATAATCACATAATAATTACACATCTGTTTTCTATCCACTGAATTCTCTGTTGTGAATAATTTTATATTAAACAGTAATTGGGCCTTTATGCATGTTAAAAAAATATCTTTTCCTTGTATTTTTTCAACAACTTCAGTAGAATTACTCATGAAATCAGGTGCAGGCGAGGAAAAGGGCTGGCATAAAAATCTGTACACAAATATAGTACTCATTTCTTGCTTGAAGCAATGGAAAACTTCATTTTTTAAAATATTCACTTGTACTAAGAACAGTCATAAAAATTATGATTTAAAAACAGTGAATAGATTTCAAAAGATAATTTTAAGTATCTGAAAAAGGGGATGCAGAATACATACAGATTTTTAGCAGTAACTTGAAAATACTTGAATATTTTAATAGTCATAAAATTATATACCTGAGTAAACAGAAAATCTTACAGATATGGAGAAAACAGCTAATACTGAGTTTAAAAAAAGCCCCATGGGTAGTAACAAGCTAATTAAATAGGTCCTCATACAGTGACACATTAAAAAAAGACAGGAAAATAAAGTCCACTAATGCTTCCAGACCTAAGGATGCATAATACAAATAATACTCTCTATTTTCTAATGCTGTTCATTAATCTATTTAAATTTACTTTATAGTTTACTAAAAAAAAATCTATAAAATATATGTAGAGAGCAAAGCCATTGCATATATACAATACACACTGAATCTTTGCAAATATCAAGAGATTAAACCTAACTATTAAAACTTTTGTAAGGTACTGATGGTTTACGCAGAATCATTTAATCAACAGCTAAAAACCCTATTTTTTTTAGTGGAGCTCCAAAGCTTTTTAGAGTGCATAGCTAGGCTATGAATTATTTGGTATAGAAGATAAACAGTTTATCCAGAGAACACAAAGCCATTTCTACAAGGCAGCACCAGACTGTAGTTACACCAGTTGAACTTCTTCAGTGGCAGAGGTTTAAAATCTCTGCTTTTATGAAAGTGACACTAAAGTCAACAAGGAGACTTGTCATTGATTTTGCTTTTATGTAAAAGACATCCCTAAGGATGCTTATGCTTTACTATTTTCTTCAAAGAAAAAACCATCAGCTCATTTTAAACGCGTTTCTGAGGACGGAATGAGCCACCATTTACATGGTCTTTTTCCGGTAGTTAAAGTGGTAATCTAGATGACTAGCTCAAATTAAATTTAACACATTAAAATATTTCTTTTTCACATGAGTTGAGACGGCTGGCCTGCTCATTTTAGCTAATGTTGAACTTAATTTGAGAAGCTGAGGCTTAATTACACATAGACTAATCTAGTTTTGATTTACAATGCGTTTTTATCAGGAATCATGATTAAACATAATTGTAAAAGTGAATCTACCCTCTGTAACATGATGCTAGAAGAGGGATACAAACAGATGAAGAATATAATAAATTAAATTGCTGCATAATCCACTTCCAAGACTAACTCATCCACCTTTCCTCAAATATATTAGTACTTCTCAAAAAGTAGCATTCAATAACTTCAGTAAAATTCTTGGCAAAGTCAGGTGTACTCAAATGCTAACTGGCAATGTACTTGCCCAATCTTAATTGCTTTTTTTTTCAGACTTTGATATGCATGGTGACTATGGCCATAAAACTCAGTAAAGAAAATAGTAATGTTGGGTGCATTTGGTAACCATATGATTGAAGGCAAAACTAATCCCAAATTCTTTGTTTTCATATCTTGGTGTGTGATGATGTGGTGAGTGAAGCCCAGTTTTCTCCGTGGCCTACTGGAACCTGAAGTTATGCCAGAACATTGCTTCAAAAGCTCTGCTGATCTTGCATAGGCACTGGCAGTAAGCAAGTGAGGGCGTTCCTCCAAACGCAAATTCAGTGTCTTGTTTACTCGTATCAGAAATGTGTCTTGCTTCTGGCAGTCATTGTCTTCTCTGTTTACCACTATACACAGGATGATCAGTTTGTAGTAAATAAGAACATTATTGGTAACTGAGCATAGATCTTAACACTTATAATAAAATGCAATTACATGGAAAATCCACACATCAGTGAAGTGTGAAGCTGCTGGCAGTGTGAAAGGCAGTGAGTCCTTATTGGTCTTCTGGCAGATTATGCCATTTATTTAAAAAAAAATGTTTTACAGATATTTCTCTCAAAAAAATACAGTATCTCTTTGAAAACAGTTAAAAATACTTTCTGACTATTTTAACATTTGCATTTTAGAAATTTTCGATACTACCATTTTCGGTCTTCAGCTGCCAGATTACGTTGGGAAGCTAATGTGTACTCACACAGTAAGTCCTCACTGGCTGCTTTCTGCTTCTAGCTCTGTGGAGAATGAAATTTGACTGAAGAAACAAGGACAGAAAAGTTGATGAATAAGATATATTTTAGAATACTTTGAAATCCATACTTTATCTGAGCAAAAATAAAAGAAAAATGAGGCCTGGAAACTGGACAACTAATGATAGCAATTTTTTTTTTCATGCTGTTGTTTATTTGGCCACCTGCTAGCTTTATCAGAGTGATCTACATATATATCTCACACCACTAACAACTGTAGATGAGCAGGCGGTCTGAAAGCCAGTTTGTAATGGATGTATGTCATCATCTCTGACTACAATCTAGCTGGTATTAACTGACATTTTCAGTGGCAGCTTTTAGCAGAAGGATTGAATGGATGTAGAAATGAACTACTGTGCTGCTCTCTAGAGATATGGAATTATATAGGCATAAATGAGGCACCCTGATGAGGAGTATTCCTGATGAGGAAGCTCGAAATGTAGTGCATTGTATTCTACTTCTTACCTGGCTAAATGGATCAGTGTACAGCAAGGCTGTCAATCAAGAACTTTTATCCATTAAAAACTGGAATAATTTTTTGTATAAAAAGCAAGAAAAAGACAAAAAAGTTCTGACTTTCTAACTTTATAAAATGATTTCATAAATGGCATCGGGGGATCTGTGTTTCTGTCTTTCAGTGAACAAATATTCTTAGCTTATTAGGGAATTTTTTTCTAAGCAGCCTCAGAAAGTCAAGTGGAGGTATTTCTAGCTTATGCAAATCCAAAAATATAGTTTTCAGCTGATATTTTAACAATTCAGTGGATCAGTGGATGATGCCCTGAGAATAGAAGATGGCTCCCTCTCCTGGATTTTTTTTAAATTTTTTTTTATTCTTATTCTTCATTGCTAATCAGATTTTAAAATGAATATAACCACTATTTAGAAAGTAAACTTGAATTTAGAAGGTAAAGTCCTTAGATATCAGGCTGGAAAACACATGAAAATGTCTGTGGAATTAAGGTCTCCTAATCTCATGTTTCAAAGTCAAACTGTTCACTGAAGTTAAAAAGAATTGCCAAAGACCATGATTGAGTATCAGTACTAACACCTTTAAAGTTGGGTATTTATTTCCTGGCAGATAAGCATACTGCTAGATATACTACAAATGCCTCTCAAACAACCCAACATGAAAATATGGTATTTCCAAATTGGCATGGAAGTGTTGAGACAGGATGAGGGACAACAGATTAAAAGACTGGCTTCTGGGTAACAGGTTTCCAAAAAAGTTAAATAAAATAGGTTCAGAGCACAGCGAATTGCTGAGAGTACGTCCATTTGCTTCAATGACTTTGAGGAGGCTATCCTGAGTACTAAAATGGTGACTTCTTTGTGACAGACGTGACTTCTAGTGATAGATGACTGTCTTTGTTAGTTGTTAAATGTGGACAGGAAAAATACCAAAATAGCACTTACCTGAAAACATCATCATGTGTTGAAAGTTCCTGGGAATCTTTTGTTTTCGACCCAAATTCAAAAGGAAAGAAAGCGGATATATGTTGCAAGCTCTTGCTATAAAAACTGCCACCTAAAATGTAAGATGTTAAGGAAAATGGTGGAGAAACTACTGAAAGAACAGTCAATTTAAATCCAGTATTTCTTCATAGTTATTTTAAAAGTGTAATTAAAATGAATATGAGATTATCTCCCTTCGTATTTTATATATCACATCCTTCTGGTTCCAACTTCATTATAAAACCATGCAGTAGCAGAGATTGTCTTCCCCAGACATCCTGTTTTCAGATTGATCATTATATATCCCACTTCAATCACTCTACTTTCACTCATCAAATTTGTATCACATGTGACTTCATCTACAGTCCTTCAGTAAAATGCCTGTCATCAATTGCAGGGATGGCATTATCTCCTTCAGCAGCAATTTGCAAAGAATAAATGTGCTTTTGGACATGATTACTTTCTTATTTCCTGAGGATTCATATTGTCTATATCCAGCATTTTTTTTTTTTTTTGAGATTTTTCAAAAGGGGTTCTTTATTACTGCCCTGTGGAACTATCATGAAAGTAGCTTTAATTAGAAACATAACGCTATTTCAGATTTAAAAAAAAAAGACGATCATATCTCCTTATACATGCTTTTGGCAGGTGCTGTCCTTCCCTTGTCTTGTGACTCTTAGGGCTCAATCACAGCTGCAAGAGTCTGAGACATGCTGTGGAGTGTAGAATCAATGAAGCACTCGAATGCCAGTGTCTGGGTGCATCCTATCTATGAGGCCAAGGGCCTGCTTAAAGCTCCCACGGACCTGGGAGAACAAGAGTTAGCAGTGGTTGCTTCACATGCCTTGTGCTGGCCAGACTAGCGCAACCCTGTTGCAGTCTGGTGGTTCTTAGTGTGAGGGAACAAGGGAGAGGGGTCCCTGCAGTGCTCTGCAACACAGTCTCCCATCTGGGTTGCTGAGTGCTGCTCTCGTGTTCAGCTGTCTCCCTGTGCTAGGACTGCAGGATGCAATATTGCACTTGCGTCATTGCAGTGGTGGATTGCAATGGGCTCTTGGGCTCCTCTCTGTCATCTAAAGCAACCTGTAGTGAAAGGAACTGGAATGCAGTTCTTATTATTCATTTGGAAATTGCACATACAATTACTGCAAGTAACAGTGTGATCTCAACTTTCAAAGCTTCTATAGTTCATCAAAAAGTAATGAGCAAAGGGCCACTGCTTGAAGTTTTTTTGTTTTTGTTTTTTGTTTTTAATAATTTGATGAATGAATTGTAAAAATGAATTATAAAATGAATTTGCTGAGAAACCATGGCAGAACTGAAGACACAGACTTTCCTACCCACCTCTGGGGCACTCATGATGTAAATAATTCCCTGTACACTAGAAATATCAAATACAAAGAAGGAAAGATATGAGCAATGCTAAGCTGTTGGATTTTTTTCAGGACTTTATATAATTATGTAGTTTTGGGGAAGTTCTGCTTATGGCACATAAGTTCTGCTTATGGCACTCTCTGAAGGCAGCTCTACAGTTTGTGGATCTACACTGGCTTTGTATGAGCAGAAAGATTTTGTGTGCCTGCACCTGTCCGCACAGATCTGTCCCAATACATATCCCAATTTCCTACCCCACCTCTAAACCTAATATCAAGTCCAGTGTCAGAAATTCCCTGGCTGGTTTAAAGCTATTTGCCTTATATCTGCAAACCAGAAGCCATAAGACCACGAACTTACATGCAGTGAGGCAGTTTTTGAGATATGCATAATAAAGACAATTGCTTTTTTTTTTTTTTTAACATCTAAGGAGCTAATAGGTTTGCTATTGACTTATTTATTTATTTATTTATTTTTTATGGAGCACACATGCTTTATACATACCCAGAAATATAAATATATTAACATATATAAATATATATATAAACACAGATAAATACTTCTTTAGAGCAAAGGATACAAATGCACCAAAAATAAAAAGAGGATTGAAGATATGATTTTGAAATGTGAATAGTGCGAGTCCCATGTAACAGAAGATGACATTCTCAGCCAAAAAATTCATGAACTCGAACAACTTAAATGAGAGGGAGAGAGAAAACACAATTATGATTCCTGCCTGTAACTAAATACTCTGTCACAAAGTTTCCTTGGCATATGGAACAATTTAGATGAAAGGAAAAGGAATTGCACTCATTTCAAGGGTAGATTTTAAAACCATTTAATTTGTTATATGGTTTAGGTAGTCCCAGTTACATGTTTTTCTCTGATTTGTGTATGAAAACTTGACACAGACAACTGGTAAAATACAGAAACAGCAATTAAGTTATACAAGCTTCAGTGGAAACTGTAAGGAAGCTGAGGGGATTTAGCTTTGGTCAGGTTTACACAGGTGAACCTGGGAACTGGCTCAGATCCTGACTACACAAATGACAGCACAGTACAGTAACAGGGATGGTACAGTAATGTCAAGAGAGAAAAAAAATCCTGAGTGCATTTTTAAGAACCTGTGCCTTTAAAATATAACATGATCTTTTTATTATCAAGAATATTATTCCGTAGGTGATGATTTTACCACATTATACGGGTGTCAGTATGAAGTTCTCATTTCAAACCAAAGTGTTTAAGATATCATTTAGACATATTATAAATAAGGCTAAAATACATTATTATGGTAGGATTTCTTCTGTGAAAAAAACAAGCAAAGCCAAAATACTCATTTGCCTTTAGGGGATGTTCCTGATTGCATTTGCAGCTTATTATATAAAAACTAATATAAAATATAAATTTTCATATTTATCCACATCTGGAAAAAATCAATCATTGCTGCCAAATAACTACAGAGGAGCGAAGATGAGGATTTAGACTTCTGAAATCACTTTTGGGCTCAGGAGATACAGAATTAGGGCTGAAGTTTGTCAGTCTGTCTACAAACAGTCATACGTCACTCTACCAGGATTGTTACTATGGAGATATTTTCTTCATCCTCAGTGGGCTTATGTACTTTTCTTAATACGTTTGTGCTTCTAAAAATAAATATCCAATAGCAGTCAATAAGATCTAACAAAGAAAAAATGAGAGCTGTCAGAATCATTATTTTAAACAAATTTCAGAGGCAAAAAAAACTAGTAGTATATGGGAAGATATTGTGGACCCTGTGGCAGCGCCATTAATTATCCCAAGCTCACATTCTGTGGTCCCCATTTTGTACTGCATTGCTGAACAACATGAAAACAAACACAAGAAATATTTGCAATCTAGTAGACTTTAATTAAATTTAATTTATATTTAAATGATAAGCTAGTTATTAAAATGTCCCAAATTATGGGTTCTAGTGATCCATAAGAATTATTAAGATATATCTTTGCATTTCCATATTGGGAGCAAACAGGATCCCATTTCTTTGCGGGCTTGTCACCTTGTGCATTTTTTCTAATGATGTAAACTTTCAGGAGTGTCATGACAGGATTTGCATATCTATATCTATACATTTGTATATATATATATATATATATATAAATCTTTGGAGGGAAGGGAACTGCTATGATGAGCCACGATTGTGAGCTTTAGTTGTTGTGATGAGGTAAAGGTACTCTAGAGGTTTCAATGCTGGGTGACGTTTTGCTCTTCATTTATAAAATCTCATTCAAGACTTAATGTAAAGTGAATCTACTGTTAGTAGTTTCAAAAGCTAAAGTTTATTATATTTCCAAAGTGTTTGTTGACATACAGTTTTGGAAGGAAAATAGATTTTGCTGTATCATTGCTTTTGCTGTACATTCTTCCTCAATTGTCTTCAACAGTAAATTCACACTCTTAACTCCTGCCTGAAGTGCTTTCATGACATTACTGCTTTCAGACTTCTCACCCCTTGTCTCCAAGCAATCTGGTCAAAATGCAATCATTAGGTATTTCTGTGAATTCATTCAGAGCAACTTTTATGTTTCCCTATAGCTTCACTCTTTCTGGCTACATGCATATTTTTTCAAACCTTCAGAACTATTTCAATAAGTGATTCCTAAAAATAAAAATCTCTAATTCTTGACTATGTGTTTCCAGTCAACATGAACAGCATGTACAGTATATTACTTTGCTCACTGGGACAGTGTTTCCTATGTCACGAGCATAAGACTATTTGTTCTCTTAGGCTATATTTTACAGTTTATGTGATGCTTGTTAGCCACATCATCTATGTAAGATACATACAAGACTGTAATCCATTGCAGTTCTTGAATCATGTTCCTGGGCATGAACTGGTTTGTTTGCAAGAGCAAACAATCCAAATCCTGTGTTTTGTTATTTTTTTTCATATGAATTTTAGTCCCGAACCATGCTTTTTTTTTTTTTTTAAATAAAATCTCTACTTTCTTAGTATTTCAATCTCCCAGTATCAGAGCACTGCCTGCTAGTTTACTTCCTTTTTGTAGCAAAAATCCAAGCGCTATTTGAATAGCTGATTTAGGGTAGACTCTAAAGAAATGAGACTCCTTCCTATTCCAGGCACAGGTATGAGGGATTCAGCTCCTTAGAACAGTAAAATTAGTTCTTTAGCCTCATTCATGGTCTTCTGTATTCCCCCTATAGTTTGCTCTCTCTTTTCAAAAACGTCACTCATATGATGCATTCATTCATGAAGTGCAGCCTGTTCAAATTTCCTACCCTGCGTTAACAAAAAAACAGAATATTAAAACTGTCCTTCAGAACTAGTTATTGGCACAAAAGAAGTGGTATTTGAGTGTCTTTCCTGGAACATGACACTTGTAGATATAATGTAAAACTTAAACATGGTCCTCCAGACTTCCCAAGATTTTCTGTTCCTTCACTTTTATTCCTGTATTCAGCAGTGTTTCTTCATATTCTGTTTTTTTTTTTGTTCAATAGCAATTGTGGTGGTTTAACAACTGATGGGCAGCTCAGCTCCACCATGCTGCTCTCTCACTCCTCTCCTCAGAAGGACAGAGAGATGAAAATATGATGAAAAAAATGAAAGCTTGTGGTTTGAGGTAAGGAACAGTTTAGTTAAAGGAAAGTAAATAAATAAAGCAAAGGCCACTCAGAAGGAAAAGGAGAAAACAATTATTCACTACTTCCCATAAGCAAGTGATGTTCAGCGATGTCTTGAGAAACAGGGCCTCAATATGGATAATGGTCGCTTGGGAAGACCAGTGCTTTCGTAACAAAAGCTCCCCCCCAGCTTCTTCCCCTTCCCCAGCTTTTACTGCTCTGTGTGACAACATTTGGTGTGGAATCTCCCTTTGGTAGGTTTACCTCAGCTGTCCTGGTGAGGTTTCCTCCCCAACTCTTGCCCACTGCCAGCCTACGTGCTGTGGGGGTTTGGAGAGCTGGCCTTGGTGCTGAGCCAGCACTGCTCAGCGATGGCCAAAGCGCTGCTGGGACAGCAGCGCTGCTCTGGCTACCGGTGCACAGCACAGCCCTGTATGGGCTGCTGCGGGGAAAGTTAACTCCATCCCAGCCAGACCCAGCACAGCAATCCAGGGCTTATGGAGATACTCCGTTAAGCATTTAACTGACACTGCTGTGTAGCATAAATCCCACCAGAACAAAACAATTTATTCTAAGGAGAACTTCTGAGAGCCTCTTTAAGAAACAGCTTCCATAGAAGCACATTCCCAGACTCTCATGCCTTTCACATTAATGTTTCTGTCAAGGTCGGACTAGGTGATCTTGGAGGTCTCTTCCAACCTAGGTGATTTTGTGATTCCGTGATATTTTAAAGATGAGATGTCAAGACCTTTTGATAAGAAGTGGAAGAATAGGAGGAGTAAGTTTTCTTCTGGAGGTCATAATTTCCTGGGACACCCAAGGATTTCCAAGAAGAGTTGCATTACACACATCAGTCTCTGAAAAATGCCTTTTTTTTTTTTTTTTTTGTCTGTGCAGACATAAGCAAGGTCCATACTATGGTCCGTAGTCTGCTTAAATGGGACTCAAAATTTTCCCTTATGTTGAATATATATTCTTGTAAGTGGGGCTACTTTCATGGAAAAAAAAAAAAAGAAAGGATTAGAATCCTAGATATTAAGTCCTTAGAAGTATTTTGTTCATAACCATAAATTCTCTTTCTTTGCCTCCCACACAGGCCACTATCCTATTTCTACTTTAAATGGAATAGATATTAAAATGTTCATATGCTGCCATTAGTTTCCCTAAGGCTACCAGAAAATTATACTAGAAACCATTTTAATATACACATAGTAATAAGACTTTTTTTCTGTATAAAACTAAAAGAACCCTAATTTTTAATGTGCCATTTCTACCTCTCCACATAGCCTATAAATCTGCTTATAGTTCTAAAGTAAGAGATGTAATAAATCACTAATGTAAGTTTGAAGTAATGTCAACATGTCTAAGGATAGAGTATTAATTACAAAAATATAAGTGCAACCTGAGCGCTTGGTTTAGGTGTTACCTCAGTGAATTACTGACACTGCTATGTGCTATTTGCTTTGGTTTGTTTATTTTCTCCATAAGAGTGGGTATTACAAAAGACTGATGTTAAAAATATCTATTAAATTCAACATAATATTTATGTATTTAAAACCTCATTGTTTGCCAGATATACCAATTTTGTTGTTGTTTTTGTTATTATTTTATTATTATTATTCTCAGCCCTTGTAAGAGCTTAGAGGGATCTGCAAAGAATCAGTTTCAGGTTGGGACATTCTTCTGGGAAGCGTCACCTGGAATTCTCACTGGTAGAGAAAGGAATGAATGCAAATAATGTACACCTTAAGCCTTGCTGTAACCACTAAGTTTCTCTCTTCTGATGTTTTACTCTAAGTCATGTGAACCATTTTATATAATATTAAGACTGTATTAGTTCTAACTTTTGAGTGAGGTAAGGGAAGCACTTTCTTTTTTCTTCTCCTTCCTTCATTCCTTCCCTCCATCTCTGCAGTTACGTTCAGGCCAAATAGGGAAACTACAGCAGAATATGTTTTGCAAGTTGATCCACTTTATAGAACTACTTAAATTTTCACTGAGTGTTAGAGAGATTATCTAGGTAAGTAATTAGTGCACCTGGAAGATGGGACACACTAAGTTTCCATTTCTGCTGCACTAAAAATAGAAAAGGACAAAATGAACATATTCTAGACCACGGTCTTTAAAGGACAAAATGAACATATTCTAGACCATAATCCCCTTATGGTTGGGGATATGGAAAATGAAAGATTTATCAAATCCTAATATTTTAAACAGCATTCTTTCGTCTCAGGGGAATAATGTTAGTATGAGATTATTGGGTAAGAGCAGAATTACAAACAGCATTCTTTCATCTCAGGGGAATAATGTTAGTATAAGAGTGTTGGGTAAAAGCTGAATTAGATCATCAAGAATTTATTTCCTGGAAAACTCAGTGAATTTTACTCACTAATGGGAATATTACATTCTTCCATTTAATTTAATACCCGTTGAAGGAATGTCATCCACCTCTTGCAGGTACTTGCAAGCCTCTAGTTGCATTGATTTATCTAGCAACATGAAGGAATGCCACCTGTCTAGGGGTTACATCTTACAGTGATATATTCTTGCGTGACATCAAAACAGGGAGAGTTGCAATAGTCCGACAGCAGCTGGGAAGCTGGGATGTGAAACTGATTATACTTTGTAAGAGAAATTTGGAGGTGACAGAGCTCTTAAAATCCCAAGCAGTTGGTGTTAAGTGATGGTTATGAAATTTATGATATTTGAATAATGCTATTTAATTAGAACACAGCTATAAAAAATGTTCCATGAAGTCAAGGATATTGATAAATCAATAGTTGATGAAAATGGCTTTTCCCTAACTATTTTGAATTAAAATGTAGTGGGAATCATATTTTTGTAAGATTGTAGAAGCCTTTATTATAGCCTAATTTCTTTATTTAATCTTTCTCTTTTGATTAAAAGTTTCAAAATCTGAAAAAGAAGGTTTGACTTGAAACTCTTGCCTGAAATCCTTTATACAGCTGTAATGAATCTTCACAGCACAGTGATATAGTGCTCATTTCTAGAATAACAGTCTTAGATGAAAGAATCAGCAAAAGTAACTCAAATTCATGATAGACTATAAACTTGTATATGGTGATAATTTTGATATCCAAGAATATTTGACTGTAAACTTACACCAACAGAAGCAAATTCTTACAAGATCTTTTTTTATGTCCCGGTGCAAAGTTCTGGTCTTTTTTATCAGTAGGCTTTGCTACCGAATTCAATAAATTTAACCCTAAGAGATTTATGGAAGGCACACAATAACTTTTTATTTCTCTCTAGAGCTGAGAGGTTAAAAAGATTCTTAAGGGCTGAGGAAGAAGTGGGAAACCAAAAGGAAGAAGAAATAAAGAAAGCATCAGAACCAAGGGAGAGGAAAGGCCAACAATGTTTTGCATTTACACATTATGATTAATCTTTGTGGCATAATCTACACACCACCACTAAAGTTCAGCATGGGAGAAGCTGGATAAATTACTGGCACAGGACATGTTAGCTTCTGACTATCAACAGCAAAGTAAAAATATTGGTCCCAGACATTAAAAAAAATCACAGAATCACAGAATCGTCTAGGTTGGAAGAGACCTCTAAGATCACCGAGTCCAACCTCTGCCCTAACACTAACAAGTCCTACACTAAACCATATCACTAAGGGCTACATCTAAACGTCTTTTAAAGACCTCCAGGGATGGCGACTCAACCACCTCCCTGGGCAGTCCATTCCAGTGCCTAACAACCCTTTCAGTAAAGAAGTTCTTCCTAACATCCAACCTAAACCTCCCCTGGCGCAACTTTAGCCCATTCCCCCTCGTCCTGTCACCAGGCACGTGGGAGAATAGACCAACCCCCACCTCTCTACAGCCTCCTTTAAGGTACTTATAGAGAGTGATGAGGTCTCCCCTGAGCCTCCTCTTCTCCAGGCTAAACAACCCCAGCTCCCTCAGCCGCTCCTCGTAAGACTTGTTCTCCAGACCCCTCACCAGATTCGTTGCCCTTCTCTGGACTCTCTCGAGCACCTCCATGTCCTTCTTGTAGCGAGGGGCCCAAAACTGAACACAGTACTCGAGGTGCGGCCTCACCAGAGCCGAGTACAGGGGGACAATCACCTCCCTAGACCTGCTGGCCACACTGCTTCTTATGCAAGCCAGGATGCTGTTGGCCTTCTTGGCCACCTGAGCACACTGCTGGCTCATATTCAGCTGCCTATCAATCAGTACTCCCAGGTCCTTCTCAGCCAGGCAGCTTTCCAGCCACTCTTCTCCCAGCCTGTAGCGCTGCTTGGGGTTGTTACGCCCTAGATGCAGGACCCGGCACTTGGGCTTGTTGAACTTCATGCAGTTGACCTCAGCCCATCGGTCCAGCCTATCCAGACCCTCCTGCAGAGCCTTCCTGCCCTCGAGCAGATCGACACACGCGCCTAACTTGGTGTCATCTGCAAACTTACTGAGGGTGCACTCGATCCCCTCATCCAGGTCATCGATAAAGATATTAAAGAGGACCGGCCCCAGCACTGAGCCCTGGGGGACTCCACTAGTGACCGGCCTCCAACTGGATTTGGCTCCATTCACCACAACTCTTTGGGCCCAGCCATCCAGCCAGTTTTTAACCCAACAAAGCGTACGCCACTCCAAGCCACGAGCGGCCAGTTTCTTGAGGAGAATGTTGTGGGAAACGGTGTCACAAGCCTTACTGAAGTCAAGGTAGATCACATCCACAGCCTTCCCCTCATCCACCAAGCGCGTCACTTGGTCATAGAAGGAGATCAGGTTCATCAAGCAGGACCTACCTTCCATAAACCCATGCTGACTGGGCCTGATCGCCTGGTTGCCCTGCAAGTGCCGCGTGATGACACATCAGATAATCAGATTATCACAGATAATCTGCTCCATGAGCTTCGCTGGCACTGAGGTCAAGCTAACAGGCCTATAGTTCCCCGGGTCTACCCTCTGGCCCCTCTTGTAGATGGGCATCACATTTGCTAGCCGCCAGTCGACTGGGACCTCCCCTGATAGCCAGGACTGCCGGTAAATAATGGAAAGTGGCTTGGCCAGCTCCTCCGCCAGTTCGCTCAGTACCCTCGGGTGGATCCCATCCGGCCCCATCGACTTGCGTACATCCAAGTGTTGTAGCAGGTTGACAACCATTTCCTCATGGATAGCGAGGGCCACATCCTGCTCCCCATCCCCTTCCACCAGCTCAGGGTACCAGGTATCCAGAGAACAACCGGTCCTGCCGCTAAAGACTGAGGCAAAGAAAGCATTGAGCACCTCAGCCTTTTCCTCATCTTTTGTAACTAAGTTTCCCCCCGCATCCAGTAAAGGATGGAGATTCTCCTTAGTCATCCTTCTTGTGTTGATGTATTTGTAAAAACGTTTTTTGTTATCTTTAACGGCAGTAGCCAGATTGAGCTCCAGATGAGCTTTGGCCTTTCTAATTTTGTCCCTGCACAGCCTCGCAACATCCTTATAGTCCTCCTGAGTAGCCTCCCCTCTTTTCCAAAGATTATAAACCCTCCTTTTTCTCCTAAGCTCAAGCCACAACTCTCTGCTCAGCCAGGCCAGTCTAGTTCCACGTCGGCTCGTCTTTGGGCACGTGGGGACAGACCGCTCCTGAGCCATTAAGATTTCCTTCTTGAGGAGTGCCCAGCCTTCCTGGACTCCTTTGCCCTTCAGAACCTCCTCCCAAGGGACTCTGCCAACCAGTGTCCTGAACAGCTCAAAGTCAGCCCTCCGGAAGTCCAAGACAGCGGTTTTACTGGTCCCCTTCCTGACTTCACCAAGAATAGAGAACTCTACCATTTCGTGGTCACTCTGCCCGAGACAGCTCTCGACCACCACATCTCCCACCAGTCCGTCACTGTTTGTGAACAGAAGGTCTAGCGGGGCACCTCCCCTGGTAGGCTCTCTAACCAGCTGCATCAGGAAGCTATCTTCCACGCTCTCCAGAAACCTCCTAGACTGCTTTCTCTGGGCTGTGTTGTGCTTCCAGGATATGTCTGGGAAGTTGAAGTCCCCCACAAGAACAAGCGCTGACGATTTCGCGGCTTCTGCCAGCTGCCTGTAGAACTCCTCATCCGTCTCCTCATCCTGGTTCGGCGGTCTATAACAGACCCCCACCAGGATGCTTGCCTTGTTGGCCTTCCCTCTGATCCTAACGCATAGGGACTCAACCTTATCATTCCCAGCCTCAAGTTCCTCAACATCTAAACACTCTCTAATATAGAGAGCCACACCACCACCCCTTCTGTGCTGCCTGTCCCTTCTGAAGAGCCTATAGCCAGACATTGCAACACTCCAGTCATGAGAGTGGTCCCACCACGTTTCCGTGATGGCAACCAAGTCATAGCCTTCCCGCTGCACGATGGCTTCCAGCTCCTCCTGTTTGTTGCCCATGCTGCGTGCATTAGTGTAGATGCACTTCAGCTGGGCCATTGCCTTCGTCCCCGGCTCTGCCATTGTTCCCCCCGGCACAGCTCCAACAAGCCTAATTTCAGTCCCATCCCCCTTCTTTCCTAGTTTAAAGCCCTCTCGATGAGCCCTGCTAGCTCCTGGGCTAGGATCCGTTTTCCCCTTAGAGATAGGGACCCGTCTGCGGCCATCAGGCCGGGTGCCGAGTAAAGCGCCCCATGGTCAAAAAACCCAAAATTTCTGTGTTGGCACCAGCCTCTGAGCCACGTATTAATCAGGTGGGCTTTCCGTGTCCTCTCGGTACCCCTACCTGCTACTGCAGGGATAGATGAAAACACCACCTGTACTCCCGCTCCATCCACTAACCGTCCCAGTCCCCTAAAGTCCCGTTTGATAGCCTTCAGGCTTCTCTCATCAATATCATCACTGCCAGCCTGGAAAATCCTTTCCATTATTAAAAATGTCATAGGTCTGGAATATCTTTGCTGAACAAAAGAAGTTTAAACCAAAAATATTGAAATTTAAGATGAATTCAAATATTTTTCTTGTTCTAAGCTACTTGGAGCAATGGAAACAAGAGTGAGAATGATTTAAGAATTAAAAACATCAGAACTTCTAAAAAGGTTTGACCTCGGGGTGAATAGAAGCACAGGTTGGTTTGTATTTACAATGAATCTGCCAACATCATTAATTACTTGATTCAAATCAGCCCTCAGAAAGAACTTTGTTATTTCCTTTTATCAATTAATTGGCAAGTAAGAGAGACTGTTCAAAATCTAAAACTCAATATACTCATTTCTTATATGTGTTGGGCATGGAAAGCAGTAGAAACTTTGCTATGCACTTGTGATAGATAGTATAGCCAGATTCAGAGCCTCCTGAGAATTTATATGTTGACTTCAATAGGCTTTGGATCTAGCTGTAGAAAAATTAATTATTCTATCATTACTCTTGTAATTAAGTTGCCTAGGAACGGGGATGGGGGGAGGGGATGTCTGCAAACTTTTTTTTTTTTTTTTCAAATGTGCATCATTTGTAAGAGAGTAAACCTTTTAGACCACTATCTGCCTTCCCTGCAGTACAACCAGCTTTTACAGCTATAAATCAAGCATTAAGTTGTTCCTATAAACGACCTGAGTAAGACACCTTAATGGAAGATATTGCCAAAATGGAGAGGATGATGCTGTTGCTCCTAGAGCTTCTCATCTAACTTGTTATTTAGTACACGAAGTGAGAACAACCATTTTCAAAGTGCTTATTTATCTTTAATTCCTGCATTGAGATGTTGCAGGCACAAAGGGAAGAAGATCCTCAGTGATCGGCTGTATCAAGATAATATGCTCAGGGATTACTGCAGTTAAAGCTCTGCACCTTTACTCTAGCAGTGAGTGCTGTGCTGTTCTGTAAGCATTAAGGAAGGGTTCTGCTCAAGACAGAGCACACCAGATTGTAGTTGAAGAATCGTTTGAAAGGTTTTAAAGAACTTTTGACTGGTCAGCAATTAATGGTGGTGCTAGGATCATAGTGTATAGGGATGAATTTGGAATTTTCTGGGAATGTTGATAGCTGTTCTGTTAGCTGATAGAGGAAAAGGAAAAGGAAGAGGCCATGAACAGCATGTGTTGTCTAGGATTAAGCTAGTATTCTTACAAACCTGAGATCAGAGAATAAAATATATCAAGACGAAAAAGAACTAAAAAAACTGCAAAATAATAATGACATCAATAAAAAGGAAGCTTTTGCTTATGACCTATTGTGGATATCTTGAAAGAGACTTTCTTAGAAGCTGTCCTTCTGGGGCAGTAAATTGCGAATCAGGTGGAAGAAGAGACATTATGCATTGACAGTTAAGGGCTATGGAACATCGGTAAAAAATAAGCAAAAGAAAGGAAGAGTTTGTGGCTTTGCTAAAGCCAATTTCAACATGCTTTTTTCACAGCTAACAAAGGAGACTTTAAAACCTGACTGCTCTCCTTCTGGTCAAAGAGAAACAGTAATGTTGTCAATATAATCTAGTTTGTAAAATTGTGATGAACTAACACATTTTTTGTGTTTGTGCATTTATGTTAGAATTAGAGGAACTACTGCTGAGTTTTCAAAAGCAAAACTCTAAATCAATCTCGTCTTCCTCTTTTTTTTTTCTTTTTTTTTTTTTCCACCCCCTCAAGTGTTTTTCTATGACTTGCTATTGCAGTCCTAACCTCAAACGATCAATTCAATTTCCATGGAGGACAAATGCAATTTATTCCATTTCAATTTGCTGAGAAGAAATATTCTGTAATATTAATTCTGGAAGTGAGTTCATAAAAACAATTTCCTCCCTTGCCAAATTTTGAGTGTTTGAAAGAAATTCACTTAGTCTTTGACATATTAGGAGCTAGTAATCAATACGAAGGCCTTTAACCTATCAGGAAGAGAAAAAGAAGTCTTCTTATCAAGTCTGTGGTGTCCTCTCTTTGTGCTTTCTGGCAAGAACCAAGACTGCAAAAAATTATTTGATGTCAATGACTTCCATCCCATTGCAAATTCAACATACGTGACAAGATATTTTCTCTCTTTGCACCTATAGAAACAGCAGTATTGCAGCCTCTGTCTACCTGTATTAATGCTGCCCTTTACAGTCTGTAAAATTTCAGTGAAAAATGCTCTAGAGCTGCAAATCAAGTCTCTAATTTATCTAAATCCAGAAAACAGTAGCAGTATTTGCATATGGTTTTCTAATGAGAGGCAGCTCTATTTTTGTCGAGTGCGTATTCTAAGATAGGAGAGTGCTTACTAAATAACTTCTCGACTTTCTGTGCCATAGCTATTTGTTCAGGGCTTTTCTAGAAATGTGGTGTTTTGTTATGTGTCTGTTTACAGTGGTTCAGGAGAATGGACACAAGACTTTGTCACTTTCTAATGTACAGAGTTTCCTCTAAGAACTCTTGCTCTAACTGGTGATGAATAACAAGAGCTCCTGACCATGTTAAGCTATATTTATTATTCTGAAAGACCTATTGCTGATAAACTGACTTTTAACTACATTACTATGGTAGAATGCTACCCATTAGAATTGTTCTGTAGCATTATTTGCAATTACTCTGCAGACTTGCATACCAGTTTCTGTAGCAGGATATTGAATTAGTAGTACCAATGATCTGATCTTATATGGGTGGGATTTTTTTTTTTGTTTTGTTTCATTTCTAGGATCATCCTTAAACAGCTTTCCTGCCTCTCTTCATGTAGGCTACAGTTTAAGATTTGATGATCCATTCAGATAAAAGACAGAAATGTGAATATCAACTATGTTTTTGTGTCACGTTTTTTGCCTAGGTATTGGAATATATGTCTTTTCTAATCTAGCAGTCACCTATGCTTACAGATATAATCTAGAGTGCAGACTGTACGGAGTTGAGATAAATGAGGCACAGAATGTGCGGGGGTTTTGCTTGAACATTAAGTGTGAAAGGTCCAATTACTTAAATACAGAAAATGTCAGATACTCACTGGTGATGCATATTAAAAAGGACCTTCTTGTGCATAAAGCACAGGGAAGCTGTCATCAAGTACAAGTTAGCTTGGAAGCGGCTGCAACCTTGGTACTTCCAGTCTGAGTAAATAATTGGCTACAGTGAAGAGCTGTATAACACACTGCATGTGTATCTGTGAGATACAGTAAAAAATTGCAGATGAAGGGTAAGTGGAGATGAACTTAAAATTAAAGAAAGGAAATTATCAGCAATGCTTATATGTCCATTTTACATAGCATAGAGTGTACCTCTGTGCATGTGTGTGTATTCACACACCGATAGCACATGTAAAAGCTGGTGGAGACAAATAGGTAGGATTAAGCACAACCAGGACAAAAATTTAAAAGGGCAAAAATACAAAAGCTACAACAGATGGATATTGCTAGGGTGCAGAGTCTGAAAGGTGAAATCTTGATCCCGAAGTGTGCACACAAACAAAGGGAGCCTGTTGATACTTGAATCCAAATGATAGAATCATAATTAATTTCAGTGGGACATATCCGCATTTGGCTATAATGACTTGATACGAAATGACCAGAAACCATTGGAGAAAGTATTGTAAAGAATTCCGGTGTTTTCAGATCTACTATGTCACTACTAGTGCCCTTGGTGTTGTTTCACAAATACCACTACTGATCCCAGAAACAAACAAAACACTGTAAGACAAGTAGAAATTAAAATCCCTAAACTAAGATACACCTTCAACTGTACTTTTAAATCCAAGAGTTCAGGCCACTCCTTATTTTTCATAAAAATAGCATGTTTAGTGAATAAATAAAACTAGTCTTTCTTTGATGCATTTTTAAAACAGCTCTTAATATGAATCTGTACGAAAGTGGGAGGTGGGTGGAATAGAGAAGTGTCATCTGGCACCTCGTACAAAGAAGTGGTTTTTCAAGAAAAGTATTAGTCACTACATGAGGGTGTGCTTCTGAGGATGCTGAGTGTCTGTATTGAATTATCAAACACCCAGAACTCTTCTGAAGTTTGCTGGAGTCAAAGGGTGGTCCACACCAACTAAACTAGTAGGACTGAAGCAGAGGAGAAAGAAATTGATGCTCAAACTTACGTGATATTTTCAGTATTTTAGGTGAATGGAAGCAGGTATGTACGCTGCAAAAAGAAAGGACACTTTTAAATGAATTTTAGTCATGATGTAGACATTTACTTTGAAAGATTTTGTCTAAGGGCTTTTTAGCCCTTGATGATTTCTGCAGATGGCACCATGAGAAACAGATGAGATACAGTTAGCTGTTTAGTATTTCTTGCACTGTGCTACCATTTTGTACAAATGTCTCTTTTGAAGGTATACAGTCCATTAATCACATAATGGAAACACAGCTGTGCAGTCACTAAAAAGATGGGATACTGGCAAATAGTTTAGACGGTTACAGTGCCTCATTTTTATTTATTTATTTTCTTCTTATTCCAACTCATTGTGCGAGAATTTTAGTGTTAGTTACATATTTTGAAAAAGTTTTGACCAAGGTTTTTGTGCGGGTTTTAGTTGATACTGAGATCTACAGAGCGTGGCAAGTGACCAGCAGTCATGTAAGAGTCATACAAATTAAAAAGCAAACGTACAAAATAAATTTCAGATTGCAAGAATGGACCTTAGTCAACAGCAGCTCGGTAATGCCAGAAACTACAAAACAGCTCAGATTCTTTCACGCCTCCCACTGCCCTAAGCCTCTCTGGGCAGTGCAAAGTCATTGCTGTTTGCAGAGGAAGGAGAAGCCCCAAAACATGAGCAAATCTGTTAGCTCCCAAACCATGCCAACTTCCTTCTGTCAGGTCAGTGCACATTTGTGATAAAACACTTGATGCTTTATAAAAATCACACTGTAACCTACCTAACCGTGCAAGAAATACCTGTCTTAATTACTACACCAAACACAGTGTCCCCACAGTAAAGCACATATTGACACATTCTCATGCAAGTGTAAGGGCTATACGGAAGGAACCTATTAGTAATACCCTCAAAATTAAAACTTTTTAAAACTATATGCTTAATGCTTCCATTGCATTGTGATTTAGAGGTTGGGAACACTTGGTTTGATTAGCTTGGAGAAAAGAAGACTGAGAGGTGATCTCACTGCTCTCTGAAACTTTCTGAGCAGGGGAAATGGAGAAGGAGGCATTGGCCACCAAAGACGGGATGCGCGGGAACAGCACAACGCTGTGCCAGGGCACGTTCAGGACATTAGGAAGAACTTCTTCACTGGGAGGGTGGTCAAACACTGGAACAGGCTTCCTGGTGAGGTGGTTGATGCCCCAGGCCTGTCAGTGCTCAAGAAGCATTTGGGTAATGCCTTTAATAATATGCTTTAACTTTGGCTAGCCCTGAGGTGGTCAGGCAGTTGGACTCTGGTATTTGTAGGTCCCTTCCAACTGTTCTGTTCTGTTCCATTCTATTCTATTCTATTCTATGTATAATAAACAACACAAAGTAATACAAAACAGATGCTTTACAGAGGTTCATTCCATAATCAGGAAATTCACTATCCTGTAGTAAAATCACCTAACACAATACATGTGAAGCGTCAGTGTTTCAGACAAAGAGAAAATTAAAGAGAAAATCATTACGATTAGGACAATATTTTATATTACATTACTATATTTTAAGAAAGAATCTCAGTACTTTTACTTGTATATTAATATTATATTTGGAGCCTCCTCATTTATAGCATAATCCAAATCTCATTAAAGTCAGAAGACTTTAGTTCTTGACATAAAACTATTAAATTTGTTTACCTGTATGAAAAATGAAGAGATACTTACATGAAGAATCCTACCTTTATTTATTTATTTTTAATCTCTGTCACAAATTCTAAGATGAAAGAGTTGTGATCATGAGTGTTTAAGGGGATGCTGTATTTATCAGCTTTTAGAAAAATCAGAAATTGACTAAAATATAATTCAACATAAAAGTAACTATATATACTCTAAGAATGGGATATTAAACTACACTTTGCTCTGTTTCAGTCCTACATGTTGATGGTGCAATAATATTTTCATAGGCCAGGATTAGTTTGATTTTGTTTTGCTTTTCCTCCCTGTGTATTCAACAACTGCAGTGACATGGAGATATCAATAATTAGGAAGAGACCTGATCTGATGGTCAACGTACTTAGATGAAATTCTCTTCACAACACTAGAAGATGCACTTTACAGAGCTGAGGTATAAGGCTGGATCTTTGCATGGGCACAGACCTAAAAATTGGGGATAAGTGCTAGCAACTCACAGTAAGGAGAAATGTTTCAGAGGTCATTCTTCAAACCTCTCGTGAAAAGACTGAGAGATACAATAATAGACATGTGAAATAAAATTACATGACCTGCATAGCTCTATGAATCAGCTTTTTGATTCTGCAGTAGCTTACTTAGCCCCATACAATTTGACTCCCCCATACAGATTTAGACATATGAGAGTCTCATTTGTATTTCAGAGCCTCTTTCAAAGAAAATACAGCATGTGTCTCCACTTGGAATTCCCATATATATTCCTCTATATGCCAATGAGAATTTGGCCTGTAGGTTTTAATTTCAGTTGGTATATGTTAGCTAATGGCTGGCATCTGCTACTGTGCCGTAAAGAGTAAACTATAACCTTAACAATCAAAGGACTATATTAATATTTAAAGAAAATGTTTAATGTTTAAACAGATTGTAAAAACTTTAATGAAGCTATTTGGGAACTAGTTTGCATATGGCATTATGCTGCCTTAGCCTACCAGCATCAAAAATGACATCATTTTCCAACAAGATGAGCTTCTCTGTAAGAATTATTGCTTTCACTACAGTTCTGGCTTTCTTCAGGGTGTGAATTACATTTGAGTGTGTGTATTTTCCATTTCCTGTGCTTAAGCAAAATGAATAAAAATTGTTTTACTTTGTTTTTCAAGATTTATTTTTCATAGGTCCAAAATACTTTCTTTATTCATGGGTGTGTGTGGGTGGAAGATACTATTCCTTAAAAAATGCTGATAACAAAGGGACACATGCTTGATAGAAACTAATGAGGCCAGGGTGAATCTGCACATTCTCAGTTGAGGAAACACGTAAACTGGTATGCAAAACCGGAGAGAAAAACAGATTAAAGAATAGAGTGTAGAATTGGATATACGGACAGGATTACTGTATGTGGACACTGAGTATTTTCAGTATTATGGCTAGGATAGCAATGTGTCTGATCTCTTCCTTTGAAAAAGTTTTTTTTTTTTTTTTAAGCATTTAATTAGCGATATACTATAGTTATAAATGTTATCATCTTGTAGCAATGTTTCCTATCTGCTTACCAACCATCACGTAGCACACAGGTAAAAGAGAGAAAACAATTAAAACATCTCCACATAAATTTAAGGGGAGCTGCATGTGAGGAGAGTGCAGATTAACATTCTTTTAGCATGTTAAGTAATCAGGAACATCAGTCAGATAATGGGGGATTTTGCTGAGAAATTCAGATTGAAAGACATGGTAGTATAATTCCTTTTACAGAAATCACGATTTTCTTGTGTTGTTATGATTCTTCTTGTTAAACCCACATAGTAAGCAGCTTTAGCTTTCTTTATAGCATTATACAATTCTACAGGGTTCCATAAGATCTTATGGTACATCTGGTCAAACAATGCATCTGGCACACTTCCCATCTTCAGCTTTTTCTGCTAAACACAGAAAATAACTCTGTAGAAAACTGAAATTAATTGTACACTTCCTGTCAATTCCAGTCCATTTTAAAGGTAATAATTATTACAAGCACTAAGCATGTGGTGCATATTCAATTAGAGATAAGAAGGCAATTTAGAAACTAGGGCAGCCTGTTTGTAACAGACCCACTGACTTTAGAGATGCACACGAAGGTCCAGCTCAGGCAGGCACTGCTAAGTGCACACTGTGCTGGTGGTGCAGCTGGAGCTCAGTGCCTCGGGAGGTAAACCTGGACATTGTAAGAGAAAGGGTGGGACAGGAGCGAGTGGCTACAACGAGGGGTTGCTTCTCACCACGGTGCCAGGCTAAAGCTGTAAGGATAGCTAATACCTAAAGATATGTGAGCTTTTGGACTTTTAGCAGGGTCTAAAACTGTGACTTGTCTTGTTTTCCATATGTTAGCTGTCCCAAAATTAGCAGAAATTTCTAAACAATTTCACATATCTACTCTTATCAGCCATGTGCTAAATGCAGCATAAGCCACGTCCGTCCTTCCTTCCTCCCTCCCTCCCTCTTTCCTTCTGTATGTTTGCAACCTTTTCATGTTTGTATAACTTTCCTCTCTCAGAAGGACAAGTGACAGGGACATTTCTATAAGAAGACAGAAAATACCCTGAAGTTAGAGAAATCTAGGGACCCAGTACAATCTTCTGCCATGATTTCAGCATCTGAGTGTTAGCTAAATCTTAGACAAGGGAGCAGAGAGAATATTGCTTTCCTCCTGATCATTTTGAATAGTTGCAAAATGGAGGCTTTTCTATAGGTCCTGTCTCAAAAAAAGCAAAACCCCCAAACAACCCCCCTCCCCGAACCCAGAATCTAGGTGAAATATATAAGAAAATATATAAGAAAATATATATAAGAAAATATATAAGAAAATATGACTTTTTTTTCCTCCCTAAGATAACATTACCAAAGTTTTTAATTTAAGCAAAATTGGCTAAAACAATGATATGACATGGTCTGAACTTTTGGGTAGACCTGTGCGGTATCGAGAGTTGGACTTGATGATCCTTAAGGGTCCCTTCCAACTCAGGATATTCTATGATTCTATAAAACTATACTAATACTATTCCAATAGGAATAAATCTTCCCAAGATAGCATTTAATTTTCTCATTCTTGTTATCATAATTTGGTGCTTCTTCAGACTGTACTGACCTCTGTAGCTTGGTCACCTGGACTCTTTCCTGAGCAGCACTGGCTGAAGCCCCAGTCTTTATTGCTGTTGAGTCTGGACTTGAATGGGTTCAAAGAAGCTGGAAATCAGCTTTTGTTGTTATTGTTGTTGTTGTCCAGCTGCAGAAAATAAACCATGGGGCAGAAGGGAAAATGTCCATCAGACCTGACTTTTATGCTTGGTCTCCACTTAAATGGAAGAAAGTGCTTTATGCATGCAACCTGTTTAATGCTCAATAGGAACTTGCACTTTATTGGCTCCTTTAGGCAAGGATCTCTTTTTGTCTGAGAGTGCCAGACCTGAGTTTCGTCTATTAGTTAGACAGAATTTCCATTTTACTCTCACAGTATTAACCATCAAGCACGTCATCTTACTTCAGCCGGTACTGTATTTCATTGGTACTGTATATCTGAGAAGCTAATGAAAAAATAGCCTAGTAAGAAAATTTCCTGCAGGCGCAGTGATTGTGGGATGCTGGGTAAACAGCTTCCTCCTGCAGAGCACTTAGGCAGGGACTGATTAGAATCTGGTACTGGTGGTAGTCTTGTTTCAAAGATAACTTTATTTTCTTTCCGTCTTTCTCTCTGCCAGTCATTTACGTGGAGACACCTGACCTCTCAGTGCCTTAAAGGCCATTTCTTCCTAAGTAGAGTTCCTGAACAAATCACAACAGCAGCTGCCAATTAGGCTGTTCATTTGAAAAGGATGAGAATTATGTTTTGCGGTGGTTGCTCCTTTGCTAATTATCAAAGACATTTTGCTACAAGTAGGGTTTTCCTTGGTTTTGAAATGCTCTCGAGTTTTTTAAAAGTCAAGAGACTGGATTGTAAGAGCCATTATATCCTGACATTTTTGTGGCCTTTTCTTCCTAGAAGCGTAAACTAATTATCTATAAACAATCCAACGTCTGATAACAGAAAATAGTTGTCATTAACCAGAGCTAAATTAATATAGGCTGTATGCTTTACAAGTATGCATAGCTCTAAATGTTTTACCTCTTAAGGACTCATACAAATAGCAGGACCAAAACCAGAGGGCCCATACTTGTCCTGTGTGACTGTGGAGGCTTTAAGATAAGGAGCACTAAACCCATTTCGTTTTGTGCTGTTGGTCCCTCTGATTTGAGAGGGCTGCTTCTCCCAAATGCACAACAGGTGCAAGGTGTCATGAGTGGGATGCCTCACAAACAGCAGATTGACACAGTTGGGCAGTAGTAGCACATAGCCATCTCTACTCAGCTGTTCCTCTTCTCTCATGGGAAGATAAAAACAGAAGCTGCAGTCCTGGCACGTGCTTTTAACAATTACAAGCTCAGGAGAAAGCATTCTGCTACTGGAGCAGAATTTGCAGTAGATTATTTCTTTTCTTAGGAAAAGAAAGCTGAGGGAAGAATCCTGTAGAAATCTCCTCTGTATCTAAAGAGAGGAGATTTGTTGTTTAAACTGAGTGTAGGTCTGCTTTTGTGTAACTTGTTTATAGAGATATTTAAGCCAGTAGAAATGCAGTAAAACACCTAGATCACAGTGATGGTGCTTCATTTGGCTATAGGGAGCTAAAAGCTGACTTTAGCTACCTCTTTGCCTTTAGTCCTAGAACATTAATTTCACTAATCAATCTGATGGTATTCAGGAAACACTCCTTTGACTCACTGACTTTTTTCCTCTGTCTGGTAGGTCTGGATATCACCATTGTGGTAATTCACTTTTTAAGTTATATCCTGCTGTTCAGATGTGTTCAGATGTGTTCCAGTTTGCTTCAGAAGTCAGTCTATAACTATGGATGGAACAGCAAAGTCTAAAATCTATATCAAAGCTATTCAGTGGCATATCAGGGTCCAGTCTCTATAATGATTTCGTTTTTGATGAATTAAATATAAATATATATACTTGTGACTTTCATCAGTCTTCTTCAATCGGTATGGTTAATAAGCATTAAATGAAATAATATGCTTATAAACACAACCCTTTTACACCCAACAGCTTTTGCAATAGAGCTCAACTTATGATGTAGATATTAGATGATTAATCCCTACCCTGTTTCCTTGACGAAAAATGTATAGCTATGTCATGAGCTAAACCAGTTTTAAGAACTGATTGTATTTTCAAGAGTTTTCCAGAAGATACTAACTACCTCTCTGTAAGGTGATGACTTTCCATAATCAGAGATAATCATATCTGCCTTATTGTGAGATTAAAATTTGAATCGATCAGTATCCATCAATGATCAAAGATCTAAGATCCCAGTCTGAATTTTCAATCCTTCAGAATAAGTTAGTTTGCTCAAGCAGTCCTAGTAATGCTACGTGCTTCAGTAAAGTTACTCAGAAGTTATGCAGCGCTGAGTTCTTTTGTTTTACTTTTACCCTGTTCTCAACCTTGGAGGTGAAGGGCCACTGAAATCTTAACACAATCTTGTACATACTGCACTCCCAGCACAGCTGAACAATCAGGCCAGAAACTTTTCTCTATAAGGTAGGTGTTCCCTAATGGGTTTGCTCTCAGGATCAGGAAAAAATGTGAGTAATTGTTTAACTAGTAATGTGGTAAGAGAGCCCCTTACACTTAATTTCAGAAAGCAGCCCTCACGAACTTGTTAGACACAAGTATTTCAGAGGTCACTATGTAAACAACTTTTAGACTGGTGGAATGACTGGAGACAGGCAGGGCAGTATGTAACATAACCCTTTGCAGGCTGGACATGCTTTGCTGTGCCTTTCAGTAGTTCCCTTTCTCTGCTTCCACCAGAGATGTGTTTCAGAATTCCCTTTTCAGAATCTATATACCTTGCTGGCACAGCATTTGGTCTGAAAGCAGAGTTCTCCAAACCCTTGTACACTTACCCAAAGAGAGGTATTACTCTCTTTTCATTGTGACTGTTCCCAGGAATTAAAGGAAAATAACTAGATGATGTAACTCACAACTATGTTGGATAACAGTTATAGCTGTTAGAGAAAGTTAGAAGCTTCTCTTAATAATCCATCAATAGGAAACTGGGCTGGTCTTAGTTTGGTATTTGAGTGAAACTGAGGGAGGGCAGAGACAAAAAAAATAGTGATGAATGTCTTCTTTTCATGCAGAAAATACAGTATTGTCCATGCATCCCTTTCTAGAGCTGATGTATAGAGATACAGTCTGCCCACTTTCAACAAGCCAGTAATTTCTCTTTATCTAGCAACATCCTGCCCAGCCGCTGACTTACTTGTAGCTGAGCAAATCAACCAAATACAACTGTACATCTGAAGAACCTAATTCAAAATATGGTCCATAATGTCCCAAGATTTAGAAGCAGCTGTTGTTTGCCTGCAGCATAACGTGAGGTTATACTTGCAGCTGTAAATAATTCTAGTGAAAGCTGCACAGAATCAAATATCTTTTGATAAGGTCCTAGCAGTTTCGTCTTCTCCTTCACTGAAGATATACTGCATAAATTAAACTTTATATGCATCCAACTCAGGAACACTCTGTTTGACCTAATCTTGTTGCCATGGAAGGCAGTGTCAATTTTAATGTTAAAATCACTGTGACCATAATCAGGTCAATGATGATGACTTAAAAATACTGCCATAAAACATCATTCACACTAAAAACAAGCTATAAAAACACATAGAATTTGTCTGAATACTTAGTGAGACTTGGGACTTTTGTATGAATGAAAACTCTCTCAAGTCTGTATTTTCACTAAATCTTTGTCATCTTTTCTTATGACAGCATTAAAATAATCCATTGTTTGTGACACGATTTATGTTACTTTGTAGTTTCAGAGTCTGTAAGTTTCAGATCCTTAAAATGTAATACTTCTCTTTTACGGAATGTTAATCAGCGATTGACTGGATAATAAAGGATACATGGGGACTAATAATTATACAGCATCTTTCAGCAGCCATTCTTAATAGAGGTTCTTAAATGCGAATTTAAGGTTTTAAATAGGCTTTAATTTTATATCAACATCTGAAGAAAATCATACCAGTCTCTTTTTATTTGTGTGTTCTTTTAGACCAAATGATGAGGTATTATGAGAAATGTAGGACTCAGCAATATGGCCAGAAACACCACCACTGTCATTGTATAGCGAATTTTACCATCAAGATATGAAATGCTAACAGCCAGTAGAAAATGTAAAGAAGATTATGCAAAATAAAGGAGAAAAAACATTTGTTTAAAGACAACTAACACAATTTCACAGTCAGATTTACAGTTTTAAATCTGATTTCCATGTTCTTCGTTAGTTTTAGCTCCAGCCTTAACTCACTGTCTTGTCAGTGTGCATTACAGCTCACCAATCCTTACTGAAAGGCCTGTCATATTGTAACAAAAGAGACAGAGTGCCCTGGAATAATTCTGTAAATGAACTGAAAAGCCTGTGATTTCGGCCAGTAATGAGCAATAAAAATGATTTAAATTGGGAGCGAGGCCATCTGTCTGAGCAACAATGTCCATTTATAATGCACTAAAGACATACATGATTGTGACAGTGCTGAGTGTGTGGCTTAGTAAATTTTCTTCAAGGTAATTCTTGGGGGGAGAGAAAGAAAATGACAGTGCAGATCTCACCGAAACAGCTACATATGAACGGGTGATCTATGGATTAGAAAATAAATTAGAAGAATACAGAGGAATTTGACAACAATTTTTGAACAGTAATATTGTAAGGGAGGCTGAGGATTAAGAGTTTATGGGGGAAGAGAAAAACAGAATTGAAAGGGTGCATAAAACTCATAGGTTCTTAGAGAAACACAATTCTTTTTCTGTGTGTTCAAGTGTAGATTCAGTTTATTTTCACTGTTTTGTTTTGAACTGCTGAATGTGAAGGAATAAAAGCATGAACATGAACAAAACCATTATGCATTTAAACTAAATGCTAATTCTGTTGTTGAAAATATTCATATGTAATTGGAATTTCCTTGCCGTCTATCTCTTTCTAGCTATGTATCACTAAATCATGCAGATGAATCTCTGAAAAAGCCTTGTATTCAAATTTCAACAATTATACGCAAGGGCAGTAATAGCACATAGAATTCAGTATATCTGCAAAATAAAAAAAAATCTGTAGTAGATATAAATGCTATGCTATTGTCTTAAAATACAGTCACCAGGGAAAGTTACTGTCTTCTGCTGGAATATTTTCTTGAAGTATCAACAGCTTCTGCAGGTATGAAGAAATGCAATTGAGAAGACTTACCCTGTTTGCTAGCTAACATTTCATTCTGGAAGTACGAACCAGAAACATTTTCTGATTTAAAATCTGTGAGAGTCTGACAGTTGAACTGATACTGTGGCCAGTATTTTTTCTATCAAACTGTTTGTTACAGAATATTGGATTTTTGATTAAATTGAGATGTGCAAGAAGAGATGAAATTTTCTGCATAAAATTTCTAATGCTTACAACAGAGGAACTGCTGAGAAGGGTACCAGATTGCATCACGAAAATTGTAACCTTGGAGCATATGTTTCCATTTTGTTCTAAGAGATAGATTTTCTATAACCTGGGGTTCTTGGGACATACGAGTCAACATTAAAAGGGAAGAAAACAGCATTTAAATGACTTGTCTCAGGAGCTAGGTAGTGACAAGGTAGTCTAATATTATTCCTTGTGCTGGAAAATATTTTCAACATTGCAATGCAATATCTCCTGTACTGAGAACAGCCCCAAGTTTTTCAAAATAATTACAATTATACTACTCACCTGTTTGGACTAAAAGCAGCTCATGTAATTTCTCATCTCTAAACTTTAAATAACAAAACGGAAAATTTTCACAATCTCTATAATTATATCAGATTTTTAATGAGATAGAAATAAAATGATGTCATTGCTCAAGTGTGGGGGCTGGACAGTCTGGACTGTTTCTACAGTCCCCTTCTAAAAGTCAATATGGGTCTACTTTCTCAGACCACTTCTTTCCTGTTTACCAGAGCTCTTGGATTTCTTTAACCATGCAGCATTTTTGTATGGAAACTGCTGTAAACTATTATCTCCTTACTCTTCATCTCCGTGATTGACATTTTGGGTCTCTTGGGAAGAACACATTTTTTGTTTGGCCAGAGAATTGTTACTGTTTTCCTGGCAAAATCTCATCTTCCCCCTAATGAAGTCATGGGCCTTTTCATTTACATTAATGGAATCCCATCCAGCTATGTTCCAGTATGTCTGTCTATTCCTTGTACCAGTTGAAGACATAAAGTCAGTTATTTCCATGCCCTACCTGTTTAGTTCTCATCCTGGAATCTAATGACAGATTGTTGTAGGTATAGTGGGCCTGCGTGACTCCACAGAAAAGGACTGCAACAATACCTGAAATCCAAAGAAAAGACAGTTAGCTGCTTCTATTTTCTTTCCTAGGTCTTTCAAAGGGCTGCATGAAAAAGCTAATTAGACTGTTAAAAGCATTTGGTAACAAAAGAACTGTAAGATATGTTTCATAAGAGCATCTTTCAAATAAACTAGAAGTTTTTCTTTGCTAAAAACCATAAAGGTCTTGAATCTTCTAGCTGGCGTCAGGCATTCATAACATTTCTACTGCTGTGCCTTTGGCCCGGGAGCATAGTATAATTTGTTTGAATTAATATGTGCTAACATCTGACCATAACCTGACAATTAGGCAGGACTAAAATAATTGTGATATGAAGGACTTCAGACTATATGAAAATTTTGGCAGAGACTGAATAGGAAAGGAAAAAAATAATTTCTCATTTTTAAATACTTTCTCCCCAGACCTGACCCTGCCTCTAACTCACTAGAACCGCTGAGTAACATCACTGCAATGCCATATTGTAATTAGAGTAGCTGATATGATTGTAACTGCAATTTGCTGTCAGCTCTGGACGTAGACCAAGCAGAAGAAACTGACACAGAAAGAAAATAGAAAATAAAAGTGTCCACCAGTGATCATATGCAAATGCTCACGAAGAAGAAAGCTCTGTGTTTTTCTTAAACTCCGGGCATATTTACATTGATAGTTACTTACACAACAGCTCAGGGCTTGTCCATGTCCATTCCAATCATCATTTCCCTGAAAACCTCCACCCACATTTCCTGAAGCATGAAGAGTAAACAAGTTCTGCTGGGTTTCTAGACACACACCTCCTCAGCATCCCCTGGTTCTGTACAAAGCCAGCTTGCAGTGTGGTCACAGCATGCCTGTGATCTCCAGGGCTCACAGACAGGCAGTTTTCTGCCATTCATCCCACGATGCTTTAGTTCTTATGCCTTTCAGCCCTTCCACTTGCTGCCTCCTGTCTAAGATGTACAACATGCCCTGATTGGCATTACAGTTCTGATTCCTCCTGGACTGCTCTGCGACTTGTTAGGTAATTTTTAGCTCATAGGCTGCTGACGTGTACTGAAATAACATTAGCGAATTCTACAAAACTCATTGAGGCATCAAAGCAAGCACAAATATACCAGCCCAGGGTTGGGCGATATTCATCATTGCAATGTGACTGTGTAACAGCTTTCTAGGCTTTCATTGGGTTAAACTGTCATGAACTAAATCATATACATCAATTCTACTGGAAGCAAAAGGCTTCCCAATTCTCAGAATTGGGAAAATAATCAGTTCTGTGCCTTCAGGCCTGGACTTGAAACTGGGAAAGGCTTCTCTCAGCTTCTCCAAGACGGTGACTCTCCTGAATTTATGAAGACCAGCCGGAAGGAGCTCAGTAAGGGGTACAAAATCTACAGTGCTGCAGGCTTCAGTACAGCAAAACTGACATAAAACAATCTGCTACTTCAAAAGGATTAAAAGAAGCAGGCCAAGCTTAACACAGTCACAGGGGACGAAGGGTAGTAATGTGCTGAACAAGCATCAGGTGAAAGTGCTGGTGCCTTGACAGGTCCTTTAACAGTCTTATCCAAACCTCCAAGTGTTTGAATTTTAGCAAGAGGGCCTCTGTGGCTCTCTGGGTGAAATCTCCTCCTCCCTTAAAGCAAAGCAGAGATAAGGAAACATGAAAAAGTAAAAATTTAGATAATGCTAAAACTATTTCACTTGTGGGAGTATGTGTGCAGGGGAAAAGCACACCAATACATACCACTTTGCCATTACTACCTTACCACATCTTTCTCAAGTTTCTGACTCTTTGGATTGCTAACCATGGAAGTGCTGTCCAACAAGATCCAACTGTCTTTATTTGCAAGCCTCTCTTGTTTCTGGGAAGAACTAAGGCCTGGCATTAATATGCCCTTGATGGAAATAAAAGCATGGAGGAACAAAACACTGATATGTATTTAGCACAAGGAATAAGTGAAAAAAATGAGAAAGCAAATATATATATATATATTTTTCTCTCCCACAAAGCAGCTTAGACATTTTCTTTGCTTCTAGGTCCTTTATTTATTTACCGGTCCTTTTCCTACAGAACACAGGCTCTGCAGCCAATAGATATTCCACTGAGCTTTAACTGCTGTCTTTGGTTTATAATATTTATTTTCTTGTGCCTGTTTTGATCATAGAATCATAGAATGGATCGGGTTGGAAGGGACCTTAAAGACCATCTAGTTCCACTCCCCCTCCCATGGGCAGGGATGCCAGGGCCTCATCCAACCTGGTCTTAAACTCCGGGGATGGAGCATCCACAATATATATTGATATATATATTTTTTCTAACTGCACTAAGGCTTTTCTTTGCAGTAAATAATATGGGTAGTGGTGAGATTGTCACTGACTAAATATGTTCCAGGAAGTTCATGTTTTTATTGAGGCATAATTGTTCTTCTAAATATGTCTTTTTTCTTGGTAACTGTATTTTATTATGAAGAAGTAATCTGGAGAGTTTATTATTTCTCAAGGCATTAAAATATGTAATGGGATGCTCAAACAATGACATCTGAGTTAAAAAAACCATACCTAATCAGTAATGTTGCTAAGTGTCACTAGCTCCAGGCTCAGTAATCGGAATGGAGATAAGAGTTTGTGATTTACTTTCTTCTACATGAATCATCGTCATGCCAAGTCTTGCATTTTTAAATTGACTAGTAAATTCAACTATGATTATACAATGCTTTTTGACTGCTAAGAAACTGTTAATTATTGGTAGCAAGAGAACTGAGTGACATAAGGAATAAAATGGCTTAAATCTGATTTTACAATAGGAATAAATGATCTGAACCGTGTAATTATGCAAGTGTAGAAACCAGAAACCCTGTTTCCCAGGGAATGAGGTGGAATATTTCAATCGCTACAATTGGAGGCTTAATATGTACCAGCTATGTCTTTCAAAATGAATGCTTCATTAAAAAGCTTGCAGAAAATTGTAATGCATTTCCTTAAAAATGATTACTTAAGACTAACGACCAATTACATGCTAATGCAACTACTTAAGAAAGAGGAGAGCAGCGCCTAAACAGGCAAATACGGAACTTTTTAGGTAGAAGGAAAAAATGGGATGAAGTATGGATTTCTTTCTAAGACTATTAAAGCTGAATTTTGACATTAGCTGGGTTGCAAAATACAATATGGCATATAAATTAGGTTGTTAAATTTTTGCTTTTTTTTCACAGAGAAATAGATAAGAATAAACGTGATAATTCTGGAACTGTAAACAGAACTAATTTAGGTGCAGTGAGGCAGATAAAGTGAGACAGTCCCTTTTACCAGTCTTTAGCAATCAAAGCTGTAATTTCAGGGTGCTGTAGATTAGCTCACTTTTTCAGTATTGTTTCATTATTTCAATTTTTAAGTGGCAAAGTTAGCTATTGCTGAGAGACTTAGTACTACAATTGCTGAACACAATGTGAACAGGAAAAGTTTAGAGATTAAATGGGTAATCAGCTGTTGAGTGCAATATAGCTGCTTGTCTCTCTATAGATAAAGTTACTGAAAATTTTCACTTGATATAAGAACGAGAAACTTAACAATACAATGTTGATAGTCACTAGTGAAGTTTCAGCTGAAGCTTAATCTTTTTGAAAAGGTTTCATTAGGTATAAAAGCCTACCATTTTACTTGATTTTTTGTTTCCTATGTAACAGAGAAATAACTTGTTAATTGTTAATGTAATTAGAGAACTTACTGTTAGTTTTGCTGAATACTTGTTGAAATCCTTGATAGGATAAAAACTAGATAATATAGGAAGGACAAAGGAGTAACTTATATCTTTAAAAGTATTTTGCTGATGCTGTGAACATTAACATGACACTATAAAAATTAATGCATACATACTAATCTTAAAATAATTTCTGTATTGTGAGCAAAAGAGGATAAACATCCTTCAATCATTTCACAAATAGGCAAAAGGATATATACCCTCATTTTCCAATATCTTCTGCTAAAATGGGAAAAAAATCTGTACTTTGTCAGAGAAGGGCAGCATGTCTAGTGGGTGCTTTTAATGAAAACCAAAGTGACTGGCTACAATTTAAACTTCAGAACTTGCTAATCAGAGAGAAAAAACTTAGATTGTGTCTCCAGTTGTCAGGTCTTTTAATGGTAAAAGTAAGAATTTAGAAAAAAAATATACAAATAAAACAACACTCTAACTTCTGGGGAAACAAAGGAGTAAATTACTCCTTTGTAGAATGTAGAACTTCTTTCAAAAAGGCAGACTGACTGGATTTCACCCCAACTTTGAAGCATTCCAGAGCTTCAGGGATGTAGGGATGCCCAGTGTGCTGCATATGCCACAGTACAACAGATGACCCAATCTTGCATCAAAGGGTGAAATGTGGGAAAAGAGGAAAGTGAGAACTGGAAAATAGAGAACTTATTTAAATCAAACAACATGGAATATTGTCAGAATGGAATGGAATTCATGGAATTATGTCAGAATATCTCCACAGAGCCCACTGGGCATATACCAGTTGTCCTGGTTTCAGTTAGGATAGAGTTAATTTTCCTCCTAGTAGCTGGTGGGGTGCTATGTTTTGGATTAGGATGAGAAGAGCGCTGATAACATGCTGATGTTTTAATTGTTGCAGAGCAGTGTTTACACCAGGCCAAGGACTTTTCGGCTTCTCGCTCTGTCCTGCCAGCGAGCAGGCTGGGGGTGCAGCAGGAGCTGGGAGGGGACAGACCCAGGACAGCTGACCCAAACTGGCCAAAGGGGTATTCCATACCATCTGGCGTCATGCTAAACAATATATAGGGGTGGCTAGCCAGGGTGGGGGGGCCGGCTGCTCGGGGATAAGCTGGGCATCGGTCAGCGGGTGGTGAGCAATTGCATTGTGCATCACTGTTTTGTACACATTATTATTAGTAGTACTATTATCATTATTATTATTATTATTATTTTCCTGTCTTAATAAACTGTCTTTATCTGAACTCACAGGCTTCACTGTCCCGTTTCTCTCCCCCATCCCAGAGAGGGAGGGGGGAAGGTGAGCAAACGGCTGTGTGGTGTTTAGCTGCTGACCGGGTTAAACCACAACACCAGTGCAGACTGAATCTGTGAGTGACAGGAAATGAGACACTGTCTTCTTCATCAAAGTAATAAGGCTATAAACCAAATAGCAACATCAACCCTATTCAGTCTGTTTTCACCATGGATAAGAAGTGTGGCTAATCATTTTCTTAAACCTACACCAACGCAGAACCAGAGTTGGTTCTTTTCTCATGGAACTCTCATCTTTGTAATTCTTAGGTTGATTTTATGTTGGAATGACAGAAAAAAACAAAAGACAGAGCTGAGGGAAATTTTTAGGTCCTCATTTGAGAAATTAGCTTTGATACTGCCCCTGTCTACTTCAAGTGAGACCTGAACTTCAACGTGGTGAGACATGCCAGGTTTTATTCTAGACATGCTAGGAGTGTTTTTTCTGTTTATCCTAACACTATTGACTAGCAATAATACCGCAAATTAACATGGATACTTACCCTCAGCTAAGAGTTACTAGTCTGATTTTATGCAACTGATCATCAGTCTCAGCCTCATGCTGTGCTAGAATAGGTACTTCAACAGCAAATGTCTTTCTCCTCTTCGCTTACTGTTTTAAAAGGGTGTACCTACAGCAGCACCATGTTAGCCAGACCAAAGCAGAGCCTGAAGTATGTCCATAGTCTGGTCAAGTGACACTGTTGCAAAGGTGAATGGTTTAACTAAAACTGCATAGAGTATTGGATTTAGCATTTATTTCAGCAAAGGATGTCTAGAACATCCTCGGAAGTACAGGATTCATTCCTGACATTCTCTGTCTTAGAATACCACAAAGATCATGCAGGACCATCTCTGATTTCCTGCAGACAAGTAATGGGTTAGTAATTAGTGTCAAACTTTCCCGGTTGTCATCTGTCTCTGCACTGTGGTGCAAATGCCATCTTCGTAAGCATGAAGAGCCTGCTTTCCTAATTAGACCCAAATTTCATCTTTTCCTTCTAGGAGTGGCAAAACTGTAGCTTAAGAGAGCTGAAGAAGTTTCTTTCCTTTTAACCTAGAAGCCAAGCTATGCCCTCTCCCTTATTACTGCATGGAGTCTACCTACTTATGTGTATGACACAACACGACACGTTACATATGAATAAGGAAAGAAAACCACAAAGTTGAGAATTTAAAGCCTGGAATAATGTCCTTTCATGGAATAATTTCAGGCCAGTGAACTAAAGACAATCAGATACTAAACTGCACTGTGCTTACACTCAACTGCAGAGAGAAAGAAATGTTTTGATCTCTTCTGAGAGGGATATAAGAAGAAGAACTGGTCCCAGCAGTTCAGTAAAGCAAGGAAGTAGATGACTGATCCTAGACAAATCACAGCAAACAGATGGAAGCAGTGAACAGCTACAAGGATGAATTCACTTTGTCAGCAGTATTAAAGGAACTGGGAGTTGGTGCATTTGTTCTTGCTATGTCCCAAATACAATGGGTAGCACAAAAGTGCCCCAGTGGTAGACCAGATCTTTGGAGTACTCTTTGGACTAGTCCTAGGTACATCAGTCATAAATAATTTGCTTATTTATATTTGGAGAAAACCCTTCGTCACTAGGTAGACTGTGCTCCTGTATGAGGCCCAAAATAAGAAAGCACGTCAGATATATCATGAAATGTTCAGAAAATAATTGCTGGGGATGAATAAATAAATTTGTGATCATAAACTATTTAATTCATAATGACTAGACAACAATCATTTTGGGCTGAGTTCTGAAAACCAGTCAGGGAACAAAGATGATCTCCTGCCAGATTTCTTCCTTCAAGACTTGTTTTTCCTAGCACAGGTCTCTGGCATTTAAATCAGAAGCTGAAAAGGTTTGAAGAAACCCTTCTTTTGGGATCTACATAATTTATTCAGCATCTCTTACACCTGCTCAGGAGACACTTTTCACTAGGAAAGTAGAGTAGTTGGCCATAATTTTGATGCTTTTGCACTGATAAATTACTTTGAAGTATGCATGAAATGGATACATACATGTATTTGAATGATATATCAACCGCTGTTTGAGTGTCTGCTTAGTTCAAACACCTGCAAATACAGAGGGCCTAGCCGAGGTGAATGTTACATACCCATGCATTTCATGGAATCTTTCACAGACTAATGACTGAATGATCACTTAAAAATTAGCAAATTTTGTCAATTAGAAAGCAAGAGAATAAGCAATTAATAAATGCAAGATGTACTTCCCTCACTTGTTTTGACAAATGTTTCGTTTATTTTTTTATGATTGTTTTTTCATAGCTTTTTAGTAAGTACTCTGTAATGAAGTTTGGAAATGAATGCAGCTTTATTAACACTGACCTTACCATAGTACTGTGCTATTACAACTTAGCAGTCAGGAATTATACACTTCAGGGCAAATCAGAAAATGCACAAATTAGATTCTACTGTGTAAGAATCAATTTATCATGCATATGTTAAAGCTTGATGATATAGCTATAAGATTAATAATGATTATATTAATTTATGAACTGTAGTTATCTGTTTAACAATAATTGTGTAGTCATCCCAGATTTGCATTTTGTTTTGCTGGTTTGATTGTATCGATTTTTCAATCAGGGTCAGATTCACATATTATGTGTTATATATCATGGGATATCTTGAGGAAGAGGAATAAATTTTGTATAAAATATTGCCCTGTACTAATGCCCTTTCACGTTAAAAAAAAATCCGCAAGTCCAACAGTGAGATCTACCACCCACTATACCTACACAAAACACAGTATAGTCCTTTGTTTATAAATTGACATACTTCTGTATTAGACTTGAAAAGGTGCGTAGTGATTGAAGAGATCGTGCGGAAAGCATTACAAGAATAAAATTAATTTGAAATTACATTACTTAGTAGCTACAGGGAAATACTGATGTCTGTGTTAATCTTTTGAAGTTTGTTCAGAAGGAATGAGTAGAGCAACCACAATATGCAAGGAAAATGAATATGAATATAGGTGTAAATGATGTACAATGGATTAATTTTTGAAGCGAGTCTGCTGAAGGCAAAGATTTTAACCTAGGAATTCAGTTCATTGAATGGGGTAGTAGAGCACAGCCATTCCATGGCTATGATGTTCTCTTAATTCTAATGATTGCTGGAGACTGGAAAGAGACTGGAAATGTCTCTCAATTCTAATGATTGCTGGAGACTGCTGAAGACTGGAAAAGATACCACATGGAGTACAAGCTCAGTGTGTTCTGAAGGACAAAAAGCTTCTCCCCTTCTGCAAGAGCCACCTCTGAAATCTATGCATCCAACAGAACCTAATTCAGCTGAAATTTTTTTGTCCTGGAAGTTTAAAATCATACTACCAATGGAGGAGATTTAGAGCTATTTCAGATTAGATTGAGAGAATATTAAATCAAAACTGGTTAAACCAAACAACTAAAAATATCCACTCTAAACTGTGATGTTAACACAGTATTAATAATGTCAATATATTTAGAAAATATTGCTTTGAGCTTATGAAGCTACAACAAAGGCTCCTTGAGGTTTTTTCACTCTAACAGCTTCTGACAAAAGCCTTCCACAGAAACTAAACAACAAAGACCTAATTGATAAAACTCTCAAGATTAAACTTTGCCTCCTTACAACAGTGTGATTAAACATTTTCCAGCTGAAACTCACAACACATGCCTGAAAAAAGGCTAGTGACAGATCTAAAAGGTCTTGCGTGTTTTCCTTGCAATTTCTGTATTGGCAGAGCAAATCTGTTTTATAAATCTATACCAATTCCTTTACTTATATGAAATAGCTAAATTTCCCTATAATTTTCTATTTTTCCCATTAATTGAATCTTGACTTTTGTTCCACTCTCTTTCTCTGGCTCTTCTTCTGTCCATTTAAAATTCCTTGCCAAGGCTAGCATAAAAACCATCTGTGGGATTCAGTAAGTGTTTCATTTCAGATATTTTATATGTTGCAAAAATAAGGAAAAATGGAACACTCTTCAGAGTGACTAACAGAAGAGACTGCACTGTCTGTCATCTCATTTGCAGTATGCAAAAAAGGCATATGACAATTATTTTTTGGTGCCTATGCAGTCTGCTCCTGTGCCCAAGAAATGGAAATTACCTTTGGCAAAGCACCTGGGGCTTTAAAAGATATTGATATTTCCCTTACAAATCCCCTTTTTGGGTATAATGTTTAACTTAGAGATTATGCATTTGGTCCTTGATGTAACATAGGATCCTTGTTCTCAGCCTGGAATGTATTTTAAAACATCTTTCATTGGGAAGTCAGTGATTTAGAAAATCATTACCTTCAGTTGAAGGCAAGAGATTATCATACTTCTTTGGTGATTTTTAGTAATGGCATCACATTTTAAAGAGCCGTTAAGCACAAAGAAACAAAATGGACAGATTTTCTCCATGAAACAGAATACAACACTTTTGTTCAGTTCATGTGCCCCTCTTTGTATTCATTAGCTTGAAGATTTTGTCAGGAAGCAGGACACAGAATTATATATTTAATAAGGCAAAGATGTCAGAAGATGCAGGTGTTAATACTATTTCAAAAATCATTTTAATTGTGTATTAATACTAAAAAAGTAACATGCTGGCTCTGTAGAGGTCAGTGGAAATATAACTATTAACTTCAGAAGCTTTGAACAATTTTGCAAACAAAACAGCATGGGCTGCATTAACACTCCCATTAAGCAGTTTTCTTCCCCTGACATTTCATGCCACTAATTAGAGGTGACAGCATCAAGAACATTAAAATGATGAAGCTATTATGAAGTTTGTTCTTTCGAATCACTCTACACAATAGATGGTTACCTGGGTAAACTATACAAATTTAGAATTTAGAACAATCAGAACATATGTGTTTTTTACTTTTCACTAAGACCTGAATGTACCTCTCTCCAGTTGCAAAAGGTGTTTACATAGGCACACTGAACAAGATGATTTATTTTTCAGAAAAATCCAGAGGTGGCTGCACCCCACTGGCAAAGGTGAAGACGACCCTGTCTTCCATTTTAGCATTGAGGCTAGGGAAACAGGAGGAGAGACCCAGACAAGAAAAGTAGGAAGAGGAGCTCACTGGCCATGACAGTCAAACAGCACTGTATATTTTGTTCCTCATGCTTACTGTCATCTATTGCTCTGTTGCTCTATAGGTGGGCAACAAATAGCGGGATTAATAGTGGGACAAAGAGTGCTGGGAAAATGTAGGTGGATGGGAAAGAAGACTGGGGAATTTAGCCTCCTTTAATAAGTCTTTGGAAGAACCATTCAATGTCCCTACAAATTTGTTTTTAGAGATGAAACAACCTCCAATGTAGCAACTGGCTTTTAGAAGCTTTATACAAGATGATAAGATGTCATGCCCAAAATAAACATGCCATTTTCCCACGCTAGAGGTATATTATAAAACTCCTTTTATTCAATAAAATGCTACACTTACCTGTGAGACCAGCAGCTTCTGCTGATAAGAAGGCGCTCCAAGATAGGAGGAAAAACAGACCTGTCTCCAGCATGGGGAACTCACACAGCTTTGTAAATTTTGTCAGGTGATGAAAGGTTGCTAAGGAGAAGTAAAAACCAACTATTTTATAAGCTTAAATTGTCCACAAACAGGAAAAAAAAAAAAGAGAGACACCTCCCTCCCCCATCTATACAAGGAAATTCAGGAAAAACTGCACAACTTCTAAATTATCTCAAAGAGGAAAATCCAGCACAGGTTTTAAATGAGTGAATTGTGCAAGTCTGCTATTTGAAGTGCTTCTGTGGTTTTTGAACCAATGCTTAATCGGTTGCATTTTATGTTATTTCCCCAGAAATAGAGGAAAGAAGCTCATTTTGTCCAGTTCTGTATTGATTGGCATTTGTTTGACATTTTCATCAATGCAAGAAATATGAAAATAGCTGCTCTTCATTCTTCATAGTATTTTACATGAAGAACTGTAAAACACAAAAAAAGTGCAGGGCAACAGATATGCCTTTTGTTTCTGTTTTAGGTAGACTGACTGTCTTCCTTTGTAGTCTGGAGTTTGCCTTGCATTTTTCTGTGATTGCTGCTAGTCTATAGTTCACAATTAAGTTCATGTAGTTCATACATTCACATTTTAACCTCAAAACATGTCAAAACCTCAATATCTCACTATTTGCAAACAGTAAAGACCAAAGTCTTGCCTAATGTTAAAATAGATTTGCATAAAATTTGGAAATAGTCTGAGGTCTTTGTGGATTCTGACAAATTAAATGTCTTGTCAGTCATGACTTAACTGTTTGCAAAGTCTTGAGTCGACAGTGAAAAGGTTCAAGCTCAAAGTAAAGATGGTCACGTTCAGATACTATACATATATATTGATGATCTCTCTGAAAACAACCCATGAAGGATATTAAAGCTGTGACAACAGCATAAGAGGATCCCATAGCAAATGATCCAGCAAAGATCCCCAGGAAATTTCCCACTGACTGGAAGAAAGCAGCAGCATCAAACGCATTAGGATTCTCCTTAGGACTGTAAATGGATATAGAGCTGAAAAGAAAACAAAGAGATTGGGGAGAGGGAGAGAAAATGGAATAATGAATACAAACACATTATTATGATACTGGAACCACTAACTGAAAATAGACATTTTTAGGGACTCAAAATGCAAAACAAGGCTTCTTGGTGCTGATAGCAGATGGGAAGGCAAAGCAGATGGAGACTGGGGTGGGAAACAGTTTATTTTCAAGGTATCACAACGGAAATCAATAGTCTGCTGCCAGTCAGTAAACATTTTTATACAAGAAGTGCCATAAAGAATATTGTTTCCAAGCCGACTAAACATTAATAGGTGGTAGGTGTATAAGAAATGTGCAGGGAAGATAGATAACTTTGAATTATTTATTGACCATATGTCTTCGGTACAGTTATATATTCACAAATATTCCTGATAAAAACTGCAGCTTTATAGCTGAGGCTCAAATGGATGATACAAATCACAGTAGGTACCAAATCTGCAGCAGCAATCTTGTCATAAACCACCTAGTAGTTCCCTTCTTGGTGTAACCCTTCATAAATACAACTGAAAGCATATCAAGAACTCAACAACAGGAAGCCTTGAGGACAGAATGAATGTTGTCCCACAGGAAGAAACTGCTGAAGTTGTCAGAGGTCATCTCCCATGTCCCACCTCTGAGCACAACCATCAAGAGTATTTCTGAATGGGAAATGATGTCACCGCAGGGGAGATTGTGCACTTAAAACATTTCTGAGACTTTCAGGATTAGTATTTGCCACTAGCCAGTTATTTCCATAGAAATACCAAATATATATGCATTTTTTGCTTCTGGAGCCATTAAACTTAACAGATACACAATAACCCTGAGCCTCCTAAACACTAATTAAGCAACATTTCAGATCTTTGTGGTTCTGTTGCATTCAGTACTGTAGGCCTTTTATGTTTGTTGTGAAAGAAAATGTACTGAGCTTGGCACTGGATTCCAGAATGTAGCTTGGGTTGCTGGAAAATGGTTGGTATTTTAAGCATTAAAAATTTAGAATTTTTAAAATGTTTTGAATATTTTAAGCTCTTGCATATTAAGTATGTGGTCCCAGCAGTATGATGTCTTCCATCTGGAGTTAAGACTTAGAGACATAGCTCTTTATGGAGGATTTTCTAAACAGTTACATTGATTTAGGAATCTGCAAATAATATGAAGACAAGTGAAAACAGACATCATACTTTCAATCTGTAAAAAAGGCACAAGGATTCTGAAACATGGTGAAGCACCACTAAATATGGGAGGTAAATACTAACGCACTAGAATGGAAATCACTAAGCACCAAAATCTGGTATCTCTAGTTATGCTGATCAGCACCATCACAAAACTAGTGAGATGATTCATACTGGAAAGTGCTATTAATATAACTACACAAAATACTGTTCCCAGAGGAAATGCTATTTGACAAAATGCTGCTCTCTAAGTTTTCAGTCCTCTTTCAGCTGTGACTCTCTTTGACCCTATTCTTAGACCAAGGGTCAGTTATAGTTCTTTGCTTCTCTTGCCTTCAAATGACTCTTGAAATGTTTGTCTTCTCTGCCCTATTGAATATTTGTTGTTTTAGACCTCGTAGGAAATAAAGAACTATATTAAACCACAGATATATTTGCTAAATGGATGGAATCGATATCTCTGTCAAAGGAAATCCTATCTGTAGTGATACTGTGCAATTATGTTTATTCTAGAGAAGAGAAGGCTCTCTGGACCTTATATTTTAGCATCCTTCCAATACTTAAAGGAGTCTTACAAGAAAGATGTGGAAAAGCTCTTTACCGGGATGTATAGCAATAGGACAAGGGGTAACGAACTTCAAGTAAAAGAAAGAAAATTTAGATTAGCTCTAAGGAAAAAATTCTACATTCAGAGGGTGGTGAGGCCCTGGCCCAGGCAAGCTGTGGGTGCCCCATCCCTGGCAGTGCCCAAGGCCAGGCTGGATGGGGCTTTGGGCAGCCCGGGCCGGTGGGAGGTGTCCCTGCCCATGGCAGGGTGTTGGGACTGGGTGGGCTTTAAGGTCCCTTCCAACCCAAATTTTTCTATAATTCTGTGATTCTATAAACTAATCTGCTAAGTGTATTTTGTATACTTAGGGAGGGCTTCAGTTTAGTTAGTTAGAGTTGAAAATCTTTAGTAGTGTAACTAGAAATGCTAGATCTAAAACTTTAGGCATGTCTTGACTGTAAAGCAGACACTTGGTTCTCTTTTATTTAACTCAAATAAGTATACAGTGCCTGCAGCTCTTACTATATATTGCTTAATGAATTATAAATCAGGAATTGATCATTTGTGTCACAGGTGCTCTGAATTCACTACTCACAAACATTGAGTGGTGAATTTAGGGAGGTCAGCCTGACCACATCCTAAAATAAAGCAAAACCATTCAATTATATTGATGGGCTCTGTCCTCAGAAAAGAATGCTCAGTAATAAAAAGTGAAACAACCAAAAAAAAGTATTGACATGGAGAGAAAGTTTACTAGTCAAATTTCAGCTATTGCCATTAATGGACTTTTATTTATTTATTTTTTATTTTTTATTATGTACGTTAACCTTAAGGCAAGAGAAGTTGACTTTGTTAATACCAGTCAGGGTTACAATTTACCAACAGCTTTCAGGTGTAGAGACAGCTAGAAGAAAACATCCTATTCTTGATGTAGTTATTTCAGCAACTAATATGGAGTGACTCATTCTCAGTGGGAAATTTTTCTACTCAATATGCTCGCCCAAAAACATGGTATTTTTTTTAACCTCCATAGCACAACATATGCTCATTATACCAACTACGGTTTCTGCTATAAATCTTTTCAGAACTAAGGTTTCCCATATACCAATTTCCTACAGTTCAAAGAGTATTTAGTTCTATTTTTCATTCTGTATTATTCTGAACTAGATTTATTATTTTCCTTTTCTGAATGTTTCTTCTTTAATACTATATTTTAGCTATATTTTAAGCATCCAAAATACATGCTAATTTACCTGGTAGTTTTTCTTTATGAGCTACACATAGATGGAACAGAGTTTTATACTGTTTATTCCAGTACTTCCTGCCAAGTCAATTATTTGATCTAAAAGCAAAATTTCAAAGTTTAACACTGGAGAGAAACATAATTAAACTTAGAGAGCCTCTACTCTTCTGCCTCTTCTCAGAGAGCAATTCAAGAAACACGCTGGCATGGCTTGCTGTTGCTGTTAGTCTGCTCTCTGTGCCTGTTGCAAAAGGGGGTGATCTCTGTTCATTATCAAGCAGTGTGTGAAACTTTGATATTAAATTTGAAACTGCATTTAGTTTTTTAATATTAGGGGTTTTCTAATTGTTAAACTAGTATAACTAAAAAATTGTGTGTTTAGATAAGTTTGTATCAACGTTGGATTTAGGAAATCCTAAAAATAAATACAATAGAAAACTGTCTTCAGAGTTTGATAACTGAACAGAACTAATGTCAAAGATATGCTTTACTGACCACCTATAGTGAGAAACAATTGAGGGACAGAGTGAAAGATTTTTGTTAGGTCCTCAGTGAGTGCTTGACAGACATATCTCACAAACACCTCCCCCAGTCCCTACTATCCTACTGGTTCTTATAAAGATTAACTAGTACCTCCTGTATTAGAAACCTATTTCATGGATCCCTTTTTCTACTCAGTTCTTCTGTGCTTCCTTGACCAAATATCAATGGACAGGGTCAAGTGTTTTCACAGCTTTCAAAATGGAAATATAGGCAATATTTATTTAGACAATAAAGTGTAAGTTGCGATCATAGCTTTTGCTTGAGACAGAAAGAAGGATTTATAGCTTGTGCCATTTATACCACACAGATCATTCTGCTTCTTCCCTCCATGACCTGTTAAGATCATTTTAGGATGAAACCTCAGGATGGTGAATGGTTCTTTCTATGGGGTTGTATAGAGATATAATACTAAAAGTTTCCATGGTAAGTAGAATTTTAAGTGCTGTCGTAGTAGGAAGAGTATAGCCATGTTTCAATTTACATCTTAATTGATTAGTTTTTACATCCCAATATTCTCAAGAAATATCTTATTTACTCGTAATATACTTTTCTTGCTACAATTTTTTCCAGTCTGTGAATTGGGAAATAGTCTGTGAATCTGTGAATATAATTTCATTTAAATGATAGTATTTTACTTTAAAAAATTGAATGTATTTAGGATTAGAGCAAAGGTTTTTCAAGAAGTCATGAAAGCTTTATGAGGAAAAATCTGTATATGAGGTTAAATCTTGTATTCTGCCTTTGGCCCCTGTCAAGGCCTGACATGCCTCGGGCTGGCATGGCAGCATCAAACAGAGAGGTGTTAATCTGTTGTAACTAACAGAACAGCACAAAGATCCTTGGTTTTGATAAAAGCCAAAGTGATGCAACACATGTATTAGATGAGTTTTAAAAAAAGATGATATGCTAGAAAAAAAGGCATGCAAGGATCAGAATAAAAATATGTGCAAACTGCAGAAAATTTCTGATAGAATGATGTGGAATCAGTTATTAGAAATAACTAGTAGATAAACTGGTTTATTCTTTTCTTTCTTCCTCTGTTTATTTGACCAACATGAAAGCAAAAAGCTTATGATCTTCAGAAAAAGACTTTTTTCCACTTGCTAGGTCAAAGGGCTTCCTATTGCCCAGTGGCCTTTTTCCTGTTTGCTGTACTGCTGTGTGCTACATAATACTGCACAGAAGAGAATCAGGGACAATGTTAAAAATAAAATCATGCTGAATATACAGAAACATGAGATATTCCTTAAAATACCTTCACGGAGTGAGAGGGATTTCCCTCAGGTGATAAATAATTATAGAACTACATGGTGATTTTATCAGCTGCTAATTAAGAAAAACAAAATAGGCCATTTTATGACAGAGTTCAAGGTTGTTTTTGAGAGGGAAAGAATGTTCTTCTTTCCTAACATTATACTTATACAGATAAAGGTAGGTCACTCTACTGTGTTAGAAAACTTGGAGTTTTCAGAGAAGTGGAGTGAACTGAACAATTTCTGTTCCCTCTAAACTTTTTAACTATATGATTTTCCTAAAAGTGTTCGAAGAAAGCCCGAAGCACAGAACTGTAATTTTCCCAAAAGGCAAGTGTTTGAACCAGAAGCTCAATGTGAAAGTGCGTGTGTACCACTAGACACCTACACCTTCTCTTGGCAAGTTTTAGGTTGGTAAAGGCTTCCGGGCTGCCTCATAAAATAGCTCCTTGCCCAGTAATAGCAAGTAGATGAACTATAAAAATGAAAACAAATGAGATAAGATTGGGATGTGAGTATGCTAAGCAAATAAAAGCATCTGTGAAGTAGAGACAAGCTTTGCAGATGATTAAGGGAGAGGAAAGAAGTGGCACACTGCTGCAGGAAGTCTTTAGGACTTGCAAAAGCAACCTATTGTAACAGTAGATTGAGGCAAGTATGTGGAGATCCTCTAGATGAAAACTTCCAAAACCAAACTTACTGCATTTTTCAGACATATTTAGAATGGTGTTTGGTAAACAAAGTCCACGCACAGAAGGTGCATTAGAAGAACATAGATGAGTCTATGTTCATCCTTCATTGTAAAGAAATCTGTCTCCCTGGAATTTATTCCTGACAATATTTGTGAATGTTCAGAAGATTAAGGCTCCAGAAGTGTGGAGTTCACAGAAATTTGGACTTTCTATTTATATACTTATAAGTACTGCAAAAAAAGTTGCAGTTGCATCCAAATCTGAATGTCCAAAATATTGCAGTGACATCCAAATCTGGATGTCGAAAACTTTATTCTTGGCAGTACATCACATCATGGTTTTATTCCACTCGCAATCTGGTTTTAGCACACTGTTAGTAGTTCTATTGGTTTTAGTTCTAGAAGAAGATCTAGCAGCTATTTAAGAATCTACCTTATAGAAGGAATTACACTCTATTACATTTTCTCCGTGTAATGGAATATTTGCTTCCTTTCTTTCCTGTCCTTACCTTTGTTCCTTTCTAGGCTTTTCTAGACATTATGAGCTGTTATTGGACTTCTTGTTTTGATTAATTCAAACCAAACTAACACTTTCTGTCATAGAACATAGGGATTTTACTGTTTATAGAAACCTTTCTTAAAGTAGATTTGTTATCAATTCCAAAGTGGCTAGCTGATGGCAGATGTCAAAGCACAAGGCATGGTAGAAAGGTACAACTGTCATAGAGTTTATGGAAAACATAAGTTTTCCCATTTATGAGGAAATGCAACATCTGCATGAAAATGAAGAAGGAATTCAGTCTCTCTGCTAAATTTTCACTTAACATAAAATATCTAGAGTTACTGATAGATTCAATCTTCTTTTTAAATGACACAAGGCATTTTCAGACCAGATTTAACTGCATAGCTTAGCATTTTTGATAGCTACTGACAAATATTTTCTACACTGGTAATTATTTCAGTTTTCTTCTGTGTTCAGGCCTGAGCTGACACAGAGCAGCACCTGGCAGTACAGCTGGAGCAAATAATGAGTAGTTTGTGTTGTTCCAGGTAGACATTCCCTAATGCACATCTTAGTTTTCATCTGCCCTCAAACATCAGGGGGCTGCAGAAAACCTGTCATTCTCCCTCCATCTCCACTGCCTCCCTAGCCATTACCCTTAGGGAGCCTCTTGCACCCTTAGAGAGTCATAGGTACCATCTCTTTACCACGGTGATCCTGCCCTGAAAGTTCCACCACCTTCACCTTTAAAGGAGCTGGTCGCTCACCCACCTTCATGGGGTTGAACCCAGTGTCCTGGTGCCCAAGAAGACCTCTGCAAGCTCCTCCTGACAGAAGTGCTGGGAACTCCCCCACCCTCTAATCCTGTTCAGAACTAGGTCCCTACAGACTTTTAGTCACTGCAGACACATAGAAAGGAGATGTGAGATTACAGTTTTGATGATGAGTGATACCCTAATGGGCTTGCAGACTGAACAATTTCAAGTCCAAAGCCATATCTCAACTAGTAGGGGTATTCTTTACCTGTGTACATCTGAGAAACAGGATGTACTGTTTGTGAAACCTGACATTCATACTCATTAAGGCATGGTGCAGTAGAAAAATTAAAGTAGGGCATAAATTTCTAAGTACCCCAGGCACACAAATTATGTTCCTTATACTGAAATTGGTGCCTTTGAACATGTTGTGCCACAGTATTCTTCAATTCTTGTAGTTTTCTAAACTAAATTCCAAGTGAATTAAATTTTTGCTTCTCTTCTCATAAGCACTGGATACAAACAACACGTTTTTATAACTGAGTCATGTACATATACAGTATGAAGCCTGTAAAAGAGTTATTGTGTCTGGAAGACATGATAAAGGTGAGGAACCAGATACACCCCCATGGATTCAGAACAGCACACTAATCTTTTCAGCAAAGGTGGCAGTGTCCTGATCACTAATATTCTAAAATCTACCTTTTTTGGAGTAGTTTTTCCTCTCAAAATGAGAGGAAAACATGCTGAACCCCTAGCTCAGCTGTGTCTTAATTCTTCCTTACCAAGTTTTCCCTTTTCTTTCCACAAGAAGTGTGTATGTACTTCTCCTACACTTAGTGTTCTGAGGCATACACAATATGGCATATCGTATATGTACAGGAGTCCTAACATTGTCATTACCTTGTCCTAGGCAAATGCTGCCTTCTTTTTATCTTTAATAGAAAGAAAGCCTGATAAACTGCAACCCTGACATAATTCTTTGTAAAATCAAACTAAGGCTTTAATAGTAAAATATGTTAGCATTTATCTGAGGCTTGGTATAGGAATATTTCTTTCTTAAATGACAGCTATTGCTTCTAAATGTCTAATTTTCATACATCTTTTTGAAAATATCACAGTCATTTTGCAGTGACAACTCTGTTCCCAAAAGCCTGCCCCATATCTTTGAGAGGAATGAAGCACATCAGCAGAAAACAGATGGCTGATAGTGGTTCATCTATGACGGTATGTGCTGTATTCTGCATTAAGCTGTTACCACTGTCCTTACTTATCAGCTGATCATATCAAAAAGCGCATAATTTAGAAACTTCTGTGCCTGCAACTGTGATTATTTCTCATTTGGGTATCACTAATGTAATCCACCTCAGTGTTTAACTTCCATTGTTTTCAAACATAGCAAAAAGAGAAATGGCTTGTGTATCTAAAGCGACCTGAAGGGTGTCCTCACATTTAGGGAGCTCTGAGTGGCAGCTGTAAAGATGCTTGTAGTGGGAAGAAAGTAGAAACAAAGAATCAATGTCCAAGGAACATAAATATGTAAACGTAAATTATTAATGTATTAATATGAAGAGCTGGATTTCTCTTCTGCCTTGCATCTCTCTGTAATAACTTATGCCCAAGTAAAATAGAATTTACAAATTAAAACAGTACTGTAAAAACTGTGCAGTTTTTCTGCATAGAAAACACGACTGTAAAAGTTACTAACCAGGGATGTATCAAACTGCCAACCCTCTGAGTTAACAAGAAAAAATGAACAAGGAAAAATCCTCCAAACACTTTCTGGAGAAACTGAAAGAAATACAGTCCTATGTGGTATTTGAAACAATTCTGCTCCACCATGCTACTTAAACAACCAGACATGAATGGCAGAGCATGTCTAATGAATAAGAGTACTTTAAATATAATATAATAAAAGTATAAAAGTAAAAAATAAATAAATAAATAAAAAATAAAAAAGAATAAAAGTACTTCATACTTTGTGAAGGCATTCTCAGACATCCAGGCACTAATCCCCAGAAAGTGCGTCAAATAAAATTGTTTCCTGAACAAGATGACAATGATAAAAAACAAAAAGAGAAACTAAAAATTTGAAGAGATATATTGTGCCATTAAGGGAATTAGATGTAGTGTATGAATTAACACTTCTGCTAACATTTGTCCATGACCCTAGACCACCTTTTTGCCTCCTTACTACTGATACCTGACTTAAAATAGCTGCTGTCCATTCTCAGCTTTCACATCTCTAGACCCAACCATCCAAACTTGTTTAAATGATTTAATGATTTTTATTTATCTAATAGTAAAATAAGGAACAGCACTTGCTTTCTTCTTATATGCTTGGACCTTTCTCTCCTATCACCTTTATATTATTCTTCTTTATTATATCATTCTTCATCTTTGTATTATCCTTCAGTTTTTTGCCTGTGAACCGTTCGCCACTATTTACTTAAAGCAGAGTTGATAAATATTTATCAGAAACATTTATACAACCTTCAATTTATGTGACAGTTCTTATATTAGGCCAGGGTGATGTGTTCATGAAATAAGGATATTCACTGAAAATGGTATTTCTCTTTTGAAAGACAAAAATTGAATTCAAGTGTAATTGCAAATGTTCCATGAGTGTAGGGCAAAGAGTTTAATGTCCTCTTGGAGGTCTAATTCTATCCGCAGCTCAGTTTTATTTTTACAAAAGTGGCAAAAGGTGATACTACGGGACTTATTTTACTCTATACACCCGGAGCGCAAAGAATAAAACATCAGAGCTAACAAGATGCTGACTGATATGTCTATAAGAAGCACGGGAGGTGATTGCTGACTGGATGGGTAGTTTTAATTAAGCCTCCCCTTGTACTAAAATTATTGGGATAACTCCAGAATGAGACATTGGAGCCATTGAACTACCCTTGCCTTTTACGGTGACGGCATTAATGCAAATAAATGCGATATTCATCTATGTCAATTGAATTCTACCTTCCTGTTGGTAAAATGATACTGCCTGATGGTTGCCTGCACTGAGTGATACACGTTAGAATGCTGCAGCAGATTACTATTAAATGATTGTGATTTACTGTCATTCTGCTTGAACACTCTGGATGAGAAACTGCCTCAAACTGCTTTTACAATGATGAACATCTGAAGTAACTCCACTGATTCAGTGCAATCGTTCCAGATTTGCACTGGAGTCATAAAAAAGTAGAATTTGACCCAAACACTTTATGAAACATCTCAAGGAGACTGACTAGCCATGATAAATCCTTTGCCCCTGTGGGCAACTAGTAGAGCTTTGGGGGACACAGTTTGTGCTAAACCCTTACTGAACCGTAATTTTATTTCTCAGAATCATACAGCCCATAGTTTTGCTCAGGAGAAGCTTAAAACTGAAATAAAAGAAAGTGATGTATATTTTATTTCAGACAATACTTCCTTCATTTAGAGTTTGACTCAGCGTCATAACATTGTAGCAGAACTCACAACAGCTATCTGCCTTGTAAAATACTGAGGGATGAATAACAACCTTCCATTTTTTAGGAATATCTAGTCCTTATCCTCCACAAACACACAGTCCTACTTGCATCACTCTCCTCTGGGATTTAAATCAACTTCTCCTTGAGAGCTAGGTGGTTAAACAGTATTATGCTGTACTATAATCTTCTAGCAACCTGGAAATCCCCTGGAATGAATCCAAATACAGGGGTAGAGAGGCAATGTCAGTTTGCTAGCTGATCAATGAAGGAACTGATGTGATAAGTTCTTATTCAATAGTCAAAGAGTTTTTCTTTTCTGTGGCCTCTGCTTATGAAGATCCTGATGTGTTTAAGTGTGGTGTGTCCCATTTGTGCTCTCAAGACAGCACTCCAGATTCACAGGAGGCCTGCCTGTAAATTACTCAGCTCCCAGAGACAGAGCAAGGAAGTTGTAAGTACCCAGAGCTCCTCATCTTGAGGAAAACAAATAGCCTGTTCTTTCACTCATTCTCTCCTCTTTGCAGCAAAACAGGAAAGAACCCCATTCTTTGGGGGTAAATTTGCTTTGGTAAATTTACCTCAGGCACCACAGAAGTAATTTTATTCTTTTTTCTCTGTTTTTCCTCTATGTTACCTCCCTGAAATAAGCTGTCCGTGGCACAAAAGTAATTTACTGAAGCAGGAAGCAGGACTACATGACAATGTGTGTTCAAAAGAACCCCAGAGTTCTGTAACTAGTCAGTGAAATATGGTACTGCTTGTCTGTTAAGAGGTCTTGTAAGCTACTGTTTTTGATTAAAATATTATATCCCAGACAGAGCTACATCTGCTTTTAGAGGATGCATGTAGTTGCTAGAGTGGCTGGATAGTCTATTGTCAGTACCAAAGTCCTCTGCCAAATTTCTGGCCTACCAACAACCTTGGGCTTTTTTACTTCCAGAATGTAAGAGATCCTATACGAGATTAGGAAAAGAGCCCTCAGTCTCCCTTCACACAACCTGAGCATCTTTAGCAACTTGTGAAAAGAGCAGTGCATTCAGGGGCCTGGTGCTGAATACAACTGAGGAAGATAAATTATGTTAAAGCCCATAAAGTAGAGTGAAAGTTATCTGAAAGTCTTTCTAAAATTCTTTTCAGTTTTAGCATGGTCCTCCTCTCCCACCTAAGACTCTCTAAAGTGTAAGAAATAAGAAAAATGTTCTTTGGTATGTGTCCACATTGTGGTACGTGGTCACCTTTCAGTCTGTGCTTACAAGCCACATTTTATCCTTGTTTGAAGGGATCTAAATAGGAAAACAGCTTTAGATTTCATGTATATTTTCAACGTCTGGGATACAGTTTGTTGATCTACCCAGATTCTTGTGGAGATTTTAAAAAGTGATTTAATGTTCTGAGAAATGTTGGAAGCATAAAGAAAATGGCCTATGTGATTCCTAAAGTACCTGGGCCATATGCTGAATGACTACACCTCAATCCTGACTTGGAACATGTACCTTGAGGCTGGCGCAAAACTGCCCTCATTAGCCACATTTTAATAGGGGAAATAGTACATTGTTACCTTGGGTAGCCCAGTAGGTTGCAAATGATATGAAGGAAAATCTTGAAGGATAGCTCATTTTGAACTATTTTGTGTTAGTATTGCAAACTGCCTATGAATTTTTTCATTGTGTTAGATATTAGCTTGTTTCAAGGATGGGTCACATCCTTTTTCCCTCAGTGAAGACACACCCTTCATGTATACTCAGTTTGCTGTCTCTGTGTTTCAGCTGAGAACGTAGCTGTTATGGGAATGATTTTCAAATCTCGGTACCCTAACAATTTTTTTCAAACCCCCACCAAACAGATGAAAATTTTTGGCTCTTGATAATCTGGATTTGAGATGAGCCAGTAATCTAAAGAAGAAAATCTTTATAATCGCCTGAGCTGTCCAATCCCACCTACATTTCATTATTGAAAATATTTTCTAAATTTTTCTTTAAAAAAAAAAAAAAGGAAAGGCTAGAGAAAAATGACTCTGGTGTTGTCTGAATGAAATACTATCTTGATAACAGAGCTTCTCTCACAAATATTAGTTCCACTTCTGTTGCTTTATAATAAATGGTTGCAGTTGTTGCCATGGCAAATTTCATTTTAAAAAATGTATCCAAGTGAAGACAAGAAATGCAGCTGTTATCATGAGAAAGTCTAAAATAAATCCAGATGTGAACTGCATGCTCTAGTGTTGGCAGTAACAATGTCAAAAACAAAACATGTTACATGTTTTGTCTTCTTGACATAGTGGAGCTGAGAATAGGGATTTAGGGATATTTTGAATTGTAGGTCTCTGGTTCCAATCTAAATATAGCAAATGAACAGAATAAAACTTACCTTAGGGAAAGACACTTCACTTGCTACAAAAGCTGGTCAGCCTCGCACTGAGAATGACAGTAATATTCCTATAGGAACAAGTTGGACTTGAAGCTCTTCTCATTTACCTTTCTGGTAATACTAATATTCTGGTACTTACAGCTTATAAAAAGAAAGAAAAACCCAAGCCATGGTACAAATTTTCAAATTGCAATTTTATTACTTGTTGTCTTATCACTCTGTATCCTGAAGTTCTTTAAAATCACTGCTATACATTTAATATTAGACACAGAATATTAAAACAAAATCATGGGACAGTGCACTACAAGGAAGGTTGGATTCAGCAAGTCCCAACACACCCACTTATAGTCAGGCACTGGAAAACTACACTATATCGGTTAGGTGTAGTCCATTTAAGTTACTGTAGAGAAAAAAGCATTTAAGGATAGAATTTCTGAGAAAGAGATAAAGGAACAGCTCTGGACTTATTTCAAAGTGAAGAAAAAAAGTCACAGTATGGACTTTTATCTTCCAAAGCAGGAATTAATTGTCCAAAGCATGAGCAAGAAAGTTTAGTTTAGAGACCGACTGTCTAGTCTGATAGAGTATGGAACATGGGCTGGATGCAGACACTGAAAGGCAGCTTTGCATCAAGCTTTTTCCTTTTCTCCTTGCCTGGGAGCTGCAGAAGACTACTTTAGCTGAAGCTATTCTGAATTGTACCTGGGTGTCCACAACCTCACTGGGTTGTTTCAGCAGCTTGCGGCTGCCGAGAACAACAGAGAGATGGCTGTGGAAGCTTGTGAAAATTGTTGTACTCAAGAGTTAAGTCAGTGTTGACTATGAAAACTGCAAATACCCTTTACTATGGAGCATTACTCAGACTCACTCACGATAAAATTAAAGAAGGGGGAGGAATCACCAGTTAGGCAATGAAGATGATGTGGATAGAATTTCAGTCCCAAACTCTAAGTCAATCACAATCGCAAAAATTATTTTTTCCTTAAAGACTATAGCTAGAAGAGAAATACTAGAACAGACATACCGTGTGTCTGGCTTCTATCTCCAGGGATATTTCTCTCAAAACTGTTGGTATCACATTTATTTCCCAATCCCTAGTAGTTTGAAATGAGCAAAATTTAAACAGTGCTACATGAACATGCGCCACTCTTGAAAAACAATCTAAAAGATAATTGGAATTTTGAAAATAGTTTGGATAATTGAATCCTAAAAAAAAACAAAACCAACCAAACAAAAAAAACCACGATGCAGTTCCTTAAATATATTGCAAATCCCTTAATCAAATAAACCTTATACCAAATATATTAAATGTGAATTCTTGCTTAAGAATATATTATTCAGAAGTACATATGCTAAGGTTCTTGGACATGCAGCTTATTTTGAACTATTTCTCAACTGCAAGATTAAAATAGTTAAGTAAGATCTCCCTTTGTTTAAAATTAAGATCTCTGCTTATTATCTGTGGACTTGATCCAATGCACTCTGGAAAATCTCACAGAAATGATAGGCAACCAAACATAATTTTTGCTTCTGGATTCATAAAGATTCCATTGATTTACTGTTTTAGTATGATGCATTAAGTTCCACTACTTAGTTTTCAAATAGATGCTTTCCCCAGACAGGCAGTTCCATGAGGCTTAACCATAGCTATTAATAAATGAAAATAATTCTCACTAGCTTCATCACCCTCATAATTACTAGAATAAAGAAGTCTTTCCTCACAAACTTTTGCATTCACCTCTCTCTTACAATGTGCAGTGAAAACACTCTCCTAGCTATGGGCTCAGTCATGCTAGCTCTAGAAATAGAATGTAAAACTGCAAACAAGGGTCCTAACATGATCCTAACGTCCCTTTAGCATTATTCTGTAGGAATAAAAATACTGTAATAAAGAATATGTATACTGCTAAAGTGGTTCAGGAGACTGAAACATTTTCTTCAGTAATATTTTCATCTAGCCATAACCATTTTCCAGTGTATTTAAGGCAGCTAACAGCATTCTGCTATGCACTCTTATTCTCATCTCTCTTGCTGTCATTTCTGTCTGCTTGCTACACATCAGCAAACAATGTAGAAAGGAACAACGGATTTATTATTATTATTACTGAGTATAAGCATGTAATGAATGGGGATACAAAATGAAAACACTGTGTTTAATGATGATTTCACTTTTGTGAAGTTTTGTAATGGAGAAATTGCTAAGGGAAAAGGGTGCATATCAATTTATTCAATGAATTGTTGGGATGCTATTTTGTTCAAAGTTTTAATCATCTTTAAAGCTTCCTTTTCAAAATACAAATTCTAATGTCACCAGGTCTCCCCAGAAATGTACTGAAATTTCAGTATGAATCCAAACATACACATAATAAATTCAAAATATGTAGATCATTATAATTAGCAGTTAGTTGGAGAACATCAAAGTACCACACGTATTAGGAGGAAACCGATAAGAGTAGATTTTTTATTTGGTACAGTGGTCTTTACAGCAAGTGTTCATAAGTCCCATTTCCCTAAGCGCAGTAGAAACTAACAAGCTTTGTCACGCTGGCCTCTCTCAGGGCCACTTAGACCACTGCTGCCCTGACTGTCTGATGTCTTTCAGTCTAGCTCACGCCTGCAGTGTGCCAGGCAATGCCCTAATTTTATGTCGGCATTGGTTTTTCCTGGTTTGTGCCTTTGCAAACTGACACTGATAAGGCTATATTTCCATGTTGTATTTCCACTTTTCATGACGACTTTTTTTTTTTTCTTTTGAGATTACTGCAGCTGAAATCTAGCCATTTTGCAAAACCAGTATAGAGAAAATACATTTATTTGCCTATCTTGGACAAAAACTGTACAATTGCATAAGTATAAGGCTTTCTCACTATTCCACTTTGAAATTCAGACTTGTCTCTCCTAAGGGGAAGAAAGGAAATTACCCGTCTGTTGCTCCTGTGTCTTTCACTGCTATGAAAAGATGCCTGAGTCTAGCAATATTTTAAGGTTTCGGAAATGTTTAGCTGACAAATCTCAGTAGAGATCAGATAAAACTCATCAGCTAAACATCTTCTAAGACCCTATTTGCATTAGGCTTGTGCCATCTAAAATTCAAATGTGATTTTTTTTCCTGCAATTGCTGTTCCTCAAACTCTTCCGCCTACTGTTTGACCAGCCATCAGAACTGACCAGCAGCATCACTCTCTTGTCCTCCTCTCTCCCGTTTTTCACGAAGTAGTAAGGAGGAGAACTAAGAGCTATGTGTACCAGAAATAAAGAGGGGATATCTCTTGGCTTTAGGTAAAGAAAGAGATTGGTTTAGCAGTTTACAGTCCTGGATTATGCTTTAGAAATAATTTCTTTCCATCTCAGATGGGAGAGAAAAAGACTGGTGACTGCAGCAGTAGTGCTGGAGTAGGTCAATCAATTCAGGGGAACAGGTGGAGCGAGATAGAGACAGTGACCCTTGTCTATTGAAAAGATAAAAGTGAGAGAAAGAAGAAGATTGGGACAAAAACAAAATCAGGTGGAAATGATGAGAGAGTGGAGCTCTATAGCCATTGGAATAAATTCTAAGAATAGAAGTTTGCTGAGTCTCACCATTTAAGTAGCTCTGAAATGCACTAGCTAGAGGTATATGCTCCTCCTGCTGTGCCTGGCATGCAGGGAAGGCAGCTGCATGCTGCTGCTATCAATTATTCTCTTTGCTCAAGTGACAAAAGTTTATTCTGAAAACACTAAAGTTCCTAATCCAAATGTCAAACCACACGCACTGAGGTAATGTCTTGGATATGGACTGAGGGAGGTTTCTGTGGATGAAAAATAAACCCTAAAAATTACATTTGATTAAAATGTTTACAGGAGGTGTGTCTCCATTCCTCTTCTGTAAGACATGAAAATATATTTTGGGCATTATATAACTTTTGAGTACTTGATAACATTTGTGTTATTTTGATGTACGTCACGGATGACTCCCCATGTAAACACAAGCCTATATGTACATGTGTGCACATGCAAAAGAGTTTTATGTGGATTGATGTTGGTTCACTCTAACAGACTCAACAGTTTATGGATTTGAGTCTTAAAATAGAAAGGCTTGCAGTAGAAACCAGTTTACCTGATGCTGCTGCTGGTCAAATAAAAAAGAGGAATTAGAGCAGGTTAGAATGATAAAATTCAAATTAAGCTGGGGAGGATCACTAGGGACTTCAGTCTTTCCTGCTGCTGGGTAGCCACTGGAAATACGCAGCCCATTCTACCACAGTGTGAACAGGTTCTTCTTGCATCTCTTTCATGCGATCACAACCTGATCTCCAAAGAATAAAAGAATTTTGATGGGGTTTTATACTGTTGGAACACAACCTCTGTGTCATTGAAATAGCCGTACTCTTCAATACAGTATTTCTGGAAAGGTTTTCAACAGTGAATAGGTATTGATGGGTACCAGTAAATGAACTGGCAAACTCTCCCTTGCCTTTCCAGTACATACACCTTTCCTACTGTCTGTCCTCCCAGGAAGACTTGAAAATATGTTCTACTGCAAGTACCAGGCAGACTGTTATGGACAGTGCCCTCATCCAGATGTGCTTTCTTTTGCAACACTTCAAGGGAAATAGTATCAATACATTCATTTTCGACTAAGAGGGAGTTGTCTCTCTAAGTGGAATTAGACTCTGTATGTAATTATCTTCCTCAGAAAATCTGTGTCATTCACTAGAGAAAGGTTATTTGGATAAAGAAAAACATCTGGAAGAGCTCAAAAAATAAGCTGACTCGTACCAGGGTGTATTTCAGTTATGAAGAGTTCCCAACTGAAATCTTTGAAATGAAGAAGCTTTGATGCCAATTCAGTCATTTGTATGGAAAATGTAGCTAAATAAATGCCTCTTAGATGTGATTTGCAAGCTCTGCAAGCAGCATGCTTAATTCCGAGCTTGCATTTCAAATTTTTAAATGTTATCATTTTGTTTGTGTAAAAGTGGACAGAAATACCTCCAGCAAGCCTGATTTGATTGGATATGACAAGTACAGACATTCCCAGCTGATTTGAGCTAAGTTACATTTTCATACATCCCTGAGGGTAATCTCCATAACAGTAGTCACTGAAATCTATTCTAGTTTACCAGACAGCAAACGGAGGCTGCCTATTCAAATAAATTGCATAAACAAAACAGAGTCAATTAGATAGCTTATAGCTAGAGACACCTTTAGCATATATTTACTAGAAGCTAAGTAGAATTTTAATGTGGAGCTGACATTGGAAAAAGAGGTATGAAACATTAAAAAGTGAAAGAAACACAGTGATGAGGAATATCACTATTTCCTGAAAACGGTCTGTTCCAAGCCTCCATTTCATAGTGAAATTCCAGCTACAGCAAGCATTACAGAAATTCAATAGTATTTTTCCCTTGATTTAAGCACAAAACTGTTCTGTACAGTAAGGTTCACGGAGAAAAAAAAAGAAATGAAGTTCTAATAAGCAAGGACTCCACCATATTATGTAGGATTTCCTCTATTCTAGGAAAGAAGCTCTTTTAAAGTTCACGCTAATAGCAAGCTTGGTCAGCTTCCCAGTGTTTGCATCTCCTGTTCCAGATGGTCAGTGACGTGAATCTCTAATTATCATCAACAAAATAAGCAGGGACTAAACCCTTCCTCAAAGGTAAAAAGAGCAGATGGGCAACCATAATTTCATTATTATAGAAATAATAGTTTGAAAGGATTCCACATCCCCCTTCTTAAATCACTCACTACTTGCACAATTAACTCCTTGCTCTATTAATTTATCAGTTACTCTTATTTGTTTGGTTGAGTGGCTGCTTGGTATATAAGCCTTTCTAACAGTAGTAGTAATAGTAGCCAATTTCACCTTGTCCAAGGGGAACCAGCAAGTGAAATGTTTGGGCTGAGCTTCCATCCAGCATTTTGCTTTCTTTCATGTTTTTCAGCAAATCCTATTTATTCCCCTCCACAATGTAGCAGTCATTCCTTCCCAGGAATCTTTGTGAGAATAATCACAAATAGTATTTTATGTGGAATGAGGCTGTGGCTGACTCCAGAGGTCTGGTTCTTAGTCATTTGTTCAGAACTGCAGCTCACAGAATTACTGCAATCTCCAAATCTTTGTCAAGGATTCAGAGTCATGCAAGACAGTATCATGGAGCAGCTCTTCATATGCCCGTTGTGAGGCAGCGCTGGTCTCTCTTCGACCGGCAAGTTCTCGGTCAGGTTGCACAAAGAGCAACCACCCATCTAAGCCTACCACTGCTCAAACTGAGCACAGAGAAGCTCCAGTTCCTCTAGGTCTGCCAAATTTATTTATGTAAAAACAGCTCCAAAGGAGGGGTCTGGGGACATATCCCATATATTCTGTTTCTGGCAGAATCTCATTGCTTTCCTGAATCAGATTCATCACCTGATTAGACTGCACCATTCTTTAGAACTAACTGACCTAACTATTACACTTTTCAGTTTCCTTCCACTTCAGGAGCACATTTTCAACTTACGGATTTCAAACACAGACATTGCTAACAAAACAAAATAAAATTCTGCAGAACTGCACCAGAGGAAAAATAACCATGCATGTAAACTAAGGTTTTCCTCTCCATCCCTATGAATGAACAAGAGTTAAGAGAACTTGTCTTAAGAGTTTACAATCTACAGGTTTCTGTATCAATGTCATGATCTGCATTTACACAGTGTGCCACATCTTGGTTTCTTACTATGTCTTTTCTTATGCTTGCTTCTTTTTTTCTAGCCATGTCTTCATAACGTCCATTTGTTGCCCTCAGCCTTTCAGTTTCATACTTTTTCTTTCATCCCTATTTCAGCATCCCTTCCCATTCTTAGAAGTCTATATGCCACTTATGTTCTTTAGGCAAGAAAATGTTGCTTTTGTTAATCCTTTTTACCTTTTTCTCATCTGTCCGATGGCACGTGCCTGTATTTTCCTCTTTTCTTCCTTGGCCAGAAGTATACCTCTGTGTGCTATTTGTACAGTAGCTGGCAAAGAATGAGGCTTATACACTTCTGAGAAAGAAGGACATAGGTTGAAGAGTTCTACGTGTGGGTACACTAAAGCTATTAATTGTGTGTGCAGAAGTGCCCACTTTTGAATAGGATGTTTTTTACACTATGATTTACATACTGATTTGCCTAGGTTGTGTGAGTAACAGCTTGTCAACACATTTATGCATGTTAATATACATGTTAGAAATAAATAGATAAATAGAATTTAAATGTTGTTGTTGTTGTTGGTCACTTTTTGTTCTTGTTTTATTTTTTTACTTCAGTGACTGAAAAAGTATGATAGTAGACATTGAGAGATGGTATGAATAAATGGTTAAAATGGCTAAAAATACAGGGACAAGGAAGCAACAGTCTTTTTTTTTTATTATTATGCTATAACTCAATACTGAAGCAATCATAGTTTTCACTGTTTTCTAACAGTTCCTAATAAATCTGAGCAGGAGATATGGGTTACAGGCTGGCAGACTTCACCATATTCTTAGATTGAATGAAATCCTATTTACTTACAGATGATGGGGAAACTGAAACAAAGCATTGGTGATAGAAAAGTCTTAAATGACTGCATATAACACGAAAGGTTTTGAGACAGTAAATATGAGATCCCACCATGTCACTTTTAATGGCCATTTCCTGACTGCAACTGCAGTATAAGGGAAAAATATGAGATGAGAACATTCAGCTGTCTTTCCTCTGAAATTTGTTATTCAGTGGGTTCAGGGATCAAAGTGTGGCAAACTCTATACAGAATAATGCTCTGAAAATTGAAGGGCAAAGAACCCAAATCATAGACAGTCCATGACAAAAGAAGAAAGCTTAAAATATTCTTAAAGGGAGCCTTACATCTAGTGAGATATGCACCAAGGAGACACCCATCATAACTTTCAAAGCCAATATTATTTCCTGCAAATCCCAGCTCCTAATTTCATTATTCAGCAGCATAGTTACACTGTCTTTTCTTTTCCTGTATAGGACTACTGATTTTAATATAAAATAAACAAGGAATCACAATTAGAAATAAAGCCTGCTTGTGAAAAGTAAGAAAGTAACATTTGCTGATAATGGTTGTTAATTAACCAAACCAGTGACCAAGTTAAATGGAATATAAACTGAATATTTGTACCTGTATTTGGTGTGTGTCAAATGTCTGTTTCTTCAGTCTCTGACTACATTTTTCCTCCTTTGTAAACTTACCCTCTTGTTCGATGCCATACCAATAGAATTTAAACCTCAGAAGTAATAAAAATACTGGTAAACAAATAAATATCTAAACCCAGAAAGATTTAAAGGTTCTTATTCATCTTCTATTTGAGGTCCATTTGATCAAAAGAGTTTCATGTATTTTGGAGAGATCTGAACTGAACTAAAATTAGTAATATCATGACTGTACCTATTATTAAGGATCACCGGTGTGACAGAAGGAATTCTCTTGACTTCCTAAGGCAATCATAGGGATCGCTGTCTGAGAAATGTCAACCTTAGAAGGAACTAGCAAAAACTGAGCTGAACACTGGCTTCTGAGTTATTTCCCATGGAAATTGATACTGTTTATCAAAAAATTTCTCTCACCTCTGCTCACTTGTCTCAGTTACCTCTGCTGTGTTACTTTAGAAAGCCCTATGCAATTACCAGAACTTCTGAGAAGACAGAATGGTTTGAACATGACATTAATTTGCATATGGTACTGCTAGACTAGAATGAAAATATTTTTTGAGCAGAGAAGAGCTATGCTATGAAAAGTGTTGGAACATGTCCATCCTAGAAATATTTAAGAGGAGCCATGAAACTACTTTTATAAAGGATTTCCCTACGGGGCATAGTAATGCTGATCATTATTCATTTGCCCTGCCCCCTTTCTCCTCAATACTAAGCCCTGCAATACTGCCCCCTTTCCCCTCAATACTAACCCACAAACAGACTGAATAATTGGAACGCCTCCATTATGCTGTATTCTATTCTAGTGGATAAGCTCTGATGTTTATTTTGAAGAAGGAAAGACAAAAGCAAGATGAAATAGGCTGTTTCCAAATTATTTGTCTTAAATTACAAGTCTTTAAAACTATTACAAAGGAGTTTGGATTCTAAGGACAGTTAATTTATCAAGCACGGATATGGTGTCATGTGCTGTAGCTGGATCATGAAAAAAGGACTTGAAATATATCTGTTTTTAGAGAAAAGTCATATTCCAACAATGCTGGGAAATGAAATTTCTTCATCGTAGTAAACTGCTTGGTAAATCTTTGAACCAACCCAGGGAAGTTTATTTTATAGAATGGGTTGCAGCACCTTTTTACTAGCGTAGATTTTCCAAAACAAAACAAAACAAAAGGAATGTTGCACATTCGTGCCATTTTATCTGGCCAATAGAGGCTCACTGAATTCCTGAAACATACAGTAACAGGACCTGTTACCCTTCCAGCTCCTACTGCTCTAAGAATTTAGCTTTTTAGTGCTGGTTCTAGATTTTTGCAAAAGGATCCTTACATCTTGACTATGTCAAAGTCCAAGCCTTCCATAGCCTAATTTTTGCCAATAAGCATGAGTGAACTTTATGAAATGCATCCAACCTGTTGATACTTTACAAAAGAGGCAGGATATCCAATTTGAACCAACTCAGTATTTTTCAGTTATGTTCCTCTTCACCTTCTTCTACAGAACCTCCAAGGTTATCATCTCTTCCTTTACATACCATTTAAGGTACCTAAAAACAACAAGCCAAACTTTATAAGAAAACTATGTTTGCAGTATTACTTTCCTCTCTGCCCAGAAATATCCAAACTTGGCAGTTTTCTAGGGCAATTAGCATTCTGACAAGGTAGGACTTCATTTCCTATGTCAGCTAGAATCCATGTTCTCTGGCTTCTCTGCTACGTGATCTTCCTCTACACTTTTTATCCCCAGGATTTCCACTTCACTCACGTATCAAACTGTTCTTGATTGCATATAACAGAGGGATGGGCAATAATAATTCAATTTCTTGTTGGAACTAATAAATCCATGTCCAAATGTCATACGTCCCATGTCCCCTGGCTGCCACTCACTTCTGATGATTACATATGAAAGACAATATCATATGTTGATCGTAGATTTTTTTATACATATTAGCTAACATGCTTGCTGCCAGTGTGACTTCTACACTATCACATCTTCTAGGAAGGAGATGAAACTCATCAGGCGAACTGAGCAATGGTACAAAAGCCAGTGGAGAAATGGAGGCACCTCTTTTGCATAACGATGATACAAACACTTCTCACACTGACAACAATGCAAACATTTCTTGTGCAATGTTCTCTAAGATAATTTGTTAGCAGAGAACATGTATCAGTATTCATTACTGCTTTCCACATCCTGCACTCAGAGAGCGCTCAGCATGAGGAATATTAAATAGCTCTGCTAAATATACTATCTTGATGCTAATGACCTGTTCAGCTACTTTTCTGTCATATCTCAAGCTATTCGGTGCTATTTTTACAACTTCTTCCACACTTTCTTATACAAATTCCTCTGTAAATATGCAAAAACTATGCGAAGTCCAAAACTACAGCATGTGCACTCAAAATATATGCAAATGTTTGCTTCAACAATTTTTATATGGTACATAGAACAATGAAAATGGAAAGAAAGCGAAATAAGAGGTTAATCTTAAAGATTTGCTCAAAAATATTCATAAATTATTAATTTTCAACCCGATTCAACAATCTTCATCACACACAATTCTGAATTTACTGAAGTTACTGGGATGTTTCTCCGTTATGATCTTTAGAATGCAGTCCACAGCTAGTAAGTTCCCCAGTGCACAAACACTTCTTCGTTCATTGTATTTGTCTATAAAGTAGTATTTACATTTTTTAGTAATGATAAATATTCCTCAGTCTGGAATTCATAAATGAAATATATCACCTTGAATGTTTCATCCTACAGCTTTCATAAAAGGTTGCTGCAATCTGATGTTTAAAATTAGATTCCAAATAGGGATGTTACACTATTCTAATCACAAAGTGGTTTCACTCTCTAATCACAAAGACTATATATAGCACCTTTAAACACCCAAAAGAAGCTCAAATATCTATTTTCCTATGTATGCCTTGTTTGTTTGTTTTAATTTTGGCACATATAAACTACTTCTAGAGATAAAGCTTAGGCTGTAAATAGACAGAGAATAAGTACACAGGTGACAAGTCCATTTCCTGGAGAACAAAGTACATAGTAAATATTCATGGCATAATTATTCATATAGCTTTTTCCACATAAAAGCAGGCATGTTTAGTCAGCTAATGAGTATTCTCTTGTAGCTCTGTTATTATTTTTCTTAAATATCATGAATCCTTGGTATAAACAATCCTTAATATAAACATTAAAATGACTAATTTTGAATGTTTAAAATGTGAAACGTAGGGTAACTGGTCTGACTGCTGTCCTTCTTAACTAAATGATACACAGTGCAGTAAAAATAGATGTTGGAGGGAGAAGCTGGAGGAAAAGACAGGTATCAATATAAAGCCCTGTTGGCAGATAGCCATGCTACTACCTTCACCTTGCCAAATCATCAACAGTTAACCATAAGGGGTTTCCCTCTTTTCTCTTCCTTTCCTGTAATGAGTCATTCCTGCAGACATTAACTTGGTTATTTTGTGAGTTGATGAAACACACTGTGTATTCACTGTGTACAAAATGACTTGTTATTGCTTTTCCGTATTTGTAAATATTATTCTCACACCTTTTTAAATAGTTCCCTATTACTGTAATTATGAGCATGCTGTGTTTGCACCATCCTGAAAATGTGTATACGTTACAGAGAAAAAAATAAACAAACAAACAAAAACACAAAAACCCCTAGCAGTTCTTTCATAGTGACAGAAAAATAATATTCTTCATTTAAATTCGGTTTGGTTTACTGGGTTGTTAACACATTGAAGCTGACATTATTAACAGTATAGCTTTACTTACAAAGCTACAGAAAGGAAGATCATTTTAAGTTGCAGAAACATTTCCTCTGTGCAGAAGCTGATTATTTAAGCCAGAAATTAAGGAAATGTGAAACTGACAATGCCATATATTCTCTTCAGTCTCTGCAAATGACTAAATCTATTAGAGTAATCGAGGTATTACTCACACTGGATATACAGAACAATACACTAATTTTCCAGGGACAAGAGATTCTATAGTAAAGAAAGTTTGTAATGTACCATGTATAGCTAAGAAAGCAGAAGAAGGAGATAGCCAGCATTTGTGTCAGGCACCATTCCTGTTGATTTTTTTATCCATGTACAGGCTGAGGGTCCTAACCTAGACCTGAGTACAGGGAAGCTGAGCAGAGGCTAGAAAGTCATGAATCAGGTGCTATCTGATAGTACTTTTCTTCCTAGATTTGTTTTGCAGTTGAGTTTCAGTTTTGAAGAGACCCATGCGCTTTGACATCACAGTGACTGAAAACTACAGGCACTTAAAACATTCTGAGTGTCCCTGTGCTGCATGTAGCATAATTGTTACACAGCCTATAGGAATCTTGCTTTAACAAATGAAGAGTCTAAATGAGCTGTAAATGTCTAGGTCTCTATTAAACAAAGCCAAATGAAACAGAGAAGAAAATTTCAGTCTTTTTGTCACCTACAAGCTTCTTTCCAAGTTTTAAAGCTGCCTTAATGGATGCTTTTCTGTCCCCTCTACCGAGGTTGCCATTCCTTGCTTAGTTTTCCTTTTGCGCATTTTATTATCTGACATACTAGATGCTCTGCTAAGTGGCATATTCCAACCCAGATGTGCTCAGACGATTCAGCATTTGAAAATATCATTCTTGCTCTAAAAACAATGCAAGGAGTTTAGTGTAGGTGAACATAACTAGACTGATAACTGTAATATAATAAATTAAATAGGATTACTATTTTTAGTACCTTGAAACTACTTTTTAAAAAAATTCAACTATTATAATTGTTTCAGACAAAATGTGAGGTCATTTTTTAATGACTAACCTTTGTAAAAATCTTTTTTTTTTCTTTTTCATTTTTTTTTCAAGAATAGCATAAATCCTAGTTCAAGGATCTGTATTTTAAGGAAAAAGGTGGCATTGAATTGGGGCTTAATGTGAAGCACCTTCAAGCATTCCAGAAAACTGAATTTGATTTTGCAGTTATGTTACTTTACAATTATTTCAGAGGATTATTTGTATTTCTAGCAAAGCTCTAGTAAGCTAATACATGTAGAGTGGAGTTAACTTGAGATCCTGTTAGTCATGTACTTAGCATCTCTCTTTTTAGGACAGCACATGATTTTTACCCATCATTTGTGATGTTTGAGGATTCCTGAGAATGAAAAGGCTTTATATAAATTTAAGATAACATTACCAGCTGAAACTCTGTCAGATTTAATAGGCAGAAGGAGATAAGCTGGGCTACAGTGTACCACTTTGTGGTTTTAATCATGGAAAACAATAGATTGCAAAAAGTAAAAGAATAAAAGATATCTTCTATTTCAAAAGTTCTGACTCCAATTTTACGGTTGCCCTATGTCCTAGGTGCCCATTCAGCATTATTTTTTCAATATATGTTGTTGAGAAAAGAAATCATGTTAAATTAAATATGCACATTTTACAGAATATACTGCTTTCTAGGCTGAAGAAAATGAAAGAAATGAAAGTTGCATTTTGGATACTCAATTGCTATTAATAATATTGGAATTATTTTATTTAACAAACCAAGAACAACTCCAAAATGACATCTCTGTGGTGAAAACTTAAAATGCTTTATCTATATTTGGACAAACAATATAATTTGAAAACGATATCAGCAATTAAAGCTTGGAATTACCTCACCAAGTAAAGAATCAAAGTGGCTGTACTTACTATGTCAGCACGATAGCCACAGCATCATTTAGAACACTCTCTCCAAACAGTAGTGTGTACAAATCTGTGTCCACATGCAGCTCATGGAAAATAGCAAGGACTGTCACTGTATGGAGACAAAACAGTGAATTTGTTATTTTCATATTCCTCTGGCAGTTCAAGAAATAAAGTAATGTTAGGGTGTGGGCTTTGAAAAGTCTAATCTGATTTACTACCCAAGTGGCTAATAACAGGGGTCAACTGAAGTATATAAGATACTAAAATCCAGCAAGTCTATGTATTTTGTTGCTTCAGCTAGTTAGGAAAAAGATTTCCCTCTTACACACAGAATCATGCATAAATGAAAATGTCACAGTATATTTTATTGTACACAAAGGACTTGGATCTTGTCACCAAGGAGTAATAAGGGTGCTGAAAAGAGTTGGGTTTGCTATGGGCTTTGTGGGTGATTAAAGTAGTGGTTTACCTGTTTTAAGAAGGTATAATAATGTTTATCCATCTGTAACGTGTTTTTATTGAGGAACACTCAAAGGGAAAAATAACCTTGTATCCTGTCCTACCAACAACAAAACCACTTTCACCTCAAGTGTAGCACGTCTGTAGTCATGAAGCTTTCATGCAGATCAGGACAACTGATATTTACAACCCATTTTAAGGTTCCTTCAGTGTATCATTGATTTAAGTCCCTTCCTACTCTCCAAGTGGTATGCTATATCTGACTTTTACCTTACCAGTGCAATAGAAAAAATTTAGATTGTGTCATATTTAAACTTGTTGGCTAAATCATTTAGACACACATCCTCAAGGACATTTAGATACCTGTACCATATTTAGGATTTTAAAGGACACCTTGTTTGCTTTATGCCTCAGTTTCCTAACCTGTACACAATCCTTTCCTAGACCTTCCTAGCATTTCATAATCTCTAAATGAAAAAAGCTATCCATGTTCTTTGTTGATATTAGTATTCTCTCTTTGCATGGAGGAAGCAGAGCTTTCACTTTTCAAACATCATTTAATGTAAATGCCTCCAAATATTTGTATGGTTGAAAATTACATGGTAACTCACTGCTTCACTGGTGCTCATTCTAGTAAGTAATTGTGCAATTGATTCAGTCCTTATAGCCTACAAATCTCAAATATTAGGAGTGCCTTCAGGATGACATGTTAACATCTGACATTTCAGAAATGGAAATTATACACTTTCATATTGAGATGACTGCTGATAGCTCACAAATACATGAACAGGTGATTATATTCTGTCTTAATCAAATTTACTGGAAATTTGAAATCATAAAATTTTCTGAAAGGTGCTTAAATATCTAAGTAATCTAAATATATACATATATATATATATATATATAAATGTACAAACCTAAAACAGATTGTCAGTTCTCCTGTGGGATTTTATGTCACAGTGATCTCTGTTGATGTGTTATCTTTGAAGAATTCTGGAAGTGTTATTCTACAGAAGGCAATTTAAGAGATATGTGTGGATAAACATTTGCTGATATAGCTATATTTAAATGAACTAGCTTATTTCACAATCATGATAAACTCACCCATCTAGACCTACTATGATTATACCTTAAACCAGGAAAAGAGTTATTTCCTCAGAACAGCTCTAAGGTATAGGAATAACCTTTATCGGCAAGGATATTTTCTTGGTTCACCAATACTCCGACTCTACTCTGTGCTGGTGCGGCCTCATCTCCAGTACTGCATACAGTTCTGGGCACCGCAATATAAGAAGGACATAAAAATATTAGAGGACATATAAAGGAAGGCAACAAAGATGGTGAAGGGTCTAGAGGGGAAGATGTATGAATGTCTGAAGTCCCTTGGTTTGTTCAGCCCTGAGAAGAGCAGACTGAGGGGAGGCCTCATGGCGGCCTGCAGCTCCCTCACAAGGGGAGCGGAGGGGCAGGCGCTGAGCTCTGCTCTCTGGGGACAGCGACAGGACCCGAGGGATGGCATGGAGCTGGGACTGGGGAGGGTCAGGCTGGGGGTTAGGGAAATGTTCTTCACCCAGAGCATGGTCGGGCGCTGGGACAGGCTCCCCAGGGAAATGGTCACAGCACTGAGCCTGCTGGAGTTCAAGAAACATTTAGGCAACACTCTTCAGACATATGGTTTAATTTTTAAGCAGTCCTGTGTGGAGCCAGGAGTTGGACTTGATCATCCTTGTGGGTCCCTTCCAACTTGGGATATTCTATGATTCTATGAATATCTCTCTCTCTCTTTTTTTTTTTTTTTTGCTTGATGAGGCAATGCTGCCTAAATTTGCTAAATGTGCACCCAATTTAGTCTCACATTCTTTGATGGCATAACAACAGACCAGTTTTCTAAAACTCTTTGCCACTTCCAGCTTTTGCTTATTAGCATAATACTTTGGGCTTGCACTAATACTCCCTCTAGAAATGATAGAAGGGAAACAGAACAGTAATCAAAGTCCAAGATACTGTTGGTATTTAAGTAGAGTAGACCAAGCTAATTAGACAGATGCCTACATATTCCTCTCCTTCCTCTTGCCTCCTACAAAAACAACACCTTTTCTTTTATGTAACAAGCATATTCTCTTACTCTCTGAACTCTATTCCCCAAATCTGGTTCCAGATCTTTTTGAATGAAAGCAAAATAATAAAGCAATCAACACAATAACGCGCCACTTGCCTCCTCTGTGAAAGACTCAACTAGTTCACCCACTTCTTTGGAAGTATCTTCCATTTTGTATGTCTCTCCCACTCCCATTGGAGGTTATTGGATCTTCTTTTCAGCATTTTCTGTCCCTTGCTGAAGAATCTTGGTCTCTGGAGGAAGACCACTACCAGTATCCACTCTGTCCTTAACCCCCCCCCTCCCCCCCAGCCCAAGACACTATAGGCTATCAGTGATACGTGTCATCACTGATGACACATATTTATCTGATCTGTTTTTAAAGAACTGAAGTGTTTCTGGTTTCACAAATCCCAGGGAAACTAATCCACTCTTCAGTTTATAAATGCAATTATTCCTGAATGTCTAACCTATATTTCCCCTCCTACTCTTCAAGTCTGTAATTTCCATTCCTAACCTAATGAGACACAAATAATTTGGCATATTTATTGACTTTTTCTTTCTTTCAGCAACATTTTTCCTATTCAAAGATTCATTTCAGATATATCCTCTCTAAACTGACTTGCTTCCTCCGATCATCTCCTTTCAAAAATATTTTCTATCCCTTTGAATACTAGCTAAAAAAAAACTCCGAACATTTTCTAATCACTTGGTATCTTTCTTGAAATACAGTGCTCATAACCCTATCCAGTTACTGTAGCTGATGCTTGCTGTCAAGAAATAGAGTGAAATGATGCTGTAGAATATGTTTATGAAACTGAAACTGTTTTCCTCCCCCCCCCCCCCCCATTTTAGTTATTAGTCCTGATGACTCATTTTCAGGTTGTAAACTTGAAATCCTTCTCAGCAGTAAATGCCAATTTCTTAGCTTCTATCTATTAAGATGACTATTCCTAACTGTAGCATTTATCCTTGTTGATTTTAAACTATTGCAAGGATTAAGTTGAATTCTAATCCTGTTTTTCAAAGTGCTTGCTATCTCCTCTCAGCATATTATTATATGTTAAAGAAGCATCCTCTATTGCATTAGCCAACTCATTAATGAAAATGTTAAATGGTATCTGCACAAGAACAGAGAGCAGCAGAACCTTTAGCACATCCATCCCATGTAAGAATTCAGTAAAACATTTACATTTTTTTTGCCAAAACCATATAGTCATTTATTCAAGATCACATTTGCTTTTATTGCTTATGAGAATCTATGGATACACGTGAGAACGGGCACATTAAAAAGGACATGACACTGAACTAAGGGAGAAAAAAAATGGAATTACTCTCCGGATAGAAGAATACTTTGTGAATAGTCATTGTTGTCCGAAATAGTCACACTATGTTTTGTCTGATGGACGACTTTAAAAGAGAACAAATTTAAAGATTCAGCATTTACCATCATATCACAGTAATCTGTGACATCTAATCTGTGGGAAGATTTACATTTAAGTAAAGTTTATAGTCTTTAGATACTACATTGCAGTATGGCCTCCCTAGATTTCTGAAGGCACAGTAGGTAGGACTTAATTTTTGTGTGGTAAACTTCTTAAAGACTGGTATAATTCATTAGATACATTGTGATAGTATGTATTAAAAAAATACTAAACTACATTTCCTTAAACTACACAGTGACTCTTAAGCTCTTATTTCAATCTAAGCATACGAGGACAGAGATAGAGACAGGTAAAGAACTAAACAGAAGTGTTGGTAATTTGGGGACAGCAAACATTTTTTTGTGGCAGTAGAAAACTCCCACAAATAGAAATAAACAAAACAAAAAAAATACGTCTAACAGAGCTCCTGACTCAGAAAAGGTAGTGAAATTCATTAAAAGAATCAGTGGTGGGAAGCCTGAAATAATGAAGCATCTAAGATTTTCTCAGTACTTGTGCCAAGAGAAATCTGATTCTCTTCTTCCTTGACTTCATGGACTGAGGGAACATCTGTTAGATTCTAAGCATAGCATGATTTTGATTGTATCCAAGTCAGAACTGGTGTCCATGGAGCTGGTCTGTGAAAGATATCTTTTGACATATATAGAAAAAAATTGACTTGATCTTAATTGCTGTAAAAAGGATAATTGAAAATGTATAACTGAAATATCAGCAAACTTCAACAATCCGTAAGCTAACTGTATCCAATACTTCTTTGCTGTTGTGTTTGAAAAGAACAAGGAAACTCAGAAAATAAATGCAACCATTATATAAATTACTGGTTTTATCTTACCTTAATATTCTGACTAGAACAATTAATATCCTTCATAACTCATGGGCTCTTAGGAGTTCAGTATCAAATGTAATGTAAATCCGATGAAAGAAGTCTCACTTATGTTTTCCATCAATTTTTCTTTAAAAATAACAATTCCAATTTTAATTATAGACTCTTTTCCCTAATAAACACCACTCACAGAGTAGATCAGGGGTGTATAAGGAGAAAGAAAAAATATTTTAATTAAAAACATGCATATAAACAGGCCTATAGAACCAGTGCAAAAATGTATTACTCTGCTGTATTTATAAACTGTGCTTTTTAATGCAAAATCCTCTGATTTTATGAGAAACAGGAACTGCTCTTTCTGATAAATATCCAATTTTATCAATAACAGCAGCAGTGCAACTCACATCTTAGGTTCAGCTGTAACCATAGTAACTTCAAATAGAAAAGAGCCTTGTGATTATCAATATGACCAAAGGTAAGGGAGTTCATATAGCTCAGAAATAGCTGTGCTTCAGCAAACCTTGTGAAGGTAAATCTGTTTTCTATGCTTGAAATGTCAAAAGTTAAAAAAAATAAGTGCTAAAGATACATGAAATGTCTCTGGATTGGAAGGTCATTGCACAAAATGTGTTAATAACAACAGCTATGACAAACTGCCAAAGCTATATTTTCCTATTATTTTTTGGTGGCTAAGGCAGAGGTCAAATCTTTTAGTTCATGTGCCAGTTTTGTTCTGTCATTCACATTATTCCATTACAGCTACTGGTACCCTGAAGCAGCCTGTTCCTGGGACTTATTGTTGTGTCTGCCTTTCAGCAACACAAGACAGTTGATGCCAGATATCCTTATCCATGCTCACACATGAGGCAGTTTCATTTTGCAAGTCTCTGTGCCCAGAGACCTAGAGTTAGGGCTCTATTCTCCACTCCAGCCCCTTTTCCACAGCCTTTTTGGTGCTCTTGATGAGTGACATGTGCACCAGAACACAGGCGTGAACAACTGCTCTGTCCCTTTTGAATGCATCACAACAAAAAAACTTCCAGCCTCCAGAGTTAGGTTATATTAGAAATCATAATGTAGTACTAAAACAAGGGAAACACTTTCAACAGTGAAAACAGTGAAACAAGTCTGTGCTGTTTTACATAGATTGACTAATGAGAAGACATGATTTCCCCAAATACATGATAAATGATATCTGTTGATCAGATTGAAAGATACTGGTCTGATGTTTAAAATCGAAGACTAACGAAGAGAGAATTTGGTGATGTTTTAAAATATTACTTCTTAAAAATTAAACTTCTCACCTGATGTCTTGAAATGAGAAGCTTTTTCTGTCAATAATGAATAAATTATTGGAAAGAGATATTTCTTGTAAAGTGATTGATTCACTTGAAAACAACCTGTCTGTCCAATAAAGTTTCCTTTTTTTTTTTTTTTTTTTTTTTTTTTACCGGAGATCTGAGAGCTTCTATAAAGCAAAATGTAGAAACATAACTAAATATTTTAGGGAGCTAAGATTCTTAAACTGTAACACTCAAAGGATTTTCTCTTTTTAATTTTTCTTTTTAGTTCAACGTTTGGTGTAATAATGGTTTCTATATCAGCTTGTGATAATTCATCTTTATTGGGAAGTAGATAAAGGAATCTCAAATACAGTCCCAAGTATAAACAATCATAATTTAATTTCTAAATTTTAGTTCAAATGCAATTTTCTATAGAAGGCAACCTATGGAATATTGTTGAAATTTTTCTGAATTAATTTTATGCCAAAATCTCTATATGAAGATCTTTAAATGCTCACCTAGAGAGTGCTATGATGTTATTTCCTTTTTCCTAACAATATAAGGAACTTCTAAATGGCACATATTTATTTACTGCCCTGGTAGTAAAATTCTTCATTTAACATGTAAACATCTACAAGTCATCTTTAGTATTACAAATAAGGAACTCAATCAAAACAACTTCTGTTGAGTCAACAGATCGGTTTTTAACATCTTTTGAGACTTAATTGCTTTTCATAACCAAGGGAAATTAAAACTGGTTTTGGAATGAGTTTATAATCCTACACAGTGAAAAATTAAATGAAAAATCAGGTAGCATATCTGACAAGAATTTCTTATTTCATACTAGGACAGTAATTTATTTTTCTATTCTACAACACCAACAACATTTCACCAGAGATTTCTCTCTTTTAAAGCTAGATATCAAATGTAAAATCACATATAAAACTGATTATTTTATATGCTTTATATGAGCTATCAGTCCTTCAGAGGATTGTGTTTTCACTGATTTTGGAATTCCTTTGAGCTCTTTGCATGGCTTGAGATTATAATTCACTAGCAAATTCTACAGGACAGTGAAATATTTTCAGCAATGTCTATCATTAAATTAAGCAAAAATTTAATGTAAAATTCTCTAATCCTTTAGGGGACTGAAATTAGATTAGATCAGTAAAACATCTAACAGCTTAGATAACAGAAGGAGCAAGACTGAACATTCAAACAAACCTTGGACATACACAGGTACTCTATATAAGCAGAAGAGTAATTACCAACAGCATTGATAGATGACAGTTTGTCCCACTAAAAGTTTTCACAACTGCAGTAAAGTAATCCTTGTCATTTCTTATTCCTTCCAGTGAAAGAGGAAGTTCTCTCCATCCCACCCCCCCTCCCCCCCAACTTTGCCAGATTATTCAGTGGTGATTTAACACTATTGTAATCAAAATCACAGTGTTTGTCTTATGTGTATATCGCCTTGTAAATCAGCATTTTCATTTGTGTAACTAAATAGTATTGGAATGGAAAATGGGAAAAGAAACTAAGCCAACTACGAAACTATTCATAGCACAATCAAGAAATGTACTTGGAAGCTTTAAGCAACCTTTTATTCCATATGCAATTATTTTTCTTATGTTTAATTTGTGCTTTTAGTTTCTGTGTTGTTCTCTTGTTCTGAGGATAGGCTCTGATCATGTGCTGAACCTTATTAAAGTAGTTGGGGGATTTTATAAGTGGCAGCATATTGGATGCTGGCTTAATTTGAGAATAACAATTTGATGCAGCTTTTACAGCAATCTTGCAACAACAGGTTTTGTTGAAATAAATTGTTTTACACCATATTTTTAAGCCATCAGAATGATAAATCACAAGCTCTCAAAGTCTTTTGTTAAATATTCAGGTTTCATTTAAAGAATGGAACAAATTTGTGGAACAATGTTTCTTTTTATCACTCCTTTTAATAGCCAAGAATTTGAAAGACTTATTCATATGTTTCTCAGAGAAGCTTGTCAGGGGTATTAGCACTAACACAGCATGTCATGTGCATCGTGAAATGCTTTTTGTTCTCTTTCCTGTAACCACTCAACTGAAAATTTTGCAAAAATCCAGTGTACCTTTCCATATTTTGCACTTTGTCTTTTACATGGTATTGTAGTTAGGATATCAACAAATTCTCTTTTCACCTCCTCCTTCACAGTTTTTCCATAGATGCAAAACCACTATTTTGACACCAGAATAGTCTTACTGTGAACATAGTCAATGTAACAAAAACTTGCTAAGTCTGTGAATAACTTTGAGGTTAGCCCTGTTTTAATTATTAAGTTGGATAGGAAATACTCCAGAGGTCCCTTCAGATATACACAATTCTATAACTTTATGACTGAATTCCACTGAATCTGTTTCTCCCACACTTGGGTATTTACTGTAACTGTAGGCTTTAAACCTCACATCTGCAAGTTCAGGTCAACATATTGGTACCGATCTTTTCAGAATTGTATTTACCATGCAACACTGCATTCAAATTCTAAATTGATACCTTATAAACTATATTTATATGGCCATATCTGAAAGCTAGTTCCCCATATCTTTAAACTAGGTTAGATCACACATTTTATAAATGATCTGGATGCAGGACTCAAATGCATACTAAGTAAGTTTGTAGATGATACTAAATTAGGAGGTGCTGTTGACTCCCTCAAGGGTAGAGAGGCTTTGCAGAAAGATCTTGACAAACTAGAGGGCTGGGCACTCACCATCTGTATGAAATTTAAAAAGAGCAAGTGTACCTGGGGTGTGGCAATCCTGAATACACATGCAGGCTGGGGGACAAGAGAAAGGATCTGCAGCTCCTGGTTGATTGCAAATTGAATTTAAGCCAGCAGTGTGCCCTGGCAGCCAAAAGGGCCAACCATAGCCTGAGGTGCGTTGGGCACGGCATGGCTGGCTGGCTGAGGGAAGTGACCTGATCTACTCTGCACAGGTGTGGCCTCAACCTCCAGTACTGTGTGCAGTTTTGGGCACCACAATATTAAGGAGGATATAGAAATGTTAGAGGGCATATGAAGAAGGGTAACAAAGATGGTGAAGGGTCTAGAGCGGAAGATGTATGAGGAGTGTCTGAAGTCACTTTGTTTGTTCAGCTCAGAGAAGACGAGACTGAGGGGAGGCCTCGTGGCAGCCTGCAGCCTCCTCACGAGGGGAGCAGAGTGGCAGGCTCGATGATCCTTGTGGGTCCCTTCTAACTCAGGATTTTCTCTGTTTCTGTGAATGTCTACATTAATTAACCATAAGGTTTAAGGCTTACAGAAGTTCTCATATTAGCAATAAACAGTCAGGTGTCCCGGGGGCTGGAGAACATTATTCCAATCTCTTCAGCAACTTCATTTGTAAAGTTTGTAAGATTAACACAGGTAAAATTTACGCACGGGATCTCTGGAGGCAATTTGACGTATGATAATCAGAATATCAGACATTTAAAGCTATGAGAATCAAAATCGAGAACAGACACTCAACATTTTTATGGCACATACAGACATATTTTTATTTACTCTTCTGACTTTTGAAAAAAATACATTATTTTAAATTGTTACCTGGATCTGTGGCAGACATCAGTGATCCAAAAAATAAACAGTCAGTGAAGTGGAATTCCCATGCTTTTAACTGGCCAATGTGTACCATGGCCTTCACAAAACCATACATTATCAACCTGTCAGAGGAAAGAAAAGACAGTCATTACGACACAGTATATAACACTTATGCATATTTCACCATACTAAGCAGTTTCTTGTTCTCTTCAGCTTCTTTTAAATAAACATACTGTATGAATACTGATCATAAACTGCTGTCATAAAAATCCTATTTCCTATTCAACTATTCAAGCATTGTGTCAAACTTTATAGATAATCCAAATGCAAAGACTTTTCTGAATAATTGCCATCTGCTGTTGTCAGAGGGCAATACCGTTTATTTTTTAAAGCTGTTTATTTTTCAGAAGGAAAGACAATATAAGCTTAAGAAGACTAATTCGACTAATATTGTAGAAACTTTACATAAAGACAGTTCTACAATCAGCTATGTGGCTTGTTCTAATATTTCTAAATGAAATTATTATCAGCTTTTAAATTTTAGTTGCATTCAACATTCCAGGTGATGTCTCTAAATGAGACAGCCATTGAACAACTCAAAATGACAGTGAGGCAACAAGGTCACACTTTAAAATGCATCGATAAATCTTCAGTAATTTCACAGAAAATCATTGGTTAAATAATTAGGTAATAATATCAGGGATGTGTATTCTAAGAAGATTCTTGAAATATCTTGAAAAAATGAATTTGCTTGCTGTTACAACCTGTAGTAGATTTTTTAAAAAATTCATGCAATTCCAATCCAATTAATAGTGAAAAAAATCCATTCAATACCTTTTCCACAAACAACACACAAGTTAACAGCTGTGCTCTTCTATCTACACATTTTAAAAAATTATTTAAACAGAGTAACATGCATCCACGTATTCAGCTACGTTTTGTCCTCAGCTGTATTCCTTAGAAGTTTCTGAAGTCACATGAATACAGAAGATCTGAGTGACAGATAAGTGCTAAAAAAACCAAACAACCAAACAAAAAAAACCAACAGCCTGAAAGTTAATTACAAATTGTTTTCAGTACCTCACCAAGCTGTATATTTTAGCTGTAGTACACTAAACCAATTAAATTAAGAGGGAAACAGATAGGTCACCACAGAATTTGTGATAGTTGGAAATATATATGTATGTATTTACATCAGCTACCTAGTTAATCCCAAATTGTACTAAAACAATTTATCCATCTGTGGGTTTTCCTGAGTGATGAGCGCACATTTTCTCTGTTCCCAGACAACAACAATTCAAGACCCTGTAATGAAGATAGTCTTTTTATCCCCAGCACAAATATGTATGTTTTTAGGAAAGAGTTCTTCAGTGCTGATTTGCAATTTTCTCAAATGTCAGCAGTAATTGAGGTTAACATATAAGTGTCTTTTAGAAATAATTGCCTGAAGCTACTCACAGTTTTGATCAGGGATATTCTTCTGATTCAGTTAAAATACTTTAAAATAATAATTAAAAATAAGATTTGACTGTCTGGCATATTTAGTCCTGATAATTCTTTAAATACCTACTGGAGTAATCATTCTGGACTTTAGCATTGTTTCTTATACAATAATAAGTATTCACAGTATGTCTGTCACAGTACAGAGTTGTAGATGAACTGGACAAGCTTGGATTCAGGTGTCAGGAGTCCTTTACTGACATAGGAGGTCTAAGTTTGCCATAAAGCTTAGTACGGTAGGAGACTTAGGGAACCTGGTCTTCATTCACATACTATTCAGTTCTTGGCTGCACAGGAAAGGGAAATAAAACTGAAGATTGGACTAAACAATGATGCTAATCACTGAGAGGTTAAGCTTCTCTTTGTCTTAGTATTCTTTTTTAATTCGAGAGATATTTAATCCATTTTGATAATGCTACAGTGGCAAAGGTCTGATTTTTTGAATATAAACCCAATTAAGTGCAGGCAAGGATTTGGATTGTGTGAGAAACTGCTGGCTTAAATAAACCTCAAGAACCTGTACTTGTACCACTGAGCACATATGAAAACATGTACACAAATCATTTCATATTGTGAATTAATTTTTCAAACACATTGGTTTATCTTTCTTCAAAAGCTGTAGATTTTTAATGAAGGCAATACATTATTCAAAGTGATCATTAATCATCATTTATGAGAGTAATTTCTTAATGGATACAGCCACACAAAATGCAAAAAAGCCTACTTAACTTCATATAACTTTAAAATATCTTAGAATTACTTTGAAACAGAACTAATTTCTTTCATCTTCAATTGTCACTTTCTCCTCATCTCCAAATTCAGTTTCTTGTCATCCTCTCCAAACTACACAAAAAAGTTCATCTTAGAGGCTATTTTGAAAAGTGGAAATCAAAGGGCAGTTCTGAACTGGAGTAAATTCTCTGATGTTTGTAAAATTAATGGAACTATGGCAGTTCATACCAGCTGAGAGTTTGCTCTTGGAAAAAATCATTTAATAAATTCTTCATAACACAGGATAGACTCACACATCTGATTAAAAATTTCAATTTTAATGGATTGTATTTCTTTAGAAATATCACAAGCTGAGCATGTCATGTGTTTAGTTTTTTTTTTTTAATTTACATTTTAAATTAAAATGCATAGTAACTCCTGTGATTTAGGTGGAATTTTAATTTGTTCTAACCTATGAAACTGAGAAAAGGATCTGATTTCATATGGAGCACAACTAAAGCAATTTTGAGTGCTAAAAATGAGATCAGGCTCTAGCACTGTGTATTCCAGCTTGTTATTTTTTATTAATAAAAAATGCCAGCCTGGCTTTATCATTTATTCACTGACCAAGAATATTTAGGTGACACAGTCTAGTATAGTCAAATTTAAATAATAAAGCAATTTACCTATGAGAAATGTTAACAACAAATCTCATTAGAGTAATAGTTAATAATGAATTGTGACTTTTCCAATGTATATTTAAAAGTTGGATCTCAGCTGGATACTTGAGCTCCTAACTATAGTGCTATTAAACATCAATACAGTACTGCACAACATAGCTGTTCTTAGTGGAAACCCAAGGAGCAAAGCATACCCCAATGACAGCAGCACATGAATCCCAATGAAACACCTTCATTTTTCCTAAATACTAACTTGCCAAAGAGAGACTCTAAGTTCCCCATGCCTAAAATCTGCTCCACCTTGCTTATCATTAGCCATTATTCATTAAATTAATTAGCTGAAAAGTGCATGAATGTGAAAGTGTGATGTGGTAACTGGTGATCTGGGTCCTCATCCTGTGTGAGGGAAGTCTGAGTGTGAGGCTACACTTCGATGTCTACTTCTTTTCTGCTCTACCCCTCCAGCTTTGTTTAGGTAACTTGAAGCTGTGGATTTTGCTAGGTGAAAAAGTGTCTCTCACCATGTCTGTTTTGGATCTAGGAATATACGGCTATTTAAGGAACTATGTGCAATCAATACATAGCAGGAACTTATTTTGGGTTGCTTCTTATCATGAATAAATATGCAAATTCAACAATTTCCATGTATGACCAGAAACTAGATGATTAGAAACATTATATTTTAGAAAAAAATGCCAAGTAAACAGATTAGTAATAAATAGTTACTGAAGACGTCAGATGGACTCGTTGGTGCTAGTTCACTAATGCAAGCAATATTTGTGAATAACTGATTTGGTCAGGGATTTGGAATATTAATCAAGGAATACAATAGGAGAATAAAACTCAGATTAGCTGTGCTGTAGAAAAGCTGACATTTTCTACACAAACGTAATTTTTATTGAAAGCATGGGGAGGAGCACATCAAGCCAGAGCAAGTATTTTGCACCTTTAACAGAAAAAGGAAAAAACAGTAATGTAATGAAACACAGGAGAATTCAGAATTTTCCAGATGATGCAAGTCTGGCACATACAAAGTGCCTCATCTCTAAAAAATGCTACATACGATACTGTCATTGCACAGTAGAGGAGACACCATATAAGTATTTGACTTGAATTGTTTTCTGGGAAACTGAGCTTTTACTATCAGTATTTCTGGTATGAATAAACAAGTAGACCACATGGAATTTCAATAGAACACAAAATAAACTTCAGACTGACCAAAAAAAAAAAAAAATTTTTTTAAAATATCTAAGTAAACAAATACCAAAGAACTAGAACAATCCCACATGGCATCAGTGGTTCTGAGCATCTGACCACCCTTGCTTATTTAGAAGTCGGACCATATTTAAACTCGTGTGAATAAAGGGGGAAGAATATCACAGAATCACAGAATCACAGAATCGTCTAGGTTGGAAGAGACCTCCAAGATCATCTAGTCCAACCTCTGTCCTAACACTAACAAGTCCTACACTAAACCATATCACTAAGGGCTACATCTAAACGTCTTTTAAAGACCTCCAGGGATGGTGACTCAACCACCTCCCTGGGCAGTCCATTCCAATGCCTAACAACCCTTTCAGTAAAGAAGTTCTTCCTAACATCCAACCTAAACCTCCCCTGGCGCAACTTTAGCCCATTCCCTCTCGTCCTGTCACCAGGCACGTGGGAGAATAGACCAACCCCCACCTCTCTACAGCCTCCTTTAAGGTACTTATAGAGAGCGATGAGGTCTCCCCTGAGCCTCCTCTTCTCCAGGCTGAACAAGCCCAGCTCCCTCAGCCACTCCTCGTAAGACTTGTTCTCCAGACCCCTCACCAGCTTCGTTGCCCTTCTCTGGACTCTCTCGAGCACCTCCATGTCCTTCTTGTAGCGAGGGGCCCAAAACTGAACACAGTACTCGAGGTGTGGCCTCACCAGAGCCGAGTACAGGGGGACAATCACCTCCCTAGACCTGCTGGCCACACTGCTTCTTATGCAAGCCAGGATGCTGTTGGCCTTCTTGGCCACCTGAGCACACTGCTGGCTCATATTCAGCTGACTATCAACCAATACTCCCAGGTCCTTCTCTGCCAGGCAGCTTTCCAGCCACTCATCTCCCAGCCTGTAGCGCTGCTTGGGGTTGTTACGCCCCAGATGCAGGACCCGGCACTTGGCCTTGTTGAACTTCATGCAGTTGACCTCAGCCCATCGGTCCAGCCTATCCAGACCCTCCTGCAGAGCCTTCCTTCCCTCGAGCAGATCGACACACGCGCCTAACTTGGTGTCATCTGCAAACTTACTGAGGGTGCACTCAATCCCCTCATCCAGGTCATCGATAAAGATATTAAAGAGGACCGGCCCCAGCACTGAGCCCTGGGGGACTCCACTAGTGACCGGCCTCCAACTGGATTTGGCTCCATTCACCACAACTCTTTGGGCCCAGCCATCCAGCCAGTTTTTAACCCAACAAAGCGTACGCCAGTCCAAGCCACGAGCAGCCAGTTTCTTGAGGAGAATGTTGTGGGAAACGGTGTCAAAAGCCTTACTGAAGTCAAGGTAGATCACATCCACAGCCTTCCCCTCATCCACCAAGCGTGTCACTTGGTCATAGAAGGAGATCAGGTTCGTCAAGCAGGACCTACCTTTCATAAACCCATGCTGACTGGGCCTGATCGCCTGGTTGCCCTGCAAGTGCCGCGTGATGACACATCAGATAATCAGATTATCACAGATAATCTGCTCCATGAGCTTCGCTGGCACTGAGGTCAAGCTAACAGGCCTATAGTTCCCCGGGTCTACCCTCTGGCCCTTCTTGTAGATGGGCGTCACGTTTGCTAGCCGCCAGTCGACTGGGACCTCCCCTGATAGCCAGGACTGCCGATAAATGATGGAAAGCTGCTTGGCCAGCTCCTCCGCCAGTTCACTCAGTACCCTCGGGTGGATCCCATCCGGCCCCATTGACTTGCATACATCCAAGTGTTGTAGCAGGTTGACAACCATTTCCTCATGGATAGTGAGGGCCAAATATCTGTATTTAAAAGGTGTAGGTATTTAACTACCACTGTAACTACTGCTGCTACTAACCTTTTATTGCTGTGCCTTCAAGAATTCAAGGATTCAGAGAGCACATTGCTATCTGGGTACTGCTGAAAGTTTCCAAAGGATTTATTTATAAAGCTGCTCTCTAGGAAGGCTAGTCTGGGATTGGGACATCTTTGAACCAGCTGCTGTTTAAATGTAAAGTAAGAAAAAGAGCCCTCTCCTAAAGACTTTAGAGTAACGACTACACAAGAAACTATTTCAATGCTCAGGAAAAGCTGTAGATGCAGCTGAACAGAAGCCTGTTTTTCACAAGAGTTTCCTTTAGCAACAGCTGGTTTTAAGAAGTGTTGTGAAGAGATACCGAAATTGCTTTGGTTTTTTTTTGGGAAGCTCTTGTCAGAAAATTCTAACAGTGAAACACTATCCAACACACAGCTAGTAGAAGAGAAATAATTTGTAGTTTTACAGTGGAGACAAGCAGGGTCTGTTTGATGTGGAATAGAATGGGGAAGCTGTAGGAAAGATTCAAGGAGAAGCTGTCAAGGGGCTGGGAAAACAATTTTAACAGAAACATTGTGAATAGCCACAAATGGGGTCAGGCTACATGAGGCAAGGCATGAGGAAAAAGATACTGGAATCATCAAGACAGGAAATGAGAGCCTGGCAAGAATTTTAGCTACATGGCTGGACAAGAAAGGCTACATAAGAGACATACCCGATATCTAAAAAGCTAACAAAAGGCTATACTATACCTAAACACAGCTGGCAAACAGCAACCCAAGATAGTAGCATTTCTGGGAACACAATACCACAGGATGTCCCAAAGAACTGTTGAGAGGGTTATATATTCATGAACAGTGAACAAAGTAGGGGAAAAGGTGACAATGACAGGCAGAGGTTGCCACAGACAACAGAAGAACCCTACCACATCTCCTAGTTTTGTGCTTTTTGACCTTCAAAAAGGAAATAAATTGCTTCCACCTAAAGTTTTTGTCTTCGCTTAAAAAGCACAAAAGTGATGCTTGCTGGTTCAGAAGAAAACTTTTTGTAGAATCACTGTCAAACAGCTGTTGATATTGTGGCTAAAAATGGTTCACCTTTACTAGTCTCAAATGCATATAGAACAAGAGGGTGAAACAGCAGAATCATAAGGGTTGAAATGAAGAAAAAAGGAAAAAAAAAGCAACAGAAACTACCCAACACTGTCCCATCAATGCAGCAGATGATTTATAGAACATAACCAATACAAAAGAAAATTGGTATTATGCTCACTCATATTTCCAGAGACTGACTCCAAGAAGCAGTGCTGTCTCTGGGCTCTGACCTGGCCTACTACACAAATGTATAGATTATTCTGTGTTTGTGTTAGGTAGCTTAGGCACATATGAGGTGAGAGAAATACAAGTTGAAATAAATCCTGCAAATCTCTCATGGTAAAAATGAGCCTGAACGGTGTAGTCAGAAAAGAAAACTTGTGTTGAGCCTTGATTACTAAAAAGTCCTGGCCAAATCCTCAGCTTGCATAACGTAGCATCACAGTACCTGGCCCTCTGCATTACAACAAAGTGAAAAAAATATGGCAATAAATACATATTGGCAGGTCGGTTTACAGGACGCTTCTTCTTTAGTAAGTAACTGCATCTTCATATGCAAGCTAAAGGGAAAACCTATCAGTTCCACAAGACTCTACTCTCAATTTAAATCTGTAGGCAACATAATTAGAATGTAACAGAAACTGCTAAATGAAGATGTACAATATACATACCATATCCTCAATACAGGCAGCCGCATCTGCATGATAACTTTATCAGAAGTAGTATTTTCTTCAGTTTTTTTATTCAGTGCAACATCACTGCTGAATCTCACTGCTTCAAGTCTTCACTGTGTTAAAGGTTTAAAAAAACGTAATTCCACATTGAAAGTGGGTGTGCAGTTGTGCTATGTATGAATGGGACCTGCAATTTAAAGATTTCTAGCCAAATTTTCTAATCTGCAGAGAATTTTTCATCTCATATTTTAACTCTCCAAAGAATCTTACTCTATCTAGGCATGCTAGACATGGTTATCTTGTAGCCTGAAGTCAGTTGAACATACATAGCTATAGATTGTAATCATGCTAAAAAATGAAAAAAAAAAAATATGAGGAGTTGCATTTCTTTCTTTTCACAAGGAATAGCAATATTAATAAATCAACAATAGGCAAAGGAGAAGAAAGATGTTATTCTTGCTCATGTATGAAGTAATATAGTGGTTGACTGATTGATATCACAACACTAATAAAAAGAGCCACTAGTCAGAATTTAAAATGTATGCTGCAAGCCATAAATAGTAGTGATGAAAATGAAATACTCATTCCTTTATACTCATTTCCTTTTAGAAAGCTCAGAAGCTTTCTATTTCTACCACACCAATATATTCCTATAACTTCTGTATAGTGGAATGTTTCACATCATTGTTTTTGCTACAATGATTCATTATCTCAAAGTGCTCTATGTGCTAGTATATTCTTTTTGTCATCTTCTAAATCAGTTTTGTCACTAGAAAGGTTATTATCGTGAGTTTTTCTTCAGTAAATCACTTGGTAACTAATCAAAGCAAGAGAAGACCTCAGTGAAGTGTTTCAGGTAACAGTGCACCAATAATAAATTGATATTAAACTGTTCTGCGTAAATTTCACACGTAGAAAACCCCTTTGGTTATACAAATAAATGGAAAAACAGAAGAGAAATGGGCTTTACATATCATATGTGTTTACCTGAGGTACAATGACTGTTCAACAGCTGAGTATCAGTACTGCTATATAAATAATTTTGTATCTATGGACCTGACAGCAACTGTTCAAATGAGCACAGCTTTGCCCCAGCAGGACATCAGCTGATGTAAGAAGAGCTTTTGCTTAACATTTTCCAATGTGCGTGATTTTTTTTTACTAGTTAGAGATTATCTCCTGTTTCCCCTCTTAACTCAGAAGTTTTGATGGGGAGGCCTAATGGAGAGAAACACACACCTCAGAGGTAGGATGATGTATGTGGGTGGGAGTAAGAAAGGTTGCATTCAGTAACCATGGTATCTTAGCTCATTAGGTATTCCTATCGTCTTGGACTTTTGGGAAAGTAATGCCTCTTCGGAGTTGTTCAAATAGGCAGGCAAACAGATAATGAATGTGGATGAAAAAATGCAGCTCATTCATTATATGAATAAATTTGGGGATGACTGGTAACAGAAAGTTCAAACTCAAATTATTCATATTATTCAAAATATTTATCTTAGGTGTTATACCACCCTTTATTAGTACAGGACCAAAGAGGGACTGTCCTTACTTATGCTAAAACTAGGAGAGATCACCTGAAACACATGCAATCACATCCAAGCATGGGCTTCAGCAAGGTGTCTACATGCAGGAGGGCAGCTCAGAGGTTACCGTGGGTACTGTGTCTGTACCCAGTCACAAGGCTGTTATGCCTGAGTAGGCTAAAGTAGTCAAAGCTTCCTTTGTCTTTAGGAAAAGCCCAACCATACTTGTGTTTGATGCTTTAGGTACGGCCTGAATGAGACTATGCAGAATGTGTGAGTGGTCAGAAAACCTGAAGGTCTGAGCCTTTGTTTAAAAGAACCCTCCTATGGAGTCTTGCTCAAAAAAGTAAAGACTTGCTACATTTCGGTATTTTGGTTAGTCTCCTGTAATGTTTTTGACCATGGAAAATGTCTATTGTGATACTAAGATGTATTTTGCTCAGGTTCAAAATTTAAAGGTGCAATTGTAGATTTTCCTAAGTAATGCTAACAATGTGGCAAAAGTAAGTCAAAGTAAGCCACATTCATCTCATTCTGCCCCAACTGAATGCTGTCCTCAAGCATATTTCACCACATGTAAATCAGTTGATATACTATTGTTTGGTTATGTCATGGTCTGTCTATTAATCTGTCTAAGAATTAACTAGGAAACCACCACAACTTTTTTTTTTTCCCCTTATAGAAGAATGATGCAATAGTACCATATGTTGCCAATATTTTGACTTTATGATCTATTAACTCATTCTTTGCATTGATTTCCAAGTGAGGGGTGTAGCTGTGTGAGCTGAAAAGTCAACTGAGGTCACTAAACATAGCTGCAAACTGTCAATAAATGGGATTTCAGGTTGTTATACTAAAACAAAACAAAACACTCTTTTTCAGATTGGATTTTAAATAGTCCTTTCTGTACTACAGTTTCACAACATTTTGCATTAAAGACATACCAACCAATCCACCTCAGTTTACAACTGCACAATATTATTTAATGCTTTTTAAATATTCCTGTTATGAGTGTATCACAACTCCAGGATTCCTGTGTTCCTGAGCTCCATTTAAATCACAGCCATTATGCATTATATAGATAAAAAACTGAGTGTCTTTGCAATGAAAAAGCTGCACTTGATCTTTGAGTGATGACTACAATCTCGTAATTACTTGGGCAAATGAGCCATGAAACATTGTCAACTGTACTGTGTCCAAAACATACTGCCTCTGAATATTTTATTGCACTACAAAGATTTAAACATTACATCAAGATTTACTTAGCTCCATATTATTTGTTGAGAGAACCTCCAATAAATACTGGATAATTGACAATATTACACACATATTTTGAGACAGATATAATAATGACAGTTTAAAAAAAAATAAATAAATAAAAAATGAGATGTATGATTTTCCAGACATGATAATGGTAAATTATTTTAGAAATCCATTAACAGATGTTATACAAGTGCTGGCAGAATTCTGGGAAAAATATTAGCAACACTAAGAGACTTCCATATGAAAACAGAAGGACTGAAAATACCTAGTTTGCAGAAGGGATAATAAAAATTTGATTTAGATTTTTTTTTTTTGATACTCCTGTATTATCAACAGGAGTTGAAAACATGATAATTTCAAGTCAATAATTCTCAGTTCTCAGACTACTCAACTGTTTTCACATAATGAACTAAAACAGAAAGTCAGGATGTTGGGTAAATGAGATTCACTAATGAATTGGCTAATTCATTTGGTCAGCACTGATTCAGTTCACCAAGCAGTTATTCCAATGATTATCAATCATTATTATCGCCATCATAAAATGCAAGATTCTTTCTATACCTAGAAGGTATTGATATCCTGAAGAATTTAGCTTGGTCAAAACATTGAAAAGTTTTCCTAAGTTCAGGAAAACCTGTTGCAGACAAACAAAATTGCTTTCTATAAGAGAAGTTCCTTTCTACTCCTTAGATGAATGGGTGCTTTGTATTCTGAAATGTGAAGACCTAATCCCATCTCATTATCAATATAAATGTCTGATTTTATTAATGATTCTGCTAAATCCATGGCTTTAACACAGTCTGATAGCAGTAAGCATCACAGATTAGCTACAGACTAAGAACAAAAGTTTATATGTTTCCTTCACCTTTGATCAGCTTCAAAAATGCTAATCTTTACTATCACTGAGTATCAACTCATTATTATATTGACAGAGGGATGAAATGAGGATCATTTTGTCTTTTCTTTTTTTTTACCTCAAGAACATTCCCTGTGTCAAAAAAATTTTATTGGAAATTTCTTCAGAACTCCACATAACAGCAAAATCCTACTTTCAAAACCAGGTTTCAAGACAGTTAAGAATGTTAGTATGAAAGACTGAAGAGAAATCTTCAAACCTCATGGACCTCAATGATTAAAAGGAATTAAAAAGCCTGATTCAGCAGAAATTCCGATGAAGCAGTATTTTGAGTTAAGAAAGTGAGAATCAACAATGTTTTGAACTTTCTCTCCAAGTATTGAAAAATTGCTAGATAGTAACCTGCTATCAAGCTGTGTGGAAGACAGCATGTCTCTGGCTATTATTCACTCTGAATTAATTAATGAGTATCTCAGCTGTTCTCTAAATTTCAGAATAAAAAAAAAAGAAAAAGATTCTGAAACAGCAATGTTTTTGCCCCACGTTTAAAAAAACCAAACAAACCCAACATTGTTTAAATACTAAACACTACATTTAAAACATGAAAATCATTTCATTTAATATTTTCCAACAACACACAGAAAACCTATGATCTTATGTTTGCGAGGACCTGTTACAACAGGTTTTCACTTGGGCACCTGATGTTCCCTTTAAATGAATTTGTATTATCATCAAAAGATAATTACGATCAGTTTGTGATTTCAAAATAATGTAAATTAGATTAGAGAATAATCTGCTGTAAAATAGGGCATAAAATGAACTATAAAGAAATGTTGGAAACCATTTTAGCATTTTTATTGGTTTAGCTCAGGCAAATAGTGATAAAAGTGCTCAAGAACAAAGAAAAGAAGAACTCATACCCATACTTAAAGTGGAGGTTGTCAGGTATCCTAGATGGACATTTAATTTACAGTGCAATTTTCAAACATAAAATATTTTTGATAGAACTGTTGAATATTTTAAGCACAGACAGGGACCTTGCTGAGGCTTGAGAGTTTTCAGGTATCTATCTACATGTGCTTGGTTCAATATCCCACAGAAAGAAGGGATACATCAACATCAACTCTGAGTTTCACATTTCCAAGCTGGGATGTGGTTACCTCTTGGTATATGGTTCAGATTTTATTTCCTAATAATTGAAATCCAAATATTAGATGCCTGAAAGTCTGAGAATCTCTGTAAATGTGTAGGCAGGAAAAAAAAGCCCATCCTTTAACAAACATCTTAATTCTTGTTTTATTTTTTAAGCAGAATGAAAAACTGAAACCTTAGAGAGGATAAAATAAAAACTTATTTAGGTAGTGGCCATATTCTTACATTAATACTTCATTTAGACTAGGTACTGGTCCTTGCTCCAAGATGTTACATTTTAAATTGGTGCTTAGTGTTATGCTGGCTTCTCTGTGCCCATGTCATGTGTCATGCTCTTGGCCTTTTCTGTACCTACAGCTTTCCACATATGAATCAGCCCCCTTTTGTCTGGAATAGACGATACAAGATTTTGACAGATAAAATTTCAACGGAAGATTACTTATCCCTGGTGGCTAAACCAGCATCCTTTCTATAGCAAACAAGGAAGGAGGAGAATGGCAAGATTTCATGTGTACAGGCTAGGTCCTATTTCCAGGGACATGAGAGTATTAATGTACAATGATGTACACTGGTCAACTGCAAACTGGTTTTTATTTATTTTTTTTGAAAGAAAATATGTTAACTGAACAATGGACAGCCAGACATGTCTAAAGTGACAAGAAACTAGGGTGGAAAATAGTCAGAAATAGGAACCTTTTATGCCAGTAAATAATTTCTGAGGGTGAAAGTATTTGGCCTGATATGATTCAGAATGAGTCAGCAAGCAATGAGCTTCAGAACGCTGTAACTTGTGGCTAACAGGTTATCTCCTGCTTACACTGTCATCCTTAATTAGTACAGTGGATAGAAATATTGTTTTAATACACTAAACATAGCAGCAGAGTCCCAAAGAAGCTTACTGTTATGCTACTGTCTTTTTATTTTAAAAACACTCATATTTAATAGGTTTGCGGCTTCTGAAGTTGTAATAAAAATAAATGTGACTAGTATCAGTGCCCTAGAAGTGGACTGAATCTGCAGTTATGAATCTGCGGTTTTATGAGAGTTGCATCTTCCCCAACCTAATTATATTACTGTATCATAAAGATTACAATGTTCAGTGGGTTCACCAATATTTTAATCAGATCTTTCAGCGTTGTCGGTTCTGCTTCATGAAACATAGCTCTTTCTTTGTTGTAGTTTTGTTGTTTTTATACAAAAAAATCCATCAAATAAAGATCTGTTAAAATAGTTCTTTAATTATGGCTTATTATGATAATAATAATGTTGTCCTGCAGTTTTGACTTTTTCCTCTCTGATGCCAGAAAACCCCTGTGTCAAAGATACCTCAGTTAGCTACCATATCTGAGGAGCACAGGAATGGGGAAAGAGTGGATATCAGGTAACAGGAAGGAAATAAGGACTTTTGCTTCCCGATTCACAGTCCATTCCGGTCCCTGCTCCTCAGGTAGCCACAGGGAATGGTTTATGCCAGTGACTAGCCAGAAGGAAGAAGGTCCCAAGAACTTCCACCAGATTTCTTGCAAAAATTATCCACCTTCATCCTCAAGAGTACTTAATACTATGTTGCTCCAGCACTTTGACAGAAAATCTTCTGGGGCAAATGCTAATAATGACCAAACATATTGCACGTTAGGCAACTGCACTTAGTGAAGAGTGTGAGGGTTGGGATTAGAGAAGTCATTCTGTAATCCTCTGCTTTTAAATATGTTTCAAAGGAATTGACAAGTGCAAGGTACTGTCAATGGAAATGAAAACCTTATCCACACTGCCAAGAATGTACTAGATATTCAGAGTGCACACTGCTTTTTGTCAGATCTAGACTATACAAGAGTGATCTGCAAACTTCTGCCTTGCCAGTTTTAGTCTTGCAAAGAGAGCTATGCAGAAATTATTATTATTTTTTTTATTAGTATTTTGAGTTCATACTACTCCAACTGCAATCACACAGCAGAGGGAAGTATGTTCTGTGGCGCTATCCTGTACTCATGCTCCTCACTAATTAACAACCAAGAATAAGTGAAGTCCATAAATAAGTCCTGTCCAAGCTTCCCATGGAAGAGCACATGTTCTCGAGTACTTGATTAATATTTCTAGTGAAAGTCAGTGCTTTGCAGACACTAGTCTTGTCCAGTTACAGATTAGGAATTGCCAGGAAATTTGGTTATTGCTAGTAGATGGCAGCAAGTGGAAGTTATTGCCTATTCCTTTTAGTTTGTAGGATATATGATTGAACCACCAGAATAAATCTACAGATGTGTCAGGATCTACTTCAATCCCTCTCCAGTTTTTCATTTCCTTTCCCCTGAAGGCAGAACAACCTCCTAAAGAATCATTCTGTATTTTACTGTCACTAGGATCTGTTTAAGAAGACTTACACTGGCACAAGAGTCAGCTGTATAAAAGACAGTTTTACCACAGAATTCGTGACTGGTTTGTGCAAGTAACATCTTGAGGAAAAATTGACTGGATGCATTTCATGAAGGACACTTTTCTAAACTCCAAGGCTTGCCCAGTTACGGGACACGCTATTTCCATTGTAGGGTCTTCATAATGGTTGTGTGTCTTGTTTAACTAAGAAATAAAATATACCATTCTACAGGATAAGGTCTGACAATCTTTAAAACCTAAGACTATTCCTGTAGCTTTTAGTAGGAATGATTAAGTAGAAAATTGCCTTAAATATTTCCTGGGTGAGTCAAATGAATGATAATTAAATTGATTAAATGGAAATGCAGTTGTGAGGTATTGGATGCTTTCACATGGAAAAAGTACTTTGTAAACATATGAAGAATAAATGGGTTTTATGAGAAAAGATCAAGATATTTGTATAAAATACTTTGACTTTGGAACAGCTCTAACAGTCGTAGTGGATCACATTGGAGATAATATCTTAAGTGTGTATGTAAAGACATCAAACCAGGGGACAAATAATTTTTGCATAACTCATGTGAAATACTTATCAAGTTAAATGAGATTACAGACATGAATAAGGCAGGCATATGGGATTTGCTCTAATCTAGCTGAAAATAACACTAAAAACCAACTGTGTCTCCTTTTCTTCACTTGTTCAGATTGAGTATCGCTAGAAGCTGACTCCTGTCCATAGGGTGCAATTGCAGAGTAAACTCATGAGCAAATTGGGATGTACACTGCTATTCACTGGGCATGATTGCCAGTCCCAGACACCTCCCTCAACAGGAGTTTGGTATATTCTATTGATCTTTGAGTATTTAGAGAGCTCAGAGAAAGAGTCCCCTTGTCTTTTCTAGGCAAGAAGAATTCTGTCAGATTAATCATACAAACATTTGCATTTCAGTGTTTAGTAGCATAAATTTATAATAAAACAGAGGAAAGTAAACTCAACTTCCCCTGTAAGAACAAACTGTTTATTCTGTTTATTTCATTGCAAATACCTCCCCTCCCCAACATGTCTATGATGACTGACTGAATGACATTTTCCCTTTACCTGGCATATCACGGCTTCTGCACTTGAACCAAGTGCTATAAAGGAGCAAGTAGAGCTGTGACCTTGGTGTAACAAATGATCTGTCCTCACCTCTACCATGCCCATTGCTCACATGAGCAGTCTGACAGCATGCCAGTTCTGTGCTGCTTCAGCTACCTCCTTTTCCCATGGGGATCTTTAACCTGGCCAGATTACAGCACTTATGTGCTGGGTGAGGGAGACAAAAATGCTGTACCAGATCTGAGAACTGTGTGCTAAGCTTAAACTGACTGTAAGTTCCCAGGCTGAAGGCAGAAAAACACTACTGACTGGGAGAAGAGCAGGTACAACTTACTCATATTCAGGTTAAATTTATAAGTATGTGTCAGTCACACTGTGCAGGTACATTTGCATCAGAACACAGCATGTAGAACAGGGAATGAGAAATACAGCCTGCAATCAAAACTGCAGGGGAAGCCTGGGTGAGAAATATGCAGTGTAATTATTATAGCTTAAGCTGGTAAGGACACTGGGGCAAATGTCACTATTCGTGCAAGAGTGTGTGATGGGATTTGTATACATGCATTATTCAGGACATCAAGAAGTTTTACAGTTCTTCTAGAAGCACAGTTACCCTTGCAGGCTATGCTGGGTGGTATTCTATTAAAGGTGAACGGAGTATTTACTGAACCACTGACACTGCTGTATGAAATACAGTTTCATACACGTCAGCATTGGCTTCAGAAATTCACACCACAGCCCTCCACTGATGTGGGCCAGGACATGGGTGGAGTAAAGCGGCTACGTGGTAATGCACTGCAATCAGACAAGAGATTTGACAAGAGACTGGAAAATATTTTTCCAGCAATAGGACTGATTAGACATTCACAGCTAGAGCTGCAGAGCTGTAGAAATGCAAATAGATTTGTTCTCTGTAATAGCAGCAATTACTGCTTTGCTTCATCGTATAGCTGGATCAAAGCAGAGAGAAAAGAACTGACATTTCTGCACACTAGGATTGTTCCTTCATTATTTCCATGCTCCCAGGTTTTTATGTGTACTGGACAAAGCACCCATGAATGTACTGCAGAGTAGCCTTTTAGGGATGGAATAATGAGCTGTATGGTCTAATAGCTCTTTTCTTGCTCTAATTTCTCTGCCTCCATGTTCATTTCATGACTTCAAAGATCAGAGAAAGAAGATTATATTCCTAAATAAGCCAGACTGAAGAACATTCCCTTCTTGGAGGACGCTGATACTACATCACTGAGCATTGCCTACTGTGAGCTGTGGTAACTTTTGTTCTTGATATTATTATGCAGCAGCTGTAGCCAAATATGTTTAACACACAAACACAGTTTTAAGGAGCATCTGTTTAGACTTCATTGAAAACTTAAAGTTGCAAAAATCACCCCCCCCCCCCCTTTTTTCCCCATAAATCTCATATGGACAATCAATTACTCAAAATGCTTGCCAGTAGCAGTGTGTACCATAGGCTGAACCACAGCTCACAAAATACTGCTCACATCACATTAGAGAAATCTTTCCTAAATCAGGCAGGATATCCACAGATGTGCAGATTTTTTTGAAGACTATTCACAAAAATAAGAAGTGCTTCAGAAATAAGGAAACATTAGCTGTTTTAGGTTGCCTGTTGGTATAGCTCCAAGTAATTAAGTTAACAAGTATTTTTGGAATTTATTAACAAAACTTTAAGAAGTGGCCATAACATCTCTACGTCCTTCAGTTTGGAGTTCTTGCTATGCTGAATTATGTTTTTTTTTTTTTTTTTTTTTCTTAATATTACATTCCAGTGTTTTATACACAGGCACACACTTTTTTTTTTTTTTTTTTTTTTTTTTTCCCCCCACAATAACAATTTCTCCTGTAGTGTAATCATTGGTCTATGTTATGGAGCACTGAAAGGGTTAGAGACCTTACAGAATTACTTTTTCTTGTCAAACACGTCAAACACCTACTGAAGTCAACAGAAGTTTGGGCTGCAGAAGGAAATAATGATGATGATATTTTTTCTAGTAACTGAATATATGGTAAAAGAATATGAGAGACAAGACAGAAGAACACAGCAGAGCTGCCTGCAGAAATAGCACTAGCAACAAGAGAACAGGGAATAAATCTTGATCCCATATGATAGACGAAGAAGGCTCAAGACTGGAAATGAATGTTAAATATCCACTCAGTCTCTTGAAGCTGCGTGGGTTGGGAACGGGGCGATCACCAGTTCCGACCAGTTTCCCGAGTCCGTGTATGAACTGCACTTTGCCACCCCCTGCTGTCCATATCCTGTTCAAGCAGCAGTCATTTAATCCAGTTAAAACCTTGTTTGAAGCAAACTATGTTTGCCGTGGCACAGAACTAACACAGTGAGTAGCGTTGTCTTCCAGTATCCTTCTAATTCCTGAAATCTTACAGGAGCTTGGTTCTGGGATGTTCTCAGCTCCCAGAACAAACCCAGAAAGGGAGCTGTAAGTATAACTTTGGTACATTCTGTTTGCCACTTCCCTTGCTAACACTTCGGCTGATTGCAGTTGGGATGTGACGCTGCTTCAGAAGGACAGGCAGGATTCTGCACCAAAGCCTCTGGCCCACAAGGCATTCTGTTGGTACCATACAGCATAACACTTTGACCTGGCCTAAGGAGTCCCCGAGGATGAACTTTTCCTGCTCTTCCTCGTCTTCTTGCAGCTCCAGCCTGAAGAATACCAGAGCCTTGTTTGTTCTAGAAAGACTGTTTGTACCTGCTTCTGCTGGTTGAAAATATTTTTGATCTTAAATTAATTTTAGTGAGTGTTAGAACTTCTAAGGGATAAAAAACATACCTAGAAGCTCCATTTACATTCACTGAAGCTTGAGTCCATTTGGTGGTGTAGAAAGCAGAGCTGCCTGCAACACCTTGCCAGGAGAAAAAGCCCAGATGAAAGGAGGAATTGTGGCACTAAGGATTTTATATTTCCATTACACTTTGATGTTCAGCTTTCACTTCCCTCCCTTCCCAAAGCTAGCTAACACCATGGTGTGTGACTATATGCTTCTAAGTGGTTGAATCTGCCTCCAGGCACCCTCCTTGTAGTCTTCCTTGCTACACTTGAAAGATCATCTGCCTCCCCATCATCTGTTCAAGAGTGATGACGATCAATGCTAAAGGAAGAGAAGGGGCATCCCAATGGCAATTTTATCAACTGGAAATCATACGTGAGGCTTTTGATATGGGTTAGCAAGAGGAAATTAAGAATAGGTTAGAAAACTATAATGATCAAACAGATCAAAAAGGGAGAGAAAGATGGGAAAGTAACTCTGACATGCTTTAAAGGCAGAAGCCCCTGCAGAAAAGGATGAAGGCACAGATATCTCAGCACAGCATCTTGGTACTGCAGTGTTACATATTCTCTTGAGATAGGGGCTTATATAGTATCACTATAGAAAGAAGACAGCATTCCCGCAGGGTTATTGGCTGAATAACACAGCAGTGTTTCCATGTTAAAAAAGCACCAAAAGATAAAAAATAAGTCCTCAAACAAGATCTTTATTAAATGACATAGTTGTATTCTTTGGCTTGTGCAGTTTTAAGTTTGCAGTTGGATCATATTTTCCAGTTCTTTACAATGAGGCATTAAAAAAAATAGAATATGAGCTCTTTGAACAATGAGAATATCCCATAGTGTGGCACCTAAATTAAAATATCAAAGATAATGAGGTTTACCAATAAAACCAGGCTTAATAGCCCAAGGTGTGGCACACCTCTGAAAGGTGCTGCTTTGCTTCAGCATCTGTCCTGGCTGTTACCAAAGGTTTTTGTCCTTGTAGCACAATGAGGTTAGTATCTAGTAGTGGAAAAAAGACACACATGCAGAGTTTGAATAATTAATTCTTTCAAAGCAGAAGCCATACAGAGGTCAGGACCTAATGAAGAGATGAAACATTGAAACAACACTGAAAAAAGTTTTGAATGACATTGCTACAGGCTTCTTGTTTATGGCCCATGACAAGTCAACCTCATGGTGTAGCATATGTTTTTCCTCAGCAGAGAAGCTCTTCCTAAGGCTCTTTAATCAGAGGGGACATTATTTGAGAAGGTTTGTGGGGATGCTTGTCCTTCACAAACTGTTTGTGGGCAATCATTCGAAAATGTGTTAAGCTGCTACCAGTGTGCCTCACTGAAGTGGAAGCAGAAGCAGCCTGTCTGGATGCTCCATAGCAAAGGCTTTTCCAGGTAAACCTGAGGGTTTAAAGATTTAAATCTGATTCAAATTTAGATAATTTAGAGAATCAGTGGGAAAAAAATGGAATTTGTTCTTCCATTATATTGAATATTTTTTGCCTGTACAACCCAGTGGCTACCCAGCACTGAAAGCCTATGAAATGGCAATTCAGCAAGAGAGTAACGTGAATACTACAAAGGAATGAAGGCCGACTTAAATAAACCTCAGGTGACCATTGGCACCTGAAGAGAAAAGTTGATCAAGTTTTTAGGGGAGAGGGAGAAGTTACTTTTTGACTTGACTCACTGAGAAAAAATGACAAAATTTATGTGCTTGCAATTATCATTAGATCTTAATTTTTGGCAGGTTTAACTACTACCTTCTCTTCCCATTTATTTTTGAGTTGTGTGTTCATGTATGTGCCAGTTTGATAGCCCCAAAGACAGAGAGCATCTGTTTGCCTATAAAGGAAATATATTTACAACATTCACTTCCACAAACTGCTCCCAAAAGAGTGCTTCAGTCACACACTTGAGGGGCTAACAAAAGGATCGGTAATGGAAAGCCCCCATCATCTTGCCAAGCATACTAATAAGGCTGCAATTAGCCAGTGAGAGGTTGCAGCAGTTTTGCAGACTATTCCTTATATTAGAAATGCAATGTAACAAGTAGTTCGGGCTTCTGAGTCACTTCCAAGCCTGTAAGTGTTCCCGTAACTAATGTTATTTTGCTGGTGCCGTCTTCAAATTGTTGTTTTGCAATTCTGGTAACTAGTTTGTACTTCGAAAACTAAGTAAAGCCATCTGAAAATCAGGCTGATTATTAATATTCTGACATTTAGCTACTGTGGCGTTGTGGTTTAACCCGGCTGGCAGCTAAACACCACACAGCCGTTCACTCACCCTCCCCCCTCCCTCTCTGGGATGGGGGAGAGAAACGGGAAAGTGAAGCCTTTGAGTGGAGATAAAGACAGTTTTTTAAGACAGGAAAATAATAACAACAACGATAATAATAGTATTAATAATAATAATGTGTACGAAACAAGTGATGCACAATGCAATTGCTCACCACCCGTTGACCGATGCCCAGCCTATCCCCGAGCAGCCGGCCCCCCCACCCCGGCCAGCCACCCCTATATATTGTTTAGCATGACGCCAGATGGTATGGAATACCCCTTTGGCCAGTTTGGGTCAGCTGTCCTGGGTCTGTCCCCTCCCAGCTCCTGCTGCACCCCCAGCCTGCTCGCTGGCAGGACAGAGCGAGAAGCCGAAAAGTCCTTGGCCTGGTGTAAACACTGCTCTGCAACAATTAAAACATCAGCATGTTATCAGCGCTCTTCTCATCCTAATCCAAAACATAGCACCCTACCAGCTACTAGGAGGAAAATTAACTCTGTCCTAACTGGAACCAGGACACGTGGATAACAAATTTAGCTAATAGACTGCCTCATGCCTATGACATCCCTAGTTTACTAATAACCATCACCAGAATTGTTTAATTTACTGTGTTATTCCGAGTTCTTGGATAGATCAGTGTTTGAAGCAATCTGTGAAGACTGATGCTTCCTTGATAATTCTTAATCTTCCCTTACAACCAATACTACAAGTTGGAGAGAAGAGCAGTGTGACCTAGCCCGTGCAGGCTTTGCAAACTGTTCCCACCACACCATGAACGAGGGCGCTGGTAGTCACTCTTGCTGATTTGGAATTGGAGCGTTACCTTGCTCTGGTTATCCTGAATCTGGATGCCAACATATCAGGCCCACGATGTGGGTAGTTTCCCCACTACTAGCCTAGCAAAGAGATCTAAATAAAGAACAGTGGTGGTGGAGTGGGGGGTGGTGGTAGTGAAGTTTTGTTTGAAGTAAAATGAAATGAAATGCTTTTTCTCTTCCTTTTTCATTAATCATCCAAAAATCAACTCAAAATCTGCCTTTGGATTGGCCTGGCATTTCTCCAGCCTCTGACATTCAGCAAAACCTTGCTTTACTCCACAGCCTGGGCAGGATGCCGTGCACGGAGCAGTGCTGCCCAGGCACTTATGACTTTCTGAGCCTTCCCCACCGCCCTCACACTCGCACAAAACCGAATAACCGCGACGAGGAAGGCTGCCAGAGCTTTAGATTTAAGCGGCCTCCAAATAAGCTCCTCACCGCGGCCTCCCGGACCACAGCGGCCGGGGGCTCAAGCAGAGCGCGGCCGCCACCTGCTGGCTGCCGCCGGGCAACGCCGGCCCGGCCCGGCCCGTGAGGGAGGCGTCAGGCGTCGGTGATCCGACCATGGACCAGGCCCGTACGCGAAAGCGTTGTGTTAAATTTTTCTCGCTGCAGTACAGGGTGCTAAAGTGAAATACTTGTATTTGCTGCTTCTCTCATTGCCTCTCGTTGTGGTGGAAAGAAATGCTGATGGGCTGTTTCTTTAACAGGGAAAGGAACTTACAAACTGTTCAAGCAAATGTGCTGTGTGTTACACGTATGACTCAGCTCAACAGCAAAACAGGATTATTCAGGATATTATTAAAACCATAAGTAAGGCTCTAGCACTGAATGACTAATTCAGGATCAAACGCAAAAGCTTTCTGGCTATGTTAGAACGCTGTTTCGGAAAGATGTCAAAATGGGATTATGACTTGGACAGGAAACTAGATTGTGTAGTAACCCACTTACATTTGTCAGCCCTCAGGCTCTGGCAGTGCTCTTTGATGCTGGCCTCACCATGGCTCTTCTCTCTTCCATTATACATGAAGTTTTGAGTCACCTGAATGGTGATGGCAAAAAGGGCTTTTCAGATACCCACAGTGGTAGACCAAATGGCATACCATAGATTAGAGCAGCGTGCTGGCGTTCAGAGTTGTCTCTCAGCTCTGCCACTGGCATGGGCTGAAACAGTCCCATCCCTTAATCATAGAATCATAGGGTAGCATGGGTTGGAAAGGACCTTAAAGATCATCTAACCCCAACTCCCCTGCCATAGGCACGGATGCCAATCACTAGATCAGGTTGACCAAGGCCCCATCCAGCCTGGCCTTGAACACCTCCAGGACATCCACAACTTCTCTGAGGAACCTGTTCCAGTGCTTCCCTATCCTTATATTGAAGGATTTCTTCCTAATGTCTAATAAATCTATCCTCTTCTAGATTAAGACCATTACCCCTTGTCCTATCATTATCTACCTGAGTAAAGAGTCCTTCTCCATCCTTTTTATAAAACCCCTCTAAGTATTGGAAGGCTGCTGTGAGGTCTCCCCGGAGCCTTATCTTCTCCAGGCTGAACATCTCCAGCTCTCTCAGCCTTTCTTCATAGGAGAGGTGTTCCAGCCCTCTGATCATCTCTATAATCCTCCTCCTCGCTCCACATCTTTCTTGTGCTGGAGGACCCAAACCTGAATGCAGTACTTCAGGTAGGGCCTTATGAAGCAGAGTAACATGTCAGCAAGTGCATTTTTCCACATCTGAAGTGAGGGCAGTATTCTGCTTTCTAAAAATCAATCCATACTTAAAAGGTATTTTATGATCTTTGAATGAGAAAGGCTATTTAGTAGACACGTAAGAGGTAATGCTATGCTTTCTGGATTCTGTATAATTTATAAAATATAAGGCAAATTGTGGATTTCTGCATGTACCAGATAAGATGGCATTAATAGGAATATTACTGAAAGCTGTTTGAATCAAGTTGTTCATCATGGCAGGACATGGTGGGTGGAAAACCCACTCACCTGCTGGTCGCAAATAGTAATGAACATTGGTTTGAAATCTAGCTGGCACTTGGTTACTAATGGCATTCCTCAGAGGTGGATGTTGGGAGGTATTCAGTATGTGATCAGACAAGGCTCAAAATAACTTGTTCTAACTTTGAAGTTTGCCTTGTTTTCATCAGGGGATTGGGTCAGAGACCTCCAGAGGTCAATTCCACACTAAACTGTTCTATGATTCTGCAAAAAAAAGAGTGGCGAAGACAACCTCACTCAGAGGGTTGTTTGAAGGGAGAGAAATGGCAATGAGCTGTACTCATATTCTGATGATCAATGGAGGGCAGCTGCATAATCCAGATCAGGTTTGCAAGAGAACTGAACAACATCAGATAGGTTCTTCTGCTTTCCTAAATTTCATTTCGTGATAAATGAAAAATTTCATTTCATGGTCCATAGAGATGGCGTGAACACATGCTCTTTCTTCTCCCCAGCTCAAATAAATGAAGTGGGTTGTAAGAACAGCTGGAAGGAAAAAATAAGGTGAGCAATTTTATAAAATATTCTGTTTTGTGTTTTTAATCTGAGAAACAGCAATCTTCTTGTACATCATAGGCTACAAGAAGGCATCAGTGGTGCAGTATGTAGGTCAGTGTATCTAGTCTGTATATGGCCTTACATTCTTATTGTAGAGTTTCACTATTAGTCATTGTCTTTACAGATGAAGTGTTTTTCTTTCTCTTTTTTTTTTCTGATCAGTGACATCATCCTACTCTAAATTTGCAGTATGCTCATAAATACCACAGAACAGATAAAGGCACCGATGCTTCCAGTAATGGAGATGCCAAAAAGGAATGAAGACTGGTGTTTTAACATGTCTGTTTTTGTTGCTGTTAAGCTTCACAGAAGGACTAGTTAGCTGGGAAGAGGTGAAGGCACAAAGAGCAAGCAAGCGCCAAATCATTATATTAAAAAAGTGAATGATTTTTCTGTATAAGCTGTGGAGCTGGCTATGGGCAGAGGCTAATGAGCATTTCAAGAGCCACCTTGATGCATAAAGTCCTTGCTGCAGCAGGAAGTGATATAATCCTAGCTGTTTTTCTTCAGTAAGACATTTTTATTGCAGTCTCCGTATTTCTAAAGAAGGTAAGAAGAAGGAAAAAACTGCTTGGGAAGCTAATTGTTGATGATGGGTACTAAGGTGACTGCATCAAAAGAAAATACGGTAGAAAAGAGGAAAGTATAGAATAGCTGAAAGGAATAGTCTGGAGGCAGAATATGTTCTGCTGTAACGTGTTATTTATAGCATCATAGAACTGCAGACTAACTAGGTTGGAAGGGACCACAGGACATCTCTAGTTCTACTCAAAGCAGTGTCAGCAGTGAGGTCAAATCAGGGTGCTGGGGCTTTAGCCAGTTCATTCTTGAAAATCTCCAACCCTGGAGATTGCATAGCTTCTCTGGATGACCTGGTCCAATGCTTGACTGTCCTCATGGCAAAAATGTTCTTGCTTGTGTCAAGTCAGAGCGTCTTTTATTTAATGTGCCTCAGTCATTTTGTCCTCCTGTCATGCACTGCTGTGAAGAACCTGGCTTGGTCTTTTTGATAACACCCACCCTCACCCCCAAAGCATCTCTTCCAGAGGCTAAACAAGGCCCAGTTCAGTTTCTCCTTACAGGGCAAATGCACCAGCCCGCATCCATCTCGGTGGCTATCCACTGAACTTGCTGCAGTTTATCAATGTAGTCAATGTATTGGGTATGGAATGAAATGTAGTGGAGCTTGTTCTCAGACAGAAGGTGTTAATGCAACAGCAACGATTAGGGAAACACTTTAGATGGTTCGTTGTCTTCTTAATACCCCAAACAAGTAAAAGCTGAAGAAAGGCTCCTATATTATTTTAACGTTATCTGTGTCTCAGATCTCTCACGTGGAGAATCTGACTATCTGGTGTGTGAACGAGCAATCCTCTGAGTTTGCTTATAACAAAACTTTTAAGGAAATAGATCTTTTCTCTAGTCCACGCACACCAATGAGTTACTGCCTATATGTTTTCAAATGTTGGTCAGCATTTTATCTGTTTGACAGATGTGATCCTGTGTAACATGCTCTAGGTGACCCTGCTTGGCAGGGGGGTTGGACTAGATGATCCATGGAGGTCCCTTCCAACCTCAACCATTCTGTGATTCTGTGACAGTAAGCTAGCCAGTTTGAAGAGACTAAAGATTTCATGCTCCATGCTACTAGAGAATAGGATTTTCCTCTGTTTTAAATTTCTGTTGCACTGTTCACCCTGAAGCAGCTCAAAGTACTTTGTAAACAGTTCAAAAATTCCTGTGTACATGATAGAGATCATGTCATTGCCTATCTTGATTCAGAGGGAAGCAATGTATTTGGTGTATTAGCATGTCTAACTACTTAGTAAAGCCGTACAGTTTTGTATGGCCTGAAGCAATGCATAGTGTGGGCTGAAGTAGAGATCTCTTCCTCAGTCATACGCTATTCCAAATGCTGCTGCAGCCAAGAAGCTGGATTGCAGAGGCGTATGGGTGGCCTGCAGCTAGAGAAATAGGGGGTGGTGGTATTTGGAGACCACACTGGGTGTCAATTCTTAAAGGATTCATGAAGACCAGGGAAGACACTAGGAGATCTAACCAGAAGTATTTATTCCTGCAGTAAAAAGCTTCTACTTCCACGGCAGTTGGAAAGAAGCTTTTTAAAACAACACCAAAATAAACAAACCAAACAAACATGCTCCTGCCACTCAACAGGACTTTCCTTTGGGGAAAAATCTGGACTTGAGTGTTTTTTTTCCTATTTTGCAACAAATTCCATTTGCATATTTTTCAAGAGTGCATGATTTACATTTTTGCTTGCTTCCTAGAGAGCATGCTGGGTATTAAACATCATTCTGCTTTTAGTCTCCTGGTATTACAGGTTCTGTTTGTCTCCCCAGCCACACACCTTTAATGTTCCCTATAATGCAAATCTTTCGATGTCCTTAGTATGCTGAGGGGTTCTTATGGAAGACACAAATAATTACACCCTGCTGTTCACCACATCTGTTTATGAGAAGAAGAACCGTGTTTTCTGCGTGATCAACTCTGCTGCAGTAAACAATGTCAGATGTTTGTTGCGAAATGGCTACAAATACTAAGACTGAACTTGTAGCAACACATACTTGAATTCATCAAAGTACTCTTGGAAGCACGTTCAGCTCTGTGTGGGTGTTAGTGGCCTTGGAAAACACTATTTTATATCAGTATCTTAATTTAACTGAGCTTCTTATCCATAAGTTGACAAGTCATACAAATTAGAGTGTTGTGTTGTTTTTGTTGTTTTTTGTTTGTTTAATACTTTATAACTTTTAGAACTGCTAGATCTCTGAGAATTATGTCTAAGAGAATGTCTCTTCCCTTTTTACTCCCTTTGTAAAATTCTGTTCTGGATTTGCCAAATATCTTTAAACAAAGGGACAAGCAGGAACTACCCCTTGTGACTGCAGCTGTGAGTTGCAGTTTGCAACAACGCAGGCAGCAGCAGAATTATTTTAGATTCATACTGACTGAAAAATCAGAGCTACCACAATGGGGCAGTAGGTTACACATTCACAAATAAAAACACCAATTCTTTTCCTGCTGGGGCTCAGGGTTAGGTTGTCTTCTTTGGAGAATGCCAGAGAGGCCCAAAAAGAGTACCAACACTGGTACTACATTCAAATGAATGTCTGCTCACTAGTTTTGTCTTTATTTCCAGTCATAGGCTGAATATCTGGTTTCAAAATATTAATGGAAATTATTAAAACCAGACATCTGAAGCATGTTCAGAGGGGTTTATCAGGGGAGGGCAAATGGTCCCTATACAGTTTTCCCTCCTTTTCTCTCAGTTAATCTTTACAGCACCAAGCTACTTGAACACTCCCCCTCACCAGTTTCTGTTTATACCAAAAATAAAGATTTTATTCTTGCCTGTGAGTAGGTTAAGCATTTGCCATTTACAGGTGATGTATGGAATAAAGTTAGACCTGTTTTCATTACATCGTTTGGTAGAAATGTGCGGTAGAAAATAATCTTAAAATTAGGAAAAAACCCTACTTTTCTTGTACATGAAGTAGTTCTGAACTAAAACAGAAATTATCCTCTGGGAAGGCATAGCTTATGTGGTATAACATCTGATAATCATTGTAAAGGTAGTTGCTTAGTTTATGGAGAGCTCCATAACAGAGGGATATTTTCCATTACCCTTAATGTGGCCCCATTTTTCCTTGCAGAAACAATTTCCAAAATTCAGAAGACTCACATAGCACTGTACAATAGATTCAAGCCAAGAAACATTTCATTTTGCTCTGCTGAAGCACAGAGCAGCTTCCAAGTTGTAAAGCTTGTTGTTTCTAAGCTCAGTACTGTCTCACATCAGCACGCCCCATTAGTATATTCCATTAAGCTTCAGTTAGAGAGTAATATAGAATGTGCCCATAACCTAGCTAAACATCTATTCATTTGCCAAACTACCCAAACATCTATGGAAATGGTAAGTGCAAAGAAAAATCGTATCTCTAGAGTCATGCAGTGCTTAATAAACATAACTATTGCATGCTGATCTCCTTGGGCATACATTGCCAAATCGTTACTGAGAAATGGAACCTGTGCCTACTGAGAATATGTTAACCTGTTAATTTGTCAATACATTGACAGTGATAGTCCTGTCTCCTATTACTATGAAGCCAGAGCAAGCTACTTATTGTTGAGAAGGTTATAAAGTAAGTTTACTTTAGAGGAGGAAATGAATACACATGCCTTTTTTTTCCTTTCCTTTTTTCTTTTTTGAAAGACTGTTTTCTAGTAAAAGTGGTTAATTGTGAATAATCTGTTTAAACGGTATGCTAGTGGAAAGAATTTGTCTCTTAGTCTTTAAAAGTACATTATTACTGGGAGCAGTTTGGGTAGGCATAATGATGCTAGAACAAAATCTTTGATTGGATAGTTATGTCAGGATGTATGGCATTGATGTAGACACTATAAAGTTGAACTTTTTCCTGCTACTGCTGCTTTTTAGGAACACTTATTAATTCAGCCCACCCATTCCTTCCTTAGGAGGCGTATAGAGGGGCTATTGAAAGTATACAGTTAAATGTGAAGAAAAAACAGTTTCATGTGACAATGGAATCTTGATACCACAAACAGTTGAATTTGAAACATTTAAAGTGTCTACTTAGGTTTTGCTGGAACACCCAGTCTCATAACCAGTCTCATATGGGGGTAAAAAATATTTAGAGTTGTATTTTCTGATTCTTGATATCTCTTTCCATGTCTCTCATGTATTGTATGTATATGTATAGATGTATGCATGTATAGAAACAAAACTGGTTTTGGTTTTCAAATTAAATCATTTAAGATTCAGTTTTTAAAAGAAGGAACTAGAAAAATATAAAAGAGAAAAATGTATTTGCATACTCTAAATTCTAGCCAAGTATTTTAGCATGAAGTGTCTCCCCATGGCTATAGTTTGCTGAGCTGAATACATGCAAAGCGTAACTTCTCTTTTGCTTAGAGTTCTAGAAGGTATCAAATGTTCTAAAACAACAGGTCAGTAGCTGAGACTGAAAAACCACTCACTCTTTAAAGGAGCATTCTCCTTAAAGTTTCCAAGGTTATGGCTCTGCTCTGTATTTTTTCTGTTATTATCTCAGCTTTTAGTGATCATATGCAACGAGTATTTCAATATTAATTTGTTGAATGGCAAGGCAAATGATTCTTGACTGCCCATTAGAAGGAAGTGTGAAGACTTACTCCTTGCTCTTTAAATATCAGAAGAGACTTTGTCCAACATGTCAGTCACTCCAGTTAAACAAAGATGCACAAAGAAAAGTATTTTGATTAGAAGTTCACTTTTAAACACTGATTACCATGAAATAATCTGATACGCTTATTCTAAAGCAAGCATCCATGTGCTCACAAACTTGTACTGGAATTAATCAGGGCAAACTAATGAGCTTTGGCTGTCTTTCGAATATGAAAGAGTCCTACCTCTTCAGTCAGAGAAGGTTGTGTGAACCTGAACAGCTAATAATAATCACCTTCATCTTTTCCTTAAAATACTATTTTAAAACACTGAGCAATAAAGGCTGTAAAGGCATAGTATTATTTTCTGGCTAGCTCTCTCCCCTTGTCAGAGACCTCAACATTGTATGCTTACACTCTTTTGTGGTTAAGCCGTTTTGTGCCAGATGTTCCCCCTCATCCGCAAGGCATTATATTGCCAATTGCACCCAGTGCCCATTAGCAAAATAAGAATGATTGCCAGGGAAGTATCAAGATAAAAAGACAATAAAGAAGTATCGAGACAGCAAAGGTAGAACAAAGGTGCAAAAGGCAGAATATTTTGAGAGAAGACTCTGAATATCATAGAGAGCAGAACGAGAAAGGATAGTAAGAGCATGAAGCAAAGGGGAGAGAAACAGAGGAAGAGAAGGCTACAGACTACATAGGGAAGAAAACTACAAAGGGAAACTGGTATCTTCCAATCCAAGGGCAGTGTTTCATCAGCTATGGTATCTCCAGTTTTTACCTCATTTATGTGGATACTTCAAGTTTTATACCCAGTTAAAATGCAGTAGAGAAATACTTACCTTGAGCTATTATTGCATGACAGGTTAAAGTGTGGTGTGTCCTTCCTCCTTGCCATTAAATTTAGAGGAAGTTGCATGTGTCTGTCAGATTTTCAGGGTACCCACATTTTTCAAATAGTGCTGCGCGAAGAGGGATGGATTTTTTTTTTAATAGATAATTTCTAAATTATTGTCTAATGATTTCATCTTTGGAGTAAATAAATTTTATACAAGATAACATCAAACTGCTAAGACAGAATGATGTAAAACTGAAATGAGCTTTGAACAGGAGACAGCTATAATGGACTAGCATACAAAGGGATGCTTTTTGCAAGACTGCCAGAATTAAACAGTTGAATCATAAAAGAGGAATGGAGTTCATGGAAAAAAATAATCGTCCACATTTAGCTTGTATCTGTTACAGGCCTTGTGCTTTTCTGCTACCAAGTTAAAGCTAGCCATAAATTTTCTACCTGAACTGCACACTTTTTAAAAATGACTAAGTGTAATTAAATAGGAAGGAGAAATCAAAAAGGCATCAGACTTTTTCTGGTGTGAACTGCTATGCTTTTACAAACTTTGCTTTGAATAAGCAACAGTGATGATCTTGGACTGCCTTGTGCAAACATTGATATTATCTGTTGTTTGTATTTCATGGCTTCATTGTCTTGAAACCACAACTACTCTTTTTTTTTTTTTTTTTTCTGATTCAACCACGATTTTTTTTACTGAGCTTTATTCAAGCAAAATTGTCACTGCAGCCATGAAGGCAATTCAAACTTGGCCTAAGTTGTCTGCAAATGCTTTTGCTATTTGAGTTGCACACTCACAGGGCTTTAAATTCCAGAAAAATGTGTCCTTGCCAAGCCTACTACACAGGCTGAAAAAATGAGTAAGCGACTGCAAACATGCTGGATTCTGAATATCTAAAATGTGATTTTGGCTTTGCAATATGAGAGAACACAAGTGAAGCAGAGGCAAAAATCACAGATAAGGCCAGCTTTATGAAGTCCATGCTCCTATACATAGACAGCTTGGCCCTGGCTGCAACTAGGAATGCTGATCTAAGAAGTCAGGATGATTTCAAGAGGGAAAAAATGCAAATCTTTGTACTCCCCTGACACTTAGTCATATGTTGCTCTGGTGGGTTGTTATCACAGAATCAAATTTTTTCCAATTTCTTGATCACTCTTCCAGCATCAAAATAGAAAATATCTACCAAAGGCATCAATTCGGGAAGATACATCCCATCAAATAACAGAGTTTATCAAAAATAAAATTTAAGGGAAGAGAACACCATTTCTTCCTGAAGCAGCAGTTAAGCCTTTTCCCTGCTTCTTCCTTAATAGTTTTAAAATAAATGTGGGAGAGAGTGTTTGTTTGGTTATAGCCTTTTCACTCAAATTCTACGCTGTTCCTCTTTCTTGATGCTGGAAGACTTTCACAGAAAAGCAAAGATTCTCCATGAGGAGACGGGCACCATTGTAGCAGCTTTGCCAATGTGTTCCTTGGCAACTTTTTAGCATTCATAGAGTTTGCACCCTACAACTGCTGTTCCTGTTCTTTATTAAAGATATTTCCCAGCTGTTTCTGGTTTACAAAGAGAGGTCTGGTCCTTCTTTGTTATCAGCCGTACAGTCACTACAGCAGAAACCACAGAAGGAGGTCACAATGGGGTGTTTTGTAGTTCGCTGTGACAGGAAGAGCCCAGTCCCAATGAGAGGCTGCAGATACGCAGCCTATAGGTCAGAGCCTATATATGGATTGACGTACCTATATGTTGTTGTGCATATGTAATAAAAAGTAAATACATGTTTACTCACAGCTATGCACAAAATATTTATCTACAACAATGCAGTCTAGAAGTACCTCAGGGTTCTGTCCTTTCTTTTGTAACAAGAACTATAGTTCTTCATCCCTTCTCTCTTGGGACAAGTTTTTCTTTTAGGACTTATTTATAGTTCCCTTCAGTAAAGCTTTTGTATTATCTTTCTTTTTTCTTCTTGAGCTCATTGTCTTATTCTTATCCTGATCTGTATGGTAGGCAAACATGTTTCACATTCTAATATGCCTTATTCTGAATATATTATGTGCCTTTGCTGCAACGATTTCAGTGGGGCTGTGACTTTGTAAGGAGCACAGTAAAAGGCTCAGTGCTACTCAGTGTTTACTTCTTTACCTTAGGGTTTCCTGACTATGGGCTTGAACTTTGAATTGCTAAAACTAGTAGGAACTTGCTGTATTAGATTCCATCTGCATTTACTCCGTTTTACATAAAATAACATGGGTACAGGAATGCCAGCATTTGGAATTTAGGATAAACTCAATGTATTATAATTCTTTTAACAAGCTTATTGAAGCTGCTGTGGCATTTTCCTTTTACCAATGGCAATAACACATGTGTCAGAGCTCAGAAAGCAAATGCATGTTTAAAGGCATCACCGGGCTGGACGGCCCTACTGCTTTTCTGCAGTCCAACAGAGCTATTAGAAATTGTTTTACATGAGTTTTCAATAGCTACAACAAGTTAGAGGAAGCACAGGAAGAGTCCTAATGAGATCCAGAACCACTGTTACCTCAGTAATGTCAGCATTCGGCTCAAATTGTTAGCAGAATGAAGATTTTTGCTGAACTTATTATTAGAAACTTAGGGGTGTTACCCCTTTTATGGGTAAGAAAAGAAGCAACTCTAAGAGCTGGGGTCTTACTGAGGTGGGTATTAGTGCAAATAAAGATGGGGGAAAGGATTTTTAAATGGTTTGCTTACTTTGATTGAGCTAATGAAACAAACAAAAATTCCACACCTTGCCAGCCTGGAAATAATAATCCATTTCTGACTTGCCAATCAGGCAAATTTTAACAAAATTAGAAAGTTTTCACTTAGGAAGAATGGAAGTGGAACAAGACTTTTCACCCCTCTTTTCTTCTCCCTTCCTCTTTTTCTGCAGAAATTTAGTCATGTCATATATGTGTTTAGTCATATCAGCAGTATAGTCAAACCATATATATATATTTCATATAGTTAAATTCACTTATAATTTCGTAGTGAGGTGTTTAGCATGACCTTCAACTAAAAGGTTTCACTTGGCCTTAGAAATGACTCCAGGAATTTTACATTTATGCCACTATGTATCTGTTCCCCCCCTCTTCCCCTTCCCTTGTGAGATTTAAAGTTCTTCCTCTTCCTTTATAGATTTGGTGTCCAATAAAAGGAATGCTGGTTAGAAGCACGGAATTTCAAAGGATAGAATGGTTCCTTTTCTTAGGAGAGACGGTTAAGGCTACAGTTGTAGAAAGCAGGTCATGCTTCAGTCACATCACCATTCATCAGTCACAGACCAGGAATGCAGGACATAATTTCCTGAGTGTCCTAGACAATTCTTATTGCCTGAGGGTTTTGTCTTTTTGCCTGAGAGTTTTGTCTTTTCCATCTCTGCATTCCCTGATAAAAGAATTACTTGATCTGTTACACAGGTCATGAATTATATTGACCATGCAAGGTCAGCAATTCTTCTTAGAGTTTAGTTTTTTTTACAATTGAAAAAAATACAGAGCACTAATAGTGACTTCAGCAATAATAGCAGAAGGCATTCACTTACCCTATGACAATGCAGGAGATGGCAGTTCCCAAAAAGGCATAGGTTAAAATTGATCCTAAGTTGCGAAAGAAATGTCTCTGAGGAGGAAAGTTAAAAAAAAAAAAAAAAGTCCTTTGTAATACAGTCAGTAAAAGAACATGAAAAGCAAGTTGAAACACTGCATCCAGAAGTGCCATTCCATCCATTCTTTTTCTTGTTACAACCCATAACTCAGATATTAAATGAAGCAATATAGGCTACAGAAGTTATTTTGGAAGATATGATTTGATTCATTTTTTGCCTCTTGGAGTGCCATTGAAATTCCCTCTTTTTACATATCTAGCCAAATGCTTCAGGGTCATAACAGAAGTTCACACTGAAAGTATCTGTTGAAAACTGTATCATAACCTCATCCCTGGAGCAAACTAAGTCCTGATCATGCAGTGTATAAAACACAGATGGGCTGTTGCCTATTTGCAGTGTTACCAGATTCAAAGTGGCCTCTTCTGAAAACAGCAATGCCCAAGAGTTACAAACTGCAAAATCAAATCTTTGCACAGACACAGACAGAGCAGACTGAGGACCACGCATCTTGCATTTTCCTCCGTTTTTGCCAAGTTCTTGCCATGCAATATAAATTGACTCTTTTCTCTGTTTCTGGCCTGTTGGATCTACAAAGCAGCAATCACATTCTGCCATTTCTGTAATATAAGAAAGAGGCACATACCTTCTTTAAACTATAACCAGCATGAAATATAATGGGTGGCAGCAAAATGTTGAAGAATATGGAAGGATCAAATGTCATCTGCCAGAAAAGACAAAAGAGATAGTAAAGACATATAAAACATTTCATTTGCTAGGAGAGATTTTAATTGTAACTTTTAATAGAATGGTATTATGAGTTTTCTTATACGTATAAATGTGTAGTTCCTTACTGCTTATATATGTAGAATACTAGTTGAATGTTTAAAGAAGGAAATCAGTCATGCGTTATTTTATGGGGAATACATACTAGCAGTGTTACCTGTGATATTAAGTACTTGCAGTGTGAGACCATCCAATTTGACAGTCCCATGCTTAATTCCTGGTTCTGATGTAGACATGAGTGTCGTGTCTCAATTCCCCACTTAACGAATGACAGTAACACAAAAGACCTACGCTACCAAAACCAAAGTAGTTTTTCCTTCAAAGCACGTCTATATAGTTACAGACAGAGCTAGCTAATATTGCTTAATGAGCTACTGGCTGTGAGCTAATACCTACTTTATCGAACTACGACACATGAAAACTGTGCACACCCTGACATCTTCATAAGGAGATCTTCCTACATAAGGAACCTCCTGATGTGTGTGGGACAGACAGCCTCTGTCTCCCTTTTGTTTTTTAAGGAATGAGAATTTATTTTACTGCCTCCTTCAGCGTAAAGCTGAAGGTGCTGCATGGGAGCTTCACCGCAGGCATACATGGGGAGTACAGCCTGCAGCACTCACCGGTCCTCACCGAGCTCTCCTGAGCTCACTTGGTGATCACGTCTTTTGTGGACCCTCAATATAGTTTCCTACTAAAAATTCTTAAAAGGCAGTATCACTTCAAACATACACAATTATCTACAAAAGAAGTCCCCAAATGGTTTCTAAATAATTGTGTTCTAAGTTTTTAGTTTTGAAATTTTATGAGTTTTAGCCACTCTTGAAAGTTGCTAAGTAATTTATGCAGACTCTGAGGCCTCCTCACCTCACACAGAGTTCTATACAGATCACTGGAAATGTTACAGGCATTTGGTAGAAGCTGGAGTTTCATGAATATTGTAATAAACCACAGTTTATTACAGTAATATTTATTTACAGAGCGACAATAAAGATTGTCAAAAGGACAATGAGTCAATTTATCTTTTCTGTGACCATTTACAAAAAAGCTCCTTAGGTATTTAAAGCACAACTGTGCATCTGTTTGAAAAACAAACAAACAAACAAAACCTAACAAAAACCAACCAAGCAAGCAACCCCCCCCTCCACATATTAACAGAATCTGTCAGCTATGTGTTGCATAAAGATTAACGGCTAACTTTGAACAAACACAAAGAAAATATGTATAAAATATCTGCTTTAAGTGAGGTTCACAGCAGGGTGTATTTGTCTTCTACCTTTTTAACATTGTTTGCTTTTGCATTGCAAATAGACTGAAGTCCAATTTATTTGCAATGCCTCAACAACAGATTTGACAGACAGTCAATGATTGTTTTCTAAGCTGACTCTTATCTTTTCATTAACAAAATTTTAAATTGAAAACAAGAACATTATAAAATTTGGTTTTAATATTTAAGGAATAAAAACTGCTTTAAAAGCCAAGCAGCAATCTGAACTTCAGAAAAAAAATGATTGTACACTCTGTCAAGGTGAACATTGCCTGAGGAACTGATTAATTGTATTTTTTTATAAAAGTAAAAACTTACTTTGTTTGCAGATAGTAGCCAAAGTAACTTTTTTTTTTTTTCCCATTCCATTGTAATTATTTTTTCTCTGGAGCATTGTCAAGGCATAAGTTTTTATAGTGTCAGATCGTCAGCTGGTATAAAATACCATAAATTCTTTAACCTCAGAGAAACTGTATCAGTGCATACCAACCACAGAGCTAGTTCATTATTTCCTCTTTCAGTTAGATGTGGGATCTTCATACTATCTACCAAAAGCTACAGGATGAAGTATTTAACCTGAATTTCACAGAGTATGTGAACAGGATGAAGAGTTTTTTGGTAAGAAATCATCTTTCTAAGCATTTTAGCCTAGAGTATGTTCAGCATCATTTTATCCTCCTTGGAAAAGATACTTAATCTTCTTCACATTCTCCTGATGCATTTGTACGTGCATACAGAGAGTATTGATTTATGTTAGTCAGTAGTGAGCTCTGGGATTATCCTTCAGCAAGAAACTAAGAGAACAAGCTCCACTGTTAGAAAGCTGCCAGCTGTCCTCCTTTCCTCATCTAGTGTGTTCCTGGCATAAAAAGGGGATCAATGAGTGGCATAAAACCTGGGACCATAAGACCAGCTTTACAATGACAGAACCATCCCCTAAGTAGATGGAGACAGACCTTAGACTAGTAGAAAAAGACCGAAACACCATAGAAAATAGGAAGCATTTAAGTCACCAGATCTCATTCTTTGTTTTCTGACTGCCATTGTAAATATTTGTGTCATGAAACTGGAAAAGCATCTAGAGTTCACATAAAGTGCATTCTTCACCTAACACTATTTTATAGATGTGAAACAAATTTTTCTTTTTGTTTCTACAGCAGCCAGAAACAATATATAAAATACCTGTTAAAATTTTAAAGTAATACTAGAATGAGAATGAGTTTAGGCAAGGCAAAAAGTTCTTATTTCAGCTGTCAGTATGTTGTTCACATTTGCCTTCAGCTTCAGGCATGGAGAGTGACAAAGGACAATGTTCAGTCACTGCACTTCATTTCAAGTAACTTTCAATAAAACAGAATGCTGTTTAAAACTATGGCATTGCTGGAGAAGAAGAAAATATTTTAATAAGCCTCCGTACTGTTCACTGTTCTGTCAGCAGCTATATTATATCAATACCTTTAAAAGAGACAGAACATAATTAGTGCAGTGGCTTGCAGCTCCTTTTACTCAGATGAAGTGATATTTTAAGGCTACAGTATGAATTATTTAGCTTCAGAAGAGTAAGAGCTGACTACAGAATTACTTCTGTCTTCTTACTAACAGATAGCTTGATTTGATAAACAGGAAGTGAGAGCTCAGCCTTTTTTTCCCTGTTCTGCTAACTTTGAATTATAAAGTTAAAAACAAACAAAAAAAAACTAGCTGGCCAATAATGTGCTGGCAATTTCAGCTCTGCTGGTAACTTCATGGAAAACAACAGAAAATGAATTTTCTTCACTTCTGAACTAACAGTCTCAAATGTTAATTTTGGAACTAATTCAGCAAATATTTTAAAATATTTTTCCATAAGCATCAGAAATCCTGAATGCATGTTTTACTACTCAAAACTGTGCTCTAAAGGATATGTATTTGTACGTTATGGGACAGTCCATTATTTCTGATAAATGCACTTAATAATCTCTTACACTGCAGTCAAAAGGGAATTGCAATTGTACAAAAACCAGAGCGTGGTGTGATCATGTTTTCTGTTTTGTATATCAGTGCTTTTGCCACGGTCAGGAAGGCTGCCAGGCATTATTTTTGTCTCCTAAATACTGTTGAATCCTTCCCTCTTCCCTTTCTTACATATTTTCTTTTTACAGGGGCACTTGCCAGTTAATTTTAAAGGGAAAAGGAGTGAAAATCCTAGCAGGCTGAGACCTTTCCTGTTATGTAGAGAATTCCACAATTCACAGTGGAGACTTCTAAGAATCTTCCAGCGAACTGGGACTATGGAAACGGGATTGGGCAATCCCTGTAATGGCAACAGGGACTTTTGTGTGAGCTAGTTCTCCTCCTTTCTCATAACACAAGCTAGATTCAGTATATCATGTCTGATGAAGATGTTCAAATGTAATGATTAGTGCATATGCTTTGGGAACTAAACCCACGCTTAGACTAAGACAAACCAACTGCAATCTACTAGCAGGAAAAAGGATGAAGACTCAGCAAGATCTGTCTAGTGTGACTACCACTGTGCTTTCCTGTCTCCACCCACCACAGCTCTCCTAGCCTTGAATGTCTAGCTCTCTCAGAGAAGGGCAAGAGTCTAGTAGTAACTACAGGCAGGCCCACAATGGTCCTTCATTAGCAAGGAATTTCAGCAGATGGTTAAATCCAAATTCTGCTGAGATGCCCAGTGTATATTCTAAGCATAATTTAAAAAAAAATAAATTGTATAATGATAATGGTATTATAACATTCTGATAACAGACTATGTATTACTATAGTAGATAAACAATGATACTTGTTAAAAAGCAAAATAATATATAAATAATGTTTTGTAATATTGTAAAAGTGTCACTAAGGGCTTAGAACCTACATGTGAATATATGATATCTTTGAGCTTAAAATCTGGATTTTAAAAAGTCCCTCTGCTCTCCCAAGTTCTTTAAGTTGCTGTCATTTTTAACAGAGTGACAGTCACAGGAAGCAAATATTGCAAGGGTGGGAAATAATAAATAAGTAAAATATTTTAATTGTCACATACTGGAAAACAGAAAAGGCCACAACATTGTAAGGGACTCTAAACCTTCTCCCACACTTCTCTTTTTGCATCCAGCCTGACTTGCTGCAACACTGTCTCCACAAGCTTGGGGATAGCCAGTGAAATCCCTGCTGAGGACCACTGCAATGCTGCACAAATGTGTCAGAACATTGTAATGCATTTAAGCATTAGCAAAAAAAACAAACACCTATCTACAGACATGTAATGTTTACAAATTCAGATTTGTAGAGAGTAAACCTCCTCTGCTTATACTGCCAGAGCAAGCCATTATTAAGTCAGCAGAACAAGATTTCAGTGGGGTTTATGAAGCTGTGGTGGCAACGAACCCAAGGTAACGGCTGTGTCTGCTCCCCCTGAACTCAGTGTCTGCAGGAGGTAGGACCGTTCAGGCAATTATTCTGCAAACATACAGCCAGTTGGATGCTGAGCAATTGTGAGATTTCTACTGTGACTTATTTCCTTTTTTATTCTCCTTCACTTTCACTTCTCACCTTAGATTCAAAATAGCCTGTGTCTCTGTCACATTTTATCTTGAAACTTGTTTTTCTCTCTTGAGGGTGTAAATAAAAGAAATATCTTACACAGTTTAGAATAAAAATAAGATTTTTTTTTACCTTTTGAAGCATTGCATTGCCCTGGTGACCATTGATATTGTGATGGCTGATCTCTCTTTTGTACTGGTATTCATAGACCTGATTAGTTATATTGATAAGTAGGGTGGATGGCCCAGATTCCAGCTTTTCACATTCATAAACTGTTCCGCTTTCAACATCTGATGCTTTTGTTGCATATCGTATAAGTAATCCCATTACAAGGCCTGGAGAGTATAAAAAAAAAAAAATAGAGAGAGATTCAGGTACCTTCGTGTATCTGATGTTGCACAATAACTGACTTGGAAAAAAAATGAACTTCCCTGCTCTTGCTCTGCTAAAGCCAGGACACCACTTTCTCAGTGTTTCTACCTTCACAGAGGTACATTTCTCTCAGTACTTCATGGACCACCAGGAAATTTCTTCCAAAGCAGTCAGTTCATTAGAATAGCAATGTTGTTTTGCCACGTGCTCAGTTATTCTCCTATTTTTGTGATCCAGTTGTTGGAATCATTCTGGTACAGTTATTAACTGAGTTGTTAAACTGTGTTTTCGATAGATATTTAGAGAAAGGGGATGGCTGCATATCTGAAGTGCCGTGCTGAGCATACAAAAATCAGCTGGTGCTGATTTTACACACTTCATCCTGGGGGCGAAGGGGTGGGTGGGCTCTGAAACCTTATCCTCAGGGTCAGTCTGCTTTCTGTAGAAGACTGTGTATTTATGAGACTGTATAAACATGGAGAATACAAACAGAATGAAGGAAAATTAAGTTTAGGATTAATTGGTTTATCTAAAATGTAGGACTCATATCTAAGACTTTTTGGCTCCTAATACAGTTAATAGTTATTACTTCTGCAATTGCCCTCTGGAAGGTGCGATTCTTCCTCTCTCAGCTCTAGTGGGAGTTTGAGTGATTACTTTAGGAGAGGTAACTAATATTTAGTTAGATAACGTTACTGGAGATGATTTCCACCCTCAGAGACTTGGACATGATTTCAAATTTAATTTCCACGCCTCCTGCATGTCCTAGGTGCTTTAAGTCCCATGTACAGGAACAGCTTTGCAGTTATTAATTATGAACACATTCATAAAATGCTAAGAATAGTCAGATGAAATATTTATGGAAGCCATCTAGATGGATATACTTACTATTAAAAAATAAGAAACAAATTAAATTACAGAAAATAGCTCATAGGAATCTGAAAGACAAATTTTATCGAGTAATCAGATGCCATGGATGATGAAAGTGACCATAGACACCTAGACAGGTAAATGTCTTTGTTATTTTCACATTTTGCACTGAGAGAGACCTCAGAACTGCCAGTTCCTAGCAATGATGTAGCACAAGCTTGTAGCTTCCTGGATTGATGCTACAACAGAGTAACAGCTGCATTGCCTGTTTAGTAGGCTCATGAATCTTCTTCTTTAGTATGGCTGGTTGCTTTAAATGGTACAGGATTTAGATAAGCAGAAGAAAATGCCAAGACTACTTTCTGAAGTTACACAGCATTTGTGCAGTAGATCAGATAACAAATCTAGCTGTAGTAAAAGACAGAATTCCTCAAAACTTTTTGGGAAAGCACTTATGGGAAAAGGGAAGCAAGCAGTGCATGTACTTCTGTGAAATATGATTTCTACAGTGGTCAGTTCCAGATGTCCAAAATCATGACTGAGAACCGAGGAAACCATTATTTAGTTAAAACGGTCAGGGTTTTCATCTTTTTTTTATTAGTTTTCCTCTTGAAAAAAAAAAAACACATTTTATTTTCAAATTCAATTTCAAACATATTAAAAACTCCTCTTCATTTGATGCTTGGACAAGACTTGATGTTTCCACCTCATTCTCTGGAATGGAAAACTTATTTTTTCCTTTATCACTTCTGCTCCTGACACTCTATCTTAAACTATAGCCTCGGTTTCAATCCTGTTATCAGGTATTATAAACTACTGTTTTCTACAACATTTTGAGATTCCTACTATGTTCATAGCACATAGTATGAACCAAATTCTGTTTGATAATTTAAAAAATGAAGATAAATGTTCTCAGTTATAGTAACATAATTGCATTAAATTGCTCAAGGGAAAATTAATTCAAACTTCAGTGTCAAGTTTAGACTAGGAGTGAAGAAGGACTGCTCTTATTTTGTATTCTGAGAAGATGTGTTATCTTCAGCAGCAGTCTCAAGCTACCTCTGCAGGAATTTTCTGGAATCGAAACAAATGCAAATATTGTTGATCATAATCCTGCAACATAGCCCTTGAGTATACATAAATCTATTTGCAGAAAAGGAATATTTTAAAAATATGATAACTGTAGCTGTAGAGAAATAATGATCACCACGGACTGAGAATTACAACCGGAATTCAAATCTGCCTTTGGATTTTCTTCTACAGCTTTACTTCTTATCCTCAGATGGAGTTCTGATTTAGATAATTTACTGAGCCACCCAAATAATGAAGTAAGTGATAATGAAGAACACAGAAATTGCGAGTCTTCAACAGCATACACGTATTGGAGAAATAGCTTTAGAGCAGATTCTAATGATCAATATTCTTAGGGTATCAGTGGGGCTCTGAGGTCCTTTTAGCTCTCAAGGGTATTCTGTCATGTCTTAGATTTGAACAAAATGTGGATGGGATCCGTTATGATGGGTCAATTCAGAATATTCTCAAGTGCTCTGTGGAAAGTTCAAACAAAGGCAATTGCTATATCACTACATTATGCTGCAGGAGTCAATACAGGTGGTGGGATAGCATTCTTCCTTCGGTAATAGGAAATGTGCCAAGGACTCTCTATACAAACCCTGATGAATTAAAAATCTGGGAAGAGTGTATTTAATATTTTAGTAGGTACATCATTTATGGAATGCACTTGCTGCTTTAAATCATTACATAAGGCTTCTCTACTTCACGCTCCAAATTGAAATTATGCTTTTATAATATATATTCTAAAACTTTCTTTCTTGTTTATTTAAAGAAGAAAATGGGGAAATATCATGGTAAATATTTTTAATGCATCTACTGTGGAAAAAAAAACACAGTAATTTCTAATTTCCTTGCAACCGGTGTTTCATGGTAGAGTACTGAAACACAAAAATTTCCCACAAAGGTCTATGGACCTAAAATGTAAAAAGCATACCTTCTGTAGAATAAAATAGCAGCTCACTCTGTTTCACACTGGCACATAGAAAGCTTAACTTTACCATGTAAGTCTAGGACTTGAGCAGTTAAAAATTCCTGAAGATGAATCAGGAATGATACCACATCAGTTACCTGACATCACAAGTAGGTATTATACTACTGTACTGATGAGCATGAATAAAAAGTTTCAAATAGTATTATGTGAATTAGGGATTTAGGTCATCGTAAATGAAAACTCTCAGGCAAGGCTAAATTTGAGTGTAATATCACAGAGAATATATATTTTGTATTCTAGGAGCCCAAATTCCATTATAAATGTTTTCATCTCGGTTACCCTTTATTTAAGTCACTTCCATTCAAAATTAGTACCAAGTCCTCATTTAATTGTTTCAAGCACATGTATTTAATTCTGGATTGAGAGAACAAAGAGTGTAACTTAAAACAAAAAACTGAATTGTCCTTTGCAGTGAGATCTCCTTGCTGCAAAATCTGACTCTGAGTTAAACCTGAATTGTTTCAAATGAAAGTTGCATTTTTTTTCCCACCTTCACTAGTGGAAGCAGAATAAGATCTTTAATCATAGAGCAGTATTAGAAGGGATTTCTTAAGTCACCCATACCAAACTCTTTAGCTAAACAAGACTGTTCTTTTTTTCCCAGGATTTTATCTGGACAGCTATAAAATGCCTTTCTTTAAATTAGAACATTCAGGGAATCCTCAGCAGAGGCTGGGTAAGGCTCACTCAGCCTTCCCATTGCACACCTGTCAGGAGTTGAACAACGGGGGGGTGGGAGCGGTAGATCTCCAATCCCTGCCCTCCAATCCCCTTAAAACTTCAGGAGGTAGCTCTAAGCCCTCTAACATGAAGTCATTTCTCTCTCTTGAGTATTGTAACGAATGTGTTCTGCTATTTACCCTTTTTTTTTTGTTTTCCTTTTGGTCTCATCAGCTGGTCCTATGGAGCACAACTTTGAAGGCAGGTACAACTCCAGTCAGCCTCACCTTCACCCTGTGTTTCCTGGGGCTGAGAACAAACCAAGCTGAGAACAGTTCTTAACTGACGTTGCTGAGGAGCCTAGCAGATAAATGTCACAGATCCTGTTGGTGGGGTGGTTTTTGGTTTTTAGATTTTTAGTTTAATTCTAGCTGCCTATTTGCAGGAGTTTTTTTAACTTAATCGCATGTATCTGGTAACACCTGCACCTCCACCCTGATACCTGCGTTCTGAGGTGGATCAGAAAGTTGGAATTCTTATTTTTATTTTTATTTTTTTTATTGAACTAGCTCTGGGCTATTCCCCTCTACTGCAGAGGGCTGTGACTTAAGTGTTATACGGGGAATTTGGGCACCTGACGTGGCTTATGAAGTATCTCAAGAAATCTAGCCCTACTGGAGCTGACTAATAGGCTTTAGAGATGCCCATCCAGTTTATTTAGAAGCCTTGTTTTGTTCTGTGTATACATTCCCAAATGTATCTGAGAAAGTGCTTACTCTTCAGGATTACAGTAAAACATCTAAATATGTAAATTTTGCTCTTTCCTTTCAGGATCGCACAAAACTTTCACCTGCCTCCTTGATATACAGAAACCAGAAAGTAAGCTGAGCCAGCTGTTTGGGGTCTGTTTGTCAAAGCAAGCAGAGAAACTTGTTCTCCAAGATACTGAAAAACAAAGGGATGAATGAATAAACAGATAGGTCTGTGTGTATTTTTTTTCTTTTTGTGAGTAACTGACTTTTCAATTTGGTGCTGAAACAAAACAACTGGAGTGTGTAAATAATTTCAAGCTAAGCACCTTGAAATATATATATATACTAATATATTTACATACATGACATTTTTGTTGAAATAGTGTTTAAGTTTAAACTAAATGTGGACTTTTTTTGGGGGGGAGGGGAAACTACAGAAAGATTATTAATGTAAATATGGCTATATTTAGTGTAGAAACATTGCCTTGATTTAAAAAAAACAATACATTTCCATTTTTAAAGTTTCTAAATGGATTATTTTCAAGTATGGATTTCTTTTTAGTTGAAACTCTTTGGCCAAAAGCTGCATTTTCCTTAAAAGCTTATGCAGAGGGGAAAAAAAAAATCTATACTTTAAATAGAACTTTCTATCAGGATGTTCTTAGTGTCCAATTTGTCTGTTCAGCACTCTGCAATAAATTTAAAACATCTTCCTGTTTTTGTATTCCTATGCTTTCTTCCTGATTTTCCTTTTTCACTCTCCCCATGCCTTCAACGGCTATACCCCGACAGTATACTGCCTCGATAAGTACACTGACCCATCTATCATACTGTGGGATGCAGTCTGCAAATAAGTGGTTATGTTATTCTGTCACTTGAAGGAAAATTTATAAGCTTCTTGCACTGCCATTCATGTATCTAGGAAATAGCTCCATGGGCTGGAGTAAAGCAAATTTCAGGGCAATATATTTATTTATGAAACAAGTATAAAAGAGAATTCTTCTCATAATGAAGACCCCCCCCCACACACACAAAAACAAACAAAAAAAACACCTATGTGAAGCAGGAGAAAAACAGTTGTACTGAAGTCATTCAGGCTTAACTGCGCTGTGAGTAAAGGCAGGATTTACCTGACTGCCAGCACTTGGTCCCCTGTAGATTTCCTGAACTGATTTTTCTCCTGGAGTTGCTGCCAGTAATCATACACTTGAGGAAAAATGAAGTGATAGCAAGACAGAATGACCAGATAAGTCACTGTACACTTAAGTGTATACCTTTAAACCAGTGAGTACTTCCTATCAGTAGGCAATGCGGAAAGTTCTACTTGAAAGTGATACACAATATTGCCAAACAGCACAAAAGAAGATTAGAACTGGACAGGCAAACTGAAATAACAGTACAGTGATAACAGTCAGAGATGACTTGAGGCATTCTTCGTAGCCTGCTTTTCAAAGACACAGCAGAAAAAAAACCACAGGAGTCTCAAAATAGTTTAAGCGTTATTAAATAACATGGGTGGATTCACAAAGCTCCTTAGTCTATAACCTTTGAATCTTATGCAAAATAGGAACACACAACTTTCGCTGTGGGTGTTTTAATTGTAAATTTCCTACTTCACAAAGTGTCATTCAGTGGCTGTCTGCCCATACAGGAACATACCGTGAACAGGGTGAGGATAAACAGCTCGTGTTAGTCACTCCCTTACCCAGCCAACCTGTAGCAACTTTAAAAGAGATGGTGTTACATTACATTTTACTGCCCAGTTAGGGGGCTGATGACACTTCATTGAGTATGTTTTCTGAGCCTTGTCAGCACTTGATTTGAAGTGCCTGCTCATAAATATGCAGCTAGTCCCATGTTAAACTGGCACTTGAATTTATACTCACCATAAACCATAGCTCCTCCAGTTTCATGCAGAAAGCGGAACCGATGGTTTTTAAACAACCAAATCGTTAATATGGTAAGAATGAGCAGAAAGTTAAAGACTAGCAGCTCCACGGCTCCCTGGTGATAAAACTGATCTTCATCTTTCACTGACGCATATTTTTTCAACTTCTCCATTTCATTCCCTTTATGAAGAATGCAAAATAAAAGAAAAAAAATCACAGAGGAAGGAAGGTGTTATCACCTTCAGCAGAAAAAAAAGGTCCGGACACTACAGAAATTCACAGCAAGCACATCTGCTTGATTTGCAGCCCTACAGTGAAGTGCCCCAGCTCCGAATTCAGCTGGATTCTAGTTACAGCTTCCTGTTTCTGTCTTAAAGCCGCCCGGTCTCATTTCTAACGTTACGGTTGCATCGCTGGACTGTGCTTGCTCCGGCTCTAGATGCACAAATGGTCTCCAAGGCTTAGACTCTGCCAGTTTCTCAAATCTTGTGAAATTTAGGCTGTGTTCATAAAGCTTGTTCCTGTAACACAATCTGAAGCCTAAAAACCGTATTGGGTTTTAATAGTTTTAGAGCGAAAAACTGAAGTTACGAGAATGACATAGCAACCTTTGCTAAAAAGAATCTTTCCGCTCTCTCACTTTCAAATGCAAGCAAGTTGAAGGTGGGAGTTTAGTACAGTGCAAAGACAAGAAAATGAAGCAATGAATAAGGATTTCAAGGTTTAGGCCCTGAGCAGGCATCAATCCTGTATGTAGCCAGAGATCTCTATGAAAGCAAAGGTCCAATAACCTAGAATTGAAAGTACCTTAAAAAAAATCAAACCAAATGAAGACAGTAGAATTTACTTTCCATTGTTTCTGCTGTTTGCATATTTTCATTTACATTACTCAAGCGAGGAAAACAATAGAAACTGTCTTACTATTTATAGTTAATCCCTAAGCCTCATGGAAGTTTTTCTGTCCTGGCCTAAAGCTGCAATACATGTCCAGTGCTGGAGAGAGGGATTCCAAATAAATTCTCATCTTCAATTCATCATGAGGGGAAAAAAGAAAAAGGAAAAAAAAAAAGTCTGCTTCTCAGTAGAAGAGGATAGTATTTTCCTCACTATTCTTTGTCACAAGTTCATGAAATTTATTTCTCACAAACACTTTGGGCCAAACTTAGTGGTATAGTATCCATTCCAAGTGAACGGATACTGTATTCCCAAGGTGAATAAAATAGAAATAAATACCTAGATATCCAAACTCTTGGTAATTTCAAGGCTGTAGCTCATAAGAGTATGAGTATTTCTGAGGAGGTGCTGTTGTTTCAATCTGCAGTGTTTGGGCAGCTTGTTCCAGTGCTGTGCCACCCACCAGTACAGAAGTGCTTCCTGATGGTTAGACAGAACCTCTCATGCCCCGGTTTGTGCCCATTGCCCCTTGTCCTGGCACTGAAAAGAGCCTGGCTTCTTTTTTTTAATTCATGCTTTTTCTTCACTTAGCGGATTATTCTTTTTTATTTTTTTTTCAGTCTCTGTCACAGGTTTTACTCTGTCCTCTGCACTGTTTCACTGTCTTCTCTCTTTTGTGTTTCCCTTATTTTTCTTTTTCCTTCTGTAATTTTACCTGATGATAATTTGCAATCTTAGTCAGGATCAAGTCAAAACTGTATTTCTGAACTGATTATCTATTGAGTCTCGTTGGGATGAAAAGTAGTCAAAAAACAGCTGATACTTCCCAAATTAATGAACCATACAACTCAATCTGAACTCATATGTTTTTCTTTCTTTTCTGAGAATTATTCACTAGTGTGTTGTGGATAAAACAATAACATATACGAGGATTTGATGTAGCAATTTCATTAACTGATGCAGCTCTTTTAAAAATATTAGTCACGTATCTGAGGTTTAAAACTTTTAAAAGGGAGAAAAATAAAAAGGAAGACTTGATTTGGATTCACATTCACAATTTAGAAATGGCAGTGACCTGAATGAATGTTGTGACACTGATTGTCTATCTCCACCGTGGAAGCAACAAAAACAAAAAAAAATGTTTTGACATTAGCCACATTCGATATTTATCACAATGAAAACCAAAGATTTTATTATGAAAACCAAAGTTCTTTGCTCTCCTCACCAAATAGGCAATTTGTGGACACTCAGAATCAAAGGGAAAGAAGCACAGAACAGTGGAAGGAGGTCACTCTTTACTGAGAATCTCTGTGACTGTGGTATTCACCTCAGAGCTGGGAGACAAGATTCAATTCCCTTTCCTATCTGAATGTACTGGAGCCCATATTTCGCACCAGACAATAAGGAATTCACCCATCTCAACTGTTAGACCAATTGTGGTATAAAATACTTGAAACACTTAAGTGTTAATTTCCCGAAACTGCATTTCCCCTATTGAAAAGTAGGGTTATAATTCTTCCTTATCCCATCCATGCATGTTTGTATCATATGCTATAGCAATTTGCACCCTGCCAGAGCTTGGATGGAAACATAATTTTAGATTTAGTATCGGATGTGGATAATAAACATATTTTAACTTATTGTCCCATAACAGGAAGTGGAAATGATGGGAATTTCTAGTTATTTGTTCTCTGTGTCCTATCCGCTTGCCTACTGGTCATATCAGTTACGTGAGAAAACAAGTATGTAAGTCATACGAATAAAAGATTTATTGCATAGGAACAAAGGGGGAAGAATGTACCTTGTGTAAACAACTGGAATTCTTTATTTCCCAGCCTGTCCCACTTTCCCACTGTCTCTTTTAATATGAAGTATTTTAGAGTGTACTGAACATCCTGAGAAAAATATTAAGAGGAAGAGTTATGCTGACTACGACATGTACAGTGCACATTGCCAAGCAGTATATTAGTGGGCAAAAATTAGTACAGTTTCTCCTGTTTCTACCCCCCAGTAAGGCATTTGACCTAGAGTTTCTAAGGTTTTGTTTGTTTTTATGGAAAAATACTATTCAAGGGTAAAAAAAATCTAGCACATGATGATTAGATAACAAAAGACTGGGCTTTGTTCAGAAAGAATTTTCTAAAAGTGGATACACTGTGAAAAATAATTGAATCGTGTAGTGGTTGATCAGTCATTTTTGTGTGTGTGAAACTGTAGGGTCATCAGAGGGAATGATTTTTGTTTGTTTGTTTGACAGAAGTGATGAAGGCATTCTTGGACCCTTTTTTTGTAAGAAAAGACATCTGTGTCAGGAAAGGCTGAACTCAAAAAGCATCCCTGTCCTCAGGAATGAGGGTTTAGACACTAATAACTGTGCTTGAGAGTCAAAAAATCTTGCCCCCATTGGGAATTTTTAAAAATTTTTAATTGTTTTTGTTTTCTTCTTTTGTTTTCTACTGAACCACAAATCATGGGCTTGTTCCAAGATTTACTTTTTTGTCAGGCTGTGAGTTTATGAAGGCTGACTCTTAGCAAAATGAAGGCTTCAAAAACTTTTAAGCACGTGCTTAACTTTCTGAATGGGAATGCTCCCAGTTAAGTCACCAATTCAAACCTCACTTACTGAATAGGTTTTGGGCTTAACAAGTTAATCTAGACACAAAGCAATTTTTCTCTTTACTGATAGTTAAAGTAGTTTCCTTAACTTTGACATAACTGCACTGATAAAGATGTGCTTATACATCAAGAGCTTATTGCTGTAATGGGTGAGGGATAAATTATGTATTTTATCCCTTTAACTGCTTCCACATTGTGGGTTGCATAGAGGTGAATTATTTTAGAAAAAAATCACACCGCTACAGAGAATAGCTAAATTATTTCAAAGCAACCTTTGAGTATTTGTAATAACTGTTGTTGGATCTTGAGACCAAACCTCGCTCTTTTCTTTAAAATATTGCCATATCTGTTATATCCGCATAAAGACTGGAGAAATGATGTGAATTGGATTTCTACCTCTTGCAGATAATGTCTTTACACACCAGGCCAAACAGTTTTGTTCCTATGTACATGTGCAGTTTGGCAAGTGATTTTTAATTTTTTTCCTTTTTGCACAGAAGCACAACACCAGATACCGGGGAAATGGAAATAGTGTTTGCTATTACCTGAATGGGAGTTTTAGGCTTCAAACTACCATTTGTCATGTTATGGGACTGGGCTTTTAGGTACTGCTTTCCTCTCAGAGATGTAAGGCATAATTTTATATCAGCTGTCCAGACACAGCTACCCAACATAGTTGCTGTTTACAGGGAATCCAGATATGACATCCAAATCTGTTGGTTTTCTTCTTTGCCTACTGAAACTGTGAAGTAAGGTCTCCTTTGAAAACTTGCTGGCAGTGTGAGCAGATGATCGGCTTGATTATTTCTGTGTTCAGGTATTTCTATGTTCTGATGTGTAACTACATTTTCAACGGTACCCAGCTCCCTCACAAATCCCCCCTCTTAACTGGAGTAACTTCTCTCCAAGTTGTACTTGATATGCAGGTCAGATAACACAATAAGGTTTTGCAGCAGCTACATCATGTTTACAATACTGATAACATGATAAATCAAGAAGGAAGGGAACTGGATAAACTAAGAAGTTACATTTTGATTTTCAAAACAAGCTTTCAGAGGAAAGATATTTTGAATATTAATTCACAGGCCAAAGACAGAGCCAAGATAAGTTAAAGTTTCTGTTGGAAGTTAGTATGTCAGGCAATTCTCCTAATGTCATACTCTTAATACAAGTAATATTGTCTTCATCTCTCTTGATGTGTCATTTTTATGAACAACAGGTAGAAGTCTTGCTTATTTTCTATTTCCACCTTATAAAGTATCCTTTCTGAATTTGACAGAACAATAATCCTTTTCTCCTTTAGTCAGACAGTTGTAGAAGTCTGGTCTTACAGAAACTATCAAACTATAGAGATTGAATAGAAAGTGAGAGGAGTCTTGTAAATCAGTAGAGAGATCCCCATTTTTGAAAATATAAAGTCAGAAAAGCAGAAAAAATTACAAATTACAATTATAGTGATTATAGTTAATAGGAATTCTCAGCAAAGAGACAATGCTTTAGCAACCCTGGTGATTATGAAAGCATACAAAAAGTACAGCTAAAAGTAAAAACAAACATTGAAAACAAGTACATCTCTACATATATGTGAATAAAAAAACTAAGTGAAATCAACTCTGAAACTGAGGAATCAACCACATTGCCAGTGCCCGAGTAATAAATGTTCTGTCACAGCCTTCTTGCCTAAAATCCCCAGATAGACTGGAACTGGATTAGTGGGATCACAACTGGTTATCCTTCTCTAATCCATTCCAGCCAGGAAGATCTGCCTTTCTAGCTCCTGTTCTGATACACAACTGTCTGTGAAATCCTGTGGGCTAAGGCCACTTAAGGCCACTAAGCCCATAGTTGTGGGCTAAGTGTCAGTTTGTAACAACTGGTCTCAGTGTATTTTGAAATCTGTTCTTCTGCTGCTTAGAAGAGCCTCGCTATGACGTCATTTATTTGCTGGTTTCTACTGATTCAGTCCACACTTTTTCTGAGGTCAGCCTCTGGTTTTACTATCGCTTATTTGGTCTTGATGATAATCTATCTACGTGTGTCACAGTCTCTAGTACCAGAAATAACAGTCCCCATAATCTATATATCTAGTACATTACAGCTATTACTCTTAGACGAAAAATAGCCTCAAAAACAATTTTTGCTTCCTGGAATATACCTTCCTATCTAGGAGGCAGTTTTTTTTTCTTTTCTTTTTTTTTCTTTTCCTCTTTTTTTCCCTCCTTGGTTTGTAGCCTGTTTTACTGCCTGTTCAAAACACAATACTAATCATGATGAATATACATTGATTTAAGTAGAATTTGACTTTTAGTCTCCCAAGAGGGTTGTGATATTTCTGATTATATGTCACTGTCTCTGGTCATTGAATCAACATGAAAAAATCTTTTCTCCCTTTCGAGTGCCAATGAATTCAGTACACCCTGTGATGTAGCATAATAACGAACAGTTCAGCACACTAAAATCATCGTATTTGAACCAACCTTTACAGATTAATTTCAATTAAAAGAGAGCTGAAATGCTCGTATGCATTTTTTTCTCTGAGAAGACAGAAATGCCAGTACTTCTAGAGAAATTAAACCTCTTAAAGAAGGGATGATTTGCTCTGTAAGTTTTCAAAGTACAGTTGATCTGCTGTGTTGTATCCAGTTTTAGCCAATTGGTTCAGAAATAAGATATGAATTCTTAAAGAATTCTGAGAAACTTATACTACTGATTTATATGTTTTAAATTAATCCCCATTGTGAAATGTCAGGATCATGAGTTTACTCCCATAGGTTTAATTTTAATGTTCATTTTCAGCTTGAAGTGCTGCCCTGAGGCTCGGGTTTTTTTTTTCCCTCATATTTTGATAAACTGAAAAACCGTCTAGATAGCAAGATTTAACTTAAAAATGCCAATTTTAAAGATAATATTTAAATGGTAGTTTCCTGATGGGAGACTCTTATGGAAAGCAAAAAAGGGGGGAGAGGTGCACTGTGAAATGTGATGGTCAATCACTGAAATCTCAGCACACGCAAAAGCTGATTTGCTTATCTCAGAAAGTCCTTTACTGAAAGGATGGTAGGATCCCTGTAACCTGACAGAGTGAAATATCCCTTCACCAAAGAATGGATTGGAAATAAGTTCTGTTTAGTAGTTAGTGTTATAGCATCAGAATAATTTAGGCTGGAATGGACTGCTGCTGTTACGAGGTTCCTGACAGCCCAATTCACCAACTTCAGATTCCTCTGAGTGGCAGCCCTGCCCTTCAACCATACAGACTGCTCCCCACAATTCAGTTTGTCCACAGACTTGGTGGCAGCGAACTCCAGCCAATCATTCAAGGCAGACAATAAGCAGTACTGGCTACAGTATCAGTCCCAGTGGGATATCAGTAGCAATCAGCCAACAACTGGACTTTGTGCTACTGATCACGATTCTAAGCCTGATGCTCCACAGCATTTTCCACCTACATTATCATCCACTTCTCCAGTCCATATCTCGCCAATTTGCATATAATGTTGCGGAAGACCATAATCCAAGCCTTGCTAAAGCCAAAGCTCTTCCCTTGCAAAATCCATTGCTCTCCCCTTATCCAGAAGAACAAACATCTCATCATAGAAGGCAATCAGGTTGTGTAGGCATAATGTGGCCTTGATAAAACTATGCTGGCTGTTCCCCAACCATCTTCTCCTTCATGTGCTTGGAAATATTTCCAAGGAGGATTTAATCCGTAATTTTTGCAGAGACTAACATAAGGCTGACTGTTCTAGTTATCTGTATTCCTCTGTTGAAGACGGCCATGACATTTGCCTTTTTCCAGACATCAGGAGTCTCCCATAGCCCCCATAACCTTTGAAAAGTGATAAATGGAGGCCTCACAAGTATATCAGGGAGCGCTCTCAGTACCGTTGGTTGAATCCCATGTGGAACCAGGGACTTGTGTATATCCAATTGGTTCAAGTCTATTTTCCTGTACAGCAGGTAATATTCAGACCCACAGGCCCTGCTGCTGTACTGGGAGGTGTGAAGGCAAACCTGACCAGTTAAAACTGAGGCCAAACTGTCGCTGAGTACCTTTGCCTTTTCCACGTTCTTTCTCACTAGCTTCTCTGCCCTACTGAGCAGTTGGTCTACATTTTCAATAGTCTCTTTTGCTGCCAGTGTACTCATGGAAGCCCTTTTTCTTATATCGATAGCAAGTTTCAACTCCAGCTGTTTCAGCTTTCCTGAGCATTTCTTCATGTGCTGAGGCAATGTCTTTGTATTCCTCCTGGACTGTCTGTTCCTGCTGCCACCTTCCGTGCTTCCTTTTCCCATTTCAACTTAGCCAGGTATTCATTCTTCATCCACACTGGCCCCCTCCACACTTGCTTGAGTTTCTTCATGTTGGAAGGTTCTTGTACTTTGAGGAAGCGGTGTTTGAAGATCAACCCCCTCTATCCTGCACTGTTGGCATTAGTAATACCTGTCCTTCCGTATGAACAGGGAGTGACAGCACATGGCTGATTAAATTGTGTTGGGAATACAGCAACTACAGAAATGCACCAGGATTAATTCATGACTGCCACATGTCAGCAAGCAAGCTTCCTGACTAGGGTTAACATTTAAATTAAAAATAATAACAAAAAACCTCTGCCTGACGAAGTATATTGCTATAGTGCTTTTCACTTTTCCCAGGTAGATTATTCAAAAGTATGCCATTTAGTGACTTGTTTCAGATGCTAGCTATATTGCAGCGTAGTGTATTGTAGCGAAATGCTTACTAAGGAAAGAGGGAAAAATACGCTATTTAACTGGCTGATACATTACAAGGATTATTCTTTTTCACGAGTTGAATCTGAAAGTGTATTCCACTAGAGGGCTCTCTTCACACATAAAATGAAAACCAGACTTCAGCAGTACTGGATCTTTTATCAATTCATCAGGTTATCAAAGGGTTTTAGTGTAAGTAAGAAATGTATTGTAGTGCATCAGTATACCGGATAAGACCCTGTTTGGAATATATAATTAATCTCGTGACTGCATTGACACAAGAAGCGTTCAGGTCCACTGTTCTGGTTTTGGCTGGGATGGGTTAGGTCACCATCCCTGGAGGTCTTTAACAGACATTTAGATGTAGAGCTTAGTGATATGGTTTAGTGGAGGACTTGTTAGAGTTAGGTCAGAGGTTGGACTAGGTGATCTTAGAGGTCTCTTCCAACCTAGATGATTCTGTGATTCTGTGATTCTGTGAGTTAAGATTCTTCCAGGTAGCTGGTACGGTGCTGTGTTTTGGATTTAGGATGAGAGTAATGCTGATAATGCACCGATGGTTGAGCTGTCGCACAGCAGTGCTCACACAGAGCCAAGGACTTTCCTGCTTCGTGTGCAGCCCTGCCAGAGAAGAGCCTGGGGATGCACCAGGAGCTTGGAGGGAACAGTAGCCAGGGCAGGGGACCAAGTCTGGCCAGAGAGGTGTCCCATACCTTGTGGCATCATGCGGAACAATAAAGTGAGGGGAGTTGGTTTGGGCAAGGTGGGGGAGCTGCTTGGGAGCTGGCTGGGCATTGGTGGGCAGGCGGTGAGCGACTGCATTATGCACCTCTTGTTTTGTGTGTGTTTGTATAAATAATTATTATTATTTCCCCTTCTTTTTCTTTCCTATCAAACTGTCTTTATCTCAACCCCTGAGTTCTACCTTTTTCCAGTCCTCTCCACCATTCATCTGGTGGGGGAGTGAGCAAAAAGCTGTGTGGTGCTTAGCTGCCTGCTGGGTTAAACCATAGCACCCAATGGAATTATTTTTGGTCCCTGAACATGAACATTTTGGATAACTCTTAACTAAATAAAAATTCCATCCAAATTCCTATCTCCCTGAGGTCAGTAAGAATCGATTAGACCAAAATGGTTATTTTATACGTTCTGCCAATATCATTTGTTGTGGTTTAACCCGGCTGGCAGCTAAACACCACACAGCCGTTCGCTCACCCTCCCCCCTCCCTCTCTGGGATGGGGGAGAGAAACGGGAAAGTGAAGCCGGTGAGTTGAGATAAAGACAGTTTATTAAGACAGGAATATAATAATAACAATAATAATAATAATAGTGATAATGATAATAGTATTAATAATAATAATGTGTAAGAAAACAAGTGATGCACAACGCAATTGCTCACCACCCGCTGACCGATGCCCAGCCTATCCCCGAGCAGCCCGGCCCCCCACCCCGGCCAGCCACCCCTATATATTGTTTAGCATGACGCCAGATGGTATGGAATACCCCTTTGGCCAGTTTGGGTCAGCTGTCCTGGGTCTGTCCCCTCCCAGCTCCTGCTGCACCCCCAGCCTGCTCGCTGGCAGGACAGAGCGAGAAGCCAAAAAGTCCTTGGCCTGGTGTAAACACTGCTCTGCAACAATTAAAACATCAGCATGTTATCAGCGCTCTTCTCATCCTAATCCAAAACATAGCACCCCACCAGCTACTAGGAGGGAAAATTAACTCTGTCCTAACTGGAACCAGGACAGATATCCACCCCTTATTCCATACCATTTATGTCATGCTCAGGTTACACTCTTTCCAATACATTCTAATTAATCACCATTTTCATCTATGATATATAGCAATCATAGTAGTGATGACATACAGTATTATATAATAATTAACATACTACAATTCAACTCATGGGCTATTCTCACCCAGTATCAAATCCCCTTGAGGTACACACCGGACCTCCCCATTCTTTTGCATTACCCACCAAGTGCATCCAGGTCCCTGAGCAAAAGCAATTCCACAAATGGGTTTGCCTTTTCCTGAGGCAGGAGTAGCCCAGACTGTTTTACCCAGCATGTTTCTTACGTGCACTACAGGAACTTTATCCCCTTCTACAGTGCGTAACAGGTTTGATTGGGCAGGTCCAGCTCGGTTGGCAGATCCCCTGGTATTGACTAACCAGGTGGCCTTTGCCAAATGTGTATCCCAATTTTTGAATGTCCCAGCACCCATTGCTTTCAGTGTAGTCTTCAACAGTCCATTGTATCGTTCAACTTTTCCAGAGGCTGGTGCATGATAGGGGATGTGATACACCCACTCAATACCATGTTCTTTGGCCCAAGTGTCTATAAGGTTGTTTCGGAAATGAGTCCCGTTGTCTGACTCAATTCTCTCTGGGGTGCCATGTCGCCATAGGACTTGCTTTTCAAGGCCCAGGATAGTGTTCCGGGCGGTGGCATGGGGCACAGGATATGTTTCCAGCCATCCGGTGGTTGCTTCCACCATTGTAAGTACGTGGTGCTTGCCGTTGCGGGTTTGAGGGAGTGTGATGTAATCAATCTGCCAGGCCTCTCCATATTTATATTTCAGCCATCGTCCTCCATACCAAAGAGGTTTTGACCGTTTGGCTTGCTTGATTGCAGCACATGTTTCACAGTCATGAATAACCTGTGCTATAGTGTCCATGGTCAGGTCCACCCCTCGATCACGAGCCCATCTGTAGGTTGCATCTCTACCTTGATGGCCTGAGGTGTCATGGGCCCATCGGGCTATAAATAATTCACCTTTATGTTGCCAGTCCAGGTCCACCTGAGCCACTTCAATCTTAGCAGCCTGATCCACCTGCTGGTTGTTTTGATGTTCTTCAGTAGCCCGATTCTTGGGCACATGAGCATCTACATGGCGTACCTTTACAACCAGGTTCTCTACCCGGGCAGCAATATCTTGCCACAATGCCGCAGCCCAGATGGGCTTGCCCCTGCGCTGCCAGTTGTTCTGCTTCCATTGCTGTAACCACCCCCACAGGGCATTTGCTACCATCCATGAATCAGTATAGAGATAGAGAACTGGCCACTTTTCTCGTTCAGCAATATCTAAAGCCAGCTGAATGGCTTTCACTTCTGCAAACTGACTTGATTCACCTTCTCCCTCAGCAGATTCTGCAACTCGTCGTGTAGGACTCCATACAGTAGCTTTCCATCTCCGATGCTTTCCCACAATACGACAGGACCCGTCAGTGAACAAGGCATATTTCTTCTCATTTTCCGGTAGCTTGTTGTACAGTGGGGCTTCTTCAGCACGAACCACCTCCTCCTCTGATGATATCCCAAAGTATTTGCCTTCTGGCCAGTCCATAATCACCTCCAAGATTCCTGGGCGACTGGGGTTTCCTATTCGAGCTCGCTGAGTAATCAGTGCAACCCACTTGCTCCATGTAGCATCAGTTGCATGATGTGTAGAGGGGACCCTTCCTTTGAACGTCCAGCCTAGTACCGGCAGTCGGGGTGCCAGGAGGAGCTGCGCTTCAGTACCGACCACTTCCGAAGCAGATCGAACTCCTTCATATGCTGCCAATATCTCCTTTTCAGTTGGAGTATAGCGGGCTTCAGATCCTCTGTATCCCCGACTCCAAAACCCCAGGGGTCGACCTCGAGTTTCCCCAGGTTCTTTCTGCCAGAGGCTCCAGGTGGGACCATTCTCCCCGGCTGCGGTGTAGAGCACATTCTTTACATCTGGTCCTGTTCGGACTGGCCCGAGGGCTACTGCATGAACTATTTCCTATTTAATTTGTTCAAAGGCTTGTCGTTGCTCAGGGCCCCATTCAAAAGCATTCTTCTTACGGGTTACTTGGTAGAGCGGGTTTACAATCAGACTGTAATTTGGAATATGCATTCTCCAAAACCCCACGACACCTAGGAAAGTTTGTGTTTCTTTTTTGCTAGTTGGTGGAGACATAGCTGTTATTTTGTTGATCACATCCATTGGGATTTGACGACGTCCATCTTGCCATTTTATTCCTAAAAACTGGATCTCTCATGCAGGTCCTTTAACTTTATTCTGTTTTATGGCAAAACCGGCCTTCAGAAGGATTTGGACTATTTTCTTCCCTTTCTCGAAAACTTCTTCTGCAGTGTCACCCCACACAATGATGTCATCGATGTACTGCAGGTGTTCAGGAGCTTCCCCCTGCTGCAGCGCAGACTGGATCAGTCCATGGCAAATGGTAGGGCTGTGTTTCCACCCCTGGGGCAGCCGATTCCAAGTATATTGGACTCCCCTCCAAGTGAAAGCAAACTGTGGCCTGCACTGTGCCGCTAGAGGGATGGAGAAAAATGCATTAGCGATATCAATTGTGGCATACCACTTGGCTGCCTTTGATTCCAGTTCATACTGGAGTTCTAGCATGTCCAGCACTGCAGCACTCAGTGGTGGCGTGACTTCGTTCAGGCCACGATAGTCCACTGTTAGTCTCCACTCACCATTAGACTTTCGCACTGGCCATATGGGACTATTAAAAGGTGAATGAGTCTTGCTGATCACTCCTTGGCTCTCCAGTTGACAAATTAGCTTATGGATGGGACTCAGGGAGTCTCGGTTGGTGCGATATTGCCGCCGGTGCACAGTTGTGGTAGCGATCGGCACTTGCTGTTCTTCAACCCTCAGCAACCCCACAACAGAAGGGTCCTCTGAGAGACCAGGCAAGGTAGACAACTGTTTAATGTCCTCTGTCTCCAAGGCAGCTATGCCAAAAGCCCAGCGGAACCCTTTTGGGTCCTTGAAATATCCTCTTCTAAGATAGTCTATGCCAAGGATGCACGGAGCATCTGGGCCAGTCACAATACGGTGCTTTTGCCACTCATTGCCGGTTAGACTCACTTCAGCCTCCAATACAGTTAACTGCTGGGATCCCCCCGTCACACCATAAATACAGATGGGCTCTGGCCCTTTATAGCTTGATGGCATTAGAGTACATTGTGCACCGGTGTCTACCAAAGCCTTATACTTCTGTGCATCTGACGTGCCAGGCCATCGAATCCACACAGTCCAATAAACTCGATTGTCCCTTTCCTCCCCCTGGCTGGAGGCAGGGCCCCTCTAGTCCTGGTCAGAATCTTCGTTTCTGTGTTTAAAGGACTGCCTGCTGGAAGTTGGAGCAGCAAACTTTTCAGAGAACTCCTTTTTCCCAATTGTTTTCCTTTGCAATTCACGTACCCGTGCCTCTAGGGTCGCAGTAGATTTTCCGTCCCATTTTCTCATGTCCTCTCCATGGTCACGTAGGTAAAACCACAGGGTGGCGCGGTGTGTGTGCCCACCATATTGTCTTCCTTGCATAGATGAACGTTTACCCCTAATAGCTGAGACAGTGGTTTGTACAGGTGGGGAGGAAAATAATCTCTCTTCAAGTTGGTGGATCTTTTCAGAAAGTTTCTCCAAAGTATTCTCTTTTAGCTGGTGGACACTGGTTCGTTCAGGTGGAGGGGAAGATAATCTTTCTTCAAGTTGGTGGATCTTTTCAGAAAGTTTCTCCAAAGCATTCTCTTTTAGCTGGTGGACACTGGTTCGTTCAGGTGGAGGGGAAGATAAATTCTCTTTAAGTTGGTGGACCTCTTCAGAGAGTTTCTCCACAGCCGAGACACAGGCCTGTAGGGAAGAGGAGAGATTTCCTTCGTACTGCCGGAGTAATTTAGCCACTTCATTCACTGGGGGATTCTCCTCCGCTTTCCAGGCTAGTATTGCCAATGAGCTGGCATATGATGATGGTGCACTCCGTACAAACTTCCGCCACATGGGTGGTGTACACCAGACTGCATCTGGATCTGCGGCTGTTTGTGCGTCGTCTAGGTCCTTATAAATGACTTCCCGTACAGCCAATTCCCTCAGGTACTGAATTCCCTTCTCCATGGTGGTCCATTTGCCTGGTAGACATACAAGTTCTTCCTTGAAGGGATACCTTTCCTGCACAGCTGACAGGAGACGCCTCCAGAGGCTGCGAGATCGTGCTCCATCTCCAATTGCTTTGTCAATGCATTCGTCCCTAGCAAGGGATCCCAGCCGCCTGGCTTCCTTGCCCTCTAATTCCACATAATTGGCTCCCGTGTCCCAGCACCGGAGCAGCCAGGTGACAAGATGCTCACCTATACAGCGACCAAAATCTTTTCGCACATCTCGTAGCTCACGCTGGTATAGAGTCCGGGTAGTTACTGTTGATTTTTCGACATCCTCATCCTCATCTTCAGTCTCCTGCACCTTTGATGGCCCAGCCTCGTCTTCACTATGCCCAGACTTAGCAGAAGACTGTCTGCGTTCTAAACGACCTGAGCCTCTATACCATTTTTTCACCTTGTCTACAGGGGCAACTTGCACTGCTACAGCTCGTTTCTCTAACTCAGACACAGGGTCTGCCACAGGGGTTGGAATACCCTCTGCGGGGTCAACTTGCACTGCTACAGCTCGTTTCTCTGACCCAGACGCAGGGTCTGCCACAGGGGTTGGAATACCCTCTGCGGGGTCAACTTGCACTGCTACAGCTCGTTTCTCTGACCCAGCCACAGGAGTTGGAGCGGCTGCAGGAGCTGGAGCTGGAGCGGCTGCAGGGGCTGGAGCTGGAGCGGCTGCAGGGGCTGGAGCTGGAGCTGCTGCAGGGGCTGGAGCTGGAGCAGCTGCAGGGACTGGAGCTGGAGCGGCTGCAGGAGCTGGAGCTGGAGCGGCTGCAGGAGCGGGAGCTAGGTTGCTAGTAGCATCAATTGCAGCTCGATAGGCACAAGCCAGACCCCAGCACGCTACAGTGATTTGTGTCACTTTGGAACTGCCAGAGTCATGACACCTTTTTTTTCAAGCATTCTGCCAGCTTTTTAGGATTTTGCAGTTGTTCAGGGGTGAATGTCCAAAACACTGGAGGTGACCACTGCTCTAGAAACCTGCCCATATCCTCCCACACTCCCTGCCACTCGCAACTATCCCGCCTCAAGGCAGATCTCCGGATGAGATTCCTAAGTAGTCGTTTAACCCTCAACAAAACCTGAAGCGCATTCAGGAGACATAACAACAAGAGCAGGCTGGTCTGAGTATCCCAAGGATATTCAACATCTCGGAGAACCACCGTAACTAGCTCGGGGGATAAGAGGGTGGTGGTGAAGGAGAAAGGGAGAGTGAACAGGTAGGGAAACATGTCTTCCCCTGTCCCCTTCACAGATTGGCTCCCTAACGAAAACAGGCAATAGGTGTAATTGCTAACAGTTTCCGAGATATGGGTTCCAAAGTATAGAGTCGATGTCAGTGCTGAGTACAAATACCAGGTTAAAGTCGTGACCAGATATTTCATCATTTCATAAGCCATTGTTACACCGCACAGTACCATAACAATCTTAAACCAGGGCCCGGAAAGGATAAACAGTGCAACAGGGAGCACATACAGAAAGTAACGCACTATAAAACTCAATTTGGAATACAGGTACAGCAGACTGGAGATTAAGGCAATCAACATCGTGACTAGCAACTATTAAGCAGGTCCAATACTTATACCAATTTCAGTTTAACACACTCTGGTCAAATTTGTCGATATCTCAACCCTTCGAGCCCCACGTTGGGCGCCAAAAGGGCTGTTGTGGTTTAACCCGGCTGGCAGCTAAACACCACACAGCCGTTCGCTCACCCTCCCCCCTCCCTCTCTGGGATGGGGGAGAGAAACGGGAAAGTGAAGCCGGTGAGTTGAGATAAAGACAGTTTATTAAGACAGGAATATAATAATAACAATAATAATAATAATAGTGATAATGATAATAGTATTAATAATAATAATGTGTAAGAAAACAAGTGATGCACAATGCAATTGCTCACCACCCGCTGACCGATGCCCAGCCTATCCCCGAGCAGCCGGCCCCCCACCCCGGCCAGCCACCCCTATATATTGTTTAGCATGACGTCAGATGGTATGGAATACCCCTTTGGCCAGTTTGGGTCAGCTGTCCTGGGTCTGTCCCCTCCCAGCTCCTGCTGCACCCCCAGCCTGCTCGCTGGCAGGACAGAGCGAGAAGCCGAAAAGTCCTTGGCCTGGTGTAAACACTGCTCTGCAACAATTAAAACATCAGCATGTTATCAGCGCTCTTCTCATCCTAATCCAAAACATAGCACCCTACCAGCTACTAGGAGGGAAAATTAACTCTGTCCTAACTGGAACCAGGACATTCCTGGTTCCAAAGCATTCTTTGGTGAGGGATTATGTTCACAAAAAATGGCCTGTCTTAAGTGACGATAATCCTGCCATCTTCCTACCTGATAGCCTAAAAACATGAAAACATTTTTTTTTAAAAAAAAAAACATATTTTACTAAAACAGACCTATGATGAGCAATGTTGTTTACATCTCTATCTGTATCCAAACAGCTGCTGTTCCTTTTTTCACTTGAAAACTGTTTAAAAACCTGTTAAGTAAGAAACATTATGAACATTTAGCCATCATTTCTACAGAATTGCACCATGCTATTAACAGCAGCATTTCAAGAACACATATTGAATGAAACAGGGCTATGTTTGTGGAAAGACGTAGACACAAGAAGTGCAGGCAGGTGCTTGTGAAAATCTCAGTGGCCTTAAACTGCTTTTGCAAACAAGGGTTAGCTCTGTTTCTCTCCTATAGTAACCAATTTGTGTTTAAGATACAGATGCCCAAAATTTAATTAATTTAATTTACATCTGGGAATATCTGCCAGGAATGCTTCATTATTATTTTTTTCCTTATCCAAGGAAAAGCCTGAACCACTCCCTCTCTAATCTCCAGTGTAGCCTTTGTCCTGTGCTGTCTCTTCCTCTGCCATTGTCTGTGTTGGTTCTGGGCAATCATGCCTCTTCACTCCAAGCCACATTTTAGCCTTAGGTTGCTTTTGGTTCCAACCTTCTTGTTCACAGACCTCTTTCTTTTTTTTTTTTTTTTTCCCCCCTCCAAATGACAGTTTTCAAACATTTTTCTCTTGTTCTCTGGAAACTGTAGTTGCTATAGTGACACCTGATGATTACAGAGACAGTGACTACCTTTGTTAGAGCCTCAGTTGCTATAGCAATGACTGTTGGCTATGGGTTCAATGAAATTTGCTACATGGTTCATGCCCTTTTACACAGCAATACAGCTTTTAAAATCTTCTTTTAATTGTTATCCTCAGTAATGAGAGTGTGAGCCAAATTCTGTTCTAATTGAAGTCAGTGGGAGTTTTGCCATTAACTTCAATGAGACCACAGCTTGGTTCTAAACTCCCGTGTGCATAAATAACAAAAGGAATCTACTTTCAGCACAGCTGCAAATGTGATTTGGTTTTACTCTACTAGGAACATCTGAATGCCAACCCAAAACTTGGGTATCAGTGACTGTATTTTAGTAAAGACTGAATACATGATAATTTCTTTTGGAGTATTACAGAAATGGTCAATTCTCAGGTCAAAAATATCATAGTCCTCAGGAGGTTATTCTTTTGACGAGAGGAATCATGAAACTAAAATGACATCTTTATAGTTCTTAGATCATCCGTTTCTCTTCAAGAAGAAATCTTTCCCTATTGTTGCTTTGTGAACCAATGACAAGAGAGTAAACTTTTTCAAGGAAATATCTTCACATCACAGAAGGGATATCCCTATTGAAAAGGCAGATAAAATGCATTTCTTCTGAAGACCATTATTTCTTGGTAGTCTCACTGAATTTTCTTGATGTTATGGGAATGACCTCTGAAGAATGTCTTAAAGCCAGCATTGCCTTTGAGCTATTTCTGTTTTGTTTTAAATTATCTCTGGGATATCTTAAAGTTGTGGAAATCCAAGTACAAGTTAAGACTGGAAAATGCTATATTTGATGTGTCCTTCCACTTACATTTTTTTTGTAGTTTATACCCAAATTATCATATATTATGACTGTTGCAGTCACTTCTAAGTTACAGCCAAGATTATGAAATGTCTGATTTTCAGTATGCTCGGAATAAAAGCTCTGACTTTAATAGCTTATTAACAATTAAAAACAAAGAAACAAACAAACAAGCCCCACTGTATTATTAAGGATGTCCTTTAACAGATTTCTACCACAAACCTTTTGTTTGAGTTCAGGTCAGTGACAGGAAAATGACTATACAATAGTTAATACTACAAGGAAATGTTTGTCATTTCATACGTGTATGAAAATAAGCTCATTTTAAGCAGTCAGGAATACATGAAAAATCATGAAAGTACCTGAAATAACTACCATTAATCCCTTTTTAAAGATATAGGCCAAAATGATCACAGATTTCATTTGCTAAGTATGAAATGGAGAAACACTGCAGTTACTACAGAAAAAAAAAAAAAAGAATTCTTTAGTAAATCACACCTTGTATCAGCACATATTTAGTATCAGTTTCTACTAGGGTCACTCCCCAAGCACCAGGAAAACACTAGAAGTCTGTAAGCACTCCCATGCTTTTAGTGAGCTTACTGCTCTACTGCATTTTTCTTGGGCCCAGGCCAAGACTCAGGGCATCTGTGCTCACTTCTCTTTCCTTTCATATAACTTCCTCAAAATTGGGAATTTCTTCCTACTACAGCAGTTATTTCTGTTTCTTCTCCTGCTCTCTGAAGACTCTTAAAATAAATAATGAATAAAATCCTTTCTTAAGAATTCTGCTCTCCTTTGGTGATCAGTTTTATCCGATGATCAAAGTCCTTAAGAGGCATTTCTTCGGTTTGGTACTAGCCCGTTGGGCACACTGGTTGTTCTCACTATCTACATATGCTAGGTTTTCTGTGAATACAGGCTCACAAATTGTTAACAACTGTCTATTATCAGTCCTGTGCAATTATCTTTTGGAATTTCCGATTAATTTAGAATCACAAAATCAGAATGAAAGAAAAATTCAGGTTTGAAGGGACTTCTCAGGGGTCATCCACTCCAGTCTGAGCCAGCTTACATCAGTCTCCAATTTCCCAGGGCTTTAACTTGCAGGCAGAGAGGAGGTAAACAAGTACTGCATTCAAGATTAATGTTGCAGTTTGATGAAGTTATATACACAAAAAAGATTTAAAATTGAGAGCTGAAATTCAAAAGTTATGCATAAATTCCATTATACTCAAAGCATCATATGGTGACTCCGCATTTTCATTCCTCTGTCAGTCTGGTCATAGAATAGCATTAGAACCAGCATTTTTTTGTTGCTGAGGTCTCATTTTCTTAGACCTTACACGCACATTTTCCACTAATCTGTTTGTTATGGGAGACATAGGAGACTGAGATAATGAAAATTCTTGCGGACGACTAATATTGCTGAGATTTCACCCTGCTTTGCTTTGCAGCAAAAAGCCTTATGAATTCTGTACTGACTAATCTGCTCCATTTCTGCAGCATGTGAGGGATTCTGTCCTCTCTTCTAACATGCACACACAATTTATTTTGGATTATTTACACGTTCTGCTTGGATGCCTAATGCATTCTTATATGATTTATGGAGATATATTCTAGAATTTGAAAGAGATGTTATTTTCCATGTCCTTCTATTAAGAACATACTCCCTGAAATGAGCAGCAATCAAACCTAAAGCTGTGTCTATTGCTAGCTGAGGGACAGTGATACTAATTCCCTGCTTGAGGATGTTCTTTCCATCCGTGCCCCATATTAAAATTTATTGCAGTTTCCTGTCACTGCTAGGGAGAGCAACTACAGGGGCTCACCATGCCAGGCTGTGGGAGACTTGGAACAAAGGTAGGTTTATGTGTCTTCAAGTTAGATGTGCTATTCTGCTCCTTAACTGCTTAACTGCGTAACTAGTGTGCTTGCAGGAGACTGAGACTTCTGCGGGTCTAAGTGTCCCTTGCAGCTTAGGCGCTTTTTAAGAAAAACAGAGTATCTTTTCAACATCCTTAAAAGTAAAAGGAAATCATAGTTTAAGAAAAAGCAGTTAAGTATCCCAGATAAAAAATGATATGTAGTTATTCAAGCCTAGCTGGCACTTGTATCATTTCTGCTTTGTTCTCAGGCTTGCTGTTAACAGTGTTCTTTATCCACTTTCTTGGCCCCAGTCTCTTTCCATCTCCATTGGTTGCAGGCCAGAAGGAACAGTTGTTCCTTATGGGACAGTTTTAGCAAAAAAAAAAAAAAAAAAAAAAAAGGTGTTGAACTTAGATTTACATACTGTTGTTGCTTGACTCATCTCCAGAGATCACAGCTTGAGTTCTGCTTGAGTTCTTCCATAAGGAATGTTCTCTCCACCATGTCAGACTGTCTAAACCTGGCAACACCAAACACTACCTGATGATTACAGCTCTCCAGGTACACAGAAGATAGCAGGACAAGTCCTCAGCAGTTCTTTTCTGCATCTACATATTCTGTCATTCAAAATTCCAAATTGGAATTAATTGAACTGGTTTTGGAAGAGAGGAAAAACATCAGCTTCCTGACCATCTGGATTTTACTGGATTTGGAGATAAACAGTAATAAAGATTCAGCATTCCTCTTGCTCTTGCTTCAATCCTCTTTCTACCTTCTAAGAGTACAGAGAAATAGCCTTTGAATGTGATTCTTCATATATTCCACATTAAAAAGAAAAAAAAAAAACAACAAAAAAAACAGAAGAGGTTCTTTTTGGAGTGTTAAATGGGTTATATTACATCATGAATCATGTTTGCCAGGTTGAGTTAATGTGCGGGCTTAAAGGTTCTCTTTGTGACTCGGGAAGACTCTGGCAGCAAAGCACAGAATATTTTGTTTGAGTATTTGGAAGTCTGTTTTTGCATATGGCCTTTTGTTGAAAGACATATTATGGGTGGGCAAAAAGTCAGATATTGGACCTGAAACAAACTAATTTCTTGGGTTACATTTGCGTCTTGCATACTAAGTAATTTTTAGGGGATTTAAAAGAAGTAAAACTGAAAATACCGTCAACTAACTTCCCTTATATAGTATAGATGGTAGCAGAAAATAGTGAGAGTTGCTAGTATTCTGGTAATATAAAGGTTTGCATTTTCCTGATGAAAAATTCAGTCTCCTCCTAAATCCCCCATAGAAATCAGTTCCCTGGAATTTCATAATTCATGTCTCACATGAAAACTATTTTTTTAGCAAATAAGTAAGCACAACTGTTTTAACATATTATTTAAAGTCACATGTAAATATATATCATTCAGCATAGCTCCAAAATGGAATATTGCACACAGAAATATCTTTTACTGCACTGTTTTGTAAAAGAAAACAGTACGATTTTTGATATGGAAACTACCCCTTTGAGTCAATCCTTTTCTCAAATTTAAGAATCATTTGAAATACATGTGAAGGACCATAAGGCCAGCCAGGTGAACAGAAAGTATTATGAACAGAACTTGTGAACTGGAATCAAATCTAGGGTTCACTAGCCCTACAGAATAAGAGGAATGTAGTCCTTGAATGGTTTAAAGGTGTCATATCATGACTGTTGAGTCTGCAAACCAGATGCTGCTTGCCAACTTGATCATAAAGCTATGTTTTGCTATGTTAGGTGGAGACCTTTGTTCAATTCCCTCTGTTAATAAATTCAGCAAACATCTGATTCTGGGAAGCCCCAGAACAAAAGCAGTCAGAAGTTTCCTCTGCAGTTTTCTGCTACAAATAGACAAGGTTGCATGTGTTTCATTGATGCTTTCTCTCGAGGACTTTTAAAGGTTACTGACAAATGAAAGGAAAAAAGAAAAACAGAACATCTTAAAGGTGAAGGGGCTAAGGATATACAACAGCTGAAAGAACTCTGTCAAGGTTTTCAAATGTAACCTCCTTTCCCGAGTGACTCAAAAATACTAGCCAGTGCTTTCTCAAATTCAAGGAACAACAGGAGAGGTAATTTAGCAAGAACCACTTACGACTTTTTTTTCATTTTTCAAGGAACTAATCCACGTCAAAAGCCCCCAGAGAAGATACTACCTATGGAATTGTTGCAGACAACAAAAGTAGTGGGTACAGAAAATAGACCTGATTAGTCATCTACTCATCCAAAGATTACTGTTATTCTGCATCACCTTGGCTTTTTCTCTCTGTCCGTGCAATCTAAATCCAACAGAAACATTTGATTCGCAATTCATAAAGGTGATATTGCCACAAAAAGAAGCAATTCGCTATTTGTGTCTTGTGTTCTGCCATTCTACCCGGATTCATTACAAAAATGAATCCCATTTCAGATTTTTACGTCTGTATTTAGACACTTGAGGCCTCCATTTCGGAAAATAGTAGCTAAAATGATTAGAGTATACACTTTGTCCTAAGGAAGCATTGAAATTACTTTCAATTGTCCAAACAGCTTCATGTAAGTGAGATAATATTTTCAAAAGTATTGTAAATAATGGATTTTGTTTCCAGCATTCATATCAGCAAGCAAATATTGCTAGCAATAGCATTTTTCAAGCTTCTGTTACTACGCAAATATAAGTCAATACAATGGTATTTAATGTGGAAAGAGAGATTTATTTCTTAAACAATAGTCAAAAATGTTGGTTTTGTAAACAGCAATTCTCTTTTTACTCACTTTTTTTTTTCATGTGATCTGCTTAGAACAAGCAAAAAAGGGGATTTTCTTAAAAACAAAACAACAACAACAGTCAATGATTAAGAAACCTTAAAAAAAATGTAAAAAGAAAGGGTTCTGAAATGAAACAACCTTTGAACACCTCAACATGTATCTGTCCATCTTGCATTTCTTGAGACATTGGACAACATATCGGTAATTCATGACATCCCTCTTTCACGAAGAGGCACAAAGTTTCCTGTGGGACAGTCATTCTGTCTGGTAGGAAAACTCACACAGAAAGAACAACCAAATTCAGCTAATATGCAGCATCAAGGAAAAACTCTGAGCTCTCCGATACTGAAACTAGTGTTGAGGTGGAACTGGGAGGAGATAGCATCATTCAAATGCATGGATCCTGTAGACTGAGAGAAAATATTTTCCCAAAGCTCACAAGTGTTAGGAAGCCTCTTCTCAAAACCCCTTCCGAGGTTTTTCTTTCTTTTTTAAACCTATCATGACTAGTTCAGGGCCTATGATTCTTTCTTTTTCAGAAATTGATCTTTTTGACATGACAAACTCATGGAGTGAAAACTGCTAATCAAAAAATGCAGTAATAGAATCAATGATTTCTGCTTCTTCTAAAGCACAAATCTGAGATGAGACCTCTGAATTCCTTGCCTCACTTTGCCACACACTTCCTGCAGGGCTGACATCATTTATCTCTTGTTGTGATGTTTAATTTATTCATGCTTCTGAAAGACTTTGGGATCCTTGAATCCTATACAAGTGTTCAGCAGTGTTATTATGAATTGAAAAGCTGCCAGTAGCTACACAGATGATGCATATTTTCTTTCTACTCTGCCCTCCATTTCAAGCCCAGTTACAGAAAACTAATGTCTTTGTTCCTGATGTGCTAAAGCATGGAGTAGACCTTGTGAGCCTACATTTTTGAGTCACTTCCACAGTGCATAGGGGTCTCCGTAGGAGAATGGCATTTCTAAAACTGCAGAATCACAGAAAGCTGGGATCTTGCCAGTAAGGCAGCCTAAATAGTAAAGGATTACAGTGGCATACTGAAAAATAACTGTTCAGATACGGTGCTTGTCACTTCTGCAAAACTATGACATATGTTTGGAATCTTCTAGGAAATTAGAAAATCCCATGCTATAATCAATGCTTTGGGTGAAATTTTCTTTTGCTTTGAAAATCTGCAGTAACAATTGTCTTTGCTTCAGTTTAAGACAGGAGGTAAAACAGAATCACACCAAATATCTTTCTCTAATTTTTCAGAAGTGTATTGTGCTCCTGCAGCTGAACTGCAGTAGTACAAAATTATGGTTGTCAAGTGTGAGTTTACACAATTGGTTTTTGTACCTCTACAGTGTGAAATGCACATTAACTTCACTGAATATTATTGTTATCAAAAATAGGTTGAAGCAGAGCCCTCTGTTAACTTTACCACTGAATAGCATACCGAGGAAGATAAAATCAACACCATTTATTGCCATATGAAAAGAAGCATGGAAAAAAAATATGATGGAAACTTTCTGTTAATAGGTATTTTTCAGAACTCCAGACCTGACTATCTGAATACATGGTGCTGCTTTTCCTATAAACACTGCAGTCTTTTTTTTTTTCTTTTTTTCACTGAGTTGGTTTACTGGGTTTACTGTCCTTTCCCTACTACAGACCTAAGGCTGAATTCTGAGTTGTGTTACAAATGAAAGAGTAATTTTATGCCAGTCACCATCTGTGCAGCATCACAACATTACCACACACTGTAGCATCATTCAGAATGCTATGAAGTCAAAGCTGCAAAGACATGCATCCTTGCTCCAGTAGTGAGATGTACTGATAGCGCTGCTTTGAAAAACTTAAGCAGCACAACTGTATGATGCTTCATTCTGTTAGTGCTTCACTTATTAAAAGCAGAGTCTCATCGATGAATGTGAGGAAACGATATCGCAATATGGCCTTGTAACACTGAAATAACTCACTTGTTACCTCGCGTATTACTCCATTAAGTACCAACATACCAACCAGTCACAGATATCATTCTGTAATTCTTGTTTGAACCCTGCTGCACTTTCAAATGTACCACAAAGGCTGTCAACTGTGCCGTACTTCTAATGTTGGAAATTTTTCTTGCATGGAAATATAATTAGATCTTTAAGTCTGGGACCATGAAACACTTGCATCTGGCAACAGTGATTCTGATACCTATGGATAGATTGCATAAAGCTAACTATGCTACTCCAAATTGACAGGGCTTGCAATTATGCCATCACTAGATCTGCAAAAGCAGAGCAGGGAAGCAGCGTTTGTAAGACTGTTTTGTGCCAGATGGCACACCATGTCAGAAAAATCTATTTGAGCCCTTGTGTTCTTGCATTATAACCAGCAGATTGTCAGCTGGAGAGAAGTACAGAAAGTATGTAATTTAACTGACCTTGTCTCTGTAGAAATTGATTCAGATCAGAGGATGAAACTATTGATGTTTTGACTCGGGGAGGCCATTTCCTCTTTTTCTTTTCTCTCCCATATGAGATGTATCAGTGATTCATAAGGACTTCTGCAAAACTTGCTCTGAAATGCAAATGATTTGTGAACATGAAAAACATGTCATTTTAATAAAATAGCACTCTATAGCACTGCTTCTCTATCCTATCACCTCAGGTATCTAGAAGTAAGTTTCTTTGGATTGCAGAATACAACACAGCTTTATTTATTTTAATGATTGTATGCTAGGAAACATCTTTTCAGATTGTGATCTTGAAGTTAAACTTCAGATACAAAATCAGGCTGCTCTGTAGTTGAACTGAAAAGTTCCTGGAGAAACCACTTCAGTGTGAAGACCCAAAGCACGTTGTGTCCTAACAGTGGCTAGAGGGTGCAAAACTTTCAGTTGCCTTCAGGTTATTTCATTAACTTTCAGTCAATTACAGAACATCAGGTAGTGCTCTTAGGAGGAAACTGGCTGAGAACCTTCAGGACTGGATATGTAGGGAGGAAAAAAAACAGCTCATTCTGCTTCCCCACCAGCACATCTTGCTTAGGTGCATGCTCTTTAACTTCACCATGTAACATGGAAAGATGCTCACTGTCCATTACTGTCACGGCTGCACCTTGGTCGAGCTCTAAGAGAGCCCTACCTTGGATTCAGCAAAGGCTGTTTGAACCCAAGATATTTCAAATGAAATACTCCACAATCAATGAACCGATGTTTTCTAACTATGTGAACAGCAACATATTATTATTATTATTAATTATTATTATTATTTTACAGAACCCAGATAAAAAAAAATGTGGGGTCATCTGTCAAGCCAGTCACTTATGTTTGTTCCTGTGAATTACTAATTTTTCAACCCAAACCAATGAAAACCAGATTTCATGAAATAATGGCAATTAAATAAATAATGCAATTATATAAAGTAAGAAATAATTGCATTTACAATAAACCTTTATTGTATCCCCTCATTTCTTCCAGTGCTTTAATTTTTTAAAAGTCATCTGGACTGTTTTCCAGGAAATATGGGGCACCTTTTATTTTTTTATATCTCACTCTTTATGACTAGAATAACACTGCAAATATTTTTAATCTTCCTTTCAGTCTGGTAAACGTTCAAGGTTAATCCAATTTATGAAACCAACCTACAGGTATAGCTGTCCCCTGAACAGGAAGCAGGTAAATACAGAAAAGCTAGTCTTAAATTTATATCTTTCCAAATGCTTTACAAGAAAAAGTATTTATTAGGATAGATAGAAACTTCAAATATACATTACTGGCAATGTTGTCTTAATTCATGTCCAAATGTTTCACCTTGTCAAGCAATTTTCATTTCATTTTTGTTTTAGTAAGCAGTTAAACAATGAGTGAATAAAGGCCTTTTTTATATATGTGTTTCCCTTAGGTCTCTAGACCTTTTTCAGTTAATGAAAGTCTATATCATGCAGTGAATTAATGAGTGAAAATAATGAAACCAACCTCCGTCACTGCGCATTGTTACCCTGCAGGCAAAGCCAGACTGAAGGACATTCATTTCAACTAGCTTTGGGTCAAGTTTTATAGTTGCAATATTTAAACTATAGTAAGTAAAATGATTTTAATGGGAGCTCTGAACATGGCACACTTGCATGCCAAATCTTTATTTAAATACAGGTGATTATATTTTGCTCACTGTCATAGTGCTAAGGTGATTATTATATATGATGCCAAAATACTGTGAAGCATTTTGCTTTGCCATTTTTTTTTTTTACTATTGTTTAATTTATGTTCCTGAACCCATTTTTAAAAAGTCATTAACCTTTCTGTCTTTTACACTCCTAATCCTTTGGTTCCCATTTAGTATAAATGAATTAAAATGAATTCAGTTTTTTTTTTTTCATCCCATCAGTGGTTATTTTCTTTTTTTTTCTTTTCTTTAGATCTGTGTTGTGATTAATGAATCCAAGCTTAGTCATCCCTCTTGTTCTTCCCACTAAGATAGATCTGTAATTTGATCCATATGCCATTTTTTCCCCCATTTTTAGACTCCTGTTTCTATTTCTACAGGAGTATATCTTAATATTTGCATATTTTAAATATGCTACTGTATCTGCCTTATGCAAGAATAAACTATGCCCATGTAGCACTTTTGAGATCCATTGTAAAAATATTTCCAATTATACAAAATAAAACTGGGTATTGTTTCTGTAGACAACTGCATGTTGAAAGTCATAAATGTACCGTGGATCGCCATACACTTAAAAAAGGAAAATATTTCTATCACTGATTTTCAGGTTCGACTGAAATCTTATGTTGGGTTCTACACATCCTTTCAAGCTGTTAGTCTCCCAAGTTTTCCCTGACCATCCCTGCTCTAAAAATGGATACGGTTCTGATCCCTATTCTTTCAAAATACAAATTCAACGCTTTCCCCCTTTTTTAGTATCTTTGCCTGTTAACTTTCTGTGATTAGAAAGTTGTACTTAGTTGTCAATGAACACATGATTCTGTGGACTTTTCTTCAATTACTGAGTGTTTAAACCCATTTGTCTTTTTATTTATTTTTTATTATTTTTATTATTTTGCTGCTCATTTTTTACTTATGACTTTTTCTTTTACTGCTCTGCTCCTTAAGCATCCCTATGAAAGCAAGTGTTGGAGCCCCTCAGCTTAAGCTGAAGATCAAGCTTTTAAAATGAACATTTTGTAAACAGATTAATAATGGACCTACTGTCAAACAGCTGACCTGCCAACAACTTTCAAATATTTTTGTTAATTTCATGTCTGGAAACCAAACATAGTATGACTAAGTACCTTATTTTTTCCACATTTGAAAGGCAATGCCGTGTACAGGGTATGGACATTTAAGGACAAGTCTGCTGGGTCAAACTAAAATAGCCATCGTAGACCAGTATCCTGTCACTAACAGTATCCATGAAGTGGCTGGCTAGGAAGCAGGAATAAGGTGGACATATACTTTTCCCTAATATTTTCACAGACTCTGCACCTGAAAAATCCTTTTCAGCTCGGGGATTTCCAAAGTCAGCTATATTTTCTGTGTACTCAGCCTCAGTGTGCTTTTCTTCTATGAACCCGTCCAGTCTTCCTCAGAACCAATATAAACTTGGAGCATCCACAATATCTTTTGGCAAGGAGTTGCACAGCTCTATTACCTATTGCATTATTTATTTTACTGCTTTGAAACTGGATCCTGTTACCTTCTTCTTCTGTTTTTGTTTTTTTTTAATTGTTTCTCATAGTTCTTGCATTGTAAAAGATGATGAATAGCTGATATATGTCCAGCCTTTCCATTATACTCACTATTTTGGACTCCTATCATATTCCTCCCTATCTTTTTCTCAAACTGAACGGTCCTAGTTTACTTAATCAATCCTAGTAAGAAAATTATATTTTGATCATCCCTGAGCTCTTCTCTGAACCTTTTGAGTGCTAAATTTTTTTTGATATAGTAGATTAAGGACCAGAATGAAGAACCATAGTACAGGATTTGGATCATTTTGACCCTTTTCTATGCCAACACTCTACTTCTATAATAATAACAGAGATTTCAGTCTGATTTGTAATCTCTGTATTTCATTTTCCTCATCTTTAAAGCAGGGGTAACACAAAATACTTCTTTCACAAGATAGTTAAGGAGATTAATGGGATTTTTTTTTACTCTTACTGATTTAAGGAACACTCTTTGTACTTCCACTGCCTGCTGGACCAAGAGGCAAACTGTTCTAGAGTGTCTAAATAGCACAGCAGAATGGCATAGCTCACATTTAAAGACATCTCTGAAAATGTAACATTTCAAGTGCAGTATACACTGAAATTTTGCTATTAGAGTAAGGGACTTTTTGTTTTGTTTTGTTTTTTAAGAAAAAGGCCCAGCACAACAGAAGCCCCCAAAACATATTTCTCCTGGAATGGGTGGCAGGGAAGGAAAGCTTCTTCATAATTATTGACTATAATTTCTATAAAAATTGTAAGTACTGATAATAAACACATTTTCTGAAACTCAATTACAAGATAGTCTTCTAATCTTTTGTATATGATGAAACAATATAGAAAGAACTTCATTGTGTTACCATTTGTACAGTAATTTCTCAATTTCTCATTCTCAAAGTCATATTAAAGCTATGTCTTTAGCTAACCTTCAACAACTCTAAGAGTAAAACTGAAAGACTAGATAAATCTAACCCATGGATTGGCTTCACTTGATATTAGATGTGTAGCTTTGGAAATGTTGGTGTTAAACATTAAAATTGAAAGGAGAGACATTGTCATTATTAATGTGTTTTAATGTATATATGCAACAGCAATGAAAAGCAAGCAGCTGCTATTGTGGATCACAGTTACCATAGCAATGCCTTCCCATAGTCACTCTGAGATTCATTTGTAATAGTGGCTTTCGTAAAGAAGAATGCAAAAGTTGCCAACAGAATTCATGTAATTTCTTGTATTACAGATTTTCACTGTTTATAAGATAACTTCATTAACACATGTACAGTCACCAATGAAAGAACACGATTGATAAATTAGAGAGTTGTTTTTAGTTCTTTTCTTGCAATCTGAATAATTACTTGTAAAATAATCCTTTGAAATCAGTAACATCAGGCCCAGGACAACTCACTAAGAGTCCAAGCCCATGTCCAATCAGTAATCTATTAATTTTGTCTTATCAGGTTCATATGTGACATATGAACATATGTGACCTGACATATAAGACAATACAAACTGAGTAACTTTCAGGAGTGCAAAATTTTCATGCCATGACAATTCTCATTTCTAAAAAACAAAACTTGCAAATTGATCATTCAGTGGTATACAGGAAGAAAAAAGTAGTAATAATAAAAAAACCCTCTCCACGGGCAAACCCGAAAATCCATGTTAAGCAATGATACACATTTAAACAAATGGAATTTATCAAGTGCTATATAATGCACATAGAACTGACTAACCAAAATCAAGCTACAGATAAGAGTACCAAAATTTCTGCACTGAAATAAAAGAACGTATGTTTTTATGGAAAACTGTTCTGTAAAGTCTGGAGATGAAAACACATAATAATTCTTTGAGAGGCTTCAAAATTCCCATGAGAAACTAATTAAAACAGACTTCACACAATAACATAAACACTGCCACCTTATTGTTACAAAAAGAATTTCATACTGCATGAAATTAGAATAAAAATAGATGTTGACTTTCAAGGATAAAAATAATGATCATCTTTGATTTATACTTGAAAATGTGAGGAAGGGAGAATTTAAAAATGCTTTTGCAGATTTTGATATTCAAGTTTGGTGCTGTAATCAGCAAATATGCATATCATGATGATAAAGCACATTCGCTTGATGTTGATTCAGCAAAATAACATAACGTTATTCAGCTGTTCAAAGCATAGAATACTTAGCAATTAAAAGGAAAAAGAAATTGAGGAAAAATGCCAAACTGCTCAAGGCAAAAATTCTACAAAGCCAGTATATCTGTGGTATGTTGCTGCACATACAGTATGTTATGTGCATGGAATTCAAGTCAATTAGAGACTTGCTGATTATTTATAGAAAAAAGTAACCTTATCACTTATTATCATTTTTGCTAGTACTCTAAGCAGGAATTAATACCGTATATAGACAATTAAAACACTATTTTACTGGAATTGTTTACCGGTAAATGAAGGATACTACCTCCCACTTCTCATGTAACAGATTAACCTACAACACCTTTTACGTGATATTTTTTCCAGAACCACATACTAATTTCATTTTACTGTACAGTAAATGGTACAACATAGTAAAAGAGTTTTTGAATCCGCTGAAGGTAGAACACAGAACAGAGGTTATGCTACGTATCCTCAGACAGCTATGAACAACCCTCTTGGTCACTGAGAGAACTGAGATAGATGGTTGGATGCACAAATAGATTACACAGCTTAACTGTATATCCAGATTTCTGCAAGTATGTTATGTTCTCTTTTCTGCCTAGAGATCTAATCTGAAAGATGTCTGAGGATATTGAATGTAGATATCTGTAGATATCATCCAATGTAATACTGCAAAATACTCAGAAATTTCAGGCATGCCCATTGCAGCCATTCCTGCGACACATGCTTCTGAACTCTGTGTATGTGGTCAGTCTGATGCATAGCATGGAAATAAGTGAACTCTGATTATAAAGGTGCAGAACTTGCACTAGTTGTTCTGAGCATGTCTTTCAGACTTGCCTGGTTAAAGCTGCAGCTATCCCTATTTAGAAAGTGGCAAAATGATTATATGACTGAATGTGGGAATGAGTCTCTAGTTTCAAAAAAAAAAAAAAAAGATGTCCACTTACATTAAAGGTCTATGCATAACTCCTACACGAGATTGTGATGGGAGACATAAAAAATCCATATATGGAACTAGCAATAACAGGTAACTGTTAGAATGATGCTTCACAACACACAGCAAACCAGGACCTCACTACTGATCTACTGCAAAGACCTGTGTGACTAAACCAACCTGCTGTGCATCAGAGATCTTCATGCATTTGCTCTGCACTGATGGTCTGCATTTTCATTCTAGTCACTGGAATCTTTGATGAATTACATTGTCATATATAATGAAGTCTTCACAGGAAAAACACTGTAGTTTACTTTGAACTTAGTCAGAAGAAAGCAACTCTAGAAAAACAGAATTTGAAATGCATGTATTATAGTGCATTATCTAGTTTGTTTCGCATTCCCCTGCACCTTGAAATGGATTCCCCTCCCCTCTTGAAATGGCTCATTCACAAATCATGCTTTTTAAATTACAAGCTCCATATATCATTCCCGAAGAATTAATTTTTTTATCAAGTGCTCTTCCTCCTTTGTTTTTCCTTAGTAACTCTGCCTCTACTTTTTTATTTTCCAGCCTTAAGCAAAATATGTAAATCTGAATTACAGCCACACTGTATAAAAAGGCAGCCTCTACCTTCCTTTATCCCTCAGAAAGTATCCCAGTTATCCCCAAAGTCTCCTACAAATACCAATGAAACCAGAAATATTAGCAACTTTTATGTAGCTCAGAGCAAGTTTTCTTTTTCATTTTTTTTTTTTTTTAAGCAGTATATTTATTTATGGATTTACAGTGCAAAAGGCCTTAAGAGCACTACATTGTTGCTGGAAAAAAGTATTAGTTAAAGTATTTAACAGCTTCTTTGTACGTAAAATGATGTTTTCATCTAGTAAAGACAAAAATGTTTTGTTAACATTCAGAAGAATCAAGTTGTTTCCCTATATCCAAGTAAGAAAGCTTGAGAAATAAGAATCAAGAAAGCAATGTATAACTAAATGTTAATTCAACATATTTGTTTATATCTGGATTTCTTAGTGGCTTAATAGACAAGTTCCAGCAAGTATTGGTAGATGAAAAAAAACCACTACCAGTGTGTAAAGAAGACTGACCATGTTTGGCTACTGAAATTGGAGTTTATATCCAGAAAAAAATCAGCTCAGCTTTCAGGATCAGTGTGTCCATAGTAAAGACTTGAGTTAGGGTAAACTATATGTATATATGTACGTATATGAGTAAATAACATATATATATATATTTGTTTTCTAATAAATTCATAGTTTTGTAGTCAAGATCTTGCTGATTAGATTATTTGACCCTACAAACAGCTTTTAACAAGGCATGGTGAATGAGATATGCCTGAGGTGCAAGTTCACTGTACACAGTCAACGACAACTTGTGTGATGGATGCCTGGAGCTGTTTTTATACGCATAAATTACAAATATCGACATCAAAACAGCACACAGTGAGTTAAGTGCATGCTAATGTAAAAACAGAAACGTAATACTCCAGATAATATGTGCTTAAATGTATGCACCATGGAAATGAAGTAACTGGTAGACATCCGTTGCGCTGCACTGCCCCAACACCGGTCAGTCAGTTATCCCTCGTGCACTTTTGGGACCGAGCAGGTCTGCAGTGACCGGGGAGCGCAGAAGACGGGCTGTCGCCCGTTTTTCAGTCACAAATTGGAGGACCCATCCAGTCCTGGACTACCGTGAGGAGTTTTGGGGCCCCGTGTCGTTTTGTGAGGAGCCGGCGGGGGGCAGTCGGCGGGCACCACCCCGCGCTGCCGTCCCCTCAGGGCGAGCCGCGGCCGAGCCGCCGCTGAGGGGCAGCGCCGAGCCGCGGTGCCGCCGTGACGGGCGGGGGACAGCGTCGTGACAGGCAGCGATGGAAACGGCGATAGCGGGGGCTGAGAGAGGTCGCGTTAAGGGCAGCTGACGATCTCTGACCGCTCCTAACCGGGACCGGGGGGGGGGGGGGGGGGGTTACGGTGGCAGCCGGCGCCATCACAACTCCCCCGCCCGCCCCTCCACCCCCATCTCCTGAAGGAGGCGGGTACCGCCCGCCCCGCTCCCCCCCCCGAGCCCCGCCCTCAGGAAGAAGCGCGTACGCCAGGCACGCGGTCACGTGCAGCCAACCGCCGCGGCCGCCGCCGCTCTCCCTCCAAGGCCCCGCCCCCTCCCCAGGTGGGCGGGGGGAGGTGGCGGAGGAGGAGGGGGCGGAGGGGGCCCCTCAACGGCGGCGGCGCCGCGGCCCCTCCCCGTGGGCGTGCCCTGCCGTGGCGGCGGGCTGCTGGCGCCGCCCCCCGCGCCTTCCCCCCGCTGCCCTCCCCCGCCCGCCGTCCCCTCAGTAACTTGGCCGCCGCTCGTCGGGCGGCGAGGCGGCCGGTGCGGGTGCGGCGGGGCTGAGGGAAGGAGGGGGGGAAGCGGGAGGGCCGGGGCCCGGCTCGCCTCGCCTCGGCTCTGCTTCTCTCGGCCCGGCCCGGCCCGGCCCGGCCCGGGACGATGCTGCGGCTGGTGTCGCTGAAGTTGGGGCGGCTGTACCGCTACGTGAAGCTGGCGGTGCTGGGCAGCCTGGCGGCGGCGCTGGTCCTGAACACGCACTCGCTGCTGGCCTCGCTGCAGCGCAACGAGCTGGCGGAGCGGCGCTTCCTGCAGCTCAATAAGTGCCCGGCCTGCTGGGGCACCAGCTGGTGCCGCAAGTTCCTCAACGGGCAGCTGCGGCTGGAGAGCTGGGGCCGCCTGCGGCTCCTCGACTTCTTCAACGTCAAGAACGTGTACTTCGCCCGCTACGGGGAGCCCCGCGAGGGCAGCCGCCGCGTCGTGCTCAAGCGCCTGGGCTCGGCGCAGGAGCTCGCCGAGATCGACGCCAAGATTTGCCGCCGCGCCACCGGCAGGGGCCGCTGCGACCTCCCGCAGGCCCTGCACGCCACCGAGTTCGCCAGCCTCAACGGCGACGTGCGGCTGCTCACCCCCGACGCCGTGGAGGGCTGGTCTGACCTGGTGCACTGCCCCTCGCAGCGCCTGCTCGACCGCCTGGTGCGCCGCTACGCCGAGACCAAGGACTCCGGCAGCTTCCTGCTGCGCAACCTCAAGGACTCGGAGCGCATGCAGCTGCTCATCACCCTCGCCTTCAACCCCGAGCCGCTGGTGCTGCAGGTGGGTCCCCCGGGGCGCCTCCATGGCGGTGCCCCCCGTACCGCCGCGCCCCCGGGCCCTTCCCCGGCCGGGGAGGGTCGCAGCCTAAAAGGAGCACCAAATCAGCCTGCCGTTGTCTGCAGTGACGCGTTTTATATCCTTTAATTAAGGGGGCTGATGGCAAATTGGTAGGCAGATGTACAATATGTTCTAAATTTCGGGGTTTATTCAGGTTTTTAATTTAAAAGCTTACGGTAGACCACGGTGTCCGTGGCACCGCTCGCTGCTCCCCTCACACATCTGTTTACACTGGGCAGTGCCTCTCCGGGCTTTACATTTCAGCACCCAACACCGCTGGGGGAACTCCAAGCATGCTGAGTGTAAGTTTGGGTTCCGCGTTGTTCTGTCTAGCTACAGAGCCATCCTCACTTCTATGCAATTCTTTTGTTCAAAAGAGTATTTGCAAATACGTGTGAGAGCATCACTGGTATTTGCAGCATGATTGCTGTCATGAGCATCTGTTTCTCCAGGGAGACGGCCAAGAAATTCCTAGTGCCCAAATTGCTAGTGCTGCAGGCTTTGACCTCCAGCAAATTCACCTATCGGTTCATTTTTAGAGAGTGTGTTTATGAACTATACTTACTTAAAAACATTTTTGGCTAGCATGCCTTCAGCCTTCTAAGTACGGCTCTTGAGGTTTGTTTGCAAAGTTCCCAGCCGACTTCTCAGCAGACTTGGGGTACAGCGTGTCTCTTCTGTTCTGCTCTGATGTTGCTCCAGAGCACTGTGAATAAGGAAACTCCACTTAAATGAGAAGACTAGAATTTCTTTGCTTTGCTGAGTATATTTGGAAACTTCATGAGAATTGGTTTGTTTTGGCTGTGGTTCATACAGCTTACGGTTTTGGTTTTGAACACGTGTTCCAGCATACTGAGCGTACGCCTAGGTAGCTGCAAAACAGCTCTGCATGTTTCTTCTGAATTTGCTGGGGGTATTACAGCTTTTAGGGACAAAACTTGTGGCAGAGTGGCATTCCTTATTGTTGCGGGGTGCCTGAAAGGCAGCAGGCAGCACTGGCTGACTCCTGTCAGCTCCTTGATAAGGTGAGGATGAGCCCTGAGGCTTTCAGGCAAATTTGTTGAAGTGATGAAAGTCTTTGGAAGCAGAACTTAACAAGGGCTTTGCTCATCAGAGCAGGTCAGATTGGTGGGAAGGAAGGCAGCTTTTACCAATCTGCAGTGTGGTCAAGTTCTGGCACCTCTAATCAAATCAAAAGTGTTTTGCAGAATATTGGAAATTGGGATGTATAGGCATAGCCTGGAAAGCGTTTTGAGGGAACTTCAGACCAGCTTTGTGCATTACAGAACTTGTAAAGTTAATGTGTTCTCCAGAAGAGTGTTTAGAAACTTTGCTAATGGGTAACAAAGGCTTGAATGTCTTCCCTCGATTGGGAATGAAATACCTTACCTATATGAACCTGAATTAATTTTACTCGTTTATGTAACACAGCACTCCTTTCTCAGCCTCTACCAGACGGGTATGTAAGGGATGGATGATAATCTCTTATGCAGCTTTATAAGATGCGAGGTACTGTCTGAGAGGTGAAGTTACTGTTCAGAAGTGATAACTGGCTACTGAGGAGTTTGCTTGTGTTTGTACACAAGATACGTGAAGTATCTTAAGGTATACTTCCTGCAATATGGTGAGGGCACATATTGTTGTGCGAATGAGACCTGGAGGCTTCTTCTAAAAATTAGCTGTTCCTAAGAAAGGAAGCCTGCATGATGTCGCATGAAGAATAAGACTTTAATTACAAGGAAAATAATAATAATAATAAAATTGATGTATTTAATTGGTGCTTCTCTTTGGCACCAGTAAATACAAGGAAAAGTATTGCCATTTTTTTGCCTTGAGCTTTTCATGAAGCACTGCTGTAACTTTTAAATGGTCGCGAATGAAAGTTTTGACGTGGAGACGTGGAGATAACTTCTAAACTCTTTGTGCTCAGTGCATTGAAGTTCTGTGTCAACCAATGCATAGGAGCAACCAAATATAAGCAGACAGTGAATTTAATGCTAGGTATTTGGCTGAAAAAGTCACTTTAATCATCTACTAGAGCTAGTAATATATGGATTTTTATCGAAGATTGGGATTTTACCTTGAAGCCTTTTCTTTTCTGTGTGTTAAATTACCATTTTTACTTTGTAAAATCTCACCAAACTAGTTAGTACTTACATCCTTCCACATTTTTAATCAGAATTCACTTTGGAATCAAACAACCTACATGCGAGGGTTTTATTCTTTATCTGTCTATCTACCTATATTTTAAGCTCAACATGTAGGTGCTTAAGATTTAACTTCTGACAGGTTTGGCATTTTCCTTCCTGTTTCAAATAATGCTCTCCTATAATAAAGGCAACTACTTCTTAGTATATTTGTGTTGCTTTGAAAGGAAACTTAAAATCTAGACAAACTTTGCTGTTAAAAGTAAACAAATACTTATAAGTAATATTGTTGTGTTTGTTTCCAGCTATAGAAGGTGGTTGTGAATTATAGCCAGAGTGCATTAATGCAGCCTTTTCTCCAACTGTAGCTTTTATCAAGGTTGTGTTTTCTCTGCAAAGCTGTTCATAATTTAGATTCTGTAAAGGAACGATAGTGAATGTATCTATTGCATATATAATCTACAAGTCTCAAAGACAATTATTTTTTCAGCTCTAATAACAGTTCCAAGATCTATATGGAAAATAGCTGTATTTCTGCATTGTATACATTGTGTAATTCATTGCTCTGCCCTCAGATATACATTAAGGTTTCTAAATACTTAACCTTAATAGCTTAATTCTTCTCTCAGCTTCTGATCATCGCTTATTCCTTGTGTACAGACCAGCTGTATCTCTGTTCCAAGTATTGTAGCTCTCCATGAATAGTCTGTTGCCACGTAACATTTTTCCAATTTCTCTGACATCATTATTTTTTTTTACTTCTTTTTGTTCCAGTAAGATCAATAATTGGCATCTGACAAATATTAAAACATGAACTTGAGCAGTTTAACCAAGTGTTTTAGAGAATTACTCTTCTGGTCCGTACCTAACTCAGTATGAGTTATTTCCTCAAGCCATACATAACTCAGTAAGAAGTGAATTCTTCTTGTCTTGGGTTTCTCATTTATTTATTTATTTTATCATGCAGCAGCTCTAGCAGTAGGCTTTCTGTAGCCCTAGTCTAAATACAGGGGTAGAATGCCATCCACTTTTAGTGCTTGGTGCCTTTTAAGCTTTCTTCATGATTCAATTTTGGTGTTTCTGACCGATAATTGTTATGTTAAATACCAAATAGAGGTTTCAAGGCACTTACCAACACTACCTGGTGTGTCCTATATAGACTTGTAGTACTTGATTTGTTTCCCGGCTCATAGAGGTACAGTACTTTGGCATACCGAGTAGTACTTAGAGGAAAGTCTTCAACGTTTTGAAATACTGAACACTGATTTGTATGAAAAAGTTTAAAACCTAGTTGCCTGAGACCAGTTGTTACTACTATGTCATGTAATCTATGGTTGATTTGAGGTTTTTTTTGATCACTTGCCATTTCCTATATTATTCAAATTTAAAAATTCATTGAAGCATGCACATTTGAGCTCACACACATTACACCTGCATACCAAACCCTGAAATGCCAGTATTGTCCATTTGTTTCTAGTATATCTGATGTAGGGGGGAAGCTGTGGTTTATTTCCCTGCAGTACGGAAGTGAGGCTTTGTTTTAGTCTCCCACATTTTGCAAATTTCCTTCAGAAAAAAAGGCAGGCCATCTCTGCTACCGGTTCTTTGCAGTGGTGCATTCCGGACTCATCACTGATGAGAAATAGATAGTGATCGTTGTCTGTTGCAAAATTAATCTGAACAAACTTGTATGGACTACAAAATAGTTTGAACAGGTAACAGCCACTCACAAAATTCAATTTTCTTCACTAAGATTCTTACATTTAATCATTATTCATCCCTTTCCTTGAAGAAAAGACATTTTCTACTGAAACTATGAAATACACCTTTTACAGTTCAAGTGTGTTCAGCGTGATCATTGAGCATCTTCTGAGTGGGTTTAGATGTAGAGTTGTCTGTGTGGTTTTGTTCCATGGTGTGTAAATTAAGCCAGTAACTGGCTGAAATGCGCGAAAATCGAACAGAAGTTGAATAAATGAAAGGAACCTGGTTTCAATGGGATTACTAATATTTTGATGAAACAAAATATGCTCTTCACTGTGTGCCTGTATGTATAGGCTATCTGTCTATATAGCCTGTGCAAACACAGCAGGTGCTCAACTTCTGTGGGAATTTCAGAAATATTAAATAATTTGGGGTATAGTTGAGAATGAAATGGTTTTCATCACACTTGCATTCACAAATACATTAAATACTTATCTTCTAAAAAGGATCAGTTCAGATCTGACAAAAGAAAGCATCTGTTTCTAGAGTATGCTTTTTAATTTCCTCTACATCTGAAAAGTTTCCCAGTAAAATCTGCTCTCCTAGTCTGCATGGCTCCGGAGCTGGACTTATTTGCCTTGGTGACTAATGCAGCCCTCCTTCTGTTTGAACTGCAGAATCAACAGCGCTCTGTGAGAACTAACTCTTTTCCTTTTGAGGAAGAACATATTATTTAAATTCAACTTGCTGTGCCAGCTTGTGCCTGGGCAGACAGAGGTTGGTAAGATGAGTTTAGCAAATGTGTTGTGGAGAGGCAGTTTTGCCATCAAGCCTTCAGAGGCATGACAAGTAGTAAGCAGTCTCCTGTGTGTTGCATATTTGCATACATTTTTTACCTTTCATCATATTTAAGGTATAGTTCTTTGTAGTTTTGTTTTTAACATGGAACTCAACTTTATATAAAAATTGGTATTGACATCTTCTAGAGTAGTTTTGAAAATGAAAAGGTTTTTTAGATGATACAGTGGAACAATAGCTCAAAGATGCCTATTGTCATGAGCTGTGCTGTTTTTTTCCTTTGGATTTGATTATTAAGGTGAATTATATGCTTGATTATGATAAACTATTATTCTTTCACATGTCTAATTGCAAGTGTTTCTGTGTTACTGCAAGCTACAATAGGTCTTATCAGCTTCAAGCTGCTCAGTCTTTCCTGCATGATCTAATTCACAGCTCTGAGTGTTCAAAACCAGTGGCAGATTTGTCTGTCTTCTCATGTTTAGACAGATGGAAGTGAGGAAGACAAATGCATTAATAGTGTGTTTTATGCTTGGGTGAAATGATAAATTCATCCTGTTAATTCTCAGTATTTCTTCCGAGACTGAGACTACAGCATATCTTTTTTTAAAGACCTAAGTGTGGTATTATTCTTCCAGGACAAAGGACACTTTGTTCCTCTGGCAGGGTTTGTTTAGGGTTTTAAGGCTTGCTTACTGAGACATCTTGTGTAGCTACTCTATTTAGGGCACCAAAAGTACTTTTTGGTGTATGTGACTCTGGGAACGGAGTAGCAGGAGTTCGGTTGTATTAATAGTTTTCCATCTTTCTGTTAGACGATTATCCATATTGCTCATTGAATAAAGATGACAACTTTTAATGAGGGAAAACTTACTAAGCTACATAGTTGTAGCTTTTCTTGTACACTACTGTATTTTTAAACCCTTAAAAGCGTAATTGTCCATGGTTTCCATGACATTTGTGTGTATATTCACAGAGAAAATCTGTGTGTATCAGAATTGCAGATTCATTTATCAGATGGACGTTTCTGACTGTGAGCAAGAAGGTAATTTTGATCTTAAGTGTCAAATGCAAAGTTTTAAGTCTTCAAATAGCATATTGAACTACAAGATGATCTGATCAAATATTTATGCTACTAATAATTTGAGAATTAAAATAAGAACTATGTTGTCCATTACTGTACAGAAGCGTGGGATTTTGGGCTGGTATCTGTTAAGCTTTTTGTTTCTAAATGCAGTTTGTTTGTGAAACCATGTTCAACAACTGTACAATTTTGTGTTCATCTCTTAGTGGCTTTCAAAATGGTAATACATTTAAAAAAATATCATCCTGTTAAGTTAGTTGTAATTTTAAGCAGAAAAATGCTTTCAAAATAGTGAAAAAAGTTAAAAAGATGAGACCTGTGCTTCAATTGATATTCTTGTCAAATTCACCGAGTGAATGCAAATCTGCTGAATAGGGCACTTGAACATATTTTTATCCCCTTCTTCGGCTACTGACTTGGGTAATGAAGTGTAGATGTGGTTGTTACATGCCAGTTGGAAGGGAGCCAGCACAGAGATGTTGTTTGTACATGTGCAGATGTTGGCAGGATTCCCTGTATTCCTCTTGTCAAAAGATCTTTTTGTTGCCACAGAGTTATAAATATATCCGTGTAACAGTACGGTATGGGGATACTTTGCTGGTACTGTTCAGGAGGTTCACTTCTAAACAAGCAAAACTGATCCAAGAATTTCTTGTTTGAAATGAAATTTTGTGTACTCAACGTAGGAAGCATAATAGATGTGTTCGGAGGTAAGTGTGCCTTGGTGGCTAACACTGTGTGTTTCAATTCAGTTTAAGCCATTACATAAATCCCTGCTGATGATGAAAAGGAGCGGTCCTGTTAGCTCTTCCTCTTCCCTGCACCTGGCTGTAGAGGCCTCCCTCCGTCCCCTTTCCAGCAGCAGCACGATGTGATGGGAGCTACCTCTGGCTGCTGGTCCAGCTGAGCATCAGCCTGGCAAGCACCAGCTGTGCTGCCCTCCTGGTGGTACACAGGAGGAGATGGAAACGGATGTGTCTGATGGACTGGGAGGAACATACAGCCCTTCCTTTACCATGGGAGCGTGGCCCTGGTTGTGTTCACCTGCTTGTGATTGAGCTTGTGTTTGGGAGGAGAGGCAAACTGAGCGGGACTGGAACATAGTAAAGGAGAGGGGTGGAAGAGAAGAGGAGTAGGGTGGTCCAAAATCATACCGAAATACAAAGATTTAGGTATTGTTGCTGTGGCAGTTTGATTTATTGCACTAAGTTGTGCTAAAATGGAGCAAAAACATCTTTTCAGGCAGTGTACTTGTTTTAGTGCAGTAGATGTGTATAAAGCACCAGTAGATAAACACAGTTGATGGAAGAGTGTGTGTTTATGTATGTACATAACATATGTGACAAGCTCAACACATGTATTTTATCTCAGGTCCTCAAGCTCTCCTCTTCAGTAGTCCATCAACACGTTTTCCTCACATAAATATATTTTGTGTTGTTTTTCTTTCCCTTCCAAACTTAGAGGTATGTGGAAATTAATTTTTGCTAGTGTTGATGTATGTTTACAGGTGTTTCTCTCTAAATTTTATTGAACAACCTATTCAAGTACAAGCTGTTCTGTATTAATGAAAATTTTAAATGTTTCTTTTTATTTCTAGAGTTTTCCATCTGATGAGGGTTGGCCGTTTGCAAAGTACTTAGGAGCATGTGGAAGAATGGTGGCTGTCAATTACGTTGGAGAAGAGCTGTGGAGTTACTTCCATGCACCCTGGGAGAAACGAGTGGATCTGGCCTGGCAATTAATGGAGATAGCTGAGCAGCTGACAAATAATGACTTTGAATTTGCACTCTACCTCCTTGATGTCAGCTTTGACAACTTTGCAGTTGGACCAAGAGACGGGAAGGTGATCATTGTGGATGCAGAAAACGTTCTGGTAGCAGACAAAAGGTTAATCAGACAGAGTAAGTCTCCTCTTACTTTGCCTCTGTGCCTCTTGCTTCTTTCTCTGTGAGCACCATATTAAAAGTATGTGTAGGCGCTAAAAAAAAAAAAAATGTTTTGTTGGCTTCACAAGTAAAATACTAGCTAACAAACTAATTAGTTTTCTTCTACAATTACACTACTAATTAGCTTGACCAATTTGTCAAGTTTATGAAGCTTCGATTTTACCTAAATTTGATTTACATGTCCTGTTAATCTCTGTAATCCTATTTAAAGGGAGAGGTGGGGGTGGGAGGAGAAGTTCAGGACAGACCTAGACAATCAGATGGACGGATAGACAGACAGATGGGCTGGCTGGCCGACTTGCCTGCCTCAGCTGAAATAGGGTCCTTTTGGCTTTTCCAGATGCCTGTAAGAAGGAAGTCTTGGCATTCTGTTTGCTGATAATGACAAGACAGTCTTGCTGCCTGTTTTCCAGTAGTTGCCTAGCCTGCCCCTATTTCAGCTATTCACATAGGTGCTCCGTAATAATGGAATTGAAGGGTTGGATAACTTTAGTTTTTAGTGCTGCTTCCACATAGGAATAGCGAGAACTTGTTCATCTTTCTGCTGACTGTAAAAGCAGTAGTAGAGATCTTTTGATGAAGTGGCATTACATGAGTTTTTACTCCTTTTGAGCTTATAAGGAAAACTTTGCAAACTTAAGGGCTGGAGACATTAAATGTGAAATCTGAGATTCTGCAGAATTTTATGGCAGTAAGCCAAGTGATTCCACTTTGCTTTGGGTGAATGGATTTTTTTTCAAGCCTTGCAAATATACTTCATATGCTGTGCTACTGAATTAATTTTAATCTAAGCTCCCTGAAGATGTATAACACCACCACCAAAAAAAAAAAAGGATACTTTCTCATAGAGAAGTGTGTAGATAGCAAATATACTGAATTATCTGAATTTACCAAGAAAACCTTTTTATGTACTGGATATTGAGTATGTTTACTTCAATATTCATGGACACGCAAATGAACTTTCGCTTTTTTCCAACTTCTTAAAATAATATTACTTAGGACTTAGCTTTTCTAGCGTGTCTGAATTGCTCAGTCACAAAGATGACTAAATGAACTATTAAAAAGCTGATGTGTGCATGGAATAGTAGCAACTAGCATCTTGCATAAGCTGAATGCTGGAAGTGTCTTGCATCTGTTGTCTAGTTTTCAGACTAATTTGGCTCTAACTGGGGTTTTGCTGCATCAGTTGTAATCTAGCAATCAGAAAACAAATGACTACAAGGAAGTTCTCAGTTGTCATATAAGCTTGACATTTAATGCTGATTTCATTAATCTTCTGAAAAGTTTGATTAAACAATCTCTGTCTGGAATGATTAATGTGCCTGTTTAGGTATTTGAATATGTGCACCCTGTCCAATTGCACTGTACAGTAATAACTAATTGTGCTTCATGTGGTAGATTATATCTGAGTCTGTTTAAGCCTTTTTCCCATTTCTCCTGTGATGCTGGCCTTTTCTTCATTTTAGGCATGCTGCTCATTGCATGAGTTTTACATGGTATTTTCATAGCTTAGCAATCATTCCTCAGTTTCTTTTTTTTCAACACTGACTTTCAGTGCACATGAGTGAGTACACTAATAGCTCAGAGCCTGCCAAGCACTGGGAAGTTTTTCTTTGTATATCACAGTGCTCAAAGAGATCTACAAAACTAGGGGACATTAGTAGTTAGCACTTAAAAGGCACATCTGTAGTTACCACTTACCTGTTGTTCTCGAGATAATTCATGTGAATCACGTTTTCAGTTAAAGCAAGCTTTGTGATAAGACCACTAGTTGTACCTTCAAATTTTTATACTTTTAAAAATATATGTAAAGAAATGTCTCTGTATGTTCATAAATGCTGTTTTGTTTTATTCATTTTTATTTTTTCTTCAAAGTTTGTGTGTAATACATAAGCTTTTTTATACACAGTTTTTAGTTACTACTGTGTCTAAAGTAAGAGACTGGACCTTTATGGCAATTACTTTGCAGTGTGGTGTTTTTTTTTTTTTGTGCTTTGGTAGACCACTTGCCAATGTTCTAGTTCCCAGGCATCTGGAGAAACCAAATCTTAACTGTTGCTAAAATAAATCATGTTGCTTGTTTGTTTTTCTCTCAACTCCAGCTGCGAATCATTCTATTGTAGTTGCCTGTGCTACATTTTTCCTTCTGGGTATGTGCATGAATGTGGATTTCTTCTGTTTTGTTTGCTATTTTTTTCTTCTTTTCTCTTTAGATATTTATTTTATCTTCTTTCTTTCCTTTATTTTTGTAGTGATAGAAGCATTTCAGCAGACAGGCGTATCAAACTGTCAGGTGAAATCTTGGGAACAGGAACATTTAAGAGTGCCTTTAAACAGGGCCAGTTTATAGTTTAAATAGCACTAGTTTTCTGCGTATTGAGCTGCTGATTATATTCAGATGCAGATATACTCTTTTCTCCTTACTTCTTTTTTTAACTTATATTTCACAGATAAACCTGAAAACTGGGATGTATGGTATGAAAGCAAATTTGATGACTGTGATAAAGAAGCTTGTTTGTCCTTCTCAAAAGAGATTCTTTGTGCTCGTGTCACTGTGGACCACAATTATTATGCTATTTGTCAGAACCTTTTATCAAGACATGCCACGTGGCGTGGCACTTCTGGAGGACTACTTCATGACCCCCCAGCTGAGATTGCCAAAGACGGCCGCCTCGAAGCCTTGCTGGATGAGTGTGCCAACCCAAAGAAGCGATACGGCAGATTCCAAGCCGCAAAAGAACTGCGTGAATACCTTGCACAACTCAGTAACAATGTGAGGTAGTCCGCAGGGAAAACTTTCTGCAACACTGGCTAAAACACTATTGCAAAGACTCATAGAAAATGAAGTCTTGAACTTGTGTTCAAAAGAGAAAATAAAGAAGTGAAACTAGTTTATCAGTTTTCTAAGTACCATAAAAATAAGATTTTATGGTATTATAATGTTCCTTTGGAAACAGACAAGGTACTTACTGAATCAAAACTTGAGCTACTATTGATTCTTCTCCTTAGCTATTTAAAAGGGAGTTGGTCAAAAATGACTGTGATAGCTTAATTGACAGCTTGTGTGTCAAAGGGTACTTTACATAAAACTGCATTGGTATCACAGTTTTGTGAAGCTGATGTTCTTACTTGGAGAGTCAAGTTAGACTGATGGCCTGTTTTAAAGGCCCTTTTCATGACATCATTGTCTCATTTTTGTGTTTGTTTAAACACCTTGAAGTGGCATTTACTTACAGGTAAATATAGCTGTCTGCATTGTTTCAAATTTAACAGGCTTTCATGTTAATGCTGTGCAGTACATTCCTACTGTAAGAGCAGTATTCCCACGTTTACTGTCTAATTTTAGGGGGTTTTACACTGTATTTAACTATGCTTAGGTGTTGTGTGTGTTTTTTTTAAGGTCATCATAAACTCAAATGTTATTTGAATTAACATTCATTTGATGTCTTTTGTAGTTCTGCTATTGAAGATAACACTTAATGTAATTATTGCACAAGTTTTTTTACCCTTCATGCCAGTACATACACGACTGTTCAGCAGGAAATTGCAGTATGAGCAAACTCTCATTTAATAGAGATTATTTGAGGAGTAAGGAGAGACTAAGATAAAAAGTTCTGTATTAATTTAAATTGGGGATAGGAGCTTGACTAAAAAAAATTCACTACTCCAGTGTAGTTGAGCATAAACCAAAGAAAATGGTTTTGTTTATTAGTTCCTAAACTAAGTGTAAAGAAAAAATACTGTGCTGTAGTGAAGCTAATAATTCTCAAAATTCAGATTGCATTGGTTGTTGCTTACTATTTGCAGAACTTATAAAAACTATGCGCTTATACTAGAAGAAAACCCTAATTTGAATGAAAGTGTAGAAGGCTGGCAATTTGTTTTACATAATTACCAACTCTGTTGAATTGAAGTCTAGTCAAGTTTACTGAATATTCATCTTTTAGTTTACCAGCTAAATTGATTAAACACTATACACTCTAGACACCTTTTTCTTGAACAAAGTTTGACTATTCCCAGTACAGTTAAAACTGACTTATTGAGGTTTGTGTAAATCTGAATTTCTTCTGATAAATAAAAAATTTTAAAAAACCTCAGTTACTGTTACAAGAACTCACTTCAAAGCTTGTTTTTCAATTATTTAACTAGTAAAATGCTTCATTTTCCTCAAGTCTTATTCAATGCTCTAAGGAAATGTATGCATATTATTTCTGGTAACAATAATGAAGAAAGCTAACATTTCTTAAATGTATGCATAAAACAATATTTCACTCAGACTAAAGATTCTGAGTAAGATAGTGTGTATGCTAATTTCAAGAGCCAAGTCAATGCAGTTCATGCTGCTTCAAAAGACTGATGGAAACTGTTGCTTTACCAAATTGTTGCAAGTGCAAGGTGAGGAAAATAGCAATCTTGTGGGTCCTTCTCAAAAAGTGCAGCCATATAAAGATGTGGTGTGACTTTGTTTTCTTAGACAGCTGTATTAAGGATATTTTAGACTTCTAAATTCCCATTTCATCTTCTTTGCATATATAGTTTAATTTGCACCAGTTCTTGTCTTAATTGTTTTCTGAAGTTGAAGGACCAAGGCAAGTTTTAATTTTCATTTCTACCCTCCCCTTGTTTGAGGACTATCCTACATACTTGCTCTGGCATATTCTGTCAGAGAATGTGTTCATGTGATTTTTTTCGTCATAAAATCTACTTATCTAAGAAACTAGAATAACGCTAGGTGTAATACTACCCTACCATAAAAGCCTTGACTTGTCACTAAAGTTGATTTTTTTTAACCATCTAGTACATTTCCGAATGAGTGAGTGGAGTATGATTGTTAAAGTTTTAGAAGAAACAAACACTGCCAGTTCTCACTACTACTTGAGGCATTTCTGTAGCCGCCAGAATGTCCTATCACATCTGCTTTGGGGTTCACTTCCCTCAGAAACAAGTTACTAAAGCCAATTGTAAAAGGAATTTGGAATTTTAAAAAATACTACAGGGAAAACACGGAGAGCAATAAATCTTGGTCAGTTTGCACCTATCAGATATTTATTGTACAATAACAATTTATATTTTTAGTCATTGTCCATTATTATTAACGAACACGGTGAACTATTTTTGAATGAGATGTTTGGGGTTTGTATGTGCATTACAATTGTCCTTTTGTACTGTAAGTTACTGTTTGATTGGAATATTTTATCAAAACTGTCTCCCTGTGCCTTTATATTACAAGAAAGTTGTTTCTGCAACTTCTAATGATATTAATAAAGAATACTTTAAGAATCTCATCTAATTTATTTATTTTCTGATGTCATTTGTTCAAGATTGACTTAGTCCAGGCTGTGTTAAAAGGTACATTGAACTGGTATTGTAAGTGCTCCATAGTCAACAGTGACAGCAGCAAAGAACATTATTCTTCCCCTCCTTCTTTATAATAGACTATTGGATCAAAATCATAAGTGATCTCCCAGGAATCTTTTCCTATTTGAGCTTATCAAAAGTAGGACTCATTTTCTTGAAAAAAAAAATTGATTAAACCATACCTTCCAGTTTTATGAACTGAAAGATTGAATATTTTCAAATTAAATAGGTATCTTCCCTCTTTGAGGAATTTATTTTTCCTTGTATTTGGAGTGGTTCATATCGCTAGTACCATGGTCTTTCCAATACAATATTTTAGCGGTTAATATAAATGTATATATATACGCATAATGCCTGATGTTTCTTTTTTTCTTTGGATTTTTCAGAAAGTATTTGCATTTCAAATTAACACCTGCAGTGATACCAGAGCATGACTTTTTGAGCCTCTATAAATAATAGGAAGTGTCAAAAACACTTCAAGTTTTGATTTTGGTTGTGTTTCTGTTGCCTCAACTTACATCTTCAGGAACTGCAAATGTGCAAATGGAAACTTGTAAACATTTCAGCTACCTCAGAAATCAAGATTAAGCCTCAAGAGGAAACTGGCATGAGCAACAGCTGCATCTTTTCAACAGTTTCTGTAGTATAGTTTGATCCTGCTTGCCTTGAACTTCAAGACATGCTCCTTTCTTAGCAGATACTTTCGCATCATCTGATACTCTCTTGTGAGACCCTTCAAATATGTTAAACTTCATGTGCTACTTTGATTTATCACAAAGACTGTCTCGAACGCAGTTGATGTGACCAGTTTACTCATTAGTAGTGTTGCTGTTAATTTTACTTTAAATGTCTGCAAGCTTTTTGTTTGCAGTTTCCTTACTTCCTGATCACATTCAAAGCTACATAAGCAGCTTAAATAGACCTTTATATAATTCTAGCTTCATTTTGAGGTGTTTTAAAGATACCTACTTTTTCTGTGCTGATGTCTTTTTTTCTTTTTAAACATATCTCTCCAGATTTGGTTGGGTATTTCTAAACATCACATCCTGTTTATGTTTCTACTGACTTATGAACGTTTCATTGTTCTACCAGGCAAAAATCAGTGGTAGGCTGAGCTGTACTGCACACCGTGGTTATGAGCTTTTGCTGGATGCAGAAGAGCCCCTTGGCTCCTGGATGGCTTGGTAGAGCCTGTAGGGGTTGTGAGGACAATGAAGAAGCTGCTCTTTTGGCAGCAGATTAGGCTGTTGTTGCCACTCTTGAAGTATGGAACATACCTGTTTTGTGTGCTTAGGAGCTAGACGAATATAAGAACCTTGAGTAAGGCACAGTTGCCACAAATACTGACTTGCATGTTCAGGCCAGAGCAGGAAAGTTCTGACTTTAAAAGTATGTAAGGCTGTTTTCTACAGTTGGTGGGTTAAGGTTAACTCCTGTCTTCTGACAACCGAAGTGTGGAAGCAGAATGTACTTCAAAGGAAAATATCCATTTTAATATGCAGCTTATGTTCAGATAAGTTTAAAAAAAGGCTTTTCTTTTTTTTTTTTTTGTAGGTCAGGGTTTCAAAGAGCCTGGCTTTTAGTCAAATTTTCATAATGTCTTTCTGTTTTGAACATAGTGCTTTTGTTTTTGCTTAACTTTTACCACAGATTCTAGCTTTCAATATTACTAATAGACGCTTGGTGTATCCATTTAATGCATCCTTGGTATAACCACGGCTAAGCCAAACAGAAGCCGTCTATCTTTTTTAAAGAAACTAGGTTTTCAAAGTTTAGTGAAGTATCTTTTTTTTTCCTTTTTTTTTTTTTTTCTAAATATACTTCTGAAAATTCTCAAAATTAAGCACCTGATTTCATTGCTGCTAGCTGTTACTGCAACTTAATTTTGACCTGGAAGTTCTCACCATCTGTGGTTGCTCAGGCTGGAGTGCAACATGTGCATACATATACCACTGGGTCACCTGGATCTTAATAGATAATAGTCTTTTCTTACAAGAAAACTGACTTTTTTTTTTTTTAAATTTGTGGGGATTTGACATTTTATATTAAAAACTTCTGTTACTATTGCAAATTAACTCACAATTTCAATGTGGGAAGAGGAGCCCAGCTGCATCAGGAGAGAACACAAGTAAAGGAGTGCTGAGGAAATGATAAAATAAAATCACAGGAATACTTTGAACTTGCTGACTTCTGTGCCACACTGTAGGAACTTAGTTACCAATAACAAGCTGAATTATTCCACTTCTTGTAGAATATCAAGAGCAATTCTACTTATTATTTAGGTGCACTGATTGTAGAGACTCAGCCTTGAGATAGTTGAGCTTAATGTGCTCATACTTGTTTTACCGAGGCTAAATTTGTAGCTCTGGTGGAAAGCAGGTGTGTTGTCTTTTAGGGATCTCTTTCAGTCAACACGCAACACTCTCAGTGAACAAGGGGAATATTTGGACAGCGAATGCAGAAAGTCATGTGAATATGGCAAAGCACGCTTCAGCTTTTAGTTTAGAAACTCATCTTGCACTGGTTGCCCAGTTCTAACATGGAGTATTAATCAATAAACTTATTTTTTTAAAAAAGTGTTTTTCTCTTTTAATATTTTTCTGTTGTTTAAAAGTTGTACATGTGACCACATGGCTACTGTCCCTTCATCTTTTTTAGAGGGAGGATGAAAAACGTGAGTCTTTCTCAGACTGCAGCCTTACGTTTCCTGACTTGCTGTTGGCTGTGTGTGGTTTGGGTGTTTTTGTTTGCTTGGTTTTTGTTTGGTGGTGGTGCTTTGTTTAAAAACTTCCTGGTTTACAAAGCAGAATTTGGGAGACAAGTTACAGTTTAACAGCTGTGTATCCCTTCAGCTATTCACCTTTCAATCCCTCTCAGCTGTACATATTGTTAAAGCGCTCCAAAGCCTTTTTTGCAGATACCGTCAGTTATTCCATTACAATATTTTTCTAATTATTTTTCTAATTACTTACCATACTGTAGGTTTTTTTTTTTTCTTTCCCCAAATATTGTACAAAACTTTATAGAGTTTCTGTTAACACCTTTGTTAGAAGAGCTGGTATTTTTTCTCTGCAAGTAGTAAAATTATGCGTACGATATTATTATTATTTTTAAATCCTATTCTTAGCATCATCATTAAACACACTCATAGTATAAATAGATTGAATTTGCATTGTATTAACATTGTACTTTTTCCCCCTGAATAATGAATTGGCAATTGAAACACAGGATTTGGGTCATCTCATTCCCCGTTCCTTTCAGGTAGGTGGTAATTAGGTAAAAAAGGAAACTGCCTAGTGGAAGCATGCTAGTATTCAGGGTTTAAAACATGACAATCTGGGCTATGCTATGTAAGTATGGACCAATACCTAGTTGTCTAGGGCTTTATATACTTGCTAGGGTATCATCACCAAAATGCATCACCCCATCACCAAATGCATACATTATCAGAAAACACTTTCTGGTTATGTAGAAACTCTTTGCTTCTGGAAACAGCTGTCTGCATTTATAAATGTTTATCACGTGTGTGTGACTGTATTATCCAGACACTTGACAATGAAGTACAGTTGGAAGAAACCAGCCATCTTGCAAGGCCCTTGTGACCGGGACAGGAAGGCCGTGCGCTCCCTGGTACCGCTGGGGCTGCGCTGCACTGGGCTCTGCTGCGCTCCAAGCAGGGCAGTGCGGGGGGGAGCTGAGCGGCAGGCTGCACTGCTGCCAAGGCCTCTGCATCGTCACTATATGCGTCTCTGAGGTCATGCTCCAGCCTAAATTCGGCCTTGTCCTGTGGACTGAACATCTTTGGATGTTTTTTCTCCGTTACCACTTTCAACTTGTATGTCTCTGTCAGGGCTTGAAAGGCATTCGGTGTGCACATGGCTATGGGCTTCTGCCTTAGTTTGCTCTACAAGGAACCTGGTTTACATGCACCAACACTGCTCTGCAAAGCAAACCAACACCTGGAAGTGGGAAGGCGATCGAGAGACTCACTTTGAACCCACTTCTTGTCCAAACCAAAATGTTAATGTAAACCCGAAGCCTAACAGATGCGTTCTCACTAGGCAGATTGAGGACCCTGCACTGACTGAACTGCCTGAGATCTGAAGTTTATGCATCATCTATCTATTATTTTTTTACATATATCATTATGCAAATTATGTATCTCTATACAGAAATGTATACATATATACACAAATTTTACTTAAATATGTTAAAGTGAAATTTGTATATACCTACACACACGTATATGTACATATATTTAGCTTAAGCTACTATTGCAAAATTCTGACTGAGCTCCCAAGTTCTCAGCAAAGACTGATGTTTTACTTAATGGATTTATTTGACTGGTGAAAAGCCTGAAAAGCCACTTTCCTGCTTTGTTGTCTTTGTCTAAGTAACTTTGATCAGCAGATCTGATGCAAGTACCTAAAACCTGATCTTGTACTGCTCTTTAATCTATAGCCAGCTATTTGGAACAGACTAATGGCCTTCATGTTTTTATTTTAAGTAAAACTGAAGTAGTTTTTGATTTCTGATGTCATAACTCAGATTATATACCACTGTTACTTTCTTTTATTTTTATTTTTATTTTATTTTTTTGTGCCTCACTGATAAGAAACAGAATATTGATTATTTTGGCATTTAGGATGGTATTTGTTGCCCCAGTTTGGAATAATAGTCTTTTAGACTCTGTGTTTTGTCCATACCAGAAGAGAAGAATTGCAACTCTGCCTTGTAGGTGTTCCGTGATCCTCAGTGGAGATGATCCTATGGATTCTGAAATGCAGCTACAAATACCCCATCCATCTCTTTTCATACACCATGTGGGGAATTAAGGCAAATGAACTTTCTTTTAACGCCTGAATTTTGGAGGCATGAGAATATTCCTGCATGATAGTGAAACTGTAACCCCCCTTAAATCCTTGTGAAAATGAGAAAATAAATTCATATAGATAATTTTTGGTTTTTGTTCTTCATTACTTCAGACTTGTCTGTAGTTTATCTGATTAGTTTTCATGAGACTTGTCTAATTAAACTGCCTTTATATTGATAAAATCTTTAAAAAGACACTTAGATTTTTTAATTAGTACTTTCTAAATTAAATTTTTAAAAAAGTTTTTAAGTGATGTATTTCAATAAATGAGTAATAATTGCAAACACTTTTGCAAAGTGTAACCACATTTGTATATTATGGGTGTTTGTAGACACTTCTTCCAGATTTGATCTAGCAGTTTATTTTGTACATCTTTACCTGCCCACCAAAAACATCACTTGTTTCAGACTTGGATTTACACAGGAGATATTTTCTCTTCTGTTATCCCTAGAACTGATGTGTGGTATGGATACCATCAAAGTTCCCCTTGTTCTCTCCTGGCTGGAGTAACACCCGTCTCTAGCAGTCCTCTTTATTAGTAGATTATCAGATCTTCTCCATTACACAAACAAACAAAAATGTATTAGACTGCTTAGGTACAATTACACTAGCCTCAAAATGAAGTGTATCTGTGTGAATTAGAAGTAACTGTGACTGCAAGCTACAGCTACATTAAAAGCTTCCATGGACACATTGCCAGCAACCTCATTTTTAGCAAATCTCAGAGTATCCCCAAGAGGCTCATGTGCTAGGTGATGTGGTGAGGTATCGCTTTGCCGGACTTCCGAGTACAACCAAGCAGAGGCCAAGAAATTCGAAACAGTGGTTTGAGGAGTGAAACAAAGGGTGGTATCGCTGTATAGAGAAGGCAAGCACAACTTAGGTAGGTGAAACATCATAAATCATGTGGGAATTTAGCTGGTACACATTTTTTTCTTGTTGAAAAATAGAAATGGTGTGACTCGGATTTCTGTGTGTTAGCTGCACAGGGGCATTCCTGTAGGCAGGGCAGTGCTCGGCAGTGCTGTAACGTGGCCTTGGCTCAGCAGCAGGGAAGCCTTCATCACTGGCTCTCTGGATTCCTTGCTCGCCTGCATTTACTGCTGTTCCTGTGAGATGTCAAAGCCCCAGACATGCTAAAGCTTGTATCAAAGCCATGGGCCATTCTATTGATTAATTAACTGCTGCTGTATGGCAAATTACTGGGGTATGTTTCACCTGTGACATGGGGTTCTGTCAGCATTCACGCAGCTCACACACACGGTACGGTGGTACCGTGCCATGCCACAGCTGTGTGACACTGACCATGACAAGCAGAGAGATCGAGCATCATGGAAAGGAAAGAAAAGAAATATATGCACGTTACAAATTGCAAATAGTTTTGTTGTTGTTTGGTTTTGTAATTAAGAAGACACAGAGCAGATCTTTTATAGATGTGGGATGAAATCAGAAAACAGAAATTGATAACTTTGTTAGACGGACATGGTTTTCATCTTAGAGATTCTTAGAGAATACATAAAAATTAATTGCAAGTTGTTGAAACTGTTAAAAAACTGATTTTATCTGTTAAAAAACTGATCCTTGCTGTAGCTGTCAATTAATATCAAAAACATTTTTCAAGTCATTCCTTCTTTTAGAGCTTTGTGGTGGATTCCCTGCAGAGTGTGCATGGGAAAGGAGGTGCAGCATAGCCCAGACATGGCACCTTCCTAAATCCCCCTATTTCTGTGATGTGTTCTGTCTCTCTAACATGCTGGGGATAAATTGCATATGGTATTAGTAGTATGGTGTCTGAATGACAAATGGTTTCTAAGCGCATACAATGATTTAGGAAGCATTACAATAGCTAAAAGTAGTTGTTTAGATTAGAAAAGTGGGCTAATTGAAAACACATCATAGAAGCGAAGTTGTAAGTCACACTCCTCTTACTTCACATGTATTGCAGGGAGGGAGACTGAACCATGTTAAAAAAAAAAAAAAAAAGAAAAAAAAAAGAAGAAAGAATCATCAACAACAAAACACCGGAAAGTCATCCAGACATAACAGATTACATCTAGAAAAACTTTTGTTCCCAATGAGCTAAACACGTTAATATGCATCTGGCATACAATGATACCAGCATGCTGAATTGCAGGAAGAGCAGGTATTGGGGGGTTAGGATCTGTTTTTAAGATTTGTTTGTGCTCCACATTCAGCAAAAATAAAAGAAATATAATTAGAAGACCGTGAACCATGGTAAGAGTTGTTTCTTCCAAAGAAGAAACAATGAGGGGAGGATGTCTGCTGAAATGGTCCCTCAGTGCAGGCAGTTGAGAGATGGCCACAGAAGGAAATCTGTTCAGCAGCCCATAATTGCCCTGAGTTCCAGGTAGATGTTGATCTTTTGTTCAGCTGATTTCCTTTTGGTAACTGTTTTCTGCTTTGCAATCAAGAGCCAGAATGAACTTATGCTTTTCCTCATTCTTAAGGAGCCTAAGGCCAGTTGCTCTTCAGGGAACAAAATATGTAATCACAGCAGTTACAGCAGCAAGGTAGAGGCAGAATGCTTCAATTCCAAGATGCTTTTGAGTTCTTGGGCTTTCCTAGCTCAGTTTGACACAAAATGGTGGCTTGCAAAAGGAAGCCTACAGTGGCAGGCATTAGCCAGTGTGTTTTTGACAGGTTGCAGCTGAAGAGAAAGCAGCGTTCAACTTGGGAGCTAGCCTCAGGTCCTGCAGGTGCCTCCCCAGCTGCTCTGAGTGGGCCCTGGGTCTGGTCACTGGGGAACTTTTCCTCCACCAGGATCTGATGATCTGGATGTAATGAAAAGGGAGGCTGAGAAGGAAATCACAACGAATCACAGCTGAACAGTGTGGTCAGATGATTCCCATACAAGAAAACTATTTAACAGCATATTCAGGCCACATGTTTGCAATTCAAAGATTACACCATTCAAACCATTACACCAATGATTTATTAAATTAAGGCCCATCTTTCTCCAGCCTTTTTAAAAGGCTTCTAGGTTCTTGCTTGTTGTCTTGTTAATGTGTATTAGATGGATAATTGATGAATCACAGCTACCTGTAAGTAGCTCTTGACATTTGTAACATTTTGACAAAGCATAGAGGGAAATGAGACAACAGGCTTTAAATGCTTTTGGGCTTTTGTAATTTTGAGTAGGTATCAGAAATGCTTTGAAGTAATTTGGCCTCTTATGAACAATGTTGCATGCATTCAGGGGCATCAAAATGACTGTGTTTCTAAAATTTATATACTATATATATTGAGTATAATTTTGGGGTCAAAAGTATCATAGATACCCTTCTTATTCATCCTGTTTTGTACATCTGTGAAGTCTTTTTTTTTTCCTCCAATGTGCTTGAGAATGTTCTTATATTTCCAGACCATGTATTTTCTTTTAACTCTAAGAGTATAGAAAAGAAGTAGCATTTATCTTACTGAATATACTGAGACCCACTAATATTTAACTAATTTTTGAAGTTTGTTTAAGTTAAGCTGTAATATTTGACTATTTTAATTCTAGACTATATTCTTGTAACTGCCAACTTCTTTTTCTAATTAAAAAAGATACAATAACAGCTGTGTTAATTGCCAGTAGCAGGCTATGGTGAACCTTTTATGTACTCCTATTTCCTGTGCAAAAAACTTCTATTTTAATAATACTCTATGGTAGAAGATCTTTTAATTATAGTAAACCGATGTACAACAGTAATATTTCTAGGAAGAAAAAAAATGGTATTGCTTTGGTTTTCATTAGAACAGAACAATTAGTGGAGAAATTAAAAAGGGAAAAGAACATGAGGCTGTCACCCATCCACTGTCAAGGACAGTTGATGAAGAGTGAAGCACTCAAGAGTGTTTAAGGTTTTTTCCTAGTTGTAGGAACCTTGGAGATCTTCTTTCTCTGAAGAAAGCTGAGCACTGGTATGGTCATGAAACGCCCTGTACCAGAGAAGTCCTTCCTCTAAAAGTCCTTGGAAGACAATGCTTTGAAGACAGGGTCCAGAAAAGCATAGGAGGAGGTCTGTGAACTCTTCTAACAAAAGCATAGCAAATGATACCTTGTTCCCATCTCCTTTCCCCAGGCAGCACTTCTGCTGCTAACACGTACCAAGCTGAAGTGCAGTGTGGGTCACTGTGGCTTAGGCAAAGACAGATGCATCACCCACTGTCTATCCCTACTGAAAAGATATCTACAGTTGTTTTTACCACGGAGTAGTGTTTGAATGCTAAAACAAGACTGAATGCAGACAGGGTGTTAAGGTGTGTGAAGTTTTAAAAACAAAGGGTTGAATTTCCCTTACTGTTGTATTTGTCGTGTTTGTTGTGTTTCCCTTACTGTTGTGTTGTGTACTGTTGTGTGAGACTTTACCAGTTCTTGCAGACAGCTGTTTCAGAAAGGGCAATAGTGGTTGCTACTGCACTCAGATCATAAACAAGAGCTGTGTATAATGTTTAAGTGCTAAAGTTGAATTTCATTAATGTTTTTCAAGAACAAGCTCACATACATCAAAGCCAAGCCTGGGTTTGTGATGCTGTTATGTATCTTTGTATGGTGTAATTATTAGTAGAAGTAATTTATATTAAGGTAATGTCTAGTAATGCAAGGATGAAGCCTATCAATGAAAGGCTTCTGTAAAATAGTAAGCAAGGAGATGATCCTGGCCTTGAGAGCAACCATTCAGGCATAAATCTATGTGAGGATGGATGGGCCGCCCCCAGTTCCTGAAGGGACCTCTCTGGAGTTGCTGAAACTGTTCAAGCTTGCTGAGCAATCCTGCGAGGCAAGTAAGGTGCTGTCAGTGGGGTTCTCAAGGGAACTGTGGAAATCTGTCAGAGGAGTGGATGTTCAAGATTTGTACTGCAACACGCACACTTCATTATTTGTAAAATATATGAAACAGGGAACATTTCCAAGTCTGGGAGGAGAAGTATTAATAAGAGGTAGAAGGGGTATATTATATAATGTATAATATATATCTTATATAATATATATAAGAGGTATAATAAGTCCACTTTGAGAAGTGGACTTGAAAATACCTTGCAGTTTCTTGTAGCAAGTAAGTTGAAGAGCAGAAAAGAAGCTGAGATGTAGCAAAGAATTATTTAATCTGAAAATGTAAAATATGTGAAAAATCTGCACCATAAGCCTGATTTTCAGGACATATGGTATTGCTGGGTCAGATTTCCTAGGATTTTATACATTGAAAAACTTAAGTCATCCCCCACTTTTCCTCCAGGTTATGCGTTTTTTTTTCCTTTGCTTTTCCTTCACCTTTTGGAACCAGGTTTACAATACTGTGAAATAGATGCATTTACATGAAGGTTGACATTCAAACACTGAAACTTTCCCCTTACCTCGTTGCTAAATGGATTCAGCAAAGCATTTAAACATATCCTTTAAATTGAAGTTTAAAAGAAATTGCACAGAAATTAGTTTACATATGTATTAGTTCAAAATATGCTTGAGGACCATTATGCATGTGCATCCTTTCAGGAAACCTTTATTAGACACCAGAGGAAATAAATTATGTATAGATTTGATATAACCTTTGCATGCACTAGGATTGCTGTCCATTATTTTTTGGTTTTAATGACTTAAATAGAAAATTAATTACAAATGAAATATTTAGTAAACTATTACTCTATTGCAGCATAATCAAGCTGATTATGCAAGTAAAAGGCCCTAATAATAGTAAAGAGAACTATACTCCGTAAATTTTAGAGATATGTCTGTATACAAGTTTTACGTTCAGAAATTGAAAAATAAGTGTGGAATCTCATGGTTCTATTTCATGTTCTCTGCTAACTTGAGTGTAAAATTAGACATACAATCATTTTAAAAAAAAAAAGTTGTCTCCAGCCTTCTCTTACAGCTGGAGTAGTATTTGGCTGGGGGAGGACTTTAAATTGAGTAGGCTGATTTAATAAAATGCATTATCGTTGTCACATATCTCTAGTTTTTTTTCAGTTAAGAGCTTATGTATCTATTACATATCTTCACAGAAAAGGAGAGTAGCTGTTTAGAGGTGTAGTACTCTTTTTTTCTTGGTTTGCAAAAGGGACACAAAGTCAGTTTTGCTGCTTTGAATATTTGAAACTGTTTCTTGAGCATTATTTTAAATTGTTAGCCTTAGTGACACTAAAAGTTGTTTTAACTTCGCATAATAACAGGAATTTTTTCTTCTCCTTCATTGAGAGGGAGTCTGAATATCACCTCTTAAGTGCCTAAGTTCATTTACTCTGGTCCTTCTGTGATTACTGGAGAGGTTCTTTCAGAGAGTGATTTTAAAACCTGTTTCTAGAGATATGAATTTTAAAATATTAACTTAAAAATATTACTGACACAAGTCATGTATTAATGTGGGTCTCATTCCATTTTTCCAAAATTGGAAAAAAAAAATTAAAAATGTTCTAGTATTGTTTGCATAGTAGAACTGATTAAAATTCTTCTTTAGGATTTTGAACTTTGAGGATGAATATTTCCTGAAACTTCACACTTCCATTATATATGGCTCATAACCTTTAAATGTAGTTACAGTTAAACAAAAGTATATCAGTTTCTACACATTAATCCTAGATGTGAGATGTGCAGAGCTGTCGTTTTCACCAAGTACTCGTACATGGTCACTAGAATTTCCATGGGACTATTCCACAGAGACACTTTGCCTTTTAGTAGAAAAACATTTTTTTTTCCTCAGCTAAACTGAGAAAAATCTGTCTTCAAAGAACGGCAGCTCTGTACAATCTGTTGTGCTGCACTCTTATTTCTACAAAGCCTTCAAGAACTAAGGAACCCGTTTTCACAATTCTGCCATAACACTGTTTATTTGCCTTTTTTTTTTTCCTTTTAAATATCTCTAGTAAACACTGTCAAGGAAGCTGCAAATTATCATCCAAGTGCCATCTGGAACAATTAGTCTTTAAACCTGATTATTTAAAAATGAGATGATCAAACCATTAATACTGGGTAATACATGATTCCTGTACTTTGTATCTTTATTTGCAAGTTCATTTGTAATCTGTTAGCCTGCTTACCCCCAACTGTATTCAGTATTTTGCAGGAATGTCTTACTGATTAGTGTAATATATACTTGCTAAACATTATACGTGCAATGGGTCTTAAAGTAAAATGGCACTGAAACTGTGGTGTGTTTTTTTTTTTTTTTAGGGATAGAAGCATTTCCAGAAATATTTATAAAAGAACAAAGGAAAATTTTTGGAAACTGGTGGAAAGTCAATGTTAGTTGGATCCCTTTGCCCCTATGAACTTCATTCCATAAATTATGAGAGTCATTTTTTGAGGGAGGAAGGAAGTCGAAAGCAGAAATATCTGTGCTAAATGTTTAGTAGCTTTGGCAGGCTTTTGACCTGAGCAGTCAATTCTCCTAACTTCAGATAGGCCCAGACTACTGGCAAGATGTGTGCAGTCAAGTAACATTTATAGGTCTTGACCTCCAGAGGATTCAGAAGCACTTGACAGAGTTGAGCAGCTAAGGAAAGAATTTAGGAATGTGTTTACTGTTATGTTTCCTGACCAGTCCTCACACCAATGAGTTTTCCATAAGTGGAATTTTCTGCAGAAGGCCAGTGAGGAGCTACGAAACACTCTCCACCAGTGAGACTGCTCTTGCAGTTTGTAAATTACCCCATTGCTTCTGCACTTCTGAGTTCTGCTGTTTGGGATTTTCAAAATTGGTTTAGGGTTGACCTGGCCAACAGTCAAGCACCCACACAGCTGCTCACTCACTCCCCTGTGGGATGGGGGAGAGAATAGGAAGAGCAAAGTAAGAAAACTCATGCGTCAAGATAAAGAAATTTTAATAAGCCAAGGAAAGAGCAAAAAAAACCTAAGTGATGCCAAGGCCTCCCACTAGCAGACCAGTGCCAGTCCCTCAGCATCGGCCACCTTGGAAACACAACCTCTGCTTCTTTCTCTACTACCAGTTTTTACTGCTGAGCATGATGCTAGGTGGTGTGGGATGTCCCCTGGCCAGAGCTGTCCTGGCTGTGCTCCCTCTCAACCTCTTGCCCACCCCTGGCCTGCTTGCTGTGCGAGGCAGAGAAGGTCTGGACACAGTGTAAGAGCTGTTCAGCAGTATCTGAAACACTGTTTTAACCACAAATCCAAAACACAGGCTGCTATGGGCTGCTTTCAAGAAGTTAACTCAGCCCTGGCCATCATAAAAATGATCCAGGTGAAACTGAGAAAGAGACACTCACAAAGGCTGCTGTTAGAAGGAAGAATACACAAGGACTGTGCTTTACTTCAACTGTTTATATAAACAATTTACGTTTCTTTAAGTCTCTTACGTTTTGTGGGTAATACTGTCTTTTTAGGAGAGAGAATAACTGATCTCAAATGATGAGTAGTTTATTGAATGTGACCTAGTTCTAATGAGGTGAGTGGTAATTATTTTCTGACTGGTTGAGAAAAGCTCTGTGGGAAAGAGCTATGCGAGGTTGTCCTAATCATGACAGGAGGGGATGAGTGGAAGTTAACTCTTGAGAGACTGCTCCAGGCACTTAGATAATTGAATGATAGGAGCTGTACTGGAATCCAGATTGAAGAATTTGAGACATGTTAGAAGACATTAAAAGGACTAAACCACCTCCAAGCAGCAGCCTGACTTCAGGTGCAGCTTCTTTGGAGAGCCCTGCAGGGAGTGAGCTTGCGTCTCTTACAGAAAGACAGATAAATTAGTGCCCACGGTGCTTGTGTTAAATGGATTTGAATTTTTAGTAGTTAAAACTCTCCCCACAGAAGTTTCTGATTAACTATTGCCTCAGCAGCCTCAAAGGCCTGTGCTATTTTTTATTTATTTTTTGAACATGAGGCTACATGGGCTGCACAGGAAGGACCGCTAGAGCACTCACGCGCACAGTCTCTCACTTTTTGAATTTGATTTAACTGAGGAAGGTGTTGTCTGTCCTTCCCCCATCTTCTAAAGGCCTCTGGGGACATGTCTTCATGTCCTCAACACATCCTGCCTTCTGAGTACATTGGAGACAGAAGGGTATTTAGGGAGAAAGGACATTGCACTTCTCTCAGAAAACAAAACAAACTAATTATAAAATTAATTATACAGCTTCAAAATCATTTCAATGTTCCAATCATTTTTGCACCACTCCAGGTTACAGAAAACCAACTTCACTGCAGTGACTGAGAGGCGCCAAGCTGCAATCAGAGGCAGTATCTCCAGGCAGCCTGCTTCAGGTTTTCTCCATGTTTTAACTTCAGGTTTCAGAGCTCTGCCTTGCTGTTTCTCAGCAACAGTGAGAGAAGGGATCAATGGCCACATCTATGTCTCTATATTTTAAAATTGGTTCTGATAACTTCAAATATGGATGAAGGAAAAAGTAAGGCTGGAAGAAGTGTTAAATACAGAATTTTAAAAGCATTTTATTTTGACTCACATTTCTTCTTTTTCTATTTTTTTTTTTGATGCAGTCTTCACAGACTGGAAAATATATTTTCTTTCTGTAGCTATGAGGAATACCTAGTTTCTTAAATTATTATTGTTATTTTATGGATTTGATATACTATAAGGCTCTAGATGTTTCCTTTGCTTTCCATCACACTGCAGTACAAGAACAACAGGGCTAAGATTAGGTGGGAAATGTCAACCAGTCAAAAGGCTGCTGACAAAAAAAAAAAAAATAATCTTTAATGGTTGAAGATTCTCCTAATCTTCCCATTTTGGATTTACTAATTTGTGTCTCTCTTACCTGCAAGTACAAGTTTACAGGAAACCTTTAGGGGTACAATCAAGCTGTAAGCTACAGCTCCTTTTTTTCAGAATTGGCTGAAATCACCCTAACCCCTCCACAGGTCTCTTTCTATAAACTTCACATTTTCTTTGAACCATCCACCACTATCAAAATCTAGTTCCCTTTGTGATTATTTATTTATTTTTTACTTGTTCCCTGTACAAAGGTCTTTAAGTCTTTGCCAGGTCTGAAGCCAGGTAAGCTTATTCTCTTACAAGCTCAGTGCTCTCCCACAGTCTGTAAATACTGATTGAAGATGTGATGGCTCAGGATTTATTTGGTGGATAGCTTACATTCTGTCTCAGTTTTTGATCTCTTATGTCATGTAGGGAATGAAACGTGATGTTATGTTATTTTAACAAATTACCTGTTTAGCTTGATGAAGACATGAAGCTCAGCGTGTCTCATAAACTGGACATTATTTCTATACAAATAGAATGAATGTGTTGCGAATGCTCTAATGCTTTAATTAGCATTCAGAATTATTTTTTTCTTGCTTTGCTTTGATTTTTTTCTTAACATAAGTCTGTAAATTTTTATTTATTTTTCCTCTTCTCTGAATAGGCATTTTTTTTTCAGTAATGTGCTAGGATATAGTTGTTTCCTCTGGTGTCTAAAATGAGTTTATCTTGTATTGGAAGTAATACAACCTCTCCTCTGCAAAAAGCACATTCTGTAAGAAGTTAAAAACAGTAGGAAATTAAGCTAAGGAACAGGTGCCAAATAACCTAACTGTACTTTTCACAGTTATGAGTAATCTCCACTTCTCTTTCCTAATGCCTCTGAATAAAAAGGCTTATTTAGTGTTTGTGCTGCAAACTGTAATATAGTGCTTCATTTCCCCCATAATTTCTGAAGCTGGGAGCTAAAATAATGTTTCTCTGGGCCTTAGCACATTGCTTGATCTTGCAAAGTCTATTTCATGGTCTGCTAGTTCCTAATGGAGATTGTTGGTAATGAGATAACATTTATTTATATAAAAGTAAATTTACTGCCAACTGCCTAAAACTTACAAGCAATTGAAGTAACAGGTTATTTTAAGTTTTTAATTCATTTTATTGGTATGTAAATATATATAGAGAGAGGTCAAAACTTAACTTGCTGAAAACAACAAAACCACTATATGTTTATATGCTGTGGTATCAAAACAGATATTATTTGCAAACTTTTAAATGAGGCTGTATATTAATGTTTCTGTTGGAGATGTATTTATGTTTGGAGCCAAAGCCATTAAAATAATTTGGCAATAAATGTTAAACCTCATTCAGTAAAATCAGATCTTATGTGTGTCTGTTAATGTAATCAACCTTAAAGCTTAACTATAGGCAAACAAACAGGGAAATTCTATAGATGCTCTTGAAAGACTTTGAGAATGACCTTGATATTAGCTGTGTTAATAGCATTTCTAGCAGAGAATCTGCAGTAGGCTTTTTGCCTAGAGCCACATTGTAAATTATTGCTGCACTGCAGATTACAGTTTAATTGTTCAAGGGAAATGGGGGAAAAATTATCATTCTGAATTCCCAAGCGAGATCTACAGTACATCAGTGAAGGCCAAACTGAAAAGTCAAGTATGACAAAATAGCTTCTGTGCAAACCAAACAATCAAAAGATTTCCCCCCCAAAGAGCTCATTGTTGTATATACACCATCTGTGCTTGAATTTATAGGATGTTTCCTTTCAGCATGCACAGGGAGCTCTGTTTTCAAGTGATGGTGATATGGATGCCCCGTTACAAATATTCTGAGGATGTTTTGTTCACATGTTTTCAGTATTTGTGTGGTGAGTGGTTTCTAGAATCAGATTTCCCATGTGGGATAATGAAAATCACTTTCCTTTTGCAAACGTTAAACAAGTTATAAACAACTAGACATCCAAAAATCTTTGAATTAACCCATGTATGCATTCAAAACAGGAGGAAAAGAATATTGGGAAAGATCTTTCTCTTGTTCACAACATTAGTAATTGGATTATATATTGATTTTAAATTCAATTCTGATGTATAGAACAGAGTGATAATGTAATGAGTTCACAGGTTTCTGGAGTTCAAGCTTGAAATAGTGAAGCTGTGGCTTAATTGTGTAGGTTGTAGCAAAGCTGAACAAATACTTCTTTACAGGATAGATCATGTGTGCACCAACTACTTTTGAAGAAATAGAGACTCTTAAAAATATTTACTAGCTCGTTGTTGTTGTTTTCTTTTTGTTCTAAATCTTCACATCCAGAGCACTCGAGACAGTGATAGTTAAATGCAGTGGTTTCAGGCAGAAGGGAACCCTGTTCCTACCCTTCAGAAACCTCTCCAAATTACCTAAAATAATAACTTTTTCACATTTTTTTCCTCTTTAATAATTCAGGATCTTAGGGCTTTCCATTGCTATAAAGCTGTCAGTCTTTACTGTGTAGGAGGGCTTACTGAGAAATTTGGGTTTCATAGCCAAAATGTATTAGGTGGTTTAAAACGTGTGTTACTTTAATTTGCATTAATACAAAGCACAAGCAATATGGAAAATAACTTTGTAAAAGGTTGCAAAAAAAGTTTATAACAGTAAGATGATGGAGCAAAACAGGGCAAGCTTTCCCAACACTATGGGAGGTGGGATTTTAGGTTTTGCAGTGGTATATTTCTCTTCTTGTCTTGCTCTTTATAAGTGGTGTTAGGTTGAAGTTATATAACTTTGCCTTTTTTTTTTTTATCTGAGAGCGCATTTATTTATTTATTTTCTGCTTGTCTAGTTAAGTTAAGGGAGAGCATTTGAGAGAATTGTGCTTTTATTTATTCCAGTGTGAATCAGGAATAACTAAATTGCATTCATATGCAGTTAGTCCAGAATTAGATAGAAAAAGAGAACCTAGCTACAATACTGATGAGCAGGATGGAGGTGAGACTTTAAAGAAGGGGTTTATAATCCAAGTATTTCTATTAAACTCAGGCTTATGATTTAGAAAAAGTTTTAAAATACAGGTTCAGGAAATAAGTCCAAGGGAAAAATCCCCTTTGATTTCCACAGATGCTAGTGGGGGAAATACCTCATGTTCTTTCCCTGTCCTTGTAGCTGCGAGAAGCCAATTTAACACTCAAGACGTTTTCGAGAGAGTGGCCGAACCTGCAGATTCAAACTGTTCACTCCTGCACCCTCAGCTATCCTGCTATTCTCTCCTGCTATTCCTGCTATCGTTCTCAGTTAGGAACTGACAAACCTGCAGCTGTTTGGTCAGCCAGCCCATGTAGCTGAACTGAAAACTGGGGTTGGGGGGAATGCTTTTCAGCTCCTGCATTTCTGAATAAGCTCTATGAACCAGATCACTTTGCAGCTGTGCTCCAGTTCACTCTTCATCGCTGCAGGGAAAAAAGATAGAAGGGCATGGGTGGGACTGGGGTAGGATACAGGTCCTGCCCTCCTGGAGCCAGCCTGAGTGAGCACAGATGGTTGGCTGAGTTATAATTAGGTCTCTTCAGGACAGTTGGCTTAATGCTATCTGTGACTGAGGAGATGCTACTCATTCCTAAAATATGTGGCAGTGTGTGCCTCTGTACCCAGAATGGCTGTCTGCCTGTCCTGGGATGGCAGGGTGGGTCTTGAAACAAGATGTGGTTGGCACACTGCCCTTTCACAGAACGGCTTCTTCCACTGAGGATAGCATTTACCATGTATCAGGAAAAGCACAAATAAAGCTGCAAATCAGCTAATTATTTCACTTTTCTTGAATGTAGGTCAATGCTAGAGCAGACTTATTTTGTATTATTGCTATTTTTCTTCTGAATTTATAAAAGGATCAGAGCTATCTGTTCTCTAGGCATTTCAATCAACCAATTTAAAGAACAGGAAAACTGGTAAATAAACACTCTAGTCAGTGTAGAAAGAAAACAAGTAGCAATCACCAAACACCTAATTAAGTAGTGATGCTGAGCCAATGATTAATAACAATACCACCGTGTCTGTGGCATGGTTGCCCTTCAGCACTTTTAAAACACAAAACAAAAAGCCTCACAGTGTCTTAGGGGTCAGATGACTGGCTATTTTGAGTCAATGAAGCAAAAACACAGTAAAAGTACAGAAGTATCTTTTATTTGTTCAGAGCAGGGTTGTCTTTAGGGCATTAGCGAATTTCAGCTGCCACACTGGAGGCCAGAGACAGTCTCTTGGCCAGGCAGGTAGCAGATCTGACAGAGTTTGGGTCAAGAATTACACCTTGGAAACCTGCAGGTACCTCCTACATGGTATGAAATTCTTTCTTAAATGCGTTCATGGTCACCTGCTCTACTTCACGTTCTGCATAAATTCTCTCTAAGTTGCTGTTTTGTCCTGTTGTTTTTAAGATGAATACATGCCCTCTCTTGAGGTTTGCAGCAACTGACCAAACACTGACAGAATAAGATAATGAATGCAGTTAACATGTGATATGAAGAAGAGATATCACTGTGCTTACCGAAAACATGCATGACAGACTAAGCATATGGGATCAGTATTAGAGGAAAGAACACCCTGTACGCTGTCTAAGAGGTATAGCAGTACCACTGGCAGGAACTCATTTACACCGTGCCATTTGCTAAGTTTAAACCCAGGCTACCATTACAACAGCCAAGAATCATCTATGCTCCTGATCTCTGGAACAATAAATGTCATTTCAGATTTAGAGTTTGTCCTCCGGTAGAGCCATCATCACCGCGATAGCCAGCTCCAAACAACAGCACAACCCCACCTTGCCAATGTCAGCAGACACTGAGGAGGTGCAATTCTGTACACATAAAGGCGAGTGCTTCCCAGAGGTTTGCTGTGAGGCATCCTGCCCTCCTACAGCAGCCAATGCCCCATGGTAGATCTAGGGTGCTACTTTGGCATTAAACTGCTGAATTTCCAGCTTCAGCTGGATAAATTATTCTTACCTTGCTCTGGAAAGTTGCTGTTATTAAATTATTCCTGTTTTCAACTTCTCAAGCACAGCTTTACCATACCAGGTAAAGTCTTGTACAATCTATTAAACTCTTCTTAATTTTCCTGGATGAAAAGTACTATAAGAATGTAAATGTTTAATAATTTCTCTACATATACCTGGATTTTTTTCTTTTTTTTTGTATTTTAAACAAATGGCTTAATTATGTAGAGTATAGAATAGACCAGAGTATAATAAAATTTTAGACTACATAACATTTCAAGAAACAAAGTTGTTGCTGCATTGCTTAAAATGCTAAGTATATATTTTGTATCAGAAATAGGTATTTTTCAAAGTAAAAGAATTAAACGTTTTGATTGAAAGGGGAGGGGAAAAAAACTTTATCTGAAAACAGTATGTTCTAGGAACTGAAGGGCTTTACTCAGACCATTATATCTTCTGCTGAAATACTGCATAATTCAAGATTCTTTAAAAAAAAAAAACAAAGTTTTTTCTAATAGTTTAGTTGTTTTAGTTTGATTTTTGATCTCAAATAATAATAGTAAAAAAAAAAAAAAGACCACAAAAAGAAAACAAAACAGCAACTAAGTGCTGAGAGGCAGATGGAATTACAGAGCTCTATTAGAACAGAGCTACTCTGGTAAAATATTAATGTTTTCAATCTACTGTGCATTGCCAAGAACCGTTTGTTTGAGAGAAAGCTGTCAAAAAAAAACTGATGTAGTACAAGCGGTAGCTGGAATTGGGAATGCTAAACAAAATTATGTGCAAAGCAGAACTGAAATGATAATTTTATAAAGGTCTGTGTGTGTGTGAAATCCAAATTGATTGTTATGGATGAAATTCAAAACAACAGATCTGGGACTGTTGTAATTATTGTGCTGAGCTATTATTGTAAACTTTTCATTCAGTTTAGCCTTCCAGGGTACCACGTATAATGAAGTTTAGATGCTCTTCATTTGAAGCTGCAAGCTCCTATAGGTTGATTCCTCCTGGCAATGCTGCCAAGTCTTGTCAAATCCTAAAAGGCAGCAGCAGGTTTTAGGAAGGTGAAGGGAGTGTGAGTAACTTCAGTGGATCTTGATGGATTAAGATTTTTTTCTTGTGAAGTGTAGAAGGAAGGTAGAGTGATACTGATACTGTGTTTCATGATTCATGTGAGTATGAACATATGAGCAAGTGAACAAGGTACACACGACCCTCAGTCGCATAGAGAGATTTGAATGTGTGTGCATCAGAGGACGGATGAGATGAGCCTCTGTTGCTACTCAGAGTCAGTGCTCTGCTGTAATTCCCTGAAGTACCTAGCACAGACAAAAAAAAAAGTTGCAAAAGTTGATAAATGAGGAATATTTGAGCCTTTTATGATTCTTGTACTATTAAAACTTTACAGACAGCTGGTTAAACTCTATTCCATTCTCTTCCACTGTCTCCACTACTACATTATATATATTTTATATATATATATATATAAAGATAAATCCTAGATTTGTCAACAGATTTGAGGCTTTATTGCACTATGCTAAAGAATTAGTAAACACCGTTGTTCACTGAAGATTTCATGACAAAGTTTTGGAAGGAGAAATAGACATGAATGGTTAGGCCAAGGTCATTCGGGAGACTGCACTTCTGTCCAGGTACTCTGTAGCTTGTACCATTGGGCTGTGTTTTAATTATATAATAAATTCCAACCCCTAGTACTGGAAAAATGCTTTGGGCACGTAGCAAAACTGCTGAACTTGTTTTAAACCCTTTGCAGTTTGATAAATTTTTATCTGATAAATTGTTGACAAGCTAACTTTGCACCAGCCAGTTTATGCTGAACAGGTATTATCTGTCCTTTGTAGCCAGAATAAAGTTCAGTGAAAGTGTAAAGGCAGCCTGAATTTCAGAATTTCTGCACTGGGTAACTTGAAAAAGTGTATGATGCCAAGTTCAGGTCCACACACTTCTTCTTACTGGCAACGATCACCAGAGAACACTAAGCACTGTGTTATGTCCAGGACTGTACACAATGGATAGCAATTTCATCTTCCAGTGTATATCATAATTTTACAGTGATGATCCTGACATAAAAATTATGACAAATTTTTAAAGAACTATCACTTGTCCTTCAAATTGCATGGGACATGACAGAATTAAATATAAAGCATTTTGAAGCAGAAATCCCAATATAGTAATAGAGAAAAGAAACTGTTCAGGAAAGGCTGGAGAAGCAGCGTGCAAAGATCACTGATATGTCTTGGTTTAAAAATAACATCCCCTTTTTGAGCACAAGGAGGAAGGAAGGCAGTATGGAGGCACATTATGTCACTGGTTTGACTCGTGACATGGTCACATACAACAGCATCAGTGCAACTTGTGCCTGTGGCAAACTGCAGTGTGTAGCAGCAGAAGCCTGGGCTAGCACTCGTGAAGTTTTGTGTAATCACTGTCACTAGCTGCTGCACTGAAGTGGGTAAGGCAGTGGCCAATGGTTTGATTTCACCAGCTCTCTAACTCTTGTGAGATCCTCCAAGAACGCTTTCAGGTGACGGAAACTCAAGCACGGAGGTGTGACTGGTGTTTGGGTAAAATCTCAGTTTAGCTTTGAAAATTGTGCAGCTGGCTGGGAACGGGCTGAGGAAATGCTTACTTTGAGTGCTTATTCATCTTTAAATGATAGATGGGGGGGAAAAAAGACTCTTCAGTTTTAGGCCACTGTGAAATACTGATGCTTATGGCACATAGTAATTTCAAGAGGCATTGTATTTTGCTTCTGGACTAATATGCTATGAAACTTACACCTTGAAGAATTGGTCCTGTTCTGGTCACCTTTGACACATTGTCTTCTCTGGTATAATTTAGCTATGCAGCCCAGCTTTTATTTTTCTTCTGTTTCAAAGACAAGCGTGAGTGTCCTCCAAGATATGAGTGGGACTCCCATGCAGAAAAAATGAGGCCTGGTTACAACCATGTTGTTTGGAGGAATAAGTCATCTTGGCAAATAAAGTAAGTCTTCATACAGTAAGATGTTGGGAAACAAGACAGCAAATTGTTAGACCTCATATACGGCTAGAGTAGTGTAAGAGAACTCTCCAAGGCAGAGGAAGTTTGGATATTACTGCCTTTGGGTTCTACTAACTGCTGAATTCCCTTATGTTCATCAGAATTTACTAGTAGTGAGAGGTTGCCGGTTTTGATGGAAATAACCAGAAACCTGAAGTGAAGGTGAGCATGTAACATGGAGGAGTTATGACTAATGAAATCAGAGTGAAGGCTGAAGGGCATTGGTGTCTATATGATAAAGAGTAGTAGGTCAAAATCTGAACGCTACAATACCCCAGGAAATCACAGTTATATTTAGGAGGGAAAAAAATTAGCCTGAAACTTGCCTGTCAAGTTGAATTTTTCTTAATTATGTTTACTCTTTCACTGTTGTCTCTCCAGTGTTTTTTTTGTTTTGTTTTGTTTCCTCCTGCGCCTTGACAAGATAAGCAATATTGTTAGGTTGGTACCTTAGGGTAGAATAAGAAATTTAGAAAAGTATTATGTGAAAATGGTCAGAACAGCTTTTGTGATGTTCTTCTACAACTTTAGCAAAAATTTTAGGTACCAGAAACTCCTTTCTAGCTCTCACCTCATAATCTTATTTTCCCTCTGTGCCACAGCACCAATATTCTGGAGCTGTTCCTTTTCTCATTTCCTATGACTTCTTTTTCACACTTAGGCACTTTCAAGAAAGAAAAATCAGCAGGGCTCTTCTGCCCATACTGTCTTACTCATTGCTGTTCTGTCTTACTTCTGGGTCGTCCTGTGCATGTCTGTCTTTGGTGTTGTGTCTGTCTCTTGGTTGTGCAAGTCCCTATTGTTTCAGCAGTCTTGTTCTAAATAAAGTACTTAAGGTCTGGGTAAAATTATTGGAGAAAGAAAGCAAAATGCTGGTGCAATGGTGGATAAAATATGGGGCTGCTGAATGAATAAGTGGATTTGCTAAAAGTTATTTCTTCATGCCACTGCCTACTCATGTTCACAATGGCATTCAAGCACATATTTCAGTGCTTTACTGAGTCAGAGTTCTAGTGATCTGTTTTAAAAATTATACTAAATTGTATAAATTACTCACACATGGCTTTGGAGCACGTCAGCTTTTTGAGATGTTAGCCTTGTAAAATAAACAAAACTAAACCCCAGAGGGAAGAACACCCACATTCTTTTTCCACATTTTAGGCGCAGGATTCTACTATAGCCAAGTCCTCCTCTTCCAGTAAAAATCCCTGTGGTGAGTTACAGATATATATATATATGTGTATATATATATTTTTTTAATAAGATCTTGGTTAATTGGAGCATGTGATATTCGTCACAAAACTTTTTATAGATATTAGTGGAGGAATGGCATAGGCCTGCAGGCTAGGAAGCCTCTTTTGTCTCATGTAGGCAAAAGAAGTGTACTTTCACACGAGACTTTTCTTAAGGGTGGAAGTGGGTTTCAAATCAAAATGACAGTTTTGGAGATTTCTTTCCCTGAACCAGGCACTTGAGGATATCTCTGACTGTCTGAGTAATAAGCTATGAGTTACACCAGAGTCTTAAATACAAGTCTGTGTTTTGCTGAAGAAGTTGGGGATTAATCACATGCTCACAACTGAACGTGCGTTTACTTGCTTTACAATGTTGCTGATCAAGGATCACCTCATCCCAATACTTTATGCTAAAAATATCTGCAAAATAGTTCTACTTCTATGACAGACTTTTACCAGTTAGCCAAAATGAATATTCTAAAATCCTTATCAGCTTAATAAATCTCTTCTCATATAATGCAGGCTTTTATTAGGAAAATGTAATCACATGTCTTTCCTTACTAAAGGCTGATGATTCTGCAAGTATAGGCAAGATGAATGTGCGTCATTCTCGCTGGGATTCTGCTCATTCCTTGTTTCTCACAGCTCCTTAACTCTTAGGATGGACATTCATTTACATCAGAGCACTACTGCCAGCCATATTTAGTCATGCTTGGGTATGTAACCCTGGCTAGTAATTAATTGGGTCCCGATCTTGTTAATGAATGCTTCTTCAGGATATCTTAATATGTATTCCTCTCTAATACCACATACTGTACCTACAACCTAGTAAAACAAATGATTATCTTTAGTAGGCTGATATTCGTGGTAGGCTTGGAAAGAAGATGGCTGAATTCTTTGAAGCTATGATCCTGTAAAATTAGGATCCCTGTCAGCTCCTGGACTTCATGGCAAATTGTATCCGATAGAACTGTTCAGCAGCTTATAACATCAGTGTTTTCTGTGCAGATCCCTACACATTGCATAAAGGAAATATTTTTCTCCTCACTTTTCATGAAACCAAACTGAAGAATAGCAGTGATTCCATTTGCAACAGAGCACAGGGACTGCAGTAGCACCTTTCTGGCTGTCTCAAGCCAGGAGGTCACACACTTCAGTCTTGTTCCCACTGTATTTGGTGGAGTAATTCACTGTGCTAGCTGGTCTGCTGGTGCTATTGGTCTATTTAGTACTCTACTGGAGTACTAAAACTTTCTTAATTTTCTGCCCACCATCTAGTAGGGGAACAAGCATACTGGCAGCAGCCGCTTCCTTCAAGCTGCAAGCAGACTGCAGCCTTGTTGGGAGAGTTAATACCTTTTTAGTCTTCTGTGGGAGTTTATCTCAGTTTCCAACCTATGAATATACATATTAGTTGGGAAAATGAAAGATTTTCCTATTGATAAGCCATGAAAATAAACTCTCCTTTGATCTTTGCTGGAAAAGATCATACTCACAACTTTCTATGTGTATGAACAATTACTTGCATTAAACATCAAGAAAATAAAAGCTACAACCATCTTCCTAGGGAATAATGGTGTCATGTTATGCTTTATCATTATGATTTATCTATGCATTATGTAGAAAGCAAATCCTTTTAAAGGCTACTGTGAGGAATAACTAAATAGATGAAAAGTGTCATTATTAGCAATAATCAATGCAGTTATGTTGGTTGTGGTCAGATCCCAAACCTGTTGAAATCAATGAAATGCCTTACACTGATTTCAGCTTTCATATCTCTCCATATAATCAAGAATATTCTGCAAGAAGGCTGTTGCATTTATTTTTTTCTACTATACCATATAGTGGGTAAATTATTCAAAAGTATGAGTAAAGAACATAAAACATGATAAACCAAGTCTTGATATCAATCATGACAAATTCAAATTTTGAATGCATTTAGGTGGCTAAAGACCAGGTAAAAACCTACTGGGCTTTTCAAAATCATGCAAGTGTTCTCCTGTCTGACAAAAAGGACTGCAGATCTGCGCATTGGAATTTGGTTGTAAACTCAAAATCTGGCTCTTAGAAAAACACCCATTTGGTTTTTAAAAAATGCATTTAGTCAGTAAGCCACTGTGGTGCCTTTGCAAATGTTACCTGGAAAAACTTCTTCTAAAATAACTTTTAGGTTATTAGTAACTGCCATTTGCAGACTTCAGTCAATCTAGAACCACAGTCTAGTGAGTGTCTTAGATGTGCGTGGTCAGCAATGATTCTGGAATATGTGGCTATAAAGTAATAAGACTTACAAATCATCCAAAACAGAAATAGTTCCTTCTATTTTGTTAAATATAATTATTATGCTGAATGAGTTATAAGAAAAAGATAAAATATTTTAAAAGGTCTTGGAAAAAGACTGCAAAAACATATTAGCAATAAAGATGTTAGTGACATAATAGAAAACTTGATAGCTGATACATGAAGCAGAATAAATTGTTTTTCTTTCCAGTAACTTGACTCAGGATATTGGTGGTAATGGAAACATACCTACAAAGTCAGAGCAACTGCAAAGTTATTTAAATCCGAATTTTAACATGTCTTGGAAAATGTCCCGAGAACCAATGTCCCTGTATCAACTTCAGGAGTCAAGCAAAAACCACAGTATTGGTTGCACATCTAGGGTGGCATTGGAAGGTTTGTGTAAGTGCTTCATTTTCTGAGAGCTAAAAATTTGGATACTGTGAAGCTGGAGCCTGTAATGCAATGCTATCATTTATGGATGCTGTGTTTGTGTTATCAGATATTCCCAAATGGCTCCTGGGTATAAAGTTTAAAGTTGAATAGTGAGTCAACGTAAAAGCAATTTAATCTTTAAAACTGTGGAATGAGGAAGAAAAGCTGTCCAATGGCCAAGATAAATGCAGTTTTCTTTTTGGTAGTCATTTTTAGGCATACTCTAGGATTTTGTACGTTGTCTTAAAACCCATAATTTGAGATGCAGTTTAATTGTCTTTGTATTTCGTTGTGAACCTATGCAACTAAAAGATCTTTGCTTCCAGGCAGTGTGTGGAATTTACTACGGTCAAATGAATGAGTCAGGCAACATTAAAGACTATAGCGTTAAACTGCCTTGTACATGAAGAACGTCCTGTTCTTAGTCAGCACAGTTTGGATTTAAGCTTTCTGAAATAACTTTACTCTCAGGAGAAACAGCTTTACAATGGAAGCCTGTTTTTTCAGAAACCAGGCAGGCCTCTGTGAACCTAGCAAACCTAACATAATTAATGCAATGCAGTTTACAAAGATGGACGTGCACATACAACGTCAGACATATAGTGAAGGTATGAAATTATATACACTCGTTTTATTGCATTCAGACATCTCTGAAAACACAGTAACTCACTGCAAAAACCTGATCAATAAAACCAATACAAGCTCTCTTGCTACCTTCTCTTGCCTCAAAAGAATTTTATAATCTTCAAAAGACTTTTTAAATCTTAAATCTTTTAAGATCTTTATAATCTTGAAAATAAGCAAGTGCTGGGAACAGCACTGCAACCCCAGCTACTCACAAATGGCAGCCTGCAAACTCCAAAGGCTAGTTAAAAGGGTTGAATTCTGTCCAGAGGCTTGTTGTTACCTGTTTATCAGCGATAACTGTGGATAAACGTAGCACAGTTACTGGAAAAGTGAATACAAATTACTTTTGCTACAGACTAGTCATTAGACCTCAGAGGAAAGAAATAGAATTACTTTTAAGCTGACTTCTCTTTTATCTTTTTTTTCTTTCCTTTGAGGAAGGGAAAATGAGAGAAGACCACCTTCAGTAACTGTGGAACTCAATGTGCAGCGACTATTAGCTGTAAACAAGCAACTGGCTCCAGTCCCATGCTGTCAGAAGTCTATTGCATATTTTACTGTAGACAGTATAAAATAACTACCTAGTCAAGTTCATTAAAAACAGGCTTAAAGCCCAACATAAACCTTCTATTTCTCAAATGCAGAATCTTAAAAGAATCCTAAAGTATCCTGCTGAAATCCCGATAATTTATTTCTTAGCAACTGAACGGATGTTGACTGCTGGCTGGTGGGAGCTCTTTGATGAATGCTAAATAGCTGGGATTTAGAACTGGCTAAAAATATCACGGTTTAGGTGTGAGGAAAAATAAATACCTAAGGTTTTATTAACACCAACAGATAGAGTGCATTGTGCCAGAAGACAGCTGTGGAAGCTGCCAGAGTCCTGTATAGCTCCCGGTACACACTGTGGGCCTTTCCACTGGAGGGATGGCAAAGTGGCGCAAGTTAGCCGTGGTTTGAGAGAATTTTGGCTGGGTAAATCTGTGAGGTTTTACTCCCACAAAATCTCATCATCAAATGTGCAATTTAAGTTTGCAATTTCACCTGAAGATACCTGATTTTCATCAATAATCAAGCAACAGAAATACAAGTGTCTTCCGTCTTTATTACTTATCCATGAGGAAAGTGAGAAATGCCATCCCTACAGCAAGTAACCTTGCAAATTATGGGCTTGTAATTAAAGCATGGTAACCTCCACAGTCTCTTCTTTGGCCCAGGGCAGGGGATGTAGCTTCTCTAATGTGTCTCTTTCCTAACTAGGGCACGAGAACAAATATAATAGCTATGTTTAGCTGTGGCTGCACTGCAGTTAACTTTAGAAATTGTAGCAGAAATGACCTACCTGATTTCCCAGACAACCCTTCCTTAAGGGTTGGGTAGACCTGGATGTCTCTGAGATAAAAAAAAAAAAAAAAAAAAAAAAAAAAATCATGTGTATCATCTAATTCTGCAGGTAGCTGAAGGGAGTAAATTTGTACCTCCCAATATGCTGTCCTCTATGTAGACTGAACTATGTTGACAGGAACCACTGAAAGCTACAAAGTGATGCAGTTATTGCTCAGCTGTGTGAAGTAACTCCACAAAATGCTTTAGAATGGCAAGTGAGATATCTAGTTAAAATTTTAGAGAAATGCTTACCTCAGATATAATGTACTTAGAGGCTTAGCTAACTATAATTTTCATTGTAAAAATGCTCTAAAGTTTTTAATAACCTCAAAGGTTGAGGACTTCAGTTTTACAGTACCAAAATGCTGACTGAGCCTTTCCTCAGGATGAGTTCAAAAGCAAAAGCACAACTTGCTTTGATCAGAGACATCACCCTAATTATATTATGATTCTAGCAAAGTCTGCATTGCCTTGATAACTACAATTGGCAAATTTTACCTTTCCACTCCTCCATCACACTATAAAAAGTAATCACTTTTCATATATATCTCATGAGCTATGATAAACAATCTCTGACATTGCATGGTCTTGCCTCTGATTTCTGACCAGGAGACTAAGGTTTCCAGCATACTGGTGGCAAGCCCTTTATTCTCAAACATTCTGGCAGAAAGCAGAGGAAGAAAAAAAGAGTCCTTCCTGGGTCAACCACTGCAGATTTCTGAAACTTGCAAATTACAGATCATATGTTTGTTTCATTTAAAAACTAATAACTATATGCAAGTCTAGCAGGTCATGGAAATACTTGTAAACAGACAATTCATTATATCTACAGGAGAAGACAGAAACTGAAGCCTATGGTCTAAAAGGAGAACAAAAGACTGCTATTATGCAATTTAATACGCCGTACTGGGACTAAGTATCTGCCAAGGTCTGCATGCTTTTATAATCCTTACAAAAACCAGAAAATACTCCACCTTTTGTGATTGTGGGTTAGGCTAAATGAGAACCTGTAAAACACACAGCCAAACTACTGATAACTACAGGTGAGACAGCCCAAATAAAGGCTTTAGAGAAATTGGATTGGGCTCAAATTCTGCCAAAGTCTAATAATTTATATGCACATACTAGCAGACGTGTCTGTCTTGGATGTCATCTGTCCTGATGAGAATTGCCTGGACTGTTCCCACAGGACTTTCCCTGCCCTAGCTTGTTATTGTGATTCTACTGTCAGGCCTTTCTAACTTGCTCTCTTTCCCAGTTCTTCCCATCTCTTTTCTTCTGAGTTATACAGTTCTTTCTTTTCTTGGTTAACAAATCTACAGAAAATAGAGGAGGAGTTTCTCTTCTCTTGTTTCTCATGCATGGTGTTAAATTACTCAAAGCAATTATGCAATTACAAAAAAGGTTTCTCTAGTTCAGTCTAGAAATTGCATTGAAAGCATTTTGCTGTCAGGCTGTACCAAAAGCCTCAACTGTCTAGGTGGGAACTGAAATTCTAGAGGCTTATAGCTTAACCACCAAACTTGGGAGGATTTGCACACCGTGACACTGCAGTGATACTTTCCCTCAGCCAAATTTCAATTTCCTACCCTCTTTACTCTCTAGCCTGAAGTTGTTAAACATTTTAAATGGAATTTTCCTTTTTTTTTTTTTTTTTAAACAAGATTCACTTACATCTTTGTTAATTAGTTCATCTGCTTAAGCTCATACTTTCCAAAACCTTTCAGCCTGAGGTAGGCACCCAGCAGCAGGAAATTCATAGGAATGGTCAATACTGGCAAAGTTATAACCAACTAAAAATAGATCTTATCATGGAAGGCTTTGAATGTGCTTACTGTAAGGGATACTGTCAGCTCCCTGTGTATGAGACAGAACAGAGAGCCTGGCTTTTCTGTGGAGGTGCCTTGGCAGAGACCTGCACATCTACTCAGGCAGTTCACATGCACACTGTTTCTGGGCACATTTCCAAACAGAAAGTGGAGTAAATGCTACTTCACAAGCCAGAACAGGATTGAAAAACTTGCTCTGTAGCCCCTGTGCTCTCAGAGCAATAAGCAAAAATGGCAGGGTGAGACTGTGGCTTATATTCTCTGTACAGATCCCAGAGATTACTGTCTCCTGTTGTTCATTGCCACCTCTTTCAGGGGTCATCACCTCTGCCAGTTTGCCAATGGCAGATACAAGTGGTGGGTTGGATCAGTTGGCTCACTGATACAACAGGTGAAGGCAAAAAACAAACCAAAATAAAACCGAACCAAAAACATCCCAGAGAACTGGAGAAATGTTTTATTTATTTTTAATGGTACAACCCTAACACAGTTACTACACTTTGGTGTAAAGGCCAATTTGCTACTACTTTGTCTTACTGAATTTCTTGTCAAGGAAATGTTAAGTTACTCAGTTCATCTTCAAGTGCTGGTAGATTAGGTACTATAGTGTTCTTAACCTCAGTTCTCCAACACCAAATCAGTATGAGCCAATGGTTTTCTGATTAGCCCTATATCTATTTACCTTAATCTGCAATGAAATTCTCCTTAGTGACAGCAATTCCTCAGCAATCCTATGACTTCCTTGTTTACAAATAACACACTAACCTTCATTATCTTGTTGGGCTTTTTGTTTGGTTGTTTGTGTCATGGCTACAGTTTACAAGTAGTGTTTGTACTGCTTCTCCATTAAGAAAAGAAACCCTATTTACCTTGTTGCTTTTCTTTGAATTTAGTGGGATCATCTTTCTCAGCTCAAATCACAGTTAACGTACAGCAGTTTGGTGTCCCTGGGTGGTTGCAGGAATCAACCTCCTTTAAAAGGTATGCAACATCTACAAACTATTCAGTGTATTCACTTAAAAATGCATCTTGCTGAGAAAATTGCTTTTGATCCCAAACTAGCCTAGCAGCTTTTGGGACTGACTAATCAGGCAGCTTGAGACTGAAGTTAAACTTCAAGTTAAACTGAAGTGATGAAATAATGCTATGTATACCTGAATTCATACCTGAGAAATAATGAGTATTTCAAACACAGTTACCATTCAGGGGATGGTTTATTCCCTGCAGATTGTGATGCGAGAAGGGGATGAAGGTGGTAATGTGTGCTTGCAGAATCGGCTGTATTGGAGGAGGGTTTAACACCTTTGTGACTGTGGCAGCTGCGTAGCTGATTTCTGTGAGAGGTTTTGGCAGGGAGGAGGTTCAAATTCTGCCTGCCTGGGCGAGAAGCTCTTCTGAAAGTAGCAGTCTGGAGGGAGGTTGCTTCTGTTTAGTTGGATGGCAGTAATAAATCAGATATGGTGGAGTTGCAGGTGAGACTGAGGTTGAGAATGATTTTGCCTTTTGCTACTGTGAGCTATACTATATATATATATATATATATGTGGATACTGAAAGTTTTGGGGTGAAATTCACTGACTGCTGTTAGTTGACAAACAGCACTGGCAGCACGTTGGCCTGGGGCTCCCTGTTTTTGTCTGCCTGGGCCTCTCTCTCCCTCACTAGAGGTTCACCTGCGGGGTGGGCAAGTTCATTTGTCACTGTCCCCTCCCCTTTGTTTTACCTAGCTGAGCAGTTCTGACAGCAGCTTAGAGATGTTGTCTAAATCTTAGCAGAGACAGCTAATGGGGTTACCCAAGGGAGTAACTGGTTTTGTCTGGGCTGTGTCCTCTTTTAGCTTTTGTTGCCCGTGGCATGAGGAAAGTGGTGTGGGTGCTTTCTTGTGCTGCAGCTTTCTTGGTCTGCCTATAGCATGGGTGAGCTAGAGCTTAACCTTAGAGTTGAGGTGAATCTTATTACTAGGTCTACATTAATCTCTCTGACAAGTGTGCTGTATACCTCAGTGCATTTCTACTGGATCCAAATCAATTATTTTTCCTATGGACAGTAATCTACTTTAAATATAGCAAATACCTACACAGCACATGAAGAGACAAGCAGAAACTTCTGCTAGCATGCTTCCGCTTTATATTAGTGGGATAGTCGTAACAGGGGAGAAAAAAAAAGCTAGCTCAGCAAATAAGAAAGAAATAATGTTTTGCCAATCCTGTACTGGTTCTGTCTACCTTTATTATACATATAAGGTTGCGTAAGAAATAAATCAGGAGCAAGTAAATTGGATGATGGCAGAAAGCCAGTCAGCCATTCCTAATCATCACATTATGCTTGACAATATCTTTAGAAACAGCTTCTCTTGTGATGAGGGTGAAGAAAAACTTCCTAGCACAGTGTCTATCAGCTGCTGAGCTTTTAGAGGTCTGATAAGCATAATATGATACCAGGTTTGAAAGATAAACATCTGGTGTTTTTTTTTTTTCCTTTCATTTTCTTTTTGGTGTATGCATGGTTTGTTGTTCTTTTTCTTTTTTTCTATTGTTTGATTTTTTTTTTTTTTTAAAGGGAACAAATAAATCTGATTAGCATGGTGGTTTGTTTGAGAGTGATTTGGGAACAAAGCATGTGGTAGAAAACCATTTGTTAGGCTTCACATAAGCAGAAAATCAATGTGTTTGCCTCCTTCAGGGGTGGTGGTGGTTATCTGGGGTGTGCATACTTACTGCCACATGTCACTCCATCATTTCTGTGGCAACCTGGTTAAAGATATTATCTTCTTTAATGAAATTTAGTTTATTTGCCCAAATTATCTCTAAGCCAATTACTACTAAAATTACATACTAAATGCAGTTCTGCTTTATGTTGAAGAAGATTGACTTTATGTTCTCTGGTGGACCCCTCAGTGGAATATTTTATGGACTGTATAGAGGAAACCAAGATCAGTAAATCCTAAAGTCACATGTTCCTTTTGTCTCTCTTCTCTAGTTCTCCCTTCAGCTACTTTCTCACAGTGAGCTGCCCCTCTGGAATAATAACCTTATTAACATACTCCAAGTCTCGTTTTTCTTCTTCAAAATCAATCTGAAAACCTGTCTGCACTGCAAACATTTCCACTCATAACGGTGATAAAACTCTTCTAAAATCATTCATTAGACTTCTGGTTCTTTGTGTAAGGATCTGTATGCAGTTTTACCTTGATTAAAATGCCATGAAATTTATATTACACAGTGCAAAAAAAGGTAATTTCCCTTCCAACAGAAATGAGGCCACTTCAAGGGATAGACTGCAACAACTATTTAATACAGCTCAGCAATACTGAAAAATCTGTAGATCAGATCAACATTAAACTGGCAAAGAGGATTAAATTAGATACAGGAAAATTTCTAAAGCTTGCACATGACTAGGAAATTGTGAACATTCCTATTATCAGGATAAAGAGCATTCTTTTTTTTTCTTTTCCTTTTTTTTTTTTTTTTGTTTAACCAAATATGTTTAAATTGCAAGACAGGTGAAATTTTAGTGTCTTTGAAGCTTATCACTCTATTCTTAATGGCACTGCTAAAGTCAGAGTCTCATCCAGGTATGGAATAGCTTTGAGGTTAGGGATTTGACTTCCTGTGTGGGTGGGGAAGATATGTTTCCAATTTTGACTTGCTGATACGCGATTTACAGGAGTGAAATGGTAGGTCGAATTGTAGAACTCTGGAGCCTGTGTGAGTCAAAAGAATTTTCTGACAGCAAGTTCCTATCCTGAATTTGTCGTTCCAAGATTTGATCTGAGCTATTTGCTGTTCTGTGTGTGATGCTGGGACCTTTCTTGTATGTTGGTTGTTCAAGTGGATGCAGATATTCTATCTGGAACTACTGAGAAGCTGGACTGTGAAATATAATGGAAAAACAGTCTGCATAAAGGGTGTTTCTTTGTTGGTATTGCAGGGATCGTCAGCTCACTGCACTATTGTATAAGACTGAGGGAGGTGAAATCACAATGCTATGTGGAAAGAGAATTTTTAATATGAAAGGAGGAAAGAAAATTGTAATAATTTTACTGGAATATTTATTATTGTTATAAACAAAACAAACCTACATTCTGCCTTCCTTTAGCTGTTGATCTTACTGAAATGAGCTGCATATTTCCCAATGAATCCACCTCCTCTTCAAGGATATGCTTAGTGAAGCTTAAAGCAATCCTGCGGGAAGGCTTACCAGAGAATACAAGACTCACGTTTTGTTTCAGGCTTCAGGTTTATTTTTGTGCCAGATACCAGGTTTCTGGCTTATTTCAGGCAAGCACAAAATTGGAGCAGGAAACGAGAAAATAGCCCTGCTGCACGTCAAACTGACTTAAAAATTAAACAAAGTAAATATGTATTTAAATGATCTGGTGATTAACCCCCTTTATAATCTGTGACAGTTTAATCTTGCAAGCTAATTGTGCAATGACTGCACTGTTTTCTGGATTGGCAAATTTACCCTGAAGGCACTTCACTTTAAAAATTTGCGGTAAAAGCTGAGTCAGCAGCTGCATAGTTTGAAAAGCAGAGTGAAGAATTTAGCCTATTTTTATTGACACCAACAAAGTGGCTGAAGAAATATTGTGATCTTCTCAGAATTATCTGTTTGTCCAAAACAGCCTTTTTGGCCTTGTTTTTTCCTCTGCCATACCTCTCAGCAACTGTGGGTCAGCTCTGTTTGTGCTGCCCTTAACACCAGGGGCTACTGTCAGTGAGGGATGTTCTTTACCACCATTCCAATAATAAAAAAAAAATGCTGGAAGTTAGATAAACAATCAGCTTCTGGAGATTGATGGCGACTTTTCCAGTACCAATTTCAGAATTTGATAACTAACTGGCTGAGAAAGAAAAAGAAACATTACAATAAATCCTCAATTAGTATATGTTTGTGTAAAACTGCGTGGTTCATGAATCCATTTGGATATGTCACCTTCAGGAGCCATTAACACAGGCTGGCTAACTATTTATACAGTTTAGTTTGTCTGTCTTCAACTCCTTGGCCTACTCCAGACCCCTAAAGGAAATCACTTATTTTCTGTAAACCACTATTTTTTATGGTACTGTGGTCAACGTTTACTAATTGATTGCTTCTAAAGAACACAACATAGACACAGTTTCTCCCTCTATTTGTTAAAACATTGCTTTTCACACACTTTTCATTCACCTTTGTTTCTGGTATGGATGCTGCATGTTCCTCCTTGGGCTCCTGCTGAGTGAGGACCCATGTTGTGGTGAAGAGTAGTTCATGAAAACGCAAAAAGTAGTTAAAATGAATCATTGAATCATCTAAGACAATCACTGATCAAGGTCAGAGGGGTGTTTGGCCTCTCTGTGGTCCAGTTCAGGGCTGTGTCTTACTCCTGCTGCCTGGCCGCATGCCTAGGCCGCAGAGGATTAGGGTTGTGCCTGGGGGCAATGAAAGCAGGGCAGGGGCACATGACCCTTTGCCCTGTGGCTGCTGGCCCTGGGAGTTAGGATGGGGGCAAGAACAGGCACAGTGCTGCCTCGTGCAGGGGAGATGTCCCTGAGGTGGGCGCTGAGCAAACACTGAGGGAAGGCGCAGAGGGCAGGATGGACTGAGGGAAGGCAGGAATGAATAGCCTGAGGAAGAGACCCTGTCGGCATTTGGCAGCCCTTTCACACTTGCTTGTCTCAGCCAGAGGGCTGTGCGGCCCCAGAATGGGGGTCACATGCTGCCTTCCCCCTGCTGTTGTTCAAGATGGCCATTGCTGTGGAAACTGTCTGCCAGCCCACCATCTGCATGGCTGCTGGAACAGTCTGTCTGTGATATGCCTTGCACACATGATCTGGCAGCCTGGCTCCCTGGGGACAAGTGCGGCAAGTAGATGTGAGGCCTGAAATGGAGGGCTCATCTCCCTCACAGGGCCATCCTCATCAGTGCCCGGATGGCCTGGCGGGGTGACATGGCTGACAGGGAGGACAGCTGAGGAGACCCATGGGAGGTCGGTGGGCTGGAGCCCACGACAGGAGGAGGCTAATGGTGTGTGTAAGTTTATTGTGGCTATCCTTCTGGAGATTTCCTTCAGACTTTTTTTTTTTCTTTATAAAGGTGGTGTACAGAGCATTGTGTAGGTGAAAGCTGTGTCAAAGTTTTTACCTCATGACTGACTCCTGAAGGCCTGCAGGTCCAGCTAGGGTTTCTCTTTTTTTTTTTTTTTTAAACATATCATCACATTATGAATGTAACTTTCTGGGTGGGGAAAAAAATGCATTTTATTTTCAGTCTTAAGTGAGAGCAGTAGTTTTTTTTTGTTTTTGTTTTGTTTTGTTTTGCTACTGTGCCAGAATGTTAGTATACCTAACTGCTTTGTTTCCTTGTTATGTATACATGTGGTGTCTCTATTCAAGATTTTGTTTCCAAACTTCTCTCTAAATCTTGTCATATAAAAATATATAGTATGTCAAATTCGGTTACACTAAATTACTTTCTGTCCCAGGCAAACACAGTTTGGCTGTAACTGCATGACCTGAAAAGTTAGAACTACTATTGAGTAAAGGCATATGACTCCTCTAGGTAAAATAAAGTAGAATGAAAGATACTTGATTATTTTCTGCCTGGATGATACTGCTAGGATCAAGGGAGAGATTATAATAAATTTTTATTACTTTGTAACTCCAGCCACCTGATGGCTGTTCTGTTTTGCTTGTGGGTCCTGGTTTGCAAGCAAGACACTTTTTATATTTCATATCCTGTGCATGTCCAATAGTAATCTATCTAGACTCTGGTCTTGGATTTTTGTTGCTTTTTCCTTAAGGCAATCTTGGACAGAGTTTGTCCAGAGAATATTGATGACTGCAACAAAACTTTCTCCTTCTGTTGAAATATGTCATAGAGCTCTGAGCAGCCACAGCACACATGGCAGCCGTCTCCCTTGGAAATCTGTAAAACCACAGTGGCATAATTGAAGCTTTCTTTATTATTACAGGCTTGTAATCTCGTCTATAGACTTAAGCAGGAATGTTATTGCCTGACCTCATATGACATGGGAAGATTGCACAGATAGCTACAATGTCATGCCCAGTAGCTAAAACAATTGCTGATCTCTAATTTTCAATTTTTGATTCAAAGGCATGGTGAGTGTTGAAAGCCTGCCACGTAGTTGGATGATAAAATGTTATAAAGATTAATTACATATTTTACTTTCTCGAAAATCTGTTTCACTTTCTGGTCTGAAATTTTGGACTGCTGTAACAAGGGGACAGACTCTTGTACAGAATATGGTCCAGTGGGAACTTTTCTGGAGGAGAGTTCATTGTAAGAATCTGCTTCCACTGGGGTGAATCAGGTAGCAACCCTGTGAGAGGCTTGCAGTGAGCAGTGTGAACCTGATGAGAAAAGGCCCTGAGAAGTTGAGAGATGCAGACTGGAGGAGCAGGGGGGTGAGAGTAAGGGGCCAGGAGCGCGAGATTCAGAACGAGCTTTTTGTAGGATATTTCTCCATTTTAATTTTATTTGAAGGGGTACTGTGGGCTTCTGCAGTAAAAAAACGTGATCAAATCTAATGCACAATCTAAGGCTGGAGCTTTGTGAGCTCTGCTGTTCAGACTAGCAGTACAGATCTGAACAGCTTGGATGTGGTATGAATTGACAGTTGTGATGATAATCTTTCAGCAACTTTCTGCAGTGTCATAGGACGTAACCTCCTCTGCCAAATGACATATTATGCTGATCACAAATAGGCTCGAAAAGGAGTTCCTAGTGAACAGAAATAAGAGACTATAGCTAAAAAAAACCAAACCAATTCTATCCAGTTATTTCTATAACTTGAAAATTACTCTGAAGCAGCAACTTTCCTCTGAGAGGGTCAAAGAATTACAGTAACTGAGTAATATTACCTGAGTGGTTTGCTTGTGCAAGTCAGTCATGGCTGAATGCCTTAGAGACAGCCGAAGGGAAGCATCACCCCAACAGGTGAAGCATGTGGTGTCCCTCTTTCCTGCAGGGGCTGCTCTGCCTAGAGCACAGTGCCTTCGCTGCTTGTTGTGTAGCGTTCTATCAGCTCCTGTGGGGACGGTCCTCAGAATACTCACCCCAGAGCCTGTCTTGTGCTGAGCAGGCTGCAGCTGCTGTGTGCTGGTGGGGCTTTCTGAACAGTGCCACTTTTACCCATGTGGCTAGTATGAAAGAGGTTCCCTCGCTTGTGCTCCACACCCCATGTGAATGCTGCTGCAGTATGTTTAAGTACTACTTTATTTCTTTTACAGACATTCTTGGTCTGCAGTGGTGAGGTAGTGAGCATAGTGGTATACCAGTATAAGTCTGACAATGATATGACAGTGATATGACTCTTTTGGTAAGAAAATTGTAAACTAATATCATTGTTGAGTTGCAGACTTTCAAATGTAGATCAAGTCTAAACCTTGCACTTGTAAAGGGGAGTAGGTACAAAGCCCATGCTCAGATTCATTCAAAATGGCTTTTAAGTTTCTTTTGATTTCCGCACAAGGACTGTTTTTATTGTTGTCAACACTGAGACTTGGATGCTGAGCAAAAAAAAAAAAGAATGGGTTTTGGGAAAAGTTCAGTGGGTGTTATATGCTATACAGTTTCAAAGATAACTAATAATGTGTGAAGCTGACCCTGGGGACTGCAAGCTTGCTGAAGTGTTCATCATGTTTTATGGGTACCCAGAAGTTATTTACTCAATAGCTAGAAAAAGTCAGTCTGTCTTTTGGAAAATATTTGCATTTAAGGAAGTAACGCTGTTAGTCAGAACAAGCACCATCTTGCTATTGTCTTACACCCTGGGGTCGGATATCTTCTGTGCTTGTGTTAATGTAAGACAGCTATCCTTCTGAAGTGGTAGTTACTTTTAAGATGTAGTGCAATGGTTGTTAATGCCCTGTGCATCCAAATTTAGAAACAATTTCTGACAGTGAATTTCAAAGTGTACAATTATTCGCTACTTTAAAAAGAAATCCCTAAATTCTGTGAAAACACAAACTGACAAGACCTGGAAAATTTGAGCAAACTTTAAAATAGAAAGTAAAATGCCTTCTGGTATTTTACTCTATAATAACTCTTATTCAGTTCATGTGCAGTTGCAACTTTTGTTGACTCTAACAGGAGTTGGATTTATTTATATGTCAGGCCTTCTATAGTTCAATAGGTTCTAAGTTATCAAAGCATATGAAACAATTGTATGCATTTTGAACTTACGCAGGGTTTGAAAACTTGTTTTTTCATAGTGATGCAATTGTACATGGAGGACTTAAACTTTCAGAAATGAAATTTACAGTCTAGAGATAATCCTTTGATTCTGTGTCTGTTTAAATATTACTCATTCTCTTGTGAATATCTGGTTTGGATTTCTAGAAAAGAAAAATATCTAGCCTCACTAGGTGGATGCTGAGGTAGATAGGATTTTGGAGCTGGTACAACTGTGTAGATGTGTGCCATTACATTTTAAGATACGTTTGTTTCTGAATCTTAGGGGCATATACTCAAGTTTTCCATATTCAAATGGAAAACCCATTTTTCCCAGCCATCATAGATATTTTGCATAGCTTGACAAACACTAGGACGGACATCTATTGGTATAAACCATGCTGCAGTTGAAAATTTAGTAGAGCTATTTTGGATTACTCATGAAGAAACTGGCTTTTAGTTTCCAGGGGTCTTGTATGATTTGATTTTTTTGTTTCCAAATATTTGAGCAGAAAACATAAATTAAACCCAGAAACCTGTGACTTTCTCTAACTGTTCAGAATACAAGTGAAACGACACTTTTCTTGCAAGTGCAGAAGTTGAAAATAAAGGTGTGTGCCTCATTTTGAATGTCCTTGAAGTCATGTGCTCATCAACCATACTGGTTGAAACTCTGTAGAGGCATTATACAAGTGACTGGTTTGTGGAAACTAGTATGGAGGTGGTTCAGGAAGCAATCCTGCTCCAGTGTTAAATATAGAATAACTACTTCTGAAACATCTGCTGCTAAGGTATGGAAGTAATGCTGATCTCCCTCATTTCAAAGACTAGAAGAGGGTCACTATAAAGAGTGCTATAGTACAACATATTTCAGCCTGGGATCTCTAATCTGACTGACCTGCAAGTGACCACAGAGGTGTCTGTGGTGGCTTCATGCTGATGGCCAATGAAACTCCACCATGCTGCGCTCTCACTGCCCCTCCTCAGAGGAAAGCGGGGGAGCATGGTGGGTGCGTGTGAGGGGGAAGGCTTATAGGTTGAGGTAAGGATAACTTCATTAAAGAGAAGGGGGGGGGGGGGAGAGGGAAGGAAAAGCTGCATGGAAGCGGAGAGAAAACAATTCTTTACTCCCCATCAGCAAGTGATGTTCAGCCACATCTTGAGAAGCAGGACCTCAACATGCATAGCAGTTGTTTGGCAGGACAGGCATTTTCATAATGAGAGACCCCCTTCCCCAGCTTTTACTGCTCTGCGCAATGACATTTGGTGTGGAATCTCCCTCTGGTAGGTTTAGGTCAGCTTTCCTGATGAGGTCCCCTCCCCACCGCTTGCCCAGTGCCAGCCTACGTGCTGTGGGGGTTTGGAGAGCCGACCTTGGTGCTGTGCCAGAGCTGCTCAGCAATGGCCCAAGCACTGCTGGGACAGCAGCGCTGCTCTGGCTACCAGTGCACAGCACAGCCCTGTATGGGCTGCTGCAGGGAAAGTTAACTCCATCCCAGCCAGATGCAGTAGAGTGTTAAAATATTATCTGTGGAGTGTTTGCCAAAAACTGAAGTGCTGACAGGCTTAGTTGGAATCTGAATCCTGGTGCTTGTTAGCACTTGCTGGCAACAACAGTTACAAATTGCTAGAAATTGCCAGCAAGCAATTATACAGCTAAATCCACAATTCTGTGAACCAAGTGTGTTTTGTTTAGCTTCATGATAAGTACTACACTGGACAAAGGATGTAGACCACAACTCTTCTAAGGCAAATTGAAGCAATGAGATTTGCCCTCCCTCTCTTTGCCCTCTCCAATTTTTAGGCTTCAACAGAACAGTTCTGATTAGAAAACTAATTAAATGCCCGTGTTATTTGAGAGTGCCTATTGTTTCCCATTTGTTTTGGAAACTTGTTGGTACAGGAATGATCAATGGCAAGTTTAAGTATGCTCAGGTATTTTAATTGAAAGAGATCATACTGTAGGTATGATTAGGTTGACCACCTTTTTCAAACTAATGGAAAACTAGGAATGAGCACGAGGATTGGGGATGGGATTTGCTATATGCATCAGCCAAACTGCCTTAGCAACTTATATGTAGCTTCAGAGGTTACATTTGATCTTGAAACCAATAGCCTCTGGTCAGAATCTTAAAGCAGTTATAGCAGAATGCTGTATTTTTTTGAATGGTTCTTATTCTTTGCATACACAAACAACATGGAATTTTTCTCTTATACAACTCTCAAGACACTGTTAACAGCTCTTAGTGGCCCTTGTCTTTATTGTGTTCCTACTTCAGTCCTGATTGTTCTTGAATTCTGTAGATTTAAAGGCAATTCTGCTGTTACTGGATTTGTAGCTGTTAAAAGGAGAAAGTACTTAATCCTTTGTCCAGCACAACCATAACACACAAGATACAACTTTGTGTACAGTTCCTTGATACCAGAACTGTGTTGTACTTTGACTTCCAAGAATTTTGGAAAATACAGATTACGCAGTCAGTCATCATCTTTATAATCTGGACTTGTTTATATCTATGTTGTTTTCCCCCACTGCCATGGAGGTTCCCTGTCATGATTCTCTTTCCCAACTGCTGCTTCTGTTTCTCAGTTTTCCCTCTCTCGCAAATCCTTATTGTAGTAGCAGTGCCTCTGGCAATATTTCTCCCGTTGTCTTGCTTTAATAACATCACAGCTTCCCTGGAGCGCAGCCTTGCCGTGCAGATGTGTGAGTAGCTCAGTGTATGAAGGTCACTCAGCCATCCTGCCCACGCCCTTTCTTCCTCAGGGAGATACTGCATTGTCAAGGGCTGGAAATCTGCCTCTTGCTCTGACCGTGATTTCTGACCCAAACAGAAGTGGGTTCTATACATCACCTACACTGATATATTTTGCAGGCATCATATAGGGCTGGCTCCCCCCATCCTGTAGTACTCTTTAGAGGAAGGCAGATACTATCAGAGTGCTGAAGGGTTTAGTAATTGGAATTATCCTTTACTCCAGAAGTTTTTCACAGGTCACAAGAACCATCAATAATATGAAGTTGCTTCATCCAAGCACTGTTTTATCAGCAATTTTAGGCCTACATGATCTGCTTTTGTAACAGAATTAAGAGCTCTGATTCTTTTAGGAAGGATTTTGATTTCTGGAAGGGAGACTGAAGTTCTGTTACTTAGCACTAATCTATTTCTTTTGAATGGGTGTTAAGCAGACAAAGATGTATAATGTTATATTAATGCTTATATGTTTCTGTGTGAAAGAACTTATGTAGTATGCTTTTGCATTTTCATCCAGAAACTAGTGTAGCTTGATCCATCATGCATTTAAAAAACGTGTAACGTTAAAAATGTATATAGTTTGGTAGTCCCTGCTGATGTTAGCTCAAGTGGAAATGCTTTTCTGGATTTGTTCCGGAGGGGCTGACTGCAGGAGGCTTTTGTAGCTCCTGATGTATTCCTAAGAGGCAAAAATGCCTCACTTGCCCTGGTGCAATTACCTCCCTGACTTCCCCAAGCCCTGTCATCTGTAAGTGGGGGGAACAGCACAGTGGTGATAGTAGCATGCTCCTTGCAAATCTCTAACTCTTGTAGACAGGAAGAGTTTTTTTTTTTTTTTTTTTTTTTTTTAAATTGCTAAAGGGTTTTCACTGCAGATCTTCCATTGGGAGCCCGTTATTCAAAACTGCAGATACTGTTATGAAGTTGACAAAATCATTTGACCGCACTGTTGATTAATTTATCAAGGGCTCAAAGGCAGTAAGCCAGTGACCTGGTAAAAATCATTGGTGTCAGATAAAGGGATGCCTACATTAACAAGGCTGAGGCCTTTTAACAGCTTTTAGATGAAAAATATGTGTTAAAGGAATGGTAAAAACGATGGCGTTCAGAGAAAGGGGTAGCCAAAGTAATTTGCCAAGAGAAATTGTGTGATATTTTTGCATTCAGGTTTTGATTGTTGCATATGTGAATCTAGGGATACAGCAGCAATGAAAGGTGAGCTGGACAAAAAATAAATTTCTAAGAATTTTAAGTTTTCTTTAAGAAAATATGAAATGCTTAAATAACAGGAAACATACCGCATCTTGGTTTTGGATACTTGTGTCCATCTGAAGCCTCATGTAAGCTAGCAGAGCTCTTCACAGAAAAAGCGCCTGCCTGAGAACTTGTAACCTTTAGTAGAGGGGCTTCATTTGGAAATCTATGCATGTACTCTAAGACTCTTGGTATGCTGATACTGCTGGTTGTCTCCTAGCTCTCATTTCTATGAGCTCTTCATCATTTAGTCTAGCAATAGATATTACTGTTAATACTTAAATCCTTTCAATTTCTGATTAACTAGAAAGTGAGCTTTTGTGTGTTAAATTCTGCAAGTTAAAAAAAAAAAAAATTGGGAAGGTAAACATTTATTTTTGTAAGTGTCTGAGCTAATCCCTTTTGCACAACAGTCCAAGTAACTCACAGTTGTGAAACATCTGCCTCAATATATCAACATGACTTCTCAGATACTTTGGCATGTGATATTCTGAACTGGCTTTTCTGAGGAAAGAAGGTAGTCAACTTGAATTTATTTACAGATTGTCCGTGTCACGGACTCTACCAGATAGGGTCTGTCAGGGTTATTTGCTCAGGGGCAGCACTAGATCAATGTGACAGTGCTGCTTCAAATGATGAATCTAATATTATCAAGCCTTGCAGACCTGAGAACTGTAGGAAGACTCCAGTTCCTCAGCGCTACCTGTTCAGAATGAGGAACAGTGGGAGGCAAGGAACTCCACCTGGGATGTCAGAAGGGCCTAGGTGGCTTCGTATGGAGAAAGCAAGGGGCCAGCCAGGGGTGTTAACTGGTGGGCACCAGCATGAAGTTAAGATCCAAGCTCTGTTTTAGAGACACTTGAAGTTTCTGCACTTTGTTACCAGTGGTCTGTCTCCTCTCTAGGTTTAAGTGGGCTACAGGCTTGCTGATCTCCAAGTCAGATCATGGCCAAGCTTGCTCCTACAGCAGTAAGCCAGGAAGTTGCTGTAAGCATAGGACAGATATCTTGGTAGCTCTTCAAGATTTAGCACAAGTTTATCCTGGGCTCGGGCTCATGGGTTTCAACTGCGCTGTCCACCCTGAACTTATGATAGAGGAACAGAAGTTGGAGGCTGACCTACAAGCGTGTGTTAGTTGTGCAAGTGTCGCGTTCAGTAAGATGGGACAGGTTTGCATCTTCCATATAGTACAAAGTAAAAGGAGTCATGTGTTTTGCTACATTATACCCTATTGTCTCATTTTTCTTATGTGTTTGGATGGCATATAGCCTGTGCAAAACACAGGAATGTACATGTCCACTACTACTTCCTAAAAATGCACACATCTTTGTTGCTTTCTATAGAATATGCAGCTGATTTGGTGGTTGGAAAAACTAGAAGTTAGATTAAGTTCTACTTTGTAATCTATTTCCTTGCCAATATGAAATGCAGTTTCTGTACACATCAAGGCCTGCACAGAAACTGTGCTTCATTACAGAGATCAAAGGTATAGGTGAAGATGGGAAATATATTAAAAAACGGATTGGTGTTAAATATGACCTGTCTTGAGACATCAGCCCTACCTTAAACTGCTAAGAACTGAACTTTTCAACCTTTTTTTAACAATGCAGACAGAAGATAGAGTAGAAAGAGGGAAGATCTTGGTCTGTTTCTCGTGCACATTTCTGACCTGTCCTTATTTTTCTGAGGTGTTTCCTTGTGCTTTGATGTCATCTGTGATGTCATTATCCCTCTTTGTTCTTGCAGCAAGCTGAAAAACCCACTCCAGGTGTTTTCTTGCAATGGTTCCCATGGACTTGCATGGAACTTCTTTCTTTGATTCTCTAATGGCCTCATCTTGTTAATTATCTGTATATGTTAAGAGTGTTACTGCTGTGACACTACTTCTTCCTTTACCTTTAAAAGAGCCTGGGATAATGCAAGTTTTAAGCAGTAATTACTAGCATCTTAGGTGTCTTGTGAGCTCTAGGGAAAGTTCACACCAACTAGATTTTAATGATTATACATAAAATTAAAGCCACTAGACTCACTTTAGCAAATGCCTACTGTGATAAGTCTATTACTGCAAGCCAGTAAGAAATAGCAACTCACATGGTGTTTCACACAGTTGATGTCATTTTCATTTAACCTTTGTCCGTCTCTCTACTATTTGATGATGCTGTAATAAATATCATGTCTCGGGCAGCCCATGCAACAAACAATAGAGGCAGTTCTTGTGGGGCTGCAGCTAATGAGTGACCTTGCTGACAGAAACAGATAGTGAGGCTGTCCTGTTTTGTGCGTGCTTTTTCTTAATGTGTCCCCACACCCCTAAAATGGCCTTTAGGTTAAGGAAAGAAATGGTCATCTGATTGCAGCTGGAGTGTAAATGAAATAGCACAACTTCTTTAAGTAGTGTATTTAGCAAGTGCTCAGCCAGCAAATCTGGAATTTATTTACTAACACAATCTTTCCTGGGGCACAGACACTGATGTACATCCAGGATTTTCCTCAATGGTGTTACAGGCTTAGTTGGTTCTCATCGCTGCCCTGTCCCCTGAGTTATGTCCACACAACTGTTTGCAGAGCAGCCTCGTGAACAGCACTGAGGAACTCACTTGAGCTTACAACAACCACTTATTTCCTTGCTGGAAGGAAGGCTGTGTGAGTTGAAAAGACTTTGTACTGAAGGAATACTTAAACACGTGCGTAGTGCAGCAGTCAGCTTTGCCTTGTCTCCCTATGGATGGGGAAACAGTCACTAAGCTCAGTGACACTGCCTGGATTGAAACGTGGGGTAGGTTTGGCTCTCTTTATTCATTCACTTATTCAAACCAACTTATTTAAACCACCCTGTCCCCAAAATACTGCGCAAGTCAGAAGTGCAATTCCAAAGAAATATAAATAGTATGGAGTACAGAAGAACAACTGAATTTCTTTAAATGCCAGTATTGCAGTGATTTTAGTTCACTGGATCCAAGTTAAATAGACTAGCAGTACTGGGAATTTTTTGAAGAAAACATTGTTTTCATTGTGCTTACATGAAAACGCTTTTTGTAAGCTTTCATGATAGTTTTCATTAAAAAAGTTCAAAATAAGTTTATTTAGGAGTGTAAATTTATAAGATTACAAGTTTGAATTGAAATAAGACACCTGTAGTTGACAGACGAGGTTTTTGAGACAGTTTTTGTCCATGAAGCACTGACTTTTTCGTCATTCAAAAAAAAAGTGTATATATACTTTTTCTTGTCTAGCTCTAGTAAAGCTTTTTTGTTGTTGTTGCTGATCAAAGTAAAAGTGTAAACAGATGCATTAATTAATGAAAAGAACACTATTTTAAAACAATGAACTTTTATTATTGAAATGAAAGCTGTTGACTTTTTTTTTTTTTAAACACAGAAGTCCTTTAATATAAAAATCCCCTTTGTGTAGGTGCTCTCTTATACCGTTCCAGTAAAAGGCTGTCTTGCTTATTATTTTACAGGCTCTCTTACTCTTACCAGACAAAAACCTGCCATCTGTGTGTTGCCTGTATGTGAGGTTTTGTGTACTATGTTATTTCAGAGAACACTGCAATTGGAGCTTGGGTTACACTTTACCATGGTAATCCGTTGGAGGAACCTACTGTCAAGAGGATATGTGGTTTGCTTGGGCTTTTTTTTTTTTTAACTGAAGATTTTGAAATGTTTGTCCGTCACTGATATGCTGAACAAGCACTATTCTGGGCTTATTTTAGATGGGAAAATTCTTTCCATATTCCTTCACTTTTGAAGAAAACAAACAAAAAACACATTATTTTCTCTTCTTTTTTTCCCTTCCCTTATCCAAGGTGAACATTTAAAAAAAAAAAAGGAAAAACAAACGAAAAAACCCAAGCACATTCACTCTGTATCTGAAGAGTAAGAGGCAAGGAATAACTCATGCAGTGTACTGGAGCCTTCTTAGGCTTAAAAAAAAAAAAAAGTAAACCAAAAGGGAAAACAAGTACATAAGGCAGTTTTAGATTTCTATAAAAACTGCCGTGTAAACATTTATCTCAGATCTTTAGCCAAATATGAAGGTTGTTCTTTAACATTGTGTAACAAAATATTTTTGCCCTGGAACCATCTCTTTATATTGCTACAACAGTATTATATTGTGCCTTTTGAAGGGAACAATATTAGTGTTCTTTAATGGAAGTTACCACAGGAAAACACTTGCTGAGAGATCGCTTTTTTTTTTTTAATCAAAGAGTAAATCTGGAAAAGAATGTTAAAGAAAAGATTTAGTGTTATATGTATCTGGGTTTGCTTGGTTGTTCCCCTTCAGCCACTTGCCTGCAAATAGTTTAAAGTCAAATTCAAATTCAAAAATTTTCCCCTATTCTTATAAAATACCTTCAGTTTACACTTCAGTTTCTTATAGTTTTTAAAATACTGCTATTTTAACTAATTACCTTATTGCTGTAGTTCTGCACAATGGATTGCACATAAGCATACACTGATGCCAGTAGTTGTGCCTTGTAACTCCAGAGTCAGAGAGCTCCTTGAATGCGGCAGCAGATGCACAGATGAGATAACCCCATTACCCAGAGAGCCCCTGGGCTTCTTCCTCCTTTTTACACACCACCTTCTCTGCATTAATAGTTTAGATTCAATTTGTTACATGCTGAACACATGGAGTTAATTTTTATTTGCCTTGGGGTGGTTTGTTAATAAAAATGTGGCAGAAATTATTTAACAATTAGGGCAAACTGAATTAAGGTTGCAAAATGTATTTAAAAAAATAATCAGTGGTATTAAGCAAGGAATACTAAAAACTGAATTTTAACTATGCAGACAATCCCAACAACTCAAAGGCTGATTTTAATATATTATGACACACATTGATTGTGTTCAAGCATACTGAAGACAGAAGTTCAGCAGTATGGTACCTTCTTCCACAATACTACTATCAAAACTCCTCTTCACCTCACAAGGTGGATGCTTCTGTAAAATCAGCCACATTGCTGTGGCAGGGCTGGTTTTGTGGTAAATCTGTTGTGGAGGTGGTGGGCCCAGCTCTTTGGTAGAAGGATTCGGCTCCAGCTTGGCTTCCTATTTCTGCATGGATATGTGCAGGGGAAACTCTTCGGGGCTGCTGAACCCAGAGCACTCTTGTAGAGGTGGAGCCTTGGCACGCCTTTTAAGTGGGAGCTGAACTCTTCAGAATTTGACCCTTAGACTGGTGGGGTTTGCTGCCTTCCCTTCCTACAGATGGGCAACGCTTTCAGCGTTTCTCTCTGGGTCTCTTCTCTATGTTGATGGTGACCTCCTTGAGGCAGGCCTGTCTCTCCTTACACTTGTACCACTGTGCGCTGTGTGTGGGGGTCTCTTTGATCACAAGTAGGTCCTCTAGCCAGTCTCCTGGTGCAAATAATAAATGGTAACACTTGCTGGCAGCAGAACAATGGGCTCAAACTACTTCTAGTCCAGCATCACTGAAGTACACATCTCATTTTTAGATATTCCTGAATTTCATTTGTCTTGGAAGTAGAGATTTAGTACGTCAAGAATATGTACTTCACATAATTTTTAAGGGGAAAATGTCTGAGACAGAGGAGGCTGTTGGACACAGCATTTCCAGTTTCTCTCTTCTCTATGTACTATTGTCTGAATTTAGCAATTACTCAAATAGTACTTGGCTGCAATCTTTTCCTCACTTTTTTTTTCTTTCTTTTTTTTTTTTTTTTTTCCCAAAGACATAATAAAAGCATATTCAGGTACTTGGCTTCTTTGGAGAGCTGAATGATTTGTGATAAATTCTTGCAATTTATGACAGCCACCTGCTCTCTTGGTCATAAATTAATAACACCTGACCAAGCATGAAAACATGCTGAGGCCATCTGCCTCTCCCTATACCAGGGGGCATTGCAGTGTTGTCTTATTAACTCCACAGCACAGCATCCCATCCAGAACCATATTATCAGTTCTGTGCAACCAAGCTCATCGGAGGGAGTGGGGGATACATTCAGACAGGACTTTAGCAAACTGTTTTTATCTGGATTTGATTTTGCCATTGTCCTGCAAAGACCTCAGTGCATGCATAGAGGCATTTTGTAAGAAGTGGGTTTATTGTTAGCAAATATTCCATGGTGATTGTTACTGAACCTCTTTGTGTGAGCTGTGGGGATGCTGCCTGTGTCTGTCTGACCGTGTCTCACAAGACTGCCTCTGAATTAATATTCTTGCTTAATTTGGGGAAATGCTCAAATATGTGCTTAACTTCAAGCACAAAAATCTTCCTACTGAAATAAGCACCAGGATGGAACAAAGATAATCGCTAAATGAAATTTTACTGTTACTTCGTTGTTAAAGAAAAATCTTTCCTAGAGCCCCAATTCCACGAAGATACCTGTAACAAGCAGGCTATGAACAAACGGTGTCTTATATCCTCACAGCAGATGTTGCTTAAAATAGAGATGATAATTAATACCTTCAGGAGCCATCAGCCTATACCGTGCTTATATAATACCCAGCTACATAATTAGGTGATCTTATTTTTCAGTTTCATCTTTTCTTTTTCCACAATTATCAGTTCAGATCTTGCAGTTCAGTCTGTGAAGCTTGATGTTTGTGTTTGGACAGAATTGCATTGCTGTCAACTGATGTCGAGCCTTTATCCTACAGGTAGATCAGCATCTGCAGAATGGCTTATAGCATTAAGCTGAAAGTTTTAGCTCCTAGGGCCAAAGGAGCCTGTCTTTTTCTAGACCAAATCTTGATTGTGATCTTGTGTGCCACTAATGAAAGATAGAAGCTTTCTTTATAAAAAGTTATTCCAAATTTGAATTGCAAACTGATTTATTACTATATATTTAGTCTGCAGGAGCTGTTATAATTTATTAACTGTATTTATTAACTGTAATTTATGTAACTGTATATAACTGTTATAATTTATTAACTGTAAAGTAAAACTTTCATGGACATTGATTTTGAACCTTTTTTATTATTGTAATTTACTGAAATCAAGGCTTTTAGATTAAGAAGCCTTACTTGATGAAAGCAGTTACACAGAAGACCCCATGAAAATGTCAGGTTTCCTCTGCTTAGAGGCTTGTGTTCCACAAACAGGCTCTTATGTGGTGACGTTTCAGGCCAGCATCTCGGCGAGTGCCCTGGGGTGAGTCTGCAGGCATCTTTCAGCCAATCTTTTCAGCAGGCAGCTTTCAGCCAATCCCCCAAACACAGAGCGTATCAGAAGCACCGGCCTTCAGTTGTCGGTCTAACGGCTTGACCCACGTGGTTTTTATCAGTGTGAACTCACTACAAATCTTTATCCTCTGATGTATTTACTTTTGAACCAATGCCCCTTTGCAGTATTTTCCCTGTGTATAAGAGCCTGTTCTGCAGCTAGGTGAAGACCTTGAATTCTTTTACTGTAAAATTATGCTCTTCCAATCTAATTTTATATGCTTTTGTGTTGCTGAACTGCAGTCAGTTGACAATTCCCTGTACGGTTACCCATCACAAGCTTGTTCTACATAGAAGCTCTCTGCTTTGTTTTGCAGTAATGTTTTCCACAGAGATGTCATCCTTCAAACCTAACTCAGTGTTGGCCAATGTTATACATATATTGTGACTCTACTTGTCTCTTGCTACCTGTTGCCTTTTCAAGAATGTTCTTGTTTGTATAACCAGAACTTAGCTCCAATTCTAAGTTGGCATATTTTAGCTATTGTGCTCCTACACGCAATGCATTAAGGTGGCTCAAAAATAAATGTACATAATCATAAAGGGATAGTTCACGTGGAGTTCAATGTAAGGAATGTTTTATTTAATTACTGTAGTTGGTATGGAATTACTGTAAGAATTCAATATTTGAAAGAATGAAAGATGCTTACTCTAGAAAGTATATGGCACTGAATGAATACTTGAATCAATTAACAAGTATTGTATTAGCCTCAGGTTTACAGAATCACAGAATCATCTAGGTTGGAAGAGACCTCCAAGATCACCTAGTCCAACCTCTGACCTAACACTAACAAGTCCTCCACTAAACCATATCACTAAGCTCTACATCTAAACGTTTTTTAAAGACCTCAGGGATGATGACTCAACCACTTCCCTGGGCAGCCCATTCTAATGCCTAACAACTTTTTCAGTAAAGAAGTTCTTCCTAATATCCAACCTAAACCTCCGCTGGTGCAACTTTAGCCCATTCTCCCCCATCCCGTTTAGAATCTGGTATTCCTAATAGCATTGATATTGAGCTGCCTCTAGGGGAACTGCAGAATGAAGTACTATTCACTGTAAGGTGGAATTGCAAAGTGTTGTCCAAAGATAGTAAATGCAAGCTAGGATTGCACATGTGTTAAGCTGACACTTTTACTGTTTTGTGGGAATCTGTCTATCTTGCAATTGAGAAGGCCAGCAAAGCACTCAGACTACCTGCCACTTTCTGAATGTTTGCCAAGAGTTAGGTCTCTTTTGAAATGATCTGCAAGTAATTCAAATTGATGAGAATGAGAGATGTGCCAAATGATTTGGCAACATATCAGGTATCTCTGAGCATGGCAGTTCCTTCTGACCTGCTGTATAAAATGACATAATGTGGTGTGACTGACATTGCGTAACATTCAGCAGCATCTATAAAATTAGAAAATACACTGTCTTCAAGGCCAAGGTAGTGAGAAGAATACATTTTTGAAGGATGTCTACTTAAAAAGAAATCTTGCTGTTTCAGAAGTCTTCTTGGTCTAGTTTTGGAGGTCAGAGAATGGATTTTAAGTCTGGGCATTAGCCTTGGCTCTGGGTACCATACAGCAAAAAAACACTGCTAAAGATATTGGGAAAGATGCTAACTTATACTGTAAGTAATTCGGTTTAGTTAAGGTCCATTTTCCTCTTAATAGAGAGGGAGAGGGAAGTGAAATTTCCCTATAACAGATTGAATCAAAAGCTTAAAGAAAAATGTAATGACATTAGCTATTATCAGAGATGGGGGATTCACCTCTGGATTCTGAGTTTAATGCTTTAAATTTAAACAGTAAGTCCCAAGCAGTGAGATTTAAATATCCCTTCTCACATCTGTTAGTACCTTGCCCTAAGCACTGATCTTGCTGAAATGAACCAAGCTGCTCTCAGACCAAGGGGATGAAGTGTCAGTCTGATCTACACAGAAATGCATGCAAGGGGGAATGGGCTAAAGTTGTGCCAGGGGAGGTTTAGGTTGGAGTTTAGGAAGAACTTCTTTACTGAATTGGAATGGGCTGCCCAGGGAAGTGGTTGAGTCACCATCCTGGAGGTCTTTAAGAGACGTTTAGATGTTGAGCTTAGTGATATGGTTTAGTGGAGGACTTGTTAGTGTTAGGTAAGAGGTTGGACTAGGTGATCTTGGAGGTGTCATCCAACCTAGACAATTCTGTGATTCTGTGTACTGGCCCTATACTGAGGCAGATTTACCAATTCTGAATAGGCGAAGGCTCACCTGTGAAAATAAGCTGATGGAGATACTTCAGAACTTGCCAAAATGCTCTAGGAAACGGGTAATTGCCAATGTAAAATAAATGGTGCATCTTTTTCATGCTTTTATTCTTGTTGTAGTTAGGGTAAATAAAAAGGACTAGTGGAAGCTGCAAAACTAATAGGATCTTACAGACTTAGGACCAGCTTCTGGAAATGGATGGAAAACTTTGACCTGAAGCTTACGAAATCAGCTTAAGCTTTGAAGACTAATAGCCTTGTTGTACAAGTAACTAAAATGTTTGAGTGTAGTGTTTATATAATACTGCTAATTTAACCTTGCATTTCTATAAACTTTCATTTTTTTCAATATCTTTTTTCATCCAAAGAAATACAATTATAAATGAGGGAACTGAAGCAATATCTCCTCAGTCAACAGTAGAATTAAAAAATGCAATCCAGTCTCCTGATCCCCAGAAGATTCACCGCTCCCCACCTCTACTGTCTTCCTAGATTATTTCTGCTTGATTTATTTTGTGTATACGAACGTGTGTGTGCAGTACGGATTGGCATTCTTGCAACACAGGAAGGGCTAAAACAGCAAAATGGTGTTTTTAAGCTGTAAAGTATTTCTCATAGTGGTAGGCAAACATACATGCTTGTGTGCTTTATTTTCTCTATTTTGTCCAACATTACCATTGCAAAAATGGGAATAGAACACCCAATATTTAATATTATAAGACAATAAGCTGATGATATGGTGTAAGAGTATGAATTCTCAGTCTCAGGATTTGAAATGGGTTTTAGAAAGAAGTGATGTGAGAGGCATCCTTGAAGGACCTTCAAAAATTGCTTTACTGAAAACAAACATGTTGAGGTTCAAAGCTTATAGCAGTTCCTCCCTCTGGAAGCAGTGAGCCATTTCAGCTGGCTCTCAGCACTTTTGCAATCCCTGCCCCTGTGGTGTGACCATAACCTGCCTCCCACCCAGCATCAGCAGGGAGGACCTTGGTGTTCTTGCAGCTGCAGATAGCCCCAAGTGCTCTCATCACTCCGTGAACCTGCCATCCGCTACATGATAATAATTGTAATGTCCAAGACAGCCTCAGATGGAGGACTGTCATTATTCTATCCTATCTCTTTTGCAGCTGTATTCACTGAAATGTTCAAATGTTAACTAATTTGGGCTTCATTATTCCTGACTCCTCCTACCATGTTTAAATCCCTAAAACACACTGCACTGATGAGTAGACTTTGTAACATGGAGTTTTTAGACAGAAAATTACTTGGTGATTTGAGAAATGCATTATGGAAGGAAAAAACTAATCTGAAACTCAGATATTTATGGAACGGGAGAAATCTGGCAAATAATACCAGCAGAGAAGTGAACTGACAGGAATCAGAAAAGTAAATGTCAATTAACTGAGACTGAGAAACCAAAATAAAGAAAGCTGAGTAAGTACAGGCGGTGTGAGAAAAGGGGTAGGGAAACAGGGCTCAGGTACGTGACTGGAAAAGTGATTTCAGCTCAGGTTTTGAAGAAGGCTGAAAAACAGACTGTGGTTCGGGTTGTGGCTAGGAGTAAGGTGGGAGGAAGTCATACAAGTGAAACTGTTCTGATATGTTGGCTAAGGAAACATTGGAAAAGAATTACTTGAAGGGTGAAGAATGTGATGAGGAAGAAGAGTTCTGGATATGACACTTCCATGTCATAAAAATCTAAGAGGGGAAAAAATGTAAGTCAGACGACTCTTGGGTAAGAATGTGACTTTTGGTGGTGTGGCTTTGTTTTGGTTTTGGTTTGTTGTTTTTTTTGTTAGTTTCTTCTTAATGTAGCTTTTGTTTGAGCAAAACCCTGAGCAGGTTGTAAGTACTGCAGAGGAGTTCAGAAAGCATTGGTTCAGAAACAGTCACAACTGTTGTCTTCCATACGCTTGTTTGAGGGCTATAGGAATTCACAAGCCAGTGACTCCTCGCTTTGACTTCAGTGCTAATTCAGCTGCCTTGTTGAGAAAGAAGAATGGAGCCAAGCCTCTCGCCAGTGCTCACCTGGCTCCTTCAGTACTTATGTAGGTATCCTGCTGAATTGTGTGTTACAACTTCAGCTCTGAGTAGAGCACCAAATGAAAGGGAAATTGTACCTTGTTCTTATTCTCTAGCAAGGGAGTGTAGTCTACCTTTCAGTTCAGCTCAGTGAGATTAGACTATTTCACAAGAGATTCCTGAGGGAAATGGGAGCACTTGAAAGACTGTAAATGAGCTGGGAAGGGATACTGTCACCTACATCAAAAAAAAAAAAAAAAAAAAGTCTTGCCTTGACAGTGGGAACAGAAGTGAACTATGTGCTACCAGTTCACTGGTATTATCCACCTCTCATTTCTCTTATGGCTGGCTTAGCTAGAAACACTGTAATAACTAACACTGTCTGAACTGTGCCATGTGCCTATTTAGGCTAACACAAGTGTACGCTTGAGCACAGACTTTCTCATCACTCACTCTTATGTAGCATATGCTTTTCCACTCTTGTTTTTTGCTGATAGTTGCAGCTCTGGCAATCTTTCTGTTGACATACAGGATGTATAGGCTAGCTTAGTAAAATGAAACTGCTATGGGTATGAAAGCAGGATGAGGTGATAAGCTAGAACAACTGCACTGTTTTACCAGAAATACACTCTCCTAAGGCCTTTCATGCACTTGCAATGTGCATGTGGAGGCTGATGAAGACTGAAGTGGTGGCAGCATGGTATTCATGCCACAGAAGATGATAGCTCCCCATCTCGAGAGGAGAGATCCCCTTTTTTGTGCTGAAGAGAAGAGTGACCAATGATTTACTAAACTTTGGTCACTCAGCAAGTGACTAATTACAGCTTATTATGATTTGCTTTTGTTGTATACAATAGCAAAAGCTTCGAGTATCCATGACTGCTTTGATCCCATAGAACAACAGCTCTTGTAACTCCTTCATTTCTATAAACTAAAACTTAAACCACTTTGCAAAAAATCTGGTGTTGTCAAAGATTGTAAAATTCCCCTGAACCTTCTTTTTTCACGCTATTGTGTGAGTTGTTACGATCCAGAGAAGCACATGAGTGGTGGAGAACATAGCAACTGGAGAGTCTTGTAGAAGTGAGATGTGAGCAAATGGAGCCAAGTAAATGGGGATAAAGGACCATATGCTCAATTATGAGCAATCTTCTTCTGAAGTAGGATACTAATATGTGATGAAAGTTAATTAATTTGGTTTACACATCTGCCTGTGTTTTTCACCATTTCTTCCACTTTTTTCTGCATCGTTTTCTTCAACAAGTTTAAACTTGGATTTCCATAACCATTCCCATTGTTCATCATTGGTCCAAATTTAGCCAAGAAGTTGCTCATAATTCTGCTGTTTTACCAATATCTCCCTTTTAATGGATTATGATTTGACATTTCACCTTACTATAATTTCTTATTACGGACTCTAGGATTATACCTCTGTAGCTATAATTTAGAACTGTAAGTGTAGTTTTTTTCCAGTGACTTCTTTTTGAGCAACTTATATGCCTCTAAGCCAATGGTAGTGATTGTGTATTTGTAGAATATATATAAAAGATGGATACAAGTGAAACATAGTATGTTGATTCTGTGTATTGAAGTCAAATGTAGAATTACTCATCCACTTAATTTTTTGCAAGACTGAAACCTAAGACTACAACAGTTATTTTGATCTTTTTGTGTCTTTTTTGATCTCTCTGATGTTGAGCAGGCTGAAGTGTTGTTTTTTTTTCTTTTGTTGTTTTTAAGATGACTAAGCAGTTGTCTTCTAATGGATGGAACGGGGGTGGGAAAGGAGAATCTTGTAACCCTGATAATGTAGGTGGATACAGATTTTTAGAGTTCTTTAGAGGCAGGGGATAAACTGAGAACCTGTGAACTTTTTTTTTTTTTTAATTACCTTTTATTTCTTTAAATGCAGCTGCAGTAGAATCTCCTGTCCTTGACTGTAAGGAGACAACCACATTAGGGAGCTGCCTGCCAGGCTCTGCCAGAGCCCTTGCTCACTTGGTTTTCTGTCCAGTCAGCACGGTTTCAGGTGTCAGAAAATAATATTTCAGCTCAGTCTAATTTGCTGGAAGTCCAAAGTACTATAAAGCTTTTTTTCCTGTCTGACATGAGTGAATGCAGAAGTCCAGCTTAGTCTGTAGCTTCAGTCACTGAAAAGGATGGCAACGGCTCCGAGCTGCCCCACTCTAGATGGGGCATTGAGGTGGAGAAAAGGCTCCTTCGCTGCCTCGCCTTGTGCATTTGCCAGCTGGGAGCTGCTGTCACCGTGGTGGGGACTCTGTTGGTGCTCTGCTACCGCTGCCTGGTCTTAGTATTACTGTAGGGCATTGTGATGAATATGGAACGGCTCAGTGTAGCTATCACCCGTGCTGCTCATTCATTCAGCATCCTGGTAAAGAGTATACAGACTGTGAACCCTAGCGTGGCACTAGCAGGAATTAGAAATGTGAATGCAGATGCACTACATAAAGTATGACAATGTTTGCTTACATAAACTAAGGCATGATAGGTCATATACATAGATACGGCCAAAGCTCATTTTTCATTTGGGCAGCACAGATTTTTCTACTTTTTTATGGTCCAGGCTGGAACAAGACTGAGGTGAATTTCCTTTCTTTTCAGTCTTTATTAGCCCACAGTAATGACAGATCCATGCCAAACAATAAACAGTATTGTTCTCAGTTACTTCTCACACCAATATAAACAACAAAGGTAATTTTAGTTCTAATTTTTGTTCATGCTTAGTAATCTTGGCCAGCCAAAGCCTTATGTCCTATTTAATTCTGAGTCAAGGACTGGGCTCAGTCATGCCTGCGAAAACTTGTCAGCTTTCCAACCATTCATCTTTACAGCCGAGGAGCAGGAAAAATGTCTGCAGCTGAAAGCTGCTCCTCCCCCAGATTGCTTTTGTCTCTTGTTTTACAAAACTATTCTTATGCAACGCACTTAGGCTGTGACGTAGTGATAACTCCAGTGAGACTTTCTTAGCTCCAAGTCATTATTGCCAATTATATTCTTCCTGCCTCAAGAGCTGTTCTAATTATATAAAGAGAACTTGGCTTTTCGTAAAAATAGACATACAAATCACAGCATGCATAAACTTTCATAGGAAGAAAAAAAGCTTTTGTCACTTGCTATTAATTTCCATCATATGCCTTCTGTATAAAGGGGTTCATGGGTTTGATTTCATAAAGATATTTTCATTTAGTAGTCAAAATTCTGTTTTTCTAATTCCTAGGAATGGATATGAAACTGTCATACTCAAAGGCCAAAATAGTCCTTGCTGATTTACAGTTGTTACAGGATTTGTCCTTTCGAATGACGTTTTAATTTCCTTAAGAGTTAAAGGAATGGCTTCTGTAGTAGTACTTATTAAAGATGGGGAATAAATAGAAAATTTAAATTTCCCTTGAATATCTGTGGAAGAACAGAACAGGCCTCTCTGAACAGCGTACTGTTTTAGCTGCAATGCAGCAGTGCATTCTTTCCAGCTAGGAAGAATGTTAATGATGCCAATTACCCACTTTATGATAATGAATGGGGAAGGCTGGAATGCAGGATTCTTCTGATGATGATACGTCCGCATGAGTGATGTTCAAACAACTTTCAGTAATGTCCATATTATAAGGAAGATTTTAAATGATGCAATTCTTTCCCCCTTCATTCTGTCCTTCAAATACAAGCGTTAGAAGGTCAGGTAGTGTATGTACTGGGGGGGGGGGGGGGGGGGGATCTATAAATGATGTGCTCCCTTAAGGTTTATGAGAAAATAGTGTCAGTAAGGATGTTCTGCAGGAGCAGGACCGCTCCATGGTGCTGGCACAGATGCCTACTGCTCGTAGCAGGGCTGTGCCACAGGGCCCTGGCAGCGCAGGGGGCAGTGAGGCCATAGGCTGGATGAATTGTGGATGAACCCTGTCACTGCAGCCAGTGTTAGGGGTGAAGAGAGCACCAAAAGAAGTAATTTGTCTTCCGTAAGTGATGGGCAGGTTGAGCAAAGCTGAACACAAGCAGTGGAGGAGGGAAGTAGTGTTTGTCCCACTGCGATCGCTGTCGTTGTGCATCCAGTGCTGCGTTTCCAATTTAGGAAGAGTATGTTAATGCGGGCCACATTGGTAGAATTAAATACAGAAACCACAGATACCTTCTATAAAGCTCGTTCTTGATTAAGTGCTGCCTGCTTACTGCCAGGATGACATGTTACCAATGGAGTGCTTGAAAATTCCCATGTATTATTCCTCTGCTGAAACCCTCCCTCTCTGACAAGTTCTTCCCCTGATCGAGAGTTCACTAGCAAATTCCAGTCATGCTCTGGGTAGTTGTCTCAAGTAAACTTGTCTCTTAACCCCTGAACTCTGCTGTTTCTAATTTCAGCCGAATGTGTATGTCATGCCAGGGCTGTGGCTTGTGAAGCCAGCTGCTCTGTGCAGCACTGCAGCTGTGCTAGGCCACCAGGCACCATCTCTCCTTCCTTTCAATAAAGAAAATGTTTGTTCATGTATTCTAGCCTCAGAGTGGCAGTGTCAATGATGGAGATGTGGTGTTGCTTGTGTAAGCCTTCTCTTCTTGCATTCCTGTGCCTGTCAGATATGTATGGCACAGCCCAGACAAATGGCTCCACAATAAAACTGTTCATTTCATAGCTGCACTCCTACTGGCTATTGTTTCTCTAGCTGCAGCCAAAACTTATCTTTAAAAAATAATAACAAAAAAGGCAGTATTGCTGCTCTGTCTACGACTCGTCAAATAAGTACAGTTTCATGATACTTTTTTTCCAAATGGAAACCTTCTGTTATTGGCATAGCTTTGACAGAGACACTTTTTCTAGGGTAGGAAGTGACTTAAAATAATGCCAGTCCTTTTTGTTTAAAATCCAGCAGAATCCCATGCTTACTACTTTGCTTTCAGTTATTAAAACTTTAAGTTGCATTTGTGCATCACAGCACAACTAAGTTCTGCAATTACTTCTATTTTTCTTCTATTACTTCCATTTCCTTCTATTCCTGGTAAGTTATCTGTAGATTTGCTCCTTTCTCTGTAAAGATAGGGGAACCAAATGTATTTATTTTTTATTTTTTTTCCTTATTTCTCCTCATGTTTGGTAAATTCAGTCTAATAAGTAGCTGTGTGCTTTTGCAGAGTAACTTTTCTCATTCCAGCTCATGACTCAGCTGTATTTCTGAGGGCTGTATATGGTGTGCCTGCTTCCCTCTCCCGCCTCCTCTCCCCATATCCTTTCCCCATTCAGAATAAAGAATATTTATAAAAAGAGATCAATTCTTGAAATATATTTTTAGTTCAGTCACTTTGAATTCTGAGCTTTAATTGGCATGGCCAAACTCAAGCTCACAGCATCCAAGCATAAAACAGTGACTCACTCTTAGTTTAAATTGTTTGTATCAAATCTGGCATGTCTAGCTGATCTTTAATACTGCAAATACCAAACTACTATATGCTGTCTATTTCTAGAATACTAGTCATACTTTCATCCTTGTTTAATTATGCTCCTTCTTTTTTTACTCTTTCTGGAGAGAGGTGACTTCCTTTATTTATTTATTTTTTTTTAACCCTGTACGTAAGTGTAATTCTTTGCACAAAGGCTTATTGATGTTCAGAATCTGAATCTTCCCAGAGTTTTGTGATTCCATCAGAAATCCATGTGATGTTATGGGAACAACCCAACTCATCCTTGTGGACATCTACATGCACATCATCATTGACTGGACCAGACCACGCTGTGTTTTCTGCAAGCAAATTCTGTGTTCTGCTGTATCTGTATTCAATCTATGCTTGAAGCCATACTTCTTATTCCATCTCTGCAAATGTGTAGGAGAACGTGTTGTAATGCATGAAGTTATTTGTTTTAAAATAAAAGCTTCCCTTAAAAGCTATCATGAATGTATGCACAGTGCTCTACTAGATCAATTACTTCTTTGCCTGTTTAATGGCAACTTTTGAAAATAATATGCTGTGACATCTTTATTATCCTTTAGTGATGAGGACAGTGAGCACAATAATTTTAAGCCTCAGTAGGTTAATGGAGTTAGGCATGTCACCAAACATTATAAAAGCAATCAAAAGTGTTTTTAATAAGCTTCAGTTGAGTGTGAAGCCCAGTTTCACACATACTCTGTTATAAGGCACTCTTTCTGCTTTGGAAACCCACTAGAGGAGGAAATTTCAGTTGCTGTCACCAAACATGGGTAGTTTGACTATATTGTTGAGTCTCCTGGGCTTCTGTAGAGAAAACAGGAATGGAATGAAGTAGGAGAGATATTTGAAGTTAGTTGACTGACTTCTTTATCCTTTACTTGTCATGACTAAAAACTCTTTGAAAGGAAATAGTGTAAACTCTGCATACTTTTTCCCCATAATTTGGATTTTATGTAGGTAATTCAAGCCAAAAAGAACATATAAGCACTAAGATAACAGTGACAAAAGGCTTTTTCCTAGAATACCAACAATACTGTAAGGAAGTCCCGATGTTTTAAGTTACGACTTTCATGAACGGGCCCCTGTTAATTTCAGATGTTTTTACAGCAAGTCCTATTGTGCTCTCTTAAGATGGTTATCGCACAAGTGATCCTGCAGGAATGGCACTGGTCATGCTGTTCACGTATTTCTGCAACAAGTAACGCGTTATTTCTGCACTGCACCTACCACAGGGCTGTTGTACATATCTTATCACTGAGGTCTGAGCAAGAAATACAAAATTCCCTTACTGCCTCGGTATCTAAAGCTTCTGAGTTTTAATCTTGTGGCTTCCTAAAGGTAACGTATTTGGAGTTATTTATAATCAAAGCTAGGCTCCTGCCCTAATGCACCATACCCTTTTTCCTATTTCAGGATGAGCCATCTTCCTGTTTTCATAAACTTTGTCACTGGACTTGATAATATCTATAACTGTCCATTTTTGATCATTATAAGACCTTGCAGGGAAAGGCAGCTTCCTTTTCCTAATCCTTCTAACCTAAAATGTAAAAGTACTATGTCTGAGGAGAGAGAGTTTACTGGTTACTGAACTAATGTGCCTTATCTAGTGACAAATTATGAAACCTGTAGGAGGATGTGCCATCACTGGGTAGATGTTCTTTGCTGCCACTTACCGCTCTCAAGGCATTAATTCTGCCTGTTTGTTCTGTGTATGCTATCTCTTCGAATAATTTTCTGACTGATTTCAAGTGTTTTGATTCTAGCTTTTTAATTATAGCCTTGCAACAGCATGCAGTTGTGGTGATGGTTGAATTGTTATTCTACTGTAATTGGAGTGGTAAAGTCAGTTTCTTTCAAAGCCCTTTTCTGAGATGGAAGTACTTTTCTGAGTAACTTATTTGTGCTGAAAACTTGTCTTACTGGTGTTCCACAAAATGAGATTTTAAAAATAAATTCTATTAAAGTCTTTGTGCATTTGAGGATTTCCTGACTGAGAACCCATGCACTGAGAATATTATTCAGAAGCTGTCTTTGTATTTCACTAAGATCATCATCTTTTCAACGGTTCAAATTTTACATGTATATAGGAGATTTACTTTGGTGCTGAAATCTCACGCGATGGCTGCAAAGAAAGATGTTAAGTATTTAAAGATCACGTTTGGATGGAGTCTGGAGCTCAGCACATTAAAAATAATTTTAAGTGAAAATTGTTCTTAACAAAAATGGTGTTTTACTGTGATATTGCCAGGAAATGATGCGTTCTTTCCATTTGGTTAAATGTGAAGTCCAGAAGAGTTCACTAGCAAATCTCTGTTATTACTGATTTCATTTCCTGCCTACATGATAGAGGAGCTGATTTCTCTGCGTATGTAACTTCTAACTCAGTTTGGGTGAACACATTTTTTTGTCAGTCAGACCCCTGCAAAATTTTCAGATCTTTCTCTTTGCAGCTCTCTGTTTTACAGGTGCTGATCATCTGTTATCTACCCTCCTCCTAACAGCCCCTTCCCCAAATCAGCTACTCTTTCTCATTTTTTTTCCCAGTTAATTAATTTAATGAGGTTAAATCATGGTGCTTTCTTGGCAGTCCTTTCTCCCTTGAGCAGTTCCTCTGCTTGTTCTTCCAGCCTCCCCCCACGTGTTTTCACTGCTGCAGCACGCTGTAGCTGGGTTCATGTCAGTCAGAGAATCTTTCCCGATTTTTTTTTTTTAAAGCCCAGATCAGTTCACTGTGCAGGTTCGCAAATGATTGCTTGCTCTGGCACAAGCAGACGCTGACAGCAAATGGCGGAGTAGAGAGGGAGAGAGGAAGTAAAGGCCCCGTCTCCCCTTGCTACTAAAGCAGGTCCTTAGTTATTAGAGATCTGGTGCTGTTTTGTCAGAACTCATGAAAGTATGAAATCACAAAGCTTGGTGCTTTTTTCACAAAGTTTCAGTAGGTTTAATATAAAAAACAAATGAAACAAAACACACCCTAACCAAAGAGCAGGAGAACATGCAGACCCAAACCCTTCCTTTACAGACCTTGCAAGGCCTGGCTCCATCACTTCCCTCGGCACCTTCTTTCTGGCCTGGTCTGCATAGAACTGCCTCAAATATGAGTACCGAGCTGTGCCTTGGCCTGTTCAGTTTAATGCTAGACACTTGCTACCAATTCCACCAGTGCCATTTGTTTAAGCAGCCCCTTTCCCTGTGTTTATGGCACAGGGAGTCGCCATGGTCCATGATGACACCTTCTGTTCATGCAGTTGCACAGTGAACATGTGCAAGTTAATCTTTTTAATCAATGCATGGCACAACTGATCAAGTAACATGAACTACTCGAGTTGGCATAGCTGCTGGAAGAAGTGCTTACAGAACTACACCTGTGATAGTTTCATGCTGGGGCTACTTGATCCCACCAGTAACCCCCACTTTTTTCCAGTTCTTTTAAATTGATATCTACATATGCTTAATTTAAAAATACATACATTCATTGATGTGTTTTTGAATAGTGAACTCTGGAAGTTTGGCTTAGTCTTCTAAATCTAATTAATCTAATTTTTTTCTAGTATGATTTATTTCAAGTATGTACGTGTGTGTGTTGTCAGGGACTCCATTCTTCACCTAAATAATAGCCCAGAGATGTAGCTGCTCCAACGAATGCTCTAATGTGTGCCTTGTTATACTGATGGCCTTCTGAGGCTTGTGTTTTGTTTACAGGTTGGTATAAGCTATTCTAAGGGGGATTGAAATACAGAAATACAGAAAGTCTTCCTAGAAAGCATCTATATTTTTGTTTGTTTACGGAAACCAAATGGGAGTTATCATCCACAACAAAGGCACAGGTGACGTAAGTAGCAAGGGATTTATTTATTTATTTATTTAGGGATTGTTTTGTGATATCTTCCTGTAAAACACAGCAGTAAAGTCAATGAAGATGAGAAGAAACAGCAAATAATTGTTTGGCATGGAAGAGCTGTGACACAAATTTATACTCCATTTTCTTCCTGAATTAATTGAATAAGCATTTGTGTTTAAAAGCAATGAAGTTTTAGAGACTCTTTGTGCTCATGTACATGCAGTGGTGATCTGGCCTGGTAACTAATACAACCTCCATGAAAGCAAACTTGCTGAAAATGTATACATATCAGTTTAACTATTACACTACTTGTAATTAGCGCAGACAATTTATGCAGTCCAATATTTAACCTAAATATAGTGGAGAGCAAATTGGGCTGGATTCCTCTTTGATTCAGGATTGCTGAGGGTCTGTACAATTTGGCAAGTGCTAAAGAACATTTGGTTTGTTTGCTACGAGATTTAACTACTTCATAAGGACTTTTTCAGCTAAACTATGATGTCCTGTAAAATAAACAAACAAATAATAATAAAAACAAACGAAAAACCCAATGACCTTATTTACTTGTTAATCTGCATGGTCCTTTTAAAAATACAGAGGATAACGATGGGTTCCCAGGATGGCAACTTGTCAGGAGTGAAGCTATATTAATGATTTGCCCTGTGAAATAAGTAGTATGAACTCCATGTAAACCCGTGAATTCAATTGCATTTTCAGGATCACAAGATACTGTCCTAAAATGTAGCAGAGGTGGGTGCTGGCTAATTCACTGGCTTAGGTGTGGAAGGAGGTCAGACAAAGGGCCTGGCTGGCCTGGTTCTCTGCTGCCATCTGGTGCAGGCACCCCAAGGGAGCCACTGCCCTCTCCTGAAGCGCTGGCTGACCTTACGGGCATTTCTTCCAGCTTCCTGCTGCAGAAAGGTTTTGGGAACTGCTGTGATTGGGAAGATGTGGTAACAACTAAATTTAGCTGCTTCATTTCCCAAATAATTTTTGGCCCTGATGAAACATAAGCAAAAAGATTTTTGATTTTTGTGGTCTTGCCTATCATCAGATTATTGTTGTTATTGTATATATATTTTAAAGCTACCCTGTCATGTACATGTAGAAGAGCAATATTTAGTCTAGGTAGATATGGGCCGTTGGTGGCTGGTAAGTGAAATTTTTAAATTCTAAGGCGTCCAATATCAATATTTCCCAAATTTTTGTTACTTAGTTTCATCTATACAAGCTCTAGTATAAGATGCTGTTAATCTTTGATGTCACAGTTGTTGTTTCTATCCTTTATAGAAACAAGTAACTTTTTTTTTTTTATTTAACTCTAAAAGCTTTTGTAGCCAAAGCAGAGGTAACATTGAAAGTCTCTTTAGCTTTTTCCATTTTTACTTTATCATTTTTACTTTATTTCCGTAGGGTAGTTAATATATATATATATATATATATATATATTAAGTTCACAGATATGAAAACTTTAGAACTGACTTTCTCTGGAGCAAAAGGCATTCAGAACTTAGTGTTTAATAGAGCTTTTACAAGTTAGAAACTTGCAAATACCTAGATTAAGCAGTCCGATTCACCACCTCACTTCACGAGATGTAATGCGTCTGGTTAGATTATTTTTCTGTTTGCTGAACTCTGATCCTGGGCCAGTGCCGTGCAGCGGGGTGACCCTGGCTCTGAAGGACACAATTCAGTCACTCCCAGGAAGCAAGAACATGAGAAGCCCTGGTGCAGGAGTTGGTGTAACTTTGTGTGAAGAGGCCCTTATCATCAAGAGAGTCCTTAAAAGGGAGAAGGGTGACTTGAAGGGGAAGTGTAGAAAACATGCAAGAGTGTCTTTTTGCGTGAAATTGTTAGGGAGCTTCTGATTTCTGGCTGGTGCTAGAGCTCAAGAGCAATTGCAGCACTCACGGTGCCTGCTGGGTCTGTGGTGAACCAGCTTCTTCAACTGTAATTTGCTTCTCCTAGCCCTGTCCTGAGCAGCCTTACTCCGTTCTCTATAAATCCCTAGAGTATGGATGGGATGAAGTATAAAAGCATATTGCTGAAGAACAAGATCACAATGGTATTTACCCTTGTTAACTGGCCTCTGCCAGTGTTCGCAGTGACCAAGTCATCTGTGTTATTTATGCTGCACTGAGATTAATTGCACTGCTGAGCAGAGCAATTGGAGGCTATAAAAGGATAGGTTTCTTAGGGCTACTCTGTTTGTATATACACACACCTGAAGGCAGAAAAGCTTTTAAGGTTGGCTGTGCTTAGTGACTTGCTGGATGAGCACCACTCTGTAGCTTTGGAAATGTAACCAGAAATGTAACTTTGGAAATGTAGACCAGATGGCGTAGAATATATATGCTTATCTGTACATATGAAGCGAAGAATTTTGTTTGTGTTTGTTTCACGGTGGGTTGAGGGGAGGGGACCTTTTTTTCTCTTTAATGCTAACTCAGAAGTCACTCTGGTTTGCAAAAAATGAAACATCCAGTTCTAGAGGGAGATTTAGAAATTTATGTATTCCTTCTGTAGGGTTCTTAAGCCTTTGCTTACTTTCTGTATGGCTTTTTATATGCAATTTTGTCTGGAATAATCTCTTGGTCACATAATTACTTCAGCTTTTTTTTCCTAGTTTAACGTGAAAAAGCTTTGTAATTCCTCTTCTGCTTGGACATATGGTTAATATCTTTTTATGCATAACTGTGGCCTTGGCATAAGTAAAGGAGATTCCTCCGTCCTTGCATTTGAACCTGTTTTTTGCCAAGTCTGAACTCAACTCTGTGTGTTGTGATTTGCATTTTCTTTGGGAGGGGAAAAGAAAAAAAAGAAAGGTTCGGACAAATAAACTACAGCAGAGTTAGCAATGCGAGGTAAAGACCTTCTCCCTCCCGGCGCATGCCCATCAGTGAGGGCTCCAGCCTGGAGCACAGGCTGGAGGCGAAGCATAGCTCGGCCTGGCCCAGCCTGCCTTGCTGGTGCTGGTCCTGGCACGTCAGGCTCCTGCTGGCAGTGCCTGAGGCATGCACGTGATGCTGTGGGGCAGCCACTCCTGGCAGAGGAGCTGATGACAATAATATCTGCAGCTACTTTGCTGTCACCTACCTTTATCTTCAGAAATTCAGGCTCTGTGTGCTTAAACATCCCTTTTTTTTTTTCCCCACTTGGCCCTTGAAAACTGGATGCAGCAAAGTCCCTAACAGAGAAAATAATCTATCTTTGTTAATGCTATTTTGTTGAGCTGTAAGTAGTTTTCCACTTGCCTTTGCACTCAGCAGAATAAGCCAGAGCCATCTGACCCAGAGCCAAGGATAACAGTAATGCTTTTTTTTCTCCCTTCTCATCTTCTTCCTGTCACAGAAAGAAAATTATGTCGTGATCACAACCAAGTTAAGGCCATGCATCAAATATTTTTGAAAATTGTAAAGCATCTGAAGTATGGTAACAGATTTTGCATTTATTATGTGATAAATAGTTTGTTACATTTGTAAAAATTTCCGTTGTCTGTATTGGTAGCTAGAAATGCTGCCAGTGTACATTAGTAATTACAAAAGCAGCCATCGGTCTTCAGATGAAGTCAATATTTGGTTGTGCCTCAAGATGTGGGTATGTTTGTGTGGGAGCTTACAACAGTCGTCGGTAAATGGTTTGAAACAGTCTTCATCTGGAGCGTAATAGTAGCTAAGGGGGTATTAGAAGCATTATATTATAACAGGGAACAAGAACCATGCTCCTTAGTCAGCCTTTTTTCTAAAACGTGACAGTGAATTAAAACGTGAATTTGTCTTACTGAATACACAATTTCCACTTCAGTGCTTAATGAAATAAAACGATAGTGGCGTTGCTAGGATTTAGAGGAAAAAATTTTCAAAGAATGCCTGTGTTAATCCAAGATCTAAACCATACTATTCTAGCTTTATAAGCCTGGACAGGGAACTTTCTTGCGATGTTTCTGATTTTTTTTCCCCTTATATTAGAATCACAATTGGAAAGCATGGTGGGGTGATCTTAAGCATGTTGGGATTCCAGATTAGTCTTCTAAACCTCACCTTTGTAAGGGTTTGAGGAGTGAGGTGAGACTGGACAATTCATGTTGTGTTCTTTCCTGCTTCTGGCAAGAGGAAGAAAGCAAGAGTTGTCGACATTTCAGCTGGAGCAAAAAGGGGAGAGGAAACTGCCAGTATGTGCTGCATCACAGACTTGCATATGTGTAAGATGGGTGGCATATGAACAGCAGCTTTCAGATCCATCTGTTCTTTTGCTAGGGTTGCAGCAATTTGTATCAGCTCAAAATATTCACTGATGTGGGACAACCATTTTTAATATGCATCTATGGAAGACATAGGTTACAGGAAGCAAATATTGTGTTTTTACTAGAAAGATTTTATTATTGTGGTGTATATCCAGTTAGCCAGCTTTTGCGTTTGTCGCCCATCTGACTGCTTGTCACCCTGTGGCAGGAGGCATTATGGTACAAACTCCTGAACGTAGGGTTGAAGTGATGTGCCCTTGACACATCCAGATAAAACTTGATGTTCCTATAAATTAGTGTTAAGAAAAAATTCAGCCCAGATCTCCTACTGCTTTTTGGTAAGTTCATCAACTGAAACATTCAAACAACAAAACAAACAACAACAACAAAAAAAAAATGCTGAAATGCTTGAAGCTAAGTTGTATGGGCTAATGCTTGCTGGCTTGTGCTAAAATTTTGTACTGATTTTTTTCTCACGTTTTCTGAATTTCTCATTCTAGAAACATAAATTAGTTAAGCAACTATATGAATGTATGAAACTATATGAATGTATGAAATACATACTTAACTTTTCTCTTCATGTCTTCACTCAAGCCTAACACAGGAATGGGAAGTAAGATAATAGTTCTATATTTAGTTAGTGTTGCTAACTTTCTCCAAATTCCTTTTCTTTTTTTCAGTAGTTACCTCACATTTCAGAGTATCCGTCTGTAACTGTGAATGTGTCAGAAGTTGCTAACAAGCACTTGTAAGTGCAAAAACTGAAGTATAAATATTTTTATCAAAATCATTCTTAAATTATCATAGTTGGTGAATGAATAAGTATGTAGTTAGTCATTACAATTTTTCCACTGACTACACCCAGTGACACCCATACTGAAGAGATGTATGGCTACCCTTTGAACCAATGACCGAGGTCTGGCAACTGCAAGTGTTTAAATATATAAAGTGTCTAAAAAAATAGCAGCAAGAAAGAATTGCAGAACTAAAACAAGGGAAGAATACTTCACAGCTGAAGAATTTCTGGCTCTGCATCTATATTTAAAAATTTAGAAATACAGGATTCTCTCAAACTTTCCACCTTAATTTCCTTAGTGGCTTTAAATCTAAGGAATATAAAATATTGATCAAGGACTCAGTGTCCATTAAGTGCACCTTAAAGCATGGGAAGCCCCTTATCAAAATATATGGTATGATGAAAACTTGTTTCATAGTAGAATTGGCACCTATGAACGGACTACTAAATCCATGTCTGAACAAGAAATGTTTTTGCTGTACAACCTTGTGTTCCTGCTTAAATAAGGTACATGGGAAAATCAAAATTATCTTAATCATCTGTGCTCTTCAGGAGTCAGTTACCATTTCAAAACTTAATTCTGTGCCAGTCCAGTTAAAACATAAATGGATCTTTCTTATATCTGGAGTTATGAAAACAAGTTTGATATAGTTTGGAGCAAAATGCAAGTCACGACTGCTTTCAGTAAGAGTGACTTTTCTGTCTGCTCTCTTTTTAGGGACCCATCAGAGTAGAAGGTTGCTGGTGGAATGACTTCTAGAAGTTCACAAATTTTAAGTTGAATAATTGATTCAAGCCATCATGGCTAAACTCAGTTACTCGGAAGCTGAATAGACATATCTTTGGTGGTTTTAACATGGGAAGTGTGTTGGAAGTTGATTTTCCTGTATTATTGAGTGCCAGAGATTATTCTAGGCATGATGTCCCCATTCAGCTCACCATGCCTCAGGAGTTCTTGTAGCTGTATAACTATTCAGAAAAATCAATCCAAAACTAAGTAACTGGATTTGTGGCATTGACAGCTTGTTCCATTTAATGAGGGGTTAAAAAGGAAAAGGAAACCTGCTGCTCTTAAATACTTGACTGAAGTGGCTGCAGTAGACTGGCAAATCTGGAGATGTTTGTCCATGCTCTGAATGGCAATTGGCAGGCTGTCTTGACAATAGATGTTTTCTATGTTAAAATAGAAAAATATTTATGTAGAAAAACTACATGTATGCAGCTGATTTGTAGTTAATCATGAAACAAGTCAAAGTCACAGTGATGAAAAAGTACTCATACATACAGTATTTGAACCTGTTAGGTCATGGTATCTGGAGACTTTAGGCTTTGTGATTAATTTGGTTTTATGCTTGTATTTGCATATCAATGAATATGCATAATCATCTGCATACATGACATGATCCCTAACATCAGGTCGTAACCTAACAGCAAACTTCCTCAGCAAGGAGCCAAATGACTGTGCTTTAATCTTATAAATCCTGGAATCCAATGCAGCAGTATTAGATGTAATCTCTGTACCATAGGTAAGTGGAGAGAAGTGACCCTGCCACCTCTTAGTCTGCCAAAGCTGCTTGTAATTTCTTGGAACGATCCTCTGCCCACGGAGATGGTAGTGAGAGGTGACATGGAGGGATAGCACTCCCACGTAAGTGAGGACAGTGCTCTGCCCTTGGTCTCTGGATGTCCTTCTCCTGGGTCCTCTGTAGCTCAGGTCCTGGGGCGAATTACACCAGGAAATGAGTCCAGCTGTCCTCTGGACAGGCTTGTTCTTGGCTCCCTTTAGGAAGCGGCTGCGTTGTTCCCACCAGCTCTCATGTGCTGCACGGCTTCCTGCAGAGCGGTGCCAGATCTTGAGATTTTCAGTTTGCCTCTTCTGATTTTTGGCTGAACACTCAAGTTCATTTGGTTATGGGATGGTGATTTTAGTTTTCACTTTAAAGCAAAATCAGCTTTTACCCCCTAGAGAAATGTAGAATTATGAAATCACGAAGCAGTACAAACTCAGCTGTGCAATGTTCTAAAATTTTTAAGGATTTTAGATAACAAAACACTACCAACCAACCAAAAAGTCCAAACCACAACAAAGCACACAAACAAAAAATAGAAAAACAAAACCGATAGTGTCTTGTATAAGGTCATTCTCCTCTTCTTCCTGTCCCTCTGTGTTCCCCAGCCCTGTGCTTTCAGAAGTGGACCTGGAGAGACTCAAATGGGCAGCGTGTGCCTGGGGGTGACGGGGTGGGAGGGCTGGGAGCAGGAAAGGGGAAGAAGAGCAGCAGCTCTCTGATGGGACAGTAGGAGCAATGATAATCTGGGACAACGACTGTGGGAAATGCACATTGTGAAGAGCTCTGGCTGGAGCAACTGACTTATCCCAGCTAGGCTGGGTATTTATGGTATTGTTACGCTCTTCCAATTTGCCTTAGACAAAGGGCAAAGCAGTGGCTTCTACCCTGTGTCTAGAAAAGCAGCCAGTAGGATGACTTCAAAGGGAAAAAATGTGTTCATGCATTTGGTTTAAATGATCAGAAGTTTAAATGGAAATAAATAATGTCTCTTGGTAACGGAGTTATCTGACACGGGAAAAAAAAATAAGACTCAAAAGACTGATAAGGAAAATATTGACTTTTTATTGGTTGGCTGCAGTTGTGCTGCAGAAGGTTGTGTTTAATATTTGGTTTCTTTTTTTGCACACTGTATTTTTGTTCGTTGTGTCGGAGGTCTGGAACGATGCTTTTTGTAAAATATCCAACAGCTGCTTAAGGCTCTTTTTCTGGGCTTTTCTAATGGGATTGTTTTCTTAGATCTTTTAGTTCTTGTAGACTTGGTAAGATGTGAATCTTCGTCGCTGTAGTTTGTTCAGGAGCTCTACCCATAAACTAGGATTGTACTTTGGGCAAATAACCACAGAACAAAAGCATAGTTGCTATATCCTCGCCTACTCACCTCCTTTAACAAAGATTTTAGTCGACTGAGAAGTTTTGTATTTAACTTTTCGGTTTCTTCTCCTCCTGGAAATTAGAATTCTAGAAAGTTCTAGTTAGGATTGGTTGCTATAGGTCTCTTCTGCACAGAGAAGCTTGTACGCTACCCTGGTATGACTCTATAATGAAATTTACTATTTCCACTTTAAATATTATTCAGCTGGTTTAGTTGAACACTTACTGTTGGACGCTGTTGTCAAGGCCAAGTACTAAGGTCCATTTTTCCACCCCTCCAAATCCTTCCATTCCTTCTTTGATGTAAAGTGCTGCCCAGCTTCTGGCTGTACTCAGTGACAGCAATGGTGGGGTGAGCCCTTCTCAGAGCCAGAGGAGTAGTGGCCAAATTCTATTTACTGGAGCTTTATTTGCTATAATAAATATTTTGGTCCACTTCTGATCTTTTTAAATTTAATTATTATTATTTATTGGCATCCTATTTCTGGTCACCAGGCCCAAAGATAGCCCCTGAGTTCTGGGTCTGTGCCTGAACTTGCTGAAATTGGGCCAGAAGGAAGTTATTTCTGAAGTTTCTTCAAGTTTTAGGATTCTAGCATATCCTTATATCTCAAAGTGTCTTGTTTATTTTTTATTTAATGAACACCAAGATAAAATGCCTGAAATATAATAAGAAATCTTTATTGTTTTCAGATAGATGCGTTCCAAATGAAAAACCAATCTTCCTAGTCTATCAATAAATTTTCATAATAAAATATTCGCTGGGTATGCTGCTTTGTATCAGTCCTTATTTAACTTACTGATCCAGATGGTAAGGTTTTAGCCCTAAAGGGAAAAAATAGAAATGCACCACACTTGCACTATTTTGTTTTCCTCGTTATCTAGGCACTGAGTGGTCTGTCAGTAGAATCTGTAGTAGTGTTCCATCAATCTAGCCTTTTTAGGGCAGGTATTGAAAGTTTGTGGATGGGATTATGTCTAGTTCCCATGGCAGAAAATTGCCTTAAAATTCATGGTGACATTATACTTCAAAAGAAAATTGATGGAATTTTCTCTTAAGGTAGGGTATTCTTGGGTGAATGGACCCACCTAACGTCACTTGTAATTTTGTAATGGAATTGCCTGGTACCTCATTATAGATCTTTTGTGCTGAAAGATGGCAGAAATTGGCAGCAAGTGCCGTTGTTTTTACAAGCTGCATATGAAATAACATAGGCATCATTGAATATGACAATTTCCTAGAACACTTGGAAATCACACTAAATGCACTGCTGATATGAAGGACAGATACCAAGTTTCCTTGCAGTGGACTGTGTCAGAAGTGGGCTGAAAGCGATAGGACCTGAAGCGACAGATGTGCTGAAAGATATCCTTATTGTTTAATCATGTGGATAGAGTAGAAGATGGAACCACTGAGAATAAGAAGCTTACAGTAAGAGCTACTGCTTAATCTGAGCAATAGCCTCTGAGGTTTCTTAATCTAGTAGGGGAATTGTGTAGCTGCAATAAGTTTGACAAGACAAAAGAATAAACTAAGCTGCAAGTCAGTGAAATTGTAGCTCTTAATTTCTGCTCTCCTACAAGGGATTGGGAAAAGCAAAATAAAGGGGGGAGGGGAGGAAGTGCTCTACATGAGTTCTGTTCATGATTTAGGAATCAGATAAATGAGTCCAAGAATGCTTCCAAAAGCAAAAAATGACACAGTAATTGCAGGCTCGGAGTCCCCAGTCTTGGGCAAGGAGTCAAGATGGCTGTGCTACCGATTGCTGTAGTTTGTGGTTCAGCATAGCCATGGTGTCAAAAGGCCTCAGCCACATCTGAGGAAAAATGTGGTAAATAACTGTTCCTGTCCCACAGGGCATGAGGTTTAAAAGCTCCCAAGAAGTTATGGGACGTCAGTATCTTTCTGAGGGGTATGCAACTGCTGCTGATTTGCTGGGGAGGCAGGATCGAAGCAGCTCAGTCTTGGTCAATGGGAATGACATGGGATGGATGGGTATGGAATGAGGAAACAGTAGGTCCTAACATGCCCATCTTCATACTTCAAAAATGTAAACATGCTTTCAAAGCTGGACTTTTCAACAAGCATGATTGTGTTGGGAGTGTATCAATGTTATATGTGTAGCCACAGATGGCAAGGTAATGCAAATAAATGCCAGTAATCTACTCATACTTACAGGGACCACGGATAAAGTTTCCACTTATGTAATGCTAGAATACTCCGCTTATTGCAACATGTTTGGAGAGCCATAAATTAGTATAATTTTTCCAAGCTAGAGAATCATAAAGGCTATTTAGCATATTTATTATTACTAACGTAAGCCATTAACATTGGAAACCATGCAATGTAAACAGACTGCTTTCCCTGACCTGTCTGTCATGCCAGTTGTTCAACAGCACATTAACTTGAACAATTGCAGCAACTTCTAAATGTTCTATGAAACATCCAAATTACATCAGTAGGAAAGGTGTTTTAGGAAACTTAATTAGAAAGATACAAAGCATGCAGGTGCTTGTACTGTAATTGCTCAAAAAGGATGGATTGCTAAACATTTCTTTTTTTGTTGTTGTTGTTGGTCTTCTGTTTGCTTAAACAGACTGGCTCCTTGAATGTTAAACAATGGAAATTTTAGCAGAAACCTTAAGCGCTACGATAAACAGTTGAAAAAGTACAAACACTTAGAAATCTTCTGAAGTCTGTAGTAGCTGTATGATGTAATCATGTAAATTATTCTGTATATTATAAGAATCTTAGCTAAGAAGATTGTCTTCCTTCCAAGTCCAGCAAATCTTGTGCAAGAAAGAAATGCCTTATGCGAGTTTCTGCAGTATTGAAGACAGTTGTCAGTCATAAGCATTAAAAAATGTAAATGCTAAACGTTAAAAACAAACAAAAGCAAGCAACCAACCAACCACCACCACCCCCCAAAACAAAACAAAAATCTTACCACCATTCTCCTTTGTAACCATGTTTTTTTGTTTGTTTTTTTTCCCCTCCCTTGGAGCTCAACATTTTCCATTGCTTGCTTTCAGCCTGAATTTCTCTTGCTGTTATGTTCTCTCTGTTTTTTCCCTTCTCAGCTCTCTGTCTTCCTGTCACCTCTCACTTACTCTGCTTCTCTGCATTTTTTTTGACTTCCAAACCACAAAGCCTGGTTGAGAGCTTTAGTTGAATGTGGAGGCGGTGGTGAATAGGAAACATGACTGTATTGCCACAAGGAACTAGCTGTCCAGAAATTAGGAAATAACATCTTTCAATGGTTTCATCTCTGTTAAGAGATGTCCAGAAATCATCTTACAGAGATTTCATAAGAATTGGGACTTTAAGATAACCTTTATCTCTTCTAGATATCTTGTGATTGTTGAGTGAGGACCTCAGAATTTTTGCTCTGAGTACATTATGTTCCAGACTATATCGACTCTCATACCAAGAATTACTTCAGGACTCATCCTTTAAAGTCTAAACAATGAAACTAACATACATTTAATTAGAGCTTATATGGGTAGTGGTTTAATCTCCCTCTTCTTCATTTACTTCCTTTATTCTGGACTGGAAAAGTTACAGATCTTGGAGGAAGAATTTTGTAGACCTTGTCAGCATCATATAGTGTAACATGTATTTCTTGATTTTTTTTTTGGCACAGTCTGTTTAATAGCTTTTTTTTTTTTTTTTTTTTATAATTTCTGTATAAGATAAAGGCAGTTTGCTTTTAGGAATCAAGACTGTGGACACATGTCTAAACCATCTTGACTTCTGGAAGGCAAAAGTGAGTAGTTTGATGCCAGCTGCTTCAGTGTCCAGAGATCTTCATGACTTGTCCCTTAAGATTTTAGACATGGGAAAATAATAGCTCATTTGTAAGTGATCACATGGACCTAAACTGAGTTTGGAGCCCCCCAAAAGAAGTGGTTGCTGTTCTAAGGAAAGGGGGTAGCAGTAACCACAGCACTTCATGCCTAGAAAGGCTCCAGGAGTCATCCATGGTATTGCATACCCTAAAATTTAGATCTGCAAGGGGAAGATATGTGAAAGTATCATTAAGAAGAGACTGAATTGACATCTGGAAAGCTTACAGAGTCCGTGGCTTCTTCAGCAGAAAGTTCTAACCAATTGCAATTCTAAGCAAATGTTTAAAATCACTATGCTTGTAAACAGAGCAATGAACGAAAGAATAATTAGAACTTCAAGACCTTGTTCATCCAAGTTAGAGTACGTGCTTGTGAACTGAGAAGGAAAATTTTACCTACTACTGAAAATAATGCTGGGAAGTCTTCCTGGCAGGTCTAGTTTCTGTCAGTTTCTCCTTTCAATACAGGCCAGTTAGGCCTGCCAGGGAGCGTCTCAGGAGAATAGAGAAAGCAATATAACAGAAATACTGATATTGCTGTATTTCACAGTTTAACTGTAGTAGGACTTGGTTTATCCCAAGAGGAATTGTTCTGATTGCGATACTTGGAAAGTGTTGTTAAAACATGCAAGTGTTTGTGTTGAGAGATTAGAGGAAGATTATATTCATGAAAAGATTTCTACAATGTTTCTTAGTTACCCAACCTGTCTTAGGGCTTTTCACAATTTTTTAGTAATTGTTTAATTTCAGAAAGTCATGCATCTTGGTGCCCTGGAGACAAAGGATTTGGATGCCTGTGTGGGTGTTTGTGCTTGTCCAGCTTTTTTGAATGGGACTCTAACTTTTCATTGGGGGGAAAAGTTATTTTTTTGTTTAAGTGTCATCTAGATCTCCAAGAGTTTCACACTAGTAGTGATCTATTCATTCCTTCCACCCCCAAATATCCTGGTTTTCCTGGTTTTCTTTGGTTTGTTATTGAATTCCTGTGGAAAAATAAATGACCAATGAACGAATTAGTGGGTGATGTTGATAGTAGGGTGATGATTGGACCAGATCATCTTGAAGGTCTCTTCGAACCTTTATGATTCTATGATACTTGTTAGTTTTCACTCTGACTGACCTGACTACTTTAAATTCCTTTCCAAACACTGATGCAATGTAGAGTCAAGTCCATGAAGTGTGCAAGAGCTTTGCAGTTGTAAAGTGCACCTGTTACACTCATTCCATCTGTTTCCTCTGCATTTATGGAAAAAAATATTTGGTCAAATGACTGTTTTCATTAAAGATTGTACAGCTGGGAAGGTCAGTCTCTCACGTAAATTGTTTAAATGTTACATCTTTCTGCATTTGCATCTTTCTGCATCTTGGAGTCAAATTGTTTAGCTCAGTAACTCAAGCTTCTTTTTTTTGTTGTTTTGCTTTTGGGTGTTTGTTTTTTTAGGAACGGTTATAGAATCATAGAATATCCCGAGTTGGAAGGGATCCATAAGGATCATCAAGTCCAACTCCTGGCACCGCACAGGTCTACCCAAAAGTTTAGACCGTGTGACTAAGTACACAGTCCAATCGCTTCTTAAATTCAGACAGGCTTGGTGCAGTGACTACTTCACTGGGGAGCCTGTTCCAGTGTGCCACCACCCTCTCAGTGAAGAACCTCTTCCTGATATCCAGCCTCAACTTCCCCTGCCTCAGCTTAACACCGTTCCCGTGGGTCCTATCACTGGTGATTATGGAGAATAGGTCCCCTGCCTCTCCACTCCCCCTCACGAGGAAGTTGTAGACTGCGATGAGGTCCCCCCTCAGCCTCCTCTTCTCCAGGCTGAACAGGCCCAGTGACCTCAGCCGCTCCTCATATGTCTTCCCCTCTAGGCCCTTCACCATCTTCGTCGCCCTCCTCTGGACACTCTCCAACAGTTTTACATCCTTTTTGTACTGTGGTGCCCAGAACTGCACACAGTACTCGAGGTGAGGCCGCACCAGCGCAGAGTAGAGCGGGACAATCACTTCCCTAGACCGACTAGCAATGCGGTGCTTGATGTATCCCAGGACACGGTTGGCCCTCCTGGCTGCCAGGGCACACTGCTGGCTCATATTCAACTTGCTGTCAACCACAACCCCCAGATCCCTCTCTGCAGGGCTGCTCTCCAGCATCTCATCGCCCAGTCTGTACGTATAGCCAGGGTTGCCCCGTCCCAGGTGCAGGACCCGGCACTTGCTCTTGTTAAACTTCATGTGGTTGGTGATCGCCCAGCTCTCCAATCTGTCCAGATCTCTCTGCAAGGCCTTTCCACCCTCATCCGAGTCCACAACTCCTCCAAGTTTGGTGTCGTCGGCAAATTTGCTCAAAACACCTTCTAGTCCTACATCCAAATCATTTATGAAAACATTGAAGAGGACTGGCCCTAAAATGGAGCTTGGAGGGACCCCACTAGTGACCATCCGCCAGCCAGATGTGGCCCCATTTACCACAACCCTTTGAGCCCTGCCCATCAGCCAATTGCTCACCCATCGTATGATGATTTTGTTAAGTTGTATGCTGGACATTTTGTCCAGTAGGATCCTATAGGAAACCGTGTCAGAAGCTTTGCTGAAGTCCAAAAAGATCACATCAGCTGCTTTCCCTTGATCGACTAGATGGGTGATCTTATCATAAAAGGAAATCAAATTTGTTAGGCAGGACCTAACCCTCATGAACCCATGTTGGCTGGGACCAATGACTGCATTGTCCCCCAGGTGCGCTTCAGTAACCTCAAGGATCATCTTCTCCATAATTTTACCAGGCACTGATGTGAGACTGACAGGCCTGTAATTGCTGGGGTCTTCTTTCTTGCCCTTCTTGAAAATTGGCACAACATTTGCCAGCTTCCAGTCTACTGGGACCTCTCCAGATTCCCAAGATCGTTGAAAAATAATTGAGAGAGATCCCGTGATGACGTCAGCCAGCTCTTTAAGCACCCTGGGATGAATCCCATCCGGACCCACAGACTTGTATGGATCCAGGTGTAGCAGCAAATCCTGCACACATTCAGGGTCGGTTGGGAGTTTATCATTCCCACCGTCATGGTCCTCCAGCTCAGGGCACCCTGGGTCCCAAAGCCCATCATCAGTGTTGAAGACAGAGGTGAAGAAGGCATTAAACATCTCTGCTTTGCCTATGTCATTGTCTATGAGGAGACCTTCCCCATCAAGTAGCGGACCTATGTTTTCTTTGGTTCTCCTTTTTCTGTTCACATATCTAATAAAAACTTTTTTATTGTCTCCCACAGACATGGCCAGCTTCAACTCTAGTTGGGCTTTGGCCACAAGAATTTTCTCCCTACAAACACGAACAGCATCTCTGTATTCCTTCCTCGTCACCTGACCCTCCTTCCAGCTTTCTTTTTTCGCCTAAGCTCCAGTAGAAGATCCTTGGTCAGCTAGGCCAGCCTTCTGCCCCGCTTGCCTGACTTCTGATATTTTGGAATCGCCTGATCTTGTGCTTTTAGGAGGCAGTGCTTAAAGATTGACCAGCACTGATGGATGCCAATGCCTTCAAAAGCAGTTTCCCAGGGGACCTTGCTGACTAGTTCCCTGAGCAGCCTGAAGTCTGCTTTCACCATATCCAGGGCTGAAGTTTTGGTGGCAGTTTTCCTTCTGTCACCATAAATTTTAAACTCAACCACTTCATGGTCACTACGACCAAGACGGCCGCCAATTGCCACGTCCCCCACAAGACCCTCTCTGTTCTCCAGCAACAGGTCTAGGAGGGCACCTTTCCTAGTTTGCTCCCTTAGCACCTGCACCAAGAAATTATCATTTAGGTGCTTTATGAACCTCCTGGACTTGCTCGTGTCAGCCGTGTGGTGATCCCAGCTGATGTCTGGCAAGTTGAAATCCCCCATAAGGACAAGGGGAGTTGATCTCGAGGCATCTCTTAGTTCTGCAAAGAATAATTCATCAGCGTTGTTGTCCTGGCCAGGTGGTCTGTAATGGACTCTCACAACGACATCCCCTTTATTTGTTCGTCCCTTAATCCTTACCCAGAGGCTCTCAACTTTGCCATCGCCAACCTGAAGTTCCACACAGTCCAGCCCCTGCTTCACATACATCGCCACCTCGCCTACCCTTCCTGTCCCTCCTGAAGAGCCTGTAACCATCTATTGCAACACACCAGCCACAGGACTCATCCCACCAGGTTTTGCTTATGCCGATGATGTCGTAGTTGTGGGACTGGGCCAGGACTTCTAGCTCATCCACTTTATTCCTCATACTGCGTGCGTTCGTGTAGAAGCACTTCAAATGCGCCTCCCTACACGCAGCACCTTGTGGAGCCGACCGAAGGGCCTCACTAGCACACAGTCCCTCTGATTCCATTGCACCATCCCTTAGCTCATCACCGGCGTGCCTGGTTTTATCCCTTCCCCCTTCGATTCTAGTTTAAAGCCCTATCTATCAGCCCTGCCAGCTCCTGAGCAAAAATCCTTATCCCTCTCTGAGAGAGGCACATCCCATCTGGTGCCAGCAGGCCTGGTGTCGCGTAGACCTTCCCATGATCGAAAAACCCAAAGTTCTGCTGGTTGCAGCAGTCCCGAAGCCACGTGTTAATGTGATGAGTCTGCTTGTCAGCATCGATCCCCCTATCGGAAGGACAGAGGCAAACACAACCTGTGCCCCTGATCCTTCAAGTAGTCGCCCCAAAGCCCTAAAGTCCCTTTTGATCGCTCTCGGATTTCTCGTTGCTACCTCATCATTACCAGCCTGAAAGACCAGTAGCGGGTAGTAGTCGGTGGGCTGTACCAGGCGCTTGACTTTCTTAGCAAAGTCTCTCACCCAAGCCCCAGGGAGGCAACAGACTTCCCTGTGGGTTGGGTCCGATCGGCACATTGGGCCCTCTGTCCCTTTCAAAAGGGAGTCCCTCATGACAATAACCCTTCTTTCTTTTTTGACAGCTGATGTAGCAATGAGGGGGGTAGGTTGCCTTGCCTTAGGTACCCTCTCCAACTGGGATGGGCTTTCGTCTACTTCATTGTTCTGTCGTGTTCTAGACCCTCATACCTGTTATGTAAGGGTAGATGGGAAGGTGAGGTGGGCAGGGACAGGGCTTGCCTACCACCCCGAGCAGGAACCTGCCTCCATACACCCCTTGGCCTAGTTCTCCTCCTACTGCCTGGCGGGATGAGGGAACTTTTGTCTTCTGCATAGCAGGAGACACTTGTGCTGTGGCAGGCTCATGAGTCTGTCTCAGAGAGGGCAGAGTACACCTCCACCAGTCAATTTCCCTCTCTGACTCCCTGATGCTCCTGAGCCTGCTCACCTCCTCCCGAAGCTCTGCTACCTGGCTGAGCAGCTCTTCAACCTGAGCACACCTCCCACAGGCATACCCCTCGCTGCTGCTGTCAGATACCGACAGAAGACTCGGGCACACCCTGCAGCCCAAGACCTGGATGGCAGTGTGTTTCCCCAAGCTCTTCGTCTGAGTAGCCACATCGGTGACTGTGGCTGGAGAGGCCGCAAGAGATGTGGAAGCCATGGTTTTCTGCCTGGTTGTTACCATGGCCAGGTTCCTCGCAAGCAGGTTACAAGTACCGAAGGGAAAGACCACTGCAAAAGAGCGGTGAGGGTCCCTCCCTGCTTGCCCTGCCATCCAAACTGCCGCGCCCCGCCCTTCTGACGCGCTACGCCCTGTTTGCCCGTCCTGGTCGCCACGCTCCCTAGGGGCTGCTTTTGAATGGCCGGGGAGGGGGTGCTGCTGGCTCCGTCTACGCCTCGTCAGCCTCCCACGCGAGGGCTGTTGGGTCCTGGTGGCTCCCTTGGCCGCTTCGAGTGGTCTCGATGCCAAAAAAAAGCCCTGCCCGCCTTGATCCCCTGCTCCACTGCAGAATGCGTCTGCCCCAGAGCCGATCGCCTCAGCAAGGTTGAACTACTTCAAAAGGTACGGTGATGATGCTGCCCTAGATATATCCAGTTCAAAACTACATATTTAAAGCCTTGAAAAATAGTTTTTATTTTCATTTTTTTTTAAAGACAGATCCTAAAACAAGTACTTCATGTTATGTTTAAACACACTAAAGTATCTATCAGTGGAATCCACGTTGTATACTTCATGAACACGAAGTCTCAGGGTGGGGAAACTGGCAAAGAACCATCGTTTTGTGAGACCATAGAGAATTATATCAGTGATGATTCAGTTTGTTTGTATTTTGGATAAAAACAATGAAATATTTCCCGTGTACAGGCAGCTGGTATTCTGAAGAGAGATGAGGAAGACTGTCGGTAGATCCTCACTAAGACAAATGCATGTGATCAACTCCCAGAAACTGTTTCTCCCTGTGCTTAACTAATCAGATTTTTTGTTTCAGTACGATGAATGTAAAGTTTTTTTCAGCCATTGTGAAATAATGAGACATAGAAATAGTTGAAGCAGATTTGTAGTAATTTGTGATACTTGGTTTTGTAATTAATGTGCTATTTTCTGTTTATGATTACAAATAGCACATTACCGCCTGTAATATTGATTAGCACGTAGCAAATTGAATCTATTTACCTAATCTTCTTAGTATGTCTGTACATTAAATGAGGGGCTGAATATAAGAAATAAACCAAAGCAGCTGCCTACTTCCATTTGTGATGGTATAGAATTTTAGATTTCAAGAGATACTTCACTGGTGGGCAACTTATTTCATAAGGCAAACTAAGAAGAGGCTTTGAGAGAAAATCTCTTCTCATTAGGAAACGGCTTTAAAAATGTTGCCATAAAGAAATCCCTAGAAATTGCTGGTTGGAGTAAGATGAATTATGATTTACATCATAGTTAAATCTAAGATGCATCCTTATGCTTTTTAAAATCTTAATGAAGATTTGTAAGGGCCATTAACGGATGTACTGTACTTCTATGAAGACGCATCCTTCTGAAAAGAGAGGGGTTTACTTTGAGGGTCGGTTAATGCTATTTTGTCACTCTTTGTGCCTGGGCCCATGTACCAGCGTATAAACACATACTTGAGTGTTTATAATTTTGTGCTCTAGTTGTGTCCCAGCCTGTACTTCTTACTGGGCAGTTAAGCTGATAAAATTGTTCTTAAGATGCTACTAGCTAAGATACTAGTAGATTAGGACGAATAAGCAGGATGAACAGCAGTTTAAGTGTACAAAGCAGGCATCTCCTGTAGCTACCTCAGAAGACTTCTGCTCTGCAAATTTTAACCAATCCAGTTACAGAGGATACGTGTTAGCGGCATGATATCAGTCATCCTCAGGTCACTATAGACAGGGCCTCTCATGTAGAAGTGTCAGAGTAGAGGAAGAGCACATGGCCTTCTACTCTAAATGCTCCAAATTTGGAAAAGAAAATGAATATTCTGAACAATGTATTGGTATCAAGAGAAATCTATGAAATAAAACTTCCTTTTTTACTATGGGATCATCAGTGGATTTTTAGCTAATGAGCAGAACCAAGGCTTGTCCCAAAACCATAATCTTGGTAAGATCTTTTTCCCCTTGAAGACAAGTAAAGGTTTCCAGAATACCTTGAGGTCAGAGGGATTTGTCAACAGTAATGTTCTAGGACTGACTTAAGCAAGACTTATTGACCTGTTTTTTAAATTTATTACTTTTTTTTTTTTTTGTAAAGAAAGTGTATTATTCATTGAATTGATAACCTGTAAGTACTCTGACCTGCAGGTATAGAATGTGTTTTGCTTCTTCAAATGAAGAAATGCACAATTTATGCCAAATGACTGATGGTCCTCCTGCTTCCCCCCACCCATCCCCAATGCACCGGTCTGAGGTTTTTTTAGCCTGTAATTGATTTAAGTGGGCCTTTTTCTGTTTCATGTAATTCCTAACAGAAAGCACCTGTGTTGGTTATGTTTGGGAAAAGGTGACGCTTCACAGTAACAATGATCTACTTTTTCCAACAGTGATTGGAAATCTTTGAGTGCTGATGTGCAGCAGGGACCTATACCCAAAACAGGCCAGCTGGCAAAGCTGATCAAATATGTCTGACTTACCAAGGACAAACATGTTTGGGAAGATCTGAAAGAAAAGTTTGTATATCATCTTTTCCTCTGAAAATTATACTGTTGGAGTCCCTTTATGTAGGATCAAAGATCAGAGTTTGACAACTGAAGCCAGTCACTTTCTTTAGTAGAGTTTCATCTACAAACTGAGGCTGAAAACTGGGTTCAGTTCCTTGGAAATGAGACAGATGCAATAACACTAAGTTTCAGATAGATGTTTTTTTTTCTGACTTGTGCATCAGAGCAGACAGGAAAAAAAAAAAAAAGAATGTCAGGGCCTGAAGTGGACAGAAAGGAATATTTTGTGTTTACAACTGTGCGAGAGTTAGGAACTTTGTGTAGTGACTCTATAATTGGGGAAGGGAAGCCTGAAAAGAGGAATTGTAGAAAGATGCAACCTTCTGTACTGTTTCCCTTTCTTTTTTCAAGTTCACCAGTTTCAGAAACTTTAGGAAGTTTATTTCAGGCATGAGTAAGCGCTTTATTAATAACTGGGTTGAGCAGAACTGCACTGCAGCAGAAGCTATGACTGCAGACCACATGGGCTAAAGTAGCTGAGTACCAGTAGCGTTATCAGCAAAAGCTGACAGTGATTGGGTAATGATTCTGTGCTGAAACCCACACCCCCTCACATCTTCACTGCTATTGAGAGCTAGCCCAGATCAAAGATACCTTCACTAAATCAATCTGCACCTTCCTAAAGTAGCACAGCTGTACAAGGAAGACTGAGGGAAGAAGAGGTTCCAAATGCCTCAAATCTTGCAGTACTGCTCTGGAAGCTTTTAGATAGGAAAGAACATCTGTGCTTCTGTTGCTGATTAATCCTGGGAGAGGGCCAGGCATTTATTGTGTGGCATTAATTTGCTGCCTTCTTCCTTTGGGACTCCAAAAGATGGGCTCAGTTTGTTTCTCTGGCACAGGATCATGGAAGGGAGCATTTTTTATGCCTTTTTTTTTCTTTTTTTTTTTTAGGGAGCATTTTTATGCCTTCTGAAGTTTTTAAAAATCTGTTCCTTTTCTTATTTTGTCTGCTTTTAGTCAGTACCATAATATCCCTTAGCTCATCTATTGCTGTTTGGAAAGGCATAGGTCTCATGCAAGCCAGCATGAAGCACTTGGAGCAATTGCTTGTTTTATCTGGATTTTGTGACGCTGTCTGGTCAGACTGCAGATGCAAGAGCATTGTAATGCATTCTTGAGGTTGAGCAGATGAATAGCTATCTTTGGAAAAGCCAGTTCATGCCCAGAACATTATGCAGTATAAAAAGGTCATCCTACTTGGCAGGTTTTCCAGTTATTTAGAGAAGACCTTCCCACCCCCCACACCCCATGCTAGTAGAGATTGATACAACCCCTTTCACTCTCTTGAGATGGATCAGTCAGCCTGCAGTCATTCAGTTTCCTCTTGAAACTACTTTCAGAATTGCTTGAGGGGAGAGGACGCTAAGAGCAGCGGTATTTCAAAATTTGAGTGAACAGAAACCATGTCAGAGAAGTCCATTAGAAACTGACTTTCTCAGCAAAACTGAGGCCTTAACTTGGGTTATATGCTTTAGGCTTGCGGTGATTTCTACCTATTTGTTTTTACAGCTTGTACATTTGTTCGCTCTAGAAGTGTAAAAAATATATATATTTTAATAGTTTTACTGCAACTTAACCTCCTTAAATTGAAAATATGATGCTGGATAGATAATTATGTGCAACTCTGTAGAAGTAGAACAATGCTTCTAATTTCTTTTTATTGGTGTTCACTCAGAGTAAATTCCAAATAAGAGCAATTCATCAAATGTAAACTTGGCATAGTTCTGTCAGCTGAGGTAGTGTGCCAGCCTGGCTTCCAGCAAGGAAGTTACTCAGTTCAGTGTTCTACTGCTGAACGCTACTTGTCACACATGCAGAAACCTATGGGTCACCCTCAGGAGTTTTATTCTTAAGTCTAAAATGTTCTGCTGTCCACAAAGATTTGAAAGCGGCTCTAGCTTGCAAGTTTTTGCTCCCAGCTTGGTGTCGATTAGATTTAATTTGATAAACGTTACAAATACTTCATCATCCAAAGAGGCAAGGTTTGTCAAGAGATGTATTTTTTTCTTAGACCAGCTGATGGTGATGTCTGCCAGAATCTAGAAAAGTATTTTACTTCGAGAATTGTTTCATCTCTTGGCTTCAACTGTCCGCAGCTTTTATTAATGCATATGTAAATGATCTTGTTCATGTGATAGAAGAAAGTGGCAAAGGAGGCAGCAGTTGAAGAAACTGAGAAAATTTGAAACAATGTGTGAAAAATACAGCTGTCTGTGAGGTGTTCCTATTTGCGCATGATTACTTTCATCATTTATCCTACATGCTGGTAAATGTCTTCAAATAAATTCACAAAACAGAGCTGTTTTGCTGTGGTAGATCTGTACCTCCAGAACATGTGTGTGAACCCTAGATTTGCTGTGTTCCTCAAACAACATATTGTGACTATAACTGAGGAAGATTTGACAGATGAAATACATAATAGTAATTTAACTTTAACTAGAATAACAGTGAAGCACCATAAAGCAAATCTATTGAGGAAAAACCACTGTGCCTCATCTCTTCCTCCCACCCCTTTTTCTGGTGGTAATAGGAAAGAGCTGTGCTCAAAATTACAGTGAATTGAAACAAACCAGTGTAAAAAAAATCATATCAGGAAAATAAACCACCACCACCAAAAAAAAAAAAAAAAAAAAAACCTTAGTAAGGGGGTGTGAAAGAAAAGAAAAGCAGTCTGGTGCAGTGCTTGTTTCAAAAGCCTATTGCATGTTAAAATGCAATTAATTAAAAATTAATTTTTGAGCTGTGTGTAGCTTGCATAGTCTCCCAAATACCAGAACATGCTATGTTTTCAGTAATGGCTAGGTAACCTAAATAGTAGTTCTTTTAACTGTGTCCACAAATCAAAAGTAGTGTTATATTAAATTGTTTTCCTTGCATGTGGGGCATAATATTACCGTCTCCTGGAGCTGTTCCCTGTACAGAGCTGCACTGCATGCACTGTTTGTTTTTTGTAGGATCCTTATAAGGGTTGTGGCACTAGGTATATAGGTAACAGAAAATCTAAATTAAACCAACATTTTTATTAGAACCTAATGATATATAGCCACTTAGTAATATACAATCGTTAAAATGACAGTAATTAAGTGAAATAATTTCAATTTCCTTGTAATTATGAAAAATTACCCATCTTTTTTCCATAAAGGCTTTACATGCCACTATGCAGGAATGAGACTGCACAGGCATTCTTTGAGGAGGTGCAGAACAAGTAGAATCATAGAATCATAGAATATCCCGAGTTGGAAGGGATCCATAAGGATCATCAAGTCCAACTCCTGGCACCGCACAGGTCTACCCAAAAGTTCAGACCATGTGACTAAGTGCACAGTCCAATCGCTTCTTAAATTCAGACAGGCTTGGTGCAGTGACTACTTCACTGGGGAGCCTGTTCCAGTGTGCAACCACCCTCTCGGTGAAGAACCTCTTCCTGATATCCAGCCTCAACTTCCCCTGCCTCAGCTTAACACCGTTCCCGTGGGTCCTATCACTGGTGATTATGGAGAATAGGTCCCCTGCCTCTCCACTCCCTCTCACGAGGAAGTTGTAGACTGCGATGAGGTCCCCCCTCAGCCTCCTCTTCTCCAGGCTGAACAGGCCCAGTGACCTCAGCCGCTCCTCATATGTCTTCCCCTCTAGGCCCTTCACCATCTTCGTCGCCCTCCTCTGGACACTCTCCAACAGTTTTACATCCTTTTTGTACTGTGGTGCCCAGAACTGCACACAGTACTCGAGGTGAGGCCGCACCAGCGCAGAGTAGAGCGGGACAATCACTTCCCTCGACCGACTAGCAATGCCGTGCTTGATGCATCCCACGATACAGTTGGCCCTCCTGGCTGCCAGGGCACACTGCTGGCTCATATTCAACTTGCTGTCAACCACAACCCCCAGATCCCTCTCTGCGGGGCTGCTCTCCAGCATCTCATCGCCCAGTCTGTACGTATAGCCAGGGTTGCCCCGTCCCAGGTGCAGGACCCGGCACTTGCTCTTGTTAAACTTCATGTAGTTGGTGATCGCCCAGCTCTCCAATCTGTCCAGATCTCTCTGCAGGTGCAGTGTTTGTCACTTCATACTTTTTCCTTACGTATATTGGCATTGACTTTGCAGACCTCTTCTAAATGACTCATACCCATAAAGCCATAATTTAGCCTTTGTCTTCGTCAATGTGTTGTCTGTTATCTAATTTGATGCTGTAGTTTTAGCCCATTTAAACACAGCTCTCACCTGCGCTGGTCACTGTTTAACACTTCAGTGTACACGGCAAATAATAGGATCCCATCTGGACTACAATAGTCAACCCTGTAGCAAGGAATAGTAATGTTCTAATCAGTTTCCTGGGTTAATTATAACTGTGGTGATGATGAAACTCATGGGAGAATGTGAGGAGGGACTGGCGTAGTTAATCTGATTTAGGGGCTTCATTTCCAGAGAACAGCTTGACATCATGTGGTCATTTCACACTACCCACTAGACAGCCATCAAATGATGCAACCTCTTAAGGATTAATAATACTATAAAATCCTGTATTTATATAACAATCCCTCAGCCAGGTCTTTAAAGGGACTACTATGTTCTGAAATGGTTTCAGAAACAGTCATCTTGTACCTGCAACAGGCCTGTTGACATTTAAGCAAAAATGTTATCTTAGGAAGCCTTGGTCAGAAGTAAGAGAAGTGGAATTGAGGCTTTCTAGGACTATTTAGGTGGCATATCCTACATTATATCATATTGGCTTCCTATTGTTTGCATGACAGGTGTTCTCTCCCTCCTCTGCAAGTCTACCTTCAGACATAACGTGTATCCTTTTTGGTCTCCTTTCCTCACTGATAATGAAAGAAACCCAAGGTCTGGACAAATGAAGTTCCCTCGTTTGGCACAGAAACAGCTGAACAGACCACCTGCTTTTGCTCATTTAAGTGTGAAGAGCAATCTTCTCTGCCAGTATTGCTGTATCCTAAGCTATGCTGAGTGCAGGTTTTGTACAGACAGCCGGTGTCTGGGTGTGCTGTGGTGGCAATCAGTCATTATTTCATTGTCTCCGCTGACCTGTTGAGGTTGACCAGCAGAATAAGCTGCTGCTCTGAAAATACTTCCAGTCCATTTTCCTATATTTTGCTTGACTATGTGTTCCGTGGCGTGTTTGACAGATCTATAGCACAGTGTGGAAAATCTAGCTTCTGTATCCATTAGAGTAACTCTGACTGGTGGAGGGGGTAGTGAGCAGAAGAATTCAAGAGAAAAGCTTCAACAGTTTAGTGTACAGGCCATTTGGCCAAATTTTTCTCTTAATATCACTAAATGAAATGAAGGATGAAAAATAATGTGCAAGCTTATTGCAGTAACATGGTAGTTAAAATTTCTTCTTATGAAAATAGAAACAATTATGACAGGTAAAACTAAAATGGGTATAGAGCACATGATGGCTTTTGATTTTTTTTAATACGATGTAGCTATTTTTTAATACGATGTATTTAAGACAGTGAGGCAGCTAAAGCAAGCTTAATTCTTTCATTGTACTAGTGTTCATTCTTTCACTGAAACTAGTTTTAAAACCAGTGTGGGAACTGGAAATCCACATATCTCCTCATACACTGGTTGATGGCTGCTAGAGATCTTTCTTTTTCTCTGAAAACAGATAATTTTCTGTCTTTACCTACTTCTAGTCTTATCTCACTTTTTTTTTTTTCTTGATGAAACAAAAATGTATCCCTGATATCTGCTCTGGAGACTCATCCTTAAGGTTGTCTGTCTCTTAGTAACTAGCATACACCCTCCTGCCTAAATGCCTCCCATGGTGTCCACAAAGCTCTATAAAATGTAAAAAACAACAACAACAAACGTGGTTGTGTGTACATCTTCATAAATTCATTATTTGCAGGTCATGTTCAGCTTTCGTTGCTGCTGCATGCATTACACTTAAGGCAGACACAGTATCAGAGTGCATTAGTCAAACTCACCTTTTGATTTAGGTGTTGGAGTCAAAAGCTCACCATTTTCTAGTAAGATGTGAAAAAATACCAGTGCTCCTGTTCTTGTTACAGTTATTTCTCTTAATCTTGCACAGCCTGGAGCTGAAAGATGTGCATAAAATGTAGCTGTAACTGGAATATATGGAGATGGTAAATTTCTTGATAGTTCATACTCTCAGCCTATATTACTGGCTAAGCAAATATACTGCTTGCCTTCCTCTCATCCACAGTTTCTCTCACACGATGAGTGTTTTGTCAAGGTGCTGCCTATTTGTCACTTTTGGAGGTAGATGTGATGTAGCAGTCTCATGGTCAGGAGAATCTTAGTAGATATGAGATAGCAATAGTTTGTGTAAGCAGAGTGCACTGGAGATATTTTTTTTTTAAGTTATTTTGTATATGTGAGCAGAAAGCCCTTGATGATTTGAAAAGGCTAGCAGGAGAGGAAGAAAAATAGAAGCCAGGCAGAAAAATGTTGGCAAGAGTCAGTTTACCTGAGTCAAATTAACCCTAGTTAATTTGATCCAAGTTTTTGCTTGCTGTTATTCCTTGTAAATTGTTGGTGGTATTTTTTTGTTTTTGTTTCTAAATTTGTGTTAAAATTTATTTTTCCACTTAATCAAGAGTTTGTCCCTCTTTCCTCTATAGGGACCATATTTCTGGGCTGTCCTGGGAATCTGTAGAGCCTTCAGGGAGGAACAGGAAAGAGCAACTGCCAGGTGTATTCTTCAGCTGGTGAACATCTGTTGCTGGAGAGAGAATCTTGAACGTATGCCACCCACCAAGCTCAGAATTAAACCAAGCAGGATCCTAAAGATAAGGTTTGGGAAATTCAGGATTGTACCTGTCAGAGAAGTGCTTCTTTCTTGGCCTAGGGAAGAAACCTCTCTGGATCAACACATCACTGGGAATTCAGTCTAGATTTCCTGAGTCTGGTCTGATGACCTTTCCACAATCTACAGGTAGCTTCCTAGTGATTTGGTTAAAGATTTTGGATAAATCATTAGAATAATCTATGGAATTATCACTCTAGGATCAGGCTTCAGAGTACTTTTCCAGATGAATACCTATTGTTTTATTTTGCTGACATTGCAATCAAATAAATGTGAGATTATATGGTGTGAAATTAAAACTTTTTTTGTTCATAAATAAATTTTATGTCCCTAATACCTGAGAAGATGGAATCATGCTGAGATCAAAATACAGGGCAAAAAGTAGAAGACTAATGACTGAAATTGTACTGATTGGATAGAGACAGATATATACCGTATAAACTGGAAAGCTAATGATTAGTTATTAAATTGAGGCTTGTATCTCTGTTGTTTGATCTCCACTCTCCTTGCTGCACTGCTCTTCAGACATTCAGTCTTTGTCTTGTTAAATGTTTGTTCTGATCTTTCTTCTCTCTGCTCTTAAGCTTTCTTCTTTCCACCCTTTGGGGTCACTAGCATTCACACTTTAAGGGGATTATAAAGAAAATATTGCCATTCTGAAGAACATAGGCTGGGTAAAATTATGTCTTTCCCCTGTCCTGATATTCGTTCTGAAATGGGTAGTGCTGTGTTATGTTTTAAAGTTCCAGCACAGGGGTGTGTAGAGCATGAGATCTCAGATGCCTGGACTTCCTTCACATGTTACGCTTGAACTTTCGAAGTGCACAGGTTGAGTTTCTGAGCTTCTGAGCTATTCTGCAGGTGAAAAGAACTTTAATTCCTGATTGTAGAGAAGGGCCACTAGAGAAAAATTAAACTCGTTTGATGTGTGATACATGTGTGTTGTAGGTGTCTTTCTGTCTGGCTCAGGAGTCCAAGAAATAGGAGTATTCTAAAGAGATCTTAAAACTGGAGTGCAAATTCATATTTGCTTTTGATCACAAGTGAGACTAGTTGTTGATAGTCTGCATAGGGTCCTGTTGATTTTCCCACTAAGAAGAGAGATCAATGCAGCATATTACTGAGCCTGCTTGATAATAATCCTGTGCAAAAGAGGCTGCCTAACCTGATGATTAGCTATTCAACTTTAATACTCTTTCTGACTGCCTGACACATTCTTTACAGATGGGAAGAACATAATTTAAAGTTCTCAATGAAACTTAATATCTGTTGCTGATCTCTGTTGTTACCATCAAGCTTCAGAAATTCTGTCAGAGACTTGTGTCTGAAAAAATATGTATGAATATATATTTTTTCATGTCTGAAAAAAGTATGCATTTTCTTTTATTGCATTTACTTTTTGAAAAATCCCTAGCAGATGTTTCCCCTAATACGGAAAGGGCCACCCCATATTAATTCATATGAATAGAACAATCTTAGATTGATCTAAAGAATGATTGCTTAGGAAAGGGTTTCTTTTCTGTTATCTGTCTATACTTCTGCCCTACTCTCCAATCGCTCCAACGTTTACTTGTTTCTTAATGAAAACTTTGGTAAAAGTGGTAGGAAGACATGAGTTTAGGATGAAGAATAATGTAGCATAGGAACTGAATATTTACATAATTCTGCTTGCAGTTGGTAGACTTCTGGTAGAAAATAATACTTTAAAATCAGAGCCACAAAATACTGCATCAACTTCAAGATTAAGTGTGTATTTTTAAATAAAGTACTTTAAATAGCTTGGAATTATGCTCTCAAGAGAAAAATCATCCCACTTGGGGCAATGTTTTTTAATTGGCTTAATATCAGGGATTGATCACACAAGCTTCCGTAACTCTCCTGCAAGACTAAATATTAATGATGATTTATGAGTTGTTGTAAAGCCAGTTTTACAGATTTAACGCAGTCTTGTTATCAAGTGTTTGCTGCTCTTACTGTGCAGTCTTTGAAGAGGTTCCGTGTTTAAGTTACATAGAAGGCTGCAGAACTGCAGGAAGACATAGTAGGAACCTGAAATCTCAGCTCTTGAGAAGGGCAATTAAATATTTTTAAGCAGCAGGCAAGCATCCTGAAACTTTATTACTTCGCAGTAGCTGCTCCGCCTTTTGCATGGATGTTACCATGTGGCTGTATTTTTCTCTTAACTGGATCAAGAGATTTTAAAGCTAATCTAGTCTGTGTATGTCTGCCTCACTTCAGAGCCTAGGTTTTTCTACCCCTCTACATCTTGCTGAAACTTTAAAGAGATGGTATGTGTTACAAACCTTTTGTGCTTTCTGTGAGAATTTTATCTAAAAGACTGTTGTTAGCGCAGGGCTTGCAGAAAGCAAGCAGTTCTAGCCATAAGAAAACTGTATGTAGTGCTGTGCTCCTTCCCAGTATTTTCCTTTTGAACTACATAAAATTGTCTGAGAATGTGTAGCAGGCAGACTCCATCTCCTCTCCTATTTCGCTTAGTTTCCTAGCTCCATGTGCTTAAAAGCTAGCATGAGCAACTTATTCACTTGCAGAGAATTGACTGCAGCTGTCAGAAAACATATTTTTCCCTTAAAAATGGGTTACATAGGTGTCAGTCTGCTTGCACACTGTTTATTACATCAGTGTCAGAAACACAGTGATTATAGTTTCCTCTAGTAGGATTATTTCACCTTGTTCTTGGTTCAGGCAATTTCTTGTTCAACTTAGATCAATGTTCACGTGTCAGTCAGTCATCAGCAACTTTTGCAAACAAGGACAAATCTATAGTGGCGGACTTCCACAGAAAATTGTTCTTTTTTCTATACAGTATATGTGATTTTAAAAAAAGTTGTGTAAAGAAGACTACATTCAGATGCATGGAAATGCTGCATACTGATATAATCTAAAATATTTAGAGTCAAATGTCAGTGATCCTGATAACAGTCTTTACTGATACTGATAATTATTTATTAAAGATTTTTAGTAGAACGGCTTCAAAGGTGCCAGATCTATTAGGCATGTCAGTTCCAAATGGCCAAGGCCATTTATTTGTGTATGGGTCTGGCCAGCCTTTTGCATTTCCCAGTTTGACAGAAGACTGGAAGTTAGGTTTTCATCCTGAAGCAAGCCTCTCTTTTTTGTAGAGTCAGTAGTCTAGAGCAGTGAAGAAGGTAGTAACACTGAAAATTTGATGTGAAATCTAAGATAAAAATCTCTTCAGCAAAACAATTCAGATGCTGCTGTGGGGTGTTATTTTTTTAATCTTTCCCATAGTCTGAATGGGATGCCAGTGCTGAGCAAGGGAACTAGACTGTGGGGTGTACCTGTGCTGTCAGGAAGCATGGTACTCTTCCCTGTACCCCTGAGACAATGGAAATTGGTAATGCTGTGGAATTTCTTGTTTTGAGCCAAAAGAGAAAATGCATTGCTGGAAAGGTTTTGGCAGTTTGGTAAACACTGGAAAATAAAGCAGGGTTTGATGAGGTCCTGCAATATGTTTAATGACAGTTAGAGGAATGGACCTATCCAGACTGAAGGCAATTGATATATTTATGAAGAGTTGGCCATAGGTTTTTCCTTTCCTGTTTGAAAGCCTCAGAATATACTGGAAGTAAAACAAAGACATCGTCAGGGGAATACCAGATACTGAAAACTAGTGATTATCAGTTTGTGCTCAAGTTGTAGCTTCCTTTTCCATGTGCTGCACAATAGGAATGTGTGTATTTGTGTAGTATTTGTGTATTTGTGTGTATTTTCATTTTTGAGCTGTCTGAGCTGTAGCCTGTAAATCAAATGAAAAGCCTGCTGTATTTCATGCTAGCCAAGGCTGCTGAATTCTCCATTCTCCCTTCTGTGAACACCATCAAGTCTGGGCTCTGCCTGATACAGTGCACAGTCTGCACTAGAAGACCAGCTAGTGACTTTGGTGGCATAAAGACATTAGAGGAAAAAATACTTTCTGGTCAAAAATAACAAGAAGTCTTAAGAAAATAAGTTTTGTGCTTCACAGTCGTCATTGAAAGCTTGTAAAATTTACAAACAGAACTTGTTTGCTAGAGTTGGTATGCACATGCCTGTGCAGCTGCTTTGTGTGCAGCTAATCATGTTTGTTATTTCAGAGATCCATAGCCATGTCTCGAGAGTTTCTGTGGAAAGGCCAACTGTCTGTAAACTTATCATAAAAACTTGTCTGCTTGAAGTAAACTAGACTATTCTAGTACTGATTAACCAAAGAATCCCATATTTAAAGTCTCTAGTGCATTCCTGAGAAATTAAACTCCAATGTTTCAGTTTTTAAGAAATGTAAGACCTCGCTTCTTATTTGGACACCTTTTTTTTTTTTTAATTATTAAAAAAAAATGTATTTTAAAATGTTAACACCTTCTTTGCTGAATTGTGGTAAAATGCTTTGCCACTTTAATGTCTTCTGGGACCTGATCTCATGAGAATATTTGGCACTGATTATGGGCTTTGGATTTTCTAAAAGCTTTTACGTAAGGAACCAAGCCTCATGCATTTAAAATAGCTGAAATATACTTTTTTTTTTTCATGAAAAAAGACAATACATTTTTATAAAAGTCAAGGCTCAATTTTAAATTAAGCTTTATTGAAATGGAGGAATTCTTTGAACTTAAGAAAAACTCCAGTGGGATGGTCCAGAAAGAACAAAATGGAACTACTGGCACATGTGCCAGTGTGGCTTTCAGACAACAGGAAATAATAATCAGGAATTTTCATTTCTGACAGCTGACTGTATCTCTGATAATATATTTTATTTATATATATATATTACAGTTTCTACCCATGGATGTTGACTTTCCTAAGTCTACAGCTAGTGAGGATATTTGTATTTTTAAAAGTTCTTGCCAGGTTATAATGAGCGTTTTGAAAATTTTCATGTAAAATATATTTTAGCGGAAAGTAATGATGACAATATAACTGTAAAATTGAAGTTTCTACATGACTTAAAACATTAAGTGGAGTAAAGCAGAAATTAATTATTGCTACGTAATAATTCCCATTCTAAAATATTGGTATGTTGGGGGAAAGAGCACAAGGTAACTATGAGTGGAAAAAACACATGACATGTTAAGGGTAGAGGGGCAAGCAAGGGTTGTGGTTTTTTAATGTATTTTAATTTTAATTTAGTTCATTTTTTATTCCCCTAACTTTATATTTTGGCTGAAGTTAGGTACTTTGCAGGAAAATGGTGTTTTTCATGGTTTGTATCTGGCCATTGACTTGGAATAAAATGCAGATGCAGTAATGTTACTTTTACCACAGAAAACCGTAGGACAAAAAATTTACCTTGTGTATTGAAATGCTTTTTGATATGTCTTCTGGGACAGTGAACCTTCTGAAACGTGGTGTAAATTTACACCACTTTATGGGACTCTAACAGACCTCAATGGATTTCTGTGTTTGTAATTGTCACTGAATGTATGCAAAAATGGCAAATGAATATCGGATGAATTCAATCACTAGGGTATTCATGGAATGTAAATGAGTGCTAAGATTGTAGCTATGGTGAAGTTTAGACAAATACTAGAGAATATTTATGAAAAACAATTTTTGAACTTGTGGTTTTGTATGTTCCCATAAAAACAGTTTCTCAATCATGCATATTTTGTACTTCATTACTGTATCACACATGTTTTTTCTGTATAATTCAACCTCACGTAAGTTAATATAACTAAGTTACCAATGTACGAATACTAATATAACTAAAGTATATGCAATATAGCTAGAGTACATGCAATATTCAGTATTAAAACTGCTATTAAGATCATGGGATAATTCACATTGGAAGAAGTCTCAGTCCAATCTCCAGCCCAAGCAGGGTCAGCTATAAGGTCAGCCTTTTATTACTAATGGAGCCATAGAAGCTCTTATAGCCCTTGGTGTCTTTCCGTGTCTCAACTCCAGCTGTTTCCTAACACTGTCTCAACATGCCTGAACAGCTTTAACAAATTAATACTTTGTATCTCAAGGAAAAAAAATAGAAATTTAAATTGAAGTGTAAATTGTCTATAGAATTAATTGAGCAGTCTAAAACACTGGATATTAAAAAAAAAAAAGTTATGAACATCACACAAAAGCAGTCTCCTCCCCCCTCCCCCTTCCCTTTATAGTCCCCATTTTATATTTTCTGCACAAATCCTGCAACGTTTAGAGCTTTCTGACCCAGTTTCAGTAAAACATTAATTATTTTATGCATGTGAGGCCATAAAATTATAGTAACGTTTTTCCCCCAAAATTGCTTAGCTTGTTTCCTTCAAAACTGCCTTGCTTAATGACCAGTGTAACACTAGCTCATTTACAACCTGGCATCCCAAAGGTTACTTCAACATCCTGCTGTGATTCTGAGCTGGGGCAGATACGTTTCATTTATCAGGCATAACCAAAGTTAACTCAGCAGATCTTAATGTCTAAATGGGTTGGCAAAAAAAAAAAAAAAACAACCACAAAGATCCTAATACAGACTGGTGCTCATTACATAGAGGGAACTGAAAGTCTGAGGTGAGTTTGAGAAACCTATTTTGAGTTTGAAGGACAGAAAATTGGAGTCATCTATCTTTTCTCCTGTAAGCTAAGGGAAGATGATGTTTGTTATTTATTTGAATCCTTAAATATATATATGTATATAAAATAAAACTTTACTGATGATAAAGTAATATATCACTTTGCTAAAGATGCTCCAAATTTGCTTTTCAAATAAACTCTGTTCTTTAGCTTCTTTTGATGACCCTTTAATTGGTACCCATGTTGCAACAGCATATATACACTTATATTGATAATGAATTCTTGCACTGATGGGACAGATGCTTGCTTTATCCAGTGTCTCATTTTGCATGTTCTTGCTACTGACAAGGTTACTTCAAGTGTTCTGTAGAATTTTAACCTTTAGCTTCACTACTACTGTAATTTTTTGATTCCAGCTGTTTATATTGCATGAATTCAGTGCTAAACTTTTCAAGGGGATGAAAGTTGTTAAATTTTGCTCCTGTTTACATTTGCAAAATTCTGATAATCAAGCATATAAAGAAACCAAGTTCTGTCAAACATGGTGTTTAATAAATACCCAGAGACTTTACACATTCTGGCATTTAACTGTAGCTGTATAGGAGAAGTTACTGCAGTGATGGAGTATCAATTTTTGTTCAGTTTTCTGAAGTATCTCTATGCTGAGGAAGCATGTTATTCCTCCTTCATAGAAGTGCTTAAAACACCGAGTCTGCACACACTTGAGACAGTCTTTCCAGACAGGTGGCAGAATATTTTTCCATCTGTGATATGAGTAACGTTTCCTCCCCGTAGATATGATCTGTACTAGAACCGCTTTATACAGCTCTGCATCTAACAAGTGGTTCTGAGCAAGTGGATCAGGCTCTCAACGGTGCAGTGCAGCTCTGCTTGTGCCTGGGGCGGAGAGGTTTGACTGAATACTTCTCCGCCTACACTGCAGCAACAGCATGTTATTGGGACTGTGGCCTGCTGGTATCGTTTGTATGGGGAGAACTTGAAACAGATAAAAGACTTGGAGCATATTTCACCTCAGTATTTTACTTCTGGGGATGCAGCCAGCGTTCTTCACTATAATCAGGATCTGACCCAGTGTCCTGTTTTCTCTTGAAGCATTGCTCACTTGTGATGTGTCACAGAAATCACATAACAAAATAGCACAGATCCCCAAGGACATGCTTGAACTAGGCCTGCTTTCACTCACCTGATTTTTTTTCGCTCTTTGCTTAGCTGCCAATCCTTTGTTAAACTTTCTGGTTAGCGATTTTTCATTATTCTGTTTTCTAAAGTACATTATTTCTCTGGCCTCCCTAAGATCTTCACAGAATACTGTGTGAATGTGAACATCTGAATGATGAACAGCCCCAGCTCGACACGTCGTATACAAGCATGCAGCTCTAGTGTTACTGTGAAATTTCTTCTCAGAAAAAGTGTTCAATACAATGAATATTGATTTGTATTATTATGTTGGTAACACTGGCACCTGCTTTCAATTTCTCTTCAGCTTTGGCTTCTTACAATAACTAACTAGATGCTTTTTGAGGGATTGTGGTGGTTTTACTCGGGTGGGTGGCTGAGCTCCACCACAACCACTCTCTCACTCTCCTTCCTCAAAGAGGAACGGGGAGAAAATACGATGAAAAGGGCTCAAGGGTTGAGATAAGGACGAGGAGATCGCACAGTAATTATCGTGACGGGCAACAGACTCAGCATAGGGAGATAGTAAGATTTATTGCCTATTACTAACAAGCTAGAGAAGCGAGAAACAAAGGAAAGAAACCAAAAGCACCTTCCCCCCCATCCACCCTCTTCCACCTCCTCCCCCAGAGCGGCACAGGGGAACAGGGTTATGGTCAGTCTATAGCGCTGCTTCTCCGCCGCTCCTTCTCGGTCACTCTTGTCCCCTGTGCTGTGGGGTCCCTCCCACAGGATGCAGTCCTTGCTGAACTGATCTGGCGTGGGCTGTCCACAGGCAGCAGCTCTTCAAGAACTGCTCGAGATATGGGTCCGTACCAAGGGGTCCATCCCTCAGGAGCAAACTGCTCCAACCTGGATCCCCCACGGGCAGCAGCTCATGCCAGGTCACCTGCTCCTGCGTGGTCTCCTCTCCACAGGCTGCAGGTCCGGCCCGGAATCTGCTCCGGCAGGGGTCTTCCACAGGCCGCAGCCTCCGTCGGTGCAGGTCCACCTGCTCCACCGTGGTCTCCTCCACAGGCTGCAGGGTGGAACCCTGCTCCACCGTGGTACTCCATGGGCTGCAGGGGGACAGCCTGCTTCACCATGGTCCTCACCACAGGCTGCAGGGGACTTCTGCTCCGGTGCCTGGAGCACCTCTCCCCCTCCTTCTGCACTGACCTTGGCGCCTGCAAGGCTGTTCCTCACTCCTCTCACTCTCCCAGCTGCTGTGTGGCACAGCGTTTTTTTTCCCTGTCTTAAATATGCTCTCACAGAGGCACAAACAACGTCACTTATTGGCTCAGCTCTGGTCAGCAGTGGGCCCTTACCAAACATGGGGCAGCTTCTAGATTTTTTTCACAGAAGCCACCCCTATGGCCCCCTGCTACCAAAACCTTGCCACGTAAACCCACTACAGTGGTTTAAGGATTTTCAATGTCTTTGACTTTACCATCGTGTTCCCTTTTACTTACATGTTGCATCAGTAACTTTCAGCTTGTGCTCCTCCACCTGTCTGGGGTTATCATGGAGACTGGCCTTAGGCTGTCAGGCCTGATGTAGTAGAAGCAACCAGCTTGCTCAAGAAGTGTTCCCACAGTTCCTGGACATGCAAGGATCTGGAGAAGAAATGCTTGAGTCACTGTTAACACTCAGAGTAATTAGGATAGAGAGGGAAGGGGATGTTTGAAAGGGAAATATTGAATGCCATCTGGAAGTTGCATTAGATCTTTACACTTTGATAGGCAGTCAGGTAATTTTTCATTGACAGCAACATAAACAGAATTCTTCCCAAATAGACTCAGCACTTAAATGCAAGACGAAGATGAGAACAGACTGTTTCCTGACTAACTTTGTAGTGCCTCTGATTTGCTCTGCTTCTGGTCCTATCAGTAGCCGAGGATGTTGAGCAGCCGGCCCATGAAGTAAAGTGCTTTTGTTTGCTTTATGCTACCAGAAAGTACCTTAACACAGAGGGTGTTGTGTGTCCAGTGTGTGATCTTTCAGTGCTGCATGGGTAACATGGGGAATGAAAGTAGTTTTCTAAAAAATTCAGTCTCTGCTTTCTGCACCCACTGTCAATTTTTTCCTATTCCTGTACGTTTCCCTTTTCCTGCACCAAGACATGAGTTTAGGTCTTCGTGGTCATATTGTTTTTTCCTGAGATGTTTGTTTATACTTACATTGTCAGCAGTTCCACTTTGTCACTGTGATGCTCGATGTAATAAGATGGCAGAAATCTGAGGATGCTGGCAGATAAAAAACTGTTCTACGCATGTTCTGTGGTGGTGTAGAGAATGGGAAACGATGATTATTTTTGACAGGGAAGGTTGAGCAGCACCACCCTTTTGCATTATATTTTGCATTTGAAATGTTAATTTCAGGTTACTAGTTTACTGAAAATGTAAAGGATATGTGCAACTTAAATGTAGGTCATACTGCTACATTTGGAAACCTTTGCCCTAACAGCTGTAGATATGCCATGCATTCTCTCTAGGGGCAGCAAAGACAGGGTGCACTTGACCTGATCCACATAGTTCAGTGGATCTGACATCCGTGTTTGTGATACCAGAGTTCAGGTGCTTCATTTCTTCCTTTTTATTTGTCACTTCACTGCTGCCAAAAGAGAATAGCAATTGAGTGCAAAATAAACCAATATTTTCATATTCCAATGAATTTTTGCAATTGCATCTGTCAGATGGTGATTTTTAGAGGGGAAGAAAAAGCTATTTAAGAGTCACTCAGCAGCTAAAAGGAAAACTTATTAAATATTTAATGTCTATGAACCACCCTGAGACTGAAATAAACCTGTTCCTGCAGCTTTGGTTTAACATAATGGACTGTGAAAGGAGGCCAATGATTACTTCAGAGTCAAAGTCAAACCTAAATCGAGTATGTTAGCAAATGATGAAGGATTTTTGATAAAAAATAATGCTGACAAAAAAAAAAAAGGCACAAAATTTTAATATATGGAAATAAAATATAGCTGAAATTGGATAGACTAGCTATTCCTGGCAGGAAAAGCTACTTGGTGGGACTACAGACATCTGAACCCTACAATTCCTGACAAGGAATCAATCAGTGAATTTCAGACAAGCGTGAAGTTTAAAATTTGGGAAGATGTAGTGGGTTTACGTGGCAAGGTTTTGGTAGCAGGGGGCCATAGGGGTGGCTTCTGTGAAAAAAATCTAGAAGCTGCCCCATGTTTGGTAAGGGCCCCACTGCTGACCAGAGCTGAGCCAATAAGTGACGTTGTTTGTGCCTCTGTGAGAGCATATTTAAGACAGGGAAAAAAAATGCTGCGCCACACAGCAGCTGGGAGAGTGAGAGGAGTGAGGAACAGCCTTGCAAGGTGCCAAGGTCAGTGCAGAAGGAGGGGGAGAGGTGCTCCAGGCACCGGAGCAGAAGTCCCCTGCAGCCTGCGGTGAGGACCATGGTGAAGCAGGCTGTCCCCCTGCAGCCCATGGAGTACCACGGTGGAGCAGGGTTCCACCCTGCAGCCTGTGGAGGAGACCACGGTGGAGCAGGTGGACCTGCACCGACGGAGGCTGCGGCCTGTGGAAGACCCCTGCCGGAGCAGATTCCGGGCCGGACCTGTAGCCCGTGGAGAGGAGACCACGCAGGAGCAGGTGACCTGGCAGGAGCTGCTGCCCGTGGGGGATCCAGGTTGGAGCAATTTGCTCCTGAGGGATGGACCCCTTGGTACGGACCCATATCTCGAGCAGTTCTTGAAGAGCTGCTGCCTGCGGACAGCCCACGCCAGATCAGTTCAGCAAGGACTGCATCCTGTGGGAGGGACCCCACAGCACAGGGGACAAGAGTGACTGAGAAGGAGCGGTGGAGAAGAAGCGCTATAGACTGACCATAACCCCCGTTCCCCTGTGCCGCTCTGGGGGAGGAGGTGGAAGAGGGTGGATGGGGGGGAAGGTGCGTTTGGTTTCTTTCCTTTGTTTCTCGCTTCTCTAGCTTGTTAGTAATAGGTAATAAATCTTACTATCTCCCTATGCTGAGTCTGTGTTGCCCGTCACAATAATTACTGCGCGATCTCCTCGTCCTTATCTCAACCCTTGAGCCCTTTTCATCGTATTTTCTCCCCGTTCCTCTTTGAGGAAGGAGAGTGAGAGAGTGGTTGTGGTGGAGCTCAGCCGCCCACCCGAGTAAAACCACCACAGAAGACCTGTGGTATTTTGGTGGAATCTAAATGAATACAGTCCCTGAAAATCCTCTGCAAACAAACCTTATTCTGTAAGGAGGCAGGAGATGCATTATTTCCCAATTTACTTCTAGACATCCACTGGAAATAAGTTCTTTAAGTGAATTTAATGTTGGGTTCCAGTCTGTAGGGAAGGAGAATGACACCATTTGCTGGATGGCACCTGTCAAATGTCACTGAACCATACTGTGCAAGGTTGATCATTTGGCTGCATTTTGCAACTAGTGAAGCAAATGGAGCTTTGCAGATGCAGCTAGAGCAGGTGTAAATGTGGTGGCTTACATTCAGATGCTGTGTAGGCTGCTGAAATATGTCTAATGGACTGAGAGAGCATTCCTAACAGTCAGAAGTCATATCAGTGGTGAGTCTCATGTCTAGATACCCAGTTACTCCATGTGCTTGCATTGATGGTTTCAGGTAAAACAGATATGTTTCTCTGACAGGCATATCAGGTGTCTGTTGGACACTTCTCTTGACATTTTTCCTTCCTTCTTTCCTTTTTTTCCTTACTTTCAGCTGTTTCTTCACCCTGTGCTGCCAGTGTCACAAAGCTAAATAAAAAGCACATCTTTCCTCAGTCCTTTCACTTATCATACATGCAGGGCCTAATTTTCCTTATCTTCCTATTGGACTTCGCTGAAGTTCCGTCACCTTTAACATGAGGAAAACGTGTATGCGGCATGGAAATTTGGAAGTCTGATTTCAATTTCAGTACATTCTCTGTTTTGCAATTGATTCTGATTGGATAATTCATGTTTTACAGTGACAGAAGATATTGCCGTTAAGTGGGATTGAAATAAAAATTGTTCTGAGATTTCAGCAGTTAACTTGTGTCTGTGGTAGTGGAATTGACAGCAGAATGTGTTCATGAATCATACCTCAGTTCCCCCAGATAGTGAAGGAGAACACTTCAACTGAACAATTACCTGCAGATAATAAAGCCTCAAATTCCTTTCAAACACTTAAATTTCATTTCGATTAAGTAATTCCATGTCTCATATATTCACGAGTAGGTCACGGTTATGTAAACTCCCTTGATTAGAGCAGCATCCTGTGGAATTTCTCTCTTTCATGATTTTTAGCTTTCATATATTCTGGCAATGTGAATCTTGCTAACAGTCTGCAAATGTAATCCCCCAAACTGTTTCATACTGGATTTAGCATAAACCACTAGCTTTAGAGCTGTGCTTCAAGTTTACAAGCTGCTAATTGTTCTGGGGGCAGCTGTTGCAGAGCTGGATTATCAGTTGCAATTTACTACTTGCATTGTGATAGCACATGGGAGCACCCTGTGCACAGAGCCAGAAAGCTCCCAGGGACCTTTCAACCAGGAGGCAACTGCCAGACACGTTACCGAGATGGGCACAGGGGAGCAACACAGATCAACGCAAAGGCAGATTATGAAACCGCACAACAATGCTCTAGAGACGGGAATGATCTGGATTAAATAAATCAGGTTTGAATTTGAACTGTTTTGCATAGTCTCAGCAGAGGACTGCAGGATGCTGCTGGGGCTTGGACTGCTGCCTGGGTAGCACTGCTGGTAGGATGCTTTTATTTTAAATTGTGCTCAGGGGTCTTAAGTACTCCTGAAATGCTTCCATTTGCAATAGCCAGCATTCCAAAGAAGGAGGTTTACTAAATCTAGGAACAACAGAAAAAATCTAGGAACAATAGAAAAGATTTTAATTGAACTTCTGAAATGTTAGGCCGGTATGCCAGTAATACTGCAGTTTAAAAAAATAAAGGAAGTAATAGAAATTATAAATCTTTTTTTTTTTTTTTTTTCCTGGACAGTTGGAGTCTTTCTGAGCATATTTTATGTTTATACAGCATATTTATAACTTGTGATGTACACAACCACGTAAAGGTAGATTGCAAAGTCTTTGTTTAGTCACTGCTCACACAGGACTCCTACAGAAGTCTATGGGAGCTGTGTGTTCATAAAAGTAGAAGGCATACTGGTCTAACATGTCTACATTGATTTGTATTTCATTTCATTTATTTCATACACCACACATTGTCAATACACACTGAAAGCCAAGAAACACTCAGCTAGGTTTAAATTTGAACTTTTAGAAAATTGGAAATGTGTGTCAAAAAATACACTGGTAACCTGGGTTCTTCTGTGCTATTGTACAGTAGTAGCCCTCCTCGTACAGTGTTCCTCTGTTATGAAGTACTGGAGCTATGCACCCATGCTTTCTTCCTCTTTCTGTGCTCCTTCAGGAATGGAAGGAGGAAAAGCAGCCCAGTATTGCTTCACAACATGTGGCCAAATAACTGGCTCTCATCACGAGTTTTCAAAGTAAGCCCCTTTCAAGCTTGTATCCCACTCCAGAACTACAAGAACAAGCTATAGCAAAATGCTGAGAGTGGATCCTTTCACCAAGCTCTCCTGTGGTGTTAAGGAAGGAGTTATGATTGGCCAAACTGGTCGTTAATTTCAGTTGATGAGGAAAACCTGCATTTGGCATTTGAATACCCAGGGTACTCTCAGGCTACGTTGTGAGACCCGAGGACTTCTACCAACAGTGTCAAACTCTGTGTGTATGAGTGTGTGTATATATATATATATATATACATATATATGCATGTATATATACTCCGTTTCCTGTTAATGCCTGTATACATTTATAACTTTCCTTTTATACGTTCAAACCTCTTGATTGGTACTAGAGCCATACTGCTAGGGAGTGTGATCGAAACTCCAATATCAATCAAAAGAAAATCTAGTCAGCTCCAGTATCATAACAAATTTTGTTTTAATTTATAGCAGAAAAGTGTGTATTACTGCTGTTGGGGGGGGGGGGGTGTTTGCCCAAACACATTTTATGTGAGTGTTTTGCTCAGCTGAAGCAGGTAATTTTTCAAACTGTGTTTATGCAGATGGATGGAGATAGCTTTGCTGTGCAAAGCAAATGAGAAGAGAAAACATCTGGTTTTCTCTGTAGTAGCACTTGAGGGGCAGTAACAAAATCTAGCCTTCACTTACTTCAGTGCAAAGTGAATGCACCTCAATGTCCTGTTTTTTTTTGGGAGAATTAATTGAAAGTTGAATTAACTCCTTGTGATCGGTTTATAGAAATATCCTTCAAACGTAGAGATAATTAACTCCATTTCCATTAAAAACAAACAAACAAAAAAAAAACACACATTTAGGCAAAGCTAAGCTGCTTTGCACTCTACTTATAAAAGCAGTTCCAGAATTTATACCTCTGACGTTGCTCAGAGGAAAATAGTGCATTATGTCTCACACTAAGGAACTTGCTTCTTCCTTTGTAGGAAATAAAACCCTCTGCTTATGTGTGTGTATGCATGTCTCTGTTGTCTTGGATGTGTACAGAGGTAACAGAGTTGGGATTATGGCTGCAACTGATGTACATGATCTAAAATGAGCAAATTCTACTTGCTGCATAATTATAAAACAATATGAATTTCCTTTTCATTGTTATATCTGATTTTAGTATGTCTTAAATGTTAGTAGTCCTGGGAGTTTACCTATTCAATATGTGTATAGACAGGAGGCGCATTTCAGTACCTATTAACCTGGTGTAATGGGCCATTGTTCCAGAAATGACTTTATAACACTGTGAAGTTACATTTTCTGTGCTATAAAATATATTTTTTTCTTAGTCTGAATTAGAAAATTACAGTGGAGTATCTCATGGAGACTCTAGTGGCAGATTAAATTATATAACACGACTAAAACAAATCTATATTAGCTATGAAAAATCACAAACCAGGAGCATATAACGCATCTAGTTCTGTTCACTTGAAGGATTTTATTTTATTTTTTTAATCCCTTTATTTGTCTCGCACAGCTGAGCAGCAAAGGCATGTTTTCTCTGCCATTTGCCATTTCGGAAGTTCCTGGATCTGAAAAATTCACAAACTGTTATGTAGTCCTTGACTGTTCCTGCTGGGAAGTGGGACAGCCCATGTGCTTGTTCTCCTCCCTTATTATGCACTAATAATAGGGGCCTCCTTTGCAAAGAGGCATCTGTCTGATAAATTCTGTAGAACAATAAATTACCTTGTGTAGGTGACTGAATCACTTTCAAGAGCACAGAAGGTTAATTTCCCAGTAGTAAATAAAAAAACAAAGTTTGCTTGACAAGGACAGATGGGAAGACATGCAAATAAGACTATGCAGTCAATTATACATTATTTTTGATGAGCATATGAACAATAGAAAAACAGTATAGTCTGTGCCAGCTAAATGAGTTGGCTAGATTAAGAAAGGCATTTGTAAAGAGTTCTAGATGGGACTGCATCTATTAATGAACAATAGAAATTAGATTAATGGCTGAAATTGTTTTGTCTCTAGCAAGAAAACAAAGTTATTTGGAGAGTGAGGAAAACTGATGTCTGTATTAGGTATTGGTAGGGAAACGCAGAATGTCTTTGGTACACAGGAATAAGCCCAACATGTTACTCAAGTCCTTTTCCTATGTGTGTCACAGGAAGTCAGCATATTGCCACAGTGTGGGAAGCTTCCACTTAAGAAAAGGTGAATTTAATTTCTCTTCTGAATTCCAAGCACATAAACCTCCCCAGCTAGATGTCACCCAGAGTCACCCCGCGTGCTGTGCACACCGTTGCTGGTTGTTTCTGGGATTCACAGAGGATGAAGGAGTGACGAGAAACAGTAGTAGATAGATCAAAAAAACAATCAAGGTAGTAATTTTCTGAAGCTGAAACATTTCTTCTCTTGGTAATATTTTTTGAGTTTTAATATTAGATCCTATTGAAAGAATTCTGGGACGATGAAAATACACTTATAAAACAGTTTTGGTTATTTCTGACATAACTTTCCTTAGGGTAATATTTCTCCTTGTAAATAACTTAAGGCTTTCAAGCCAGCAAATGAGAGAGAAATAAAACATGTATTTCAAAATTGAGATTCATACTAGCAACTTGTTTAACAGGTATAAACTACCTGTTTCTTGTTATATCAGGCATATTTTTATCTCATAAATTTAGACCTCCCTGTATTGCTTAATGTAAACTGAGGCTCTGCTGAAACCAGGCAACTTCATTAACTTCAGTATGAGACTGCTAAATATTCTGCTAAGATCTTGTCTTTTTCCCTCTTAATATGAGGTGTGGTGATCACTTGCCAAAAATGTGTATGGTAGCCATACATTTTTTTCACAAGATGAAATTGCCATGTTATCCATTGCAGGACGTTACATGTTTGTCGCCTCTGCCTATTGCTAAATGTGCAAATTGTTGCAAATAAAAATCCATTTTTGCAATCAAACTGAAATTTATTTTTTATGCAACGTATTTAGCTGCAGGAAGCCTTTGTTTAAAATAATGCACTGACTTATAACTGCTAGAAATGCTTTTTTCATCTCCATTAAGCTTCTGGTTTAGTTCATTAACATATTGTTAATTGTTTTGTGATTTAGTTTATTTCCACAGGAGTGGCATTTGTGAAGCAGAAACTGTTGTTTGTATTTATTTTTTGTTCAAAAGGAAAATCATCTGAAGTGACTGGAAGGGAGGGGAGTGTGGACTACTTGCATTGTAGCAGTAACTCCAAACAGTTTTGGAGTTCACTAATTAAAATTAAAGAAGTCAATACAAGATTGTGCTTACAGGTAAACAGGGAAATGAACGATCTGATAGAATCAATTGCATAAATCGTATTCAGTTAGAAAGGAATTAGCTTTAGAGAACAACTAAAATGCGTACATTTGAGGGAGGAAAACCAGCTGTAATTTGACCTCAGCCATGTTTCTTTGAAAATTCTGAAACTCCAGGGTTTTTGTGTAACATCAAGATTAACTGTATGGTGCTTTCTGAAGTACTATATGGTAACTCAATTGGGATTGAAAGCTGAATGCAGATATTTAACTGTATCTGCTTCCCAACTATATAGTTTTTATCCAGAAAGACTAATAAGGCCCTGACCACCACCCCTTTGTCCCAAATGTACAAAAAAATCCTGGATGATACAGGAAAAATGTGAAAACCATAGCTGGAAATATATTTTCCAGAATTCTGTACTGCTTGAACTGTAGCATCTGAAAGCTATTTAGGTCTTTTATACCAAATCAACAAAGTGCTGGTGCAAAAGACGCAAACCAATGCTGTATGCTACCCTCTGCTTGGACTTGAGCTATTGAGTTTTGGTTAATTCAAAGTCAGCTTTCACACATTAAAATAGAAGCTCTATGGAAATCCGTCTATCTGTCTGTGTGTGTTTGCACGCACAGACATTTTTATATTTGTACACTTTCTTTTTAGAGGACCTTCAGGTTACGGCCAAAAATACACTCAAAGCTAATCTGTATCACAGTAGTATTTTTATTTTTTTTTTTGCAGTGGCCTGTGAGTTTATAAAATGTTAGAATTATTTAAGTAAAATGATAACCATGCACCACATAAAATGACTTGGCTGCTGGAAAACAGATTACCCCATTGTTTTAAAATGCGAGAAATTAATCTGACTATATCTAGAGGAGACATTTTAAATAGGGCTGATCTGGAAATGTAATCAAATATTGAGGTGTCTGGAGGAAGAGATAGGGAATGATTCTTGGCTATTCTGCAAATTGATATGAAAATAAACTAGGATGAAAATAAATATTTTTATAGTTCTGCATGACAGTGAGAATCCAAAAGATCCACTTCAGAACTTTTACAACTTTTGTTTCAGAATTTGTCTACTTTTTTCCAGTAACTTGTTTTGCAAGTTTACTTTTAACTTTTTAAATTTTTTTGCAAGTTTACTTTCAATTTTCTTGGCAGTTGTGTGATAAAAACCACTGTGACTAATGGAGAAGAACAAACATAAATACAAAATGTAATAAAAATCAAAATGGAATTACAAAATAATAAAAAAAAATCTGCAAGGTAAAGTGATAGGACTTTAAAATAGAAAAAACAGTATATTTTAAAGAAAATGCTATAGAAAATTGAAAAGTCAACAACTCTATTTCAAAGAAGGGAGTAAATTTCAATTGTAAAATCTTCCGTATGAAATAATCTATTTAGCTTTTCTTTATGACTGAAACACTCATTGGGGTTGTGTTCCTCATATAGTGCTCCATGTTCCTCAAAAATCCTTATAAGAAGGAACATTTTGTAGTCTTTAGCAAGTTTTAGCAAAAGTTCATAAATATTTACAGCTTAAGAGTATATGAGTTTCTTGTTAATGTTTTACAGTTTTGAATATAAAATTTACCATTTTCCAAATTATCATTAATTGCTTAGTAGCACTCAACAAATTCATTGTGTTGATCTTCCTGTTTGCTTCTTTGCTATCACTCTTTCTGTCAGCCCTCAAAACAAACATCTGCTTTTCAGGAACGATGCTTTTGTGTCATTGTGAGATGAGAGGTGGAGATCAGGATTTTATAAATTCTTTTAAAAACCTTAAGACTACTTTTTTTCTCTCCTTAAAAGTGGTGGTTTTTTGTATTGCTCTGAAAAATCCCCCAAATATTGCCAATTTACATCTGCTTAACAGGAGGCAGGGATAATCCACCATATCCTCATGAAGAGATGTAACTGTTTCTCTTTATGTCCTGAGTTCTGGATTTGATTTCTAAGATACTTCGGCTGCCTATGTTTGTGTCAGGCTCTCTCTGGGTCTCCTAACAGTGAAATGTAGAACTAGTGCTTTTTTAAAACGTCTTCCCCCTGTCCCCAGGCCAGTGAGGGAAAACATGGGCTGCTCTTAGGTCCCCAGAGGAAAGGTGTGAAAAGAAGGCTGTCACTGTGAGGGGATTCACCTCGTGTGCCTGAAAATAAGATCAGGAGAGGCTTAGAAAGATTTGTTGACAGTTGTATCTAAGAGCTGTTAAAAATACAACGGGAGCAGGTTCTGAGTGAGGGGCATGCTGTGGCCTTTCCCTCGTTCATCGTTTGCAGATGAGCGTGACGTGAAGGGGTTTACAGCCATTAGCTTTGATGGAGCAGCTCCTTCTTGCCGAGTCCTGAAGGGCAGCACAAAGGGGCAGAGCAGCTTTGTTCCTCATGCAGCCCAGCTCTATAACACTGTCCTGGGGCTTGTGACCTCTCTAACATAGTGTGCGAGGACTCTTGAAAACTGCAGATTAGTTTCCACTGCCAACTGCAAACAGACGAGCAGAGCAAACAAGCCTTTGTGTCAGTGCCGCTTGCCTTTGCTAGGTTCAGGGAAGAGCTTGTATGTAGAGGTACAGTGTGCTTTTCCTATTTCTGTGTAGAAAATACTCCCCTGCTCTTGTGCAAAAGATTAGTTTAGCTGATACTGAAAATATACTTGAAGCATGTTTCCAGTATGTGGCCTGAAATAAGGGGTGAGATTTCTGGGAACTTGTTTGCCAAATTGCTTTGCTCTGAGATCACATGATACTTTCTTTACCTAACCTTTTTTTTCTCTGAGACTGTGCGGTAGTTCACCTAAGCTTTGTTTTCCAGAAGGAAAGGCTCTCCTTAGTTCTTTCTTGAATAGGTTACATGACATCTTATTGGCCAGAATTTTATTCTATGCTGTGATTAATGAGAAAAAAAATTAAATGCTGTTCCTATCAGAGTCAATCTAGTACCACTAATGAAGTACAATTTTATGGACTCTGCTTTTCCTTGCATGGATAAGAAGAGACAAGTCATTTGTGGATCCAATGAAATCTACAATTTATATTGTAAACTTCAGTAAGAATTGCCACAAACTGATGTGAACAGACAAGCTGATGTAAGGTTTAAGGCAATATTACTTTCTTTTGAATAATTTAATTTCCATGGTGTGATTCCAAGAATGGGAAACAATTCTGGTGTGGTGGTTTTACCAAACCAGAGCTATCTCCAAGGCTTATCGATGGAGGAGTGTGTGTTTTTCTCAATGTCATCTTGGAACTGTATGCCGAAATCTGGAGATAAAATGTTTGCTTACTGCTGTTTACAAATCTTGAGGTCTTTTTTTTTTTTTTTTTCCATGAAAGAAGTGATTCTTTGCTTGGTATGTATTTTATGAGGATATTGCTATGTGGTCTCCTGATTACATTGGTAAACACAGACTTGCTTTTGCCTGATGTCAGTTTGGCATTTGTGCACAAAGTGAATCTGAAAATCTGTCCAGCTTGTATGTTTGTTGTACATGCATGTTTATAAAGCATGTGTTTATCACATTGCATCTGGAGGCGGTTTCCTTTCCTTGTCCCAGTTGCAGCTCTCAGCAGCGCATCACAGTGCTTCTGAAGGGTTGCCATCTTGGGAAAAGCCTCAGTGCTGTGTTAGCTTTTTTCAGTGGGATTTAAGAGATGGAAACAATGAGAATGAGCCATCCCTCTGTGGTTAGTAAGTCTCTTTATCCAAAGAGCTAGTTAGTTCTCCTTGGATCGTTCTCAGGTCCTAGCCATAATTTTGACCCTGATGGGTTTTATATCTTTTTCACGTCTCTGGCCTTCTATTGGTAACAGATTCCAGATTACACACCATAAATAGACATCTGTTTGGAAATAATAGGAAAACACACATACAAATATGGAGAACTTGTAGCGTGTTGTTGTTTTTTCTTTTTAAATGGTAAACCCTCAGGCCCTATGTTGTTTGATGTAATTTCGCAGAGACTGTTAGTTTAATTGTATCTAGGCAACATGCATCAAATTCATGCCTCAGCCTGTTAGTCATCTTCGTATTGAACAGAGTAGATGGGTGCATGCAAAGAGCAGATGGAAGGGAAAGAGGAAATATTAGGAAACTTAGCAGAAAAAAATGTAATTTACTTAAGCCTTTGAAATAACCAGAGATCAGAGAACATGACAGTAGCAAGATGCATTTAAAAAAAAAAAAAGTAAAAGTGTCGTGTTTGAAGCTGTGGAAAAACAGTCTCACTTGAGCAATTTAGATGAATGGATTTCTGAAAAGCAAACAGTGCAAAAAATCTAAGAAGGATTGAAAAATCATTCTAGTTATGAAACATAACTAGTAGTCATAAGTCAAGACCCAAGACACTTTCCTTTTTTCTATGCACAATTTTTCACCCTCAATACATCTGCAAAAGCCAGCTTTGGGCACGCTGGTGGAAGGGAATGTGCCTCCAGGGCTGCGTGTGCAGGAGCTTACTGGCTAGGGCTGCTGGGCACTGCTGGGGCTGTGGTGCCTACTTGCCAGTGGCTCAGCAATCTTGCACCCTTGCTTCTTTGTTTTAAGAAGTTCTCTCTCCACCTCTAATTTGGGAAAGGACACTTCCTGTAGTGCTAGAGCACTGGCTGACATTTAAGTGGACACTGGTGTTCACTTTAAAGGCTTCATTGCTCTGTGGCTCTGGATGGAAGAACCTCATAAAAGACATTTTTATAGCTAAATGTGAACTCTGTGAGTATAAAGCAAAATAAAGATAGTTGTGCTCTTAAGTCTGATGAGAAATTAACTGATTTCAGTGAAATTTGGAGAGGACATAAGAGAGGCCCAGAGATGGCAGATCCTTGGTAGAACACTGCTTTCTGGCTGCTGCTTCAAAAGAGGTTTCTGCCATCTGCTGTCTATGCTTACTTGTTCCTGCTCTCCCTTTTGTAGGCCTCTTTTAACTGAGAAATCTTCTGATCTAGGTTTCAGTAGTTCTACAAACAGCCCCACTGGCATTGTTGAGTGGGTGCTGAAAGAGCAAGCAGGCAGAGGGGGAGACAGAGCACCTCTGGCACAGCACCCCTCATGCTGGCAGTGTAGCTGGAGAAAAAGTGATGGGAAGCCTCATACTGTCAGTGCGTGGCATTAGCTGCTGCAGCGATGTTTAATGTAGCATGATGCTCCAAAGTGCTGGTATTTATTGCAGCTAGAGGATTCTGAATAAAAATAAGCCAGCCACAAAATATGAGGAACTTGCCAAGAAACCTAAGATCTGTACTGGCTTCTGGGGATGCTCACTTGAACTTGAATATGAGGGAAGCAATTCCAGAATATCTGGTTTTGATTAATATCTCTTTGCTCATCTCAGTATGAAACATTTTCTTTTCAGAATGAGTGTTTGCATTAGGAGTCTATTCAGGATATCAATCTCCCTTCACATTTACACCATTCTTTGAAGTCATTTAACTTCCCTGTGCAAACATGACCTTAGAACGTCACCTACAAGTGAGTAGCATTAGTTTTTTGCAAGGTACATGAAGTCCTTCTGTTGAAAGCTTATAAGATTATTGGGAGTCAGAACTCTATCAGCTGTTCTTTAGCTCTGGCTCTAGCTCCAGGATAGCTTCCTGAATTAACTAGAATTTTCCTGAACAGAGAGCTATAAAAGTATGAAGTGTAACAACTATATGAGTTGTAAATGGGGTAAAATAAGTAGAAGGTGTATGTGCAGAAGAAAAATGTGATATCTAGGTGTAGAGAAAAAGTGAAATATTTCCCAAGCAGAGTTGCTTTTCAGCATAGCAGTAAGATCATTGACTGATAGCTGAATGGGTTTTAGTGAGTGTAAGAATCAGACATGAATATATGAATAAGATTGGGTGGCTTCAGTGCAGAGATCCTGTATGAAGTACAAGGCACATGGAATGAGTAGGGATATTTTGTTTTCAGATTGTTGAATCTCAGAGATGTAGTTCTGACTTAAAACAAACATCCATGACTAGCAAATATTGAAAGTAAATTCATATTTCATATGACTAGGATTATATTTAAATATAGCTTATAAAGTTGTAACCACATACATTAGCTAAACATTTTAACTATTACATTTTAACTCAGAAATTAGCTGTTAATATTTGGACCTAGTAAGGTGCTTGTGTACAGTACTTTGTACACCTATATTTGAAGACCTTTGCTAATGACGGTGTTGCACATTGTACTGACACCTGTAAAACTATATAATCCTTATCTCAACTTCATTAACTATTTGTAATCTGTGAGTGAACCTATTTTTGATGGAAAGCAAGCTGCTGGCTTCACTAATCCTAAGATAAAGAAAGTTAATTTGTGTTGTAGCTAGAATTTTAGACAAACTTAAAGGTTGGTAACAGGGATTGTATTATACCAAAGATACAGGAGTGAGAATAGGTACAGGAATACTAGTAAATAAGATGGGGCAAGTATGGGAGAAGAAAAATCGTGAGGATAGGCAAAGTGCTGAAGAGTCAGGAAATGCTAGAATTCTATGAATGCAGAGACTTAAGTGCTGCTGAGGTGCTAGAGAGGGATGTAAGGTGCATACAAATTTCATAATGCAAGGATGTTTATTATGTTCACGTGCAAATGAAACATCATTTGTTTAATCAGTTTTTGATGTCTGTGCTGCTGTGTATAGTGTGTATTATAAGGTTCCTGTGTAGCCATAAATATATTTTATTTAGAACATTGGAGGTAGCTGTTATTAACTGAGTTACAGCCAACATCATTTATCTCTGGTATTCTACAAATACATATTTATGGTTACAATAAAACATTCTTGTGGAAGCATGGTTCTGTAAAACTATGTAGAATGCCTAGTATGGGGACTTCCTATTCTAGAATAAATCCACTGTTGTACACAAGCAAAACATGTTGAATTGCTGAATAACCCTCTAAGTGTTAGCTCTTATAAATTAGCATATTCTGTCATTTCTTTTTCTTAGCACGTGGTCCTCTCATGTCATGAAGAAAAGCTAATAAAAATACCTTAGTGAGGAAACAACGTAATTTGGAATGTAGTACTAAAGCTTTGCAGTTTTGAAGATTAGAGAGCTAAGGTTCTTCAGCAAGCCAGTTACAGAGTTTTCTTCTAAGTAAAGAGTTTTACAGAGTTTTCTTCTAAGTTTTCTTTCTCCATTTTGTGACTTCCCATAGAGATTAATTCAGTTTCTGGAACAGAGGATGTAGTTCTTGGTATTTTGACATATGTGTACCTAGTCTTTGACAGTTTCAAGGCCCTAATGAGTTACTTATTCTGCACTTTGATTGCAGTGCTTTTTTTTTTTTTTTCCATATAGGTATTAATATATGTATGAAATTTTCTTTCTCTCTTACGCTTAAGGAGCATTTGAGCCTGCCCAAAAGATTAGTTTTAGAATTCGTGTCCCCATTGCAAAGACCTAGATGCAAAGATCCACCTGAACACTGAAAAGTATATGCATGTTATAAAACGGGGAAAAAAAAAAAAAGGCATTTCTTCTTTTGTGGTAAAAATAATTGGAAGACTATTAGTGGCAAAACTTTCCTTCTCATCTGAAAGGGGCTGATATAGTCATTTGTACACACTGAAAGTTATCAGCCTGTGTTAGATAAGAATATTTATGACCTAGAGTTGTTAAACTGTAAATCACCAGTGTCCCTGGGATTAGTGAAGGTATTAATGTTTAACCGTGTAAAATTATAGTTAGGTTTTCCTTTTGTCTTCTAAGATATAAATGAGTATAGTGACGTTGATGTGGTTTCCAAGGAACATGTGTTTTATTACTCATATTATTGACAAATAATTCTGCTCTCATTGTATTATTATAAAGTGTTTCAATTTGTGCCTTTAGCAGATTAGACGTCCTAGCAGTGCTGTGAGGTTGTAAGTGAGACTGTGCCATTAGTGATAATGCCCTTCCAGTATATTTATCCCAGATCCTTATGGCTGGGAATGGTGGAAAATTGTCAGATTTGTGTTTATTGTGTTGATTTCACTGCCAGCGAAAATGGAATCCTGAAGAACTTGAAATGTGTTTATTTTCTGTTCCGTGCAATATGGGAAAGCAAGAGAGAGGCAATCTAGGAATAACGTACAGAAAGTGTAAATCATTGATTTTAGAGGCCAAATCACAGTGTGATTATAAATGAAAAGCCATTAAAGCAGAATTTGAGGTCAACCAGATACCATCTGTAGCTTGCATACTGCTTCCCTTAGGAGTCGAGGACTTTTTTTTTTTTTTTAAATATTGATTACTTTTAATTATTATTATTGCTATTTTTAAAAACTATATTAGCAGTGAGAAAAAAAAAATTACACTTTCATCACAAACTCAGTTCTTTTTTAAAATGATAAGTCTCCAAGAAGAAAAGAGTCTTTCCAGGTCGCTAGAGTGTAGATATAGGGTATGAATAATGTCTGGGTGGAAATGATTGTGCAGTGCCATGTAAAACACAGCTGCCTGGTCACAGTATGACAATCAAGCTGCGTTGAACTGTACTACATTCTGCAATATTTTTCTTTCCATGTAGCCTTATGCAAATAGTTTCTTTTTTTCTGGTGTCATTGGTTAGATTGCCGCAGATTTATCAGGTATATTTACTGGTGAGCTGGAGGTAAACTACCTGAAGTACTGTGATTTGGTGTGAAAGACAGATAAAATGTTTAGCAGATATATTAATGCATACATTGCATTAATACAAATGCTTAAAGCCAGAAGACCCCAAGTAGTCTGCCAAAATGCATCAATCCTAATGCTGGCCAGATTTTTCCATTCGTATGAAAAGCCTGCTGTTTCTACACATCTGGAACGCTTCAAAATTCTGACACTACTCAACACCAAAGCACATTGAGGGGTTAATTGTTGTGTGGGTGCCTGCAGTAGCATTTCATTTGTACTTCAACTTTTACAGGGAATTTGACTATTAAGTGATTTAGCTGTCACTTAAGTAAGTGGATAGACCATAGCCCACTACAGCTGCCTCACTGTGCTGCAGTTGAAACCTTCCTAAGTAGGAGCCAGAAAATGTCTCTGCATCATCTGTTCTGCCAGTTTCACCCCAAGAGAAAACCACACTCGTTCTGATCAGAGCAGTTAATGCAGTGCACAGGAGACTTCCTACAGCACAGCTTCCTGCTGCTTACCTTTCTAGTAAGAACATTCTTTAGTCATTCCTCTTATCCATGTTTTGTAAAAATCACTGGGCCCATAAGAAACATGTTCTTCTGTGACGCTTTCTAAACTGTGAAAGATCATTATCTGGCAAAACAAAATGGTAGCAAATAAGCAGTTGAAAAAGATGAATAAATGACACAAAAATAGGTCGGAACTTCATATCTTTTTGTTGTTTTTGTTATAACACTTTTTTTTTTCTTCAGCATAAATCAAGGCAGGATATTTATTCTACATCAGGTACTGCTCCTGCAGTACTCTGTTTAGTTCATCTGGATTGAATGAACCAGACTTTACCAAATACAATTAAATTTTAATTGGTTCATTTTTATGTATTATGCTCTATCAGGCAGATTAAAAGACAGAAAATAATGAAAGCTCGGGTAGGTCCTCAGTTCAGCTGAGACAACACATTCTTTTTATCTTTATGGCTTGCATATATGCTTTTGACAGCGAATTTTTCTGGAAACTCATGAAATCCTTCATGTGAATAAAAAGATGTACAATTACAGGTCCTCCTGAATGACAAAGCATTGGAACACAGAAGTTGCCCTACCTGCCCTGTATTGCACAAAACAACAAATTGGGGGGGAGGAAAGTACTCAGAGAAGCACTGGGAGTAAAAGGACAAGGAGGGAGAGTCTTCCCATTAGAGACCATTGCTGATGAAGGGATTTTTTTGGCCTGTGAGGTGGGACAGCATTTGTTAGTGGCTTTTGCCACGAGACTCTTGCCGCTTCCTATCTTCTAGGCTATCATTTGCCTCTGGTGTTGGATCTGTACCTGCAAGTGTGTTAGGGAACACAGTGTGCTGCGCAACGAGGGCTTGGGACACCTGGGGGACTCAGTTATTCAGCTATTCAGTTGTTATAGGTATTCAGATATTATAGGTATTGTAAAAATCTTTTGTGTTATAATGCAGACCAAGTGTATGTTGTAGATCTTGCAGGCTTCCTTTCTGTCCAGCAAGCTCCCAAGCATACACCTACCACTTCCTCTCTTGTCTGTTTTCCTTTTGATTTTTCAAGTTCTGGTTTTGTAGTTTGCTTTCTTTATGCAATTGGAGTTCATCCTTTTTCTAGTAGCTCAAAGCCGTCTCAGGCAGCTGCTGTAATTGTTGTTGGGAAGAGGTTCAGTTAGTTGTGCACCAAATGCCTAATTAATTTTTTAACTGTAAGAGTTCACTTAGTGAAAAAAAATTAAGTGGTTCCATTTCCTCTCACCATTTCGAGTAATTCCTTTCTGAGTACTAGCTTAAAAGGGTTATTCTGTCTTCCTGAATTTAAATGATCTATTATTAACTAATTCTCTTGATACAGTGGCTGTTGAAAAAATATGTAATATATTCTGTATTCTTTACTCAATGGGAGATGTGATTTCTTACACCATTCTAGAAGGAGAGGAAATGCATTTTAAACTTGAATTCCATGTCGTTTGCAGCTTTGGAGTTGTGTTACATACTGAGTGGTTTGACTATGGTTATTTAAGCAATTAATACTCTCAATTGCTGCACCCAAAAGAAGCTCATAGAAAGCTGAGATGGTAATTTGTCTGTCAGAATGCATTTCCTTTGCAGAAGCCCAGTAGGAATGGTAAAAATTAGTGGTTTGCCTTAGGTGTTTCATCAAGTGTGGTCAATTTAAGATGCAATATCAGAATGGATCCCATAATATTTGTAGTACATTGAAGTAAATTAACCAATATGGTTTTTGTCTAAATATTCTAAGAACTGTGCTGAGAAATTGTTTTTTTTAACCAGCAGTGAAAATCTGAACTCACTTGTACAAGAAATGTGAAGGTCATTGAAGAAATCACTGAATGAACTTCTATTACAATAGGCATAGATGTGGATCTCTTACACTGATGGAATTCTGCTAACATAATGATATTCCTGTGATTTTTTTTCAGTATAAGTTAGAATAATGTGTCCTGAAATTACTTTGCATAGAGAAGGGTATGTTAAACACCAAGGTTAAAAAAATGAACTATATGGCTAATATGCAGTAGTACTTTCTGATTATATTAGCGGTGTAGAAAGAAGAATGAACACTTTCAGTATTTATTGAATCATCCTCACAGAGTTGCCTCCTCCAATCTACCCACATGTTGCTTCTCACTTTTAACATATGGACAGGAAATACCTTGTATGTTCTCCGTGGATAGTTGCTTAACATTTGCGTTCTCATTCCCATTTCATACCCAGGTCAGCAGGCTTTAAATACCGGTACATTTTTGAGTTTATAGTTTGAATACCTGTTAAGGTTCGTTTGTGTGTTTGTTCTAAACAAATAGCCAACTTCAACTGTGATTTTGAGTAGTCAGTGCTTTTAAAATTCATGGGATGAATATCATGCAATTTAATCTCAATAATTTTTTTTTCTTCTAGAAGTTGCTGTAATTCTACTATGGTCTTGTATCAAACTGAGATTTGGGAGTAGAAATTAAAAAAAAAAGTTTTGTAACGTGCATAGCCTACTAAATTTTTTCATCAACTTTAATGGGCTCAGGCCAGGTGGTAATGGTGTTTAAACACTTTTGCAGGAATAACTAAAAGATATATCACCAAGACAGTTGCATGTATTTTTTTTAAAACGTAGATGAAACGTGTTTTGTTCAGCAATAAATTTTAGGCAAAACAAACAAACAAAAAAAAGGTAGAACTGTGAAAGAATGTTTCTGATCTTACATTAGAGGATGTTTTCTAACAAATACGAGCATTTCTAGATGTACATAGAAATTTTTAGTGTGACAAATATATGCAAAGAAGACCAAAGTCTAATATCAGTGTAAAGGTGAAATATGGTTTATGGTAATTACAATCGTCTTTTGTCTATTTAATGACTACAGTGCTGCTGTCTGTGTCTTGCTTCCATCTCCCTGGTGGATCGGGACATTTCAGTCCTGCAGCTCAGGAAATACATTCCATACACAACCAGAGTGAGGATCCAATACTGTTATCTTACTTACATGCTACTCATTACAATTAAAGAGAGCACTCTGAGTCTTTAAAAAGTGTCATTAAATCAAACAGCATTAATTTCAGTACATAAATCTCATCAGAATCAATAGGACTGAGGGCTCTGCATCCAAGGGGAGTTATGTACTGATGCCTTCTCTGTTTTTGAAGGCCTCTGATTTTTTCTGTGCTCAACCCTGTAAGATAGAAAGGAGTCTCTTGAAAACCTTAGCTGCTATATACCTACATGCAGAACCGCTTTGATTTTTCTTCTTTTGTGAAGTATTGTGAAATACCGTATACTATTGTCCTTGCCTACCAATCTACTCTATAAACTATAATGGATATACTGTTCCACCCTTTTTCATGTCAGTATAAAGGTTTTCATCCTCCAAGAAAAAAAAAAAAGTATTTTCTTTAATGTTTTTCACTTCAGAAAAGAGAAACCCTCAGTAAATGGCACATCTTCTGATGTAGCTATTCAGCCATGTAGTTTAAACCTCTAACTCATCCATTTTCCATATCTTTTCCCAGCCTGATTAACATACACAATGTGAGTATTTCTTACTGTGGTTTAAAGAACAAAGTGCAGCTGTATGCTACCAAAGGTAATGAAAGACACTCATTGTCCATGAAGGTTTCTCAGGTAGGTTTGCATTTTCCATTCTGCTTTATCTTTGACATAATCCTCTCTGATTTATCATGGCAGTTAAAAATGTAGTTGCAGATAGTCTAAAGAAAAAAACAAAACACAAAACAACAAATCATTATCAACAACAAATAAAAGAACTAAATCAGTAGAAATGCAAATGATTTTGTATTATATAATTACATTAAACTCTATGCTTACTGCAGTAAACACAACAATAACATTTTTTTTTTCACAATATCCTGGGAACTTAAGCAATTGTTCACAAAGTGGGAACTGATAATTATCTAGCTGATGCCTGCAATGTATTAATTAATACAGCCAAGCAGCAGCAATGACACTTGAGGGCATCATTTGTGTTATGCTTATCATTTGATCAGGAATTACTCGAGGGACTTCACATTATTAACTGAATCAGTTTGAAGCTTTTAGGAGGATCCTTTTCTTTCTTTTCTTTTTTCTGTGGATGTTAAGAACAAGTTTTTTAAGTCACTCTGATTCTGACTATGTCCTGCAATATGTAATCATGTTTCTTGGTATGGAAATATTATAAACCATTTTGTCAATTACCTCTGAGAGCTAGCAGTTGGTATAATGATAAGAATAAAAGGGATGGTATTTCTTTCAGATGAGTTGATTTCTGTCCTGGGTATAGGAAGTGTCTGTGACACCTACTCCACCATAAACAGTCGAACTGCAACAGCCATTGTGATTATCAAGATCTTTCACTTCAAAGTTTTTAAACCATCTAATCAAATATACACTGAAAATAGAAATGATGAACAGCCAGTCTCTCTCTCTTTTTTTTTTTTTTCTTCCTGTTTTTCTTTCAAGTTCTGAAATCTTTGGCCATGGGGATAATTAGTCTGCTATTAGGATGGAGACTTTGCCCTGGCTGTGGGCTTGAAAAGGCACCTAAAGATAATTTCCAAATTGAAATTTGTTTTACTGAAAGACAAAATACAGTCAAATAAGCAAACATGTTGCCTATGACCTCTGCCAGTTTTAAGAGTCTTCCTTCCAAGTAATGCCAGGTGTATTATATCCACATTCATCATCTCTTCCCCCTTCCGGTTATGAAAGAAACAAACAAAAGTAGTCAGTTATTTTAAACATCAAACCAAGGGAGAGATCATATACATCCTCCAGCGAACATGCAACAACCCGGAGTGACAGAAAGAATAAAGATAAACGTAGGATGGGCAAGGGAAGAAAGGAAATAGCATACCAAATTTAGAAGTAGCCTCCTGTACTGGGTTTCCCACATCACAGTGTTGGTGATGTCTGAAAGTGTTGGAATGTCTGTCCACAGTGCATAGGCATTAGATTATTTTTTCTTTTCCTCCTCCGATCTTGCCATTTTTCACTTACAGGTAGTGTTAGGCTTTTTATAACAGGCAAATGCAGATTGTGGGAAAGTTTTTCGATTCGCCACATGTAGATTTAAAAAAAAAAAAAAAAGCGGGGAAAGGTATAGGCATGATGTATTTAAAGCACCACTGTTAAGGTGCTTAGCTTCCGTGTCTAAATGAGGAGGCTAAGCTCTCTAAACTCTATAAGCAGATATATGAAATAAGTCTATAAAATCATTAGAAGCACGGAATGAATAGATGGAGACTTGTTGCTGTCTTCTCCAGCACAGTAACTGGAGGGCATCAGATTAAGCCAGGATGGGCGAGGTTCAGAACAAACAAAATGAGTGGAAGGATTAAGGGATAGCAGACCTGCGATGCTGCTCGGTAAGGAACACTGGATGCAAGTGGGTCACAAAGCTCATTAAACACATTCATTTGATGCTTAAGCTTTTACATTGAAGACTGTTTTATTAGTAAAACGAAATAATGATCTCTTCAAAGAAACTGTAGGTGGCTCTGGATATTTTTTGCCAGTCAGGATGAAAGAAAAAACATTTTGTATTCTCAGTCTGAGAATTCTCATAAAGACTGAAAAGTGTTATCAGCCTTGCAAACAGGCTTCATTTTCTGAAATTTGATTTAATTTTGGAAGAAGGGCCCCATAAACTAATGGTGAAAGATTTTAATAATCCAAATGCGGAATAATAGCTATTAGCAGTAATAGTATCTGTAGGTTTTGGTAGTGCCTCACTCAACATCTTGGTCACTTGGCATGGGCAAGTAGTTTGCCTATACTTTAATTGAAATACTCTTATGGGTTAGCATGTTCTCATCTTAAGATGAGGCTTAAACAATAATATGTGTTTACTGTTGCCCACTATTAATTCTAGGAAGCTTCCTGCTGATTTTAGATATCTTCCTGCTTAAATTGACAACTGTTTGCATCCCATTTGGAGGTGTCATACTCTGTACTTTACACGTAGGCTCTATCTACTGGTACCTTATTATAAGGGAAAGAATATGCTCCAATGAGTGGGTAATTTTTCCAACAAAGGTGCTATAGGTTCTGATAACTAGATGCTGAAATAGAATTTAGAAATTCTGTTTTAAGAAACACTGGAACAAATTATTTGGAGAAGTGAGCTCATTGTTTGAAGGCTTTAAAATGAGATTTAGGTATCTTGAAATGCTCTCATTAAATTCACAGCAGAATTTGTGACGTTTGTTCACAGAGTTGCAGTGGTGATTTGTAGCTGCAGGTTATGATGATTTTCCTTTTACTTGCTGTCTGTACATTCTTGTGTTCTAAGATTATTGCAATAGTTAGTATGGAGAAATATAACAGTAATGGGTGTTTCCAGTATGTGTATGGATGGTCATGCTTGCAGTACTTAGTGTAGAATGGTGTGAGGAAGAAAGAACATTCTTTCTGACATAGATGGTTTGTGGACACAGTTCAATCACAGCGGCTCTTTGAGTCTACAGACTTCTGGGGTCAAAAATGCACAGGATTTGTGGGAAAGAAACTGTGATTAGAAAGGGAGCCCCTAAAGTGCCACTAAAGCCTCTAAATATCCCTAATGTATTCCAGGAAATAGTACTCCTCTGCACCAGGACCCAATTTACAGCTTTTGGGGGTTGTTATAACTTTTCCCTTCTCATTGTAATCTTCCTCTTTCTCACAGCATTAACAAAATACCTATTTCATTTCACTGCTCAGGCACATGGCTAGTAGGAATTCTCAGTGGAGAAGAATCTGAAGCTTCCTGAGTCCTTCCAGTATATTTGACATACTAACAGTATCTGCTGAATTATGTTCTATATTATTTTTGAATCATGTTCCACAGCACTCAGCAATATCTGCCATATGCTTTGTATCTATGTCACAGTTATTGCTGACTTAAAATCAGTATTATTTAGTTAAGTTTCTTTGTGAAGTTAAGCTGAAAAGGTCCTAAAGATTCACCCTGTAGCAAAGCTGCATCTTCTACTGATGAATCATTATTTTTTTATGAAACTTTAACGAACAACACCAAGTACATATAAGTCACAACGAGTTTACAAAAGATGGTGGTAGTATTTTTTTTTCCTACTTTTATCCAAAATGTTTCTGAGTTCTGAGGACAGGTTTTTTCTTTCTTAATCTAACTGAACAAAAATAGGTTTTACAAAGAGATTTCAAAATTACTTTCTCTGTATGTTAATGTCAAAAAAATTGCTTGAAAAAGCAATCTTTTAAAACACAATTGCTTTCTACAGCACAGTTCATGCATAGTATGTAACCATCAGTTAGCTTTACAGATGTTCAAGGAGTTAGAAATTGGAAATGGAAATTATCTGTTTAGGCCATATTTTCTTTCTCCGTGCATAAATCTTCACCTTTAGTGTCTTTAACTGCAAATTTTCTACTTCTTGGGAGATTTTTACTGTAGCCATCTTGTGTGCCAGCCTTCCTGTGTTTCTAAATTTACAGCATTTTTACAGAGGGTGAGGGGAGAGTTGTGAATGGCTGAGAGCTTATCCACCACCCTCTGCGTGCTCCCAGCAGTGAAGGGCTCCTGATTTCTTTGTTATACCACTATCCCTGTTTGGCAAGCTGTCTTTACAATAAATGAGAGAATGAAAATATAAGTTTGTAGCATATTGTAAACTTAGTAGAGATTATTTTCCTTGATCACATGTATACTTTCTTGTAGATTTCACTGGTCTCATATCTATGTCTCTGTAACTAGTGCGCTCTTAAAGCTCCCAGAGAACGTTGCAATATTCCGTAAGTTGTGTGTGAAATCCTGTTTTAATTTTTGGTGTTGATTCATAGGTACTACATTCTTTGTCAAAGAATAGGGGATTTAGAGAAAGATGCAGGGTCTAATTCTTGCTGATGACAGAGGACCTCAAAAGTTAGTAGCAAATCCTTGCTTTCCTAGGTAAAGTCCCTTGGCCTTGGTAATAAGAATTTACTTGCGTCGAGCTGTTCACACAAGAACAAACTGAATTCAAGTACATTGCACGTTGCAGTGTAAATTAGGCATAGGTGAGCCAGATTAGAACAATAGCAACAGGAGTTCAAGCACAGCAACATTAGGCTTGAGGCAGGCTCCTTTAGAGCCTAAAGTTTTAAAGTTGTCCCTCCAAAGTCAGTGGAACTGTTTTTATGATTAACATACTGGTTATTGACATAGTGGTTATGTTACCATAACATGATTATTCTGACTGAGACATTGAAGTGTTGCTATTGCCTCAAGCGAGAAATCCAAGAGTCCAAGCATAAAAAATTTAGCACATGGCTAATGGTTAGAGGGAAAAGGTAACTTCTCCTCATGGTTGTGTTCCATCAGCGAGAGCAGCCCCCCAGCCTCAGACAGTTGCCACGTGGTGTACAAGCTTGTAGAACTGGGTATGCTGTGATGGTGCCCTTCCTGCAGCGGGGAGCGATATAGGATGGATGCTTCATTTGCCTCTGCTGGCTTTGTCACAGGAGCTTCCCTCACCCTGAAGAACTGTCAACGCCCAGGTCTGGGCAAGTCTGTGGGCTTTGTCGCTTTGCATTGCTGATCCACCTGGTGGTGTATTTAAATGGTAAATTAATTAACTTTCTGCATTAACTCAGTCTCCGATGTAAAAGCATTCCTGAGCTGGTGTCAGCTTTGGAGCTGAGAGTGCTGCTCTGTTGCTGGTACAAGCTGATGAGAACAGCTCTTCTGAGATATTTTGGGCTTCTTTTACTAGCTGGAAATTTCTTAGCTCTTAAAGATATTTTATCTTTAATGTGCACCTAGAATAATACAGATATGTTAATTTAAGGGTGCTCATGAAGATATACTTTTTATATTAGAAATGACAAAAGCAAGCAGTCTGAATGTAATGCTCCATACCGCGTGGTTATACTTATTGCAGCATACTGACCTTATCTACTCTTAAGTAGCTTCTGACAACAACTAGATTAATGGGTGTAACGATGCTGTATTGGAGGATCTGCAAATGATTTGGGCTGTGGAAAGTACACCATATTTTTGTACAAGAACTGGGATTAGGAAGACAGTACCAGAATGCCTAACTAGGACACAAGATTTTGGGCAAGTCCCCTTATGCATGCACAGGAAAAAGGACTAAAATGCTAAGAGGCATCCTATTACTTACTGTAAACACAGTTACAGATCTGATACAGCCTTGGTGTTTCTGAACGCCTCACTAAATATTTCTGAAGAAGTGCCCTGTGAAGATGGAATGCTTCAAGTGTAAAAGGAAGCTCCAAAGGAACTAAAAATGACTGGGGACATGCCTCAGGCTCCTAGGCCTTGTTTTTAAATGAAAAATGTAGAGAGAGACTCCCAGATATCCTTTTCTTTCATGTTCCATGCTTAGGGCCATAGCAACTAAAAAGTCTTGCTGCACTGAGACTTGAGATAAGCTGAGAGAATATTTAATAAGCCAGTATGCAGAGATCACTGGGAGGAGGTAGGAGTTTGAAAGCTCTGGTTTATAAAAGTAACTAGGAAATTGTGCTGGTAGCTAAAAGATCAAACGTTCAACTTATCAAAGGTTATGTTTGAAGTTTTGGGAAACAAAATAAAGAAATTCCTTGTTCTATTTATTTCTTGTTCTAAAATATACCTTCTGTGGCATATTTTTTTTGGCCATTGCACTTTCCGTAGTAACAGCTGATTTTTCTGGGGGTAATTTCTAGCAGTGATGCATTATAAAAGATGATTCCACAGTAAATGTTCTGCAAACAGTGTGTTAAATCGATTTCTTGTCCCTACTTGAGGTTGATTAAATGTAAATTTCAGGTTCTTGATCTAGTAGCTGCTGGCTTCGTGCCCTGGCTGAGGTTAGCGTGTTTCTTCTAAAACACACTTCAGCTGAAAGCACCAGTCCTTTCTTAATCCTCTATATTCATGCTGAGAAAAATATTTTTGTTGCTGGAGCAAGGCAGCAACTTCATTGCATCATAGGTTTTTCCCATTGGTATGTGACACTCTGTACCTTGATCCAGCACTATCTCTATAGTGCTGATCTCGAATACAACCTTCTAATAATTTCATAGGCAAAAATTATAGCAGAATTGATGAAAAAAATTTATTCTTCCTCATTTTTGGGGGTAATTTTGTGTAAATAGCTTTTTCCCATTTGGGGGAAGCATTAAAAACATAAATCTATAGAGAATGAGACTTTTATGTGGTTTCTTGTGAAAATCACATTCGTTTGAGAAAGAATAGAGGATTTTCTTTGAAGCAGACCCAAAACCAGTGAAAAACAGGGCTACTTCTACTCAGCAAAATGCCAAACATTTCCTTGTTTATTTATAGGTCAAATCTGAAGGAGACATGGAAGCTACAGAACTTTCCTCTGGCTAGGTCCCTATTTTTTCCAGCATTTAAGCTCTGCTTGCCTGTCTGCACTGTGAATAGTCTTATTGATTTCAGCGGGATTATTTATAGTACATGAAGTTAAATCATGAGTGAGCTTTGCAGGATTGGGAACTTCAGAGGCAACTGGCAGATTTAAAGCACATTATTCCAAAATGCATCGAAGAGTTCTCCGTGTTAGGTTAAGTGTGCCTTATTACACGAAACTAATCTAGTTATAACTAATCTCATGGAGCTTGATTCTGTTCATCCTCCTTTCAGTAAGTGCAAAGTCATTCCTTGAATCAAGTGGGGTGTTTGGCTTTTTTTCTTCCTTCATCCTTAATTGTTATGTAACTTTCAATGGGAGGTTTACAGGATAGACCCAGCATATAAATCAGATTAGTCCTCCTGAAACCTGTGGAGCTGCAGCTGTTTGCAGTGACTAAGGATCTGGCCCATAAACTTCACTGGAAAGCTTTCTGTTGCATGGCAGTATAATTAGAGTGAAAGAGTTATTTCCAAGGGTTGTTAGTAACTGAAAATGAATTCTCACCAGAGTGTTGTTAGCATAATAGCGAAGTCACTTCTCGAGGGCACTGAAAATTGAAACACTCTGTGCCATTTACATTGCTCAGCAGGACCATTAATATATTGTTTGTTTCCTGTGTGACTGGTGTAGTAAAACTGGCCTATTAGTACATATTTTCCTAACAAAAAAAAAGGAACTGGTGTCTCTGGCAATGGGTGACCGTCCACCTAGCAAGACAAGTATTCATGTCTTTTGGTAAACAAAACAGCTTTTCTACATGCAGCAAGGACTTTCCAAAACTCCACAATCAGCACAACAATTTATATTTGCAGATAAAAAGAAATACCATCTATACTGAATAAGCTAGAGAAAGATGAAGTTCATCAGCTGCATGTTAAGAAGCAGACCCCAAGTCTCACAGAAATGGAAGGAGGCTGCCAGGCTTCGGCAGGGCCTTGACCAGTCCCCGTTATCCTAAAGATGCACAGGCTGTCGTGGGGAAAGGAACCATCGCAAATGCACAAAGACATGAAGTCAGGCAAGTGCTGATGTCCTGGAAACAGCTGCAAGATTGTTGGTGATGCACAGACAAATCGCAAACACTCCCATTGTAGCGAGAAGCACCCTGGTTTGGATGGGTAAAATATCTCTGCGGCCGTGCAGTCTGCCACCAGGCCTTGTGTGACAGCAGCGAGGAGCAAGCAGAGGGAGCAGCTCCTCTCCCTGCCCCATATCTGTGGGACCTGTCAGCACCCCCTTTGCACCCTCTATGCCCGCTCTGGCAGGCAGGGTCACAGACCAGCAGGCACTGCCAGGTCAGCAGAAAAGGCAGTGCTGAGGGCAGTGGAAGCACCTCCAACCTGACCCATCTGGCTGCTGAGGTAAGGGCGAGGATGGTCCCTGCACTTTGAAATATCCCCTGGGTCTTTTGTAGGCCTTAGGAGATGTGTGGAAACAAGGTTTCCTTACGGCTGCAGGCTTGCCTGGTAAGATTCACATCGCTGCTGGCAAGAAATCAATTATTGCTAACACTTGTGGGGGTCTCACCACTTCCCAAAAATCCTAGTAGGACTTCACTGTTGGTTGGTAAAGTTGCAAAAGCGTTTTTTCGTGATAGGTCATGTCAGTCCCCACTACAAGGCAGGCAGAGTCCCCATCAGCTCTGGTGTAGCTGCAGTTATCTGATCTTCATAGACAGCGTGAGGCTCTTGTGGCTTAGTGGGTGATGAGCCTGCACACTTCGGCACCCCTCCTCTACCGGGGGTGGCGTGCAGCTACCTCCATGGTAGCTCCATGCCCCCAGCACAGGGCTTTTCCCAGACAGGGTCCACAGCCATCCCAGGGGCAGAGCAGCAGCTGGAGGAATATTACAGCACCAAGTGTAATAGCTGTGGCTTTCTGTACAGATATGACTATTGTTGCAAAACATCTCATTTTACATGCACAAAATGTCTTTTGCCTGTACTTATAATAGTGGCTCAAGTATTAAGGCAGCTGTTTGACAGTTGTGCATATGAATGCAAATGCTGGTCCTTAAAAGTAGTCTTTACTAACTTGGTTACAATTTCAGGATTCCCTGTCTTGATGTGTCATCAGGGTGATGTATTCAATGCCACCAGCACACCGCGTTTCAAAGCAAATTATAAAATGGTGCTAGTGTGAAGCCTAAAGTATGCTTTATTTAAAGTTGGCTCTTATCTGAGAGAAGGGTTTTTCTCTCTTAACAGCAGAGAACATTTACACTGAATAAAACTAATTGTGCCTCTGAAAGTTATCTGGCCAAATTAATACGTTCAGTTTCTAGGAAGCTGTATCAGGAAAAATTTTGTTTCATGTTTCTCTGTGCTAAGCTCTCGTACCATTTTGTCCCTCTTTATGTGTTTATGTTTTTGCAATGTTTATAATTTGACCACTGAGGACTAGTCTGGTGCATAATGTATAAAGTGAAAATATTTTCATGCTATCCATTTTTATCCTAATTTGAATTCTAAAATAGAAGTTGAGCTGGCTAAATGAAGGCTTATTAGTATTTCTGTATTTGTTATGTACAAGCTGGAACCTTGTGTTTAAGTCATCCTAATCTCCTAATGCAACTGTTTGTAGTATTTTAATCACAGATTACTTCTTCCAAAAGCCATAAAGAATAAATGTATAAGATATATACGCTGCCTTGAAATACAAGAAAGGTATGGCTCTGAGTTGAATGATAGGAACAGAATTATTTTATGCAACAAAATGATCAAAGGGAAGCTTCTGGTAAAGAAGTATCAGTTGATAGAAATTCTTGCTGAGCTTAAAAAAATAAATCTGCACATTTGTGAAGTCTACAGAGAACCATTTTTAAATGTGAATTAATCTATCACTAGTAATCATAAAAGGTAAAACTGGAGAGAAGAAAACAGAGGCAATATCAGGATGTCAGATGCCAGAGTGGTGAGATGAAATGTTTTCTTCATTGTTGGATCATAAAAGTGAAACTTGGTAGTTAGCTGACTGACAAAATATTATCATTAGGGGTAATGATGGCACAAAATCCCACCACCCATTTTCCGTATCTCTCTGGTTAGGAGTATAAGTGCTCAAAAATTTGTAAAAATCAAAAACATTTCTCCAAACAAAACTCCTCAGTTTTCTTTCATCTGGTGGGTACATAAATGGTTACTAATGAAGGAAAAAAAAAAAGGCTTGAAAACATGACTTTGTCTGCAAATGCTGAGGAACCTTATGCTGTGTATTTGTTTAGGAGAACTGGAGTACTTTCAAAGGCAGAGACCTATGACATTGTTAATACTACTAATTAAATCTTCCTGTCAAGAGGGTTCTCAAAACTAATTTAGAAGGACTTCTAGGATTTGCTAGCGCCGTGCCTGTCCGCGCAGCTGGGCTGGGTGCTCGGCGGTGGCGGTGTCATCTTGTACTAGTTTAGCAAGGGCTGCAGGATCCAATGCTGGTCTGAGACGTTTTCTCCCTTTCTACCTAGCCTGACCCGTACAAATTAAGAACAGATATATTGGTATCAAATTTTTAAAAATAAAACCCTTTTAATGACTTTCTAATGGATTAATGAGAACATGGAGGAGAAGATATAGTTTTCTTTTAATAAGATTTCCTAGGCATTTATGTGTAAAATAGCCATCTTATTTCAGCAGGTTTTGTTTGTGTTACTTTCCTCACCTAACACTGAAGACGTTTATGAGGAAGTAAAATAAATGAGTGAATGTGAGCTGAGATAGCTCCGTATTCCTGGAAGGCCTCTGTTGTAGATGCCCTGCAATGGGCGTGCAGAGCTCTTCACGGGCTAGGGAGCTCACCAGCCTCCCTGGTCCTCACTCTGGAGCCTGGTAAAGAGCTGAGTCTATCCCTGTTGGTGCCGACAATGTTGTCTGCTCATGTCCCTTGCCTCCCTGCCTCGCCCTAGTTCCAGGTAGTCCCTCCTGTGTGAGGGGCCTCCCATGTAATCTCAGTAGCTGCTCCGTTACAATTTTTTTTTCCTCCCCTCTGTGGCCCAGTGATCCTTTCCACAAACGCCCACAGCCTGCTATTCATTTTCACAGTCACAAGGATCTGATAGCCAAAAAGTGCCGACGGTGCACTTTCCTGTTTTGGAGCAGTCTCCTGACTGCTTTTTCTGCTTTTAACTGTGCCATGGGGAATACCTTGCAGCTTGACATGGCCATCAAACTATAATAATACATATTTCATTAAATCACTATTTTTACTGCTTGTATTAGCTTTCATTTAATTTATCATTTTAAAGAGAGAGTGCAAATGTAAACTATGCACTTTTTTCAGGGGAAAAACAAAAAACAACAAAAAAAAAACAGGTCTATGATGGGAAGAGGGATTTTGGCTTGTGTATGATTGAAAAAGAACACTTAAGTACTCTTGACCTTATAGTGAGGAACTGCAGAAAGAATAAAAGTCAAGATTTTCTGTGTACTGGATGTTTATGTGCTTAACAGTATTCAGCTTCATAAGCTGTAATAGAAACTTCTTTTGGTAGGTCTTTCATCTCTATAAACAGCTTACTGCAGCCATCACAGTTAATTTGATTAGTGGCAGTCAGATGTAAACCCAGAGAAATAGCAGCTTAAAAGCACTTTTGCAACTAGCAGCTATACTGGGAATTCTAATCTTTGTCGGAGCTGCTCAGGAGTACAGCTACTGCTCTCACATTTCTGAATGTTTCTGAACTATTTTGAACACTAATGTGCTGCAGGAATGACATATAAAGGGTGAGAAAGATTATCACCTGACAAAGCTTTCTTGAATTAGGTCACTGGAGGCTGTTTCATTTAACGGATGTTCTTTTTCCTATGTGCTAAAAATCAAGCTTTTTTTTTTTCTCCACTCTTGCATAAGACAGGGTGGTATTTCTTGATGTGTGAACACAGAGGATGCTTGACTGCGACGTCAGGGAAGGAAGGGTAATACCTTTCTCAAATACCTTCCAAAGGAAAGAGAGGATCCACGTTTCTTATAACAGCCAAATTCTGCATGTGTCCCAGCATTGTGTCATGCTGCTCCTGTAGATGGTCTTCCCAGGACTACCGATACCATTACAGTTTAGCATGTTTTTATTTCCTGTTTCTGAAGTTGCATAGCATAGCGTATTTGCTTGCAGAATTGAGGAAATGCCCAGATTTTTTGGGTCCTACAGATCTATAAACTGAAAATATGAAATGCAAACTGTTGTGGCAGAAAAGAAAGGGAGAGAGGAGGCAGGCTTCGACAACCCATTATGGGAGGCTTTTGGCATACAAGGATTTTAGCGTCAGTTTCATGTTTGACATGCAGGTGGCAAAGGCAAGTGCTGGTACCTGGGCGAGGAGACACTTCCCCTCTGTCCTCTGTTGGGGAGGCACAGTTATAAAATGAAATTCAAAGGCTGTACCTCATCATGTCTCACTACAGCAAAACTGAATGAAATTAGCTCTTATCATAATATCTCCACTTATGTCAAATAATAGTGTAAGCTTTTGATAATCACTGGTTTAGTGTGTCTGCTAAAATGATCAATAGGGAAACATTTAAGGTGAAGGTATTTAAGTACTGATGCTTGGTTTTACAGTTAAGACCTGCTGAGATAAATTCAAGCTGCTAGCATGAATTGCTTTCAAAATGGAAAATATATTTAATTCAAAGTTTAACTTCATTGACTTGGCAAACTTGGAGAAAGAGAAAAACTATGCAGTAGTTGGTGTGATGAAACAACCCCAGAAAACAAAACAAAACAAAACAAAACAAACAAACAAAAACAACAAGAAAATCATTTGTATCAATGTATTTTGTCTAAATATATTTGGGATAATTTATCTGAATATATTCAGGGTACATATGAAATACGTTTTGGATATGTTTGTCTATTTATTTTAGTTAAAAAGGAACTTTGAAAATTCCAGCTGATTCATATGCAACATGCTCTCAGCAATCAGATGGAAATGTCACTACAAAACTGAATAGAGTTTCTTTAAACAAAATATTAAAACTCTCAGACTCTCTTGTCTGTCTAGCAACAGCATCAACCATTCTCTGGGAAAGTATGGGAAAGTAGGAGAGTCTGGAAAGATAAAAAGTTAAGATAGGGTAAACCATGTTGGGGTATGCTTTCAGATCTGGCCACATCTTTTGAGGAGTGCCTGGTTCTTTTGAAGCATAAGTGAATTTACCCTCTTTTACGTGTAGTGAAACAAACCATTCAGTCCCAGAATCAATTTGCAGTTAAACAAAGACAGATTGTTGCACCATATTAGCCAATAAAGGCTACTGTATGTATTTGAATTTTCCTATCCAGCTCAGTTTCAGGGGCCTGAACAAATGACAGGGTAATAATGTAAAACTGCATGGCTCAAAGGACTGCTTAATAGGATACAGAGCCTCTTATCTCTAAGTAGTCTGTGTGGGCTTAATAGGGCCCAAATGTTGTGACAAAGACTTGTGCAGACACCAGAGTAAAGTGTCCTGATTTCCTTTTTTTTTTTTTTTTTTTAAGAGCTACATACTCCAGTCCTACTGACGTCAATGGAACAGTGAAAGTCTCAGCTTCTTATAAATGACTGTGTGCCCTGGAAAAGCTAATTTAGATGCCCAGTTTTCAACTCGTGAACTTAGAGAGCTCTCACATAAGAAGACAACAATTTATATTTTAGTCAATGCTAACATTCACCAGACCAGGCTTCTTGCTTGTTTGGGCAATTACCTCTTTCCAATCTGCTTCACATTGTTGGCACAAGTAATTGGTTCTGCTTCTTGGGAGAAGAAATAACCATTTCAGTGTGTCACCTAGGTCACTTGTTGTCTCTGTATGTTAGCGATACCAACAGCTGCAAAGGCGTGGAGACCCTGAAAGGGAGCTGTCCATAGGTCCCACAAGATCCCACAAGATAGGTGCACCACAAGGTGCACTCAAGTACATGGAAGTGTGTTTGTCGAGTGCTTAGATCCTTCTGGAAATCCCACAGCTACCTCTTCTTTCTGCCCATCACCTGCTGATTACAGAAGTGCGTGTGGTGGGAATGGACAGACCGACTTCTTACTCTGACTCACAGACAGCATCAGAGGAAAGGTTAAATTTCAGAAGTTTGTGAGACCTGTGTTATCTTTCTGCTCGTACTAGGGATTCCTGGGGTCCTTGTTAAGGCACAAAGTACGGCATCACCAATGCCCATACTTCACTTTCTAGGCAAGGAGAAGTTTTATTTCCAGGACTGCCTGTCTGAGTCCTTTCATGGGTACTGACTGACCACAGAAAAATTTAAGATGAAAAGGAAATAAAATGTTTGCCATGAACAGCATTAACAAGCTTAACTGAACACTGCTGCTGCTGAAGGGAGACACCATCCAATGCCAGTTTTTCATGACTTCAAAAGCTTTCTTAGAACACCAAAAAAATTGCTGTATTGAAATGTACCTGACTCTGCTTACATAATCTATCCACCTATCATCATTATGTACTGTAAAATTCAGGTTCAGCAGGTTGAGCATACTGCAAGTAGATTCCTGCTTCCGAGTAAGATGTGTGTGTTTAGACAGTTAAAAGTAGAGAGAAAGGAAAACATATTGAAAAGGAAGGTATCTCCAAACATTTTCCTGGGAGAGGATTTCATGGCTATTCTTTAAATGTTGCAGAAGAAACTGAGTGCCTGTCTTAAGCTGCCTAAAGAGTGCATTCGTCAGAAAAATTCTATTACTTTGAAACTAAGTTCCAGGATGGCACAAGCCAACAAATCCAAGCAGCAAGCACATCTAAGAAAATGGTTTTTTTTCTAATTACGGAAAACCTGAGGCTAATCCAGTGAGTATAAAAAGACACTTCTTCCTTTGCATTTATATAATGTAGAAAGCCATTATACTGAGCAGACAAAGTATCTGACACCAGCTCCTTGATCTCCGTCCCACAAACCAACAATGGTATCCATTCATTACTTCACCCAGTACCTCTTTCTACACTGTTTAATGGGAACTATTCTCTGATTGCAGTGTCCTTCAATCACAGTTTTTAAAAAAGCACCTGCTTCAATACTTTTCTTTACAATCAGCCACAAAACCTTTCAAAAGTTCTATGTAGACACAAATATGTACTCTCTGTGTGTATGTGTATATATATACATGCACGCATAGAATGTGTTCCCTGTGCTGCACTCACAGTCTGGTGACCTACTTCACATTTATGAATGATGGGAATTCTGCGTATGGTAGGGATAAAACAGGAGATTTTCTGTCACCGTGCAGAGTTGTTTTCATGAAAGTTGCACTCTCAAACTGATGGCAGAGTTTAGAAAATGTCTGTAAATTTGAAGAGCTGTTAAATACTCATTTCTTGAGCAGAAGCTTTTACTTTTTATTTTCCCTTATTTCTGATGTCTGTTTTTAATTCATTCTGTTTGTTATAGAATGTCTCTATGTTCTGTTTGGGTGCTGTAGTTCCTAAATCATTACATGTATCTGTATCTACAGTCGTGTCACTGTAGTGCCTGATTTATAGAGAGAAAGTGAAGGTTGTATTTATGTTTTTGTTTTTATTTTTTATGAGCAAGCTATTTCTATACTCTTACTGGTTCAATTAGAGAATATGTAAATATAAGGCTACTAAGCTTAACAAACCTGCAGGGTGTACTTCTGTATAAGGAGAAACTTTCGTAGTTACAAAGTTATGGAAGTACATGTCATCACATGCTGGCCCACGGCACTTTTTCAATGAGAAATGAGAGAATTTGTTCTCGCATCGCAGGCTGGCCACTGCAGAGCACCCTTTAGGAGGAAGCCCCCAGAGCAGTCAGGCTGCTGCACCCTTCCTGTCTGAGCAGTGTGCTGCTCTGGGATGGCTCGGTTACTGAAACACCTACAGAAGTGGAGGTAAATTGGCTTTGCCTTCTGCAAGCCTAACCCTGAACATAAATTATTTGCAGAGCCCAGCACATAACACCCAGTGGTCTGTAGGCTGATTTTGATGATAATCTGAGGAGTGCCCTATTTAATTTACCCATTCAGTAGCAGTATTTAGGGAGAGTCAAGCCCAGATGGAAGTGTAATTCAGTGCTGTATTGCTTTTAGTGAAAGCTGAAACAATATCCACCTGTTGCAGAACATACTTGAGCATTTTCAGTTATTATTTCTGCTCCATTTAAGGGGCTAATACTGTGCTTGAGGGAATGTATTAATCATGCATAAAGCAATACTGGAATTTGGTTACTAACAGGTTAGTTCTTGTTCATAGCAGATGCTCTCTATAGCAGGGAGGTTTGGGAGGGGAATTCACTGTTAATAAAGCACTCTCCTGTTGTTGCAATTTTTCTTTTTTTTTTCTTTCTTTTTACCGAGCACACTAGTCAATCTGTATTATAGTCATGCGGGAGTACGGCATGACTAGTGCACTTCTGAGAGCCTGCTGCCAGGGAGTGCTGCATCAAACTCTGCACTTCCTGCCTTCCTCTTTCTTTTTTTTTTTTTCCCCTCTGCTAAAACAAACACAAACCCCCAAATCACTTCATTTACATAGTGCTGTCACTAGTCTCATCACCTCTAGCAACTTGGTAGGAACAGGAGTATTTGAAGCAATGTTTTATGCACAGGCTGGATTTCCCATGGAAGTCAGTGGGTAATGTCCTTCAGCTGGCCAGGGGAGCTGTTGTCACCAACTCATCTCCTCTGTAACGACCCTTCTCTTTGTGAAGTTGCGCTTGTTTTTATGTCCAGTTTCCACAGTAATTGTTAATTTTGTGTAGTGAGCAGAGAAGTTTTTGTTTACATAGCATAAGACTTACAAGCCATTGTTGTGTTGATCATCCGTGACGCTCATTTCACATCTCATATGTTATATGAGTGAAATGTGAAAATAATTATGTTTTTCTAGCATATCAGGAATAAAATGGCTTAAACCAACAGGAATGGCTGGTGTTATTTTCAATCTTCTGTGTCAGTGTCATTTAACAGCCAAAGACTGGAACCACTTTCCTCTTCTCATAGCTTTACAGTAGTGGTAAGTGCCAAAGCTACAGAACTATTGCAGCTCACAGACCCATTGTGGGTCTTAAGATACTAGCTTCAATGGCAGTTATTTTCATTTAGTTTTTTAATAATTATTTTTATTTAATAGAGCATCCACAGACAGAGTCAGTATTTTTGGATTGTTGGCATTGCAAATAATCACAATTGGCCAAATTTTGTTATTCGAACAGAATGAGTAAAGTTCTGGGTGCCATGCCTTCAGTTTACCATGAACAATGGTGCTGGGGTTAGTATCAGATCTCTAGCAAGTAAAGATACTTGGTTGGAAGCAAATTGTGTTTCTTTTATTTTGCACTAGGAAAGGCAAATACTTGGAAGGAAGGGAAAAGACAAGACTGTGCTGTCCCCTATAGAGTACAGCATCAAATTACAACCAACAGGCTGTTTAAGGATTCAGAAGAGAAATGAACTCATACTACAAAAACTCTTAAGAGAGTCACTGTCCTGTCAGAGCACAATTTAAGAATGGTGAAGTTAGGTAGTAAGTAATTTCCTAAGGAGTATTTGTAAGTTGTGCTTTGAAATGAGACAAGGACCTAAGATTTTATTGTATTTTATTTTTGGCATCTTCTTGAGAGCAGAATGGGGTTTAATTCTGACATGACTTCCATTGTGAACATAGTCATTATAACTCTCTTGATTATAACTCTGAAAAAGATTAGCTCCTTAGGGCAATGCTTTGATGTAGTTTGAAAAGTCTGTGAGAGAATTTTATGTTTTACTTTATATGCTTGAGATTACATATCTGGTGCAAGTGTGCACCAGTAATAGTGAATATTAGGAAACCAATCTGATTGCATATCTAAACACATATAAACCAGAGACCTCCAGGCTTGCCTTTATGTCTTTGTTTATACATTATATGTCAAAGGGACACAACAGTTGTACTATGAACCAAGAAAATTCATAATTACCAACAAGTATGCAGCAAGACCACAGTGCAACTCATTAGAAATTAATTGAGGAACTCACTGTGAAATCCTTATAAAGAGACAAAATTCCCACTGGTTCAAATTCACTGCTAGCCTAGAAGAGTCTAGCTTCATGCAGGTTGAATTTATCTCAAGATTTAAATGCTGAAAGATGGTGGGACTTTAGATATGCAAGGATTACAGTATAAAGCACTAAACTTAAGCAGGGCAGATTTCTTCTCTCATTCTGGGAGGTAATTCCCAATATTTACTCCTTTTAAAGTTGAAGAAGAGAGACAGTGAGATGGTTCTGTTAAAATATATCATAAAGTAGGATGCAAAAACCATTATGCTATAAGGGCTTGGATTAATCCAGATCTCTGTCTGTTATTTATAGACAAGTTAGGCCATTACCATAAATGCAGTAAAAAGAGAGAGAGAGATCTTTTTTTCAGATTCAAGTGACCTATGTCCAACAGCTTTCTAGGAACATCAGCCAATGATTTAAAGTCCAACTTCTGTCCGCTGTAACATCCATGCAGCTATGTGAAATAAGGTTAAATTGCACCAATAAAAACACATGCACAGTTTGGCTCTTGGGTGTATTTAATCTGTCCTAAAATGTAGGTATTGAGATGTGAAGATATCTATCAATATCAGCATACAATTCATCTAAGACTCCCAAAATTTGTTTTAGCATGGTTAAGGACAACTTATGAAATGAAAGGCTGACCTGAAGCACATACTAGGAGGAAAAAATAAATAAAAAAGGGAGGTAATGAAGGAGTTTATGGAAATTGTATGACAGAATCACAAATTGTTTCAGATATTCAAACGTATCAATGTGGCTGAAGTTATGTGAAGGTCATGTTGGACTTAGTATCTCCACAGTATCTCAGTTGTATATGATAATATATTCAAATTATATTTTTATATGGCATCAGCTATTGTTAAGAGAGACAGGGATTGGCTGGAGCAGTTAAATAACAAGGTGGAAGCATCATCTGGAGACTGTTGTCTTCAGTCAGATTTGAAATCCCATCTCCTTGACGTACAGACATTTACTTCTTGTTTCTAGCTGATGTTCAGCCTAAGGTCAAAAGAAACATTTCATTATGATTTTTCTTCCTACCTCTCCCTGAAGATTATAAGTGGCTCTATAGAAGCTGTTCAAACAAGGAAATCCTAGAAATCTGATTTACTGATGAAAACCAGTGTCTTCACATCCCATTGCTTGTTCCATGCAAGACATTTGTTTAGGATTTATAGGAATCTGACAATCTGATAGGGGTAATAAATCTATCTGGAATCCTAGACAAATAGTCTTATGCATTTTCAGGGAACACACCTGACTTTTACTCACATCCTGAGCACTGAACTGCTCATGTGTTGAATCAGATTCAGACCTGTTACACTGATCTTACAGCACCTGAGAGATGGATGCATGAAGTCCCACGGTATGTGATGGGATTGCAGATCTTGTTTCTTCATTTACTAAGAGTCTGAACAAATAATTCATTTTTCTTATTAAAAAAAAACAAAAAACAAAAAACAACAAAAAAAAAAAAAAAAAAAATCTCATCATGTTCTTGTCATTTCAGACAGTTATCTTAAGTGATAGGATATTATATGCCCCTTTGGAAAAGAGAAGAATTGTGCTGTGATAGTCATTTGTCTACAATTCTACATAGAAAACAAAGCCTTTATAAAAGAGTACTATTTTGTTTCTTTCAAGATCAATTTTACGCCTTTGCTGGGGAGAGAGAAATCAGTGCATGAGCCACCTTTCTATAGCTTACACAGAATAACACAAACAGGTTTACATCTTAATGCATTTTAATTTTTGCATTTGACTGAGATCCAGAGACTTGACAGCGGGAAAAATAACCCAGAATATGTTGTGCAGCTAGGTACCACAGTGGATAAATTGTGCTTCCAGTTATGTCATTGAAAATCCTTTCAAAATCAATAAAGTTAAAGATGGTTGCACAGGTGTGACTGGTGGCAGGATAGGGCCTATTAACTCTGCATTAAAGAAGGGGATAATCTGAATACCTTTAATTACTGTTGCTGCTGAAAGCAGAGATGGACCTTAGCTACTGCTGTGGAGTATAGAAGCCCTGTTAATTTTTTTCGTTTTGTTTTAACTCTGCCTTTCAACTACAAAAATAAAGTAGGAAAGTCAGTTTTTTTCCTGAGAGGAATAAAACACCATCTATTTTGATCCAGCTTTAGTTTCCATTTGCAGAAAAAACCTGATGTTTCTGGCCTAGGCAAATAAATGAATACATGCTTACCTAGAGATACTGCCAAAGCCTTAACCCTAAGAATATGGCACTGTCAGGGAACACAGGGAACAGCTGTCCATGTATAATCTTTATTTTTATTATTATTTTTTTTTTTGGTAATGTTCCAAGCCTCAGAGGTACTGTAGATCCCAAAGCAAAGCATCAGGAGAAACTATAAATAGAAAATAAACCATGATAGCGCTGCAATGACTTTTTTTTTTTTTCTTTTCTCAGTTCTAATGCATGGTAAGGTTTGCGAGCTGTTATTGCTGTCTTAGTCTTCTCAAAGTAAGCCTTGCAGAATTATTATCCTGACTGAAAAAGTATTCAGCAAAATACGTTTTGTAATCCACAGGGTCTCTTCTGGATTTGGTGGGGTTTTTTTTGTTTGGTTGGCTTGTTTGGTTTTGGTTTTGGTGTGTTTTTGGTTTTGTTTGAATATTAAGATTTTCTATTTCATTGAATAATTTTCTTTTTAAAACTAGAAATGGAAGTACATATAAACTATGAAATAAATGGATCTTAGTTTTATAATTCATTCTTTTGACATGAGCATACACAATAGGTCAGAGAAACCCTGGAAAGAGGGCATCTCAGACATTCTCTGAGGAGGGTCCCTTCACCACATCTTGAATTTCCCACTTACTTTCTTAGAGGTAGTAGTTAGAAAAATAGGTTGCAACATAAATTTGTCCCTTGTATGTGAAAGTGGTATTAAAAGTTTCACAGCTATTCATATTTTTTATCTGATTTATTTCTTAAAACAAACCTCCAAAGTTTCCACAAGTATGAATTAAAAATGCTAGGCAGATCTCCCCTAACCATCAAGGTAATTTAAAGAATCTTTTAATTGGTAGCACTCAGAGTGACTGATATCTGAAATTAGGCACAGCCTTAAACAACAAAGCATCCAGTAGTGACTGGAGAGTGACTGGAAGAGAAGCCGTGCCTCTGAGCATACATATTACCTCCTGCCTCCTCAGACAAGAACCTTACATAGCAGAAATGCTCCTATTATGGATATTTCAAAATTAAAAAAAAAAAAAAGAGAGAAGGAGAGAGAGAAAAATGTATATTAAATAGGCAGCAAGCTTCATGTCTTATCAGTTGTCATACCACCTAGTAGATTTGAATAACTAAGTGTAATGTTAACATCTGTCAACAGACTTCAGTTTATTTTTTTCAGACTCTTAGAACTACATAGTAACTTTAGGCTATGGTACAGTAAGAGATGGGAACCCAGAGCTTTTATGAAAGTAGTTTGTAAAGTAGAGGAAAATTTCATCAGAAGAATATTAACTTCTGGATTTAAAATCACTACTGCAAAAGGAAACGAGGAGAGAAATCTATTTTGATCTTATTAAGACTTGACAAGACTTTACATCATTGAAATATAAGATGGACTAATTGCATTAAAGCAATTACATTTGTGTTTTCTTAGTTTGCTGTAAAACTAATTATAAAACGGCTTTTAATAAAATATTCTGTGGCAAAGCCAGTGTTTCTTTTATTGTCTTTGTTACAAAATAAATAATCTCTTGTGCTGTGGTTTTAAATTCTTAATCTCACTCTTCATTTAGATTCTAGGCAAGAAATTGAAGATGTTATATGTAACTGTCTGCCAAAGTTTTCTTTGTGAATAGTTCAGGGATGTGATGAAATAATTCCATTAATGTAGCCTGGGTGATTATATAAGAAGCTTTTTCACTATAGCGGGGGCAGTTTAGCTGTGATGTTCCTGTCTACCCAACTATAATGTGCCCTAAACTCTAAGGCAGAGATCCTAACTCTCCATTGAGCCTTATCCCTAATGTTGTTCGTCCCTATTAAGTCTCAAAACTGACATTTAAAGAAAATCACCAGTTCTGAGGGTAAACTGCCATCTAAAATATTCTTAGAAATAATCTCAGACAGACCATTTTTCTACTGACCTAACAAGGGAAGTAGAAAAGAGATAAAAATGCATTGCCAATTTCATCCCTAAATTCTCAACTTAAGACTTAAAACATCTGTGTTGATTTAGTTACTCAAACCTCACAGCTTTTAGTAGGAGCTGTATACATAAAATCCTTCCCTATCCTTTGTAGATTAGTCAGAGTATTTAACGAACAAAGGGAAATAGAAATGCACATATGCATGCAGTTTGGTTTTCTTCCTCTCTCAGGCTGATCTGAATATAAGTAAGTGTCTTAGTGTCCTGTCAGAGACTTCACAGACCATCTAATATTCACAAAGCATTAACCAGAAACTTTTTAAAAATCTATCTATATATTTTTTTAAAAAAAGAGTCTTAAAATTAAGCTTCCAAAGACATTTGAATATTTGCCTTGATTGTACTTGGTCCTGTGCAGCTGCAAAGACAAACCCTGTTCTGCAGAACTTGCGTAGCAGATTGTTTGGGTCAGAATGTTATGTGATGACTTACTATTGCCAGCCCTGATGCTAAGTTCTGTCTACAAGCAATCTCATTAATTTCAGTGAAATAAAATGTTACTCCAAGTGAGCCACATTGTCAGAATCCGGAGGACACTAAGTTCTAAGTCTGAAATATTTTTGCTCAAGCATTTTATTTCTCTGATAATTCTTGAAGTCACAGTGTCTTGAAGGAAAAAAAGAAAGAAAGAAAAACATGTATAGATACCTTTTGCTTCATATCAGTTGAATTTGCCAGCATTGACTCATATCAACATGACATGTCTTTGTAGTGTCATATGCAAAAGTGGTATTTCTAGCATCCCTGTGACATTTTATTGTATATCAACCCAAAGGGAAATATCTCTAAAGATATCTTATCTGCACGTGGAATATGGAGAGAGGATGGCTGCATGCAGAGACGGTTAACTGGGGAGTCGTGTTCAGTGAGACTGCCTGCTTCACCTTCAGTAGGCTCCAAATGCAAGGAACATCACCAAGCCATCCTTTTAAATTCCCCTCCCAGCCACCCCAGCACAGTGACTGCCTCCTGTTTTTTTTCCCTTGTGCTGCCTTCTGCAGTGTCCGTGCACGGCTGCCCCAGCTGCTCAGCAAGCTGTGCCAGTGCGCTCAGGGAAAGACTCCTCCAGGCTGGTGGATGTGTCATGCTCACCCTGTCGGGGTCATGCTGCTCACCAGGCTCACAGCGAGGCAGGGATTTTTGTCATTTAAATTTGAGTATTTGCATCGATGGCTTCTGATCTTTGATCCTTTTGATACTGTATTTTGCTAGTAACAATCGCTGGGAAAATATATGGGCAAGAAGTTCAATATGTGGAAAATATTAATGGTGAAACCATAAAGAAAGTGTGTAGGATATAGGTAAATGATCTTACTGTGCCTTCTGACCTGAAAAATCTATGAAATCTTTTATATGGAGATGTGAGGTAGAAGAGTGTATAAAGATCCTATAATACAGTTAGCTCATCTGGGCCTGAGCAAGTTTTGTGGAGGAGGAGAGGCAGAAGGCATGTATGGGCAGAAGGGCGAAGCCAAGCCATAGTGGGATGAAGGCCCTTTTGGGGGTAGGTGGAACAGTGGAGTGAGAATTTCAAGATAGGGGATCAGCAGAGCAAAGGGAGGACCGCTAAGGGTTGAAGATAGTTGCATTGATGCTGTCAGATGAGAGATGTGCAGAAAAATGGGTTGTCAGGAAAAGTAAGTAATATAAAACAGCAGAAAGTGAGTACAGTGGAACCAAAAACTAAAGCTGAAAGAAAAAGGAGAAACAAAAGGTCAGCTGTTAAAAGCTGCATCTGGTGTGTAATATGCCAAAGACAAGATACCTGACAGATCCTTAATAGAAACTCTCAGAGCAGGTAATTCAGCAGTGCAGGCGGTAAATCGAGGAAGGGGCTGAGGAGCTGGATGACAGCACAGCTGTGTGGGATGGGGTTGGTGGTGATGCCGTGCTGGCTTTTCAGGCAAGAGATCGATGGGGTTTGCTTTTCTCCCTGAAGCCTGTTTTGTGGAATCCCCTACTTTCCAACTTGCAAATATAACACTTAATACTACGCTAGTTAGAAAATGGAAAAATATATCAACTGGCAGAACAGCGTAACAAATGCTTTGTTTGGTAAGCTCATGGCTGGTGTTATGTACAAGGGGTTAAACAAGATGTGGGATTCAGCTTTGAAATACTTGCCTCATGTTGTTTTCTGTTTATTTTTCAGGTCAGGCATGCTCATGAGGTTCCTACACAAACTCCTGATGAGTTTTATTGTTTTTGGTGGTCTAGTCTCTGGTAGCTAACAGTAGAAGCAAAACAGAAACCTTGTTGTGTTCCAGAATCCACCTGGGCTGTTGGCTTTTTCTGATGAGAGATGTCAGTTACAGAAATCAGCTACTCTGATTTCAGCAAACCTTGCTAGACTTACTTTTCATTCTACCGAATTTACATCCTTCCAGAAAGAAGGGGCATTAAGGTATAAACTGGCTATGTACTGAACTACCTGCAGGATCAAAGCAAGTTGGTTTCCAGCAACCTAGTTTAGATAGAAGCGATTCTGTGCTCTTTGTAAAGTGGGACATGAACTTCGGGCAAGTAAATAGGAGATGTGGTTCAGCCTTGGGGAATTTGCGAGTGCCGAGTTAGCACAGCAGGAATAACTGTAGGTTATAAAATAACTGTGGGTGAGACTGACTCTTGTTCAGCCATTTTTGGCAAGGAATCAGTCCCCAGATCCGTCAGAACTAATCAACACTTTTCAAGATATGAATACTGAGCACTTGTCACAGTCTGCATCCTAAAAGTTATTCACTGAAATTATACAGTGAATTAGTTGAAGTGGTACCTTTGAGAAAATTGTAAGCGTTTTGCAGGCAATTTGTGAACAGGTAAAAATTAAATTAATTGAACATATGATTTGATAGGAACTATTCTCCCAATAGTAATTTAAAAGTAGGAAGATTCTATTTTTTCTTTTTCTGATTTCACTGGAAAAAGTTTGAAGTGTCCCTGCCACAGAAACAATCCCAGACTTGGCCACTCTTTTCATCTTCTTTATCACGTTGCTAGGATAGCTGAAGTCTTGAGGCATATTTGTGAAGCAAGCTATAGCTGAAATGTGTTAGGAGTTTTGTAATGGTTATTACACAATTACAAAACAACTATGTTACTATTTTTTGATTCACTTTCCCATATTTTTTATTTACATTAGTCTACCATGTAATGTTAGGAGGTAAGATTGTCTCTAAGCAACACTTTGAAGCACTAATCTTTTAGTGTTTTTTAGTTTTCTGCCCGATATCTGAAGTAATTCTACCTCAAAAATATTATTAATATTAACAGCTGAATAACAATTTTAGAAGAGAGTAATGAAGCAGTCTCCATCTTTCTCAGTCTGTCTTCAGTGGTTAGCATAAAATTTCAATTTCCCCCATGTAATTTGTTGCAGTTTGCCTCAGAAAACAATTGCTCAGTCTTTATTAATGAACGCTTTTATTTAGATTTAATAATTTAGCCAAACTGCAGTGCATTCTGACTTGACCAGATTGAAAGCGAATGCCACGTACTTCCCAGATGAGCTGTGTTCTGAATATGAAGGTACTTTCATTGTACCATCTTGGGTGCTTTTATCTGAATGTAAAAAATGTCTGAAATGTAAAATGAAGTCCTATTTTATTGTACTTCTATAAGGCATCCGTTAGAATGTCACTTTAACAGTGATATTAGGTAAGTATATTTGTGATACCTGACAGCTTTTCACCTACTTTCCTCACAAGTTCTTGCCCCTGTGCAGTGCATGCTAGGTAGCTCAAGAAGCTTCTTGTCTGAGGAGATTTTTCTATATTTAATGAATTCCTCCATCCCTGATGTATTTATTCAGTATATAGGCTACAGGAAAGGTTTTTAGAAGCAGCTATTGGCCTTTTCCTTCTGAAATCACTATACATTTTACTGTCCCTCTCTGAGTCATGCTAATGTGAATTCTTTTGAAACTCTTATTCTACTTATCTGTACAGGAAAAGAAGATAGTGGCCTACAAAGATAAAAGCTTTTTTGGAGAAACACTGGCATCTCGATGTCGCACTTGGGAAATTCTTATTAGTGCTATATTATACAGCTTTGGAGAGCAGAACCAGGTTGCTTTGCTGTCTCTGCCAAACTATCTGAGGAATCCTTGAGCAGCATGGAATAAATATCCTCAGGGCCTTTGAAAAGATCAGAGGTACTCTGACTCAGATTTGAGACTGCGGTTTCCTAGGACCTTGATTCTTGAAGCTCAAATTATCATTATTTAATCTAAAAGCTTCCTCTTTCTGTGAGAACAGTTTTGATTTGTTACAAGGCTATAGAACAATTTATTAAGGAATAATTAAACATCCTCTTCCCTTGCCCTCATCCTGCCGTCAGTCATTTGAATTATACCTGTCCTAACTAATTGCAGCAAGCTTGGGTTTTATTGTTCCAACAAGACCTAAGATGAGGAAAACCTTTTAACTGCTTCCCAACCACACAGTCCAAATTCCCTTGCTCAGAGTCTAAAATACTTGTCTTTATTGACAAACAATGCAAAACAGAGTAATGCTAGCATTTCATTAACAACCCTTGTATTTCAGCTGTGGCTTTCTGACTGAATTGACATTATTCATGAAAGCTATCGCTTTCCTATAGACAGTAATGCCGGCTTGAACCAGGGACCATGCTGTGAGCTGTGCATCTTCTTAGTGGATGAATTTATTCTACTACTGTGTGTTATGAAAAAGTCAGGCGCTGCTGAAAAAGAAGTAAAATGGGTTTCTTTTCCTGCCTTTTCTTAGATATAATTTGAAAAAAGGATGAAGATAGAAAGTGTTCTTTTTCTCATTCACTTTTAAAGAAGCACATTAGAATGATCTGTGTAGGTAAGGCAGATAAATCAACTTGCATGTAGTCTAGGATGGCCAAAATACTCTTGCGCCAGCTTTTTCACGAGCAATTGTGGGGATGACTTTCCTGTTGCCTGATGGCTATCTGCGGAAGAAAGGTAACATGCTGATCTGTGCATGGTCTGGCTGCTGCTAGGTCTCTTCACCCCCGTGTTCCCAGATGCCCAACCTGAATATTCATTTCAGCTGTTTTTAGCTCTGGAGTTTCTACAAACATATATATATATATATATTTAATTATTATTTAATTTGGTTCTTATTTTGATGGCTTTGATGAAGCCAAATTACTCTCTGATTTAAAAGTGCTTCCCAAGTGTTGTATTCTTGCTGCCTTCACGAAGTTTCGGGGGACAGGGAAGCCACAGCTCCCGGCCCTGGGACATGGCTGAGGAAGGCAGGAGCTCAGCTGCCCCAAGAGCCTTTGCAGCTCCCTGCCCCTGGAGCACACAACCTGGCAGATCTGCCCTAAAGCCATGGATGTCCGGTTCTGGTGTAAATCCATGTGTATTTCCCTTTGACAAACCATGTAGTTTTCAAAAGATCTTCACTGGTGAGATTTTTCAGATTAAATTATTTGGATCCACTCTATTTGTGTTTTCTGTATAGCTTTTCTACTGAAAATATTTGGCAGTTGAAATTCTAGTATTATTATCTGCTTTGACAATACTGCAATAGGGAAGCCCAAGAAATTTTAATTTCTCTGCTATGTTTCCAGACAAAGTGTAGTCTTTGCTAAATGCAAGCAAGTCAGTACATTTTTTTTTTATACTTTGAATTTAAACCAAGTCAGCTCTAATCGCCTTGAGCTAAGTTTCACATCAATGAAAGAGATCCAATATTTGTGAACTACATGACGGATGACAGAGGCCAACTTTAAATTATTAAACTTTTTAAGAGAAAGAGACTTCAGAGACCCAAGGAAACACTGGAGCTGGATAAATGAGGCTTGCATTTCACTAACTGCGTTCAAAAACATTTTGTTGTTTCTAATGTGCACATCATTCCAAGTCCATTTTTTCCCTTGAGTCTCAAGACGATGCTGTGATGAGGAGAATGGGTCACCAGACAGCGCATGAATGCAGTGGGGGCTTCATACTTGTAAAACTATGGGTGCATTACAAAAACACATAAATAACTTGAAAGCATTTCTACCAGCAGTAACCTTGGAACATGCTGATTTTTGGTTGCCGAGATTTATTTAAAGCTTCCAAAATTGTAAATTCAGAGCAAAATATACAATCATTTCAAGCTCTAATCTGCTATGGGATGTGATTTTACAATATTGTGCATGGATAAAACAGTTCTGCAGTGTTTTCCACTGACTGAGGTAGAACAAAAGAGCAAAGGCTGGATTTGCCATTATGCATTAGCTTCCAGCTTCGTTAAACACCGGATGTTATCCCGAGGCTGGGCCAATAGCTTATTATTCCAAATCAAGCTAATGCCACCACCTTTGCTCTTCCATCAAATTCCTTGTTTTACTGTTAGTGAGAATAAAAACAAAAGCTAGGCTTGAACTTTGCAGTTAGCTTTCCGGTTCCTGTAGCATGAGATGTGTTTTCCTGTTTATGTACACAACAGCAGATTTTATTTGTGATCATTGAGCCATCTAGTTCTCATGGTGCCTGTGGATGCCTATACAGTGGTAAGATTTTGATGTAGGTAGTGTGCACTTTCAGTATGCAGAAGACAGTGGTGTACAGAAAGATCTACACTATAATCACTGTAATTTTCCTGTTGGTGGTATATAAAGAGCAGTGGAGTCTCTCTAGACATGGCAAATCATCAAACACTTAAGCTTTTCATGTCAGGATTTGATCATGCTCCTAATTCTTCTTCCTCAGAATGAAATAGTGGTTTGTTGAAGAAAAAAGAAAAGATATTTTCCTGCAAGTAAATAGGTTTGAGGTGGAGATAATATTAACACTCTTTTGTAGGTTCAGTTAACTGCCATTGAGAATAGCCAATCTCCGGTTCTCAAAATCAAACGTGATTTTTTTAAATGTAAGTCAAGGTTTTCCAAGAATACTTGTTTAGGCTTCAGTTTTGTTGTGAAGAAACAAAGCTGCCTTTGTAGGAAGACTGTCTCCTGAATGACCTGTGCTGCTGTTTTGCCACCTGGTTGTCATCACAGTCAAATGCAAAAATGCTGGAATAATGTAATACAGAATATTAGTTAGAATACAGCTGTGAAAATGTAGAGATGAATTTTGCCATATGAAATATACAGAAGGGAAACAGCTGATAAATCTTGAAATGTATTTGGAAGTGAAAATGCAAGGCTGAAGTGGTTAAGTTAATTACTAAGAACAAATTCAACTCCTGCTTACATACACCAAATTAAGTGTGGGTGCAGGATGGCATTTGATAACGCATGGTGCTGATTGCTGAGGAGTTGCCATTGTTTCCCAGTAAATGATGATAGCTAGGAACATTTGGATGCATAAACTCATCACCTAATTTTATTAAAGCTCATAGCTTAGACCAGAGACTGTCTCTTGGTAGGAAAGTTCAGAATGGGATGTTGATTATTTTGACATTCCTAAAGAAGTGTGCATAAACTATTTCTCAAGACTTCATCTTGTATCTCATGCCAGTTCCAAATGAATTATAAGCAAATATCTGGGTTTCTTCTTGCAGTCTGTCTCAGGCTTTCATGTCAGGCCACCCAAGAGGATGCTTTGTGTGGAGGGGTTTTCCTAATCTCTGATCGGGTGCTCGAATGCTGAACTCAGGCTGCTCTGTTTGGAATTCAGTACTGCATCTGCCAAGAGTGCAAAAATGGTGTTACAGACTTGTCTCTTTTCTCAGGGAAGTTCTTGCATACACCTTAAAGGAATTGTTATCTATTGCAATGAGCTGTCTTGATAGATTTCATTAAGTGGGTTAAACATTGTATATTGGAATGTCATGTAAAATTTACTATCCATATGGGCTTGCTTTCATGAGAGATTTGCTTTGCTATATTTTTTTCAATATTTTATATTTTAATATTGTTTTCCATTCTAATAATGTATAGTTACAGAGTATCTAGGGCTTTCAGGGCACTGAAAGCTAAACCCTGCATATTACAAGGCAATTAATTTTTGAATTATTTGGTAACTTCAATTAGAGTTACTAAATGATATACATAATTGCTTCATTATATGCAAATATGTAATTGTGAAGTAATTACAGGGTATTACGTGAACCAGGTAAACAGTGAAGAGAGAATGAATTCACATGCATGAATTTGACTGAAGTCTTAAAGTTACCTCCAGATAGAGGCCGTCTACTTCGAATTTCTTTCTGTTACACCAGGGTGTAGGAACATGAACTCATTTTGTGAATTTTTCTTTTTCCTGGATTAGTGAACAAGCTAGCCACAAGAGCCACTGTAGAGTTGTTTTTTTCCTTCTTTCCTTTTAAAAATATTTTTTCTCATGTCTTCCCCATCCCAAATAGTCTATAATTACCTGGATACAGTTATGAGAAACTTTATTTTTGGCAGGTAAAATGTTTGAAGAACAAAGCAAGACAGGAGCTTTAACGTTTACTAGCAACAATCTAAAGTTCACCACCCTCGTTTTGTATCCCTCTTGGCATTATGAAAATGAATTCTGTTTTGCAATTACCTATTCTCATCACAGGCTTTGTAATAGGAGCAAGCAACCAGGCCGAAAGCCAGGTATTTGGTAGAAAGTTCTACCATGTGCTCTGTAATGGGAACCCTTGGCATCTTTTTTTCCCCTAAGTGAAGCTTCAGCGGTAGAAAAAAAGTGTAATAATAAACTGGCATGCTGTGATGAAGACATGACATCAGAGATCATACCAAAGGGGGTACCTTTGAAGGTCAGTTTTATGAGGCTTAACAATTTCTGTCATCCAGATGAATTCAAAACAGAAATCTTATAAATCATGTTGGGACCCATGATGATCCCTGTGTAGTTCTGCCCAAATACGGAACACCTTCCTGGGAATTTTAAGGAAGATGGCCCTAGTGACTGTTATTTCACCATCATTCCAAATGTGAAAATATGATGTTCAAGTCAGAGAGAGAGAGTGTGTGAGAAAAGGAGACAGAAAAAGAAAGTTCATCTTCTGTCTCCATTTCCCTTTAGTGCCAGTGACGGGCCCTGACAAATTTTAAAGCCTCATGTCTTGCAGAAATATGGTGAGAGATAAGAAATTTATTGTACAAATGGCTAGATAGCAGTAGAAACAAACTGACACCTCCTTTTGGCCAGAAGCTCAGTAACAGGTGACACTGAAGATCTCGGTAAGTGTTGCTCCCCAAAAACTATTTGGGATGGGGCTCTCGAGACAGGATTTACATAATTGTTTCATGGCCATGCTGCTTCTGACAGTGCCTCTCAGAGCTGTTTTTATTCCAACCTATTCATTGTATTGTAACCTACAAGCACGTATTTAAAGAACACCTTGTTTCTGCCAAGGACTCAAGGCAGCTGAGCACGTCGACACACTGTTCCATGGGAGATTTAAATGGTCAAAGATTGCAGAAATGCTGGGCAGCTTTTAATGGAGAGGCACTGAAAGTCTTTTGTGCTAGTCCTAATACAGAAAGAAGTTTTAATCAGAACACTTTTCAGAAATGGCATTGTTTCCTACGTGGAAAAGCACTTATCTAGCAAAGTAAATGAGTTCTTTACTACTTCAAAATGTAGACCCTTTTGAAATGTAAATGAGGAAAATGGAGGTCTCAGCACTTGGAAGAGCTCTGATGATTCATTTGCTTTGATGTACCTCCTTGCTGTGCTATACCTAAAGCCATAAAATGGGGCTGCCTTGCATAGTTCAGCTGCATCAAACAAGGAGATACCACATTTAAAAGATTAAGCTACAGGGATGTGTGTTGCTGTGGCTTATGGAAATTATTAGAGGGACAGTCTGTGAAAGCCAGGAAGATAAAGTACAACTGAAATTTCTTAGGTTGCCATGATCCTCCGGTTATTCCAATGTATGTTCTTTGCTGTGTGACATAAGGTCTGAAGAACTTTATGAGCTGACTTTGGGTGGCTGCAGTTTGCTTTTCAAAGATATTTTGTTGATGAGGCACTGGACCATTATAGTACAGGTGCTTGTAATTTGCAGTGGTATCACTGTGTTTTCAGATGGATAGAGGTAGACTAATGGCTTTGAAATATCTATCACTATTCGTTACACCCTGTGAAATGATTTTTAGAGGAATTATCGTAAATCCCTTAAATTTCAAGATCACAAAAACCCTGAAGTAATGTTAAGTCTGTTGAAACCTTTTCAAATTCAGTAGGCTCTGGATAATAATACTAGGTGGCTTAGTAGTGTGACTAGACCTAGTATCTCTATGCTTTTGGGGCAATGTAGACAGCTCATTTAGTTGTGCTGCTTTATTTTTACAAAATATACGCATAGGAAAAAAAAAATCCAGGTAAGTGAATCTGTTTGTGTCTTGTTCATTGGTTCTCATTTCTGGTTCATTAATTTGTTCTCTCTAAGAACAGTTGGAATGTTAATCATAAAAACTGTGAGCCACTGACAGCAATGCCACTTTAAACTGCAACAGCAAGGAAAATTTCCAGTATTCCTCTACATAAAAGTGGTTTTCTTTCTGTCATTGCACAGACAAAATTGCTATGGAGGCTTGCTCATGAACAGACATGCCTAAGACACTGTTATTCCTGACCAGAATCTGCCCTGTCAATTAGCAGTCAGCATGGCAGATACTGCCAGGGACGGAGCTAATGCACTGTGTCATGATTATTGTACTCCTCTGAGCATAAATTGAATGGGGAACAGTTAGTAATTAGCTCAAGCCAAATAGACTCCACACTTGTCTTCTTTTGTCATTAAGGTCCAGGCTGGTAATGAAAGAAGCTCCAGTAATTAGCACAAAACCATGCAAGGGGCCTGACTGTGCTTCAAGAACGCTTTTGCACATGCATTTTTGTTGTAATGGAAATTTGACTTGAGAAGACAATGGGCAGTGATAAGATAATTGAACATTAATAAGCAATAATATTTTTAGAAAGAAAATCAATTTAAGAACCCTTTCTCTTAATGGCAAAGAATAATTAATAGAACAATTATACACAGGTTTATAGGTATGCAATCAGATGGCCCTCTGCCCCAGCTCTCAGTGGCAGAGCAGAAGAGAGCAAGTTTGGAATTTGACTAATATCCCGCACTCCCAGCAGTAAGATTTTCAGAATTGCATTTTGTGCACCTTTTTGGAGAAAAGCTACTTTTTGAAAGTTTTATAACATGTAAGGATGCTTTTTGGTTTTATTTTCTTCAATTTGATTTTCAAGAGTTTAAAAAAAAAAAAAAAACAACAACAAAACACGGCTCTGCTGCCTGAAAAGGTTGGAGTTACACTTATTTTCATTTACTTAGTTTCAGGAACTACATAATAAATGTCTCAAAGCCTTAAAATTGCACATTGTAACCTCTTCATGCATAACAATGTTATAATAGTGAGGTCTGCTTTACCATCAGGACTAGAGGCTCAGCTGTTGGGAAGGTGTCCATGGCTTTCTGCAGGTGTTGCAGGGGTATATACCAGACCTCTGACTTGCTTAAACATAATAGATGTTTAAAGCAACACAGAAAACTTGCATGAACTGTTTGGTATTTGTCGCCCAACCAAACTTGGAGGGAAAGAGATACAGAAATTTTTATGAGATTTTCTGCATTCCATTTTGCTTGAACACTGGAATACCTTCATTTTTCAATTGCAGCAACTCTATTTTTTTTTCAGGGAATGTTTTAGTTGATTTTGTTTGTTTCTTGCTGTTGTTGTTTTTGTTTGTTTATTTGTTTTTAAAACTCATAAGAAAAATATGATAAGATTCCTTTTTGAGATAATCTATCTGTGCTTCCCAGGGCTGTAATACAATTATACATACCATCCTTGTGCTTTATAACTGCCTCTTCCCAAACTAATGTGAAAGAACATGATGCAAATTTTAGGAGAAGTATTTTTCTTTCTGTGCCTCAAAGCCATTGCAGCTTGCTTCTTCACTCTGATAACAATGTTTACACTTCAGATAGCAACAACCAGTACTAAAACACATCAAGTGTGTGTGTGCAGGGAATGCAATGCAGTGGTTTATCTGTTTTGGCAGCTTGGCTATATTCTTCTTTTTTTTCTAAAAGTACCATCTAAGCACACTTTTCCCAGAGAGATCAATAGTTTCTTCATGTGTGTAAACTGATGTGTACAGCTTACAAGAAAGATATGATAGAGGAAAACTCTGGAATTGCTGATATAGACAAATTCATTAAGATAACAGTCTGTTTATCTGGTCTTATTGATGTGTTGTAGTTATAGATCACCTATTATTATAGGAATTCATGGCTATTTCTATTCAAGTGATTTTCATCATTAGTTTTGTCCCTACACAGATGGCTGTAAATCAATCCTCCCAAGATTTAGAGGTATGTCAGGTTTAAAAGACAAAATACACCTGTCATTTATAACGATAAAGACAACAATACGCAGCCGTAGTCAATGGGCCAATAGTGTGAGGTCTCCAAGAAGAGCACTAAAGGAAATCACCAGGACCAAATAGATCCTGCTGAAGACTAAGACAAGGTCTTAGCCTTTAGAGCTGACTTAGCAGCTTTAGAGCTGACTGTTGGGCTAACAGCAGGAATCTCTAGTCTATTGACTTGTATTTGCTCAAACCTGGTAAAGGTGACAGATCACTGGGACCGAGGAGACCTCGTGGAGCTCCTGTGAGATGCGCGTGGGATGGCAATCCCTTTAAGGAGAAGACAGAGCAGTTTCTAGAGCCACTGCTTTGGCTCCTTGCATTGGCTGAAGACACAAGGTGCCAAACGTGTGGTTGACGCAGGCACATATTTGCTTTGTGGCAATCCACACTCTGTTCAACTTTTTTCCAGGATTATTTGTATCTCTTTCCACATCTGTTCTTGCCCATGTTCTTCAGCTGTGGTTCACACAATTGCAGGGTTGTTTTCTGTTTCAGAGGAACTGGTTTAACAGGGGTTGCTTTTCCCTCTGTGACCATATCAATAGCCAAACATGTCTGTTTGTTCAGTTGATAAATAAATAAATCTCTGTACTTCTGGCCTCAGTTTTCCCTTTATCTGAGCAGGTTGCTGCTTTTCTGTCATACCAGGCTCAAGATTTAGATAGACTAGCACTCTGCAAGCAAAATCTATTTAGATAAGTAATAGGAAGAATTATCTATCAATGATATTTCTATTTTCATGTCTCTCACAGAAGTTTTTAGTGGCATTGTTTTTGTCAGATTTATTAGGGGGAGGGATGCAGAGATGATGGAAAATTACTGGAAAGGTAGGTGATGTGAGCAAGAAGTAGCTGAGTGAGATTCCATTCTCCGTTGCACCGGTGTAGGTCAGAGTAACTTCAGTGCCTTCAGCAAAGTGTTACTGCTGGTGTATGGGCACATAAATGAGATCAGAAACTGTTCCTCTTTGTTCAGGATTATAATGCCAAGGTATCTCATGCATTACATATAGAAACCACCTGTCATGCTAGAATCAAATCGCTTTTATTCAAAGGATGCTCTTGAGTTCAAAAAATACAAATGTTGATAAAATTCTCACAGTCTACCCAGGGAGGAAAGCAGATACATATTATCCCCCATATTTTGCAAAAAGTAAAGCTGAGACTTAAAAGAAAGAGTGATTTCCCTGAGGAAAATACCCTGCCTACCCCTGAAATATCCTCTTTTGAAATAGTCAGTGTATGATACGAAATGAACTGTGTGAATAAAGCATTGTGATGAATACTGAAATGGGGAGTGATGCCATTCCTTGTATTTAATGCTGTCATTGGCATCATGTTCCTCTTGGCTCTAAACTGTGTTTTTAAATGTTATTCATCGGTGTATTTGGAAAGGAAAAAGGATAGAGCTCATGCCATCATACGGAAACTCATGTGGATTTTTATATTCTCATTGAAAGGATTAGATGGTTGCCCCACTGTGAGCATGATGGTAAGGAGCAAACTGGTTAATGCCACTGACAGGAGTGACTGATGCTCGGGGGAGCTGGGGCCCCAGCTGTGCTCTGGGAGGTGCCCGGTCTGCTGAAGGGACAACTGCCGCAGAGGGACATTGTCTCCATCGTGCAAAGACGCAGCGTGGTAAATTCTGGTGCAAATTTTAAGCTGTCTTGGAAACTATCTTGAGTAGTTTTGCAACTTGCTCTCTTCCTTAGAGGGAATGCCTTTCCCTTACCACTTAAGAAATGTTATGAAAAAGTAAGGGTCTTAGATTTTTATCTTGAATCTAATACTTTGTTTCTAACAGTAAGTGCAAATAACAGGAAAATGTGATGGATGGTTCTAATGCTTTATTATGCAGTTAGAGTATACATAAAAAAATAATCTGTTTTTAGTACATCAGTGAAAGTGGCTCTTCAGCAGAGGTGTTTTTATAGTTATCAAGTCACTTTCTAAAATTTTATATAGTTAATGGCTGGCAGTACCAGGAAACCTTCACACCAGACAGGAAAGCATAAGTGACATTGTGTTAAAACAAGTAATTTTTCACGGCAGCCTGGATTACATTTTCATTGCTCAAATAATACATATTTTTGTTTAAATATGTACCAATGTTCAGGTGTTTTGAATGGAAATAAATGAGTGCTGATGGAATTTCGTGGTACAGGAAAAAAAGATTTCTATGTTTAGCACTTCCACAACTGCATTACCTAAAAGCACAGACTGTTGTTTTTTTTTTCCTTTCTTGTCCGCTGTCAGTTTTGATCAAAGTCAGTGGAAGCAGCAGTCCACTGCTGTTGTTTTGGACATCAGCTGTTTCTTTTTCTGAAAGCTTTTGATTGTAATCATTCATGAAATGGCTTGAGCGTCAGGCACATGGCTGCAAGGATAAGGGTTGATATTCCAGATGGCATCATCCCCTCAGAATTTGTCTCATCTACTGCTTTATTTTTTAGCCCTGTCTAGGACTTTTTTTTTTTTCCCCCTTCTGATGAGATCTGACAAATGCTGGTTTATCTGAAGTGTTGACAGATTCTGATTTAATTATTGTCTATGTTCTCCTAGGGAAAACTTTATCCGTGTTATTTTTAATAAGATATTAAAGGAATTAAAATGCTGTGTTATTAAGGAAAGCCAAAATACGTTGTAACTGAGTAAAGGTTCTTATTTTTGGCAATACATTCAAAAAATGGCAGCTGGCTATGCTGGCCTTTCAGATGGCAAAACTGATAACATTTTATGGAGTAACTGTTCAGTTAATGACTAGGGTTTTAGCTGTCTTCCAGAGCAGGTTAGGAAGGGCAGCTTGAATCTGAGTGGAACAACCAAAACAGTAATCCCCAGCTGCTTTCTGAGGAACAGGTATCTTGGCTATCTGCATCTTTGCAAACAGGAGCAATGAAACCATTCACAAACTGGAGTGTGAATGGTTCACTTATTGTGAACTCATTGTTTGCACGCACAGCTCAGCTCTAAACTGGGCTCTATTCATGGATTTGGCAATAGAATTAACCTTGAAGTAACGGTTTTCTTTTCTAATCAGACGGGAATGCAAACAGTAAGCAATGAGTGGGTTTAAAGCTTTGGCTTGTTTGCCATGATAGGTGCAGCTGGCAGCTCCTGCTTCCCCATGCATGTAAACCCATATGGTCATACAGGCGCTCACAGAAATCTGCCAGGTGACAAGTGAGTCTGGCAAAGACTGAAAAATTGGAAAGCTCACTACAATTTAGCACAAGGTCTCATATGAATTCTTTGGGGAATGAGTTGAGTTGAAGCTTAAATTTTAATTTGACGGCATTGTATTTAACTAAGCAGCAACAAAAACTTTGCATTCCTACGCTGGTTCATGGCTCAAAACAGAGGCCAGCAAATCTTTCAAGGGTCTTACAGTAACACTAACAGGGTAGGTGGGGCATCAAAACTGTTGGCTCTAGAGCTGCAGGAAACTGATTTATTTCCCCTCATCCCTTCACAAACCTGATTAGAGTAGCTCTACAAAAGGCCAATCAACAAGAAATATTGGCACTTTTAACAACATTGCAACCTTTTATTATCTCCACCTGCACCACTTGACATTCACAGCTCCTGCTAGAAAGTGTGGGATAGTGTTCAGAGTACAGGAGCTTGTGGTAGGCTCTGGTATGCCATGCAATTAGTGCAGTACTTTCCAAATGATTTTTTAATGTAGTAGAGCTCTTCACTTGAGGATGGGGAAGTTAGTGATCTGTGTGAATGCCGAGCTACCTTATACCATAGGGACAGAGTTTTATTTTTTTTTCAAAACAGCCATGTGGCTGTATGGATACATTTTAAAGTTAGGATGCTGTTGGTGTTTTCTGTCCCTGGGCTTGGTCAAGCTGTATCCCAGGTGCTTCATCAAGTGAACTGGTAAACTAACTTAGACTTTTCTCCATCTAACTGCATTGTGGGACTGGATGTGTCTTGACAGGCTTTACTGATCTCATCAATATTGTTGGCAAATTTTAGAGAAGGAGCAGAGTATGACCCTTGCACTATCCAGTCCGTAGTGTCTTCTTGTTGGATGCTCAGCTTGTGAGAACAAGTGCCAGCTCCTTTGAGTTCAGTGAAACAACCGTCAGCTGATGAGTGTATCACTTCTTGTCCTTGACAAAGCAAAATGGAATTTCTAAGGCTCCTATGCTAATCAATAGAGCTACACAATCCTCTGTTGTATTTTCTTCAGAATGTATTCAACATGGTGTGCAATGAGTTAAAGCTAGGTTCAAATTCTTTTGTGAGTTATAGCAATGCAGATCCAGCTTAACAGCATTACTTTTATTGGAGCATCTGTATCAGTACACTGGATAGCAAAATCTCTCTTTTGTTCTGTTGGAGCTAAGTATTAAAATAAAACATCACAATTCAGCTAGAGAAGTTGTTAGGTATGAAAGGAAAAGCAGAGGGGAACCATCCACGTTTTTTTCTTATAATATTATAAAGTGCTAAAGCCATTCCCATTTGTACTGACCCCAGAATAACTCAGTATTAAGTTTCACAAATGTGTCCTTGTTTTTATCACTGTCATGGTAGAAAAGTAATAAGAAATAGAAAAAAAAGTAAGTTTAATGTAGAAAAGGAAGTGAGGACTGTTGCAGTTGCTGTTTTAATATGTGTTTTGCTCTACGTTTTTATTATCCACTCCTCTTTGTGCTACCTGTCTCTCTGGTTACAGCAGGTGGTTTATATCTCCTCAGACTTGTTTTATATATATCCACCACCTTATCTGAAGCCATGCCCTTATGCATAGAGGCTTTCATCAATATCAGGCCAGATTTTGTTTTCGCTTTATTTGCAGAACAGTGTGAACAACTCAGCTGAGCCCAGTGAAATGTTTCAACTGTCCTAAAGCAACCTGTAACAGTCTCATCTGCCTCTTGGTGAAGCTTCTAGCAAAAGCTTCTACTGCTTGTTGCAATATCCAGATCTGAAGAACTATGGCTAATAAAACCAGCATTTATATTAGAGGAAAATCACTTTAAAAGCTGATAAGAGTTGTTTATTGCAGCTAGCATATCCATTTTCAGCAGCTAAATGCTTAGGGGGGAATCAGAGACAAAAACAGCTAAAGAAATTCTTCCTTGGCCTTTTGCTGTGTTTTTTTTTTTGAGTGGTCTTAAGCAGAGCCTCCTGTTTCCAGGCCTCTGGGATGAAAATGGACATTCCCTTGCTGTGCTGTCTTGCAGGGCAGGAAATTTCTGTCACCCCTTTAATTCTTTGAAGATTTAGCTGCTTTTTGTGCTTACAGAGGGTGATGGGAAATGGAAGAATAGGAAACCGACACCTTTTCCCATTCCTTGCAGAAGAGGAGAAATCTGGGCCTGTCAAGGGGGATCTGCATTAAGAGGCATTAAAATAACAATAGAAATGATTTTGAGACAATTTACACCTGATGGTCTCCATCGAGTTAATGATAATGTGTGACAGTGTTACAGAAAAGAGCGTCAGAGCCTAAAACTTCTTAAATGATATAAACAGGATGCACTGACAGACTTCTGGAGGCTAATTTGAGAATTCATATCTGACAGGGATAGAAGAATATGAGCTGTGCAACATTTTTCTAAGACATTTATTTTCAGCTCCTTGTGGGGAGAACTGGAGATCTTTCCACTTGAGCGATGTTAAAGCAGAACGAAGAACCCAGCTTAAACAGTGTACTGGTGGGAATGAATCCTCTTCAGCAGACTGGGGCCTTCTCCTCTACTGTTGCAGGTTTTCCCACATCCATTTAGTCTTTTATTTCAATAAAGCTGTAGCTACCTGGGAATCCAATGCCGGGCTAAGATATGCCCCATAAATAAATATACATCTCCACTGAAGTCAGTAGAAGTGGCCTGATTTGATTCAGGAGATGAATACAGGATGAGCAAAAATGTCGGGATTGATTTCTAAATGAACTTCTATATTGGAATTTTATGCCAACTTTTATTTTCACTTCTATCAGGGCAATCTCAGCTGACATTGAGTTGATAATAATAAAGAATTTGACTTTCTTCTATTGATGGAGAATTTAATTTGGAAGAAAATAAAACATTAAGATTATGTTGGGACAACAGCTCCAAACCTAATTTACTGAAAGCTTTCCTTAAATAGAATAAAAATCAATGACATTCATTCTGCCTAATCACAGTCTTTTGTTCCTAAACTGATGGAATAATTGTTAATGGCAATAATACAATATTTGAAATAAGAATTATTAGGAAGAGCATCTATTCCATCACAGTGGGAATTTACTGAGGAGTTAGCTCTGTAGGCTCTCCTTTGTGTAACTTCAAATGTCTGAATGCAGGCCTCATGAAGAAATTAAAATGAACACTAAGCAGAAGCCTATTCAATTTAGCAGATGGAGGATTTGGAGGATGCTGCTACTTTGGGGAATGTGTGGTCCTTGGGAGATTTATTCCTCAGCATGGTTTTGCTATGGAGCAAAAAGTCCAATTTAAATAATTCTGTAGACACGTTTTAATTTATGAACTAGTCTCTGAATTTCTTTAAAAGAATACCGCAGAGTTTTCCATGCCACTCTTTCATAGTGAAAAAAGAATTGTTAATCAGGACAGCTAAGATTCTGGCCTTTGGAGGGAATGCTTCCAGAACAATAATTTGATCAAAACATTCTCAGTTCTGTTTATGAATCTGGGAATATATATCAGCTGAATTGCGCCTGTGCTTTTAATATTAATGGAAACAAGAATAAGAATGTGAGAGACTCAGAGGTCAGCATATCCAGATTCCCCAGAACATTAAAAAGGGACACAGGGAAGAGAGGGAATTCAGAACGATTCTCCTCCTCTTCTGCTTTTTCATTATGACTTTTGCACGAGCCTTGTTTTCTGCTCTCAGAGGGCTGAGCAATGGTACACAGGAAAATGTGCACTCAGTTTCTAGGGAGTAGTGTGCTTTCTGTTTTTAAATTACTTGACTACCTATAAGCAGAATGTTTGATAAAGGCCAGTCAGATCTCCCTGGACATTTCATTGGTGTATTCCTCAAGTTTTTGCCCAGCCTTACCTAAAGATAACTTTCAGTAAGATTCTTTGTTCTATACAGTGTATTTGGTATAAGACTCAACTTGTGATCTCAAAAAAAAAAAAAAGTTCACTAATTAAAAACAAAACAAAAACAAAACCACAAAATGATAACACCCCCCCTACCCCCCATCTTGTTCAGGCCAGCTATCAGTTGTAGTTTGTTAAATGGCTGATGTTAGGCTTTCAAACCCTATTTTAAATTAAGTTTAGTGAGAAGCCAACACAGTATTACTATGAAATGATGCTGGCTGCTAGTGAGAGGATCCACGTGTTGCTAAGAGCTAACGCAGTAAAGCACAATACATAACAGAGGAAATATCTACTCAGGTGTTTGTTGTTGTTGTTGTTTTTTGATTGCTGACATTACATGTGAAACGGACTATTCACTTATTGCTGGCAATTTATATACAGACCAGTGCCAATACAATGCAACTAAACTGTCTGTTTCATCCATTTGTTTATTTTTCCTGAGGTTTGGAAAGCAAACCCATGACCAGTATTGTTCATGAAAGCCTCTACCTCTTATTAAAGCCTCTTCACATGCTGCTCTCGATCCTCCTCTTTCAGCCTGACCACTGTTCCTATTAAAATGGTCAGCTTGCTGCAACAGGTGCTGGGGTGCTGGCGCTGTTTGGGTTTGGGAAGCTTTGAACCCAGCAGATCCATCTCTGTCTGTACCAGACTGACCAAATTGAAATCATGTGATTTTAAAGGTGTACTACCAGTAGGAGGTTGCTCAGCATGGGACACAAAGTACACATACAGATTATTTTTCTCCCCTGTTTGATCCTGACTGGGAAGCAGGCTGCTCTATAGAGCTGACATTGCAGCGTCTCTAGCCAGTCTGCGGTTAAAACAGTTGCTGTCGTTTTCTTGCCCTTTCACCACATTCAGATAGTCAATGAGGGTTTATTCAATTAAACTGCTGCATGTGTAGAGGAAGCTGTGCTGGCACCTGTTACCAGATATGGTTCATCTACATATGCAGGCTGCCAGAAAAGGCATTTTGCTGGTTCATGGAGTATGAGAAATTCGCAATAGAAAATGCATTTTTGTAGCAATTTTTCTTTCAATGTGCAAGTGAAACATTTTCACAGGTTTCAAAGTGTGCTTCAAATAATATCTGAAAAAGTTGCTAATGTAAAACTTGTTTTTCTTTGAAGCCCTGGAAAATCTTTCAAGTCTTATGGTAACATAAGGGGAGATGTTACTGATGCATTTAATCCATGACTTGTGTAAGGTGTATACAAAAGAATAAATAGATATCTGATACAGGACAGGTACTTCTATTGAGTTTCGTGGGGAGGGAACCAAGTGTAGTAGTTTGGGATGTTGGGCAGTTTTTGTTCAGAGCAGATGACCTGTGGACTCTGAGCTGCAACCCCCCCCCCCCCCCTTTGATGACAGGACACAAGACCCAGTGACCTGGCTTTGACTCCCAAGTCCAATTTTGCAATGTGAAGTAATAGTTTTATATTGTCTTTGCATGATACTTATACTACATCTCTCACAAAGCTTTCATTGTGGCGTAGCTTCAGTAGAACATATCTGCCAGTTCTACCGTAAAGCTCTCAGTTCAAAGTTAATTGCTATATTCCAGGAAACTACTGCTTCCCTTCTCCATTTCCTCCTCTGGACAAGTGAGCACAAGGGCTCAAAGGGGACCAGCAATGCTGTGAAGGAGATGGAAGAAGTTGAGAAGTTGAGGGTAATATCAGTCAAAGAACAAGTTGCTTCCCTCTTCCTAAGCCCCTCCAACAGCGAACTCATTCATCATATGTTTAGTCATACAAGAATATTGGGTTGTATATCTTAGATGAAAGTTATAGTCTTATCTGTTGTGTTTGTCTCTCTAGTTCAGTTTTCTATTTCTTTGTGCTAAATAATAATAATAATAAATACACTTTAACTGTTAGTTCCTGGATTATTAATGCAGAAAGATCATAATATAATGTCTGGATATTGCATTTTCCTCCCAGAGGCACACAGCAGTGTCAGAATCACAGGTCTGTTGTGTTTGCAGAGTGGGGACCTAGAGAAAGGGAAGCCAGTGAGCTGGGAATTCCCACTTAAAAATAAATTGAATGAGTGAATAAAGAAAAGCACTAAGGCTTCAACAATAAATACCCTCTAATTTAAATTCACATCAACATAAAACTTTTAAGAATTATTTCCATAACTTTAAATAAAAGATGTTTGTTTTAGGGATGATTAATTCATATTGCTTTATGGGTAAGCGAAAGTTGCAGGGAAAGGGTAGTGTCAATTAATGGTTGGAGTACTTCTTTCAGTAAAAGTGTGAGACAATATTTTAGTCAAGTGTTTTTCTAGTTGCTTCTTCCTATTAACGTAGTGTTTTAGAGTTTTATGATTCATTTGCGTTGAATGAGTACTGATCTTATCACCAGAGTAAATAAAATTATCGTCATGGTGGTTAAACTAAATTACACACATCAGAAAAAACAATGGACAAAATAAAGAAACAGAATTTATAAGCTGTTTTAGAGTGGGAAGCACTAAGAACTGTGTTGCTTAATGTTTTTTAATTTTGTAAGGAAAAATATAACTTCTTTAAGGAAAAAAATATATATGTATCAAGGTGTGATCATGCTGAAACTTTGTAAATATTATGTATACCAACTAGAGCTCAGGCACTGGGATCCTTCACCAAAACATGATCCTGCAAATCCACCAAAGCAGGTCCAGTACTCTTGCTGAGCGGACAGCAGAGTTGCTTGGGTGAGTTATTAGGGGGACAGCTGCTAAATGACAGATATCTCTGCCAGTGCTCACATTTTCTTTTCAAGGCAATTGCTTTTGAGCACTTGTGGAGTTGGGATACCTCTTCTGCAGCATTTCTTTTTAGTGTGCTGGCCAGTGCAATAACTTCTAAAAAGTTCTATGTTCTTATTTAACAAGTTAATGTTATCTTTCTTTCCTATGTTGTTATTGAATTGCCTGATATCCCTACAAGACTGTTCAGAGACTAGAATGGAAAGCACACCACAATACATTTTTATTTTATTTTATTTTATTTTATTTTATTTTATTTTATTTTAAAGGTTGGTATTTATGAGGGTCATGATATTTTACATTCTAAAGACAAATGTGGCACCTTGAATGTGGCTCTCCTTTGTCACTCCCTGGATCCAAACCAGACTTGAGGCCTTGTTTCCATGGAGGCAATGCTTGTTATTAAAGATATTTCTTCTACAAACAGACTTGTCAATTCTCACGCCTTTGGTTCAAGCTTTATAGTTTTAGGCCTTATCTGGAGCTTTTATGTCCTGTCTTCTTTGATCTTCTGCCAGAAGGCTTTACATTGTAGGCTAAGGTTATGATGTTTGCATGTTTTACTTGTCAGTTGCTCTGCGAACAGCAAGTAAGAAATGAAAAACTTACACCACAGTTCCTTCCTTCACACAGTGGTATTACAAGTCCTCAAACATGGACAAACCGTGTGTTTTTATTTCATTACTCCTACTATTTGCACATTCTTCAAAGTATGTATATCTATTGGCAAGCACCTTAAGTTACAGGTAGTCTCCTCCCTTGCTCTCCCTCAAGATAAACCAGAGTTGCACAGGATTGATCTGGAAAAACATTTTTCTGACAACACTTTTCCCAAAGAATCCTTTAGATTTCTTCATTTATTTTATTTTATTTTATTTTATTTTATTTAAAAAAAAAATTTAGTGAAGGTTTAACACTTCTGCAGTTTGGGTAGAAGCACGGTAAGATTTGTTAGGCCAGAAGGCTTTATCAGATTATAGTCACATGGTAGCATATTATTTTACCCATTATACCTCTTTGCATTGCCAGAATTGTATACATCAGTTTTGTTGCCAGAATCATGCAATTCCAACAGGCTTTCAGGTTGTGACAAATGGGAATCTACCATTGCTAGTGATAAACTGTTGCAGTGGCTAATTCCCTCTGTGCTTATTTTAGCTTTCCTTCATTCATCACTCTTTCATTTTCTGCATTATAGAGGCCTTACACTGTGGGTTTTCTTCCTGCAAATGGGGTTATATATCTTGTTCTGCGCACCATTCACTCCTTTCTAATGAACTAAACAGGTTGAATTGTTTAAGCCTCTTACAGTAAAGATTTGTTAATACCCTAGAATCATTACTGTTGTTCCTTGTTTATTCTTTTCTGTGGTCATACCAATCATAATCAATTGAATCATGCAGTAAAGGTTTTTCAGATGAACACTGTTTTCTTTCTTAGAATTTTCTGAACTTTTCCTTATGGAGGCTCAATAAGTGTTTGAAAACTTAAAACATTGTAATAGAGATTGTTCTTCCCGGGGCACAACTTAATGGTGATTAAGCACAAAGAGGACTGTCAATTTTTGAACTGAAAGAGAAAGATCTATCTCTAAAATGAATTACAATTTTATAATTAAAACGTAAAACAAACAGATATTTTGAAAACAAAGTTTAGAATGAAAATAATTAACAGTAAAAATACATGAGATAGGTATGTATGCAATTACTCTGTTATGTAATTTGAAGTAACTGTTCTTTGTCCACAGTAGCTAATATACAGGCTATAGAGACCCTAGATTACAATAGGGATAAGTTTTGATATATTGGGAAAACTTGCTAGTGATAAATACACCTGAGTACTAGGAGGAATTTCCATCAGAGATTGTGGAATTTCCATCACTGAAGGATTTACTAGATTTGCTAGAAACAGTTCCATACAGTTGGTCCTAGTTTGAATTTGGGAGCAGAGTCAGTGGATGGCATTTAAGACTTTTTTTTGTGTGTGTGTGTGAATCTGTGGTCAGATTCAAAGTCACTGTCTTCCATTGAATTTGCAGAATGAGAAATTGAAACTTTCAGTCATCAAATAATCTGAGAACCTGAAGTTATTCAGATGCTCTTACGGTTAATATTCATTGGAAGTAAATGGTGCTGGTGATTTCTTCTCTCCCTGGATCATCTGAGGCTATTTTGGGATAGGTGAATGGATTAAGTAGCAAACCAAGGTACCTGCCAATCCAATTTTTGTTAATTCTAAGTTTTTAAAATTCAGCTCTGAGCAGTCTCACTACAAATGGCCATGCAGACAAATGCCTTATAAAGAATAACCTGTGGTAAATAATGTTGTGAATTAACAAAGCGTTGGGATGACATTTACATTTTTGCAGTTTCTACTCAAAAGTTTTATTAAGAGGTATTCTCCTCACCACCCTATGTATCTCCTCTGTGTCTCAATTTCCTCTTACATCCAATGTAGAATAACACTTATTTTAGCCTCTAAGGAACAATAAAAATAGGTAATTTTCCAATCAAATTACCTTAATTCTTTCAGTCTCTCAGTCAGCGAGGAAAAAACAAACAAAAAAAAAACAGGCACCCCATATTATTAAGATAACCAAGAGAAGAAGGATTAAGTTGTGGGCAAAGTAGGTAAGGAAAGCTTACTGTCAGGAATGAGAACTCCTGCTGTGAGCCTGATTCATTGAGATGTAACAGAAAAGATCTTTTAGATCAAATGTCTGAGTTGTCTGAGTCTTTTGAACATGGAGAAATTGTGCTGGCCTTTATTGTGGTTGCTGTGTTGATTGATCGTTGTCATGGCTGACTTCTGAACCATTTTTTCAGAGAGAGTTTTACTAGTTAAACATGAGATTTCTCACATAACTGTGAAAGCTTCTCTCTTCATCAATTTCCTCTCATTTCCAAAATTAGACTGTTGTTTGCCTCAAAGTATCTATGTAGCAAACCAAGATCCTGTTTTAATAAAGTTATCTTAACCTATGATGCATTCCCCTAGTGTAATGGTAAAAGTGTGAAACTGTGCCTACAGAGGATATGGGGGCTGACTTTCTAAAACTGTTGAAGTTACACATATAAGAAGTGTCATATTTTTGCTGTGTGGCTATGGCCCCAAGGTGATATAAGGGTTAAAAAAAATTGTGTCTGTAGAGTTCTTAGGATTCTTTTAGGTTTGGTTTTGCAAGTGAAAAGCAGAATTATTATTTTTTTTTTTTCAGGATTATTTTACTTTGATTACTAGTCTTGCTGTTTGAGGAAGAGGAACTTACTGATGTAAGTTCACATGAGGATACTCAGCTTCAGATAACCTCTTATAATCAGATTTTGAAACGTATTTATGCACTTAAGAATATAGAGATATCCACAGCAGGATTTCTAGAAGCCTCCAGGCTCACTCCCTGGGTAGGATCAGGTGATTATTTTAGACTCTAGCTTTAGAAAAGGGACACATGCAGCTCAGTTATGGCTTCAAAACAAGTTGTTGCCTGCTAGCTTAGACATCCCAATTGTCTTTGTGACTGACATAATGTCTGTCCTGAGCTAAAATATGTCATACTAACCCTCAGTTTAAGAGTCTTAAACAAAAGTATTTTGCCTAACACTTATGTGGGCTAAGGGGTTAGATATAGTTTTAATGATTCTACTAAATGCTATCTTGATTACATTCACTTGTGCATCCTTGCAAAATAATAATATTATTATAAGTCATTTATACTGATTACATATACTGAGAAAACATTCTTTAAATGTGCTCTGATCCCATTTATTCAAAAATATTTTGAATGACAGTATTCCTTTATCTAGTTGTTCCTCGATTACGTATGTATAGATGAAAAAAAAGCTCTTTGCCAAGTGGTCAAGTGACTGCAGAGGTTTGTTCCTCAGCTACAAATATAACTTTGTGACCTAGAGGGAATAACCCTGATCCATAGCTTAAGGAAAGAATGTTTGAAGAAATTAAAAAAAGATAGAGAACCACATACCACTGAAATTGTTACCTCTGAAAAATTCAGTTTTCAGTATTCCAGTGTTTTACCTGTAATTTAATGTGCTGATCCAAAGGTGTGAATCCTTCTGTTTTATCCAGTGGATTTGTTCATGTTCTGAATAATCTGTTGCCCTGTCCTTTTTCATTTTATTTTATTTTTTTTAATGTCTTTTTGTTTGGTCCAACTACTATGCTTCTCTGAGGTAAACAAGCTTTCGTTCCTTCCTCATTTGCAAAAGATTTGATTTAGATTCTCTGCTTTATATTTGTTCTTTAATAAGCATTGCTGACTGGAAGCTAAGCTGAAGATTAAGTGATCAGTAAATTTTTGGAAAATAATTTAAAAAAAAGGAGATAAATAGTACTCCTTTCAGCTTCTCTGATATTTTTATTTATCAGTGAGATACTGTCTAGGCTGCTATTCCTATTGATCTTGATGGGCAGATTGGCTACCTTTGTGAGGATTAAGGATTTGAGTCTGTAAAAAGGTGAAAAATCATTTCAAGGTTTGCCTTTTCCCAACCTCCTTTAGAGCTATTCAGCATTTAAAGAAATTCTATAGACATTGATGGTCCTTTTGGGCATCAAAACTTTTTATCCATTTTGTAAGAGTCACATTTTTAGACAGTTTTACTTGTTGCAAAAGGCCAAATAATTCAAATGTATCTCTTCGCTTCTATGTAAGTCTATTTCTTTGTTTGGGAAAAAAAAAAAAAAGAGAGAGAGAAAAAAGCTTTCATTTTGTTTTTTAAGTTCTATATTTATGGTAGGAAAATTACAATTGGTTTTACATTATTCAGAGAAGAAAATGGGCTGACAGGTTCTGACAGGCTCTTAGTGAGCACCCACATATATGTGCTGCCCAATAAAGACAGACAGAACAAGAATAAATCTTGCATAAAAGTAATTTCAAGGTGTAGATAAAGATGTAAAATTCTTTAATATTTCCCACTGTGTAATAACCCAAACTATCTGGCTATATTTAAAGATAATATTTTAATGATGTAGAAACAGGGATATATGTTTAAATTTGCACATGATCTGCTTAAGAAAAAATAATTTAACATTTTGCTAACAGCTGAATGGGGGGGGTGTTAATTACCCTTTTGTGTGTGTGTAATTCTACAAGTCAGGAAGCAATGGCTTATGACTTAGGCTTGCTTTCTTCAGAATTTACAATATACTGAACTGAGGATAAAGGGAAACAATTGAATTCACAGGTAACTTCTGTGAGAGTTGTTCTATTTGTAGACTATAGTACTAATCTCTCAAAAAAAATTTAAACTAGCAAAACAGACAACAAAACAGGCAGTGTGTTTGTTAAACAGGGACTAATACTTGGGTAATTGGAGAAAGAATTTATCAATTGTAGAAAAAAAAAGAAACAAAATATTGCTGAAATAACTTACATGAATTAGAAATCTCTGTTCGGTTCTAGACATTCTCCTACAGATCGTTTCAACAGAAAAGAAATATGGGGATAGGGAAGGGTGATGGCAACTGTTAGAATTTTAGAAAAATTTTTATGAGGAAGATATTAAAAGGAATGGGGATGTTAGATTTACAGAGAGAGCTTCATGAGCTTCAAAATAAGCTCTTCATAGCTAGCAATCTAGCTTTGCTGCTTTCTCACAATGAGAAAGCTATTTAGACTTTTTATTTTTTGGTGAGAACTAAAAAGCACAGATGAAATGGAATGGTAATACTTTGAAAAGTTATGACAACATGAACATTTTTTAACATTCTGGATAGATCTGTAAAATGATTCTTGCTTTCAGAGTAGATGATTAACAGATAAATATGAACACAACTATCTTTTCCCCAAAAGGAACAAATTTCTGAAAGCTTAGAAATGGTTCGGCTTTCAACCAGTACATGAATGTTCTGTCTTTTTAACCAATTATATAACAAATTGTTTCCTCTTGCGTCAACGATAAGATTGTTAGAAGTTTATTTCCTTAGGAAATAGCAAAGGAGCTTGAATATGCTCACCTGGAAGTGAGGAACCTCTCCACAAGGCAGCTCACATTTCTGAACAACTTTTTGCAAGCCCACTAGATCAGATGCACTTCTTGCAGTGCTGTAGAAGTGGAATACTCAGAAGCCAACTTCAATGTCACCGTTTCATTTGAAAACACCACTCACGCTAAAATACCTGTTCTGACACTTGTACCCTATAGCCTGTAATTTATGGTGTAACATATCATTGTTTTTAACACAGCAGAAAGATTTCTTACATTAGTCCTTAGATCTTATTTTTTAATATCATATTGCGTGTTCATAGCTGAATGAGTACCTTTGAGCATTTCCATTTTATCCCCTATTCTTTTCCATTCGTAGAGCATAAGTGTCCAATTTAACATCAAATTTCTCTTCCATGGATTTAATAGCACTTAGTTTGGCACTTATGGAAATTTCATAGGTAGAACCAATCTCTGTCAGCTTCCCCAGGGTGGAAATTACAGGGCGTAGGAGAGAATATGAAGCTACTGAGGGAGAACTGGAGTGATCTCCCTATCTTCAACTCCAGAGCATATTAACAATCATTTCTGAAGTGCCACAGCTAAAATTAGGATTTTTTTTTCTGACAAATACAAGAAAAAAAGATAAAATCTTTTGCAAACTCTTAATCTAAAAGCTTTGCCCTCTGAAATCTTACTGCTGTATGAGTCAGCTGTGCTTGCAATTATGAGTAATTCCAGTGAAGTTATTAAGACATCACTATGTCCAATAGCATTTACAGCAGTGGAGGTCAAATTACAAAAGACACTATTGAAGAAGAGCAGTCCTTTTCTGCAGTTGTGAAATTACTAACTCTCAGAAAAAGGCAGAATATTTTTTATTATTTCCCTGCTTTTAAATTAATACCATTGCTGTTAATTAATAATAACTTAATGTCACATGAATTCTACAGAAAATGGTCTTGGATTATATGGATGCTGGTTTCTGTGGCAGCATAATTCATATCAAAAACCCTTACTTGTATTGTGAAACTTAGAGATGTTTTTAGCACCATAACCGTTGTCAATTTGTTTTGAAATTGCCTTTTATCTTTTTTTTTTTTTTTTACAGTACAGTGTGGTGCAGATTTTTTACATTATCAAAACATAAATGCTTGAGAGAAGTTACTAATAAAATGTTGTGTTGATGGATTATCACGACTAGGAAAACATGTATGTTAATCAGCTGTCATTGCCTGCAACCTTGATAATGTAGTGGGGGTAGCGTTCACAGTTAGAACTTTAGCTCTTTTGAAATGAGCTGGATGCTGTTCACAAGTACAAAACTTAAAACAAACAACCATACCCCCAGCTATTGTACATATATGCAGATTATATATCTGTATTCTTCAAGTACTAGGTGATATTTACATTTGCTTTATTTTGAAACTATTAGACAGATATCTTAACAGTTGCTGCAAAAATGAAGTAGCTGTTCCTCACACAGTTTCTGTTTAACTTCATGAGGTGACTGTAAGTTAAAAAGAATGAACTCTGAGAAAAGTGAAGGACTCTATTCACTGTACTGGGACAAGCTTTTTCCCTGGAGGTTTTGATGAATATTTCTAAACATGTCACTTGCTGACGATGGATGAATGGAAGTAGGTTTGTACTTACAAATTTTTCTTCAAGATAATGGCAAAATTCTTTAGAAGTTGTTTTTTGCTCTCTACTAAGTAATGTTGGTGTGATATTGAATTCACGCTTATCTTGTACAACCATAATTTCATTAAATCAGGGCAGTATCTATTCCTTTTCAGCATTGTCATTTTGGGGTGCAGTTACTGCTCTTAATTGTCAGTGTTTGATATCTTTGAAGCCCTCTTCCACCTATCTGAACAACCTCCAGTGTATGGAGCTTCCAGTCTTACTGAGCCATCCAGTTCTCCTAACACTGACAGCGGTAAGGAGGCTATGCTGGAAGACTAAATAACATCTGCAGGTTTTAAAAAAAAACTTTTTTGAATACACTAACTTGCAACGTAAAAGTGTGACCTGTGTTTCCAAGTAATTGAGACTGACAATAAAGTAAAGGATTTATTCCCTTATCTCTCTGACATATACTAAGCTCTCTCTCATCTGAGACATCCTTTGAAGGATGTGGCCAAGACTTTAAGTTGAGTGGAAAACATCACTCCTCTTGTGAGTAGGACCCATATTGAATATCAACATCGCAATCAGCAAGAACTGGGATTTATTTAGCAGGCATTTGACACAAATTGTATAATCACCCTTATACATAGCACAATGTGAAGTCTGAACTAGCCTCCTATCTCTTTTGTCAGGAGTTCAAGTATGAGGAAACAGCTGTCAGAAATAGCTAATGAGACATATTGATAGAGCTGTATGAATAATTTTGCACACCTGATGTCTATGCAAAGCCCCATAGAAGCTGTGTTATCATTATGCTAAATAATAGGATTTCTATATAATTGTATATTCAGACATGTCAAATATTTTCATGGTATGAGATATGCACATTGTTGTTTGCTACTTCACATTCCCCACGGATCTGGCCATAAAGTGAAAACAAGACCTCTTGACACAAGCATCACTACCAAGTCTTATTATGTCTTGAAAGGTGGCCCACAAGACTGTATTTTGCCCAGTTACAGCCTGATAGTGAAGCCTCCATGTGAAGAGGATGAGGTCATCAATTTCTGACTCAAATTTGCCAAATTTATGTTAGTCTGCTTCACTAAATCAGTGATGAACAGGCTGGTTAGTAAAATATTTAAGCACAAGTTACCTGATTTACATCAATGGGATAGTTCATGTGCCCAAATATATAATACAGCGTTAAGGTCTATATTAATACTACTCAATCAACTATACCTATGATTAAGCTAAAAGATAAAGCTATAGCTTCTTATGTTTCCTTTAGTGGCAGAAAAATTCTAATTACTGGTATTATATGGTTCTGTGGAAAGTGTTCTTAAAAACCTCCTGAACAATGTTCCACGGAAGTAAGAAAGTAGGAAAACTAGTATAACAATATCCTCTTGTCCTGGTAAACTAGTAGTACAGAAGCACAAGCCGTACTGATATTTGCTATTGATCAGTCTGTTTGCAGACTGGTCGTCTTATTTTTCTCTATTTCTTCCTTACTCCCATGAAATATTAATAGTGATGTTCTTTACTACATAAAAATGCAGAAACAAAGTGCAGATTACCATGGTTACTTTTTTTTTTTTTTTTAAACAAGGCATTACTGGAGAGTCAGATTAGTTTAAGGAATGTGTAATTCATTGTCTGCATGATAGTTACTTTGGATGCTGACAAAATTCTATTAATCATTTTTCTAGCTAATTGGGATTTCTATGCCCTTTTCATGAAAGAATATCCTGTTCATAAATCTAGTACATCCAGGACTTATGTTGCATTGCTTTTATTATTATTGTATCACTGTTTCAGTAGTTCCCTTTGAGAACTGCCGACATAGCTGTCAAGGAGATTTACAACTGACTGTTATCCCAGTGTTTTATAGCTCAATCTGCACTACAGTTTCTTTAAAGACTTACCACTTATCCTCTGACTTCAGTTTAAAAATACAATTTACTTTTTTCCTGTCAATAAGAGCCGTTGGTACTATGAGATGCTGGAATAATCTGTTGCCTGAAGTAGCTTTTAACTTACTTGGGATAGAATTCAGAGTATTCAGAGTATGCCAACAATAATGATTTCCTGTTAAACTAGAAGTTCATTATCAAAATGCACTTCTCGCCTGTATGCACATCTTTCCTGAGTAGTTGGGCTCATAGCATTGCTGTTCTTTTCCATGTTCTGCTTTGTGCCTCAGTGAAAACACATGGAGAAAAAGCATTCCAGAACTGGAGAACAGTAAGTGAAAAAAATATATAAGAAAACATGTCATTTCTTCTCCCCACCTTTTTTTTTTTTTTTTAATGGTTTCCAAAGAGAGAACACAGAGGCTGAATGTAAAAACAAAACCACAAATAGGTCTGTTTTGTCAGGGTTCATCTATCACTATCTTCAGTTCTTTTTACTAACATTCTGCACTTCCCCAAGTAGTTTACTTCTCCAGCTACATTTTTGTCTTTCTTTCTTTCTATGTAGAAATAGCCAAATTCATCAATACATTTTTTTTCTTGTCATTGTTACTAATCAGAAATCTGATGTTTCCCTCTCTTCTGCCTATCTACTCTAAAAAAGAAAAAATCCATGTTACTTCTCCTTTCTACCTGGAAAAATATTTACCACTCGGTGTTCTCAATATATAGTTCACCTGCTATTTTTCCTGCTACAAACTTTCTTTGATAAACCTCTTACTGAATAGGCTACCATTTCAACATCTCTTGGTAAATATGGCATGTCTGTGAGGTCCAGCTCTTTGAAGATGAAGGAAATAAGAAGTAAAACATGTACCTTTACTTCATTTCTGTATACTATTGAATATGTATACATGCATATTAAATAATTCAGAAATGCAATTATAAAGCAAAGTGTAGTTGTTAAGAAAGAGAAAATCATTTAATTGTGAACAGCAGAATTAATGAGGCCTATCTTCCTATGGATTTATGTTCTTTGTCTCTGAAATCCTCTCTTCCAGCTGCATTACTCCCAGTTCCTTCCCAAGTCTCCTGTGATGGTCCCACTGGCAAGAAATAACACTTTCTGCAGTTAACGTACAGCTGCCAAAAAGTATGTAGCGGCTGAATCCTGTCTGTATTTCCCTCTGTTAGGGCACTAATTTGCTTCTTTGCTATACAGTTGCTGATTTCCAGAATGCTTGCAGGAGCTTCATACTTCTGTGTCTTTCAAATTTGTCCACAATTGGCCAGTCTTTATGTGGGAAAGGAGTGCTAACAGACATGTAGTATTATTGTAGATTCTTGCTCCTTAGGTAAGAAATTAAAATTGAGGTCAAATTCAAACATACAGTTTGTGTGGAATGCAGTTGTTCTGGAGCACCAGTTATTCCATAAGAATCTTTTACCCTTCTTGTAGACTCTACTGAGTCTATTGAAGAAATAAAGTGCTGCAACATTTCATGTCCTTCTTCAGCTTCTAGTGAAGATCTACCGTCTAATTTATTTCTGCATTTCCATGCTCTGTTGTCTTAATTCATTGCCTCTTCTTCTGGACAAACTTATTTTCATGTTATAATAACATTTGCTGCTGAGCTTTTCCTAAATATGACTCTCTCTTTTATGCGCTATGCTTCTGACTCATGAAGATGTCAGTACATTTAAGAAGAAAACCTTAATAAGAAATTCATAAAACATGAAGAATTCTGGGAATAAACTTAATTTTTGCCCCTCAGGGCAAGGTTAAAAGGTTAAAATTGTTTCTCTCATTGGAACAGGACCTTGGCTTCACAGAACATCAGAGGTATCAAAGATTGCAATCAGTAACATGGGCTGTTTTGGAACACTAAGAGATAATTCAAATAGGAACTCACTAGAGGAAGAGACTCCTTGGTTCATTCAAGACAATATTCTACTTCAGGAGGCTGTCTCTCTCAATCCCTTCATAAATTTACTGATTTTTTAAAGTGTTTAGTTTCTTACTCTTCTTCAGTTGAAGGATTATTTTAAAACCAAAACCTTTTTTTATTAAAGCCAATAATTTAGAATTTCTTTAATTGTGAGTCTTAATGATTTCATGTCAGAATTATTTTTAACTCAAGTGATCTTCTCCCCTGATGTTCATCTTTTTTGCCACCAGCCCCACTATCTATACATGGGGCAGTCATATCCCCTGTTCTACCCAAACAAATAAACTGTTTTTCTTCTATATGACAAGGTCTGGAATTAAGGTAGTCATTTTGTGCACCTGTATCAGACAGATCTCTTTCTTTAATGAAATAAAATATATGAAAGCTTACGGCCTAGTGTTGTTAATGACCCAGACTTAAAACAGAATTAAAAAAAGAATCAAGAATTGCATAACAATCTCACTAAAATATGTACTCAGCTCCTCAAAGGCTATAGAATATCCTGTTGAATAAATAGATGTGATGGTTTGTGTGTGCCAAATTGGTTGGTGACAAAATATAAACGTTGTATAATAAAGCATTGCTCTCTAAAGAACCCAGGAAGATATACTATAGAAAAGGTACTCTTAAGGAAGCACAAAATTTTTCTAGCTGAATATTTGCCTGTATTTGTTATTTCAAATAAATACCATTAACGTGTAGGCCCTGAATCCATATAAAAATAGGCTTGAAATGGTAAAAGGAATTTGCAATCTTAATAGATTAGAAATAATTCAAAATTCTAGCATGTTTTTGAGTGCTGTGTCAATTTATTTAAACTGTTCCAGTGCCTAAGGTTCTCCAAATCATTGTAATTAGTGTAACTTATTTTGGTGATAGCTTTGGCTAACATTAGCTGAAGGCAGGAGATTTCAAAGTGCTTTCTAGATTATTCATAATTAAAACATAGCTATACATACAAAAATTGAAACTGAAAAGAATGGGAATAGGACAAAATGCTCTGGAGAAGATCAGTAGAAATATGCTGACAAGCACATTTGTCAGGTCTAGAAGGTCTAGACCCTTCTGCTGTTGAAGACAAAAAAACCCTCATGAAGAAATGAACAGAAATTTATTTTAAATGTAATTGACTAAATTTGAAAAACATTGATTGTGATTCTCTGAAATAATCATTATAAATCTGAATCTAAAGTATGATCAGCAAAGCTGCTGAGAATACAAACCTCAAGGAAAGGGAAGAAAAATTGGTGTGAGTCTGAAGGAAGAATAAAATTATCTGCAGTTTTATCCACTTTATTATTATTATTACTATTATTTGTTATTAAATACAATATATCAGTGCTGAATTTCCACATTGCTGGAAGGAGTCATTGCTTGCACAAGAAAAGATGTGGCAAAAGTTGTAGTTTTTTAACTGTTTCTCAAAAGTGGAAGCAGAAGATTTTTATAAATATTTGAGCTAAAACATATTATCTGGAATATATTTCCTTTGAAAAAGCCTCATGGCAGGAGTACTTTCAGTAAACTTTATGAATATTTACTAAAGTTTTTAACTCAGGAACAAGAAAGGAACACTATTGGTAGCTTATTGTACCATACTGCATTTAGTTGTCCATTAAGGAGACTCTGACTGAGGTTTGATAGCTATGCTGAATCTTTGTTTTAATTAGTAATAAACATGGAAGGAAGGAATTTGTGAAAGTGGAGTGAGAGATGCATGTGACTTTCTCCCAAGCAGTTCATGCAAATGTGGCATTTGGATCTTGATGCTGGTGTCAAAGTTACGTGTCTTAGAAAACTGTAATCAGGATGGTGACTAGAAGGGATTTAGACAAAACAGAAGTTCCGCAGAAATCTCTCTGAGGGATTCCAGAGGTTTGGAGCAGTTTTGCTTTCCCAGTTGATCACTTCTAGCCTTTGGAGAGGCCTTCCAAAATGCAGTTTCCTCACCCTGGCATTTTTGCCTTTGTTGGCCCATCATAATATTGATATTTTTCAAACTCTGGAATTGCAACCCTTAGAAATTTCAGTCCTTTCCAAAGCCATGGATTCAGATTTGTATTGCAAGCAGGGGACTGCTGCCAGATTCTGCTGTTCATTAATTACTGCCAGCGGCTTGTCTTTTCTCAGCAGCCTGCTGGATGAACAGTCTGTCACAAACTAGACATCCCACTACTTATGTTTCCTTCAGGCATTGCTGGACAATTGGCAGCACTTCCGCACATGTATCTCATTGCTCTCTTCAGAATCTCATTGCTCTCTGCAGAAGTAACTTAATGATCTTGTCCACGAACATCTTGAAGGAGGAGAACAAACAAACCAACCAACAAAAAAACCCAACCATTGCAGCAGGGTGTCAGATCCCAGCGGAGTGTTTCCTATAATAACTCAGCCAGCTTCCTGCTCTCTCTATTTCACCTGTCCATTTGCAGTAGGCCAGATGGGCTCTGTTAATATTCCCAGGCAGAGCTGCAAACTCCACCACAGTTGAGGATATGTGATCATGTGTTGTATTTTGCTTTGTGTTTTTTTGTGACATAAGCTTATTATGATGTCCCAATATATAATAATTCTGCCTTTCACTTCCACAGCTCTGTAATTGGAATGATAATATGTGTTCTTGGTTTCTTACCAAATATGTAAGATGAATCTTATTTCTTTAGGTATTAAGTCTCCCTTATTCCAGCATTCTCTTTCAACTTTTCTGTGTCTTCATTTATTTTCCAGTTTGTTATCTTAGCCAGTCTTCTGTATAATCCAAATCTCCATGACCCCAATTATATCATATACTTCTTTTTATCTACCGTGTGTTGTATCAAAAAAAAAAAAAAAAAACCCAACCTGCTAATTTGTTCCTTCTGCTGCTTCTATTTTTGTACGGAGAGCTGACTTGCACAGGACTTGTGCTTTCTCTTTTCATCTCCTCTTATCACCATTTCTATAACTCACCTTCTCCCTGCTGTGGGGAGTCTCGACTTCGTTACTTTTTTTAGTTCTTTCCTGGATCCCTGTTGCCCAAGATTGAAGTCTTGACAATCTGTATGGTGTTCCATAAGAATCAAGTATATCCCATATATCTTTTTCTTTAAAAGAAACAAAAAAGAAAAAAGCATCACTTTCTGAAATATATAACTACTGACTTCCATTAAAAATATCTTAGCTAACCTCATATTCCTCCCATTATAGTTGCTCTTATTTTTCTCTTCATCTTCTCTTTGTGATAATCCATTTGCCTTTTTCCACATTATTTGAAATAAACACTACCAATGTTTTCTTTAAATGAAATATGCTATCACACAGAAAATCCTCTAAACACTGTTACCAAGAAATTCAAAAGCAGCTATGTGACTTAGAAAACAAAGGGCTGTTTCCACAACCTAGCTCTTATCTTAAATGTTCTTTGGTGGTGGCACTCTCCTCTGGCAATGTGGTGCTGTGCAAGGATACCAGGGTAGGTCTGGCAAGTGATGTAGCAGTATACTATTGGTTTTCATTTCCTAAATCATGGAAGCAGCAGTTCTGAACACATTTACATATCTAATTACAAGGCAGGATATGAAATTTAAAATTGTAAGGTAAGTACCAAGACAGTGCTGCAGTAAGATGCATTTAACTTTAATAATTAGGAGTCCTTGCTCATAAACAGAGTCTTAGAGATGCACAACAGGCCACATGTATGAATAAGTCTGTGCCTACTCAGTCTTTACTGGTCTCTAAGCAATATCATTGAACTGGATTCTCTCTGGGAAATGCAATCACTCATATGTGTGCATTTTCTCCACATCATCATATCCATTCATAGCTGGGGAGAGTGCAGCTCTCAGGGACTGCTGAGAAGCTGTTTTGAAATGTGTTTTTCATGTTTGAATTGCAGTCATGTAGAGATTCCCAAAGCTCTCAAGATCCCTCTGTACTATCTGTGTATTGAACAAACAAGTTGAGGGAGTGATCCTTAAAAACTTTGTAATCTAAAAAACAAGGAAGACTGGAGAGGAAGTGGACTGACATCCAAGCATTGCATACAGGAAGAGCAGCCAATAAAGCCTTGATCTTGCAGCAAGGCTTGCAGTGTAAATCTTTAGATGCTATTGCTGTGTCTTTCCCTTTTTCCCTGTTTCTGGATGCACAGCAGATAAAGTGCCCACCAAGTGTCGCAGAGAATAAATAGCTGGATCCCTAGCAGCTCCACAAACCACAGCAGGTTGTGCTCGAAGGTTATTTCAGCGCTTACACAGCATTGCTTTCAAGGAAGGGAACCCAGGACTGTGTTTCTCCAAAGGTAGATACTCCCATGTCTGGTTTCAGATATTTTAAGGCTATGTCTAGGTGGATGGCCACATTGAGTACTTCTCAATGCAGTAGTAATTACTTTTTAGACAAATAGAAGCACCCTGCCCAAACTGGGCATTTGAGGTTAATACAGAGAGTTTGTTATGGCGTAGAGTGTTTTGAATGGAAGCATGAAACCCTGGGTATCTTGAGAGTGTTGGAAGAACAATGGAGCCAGGGACATTTCTAGTTCATATCAAGTGGCAGAGAGACTTCAGAAAGTGTAGTGAGTTGAATTATCAATCCCCCTTACGTGGTAAATACCTCATGTAATTCTGAATCCCATTAGGTGGGAGAACCCTTGGAGTAAAGGTCATTCTTCAGGCTATTACTCATGGTTAATAAAGCCTGGTTTCTTCTTAACTGTGTCCACGCTTTTGACCTCTCCCCCATCACCTATGACAGATTGTCTTTGCTCTGGAGCTCCCACCTATGAACAAGCCCTCCTATGCCCCTGATGTTGAAGCTGATGAACATGCCAGCATGGATGTGGCTTAGACGCTGCTCTGCTCACCCACCCCATCCTTCCTGAACCTGCTGGGTAAATAGACTAGTGAGACCAAGAGAGAGCAAACAGATCACTGTGGGAAAGAGCATTTGAGGTTAGGGCAGTGTCACAGTTTCACAGATGTGTATGCTATGCACGACACACAAACTTTATCTCTTGTCTCATGGCCAAATATAGTGTAAAGCCTGTAATTAACCCTGTACTGCTTGAGGGGATTACAAAGGAGGCATTAGTGTGACAGAGAGACAGAGGGAGAGAAAGCCTGTGATAGCGATAGGTTTCCTTTTTTCTCTCAGTCATCTATGACTTCTATGACTTCTAGGTCTGTACGTAACAGTTTTGCTTACTTGTAAATTGTGCTGGAAATCTACTGGGCATGGGAAAACAGTACTGAAATAAACTGAAGAAAATAGAATGTTGTTATAGAGTACAAGAATTGTAAAAAGGGAAAAAAATGGGCTGAAGAGGAGGTTATGAGAAACCCTAGCTGGATCTAGAATGTATGTTGTATGCTACATGACGTTCTTCAGGCATTTCAGGCTACTTTTATGGGTCCAACAGCACATCTTTGAACTGCTACCATGGCAACTAGCTTGGCTTCAGAGTGCAAGGTGTTGAACATACCCAAGTGGGGTACCTGGAAATTCCTTAGCAGAGAAATGTATTCACTGTAGTGTTATTTGTGCTGAAATTGTCTGGCAGAGTCCTGGACTCTGAGGGACATGATGCATTGGTACATTGAACATCTTGCCGCTACAGCTTTACAAGCAGGCTTAGAAAAAGACTTAACTTTTTTCTGAAAATATTCCCTTTCAATAGGTTTTGGAGACAGAGTAACTGCACTATGGTGCCTATTAGCTGTCCTCCCACTGCTAGAGGTTTTTCAACTCTAGCAGACAGTAAAATTCCCCTGAACTCATTCCGCATACACCTTTTCATCCCCTAGCCCTCTGTGCTGCATGTAGATAGTCAGTCATCACAGGAGGCATGGCATTTTTGCAAGCATGTTCTTGCATGCCTTTTTTTCCATTGGGAGCATTTACAGAGTGGTGGGAGTTGTGTGGGAAGTGAGAGAGGTCTTCAGTGGTCTTGGAGCAGACAGTCAGCCTTGCTGGAGCACTGGAGCAGTGGTACAGAGCAAGGGCCCTGAAATGAAACTGTGCTTGCATCTTCCTTCTCTTTCAAGCTCTTTCTGTGGACCTGTAATGTCCTTAACAGCTACTGTAGAATTAAGCAGTCTTCTCAAATTTGTGTCAGAACTCCTAATTCTTATTAGGTTATTTTTAATCATGTAAGAAGCACTCATAGTAGTAGCAATTAAGTGGGGGGAGAGGGAAAGAAAGAAATAGAAAAAGAAAGGGTTTTGAAACAAACAGGAAAAAAATAAATTACCAACAAGATGTGTGATTTTAGATTTTTATTGCAATCCCAGGTTGAGGAGATACTTTGTAAATATTAAAATAAGAACAATGATTTTAAAATAGTGATTTGAATAACACCTTAGATTATTTTACGGTTTATATTAAACAAGGAAAACAAATCAGTCTACTCTTCAAGACTTAAAGAATACTGCATTCTTGGAATAAAAGGCAAGGCAATTTTGAAGGAGAAATCAAAACGAGGGAGAAACTTCCGCAAGAAACAAAGGAGTAAGACTGAGTCAGGTCATTCAGATTCATGGAATTTCTAATCTGATATTATCGTGGAACAGAAGACCTAAAATAACTAAAAAACCCTAAAAAAACTCTGTAAATTTGGATTCAGAAGACACGGGTTTGTTCAAAGCAGGACAGTGTGGAAGTTTTGGCAGGAAAAAGGTATAATGATGCAGAAACCTTAGTTTGCAAAACAAAAAACAGAAATACTTGCTATGCTGGAAGGAAAAGACAGAAACAAACAAACAAACAAAGGCAAAAAAAACCACACACCTGTTTGTGTGGTTTTGAATCAAAAAAAAAAAACAAAAAACAAAAAACTTGCAAATAGTGCAGCTCAATTCTCAGAACTAGACAGTGTCATGCCTTTACACAAAGGTGCAATGTTTACATTAAACAGAAACGTTTTCTGAAAGTCTGTAGACAATGACAAATACGTATACTTACAAACATACTCATACATGTCGTCCATGATACAGATTGAAGCAGAAGTGAAGGTGATTGCAGAGAAAGAAAAGTCAAAAAATAAGAGGATTTCTCTTTAGAAACTGTTTGAAATTGCTGCACCTTTTGTTTCGAATATTTCCTTGAACATAAGCAGCCTTTTCTTCCTTTGTTTGTAAGATGTTCTCCATATACAGAGAGCAACCATGCAGTTATAACTCTTTTTGCTTCAAACTCTTTTTTTCTAATGCTCAGTATTGTCAACATTGCTCTATTAAAAGTTCACCTTGTTACATACTTGGTTGTGCTCATTCAAGCTCACACAGTCATGGACTGCGCCATGGACTTCCAAGCAGTGTGAGTTCACCAGGATGGTAGGGAAGCAGTAGTGCCATTGTCTAAGTAATGCTCTTGCTTTAACTGCAAAAGTTTAGTTCATTTCTGGTTCATCATGATGAAGGAAGGTACACTGAAACTGAGATTCAGGAAAAAGCTGTAAGGAAAGAGTGGAAAGATTATTATGGGACTAGAAAAACTTTGTTTATTTTAGTGCTGTAGAACAGAAGAGCTGATACAAGCTATATCTGATCCTTTTAAAGGGCATTTAAATTAATAACCTTAATTTAATTATGTAAACTAATTCAATTAAAATTCATTTAAGGGGATAAGAGAAGTGGTGGACAGGTGAAACACCAAGAAGGAGACAGAACTCTTTAAACTAAAAGACAATATCTGACACAGGCAAAGCTCTGTATGAATTACTAATGAATAAATATGACACATACAGGAAATTATATCAATTCATCAGTTCTGGACCAGCTGAGTAATATTAACAGTGCAATTAAGTCAACAAGTTCTGTCTCAAGAGAGACATTATATAATTGTGATTGCTCCAAATGGGATTTTAAGAAATGACAACTTTCAGTATTAGGAAAGGTTGGAATTGAGCCTATATCTAAATCCTGCATTCTTATGCCTCCAAGTTACTGATTAACCTGAAACATAAAGTCAGAATAGGTCAGCCCCCAAGGCAGGGCTAAATGTTGGCCTAGTCTCAAAATGTAATTTAGCTTCATCTGTATTAGTTTGTTCTCTTTCATGTTTTATAGACCTTATTGTGATCATTGCTTTGTTTGAGGCTTTTCAAAGTTTTACCTCTTTGTTTGTTTGTTTGTTTAAGTAGATTTGAAGAAATGTTTTTATTCTTAGTCGGCTTGTTGAAGGCTGAGATTGTTCTGAAGGATCAGTGTCATGCTGCAGGGACAGTCCATTTCAATGTTTTTCCTTGCATTCAGAATGAGATTCTGATACCCCAGAAAATATTGTTTTATGCATGCCATTCCATGTGATTCATGAAAGTACCATTGACAATTAATTTTGTATTATTTTGAAGTTATTTTTCATTGTTAGCACAGCGGTGAACACTTGCATGTGTGTAAAATAGAAACCCAATATGCCTTTTGAAAACTCATCATGAAAAATGTCTGAGGAAATTTTTAAGCTACAGTTAATTTCTGCAGTCAGCTAAAATGGCATATATTTGGGTCTAGATATTATTCTCTGTTGAGGATAGCCACAATTTCTGTTTGTTTCTTTCTGCATCTTTTTGTTATATGATTGTACAGGTTGCAATGCAAAAGGCAATAATTTGTAATTCCTCAGTCCTTGATAATAAGAATTAATGTAAATCAAATTATTAAATAATGAATGAAAACTCAACAGTAACAAAAAGCTTTTCTATAATCTGTCTTTAAAGAAAAAGCCTTGAACTTTCTTTATGAATCTGGGCATGTGCTGTTGATTTATAACTCCTGCAGGATAAACAATCAGCTCAACCAATATTGTACCATTGGCAAGCTATTTAATAGAGCTTTCTTTCCAGCCCACATTATGACAGGTCTCATACTCCTAAGCAAAATCCTAATATTATCAATTCATTCTTAGTTTGCATTGAAGGCTTAGGTCACATCACAAACTTTTTTTTCAAGGACCCCATCGCTATTACTCTCTCTCCCAGAGATAAATAAGGAAATGATGGATGAAACTTACTTACCATAGTTAAATTATCAGTAGAAAATGCATCAGCCAGTCCAGCAGGGTAAAGAAATTTCATAAATTCAATAAACCACCAGCAGTATAATGTGTGTATGTACATGTGAGATGCAATAAAAGCATAGATAAACCAATCTGATTTGAAAGACAGGAGCACACAAAAATTCATGGCTGGCAAACTCTGAGGGAGGCTCTTTGCTGTGTATAAAGCTCACACGGTGTGTCTACACTGGCAGCAAGGATAGCTGGAAATTTCATTAGGGTAATCTTGTGGTGCAAGTGCTTGGTATGGAAGTCAGAAAAGAGAAGTTCAGTACTTTCTGGTTTATTTCTCCTAGGCCTCAGTGACTTTCTTCTTCACTGGTAATACTGGAAAACATTTTCTAAATTACATCAAAGAGTTAGTGAAAGAAATACATTTATTTAACATGAAATGCTTCTCGGCCAGTTTCTGATACTTCTGAGTCTGATGAGTAGGTAATTCCTTACTTGCCTACCAGCTCCATTGATTTTATTAGGAATATTTGCAGATGCCTCAGTATGACAAATATTTAAGATTACATTTGAAGTTTAACAGCTGCTGAATGCTTTGTTGGATCTAGTCCCGAGTGAGGTGTCAGTCTGTTTAATGGCAGACAGACCCTCAGGGGCACTTTGCTTTGTTGGCAAAAACTTTAGCCTGTGGCAAGCAAAAGAAATCTTATCTGCTACACTGAGTGAAAAAGTCAAGAAAGATTTTTTTTTTCCTTAGGACTTATGACTTAGAGTATGACTTCAGTAGGTTTTGTCTGCTTCATTGCTGATCATGAGCCTGATAACTTTGTTCATATGCAGAATACCTTGCAACCATTTTTGGATGTATTAAATGCTTGCTGTGCATGTACAGCTTCCACTCCCTGTTCCCCCCTTCACAGTCAAAAAGTAAAAACAAGGTAAAGACTTTGAAATATATTAACAAAAATTGTAATGATATATATTAATTAAATCCTTCCAAGTACACTATTTGATTTGATTCATAAAATCAATTACTAGACAGTATGCAAAGACAATTGTCAAATGTAAATGCAAAAATGCATTTTAGTAAATATATTTTTTTTGTTGTTTTTCTGTTTTTAAAAAAGAAAATAAGTTGAAAGGATGGAAGGAGGTTGAAAGGTAAGGAAAAAGAAATGCAAAAATGAACTCATCTTTGTTCCAGATCTGTTAACAATATAACTTTTCAGCACTCTGCAAATCGTATTTTTACAGTTTTTTCTATCAAACCTTTGTATGAAAAATTAGAGAACAATGAATTCCCCCTCAGTAGTCTACAGCAACGAACATAAAACAGGTCTTTTGTGGACTTCAAAACATGCTGCTGTAGTATGCAGTACAGAGAGCACCTTTACTGCTCAATTGATGCAAGCTTTTTCAATCCGTACAAATACATGAAAATTTTTGTGTGTACAGAGTTTCAGACATGAAGGCTGCTGATGAAATAAGCAATCACTCTGAAGCCTCTTTGAAAATGAGATCCCAAGGAATTTTACACATGGAAAAATATGAAGATCTTGATTATCATCCTAGCAATCAGCATGTCAGAAAGTGGGAGGGAATGTGACGGGGAAAGGGTGAGTGCAGTGAACCAAGCCTTTTCATAAGAACTGCCTGCTGGGGCTGTGTGCAGTCAGGCTGAGTGCAGAGCAACATCCGCGAGTGCCCCACTGTCTTCCTGGCCTTAGAGTTTAGAGGATCATAAAGTCCTATGTAGCAACACATCTGTTCCTATCAGATCTGCATTTAAGTGCATTTGGAAGGGTTAAGGGCAAGGGATTTCATTCCCTGATCTTTTCCTGTTTGGCACCTGGTTTTGTGTGTTTGGTTGGTTGGCTTTTGTTTGTTGTTTTGTTTTGTTGGTGTTTTTTGTTTGTTTAACTGAAAGCAAATAATGTGAGTTATTGGAGATTAGAAATGTCACTCACACATGAGAACACTAATCATCTTCAATTAATATAAAAACCAGCATATCGGTAACAATAACTATGGTCTATTATCTTTCTGTCTTGTCAGCGTTTTTTTTCTTGCTCTCCTTAGTTGTTTGATAACTAATCCTGAAGAGATGCCACTGAAAACCTTTGTTGCTGCTGTCAGTCTCAAATGCTCAAGAAAATACATGTGTATTACTCTTTGCATGAAATACCATTCACATAAAAGTCAACAGTTAACTCCCATTTATTTGAAGAGATTAAGGTTCTGTTTTCTGAGTCATTATTTGCACGTTAGCAATGACAGTTTTTATAAGTACTCAATTTTTACTAGTTTTGTTTTATTATTGTTAATGCAGTTAGATTGGGTCCACTGATAATTTTAACAAATATCTGTAACATACATCATTTCATCTCTGTTAAATTGCTTTTGTTTGTTTGTTTATTTATTTATAAAGAAATACGATACACTGATTTAAGTAAATCCACGTATTGTAAAATGAGGATGGGTTGTGAAAATAGCAATGTAAGTTTGCCTAACAGTTCTAATTTAATATGTATTTTTCAGTTGTTTTTACGTTTTTGAGTTGTAACATTTCAGATTGAAATTGTTTGAATTTATCTCCATTGACAGTCATCTTGAGTTTTTCAAACAGTTTTTTTAAGTTTCATCAAGTGATTCCAAATGTTATACATCTAGTAAGGGAGAAAAAGGCTGTTTGACAGCTGTCCCAGTTTATTGCATTATTACAGGAATACAGTTTACTGTCAAGAGTTTGTAGATTGTTGATAATTGACAGAAATTTGAGTCAGAAATTTGACAGATGAGATAATGTTGTGGACTACAATTTTTTTTTGATCTTTTTGTGAAAATCCTTCAGGATGCTCTTATAAGCGTGACTGAATTTCCATGACTGCCTGCACAGTAAAAATCATTAGCTGATTGCTGCTTAAGTTTTTAAACAGTTTGTCTGCAGGAAACGTGGATGGGACAAAAAAAAATGAATGCTACTGTCTGTCTTGTCCTTCCCCCCTCATTCCTCTTATGTTGGTTGCATGAAGCAATCTTTGAAATAGGAGGTTAAGATCAGGGAGTGTAATCTTGGTGGTGGATTCAGGCAGTGACAAGTTGTTATTCTGTGGCCGTGCCTCGCATCTGCTGCATTTTGTAAGACTTTGGCCTCTGTTTTCTGAAGTTAAAGTAAAAACCTTGTCCTTTTACTAGAGGTAGTTTATTGAGACCTGTCCTGCAACAGGTAAAAAGACTAGGAATGGAATGATTTTTTTGCTCTTCTTCATTGAATTTTGGAAATATTTTCCAAATAATTTTCCCTTGAAAATATGAAATGAGCTTACTGATGGTGAGCCTATTCGCTCACCCTTGATTTTGCAAAATTTGTTAGGGCTGTGTTCTAGCTGTGCTATTTGTCATCCTTGTTTTGAAGTTGCAGCCATTGAGGACTTTACCTTTGAAAAGAGGCCACTGCTACGAATATGCTTGAGTTACCCTTAGTAGTGTTTTCACCAGTTCCATGAAATCTCCATCCCCAGAGATGTGATTTCAGTGGGAGCTTCTCTTACTGTCACTTCCACTGAGATCAAGATAGCTTAGAAGAGACAAAATAGGAGCTGTGTTATTGAAGTCACATTGTGTCTTCCAAGGCTTCACGGAGGGGAACACAAAGTCAATTTAAAGCATTACAGGTATTTTTTTTTGTTCTTTAAAATTGTAAATACCAAGGATTTAACATTTGAAAAGAAACTGCTTCTATGAATACACTTTAGTTACTGTTAATAGTGTTTTCATTGTGTCAAAGGTGTGTTGAATTTGTTCCATTAAAGCTCTATCTCTTGAGACACAGTCCCAGTGGGAGCATCTCTTACTGTCACTTTCACTGAGATCATGATTGCTTGGAAGGCAAAAAATAGCAACTGTGTCACTTATGTAGGACTTGAAAGACTACAGTGTTTCTGGAAAATGTCACATGCATTTCTTCTTTATTTTTTTTTTTTTTGGTGAAAAAATATTAAAAAATGAATATGTACATAAAGAGTGAATGTAACATTTTGGATCCTGTTTAGCTCCTTCAGTTCTGTTCTTGCGACCCAGTGCCTACACCAATAGCAGCTGCTGAGCTGCATTCAACCACAGAGACCTATGTACCTTTGGAAAAGAAAAACACATGCAAATTAAAAAGAACAGAATCTGCATTTGTCTTGTGTCAGTCACCAATGAAGCTCTGTGCCACAGAGGATTTCTCTTGCTGAATAAAAGGCATAATGAAAAAGAAAAAACTTGCAATGGGTCCTTGGTTACTGGAACTGGTATGGATGCTCTGAGTGTCAGAGGGTGAGCATACTGGTTTGTGAGTAGGGGGGTAAACCAAGTGTGATGAATTAAAAAAACATATTGCCTTACCCATGAATTTTCCTTCCAGTGACACCCCTGATTTTTATTCAACTTAATACACCACCTATTTCTTTGAGACCATATGTTGAAAATCAATATTGCAAGATATATTTACTAATCTCACAGTGTAACTTTTATCTTGGAGAAGGGATGATTTCAACAGATTTTCTATGCTCACATTATCTTTCTAAGTTTTGGATTTAAAAGATCGTATGTCACTGCATGGGAATCCTTTCCTTCTGCTTGTGTTCAAGCATAACATTTTGCAGAACTAAGAACCTTAAAAAGGGGAAATAAACAAAGCAAACAAAAATATTTTCACTAGAAATAACTGAAAACATAGCCAAAATAGGCAAACCAAAACCAGAGAAATAAATATTGTGATTCTTTAGGGAAGGAGATTGTATCAATGATGAGGTTGCTTCTAGAGCTGTTAGCTTCCCACATGGCAAATAAGCAAAAAAAAGTCTGGCAATTTTTCATATTTTTTTTACAGGAAAGGAAGACACTGGTTAAGGGAAAAGAATACATTCACTTGTAATGAAATCTTTAAAATACTTTGATATTTCTCCTTTGGCATATAAACACATATTAGTAAGATCAAGCACACTATTATCATGCCAATATTTGTATTAAAAATCTTACTTATATAGAAGCCGTTTTTCTTAAGTCTCATAAAATCCAGGTTTGAGTGTAAATAGCCTTGATTCCTCCGCATTTCTCTGCCTTTAGTTCTTATTATCATTTACACGGACTCAACCCTAAAATAATTTAAAAAAAACAAAACAAAACAAACAAAAAAATACAAGTGTGTAAAACAATGGATACTATACCACCAAACACTCCCACTTCTTACACAGAAGGACAGGAAATAATAGATTTACAATGTCTTTGGAAAATAATTGACTTATTAATGATTAGTGGCTAACAAAGATTTTTTTCATTCTGCAAAATATATTGATTTTGTTAACTGCGGTCTTCCCCCCCACCCCCCAATTTCTGACATTATCTTATGGAATATGACCAGATAAAAACTTTCTTCATTTTTAGCCTTCATGGAATAACATGAATAAACTATAAATGGATTAGGATTTGTTATACTTTGTTTTCCTCTTTTATTCATGATGGAAGACAATATGCTTTTAAGAATGAAGGCTTTGTCTACTGATAGCCATACTCATCCTACCTGTAAAACATAACTTCTTTCACTAGCCCCTTTCAGCTGCCTTGAAATAAAGCAGCTGAGTCCATGAGAGTGGTTAAACGTAATTTCCTTGACTTCTCTGGATTTTGTGTAGGGCTCAGGACTGGAACCCAGAATCTGGAGCACAGGGGTGTGTATGGTACAACTTACCCAACCACTTAACTAGTGGTGACAGTGTGTGCCTCTCATCTCACTGAGCTAATAACTGCTCAGCCAAGGTCTCAATTTTATAAGTTAGTTCTATAAATTACTTTGAAAGTGAACATGGGACCAAGATGCAAATATACATATAATTTCTTTTGTTGCAGGTACTCAGTTAATACAAATTTGTTGCTATTTTTAATATGTAGTTTAGGACTTTATGGCAAACATTTTTTTACGTGAAGCAGGCTGAGGAAAACTGTAATTTGACTTCTTAACTTATATGTGTTTATTTGTTGTTTTATTCTCAAGAAGAGTTTAAATAGCACTACCAGCAGGGGATCTGACACTAACTTCAGCTGTGTGCCCCTTCTCCAGTCTGTTTACATCTCATTAACAATATTGTTCTAATTGAATAAAAATAGTTAACTTGTACTTCTTCACAGAAGACTCATACATCCCCAAGTAAAAACAAAATTCAATAATTTACACTTTCACACTTTGCTTGATTTAGTTCAGGATCATGGTGATCTTTGGCCAAGAAAATCTCAGACCTAGACAAGTAAAATAAGTTACTTGAGTTCTTGGAATTAGCAAGTCCCACATGCTGTTGTCTTTTTTAATTTTCCACATCATTAACATCTGCAAATGAATATGTAATGCTGAGCCTACAGAAGTCAAACTCTTCTGTCATTAAACATCTTTGCTGCTAGCAATAACTAGTTTTTCTAATGCTGTCTTGTAGATAAATGTGTATTTACCCACAAAATACAATAATATGGATAACTTGCAGAGTTGTGTAATCAATAGACATGTCCTGAGTCTCTGGGACGGTTACAGCTAGCCTTTCCAACTCAGTAGCATCTGCCTTAATTGCTCTAAGTTGCAAGTGGCTTCTAGTAAGTAACATGTAGTTAAAAAGTCAATCTACCGCTGTGGACAGATTTTTGTTACTCCAGGATAACAATGACCAAACCTCGACAGAAGATTCTTCTTTGGCTAAGCTTTATATCAGCAATCACACAGGCAGGCGGAGTTTTTCAGCAATGCTCTCATAAATAGTCTAGTTTGAAAGTAAATGTAAAAGAGTTTCCTTTGCAATTCCTGCCTGCAAAGGGCTTGTTGATTTTTCTTCATAAAGGTGGGCCACAATCCTTTATTGCATATCAACTATATGTAGTATGTATAATATAATCATATCATGTATAGACTACACTCCCCCTTGTAATAACCAGATGGATCACACACAGTCATTATTATGGGACTGTAATTTAGACTTTGGATTTCAAACAGAAGCAACCATTAGCTATCATTTGAGCTAATGCAAAGTTGCATTCCTGTGGAAATGTAAAAGGACCATTTCTCAAAGCAGGGCAAATTTGTAGACTCTTCAAATAAACCGAATCCAGCAATTTTGTTAATGCAGCTAACTGGTCTCTATTGCGATAGTGATCCTTACTTAACACAGCAACACCTAATAACAAATATAGCATTATAGAAATCCTTAATAGTTTGTAAAAAGTGACTTTCTTTGTTGTCTTATGGCTAATACGTTTTCTATCCTCTGAAAGCTTTTCTATGTGAGAACTGGTTTTCAGGTCTCTTAAAACTGCTGTCATCCACATGTCTCCCAAAATCCATGTCCCTTGGAAGAGGATTAACAGTCTGACAAACCAAATAAGGAACAGCTTGACCTTTATGGTTTTGACTGCTCTTTCTTAACGCTAACACAAAGCAAAAATAAACAACATCTGATGGCACTCACATATCAGGAAAGATCGCAAAATGGCATTACTCACTCTTGACATTTTGAGTGGCAGATGGGTAACAAATAATTTTTCTCCAGCTTTTCTTGTCAATATTTAGTTTAAAGCACCAAAGCTGATAAATATAGTGCATTTTAGTTCTTGAAAATAGAAATATCATTATGCTTCTCTGGCCTAATTGCAATCTTTTTTAAAAGAACTGAATCAGAATTTGACATGAAAACAGATTTCTTTCCCATTTTGATACAGTGAACACGGTGTATTAAACTGCTGATAAAAATCAGTATCTCATTGTCAAATATTCTCTCTGAGGTTTTCAAAATATCTGTCTCAGTCTTTTGAAGTGTCTGTCACTGACAGGTTGAGAGCCCTGCCAACAATGGCACCAAATATTTCTTGTTTCTTAGTTAATTACCCTGATTTATGAATGTTAAATGCTTTACATTTTAATTCAAACATTAAGGAAGTCACCACCAACTCTGTACAGGGTGTGTATGAGCTATGTAAATACAAAACAGTTAACTGTGCCTATCTTGCTCTAATTCTAGTAGCTGCCTAGACCTGTGTCATCACTTATTCCTGCTAATTAGGCTTGCTCTTTCTATCAGTCTCACCTATTCCTGCTAATTAGGCTTGCTCTTTTTATCAGTCTACTGATTTTCTACAGGGCCTATCACTACACAATTAAATTCCTCCCCTGTCTTTTCCCAAGTGTCTTCCAGTGGGGTTTGGAAATTATTTACCCTGTGTTCTGGATGTAAAGCCTTACTGAGTGCACTGTCCTATTAGTTAAGCAGTGCTAAAACCAAACACTACAGAATGCAAAGTATGTGGATCTGACTTGAATTGGAGATCAGCTGAAACTGTGGCCCTGTGCAATTCTTAAAAGGCACATATAGTGCCTAAAAATGAAAGGAAGCTTTTACTAGATTTAAAACACTTTCAGTAGGACTACTTAAGCACAGCTGAAAATCCCACAATATCTACTTCCTATCTCTTACCTGAGGGTGCCTGTACAGCCTGGAAAATTGTACCAATGAGAGGGGTGTTAGACAAATGAACATCTTGTATCAGTAATAGTTACAATAATAGAATTTTAATTGATGCATATTTGATTGAAAACTCCAGTCATGGTTTGCTAGGCACTTTTTACTTTGGTCATTCTTTTCTACCAGTTGTTTCATGGAGTATAAATATTTGAAATAATATACATATACAGACCATTAGAGTGTTATGTTTGAGGCAAATATGCTTGAAACCGCTTGGAAGCTGACAGGGAAACCTGAATGAAATCTTTATTATGTTCCCAGATTATTTTTTTATTATTATTTTTTGTCTCTACAGATACAGGCCGACTCAGGTTAAAAGGACTATAGATGTTAAAACAAGTTACTAAGGAAGAAAAAACATGTGAAATAAATCTGACATTGATGTTCCTGATAGACTGTAAAAAATGTTATTTGTTAATTATCAAGATATTTCTTCATATTAAATTGCCACATTTGTCTTCCAGCTGGTATCAGTGTCATGTAATATCATAAATGTGTGACTTGGGATAACTATAATATGACATTCTAATATTTTTTTTTTGAAATTATTATTCTATGAAGTGTTGTTCCTACAATGCATTTCCTTTGTTAAAACTGTTAAAGCTATTTGCTGCTTTGAAAAATAATTGTAAAAAGCACATTTAACTTACAGTCTGTTTGCCTTTTTATTAGGTATATGTCTAGCCTCTTCCACCCTAATAGATGAATAAAATACTTTTAGGATTTTTGTCACGAAATCTCCTTAAGGAAATCTCTAGAACATAAAATCATGTATGTACCACCTAGGCACTACATTGCTGCACTCAATCCAATTTTGGATAGTTTTTTTCTTTACAAACATTCCCACTGAATTCAGGACTGCCATTGATGGCATGTAGATCTTCTCAGTCAGACCCTTACACTGACTGTTGTTCTTATTACTCAGCGCTGAAACCACATGTAAAGAAATGATGCAACACCCATGAGCTATGGAGGATGTAAGTGAGAGCTTTGCAAGGAGATAAAATGCTAGTGGATTATTTTCTGCAGATTTTCTGTTAGAAAATCTCATGGTGGAGCATCCTCTGGCCGATGGAAGAGTGAGCATACATTTTTAAGGACTGATGGGGCACACAAGCTTCTCAAATAATTTGTAAAGATTCAACAGAACCAGGAAGGAAATCATGGGGATGGAAAATTGACAAGGTTAAACATCAGTATTAAACCACTTTCTTCTTCACGGCTCTTTTATACATGTTTTCTCAAAAACTCAACCCAAACTGCTGCTGCTACTACTACTATTATTGTTGTTAATTTTTAGGTAAAACTGCAGTTACTGAGTAAATAATTCCCAGTAAGAGTGGTACAGCAGGAATAAATTTCCAAGTCCAAATTAATTTCTCAGAACTGAAAAGGACTTCAGTTCTCTTTTCAGCAGAAATTTGAACGTCTGTATTTTCTTCTTATATAGGGCTTTCCCTCCTTGTCTCTGAAGGTCTGTTAGGAGGTGACCGTGCATCCATGGGTGTGACTTTAAGTTCTGGGATAAGGTGTAACAAATACAGATACAACCCTTTTATCTTCTCATGGCTTAAGACCAGACAAATATCATTTTCCATTCCACCATTAACATCTTCAGTCTCGATACCAAGCTGATGAGGATTCTTCCTGATTATATTTTTATGCAAAATTAGTCTGTAATGTTCGTGCTGAGGATAGATTCTTCTGGTGTGAAATTGTACCCTTTGAGTGCACCCCCCTTTCCTGGCTGCACCAGTCCCAGACTGGAGAAGCATTTTAGCTGGCTAATATTGAAAAAACATGTGTATATATATATATATATATTTCTCTACTGAAAAGAAGCAACAATTAATTGCTTCCTGACTTTCACATGAGGAAAACAAAACCTGGAGAGGTTTCTACCCAGTCCAGGAGTCCTACCTACTCTTTATGTTCGTGGGATGTGAAGGATATCAACATACTGTTCTTGAGCACCAGACTGCTGTCCTTGGACATTATAGCAGTGTGTTGAGATTTCCATGTGTGAGAATAAGATAGATGAAACTGAACTTCTGTTCAGTTGAGGAACTCCTAACTAGACATAACTGTACTATCCTTCTTATTTTAGCTTTGGGAAAAAAAAATTACAGAATGATGAAGAGTTATAAAAGAACTCATAAACCAAAGGAGGGTCAGGAATAAACAGTCTCACAAGTAATAGTCCAATACTCTAACTCTTAAGCAATACTACCATGTCTTTGAAAAATATAGCTTTCTTAAAATATATATAGGTATCATTACCTCAGTCATATGGTGAAAAGTATTTTCCTCACCTTTAGGAAAAAAGAAGCAGGAACTGCTTCACTTTCTCAACCAGACACAGTGTCTGTACCTGGAACAGCTTTTCTCCTGTATGCTCTCTGTGTATAGATGTCAAAATTGTAAGTGTCAAACTTGATGTGAGGTTTGGGTGGGGACCTGTCTGCAGATTCCATTTTCAGTTTGCCAGCAAGCACTTTACCCTGCTCTGTAGCTTGTACCTTTTCAAGAAGCAGAATAACTTCAGGCACTTGTCACACAGTCATTAATAGGTTGTTTCTAGTGGGATCTCTTCACCGAGTACGTGTTAATGTTCGTGATGTGGGTCACAACTCAGTATTGCTATTTTTTCTAATTACCATACTTCAGTGTTTTTTTCCCTCAGCTGGAACATTGTGTTCTCCCAGGCACAGTGTATGTGAAAGTGGAGATATCACAAAATGAGAGGAAAAAATAACCTAATTATCTTCATGGTCCAGAAAGGTCCAATAAGCAATTAGAGAAATGTGTTGAAATAAAAATTGTACAATGCTTCTTTTGACTCTGTTTCTAAACTGTTAAGATCGCTGCTCGGATTTATCATGGGACTAACTGCTGATAAGAACACTTTTAACACCAGAGTGTTAATGTATCTGAACACAGATGGTTTGAGGTGTTTGAAACTGCATGAATTACTGAACTATAGTATAATTGCAAGGTTGTTAATTGTTCACTGAGCCTTAACTGAAAATACACTTTAATGCATGCTGCACTGTCACTGGATGTGCAGTGATCATAAATGAACATACCCAGTTGCCACGTCAAGAATGCAAGAAAGTGATCTAGTGCACTGATTAATCCATGAATGTGCAGGCTCTGCTCATTCACGCTCCTCGCATAGGTGCAGAAAATTGATCATATGTCACAGAACCTTTGGTAAGAATAAGGCAATGACATTGCTTCATGCTGAGATTCTATAGTTCATAATGAATCAAAGAGAGTGGGAAAAAGTGATGTGTAAGAGGAATGTTTTATTGCAGGAGAGCTAACTGCAGTGATTTTCCATGTGAATCTGGGCCCATACTCATACTGAACCATCTTCAACATGAATCATACCTGAATTATAACGCATATAATTAATCTGAAAAAATATTTACAGATTAGGACTGCATTTGAGAAGAAACTGAAAAAAGGTGATGTTGTATCTGTGATCCATAGTCAAATCCATAATTTATATTCCAAGATTTGATGTGGTTATATAATAGTCTTAATTTATCACATACTATATATGCATCTACTTTATAAGGTGTCCATATTAATCTTTGCAATCTCTCTAGGAAGTGCTAAAGGTAGGCACAGATTCCTACTAGCACGCAGCTGAATCTCGGAAGTCTACTTGGTGAAATATTATTTATTAAAGACTGAGGGGAAACTGGAAGAGATAAATGTAAGTGCACAGGTGACGAAGAATGTTAATGCTCCTCTGCAGAACCACTTTTTTTTTCCCTATTGTCCAGATGGTTTCATATTTTTGCAATCAGAAGTTCTGAAGTTGGCAACTGACAGAGATCTATATGTTTTGTTGTTGTTTATTTTTTTATTTTTTTTCTGTTTTTCCAGAAAAACAGTGTTCTGTATTCAGTGGTGGTGGGGCAGGCCCTAATGAATTATCATAAGAAAACTTGTAGGCTGCGCGATATGAAAGTTACAGAGGGTAATACCTTAATTTTCCTCCTTCTCCTGGACAGAAAAAACAGCAAAAAAGCATGTTCTGTTTTCCATCATGTATTATGCTTCCTCGTTCATCTTGTCCCTCAGTTGTTACAGGCATTTCTTTTTTGAATCTCTTTGTCTTGCAGCATGGACAATGTATAACCTCTTTTTTTTCCTCATAGACTAGAAGATCCTTTGTATTTTTAGATTTCAAGCTCAATGTACTTATTCTCTGGTTTTGGGTCACTCAAGCCAAACCAGTTCTTGACCATGCTTTGCTGCTCAAGCATAACATACAGATCAGGCTAGAAGAATAATGACAGATATAGGCAAAGGTACTCATGGTGCATAAGACTTAGAACCCAAGACTGCTTGCTGTATACAAGCATTTAAATACAGGAATGCTAGGGTATATGAAATGTAATGTTGCACCTCATTGTTACTCAGATGCATTCAGAAACTATTTTTAGTAGTTTCTCCTTGTAATAAAATTCTAAAAAATTGTATGTCTTGATTCTCCCTGCCTGTTTGCACTCCATTCCACTATGGTGGATCAGCTGTTATTTTTTGACATGAATTTCCTTCTCTCTCTCTCTCTCTCTCTCTCTTAATAATAATAATAATAATAATAATAAATGCAGAGAATACTTGCAACAGGCTTAGCTGTTAAAATATGTCAAAGAAGGCTGGGCCATATTGCTTCAGGGTACAGAGATAATTAGTAAGATCTGAGAGGGGAATCTGCTTCCATTTTTCCATTCACTGCATATCCACAAAGATGAAAATTAAAGAGAAAGAATAATGATGTAGAAAACATGAGGTATGAGAGCGTGGGGTGATTATTCTAGGAAAAGACAGTCATATTTCCTTCCTGCATAGGAAGGAACAAAATGTCACACCCAACATTTAAAACAAAAGCAAGGTGGCAAAGAAGATTTCAATTAGATGGGATAAAAAATTACAGTTGGCAAAGTGAAACAGCAGAAATTGAATGTAGAAATATGGCATTCTGTCATTGGTACTTTTAAAGAACATGTGAAATAAGCCTCTGTCAGAAATATCAAGGAACAGCTAATCTTTCCTTGGGGCAGGAGGATGTATTTGGTCATGACTTAAAATCTCCTTCAGTACTCATTTTTCATTGACTGATTTAAGATTTTACAGAGAGACTTTCAGCCCTGTGGGTATATACTAGGAAGTCCAGTGTTGTTTTGTCTGAGAATTTTTAGATGTTTTCTTTCCAGGAGTAAATGGAAAATGTCACACGGAGAATGACCATTCAAATAAATGAATGCTGAGAACTACAGTGTTTTATAGATGCACAGTGAGCAGCTCTGTAATGCAGATTCTTGTGATTGCTACAATCAATGTCAAAAATCCTATTGACTTCAGTGGTTAGAGATAAAAACCTTAAACTACTTGAAAGATCTTAGTTAATCAAGTTGTATAAAATTATTCTGCCATCTGTGTCCAACCAAGCAACTTTTCTGTTCTCGTGAGATGTGACACCCTGTCATGCCAAAAATCCCCCACCATTCTTGGATATTCATTTTAATTAACATTAATGAAATTTGGTTTGAGCAAGTTGTTTGGCTGGCCAGATTTTATGAAAGATTTACCATCCTTGCTGCCCGTTTGCTTTATCACCTTGGTGCTTCCATTTACAGAAGAGGTAGATGCAATATAAATATTAATTCATCAATTTACTGAGGTTAAAAAAGCCTTTCCCCCCACTTTCCTTTTAGTCGTTGGGACTCCACACCTCTGCCTGTTCAGCTGTTTGAGGGTGTCTTGGGGTGAGCTGTGTTCCTTTTGGGGGGCTGATAGGGAGCATCCAGAGGAACTGGTCTGGGGCAGGTGGAGCTGGTCTGGGGGCCACCCTTGGGGTTTGGGCCTGGCTGCAGCCAAGTCTTGGGAAACAGGTGAGCCTTCTCAGAGCAGCTGAGCTTGGTTGAGAGCTTGCTTCTTTCTGTTTCAGCTTAAAACCATTCCTTAGGTTTGGGACCTCCTGGCCCTTCCTGGGATGATGTCTTGGGGGGCTAAGCACTGCAAGGCAGAGCACAGCTGCCTGTTGGTGTGATAGCTTTCAGGTGAAAAACCCTTCCCTTCATATGGGGCCTTATGCGGCTCAGCTGCCCTATTGAAAAGGGGGAGTGCTGGTGCTACAGCACCTGGCAGTGATGTGGGGGGCTGGAGAAGGGGCAGAGTGAGGGGAAAAGGGCCATGAAAAGCAAGAGCCCTTGGCTGGCTTCTCCTTGGGGTGGTGCTGTGGGTGGCAGGGGAGCCACCCCTGGCTAGAGCCAGGCTAAAGCCTGCTCCATCTGGGCAATGCAAGGTAAGTGCTGTTCCTGCTCCAGAGGCAAATTCTTAGGTGATGACTTGCCCTAGGTGTGCTGTTGGTCTCTGAGCTCTCTAACCATGGGCAGTCTGCATACGTGGAGCCAGTCCTGGTGGCTTCGGTGAGTGCTTCATGTTGCTTAGCTCAAGAGTTTCAGCTTATTTACTTGGCTTTTAAGGTAGGGGGGAAACACCTTAGCTGTTGTAACAAAAGGTTTTGCTAATGGTCTTAAAAAAGCAAGTGCAAGTATGTGTTTCTAAGTAGGTCTTGGTGATTGTAGACGGCTTGTCTTTGGTGTGTGATGGGGAAATAATCTGGGGGAGGAAGAGTTTAGTGGTGATGGTGGTGGGGAACTTTCCTCCCTGTTGTTTAGGGTTAATCTGTATTTGATTCTAGACTTGAGCAGACCTGAAACCAAAGTCATATGGACTTGAAGTTTCTAAAGGTCTGAATCTTTGTGGGTAAACAGCCATAATTCTGTTTTTTGTTTGTTTTGTTTTTCATTGTTAAAATGTGATAGAGTACATATTGTTATTTTTGGGATATATCTCAAACCATAGCATTCCCCTGACTGTTTTATCCTGCTATTCTGTGTACAAAGAGTGGAATAATGCCTCTGCCTGCAATGTAGAAAACTTATGGAACTCTGCTCCTCGAAACTAGTTTCCCACAGAACATTATATATATAATAATTCTCTGTCTAAGTTCCACTTCTTTCATATCCTCTTCTGGTTTAAAACATACTAAAACTTTGCTCTAAACTTGGATTAACAGCTGCCTGTGCACTTAATCAGTAGAATAAGCAGAGAATCTGTTATATTATTGCTCTTTAGGATATTGTTCTATGCTTATAAATATGTTCATCTGTAATTTAAGCCTTTTATTTTTCTCTATTGGGCGTTAAATTCAACGTTTTGTGAAGTGTGACATACTCCTCTCTAGAAAAATTGCTGTAATCTATGGAAATTTCATTGCTTGTATGGTACACATTGCTGTAGAGGTACATGCTGTAAGAAAAATCTAAATTACTTTCATTAGTGCATACAAAGCTAAGAAAGATTATACTTTCCATTTGAGGAATTAAGGGTAAACTTAGTCTAAAAACTCTATAATTAGGTTTTTCCTAAAACTCCTGGAAAAATCTAGTCTTTTAACAAACTGATGTATTTTAAAGTACTTATATATTAAAGAATATATTGTATTATGCTCTTTGGAATCTCAAGGCAAGTACTTTGGCAGTCAGCTTAACCTTTACTGTGTGGGGGGGGAGCAGACAACTGGAAAAGTTGGATTACTGGTTGTATAACAGTTTTTGTTTTTGTGTTTTGTTTTGTTTTTTGTGTTTGTTTGTTTTTTTTTTTTAGAAAATAAATTAATACATAGAGCATTTAATGCACAAATTCATGGAGAAATCTAGCTTCCTTGCAGGCAGTGAGAGTCTTATTGACTTGGGAGAAGGCAGGCCTTTCACCTGACCCTGACTCTTGCAGGAAGGGAGGACTGGAAGGGCTTTTTGAAGTCCTAAAGTCCAGTCACGTGCCCTCATAACCAGTTGTGATATCTGGTACTAGTCAGAAGTACACGTTACTTGCTCATGTACACATCTTCCGTTGCATCCACTCTTCTTCTAGTTGTTGCACCTCTGTTTTTCGCTTCCAGGTGAAACCTGCAAATATTGAATTTATTTCTGGGTGTTCCCTTTCCATAGGTGGATATCATTCTTGTTTAATGGACAACAATGGCCTGTCAGTTCTGTTTTTCTGGTTGAAACTCTTTAGGAATATGCAGATAATACTGATGAGTAGTCACTCCTAGTCAGCTGCTACAAGCTCCCTTTTCCAGGCAGCAGGTGATGGACCGACAATTTGTCTGACTGTGGATCCATGATTCCTGGGCAGAGTGTGCTGCTGGCCATAGTGACCCAGGCTAATACTGCTTTCTTTACCTGCATCTTCTTGTACTTTTTGTAGTCTCTCTGCTCCGTAGTGCCTCTTGCTTTTTCTCTTTCCCCTCTCTACCTACGTTCATTTCCACATGGCCCCACTGAAGCTGGTGCCCCTGGGCCTCAATTCCCCCTGTGCCTCATGTCCCCCTCGACCATGGAGGATCCCAGGTGGCTGCCCGGCTTGCAGAGAGGCAGGAGCAGGTGACCAAGGGCAGCAGCCCTTACGCTGCTGTTTGTGACAGAGGGAACAGGGCCAGCCAAATGCTTTGCTTTATGCAGAAAGAGCAGTAGGCCAGCAGAGCAGCTTAGTGGAACGTAACCAGCTGAAGACCATATGCCATGCAGGCCTGGTTCAGCTCAGGGACTTGGTGTGATCCTCTGCATGTAGTTCATCCTCAGTTCCTCTGGGCTGAGGTCTGCCTGCCTAATGCCAGCTGGGAGTTTGTTGTACACCACCAGGCCTGGAAGTCTCAGCACAGAGATTCCAAAGCCTCGTGTTTGGGTTCTTCAAGACTGAAAACTCTCCGCTTAGCGTACGTTATCCCTTAAGCTATTGGTATAACCATTATGTAAGCAATTTGCATAGGAGTCATCTTTTTTCTAAAAAAATACTGTTATCTGTCTGGAAGTCAGCTCCCATTGTATTGGATGGCTATGGGTACGTGTCTCTTAAATCTTGCTATGACCAGAAACAAATTAATTGTATTTGTAACATTTACTGATAAGTGCAAGAGCATTCAAAGTTATTTGTCCTACTCTTTCTACATCTAGGTAAGACCTACTAAGCCTGGGAGAACTAACAAATGCTCGGTTACACTATAGCATATGATGACACCCACTGAAAACTTTTGTTTCAGTGTTCCAACTTTTTAAAATGTTGCCCATAGTTCTGAAAGAGGGGCCACACAGATAGATTAGAAGTGGGATCTGGTTGAAAGGTCAGTGTTTTCTTTCTGCTGCTTGGTAAATTCCTTAACTTTTCTGACTTGGATTAGATTAAACTCTTGTTTAGATAGTTTCCCCAGCAATGTTTTGTTTTCAGACATTGCATTTGTTTATCAGTGTATTTTTTTCTGTAACCAGGCCATTCCAAGGAGTTATTCCTTTTGGAGACTGCTAATTGTTTGATAATTGTGTGTACATGCTGGGCATGCCAGCAAGGTATTTGGAAAGGTATATTTGTATCAGCATCATTTGGGGCCATTAAATGAAAATAAGCAGATAAATCCAGCTCAATGAAATCCTGAAGCAATCTGATAACTGTATTTCTGTGTGTAAATAAATCTTGGGTTGCATATTTCCAAATAGTGCATTAGAAGCTAACCAATAACTGTGTTATTGCCAGATGGTTCTGGAGCAGGAAAACCAGCCTGAGGACAGCTGAGGTTCCTTTACTGGGAAGAGTAAGAGAGAGACTTAGCGACCTCAGAAATCTGGAGTCTCAAGATGAAAGCATATTTTGGATCTGAGAGGGACTCCTAGCTGTTAGAACATGACTGTTATTACTTGCTTAGTAATATTTATTACTAAACATTTCTGTTTTTTTTTCTTAAGGAACTTTAAAGGCCATTTTATATATCTTTGCAACTGGAAGCAAAATACAAACACTTGAGTCCTAAATTTGATTCTTTTATGATATGGGCTATATATTTTGCTATGGAGCAGTACAGTGGGTGTACAGCCAGTTAGAGCAGATACCTGTGTTGAAGTAGAAGAGTTTAGGTATTGGCTTTGTGCAGGACATTCCCAGGTGGAAGCAATAGCCTCCTTCCACTGTACCCATCACCTTCTGGTGATGCTTTGGCTGAGCAGTGCTCTGCATTTCCTCAAGCTGCTCAACACTTCTGTTTGCTCTGTCTGCTCAAATGTTTCTCTTAGAGTTTATTACTAACTTCAGGGCTGCTCCTTTGTCCTTTGAGAAAGAACTCAGCTTTGTTAGTCCTGTTAGTCTGTTACCATGGTGTTTCCTTCATTCATGTTCCTTTGTGAAAGATGCCCTGGTCCATATAGAATCTTACAAACTACATTTTCATTTAAATGGTTTTCTGCAAGACTTGTGCATATATTTTTGCTAAACTAATTTTCTTTTGGGTTCATTGATCTCTGTAATGAAAGTCTGAGCACTTTTATGAGCCAAAACCTCATTACACTGCACAGAGGCTATACTTTAAGCAGATGTGTTCTGTTACTGTACATTTTAATAAGACTTTATTAGTTTTCTTTTCTGATGAAAGACAGCAGGAAATGTTTCCTTCATTAGAAATGTTGAGGTGCTGGGAAACTTATCTGAAAACAAGAATGCAATGTTTAATTATGGGTTTTGTTATACCTGGTTAATGGGCCTTCTGTGGAAGGAAATCAGTTTATCCCATAGAATATCACTGCATTCATGTCAAGATTATCTTTATGCATCTGATCATATGGCTCCTTTTCAATGAATAATAGTGTTTTTCAGTGTAGGATTTAAGTTTTTCCTGTTTTAAATGGATATGATGCACATTTTATAACAAGGTATTTTATCTAAATTCTGCCTCTGCCAGTGACACTTCACTCTGATACAGCGGCAGATGCAAAAGTAATTCTACTGAAATGTATTTTCTTCCTTCTTTTACGGAAGACTTTCTTTAAGGGGCTTCCTGTGCAACACGGGGTACTGTTATCTGTACATTTATTTAGGTTGTCTGAATGTTATGAAAAGAAATTCCTACTTCATAGAAATGAAAACACTTTCATGTAAATTAATTTGTAAAATCCTGAGTAGTATCTGGAGGGAAAAGAAATGATGAGAAATTAAACTCTGGAGGATTTTCTCAATATGGTGAATCTACTCCAATATTTTATTTCTTTCTGTGACTACTGCCTATGTCAGGGATGCTACTGAGAGCAGGAGAACATGCTTAACTGCAAGCTACAATAGGGTTTTTGTTGTGGTGTTTTGTTTTATTGGGGGGGGGGGGGGGAGTCTAGATATAAATCATTATTTCTTCATTCTCTTATTACAGTTGCATTTTAATAGTTTCCTGAGTTAAATAAGAGGTTAAAAGCTTCTTGCATTTTCTTTCCTGCTACTGCTACCTGTAAGGCTATAAATCAAGCAATTTTTTTTTCTGTTGCAGCAGTTACTTCTTTGTTCCTAACTTGTAGGTTTGGGGATTTATTTATTTATCAAACAGGAATGTATTTAATTTTGGCTAACCAATGTATGTACTTCAAAACATCCACTTAGAGCAAACTACTGCTGACCTTTCATCTGCTGCAAGGAACACCTCTCTTTCCAGTAAGCAGATTGCTTTGATGTATTTCTAATGATAGGAGTAAATCATACATGAATATAGAGCAGCTTGCTTTTCAGCTGGGGTTTTGCTCTAGATATACATGGAGACAGTGGAATGGTTCAGATTGCAGGACAAATGTTTTCCATGTCTCTCAGGAAGCGATTTGCTATTGATCTACACAGAGTACTTTAGGTTTTAATTTCTTGCAGCAGTTGTGTCATAAGTAGGGAAGTACAGTAGGTGCAAATACCCTACGTGTTGAGTTGAACAATGGGTCACTAATTGTTGCACAATGAGTTTAATGCTTGGCTATTTGCTTTTGAAGGAAAGTTATACATGCAAGTTAGCCCAAGTGCGCTGACCTTAATACACCTTTCCAGAAATGAAAGTCTCTAAGTTGTACACTATGGCTTTTTAAACAGAATGACATTAATGTGGTGATTTTCAAATGACGTCAGTTATTTAGATTAACAAATGCAAAGTAACTGCTCCCTCTGAATTGCTTACAAAATAGTAGTGTATAAAGTAAACCCATAGGAGTTCTGTTAGCATTTAGTGGTCAGTGATTTGGCATCCTTATCCTAATAATGCCTGGGATGATGTGATGCATTTACATCATTAATCTACATTTTAATAATCAGATTTGGGGCCGTATTTTCTGCTGGATTCTTAGAGCTGCTTAATAAAAATGGGACACAAGGGCTCTTGGCTGCAAGTCTTCAAGCAAAAGGTTTGCAGTACAGGTCCTCTGAGCAGCATGCCCTAAGGGAATATGTGGGAGCACAAGGTATCTCAACACCTTTTGACTCTCTTTTTTTCTAGCTGCAAGCAAGTCATGTTTTCTAGACTGGGAAATGCTCTAAGTTAGTGTTGGGTTTTCCCTAAAAGGCTTGTGAAAACTCTGCAAGCTCATCATTAGTGGACTGAAACATTTTATTTTTTGTAGTCACCTTTTAAATATATGGTTTTACTTATTCAGTTTATTTTAACACGGAAAGCGTGCTTGTGCTTTGTCATCTTCTGCTTCTGTTGTAATTGAACAGAACAACTCAGGCATGCAATTTTCTGCGTAGTATTTCCTTATTCAGTAAAAAGGTTGGTGGAGTAGCCTTCACTCAAACCTGAGCAACCTCAGCATATCTGTTAATCAGGTGGAAAAACTTCAGGTAATGCAAGAGCTGTAGTGTGCTTCTGAATTTTGGATTTGAGCTCTGACCAAATGATGTGATGTTGTATCCAGAGCTGGAGCCGATGTGCAGGTCTGTGGCAAGCATAATCCTTTGGAGGTACATTTTTTTTTCTGTTGAGAAGATGATGGGAGCTGGGTCCAGAAAAAGCTGCTTCTCTCAAAGGCTCTCATTGACTTCTGGCTCAGTGGGAGTCTTTACTAGTGCGTTAGCAAAGCTTTTTCTCCTTAGGTATGAAGAATTGCATGTACTCTTGTTTCAGCACTAATTCACAGTAAGAGAAACTTTGGGCATGGACTTGGCATTCTTGTTCCCATACTAAGGCAGTGTGGGGTGTTTTTTTTTTCTCTCCAGCTTCTATATTTGGAAGAAGATTTTACTGAGGTTTTTATTTTAAAAAGTCCACTTAGCCTTTGTTTGTACTACTGATTGACCTGATTGTTAAACTTACAAGCACTGTGGATGTTTGTCAGTGCCTAATTAGCAGTATTTTTAAGGTCTGTGGTTCTGGATTTTTCTAGAATTCTACTGCCCAGTCCAGAAGCTTATTGAAATGCATCTCTTGAGATAATATCCAAGAGAGCATCAGAGGTGTAGTCCTTGACCCTGTTTCTTCTCATCAATAGCTCTTAATACTGTTCAATATCCTCTATGAATGAGAATAAGCTTGGGAAGTCTTGCAGGGTAGATGGGTTAATGGATCGATATTGACCTTTCCCATTACAACCGCAATTAAAACTCTGTATGAACTGAAATGACAGGAGCAGTTTCAGTGTAAGCAGGAGGTTAGAAGGGAGTTGCAGGATGGTGCTTTCATTTAACATTCTTTAAGGCCTTTTAGATGTCTGAAAATGTCACTGAATTGGAATTAAAGATGTGTGAAGAACTCTGAGGATGTGCATAGTTTTTAAACCAAATCTATTGTATATTTCTTTGCTTAATATCAGCAGAATTAATAGATTTTTTTAAAGTCCCCTGATTTTTCTCCTTGTGTTTGCTATGTACTTTGGATTAATAAATTACGTTTAGTCCAAGGATATTTTGCAAACAGTGACCAGACTGGGTTAACATCACAGTGCTGTTTCTGGGTCATACCTGTGCGAATCCAGAATGCACTCATTCCATGCCTGTGTGTCCTTCAGCAGGCTCCATCCTCCAGTTTGATAGGCTTTAAACACCCTTTGGCTATATTTTCACATTTTATATGACCACCTATTTCAAATGTTAAGTGGCCTGGTATTTCTGAATTGTGATGAGAGAATCCAGCAAGTAGGACACATCCTTATCAAAATGACTTCTTAGGCAGCTGCAGAATGGAGTCTCCCACCAGGGGCTTCTGTTTTTTTTGAAATGCTTAATGTTCTGATTCATGCTCAAGTATAAATCTCTTGTTTTGGTGTTTTTTTTGTTTAAGAAAATGAGGTAGTAGTATGGGGGGGGGGGGCGTTTCACATACTTTGTATTAATATAGCATGAAAATGAGAACCAAAACAAACAAAGCATGGGTGGGCAGCTCTATTTACTTGAGAATATATATATGGTGTACCAAATCCCGAAGTGTATGTTTGCAGCTGGCTTTATCATTAGTCCTCTTTGTCTACTGTTCTCTTGTCTCTTATTGTATCTATTGTAAAATGCAGAAATATGAGAGGAACTAATTCTTTACAAAGCATGTTGGACCACCAAATAGCTGAGCTACATTCTATATTTTTGGCTGGTTTGCATAAGAAACTCATGAAGGCTATGCATACAACTAGAAGGGAAAAGAGGAATGCTCATTAATTCCCATGTCTTGTGGTCACAGAGTGTTAATTAAAGGATGAAGTGGAATGGGGAAATAAAACTGAAAAATTTTAAAGGAGATTTAGAAGTAGTCAGGTGATAAGTTAACTGGTTGACAACAGCAAAATTTCATCATTGTGTAGTGCCAGATTTTGCTACCCTGATTTGTACTGAATAGCATTTAATATTTGGAAAGAATAGCTCTCAGAGCTTCAGCTTGCTTAGGATGAGAGACCTACTGCCAGCACCAAAGCATACAATCTCATTTGTCCACAGAAATTTGTATGTGTGGAAAGAAAGTAAAATTATGTGCTTTCCAGGTCAAACTACCTAGTATTCCCTTCTAAAGAAAAAAATCCTTTCTTCCCAAGACTGGAAGGAAATGGGATGTGCAGATACCTGTCCTGTTTCTGCTACTACTGCTAGCTGGGTGGCTAGCGTCCTGCTGCAAGAGTTTGAGAAGTGAGCTGGAAGGACTAGGGGGATTGATCTTCTTGGAGGGCTTCACAGTGCAGGATGCTCCATAGCTTCTCTGGGAGAAGCAGGTGGTATTGATCTGTTCTGTGGGAACGCTAAACTTGCACTGAGCAGAAAAATCTCATTAAAGCTCCCCAAGATGCCCTTTGCAGCTATTTGTTATGTTTTAAACATTTTCTGTACAATGGTTGTCTTTAGATTAAATGGCCTCAAGTGTAGCAGGATCAATGCAGCTATCTGGAGACTTACTTTTGGTAAATAAAAATGATTGTAATACAGAAAATAAAACCTATTTGCCATGTTACCTAGCAAAGAGAAGGGAAGAATCTTTAATTTTCTCTGAAGTGATGAAAATCTATAATGCTATTTCTTTGGGCAATTCTTCTTTCCCTCCAATGCTGGAGCGTGTTTTCATCATGGCAAATAATCTTGCCAATCAAACATGCTTTACTTTTTTTAAAAAGAATAAGTTTTTGTGTGTTTGAAAATAACTGCACTTAAAGTGGGACTGTAATGACTATTACATGTCACCTCCTTTTAATCTAATCTGAATCAGACTCTCCCTTTTTTGTTCTGAGTTATTATACAAGCTGTTATATAAACTCGTATATTTTATGAAGTCTGTCTTTAGATGTCTGCAAGTCTAAACATTAGAAATAGTGTAGTCTCCTTCCCTTTTTAGATTCCATATGTAGATGTTTATATCTGTGTCTCCCAGTAGATGTCTTAGTGTGATTTAGTCTTGCATCTAGGTTAATAGCTTGGTCTTAAGTTGTTTCTGAAAATGAAAGTTCAGGTTCAATTTGATATATCAAACACATAACACAGCTGCACTCTTTATCTGAAGAGCTGAAAGTACTTTGGAAAAGTTTATGTACTTGTATTGCATAGGGAGCTTTAGGAAACTCTTGACCTCTAAAACCACATATAGAGATAAGTCCTACGCACAGAAGACTAGCAGAAAGGAGACCACCTCCACTCTTGTACTTAATCTGTGGAGGTGAAGCTCCCTCTGAGCAGAAGCTGACTGGCAAAATTCTTTGGTCTAAGTTCAGCAGTGATAAATAGTGGCAAGTAACTTGGACTTCAATTTAGATTTTAGTTCCTCAGTTTGCCTGGTATGCAAACATACCTGTACAAATGCAATCTGCCAAATCTTGTTTCTCCTCAGAGGAAACATTAGTATAGATTAAGCATCTGGAACAAGAGTAGTTTGGTTTCAGAGCTGGTACAACAATGGAGGACCTGGTCTCATAAGAATATCACCTCCAAAAAATGAAATGAGGAAAGCTAAAGGCTTCCTCATTTGATCTAGTTTAATTTGCCTGTGAATGTGACAAAATCCTAGTAGTACAATCCCTTAAATCATCATTTTTTTCTTGACAGCAGTTAATTGCTCACATTTTTGACAACTTTCTGACCTTTAAATGGTGCCACTTGTGACAGCACTTAAAAATAGTGACTGCTTTTAGAAGAAGCAAGAAGAAACAAGCCATGTATTTCCACTTTAATTAGGATTTGTAGTGTATTAATGACAATCATGTTGTCAGGAAGCTTTACACACTTGGAAGGCTGTTGTGATGGGCAGTTGCTATTCCTTGTCATCTTCCTTTCTTCCTATCCATAAAAGTGAAGAGTGTCCCCTAGGGTAATGTGACTTGGTGTGTAATGCAGAGCTGTTTTTAATAGAATACTGCTAGTGACATGAGGGGAAAATCAGTGTATAATGTGCTGCTAGTCTGCATGTAGAGAGAGACCAATGGGGATAGTAGGATCTATGATAAACCCCACCTTGTGGTACCACTGCAAGTCATGTGGTGTGCCGGAGTATCTCCTACTATGCAAGCATAATGACTGACTTGATAGATAATCTGTACAAATAACTTCTGAGGGCAGGATAGAGCCCCAGGTTTGTGCTTCTGTCTGAAAGACCTAAGCGCACACAGTTAAGGTCAACTCTGGCCAGTGCAGTAGGTCTGGCTTCATCCCAGTGAGAGCTTGTGGAGTTGGGATGTGGGTCTTTTTGCATCTTGTCCCAAATGAACTGCTTGGAGTTGATGATTGCTGACAGCGCAGTTTGCTTTTGCTATTTTAGAGACCTCCTCAAATGCTGGGGCTCCATCTCCAATTACATGGGTATTGGCCACATGTTAGTGAGGGAGAAACTGCAGGGGAAGGTGGTGGTGAGGAGGCAGCTGCCACCAGAATAATTCACTGAGCCTACAGCCATCTCTTTAATGTTATCACTGGCAAAAAAAAAAGCCTATGGGACAGGCTGTGAAACATGTGAATTGCTTGTTTTCCCCTTACTAAATGTAATGCTCATCTATAACATGAATTGAAACATGAAACATCTGCACACCTTTTTATACCTTACAGAGAACACTACCTGTGGCTGCTACTAATGATAGGCCTTTCAATGATTCCTCCTAATTAATGGAGTCCTGTGTGTGGTGGTGTGTTATGTTTTTTTGTTTGAGATCATAGATTGAAGCCACAGCATTGGGTTATTAATGTGTAAACTGCTCTTACAGGATTATCTCTAGTACAAGTCATATTATCTCTACTGCACAAGTCCTCTGAGAGCAGTCACTTGTCATTTCTTTGGAAGAAGCTTAATTTAAAGTTAAGGTCACCGAGGAAAAAATCAAATACAAACTGAAGTGTAAATGCATATTTAGCGTTTCCTCTAAGACTCTCACTAGCAGGCTATTGAGAAAATAATATAAAGAATTGAATGCTGGTTCTTCTGGTTGTCTTTAGCAAAGATTCTTTTCTGACCCACTGTGGAAGCAATTTGTCATGTCGTCTTTTATGTAATCTCTTTTAATATTTAATAGTGGGTCATCTTATCTGAAGCAGTCTTATGTTCTTAGGAGAACTAATTACTGTCTTTATCCTAGATCTCTTTATCCTAGTTATCTTAACTTCAAAAGTTATTACCTGATTTCTTTGTACTGTCAAAGTAGGTGAATCAATTCACTGAGCTCTGCTATTATATTCATAAAATCTTTGTACTAGATGGGTAACCCTGTATCAGTGACTGGATGACTTCTGAACTGCTCAAAGAAAGGCTTATCTTAATTTCATCCATCCTGTCTTCCCCAAGTTACACACACAGTTGCTCTGCATCGTAATAAACTTGGCAGCATTTAGTAGTAGTAAATCCACATAGCTAATATCACAAAGGCTCAACCTTTATGATAACAAAACAAGGCCATCTAGATGTATTGGATGCTGCTGCTTTAGGCATGCTTTTGATGCGGGTCATATTGCTAAGGTTGACCTTTACATACTGTCCTGGTCTGCTCTGGAAAAACTGTGACCTGGTTTTGGAGCTGTAAGCTATTTATGTTAGGCAAAATATGCCTGTTAAGAGTGTGGACAGCAGTTCTCTCTTGCCAAAAAACAGCATGCTGGCTTGAATTATACAGAAAATGACTTGTAAAATTGGTAATGACCAGAACTATGTCTGCAAACACTAGAACATGTGCAGGTATAACAAGTATTGAAGTTGAAGCACCTGTGCAGGTCAGTCTAGTTAGGTTCTGATTTTACATCAAGGAAAAAGCTTATCTTCCAACTGCAGTAGTTTCTCTTTCTGTTAACTCTGGTTTTCTTCAGTGGTGACAGTAAGGCATGAAACCCTATTTACGTGCGAGGAATCTCCTTATCCCTGAGCACAGGATTCCTTGTAGTCTCCTGCTGTAGTCCAGAAATCACTGCATATCAGACAAAGGACACTTGCTGAATATTTATTAAAGGTTATCTGCATCTGGGAGATATCAGATGTCTCCTCTTGTCTAGAGGGTCATGGACTTGAGTAGCTTTTTTTCCCTGGTGTTTGCAACAAAGGGGGAATGAATTTCTGTAAACAATTACAAAAGCATTTTTAAAACCTCCACTGCTCCAGTGTCTTGAATAAGTAAAGAATGTGCCCAGTAAGAGTTACCCCTCTGTGACCCCTTACTTTCACCGGATTTTCTTGCTCTCAGTTCGGTGTATTTCTTGTCTAATGGTGGCCCTGCACATAAGAGATCACTCTGTAAAGGCATATGCTACAGGCACTGAAATACAGAATAAGGATTTTATTTTTTCCTTCTTTTTTCTTACAAAAGAGGGACAATGGATAACATATATATATTTCTTTTTCTTCAGAGGGATTACTTAACCTAGTGAGTCATCGTCTACATTTTAGTTCCTCCTTCCTTTTCCTATTCTAGAAAAATTCCCCTCATTGCAAAGTCCTTGGTGGCTGTAATCAATACATCATCTTCAGTTCAGTAGGCAGTACTCATAGTCATTAGGAATTCTGGGCCATAATTGAAGTTAGCAGAGAGCTCTAATAGGTGCAAGGCATTCATTGTCTGCCTTGTCTTAGGATGGCATGTTTTAAAAACTGAATTGTAAGCTCTTCTGAGAGAGGCTGAGCCTCCAGGCAAGGGTATTTGATTTCAAGAAATGATTTACAGTTCTACAAAATACTTGTGCAAGCCAAGTGCAATTATCAAGATGGTTTGTGCTACCCTTAATCTGCTAGTATTTTGACATGTTTCTGCAGATATTTGTCTGAGGAGTGGATAAACATAGTAAGTCTGTTACTTCGTTGCACTTTGAAGCTTGTCTATATCTATTCGTCTAAAAGATTGCCCACTGAGTTTTATGTCTCTATCTGTATCTGCCTATTTACTTTCTAGTATTGTGGATTTTAGAAACTTGGCTTTAAATCTGTTTTTGCCTGAATGTTATAAACCATTTTAGCCTTCTGTATTATACAGATGTGAGAAAGTGATAAGACATCTTATGGCGTTCATTCTTCTGTGTTAGATCAACACTTGTTTAGAGGGGCATAATACAAATAATTTGTACTGAAGTGGTTTGTTGGACAGACAGTGGGTGAGTAGGTCATGGTGACCATATCAAAATGTATAGTCCAAAAACTGCTTGTAAACTAAATTCCTTTGTGTTCTTGAGACTACAATTACATGTCATCCTTGTGTTTTGTTTTTTTAATTTCAAGATATTGCAGAATTCTTCGTTATAGTGTGTATCAACAGTGAAGATAAGCAGTTACCTCTTGAGACTGACGGTTACCTCACAGTGACTGGGCAATGGATTTATTCTCAGTTCTGAATTTGGAAAGGTAACTGATATCTAATAACCATCTCTTAACAATGGCTACTCTGTGGTTGTAAGAACCTTGGCAGATAATAAATGATGAATCAACTCCACTGCTTTGATGTCTCTCTTTGAAGAAATCGTTATCTGTCCATAGATATTTTTCAAATGGATTTGCTGTTCATTTTCTCTTCAAGTTTTTTCTTCACTGTGGGTATATTAAACTCTGTTATTGTTGTTGCTGTATCTGTCAGCAAAAGCTCTAGCAGAGAAGAGTATTGTATCTGCAAGAACAATTACTTCTTAGCTTAGTAACTTTAGCTCACACTTTTTAGACTGGTATAAGAGCAAAAGCATTGCTATGTCAGTATTTTTTATGTTTGTAGGCTCTGCAGTTATGTTGAAGTCTCACAATTATACCAGCAAATGGTTGTATCTGACCAGTGTGCCCTATCACTCTATCCTTATTTAAGAACTCGGGTAGTCCCTTCAAAACCAAGGTCTTACACCCATCTCCATGTTTTTCTGTCCTGACAAGATTTGTGTGTCTTCTATATTGATAAATATAGCTTTGATTTCTTTCTCTCACACATAATATTGTGGATGCAGATTGCACTAGCTGAAACGATTGCAACTGTTTCTCATCCTGACAGCATATTATTCCTGTTTGGCTATATCTAGATGTGCAATATGATAATCTCAAAATTTTAAATATCATTTGTTTGAAATCTGCTATCCTAAATACCCATGAAAAATGTTGTGAATCACTAAAAATAGGAGGTGTTTACATGATTTTTTTCTCATTTAGGAGAAAAACAGAATGAAATGAAATTGGATAAAATAAAAAGACATAATTTGCTCTATTGTTTCAACAACTACAAATAGCAGGCAGGGACCGCTGAGGTACTGAGGTGATACAAAGCAAATTAAATGGGGGTAACATGTATGTCCCTGAGGGCCTCAAGAGTGCAGCTGTGTGTGTTCTGGAGGATGATGGCATGTATTACTGTGAATCAGCTCAGAAAGAAGTAGAGATATATAGAAGAGGATTTCTTTGGAGGAAGCCCCTCTGAAAAGAGGGCTGTATAGTGAATAGGTTGTTATCATGAGCTGGTTGATAGGGTGGAGCACCAACCCCCCGAGTCCCTCCTGAAGCTTGCTGCACTTCTCTTGTGATAGACATCTGGCAGAGTCCTCCAGAGAAGATCTTTTCTTTTACTGTATGATAGGAGCTAATAACAAGGGGTCTACTACATGTCTTCTAGTGTCTTGAGACAGAATGAATTGGAGTTCAGATGGCAAAAATAGAGGGTTGATCTCTGATATAAATCTTCTAGCATAGTGTCCCTAATTTAGGATTCTGTGCTGTCCATAACAGTAGGTGTAGAATTGTAAGAGATTACTACTTTCTTCATATCAGAGTCCAGCCTGTTCTCTTGAAGAGATCTGCAAATGCTTTCAGTTCTGTCAAGAAATTTAGTTTCAGAGAGTGGAAAGGTTTTTGTCTGTCTTTAAAAGACAAATGTACTGACAGGACAGAATGGCTTCATCTGAACATCTTCTTTATAAGATTAATAGCAATTCAAAAACAAAAAAGTCCTGTGTTATGGAAAAGATTGATAGTCTATTCAGAGGAAAACAGTTGTATGAACATAAGACAAAGTATGGAGCATTACTAGGCAGTTCTGGTGGTTGAAGCAGTACTTAATTTAGTAAAATGGAAACATAAAGAGGCTCTGTCTTTCTCACTGTAAAGGCCTTCATAAACTGCAGAGTGACTGTGACAAGAAGTGTTCATCATGTAGTAAGCATACTTAATGGAGTAAGCTCGCTTTGATTTACCGTGAAGAGTTTACTTGACAGTATGCCAAACTGACTTTACATCCCCAAATAGTTATGTGACATGGGGGCATGAAGAGAACTACACAGCTTGAGCTATTGGGCTCTCCTCCTGCCCTCATGATTCTTCAGGGTGGTGTTGGCTCAATGGTTCTTTGGCACAAATCTTGTCTGCAGGTAGATGAGATTTTTCCTCTTAAGAATAATGTATCACTTTCAGTTTATCAAAGTGTACATGGATTTCTCTAAGCATTTAAGTAGGCAAAACATGAAAAAGTGAATTAGCAATCCATTTATTTTCATTCTAACATGTAATTGTCTAATTTGTTGGAATGAAATTTTTCTGCGGAAAGTCACCAACTTTGACGAAACTTCTACCACAAGCACAGGAAACTGTCTTTGCAAGCAGCTTTTTTTGAGGTCCTTCTAGTACAGCCACCAGCTGTGGTGAAGGGAAGACACTAGAATGCTGATCCCCTAAATGGCTTAATAGCTATGTTAGAGTGGAATTCCTTATTGTGCAGAAATTTGGATACACTTTTGTCTCTATGGGAAGAATGAAAATCTATGCAACTCCCTCACCTTCATGGACCTAAATTAAAAGTGTTAGAAAAAAGTGAGCAGAAAACAAGCCATATATTTGATGAGTGAGGAAGAAGGAAAAGAGATGCTAAAGTGATTGTGGCTTCCTGTTAGCTTCCCCCTTCAGGTAGTTATTGACCGCTTGCTGGGGAAGCACTTGACCTCAGTGTCTTTCATGCCTTTCTCTATCTCCCATCAGAGAAGAGCAGTGTGACACCATTGGCAATAGTGTGTTTTTTTAGTATCAGGACAACTCTTCTAGATACAACTCTTCTATATCTACGTATTTTCTGGTATTTGGCTGGCTTTAGTTTACTGATTATGCATCACTTTTTAAATAGAAAATATCTGGATGTATATCTAATGATGATTTGGTTGGATTTTGGAAAGTTAATGGTCTAGAAAGAGTTAGACAATTATTTCTGTGCTGATTAGTAAGGTCAATAGCAGAGGACAGGGAATAAATAGAGGTGACTGAAAGTAAGATTGGATTTCCAGGCATCGCTAAGGAAGAGATGACATAAAATTGAAGTACAGGAGAAAAGTCAGGAAAGGGAAGGCTGGCAGAAGGGTTGGGGACAAGTGAGTAGGGCAGAACAATAATCTATCTTATTTCTCATTTTTGAGTTACTTTTGGGAGGCTTTACTAGACCGCTATATTTCTTCCCCCTTTTTTGTTGGCTTACGTTCACAAGGGTGTTGCATGTCAGAAATTCTAACTGAGCTTTAACAGAAGTAACAAAAATGATTTGGTGTGCAAATACACCAACTGAAGCTTATAATGTGATTGGTCTTTATAGTTCAATGATCAAATCTAGGTATAAATCCTGCTGCATTTTTTTAACAGTTGATACCAATGGTATAACTTTTATGTAGCTCTGTTCTTATGTATTTATAAAAATGTGGAGGAAATTGCAGAATACAAAGCAGTTCTCACTTTTTAGATGAGCTACATCTCTTTAACTACACCTAACTAATTTCAGATCCGGAGGCTTAGATAATAGTCTCTATTTTTACTGCATATTCCCTAATGAAAGTGAACTGTATTGAGCTGTATCAAATTATTTTGTTATAACTAGCACTGGAATGTACTAATGGTATTGAACAGTGGTGTGGAAGGACCACTTTAAAGATAATACCCCAATTAATATCCTTCCTCAAAAGTGTGTGTTGAGAAATGAACCAAGGCAATAAATCAGCATGTAATCTTTAGAGGGGTAATGACACTTTCCACTTTTAGCTTTATGGAATATGATCCAGCAGCCTGTAGGCAAACACCTCCAGGTAGGCCCACCACTGATCACCTGGGCTAAGCATGTTGCCAATATTTACTCAGCACAAATATGTTTTTTCAGGCAAAGGATATATTGCTTTTTTCCCCTTATTCATGTAGCTCCCATTAATGTCAAAGGGAACTGTGTGTTTGCAAAAAAAATGGATCCCCCAAGGGTGTCAAGTTTTGTAAGGTAATGTTCTTCTGTTACATTTTATGCACTGCTTATTTTTATGAGTTGTAGTAATTGTTTAGTGTGTATGATTGCTTCAGGGCCTGCTGTCAGGTGTGGAATCACAGCATAAAAAGGGCTTGTGAATAAAACATAAAGAATACAGAAAAGTAAGCTCATCCTTTTAATGTAAGCAGAGCAAATATTACACATTTAGAATCTTATTTTAAATAAAGAGCAGCAGAAACTGAGACCTGCTTGGAAAGTGTGAAAATGCACAATCCTAACTGACCAATTAAAGCCTATAGTTATTGACATTTTGGTAATTCAGTTAAAGTCTGTATCTGTTCTGAAACAACCAGTCCACTGGGAGGAGTGCTTATAAAGGCATCATTGATTAAATATGCTGAACCTAAAAGACCAGATTAGTGGTCATATTTCTAATTAGTAAATCAAATACACTTACAATGTAAACAACTTATTTATTCTTGTTTTTGGGAAAAACTTTCAACATGAACATGGAAATGCTGTTACCTGAGCTAAGAGCATTGTTACAAAGTAATTGGGAACCTTTTGTCATAGTTTATACCATCAGTCAGTGAAATGGATATTTCTTGGTAAAGAACAAATGATTTCTTGAGCTGTAATAATTGAACTGTCTTGAACCAAGCAGTTAGTGTTACTACTGCTACCACTAACAGTGGTAGAAAACTGGTGGATGGATTTCTTTTGATGCCTGTTAACTGATCAGATTCACTGTAAATGCAGAGAAAAGGCAGCTTGGTAAGAGTTGTCTTGGAGGTGAATTAAGGATTGTCCTGGTTCCAGTTAGGACAGAGTTAATTTTCCCTCATAGTAGCTGGTAGGGTGCTATGTTTTGGATTAGGATGAGAAGAGCGCTGATAACATGCTGATGTTTTAATTGTTGCAGAGCAGTGTTTACACCAGGCCAAGGACTTTTCGGCTTCTCGCTCTGTCCTGCCAGCGAGCAGGCTGGGGGTGCAGCAGGAGCTGGGAGGGGACAGACCCAGGACAGCTGACCCAAACTGGCCAAAGGGGTATTCCATACCATCTGACGTCATGCTAAACAATATATAGGGGTGGCTGGCCGGGGTGGGGGGCCGGCTGCTCGGGGATAGGCTGAGCATCGGTCAGCGGGTGGTGAGCAATTGCGTTGTGCATCACTTGTTTTCTTACACATTATTATTATTAATACTATTATCATTATCACTATTATTATTATTATTATTATTTTCCTGTCTTAATAAACTGTCTTTATCTCAACTCACCGGCTTCACTTTCCCGTTTCTCTCCCCCATCCCAGAGAGGGAGGGGGGAGGGTGAGCGAACGGCTGTGTGGTGTTTAGCTGCCGGCCGGGTTAAACCACAACGAGGATGGATAAAGATGACAAGTCATAACTTTCATAAAGAAAACTTTCTAAAAACTTTTTTAACTTGAGGTCTTAATCCAAAGGATCCATATAAGGAAGGATATTTTAAGTTACACAGGGTGGTGGTTCTCCTGGTCACAGTTACTAAACTCAAAGCTTCCAAATTTGGGTTCAACAGCACTGTAGCAGTGGCTGTAGTTGTTCTCTGCACGAGGACTTCTCAGGTGAATAATCTCTCCCATACTTCCACTTGATAGCAGGTTTCTTTTGGTGCAAATTTGCTTTACTTGTAAACCTGCTCATGTGAAGTTCAGTCCAATGAAGTAAGTGGTTCTACTGGGTAAACAGAACTATTCTGCTGATGTACTGTAATGAAAGTAACTGATTTAAAATACAATTATCTACTGAATCCTTGGTTGTGGGAGTTACCCTAGTGTAACCATGATTTGGGCTCATGTGAGGAATGGTGAATTAAACCTGTAGTCAAGTTTAGTTTGTGGATCCGTCTTGTGGTTCATGTTTGTGGGCTACCAGCAAAATGTGGGGACGGCCAGTTACCTGCTGACTTACACAGTTATCGCCTCTTTTCCAGTATATAACCTGTATTGTAGCTGCCACAAATAAGTCAACCCACTGATGTGTTTCTGAAGCAGCTTTTCTGTTCATCGCAGATCCTTATTTCAAAACTTTCTTCTGCGTTGTGAAAGTGTAAACCATACTGTGTTGGTGCTTGTCTACTTCTGAAGAAGTTTCTGACAAAAGCCCATACTGGTTACTTCAATAGTACTTTTTCCTTTTAAATAGTGAAATCAGCTCTTTCTCCAGAAAATGAGGCAACTCCGTGTCTTTCGAGTGGATATCTGATATTGTAACTAGGTTACCAAACTGGCACAACAGGCAAGCCAGCTGGCTGGCCAAGTCTGTCTATTTGGCAAGACAGCACTGCAGGTGCAGGAACAAGACCTTCATTTTAAAGAACAATGTTCTATGGCTGACTTCATGTCCTAGAGCTTCTTGCAAGCAACAGATTTTTTCTTCTCACTGGAGAGCTGAAGACTAAAATTGCTTTAATCTTCTTATTCCTAACTTTCTACTATAGAAATCAACTCTATCAGAAGCCAATGTTTGTTTCTTTTCATACCAAACTGCTTTTTCACTCTTCCCCAGTAGTTCAAGAAACACTTGGATTGCATTTGAGCTTGTGAATTAATTTCAAATCCACTTATTACTTTCAGTGACCACTTGGGCTCATCACAATGGTGATTTTAAGTGTTTAATTCAAAACAGGATTCTGTAAGAATCAAATCATGTTATAGTCTAGGTTTGGGGAACAGGAGTAGGAAATTTTAAGAGGGATGTGTGTCTTTTCAATGGAAATATATAACAAGTTTCCAGCTTGGGAGAAATACACAATATTTTACATGTTGGCTTGTTCTTTTAACTTAGTACACCTGAATATGGAATACTCAGTCTCCTGTATTGCTGTTGAACTGAACTGGCCTTAGCACATGTGAGAGCTGGTCAACTAATCAAGACAAATTGCGGAATTCAATATTTGAGGCTTAGGTTTCCTAGCACAGCCTGTCCCTGTACGGAAGAAAGGATGTACTCTGCATAGCCAGGCAGAGCAGCATCTACTTGTAGGGTGAGGGGGGGGCTCTAGAAAGCATGTGCCGTGCTGTCCTAGGGAAGGCTGGGAGGAGGCTGGTCCCACAGACCAGTGGTACTGGCCGTGTTTACCCTCACCTCACAAAGTTTTCCGAGGCTGACTGAGCACAAACAGGAGGAGGTGGTGGGTTAAGGTGGAAAATGAAAAGATTGTTTATCAGAACATATTTTGTGTGTCAATTTGCCTTATGGTATGTAGTTTGACTTCACTACTTCTCAAGTCCAAGACTGGAAAGTTATTAAAACTCTGAATTTTTTCCTACCTCTTCCTGGCCACAGGATTTCAGGGATTTTACTAAACGTGGCAGTATGAGTTAGCTTAATACTAAGCATTTTTGAAACTTTTACCAGTAGAATTTCTAAAGAAACAAGCTTCTGTAAACTTGTTGTACAGGTTAATTTATTTTTTGGCATTTGCAGAACTTTGATTTTTTTTAGTGTGTTTGCTGGGACATCATTCATTCTTAAAATAGAAATAACCTATTAGAGCAGCTTACTTGAAAACATCCTTTTGTTTTGAAATGCACAAGGAACATAGTTTCCTTTTTGTCTGTCTTCAGCATGGTGAATACTTATAGCAGGTAACATATTCTGAGAAATGCAAGTTGAAAACGGAAGAGTTTGGGTTCTCTTCCCGAGAAGAGTTGAGCTGTTCAAGTTACCTTTCAGCTCAAACCCTCAGTTAATCAGGAAAAGAAATATCTAAACAGTGTCCTTGAGCTCTGAGTTTATATAAACATACCCATTAAAGATAAATGGGTATGGTGGTGCAGGGAATAGTTGTAAATAGAATTATCATAGCCAAGCAAGTATATACACCAAAAAACAGAGTGCTCACTCTGACTAAAGAACTTTGCAGGTAGTGATTAAATGATCAGAAGTAGCAGCTGGCTCATAGAAGAACCCATACAATCTGGGACTTAAAGCTGAGGTTTTTTATTCTATACATGAACTCTGTTCTCTCCCCACCACCCCATTCTCCTTGGATTCTACTGAATAAATTGGGTCATCTTCCGCTTGGTCTTGGTCTTTCCTTGTTATAACAAATATGTCCCAGAATGAGTTGGGGTGTGTAAGAGTATGGGTTGTTTTGCTTCCTTGTTTTTGAGGAAGGAGAATATGGAATATGTGCCTTTCAAATTCCCTATAATGAAGAGAGATATTAAGGTCTGATGTGCTTGTCTGTGACATGGGTTTTATGCTTAAGTGATTTTTATCAAAGGGAAAAGGATGTAAGCCAGCATTGTAAAACTACTGTTGGAGAAAGATGAACAAAATGTTTTTATCCTGTCGATTTATTCCTGCTTTCTGCATTGTTGAAAGAGGAGGATGTGACTAGTATGAAGCAGGGTCTTCAGAGGTTTTAAAAAAAAAGAGGGAGAAGACTAACCATTACTGGTTTCCAGTACTTGTAAACCCTTCCCCTTGCTTGGGAACTTGCTATACAACATCTTGGATCCTTGAGGCCCTATACTTCTCTAAGACAATTGTGGGTAACAATATCTGCAGGCTATTGTATTGTAAGGCAGACCTCGAGGCTAGAGGGTCTGTAAAAATCAAAACCTCTGTTACACATACAACTTGTGTATGCAAGCTCTTTACAAATTTTGTGCAAAACTAATCTCAACAGCAATATCCAAGTCCTTCTATAGACAAAAAAGTGTGTAATACTTTCAGTTTTGGGCTTGACAGATTTTTGTATTTATTTTGGTCTTGAAAGATTTACACCAAATCCAAAGGGTGCAGTTTGGCTTGGTCACCTGCCTGTGACCTGACTGAAATTGCTAGACTGACAAAGTCCAGTGAGAAAATTGTTGTTTAATGAGCCATATTGACTTGGCAAAAGGGTTGACTCCAGAGCAAGTGCACTGTGGTTAGGAAGAAGGAAGAGGAGACCCTCTTCGGATGGCCTCAACTGTCTTGTACAATGCCTATTTTTCCCAGAGAGCAACTACAGTTGAGTCTCAGAAAATCTGGAAGCCTCAATGCCCACACAGAGAATGCAGAATCACATACTGCTGTGTACTCGCTCTCTTCAGGCCCAAGTGTTAGTCTTTTGCAGCAGCTCAAAGTGATAACTTTTACACTACCTACTGAAGAGCCACACACCTGAGCTGCTGTGGAGCAAGGAGAATGGAGTCTAAAATCCATCATCTGGAGTTGCTCACCCTGTGTGGTGTTTTATCTAGTACTGTGTAAACAAAATGTGCTGGTCTTAAATGCCTGCCTGTGGGGATTTATAAGAGACTTTAAGGTGTGCTGTTTATGAATAAAGTTATCTAGTATCATTACTTATATGTACTGCAGAATACTTCAGATCATGTTACTGAATAAAATAAAAACTGAAGCATACCTGTCATAAGAGTGAAGAACATATTGCAGTGTATATTACACTTTCTTTACTTGTATTTGCTCACTTTCTACCACGTTTTGGATATCTTTGGGTCTACCAATTGTTAGTGTTAATAAAAACCTTTCAATGTTTTTGTGAAAACTGTCATTTCATGTGGTGAACTTGACTTGCAACACTTGTCACTTTCCTTTCTTTGCCTTTTTCCTTCCCTTTGAAGGAAGGCACATAATATGTATATCTTCTGTTTCAAGGTGCCTGGCCTTAAAGGATCCTTTGAACACTTTTTTCTTCTCTTATACTAAACATCATTCACAGAATCCTGCAGAAGCCTTCACAGTCAAACCTGCACACTGAGATAGGTTATTAAATTTCTAGACCAAACAGTGGTGTTTTAATATCAACTGAGTGATTCCAAAGTGGAATTAAAACTTACCTTCCCTCCCCCCCTCATGCTTCTGTATTGATTCCATGGCTATCTAAATGACATCTTAATGTAACACAACCATTTGGAACATATTTTTGGGAACATATTTTTGCAAGCTTTTATGTATAAAATAGTATTGCAGCATTTTTGAGTCTCTAGAAATGTTGGCTGCTGTTGGTGTGACTGTAAGTGAATTTATCTATTCTAGATGTTTTTGTTAAGGGGGAGAAATAATTTCACTTGTGTTTAGACTGTTTAAAATCCACTTTCTAAGAAATGGGGGAGAAGCTCTCACAGCAATCTCTTAATCTAATTTGAGGACTAATAAAAATACTTCCTCCATGCTTAGTAACCACAGTGTAGTTATGGTCACCTAGCCAAGTGGCTTGACAAGTGCCCCTAAATTCCCTCCCAAATAGATAACAGAAGCAAGGAAAAACACTAATCAATGCTTTAAACTGTGGACTATTTAAAATAAATCCAGTCTTTAGCTTGAGAAGTCTATAAGCTCCATATTGTTTTGCAGAGGATGCAAAACAATAGAGAGGATGAGGCTCTCACTTATGAATGCATGTCTGAATATATTTATTGTTATTTATATTGAACTTCCATCCTTCAAGCAGGCAGATGGTGAGATTGCGGAGAATGTTTCAGGAAACAGCAGTTTGAAGAGGTGGAGTTGTGTGTTTCATTGTTCTCCTTGATGGAAAGCAGACTAGTGGTAAAATGTGGTATACATGTGTGAACTGATAGCTCAGATTATGTAAAGCAAGTCTAATTTAGGTCTACTATTCTCGCCAGTCTTACTTTAATAATAGCATAGGCTTTATCTATCTTGTTGCTCGTCATGTTTTGTTCATTACCTGCTGTTAGTGGAACAATATTAGTTTATGGTTCTTCTTGTGTCAAAAATAAGCAATGATTTCGTAGAAAAACAGTAGTTGTTTTAGTATTATTTTGAGTAATCTTAGTGGAATAATCTTAGTGGAAAATACTGTCATGCAGTAAAAGGTCATCCATAAGAAAAAACGTGTGGTTATTGATGTTATATGCATCCAGAGACAAAGAGCAACTTCTTTCTTTTTACACTTCCTTCTTTTTAAATAGTCTCTGAAGTTACTATACTCCAAATGCCTGTTAAAATGTGAATCTTACAGCATAGAACAATTTCTTCGGGTATTTTAAATGAAATCAACTCATAATATTTCCCACTTGCATCAGGACCAGGATTCTTTTCTAAATTGCATCTGGAGGATCTTGGGCAGCTACTCTCTAACTCAGCATTTTTAAGGATCTGGTGATGCTTACTGTTTCTTGTCAGAGGTTGTGTATTTCTACATGGTTACAGTGGAGCTGGTGAAGAATTTCCATCCAAAACTACTTCATCCAAGGGAAAGCTGCCTTATCAACCTCCACTTCTCCCTTTGGTCAAATCAAGGTATAGGTTGAGTACAGAAATGTATTCAGGAAAAACTGATGGTTTCTGTTATACAGAGAGGTCTGGCTTTACTGGAGCATTCTAACAGTGCCTTTAATTCTAGACTCTGTGAATGTGAAGCTTTATGACAAAATGAAGATGGATTCAGAGGGTAATAACTCTCCTCTACTTGGCTCATGATAGTTGCAGCTGTAATATCAAAAAGCAAATGTTGATATTGCATTGTTAAATGGAAAAAATAAAAAATTGACATGCCAGCCAAAGTCTGAATCACACTATCACATCTGTGACTTATCTTCTAGCAATCTAAATCAGCTTTACTTCCTTTTCAGTGCCCTTCTTGTGAACTTTCTTGTCATGATATAACTTCACCTTAGTGTAATTGTGGGTGACTCCACCTATTCTTCTTGGTCTTTCTGTATCTTGTGTCTCAGCAGGCAAAACAAGTATGGAAATGTTTCTGCAGCCTCTTTTTATGTCTAACAATGTGTTGCTTGACAAATTATTGTAATGTTTCTAGCATTTTAAACTTTTAAACATACAAGTATGTTGACAGTATCAGTAAAGAGCATCATGACTCCAAATATTTGGAAGAATATACTAAAAATGAATCTTAAAAATATACCAAGGTCAACAGAAAGTGAAAGTAATTATTCAACCTTTATCTGACTTCTCTGTCCAAAATTACTTTTTCTCTTACATACCATCTATACCCTTTAAAGAAGGCTGACAATACTTAGGTTTACCAATAATAACAAAAAAATCAAACAGCAGTTCTGCGTAGCAATCTACTACATTTATTCATAGCTTTGTAAAACAAAAGGAAAGTTTGGCAGAGAAAGTGTTTTCCAAGAGGCTGGCAGCTAGTATTTGGCTATATTGAGTAGCATATAAAATATTAATTACAATTACAGTTTCCCCTGTGATTGCTAGTACAAGTTTAATTGTTAGGGAAAGCTTCTATGTGAATCTTCAATAATTTTGTCATTTTACTACTTTTTTCCAAAAAATTTTTATTCTATTTTGAAAAATTTGTGACCTGTCAGATAGTTCTGTGCTGTCTTCCCCAATAACTCTCCATGAGGGTTTGTAGAGAATCTCTTCATTAGCCCTGACATAGCAAGAAACAACTTCAACCTATTTAATAATTTAGTTGATGCTTTTTTCCTTACAGCATTCAAAAACAAAACAAACAAAAACAACAAAAACACACAATCTGATACTTTAAAAGCAAGTCCAGTGGTCCAGGGACATGAAACTTAACATGTGCTGCAGAGTGAAATGCTCTCCTCCCTGAAATCAGACCAGAAATAGGCAAATATAAATGCAAATTTCTTCATCCTCTCTGAATCTAGGAGGAAAAAAAATATTGCCCTGGTCTTAATCAGCAACACTTAAAAAGATGAATTTTAGTTCTTATGTGGTAGAAATTCGATTGTCATGGGCAGTGCAGGATGCCTCGTGAGACAGGGGCATTATCACCTGAAAACAGTAGCCGTTGTCAAATTGCAGTATTTTTCTTCTCAAATGCTGACATGAAATTAAAGTTCTTGAACGGTCTTCAACATGTTGGGAGAGGAAGAGGCAGGTTTAATCTTTTCAGAGCACAGTTTCCTTCCTAAATGCATCCAAAACCAATTCCTGGTAGGAAAGATCATGGGGGACGACTCTTTGGTGCCAGTCCTGGATGTTTTCCATTTTCACAGATTTAGCTGAATTTTACATATGACTGTGCAGATATGCAGCATTTGGAGTGATTGGCATCTGAGCCCAGAACAATTAATCCAATACAAACAGCCTTGTGGCCAAAGATCCTTCACAGATCTATGACAGTGGAGATACTTCGGGTGCCTGCTGCTTATTTCTCCAGAACAAAAAGACCTGTAAAAAGTACATTTGTGATTTACTCTAGTTCAGAAACAACCAAGAGTGGTTTTAACCTTTGATATTCTTACTGCCACTTACTGCCAGAAGCTGAATTTTCATTTAATATCTCCTTTTATACATTTATATCCTAACATTGATGCTGGAAATTATATTTCAGGAGAAGTTTCATTCAAAAGAGAAATGAGTGTCTAACTTAAAGAAATTTGTATTGTGCATCTACCAGAGCCTTTAACAGAGCTGTCAGTATTTTCCCCAGCACTGATAATTACCTGTTTATAGGAGTAACCACTGAAAATTTGGTATCTAAAAGTGGCACCTAGATTAGGAGCTTTATTACTCAGTAGAGAATGGTGTGTGCTTTCAGAGGCTGTTCAGATTGTTTAGCTGAAGCACTCTCTGAAGGTGCTTGTCTGCCTACGCTGATTAGAGGGAAATGAGGGTGTTTTTTCTTAAAAGGGTATAATATGGTCCAACTCTTCCCTGCTCTTCCCCAGTACTGTCTGTGCTAGGAGGAGCAAAGCTTGGTATGTGTAATGGTTTTCATTGTATTTGGAAGGTATATAGTGAAGACCTTGGCTGACTTTAAATTATAAATCAAAGACTGTCAGTTTGAAAACATCTCTGCAAAACTATAGCTTTCTTAATATATGTGAGTAAGAAAAAAACAGCATAGGATTTTTTTAACGTATAATTTCTCAACATGTATTTTAACATTACTTAGACTTCTCTGGAATCCTTATCAATATATTTTAAAACCTGTTTGAGCTTAATATTCAGTATGAATCCAATTACTGGTTTTTCAAGCTAAAAATGGTACAAAGTCTGTTTTTAGATGTCATTGATAATTCTTGCTTCATTTGCTCTCTCATTTGCCTATCAGACATCTGTTTTTTTAGATCTTATTGTAAATGCACATCTCATTGTTTATGTAAATTTGTTTGCTTTCTCAGTCCTCTGTCAGTTCTCCATAGCAATGAAATATGCAAGACAAAGAGTTGAAGACCACAAAAAAATCCAGAACGACCAGGGTTAGACCGTAAAATGTAGTTTTAAAGTATATTGAGAAGAAATGAAATCCTAATTACTATTTTTCGATCACACACGAAATGACAGATAGTAGTAGAGGACACAGTCTTTAGAATAAACCCTTCTGATCTGAAGCTGGGGGAGAAGCACAATATAGTCTTATCATATGAGAGTAACAAAGTTCACTTAAGTTGCAGGAATTACTGATTCATGATACTGAATTATAGTATTAAGATATATAAGTATCTGTAAGCAGCTGCAGTTAACTGGAATCCAATGGATTTAATCAATCACCAAAGGAGGCCTGATTCCAGAAAATGGTCTCAGTGATTTGGAGTTAGAATGAAGTTAGTATTTATTCATAACTTTTACAGATGTTCTCTAGAAAAATGAGAGAATGATAAATAATCTAGACATTGTGCATCGTTTGGGCATCTGAATTCAGTCAAACACATCCTTTGTTTTTAATAGTCTTTTAATCTCAGCATGCTCCAATAGAAGTTGAGGAAGGGAATTAAGTTCTGGGAAATAAGGTTCTGGAAAAGGCAAGAGGATCATGATGATTAACATCTTACGATCACTCGGTAAAATTGATCTGAAAACCCTAATTCTTTTCTTGGATTTATAAAAAGGGAAATATTTAGTAGCAACAACTTCTGTATTTGGCATCAGTGTGAGCACTAGTGGAAGCTTCTGAATGAGTCCAGAATGCAAGTAGGAAACTGGAAAACTGTTCAGATTCATTTAAAACAAACAAACAAAAAACTTGTGCCAATTTATCTTAACAAACTGCCTGAGATATTTTCGTAATTCTGTTCAACAAGTATTCAAGTCAAACAAGTCAAATTTGAAAAAGTTACCACATTTTTAAATGGTATAGTCACACTTGTATTTGACACTATCTTTGCGTTGAAGTTGCTTTCAAGAGCAAAGCAACAAGCAAAATTATACGCTTATTTTGAGTAATAAGTCCATTTTTTCTTCAAGAAAATAGGTATACAAGTACTGGAAGAAATACCAGCAGTATATAAACCATATCCATGTGAGGCATTGTTGGAGACAATAATGATGCATCTATCAGAAATCCTCTTCAGTTATCTTTCAATATTTATTTATTGCTTTACTATTGAAGAATGAGAAGAGACTAATGAAGGGAAAAAACAAACTTTCAGTAAAGATGAGCTTATCTATCCACAAAGATGACTAAAAGATTATTTTAGTGGAACTTTACTAATTAAAAGTTTCATGATAACTGTGTTTTGCTGAATGTAACCAATCAGTGGCAGTGTTCCCAGCTCAGATGTGAATACAGCCTACAGAAACTAATTGGCTATGTTGTTTTGGCCTTGCCAGAGCCTCAGTACTGTTGTGTTTGCCTAGTGGAAGAGAAAAAGCTTTTCTGTTTTGTGCAAACTGTGCCATGCTATAAACACAATGATGTAGAGTTTTCAGCTTCTTCAGTGGTTTATTTGATGAACATTAAGCTGGGTTGGTTTTAGCTTCAAATAATCCATGAAGGTCAAATTATTTTAAAGTTGAAAAATTCCAGTTGCTGTTTGAGGTTTAACTTGATTAAATGGCAGTGTATTTAACTTAAAATTCCAATTTAAGGCTGTAGTAGAATGCAGAATCCCTGAGATATCAGTCCTGCTCTTAAACCTTTTTTGTGATGAAACACCCAGTTTTTTGTAGTTATACATTCACAACATAAAAAAAAAAAAATCTTTCCATGAATTACTCTACAAACAAAACCCAGTCCCACAGTTAGATGTTCATAAATTTCCTTAAAATCCCATTTATGCAAACAAAAGTCATGAAGACTATGCTTTATTGGCCTCTTGCTTAAGCTTTTTACCTACTGAGGTCTGTAGGCCGTGAACTGGCCCTTTGCATGGAAGGAGAACTTAATTTATTTTCGAGAAGTCAAAATGTAAGTTAAAGAATAAATACAGTTTGTACTTGTGGCAATAAATGTAATGCTGGTAGTGACCAGTGAACAAACTCATATATTGAAAAACTGTATCAGTAGTGATATTGCCTGTTTTTGTCTTGGGGAAAGAAAGGATCTTATTGCATGCATAGGAAAAGGGTAAACGTGTTACATGTTATTTGTTATTCATTGTAACTTCGTTATGAAAATCTAAGAATCATAAAAAATTTTGAATAGACAGGAGACTGCAAAGTGTGTTTAAGAAAAACTGAAACTGAGTAATTAACCTCTAGCATCTACTATAAAAAAAAAAAAAAACTGCTCCAAACAAGAGCAAAGGGTGTTTTTTGTTGTGTTGTTTGTTTTAAACTAGGAATATGGCCATTTAAAACATCACAAAGTTTATATAGACTATGAAGCAATATTCTGAATGAGTTTCCAGCTTGTTTTCTGGTATGACGTTTGACAATGGAATCTGCATGCTTTACAACCTGATCAATAAGAATGTGGCAATCAGTCTTTTCCCTTCCAAAGCCATTCCTAACAGGGGGGAGGGAGAGAGGCAGTAAAGCACCATTGTTAAATATCTTATACATCAGTGCTTTAGAGTTATTTTCTTAAGGAATTAAATCTGTTTCTACTAAATGATTCAATCAGCTAAGAGGGTATTTTGTATTACCATGGAAATGAAATTGTAAAATGCAATTGTCAGGTTTAGAAAGACTAATACACAATATCATGGACTTTTTTTCTTCTTTTGTTCCCTTTCTCATTTCTTACTAATTAATTTCCTGATTAAAATCTGAGTGATAATCTTGTTTTATATTCAAGGTAGGATGCTGACATACAGAACAGAGTCATGCAGGTGAAATAGATCATTGTTTGAAGTTGTAGGAAACTTTTTTTAAAATCTCAGTATCTGGGGAAAGGTGGATATTTTATTTTGTGGTGACTCAGTACTATAGAACACTAGTTCTGCTGGGCTGCAAATATTTCTACTCTTTACACAAAATATCAACTAAGTGCTTTCTGAAGTTCACAGGTGATTTTTTCAGAGATGTGGTTACTGATAATGGGAAGTAAAGGTGTTTAGATTTGAATATTAAATCATCTTCCACATTTCACAGTTCCTGGTTATCTGTACTTTTTAGCTTAGCAATAGGAAAAAAAAACTTTAAATTATTACTACCTGCCTTTAGGCAAAGAAGTGTCTGCTGGGTTCTTGGCTCTTTTCAAAACCAGGGCATTTCTTTGTTATCTCTAGTTTTCACTGTTGGCAGTATTTATCTGCATTAAGATTTCTAAAATGAGCTAATTCCTTCTTTCATTCCATTTTCACTGCTGATATGAAGTGTTTGCTGTAGTTTTACTCTGGTCTCTTTATCTGACATACCATTTACATAACTTTTCATTTAGTGAATGACTCCTGACTTATTCATGCAGTTAAACTAAGGTCCGGATCCTGTACTTTTTTTCCCTGTAAGGTATAGTTCCTAATTTGTTACTTCTCTACTGTTTTATATTTAAAAAAAAAAAAAAGCTAGTTAGTTTCAAGGCTAAGGGAAAATAACCAAGTTAGGACAATTTTACATGTAGATTTGACTGTTACCTAAAAACCTTTTTTTCTTTCTTTTTTAAATCATTCCAGAGCTTGCAGCCATTTTTCTAGGTATTTGGACTTGATAAAGGAGAAACTTCTCAGTATGTTACTGTAGATATTAGAGCAGAAAGGAGATGTAATCCTCCTGCCTAGTCCAACAGCTCTTCTTGCTTCCCAACAAGCAGTCTAAACTCAATGATGGTGGTCTTAGCTTTTTAAGCTCTCACAGGTTAAAATATGGTATTTAAGAAAAAAAGGAACATGAATCACAAATGCATGGGCTATTGTTTGCCAGTCTTGGAAACAAAGATGGTTTTTCTCAAGTTGTCTCACCGAACCCAAGTATTAGATAAAGTTCTCAGAGCGAGGAAGAGAACTGAATCCCAGATCTCCTGAGAAGCTACTCAGGGTACAGCAGGGCATGGTAGCACCCTGTCTGCACCAGAACCAAGCAAATGACAAGATGTGTTTTTATACTTCAGCAATTACAATTCTCTCAAACATCAGAAAAAATATTTTCAGGCTTTGGGGAATGAAATGAAATTTTCAGCTGTATAACAGGATTTTTCTTGATGTGAAATTGAACTATACCCCACAGTCATGCAATTTATTTGTCATAGACCTATAGTACTTTCATTTCTTAAGTTTATATTTCCTGGAATTGCTTTTACAATATATGTTTTACTGGAACCATGTCATTCATCGAGCCTGTACTTTTCAGCATAGCACATAAGAGGGGGAAAAAAAAGGGGGGGGGGATATAGGAGGAGAAGCCAAATTAATGCTGAGAAGGAGGGATACTGGATCAATCACCTCTTATGAAATAGGCTTTTTCATGTAATTTAGTTATTAATTTTTTTTTAGTTGTTTTGACTGTGTGTTCACAGTGGGACTTAGTAATTTTCAGATGTAACTGGCTTAAAAGATCTTAGTCATTTTTGAGATGTCTAAAACAATTGCAGTGGTCTAGTTCTTTCACGCTAGCTCACAACGTTTTTGAAATCTTTCTTGAATCGTGATCTTGAATGAATTTCAGCTGTTGTCTGTGGTGGGCTGAGGGATGGAGGAGTAAGGGTTTTTAGTTGGGTAAAGCTGAAATCAACTTATTGGGTAAACAACAGCCCAAAAACTGAGGAATGGGTTTCCATGTTAAGTTCTTGCTGCAGATCAGTGCAATCTGAATTGTTTGTACAACTGCACATTTGTTTACCAGCTTGCAAAGTAAAAAGTCTAATGTAGTGTTCAGTAATACGTTTAAGGTGGGCTTCCTTCAGTTTTAAGGAATCACTTATTTGGGTAACAATTGCATGAGAAAGGGGTAGTTTATCATAGTCACCTCGGATGAAAGCTAAGTATTGGTAATACCCCAACCTCACCCACCTCTGCTGACCTTGAAGCTTGAGAAAAGATGCTGAATTAACTTCTGTCAGCTATTGGCTCTGAATTGCTTTTAGCTTGTAGGTGTATATATAGCCTTCCCCCTCCTCAAGTAGTGTGTGTTAAATATAGGAATAAAGGTGCCAAGACCACCAGTGTACTGCACTAGAACTTTCTTTATGAGAAAAGCTAGTTGGAGGTTATAGTAGCATTATAATGCAGTTTCATACCTCTAAACAAGAATCAGCATATTATAACTGGTCAGTTCTGAAAGCATTCAGTACATGTCCACTTACGTGGGTCTTATTTAGACTCTTCTAAAGATAGCCTTCCTCAACCATGTTTTCTCTTGCAAAGAGTCTCTAAAAATGTGGCCTTTGTGGTTAAATAAACTCCGCATTACAGCATTGCTACTTAATTAGTTAATGATACCTTGATTAAGGTAGATAAATGGGTTGGAACAAAGCTTTATTCAATTAATTTTCATTTTCAGCTAATTAGTATTGCTAGTAATGCCTATAATTCAATATGTGGTTTTGCTATGATATCTTATTCATTTCTGTTTAAAACAGGAAAGCTGGATCTTCTCAGACTCAAATGCACTTATTAAACTGTGATTACACTTCAACCTGTTAATTGGTGTCACGGCACTTCTTACACATACAGGGTAATCTGCATCTTGCTAGTACTTGCAGGCAAGCTTTAGGTCAGTGTTGTGAGTTTGACAGTGTGGTTGTTCTGCATGAACTTCTTTAGGAGATGTTGGGAGATAACAGGGAAATAGGCTCACAGGGGTGTGGAGAAAGCAACAGCCCAACGAAATGCTAAGTGCCTCTGTCTAGCTTTTGGTTGTTTCCTAGACCACAAGAAATCCAAACAAACTTGATTCCTCTTTTTTTTTTTTCTTGTCTTGTTTCTGTAACTACTTATAAGAGTGCCTGCCATTAATCATGTTTTGCAAAACCCTGGTAAGGTGCTATTGCTCTGGAGCTGTGAATCCTTGCTAAAGACCAAGCCCAGTTAAGAATCCTGGCTCGTCCCTATTTGCTTCCATAAAGATAGAAGTAGTTGTATGCTGTTCTATTAGCCAAGGGTGGAGAGATCTAATTCCATTTCATAGAGAATAACAGCATGCCAGAATCTTGTTTCTATGGAGTTTGGAATAAGAATGGAGCCCTTCAAAATGATTTGGCCCTGGGATGGTGCATCAGAGGAGCAGCAGGGCAAGAAGTAATGCAACTTTATGCCTGTCTGAAAACACTGGATCCCAAGTTGGTGCCAGAGGGTCTTTGGTCTATAACAAAACTCGGGACACAAGGAGCTTGCTGCTGGAGGGCAGTCTGAGTCTTGAGTTTTTCATTGCTCTGCTGAGGAGCAGGGAGCCGGGACAGCTCAGGCTCTGCAGCAGCCATGGAAGCATCCTGCTGGGCGGGCTGGCAGCAACCCCAGGGGTTCTGAGGCCTTCCTGCTGGGTGGTTTGCACTGGAGCACTGCCTCTTCAAGGTGTCACTAAACTCATGAACTCACTTAAATGTTTTATTTTCACACTTATTCTTCGACTTTTTTTAATTTTAAAATACAGTATTGTGTGAGATTAGTAAAAACCAAAACCACCTTCGATGAAATAACAATGTATTACAGTACTTTTTTTTTTTTACTTATAAATGCAAAAATAGCAAATTTTAGCTACAAGCAATGTCTGTGGTGTTTGGTCTGATGAGTGGTCCTAGTCTCCCAGTAAAGCATGTTTTTCTACCAGTAATGGCTTTATTCAGGTTTTTGCACAATTGATACCAGACAATGACAAGATGTGAGTGGGAGGAATTCACAAGACCAATTTGTACCATCTGTTTCAGAAATGTAAGCTGAGGTGATGCTGTAAAGCAGAAAGCCAAAATTATGTCTGGCATGGTGATCAGTGGCTGTTTTACATTAGTGGTAGGAAGTCATTTATTCTCTTTATGCCAGATCTGAAAGTAACAAACGTTTGATATAGCTGAAGAAACTCTCTCTCTCCTTGACTTTGCCTTGCCTAACTGGCTGACATGGCAGTTCAGCTGTGAATATATACTGCAACTTCGTTGAAGAACTATAGTGGGCTATTTTAAATGTTTTATTTATAGCAGTGAAGGTTCTTCAATTCCTGGTAATATCAATTGGTACTGTACTCAGACAATGCCCTTTTTATGTTGATATGCTGACATATCAACACATGATATAGGAATTGCAGAACACTGCAAAGCATCTAAAAGACCTGCTGGCAGTCGGCAAGTTTACTTACAAAAGATTACCTTGCAAGGTAAGGTTGCAATTTGTAATCCAGTCAGTTTCTGATGCTGTGGGCTTTCTCTACTCTTGAAGATTGTGTCCCATGTGTTATGGCCAAAGCAGAGTGCTTTTATTTGCTGCTGTCTTCCAGACTGTTTGCTGTAGTCTTCAGAAATGCTATCACAAATCCTGTTTTGTTCTCAGTTCCTGAGAAATGTGGTCTACTGTTTTTTTTATAACTGTGTAAAGTAGATTATCTTCTGGCCTTTTGTGTACAACCTAATCTTTCCACCCTGAAGTTCACCTGGTCTAGTCTAAAAACTAACACGGAGTTTTCATTGTGAAATATTTTTATAGCTGTTTTAGCATCATGTAGAATATTAAAATCTACAAATAACAGAAATTTAGGGCTGTATTTCAAGCCTAGTAAGCCGTTTCAACCTCTGGCCCTTTTTGAAGGTATTGTGAAATACTTTGGGGATTAGACCCATTATTCTGTCTCTTTAATATGAAACTTTATGGAAATGGCAGAATTTATTCTAATAAATGGCTAATTTCTGCCAAAGAAAGACTTCCTAGATTCATATTCAAGGAATTAATTTACACTTGTTGAAGAGCTGACAGTGTTGTGATTATTGAAGCTGCTCTGTTAGTTGTTCTTCCTTTCTGCATAGATTAATACTAAACTTAATCACATCTCTCATTCCAGAGGCAACTTGTCATTGTCACAACTCTAGATTTAATTTACAAATTTAGGAATAGTAAAATATTGTATGGGCCAGAGTCCAGGAAAACATGGATAAGAAATACTGTATGTTAAGTACCAATTGTTTAGTTTTCTGATTCTGATGAAAAGCGATTTTTCCTGTTTTTCATGTTGTTGAAGATGTGCCTGAAACTCCTTTACATCACATCAGTTTAATTGAAGCTTTCTATGAGGTTGGGTTCCCCAGCTGCTGTGAGGTAATCTGAATTTTTTCATCAAGCAGTACCTGAACGTGCTCACTGTGGCATGCCCCTTCTTTGTTCTCTCCTTTCCCTAAAAGACGATGGGACTGGATGAGAAATTCTGCTATTCTCCCCATCACTTGAGGAGACCTGGAGAGTGCTGAGGGGAAAGGAAAAATGTCCATCAGATCTGCCTGACTCAGTGTTTTGGATCAGTATGTAGAGGTTAGGAGGTACCATGTTGTGCCAGCCCAAAACACACTGCACCTCAGTGTCTTGAGCAGACATTGCTAAAGGGCTTATTACTATTCTATGTATAGCTCCACATAAATTAGTGGAGCTCTCATGTAGTTCTTCAGATATTTGCAAAGACTGTCAGAACTATGACAGGGCCTGTCATATGACTGACAGCATTTTTTCTTTAAAAGAAATGCATGTTATGGCAAAATCTGAAGCAAAAAGTCATTTGTGACAAGTGGTTTTTTTTTATTTTAATACTAATAAAGGTCTAATACAACAAAACATTTATTTGCAATAGAATTCTGATCTTGTATACTTTAAGCAAATATTAGAAATTGTAATGAATATCCTTCTAAGGATAGTGAGTAGTTCATATTGGAAGAGAAGAAAATGAAATGATTGTCTTAATACTGACTTGAGTTTATTAATACTTGGAACAAGACGGAATGCAAATCTGACCCACTTCGTGTAGTGAACATTACTGAACCGTTAATAATTAGTCAAGAAATGTATTTTCTTAATATACCTGTATATTTTTTATATAATATATATGAATCAGCTCATGTTTAATTCAGTTGTTGAAAACAACAATATAAATAGGTAAGCCAACCTAAGTGACCAATGAATTTCATAAGAATATCCTAATATATTAGCAAAATTCAAGATGCATCCAGATACCTGAGACACCAGAGGGATCTCTGTCACATCAGGGTTTAATGTCTGGCTATAAAATTATATATAAAAACAAATTTTCACTGAAGGTGAGGAAGCCAAACAAACCTGCTGCTTGGTGATTAAGATGCCTTGTATGATAGAGTTCATTTAAAGTGGCTGCTATTTTTTTGGTCATTTTAATTTATAAAAAATCCTCTATGTAGTCAATGTCCTTATCCTGTGAAGTTTATCTAAATTGTACTTGAGTGTCAAGGAATCCTATAATACTTGTATACCATTAACTGGAAAGGTCAAAGAACCCTATGCTTCTAATACCAGCCTCTTTTTGAATGTTACTGCCTTAGTAACTGAAACATGTCAGTGTCTTGATAAGAAACAAATGGAATAATTAATTCTTTTTGTAGTTATGTATAGGTTGAGACTAAAATGTATGGAAGAATGTATGGCTTGAATAGCATAAGTTCTTGAAAGTAAAAGACCCCACAGGTGCTTGCTGGACATTTATCTTCCTCCCAAATATTTAATGGCCTAATTTGACTTATATATGCTATCTGCTTCACGACACCCAGCTATGCCAGCTATAGTCTATTTTACTATAATGCATGCTGTGTCACTGTAATTGAAATAAACCTTGGCATTTTGAATTGCCACTTTTTTTTCCTGCTTTGGCAATAAAATAAATCCTTGTCAGAAATGCAAGGCATTCTCTTCACAATCTCATTAAATAAGCAAAGTAGGTCACTCAGCATACTTCCAACAAGCTAATATAGAAACTACACAGTTGACACATTTTAAAGCTGTGTAGCTCAACCCTTGTTCCTACAACCAATGACCTTATATCAAAACTGTCAGTTCAAGGTTTTGACAAAATCTGACGTATTGTAACTAACACCTCAGGAAGAAATGGGGTTGGCCTAGGAGAATCAATTGCTTCAGAGGCCAGTTGCAACCTGTCCTGTGAACTGAGATGAAGACACATTTGTCAGCGAGCTGTGCATGGTTAAAAATAAAAAATATCCCCCCCACCTCCAAGAAAGAATCAACAGAAAAGCCATCTCTTTTGTGATGCTTCCTCTTCCATGAGCAATATGATCACTGTGTTGTGTTTGCTCTTACTTTGGGGGAAAGAAAAAAAAAGAGGAGAAAAATAAAACAGGAAGAAAAACCCCACAACTAGTAATGCGTTAATTAAAGATGTTTATAAAAATAATCATTCTGGTTCTCTACAGGAACGCTTGTGTCCAGAAGAGCCTTCCTGCTATGGACAAAAAAAAAGTTTAGCAATTAAGGAAAAGCTGATGTTACAGATGTGTGCAATTTTCTTGTTATCGCAAGAATTTCAACATGTAAAGCTGCTTTATTTTTGATGTTGGAAATTGATTTTTTTCATAAATTGGCATAATAATGGCAATAGTAAAAATGTATTTAGAACTAAAAAGTGCATTGTTCATATTGCAACAAATTCGGTCAATTACTGTTCATAAGTTGGGGAGAGTGGAAGGCCATAAGCAAGAGAGAATTTAAAGTTCAGTGAGTCTAATGTACAAGTCAACTGTGCCTGGATTTGATACTTTGTGAATTGGATCTATGCTAGTTTGTGAGTTAATAATTATGAATTTTCTGACTCATCAAAAAAATCTTCAAAATCAGCCAGCTGGTACTGGCACTAGCTCTGTGATATTGCCTGCATTTGAGATTATACCAATAGTTTCCCATCATTCTGGAAAAAAAAAAAATGGGAAGAACCAGTATGCTAGAAACGTAGATCTGCTTTGTAAAGGGCTTTGATGTTCAGTTAGCAGCTTTTTGGTCAAGAGGTGGTTGGTGCTAATGGAAATAAAAAGCAGATGAGAGCATAAAGTATTAATGGTGTGCATCAGTGGCGGTCATACAGTGCCCATTGCTTAAGTGCAGCAAAGAACATCAGGATATGAGACAGGCTGGGACACTTCAAATAGTGCCATATATTGACAACAAGGCAAGGCCTGTAGTATGTAATATGGCTTCCATATATATATTTGCACTATTAAAATGCATTGGACCTGAGGGTCATATTACACCCCTCTTCCCCACCACCATCTTTCTGGGAAGTTGTCTTAATTTCACAGACAGGCTTGGGATCTCATCTGAAGTTTGGTGTTCTCTGTTGAGTGGATTCTCATGGATTGGAAGAGGGCAATAGTAGGCTTCCCTGAAGGTCATACCTGTAGAATTGAATGTGTCCCTTCATCTCTTCCCTTTTTCCACCCCTTCCCCAGCTAATCCTGTAGTGGTCTTTGTCTGCAAATGGTGACTTTGATGGTCACCATTGCCTGTGTTTTTGCCTCTTACTGGGATAGGAATGCATCTGAATTTGGTACTGCAACTTAAGGCTTGCACCAGGCTGAAGCTTCTCAGTGTTGTCCAGATTGGAACGGAAGTCAGAGTGGTGTAATTCACAGGGTTGTTGATAGAGTGATGCCCTGGTGCTTGTCTTAACACAGCTGTACGCTTTTTTTTTTTCCCAAAGAAAATGATAAAAATTGAAATTTCATCTGTTTACGCATTGCCCAAAGAAGAACTTGTTCTGAATGTAAGTCTTGAAATTCTGTGGCCATATAATTACTTGCAATGATCCCATAGTGAAGTTTATGAGAGAGTAACTCCTTACATATGTTTGATGTGAGATGGATTGGTTAATTTGACTGTCACCATGGTGCATTCTTCCTTTGATGGGAAGCTATGGGAATAATTTCTGATCATAGAAATTTATTAGCAATTACTTAGATAATCCTTTCGTCGCTGACACTTTTAATTTTTTTTACAGTTCAATGAGGTGATAACTTTATTTTCTCAGAATTGTCTGTAATTTTTAATATTTCAGCTCCAAAAACTGTAAAATGGCTAATTATGCATACATCTATAATAATCTTATTCACAGTCGCAGACTGTAGCACTGCAATGTGATCTTTTTAGGGCACAATTACTGGCATGTTTTGCAGGACTTTTTTCCCTACAATTCTGATCTTGTTCTAAGCAGTTACAACCTACATGGGGAGACATTAAACAGACATGAATGATGTTAGTGTGTTCATCAGTTAAAAATCTAAAGATAAGCAGAAGAAAATGAGTGGGGGTGAAAGAAAGGGAGGGGGCACAGTTTTAATAGAATTTTGTCAGAGAGCTGTTATACCACAATGAACAACATCTCCCTACAATTCTGGAAAGAGTACTGGAGAGTTATAAATCTGCCATAGTCAAAGTTAGTGCCATTGCTATATGTAGGTGTTCCTGTTTAAATATACTATTTATGGAGATACTTAAAATATAAATGGCATTGTTTAACTTTGAAAATATTCTGATTTTATTGAATGCCCAGGAAAAATTAGCTATAGGAGATATGCCACATCTACAAAAAGTTGACATCTGAAGTATGACAGTGCTCAGTGCCTGATGTGATGAGTAGTTTATAGTAGTCACAGAGGGTGAAGATCATTTACAGGTATAAGCATGCTTCTGTTCCAAGGAGGGATCTAGACTGTGTCATATATACAACTTAGGATGGATAGGAAGGGGACATAATGTTTGACTATATCCTAAGACTATCTATACAGAAAAGAAGCATACTTACTCTATGTGACCACTTTGCTTTTCTTTAAAGTAAAGTTCATGAAAACCAGCTGAGTATGAATTACTTCCTCTGACCCCAGACTGCCAGCTAACTATAGATTGATTTTCCACCTTCCTATCTTCAAAGCAGTTTGCTACTGAAGTATACATGTAACCAGCCATTTATGAGAACAGATCATGTTCAATTTCAGATGGTCCAATTTTCTAAGTAGGAGTACTTCAAATGTAGGCTTCATTCATTAGTATTTTTTCTCCTAGGAATGCTACTTTGTGCATACTCTTTCTAGGATCCAAAATCTCAGTAGTTTTATGTGGCCAAAACTACAATCCTGAGAAAATGTTATATGCAGTAACAAAAGTTTTTGTAGTATAAGGCAAAAAATAAAAAAATAAAAAAAAATCATGGTGTTTATGGTGTTTAAAACTGCATGAGAAAATATTATGCAACTGACAAGTCTCCAGGCAGAAACACTTATTCTGGTGCATTGCTGTAAAACTTCTTGTGTATCCTGAAAATCCATGGTTTTGTCTGCCTTGATAAGGTGGCCTTCATCTCCTGCTGATTTCACTGTTTGCGTTGTTTATTGCTTTACTGATTATAGCACAGAGCTGACCACTAAGTAGGGCATAGATAGATTTTTCTCACAATACTTTGCATTGGAGATGTTTTGAATGGCTGCAAGGCCAAGAAATCACTAGACGCAATAAGACATTCCAGTGGTGTGCTAGTCTAGAGTGTGCAGCCTGTGCTGCGTTTGATCAGGCTATGCCAGAAGTTAAAAATCTACCATAAACTCCTGTGCTCAGCATTTCTGATGATACACGTTGATTGTACTTGGACACAGTCATTCTGAGAATCATTTTCCTATCATGATTTATTACTTGACATTGTGAGATATTTCAAGTGCTTTATGCTATTGAACTAAGCTGTATTTATCATATATCAAGTCTATGTGGACACATACAGGGTGTTGGACATGTGCCTAAATTTTTGAATGGCTTTAAGTGTGCAAGATGCAAGAGCTTCGAAGTTCTAGCGAATTGCTTGTTTGCTTCTTTAATGCAAATAAAATTTTAATAGCTTAAGGAGACCTGAATACTTGAGGCTCTTATAAATTTGAGTTCATTTTTTGAAACAGAACATTCCATCTGAAAAAGGAGGACGTTGGGGGTGGAATAATCTCTATGGTCAGTTTAACTCACTAAGGTATTAGTGACAACTTGCAAGTTTCTTCATTAAGAAAAAATATGTGGCAGTCTTTCCTGTATTCTCTCCCTGAGGGCTACTCATCTGCAGCTGACATCTCTTCTGTAAGATAGCTTTCTAATTGAGAGTCAGGGTGCTATTACAGCAGTATTGAGATGGCAGCCTCTGATGTGATGCTCAGTCTGGTAAAGGAACATATTTTTTTTCCTTAATTATTCAGAGGGTTCTCAAACTCTTTTGGTTTCTACGAAGTGTGACTTTTCCCAGATTAGTTCAGAACTGTGTAGCAGAGCAACCCTGTTTCTTGGAGGATGTTTTAAGGAAAAATAGGTAATGGCATCACATCATATAGCTGGACTGTAAATGATGTAATAATCCTTTTTTTAATGTTGACTGGATTATGCTTGTAATATCATGGGTGAAAGCATTAGAAAACATCCCAGTTCTAGGATTTTGGGTAAAACACACAGTTCTTGGATGATTGTGCCATCAAGACCAGTATGTGTGTTTTCAACTAACTTAAGTATGTTGCTAGAGGGAAGGGTGGCAGCTGTTAAAAGGGGGGCAGCAGCATTCAAGGTGGGGAGCTGAAGGCTTTTATGGGCCATACTCCTATGCTCCGGGGGTGTGAAGGAAAGTGGAAGAGAACAACCGTGGGTGAAGTTGAGGTGTAGTGAGGTAGCCTGGAAGCCCGAGTTGTAAACTGGGTTGGCTGAGGCATCTGTTCTGCTCCTCTGCCCCAGTTATTGGGAAAGCAATTTGGGGTAAAAACCTGGAGTGAGATGATGTCTACTCACTCAGCTGGTTTCACTGCAGGTATGTTAACACCAGGCTTTGCTACTGTTTAAGTTTAGCTGCCCTCAGTAGCCACTGGTAGGTTCATTCCAACCCCTCTTGCTGGGTATTAAAGCCCTGATGTTATATTGTTGTCTTCATAGGGAGAAACGTGTATGCTGTAAGGTGATGTATAATGGAGAAGGGAATAACTCTGAGGTCTTTAAAAAGCTGGGTTATCTGTAGTGCATTCCTTTCCTCTACGGTTAAGACAATGAATTGAACATGGAAGTTCCGTGTGAGTAAATACTAAACTTAGTACAAGCTACATCAGAGAAGCTTAATTTCCCTTAAAAAAAAAAAAAAAAGGAAAAATGCAAATTACCCTAAAGAGTGTGAGCCATCTTTTGTAGAAGAGTTTAATTAAAAAAAAATAAAAATGTTCTGAAATATGAAAAATAAGATGAAAAAATCATTTTCCTTTAGAATTTAGCAATACGTAGTATGCTTAGCGATGAAACTTCACAAATTGCTATGTAGTGTTTTTTTATTATTTAGCTATTCTAGGAAAATCAATTTAGCTGAGTAACAGTGATAGGATCTCTAGCTATTATCTCCTAATCATTAATTTCTTCTGGACTCTGTTTAATACAGTGGCAGTGGAATGTTTAATAAATCATTAAAATAACTTGGATTTAACTGAAAAATAAATTATTAAGCTGTAACTGCAACCTGTCCCCACTCCCAACCCCCCAAACCATCTTCACTTATTAAGGCATAATTGAATTAATGTACAATCAAACTATAAATACAGGAATCAAGAGCTTAATATATATATATATATATAAAGTGAGTAAATATAGGGACTATTAGCTCTGTTCTCCAGAGGGATTTTCTGGTCTGGTTGTCTAATAAGCAGACTCCTGAAAGCCATCTGTTGAGGTAAATAATGTCATATGATTGTCACATTGATGCTGGAGACAAAAAATTATACTACAGAAAGTTTTGAGAAGAGGGGGAAAAAAGGGGGACTGTGTGTGTGCATAAACTTTGCATGACCAGTGGGTGAATTCCTAGTGTTAGCGATCACAAGGGACAGAAATGCTTTGTGTTTTTCTTGCAAAAAGTTGGACCCATGTATTCGAAAGAGGAATAGACAATCCCTGACAAAAACTTTTCAAGACGGAGTAAAACTTTCTTGTACATAGAGATCTAATAACAGCCCACAGATCTCTGTATATATAGCAAGTTTACTTGCTCTATTTCCTTTTCAGAATACTATTCTAGACAGAAAAACATTAATTGTATTTTGATTGTTTAAACTTTATGCCCAAGTACACTTTTTATCATAGTGAATTTGAATAGTAAGTGGCAAGAATTTTGGGAAGGAATCACAGGGACATTTAATGACTGAGGAATGGATAAGGACCATTTGTGAGTGCTCAGTGTCAACATCCCTGGTTGATACTAAGTAATGCAAAACCTGAGGGTCTTGATCTGGTGTCTGTTTACCAGTACCAGTCTTCACAGTAGCTCTAGATTTCATCTTTTAATATTAATGAATTAATGTTGATTTATGAGACGAGTGGGAAGAACTAATGATGGCGAGCAATACCACTTGACTGGGTGGCATTTTATTTATTTTTTCCTTGGTAGCTTTCCTGAGTTCATCCAGCTTCATCAGTCTGGATCCTGATGTTTGCAAGGTTATGGGTAAATTCTGTGTTCATACTGATTGCTGTGCCTTGACAGACACTGTAGGGGGTAAAAAGGTTGTGGAGAAGGGAGAAGAGTAAATGTCAAGAGCAAATGCCTGAACCCCCTTTGTGTATTGCTTATTATGAAAAGAATACTGCTTGCCGCTATGGGCACAGACTCTTCAGAGTCCGTTTTACAATGGGTGTGCTAGGTAAGGACATACTTTGGTTTAGGTCTGGATGGAAATGCAGATGGAAACAAGGTGTTGAGTAGTTTCTCTGTTCAGCTTTCTTTGCAAAGGTCATGGCCTTTACTACTTTGGTTGTGGGATTATACAAATGAACCTGAAATAATTCAGGAAAGATAGGCTCTGTCTGCACTTCTCTACAGCCAGAAATGAGAGCAGATGTATCAACTCATAAGGGAAGTAACAACAACTGTGTTTCCTACAAAGCAGAGATTTGCAGCATTTTTAAAGCTCTCTGGTCTCCCTAATAAATCTAGAATTTATATTTCAAAGAAAAATTTTGCAGTACCTCACTAAAAATAATAAAAAAAAAAATCTTAGCAACATACAAAAGTGATTATCACATACAGGGTTTACTCTAAGGGCCTCAAAGACTCTACATGTAATGTTTTATAGGAAACCATAAGGAAAACAGTGACCTTCTAATTCTGAAGAAAGGATACTTAATATTCTCAGACCCTGCACTAATATTAGCAATCTCATAGATAAGAAAGAGGAAGCAGATATATCTGTGTTCTCCTTAATCCTCCACTTTGTTTGCTGCCCTGCAAAGCAGGGCTTTGCGAACTTGGAATTACAGGGGCTCTTTGGAGGGATTGCTATTTCTTGAGTTTGCTGAGAGGATAGAAGATACATTGCATGGCTGTATTCTGCCCATCTAAAAGCACAGGTCCAGTGTGATGTGTTATTGTTAAGCTGCTCAAATGTTTGAGTTACCTGTCTCAGGGTAACCTTGTACTTTCATGGGAGAAGGGGAAATCATGTCTCCTAGTTTCCATCCCTGTGCTTTACATCTTAAATACTGGGTAGAACAGAGGAAAAGGTAAATGGTAACTGATATTTTTTTTTTCTGCTCCCTTGCACAGAAGATAGAAAAGAGCATTTGTAGGTGTTTTTAGCCGCTATTAATCTATGCAATTGTAATCTTGGTAATTTTCTCCCTTCAAACCATGGAAGACACTGAAATAACAGCCTAAGGAGGCTTGGAAATCGGGGCTTGGCATTAAAGCCTAGTCAGCTTGCATTGCATTGTGTAGTAATTGCTAGCTAATGTAATAGCAAAACCATTACAGTGACAAAATCTTAAAGTGTATTTCTCTTTTGATGTGTAAATTAAGACTGTCAGAAAGCAGTCCCAATATTAAATAGGCCCCCTCTTCCATTCTAGTTGGAAAACACTGCTTAATCACTGGCAGCATATATATTCATTTGCTTGTGTCTATCATATTCACTACCATCATCTTTTATGCAGACTGGAGGATAAAGATTTACAGGGGCTATGAAATGTTCAAGAGTTCTTCTGTCTGAACAAGTTTCCTGATGGGGACAAAGAAGCAATGATTTTTAAGCGAAATTCTGCTAACATTTTCATAGCAAACCATGCAAAATTCAAGCTTCATAGGCCTGAGTATTTTGGTACTTTATATCTTTTCAAATAATAGTGCAAGATTAAAGAATTTCAGGAAAGATAACGTGTTTCCAGGGAATCAAAGAATTTTCAAGATAAGCTGCTAGCCTATTTGTAGAAATTACAGAAGCTTCAATAAACCCAAAACAGCAACCATCTGTTTCTTCCATTCTGTAAGTCTTAATTGTTTTTATTATGGCATAGACATAAAAATATAATTCTCCAAGTTATTTTTAGCTGCCCATATAAAAAGAAAATGAAGCAAATGTTCCCATATATTTGTGTTTGCTTTCTCACTTTAGCAGAATTCTTCACAGGTGTATTTCTTCTATCAAAGGCCTCAAGCAGTCTTGTGAATTGCCAAGGAAAGTCAGAGGGATATTTCTTCATAAAAGAATGAAATACGTTAGAGACTGTCATTGTTCCTCCTTATGTGCTTGGTTGAACTTCCTTGTTCTCTTTCTTCCTCTTCTATTCCTGCCTCTTTTTTTCTTCCCCCCCTTTTTTTTTTTTGGATAATAGTCATGGCTCCATACCAGTGAATCTGTTCCACATAGTTTGGGTGGACATTGAGTATCTTATCTCCTGTTAGGGTGTAGCGAGGACCTTGGAATTATCAGTGGTTCTGTGATCCAGTTCAGTGCCACTCAGCTCTAGTTCTGTCATATTTGGCATCTTTTCTTCTAGCTGTTAGAGAATACAAACTAATTTGGGGGAGGTTTTCAGAGGCTTATGTAGTGTCCTAAACTGTTTCCTGTGGAGGTGGTAGTTTCATTATTTCGGCACTTGTGAATCCCATCAATTGCTTCTGGCAAAGAATAAAAACAACAAAAACACAACTACATTACTACATTTACCAAAAACAGAGAGCTTGCAGTATTCATAGTGTAATGCCATGGAGAAAATAAGCAATTAAGTTGCTAACATGTGATTCTACATCAAACAAATGACTTCATCTGGGATTAAGAATGAAGATAGGAATTGCACTCATCCTTCTTCCACACGACGTCCCTACTTTGCTGCTCTGCTGAAGGCTGTATTATATGAGGCCCAAGACCTCAGCATTGACCCAGAGAGCATTTCATTAGTGATGATACATATGCCTCATCTGAGAGAAGCTGCCCAAAAGGGCCTCCTTGACTGTAGAGTGACTCTGTAGAGCCACTCTCCAGACAGTGGGCCATGTCATGGATGCCAGCTATAAAGCCCCAAATACAATATTCTTTCCCCTCAGTGCTTTTGCTGCCCTGTTGTGTTAAGCATGAGCAGGTGGTTTGTCATCATTGTATCGCTTAATGTGGAGGAATATTTCTGGTGACTTTGATCAATGTATGTAAGGTAATCGCTGTAAGACAATTAAAAAGAAAAAAAATGGCCACTTTGAAGTTGCTGGCAGGAGAAGGAATTCTTCCTCACAAGATTGCTTTTTTAATTTGCTCTATCCACTAGAGGAACCTAAAGTTTGCATAACACTTATTATGCTAATACAATGATATTCAGAAGTGCCTTTCTCCTCCGACTTGCTAATGAACAGGTTAGTCATGACCCCTTCTCTACTTTTGAGATGCAACAAAATGTAGAATCAATAGAATCTTTTTATTTCTCTGATGATAAAGTAATCTAAACTTCCAGTAAACCTGAAGTTATGTACTTTGTAAATTCAACAATTAAAATGTAAACGTGAGCACCTGGCTAGTTCCTTGAAAGATCAAGACAGGAACCTCAAAAATATTAATTACAAGAATGAAAGGGAAACTGTTCAACACTAATTTTTTTTTCTTGTTTCCCTTTCTTGGCTTAGGAGTTGAAAATATGCCACAGAGTTGGAAGAACTCAAGAAATGAGATCTAAAAATAAATTTAATATCGCAAAAACTTGCATTTATCTCTTAGGCTAACAGCCTAACCTCTTGGGAGGGAAACCCTTAGCTTCCTTCCAAAGATGGGAAAAAATGGCTGTTTTGAATACTGCTCTTTGTAGGCCTGACTCAGGCCTGTAAACCTGACTCGGGCCTGGAGGTAGGGACCTCCTTGCCCCAGGCATGGCGGCCTGGAACAGTGGGTAGAATCATAGAATCATTAAGGTTGGAAGAGACCTTCAAGATCATCTGGTCCAACCATTGCCCTGCTACCAATGTCACCCACTAAACCATGTCCCTAAGCACCACGTCCAAACTTTTCGTGAACACCCCCAGGAACAGTGATGCCACCACTTCACTGGGCAACCTGTTCCAATGCCTGACTACTCTTCCTGAGAAGAAATGTCTCCTCATTTCTAACCTAAACCTCCCCTGGCACAACTTGAGGCCATTCCCTCTAGTCCCATCACTAGTTACCTGTGAGAAGCGGCTGACCCCCGCCCCCCCAGCTCCTCACAACTTCTTTTCAGGTAGCTGTGGAGAGCAATAAGGTCTTCCCTCAGCCTTCTCTTCTCCTGACTAAACAACCCCAGTTCCCTCAGCCGCTCCTCACAGGGCTTGTGTTCCAGGCCACTGTTCACCACTGGCTGTTCACCAGCTTCATAGCCCTACTCTGGACATGCTCCACGGCCTTGATGTCCTTCTTGTACTGAGGGGCCCAAAGCTGAATGCAGTACTTGAGGTGCGGCCTCACCAGAGCAGAGTACAGGGGGGCAATCACCTCCCTGGTCCTGCCGGCTACACTATTCCTGATACAAGCCAGGCTGCCGTTGGCCTTCTTGGCCACCTGAGCACACTGGTAGGTACTGGTAGCTTTTATTCACAAACTCAGTAATAGCCTGCAGTAGTTTCACATCAATGGGCTGCTCAGCTCCACCATGCTGCTTTCTTACTCCCCCTCCTCTGAAGGAGAGGGGGAAGAAAATACAATGGAGGGGGAGAAAAAAAATCTCCTGTGTTGAGATAAGGCCAGGGAGATTGCTCACCAATTACTGTCACGGGCAAGACAGACTCAGCTTAAGGGAGATTTATGTAATTTATTGCCTATTACTAACAGGGCAGTGAGAACTAAAAGCATAATAAAAACCCCTTCCTCCCCTATTCACCATCTACCTCCTCCCTCTGAGAGGTGCAGGGGAACAGGGAATGGGGGCTACGGTCAGTTTCTGATGCTTCATCTCTGCTGCTCCTTCATGCTCAGGCTCTGCCCCTTTTCAATGTGGGCTCCCTCCCACGGGATGCCATCCTTCCTGAACTAATCCTGAGGAGGCTTCTCACTGGCAACAGCTCTTCAAGAACTGCTCCCACATGGTTCCGTACTACGGGGTCCATCCGTCAGAAGCAAACTGCTCCAGCATGGGTCCCCCATAGGCAGCAGCTCCCCTCAGACTCCTTGCTCCTGCGTGGGCTCCTCTCCATGGGCTGCAGCTCCAGCCTGGGGCCTGCTCCTGTGGGGGCTCTCCATGGGCTGCAGCCTCCCTCAGGCCACTTCCACCTGCTCCACCGGGGGCTCCTCCATGGGCTGCTGCATGGAGATCTGCTCCATGTGGGACCCATGGGCTGCAGGGGGACAGCCTGCTCCACCAGCAGCCTCTCCACAGGCCACAGGGGAACTTCTGCTGTGTGCCTGGAGCACGTCCTTCTGCCCTGACCTTGAGGGCTGCAGGGCTGATTCTCACTTTCTCTCTCCTTGCTCCTAGCTACTGTTGTGCAGTAGATTTTTCTTTTTTTTCTCCCCTGTCTTAAACCTGTTCTCCCAGCGGTACAGCTCACCATCTTGGCTCTGGCCACAGGTGGGTGTGGGACTACTCACAGAGGCCACCCCTACAGCCCCTCACTACTTAAACCTTGCCATGCAAATGTGTAACACGGCCTTCTTCTTTTTCTCTCTCTATAAGCACAGCAGGAATGGGAGGTGATTGTTTTCATTTTAGGTATTACTTTTTAATATATACTGGTGATTGCCTTACTAAGTAGCAGGAAGCCTTTTGCTTCCATGTCTTTTTCAACTTTACTTAGTAATCTGAGTTTCAGTATGTGAGAATATATTTGGGGGTGTGGGGTGGGGAAGTGCACTATACTGTTTGAGATGACTGTTTGTGTGGCTGTTGAACTTAAGGTTTGTTACAGAAAATACAGAATAATGTGTTGCAGAAATCTTTCCTGCTTCATAACCTGAGCAAAGCAAACTTTTTTCCTTTTTTTTTTTTTTTCTTTCCCTTGTAATGTTGATTTCCCCCATTCCCTTTTCTAAATGCTCAGGACCTTTATTAGTGTAGCCAAGAAACCCAGTATAATAGGAGTCAATTGCAAAGAAAAGTCTTGATTCTGCCAGAAGAGTGAATGAGAGCACTTGAAATGATTACCCTGGCTTGCTTTCATTTCTTCTGCTGTTCTAATGGATGAATTTGACATGTTTTTATTTTCCATTTTCTTAGCAGCTTTGTCAACCAAACGATGAAATCTGATACAGGGTAGGCATTAAGATGCAAGTACTTTTCAACTTTGAACTCTGTAGGAAGACCTTTGATTAAGTCAGCATGGCTTAAAAGGATTTAGGCAATAACCTGAAGGCTGTGCTAGTGTTAGTTATGGACTGTTCTAAATGATGTGAAGTTGCTTGGTTTCCAAGATTTATCTTGCCACTGTAATCGAGCTACCTCACCTGCCTGTACCTGCATTGCTTCCATGACTGTAGTCTATGTCTTGGTGCTGTGTCTGGTCTCACCAGTATCTATTTCCCAGCTCTTCGTCTGAAGCACAAGCCTTTGGGTTCACTTTCAGGGACTTGAGGGGTCACAGTAGTCATCTGACTGTTGGTGTGCTTGGTCAAGAAAACTCTGCTTGAGTCATACACTCTCACCCGGTTCTGCAGAAAAGAAGGCCCTTCGAGGCTCTTCCAGCTCGGTGGCCAAGTGTAGCAGTATGTTAAAGGGAAAATGGGAGAATTGAAAGAAATATGATTTTATTATAATTCCTTTTCAGGTGTGCACCTGCAGTTTCACCTCCCCCTTGCTCCCTCTGCACTCATAGTACTATGTGTAAGCTATCTAGTTCTAAATATTTAAAGGTTGTGGCACTTTTTTTGGTTTCTAGATCCTACTGAATCATGACTGTTAGTGGAACAAATCTTGACAGTCCTTGGCCAGAATATCTTATTGGAGTTCAACATTTAGTACTGTATTTTCCAGGACAATCTGATGTGAACAGTTAAACTAATGCATCATTGGAAAGAGCAGTCACTTTAATGATGTATTAATGTCACTTCCTATGAAGGTGAAATGCAAGGTAAAAATGTATTATGCAGAATGTGGTGCCCTCTGTGGAATAGTGGAATAGTGTCTGGAGGGCAGATGTATGCCAATGATCATAGACCAAAAACACTCCCCAAAACACTTTTATTTTTATTAATAGTAGTAATATATTATTATAATATCTTTAATGTTCTCTAGACTGATTTTACTTTACCATTTGTATAGCACATATGGAGAACAGCATTACAATATCTGAGTGTTGTAAGTAAAGCGAGGGAAACTATTATAATACCGCTTTTAAAAATGCTACTTTGTTTCTGTTGGATTTTAACCAAGTTCACTGGACTGCCTGCAAGGTATGAGTGGACAAACAGTTTGCTGGGGGTTCTGTCAGAATTACATGTATTACATGTGGAAGAGAGGCAGATGCATATTGGTTTTCCACTACAGTCAACATCTTCCTTATCCAAACCCAGAAGAAACGAATCCGTTTTTGAAGGGTTTCCATTCCTGTGTGTTTTCTGCTAGAGGGCTCTGCAGTCTCTTCTCTTAATTAACTCATACCAGATATGAGATACCAGGCAGAATCTCTAGCTGTATCTTCCCAGAGGCCTGCAAAGATGATTATGGCTATGGTGAATGAACACCTCAGAAATTTTATGTCTTAGGCTTTTAATTGCTCTTGAATAAGTCACACTTAAGTTTTTGTGCTCCAGTAATCTGCATGGGAAGGATAAAATGTTGGTGCCAAATGTTTTGGAGCATTTTAAGATTGATGGTTGGTGCTCGCTAGGGAATGTGCAACTGGCTCAAAGGTGTCTGTTCAATGCTGTGCTTTCGCAGGGTTTCACATTGGTTAAAGATGTGTGCTGTAGGGTTGGGATTTCTTGAACACTACTAGGCTTTGTGGTTGAGGTGCTGCTGCTCTCACCCCTGTGATTTTTCCTCGGGTGTTTTCTGAAGCACAGGAAGCAATGCTGTTTGGAAAAACATGTGATTTTGTTTGTTTATTATTGAGTGTAAAATGGGAACATTATTCTTGAGTTCTTGAAAGCGTTTGTGTGTATATTGTTTTGTTTTCTTCAATATTTATGTTAGAAAATGTTGTGCTTTCTCCATGGCTGAACCCCATGGCAGGGACAGCTGTATCGGAATCCTGGATGTTTTTGTGTGTTTTGTCAAATAAATGTTGCAGCAATTTTGTTTCCGTGTGGCCTCTAGAGGATTGTGTGTCTGGCTGCTGTGATTTTTAAAAAATTTTTGACGTTGTAGCAGCGTTGCCCTAACAAAGTATTGCAGAAAAATAATATTTGGCTTAAGCATTTTTTTTTTTTAACACAAAGTTCTGTGGTTGTTTTATTTTTTGACCCTTTCCCTATAGCTAATGGCTACTGTGGTACATTGTGCTCGTATGCTCACTCACTAGACCTATATGTGGTTTTGAGCATCATAGTCAGCTGTGGTTCTGGCTGCTTTACCAGTATCTTTCTCCTTGTTTGCCCTTTTACTGCACAAAGGGTGTGTGATCTCACCATGGCTGCTTTCAAATCACTGCTTTAACTCAGATCACCACTTGAGATAACTAATCCTGTGATTAACAGTGTACTTTATTCAATTCTTTTGTCTGCTCAGACCCGTGAAAGGGGAGATGAGTTGCCCTTAACCACAACCCAGCTATCAGGAGAGTGGATGATGGCAATTAGCGTGTGTATACAAACATATGTAATAAACACACCGGACAGCAAGTGTGCAGTTTATGAAGAAGTTGTGAGGGAAGAGGAGTCTAATAGAAAAACTTAAAAATCCCATTATTTCGTAGAAAAAAAAATCCTAGTAATATCATCATAGAATCATAGGATGGCTTGAGTTGGAAGGGACATTCAAGACAGTCTAGTTCCAGCCCCCCTGCCATGGGCAGGGATGTCTTCCACTAGAATCAAGTATCAAGTAACGAAGCAAAAACCTGTGTATAATTAAAACATTTAAAAACTTAGAGTTGCTAGAAATGATTTTGCTATGTTATTTGCAATGGTTCCCCCTTCCCTTTAGCTTTAAATAAGAGAATATTAAAAAGACGGACTGATTGTTATTCACGAATGTAGAAGAAAAAAAGAAGAAAGAATATCTAATTGTACTTGTTAGAATAAATAGTCAAACTCTGATTAGTGTGGGATGAATTAATTATTAAATCTACCCACGCACTCTTTTTTATTTTTTTTAATTCAATTATGCATCAGCAAATGTTACCATGCAATCACTAGCAACGTGCTAATTAGTATTTATGAATTGCTGTTTTTGATGTCTGACCTTTTGATAATTTCCATTTGTGGAGATGATTTTAGGTATACAGTGATCTTGGAGAACTGTCTTTTTTTTATCCCAGTTCTGAATTTCTGATACACTGTTGAGGTAGCAATGACTTACAGTCACCTTTTAGTTTCTTTATGAAAGTGGGAAGTTTAATGCACAGAAAGGGCCACCATAAATCACTAAATTAAAAAGAAATTCTTAAAGTTAGGTAAGGGAATGTATGTACATGAGCAACCACTGGAAAGTACTACGAAAGGCAGTAAAGGGATGCCTTTCTAAAATCAAGCTTCCTGTCTTGGTGCCTGAATTGGATTTCGTTGCCCGTGTAGGAGAAGTCACTGGTGATATCTTTACTAGTTATTTATGCACACCAGTATGACTTCATTCTGAAAATATCCATTTTGATCCCTTCAGAAACAGAAGTCTAGTGTTCCTAAATTCCCCAAGCACCAACTTGTTAATTGCCCAAGTTAAAAAGTATGGCATGAGTGCCATCATAACTAATTGAATTACTAGATGGGAGTGTGGTCAGTGCTGCTCAACCACTTGTTTACATGAAGGTTTCTGCTGTGTAAGAAAAACACGTTACTGGTTTGATTTCCTCCCTGTCCTGCCCACGCGCTTTGTGCTTATCCTTGAGCGAGCATTTCTATGGGGGCAACTGTGCCAGAATGAGGTCAAGTGTTGTACATGTTAACAAAACAGCCCTACCCTGCTCACTTTTTTTTTTTTAATCTAAGGAAGAAGTGAAAAGAAGATTCCTGTATTTTTGATGTTATTGTTTACAAAATTATATATTTTGTTTATATGTTAGATCTCTGTAGTTTGGTTTCAATAGTAAGATACTCTTTCTTGGTGCTGAGTATTCATTGCTAGTTGGAGAACTTCACCATGTCTCACAGGCAGAATTTCAGGGCACCTATTCTGTTGAGGAAACAAGCTTGTCTGGGTAAGAATTGCAGAATCTTAAATGCCTCCATGCCTTTTATATTTTGGATTATACTGCTTGCCTATCTGACAGAGGATTATTTTCCAGTATGCTATTTAAACCCCATTAGGCACTGAAAGATATTTTTTTGGCAAAACTAAGAACAGTTTTGATATCAGAAAATTTAGTTTAGTCAAAATGAATTAAGTCTTCTGTTCATATGGTACGATTAGTGTGGTAATTCTTCAACAGACTTCATAGGTGCCTTGTGTGCTAGGGGCAGCATGGCATCTTCATGATATCATTCATTCTCAGTGAGTAGCCTATAAGTTAACCATAGCTGTTTTTTCTTTCCTTTTTTTCTCATCTTTTTCTTTATTTTTTGTTTTGTGAACTTCTACTACAGAGTGAAGTTAAGTATATTCATATAGTCTTGTGCTATCCAATACAAATATGCCTTCGTGACCCTTTTTTCCCACTTGAGCAGTATGAAGTAACTTTGTGGCATTGACTTGATTAAATATTAAATATTCCATTACGTTCTAGATGTAAAATTAAACTCAAGGACAAATTATTTTTATAATACCATTTGTCTACGTTCTGAGAGTGATTACGAAACTTACTAAATCATAAAGATGCTCTAGCTAGTCAATAGCTCAGAATTTGTAGACGTTCTTTGGGCATAACATTGACTCTGTTTTGAAACTGAATGTGAGGTAGAAAATGCACTGAATTCATTTGCTTTTCAGATTTGTTGTTGTGATTATATTTTGGACATTCTCCCTTTAAGTGTACAGAAACCTGACATGAACCTAGTGAGATTTAACTGAATAAACAATAATTTTTTGAACATCGACATAACTAAGCACTCTAATTTTACTTATGCAAGATGCAAAGTACCCATGGGTAAAATCAGAAATTTCAGCACTCCAAGGGAAGAATAGATCTCTTTTTGTTTCACATAAGGAAGTATAGTTTCTGTTGCTAGTTATGTTGCATTAATAAATAACTATTCAGCAAAGCAAATAATTAAAGCTGCAGTGAAAACAGCAATATATTAGAGCAGTTCTGTTTTTCTAGAACTGATCTATTCTGACCAAATTGGAGGTGGTTTTTGTGTTCTACCTATTTTGCCACCTTAAATTTTGTTGGTTATTGTCCCTTATATAGCACCTACATACAACCATTTGGTCAAATGGTAAAATGTATTCTGGCATTTGTGAGATAAGTTTGTTCCGGCCGGTTTAATTTTGTGATCATAAGCAGGAAAGCCATGATCATCTTGAAACCTTTTTCATTTACCTTCAGGTCTGTCTGTGTTGGTTTTCCTTTTACTTTCAAAGGAATTTGAATGTAAAACTGCTCTGAGGAAAGCCCTGGTAGAAAGAAAGCCCTTTGTGTACACACAAAACTAAAGAGAACTTTATTTCAATTTAGGTAGAACATGACATTGCTGTACTTTGATTTCTGTACAGTTTTAGGGTGTTTTGCTCCCTATTGTAATTGAGCCACCTTAGCTGGGCACTGAACTGAGTTTCTTAACGAGTGGAGACTTCAACTGAAGTCAATGCTTCTTACACCAGGAAAAGAGCTAAGTAATAGTCGAGGGAAGAGATACAAAGGTAGCCTTTTTCAAACCCAACCAAAATGGCCTCATGCTAATGATCTACACTTTGATCTTCAGAATTCTAGCGTTGTCTCACTAAATGATAGATTTTAATAAGTGAAAATCTGTGGTATTCAACTGTTTGAAAAAAAAAAAAATGCCTTTATTAGGAGAAAAATCTGGTTGGGTAGGGAGACACTGTATCCATTACCTAAATTAAGACCAATGTACATTCTCTGTTTTTTCTGTTATTGCTGAGACCAATACAATGGAAAAGTCCTCTTGCAAGTCAGCACTTACAAATATCACTGTGCATTCCTGATGTACAGTCAGCATGTGATGAGTGCTTAGTGCATCTCTCACAAATGTGACATGGTAATTTCATGCTGGATCAAAAAAGGAGGGCGGTGTGTGTGCTGATGAGTTTATGGATTCCCTTCACATGTTTTGCTAAGTCAAGACTGCTTACTAGGAAACAGCTCCCTCTGCTCGAGAGCAGGTTATGAATGCAGGTGGTGCAAGGACTTGGCATGGTTAATACTCAATGGTTCTTGGATGTCTTGGAAGTTGGACGCATGATTCAAGAGGTTACTTTTAGACCCAAAGTGTCCCCTGTTGAGAGTAAAGTACAACCTCCACCCTGTAAAGCAGTGCTTTCATCTCTTGCTTTCTGTACTCCCTATTTAATAATCCTATAATGGAGTTCCCACTTCCTGTAGAGCATTTAAGTCCCATGGCCAGCCTTCTTCTTTAGTTGCCTTTTGCAAGCCCCCACAGAATAATCTGCAGGACTCTATTTGGGAAAAGGGGGGGTGGGGCGGGGGAAGCTGTTAAAAAATACATTAGGAGGAGAAATGCCTTTTTGGCTTTCTGGAAGGCAAGTGCTTTCACATGAACTGCTCCCTGAAGATCATATTTATAGGTTGACTGAAATTGCCTCCTTTTGCCTTTGGCCATATGCTATCTTCCACACAAATCTTAAGCTATGATAATAAACTAGTTTTGCTAACTAATGTTGATTATGTAATAATTAGAGGCATTCCATTCTTGGCAACTTTCCCTAAAACACTAAAACAAGACATGAAATTTATTCATACTGAATAATTTTTCCATTCACCTTCCAGATCCTGTGTAATAGTTCTGCTTCTCTGTGACACTTCATAAAGCTATGCATGAGATATGCCCGTGCTGATTCACGTGATTCGTAGTTGGCATCTATCAACAAAGAATCACTTGTTGCGACTTCATCTGGAGGAAACCCAGAGCAGTCAAAAGGAAATGTTTCTCAGAGGTAAGAGAGCTTAGAGTTTTGTCATTCTCTCTTCTAGAGATATCTAGAGATAAATTCTGCACAGTTCAATCTGTCCAACTATATGGACTAAAATTTCTTACAGGTAAGCACCAGAAATACAGGAGAAAAAATCTCTTCAACTTTGGGTTTTGAGTTTTTCCTGTGATGTTTATTTTCAGTTTTCAAAGTAAGATTTTTTTCTATAATTAAGGTACTTATTTCTGTTTGCTAGAGCATTTGTATGGCTTCCTCCTCTTAATGATCAGAAAATGGAAACATAGGACAAGAGTGATAAAAGGCTTCTGATCTGTATAGGAGTCTAAGTAGCACATTAATATGTTTCCAGGTTATGCTTCCCTTTCCAGTTCATGGAAGCAAGCTACGCTTTCATCCTTGTATGATAAAGTAGGGAGGTGAGCTGTTCAGAAAGCAATACAATACAGCTTGAACACAGGCCTGTTGAGAAGTAGAGATGGGAAATGCATTATGAGAAATGTGTAGATAAGACTGACTTAAAGAGCTTCCACAGGAAAATCTGAGAATAGGCTTTGCTGTGGATGCTTTGGGAATGGCACTTGCTTGTCTTGCTGTGCAAGAAGTCCTAGTTATAGTTGTTTATGTTATGTTATGTTATGACGGGTAGATAAAAACCCGTCCCAGTTGGAGGGGGCGCCTAAGACAAGGCGACCTACACATCGCATTGCCACATCATCCTTCAAAAAAGAAAGAAGGGCTATTGTTATGGGGGGCTCCCTTCTGAAAGGGACAGAGGGACTGATATGCCGACCGGACCCAACCCGCAGAGAAGTCTGTTGCCTCCCTGGGGCTCGGGTGAGAGACTTCGCCAAGAAAGTCAAGCGCCTGGTACGGCCCACTGACTACTACCCGCTACTGGTCTTTCAGGCTGGTAGCGATGAAGTAGCAACGAGAAGTCCGAAGGCGATCAAAAGAGACTTTAGGGATTTGGGGCGACTACTTAGAGGATCAGGGGTGCAGGTTGTGTTTGCCTCTGTCCTTTCGATAGGGGGGATCGAAGCTGAAAGGCGTGCTGTTCACATAAACTCGTGGCTTCGAGACTGGTGTGACCGGCAGAACTTTGGGTTCTTTGATCACTGGAAGGTCTATGCTACACAGGGCCTGATGGCACCGGATGGGATGTGCCTCTCTCGGAGAGGGGTAAGGATCTTTGGTCAGGAGTTGGCAGGGCTGATAGATAGGGCTTTAAACTAGAGTCGAAGGGGGAAGGGGCTAAAACCAGGCACGCCGGTGAAGACCTAAGGGAAGGTACGCTAGAATCAGAGGGGCTGTGTGCCAGTGAGGTCCTTCGGGCAGATCCACAAGGTGCTGAGTGTAAGGAGACACACCTGAAGTGCTTCTACACGAACGCACGCAGTATGAGGAAGAAAATGGATGAGCTAGAAGTCCTGGCCCAGTCCCGCAACTACGACATCATCGGCATAAGCGAAACGTGGTGGGATGAGTCCTGTGACTGGGGTGTTGCGATAGATGGTTACAGGCTCTTCAGGAGGGACAGGCAGGGTAGGCGAGGTGGTGGGGTGGCGATGTATGTGAAGCAGGGGCTGGACTGTGTGGAACTTCAGGTCGGCGATGGCAAAGTTGAGAGCCTCTGGGTAAGGATCAAGGGACGAACGAATAAAGGGGATGTCGTTGTGGGAGTCTATTACAGACCGCCTGGCCAGGACGATAGCGCCGATAAATTATTCTTTACAGAACTAAGAGATGCCTCGGGATTAACTCCCCTTGTCCTTATGGGGGACTTCAACTTGCCAGACGTTAACTGGGAGTGCCACACGGCTGACACGAGCAAGTCCAGGAGGTTCATGAAGCACCTAGATGATAACTTCTTGGTGCAGGTGCTAATGGAGCCAACTAGGAAAGGTGCCCTCCTAGACCTGTTGCTAGAAAACAGAGAGGGTCTGGTGGGAGATGTGGTGATTGGTGGCTGCCTTGGTCATAGCGACCATGAAGTGGTTGAGTTCAAAATTTACGGTGACAGAAGGAAAAGTGCCACCAAAACCTCATCCCTAGATATGGGGAAAGCGGACTTCAGGCTGCTCAGGGAACTAGTCAGCAAGATCCCCTGGGAAACTGCTCTTGAAGGCCTCGATGTCCACCAGTGCTGGTCATTCTTTAAGCGATGCCTCCTAGAAGCACAAGATCAAGCAATTCCTAAATATCGCAAGTCAGGCAGGCGGGGCAGGAGGCCGGTGTGGCTGACCAGGAACATTCTAATGGAGATTAGGCGGAAACAGCGAGTGTTTCGCTACTGGAAGGAGGGCCAGGTGTCATGGAAAGAATACAGGGATGCTGTTCGTGTTTGTAGGGAGAAAATTCGTGTGGCCAAAGCACACCTAGAGTTGAAGCTGGCTGTGTCTGTGAGAGAAAATAAAAAGAGCTTTTTCAGATATGTGAATGGAAAAAGGAGAACTAAAGAATACATAGGGCCGCTCCTTGATAGGGAAGGTCTCCTCACAGACAATGACATAGGCAAAGCAGAGACGCTTAACGCCTTCTTCGCCTCTGTCTTCAATGCCGATGATGGGCTTCGGGACCCAGGGTGCCCTGAGCTGGAGGACCGGGACGGTGGGGATGACAAACTCCCAACCGACCCTGAACGTGTGTGGGATTTGCTACTCCACCTGGATCCCTACAAGTCCATGGGTCCGGAGGGGATTCATCCCCGGGTGCTGAAAGAGCTGGCGGACGTCATCGTGGAACCTCTCTCAATTATTTTTCAACGATCCTGGGAATTTGGAGAGGTCCCGGTAGACTGGAAGCTGGCAAATGTTGTGCCGATTTACAAGAAGGGCAAGAAAGAAGACCCTAGCAATTACAGGCCTGTCAGTCTGACGTCAGTGCCTGGTAAAATCATGGAGAAGATGGTTCTCGAACTTATTGAGGCGCACCTGGGGGACAAAGCAGTCATTGGTCCCAGCCAGCATGGGTTTGTGAAGGGTAGGTCCTGCCTAACTAACCTGATTTCCTTTTATGATAAGATCACCCGTATGATGGACCAAGGGACACCAGCTGATGTGATTTTTTTGGACTTCAGCAAGGCTTTTGACACGGTTTCCCATAGGATCCTACTGGACAAAATGTCCACCATACAGCTAAATAAAAACATCATACGATGGGTGAGCAATTGGCTAACGGGCAGGGCCCAAAGGGTTATGGTAAATGGGGCTGCGTCAGGCTGGCGGGCGGTCACCAGTGGGGTCCCTCAAGGCTCCATTTTAGGGCCGGTACTTTTCAATATTTTTATAAACGATCTGGATGTAGGAATAGAAGGTATTTTGAGCAAGTTTGCTGATGACACCAAACTTGGAGGAGTTGTGGACTCGAATGAGGGTGGAAAGGCCTTGCAGAGGGATCTGGATAGGTTGGAGAGCTGGGCGATCACCAACCGCATGAAGTTCAATAAGAGCAAGTGCCGGGTCCTGCACCTGGGACGGCGAAACCCTGGCTGCACATACAGACTGGGCGATGAGATGCTGGAGAGCAGCCTAGAAGAGAGGGATCTGGGGGTCGTGGTAGACAGCAAGTTGAATATGAGCCAGCAGTGTGCCCTGGCGGCCAGGAGGGCCAACCATGTCCTGGGGTGCATCAAGCACGGCATCGCTAGTAGGTCAAGGGAGGTGATTGTCCCGCTCTACTCTGCGCTGGTGCGGCCTCACCTCGAGTACTGTGTGCAGTTCTGGGCACCACAGTATAAAAAGGACATGAAACTGTTGGAGAGTGTACAGAGGAGGGCTACGAAGATGGTGAAAGGCCTGGAGGGGAAGACGTACGAGGAACGGCTGAGGTCACTGGGCCTGTTCAGCCTGGAGAAGAGGAGGCTGAGGGGAGACCTCATCACAGTCTACAACTTCCTCGTAAGGGGGTGTCGAGAGGCAGGAGACCTTTTCTCCATTAACACCAGTGACAGGACCCGCGGGAACAGGGTTAAGCTGAGGCAGGGGAAATTTAGGCTTGACATCAGGAGGGGGTTCTTCACAGAGAGGGTGGTTGCACACTGGAACAGGCTCCCCAGGGAAGTGGTCACTGCACCGAGCCTGTCTGAATTTAAGAAGAGATTGGACTGTGCACTTAGTCACATGGTCTGAACTTTTGGGTAGACCTGTGCGGTGTCAAGAGTTGGACTTGATGATCCTTAAGGGTCCCTTCCAACTCAGGATATTCTATGATTCTATGATTCTATGATTCTATGTTAAGCTGTACCCTGGTGTGATTAGTCTTGTGTAGATGGGTGAGAGGGAAATGACAGTTGTGTATAGCTGTAGTAAAAAGCCGGTATGAATGAAGGAAATTTCATGGATCAGATTTGACCTCTGCAGCAAACGAGCTGTGGAAATCCTTGAATCTTTCACCCAGAAAAACAGAAAGCATGCATTTTCCTCTTCAAATGGTCTTCAACAGTTTAACTTATTTTGCCATTGCTAGAAGGGCAAAAGCCCTTCCATACAAGTGCCTCTCTATTGAGCCTTATATTATTTCTAAATAGTTTTAGCTGAGGTAAGACACACTTGTCACGCTGGGCTCTGTTTTATAACTTTCTTCCCGAGTGTGATTGTAATGAAAAATATTAGACAAAGGAGTTGGAGGAAGAAAAAAGCTTTTGGAAACATGCGTGTGGGCTGCAGCTAGAGCCCCATAGGTGAGTTAATTAGCATGGTGAGAGCCTGCCTCCCCAGTGTATTAGTACTTAGCATTATGGTACTGGTGTTTTGAAAATGCTCTTGAAACGAAGACTGCTCACAGAGCAAGATGATGATATATTGTGTTGTTGTTTATACATTTTTCCCCATATCCCATACTTCCAAGAGATAGCTAGCAGTGTTGCACAAGTTCATGCTGTTGCTGTGATTTTCTTTCAAACGTGATTATCTCAAAAACTGCAAATAAAAGCATGCAAAGTTAGGAAGTTGAGGGCAAGAAGGCGTTATGTTTGGTTCATCTACGACTGAAACTTTTCTTTAAACCTTTGTTGTAATTCAGACTTTCTCTCTTAGAAATCTGAGTCAACCTGCAGAAGCTAGAGTATTTAATGGTCAGTTACTAGGAAATTGAGACTGATCAGTAACTTCTCAGTCCTAAGTTTAGTGGCACAGTAGGAACAGCACAAAAGGCACTGTATTTCAGTTTGTCTCAGAGGTCTCTAATGGTTTGTGGTGTTTGTTTTGCATCAGATACGCTATCACAAAGTAAAAGCAGCAAAAATAGGATATCATCGACTCAGTAGCATGTTGGCTTGTACACTGCCAGCAGCACCCATACTTGGCTGTGATGCTCAAAGCTTTTTTCCTTCTTTGGGGAGCAGTATGAAGAGAAAAATATAAAATAAGTGTGTAGCTTGCCCATAGATGTCAGATACCAAAGTCACTGAAACTTGTTGTTTAGATGATCTTGCAAAATTTTCCAATGCAGGAAAAGGTCTCCCTGGATCTTTCTATGATGTCATTTTTTTCCTAAGCGTCCATAATTATTGCACAAAGAACAAACTAGTTCTCAGTTTTTGTTTCTTTCTGTATGAGGGTAATTAACTACCTGCACTTATGGCTGCAGTTCTTCATTTACTAGATAAGAATCTAGTACTTAATTCTGTTCGGTCTCAGTTGTCTGAATCACATTTACTTCCTGCATTTAGATAAGGACAGCAACTTTTAATACTCTATTAATAAATATTTGAAACCTTTATCTGTAATACTGTTCTCTCCCTATCCCTTTGTGTATTGATTTGTAGACTAATGTTGAGCTAATGTTAAGCTAATGTATGGAGTCTCTGTGGAAAAACTTCGTTTACCCAAATCTGCCAATTTTGGATCAGTATTCTGGAAGAAACTCATTCATTCATAACAAATACTGAGAGCTACGTCAAAGGAAAGTAAAAAGATCTTGTTGTGGGCAGAGTTGTGAATTTTTCTTTTATGCAAGTAGGTTAGATGTGAAGTTGATAATGATCACAAGGGCGAGGGGAAAGATTAATAAAAAGCCTCAGGGAAGAGGAATCTTGTGAACTCTAAGTACTGTTGAAAAAGCAGAAACTTTTACTGTGTTGTATAGCTGGCTTCTCATGTAGGCTTTAGATATTTACATATAAACAAAAGACATTAGCTGTTAATATTCAGGCAATCAGATGCTGAAGTATTTTATCCTCTTGCAGGAATTTGAAGTGCTAATGAATGATTAGGCTGCACTAACAAGCTGCCTAATTTCACTTGCAATGATTTAAGAAAAGTGTTTTACATCTGGGAGACACTAGAAATAAACAATTGTTAATCATTGGCAACAAATTTGTTGACTGTTCTTTCTGAGGTTACCTTATGATGGAGTCCTGTAGGGGAGCTGGTTGGTTTCTGGAGAGACCCCGTCAGAAAAACCCACATGGCTAATTTTGTTAAGGAGTACAAATTTATCCAGGAAACTATGCCAATGCATTTTCTACAGGTCTTGCTGTGGAAGTGTAGGTTGAGTATCATGGTCCTCCTGACTCTGTATATTGAAGTGTACTGTTAAAATCCAACTGGGCTTCCAAAGTAGCTTGATGAGTAATGGAGACGTATGAAGACACGGAGATAGTGGATCTCTGGGTACACTTGGCAGCCACATCTGAAACTGATTTCAAGATTAGAAGAAAATATACTGGTGTGAAATCCGTCACAGCAGATGCTGAGGGTTGCTTGCACTGAAGAGCATTAGATGCATCACCATCGGAATTTGTATGCAGACTGGACTTGCTCCAGTAGGATCGGTAGGTCAAAAAGAACAGATTGTTTTGGGCCATGGGAGAAGAAATAGACGTGAGGTGGGGATGTGCGTGTGGATATTCCAGGATGAATTTCACAAGACACAAAATCCATTGTAGAAGAGATCAAGTTGGGCAAAACCTCCTGTTTGGAGATGTGAAGTCTGTAACTTCTCTATTGGCCCCTGCTCCCGCCGCCCCCCACCCCCTCTTTCCTGCCTTCCGCAAGATAGAAGAAGAAAAACTTCATTACAGAGCTTTGAATACCCCATCTTATTTCTGGAGTATCAGTTTAGGAAGTTCTGGGAGCATTTTGCAAAACTCTTATAAGTGCATTACTAAGTAATATAGCAAAATCTGAAAGGAAATATGTTATAGATTTTGAACTGAAAAAACGTTCTAGCTAAAAGCATATTTATATATATTTTTTAGTCTCTTGGTGCACATAATTCTCATAATGCAGTATAATAAAACTTGATTTGTGCTTTACGTCAAGGACTATTCAGAAGGTAGGCATCTTTTTGCATTCAATCTGGACTTCTAATAAAACGAATGTCACGTGATACTGGCTGTCATATTCAGCATGTCCTTAAAAGCTCTGTTCCTTCTGCTTTCTTCATCCCACTTTTTTCTCTGTTCTAAATAACTTTTTCACTTAATTCCTGTAAGAATTCTAAAATTTGCCATTTCTTAAGTTAGCTGTTTTGGAGATGAGGACAAACTGGCCACTGTTTGGTCTAGTGCATATGTAAATTGATTCTGTAATTTTTTTTTCCTTCTCACATTAGATGAACAGGATGTACAATAAAAATGTATAACACAGGCATATTAGATAATGGAGAAAAATATTCTTTTTTTTTCTCTACCAGTATCTCTATTTTCTGCTCAGAGAGAAAAGGATACCTACTGTGATATTTTTTCATTCCTTTTGTGTAAACAAGAGTCCATGCTTTATGAACTTTTTCTTATGTAGGTATTTAATGTATTCTCGCTAGCCAGTAAGGCATCAAAATGTGGATGTAACTGTATACATAAGAAATTCCATTAACTTTCACTATGGTTATGTATATATAGAGAGAGATAGATCCTTGGGTCACAGTTGATATAGTCAGCACCTTGCAGCATCGAACCTCCAGTCTTTTTAAATGTATAGTTTAAACATATATCAGTGCAATGCTGCTGTGTGCATGGTCACGCTGAAAGTAACAACAGGTGGTTCATTGTGCATGTAAATGTGTTTGATAAGAACAAAGGGCACTTGCCAAAAAATTATAAAACATTCAGGAAGGAACGTTGACATGCCACTGGTGAATACCACTTACAAAACAAAACGGAGTGACTTTTTTCATAGTTGGATTAGTAAGACAGATCTATTACAGGTGTATTTTCAATGTGCACTGCAGATTTTTTCTGCCTATCTGCTAAATATATGGACAGTTCTAACTTTTCTGATGTGAAACTTTAAAAATACAAAGTAATTAGAGGTCAGTAGTGCTGTTGATGATTTGGGAAGCTATATAGAGAAAATATTTACGGTCAATAAATTCCTATTGACTTCAGTATATTTAGGATCAGACAATAAATGACATCTTTCTCGTTGCTTTTTTAGCCTTATTGAACCTGTATAATCACCCCTATTTTATTTCTCTCCTTTGAACTCCTGGCAGTGTGGGCGGGAATCATCTCCCTGGCAGTAACGGAGTTGCAGTAACTTTGGTTTTACAACCTTGCTGTTCTGCACTGCAGAGTAGTGACTTAGATCTGAATCATCTTATTTTGCCAGGTTTAAATGCCTATTTTCTAGTCTTCCAAGCTAGAGGGACAAAACTTAGCACGTTCATATCATTTGCCATACTAATTAAACTTCATGTGAAAAAAGCTCATTTAAGTTAAGCTGAGTACAGGTGTAAGTATTACCACGCATGAACTTCTATCACAAGTCATTTTATAGTTATTTCTTGAAGGGGGTAGGTCCTGTGGGTTGTGTGTAAGCTTGTTTGATACAACTGTTAGGTTCTGCATGCTTCTCAAAGAGTATAAGGACTCTAATTAGGAAATTGTACAGTGGAATAAAAATGGGAAACAAAAACCTACATACCTACCAATACCAAAAATACTATTCCTTTAAATATTTTATATGCTGGGTTTATGTTAATGCTGTTTTCATTAAAAGTTTTTACTGAATCTCATCTATTTGAATGTGCAGTGATGATGAATTATTTATACGCTGTCCTGTAAGAGAATAGTCCTTTGACAGAAAACAGCATTTTGTTTGATACGGGAAATTAAATCACTTTGTGCTTGTGAGGCTTGTTAATTATAACTGAAGTAAAGAATTTTAATTCATTTCCATACTTACTGTACAAAACCATTTTCTTCACTTGAATGTGGAAGACTGCAAATGCTCAGTCAGCTCTACATTTTTCTTTTTTTTGTTAATTAAAAACTTTCAGATATTCTGCCTACATAAAAACTCAAGTATCTGCCTAAAAAGTACAGACAGGACATTTCAATCCAATGTAGACAGAAGTCTGCCTGTTTTTTATTTTTATTTATTTTTTTGTCATTGAAGATTGAGTCCATAAGCAATTGGAATATCACAATAACTGTGTAACTGTTTTCTATTACATGTCTGCTCACTCCTTTCCTTTCCATCAGTTGGGATCACTTCACCAAGGCTGCCCATGTACAATGTAGGTGACAGAATTTCTTGTTCTGTTGCATAATTTTTATGCAGTATTTCTCACCTGGATTATAGTAGACACCTTAGCTTTTTTATCATAAGATAAATGATGTTAGAGAGTAGTATGTTCTTGGCCTCTGGAACATACTGTTTTGCAAGAAATGGGGCTTTCAAATTCTGTGAAATCTTAATCTCTGTAAGCGAAGACAATGCCAGTGTGCATTCTTAGAGCTAAACATTTCTTAGATATGTGCTCTGTCTTGGTTCAGTCTTCCTGTGCTACCACCTTCTGTGGCCTGGTAGAAAAAGAAAGCGGAGGCTCAGGCAGGAAGCCTGAACCATTCCAAAGACCCGAGTCAGAACTCCTGGCTGAATTTGGGTGTTTCATTACTCTGACAGTAATCTGAGAAAGTTTGAGAGATACTGGACATCTGTTTTCCCACCATGAGCCTTCCCCCAATCGGCGTGGGGGGGGGGGGGGGTGTTAAGAAAAAAAGTAATATTTCTGGTTACTAATGAAGTCTTCTATAAAAAAGATACAGTTCTGTGTTTGTGTAATAAGCTTGTATAGAAAGGAACAGAAAATGGCTATAAAATACATTGTGTTCTCCCAGCAGAAATGATCAACTTACTCCAAATTTTAAAAACCTGTTGGTGAAGTGGGGGATTTTATAGTTTAGATCTTTTAGTCTTCTAATTTGCTTTTTACTGTCTTCTCCCAAAAGGATGTATATACAGCTGGTTTCACAGTAGTTAGTAATCAGCATTGGAAAGGTAATACAGTAGACCTGAATCATAAAATAAAAAAAGTATTCATTTTTTTCGAGGAAAATGTCATCTGGATGGAGTTTAGTGTTACCTTGATTGAAACAGGGGACACGTAATATTAATGGGAACTACATGGCAGAGGATCAGCATTTAACATTTTTCCCATTAATTCCCTACCACAAATTCAGTGTTTATTTTTTATATTCTCAGCAAAATAGAAATAGAGCATTATTCAGAACTGACAGGCAAGAGCTGCCTTCCAGTGATCTTTAACGTATTTGTTTGCTGAGGCCCTGACTAAGGTAGTCCAGGCACAGCTGAAGTCAGTCTTTGCTGAGAAACAGACAACGTGTAATTAATATAGAAGTGTGAAGCACTACACATGTAGTAACGTTGCTTAACAATAATTTGAGAAGGCTATGCAGAATTTCACTGTTGGGCCTGAAACTGGTGACAAAGCCAGTCTGTCTGGCTGTAAACCACAGTGCTTCCTGTAGCAGTTAGACTGTCACCTGCACCTCGGACTTTAACAGGGGGTTGTAGCATTGAACAAACTGATGGGTAATATTAGTTTCTGTTCCTTCCTGGAGTGATTTCACATAACTATGCTCTCAAATTAGGGAAAGAGCATTTCCCAGTGGAAAGCATCCTGAAAGGATCACTCTCAAATACCTGTTTAAGACCAGGTATTTCAACTATCCTCTGGTGATAATGACTTGCAAAATCATGCAATTTTTGCTACTGAATGTTCAGAATTTCCATCTAAAGTAATACGCAAACTGCTAATTTAATAGCCAATAAAAAAATAGTAATGGCTGATCATATTTTAAAATATTAACATTTATTAAATTTATGAAATGCTTATACCTGTGAATAAAATTCAAATGACAGTGTTTGCTTTGATCTCATGTATTCAGCATCCATTACTCTGCTGCAGATCAGACTAAGCAATCAAAAGAGAAATTTGAAGATAGTTTGTTTTATAATGATTTTTTCTAGACTGAGGACATATACCTTTTATATTTGCTTACTGTGCTAGGTCTTGCATGATGTTTACTGGTATGGAAGACTGCAATAGATAAATCTCCATCTCATAGGTTCAAATATTTGTGATTGATTAACAAACTTAGGTTTATGTTCCAAAAGCACAGGTTTATGTTACAATTCCTGCTATCCAGCCTATGCAGGTGAGCTCTCCAAAGCTTGTTCAGGACATAAAAGATAAAGACTGGCAGATGAACCTTCTGTTGTAAATCCAGTTCCGGGAGGAAAACACAGCTTTAGTTGTATTTTCTAGAAGCTTCTACGTGAGACAAATAGTATGTGTCACTTAGTCACAAGACTGGCATATTTTGTCTATGAAAGTTTTGGCTAGCTGACAAACCTGCTAACCTGAGGAACTGGTACCAAAACCTATAATAATCTTAATCTTAATCTAATAACCTTAGCGATATGGTTTAGTGGAGTACTTAGTGTTAGGTCGGAGGTTGGACTCGATGATCTTGAGGTCTCTTCCAACCTAGAAATCTGTGATACTGTGATACTGTGATAAAGAAAGCTCATGTTTTTTACATGCTTTCCAGAGCACCCATGACTGGTCATTACTGAAAATAAGATGCTGGTTTAGACGGTCCCTTGATCTCTTTCATGGTGGCAGATTTTGCACTTTCCTTATGACATATTTTCAATCATGGAGCCCATGCATTTTGGCATTATTGCAGATTTACCTTGAATATGTAGCTTACTTCATGAAAAACGTCTGTAAAGGGGTGTGGAAATGTCCATTGACAGTTATTTCTTGGGTGATATTGGTTGAGCTTAGTGATATGGTTTAGTGAAGGACTTGTTAGTGTTAGGTCAGAGGTTGGACTAGGTGATTTTGGAGGTCTCTTCCAACCTAGACGATTCTGTGATTCTGTGATTCTGTAATCACCCATAATGCTACTTCTCAAAGTGTTAAATCCCTTTCAAATAGTTTTTGCTATCAAGTATTTTAAAGCTGCTGCAAATCTTTAGTAACTCGACACCTAAATTAATCCTACAGTGCTTTGGTGTATGTATGGTTTTCAAACAACACTTGTGACTTGTCATGTATTAATTTTACGTTATGTTTTAAGTTAGAAGTAAGTTGTTACTCTTAAGCCTTTGTAAAAAACACCCTTGTCAGAGTCCCAAAGGACTAATAGTTTCAAATGCTATTATTATAAATTTAATCCATTTAAAGCAATAGATTTGAAAAAATAAAGAACTAATTAACTCTTTTGCAACAGTTTTCTTTATCAAACCTATAAACAAATCCTACAATCCATTTTTGTGCAATGAAGAGAGCATTAATAGAGAAATCTGCTTTATTATAATTATAAAAACAGACACCATGAGAAGCAGATGTTTTGAGAAATCTGAAAAAAGAGTTAAGTTTTAATGAGAAGTATTGTTGTGGTTAAATAATGCATACCTCCAGCTATATAAACATTTACGTTTAGAGATTCTAAAGTCTTACATTCTCTGGTGTGGGTTCAATTAAAAAGTTTTTTTTTTTATCACCAATTTAAGTAAAGCTTGAAAAGTAAGAATTTCAAGTGTCTTCCCTGAAGCAACAAGCTATTCAATCATGATAACAATGGTTTATTCTCTATTGTACTGCATGAGCTGCATTTTGTAGCAGTAGCTTTTTGAAAAGAACTAACCTCCAACAACCTGAATTGCTGAAATCTTGAAGTCTTGAGACAGGAAGGAGAAAGAGATACGTGTTTTGCAGAACCACTATATATATTTTCAATGTATGCTGTTCAAACAGTTTTTCATGAAGTACCTTATGTTCAAAGTTTGTTTTATTGACTTTGTTTGGATTCACAATTCTTCTCCCAGTCAACTCTTTTCTTCCAAGTCTTCACAAGATATGCTAGAGATTTAATTGCTGAAGGTTTGGTTTAAGTGAGTTCAGGATCCCCAGGAAATTCCTTCCAGAGAGTGGAAAAAAGGGCTCTGAGCTGGGCTGTGGCGCAGGGAGTGAGGTGTAGTGAGATGCATCTTATTTCTGCCTCTTCTCTCAGGCATAGGCCTTTCTGCCCTACTTCATCAGCATGTGTTAATCTTTTGTTTTTATCATCCCTCAAGCCCCAGCCACTTGATCCACCAGGCAGTCCTGAGCTACTCAGGTCTCTTGTACCACTTGAAGGCTGCTTTACCTGCAGTTCTGGAGCACATCCTAGTTTTTCACTGCCCAGTTTTTCCCTTTGCCCCGATACTGGTGAGAGGCCTTGCTGTTAGCTCAGAAGACCATCAGGGAGGTATCCTTCCCAAAAAGTAGCTAGGCCCACCACAGGCAAATACATGTCCAGTGCACAGCCAACAATTTCTGTTCTCTAAGATCAAACTATAATGGGTATAAGTCCCAAAATAGTCTGTGTATTGAAGCTTTTCAAATAAAAGACTTTTTTGAATTTTTGAATTTAAGCAAGACTGCACAATTAGTGTAGGTCTCCAAAAAGGCCAAAAGTGTATGGAAATACAGATAAAATAAAGGATGTGTCAGGCTGTCTTAATTATGGACACATCTACCATACTAAACTCATTCAAGTTATAGGGTTTCATAGAATGAATTATTTCCCCACTCACATATCCTTGTTAGAAATGTTTTAAATGACTTTCATAAATGCAGTTATACCTCTTAACAAATGGCAAGTTTACTGTAAGTGATATTTAAAGATGGGATGTATGCTGCATCTGAAGTATGCTGCTTGTTTAGTGTTGTGTGGTGATGATAAAGCAGTTATCAGAACAATATAATATTCAGTGTTCCTTCTGAAACACAGAAGGCATGTCACTGTGCTCTGTTGCATTAAATATATTGCCATTTTCTTGGATTGCTCTGCTCTATCCTTTTCAACCTTCTCTTATCAATTTCAGAAGTCTTGATGGAAGAAGACGATAATAAAGATCACATTTTCGTATATAGTTAATCGGAAAGACAAAAAAAGGAGAACTTTATTGTCTGGTAAAGCCGTCAGTTCTTCAGGGACAATGCAGTTAATTTTTTCGATTTGTGTTTTGCATTCATATTGCTATTAATCATGGAGATCATAAAACCAACGTTCCTGAAAATGCGGTAGTTAAATAAATGCAACTGACTTATGATACACACCATAAGAAGTCTTTGGGGAGCTAAACATTTTGCCCTGCATAACAAGTTGTTACTGCTGTTTCTGAATATAATGGTAAAATGAGAGCAGAGAGGATGCAGTAAGGCTTTCCTAGGGCCTTGAATGAATGTAGTGGTGATTTCCATTCTGAAGTATGAAATTTACTTATTAAGCGATACTAAAATTCCAGTCCTAACATATTCTAGGTAGCTTGGTTGCTGCTGAAGCATCACAGCTTTGTTGCTGGCAATAGATTTGGGAATTAGGTGATTCCAGGCCAGTTTGTGTCTCTTAATCGGATACAGAATGAGTCTAAAGCATTTTACTGCTACTGGAATGGCACAAGGGTACTGCAGGTAACTTTTTTTTTTTTTAACAGTGGTCGTCTGCTTGTTTGACATGTTAATTATGTAATTTAGGAGTCTTCAGGTTGTAGAAAGCTAAAGGTCTCAGAATGTAAAATAGGAGTCAATGATTGAATTGAATTAACAGTTTTAAAAATTCAAATTATTTTACCACCCCATATGCTTGTCTTAATACTTGGTTTTGCAATGCTGCCCTCTGGATTAATTCATCAGTCTAATTGTATGACTGAAAAGGCCTCTGAGGTGTACTGTGAGTGCTGTAGGCCTAAGCTGCATCGCAGCTCATAATTTGAGTGCACAAAGAAATGTAACGGATGAGACTTTTTCCAGTTGAAAATGAGAAAGGACTTGGTGTTTCTCCAGCATGAATACTTAAGGAAGACCTTGACAATGTAACTGCTTGTCTGCTAACATTAGTTGTATTTGAGCATTTTCGCCACCATCCAGCTGCTCCCTCCTCTGCATATAAATTATACATGTTCTCAAAATTAGCATTTGTCTTATTTTAACCTTAATCAGTTTATTAATAATCTGTATTCAAGGTACAAAGTAAACACCAGCCTAATTGCCTCCTTCTGTACCTTGAGTGGTTGCTCACTTAAAAGTCAAATGATTCTATTGAATTCAGCAAGTTTAAAAAAAAAAAAAAAAAGAATAACTCCTCTCTTCTGCAGCAGAAGAGAATGAGATCCATCTGTGTAGTCAGAGGAATATGACTTTTGTCCAGTCAGTTAGCACAACTCCGCAATGCTTTCTCTGTGCTAGGCCCCAGCAGACAGGGGCTAACTTGGTGAAAATGGAGCAGGCTGGCCTTCTGGTGCCATCACCCAAAGGGGCTTTGAAGTGAATGTGTCTAAGAAACTGTCTCAGTAAGTTTCCCAAAGAAGGCCAAAGTAAGGTAATTAATGTGGTAAATAGAGAAAAAAATGTGGGTGACTAGAAAAGGCAGAGTGATTTAAGAACTTTTCCTTGTTCTTTCCCCTGCCGTAACCTTTGTTGCCAGGTCCTGGCAGGCATGTTGCTATTCCTGGGTAGGGGTGTCAGTCAGAGACTTCATGAATTCTTCTGATCCTCACAGAGTTCCTGTGGTTCCCTGAGAGGCCAGATCTCTTCAGCCACCTCCTAGTCCCCTTCTGAACTTCACCACCATGCCTGCCACACTTCCTGTGCTCTGGAGCCTCCTCCCCTTGGAGCCTGCTCAGTAGCTCACCAAGCAGTGTTTTAAGCTGTCTAGGCCTATCTTCCAGTTTGCTGCTTAAAGCAATGTAATGGCAAGCAGAGACCAGGGGTTCTCCTGTTCTGTATTATCAGGGGCTTTTTTGTTTGTGATGTGGAGTTGTATGCCTGTGAGATGGCAATTGCTGGGCAGATTTATCTGGGGAAAAAACAACAAACACAACATTGAGCTGAACTAAATCAGTGAGGAGAAAAAATGGCAATTACCAGTAATTTTCCCCAAGATCTTGCTGGTCAAAATACTGGTCTAGAGCTGGAAGTGCCCAAATTCAGTCTCCTGAGAGAAGGTCATGGCTTGAAATACCAGTTGGTTATTGCTGCCCACATGGGTGTAGTAGAAGGTCTTTACTGTGAAAAGGCCACACATTTTTAATTGGGATAGGAAGAAAAGTCATGAGAAGACCTCTGCAGCCAGAGGGTGCTTTCTGTTGTGCCTCCCCAGGTCTGTATAGCTTTAGCAAGGTCACCCTCGGGCCTCCAAGCAGACCAGGCTGCAGGCCATGGCTCCTGCAGGGGGATGCACCAACAGGTTCCTCAGCTGGAGAAGGGATGTGAGTGCTGATCTCCATTGTCCAGCATGAGTTCTGTGGTCCCAGAAGCGCTAAAAGTGGGGAATTACTGCTCTTAGTAAGCGGCACGCAAGTGGCGCTTTCTGATTTGTTTTGCGTGACTGAAAAAGAAATGAAACAATTTGTTTAAAGTGGAGCAGAAAGCTTTGTTCAGCTAGGAAAGAAAGGTTTTCATTCTGCCTGTCAAAGAAAAGTGGGGGAAAAATGTAATTGTGGTTGCTCTGAATTGCGTGTATTTGGGATTTAATTTTTTCAGTTATTTTCATCCCCTGCTTAGGGCTTGGAGGCTCAATTTTTGTACACCATTACCTGTACTGAGGACTGGGCCTTGGATCTATGACAGGGCCAGTAGTGGCCGTGCGTCTCCTTTTATCTGAGGTGCTGAAGGTGATGAGGCACTTCGAAAAACTACAGCTTTCCCTTAGTTTAGCTTGTTTTAAAAACTAAGCTTTCTCAACCTACTTATCTAAAGTGTTACTCTTAGTTCATGCAATTTTGAGTCAACTTACAAAAGGCAGGCCTGTTTTTAATGAATAGGGTAACTGTCATGCATGGTTTCAAGCGGGGCTTGTTTATATATGAGTATATATATATATTTAAAAGCTCTAGGGAAAGAAAGATGATAGTGCTGACTTTGACTTTTTTGACTTTTATTTTGGTTGTAATTTCTTTTTGTATTTGAAAATAAATTTAACTACTGTACTTACTAGGAGAAAAATTTAACTACTTGTATTACTAGGAGAAAAAAAAGCAAAACCAAACAACAAATGAACCAACCTAGTGCTATGAAGTCTTTTAAAATCAATAGGAAGATTGAAAAATTTGGAGTGTTGACATAACCTTTTCCATTTTAATGCAATTTTGTGTACTGATGTTAAATATTTAATGAAAACACTTTATTTTTCCTGTACAGAAGTCAGTTGTGATGTCAGCCTGATATTCACTGATGTGGTAGCAGCTCTTGTCTGTACCCCACTGCATTAAAGGCTGTGTATCCCACTGCATTAAAGGCTGTATAAATCTTGCTGTGTTGGGAATTACTGTAAAAGTTCCTTAGGGGACATAAATGCAATTCAATCATTCCTCTGGAGTTATTGGTTTGATTGCATTTTATCCCTATTTTGAATAATTAACAGTTTATATTTAGCTGTATGTAGATTCCTAATTACAGCATTACATTCTAAACCTTTATAGTAACATAGTCCTTCAAGCTGTTTGTGTTCTGGGGAATAAAAAGCATAAGCAAATATGCAGGTTTAGTGTGCTTGAATTTTTTAATAAAGCATTCCTATTTCTGTTACTATTGTACTAGGAAATGGGTCTCTATCTCCAAGGGGAAAACGGATCCTAGGCCAGGAGCTGGCGGGGCTCATAGAGAGAGCTTTAAACTAGGTAAGAAGGGGGACGGGGCTCAAACAAGGCTTGTTGGAGCTGTGCCGGGGGAAACAATGGCTAGGCCGGGGAAGAAGGCGATGGCCCAGCTGAAGTGCATCTACACTAATGCACGCAGCATGGGTAACAAACAGGAGGAGCTGGAAGCCATTGTGCAGCAGGCAGGCTACGACTTGGTTGCCATCACGGAGACGTGGTGGGACCGCTCCCACGACTGGAGTGCTGCAATGCCTGGCTATCGGCTCTTCAGGAGGGACAGGCAGCACAGAAGGGGTGGTGGCGTGGCTCTCTACATTAGAGAATCTTTTGATGTTGTGGAACTCCAGGCTGGGAATGATAAGGTTGAATCCTTGTGGGTTAGGATCCGCGGGAAGGCCGGCAAGGCTAGCATCCTGGTGGGGGTCTGTTATAGACCGCCGAACCAGGATGAGGAGACGGATGAGGAGTTTTATAGGCAACTGACAGAAGTTGCAAAATCGTCGGCGCTTGTCCTCGTGGGGGACTTCAACTTCCCGGACATATCCTGGAAACACAACACGGCACAGAGAAAGCAGTCTAGGAGGTTTCTGGAGAGCGTGGGAGATAGCTTCCTGACGCAGCTGGTCAGTGAACCTACCAGGGGTGGTGCCCCGCTAGACCTTCTCTTCACAAACAGAGAAGGACTGGTGGGAGATGTGGTGGTCGGAAGCTGTCTGGGGCAGAGTGACCACGAAATGGTAGAGTTCTCTATTCTTGGCGAGGCCAGGAAGGGGACCAGTAAAACTGCTGTCTTGGACTTCCGGAGGGCTGACTTTGAGCTGCTCAGGACGCTGGTTGGCCGAGTCCCTTGGGAGGCGGTTCTGAAGGGCAGAGGAGTCCAGGAAGGCTGGGCGCTCCTCAAGAAGGAAATCGTGATGGCACAGGAGCGGTCCGTCCCCACGTGCCCAAAGATGAGCCGGCGTGGAAGAAGACCGGCCTGGCTCAACAGAGAGTTGCGGCTGGAGCTTAGCAGAAAAAAGAGGGTTTATAATCTTTGGAAAAAAGGGCGGGCCACTGAGGAGGACTACAAGGATGTAGCGAGGCTGTGCAGGGAGAAAATTAGAAAGGCCAAAGCTCATCTGGAGCTCAATCTGGCTACTGCCGTTAAAGACAACAAAAAATCCTTTTACAAATACATCAACGCGAAACGGAGGACTAGGGAGAATCTCCATCCTTTACTGGATGCGAGGGGAAACCTAGTTACTAAGGATGAGGAAAAGGCTGAGGTGCTTAATGCCGCCTTTGCCTCAGTCTTTAGCGGCAATACCGGTTGTTCTCCGGACACCCAGTGCCCTGAGCTGGTGGAAGGGGATGGGGAGCAGGATGTGGCCTTCGCTATCCATGAGGAAATGGTTGGCGACCTGCTACGGAGCTTGGATGTGCGCAAGTCGATGGGGCCGGATGGGATCCACCCAAGGGTACTGAGAGAACTGGCGGAGGAGCTGGCCGAGCCGCTTTCCATCATTTATCGGCAGTCCTGGCTATCGGGGGAGGTCCCGGTTGACTGGCGGCTAGCCAATGTGACGCCCATCTATAAGAAGGGCCGGAGGGCAGACCCGGGGAACTATAGGCCTGTTAGTTTGACCTCAGTGCCGGGGAAGCTCATGGAGCAGATTATCTTGAGGGTCATCACGCGGCACTTGCAGAGCAAGCAGGTGATCAGGCCCAGTCAGCATGGGTTTATGAAAGGCAGGTCCTGCTTGACGAACCTGATCTCCTTCTATGACCAAGTGACGCGCTTGGTGGATGAGGGAAAGGCTGTGGACGTGGTCTACCTTGACCTCAGTAAGGCTTTTGACACCGTTCCCCACAACATTCTCCTCAAGAAACTGGCTGCTCGGGGCTTGGACTGGCGTACGCTTCGCTGGGTTAGAAACTGGCTGGATGGCTGGGCCCAGAGAGTTGTGGTGAATGGAGTCAAATCTGGTTGGAGGCCGGTCACTAGTGGAGTCCCCCAGGGCTCGGTACTGGGGCCGGTCCTCTTTAATATCTTTATCGATGATCTGGATGAGGGCGTCCAGTGCACCCTCAGTAAGTTTGCAGATGACACCAAGCTAAGTGCGTGTGTCGATCTGCTCGAGGGCAGGAAGGCTCTGCAGGAGGATCTGGATAGGCTGGAGCGATGGGCTGAGGTCAACTGCATGAAGTTCAACAAGGCCAAGTGCCGGGTCCTGCACCTGGGCTGCAACAACCCCAAGCAGAGCTACAGGCTGGGAGATGAGTGGCTGGAAAGCTGCCTGGCCGAGAAGGACCTGGGAGTATTGGTGGATAGTCGGCTGAATATGAGCCAGCAGTGTGCTCAGGTGGCCAAGAAGGCCAACGGCATCCTGGCCTGTATAAGAAGCAGTGTGGCCAGCAGGTCGAGGGAAGTGATTGTGCCCCTGTACTCGGCTCTGGTGAGGCCGCACCTCGAGTACTGTGTTCAGTTTTGGGCCCCTCGCTACAGGAAGGACATGGACGTGCTCGAGCGAGTCCAGAGAAGGGCGACCAAGCTTGTGAGGGGTCTGGAGAACAAGTCTTACGAGGAGCGGCTGAGGGAGCTGGGATTGTTCAGCCTGGAGAAGAGGAGGCTCAGGGGCGACCTCATCGCTCTCTACAGTTACCTGAAAGGAGGCTGTAGAGAGGTGGGGGTTGGTCTATTCTCCCACGTGCCTAGTGACAGGACGAGGGGGAATGGGCTAAAGTTGCGACAGGGGAGTTTTAGGTTGGATGTTAGGAAGTACTTCTTTACCGAAAGGGTTATTAAGCATTGGAACGGGCTGCCCAGGGAGGTGGTGGAGTCACCATCCCTGGAGGTCTTAAAAGACGTTTAGATGTAGAGCTTAGGGATATGGTTTAGTGGAGTACTTAGTGTTAGGTCGGAGGTTGGACTCGATGATCTTGAGGTCTCTTCCAACCTAGAGAGATCTGTGAATCTGTGAATCTGTGAAATGAGGAAGGAACCACCAACCCAGTGTCCTGGTTCCAGTTAGGACAGAGTTAAGTAGCTCATAGTAGCTGGTAGGGTGCTATGTTTTGGATTAGGATGAGAAGAGCGCTGATAACATGCTGATGTTTTAATTGTTGCAGAGCAGTGTTTACACCAGGCCAAGGACTTTTCGGCTTCTTGCTCTGTCCTGCCAGCGAGCAGGCTGGGGGTGCAGCAGGAGCTGGGAGGGGACAGACCCAGGACAGCTGACCCAAACTGGCCAAAGGGGTATTCCATACCATCTGACGTCATGCTAAACAATATATAGGGGTGGCTGGCCGGGGTGGGGGGGCCGGCTGCTCGGGAATAGGCTGGGCATCGGTCAGCGGGTGGTGAGCAATTGCATTGTGCATCACTTGTTTTCTTACACATTATTATTGTTAATACTATTACCATTATCACTATTATTATTATTATTGTTATTATTATTTTCCTGTCTTAATAAACCGTCTTTATCTCAACTCACAGGCTTCACTTTCCCGTTTCTCTCCCCCCATCCCAGAGAGGGAGGGGGGAGGGTGAGCGAACGGCTGTGTGGTGTTTAGCTGCCAGCCGGGTTAAACCACAACAGTCTTTTTGGCGCCCAACGTGGGGCACGAAGGGTTGAGATATCGACAAATCTGACCAGAGTGTGTTAAACTAAAATTGGTATAAGTATTGGACCTGCTTAATAGTTGCTAGTCACGATGTTGATTGCCTTAATCTCCAGTCTGCTGTACCTGTATTCCAAATTGAGTTTTATGGTGCGTTACTTTCTGTATGTGCTCCCTGTTGCACTGTTTATCCTTTCCGGGCCCTGGTTTAAGATTGTTATGGTACTGTGCGGTGTAACAATGGCTTATGAAATGATGAAATATCTGGTCACGACTTTAACCTGGTATTTGTACTCAGCACTGACGTCGACTCTATACTTTGGAACCCATATCTCGGAAACTATTAGCAATTACACCTATTGCCTGTTTTCGTTAGGGAGCCAATCTGTGAAGGGGACAGGGGAAGACATGTTTCCCTACCTGTTCACTCTCCCTTTCTCCTTCACCACCACCCTCTTATCCCCCGAGTTAGTTACGGTGGTTCTCCGAGATGTTGAATATCCTTGGGATACTCAGACCAGCCTGCTCTTGTTGTTATGTCTCCTGAATGCGCTTCAGATTTTGTGGAGGGTTAAACAACTACTTAGGAATCTCATCCGGAGATCTGTCTTGAGGCGGGATAGTTGCGAGTGGCAGGGAGTGTGGGAGGATATGGGCAGGTTTCTAGAGCAGTGGTCACCTCCAGTGTTTTGGACATTCACCCCTGAACAACTGCAAAATCCTAAAAAGCTGGCAGAATGCTTGAAAAAAAGGTGTCATGACTCTGGCAGTTCCAAAGTGACACAAATCACTGTAGCGTGCTGGGGTCTGGCTTGTGCCTATCGAGCTGCAATTGATGTTATTAGCAACCTAGCTCCTGCAGCCGCTCCAGTTCCAGCTCCTGCAGCTACTCCAGCTGCAGCTCCTGCAGCCGCTCCAGTTCCAGCTCCTGCAGCTACTCCAGCTCCAGCTCCTGCAGCCGCTCCAGCTCCTGCAGCCGCTCCAGTTCCAGCTCCTGCAGCTACTCCAGCTCCAGCTCCTGCAGCCGTTCCAGCTCCAGCTCCAGCTCCTGCAGCCGCTCCAGTTCCAGCTCCTGCAGCTACTCCAGCTCCAGCTCCTGCAGCCGCTCCAGCTCCAGCTCCAGCTCCTGCAGCCGCTCCAGTTCCAGCTCCTGCAGCTACTCCAGCTCCAGCTCCTGCAGCCGCTCCAGCTCCTGCAGCCGCTCCAGTTCCAGCTCCTGCAGCTACTCCAGCTCCAGCTCCTGCAGCCGTTCCAGTTCCAGCTCCTGCAGCCGCTCCAGCTCCTGCAGCCGCTCCAGCTCCAGCTCCTGCAGCTACTCCAGCTCCAGCTCCTGCAGCTGCTTCAGCTCCAGCTCCTGCAGCCGTTCCGGCTCCTGCAGCCGCTCCAGCTCCAGCTCCTGCAGCCGCTCCAGCTCCAGCCCCTGCAGCCGCTCCAGCTCCTGCAGCTGCCCCAGCTCCTGCAGCTGCCCCAGCTCGTGCAGCTGCTCCCACTCCTGCGGCTGGGTCAGAGAAACGAGCTGTAGCAGTGCAAGTTGACCCCGCAGAGGGTATCCCAACCCCTGTGGCAGACCCTGTGTCTGGGTCAGAGAAACGAGCTGTAGCAGTGCAAGTTGACCCCGCAGAGTGTATTCCAAGCCCTGTGGCAGACCCTGTGTCTGGGTCAGAGAAACGAGCTGTAGCAGTGCAAGTTGACCCCGCAGAGGGTATTCCAACCCCTGTGGCAGACCCTGTGGCTGGGTCAGAGAAACGAGCTGTAGCAGTGCAAGTTGCCCCTGTAGACAAGGTGAAAAAATGGTATAGAGGCTCAGGTCGTTTAAAACGCAGACAGTCTTCTGCTAAGTCTGGGCGAAGTGAAGACGAGGCTGGGCCATCAAAGGTGCAGGAGACTGAAGATGAGGATGAGGATGGCGAAAAATCAACAGTAACTACCCGGACTCCATACCAGCCATCAAAGGTGCAGGAGACTGAAGATGAGGATGAGGATGTCGGAAAATCAACAGTAATTACCCGGACTCTATACCAGCGTGAGCTACGAGATGTGCGAAAAGATTTTGGTCGCTGTATAGGCGAGCAGCTTGTCACCTGGCTGCTCCGGTGCTGGGACACGGGAGCCAATTATGTGGAATTGGAGGGCAAGGAAGCCAGGCGGCTGGGATCCCTTGCTAGGGACGCATGCATTGACAAAGCAATTGGAGATGGAGCACAATCTCGCAGCCTCTGGAGGCGTCTCCTGTCAGCTGTGAAGGAAAGGTATCTCTTCAAGGAAGAACTTGTATGTTTACCAAGCAAATGGACCACCATGGAGAAGGGAATTCAGTACCTGAGGGAATTGGCCGTACGGGAAGTAATTTATAAGGACCTAGATGACGCACAAACATCCACAGATCCAGATGCAGTCCAGTGTACACCACCCATGTGGCGGAAGTTTGTACGGAGTGCCCCATCATCATATGCCAGCTCATTGGCAATACTAGCCTGGAAAACGGAGGAGAATCCCACAGTGAATGAAGTGACTAAAATACTCCGGCAGTACGAAGGAAATCTCTCCTCTTCCCTAAAGGCCTGTGTCTCAGCTGTGGAGAAACTCTCTGAAGAGGTCCACCAACTTAAAGAGAATTTATCTTCCCCTCCACCTGAACGAACCAGTGTCCACCAGCTAAAAGAGAATGCTTTAGAGAAACTTTCTGAAAAGATCCACCAACTTGAAGAAAGATTATCTTCCCCTTCACCTGAACGAACCAGTGTCCACCAGCTAAAAGAGAATGCTTTGGAGAAACTTTCTGAAAAGATCCACCAACTTGAAGAAAGATTATCTTCCCCTTCACCTGAACGAACCAGTGTCCACCAGCTAAAAGAGAATGCTTTGGAGAAACTTTCTGAAAAGATCCACCAACTTGAAGAAAGATTATCTTCCCCTTCACCTGAACGAACTAGTGTCCACCAGCTAAAAGAGAATACCTTGGAGAAACTTTCTGAAGAGATCCACCAACTTAAAGAGAGTTTATTTTTCTCCCCACCTGTACAAACCAGTGTCTCAGCTATTAGGGGTAAACGTTCATCTATGCAAGGAAGACAATATGGTGGGCACACACACCGCGCCACCCTGTGGTTTTACCTACGTGACCATGGAGAGGACATGAGAAAATGGGATGGAAAATCTACTGCGACCCTAGAGGCACGGGTACGTGAATTGCAAAGGAAAACAATTGGGAAAAAGGAGTTCTCTGAAAGGTTTGCTGCTCCAACTTCCAGCAGGCAGTCCTTTAAACACAGAAATGAAGATTCTGACCAGGACTAGAGGGGCCCTGCCTCCAGCCAGGGGGAGGAAAGGGACAATCGAGTTTATTGGACTGTGTGGATTCGATGGCCTGGCACGTCAGACGCACAGAAGTATAAGGCTTTGGTAGACACCGGTGCACAATGTACTCTAATGCCATCAAGCTATAAAGGGCCAGAGCCCATCTGTATTTATGGTGTGACGGGGGGATCCCAGCAGTTAACTGTATTGGAGGCTGAAGTGAGTCTAACCGGTAATGAGTGGCAAAAGCACCGTATTGTGACTGGCCCAGATGCTCCGTGCATCCTTGGCATAGACTATCTTAGAAGAGGATATTTCAAGGACCCAAAAGGGTTCCGCTGGGCTTTTGGCATAGCTGCTTTGGAGACAGAGGACATTAAACAGTTGTCTACCTTGCCTGGTCTCTCAGAGGACCCTTCTGTTGTGGGGTTGCTGAGGGTTGAAGAACAGCAAGTGCCGATCGCTACCACAACTGTGCACCGGCGGCAATATCGCACCAACCGAGACTCCCTGAGTCCCATCCATAAGCTAATTCGTCAACTGGAGAGCCAAGGAGTGATCAGCAAGACTCATTCACCTTTTAATAGTCCCATATGGCCAGTGCGAAAGTCTAATGGTGAGTGGAGACTAACAGTGGACTATCGTGGCCTGAACGAAGTCACGCCACCACTGAGTGCTGCAGTGCCGGACATGCTAGAACTCCAGTATGAACTGGAATCAAAGGCAGCCAAGTGGTATGCCACAATTGATATCGCTAATGCATTTTTCTCCATCCCTCTAGCAGCACAGTGCAGGCCACAGTTTGCTTTCACTTGGAGGGGAGTCCAATATACTTGGAATCGGCTGCCCCAGGGGTGGAAACACAGCCCTACCATTTGCCATGGACTGATCCAGTCTGCGCTGGAGCAGGGGGAAGCTCCTGAACACCTGCAGTACATCGATGACATCATTGTGTGGGGTGACACTGCAGAAGAAGTTTTCGAGAAAGGGAAGAAAATAGTCCAAATCCTTCTGAAGGCCGGTTTTGCCATAAAACAGAATAAAGTTAAAGGACCTGCACGAGAGATCCAGTTTTTAGGAATAAAATGGCAAGATGGACGCCGTCAAATCCCAATGGATGTGATCAACAAAATAACAGCTATGTCTCCACCAACTAGCAAAAAAGAAACACAAACTTTCCTAGGTGTCGTGGGGTTTTGGAGAATGCATATTCCAAATTACAGTCTGATTGTAAACCCGCTCTACCAAGTAACCCGTAAGAAGAATGCTTTTGAATGGGGCCCTGAGCAACGACAAGCCTTTGAACAAATTAAGCAGGAAATAGTTCATGCAGTAGCCCTCGGGCCAGTCCGAACAGGACCAGATGTAAAGAATGTGCTCTACACCGCAGCCGGAGAGAATGGTCCCACCTGGAGCCTCTGGCAGAAAGAACCTGGGGAAACTCGAGGTCGACCCCTGGGGTTTTGGAGTCGGGGATACAGAGGATCTGAAGCCCGCTATACTCCAACTGAAAAGGAGATATTGGCAGCATATGAAGGAGTTCGATCTGCTTCGGAAGTGGTCGGTACTGAAGCGCAGCTCCTCCTGGCACCCCGACTGCCGGTACTAGGCTGGATGTTCAAAGGAAGGGTCCCCTCTACGCATCATGCAACTGATGCTACATGGAGCAAGTGGGTTGCACTGATTACTCAGCGGGCTCGAATAGGAAACCCCAGTCGCCCAGGAATCTTGGAGGTGATTATGGACTGGCCAGAAGGCAAATACTTTGGGATATCACCAGAGGAGGAGGTGGTTCGTGCTGAAGAAGCCCCCCTGTACAACAAGCTACCGGAAAATGAGAAGAAATATGCCTTGTTCACTGACGGGTCCTGTCGTATTGTGGGAAAGCATCGGAGATGGAAAGCTGCTGTATGGAGTCCTACACGACGAGTTGCAGAAGCTGCTGAGGGAGAAGGTGAATCGAGTCAGTTTGCAGAAGTAAAAGCCATTCAGCTGGCTTTAGATATTGCTGAACGAGAAAAGTGGCCAGTTCTCTATCTCTATACTGATTCATGGATGGTAGCAAATGCCCTGTGGGGGTGGTTACAGCAATGGAAGCAGAACAACTGGCAGCGCAGGGGCAAGCCCATCTGGGCTGCGGCATTGTGGCAAGATATTGCTGCCCGGGTAGAGAACCTGGTTGTAAAGGTACGCCATGTAGATGCTCATGTGCCCAAGAATCGGGCTACTGAAGAACACCAAAACAACCAGCAGGTGGATCAGGCTGCTAAGATTGAAGTGGCTCAGGTGGACCTGGACTGGCAACATAAAGGTGAATTATTTATAGCCCGATGGGCCCATGACACCTCAGGCCATCAAGGTAGAGATGCAACCTACAGATGGGCTCGTGATCGAGGGGTGGACCTGACCATGGACACTATAGCACAGGTTATTCATGACTGTGAAACATGTGCTGCAATCAAGCAAGCCAAACGGTCGAAACCTCTTTGGTATGGAGGACGATGGCTGAAATATAAATATGGAGAGGCCTGGCAGATTGATTACATCACACTCCCTCAAACCCGCAACGGCAAGCGCCACGTACTTACAATGGTGGAAGCAACCACCGGATGGCTGGAAACATATCCTGTGCCCCATGCCACCGCCCGGAACACTATCCTGGGCCTTGAAAAGCAAGTCTTATGGCGACATGGCACCCCAGAGAGAATTGAGTCAGACAACGGGACTCATTTCCGAAACAACCTTATAGACACTTGGGCCAAAGAACATGGTATTGAGTGGGTGTATCACATCCCCTATCATGCACCAGCCTCTGGAAAAGTTGAACGATACAATGGACTGTTGAAGACTACACTGAAAGCAATGGGTGCTGGGACATTCAAAAATTGGGATACACATTTGGCAAAGGCCACCTGGTTAGTCAATACCAGGGGATCTGCCAACCGAGCTGGACCTGCCCAATCAAACCTGTTACGCACTGTAGAAGGGGATAAAGTTCCTGTAGTGCACGTAAGAAACATGCTGGGTAAAACAGTCTGGGCTACTCCTGCCTCAGGAAAAGGCAAACCTATTCGTGGAATTGCTTTTGCTCAGGGACCTGGATGCACTTGGTGGGTAATGCAAAAGAATGGGGAGGTCCGGTGTGTACCTCAAGGGGATTTGATACTGGGTGAGAATAGCCCATGAGTTGAATTGTAGTATGTTAATTATTATATAATAATGTATGTCATCACTACCATGATTGCTATATATCATAGATGAAAATGGTGATTAATTAGAATGTATTGGACAGAGTGTAACCTGAGCATGACATAAATGGTATGGAATAAGGGGTGGATATCTGTCCTGGTTCCAGTTAGGACAGAGTTAAGTAGCTCATAGTAGCTGGTAGGGTGCTATGTTTTGGATTAGGATGAGAAGAGCGCTGATAACATGCTGATGTTTTAATTGTTGCAGAGCAGTGTTTACACCAGGCCAAGGACTTTTCGGCTTCTTGCTCTGTCCTGCCAGCGAGCAGGCTGGGGGTGCAGCAGGAGCTGGGAGGGGACAGACCCAGGACAGCTGACCCAAACTGGCCAAAGGGGTATTCCATACCATCTGACGTCATGCTAAACAATATATAGGGGTGGCTGGCCGGGGTGGGGGGGCCGGCTGCTCGGGAATAGGCTGGGCATCGGTCAGCGGGTGGTGAGCAATTGCATTGTGCATCACTTGTTTTCTTACACATTATTATTGTTAATACTATTACCATTATCACTATTATTATTATTATTGTTATTATTATTTTCCTGTCTTAATAAACCGTCTTTATCTCAACTCACAGGCTTCACTTTCCCGTTTCTCTCCCCCCATCCCAGAGAGGGAGGGGGGAGGGTGAGCGAACGGCTGTGTGGTGTTTAGCTGCCAGCCGGGTTAAACCACAACACCCAGGTAACCAGGCCTGCAGCACTAGCTTGTGAGAAGAGGCTGTAGGTCCCCTCTTTCTCAGGACAGGGCGAGGTGATGGCCGGGCTAGTAGATGCAGTGCCCGTGTCTGTGTGTGTGTGCATTTGGGGAGGGGAGAGATTCCTCAGCACACCTCAAAAACTCTTGGCTTCACCCCAACATAGAAGTAGAAACTTTATGAGATGGTACACACTTTCCCAGGATGATAAAATTGTTCTGCTACCAAGTTGTAAAGCTGGTGATAAACAGAGACAAATTATTAATTCACAGCACAGGACTGTGGGAGGATTGATACAAGTACCTGCTTTCAGCTGTTTTGATATATTTTGCAACAAACTTATATAGTGGCTGCCCATACCATGTTGAGTCAGAGTATAGCTCGTAACACTGCATATTTTCTTCTACCATCTTGCTGATTTGACATTAGTAATATAAGATTTTTTTTGTCTTTCTGCAAGCGTAGTTCTGAGAGGATGCTATTGAAGGTATAAGGGAACATTAATTGTATGGGAATGTGGATAATGAGGGTGGCACATATAATAACTAAGCTGTGCAGTGCCTAGCAGGAGTGGTTAGAAAATACTCAGGATTGCGTTTTAAGACAAAGAAACAAATAGATATATTGTCATGGAAAAGAAAGTTATCACTTCTGAAATACTTTCACTCTGAGATGGTGGCAGTTTATATTATTAACCCAGAATAATACTTTCATTGTCACTGAACTTTCTGTGACATTTATAGAAAAGGAAGCTTGCTATTTCACAGAACACTAGAAGATATTTGAGAATATATGTCTTAAAAAATTCTAGCTGTAGGGACTGAAGAAGACAGAGTAACGAGTTTTGTTGTTGTTGTTGTTGTTTTTTCTTTCTATTAAATAGATGGGATGAGAGGTGGGAGGACTTAAAACTGAAAATTAGTACTGAAAAACTTCAGGTGACTGCAAAAGGCAAGTTTCATGTGTTATATATCAAGGAGAGGTAATTGTTATTGACAAAAGAGAGCACCTTATATAGTCTGAGCTTCTGATGTGATCCTCTGCATTATTGGTGCATAAGCTTTTGTTGTTTAAAAAAAAAAAAAGTATTTTCCTGGAGAAAAACTGAAATGTTGTGTCATGACCAGAAAAGTAGGCTTCTCGTTCTGTCATCACTTTCTTCGGCATCAGCTATTAGGTGAAGTGGAGAAACCATTTTGTGAGAAGGAAGCAATGCATATGTTAAACTGAGGTCATATAATAATTAAATATGATTCCTATGTTTTAAATGCCTGTAAAAATTCTGGGTTAAGTTCAATGGATTTTAGTGAAACCAGGCTCCACTAAACTCTATGAATCGAGGCTGTATTACTGTATTGATATGGTTATGACAGCTATGTTTTTTGTTCAGAATAACTACAACAATTTTTTGCAAAATAAAGGGGAAAATTTTTATTCAACTCAAAAATTGACCATTTTTTCCCAAAAAATAAATGATCAGAAACCTGGAGGGCTTGATGTACAGTACAAATTGAAGCATCAGCTTGCATTTGGCTTTGCTAATAGAAGTTTATTCATTCTCTGCTAATGTGGCTTTATAGAGCATTTTATTTAACTTGTTGGTTTTGTAAAACTAGTGTTTATGCAAATGCATGACACAGATTGCTTCTTTTACTGCTGAATTTTAGTTTTCCTAATAACATGGAGGATGCAAAGAGAATACAGAACATAGCCAAAACAAGCAGCAACAGCAAACACAAAAACAAACTACCGCCACCACCAAAAACACTAATACAGGACCACATAAAATGATTTGTTACGTATTCGAAGGTTTTCTTTGATCTGTTCTCTACTATTTTAGTTTTTACTTTGGGGGGAGGTATACCTCCATCTCTTCTCCTAGTTATTCCATCAGCTCCATTAGGATTGTATCCAAAAATATGATTGAACTAGAAAATAAGAAACAGACAGTAATGTGGGTCATGATTTGCTGGGGAAATACATGTATTTGGACTAAGATAATTCAGGTGTTTGAATGTGGCTGACAGTCATTTAGACTACATGCTGGAGACATACTGATGCTGATAAGTCCTGGCACTATATTGTTTGTGAGATAACAGCATAAACTAATATGGCTGGATTATGTGGATGATGCAATATTAATCAAACTGAAGTTTACAGGTCTTGAGTTGTTCACTTAAAATTTAATTGTCCTTTTTTTTTTTTTTAAAGTAAATAAGTGAGCTGTCTCTAAGATTTACTTATACCAAAACCAGCAAATTTCACTCTTATAGGAGGTTGCAGTTCAACCATGACATTCTTCATTGCAACGAATGCTATTTTAGACGTCACAAATTGAGCCAGACTGCAGATGAAGAAGCACCAGTACCTGTTCAGAAACTGATTTAGAGTTAACAGGGGGACAATTTTACTATGCTACAGTGCATAAAATGTTGTCAGTGCAAAATGTTTATAACTGGTCACAATGCTGATAAATGCATTTTTACGGATTATCTGCTTGTAATGTGCAGATAAAGGCAGCAGAATTCTTGGTTTTATTTTGCTTTATTTTATTTTGTCATTTTAATATGATTTAGAATAAGTCTGGTAGGCCATTAAGAACCAACAGCTCTACATAGTTCTTAGTTACACTGATGTAAATGAGAGTTTTCTGTCTTTGGCAAAATTATTCCACAGTTATAGAGCACTTTACCAATTGTAGCTGTGCCTTATGGTACTACAGAGATATAAAATCAGAGCAAATGATGTAAGCATCAAACCTTTCCTGGAAATTGTTACCTTTTTTTTTTTTTTTAATCCTGCCTTTAAAAATAATAATAATAAAATAATAAAAACAAACTATACAAGATCTTTGTAGTATAGCCTTACATCCTGGAATAACAAAAATCTCTTCTGATAAACGCTGATTATTAAATTTACCTCAAGCTGCTTCGGACTAAAGAGACTATTGCTGGTATTGAAATAGTGGAGTCAGTGCCTGGGGAGGGTTGGGTTGCTAAGTTTTAAGTTCCTTAACTGGTCCTTCTTGTTTAAAATATCATAAACCTTGTAATCCTCCATTAGTTATTTATTGATATCTTTTACCATGCACATTAGCACAGGGAAATATAAGCCTAAAGAATTCTAATCCTGCTCGGTGTGAGAAACCCCACAGGTCCTATTTTTATCTTCTTGTTGTTGTTTTTACCTGAATAGGTCAAGAAGGCTGTGAATTAAAATTGCTGAATGTTAATTTTCAACACTGTCAGGGCACCCAAGGCAGCTTCAAAGCTGTCTCAGTCCTAAAGACTTTCCTAGGCTCAGAGGGTTTTGTCATCACATGCAGGAACCACCAGGGTAGGATGGGACTCTGTGGAGCTGCTATTTCTAGCTCTGTCTTCTGTGCAGAGGACAAGGAAGGAGAACAGTAGAAAACAGTAGAACAGTAGAAAATGAGAGCCATCCTTAGTGATATCCTGCTGTTCGTTATAGATCTTTCACTACAAGTTTTCTTCTTAACCAGCTGGCTTTATTTGCTTAAGGGCCCTTTGGACTGGGGAAGAGAAAAATCTGCTTTGCAGTATTGGCATCTGATTTGTCACTTGTGACTTCTGAAGGAGCAGGAACAGAACTGCAAATATCAGACCTGCCCTACTGCAGAGCTCTGGCTGGGACTGTGTTGAAGGCAAGTGCCATGTTAATCCTCTTTTGTGTTAACAGGAAGCTATTGATACAAGGCTTCAGAATTACCGTGCTAAGTATATGATTTCCTATCTCTAGATGGTATATTGAGATTAGTTGCTTCGTGTCCTATAGAACAGTTAAGCCTACAGTGTGGATTTTTATAGTTTAGTTAAATATTTTCAAGGCATGATGAGCTTGGGAAGCTGGTTCCCCTGGTATGCCAGTACCACCTGCAGGGTGTCTTTGTTCAGTTTTGGGGTCGTGCGCTAATGACCGTGGCTTTGTATGCTTTTAGTGTTTCCTTATTGCAAGGGAGCTGTTCTGGCTGAGCAATGGTGTAGCCAAGTTAGGAGGAAAAAAATAATGCAACACTAACTGTCTTGATTCTTCTCACAATGCATTGTAATGTAGTAGCACTATTAGTAGTGACACTTGCAGTTTGAGTTTTAGCATTGAATTTATGGGATATGTTTTACTTCTGTCTTATTGCTTCTTGCATCCCTAGGATGATCAGTCTTGGGGAAGAATCATGCAGTTCTTCCTTTTTTCTGCCCCAAACTGGCCATGCCAGAACCACAAGCCACCAGTTTACCTGGAGACTCATCAGAGAGGATTTTCAGACACTCAGGTGTCCTCAGGGGAGGACCAGTGGTCAATATGTTGGTGTGTGTGTGGGGGTATTGGAAGCAACAAAAAACCAAATACAGTTCTAATCTCAGCTAAACTGAATCTCTGCTACAAGCAAATGTGTTTTTTTTTCCTCTGAAATAAGTGTATTGTGTATTTTCCTGTCTTTTTTGTATGTGTCTCTCGAGCCACTCAGCCTAATCTCTTATATTTGAACTTGATTTGGAATACACCAACAGGGCTAAAACATATTATGCATTATATTATGAATTCCAGAATCTGAAGCACACTCTGGATCCCCTCATCCCCACCCTGGTTCTGTTTTTTCAGCACTGCTGCAAAATGGCTGCTAAGGTGGATGTATGTGAATTCAGTCGTATACATTTGAGCACTGTTGTGTTTTATCATGCTAGCATGATAGTCCTCAGAAGCTAGAAATAAATCTTTGCTGATTGCAGAGCAAGAACTGAAGAGACATAACCAAGACATCTGGCTTTAGTGTTGCCCCTCAAGAGCTCTTAAATGTGAATTTGTAGACTTAAGTTGTGGGCTTTTTTTTTTTGACTTTTATGGTAGATGAAGATTCTGCCTTGTTACTTCAGCTAACAGTTATGTTTTTTATACCCTCATGGGTATGTCTTTTCTGTGCTGATGATTTTCCAAATCTGCATGTTAACAGGGTCTCTGTATTGGTAAGCATACTGTGAAGCTGTGCCCTTTCAAAGTGTTATCACCAGTTTTGCCTTTTTCTGCCTGACTGGGATTTATGGAAAAGCCTTGCATAGGCTTTTGATTCTGTTATGTTTCTCCTCTGCTAAAAGCTGAGCCGCACAGATTTTCTCCCCATGAATTGTGGGAGAAGTCGTCTGTCTGAACAATGGTAGAAGAATTATGGGCAGACAATGTGGATCCACAGGCATTTTACCTTTTGCAGAGAGAATTGGTTAGCAGTTCACGCTTGAAGTTGAGTTAAAAGCACCATTGATTTCAGGTTCAAATGGTTCTGTATTGTGGTAAGGAAGTGGTCAGGAACAATGGCTGTGGAAGAGACTGAATTAACTATGGTGTGAAGACAAATATTAGTCAGTAGTAATGCAAGTTAAAACAGCTGCTTGAAGTGGCCAAGTGCCAATGAGGCCTACAACTTGACAGAGATTTTGCTGGTTTTGCATTGGTGGTATTTTTTTAATAGATATGGATTTCAAGCATTGTTGCGTTGCTCTTGTATTTGTGTATTGCAGACCTCACCAGAAGAAAAAGCAGGCTCATCATCAGTATAAAACAGTCTTTGTACCTGGGTTCATTTTTGCTGATTAGCAAGTAATGCCACTACAGTTAATCCCATTAAGTTTTAGGGAGTGTATTTACTGCTATTTGTTGACATCTTGGTTGCTTAGAATAAAAAGATGACTGCAGTAAACGTTCTTGCTGTTCACCTGGCTCTGCTGTGCTTTCTTCCAGTTCTTTCCTTCCTTTGAGGTACTTGCAGAATTTTAGGGAACTGTCACTTCAGCTCTGAACACTACAATCATTGTAATACTGCTTCTGTTAGGCACCTTGCATCTGACATCTGATCCATCATCAGAAAGAAACTTAAATCATTGGAGAAAAGTAAATCATTTGGCTTTTTTTTTCTTCAGTGATCAGTTAAGCACAGGGAGATGTGGGCAAGCCAGAACTCCTAAGATATACATGTATAAGCACAGTCTGAAAGCAGTGGCATTTGGGCATCTTTATGAAACACTGCTGTAAAGACTTTTCCTGACATGATCTGAAGAAACTCTTTCAATGATTCTAACAAACTAGTCTTTGTATTTCAGAAATGTTCCTTTAAACAGATCTGATTTTTTAGTGTAGGCTTTTTTCTGCCAGACATATTTCTACAGCTACTGCGTAATGATGCAGTAAATTCACCCAGGAGCTTGTTATAGTTAATAACCTGTAAAGGGCAAAGGTGTTTGGACAATGCACATTAAATTAGACCCGTATCATTTACTAATAGGGTAAGTTATTTCTTATTTTGTCCTTCAAAGAAAATAATTTTATAGAAAAAAATAGAGGTCAACTTATTTTCTACACATTTAATTTTTACAGCTGATGACTTCTTGCTAAATAATGCCTTGTTCAGAAGACAAGCATCAACTGCAAACAACTATCAAAAATTCATGCGTGAAAAGCTACAGCTGCCTGAAATTCATAGCAATTGATCAACTTTTTTTTTTTGCTGTTTTTCATATATTAGCAACACACTGGGGGTTATAATTATGACCCTGACTGCCCCTACACTTCTAGATAGATTTACCGGTTATATTGATTCAGTTAATGTTCCTCTGTGGCTATTTTGTAAGAAGGTACCATTTCAGAAGAGAAACAGCCTCTTATTTCCCTTTCTGTGTAGAATGCTTTTCTACTTTTTTTTTTTTTCAGGCAATTTAACACTTTGTGTTTGACTAGAATTACCTTTTCTACTATTACGATCTATAAATTAGAGAGATGAACAATAGATCTGAAATATATAAAGGCTTTGTCTTTCATAGCCTGTCAAGTCATTCTTCAGTTCTTTAATAATCTAAGTCTGGAGATCGCAGTGTGAGCCCTACTATAAAGTACTCTGTAAGAGAACTGCCTCCATTTATTGGAACAAATGTTCGTGTGGTTGAGGTCAGAAAGGTCTTTGGTAAATTCTTGCATATAGAGTGAATTATTTCAAAACCTGTAAAAGCAGAGATGCTGGGGGTTTCCCAGGTCAAGGTTTATATTACAGGCAGAAGAATTTGTATTAAACGAATTTGCATTATGTGCTGCCTCCATTTAAAAGACTTCAGTTTCCAATCCTGTATTTCTCTTGACCTTCAGCCAGAATAGACTGTAATAAAAACTATTTTTAAAAGTGACAAAAAGGAAGCACAGGCCCTGCAGCCATAACAACGTGAGATTACCTGTGGATTTATGAGTAGGGGGATGTTGCTGCTTTGCTTATAGCAATGAATCTGTCCTGTGTTAATAAGCAGTCTTGTTCCTGCCCTGGCATCAGCAAGTCAAAGTCATTGTGGTGTTCTCAGCCAGATCTCTCTGCGTACTGGGGCAATGAGCTCAGCTATCTCAAAGTAAAAATGGAAATTACAAAATGCCTATTCATACCTTTGCCACTTTTTTTTTTCCTGCCCTAAAGTAGTGCATCTACAATTCACTTGAAAATGAGTTTCTCAGGAAAGGAGCCTTTATCTTGCATGGTCAAAGAAAGCAACCGAGGCCTCATGAATCTCTTAGCATTCATCTCTTATTCAGATAACCAAGGAATAATAAACTGCATAAATATTCCACCTCAGATGGAAGAGGCTGCATAAAGCTGCCTTCATGCTTCTCTTGTTTTACATGAAATTGGGGCTTGGAGAGGCCCTGATATATTCTTTTTAGGAAAGGAGGAAGAAAGGAAGGAAGGATGATCAGGATGAGGCTGTGTGATACTCCTCTCGTTGGCTTCATGCTCTGTGAAATGAAGAAAAAATGCACATAGAGAAATTAAAATAGGCTGTTTGCAAGTAAAAACTGTATTGCTAAGGTTATGCTCTGAAATGCACTATTATTTAGATGATATATACTATCTAATTTTGTGGTTATTGATGTAGCAATTGTAGGTAAAATATACTTGTACGTACATTTGTGGATTTTAAAAGTAGTTTAGAGCTATTTCAACTCAACATTTTGTGAGATCAGTAAAAATTTTAATACAGGTTTTGCAAGTTAGGCTATAATATTGATATATGACTAAAAGGTTTTTTGATGCAGAAGAGAGGAAAAATCTAGTTTACAGTACAAGTACTGCAGTAGTAAAAGGAATGGAGTCATTTTTATTTATCTAAAATCAGAGACTCTCACCCTGAATACGGTAAAGCTTGTAGTTTGCTACCACAGTGAAGAATGCACCTTTAAGATGGTAGCTTTGCTAGGCAGCTGCTTGTGTTGTTTAACGTATCTCTGTCTATTTGTAAGTACTTCCCTACCGAAAAGAAAAAAAAAAAAAAAAAAAAGACCGATGTCTTAACACCTACTGTCAGTTTTAGGGTACATCAGTGGCTTGCTGGTTGAAATACCATAATTGTATTCTGGGTAGGTCTGCTGGCTATACACACAGAGCTATGCTCAGCAGTTTTGACTCCATATGCCTGGTTCCTTAGATATTAAGTTAAGAATATTTTCCAGAAAAATATATCAACTTTCTTTTACCCAGTGGTTGGTGACTAATTTATTGCCTATTTACTGTAGCTTTGTTGTCTGTGATGGCTGGTGAGCAATGCGCCAGCTGTGCCCTCTCTCAGGAAATGTGGAATTGTCTCTGGGTATTACATGAAAGAACAACTCCATGGTAAAAGGTACTGGAAATAAAAACCCTGAACAGCTGTGTTGAGATGATTAGCTACAATTAAAAGACAAAGGAAGGGGTGGGGGAAAGAAACTAACAACAGATTAGTGTTAATATAAATCTAAAGAAAGTGCAAGAGTTCTTGACTCCCATTTTGTAGCTGTCTTGAAGGTCATGCTTCCTCAGAGATGATGTATGTAAACAACAGCATTTATTAATCTCTATAAGCATCAAATGGAATAAAACAAAAGAAACTTCTAAATATGTTTACTGTGCCTGCAATTCTGCTTCCCTTCTGTGCATAAAATGATGAAACAAAAGTTAACTTTGTAGCATCAGCTGCTCACAGGTAAAGGTTTTCAAACAGACAAGCTGAAAGTATGATTTCCAAGTGTGTATTGATCTTTTATTTATTGAAATAAAAGAGAGGGGAGGGTGGAATACTTGCAATTGATATAGCTTACTAGTGTTGTCCTAGAGACTGCAGTTATTCCTCTGTGCAGGAACACTCATTTCAAGTTGAGACCAAATAATTTTTCCAACACTTTTCCGTCTTTGAATTGTGAGTTGCTGGCAATGCACCTTTCTCAGAACTGGGGTTGAATGATAACATTTTAAAATTTACCATCCTCCATTCAATCCCGCAGTTACCTTGTAAGTCATAGTTCTTTATCAAAAGGTGTGAAGTCCAGACTTCCCAAAGTTTTGGGGCTAAGCAGCGCTTAGTTGAGTTCACGAGCCTGCCTTTATACCATTTATTCTAACCTGCTGATTAAAAGGTTTTGGTTTATCTGGACGTTCATAAAGTCTGAATTAGTCTGCAGTGTATCATAAATTGATTGTAAAGAAAAAGCAATATTTGATCTGTATCTCTATCATGCTCTTTCACATCCTATATGGCATCCTGGGACAAGGAGAAGACAATCTCTAATGGTAAATTGTGGATATTAGAATCATGAAAAATCAAACACATTGTTCTTGGAAATGGGTATGTAATTAGGAGCGGTAGCTGTGATATGAGCAAAGGCAATTCTTTCACCTGTGTGTTGGTAAGGCTCTCAGCAGCAGCCCTACTTATTTTGGCACTGCACTTCAAGGAAAACATGGACCAAAGACAACAGGACAGATGTAATCTTAGGTTTGATAAACTTTGAAAGAAGGTTAAAGGAGAGGTATGACAAGTCACTGTCTTTTCTGGTATTAAAAAGAAAAAAGACACAGTCCCCCCCACACCCAAACAAACAAGTACAAAACTCAACCATCTGTGTTGTGCCTAGGCTGGCACCATAATCCCTGATGTTAGATTACAGCAGTCAAGGATCTGTGTATTGTGCAGAATGTAGCAAGCAGTTATATGGCTGTGAAGGTTTGGGGCTCAGGACTGGTCTGTGCTGCACTTTGCAACAGCATGTGCCACCTGGGTTGTCTGTAGTGCAGGTTGGATTGCCTGGACCAGACATGATGGCAATTTTCTGCCTATAAGGGTGATCATTGCTGTACAGACAAGCAAATGTGGGTTACCGCCATACATGTGTTCTGGAACGAGATTAAAAAGCTAGTGTCAGAAATGTTAATGTCGGGAATAGCATCTGATATGTTTTCGGTGGGAAGATGGCCCAGATGATCCCTTAAGATGCTTTATAGCTTTCCTGTGATTTGTAAGATAGATATTTTTCAGGAGTTCTTTAAGCCTAAGGTTGGTCATACTGCCCTCAGTGTTGTGATCATGGTACAGCTGGCTCACAGTTAATCTCAGGCTTGTAGATTTCTTCTTTTATAGTTCAGATTTTCTATCTGGAAAATGAAACTTAATGAGAAGCTTAAAGAATGGCCCACACCAGTGGGTTAATAGAGAGCAGAGTGAGTTTACAGCAGGGAGGAATGTGGAACAACAGTATCTGGAGTAGCACTTAGAGCTTCTGTCTTTACATTGCAGTTTGTTTTTTATTTTTATTGAATTTTTGTTACCTCTTCATCAAAGCATTAGTAGAATTTGTTGTTCTTTGGTGGTCTTTGTACTTGCCTTTCACATTTGGCAGGTTGTTTCTTCCACAAGTTGGAAGAAATAGGATTACGTGAAAAAAATAACCAAAGAGGAAGTGAAGAAAGGTAAGATAAAAGTAATGGAGACAGTTCAGTTGTGAAGAAGGAGGGGGGGAAAATTTCCCAACTAGTAAAAAATAAAGGCGATCAGAAGAAGTGTGACAGAGGGCAGAGAACAAAGACATATAATAAAACTCAGGAGGTGCAGTCTGTAATTTTTGTCTGATCCTGTACCCTCCTATTCCTTTTATATGGCTACAGTGAAGCAATATATGGTTTTAAATAAAAAGCACACTTCTTGTAGAGTCCTGGAATTCTGTGTACCTGATGATAAATGCGCTTTTATCTCAAAATTACAAAGGCCCGTACTGAAGTCTTCCAGTCTATATAAGAAAATATATAGCTGCTTTACTGTCAGAGCACAGGTGGGGTTGAGACACCTTTTAGCCCTCGGTTTCCCTTCTTCTGTGGCTAATGGTTTTTAATGGTTGCTTGGGCGTAGCTGGGCTGGCCATGGTGGTGGCAGAAGACCCACAAGACATCTTTCTTGAATCCCACCTTCCTGCAATTGCAGAGATGTCGGCACTAGCAAGATGCCACCTGCATGATCTGATGGATGCTCCCTTGGCTGGCCACGTAGTATTCCTGGGGACCTAACCCTGCTCCTTTCCTGCTCTTAATGGCCAGTCTTCTAGGGAGAGCATACCCCAAGGTCAGGGTTGGTGTGTTGATGTTTCTGTTTCAAGGTTTAAAGGGCACAAAAAAGTGAATGTTCTTTCTTGCTGGACATCTTCGTGTCTGTCAATGATAGGTTGTTTATTTGAGGGTCGGGTGGGAGTGTTACTTCTCAGTTATCTTCTGTGTGCTTTTTATAAAAATTAGCTGAAAACTTAACAAATACCCATTTGTTTTGCTCTTTCTTGAAATTGTTACTGTAAGAAGTTCAGTAGTTGTTACTTAAGTTAAACCTGCTCTCTGCAAGTGATAAGTTAGAAAGGGAAAAACTTGAAATAATTATTAAAAATAAAAAAAGCTAAATATACTAATAAAGTCTTTACAGTGAAGAAACAACATGAATATTTCATTCCTTATGCTCGGGAGCAACCATTTCAGTATGTTTGAGTAGCTTTGACACAACAAGTGCAACCAAGGTGGGGTTGTATGGGAAGGTAATGGGTGCCACCTGATGCAGAGGGCAGCTCTTGCAGCACTGGAGTGCTCTGGTGATGCCTCAATATCTCATCTCATTGACTGCTCAACAGGTGACAGATCTAAAGAAGGTGTTTCAGAAACTCATTCTAAGAAGCAAAACACAAATTATATATTTTTTAATTATTATTTCCAAACTGTACTTATATTACTCATACACCACTGCCTTTATTTTCTCAGTATTATCACTTATTATTATTGGTATATGCAATTTAATAACACAGTTCACAGTTATACATATTGTATAATTGTTATACAATACAATTGCTTTATGAATGTTATCTTAGTAGCTTTCTTCTGATTTTACTTCAGAATCTTTTATCTTGTTCAGTTCTTTCTTTTGTACAGTTTTCATAACAAATGGAAAACTAAAATGAGATAAAATACCACTCCTTTTCATCCTGTTTTGCCCCATGGTACCCCCCTACTTTTTTTTTTGTTAGATCACAACTAACAGTGGGCTCTTGGGTATGTATTATTTCAGTAAGGAGAACCAAGAGAGTGTGTGAGAGTGATTTCTTGAATAATATGCTTGAAGAAAAGACTTCTGAAGATATGGCGTGCAGTGCTTCAGGCTAATATGCAGCCTGAATGCCTAACCCTTGCTTTCAGTTACTAAATTTGATTCAGGGTGAGTTATGTTCTTTTCTATTAAAAATAAATAAATAAAATACTCCCCCCTCGAATCTTATAGGAACAAGTGGACTAAGTGCTAGGAGTGCACATACAATTATTGTAGTCTTGATTCTGTTTCACTTCTTAAAGCCAACAGATGTTTTAGGAACTGTAATTTGTTGGGGGTAGGAATATGTTTCTCTTTTTTTCTACTGGTTGTTGAAATTAATATATTTCTAGTCACGTATCACTAATCTCTTTAACTTGTCTTCAGGTAAAATGGCTTTCTCGTTTACAGTAATGTGCTCTTATTAAGAGGAGTAGACTTCTTTGCTAACATTTAAGTCTTTGTATTCTATACTACTTTTGCTTTCCAAGCTTGAGTGGTGACAGGTACTGCTTTTTATCTGCACTAAAAAGTTCATAAATTCTCCAGCCACTTGGAAGAAAAAGGAGCAATTATTTGGAGGGGAGAAGAAAACTTCAAACATAAAGCTAAAATGAGACTAGCTGTTGAATGGAAGACATGAATTACTGCCCTAATGTCATCTGTCTTAAAAATTTCAAGGTGGAAGTGGTTATCTTAACCACAGGTTACCATGAAAGGAAACTAATAGCTTATAGCTGGTTGTGCAGCAGCTTTATTTGCATACACATATTTAAGACTAAAACTTAACACAGTTGACATATACCCAATTAAAAAATTGTGTAGAAGCTAGGTTTCCTTGTGAAAGTCTTTCCTGTAATGAAGCATGTGACAGGAGTTATAAAGGAGTTGTTTGTATTAAGAGGAACTTTAGAATGCAAATTAAAGGAATTAGCAACTTAAATGTATTTGGAGTAAAAAACAATTATTTTGATGCATACAGTTTTGCCTAATCTCCCAAGCTTCTAACCATGTCAATAAAGACTTATGTTGAGAAATAACTTTCTAAACATTTCCTACTTTTTTTGAAATTATCTCTATTTTATTAGGAATATCTCAACCTTTCCGTTGCGAAATGTAATTTAGTCTTAAGTAACTTTCTTTATAGGTTAGAATGGACTATTGGAATATGCTCAGAATACCTGTCTTGTATTATTAGTGCTTTGCAGATTAAAAAAAAAAAAAAGGCAGTAGTTAATGGCATTGTTCCAACTGTAAGTACCATCTGCTGATCTTTAAAAATGGGTTAATTGGCACAAAAACAAAGACCAAATTTGTCAGGGAGAGGGGCAGAGAGAAAAGAAACAATGAACGTGAAGAAAGTCTCTATTCTAGTAATAAAAAATAATTTTGAGTGTAATGTTATACTTTATATGCCATCTGAGTCATCTTACTGTATTTGTATGCTTGTAATTTAGCCTAACCTGTACTTTCTGAATTCATCAATATAAGAAGAACCCAGTGAATGAATGCCTATTACATGCAAGATCTATGGCTTGGGGACAATTTTATTTTACTCATAAATTTTAATATCTATTCTCCTACTACAGTGAAAATAATGAGCCTGTAGTGGCTTTGTCCATCATTACAGAGAACTTTCTTAAAGCCACAAAAAGGAGTTGTGACTAATTGGGGTTGACCCACAAATCTGAGATCAACCTTTTCCTCAGTTTTGTGTCTGATACCAAACACCCTTTGGACAGCATTAGCTTATATCCCGCTATGAGAATGATTTTGCTTTTTTCCATTTGTCATAATTTCTTGATGTTTTCTTATAGAAAGAATGGATCGAATCAGTTGGTTTTTTTTTTTAATTATCTTGAGCAGCAAAGTATGGGTTTGGTTTTGTTCATAAGTGAAATACTGTAATTTTTAGGTTACCTTTGATCATGAATTGATTTTGAAAAAAATAAAATTTTATTTGTAGGATTATTAGCAATCAAGCTGAGTAATTCTTGGTGGATTTTGGTGCGGTCTTCTTGCCAAACCACCTCAGACATATCTAAAACCTAAACGATAAATTTCTAATGTTCACTTGTAGAAGTTAATCGTGGCTTTAAAAGCTTATCCAATCCACATAAATCTACACATGGAATATCCACTGGGAGTCAGCCATCATAAAAAAATCAAGAAGTTCAGCCTTTTAAATCTATAGGATCATCTGCCAATATTCTCTGAATATGTATTCAGAATATAAACATGGAAAAATAAACATTTCTGTCTGAGTGGAAGACATCTGCTCTTTTAGCTGAAACCAATAAATGAGCTGGGTACTCAGGCCTCCAAAAATCCTGTCCTTAATATTATTACTGATTACTTGGCTCCAAAGTTCTGAAATGATCATTTTATTTCACATTTTTAAATAAATTTTAGATCAAGCTCTAATGAACTTAATGTTCAGGTTGCATATGCATATAATTATTCTAACTGCAGGAATCATAAATTTTGTGTATATTTCAAACAGTGTATTAAAAACAATGTATTAAAAAAAAGAATTGGATAGTAGAAGACATCAGGAAAAGCAGTGGCAAACATCTTGAAATTAAAAGTGAACAGTCCTATAACAGTACATGGAATAAATTCCTGTATTGTGTGTTATATAAATTTAACTTGGAGAAGGAAAAAAGCTTTTAGAAAAGCTTTTTTAGCCAATAATTGCAAGACTTAATTTACTATTTTCTTTAAACTTTCAAGATTAACATTGCTTTCCAACCTTAATCTTATTCTTTAGAAACGTATAATATCTATTTTTTCTAGGTTTTGTGTTGTCTTGAAGTCAGAAGTGTTCATTCTTTCCGGTGTGTCCTGAGACATCTGTCTGAGGAACCAGGATGATCAGGAAATCACACTTGTCACTGAATCTCAAATATCTATGTCCTTAAAGTTTAGCTCTGTCTTCATTCACCCAAGTCTGCTTTTTAAAGTTATTGGAGTAGTTTATGTTCAACAGTTCTTTGAGCGACATATTATGCCCAAAGTGGAAGGGTAAAGAAATTTGTTGTCAGAAAAAAAAGTGGTGTTTTCAACCAACTATAATTTTCTGAGGCCTAGTCAGAGTTTTGTGAGGCCTAGTCAGAGACTTCAGGCTAGTGCTGCTGTGTACCCACATAAAGGCTTGCTTCCTGGGCTGCTTCAGCCAATTTTTTTATTTTTATTTTTTTTAATATTTTCACAAAGTAACTTATTTTACTCACAGAATCACAGAATAGTTGAGGTTGGAAGGGACCTCTGGAGATCGTCTGGTCCAACCCCCCGCTAAGCAGCGTCACCTAGCGCATAAATACTCTTCATTTACAGTCAAGCTTTCCTTTTAATTCAAATTACGTAGATTATTATTATTATTATTTGCTTCAGTACTTGCTCTGACCTTCCCTTTTCAGTTTCTGAATATGAAGTTATGGTTAGTCTTTGTCCTGTTGTTGCTCCCACCAGTCATTGTCTCTCTTAATTACCACAAATTTTCCTTGCTTTCCTAGTTCACATTTAACAATGGAAATACTACTGGCCTTGCACCAGTGGGCAGGTTGTTGAGGATCCTTGCCAGAAAGAACATTTTGCTGTTGTGCATTAAAAGTCTGCTTCTAAACCTTGCACTTATACGTTAAATAAACACAGTGTTCTGACAGCATCTCAGATTTTGATGTGTACGCAGTTTTTCAGATTCATCTGTGCAGTGCTTCTCACCCTAATTGACATGTTTCTTCCTGGTCACCTACTGCTGTCTGCTTTTTGTCACTACCCATACAACAGGCAGCTGCTGATGTTCTTTGTTCATAATTTTTATGAAGGTCACTTTCTGTGGAAAGACATGCTAGCATTTGCTCTGTCAGCATCCCCAGTTTGGTGTTCAGACACCTATTTTTTTTTTGTTTCATCAGTGATTTATTTTCTGCAGAAGGCAAATGATAAGTGAAATAATAATATGATGTATTCATCTAAGTATCAGGATTGAAAAACAAAAGCAATTAACTCTTTGAGTGATAATGACCATTGGTTTAACATCTAATTATTCATTCTAATAACTAGGATGATGAGTTAATGTTATATAGCTCACATTGTTTGGTATATTACATTGAACTGTGGAAATATCACAACTGGCATATTATCCTTGGATGGTATTAAATCAATCTGTTTGAAAAAATTAATACTCCATCTCATTTGCCGAAATATCACAGTAATTTTCTTAATTCTCTCTTTCATATGGGTACTTTATGAATATGCTTTTACTTCATTTTCCTGACAGGTCTATTTTTTGAAGAGGATTTTAGCTTGGATCAAATTCATAAACATCATGGATTACAGTCAGTGATTTGATATTTGAGGTTTAAATCGGTGACCAATTTTCTTTGATTTCAGTACAACTTTGATCTCTGCACTTTCACTCATAAGCAGAACTTCTATTCAATGGGGATGCTTAAGTTAGAAAAAAAGGCAAATAAACCCTCTAAATTTTAAATAAGAAAATAGAATGATCTCTGTCAAAGCATTGTCTTCAGTTTTGATCTTTTTTGCTATTTTTTTAGGTGAAAACTATAGAAAATGTTACAATTTTAAGGGTATATTTTGAAAATCAGAAGATATTAATTTTGATAAATTCCGTGAATATTTGTTTCAGTAAATTGTTTTCATGAATAACATTAATTTAAAAAGCTACTGAGTTCTCAGTTAAGTTCACAGGGTTGATAATTAATGTGGGTGTCTCTTGGAGCTTCCTAATTGTTGGCCATTATATTTAGTAGGTGTAATTAATCTTTGGGGACAGTGATTTATGCAGTTTTATATTTTTTTTAATAAAAAAAGGCCAGTCATTCAACTGAAGATGAACAATATTGAATGCATCTGTATTTTAGGTTGGATCAATACAGACCACTGGAGCAGTCAGTATCATAAAGTAGTGCTGTTTTTAGGTGTGTATTGCATAATCTCAAACGTAATCTGTTATTTCTTACAACTGCTTGGGCCATTGCAAATTTTCGCTCTAGTACCGTGTCAAAAATCTCCAGATCAGATATCACAGAAGTTATGTGGGGCTGTCATTAAACTGCATTCATTACTTGGAATCTGTGTTGTTAAATGTTTCACTTCTCTTCCTGATTAATTCCTAGTGGAAGTCATATGATAGGCTACATACAAGCATACCGGGAGGCTAAGTGAAAGAACTGAAGGAATGCTATCAATTTTTTTTTTCTTTTTATCCTGTTTCTCAGTGATTAGAAGAAAGAGAACATGGCCAGGTATTGCTGCTTTCCAATGGTTTGCACTTTTTTAGGGTGAGGAAAAAAAAGTGTGAACAGTGAGAAGTATCTGGCAGAAGCAATGAAGGCTAAAGAAATAATGCTGTTCTGCTAACCATGTGTTCCTTTTTCTCCTTATGGAAAGTGAAATGCTGGAATGCATAATCAACAGCTTGGAGAGAGAGACAGTTCTGCAGATTCCCCAGCTCTCTGAAGTCTGGGGGATGGCTGTGTGCTCTTTGTGGCTGTGGTGGTTTCACCATGCTGCGCCACTCCTTGCTCTCACTCCCCTTCCTCAAAGTAAGATGGGGAGAAAATAGGATGGAAAGGGCTCAAGGGTTGTTATAAGGCCAGGGAGATGGCTCCCCAATTACTGTCATAAGGAAAACAGACTCAGGATAAGGGAGATTAATATATTACCTACTGATGACAAGCGAGAGCAGTGAGAAACTAAAAACAAACTAAACCCACCTTCCCCCCATCCACTGTCTTCTACCTCCTCCCCTTGAGCAGCACAGGGGAACGGGAAGTGGGGGCTGCGGTCAGTCCCTATACTCCTTCTCCACTGCCGCCACACGGTCACTCTCTGTTCCTGCTCCGCATGGGGTCCCTCCCATGGGATGCTCCTCTCAGAGGCCAGTCCTGCAGACCCCCCCACTACCAAAACCTTGCCACGTGCATCCAGTACAGTGGCTTTGACAGTGAAGGTCACAGACGTCAGAAGGTCTGTCTGTCATGCAAGTTCTACCATGCTCCCTGGTAGCCCTGGGGACGTGGTCACAGTTTTATTTTGTTAGTTTCCCTTTGGGTCTTCTTTGTGGTGCTTTGGATTTTGTGGGGTGGGTTGTAGCTGAGGACAAGAAAATGATGGTGGGTGGAAATGTGTTTTTGATAGAATTACTCATTGTCTTGGATTTAGGTAGAAATGTGATGACTTTATTGATTTGGGAGGTGAGTTCTAAACTCAAAGATAGTTTATTTTAAAATAACCATTTTGTTGTTGAAATAAAGCACAAAAGATCAGTAGCAGAATAGCTTCCTGTAACATTTTCAACATACTAATCCTTGTCTTTGCTGCTGTTGGCTACAGACACAACTGAGTGATTATCACGCTCTTTTGAGAATATTTTAATGTTACGTTTGAATTATGTTGTATAACCTTCAATGCAAAACTGTAATGAAAGGCAATGTTTGTATATGATGAATATTTCTCCCTGATGGCTGCTTTTGTAGAGAAGTTGGCTCCTTTCTGACAAGGGTGCGCTACTCTGCTGCTGCTCTTCGTGTTTTTTGAATGGAAGCATTTTCATGCTAATTTAATGAAAGCATTAGCAGTTTGCCATTTGGTTACGGCAGGGCTAGGATTTCTCTCTTGGGATAGTAACTGTATGCCAACCAGTCTCATCAGTCCTTCAAGAATATTCTTTTCTGATTTCTATCCTATGGTGATTCTACCAGTGAAGTATCTGGAATTCTAGACAATGTTCCAGGCATACTTATAGGGATAAGTTGTTAAAAATAAAAAATACAAGTCCAGTCAGCAGTTGCTATTGCATACTACTGTTGTACTGGCTTTTTTAAAAAATATTTTAGTATTACAAACGTTTGTTTCCCCTTTTACTTCATTATACTGTGCTGCTGGTAAAGACGCACAACCATGAATTTTAAATGGTGCTCTAAGGTCAGGTAAAAATACCCCAGTACACCAGAAGTGGATCAATATGAGCTTTTAGTGGTTTATAACCAAACGTTTGGAAGTAAAAGCTCTCACTTCTATTCAGTCACTAGCACTGTAGTAAAGTAGGCTTATGTCTTTCAGGTTAATAGCATGCTCAGGAAAAACAGGCAAAAGAATATTAATAATAATAATAAAAAAGTAGATCCAAATTAACAGATTTTTTTTCCTCTCTAGATCTAGTGCTATTTGAAGCTTCCAAAGGAGCGTTATTAAAAACACCTCAGAATTCCTATCAAGCAATTAAATAATCTTTTATTGCAAACATTTTTGTGACTGAACCTGTGCAACCACAAAGACTTCTTACACAAATGCTTAAGACCTCTTACTTGATTTAAATACCTTTTCTTTGCACAGCCTGAATCATACACTGGCTTATAGCCTTTTACAACTGCTGTAATGAAAATCGCTAGTACTTTATCTTTTTTTCACTTTCTCCTTATTTTAGCTTTTTCAAGTGCTTTTTTTATAGTGCCTCCTTTTCCTATCTTCCAGTATTATATTACACTCTTCATAACGTGGTCATAAGACCATGAATTTTTGTGGGATTTCAGTGAAAATAAGCATCAGCAGATCTCTCTTTCCCTTACATGAGTTCCATCCTTTTAAATTCTACCAATGCTGGAAACACATTAATTAAGCAGTTCAGAATTCTTTTTTCCTATGTCTTGCAACTTTGAGGTATCTTTTTGTTTTTTAAATATATTCCTGTGTCAAGATCAAAGTAGGATCTTTCAAATCTTTTGGAGAAGGAAGAGGAGGAATGATAACTCATCCACCCTCCAGGGGATATTAAACACCTTACTGATTATTGCTGAGGGACATCTGAACGTAGATCACTTTTGTCAGATGGATTCCAACCAGCTGCAGTCTGGAATGGGAAGTGTGGTCCCCTGTCAGCCTCGCAGGTGTACCTGACCAGCTTCATAAGTGAATTCAGATTCACTTTGAAAGCAAAGGCTGAATTACCTGTTTCACACTTCCTTTGGAAGACTACAATCAATCAACTCCTCATAAATTTTTCAGCTGTGAAGTCATGCTCCACCACCTCTACCCTTCTCATGGTTCAGTGTAGCAGAATAAATATTTAAGGAAGAGATTTCTCTGAGATTTGTCCTGTGATCAAATTATTTTACTGATAAGTTGATACAATACAGTGATGCACGAGGACAGTGGAGTGATAGAGTACATCAACAGGATAAGTTAATTTAAAAAATATATTAAAGCCTTGCATTTTTTTTAAAGACAAAAAAATAAGTAAAGCTCCGCAGTGGGAGCTGGGTAAGCTAAGAATAGGCATTAATTTCTCTGAGGGAAAGGGGTTATTATTGGGGAGCTAAAAGAAAAAATAATCTGCATTGGAAGATGCATAGTAAGGTGGCCGACAACTTACACCATAGGAATTAAAGAAAAGGGTTAAATGACACAGTAAAAGATCTAGACAAAATGTTCTATTACTTGCAGAAAAAAATGCTGATACATGGGTACACCAAACTTGTATATTCTTCCTGCGGGACATAGCTGTTGGCAAGTTTGTTTTCTAACCACACATCCAACTTCAGCAAAAGCAAATGCTTGATGTACAAAGCTAGATAAACTTGTACCTGATTGGGTGGGGTGATAAATGGATTTTGAAATAATTTAAACATAGAGATTACTAAGTTAGAATTGTCATTTGCCCTTTTCATTATTCAGCTTGCTCGACATAAGATTTATCTCTCTCTTTCTGGAGAAAAATAGGAAAATTAAAAAATAAAACTTGTAGCATTGGTTTTGGTGTTTTGGCAGTTCCTTTGCTAGTCCACATGGCTGATGATAAGGCACAGGCTGAGAATACAAGGTTTATATTGAGCTGTTTGGTGACACCTTTCTACTACTCTTAACTTTCCTCAAATATGCCTAATTGGTTGCAAAGGCATTATTGTTTCTTGAACAAGTTGCTCTAATTTGAGCCAATTAGAATATAATTACAGTATTTTATGCTTAATTAGACTCTCAATTATTTTCTTCAAGGTAAGGTTATCCCTGTGGCTCTGTATTTTGAGATCACTTGTCTTCCACTGGAAGACAAAAAAAAAAAAAAAGGTGAAATAAAAGGGCCTCTAAATTCAAAAAGTGCTGCTATTTTTAAGTTCATTAAATAACTGTTCGGGAACTTGGCTCTTCCATAGTTAATTTCTTCCAGATCATTGGAATGAGAACCATATGGTGGCGATTCGCTGCACTTGCATTTCTCAGGTTGCTCCATTATTTCCTTCACAGTGTTCAATCTCTTTTAAGGCCACACTGTGAATTCTTATGAGAAGTGCTCTTGGAATAGAAATTTCCTCATTATCCCTTATGATAAAGGCTTGTGCCAAAAAGTCCTTTAATTTCTTGTCCTTACTTTTAATTCCACACAGATGCCTAATCCAAAAAATGCTCAGAATTGCTCACACATTCACCTTGATATTAGAGCATTTAGATACTTCCCTGCATACAGAAATCTCAAACCCACGATACGATGCTGACTTCTCAAATACTGATGTTTGTGAGCCAACTCTGGACTACTTTCTTACATATTTAAAGGTATTGCGTTCTGTGTGAACAATTCTGCTCTTATAGGCCTAACTGAAAAAGGAATGAATTGTAAAAATATTTAACAATGAAAAATGAGGGGAATAAAATACTTCCATGCCCATGAAATCTTGATGTTTAAGCGCTGCTCCGTGGTAATTCCAGTGGGAGTGCATCAGCAATGTATTTGTCCCAGTACCATCAGCCTGGATTAGTGTGGCTTTGATTCTAGACGCAGATGTGACCTTTGAGGTCACCTACCAGTAAGAGAGTTTTCTTTAATGTTTGCTCATAAGGAATAGATATTGCATAGATACTGTATTCTTTCACTTACAAGAGCCTTATTAAACCCGTATGTTCAATATGCTGAATATTGATTATATTCAGTGTGCTGAACTAAACAGCAGATCTTTATTTTTTTCAATAGCAGCTGATACTTGGTGTACTTTGAACATCTACGGGATACTTAAGTGTATAAAGAAAAATAATTACACTATTCTGTTTCTTAATGGATACTAAGTAGGTATTTGAGATTATTTTAAGTATATATTTCCAAATATAATCAGCATATGCTATTATGCTGCAAACTATATTTAATAAAAGTTACTGAAAAATTAGAAGTGTGGCTACTTTAGGAGAAGGAAGAAAATTTTTAGTTAATAGATGTATTCAACTATATTTAAATAGAAAAATTGAAGAAATTGGGTCTAGACATAATGTCATGTAACACCTCAAGTTCTTGGACTTTTCCTAGTGCTACAGCACAAGAATATTGTATCAAAGAATGATAAGGATATATCTTTCAGAAAAAAGACCTTGATATATTATTTATTCCATAGAAACAACAGGCTTTTTGGCTGCTTTGGAAGACCACAGTGGCTACATTAAATTTTCAGGGGGAGAAAATTCTGACTCAAATCAACGTCACTTAAATATCTTTTGTTATACAGGTTTTAACCAGTGACAGTTCTCTGTGTGTTGTGCCCTGAGATACTGCATTTTTTGCAGCATTTTTTGGTGGATCAGGTTGGACATTAGGAAAAATTTCTTCTCAGAAAGAATGGTTAGACATTGGAACAGGTTGCTCAGGGAGATGGTGGAATCATTGTCCCTGGAGGTGTTAAGGAAAGGGTACATGTGGTACTTAGGGATGTGGTTTAGTGGGCAACATTGGTGGTAGGAGTGTGGTTGGACTAGATGATTTTAGGGATCTTTTCCAAGCTTAATGATTCTATATGTCAGCACTGCTTATTTCTCTGTATCTACATCAGGGGAGCTGTGAAGAGGTGCGGAGCGGATTATTTTATATTTTTATCTGGCAAAACCCTATTCAGTCGCTAGGTCTTAATGTTTAGAAGGAGAGGAGGGGAAAGAAACTTTCACCTCCTGATGACAGATGCAGTTATTTCATTTTAATACTAATACTTTATACTTGAACTTCTGAAGAGCTGACATCATCTAGAGGAAAAAGGCTTGATCTTTCTCACTGAGTACTCTTTTTTATCAGTAGCAAAATGAATCACCATCCTTACGATTAACTACATTTGAGATTTAAATGTACAGACACTTATAGGGGCCTGAGGTTCACCCAGATGGACTGACATAAAATGGCAGGAAATTACATCAATTTGAGACTGCCCCTACTCTAATTACATCTGCTATACGGCATTTAGTGTTATAAATCTCAAATTCGTGACAGAATAACGCTTTCTGAACCACCTTTTCACTGCCAACTAATGCAATGTGTAATTCCACCTGCCTGGGATCTATTCTTTGGGATTTATATCCCCTGCAGGTGGTAGAGAGATGCTGCAGCACTGCAGATGTCCAAAAATCTATGCAGATCCCTGTGAGCTTATTGTCTAGCAGCTGCTGATGGAGACTAATGGCACCCAACTATTTATATACCCAGCAATTATGTTTTCTAATTCAGTGGTTTTAGCGGCAGAGAAAACTGATCTCTCTTGCTGCCTGGGGCTTTGAAACCTTGAAACTTGCTCATAAGTGTTGCAATTCTTAACCTAATCAGCAGTGCTAGAAATTGAAAAAATGCTTTGGAATGAAATGTTTTTTTGTTTGTTTGTTTGTTGTTTGTTCTAAAGTGATGTGCTAATCTCTTATCTTGAAATTGTTTTTCTGCCATAAAGGAAGAATTTTTGTTGCAAAGAAGAGAAGGACATCTGCAAAGCTGTTGATATAAAGTAACATTGTTAGGGTTAGTTTCTAGTTTTGTTTGTTAGAACTCCAAAAGCTAGTATCAATTTGCATAGTATCCCCAGATTATATTAATACCTGTTTTTATATCCCTTCAAAAAAATCCAGAACTATTTCTAATCATTCTGATAATTTTCTGTTTAGTTTGAGTCCCTGTATTTTTCTTTGGTTCTTCATGCTACATGTGGATTTTCCCTAAATGTAATTATGTTCATTTTTCCATGCATTTCTGACATGCTACAGTCCTCTATTTAATCTCATTAGTGAAGTCCTAATAGCGCTTTTGACAAAGGCAATATTACCTGCATTTTTTTAATGTTGATTAGTGTTCTATGACATTTCATCTGCTATTAGTGGTTCCAAAGCAGGGATACAGAAAGGAGTTCAAAGTAGTTCTGTACAAGTGAATGAATCAGTCTGCAGTGTTTTAATCTGGAAAAGCAGTTATGAAGCAAAATTAAACAAGGTGGGTACTGTTTTATGAAACCTAGATCGATTAAACATACCTGTAGCTGTACTAGAAAAAAAAAAAGTTTCTCTTTTCATGAGTGAACTGAGATAAAACATGAAAAGTTAACACAAGGAAACCTTGTTAGTTTTCAAATCTGCTATTTAATTTTTAATGCTACTTAACAAGCCCTGTTTAGCATGAGGGGTTAGCTAATGCAGTTTCTGTTAGCATTTTTATTGTAAAAACACAAACAGCCTTCAAAGAAATGTAACACATACTTCTGTGTAAATCAGAACTAATCAAACATCTACGACTTAACATTTTATGTGTACTGGGAGGTATGGGTAAATAAGCAACAAAGGAGAGCTTAAGCGGTGGCACTTTTCTGTGCTTCCCTACTTTCAGCCATTCACCATCCATATGTCTCATGTATGTTTAGTGATCCATTGCTAATCTCTTCAGAAGAGAACAAAGTATACATAACACTTAATTTTCACCTGTTTTTTGGCACAAGTGCTTTACCCACAATGCATGCATACATCTGATTTGTTTCAGAAAGCTTATGTAATTTGGTTGTATGGTTTGAGGATTTTTTTTTTCCTTCAGGGATGTCTGTGCAATAATAAGCAAACAGCTTGCATTAGAAATAATAAAGCCTAGCATTATTTCAGTAAATGTCATGGTATTAAAAGGATTTAGAAACAGATAAATGGGTAATGTAGAAAAAGCATCTCTGAAGTTCTGCAGGGTGTTTATGCAATACAGAGGGTCCCTAGGACAAGATTTGGCTAATATTCAGCTGTTCCAATTTCCTGTTCTAGCATCCTTTGGATCTTCCTTCTAAACGTCTATTGAGCAATAGCGTTAGGTAGCGTTCTCAAACAAGAGGTTGTGTTTTGCATTCTGCACTTATCCAGGTATTGTGTGAGATTTTGGAGAAAATTTTAGCTCAGATAATCCAAGACTGGTTTGGCAACGAGTATGGTTGAATTTCTGTGAAAAGTTGTTGCTAACTAGCTCTGGGTTATGGATAACTCAGGAAGGTGAGACAAACCTTGGGCTGCATTCAGCTCCACGCTGCTGGCTAAGGGTGTTGTGAGGGTTTTCGTCATCCAGCCAGCTATTCTTGGAGTCCACTGAAAGGACTGGGACTGAGCATCAAGTAGCAGAACATCACAAAAATAAACAGCCTCCTCCTGTTCTGTCTCTATCACTTTATGGTCAAGTAAATGGTTAGAGAGGAAGCTTGCTGTGTGAGAGGTTACTTGAATGTTATGGAATTTGAAATTTAAGTAGTTGTAAGTACCCAATTGTTGCTTTTACATTTTGGGAATAGTTTTGTATTGTTCTTTTACTTTTCCCCAGTGCTTTAAATAATTCATTTGGATGCTGCAGTTCAAAAGCAGAATGAGAGAGACGCTTAGAAGTCATGAAGCTAGGTGTTTGATTTTAGTGCATGTAAGGTTCCAGCTGATGAATTCCTAGTAGGATGCATGCTGAATTTTGTACCTAGGCAGACTGAGTATGAAAACATACCCTTTTCCTGCATGCTACAGAGCCTGTGTGGTTTTTCTTTTTTTCTCTTCTCAAAAAGCAAAATAGCAGCAACAACAATAAAATAAAACAAGAAGCATACATTGCATTTTTAAAGGTCAAAGAGTCTGCATGGAGTTGTACCCCATTCACACCCTATCGAACTTCTGAATGTTGCTAAATGTCCTGAGAAATAATACATATCATCACTGGGTCAGAGAAACTGGGAGTACTCAGACATACCAAGGACTATGTACTCCCAATTTTTTTGATCCCCATGAATTAGAACTACTCAAACTCAGTAACTAGTGGCAACTTCTTACACACTCTTTTTCCTCATCTAGCTAAAATTAAACCCATTGCTCTTGTCTTTGTGTCCCTTCAGATCAACCTTTTTCTGTTGTTGTTTCACTATGCACATGTTGTCCCTTACCTTTGACTGAATGTTGCTTATCCTTTAGATTGGAGAGGGTGCATTCCCAAGCTAATGCTTTGTGTATTGCTGGAGTTATCAATCCATCTGAGTTTGAATTCAGGATCTATCACTTCAGCAGCTAAATAAAGGAAAGGGAACAAATATGAACCACGTGGTATGTGCTTACTGGATGCCATCCAAAACTGTAACTATGTAAGAAATGTAGACTAAGATTCTGCATATGAAGCAAATATTCAGACTATATACGGGAAGGTCCTCATTGAAAATTAAACTTGGGGTGTGTGTATACTTTTGAAGTGGTGACGGGCTCCTGGACTAACTGGGCCATAAGCATTGGGAAAAATTCAGTTAATGTCGGCTTTTATTTTCAGTTGTCTTGATATCTTTACTATTGATCACTGATCAATGAAGAAGTAATACAATTCCCCCTGAGGAATGTTGTGATGCTGACATATCAGCATTATTTACAAACTGTTCAAAGCATCTCAGCCAGAAATGTATGGGATATTAAATGACATTAAGTCACAAAAGGATGCAAATTAGTTTTCTCCTCTCTAGTGATTTACAAGGCTTTCATCGTTTGTGAATTTTGAAAATTAAATTTCATTCTGGGTCAGAGAAACTGCATGTTAATCTATTATCTGCAAGCACTGTTTCAAGGGCAAAGTGTGACCGAAGTCCTTTTTCGGTTTATCAGAAATTTATGCTTGGGAATTCAACATTATTTCAATCAACTACCACCTTTGAGTGTAAGTTCCTTTGATGGCTGCTTAGGTAATATTTATTTCTGTGCCATTTCTGTTAGAAATAATGAACAATACAAACTCGAATGAAAGAGATACACAGGTGTAACAATCCAGTGAACACAAGGCTCTTGTTCTGAGTGTTTGGAACAGAAATCAGAAGCTTTCATGTAGTGCTAGGCTGTAATGTTTCCTAGGGTTTTAAGCATAGTATTTAGTACTTTAGTGAATTGCAGTGATAGAATTTGTTTAGTGAAGTCACAGGTGTTTTGCCTAAGGAAATCCAAAGACCATAAGTGTGCAGAATGCGTATCATTTGAGACTCATCATCTTAATCATCCACAACTCAAGTGCTTGTATACAAAATGAATTCATCCTAGAGAGACTGATTTCTCTCTGTGGCCATGCTCAGAGTCCTTGCCAAGAATTTGCACAGGGATGTGCTGGAGCTCCAGTGCAGTTACACACCCTAAGAAAACAGAGGATGAAGCTATCTCGTCTGCCTCCTTACTGGCAGTTGGGAACTGGTTTTGTGAGCACTTTTATATTAGTTTAGAGTAAATAGTTTCCCTAAAGAAGTGCTGAAGGCGATTTGGAGGCAGTCTGTTGGCGTTCACTGAGACAGACTAACAGTACTCTTGAGCTCATCTGTATTTGAGAAGCCATTTTAAAGTCCGTGGTCTTGGTGCAAGTGAAAAGGGGTGCTTTGCACAACAAATGTACACAATGTTCATGTTGGCAGTTACATTGGGAATGAGCTCGGGCTTCTGAACTACATTGCATAGCTTAGTGTCACGCTTCTTTGGGTGGTATTGGAGACAGCAAGGTAAATTCTGTTTTGGCCCGCTGCAAGATAAACCGCATGGGTATTTTCTGTTTATATGTCCTGCATATATTAGCCTGGATTGTTGCTGCCATTGAAAGCAGCTTCAGAAGAACTCATCAGGCTGTGATGCATTGTTTTACTCATGAACATCATCTGCCAGATGTTCATGGATGTTGAACTTCTATGCTGCTATGAGGAGGCTGTTTGGGGGAACACTGAACAGCATCAATGCCTCTTGCAGTAGATATTTCACGTTTAAAGCACCAAGTTCAGCATGCAGTGGCGTCAGAAATAGGGGGCTGGAACCTTGTTTGTTTGCTTCTTTCACATGCAACAGCACAGTTTACGAAAGCAAGTATTGATAATTGCCTATTTCTTTTCTACATCAATAGATAAACAAGAGCTTTTGACTATCAAACTTTCAAAAATTATTTTGAATATTTTGTGTTTGATCAAGCTTTCATGTGGAATACTTGCCACATGCTACTTTCAATACAGTTCAACAAAATTAAGTCTGGCTTGAGTTGAAGCTGATTTAAAGGTAACTGGCTAACAAGAGAGCTCCATCCTTGTTATTGCGGTGGTCCTTAAATTTGACATCAGGGACTACCAGCAGCTGCCTTTGCTGAGCTGTACTGGCTGCTCTGGGAACTGCTCTTAGAGGTGTGTGGGTGCAGGTATTATTTTTCAGTCATCAACATTGACAAAGCTGGCAAGTACTGCGGCTGCTGGAAGCAAGGGAGGGATGTCTTGCTGTGGTGGTCAAGAGGGAGTTATGAAATCTTTGGGACTGGTTTAATTAAAGATGTAGAAGTCTGGTAAGGAAGGCTGATGTTCAAGCTGTCTGTGTGTACTGCAAAACAAACAAAAACTCTAATTTTCTTTGTGCAACATTGATTTAAGCTAAAGTAAGCTCAAACTGAATGGAGAATAAAGCCAGAGTAAAAAATGTGTATGTTTGGATTTATGCTAAATTTACACATGCACAACTGAGGTTTTTTGCCATGACTTTTAGAATATTATTTCAAGATGGTTGCTGTAGCCTGGGATGTTCTGCCGCTGTGATTTGATGTTAGTTTTTTGGCATGAATCCATTCCTTTGAAACTAGTTAAAAGACAACATAAATGGTGACATAGTCCTAAAACCATATTGTACTGATAAAACATCCTATAAAGCTACATGACATATTATCTTGAAAAACAGAAAAATTCTGTAGAAATGGAACAGGCTGAACTGGATTCAGGCCACCTTTATTGGAGACTTCTGTACCCTTTGTGCTCTGCGAAGCCAGGAGATTTCAGGATACTGGAGAAGTGGTACGTTACCTGCAAGTCAAATTTTACAAGTGGAAAATGGCACTAATATTGGATCTAGCAGCTAACCTGAATCCATTAGATTCTAGGTTTTCAGCTCTGGTGCTTTTATTAAGACTGATAATGTTGGAGCACTTCACATCTCTGGTCAGTGGAGACTGGAAAAGGCCTAAAATCATTAGGGCTGCCATAAATAACAGAATAGGGCTCTCTGTGGTCAATTGTTTGTATAGATAGCTTAAATAGCTGTTTGAATGCAGCATTGAGACTGTTGAAGTGACTATTGGATTCATTAGCAGCATGTGGCCATGTAGTGCTGTGGCAGGAACCTGGAGGTGAGGAACAGCAAACACAAACCGATCTTTACTCCCAGGTCAGAAGTCCTCTGGAGGGTGTTTTTTCAGTGTTTCCAGTTCTCGTTAAAAATCCTAGATGGGCCGATGGAGGTTGCTGCCATGTGACACTGCAGGAGGCAGCACTGCGTCCTGCTGCCCTCTGAAGCGAGGTGCTGGGACTTGGCAGGCAGCGGTGGGCGCTCCTTGCATCCTTTCTGGGCACACACAGCAGAGCCTTTGGCCCAGAAATGGAGCTTCTAGGAGACCTGGAGCTTCTAGGAGACCTGAAGCTCTGTCAGCTTGAGAAGGATCCTGTTCAACTGCATTAAAAGTGACCTCTTTCAGCAGCTGTGATGAAACTAAGGAACTACCAAGCTTATTACCTGTAATGGATGCAGTTAGTGTTGCTTAGTAGCTTGAATTGCAACAGTCCTCTCTGGAGGCTATAGCTCAAACATAAATGCCTATATATATATATATATATATTTCCCCCTGGTATGTGGATGGGGAAAAAAAAAAAGTGGGGTAGGGGAGAGAAACTTTTTTTTTAAATGGCAGAACATTTCAGTTGGATGTTTTCCAAATGAAACTTCATTTAAGGTGGCAAGGCTTGTTGTAGGCAGAGAAGGGTAAGAACAATTCTGTTTTGATTGGACCTGAATTGATATCCCTCCCACCACCACCCTCAAAATGGTCCTTTATCTTACAAAATTTCTATACAAAATGAAATGTCTCAGAATGTAATTTTAACATACACTAGCAAATTTGATAGATGTGACTAGGTTCATGTGTTTATTTGAGGCAAACTTGACTGTAAATTCCTAGTGGCTAAAGAACAAAATAAAGAACAAAAGCATCTGACAAAGCAAACGTCTGACATCTGGTACGTTGTTAAAGCTACAGAATTGTTTCTATGGATCCAGCTTAGTAATGAATATAGTTTAATGAGCCATAGAATACTGCATTGTATAATATTAAAATTCATCTGTTTATATGTTATTTTACCATGTTATGTAATATTTCAATTTGTCCTGTTGAAGTACATAACTATCTGCAGGTTTTCAGGAAAGTAAACAAATAGTTTCAGAAGAAAGGACAAGAAATTCCTTACAGCAAGCAATTTACAGTGTAAACAATGGAAACCCCAGGTTCATCCAGAATGCTTCCTAGACTTCTACCCAAACATTGACCATACAATATTGTGTGTGTAAAACGTAACGGAATAAGAGTCCAAGGCACAATTTTTTTTCCTTTTTTTAATGTGGATAAAGTGATTTTAAACATACTTTAAGTAGATAATTACAGTAATTTTGATTTTTAAAAAAGCCTGCCATGCAGTATTTCATTAATACGGTGTTACTTGTATAGCGTGTTTGTATAAAAGCCAGAAAGCATGTGATGAAAAACTCTAGAAATATTAATTAAAATAGATGGTGTAAATTTACTTCTTGGATACATATGTTTTGTTGTGTCTGTTGATACTATCAGAGATCAAAGTTTGATGTCTTAATTTGATGTAGTCGAATTGCACTAAGAAAACCCACAACAAAACTGCACTCCCTCTCCAAAGAAACCACAACCAAATGAACAAACAAACAACTAAAAGTACTTTAAGTTATGTGCTTGTATGTGGAAGCATTCTTTCATGGTTGTGAATGTGCATACTGGACATACAGTTATGTCCCCAAATAATTCCCAGAAGACACCCCTTTTTACTCTGGTAACAGTTAGTTTTAAATGAAATATACAAACATTATTTGACAGAACTGACAGATTTTCATTGCAACTTTCTTTTTCAGTACCTTGAACTATTTTAATTTTGATCCCTCAATAGAAACTACAGCAAAAATCTGTAGGTGAATCTTTCAAGGGTACTATGACTCTCCTGATCCCAACCTGATAGGCAAATGATCACTCTGATCACTTCGTTACAATGGCAATTTTAGGGAAGAGATTTTCTGTTCCTGTCGTCATATGTCCCCTTGGAATACTCTTGCTTCTAGAAAATATTTTGTTAGAATTTACTATTTGCTGGCTGTTTTTTTCACCTATAAATTCCATAATCCAATTGTATTATTTTTCATGAGAACATAATATCTTTACAGGCTCGGATCAAAGTCCTATTGGCTTGGAGCGTATCTCTAGGGGAAGGTACAGGGACAGAACACATCCGTAGTGATGCTTTACTATAACACTCTGTCAGTAAACAATTTACTGCTGAGGGATTTCCTGAGCCAAAGGTGATTTGTTTAAATTCAGTAATGCTTTGTAATTTTATTTTATTTATTTTACCCATGAGCTTCTCAGACTCTTCTTTAAACATCTATAGCACCCCAGAGCAAGGAGTTCCACAGCTCATCCAGTGGCTGTGTGAAAGAGCCATTTTCTTCAGCTGATTTTGCAATTTCACCTTGCAGGCATGTAGTGATACTTCCAGTCCCATTCCCTGTGATCTGTAATTCAGGTGCTGCATGACATTTTTTTTATGCATTGAAAAACTCTTGACTGGTTTATTTTAAAGTGAATTTGCATAACTACTTTTCTTAATCAAAGTTCGGAAATTCTACTTTACTGCACTTTCAATTCAATATTTACAAGCAAGATTTGTGATCCTGAAATTAATAGCCTCATCTAAACCATTTTGGGTTTTTACTGCCTTGGTGTTCAATTACACTGCGATCTGATACATTTGCTCTGAAACTGCCAGCTGCTGGGGAACTCTGATGCTTCTGGGATTCCCTGCTGAGTAACAGTGAGGTCTTATTCTTATCCACTCGCAGCTGAAGCATCTGGAGCGTTAAGCAGTAAGTACAGCATCCATTTCCTCCCCTTCCTTGTTGTACAACAGAAAATACTCCCCCTAGAATGGTTCTTTTTTTCATTCTACCAAACGAGAGCAACACTGTGACCCACAGTTCCTAGTTCAAATAAAAATTAGAGTTGGTAAACATAAAATGCTGAAATAAGCAATAATGTACCCCCGGCACTTACAGCCATCATGACCTTGTTGATTTTTAAGGTAGTGATGTCAAGTTCACAGTGCAGCTTTCGGTGCTTTTGTAAAGCTGGCCATAAAGGTAGACCAGCCAAATCTGGAGATTTGTAATGGTGAGACTTAAAGTTTATTAGAGCGCTGTAAGGAGGATTGCTGATTCTGCACGTATTGGTAGCTCTGTGTTAGGAATTACACCACACAGAACTATTGTATAAATCATCTGAACTCATAAGAGTTGAGATAGCATGAGTTTCTTTCAAGAGAAGTTGTGGCAATGGGTGACTTGTATGGGGGTATGTTTGCATTTATACATATGTATTTATGTATATAATTTAACTCTGAGTATTTTGGTTATAAAGGACTTTTCTAGTAAGATCATGGGTATGTATGAGGTTCCTTAAATTAGAAAAGTCCTATTTCTCTTCCTGTTGTCACTGTAGGATTTATAATTGAATTTTTGCTCACATTTCCCTGATAAAGTTCATGACTTTAATGCATTATTGCCATTCAGTGTAGCAGTACAATTGCATCCTTGGATTTTGATTTCAGGCAATGTGTACTTTTAGCAGGTTCTCATACCTCCTTCTTCCCAGTCATGTGTCCCTGTCTATCGCGGAGGCCAGAATCTTGATGATATGGCACAAAATGGTGAAACCTGCATTAACTCCTCATCACGTTACTGTGCCCAATATAGGCTCTGTCATTCTGAAATTGTTTGGGTCATGCATGCGTTTGAATTATGGCTCAAAAATTTATCATCTGTTCAGTTGTTTAGGGAGCCGGAGCACCCAGAATGTGTAGAAACAGTATTATACTGATTTTTCAAACCTCACCTGTGCTCTCAGGCATCACCGTTGATTTTAAAGTAAAACAAAGTTTGAGGACTCAGTTTCTTCTCCTTTGCCTCCATTTCCCTTATTATTTTGGTATGAGCTTTGGGCCAGATGATATTTAGTCAAACACTAATGAAAGAAAGCATTAGAATCAGCTGAGCTTTTAGGAGGAGGCTGTCTGCCAACTTCCATTCATAATTTATTTCTTCCCATCCCAAACACCCGTAGATATGGCAGGAAGGGAATAATATTCAGTTCATTTTGTCTTTCATAACTACTGGCTAAAATAAGAACCTTTGGGCTTGTGCTGGTGGTGAAGAAGCTGCCAATATGTGATTATGATTTATAGGAAATAGCTCACAAAATCCTAGCGCAGGCTGGTTACGTGGGAACAGACATTAAAATTGCAATAACACACATGGAAACTAAAGATACATTAGGTAACTCTTACAAGGTACTGAAGTTTCCTTACCTATGGATTTTTTCCTCCTCCCCACCCCCTGCAAAACTTACACCACAAGAATGATAGTGCTGCAGGAACCTATTTTGCAGGCAAAGGTATGAAAAATAGGACAAATAAAACTTGCAACAACATAGTAAAAATGAAACTTCTGAAAATCATTTTTCTATTAAAAAAATGTAGTATGTGTAGAAGTCCTAGTGCTGTGGTTATATAAATACCTTCAGACCCTTAGAAATAATGCCTTTCTAATTCATCATACCTATAAGAGCTTGATATTGTGCTACATCATGTATTTCTATACATGCTCTATGCACATATATATTTTTATTAGTATTTGCGATCAGTTGCAGGTTCTATGTACCTCTCCTTCACATCACATGATAAAATCACAGTTTCTCTCAACATGTTCTCTTCCTACCTTGCTCATAGATGATCCTTGCAAGTCACTGTGCTGGTTTTACTTGAGTGGGCAGCTGAGTTCCACCACAATCGCTCTCTCACTCCCCTTCCTCAAAGAGGAATGGGGAGAAAATATGATGAAAAGGGCTCAAGGGTTGAGATAAGGACGAGGAGATCGCGCAGTAATTATTGTGACGGGCAACACAGACTCAGCATAGGGAGATAGTAAGATTTATTGCCTATTACTAACAAGCTAGAGAAGCGAGAAACAAAGGAAAGAAACCAAAAGCACCTTCCCCCCCATCCACCCTCTTCCACCTCCTCCCCCAGAGCGGCACAGGGGAACGGGGGTTATGGTCAGTCTATAGCGCTTCTTCTCCGCCGCTCCTTCTCGGTCACTCTTGTCCCCTGTGCTGTGGGGTCCCTCCCACGGGATGCAGTCCTTGCTGAACTGATCTGGCGTGGGCTGCCCGCAGGCAGCAGCTCTTCAAGAACTGCTCCAGATATGGGTCCGTACCAAGGGGTCCATCCCTCAGGAGCAAACTGCTCCAACCTGGATCCCCCACGGGCAGCAGCTCCTGCCAGGTCACCTGCTCCTGCGTGGTCTCCTCTCCACGGGCTACAGGTCCGGCCCGGAATCTGCTCCGGCAGGGGTCTTCCACAGGCCGCAGCCTCCGTCGGTGCAGGTCCACCTGCTCCACCGTGGTCTCCTCCACAGGCTGCCGGGTGGAACCCTGCTCCACCGTGGTACTCCATGGGCTGCAGGGGGACAGCCTGCTTCACCATGGTCCTCACCACAGGCCGCAGGGGACTTCTGCTCCGGTGCCTGGAGCACCTCTCCCCCTCCTTCTGCACTGACCTTGGCGCCTGCAAGGCTGTTCCTCACTCCTCTCACTCTCCCAGCTGCTGTGTGGTGCAGTGTTTTTTTTTTTTTTTTTTTTTTTTTTTTTTCCCCTCCCCTGTTTTAAATATGTTCTTACAGAGGCGCAAAACAACGTCACTTATTGGCTCAGCTCTGGTCAGCAGTGGGGCCCTTACCAAACATGGGGCAGCTTCTAGATCCTTCTCACAGGAGACCACCCCTATTGCCCCCTGCTACCAAAACCTTGCCATGTAAACCCACTACAGTCACTCCTTTCACCAGGTTGGATGCAAAGAAATGAGGCAAGGATTTTGATTTACAAATATAAAATTGTTACTCATTGCAACTGTGAATTGATAGGTCTGTGGTTTCCTGTAGTTTTGTTCTTCTCTGACGTGTTACAGTTCAAGGGATCCTGTGGGATCCTGAATTTATTCGTTTGTTTGGGAGTTCAGCGTTCTTAGAGGAGAATCAATGTTCAGTCAAGATATGAGGGGAGTGGTAAGTACACTGTATACCAAAAGCACAAAGAAAATTATTTCTGTATTTAACAAGCTGAGAGCATTCTTTTAAAGGATGTTGTTTATTCAGGGCAGCAATACTGTACAGTGACTCTCCAATATGTGCAGTGCTCAGTGAAAGGACCTAAAGTTTATAACAGGGCTGTGACTTTTTAATTGTAAAAACTTCAGAGTTGACTGTGTTCATGGCAATCTGTATGGAGATATTCTCAAAGTAGTTCTGTAGTATTCTCTTATTTTAGAGGAAAGGTGTTTCTTTTTATCATCCCTCTGCAACGCTGTCATCTTCTGTGCTGGGAATTCTCCCAATACACGTGAAATAGCAGAGTAAAGACTACTAGAAAACTTACCACCTTCTTCAGAATCAGATTGTCATGTGTCATGTGAAGGGAAAAGACAGATACGTTGGTACAGTTCTGACTCATTTGCTGGCATAGGTTTGAGAATTACTGCAATGGGAATGACTGCAAACTGCCTTATGTCTTAAATTCCAGATTTTTTTCCTCTTTGCCTGGTGACAAAAGTGAGCAAAGAGAAAGAAGGGCTGGTCATTGGTCATTGACACAGTTATACAGCAAGAAAAAAGAGAGGGAGTAATTACATGAATCAACTCCAAATGTCTAGCAGAACCCAGGAAAGTCAATGGTAACAGGTTCTGAAGGGGTACAAAGGTGAATGAAAATGCAGTGGATTGCCATTCAGAAAGCATGTGAGAGAAGAATAATAAAATCTCCATCTCCTTACAACAGATTTCAAATCCTAGCCATATGGAAAGCGGTCAGAGTTGCCTGTCCTAGCTTGGTCTTTACCTTCTGGCAGTTCATGGGCAGTTTTAATCGACTCCTCTCTGCGTTAGTCACCGTGTCACTGCAGAGGACACGCAGTCTGGCTGGAATGAGGTGTGCAAATCCAAGCTGCTGTGCTGTTTCACAACCATTGTGGCACTTCTTAAAAGTTAAATCTGAGAATATGCAAAATATCCATTTTTGATTCATATTAAAGACACTGCGCTAATTAGATTAATGCATATGCAAATGTAATTAGGGAGGACATGCATGAAAATAATTTAAAATTCATCTTGATAAATATTTGACTAATTCCATAACAAGGGTGACATTTGATCAGGAAGCAGTTGCTTAGAGCTGCTTTTAATTGAAATGCCACAAACATTTGAGGAGGAATGACTTGGTTATATAAATTCTCTTCTCAAAAATAACAGGGTGAGTGCTAAGTTTAGTCCTTCTTTAGAAATGCCTGATTAAGAATCCATTTCAAGCGAGCACAGTTTCTGTCTTTGAAGACTTCCTCAGCTACTCAGTTGTCAGCGTTTTAAAACACAGACTGTGTGCAGCCTCTGCATGACCAGCCAGTGACCAGAGAGCTGTGTGTGGTACAACAACAGTAAAATCAACAGGAGTCTAATTATGACAGCCCAAAGCTGTTTATAATTATAATGCTTAATTACATGAGACACAAACAAGGAGAGAGTTCATTTGGTCAATGTTCTCTACATTACTGTGTTCTGACAGGAGATATAATCTCTGTACCAACCAAGTAATTAAAACAAAGTTTTAAGCTATTTATTTCCTTTGGTATTAAACCTCATAATTGTGAAATTTAATGAAAAAAATTGACAACATTTTACCTCTTTTTTTTTTTTTCTTTTTTAAAAAAGTGCAGCTCTTCGTCTTGTGAAAATATACATTCTGGATCAGACTTGTGGCCTCTCCTGACATTTCATCCCTCACAGTGACAAACACCTAGGAAGGAGAATAAAAGAAAAAATCTTCGGTAACAGTTTCCCCAGAAGACACCTGCAGTCTCTGGCAATTTTGCTCCTTGAAGTGGATTCTGAGCCAGGTGGATCTTGCATGCAGCTGCCCTTGAGGTATTTTTCTATCTTTTACCCTTTTTTCTCTGCCATCTGAATCCTTTGTCCTGTCCCAGTGGCGCCCCAACAACACGATTCCCTAGTTCTGTAGTGGAAGCAACCCTTACCTTTAGATGATCTCAGTACAGTGCAGTTTTGATAGGAGACTTTGACATAGTCCTACTAAAGGATTAGAGTCCCAAACACAATCTGATTCCATTGAGATGAGAGGGATGATGCGAATTTAAAATACATACTTTTTGCATGATGCATATTGCATCCACAGTACGTGGTTTTCACTGTAGTGGAAAAAAAATCAGATTAAAAGAAGAAATTAATGTGTATGTTCTGGCTGCAGAGGACTCTTACACTGCAGAACAGCACTTGCTGATTCATTACTGTCACTTAATTGCTACTGAGAGACAACAGGGACATTTTTTGATTGAAATGTTTTGCCAGAAATGCACTGAGAGTTACATGTTTTTGTTTCTTTTTTTTTCTGCTAGCTTTTCTCAAATTGTTTTGGTTAAAATGGGAAGGAGTGAAAATTAAAAAAAAAAAAAAAGTTAAAAGGAAATTATTACTTAAAAGTATCTTAGTTTAAAAAACGAATGCCTATGCACTTAAAACCAAAAGGAAATGTTTTGCTGGAGCTAACGCTTTTTTCAGCTATAGAGGGAGAAAAGCAGCTTCATTGGTTTTCTACTGTGGTGATCACCACTCGCTGGTATCAGTAGAGAAAGCACAATGGTGCACTGTATGTAAAGAAGAGGTGAAAGTGCTGCAAAAGAAATATTGGAAAATTGTGGCATTTTGTCACTCTTAGCTTTAGTCTGTCAGTCGGACTGGAGTTTTAAAAAATTGTTAAACTAAAAATTAATTTGATTATTTATCTTAAGTCAGAATAGTTCTTTAATATTTGTAATTGTGTGGCCCTTACAACTGTAGAGTGAGTTAATAAAAATGACTTACAGTGGGACTTTTTTTTATTTTTTTACTAACAACTTGTAATGCTCACTTCTGTGCTTCAGGGATTGTTCCTTCTTTAATGCAATTAGCATTTTTATGCTGAAAGAGGCATGTTCTTACTCAAGCCATGAATTATTGAGCAACACTAAATAAAAAAATCTCAACTATGCATGTGTGCATTTCTGTATGTTTCTTCAGGCAATTAATTTTTAATTTAACAATGTCGTATATTGGCAGTAACTTTTAGCACAGTAAGGCTGTTTTATACATTTCATTGTCATTTAGTAAATCAACTGTAGCCTTGCATACACAAGGAAGTACTTTTTGAGCCAAGGTGTCGAATTGAATTATTTTATATTTTTGTACGCTTTCCAGGAAATAAGCATAAACTGGAGTGATAAAGCTGCCTCAGAATAAATCATATTAAAATGAGGTAGCAGAGTGTATTGAAAGATTATTTAATAGAGTTTCTGAGCATCAATCTTGGAACCAATATTGTTTAATATTTTCAGGATCAGGTTTGGCACAATATATGTTGTATTCTGTTGAAATTTACTAACAATTCAAACTTTGGAGGCATCATAAATAGAGGAGGTGTATTGAATTGCTAGACAGAAAGCGTGGAATGGACATTGAGAATGGATTTTTATTTTTATTTATTTTAAGACAGATGAAATTCCATAATACAGAACAAAAATATACACTTGGGGAACAAAAGAAAGATATTCTAAAATAGTCTAATTTCCCATCACTTTAAGGGAAGAAATAGTTTGAAGTACTAATTGATCCAGGTATGATGGTGAGTTGCCACATTGGGGGAAAAGGGAAATTCAGTTGTAGACTGCATGACTTAAGATTCTTGCAGGAGAATTACTGGTGTGCTAGTCCCATATTCAAAACCCTGTTACTCTATCGGGGGATATGCTCTGCTCAGTAGGGGGTTGTGTACAGTACTCCTGGTTAAGAAGCATGAATTAGTACAGGTGAGGATTGAATTTGACGTGGAGTTTGAACATCTTATATAAGAGTGCCTTTGTAATTCGTGTTTTATTTATTAAGTTTTATGTTAGATGCTAGTGAAATACTATAATTTAGTAGTTAAATCCTTAGAATTCAAACTCATATGTGAGAAATAGGAGTGACTCATTTTTATGTAAGTTCACCAGAATTTTCAAAGGTGACCTGGAGTGCTTTGATTTGGGGATGAATAGTTTTTGATGCTTGCTTTGATCCTTTTCCTTTCTGAAAATCACTTAGTGTTTCAAATTTCAGATACATAAATTGAAGATCTATAAAATTCATAAGTCATGTCATTTCTGAAAATTTGTACTTAAGAACAATTAGTCTATTCTTTCTGCCAGTTGGATGATAAATATACTTCATGCCTTTTCCTTTGAGAATGTTGTCTAATACTCTATTTAACATTTCATATAATTTTCATTATATATATATATGTGATATTATATAGTAGTTTTAAAAAGGACTAAAAGTACTTATTGTAAATGCAAACATATCTTAATATTTTGATTATCTCGAAGGAATAAAAAAGCTCACTGCACATATAATTTTTAGTATATAGTATTTTTATCTAAAGAAAACTGGAGTGTTAAGCAGTGGAATAGTTACAAATGGACATTTACAGACACATCTACTGTGTTACTTGATGCTATGGAAATATACAGAAGAGTGCAAACATAATTGCACAATAATAGAAGAGATTCAGACTGTCTGTTTATACATATGAACACTGGATTGTACAAAAGTTGTGTGTACTGAAAAGTCCTTATACATTGGTATTTCCATGTCAGTAAAAATAGCTACAGCTTATGTTGACTTTATTCACTGTTCCTCAAGTCCTGTTGGGAATAACTTTCAGGAATACATGGATTTTTATAGTGTGAATTTGCAGTCTTGGAATCTAGGAGTTAATGAACATGATGCATGTCTAGAGGAAGGGCAATGAGAAGGGGAGAAGTGAAATTCTTCCAGAGAACAGACATGGGTGGTGAATGGAGTTAAATCCAGTTGGAGGCTGGTCACTAGTGGAGTCCCCCAGGGCTCAGTACTGAGGCCAGTTCTCTTTAATATCTTTATTGATGATCTGGATGAGGGGATCGAGTGCACCCTCAGTAAGTTTGCAGACAACACCAAGTTAGGTGCGTGTGTCGATCTGCTTGAGGGAAGGAGGGCTCTGCAGGAGGATCTGGTTAGGCTGGACCGATGGGCTGAGGCCAACTGCATGAAGTTCAACAAGGCCAAGTGCCGGGTCCTGCATCTGGGGCGCAACAACCCCAAGCAGCTTTACAGGCTGGGTGATGAGTGGTTGGAAAGCTGCCTGGCCAAGAAGGACCTGGGAGTACTGGTTGATAGGCAGCTGAATATGAGCCAGCAGTGTGCACATGTGGCCAAGAAGGCCAACAGCATCCTGGCTTGCATAAGAAACAGTGTGGCCAGCAGGGCTAGGGAAGTGATCGTCCCCCTGTACTCGGCTCTGGTGAGGCCACACCTCGAGTACTGTGTTCAGTTTTGGGCCCCTCGCTACAAGAAGGACATGGAGGTGCTCGAGAGAGTCCAGAGAAGGGCAACGAAGCTGGTTGAGGGGTCTGGAGAACAAATCTTACGAGGAGCGGCTGAGGGAGCTGGGCTTGTTCAGCCTGGAGAAGAGGAGGCTCAGGGGAGACCTCATCGCTCTCTATAGGTACCTTAAAGGAGGCTGTAGAGAGGTGGGGGTTGGTCTATTCTCCCACATGCCTGGTGACAGCACAAGGAGGAATGGGCTAAAGTTGTGCCAGGGGAGGTTTAGGTTGGATGTTAGGAAGAACTTCTTTACTGAAAGGGTTGTTAGGCATTGGAATAGGCTGCCCACGGAAGTGGTTCAGTCACCATCTCTGGAGGTCTTTAAAAGACGTTTAGATGTAGAGCTTAGTGATATGGTTTAGTGTAGGACTTGTTAGTGTTAGGTCAGAGGCTGGACTCTGTGATCTTGGAGGTCTCTTCCAACCTAGATGATTCTGTGATTCTGTGGGTCAGAGCATATTGTATTCAAAAGAAAAGAGTAAATTTGCTATGGCTTGGGATCTATCTCATAACTAAGCCCCTCTCACAGCAGGTGTGGCACTGTCCAAGTCTGTTCTGGGCTTCTTTTATGTTCAGTGCCATAATATCTCCTTCTCTGTGTAATGTTTAAATTGAGATTTTTTTGTTGTTTCTTTTTAATACTCTTTTATTCATTATAGGCCAGCCATTGGTGGACAGGTGATTTAGTCTTGTAAATAACAAATCGGAGAACTATTGCCATATGATTTTTTTGATAAATTGACCTATTTGACAAATATCTGCTATTTTATTATTTTTTTAAATGTTCTCATTTAATATATAGGATATTTCAAATATTTTCTCTCTGAGACCCTTGGGCATTTGTACTTTTGCATATCCAGCTTGCATATCCCCCCACTGGTGGGAATGGGATCAGGAATTTACTCCAAATATGCTTGTTATTGTGTCTTGTTAAAGGGACATTGGGTAAACAGTCACGAAATAAATGCCAAATGTTCATCATGGACTATGAAATATTTTTTTAATGTGGTCTTCCAAGGAACATAAAATTATCGTTCAAAATACAAGGAAAATTCAAAGATCTTTCCCACTGCCCATCCCCAACTATCTCCTTTGACCTAATGTTATAATTTTCTTGCAAACCTTGGCTTCCTGTATATGAGAATCTTGAGTATTAGCTATTGCCAGTCTTGTGCACTGTGAGTTCAAGAAAGCTTACCTTGACAACCTGGTAAAATGTTCAGTACTCAATATAAAATGTTGTTTCTTTAGGCTCAATATTTTTTAATGATTTGTAGGAAATTGAAAGCCTGAATTGTAGTCTTAAGTCTTTTTCTTCAGTACAGTTGGTGTTTGATCTAGAGATAAATTCATCAGCAAAACTCATGCATTTATTTTATTAGTAATTTTCACTATTATCCCTTTTCATAGTGTCTGGTAGGAACAATTGGGGAAATCCAATTCAATCATAAAAAAAATACTGTTTAATGCAATCTTGTTCCCCCCAGAAACAGTCTTAAAAAAAAAAAAAAAGAAGAAGAAATGTTATCAGTAGGACATCAGAGAGAACTGAGTCTTTTGCTAGCTCAGAGATATGCTGCAGATCAGCTTAATTCCTAGTGTGTTCTTAGTGGGATCCTTCTGTAGTGAAAGGGGTTTTTCCAACATCTGTAAAGCTTCTTTTTGCCAGCTAGGATCTATGCAACTCTAAACCGCAACTCTTTAGCAGCAATCTGAAAATACACTTGAAGCATATGGGTGTTGAAGTATGAGACTACGGGCCATCTGGTCATCATATGTCTGCTTTGCATGCTTGGAGCAGTTTGTCAAGGGGATCAGAACTGTTTCTGAAGGATTATTAAACAAGACAAAAACAGAAGATTGGTGCAAAGTAGTGAAAGGTCTTGGGCCCCCTTTGGCATGTGTTTCTTCAGTCTTGAGCTGTAAAGTAAAATGAATACATTTACCAAATATGTTTACTGTCACTTGCTGGGTGGCTTCAGAACCATATCCTCCTGGTGTGTTGGCTCTGGTGCTCCTCAAAGAAGCCTTATCCTCAGGGTTTAACTACAGGCTCCTGGTGTGTGGCCGTGCTCGTACAGCCGTGGCACTGTGGGCATGGACTTGGGGAGAAAAGTGCAGCTTGGTCCTGTGGGACGTGGTCAGCAAACTGGGCCTGCTGGGCCTCCTGCCACACTGCCTCCGAGTTGTGTGGCCTGTACGGTTGCTGCACTAAGATGTTTTCCATAAATGTGTAAGTTCTTCACTGCTCTGTGTACCCAGTGACAATGTCATTTCTGCAGCTTTTTTAGGGTCAAAGTATTTAAAATGGGAGGGGAAAAAATAACTCTGTCTTCCTCAGGTAGACATGTTTCTGTCTCTTGGCACTCAACATGAGACGTAAAAGCTCCAAGAGTTATTTTTAACTGTGACGAGAGGGAGTTTAGGCTTACGGTTTTTTGCTCCTTTCTTTTTGTTCTTTATTTTTTCATGTATGGAAGGGAGGGAGTTTTATATACTGTACAATAGATCTCTTCCAGAACAATATTTTTCTTGCCATGCTTCTCTGGAATTTTTAATGCTGTAACTAGTTGCACGTGTACTATAGAGCATTGAAGTCTTTGTGGAGAACACTGTCTTAACAGGAGACATGTGCCTGGAAAGATGCACGTAATCATTCAAATCTTCTTGTCTTTATTGAACTGGAAATTTGATCAATACACAGGAAAAATATTTAGGGGAGTGTTAATAAGAACAGTTGGAATATGCTGTATTCACATGAAAAAGTTTGAAATATTTTTCAGTCAGAAGCTCAATGACTAGTACACAGGCAGTGATGTATAATTATTCAGTAAGTCACGTATTGATATGTCCAGCTGTGGCTTTTAACTGGCTAACAGTAAATATAGTATTAATTATTATTAAAACTTTGGGTATTAATATTGAGAATTTTATATAACTTCACTGTTTTCTGTTTTTTTTTCCCCTTGCAAGATTTCATTTTTTCCTCAACAGTATGTTCTGCCAAATTTTGCCGATGTTGTAGACAAACCTGTATTATTATTTGTGTAAAAGGAAGAGGCAACCAGTGAAAAAGCCAAACTCTCATAACTTTCTGGTTTAATATAATCTTTTATTTTTTTTTTTATTTCTGTTCTGGGCAGAGTGTATGGGGCCGTGCTACTTCCTTTTCTCTCCCAACAGTCACACGCAGAATCCTGCGATGGTCTGAGCTGAAGCAGGTGATTGTTGGTGTCTCTTGGTGTGAAGGCAGAGGGAGCATTAGTGATTCACACCCACGGTATGCAGTAATGGAGGCACCAAGCACCCCAAAGTTTAAACTAAAGTCTACAGTGATGGGCACTTGAATATATTTTCTGGGGGGCAATATTTTAAGATTATTACTGTGTTGAGTTTTTGTTTGTTTTGTGGTGGGGTTTTGTGTTTTCTTTTGTTTTCCTGCTGAGCTGAACAGTTTGTACTTCACTGTACATTGACCTGCTAAGATTTCAAGAGAGAGAGGTCTGTGTCTGAACAAATCCTCTGCCATGGACACTGCTGTGGGGAGTCTTGCATTTTCTGTGATTTCCCTGTAAGAGATCCAGAACAACTTTTTGTGTGTGTGTTTTTATCTGTATCTTTGAACAACCAGCCCTCCTCTTTTAACTGTGTAGTTCGGTTCTGATCAAATACTGCACCAGCCACAAAGCCAGCAGGCTTCCTCTTCCCAAATCTCTCTTTGAAGTTGACTTTGGCTACAACATAGGCTGCAAAAACCACAGCATCCTGCATCCTGCCCCAGAGTGTATATACCTTTGTGGCTTTTGGTTCCTGCATCCTGCCCAAGTGTTACTGCAGGCTTTGGCTATTTGCACAGGTATGGGGCTGCTACCTGAGCTGTAGAGGGTGCCAGCTGCTGTGGGAAGGACGATGGGGCTTGGATACTGCTGTCACCTGGGCTCCTGCATCTGTGCCATCACGCTGTGGCCTCTCCAGCACATCTGCTGCCAGGTTCTGACCAAAACAATGTCCCCTGTTGTTCTTACAAGTTCCTATCTCTTGATTTTGAAAAAAGTATTTATGCTGCTGAAAGAACATCAAAAGTGTTAATGGCATTTGTGCCAAAAGTAATGACATCGGTTACTGTATAATCAGCACAGGATGGTTTTGCCCCAGTGTCAAACAGAAAGGCAAACCTGCCTGTAGTTCTGAATTAAAGGCAATTGTTCCCTATGAGAATATTTATATACGTTCATGTGGAATACACAATTTAATTTATTAAGTATTCTCTCATATTCAGATTAGTTTTTTCAAATACTTTTTCTTCTCTGAAATCTAAGATGACTCCACTGATTTAGAACAATATTCACTGTTGTAAGAGCCGATATAAAATGTATAGATGGTAGCACACAAATATTTATGTTTCTATTGTAGCTGAACATAGTTACTTCACATATGTATTTTAAAACTCACAGACATAGTTCAATGCTCATTTGACTTCTTGGAAGATAAGCATGAGTGAAATAAGATGATAATAACAAAAACCTTTAGGCTGAAATCCTGCTTTCCTAACTCCTTTCAGGTTTTCACTGAATAAAGATCATTCTTCTACGATTTCATTTTATGACTTCAGTTTATCCACAGAGTTGAATGTGATACTGATTGCTAAAGTGTCTTAGCCTCCAAGCATATTGTCCATATTAACCTTGCACCTTTAATAACTTAAGATACTTCTACTTGTAAGTCTGCTTTCTCTTGTGATGCTGTACTGCCCCAGGCTAACAGCTGCACTTAGCTAAAGCATGGATCTGAAATCCTCTTCACTGAGTCTGCAGGGGCAACACAAATGTTTCTGTTAAGGAAGTAAATTTGTCCATCCCCCCCCCCCGAAATTCCTGGTACCTTCCATTTCCTTATCCGTGCAAAAAATCAGGTCTCTCCTGCCTTCTGTTCTAGCCAGAGCTGTGGCTTCTGGGCTGTGTTAGCCTTCAGACTCAGCCATGGACGAGCAATCTCTCCACCCTTCACTGTGCTGATTTCCTTACAGGTTCGCCAGCTGCCCGTTCCCTGCCCTGCTGCTTTTGCTCTGTTCTGTGTTACCTACTCAATACGTTCATGAAAGGATATTTCTAGAAGCAGTAGAAAAGTAATGATATTTTGGAAGACAAACTGCTTCCTTTGACAATATTTCACCCATTCTTGGCAGTAAGCTTTAATATTGACAGTACTAGCCTATTTATGGCTCACACTGCAGGCTAAAGGCTTTAAGTTCAAGGCTAATAGATTGTGATAATGAAATGGGTTTTCCAAATTCTGTTGAAATATGAAACTCCTACTTATGCACCTTGAGGTGCAGTGCCACCATCTAATGATAGTGGAGCAAGAAGCGAACTCGTTTCCTTGAAAAGGTCAGAAGCATGCTGAAACTGGAAGGATTGTGTAGAGATAGATGTATCTGAATTCCTAGTCCTTACTTATTGCTCTCCCTCTCTTAATGAGCAGGGAGTTGCTGGAGTAATATGTAGGTGGAGATTATTTGATTCTTGTTCTTGCTCATATTGTGGTTGGTTTCTTGTTTGCAGTTAGCAATCCTGCAAAGTATTAGAATTCAAAAAAAAAAAAAAAAAAGGGACTGAGGGACGAGCTCTAAATTACAAAAAGAATCATTTATGTTTCATTAGTGACATAAGATTAGATGCACTATGCTGCCTGTGATTACTCTTTAAAATATAAACATCTCAAAAAACATGAACATAAAGAGATACTGAACCAGGTGTTGTAACTAGAAAATTAAGACTGAAGATGGGTGTTATTTTAAGTTAAGTATTGAAAAAAATAATCTAAACCAGAGTAATAATATTAAGAACTCTTCCTAACATCTGCAGCTGGTTTAATGAGGTTTTTACATTAGCTTGTTTTTTTTTTTCTTATGTAGAGGAGATGCGTTCTATTTTGAGCAGGTTTTGTAAGATTTGGGGGAGGGGTGGGGGGGGTGCAGGGGAAAGAGTGAGCAGTGTGAGCAAAAAAAAGGGGAAATACTCAGGGAAAGACACTGGACTGACTGATGTAGGAAATCTCTTTCTGGTCAATCAGGATCCTTAATTCAAGTCTGTAGTCTGCCATTCAAGCATGGAGTGTCCATGAGAGAGAGAGAGATGGGCGAGCAAAATCTCTGTCATAGATATTGTCTAGCTACTAGGCTGTAGGTCATCACTTGTTCATTGATAAAAGAAACATTGTTCTTAACTGTCTGGGTAGATCTAAAGCAATTTCTGAGGAACATAAGTAGATGGTAGTATGTAATTAAGCATTCAATTATGTTTGGAAAGCCAGATGTGTCCTGAAGCCTCAAATTTTTGTTGTTGCTTCTTCTTGCATGTCAAGTCTATGAACTGAGAGCCAGGAAACCAGTACACATCTCAATTGTTCAGTAAAGTGTGATACTGTATACACTCTTGTCTCTGTGGAGACCTAATAATATTAAAAATAATATTAAAAATAATATTTAAAAGGTGATTTATGCCTCCAGTGTACAACTACGGAAATTAGAGAGAAGTTTTCTTCGTAAAGATTTAATCCGTTGGTGGAAGGTGGTTTTGTTGTTGTTCTAAATGAACACTTCTCTTGGGAAATTAAAAAGATTGGTAAAGCTCCTAAGGAGGGAGATGCACTTCTGAATAGCAAATAATTTCATTGTTGCAGTGACCTCTTCCCATTGTAGCAGACCAAAGTTCAAGTCCCTTCTCAAATAACTTCGATTTAGGACTTGCATTTGGACCCTTGGACTACTTTCTCTAGTCTCTGTCATTTTTTCACCTGTCTTCGATATGTTATTCCACTTGGGAGTACTTGGGAGTTTTTGAGGCTAAACGAGATCTTCAATTCTATATGAATTTCAGTATTTGTTTGTTTTTTGAAACTAAGCTTTCCACACTGCGTGTGGAAAAATGCAGAGCATCTTATGTAAAGATTCAGAGCCTGAATATGTATACATTAATTGATGCTTTTTTAGCCAGGAGCCAGTGCTATTCCTACAATTAAGAAGGCAGTGTTTGGAGAGGTTGAACTCTGCCAACTTCAGATGTGGTTCAATATGAATCAAATCAATAAAGTGATTATTAAATCACTTTAATAAAGATGATGAGTATGATTAAAGCTGCAGACGCTTTGGGTCACAGCAGAACAGATTACATTCAGCTCCATTAAATAAAAACGGGATTTGAAGTTTTTAGCAATTACAGGGGCTTTGGAGTCATGGAAGAATAAATAAAGGAATATGATTTTGTATGTACAATTCTGGAGCAAAATTTGGAACAATTCTAAATTAGTATTGAATTCAAAGACACTTTTTATTGAAGGTTTCAGGAGAATTATTTTGGAGGAAAAAAAGGTAGGAAATTTTCTCTTGAGGGAGGTCCTGAATTTTGTGTGAAGAGAAGCACAAACAAACTGGAGATGTGAGGTTCTAGTGGAATTTAATATCAAATTCACAATATGTGCACAATTAACTTTATTAATACCTGCAACAAATAACCCCTGCCTTTACAATTCCCCTGGAATCTAACATACAGATAATACAACTGTTTCTAACTGATAAAATTGGAAACTTAGTAGTCATTTATACATGAAAATATTGAATTAAACAGTACCCTTACACCTGTTTTTATTTTAAACTTGGTTAATTTTACACATGAATTTGTATAGTTTTATGGTTCAATATGTAGCAGCATTTAAAGAGGAAAAAAATATCGAACATTCTCCCAAGGAAAACTTGTCAGTTTAGGTTACGTAACAGCTAGGGCTTTTGGTACCATGTTGTGTCTGGGAATCACCTGGGATTTACAGCGGATGCAAAGGGTGGTAGTTTGATCACAAGAGAAATAATTAATTGACGTATCTGTGACTATCTTTCAGCTAGATCATGGCTATTATTTCAGGATGTCTGCAAATTTGGGATGATATAAAGCATTTTGTTGCCTTTGTTTCCCTTTGGTAATGTATTTTTAGTAATATTAAGCCTTTGAAATCTCATTTCTCCCAACCCTAAATACTGTGGCAGAAATTGTGCTGCTTCAGTGGTCATGGCATGTAGTCACCTGGGAAAGTAAACTTAGAACATGAATTTCCTAAGCGGTGTGGAATTAGTTTTCAACAGAAAACTTCTGAAAGTGTCTAACAACACTCTTTCTGGATGGCCAAAGATATTTGGATTAGCAATTTTTAGAACTGACACTTATTTATACTTATTTATGCATACTTAGGTGAAGCAATTGCAGAATTCTGGTCCTTCACATGTATCAATATTAGAGCCAGTTCGGGTGAGTGTAGGTGATCAGCTGCTTGCTCTTTCTAATGGCTAGGGTTCATTGTCCTGTATATCACGTTGGCTATGGGTCTTTTGAGTGATTTCAAGAGAGATTGAGAAAGAAGAGAAGGGGAAGGGGTCTTTCTGCACAGCAGCAGCTATGCCATAAGTCTGGCAGAAGGCCCTGATGAGCATTTGGCAGGATTATTATTTTTTTCCACTTAAATGGACAGCGGTATTCAGATGATTCTGCAGAGACTCAAGTAAGACCAGATGGGCATTCTCATCAGCTTTTTTTTTTTTTTTTTTACCACTGTAAAGGGATATGTAGTTAATGCAATTATTAAATTATGGTTTTCCTCCTCATTCTTAAGCAGGTTCAATAGAGCTAAACCTCTATTAATATCTGGCTTACATAGTTGTCTTTCTGCCTTTCCCCATAAATGAAATCTAACAATTATTATTTGTTTTAAATTTGATCTCTTTAGCTTGTTGTTTTTACTGTTGAAACAACAATTGGTCTGTTATGGCTTGTAAAGTCTCCTAGCGTGGCTCCACAGCTGGAGAGGATTTGAGCACACACAGAGCTTAGCTCCCAGAGAGCATCCTTCTGACCTGAAAGGGCCACTGAAGGCTTTAGTGCAGCATTTTGCGTACAGCAGCTTTGTTCCAGATGTGCAGCACACAAGTCTCAAAGTGCTGCTTGTTATGACTGTGTCAGGAAGAATGGGTGGCTGTGTAAAACTTCTAGACCATAGAACAAGAGCTGCTTAAAAAAAATTGAATACATCCCACCCCCAATTGCCTGGCGTATCCTTCAGGAATTGGGTTCTCTGTCAATCTGCTTCTTTTCTCAGTCATTGGAAACCACCCTCCTACCTTGGCTAAGTGTATTGGGGCAATCGTTAACAGTGCAGTAGTACCTCAACCATTAACAGTGCAGAAATACCTCAAAATTTTTGTCTGAGCACAAAATATTTTTATTAGAAAATAACATTTTTGTAGAAAGTATTAAAAAGAAAGGTTGGGTTTTATTTTCCTTTGTAATGCCTTTTATATATATATATATATATGTATTTACCAAGAATTGTAGTCTTTCTTCATGAGTGGCTTGCCTGTTGTTAACAAAGAGACTACCTGTCTTTCCTGAAGCTGGAACGTAGACTAAAATGAATGCTGAAAGTGGACAAATGCTTCTGTAAACTCCAGTGATAATTCTGACAGCACTAGTGATAGCCTTTGTTTTTGACAGGTGAAGAATGAACCTAAAGCAGGACAGATCTTTGAGATTAACTCTGCCTGACAGTGACTGAGCTGACTTCAGCTTGCTGGGAAGTAGCTGTTATGGAATGATGTGCTGTAGTTCACATATGCGCACGGCAGGTTTTTTAAATATATATGTATATTTAGATATTGGAGATTGAGAATTGATACCTGATAGTGATCTTTTAGATTCTCTTTGGACACAGGATTATAGGATTTTGAGTAAATGGTTTATCCCTTGTATGCTGAGCCTCTCTGAAGAGAGGTGAGTGAGCCCTGTACTAGTGGAACTGTGGGAGTGTGGCCATGGGAGTCGAGAAGCCCCATAGTTGGTGATAACATCGGCCTCTTAACGATGAGGCCCTCAGGAATGTAAAGAGTTTAGAGGGAACAAAGAAGGGTGATTCAGGAGGGGCCTTGCCGTCTCGGGTTGCTTATTCTCCAGCCGCTAAGGCATGGAAGTTGCTGGGTGTTTGCTGGTTGCCGGGCAAAGTTGTTGACCAATGAATAGTTAGTGGAAAAGGACTGCTGTGGGGCGAATGGTATAAGGGAGCCTGTCCTCGATATGGGGAGGCTACAAGGATAATGAAGTTATGCCCTCAATATGAGAGATGAAGTTAGGCCCTCAGTAACAGAGAGATGATATGTCATCAATAAAGAAGTAGCAGTTACTGATCCTAAAAGAACCCTGATGTTCGTGTGGCTGTTATGCCACATGGAACCACAAGTTTTGAATAACAGACTTGTGTGGTATCATGTGCTTGATATAGAAGCTAGATCCCAGTGTTGTTTTATCCCAGACTTAGTTTGCCTTCTCTGAAATGTTCAGACTGTGAAGAGAGTAAGCCTTTTCCAGAGTCCCAGCTGAGCAAAACACTCAGTGAGCCAACATGTACTTTCTTCTGGCTTGAGGTTTTGGGACCGTGGTGTTTCTGAGCTTCAAACTGTGAGAAACACTCCGTAGCCAATAACTTAGGCTCAGGCGAGGATCTCAGTGAAGTAGTAATTTATTCGCGATTGCAATGGCGGGCGCCCCACAAGCAGGAGAGCACACCTACTAGTTCCAAAACACAGTTTATATACTTTTTGATGACGGGACCCTCCCCTGTTTCCCCACTGGAGTGGGTAATCCAGGTTCACAATCTATCTGATGCTTCACAGACAATGCCTGGCCTTCAGTTGCCGGCCTGTTTTTGAGATGGTAATGTTTTCTCCCCTTATCTGGCTTGACTTAACATAGTGATTTTCACCTGATTGCTCTAAGGAGTCTGGTTGTCTGCATTTTAGGAGGTCACCTGCTGAGCTTTCTTATCACTGTAAGCATATCTCAATACCACATTCCTTCCTTCTATACAATGTAACACTGCAAAAACATTTCTATTCCCACAAAACTGTGTTCTGTGAAAGCACATAAATTTCAGCTCAAGCTTTTCAGCAGACTTCCTAAATGACCTCTTTGCCTGCAGAGCCCCGCTTGTCCTGTGGTGCTCTCTTGACTGTATTTCTGTGGCTGGGTGGGCTGCAACTTCTGATCTGCCACATGGCACTGGGTAATTATCTGGAGACATTGCTCAATATAGTCTATAAGCCTCATTCTATAACATCTTGTAGGGAGGTGGAATCAGGAGGTGGACCAATATTTCAAAGAGGCCATCTGGGATATGGAGGCAGACTACAATAGCAGATCTTGTACATATTGATTCCAACTGAAAAGACTGAAATTTAAAGAGCCCAACACCCTGTGCCACCAGGAGCTATCAGCTAAAAGCTATTGCAAAAGGTTCTGCCTTTGAGCTGAAATCAGAGCACTAGAAACAGTTTTTTTGTTGTTTTGTATTTTTTTCTATTTTTAGATATTTTTGTGATAACAAAAACAAAAAAACTTACCTTTTTGTAGACTTTCCTTGGGTTTAATTTCCATCATATTTATGCAATTTTGCTCAGAATAGCTTCTTTATTTATAGGAATTTGGTAAATGCTTCCAACATGCAATGTGTCATAACCTCAAAAATCTGATCTAATTTTCTTTTCTACCTGCTTTAGTTCCCTACTGGTTATGTTGCCATGATGTCTGTGGGCTTCATGAGGGTTTGCTATATTTGTATGCATATCTAATCTGATAGCTGGTTTTTAACTTTTGACTTCGCATATTTAAACGCCTTACTTCATTTGAGCCATGAAGGATTTGTTCTTTACATATAGAAAAAAGAGCAGTGGATGCTCCTTTGTGCACTTTCAATCCAGTTATCTTTGTACAAAAATTGCAAGACTGAAATTTAACTGACCTCCATCATCAGTGTTGCTGCAGTTTAATGATGCTGAAAGAAATTCAGATTAAGAGGATCAAATGCAAACAGAAATGTGGTAGGTGAAAAATTGTATTTTTGGTGTCTTATCTCTCTTCAGTTGTGCCACATGCTACGCTGCGATTTCACGGTATTTCCACATAGTCCATGACTATTGAAAATTTAAATGAAAAGTTTATGAAAAAAGACTGAGGTATTGGTAGTATAATAAAGAAGTGAGTAATGAATGATTCGGTACACGAGTTGTACAATCTGAGGGCTGAAATTTGTGTAGGACCACCTACCTCACACAGTTCATGTGAGAGCTGCAGATGTCTGATGTTGGAAGAGAAGAAGCACAGAAAGCCAAGGTGGGTGTCCCAGGGCAAGCAGTTGCACACTGCATGCTCCCCATCAGCAGTTTGCAACTGGCAGTGCCCATATTGTCATCCCCTGCCCATTGCTTCCCACCTGAGCTCCTGCTCACCACAGAGAGGGTGGCCAAATCCTGCCTGTGTGGCCACTGGTGCCTGGGCGCTGCATTGTGCCCAGCTGAGTGGGAATCTGCTTTGCTGCTAGGGATGAGTGAGGTTCATAGTGTCATCCGTGCACTGAAGAAACCAAACGGACCACATTCTAGCAAGATTTTAGGTTACTTCAGTATTCTGTATTCTCAGCTCTAGTGGGCAAAAAACATTTATATTCGTGGTTACTGAATCATGAAGCAAGAAGTATTTTTATTTGTATTTTATTTAGTATTTCTTCATCCTTGGAGTAATCTACAAGAATATTGGCATAGAGTAAGAGACATATGAAAAACAGTATGTTCAAAATAACTGTGATCACTTGAAGAACTTAAATTATGATAATCAGCTGGCAGGAAAAAATTAATTCCAGAGATAACTGTGTATAATTAAAATAATGTTCTAGTGGGGATTGACCTCTTCATATACTATTACTTGTGTAGGATTTATTAAATTTGTGGGTAAAAACGTACTGCTACCCCTTCCCTGTGAAATGAAAATCTGACCTACTTTTCTCTTTAAAAATATATATATATTGCTCTATAAATTAAAAAAAAAATAGTTGTGAAAGAAAATGAAAAGTAGCTCTGATCCAAAGAAAAATTATTTAAGGTTCAGTAATTTCTTATTAATATTGAAATCTATATTAAATACAAATGAAAGAAAATACCCATTTGAACAGAAATGCCTTTTGACTGATTAAAATGAGAAAACATTAGAATGTTATATACAAAAAAAAAAGTCTAAAGAAAAGAGATATTTAATTATTTTTAATCAATTCTGAACAACAACAAAATCTAAGTTATTCAGCCAGTAGCTATAATCAATTTTGGATGGACAAAATAGGCGTCTCAACAACATACAGGATTTTCTGCAATATTTCTGGCAAAAGGGATGCAGTTGGTATGTGATGGTGCATTCAGAATGTAAAGACATAGCTTACCTGGGGTGGGGGGGGAAGGAAGCAAGTTCTTTAAAAGGGCCATCTTGTCACAGATGACATTAATTAGCTGTGACAGTTTCTGGAAGAGCAACAAGAAAGAGTAGCTCTCAAAATCAGAGCATGCACTGGACTTAATTATCTTTCCTTTCTGCTGTTTGATGTCAGTTCCTCAAATTAGAACAGACCCCTGGCCAGCTCTGCCAGTGCTGCCTCTTTCCTTCAGAGCTGTGCAGCCACCAGCGCCTTACCATCCTGTCCCCAGCTCATTTAGTGGAGAATTGCCACTGGGTATTAGTTTTAGCTTGTAAGGCTCTTCCAGCATTTAGATTTGCAGTAAAAAAAAAAAAAAAAAAAAAAAAAGTGGTTGATTGTCTTAATGCCTGACCCGCATCAGAAGTGGGCCAAGTGCCATGTAAGGGTGGGGGGCATGTCTCCGAGTAGGGCATGCTAACCACAAGCTCAGTGTCATTGGCACCCTGCAGGTAGTCATGGTAAGCTGAGCAGGGAAAGGGCAACCAGCACGTGCTGGGTCAGCACAGCTTGCCCTGCTCTCACTTTTGTCCTGGGAAGCTGGTGTTTGAAATGTGACTTCTCTTAACACGCCATTTGTGTGTGTAGGAATATGGAATTCCTAAGTATATGTGAGAGCATTGATTTCTTATGCTTCCCCTGCAACATCTTTCTGTGCAATAACGAGTGTTAACATAAACCTTGATAATCCTGCATTCAGTGGCTAATCTACTCCAAACTTTTATCACTATCAGGGCAGCATAGAGGTTGAGTACAATACACATTGGTGTTTACTGATCATCTTCTGACCGTTGGAGCTACTGCTGTGATATGGAGTCCTCTGTCACAGGTTTGTCTCAGAGCCAGGCTTTTTATTAAATTAATTTTGTATTAATGTTCAATTTTGTATTTTACCTTCGTAGTTTTATCCAAATTTTCATCATACTCTATACTTGAAATGTTCTTCCTGTTCACTTATATTTTTGACTAAATGCACTGGCAAGGGCATTGCCACTCTAGGCTTACTATCTTCTGCTTTAAGTGCACTATATTTTTAAATATTAGTTTATTAGAAGAGCTGTAAGAACTGTAAGTTATGGTATTCTTAATGTTCTGCTAAAAAATGAATTTCATAACAATAGCTACAAAACCGTGTTTTGAAGAGCCACTAACAATAGATGTATTACATACATGTGCAGATGCATTCTCTACACGAATCTTCTGACCTGTCTAGATCAGGTTCTTCTAATGTGAGCTCAGTCTTCAAGGAGTTTTTTCTAGACTAGAATAGTGGAATGGGATTCCGAGCATCTGAGATCATTGGTAATAACGTTACCTTGCATAGACCACTTTAGGCACTATATACATGCAAGATTTTTCAGCGGTATCGAGAAATCTTAAGGAAGAAGTTTTTAAAAGGTTCAGTTGAAACTAAATTAGGTTGGAAGAACCGCATGAAAAAAAAATCAAAACCGCAAATGCGGAGCAAGACAATAGCTTTTTAAAATGTAAGCTACAGGATTTATTTCTGATACAATACTTGAGGAAGTTATTAAGGAAAGGAGAATTTGAGATTAGCTTTACTTTATTGCTGTTTTGTTTTGTTTTAAAGTTTGAACAGCACACTGTGACATCAGATCAGATCTGGAACATGCCTTCTGACAATCCTGTAAGTGAAGATAATTCACAAAATCCTTGAAACTGGTTACATGAATTTAAAGCTTTGTCAGATGTTAAAGAAATGAAAAGCAAACCTTGTGACTCACAACGGTATCTAAACAGAGGACAGGCCATGAAATAAATCATCCGCATCCAGAAGATACAAGATTTCCATTTTTCCCTCTGAAAATCTCACGTATCTTCATAGATGTGCTTTGTCCCCCAGGCTGTGGGGAGCTGATGCCAGATGCAACTGAATGTTCATATCTGGCAGACAAAAGGTGGGTCTGAACTACGTCCTTTGTAAGCAGCCTCATGAAGATAACAAATCTTTGCATCTCAAGCTTTGTGTCTCTGTCCCAGCTGAAAATTCTGAAGATAGGGTTGTTCCTGCGTGACTGGGAGTTTACATGACTTGATAACAACAAAGTGTGCTAATATTTGGAAAGTTGGAAATGTAAAGTATTGGAGATTTTTTTCTATGTATAGCCAAGCAGTCATATGCAGGTTATTGCCCTGAAGAGTGTTCATTTTTACTGTTGTTTTTATTTCTATCTGTGGTTTCCTAAATCTGCTCAGATCTCCCTTTGAACTACAGACATGCATAAACCTGGCTGCAAATAGATGCAGTTAGGTGAGAAATAGGCTGTGCTTAGTCAAGTTTGCTTAATTTGTGAGGTTCTTTATTTTTTGTGTAGTCTTCTGGTACAGGCTATGTCACAATAGCAAGAGTGGCTGATTCATGGTTAATAATCAAATCTCACATGTAATTCCCTGAGAATTAGGGGTATCTAAAAGATGTTTGGTTCAGATTTTATGTTTGTAATTATGAAAAAATAACATCCACAGAATAACAATTTCCAGATTATCTAGGTGCTGTTTTAAAATAATGCTTAGAATACAAAGAAATACTTGTGCCAGTTTAATGGTATTTAAAATTAGCCAATGCATTAGAGACTGTTTAAGTAGGTAGGTGCAACTTAATGTCAAACTTTTGACTAGAGCATTTAAATTTGAAGCGATAAATACATCACTAATTAGCATTAATGTAACATGATTACAAAATAAACATTTGATTAGTACATTTAAATTTTAGCGTAATAAACTGCTGAGCTAATTAGTAAATAAAGTGCTGATAATGCCAACCTTTAGATGAGACGTTTGTGTTGTATAAAGGGAAGGTGTTTATACTTACAGTGCCCTACCTGTGGGTGTGGAAGCTAAATAGCCTAGTAAATAAACAAAATCTTTGAAAATAACTTTTGAGCCCTCACTTGAATTTTCTTGTGATGCAAATTGAGTAACAGGTTCAAAAGACGATGGCTTTATTAACCCTGCATACAAATGTTGAAGCTGAGCAGAGATAGCTATCAAGTCCCTACCTGATCAATTATGTGATTATCTGAATCTGTTGTTCAATGTGTTTTTTTTGGGAAACTTTGTGCTGAAGGAAGACTTCGTGAAAAACATTAGCTTGCAGGAGGATCTGGATAGGCTGGACCGATGGGCTGAGGTCAACTGCATGAAGTTCAACAAGGCCAAGTGCCGGGTCCTGCATCTGGGGCGCAACAACCCCAAGCAGTGCTACAGGCTGGGTGATGAGTGGTTGGAAAGCTGCCTGGCAGAGAAGGACCTGGGAGTACTGGTTGATAGGCAGCTGAATATGAGCCAGCAGTGTGCTCAGGTGGCCAAGAAGGCCAACAGCATCCTGGCTTGCATAAGAAGCAGTGTGGCCAGCAGGTCTAAGGAGGTGATTGTCCCCCTGTACTGGGCTCTGGTGAGGCCGCACCTCGAGTACTGTGTTCAGTTTTGGGCCCCTCGCTACAAGAAGGACATGGAGGTGCTCGAGAGAGTCCAGAGAAGGGCAACGAAGCTGGTGAGGGGTCTGGAGAACAAGTCTTACGAGGAGCGGCTGAGGGAGCTGGGGTTGTTCAGCCTGGAGAAGAGGAGGCTCAGGGGCGACCACATCGCTCTCTATAGGTACCTTAAAGGAGGCTGTAGCGAGGTGGGGGTTGGTCTATTCTCCCACATGCTTGGTGACAGGACAAGGGGGAATGGGCTAAAGTTGCGCCAGGGGAGGTTTAGGTTGGATGTTAGGAAGAACTTCTTTACTGAAAGGGTTGTTAGGCATTGGAATGGGCTGCCCAGGGAGGTGGTTGAGTCACCATCCCTGGAGGTCTTTAAAAGACGTTTAGATGTAGCCCTTAGTGATATGGTTTAGTGTAGGACTTGTTAGTGTTAGGACAGAGGTTGGACTAGATGATCTTGGAGGTCTCTTCCAACCTAGACGATTCTGTGATTCTGTGAAATATTCATGTCTCTGGCTGGTGATTCTTCCAGTTGACTGGTGAGTTGTTGAGAGGCTTAACATTATGAAGCCTGGAAGAGCAGCAGTGAGCTGCTGGTTCAGATAAATCAATGTTGAAATGTGGACTGGGAATCTCAAAAGGTATCAGCTATTCTTTGAAAACCAAGGTGGATGTGGCTCTGTTTTAAGTTTTGACTAGAGTTGTTGCAGCCAGTGAGTTTCATTTTTCACTTTCCATTTCAGGTACAGCCTTTTGTTGGTAGACTTGCAATTTCATATGGAAGCTGTCTGAGGTTACACAGCATGACAGTACCAATTATTGAATGAAAGGGGAAAAAAATCATGCTAGAGTTTTAGCACAAACTTTTAAAAATACTGCTCTGCTACTGAGTTTAAAAAAAAAAAAAAAGCGTTATGGAACCCAATGTCTTCCACTCAGTATACAAGTGAGCCTGGATGTCCCTGAAGGAAATATATAGAATGTTCATAACAGCATTTTAATGTAATCTAGTTTTCTCCAATATTCAGGGCTTATGTCCTAGTCTTAGCTTCAGACAACAGAAAAGTGTTTGTTTTTTTTTATATTTGAATATTCTCTTAAGCCAACAGAGACATTTTCTCTGAAGACCAGAGCTGCTATTACAGATATGAGTTGTTGCTTTAAAAATAATCACAATTATAATGCTATGTAGAACACAGTAATTTTTAAGTTTTTGAACTCACTTTCTTTAAAGTATAAGCTCCATAGAGTAATCCTAGAGCCCTGAGCAGAAAAAGCTATTTTGCACTTCTTCAGCCCTACACTGAGTGCCTACTCAGAAACATTTCAAGAACAGCCTATATATCTTCCAATACACAAAAAGCTTTCTTGGAGAGCTCTCTTACTCTTTTTAAAGCTTTCTTTATTTCTTTTGGCATAAAAGGCATTCAGAAACTGTAAAAGAAATCTTTGCTGTAGACATTATTCTCTAGCTAGCTTCTAGCACAGAATGTGTTTCAGTTCCCTGTTATAAGGCAAACTTGTTTCAGCCTTTTATTTTTGCAATAAGATTTAAATCAGTTAACTATAGCAGCTAATTTAATAGAAGGAGAGAGCAATTCTTCCTAATAGCTTATCTGGGTTCCCAGTGTTATTTGCAGTATAAAGTGTAGCTATAAATAAATTAAAGCTCTTCTGAATGGAAAGTCATTCCTAAGGGGCAACATCTTTTGTTGCCATGAAATATGATCTATTCTATAGTGACTTAAAAGCTGTAACAGGGGGGATATAATTAGGTCATATCAAGAATATTTGCAGTAGGATTGTGTTTCAGTCTAGGAACTTCTGGGATAGCTGCAGTTATTTACATTGCACAAGAGTGTAAGTGGTGGATGTAAGGTTTTACATGTTAGTTATAATAGGCTTTATAATAGCTGCAAAGATTCCCATGTGTTTTCAAAATGGAGATTCTTAAGAGAAGAAAAACATTAATCTTGGGTGAATAGTAATTTACACTTCTTGTATATTTGGAACCGACTGTACTTCAAATGTACATTAAGTAGAGCTTACAGCCTATGGTTAAAGCAATCCACAAGCAGTGCCCAACTGTTCACTCCCACTCAAAATATTCTTCCATAGGTGCAATTTTACTGCTTATTCTACTGAGTCCAGTGCCAAGCATCTTGCTAGTGAATTGCACTGTATGGCTGTCTTCTTCCTTCTTGATTCCCATTTTCATAAAAATCAGTCATCTTCCCTCATCTGAAAATCCCCTGTGATTTGGAAGCATTAGCAAATGTTAATACAGTGGCGCTGTGAAGTAAATTGACTCAGTGGGAATGGCATACCCATTCCAGTAATGTGGTACCAGAACCTTTATTCCCTCTACTCCTTGGTTATTGAGTTGGAATTCTTTCATGACTCTGTGAGATTTTGGATGGGGATATGGCTTTCTGGGTGTTTGGGTTTTGTTTGTTGATTTTTGTTTATTGTATTCCTGGTGATTTTGTTGTTGTTGTTCCCATGCACATATTCACATATTGGAGGCCTTGTTTTTCTGGGATTTCAAGGCCAGGGTGGAGCACAAAAGTATTATCACAATCCTGTCTGCGGCCAGATGACAATCGATTTGCCCCAGAACCCTTATATATAAAGGATTTGTGACTTCCATCTGGACAGTCATTAGGGTACTGCTGTCATCTGTACATTGGGCATACCAAGGCAGTTCTTTCTGTTCAGCCCTACCCACCCCCCACCACACACACACATGCAGGGTTTTTATTGGAATTGCACAGATTTTCCTAGATATTTATTTTATTTTTTTTTAAATCAAGGAAGTAAACATTGCTCAGATGAAATCACTCCTTTACCTTTACCTCTTATATTTAACTTTTCCTTAGCCTTCCAGTTATAATGAACTTTGAACTGGTAATCTGTGCTCTAAAAACAAAGACTGTACAGAGGAAGTGTTGCAGAACTGCAATGATATAATTGCATTAGGTGCAAACATAAGAGTTGCACCTGTTGGTTTAAAAAAAATAATAATAATAATCAGGCCCCTTGTATCGGATTGATAGAGCTGATGTTGAATGACTCAGTACAGATGATATCCAGAATGCTATTTACTTGTGATTAAAGACTGATTTAGTCACTATTTCTGTAGTCATAGTTGGTTTTGGCATTATGACAATAATAGAAGCAGATAATGCATGGATTAATAACATCAAACCTTTTTTTTTCTTCCCAAAGTTCTTAAGCGAAGCAAAGAGAAAAACATCTGATCTTCTGTTGCAGACAGTATACATAATTTACATATTTCATTGCAGGGCAGCATTTGTAAGTTTTAATATTTTAGTCCAGGGAAATGTTTTTTTTTTGTGCAAGAGCACATTCTCATTTCCATTGGAAAGGTTTACAGTAGTTGAAAGTACATCTTTATTTTGTGAAACCATTTCACCTGTGTTTTCATTTTAAAATATGCATGCTCTGATATGCAAAAATTTATTTAAGTATTATGAAGGAAAGAAAGAAATAGATTTAATGTATATAGTGAAATTTACTTATTTGTCTTCAGTCTGGGATTTCTCATTCTTGTTCCAACTTAACAAAAAGCATACATATTCTTGCTGCTGAATGTTTTCAGTATAGAAGTAACATTTCTTTGGGCACATATACAAAGTACATTTTTAGAACAACTTTACAACTCCAGAAAAATGTATTTGAATACTACCTAAAAAATACAGTTATAGTACCGATTAATTGTAAGACCATATTTTACAGAAGGGATCTATATGCTTTGAGCATTCAATAACATGTAGTTTTATTCAGAAATCAAGCAACAAATCCCACAACCGATACAAAAAGCCAATGTTACAAATCCAAGTGTTTCATTAATAATTTTCCATTTTTTTTTTAAGCAGAAAAACAAAAGTTATTGTTCATGACTTAAGTAGCAGGACTAATGTAAAATATTATAGATCATCACAAAATCTGTGTTATTGTGAATGAAATTCAGATAGTTAAATCATATGGATATGTTGAAATATATTTTCATGGTATTTTTTGAGTTGCTTTTGGTTATGCTCATGGTGTGTAACTACTTGACTCTGCTCATCTAATACAACTTTTACAAATTCTGCATTTTTAAATCTCAAGCAATTACAATGTATTAGATATGCCGCTTTTAGGAAAAAAAAAAAAAGTTGGATGAGCAATGCTCAAAAGTACATACTTGGATCTCAACCTGTAGTCTATCACTTTTTTATTCATCTAATTTATTTATTGCTACTCAGCATGTCAACTAATTTTGAAATATTTAATTATTGAAATATTAGTTTGAAAATATTAATTGAAATATTTAATTTATCTGTAACTCTGCTACATTTGGACAGAGGTGTTTCCTGCTTGATGCAGCCAATCTGGGAAACTCAAGCAGGTTCTAAGAGGGTGAAATCTTATATTTTAAAACATTACAGTTGTTAATTTGCATACTAACTTCTGGGTTGATATTTTAGATTTTTTTTCATTTATCAGCTTTTGAAGACCCTTACTTAAACTTCAAGGCCAGTGGATGGTGGCAAGTTAAATTTAAGACAAGCCTTGGGTGCCAGGTAGGCTCTCCATCAGGGCGCATTAGCTGACCTCGTGTAGCTGCTGTGCTGCTTAGTGAAAGTACTCCTGCTCCTGTGTGCTGTAAGAAGATTCTGTTCCTACTGGCATTTTCATGTTCTTCTGAACGTTATCTCTGCTTAATGAAATAAGAATCACTGGATAAATTATGGGAAAGTATGTTGTTACCTGTAGTTTAGTTATTTAAGCTCACCCATATTTTCCAGAGCCTTTACAAAATGAATACATCTTTTTAATTTCATATTTAAATCTTGTAATAGTTCTGACTCCTCCAAACATCAAATCATACTTAAAGATCATTTTGTTCACTTAGACTCAAGGCATATCTGAATATCTGTTTAAAAATGTTCAGTTATATTGTGTCATATTGACACATTCACTTTAATTTCAGTTAAATTTCAACTAAAGATAGTATCAACTATACTGGAATGATGAAATACAGTGCACATATATGGCGATTTAATGTCAATTTTTTCAATATAGTGATCATAAAGGAGTATATATAGAGAGATGCTTCATGTAACTTGTTGATATATTTTTCATGTGGAAAGCAGAACTGAGTCCTAGAAATAAAATGGGATAAAAGAAATCAGCTGGAATTTTAAACTGCTTTTAGAATGTTCTTGCGTACTGTGAAGAGGGCAGCGGTTAACTGGCATGGGTTAACTGGCAACAACAGAGGGGAAGCTTGTGAAGGCAGAAAACATGAACACTTCAATAAAAGTTGAGCTTGCTATTGAGTGTACGTATCACTTTGCCAGAGATGAGATAATTCCGATCCAGCATTATTCAGTATCATTCAAGTCCAGAATATCCAGCACTTTCAATTGAGATATGCCTTTGTGCTTTATAACCATCAGTGGACTGCCCACTGCTGCCCTTGTGGAGCGAGTGGCTGTTCTCTGCAGCCGTCTGCAGGCATTCTGACCCCTGCGCAGGGGTGGGCCTTTTCCCTGGTGGCCTCAGGGGTGTGTGAGTGGGGTCAGGGTTTTTCAAAGTTCAAGTTGCACTTCCTGAGTAATCTGGAATAGTGGCTTGTGTCTGAGCTGTTTTCCCTTCTAATTTTTTTCCCTGAGACTGACTGGAAAAATAATTTATATTTTTGGTCTTGCTTCTTCTTCTGGACTCTGAACAGAAAGGAAAAAAAAAAATTTTTTCCCCCCTCCTCTTCATTCTTCTTTAACTCCTAACTCCCTTTTTTCCTTGATTTAAACAGTCTTCACAAGTGTGCCTATTCCCAGTTCTTCAGGTAGGCATCATGCAGGCTGCCTGCAGCACCCGGTGCGATCCTGGTGATACGGCTGTGTTAACACATTGCAGCTTTCTGCGGTTTTCACTGCCAGCTTTTTCTCCTCTGGCTGCAATCAACCTGACATTTCTGGTGCATTAGCAGCAAGTCCATCGGCTTGTTGGTATATAGTAATTACCAGTGTAGATACTTCTTTTAAGGCTGGCTCCTCAGAGGGCACTTAGGGCTGTGTCTGAAGACATTTCTTCTCCCTTTGCTTTTGGGACACATCTAAATACAAGGGCCAGTTGTTTCTCAACTTTTTGTTCTGCAGTAATTTGTCACAAAAATCTGGTTACCATTTATGATTTGTATGTGCATTTATCATGAATCCCTTGTCCTTTTTCCTCCCTTCAGTTCTTTAACCTTTGGTAAGTTTTGTGGCTAATGAATAGGGCATGTGGAAAAAGGTCCCTCTTCTGGTCAAGCATGGTGGTAGTGAAGAAGCAAATAACAAGTGCTGACCATCAAGACTTCATGTGAAGAGGGCAGGAGGAATGTACAAGAAAGCTTTCCTACTACCCCATTGCAGTGTTTCTGCAGGTGTAACTGTGGATGGGCAATTTCTAGAATGCATATAGCTGGAGAAAGGAGCTGTGCCGAGATGATGACTTATTTGCATGGTTTCACAAATCAGGTCAAAAGATACTCGGGAAGATGGAAGCCAGTTCTCACTACCTCTAGCAACATCTTCGTTTGTATTGAACCTTTTATAAATAGTTTCTTCATCAATATATTGACCTCTTAACGTCAAATAATCATTCCTAGAGTAGGCACAAGGGAAAGATATGTCTTGGCTGGAAATTCAGAAATGGAGTTTAATCTGTGGAACAAATACTGGTCGATTTATTTATTTATTGCACCCCTTCAATTTCACTTCTGGTATCTAAAAGCTGACCTTGGCCCTCAATAGCTTGAACCTGTCTTGTGCCTTCAACTTGCAAAAACATCCCTGCCTATGTGAGTCCTTTATGCCCTTTAACTTCCTGGTCTAAAAAAGAGGTCATTTCACCAAAAAGGGGGTCAGTTTGTCTGCTGCTTGGTGGGGTGGTACTAGGATATTCAGCATACACGCAGGTCAGATGAAAATAACCCCAGCACTTGATTGCTTTAGTATGCAGTAAACCCAAGACAATTAGATGCTTGGAAACTGAGGGGTTATTCAGGTGCTAATTAGAAGCCTCCCAGAGGACAACATTTGTATGCATTAGTGCAGGTGAAGTGGCTGTAACTTCAGCTCCTTATTGTTGCTGTTAGTTTTGCCTGAGACAGTTTGAAATAATTAGATTAAAACCTAGTAATTAAGCAAAACAAATGTAAACCAACCAGCAAAGTTTAAAGTTATTTATGACAGAACAGCACATAGTAAAACTTGAATAGTCTTTATCACTTACTGAGCTAAAGTTTCATGTATTTATGCTTTTATTACTAAATGGTTCAGGATAATACTTTTCTAAGAGGAGATTTGTCAGCTAAAGCAATAAGCTGAATTGGTTAGTTATTTTTGTTCCCTGATTCACTTTTTTTTTTTCCATTTTTTTCCTCATGAAGTTCTGAACCCTCCTTTAGAGCTATTTACACTTGATAATTTATATCTTGCTCTTGAGGTAAGTCATTTGTAAATATAGACTTCCAGTATTTAGTGGTACTCAGATTTATGTATCACTTGAGTGGAGTATTGATTCTGCTATCTCCTTATTTTTGTAGGCTAGTTTTTAAGGACATAAAAATGAATGCAATGCAATTTTCTGTTGTTAAATGTAGAGTAAATAGCATTTCTTAGTGGGAAGCTGTTCTTGGATTTTAAGGAATAGATGAATAGAAATACATCTTTCGCAAATTTAATTGCGAATTGAATCAAGATAGATATAAATTCAATTGATAATTATTTTCAGCTATACACCCACATATCAATTTTACACTGATGCCTTTGAATATTTGTATAATGACTGCAAATATACATACATTTTTTAGGGTTGGATATGTTTTATAACTTAAGGACATAGCTTCATGTTATTCTCAAAAAGAATGTCTCCATTTTTTTGTTGTTATTTTGTTGGTGGTATATTTTTATGTTCAAAAACTCGAAACTTTTATTGATATTCTCAATCTAGGGCTTCTGCTACCTTTATGAAGAATATTAGCTTAAGGGAAAATACGATTATTTTTGACATAATTAAAATAATAAAAAAAGATTTAAAGAAAGAGAAGGAAGAAAAGATAAGGAGGAAAACATGTTGTCTTTCCTTTGTAAGGCAAAGTGGAAACCACTGCAACACCTGCATGTTTATCAAATAATTCATCCAAGTTTGGCTCATTCTGTGGCCATTTTGTGACACTTGTGGCAATGGGAAAGTAAGTGGCAGATGGGCTTATCCAACATAAATTCAGACAAAATCTGTATGGTAGCATATTATATCAAACAAAAGCACTTCTGAAGATACCCAAGAATAAGCTGGTCATATCCCAAAGATAGTTCCAAGGCAAACCTCTTCACTTTTCTTCTCAGAAATCCTACATTTCTTTTTGTTGTGTATCTTTATTTATTGGGGTGGGGGGGTGTCTGCCTGACATGTTTTAATGTACACAGAAAGCTACTGGCAACACTTGTAATGCCAACATGTTTCTAAGTCCAACTCATCAATCATATCCTTTCATGAGATGCCATTTCTTTAAAAGGCTGATTTTATTTCCATCTAGGTAAATCCAGAGGGCTCAGAGGGGAATCCCTGTCAAATTCAGTTCATTTTTTCCAAGAGCAGTCTGTAGCAGTTGGTAAGGTCCAAAGCTGTGATTCAAATGCTCTTTTTCCTTCACATTCAAAATAACAAAGCAAGCTTGCTTGTCTTTCTCTGATCAGGCTGGGGATCTTTACTGGTTATTCTGCACCAGTTTGCCATGTGGGATAGCCGTTTGTGTTGGTTCTGCATCGGGAAAGAGTGAAATATTCAGCAGAACCCTGCAGTTCAGTGGAAAGGGGAGTTTTCTGCTAGAAACAAAATTAGAAAGAAATCACAGGCAGCAGGAGTACTGAGAAACCTCGATGTTCATGGAAATTCTACATACAAAGGAAAAATTGTGTTTAGCAACATGTTATACCCACTGGGCTAATGGACTAATTTGTATAAAATAAAGGTACCACCAACAGAAACGTTATTAAAAGTAAAGGAGTTAAATTGAGCGAGATCCAGAAGAATGTACCTCTCTTACCATGTTATTGTCTGCTCCCGGGGGTTCAGCTTCTCTACTGGTGTCTGATCAGGCAGAACCAACTGGGGTCTGACATTCCTGCTATTTCCAACCCTCTTATGGGAAAAGGAGAGAAGAACCACTGCTGTAAGTTGCAAGTCAGCCATCCCTGAGGAGATCTGTTTTCCTCCCATTTTAGCTACTCGCGTCACCAGCCTCTACAGCTCTGTGCCCTGAAGGACAGGAGCACTGAAGTGGGACCGTCTGTCAGGCCCGTTTCTTGCATTTGATCTCTTCCCTCCTCATATCACTGCAGGATAAGGTAGCATATTGTCACTGTGCTCCACAGAAACATGCCAGATGCCAAAAAAGTGAATGTGTTTAAATCTGTCTGACCCACCTGCCAGGGAGCTTGAAAATGCCTTGTAAAGGTGTCATCTCTGAGGAAAGAGTCTTGAGTAGTTGGCAGCTTCATTCCAGCATTGCTGGCTTATACGTATGTATAGAAAGTTCCAGATTCATACAGACCGACCTAAATTTGGTGCCTTGTGTTTCCTGGTGGCTCTGAGTTTTTAGATGCAGATGTAGATGTATGCTATGATGATGCTATTGATGCTTACTGATCACAGGATAAGGTCAAAATATTTGTGTAGGGCTTTCTAAATTTGAAGATGTTTTCTAAACTTACAGAATGGGAAGATATCAGAGATGCAGACAAAATAATTGCCAATGGTTTATAGGGACAGGGATAAGGATATGGACTGCCTGCCTTTGTAAAGAGATCACACCACCTCTATACCAACCTGTCTGAATTCGGTGGAAAGATATGAAAACAAACCTCAAGGATGTGAAAACAGGTTTTCAGTACTTGTATGTATGTACATGGGAGCTCAGCAAAGAAACAGTTTGGGCTCCATTCGTGTAACATGCACGTTACTTACAGGAGTGTAAGCACAGAGCTATTCAGGCTGTCTGCTCAGGCACTAGTTTGGGGCTGCGCTCGGCTCCCTGGAGGACCCTCTCCAGCGTCCTTTGCTGACACTGAATAGACTGTATTAATGCTGACACTCTTCAGTGCTGCTCAGTTGTCCTCCAAGAATAAATTTAGGTTTGTTAGAAGAGAAAAATGTACTGTAGTCAAATAAAAATATGAAAGAACACATCATTTTAAAGATGAATTGAGTATCGCTTATGACTGATACTTCTTAACTTGAGATTTTATTAGTTTTTGTTTAAATCATTTTTATTATACATAAATTATTCTTATTTAACACTGGCCTTCATATAGCTGATTGGGTTTATAAAGATTTAATGTTTAAGGTGGATTGTATAGCTGATGACAGTTTGGAGCAGGATAAGAAATCTCAGTGTGTATGTAAATTCTTCATATTTTATTTCCCGTAGTTTTACAACTTAATTCTTCAGGATGTCTGTGTGGCTGTTTGCAACACTTCCAAGTACACCCTGACCCAGCATGTATTTTGTGGCATACAAGAAAGTGAACAGAATTTTTAAAAAGCAGGAAAGACAGTCCATAACAGTGTGTTATTAAGATAGTATTTTATTTGTGAGGGCCTTGATTTTTGGAACCAGATACTTCAGTACATAGCTTTCTATCCTGTTGATTCCTATTTTTTTTTGTAACAATGCTTTAATTTGGAATTCTTTTAGAAGGCTCTCTCGACGTGCATTCTTCTTGGTCTACCTAAACAGCCTTACCTTGAGACAGTTATTGGCAGCAGTACAAATTATCTGGCTCATGTAATGATCCGTTAGAAAAAAAATATGAGAAACCAGTGCAAATTAGCAATAAAGAAAAAGCTGAAGCTATAGATCACTGGCAACAATTTAGGACTAATATCTCTGCCTGAAGCAAATTCTGGTGATTCACTGGTAATTTGCTAGAAGCCTTTTAACTTGATTCTCATTTGTAAAGTTAATGGTAGGCTATTTTGCATTGTGATGGAAAGACCTGAAATCTTACTTATTATTTAAGACTATTGATTTCTCCAAATTGAAATTTACCCGTATATTAAAGCTCTTCCTGTCGTAAATGATAAAGGCAATAGTAAGAATGTTGTTTCCACATATTTTAAAATACTGTTTTGGTATGAATGGTATCTTTGCTTGGCATGAAGTTAGTGCCTGCTGGTTGGCACACACAGGAAGGCACTGCTCTCAGGCTAGGGAAGCTGCCTTTATGACAAATGTCAGAACTAGTGTTGCAATAATGGATTCCATTCTGATTCAAAGGGTTGATGCTATTTCTGCAGTCAGGGCTAGGAAACTAGGCAGTTGCCTAGAGTGGGCAGCTGCAGGAGGCAGCAAAATGGATCCTGTACCCCAACACCACAGAGCCAGGTTTTCTAGCTTCAGTGCTGCTGTTGACAAGGAGGAAGATGGCTGTAGCTGGAGGAGGCTTTCCTGGTACAGCCACTGTCCCTCCTGCTCTTCATGGGGCACCACAGGAACCCAGAGCTCCAGGGCTGCTTTATGGCTCATTATGCCCAGATAAGGGTTTTCTTCTTCCTTCAGAAAGAGAAGGAAAATTTGGCAGGAGCAACATCGTCCCAGCCTTGTGCTTCAGCCTGTACTGCTAAAGAGCCTTGAGCTGTCTCTGTGCTGACGATGCTCAGTATCTTTGTGGAAGACACAGCGTGATGCTAGCATTGGTATAACTCAGCATCACTTTGCACAGGGAGAACAGGAGGTCAGAGGCTTTTCCCCAGCTCTGGTGGGCATGATACAACTTAGAAGTAAAATACTGTACTGCTCGGGAGCGGAGTGCAGGTCCTGCTGGATCTTCATGCAACTCTTCAAGCCATACCGCTGAGACCAGGGCACATAGATTTTGACATAACTATGAATAATTATTTTATAGAAAGTCAAACATGTAACAGTTTTTACATCAATATGTTAAATCTTTAGTATTGATCGAATAAGATTGTGTTGAAATGAATGTAGCAGTGATATCTCTTTCAGTTTCATTTTAGGTAGGAATTTATGACCGTTTACTGATTTTTAGAACACTGTGAGATCTGCACTACTGGCAGGATGCTGAATGTGCTTCTTTACAAAGGTTACCAAAATGAAATAACATAAACTGTTGGGGGGAAAAATGTAGAGCTCTTTTTTCAAAGGTCAAATCTGCTATGCCAGATGCTTTGTTTAATTCTGCCCATTACTCACAGAATAAAAGCAGTCATAGTTGATTGCAGTGTAGTAGCATAATGAAGCTTATCTGTGCTACAAAAGAAGGCTCATAATACTTAACATTAAAGAAAATAAATAAATCTCTATGGCATTTGTCCTTTTCATTTGCTGTTTGGTTTGCCCATGCAAAAGTTGTAGGCATGCACTTCCTTTTAGAGGTCATGAAATGAGCCATTCACTCTGTGTGTATGTTTTTCTTAAATAGTGTTAAAGGCAAACTGGGAATTTAATGAAATTCCTACTGAAATTCACTCTGAATACTTTTTCCACAGGAAGTCATCAAACCCAGTTCTCTGTGTGCCGTGCAATTCACCTAGAAATACCTCAGTGAACTGGGAGAGAAAAGAAACCTTTCATAATGAGGCATGTTTGAGGAAATAATATTTTGGGCTCCATTCCTGGCTATGCTGCTGTAAACTCAAAATAATACTTTAACAGATTTTTTCCTCTTCTTCCTCTGTGATAACTGACAGCAGAGTTTCTGTCGCTGTTTTCCAGTCAAGCTGCTGGAAAGGTGCCAAGTTCTATGAGTTATGCATGCATATCTTTACTCTCGATTTGCATATTTTGATTCTTGCTAGTGGAGAATTAATATGCAGATACATTCGTTAATATGCATTATGTTAATACCTTGGAGGAAATCCTGGCTTCGGTGAGGCCAGGACTGTACTCTTAAATGCAGGATGACATGTAAGGAGAAAATTTGTCTGCTCTTGTTTAAAACATTTCAGTTCTAATAGCTGTGTTTTGATAATGCTTGAATTTCAGCCCTTGCTTGTCAACAGTATGCATGTGGAAGTCTGTACAACAAAACACATCGGTATTCAGACCTTATCTGTCTTAGGATCAGAAAAATGCTTTTCAGTGTTAACAGATCCTGAGATACTGTCATCTTAGTTGTTTTGAGAAATGAATTGCTAAGTAAGTGCTAAAGCTGAACAGACTACTATTAATATTAGGAACAGAGCACTAAATTCTATTTTTAGTGTCTTGAAGGATGCTGTGTATACTCTTGACTCTTCAACTCCTATAATGTATTTAGGCTGTGGTCTATATGGCACATTGTGACAGACATTTCACCAAACAAAGAAAAATAGGAGTGATGTCTGTCTTGATTTTATTTTTCTTAAAGGAAAAAGATATAAGTATTTTAGAGAACAATTGTCTGCTTAAGTCTGCTTAATTAAGTCTGCTTAAATGCTCATTTTATAACGGAAAAATAGAGTAATGAAACATTTAAAATGCAGAAAAGAATGCAACAATTTCTTCATCACTGCTAATTTTCAGATTGCACAAAAGGTCATGTGGGTCTATTTTTCATGGTTCCCTCAGATGGAAGGCTTTCTTCTTACCGGAAAGTTTCCTGGTGTATTGTCTCTTCAGATTTCTCTTTGAGCAGCCCATTATTTAAAAACTTCTGTGAATATATCATTTCTTTTTTGTTTGGTTGGTTTGGTTTGTTTAGATAGGAAACTTAGTAGATCTGTAGTCAATTTAAATGTGCAGGTTTCTGAGCTTGTGCTGTTAGTATCTATTGTTTCCTTTAACTGTTACACTGCCAGATGCTGTTTCTATAACACAAAAGAAAAGTATCATTTTCCCCTTGATATCTAAGCTCAATGTCAAGAAAATTTACCAAATCTGGAAAAAAAAAATCCCAGAAATCAATTTATAATAAGTTACCTTCTTTTGTTGTAATGCTTTCCCCAGTGGAAGTGGCTTTTCAGGCATTACAGATGTTAGCAGCAGCAAAACAGTGATTATAAGGATCTGGTCTGAGACTCAGAAGATCTCAATTTTAATTCTGTTCATCATCTGTTTGCCCATAGGCAAGTCACTTTGCTTCCAGTTATGTCACTTGAGACCTCTGGGTCTGATTGTGACACAGATAAGGTGGTAATAAGTTGTGGTAATAACTTCTGCAATGATTTAACAGTAATAAAGAAATACAGTTTACCCATCAGCTCCTTCATCCATTGTGCATGGTAAAGGTCCTGTTACAATTGTATGCTTAAATCACTAATTTTGCTGCTAATATGAATTAAGAGCATTGTACTTCTATATCAGTAGAAGATCCAAACAGCTTGTTTTTTTGTTTGTTTTTTTGTTGCTGTTTCTTTCTTTGTTGTTACCTCAGATTTTGTAGCAGAGCTTAAGCTTGCAGAGTTGCAGCTGGCCCCATTCCAGCATCCTGAAAGTTTTATTTCCGCTTTTGGGGGGTCTGTATTCCTAGGCAGAAGATTTCAGCAGGTGTCACTTAAATAAATCTTCCTGCAATAAAAGTGCATTTAGTTTGTCGTCTGCTTGAGTAAACTTTTTGTGAAATGTAACGGGTATGGTGTGATGACTGGAGACTGAAATTACTTGTATCTTTTAAATGGAACATGTGTAGCAGCTGTTCAAAAACTGTCCGACTTCTCCTCCAACACTAACCTGGAGCACCTCACAAGGCTGGGATGGAAATGCAGCTGATTTTCCTACCCAGTCCTTGGCCTCTGCTCTGCTTAGCAAGGAATTAAGTTGGTGGCAGGAGAGCTGGAGCTTTCAGATGTGGAGCATTATAACAAGACTGGTATAAAGGCAGAACAGATTGTGGCAACAACTTCTGCTTGCTACCTAACTGACTTAAATTCAGAGTGGCATCTGGTGCAAGGGGCTGTGCTCCAGTCGAGCAGACGGTGGTGTGTGCTGCTTGTGCATCACCCTGTAGTGCACGTGCATGTAGCTGGGTAAAAAAATGCATGGAGAAAATAATGTTAGGTAGTCTCTTGCCTGTATCTAAACTTCAGAGGTGTTGACTCAAGTCGCCCTTTTACTTTCTGTTCAATCAGAATAAAAATTAAACCTCTCCTGCTCTTTCTGGAAATATAGATATATATAGCCACACACAATTAATATTCATGTAACTGTGGGGTGGAAATAAGTAGCAGAGGATAAAGCAGTGGGGAGAGAGGGAGAGAGAGAGAGAGGGAGAGAGAGAGAACTCCATGGTGTTTTCAGCCCTGAAGAAGCAAGTTTCACTTGGATCTGCTTTAGTGGGTTCCCAGGTTTCCCTTCCATCCCCCTTTTGACCTTCAACACCACCAATTTGTTTCCATAAGTTGTACCAAAGTTCGAGCAGCTGTCTGTGGCTGCTGAGAAAGCAGAAACTTTATATACGGGGATAAGAACAATAGGCCACAATAGGAAGCTCCTTTTAAGAGCAGAAAGAGAGGAACTGATTATTATTTATGAAAACAAAACTCATCAAACAGGCTACCATTGGTAGTTGATGTGTCTTCTTCCAGCAGAAGAGTGCCTTTTTCCATACTTCCAATTCAAAATGTTGCTCTGACTGTACCTGCTGAAGTATGTCTCAGAGTTTAAGAAAGTATCTTACTCTTTTTTTCTTTTAACGCAGATGTGGATCCATTTTAAATGGTCAGCTCTCTTATATACAGTAGGGTTTGTACTGATATTGATGACGATTCAGCAGTAAAAAGAGTCCTTAAAAGTAAGTGTTGCATTTCTCAAGATTTGAGGGAATATGTTTCTCTTCCAGTGCAGCCACTTTTCCGTGCCTGCCTCCCAATTTGCACAAATAATTGACAGCTCATTAACAACCCAGTAGGAGCTCTGAAAAGCAACTGAGAAAAACAACTTCAGTACAACAGGGGGAACAAAGTATCTGCTCGTCAATTATGCTGAAAATCTCCAACCAGATTTAAAATGAGGTTATGAAAACAACCTAAGTAATAAATTATATAGGAAGAGAAGATTATGCTTGCATTGACAACTCCTGCAAGCGTTCACCAGGTTGTGTCGGGTAACTCGTTTGAAGTGTGTGGATGCGTGATGCTTCCTGCCCGTGCTTGCTTGCGGGCTCTGCGGATGTCTGCTGTTCTGGGAGAGGGCCTATGGTCCTTCCGCACCTGCTCTGGTGATGCTGAAGGCAGGGGAAGGACATTGCTTTGCACTACTCATTTGCTATGCTTTTGCTTGGATTTTACTCCACACCTTGCCAAATTAGTTAACACTATTGTTTTTATCTGGATATTGGAGCTTTAAGATTTATTTATTTATTTATAATTGTGATTAATAAGCTGGACTCAAGGAAAACTTTTGGTATTTATGGAAAAATGATGTTCCATAAATATGTCAAAACCAGTGTCGATAATGACTGCAGCCCACCCTGCTCCCAAATCCACTGGCTTTTCTTGTTAATGTGACTGCTCATCTGTGTGAGAAATAGAATGTAATTCTTCATTTATTCCTCTGGGAAATTGACCTGCTCTGCCCCTGCCCTCAGTCCAGCACACGCTGCAGCTTTTGGCACCCAGGACAGTGAGGGATCTTCAGCCAGCTGTAACTTGCACCCGTTTTCCACAGGGAGAAAGGTAGTCCCAGCCGGCTTTTGCCTTCCTCCTTCTGTCTCATAAGTACAGTCCTGTTTGGTAACGTTATGCATGTGTTGAAGATTTAGACTGGCTACTGGAAAACTGAGAAACAATTTTGTCCAGAAGCAAAAGGTTTCTGGAGCAGCTTTCAGAAAACAAATTATGACCTTTGTTTAAGGAACCCAATTAGTAATTCATATCTGGCCTCATGGCAACATCCCCTCTATTATTAGTCTGATATGATAAATAGAATGACGTTTGAGAACATCAAGAGAAAAATTCAACGCAGCACTTTCTGATCTTGTAAAGAGCACAATTACGGGTATGTCTACAACAACTCCAGTTGTTGTCTATGTTATTTCAGGAGTACAGCATGCCTGCAGAGCTTGAGCTCTGGGTCTTGGATGTTTAATTCAGATCATCAGAGTGTATGGGTGAGGTAAATACATGAAAAGAAAGTTGAAATATGGGAATAGGTTCTTTCTTTATCTCTTTCTTTCATTTTTCAAGTGTTCTAGCAATTAAATGCTGTTCTTGAAATAATTTATTTCCTTAGGAATCAAATTAAGCTTGCAGCAGCATGTGTTTTTGCCATGGTAAATGAAGAAAACTGTAGTTAATGATTTTATCAATATTTTATGACCTTGTTCTTTGATGTGTAATTGGTGATCCACAAGGCACTGAGTAAAGCCATTCCCATAAGTAAATATTTTGATAAATCCAAAAGGCAGTGGGCTATGCTGAATGAAAAGAAATATTACTTGGAAACAACCATTACCAGCACTTCTCGGAGTATTAGTAGTGCTTGTTTTTGTGTGACATTTATAATAATACAAAGACATTCAAATGAAACTGAAGTATTTGGTCCAGGAAAAGGCTATTTTCCATGTTGAAGTGCTTCTTGAGAGGAAGGCAAAAGCAAAATTTTTGTTCTAGAATATAATGGTATGATTAAGGAATTGAAGTGCTATAATGCTATTGCAGTAATATGATATAAACTGGGTAGTGTTCTCAGTATAAACGTTTGTGTGTTGCAAGTGGTAGCTGAGCACACAGCCCTTTAGTCTTCAAAATATGCATGCATGTACGTAATAAGAAATTACCAAAACCACACCACCGAAATTAAATCACTGCATGTCACGCTGAACTCAGAAAAGCTGATGAGTGCGGTCCACAGACTGACCTTTTCTCAGCAGCAGAGCTGTGTTGTTGAGGCCAGAGCTCTGCAGTCAAGGCTTTCGTTGTTGCCTCTCCCTGTTCTGATAAGTGGGTGAACAAAGAATTTGCTGCTTCTGAAGCTTTCAGTAAAGTAGTTTTAAATTTCTGGTTTGCAGATATATTTTAATAATAATAAAAACAGTTTTACACAGTTCTTTATTTACAGAGGAGTCTGGGCCTGTTTTGGTTCCTTTACTTTGTATGCTACATCCTTGTCTCTGTTGCTTACTGAGCAAATAGTGGTTTCTTCATTATTTTTGGTTTTCAGTCTTGCATTATTCACAAACTTCTGTTTTGAATCCCAAAACACAGGAAAAACTTCATTAGACATTCAAATCCACACAGATATTGTAAGAACATCCACTGGTGATGACCGTCATTGGCAGCTTTCACAAGCTACCGTTAATTATGCACATAACTAAAAAGCACCGTGACTGGGAAATCATCATTTCTGATAAAAACACTGACTTCTAGTCATGGATCATTTTATCCCTTCTTGGGCTATAAATCACTCATGTCAGTAAGATATATGCTTCTTTTTGTGTGTGTTTTTGTGTGTTATAGAAAGCTGTTGCTTGGAATGTGCTGGTGTGGTGAAGGGAAGAGGAGAAAACTGTCTCACTTTGTCTTTCTGTCAGAACCTCTTGGTCTACAGCGAGATGCCGGGGTGGGTTTTATGCCTGCAGGCTAGCTACAGCAGCAAGTGCTGAGACTGAGTGACTGAGTGCAAGGAACAAAGCAAAGACACTAGATTATGAATATTCAACAGTTCATTTCCTTTCTTTCAGTGCTGTAACTACTTTTTCTTTTCCTTTTTTTTTCCTGTTCTATCCATTTAAAAAGGTCTTGTGCTGCTTCCCAGTCCTACTGCATATGCAGCATCTTCATATAGTTTTAGGAGAAAAGGTGCAACAATAAAGTAGACGGTAGACTCAATGCAGTTACTACACTTCACCTTCTCAAAGTAAAAGCTTTATTTAGGGGAGAGTTATATTTTTATTAATGAAAGCTGTTGCATCCTTTTTCTGCTCTTAGGTCTGTGGGACAGCAAGAAGCTTTCTTTTTTGGCACAGAAGCTTTTCCAAGAGAAAAGGCTCTGTTGGTGTTCTCTAAGGGTGAGCAGGTGTAGGATTAATCACCTGTTCACTGAGAGCCTGATCTCATGAGACATTTTTAGTCAGCAAAACTTTTCCCTTGGTTCTTTTGATTCTGAGCTTTGTAATGTAATTTTATTTCATAAGGTGACCTCATTGAATTAATCAGTTGTAGAGGAAACTTTGATAACCTATACTGAAAAAAAAAAACCAACAGATTTTCTCCAGAACATCAGTCAGGTCCTTTCTGTATATTTCTTATGTATTATTTGTTTTCTTGCTTTTGTATGAATTGTTAGATTGTGTGTACAGAAAAGTTGTTCAATTATTTCTTTCTAATTTTACTAAACAATGGGAATACTAAGAATCATCTTTATGTATCGTTTACTAAACCTTCAGAAAAATGTTTCAAAAATGCTGACTGTTACATAGCAATTGGTGTGCAAGGTGACATAGATGCTGGTCACAAACATTGTACAGACCTCTCAGCTAAATGTGCCCTAGGTGGCATTGGAAACTTTCTGGGTTACCTTCTTGAAATAAAACACCCCAGCCCCTGTATTGTTGAGGATGTGATCCTCTTCACGACTCATTAACTCAAAGAATTAAATTAGCAAATGAAAATCATTTGGCAGCTGAGAGAATGGGATCTAGAAGATTGTGAGCTGTCCCAGGCTCTGCTGGTTGAATTTGTGGTGCCTGAGTCTCCTTTTAATTCTACTGGCTGGGTCAAACAAAATATTTCTTTTCAACCAAAATTGTATTTAATCCAGCTTCTTTAAAATATTTTCTTTAAGACAGGCCAAGTTGATATAAATACTTCATTGTTTCAGCCACCAAGTTGAAAACTTGCTCCCTTTGTTTGGCTATTCTTGCTTCCTACTTCTCACTGCTGGCCAGGTCACTTCTGCCTTTTTTTGTGTTTGCCCATCTCTCGTAGTCTGCTGGGCCACTTGGGCATGCCCCAGCTCTGGAATTAATGAAAGGAGTAAGCCAGGTATAGGGAATGTATGAAGATTATATTGCCTACTTGGAAATGTTTGTCAGTACAACAGTAAGCTTGAGAGTAGTAAGATTTCCTGCAGGAGCAGCTGTATTTTTTTTACAGAATTTCTAATTGATTTCCTGAAATCCTGAAGAAATGCTTACTACTATTGCAAGATATTGTTCTCAAATGTTCCGTAGACCTTCTAGTATGCCTACATACAAAACAGAGAGGTATATTGCTCCCCGTGCAAAGAGTGACAAATGATGGTTAACCGTTCAGATGTTTCTGAACAAGCCATGTGTCCCCATTTGTGTGGTGCAGCACCTCCAATGCAAAGATTTGCAGGTAGTATATTGGGTTCATATACTGTTTATATCTAGTCACCTGAGGATTGCTGGTCAGATTCTGAAATAGCTTCTGGTTAATGTTGAGATTGCGGGCCTTATGGTTTATAATTTTTATTAATGTTTCTTTTTCTATTTAAATAATTTTAATTTGCGGGCCTTATTGTTTGTAATTTTTTGATGTTTCTTGTTTTCCTTTTGTACTTCCCTTTTGAGACTGTTTGCTGCCTGTTTAGGGTATGTCAGAGTGAAGAAAAAAAAGTAACGGGTGAAACTTGTGGGATTTTTTAAAACAACCTATTTGTGATAAATGGCAAATTTGCTGTGTGTGACAAAATTGGGAGCATGGAAAAGTAGACTAAAACTTCTCTAAGTTTATTATCTAAGAATCAGAGTTAACAAGTCACTTTTCTTGCTCCCTTTTCAAGGCTGGAAGTTTCAGTTTATCATCTGAAACTTTTTACTGAAATGATTTTATAAGATTTCCAGGTCCTCTGTGCAGTATTTTCTGATATAATCCATGTTTAGAGAAGCCATCTATTTGAACAGCATTCACTAAGTGTGAAGATACCTGATCAGGTCCACAGTTTTGTTCTAGCTTCCAGAAAGGTTAGCACAGTTATTTTAAAACATGTATGCCTTGAATTACAGCACTTTTCAAGCTGTGAACACACCTTAATTGACTTTGATCCAAATGTTTGAACAGGTAGTGCAATGAGCAGTTCACTCCACAAACATTCAATATTCCGCATTACAACCAGTGCTGAGGGGCTTAAGAATGTTTCCTATTTAAACATCAGGCCCTTGAACCAAAATGAAGCAATTTTAATTATTAAAAAAAAATATATAAAACTTTGAGTTTATAAGCCTTAGGGTGGCTTAATTAAAACTGAGGAGAAATTCCAATTATCAGAATTTAGGGCAGCAGGAAAATAAATGATAGGTAAGAAATTTCAAGCAATAAGAAGACAAGAACTAGCTTTAAGTCGCATGGCAATTGTAGAGTAAAACTTACCTCGTGTGCTGGCTCAAGTTATTAACTGACTCAAATCTCTCTAAAGCATCAAGGTCTTAACCTAAAATAAGCCATTTAATCTATAGTTACTTCTACAATAAAGTGACTTTACATTCTGCTAGCTATCATGTTAATGGAAATAAACTACTGAAAATTTATCATAAACTCTTATGACTACAGTTCTTAGAGTTGTAGATTAAAGTGCTTTTAGATTACAAACAAAACCTCAATTTAAATTTAGACTATTTGCACTCACCAGTGTGAATGTAGTTTCTATTGGTCTGTAGTATATCTGACAAGTGGGACCTGCTTCTGTGAGAATTGTTGCAACTCTTGTCCTCGCAGTCCATCTGCTCAGGAAGATTGCTTAAGTTTCCTCAGCACTGAGAATCAAAGGTTTTTTTATTGCTGTTTTTGTGAATAATTGATTTCTATGTTAGATGTCTCATGTCTGATTTCTCAGAGACTGGTTGGGATTTGCTCTTGTTACTCCTTCTAACGTATTCTTGCAAGGTTGTTGTTGTTTTATTTATTATTTTTTTTAAAGTTGAAGGAGATTTATAGACCAGGAATTGGAGTGTTTTATTTATTCCCAGCAAAAAGCCAGCAGAAAAGATGGCAATAGAATATTTCCCTAAACTCACCATTAGTAATACCTCATCTCTAAGCTGGGAAAAAGGCTTTTTTCCTGCTATGACCTTTTTTTTTTTTTTGAGACTTTATTAAGGGTAGAGTTTGTGGTCTGGATTTTCTTGTTTGTCGTATGTATTCACTGGTAACCCGATGGTTTTTGATTACCCCAAGGCATTCTGGCTTATTTAGGCAAGTGCACAGCTGTGTACTTTCTTAGGGATTACTATTTGAGTCCTATTCTGAGCATTACTTAGATTATAAAGTATAAATTTAGAGGAGGCAGGCTTATGTATTTTTCATAAGGGATATGTAATGGTTGGTACATACCGGGAGTTTCAGAGGAATTAATCTACTGCACAGTAGCAAGCCGATTGTCTGAATCATCCCTGTACATTCAGTTCTGATTCAGGTACATTATAGTACCATACTTTAAATGCTCAGTATTCACACTCTTCAAATAGGACGTATTTGCATACTGTGAGGACCCTTTGAAAAAAAAAAAAAAGTTAAAATGCGTTTTGCAAGTGTTTTCATTTGAATGGATTTACCTGCCTGCATTTGGACTGGCAAACACTTCAGTTCTGGCATGTGTAAGTTATTCAAAAGGGCCTTATACATCACTTTATACGCTTTCTGTTGTGGTCTCTAAAAAGTAATTTATCCAAAACGCACATGTGGCCAAGCTCAAAATGACTATCTATCCTGTTGATGAATTTGCATAAAGCTATAACCAACATGTTCCTCAAAACACTCGAAGTGGAGCCTCTCTGTTGGCTTCAGGAAGCCTGCCTCTTTGTTTGCTGCTCTAACAATGACACAGTGAATAATAAATTATAATTTTAAATTCTAGAACAAAAAATGAATATTGCAGAAGTGTAGTAACAGTACTGAAGTTTGTTTTTTTGCCTTTGTAACAAAAGATCCTTTTACTTTCAAAAGCTTTAATTAATGAGAAACCATCTCCAAATACTGTTGCTATTTTCAGAGATGTAAAGTGAGCACTAAGCATTTAATAACAAAGACTTAATTCTTTGTTAAAACTAACAACAAATCATAGAATCATAGAACATCTCGAGTTGGAAGGGACCCATAAGGATCATCAAGTCCAACTCCTGGCACCGCACAGGTCTACCCAAAAGTTCAGACCATGTGACTAAGTGCACAGTCCAATCGCTTCTTAAATTCAGACAGGCTTGGTGCAGTGACTGCTTCACTGGGGAGCCTGTTCCAGTGTGCAACCACCCTCTCGGTGAAGAGCCTCTTCCTGATGTCCAGCCTCAACTTCCCCTGCCTCAGCGTAACACCGTTCCCGCGGGTCCTATCACTGGTGATTACGGAGAATAGGTCCCCTGCCCCTCCACTCCCCCTCGTGAGGAAGTTGTAGACTGCGATGAGGTCCCCCCTCAGCCTCCTCTTCTCCAGGCTGAACAGGCCCAAATGTTAATACACTGGAAAAAAAGAAAGAAAAAAAAAAAACACTAAAGATTTATTTGTTGATGCCGAGAGAGAAGATGTAACATCAGTTAAGCAGATCACTTAGTTTTACCTTGCACTGACTGCAGTGTTTATAAATAAGTTATAAATAAGGTACATTGCCCTATTGTGCTGGTATCAATACTGCCAGATCTTGTACGGAAGTGACAATATCCCATTTTATGGTTGATGGAAGAACTTTAATGGCAGGCTGTACTTCTCAGTCTGGGGATTTTCAGATATGCTGGTGCTGGAACTTGATGGAGACCGATGCTTGAGCATGGTGCAAGAGTTTGGATGGGCAAAGCAGTGCGGCACTGGAGGAGCAGTGTTTGCTCCTGGCCACCAGCACTGACATAGCTATGCTGCCATCCTCTGGTGCTGTGCTACGATGGGCACCTCTGACAGGAGAGCTGGTACAAATAGACCACACCGATGCACCTCCAGGCAAAGATGACCTCTTTTTTCCCTCACTCTAATTCAGGAAATGCTCGGCTTTTTTTTGCCTCGGGTGTGCCCTTGCATCTCCAGTGGTACTTCAGTGACCTGGCTTGTGAATAAATTCACTGAGATGCCCTGCCAGCTAGGTACATAACAACAAAAACTTTATTTATTTAAATAGCTCATTTCATATCTTCAAAATTTGTCAAATCTTGTTCTCCATCTCTTTGGTCTTAATCTCATCCTCTGTTGGAATGGAATAAAGGAACTCTGCTCAAATCATCTTTTCATTTAGCAATAGAGGGAAAAACATCTGAAAAGAATACTCTTTCTCTTAAAGATAATCATTTGTGTTTTGCATAAACCTTTTAATGTGCTAGTTTGCTTAATCATGTAAAAGTGAGACTCAGCTGTTGAGCTTTTGTTTTGTGCTCATAGCTGGTGCCTTGCCTGTTGAATTGCTCTGAACACCTTCACTTTGATGACAAGATATGTAATGAGTTATACAGCTATCTGTGCATCTGTGTCCACAGAAACCTCAAGAAGGGAACAATATTACATCTTAATATAGGATATATAATTAGACAAGTTATATATGCATTTCAGGGTATTTTCAAAGTTTTTCTCTTAGTAGCCCATCCTCATTCTCCTTTTTTTGTCAGCCATAATTTAAAATCCATTTCTGTCTTGCACAGGGTATATTAAATGCTGCTGTATTGTTTAAAAATACATTAAAATGCATTAAAATGTCATGTTAACAAATATATCAATTTTTACTTGACAAACTTTCAGGCTGGTCTTGTGTCCTATTAGAGGCCTTCCTGTGTAGACCAGAGAAAGAGTGGATGTCCCCATGTTAGGGAACTATTACTGTCTTTTCCAGTGAAGCAAATTAAACTAAGCTTCTATATTATGGGAAATAATTGCACGATTTTGTTCCTTAAAGTAGGCTGTTTCTTCCTTTTTGCTCTTAAAAATGCAATCCTCATGTATTGTATCTGATAAGAAGTTACTTGTTATCAACAAACTAGGAATTAATATTTTCTTAGTTTCCCACTTTTTTTTGGTTTTTCTGCCAAGATGTGGCTGAATATAGCAAAGTCTCCAATTAAATAATCTCAACCTACATTTTATGAAAGATTCTTTTATAAAAATATGTTTTAAATATGTTTTTTTTAAAAGAGTCTTTGAATATTTCCACCTCTGGATTCTTCTAGCTCTGGAATGATAGATGGAGAAGAGAAATGTACTAAGTCCTTAATTATTTTCCTCTTTAGGCTTGACAAGTCATATCAGAGATGCACCATGCTATCTTAAGCTAATAATTTTAGTTCATTCAATGGGAATTAAGTATCTGCGATCTCAAAGAGTGCCTCTTTGAGAGTATTAACTTTAATTTCTTTGAATGTTTCTGTTATTTCTTAAAGTGATAACACTTTCCACTTTCCCTCTCCCAAAAGCTCAGATTATAGATTCTTGGTGAATACTCTGTTACTATTTGCTTGGTCAGAACCTGACTGAACATCTTTACAGGTTTCTGTACACAATCATATTGCAAATAATTGTAATGACTACATTAATGAAGTTATTCTTTTTTTTCCCCACCGTTTAGCATGTACACCTTTATTCTTTATAAAAGAAAACAAGCAGCCTTTTTTAGTCTAATGCCAACAAAATATTTAAATCACTATTAGACTACTCTTTTCCTCTTTTAATTTATTTCAGGATCAAAAATTATCTTTCTAAAAATAATTTCAAAGTATTCTTTATTTTTATTTCTGTCCCTTTTTACCACCTAGAGTCTGTCAGTTTTATGCTCCAGAAATAATGCTTCTTTTACCTTTTTTTTTTTAGTATTGCGTCCTTGTGAAGAATTAAAGTATCTTGTGTAATTTAAAGCCATATGCAATATGAACAGAGTTGATTAGCTTACAACAGAATTCTGTTTCTTTTGGGCTGGGTTACAGCAGCTGCTATAATTGTTAAAAGCAAAATTATATTTAAAAAAAAAAAAGAAAAAAGAAAAAACAGAACACCATAATCAGTTGTACAGCTACCAGAATAGTAAAAGGGTTTAATTACCTCGGTTGGCTGCATCACTAATGAGTACAGTTTCATTAGAAGTTCCACAGGCTATTTAATTATAACTGGTAACTTGTATCTCTATTTCTTCTAAAAGATTGCATTTCCTTGGTGCACCTCCCTGGTGAAAACCATATGGCAGACCCAGGGCTCCTATATTTGGAAAACCTCAGGAGGTTGGAGCCCAAATCTCATCTCTGCCACTTTGATCTGGTGAACATTTTGTACTGAATATGATAACATTCTCTGCCCGTGGTGATGGGCAGGAGGATTGCTACATGGTTTGCAATGAGAGTTCCAGAGTTGGAAAACAATTTTAGATTAAGGGGCAGAGTTACTGTATATCTTAAAGGTTGTTTATATTCTACTTTGTACTTATGCTCTTCAGAATGCCAGAATTCATCAGGTCTGCATGCTTAAAATGATTCTTGGCTTTTGTCTTGTGACTTTTTTGGATAAAAGGAAAAACAGATTTTAAAGAAAGGCTTATCAAACCGTATTGAGGTATAGCCTCCTAAAACAGAAAATAAAAGTGAATACATTAGAGCAGAGATCTGAGCACACAGGGAATAGGAGAGCAGAACCATCCAATCATTCACAAACCAGTTTAGCATTAGATAAAGTTAAGGAGGCTAATTATATGAATGCTTTTTGATCCTCTCTTAAAATATGGATAACCTGAAGACCATGACATTCCATAGGATTTAGGAGGATGGCGGTCTTCTGTGAACATCTATTTTCCCCATGTTCAGCTGGTTCCATGGAGATCCCAAAGCCGCCTTCTGTCCTATGTTGTTTGTGACCAAAAGCCTTGGGGCAACTGGTAAGGATGCTCCTAAGGAGGGTAGAGATGGGTGCAAGATGTGCTGGCTAGCAGCAGACCCAGGCTGATGAAGAGTGAGGTTGCAGACATGGGTGACGTGGTTAGGATGTGGGAATATAGCACAGCACAGCATTTGTACAATAAGTTTGTTGCCATCAGGACCTCGTTCTCCTTTCGTCCACAGTCTATTCCTCCCTGTGCAGCCCAGGGTGTCTTGTATGATGGCTATGACTGTAGGCATTAGGCGACTGCAGACTGCACTTCGCTCTGTTGCAATACACACATCTTTGATCCTATAACGTGTTATTCAAAGGCTAGCTGTAACACCCCAGGGCTGCTTCACTCATCTCTGTGCTAGGAGCCAGATTTGTAAGCTTTCAGAGTTGATAGATCATTTTCTTTTATGTTACATTAAAAGGGCTGTAAGGAACACCTAGTGATAATGTATTGAAAAAACAATTAACAATGAGGTTAATGACAGTGATGCATCTGAGCTGTGACTCAACCTAGTAAAATAACTGGTACCTTCAGAATTACATAGGGTCTTTTTTTTTTTTTTTTCCTCCACAGTGGAATTGAATATAACTGTTTTCTTGCAGTCTTGTGGGTTCATAGTTTTCCTCCAGTTTTTATCATAATTTTGCCATTTTGAAGCTTTATATGTGAATTCCTAACTCACAAACTCTCCCAACACTCTCAGTGCTGGGCATGGTAGGAACCACAGACCATAGCAATGTTTCAGAGGGGTTTCAGGAGACTGTCTGCATTTCCTCTTGGTCCATGTATCCTAAGCATCACAACAGAAGGTGCAATAGTGTTAAAGCCTACTTTTACAGCTATTTCAACATCCTCTGAATGCTGTATTCATCAGGTCATTTGCTGTTAAAACAGGGAAAATCTGTCTCCACTTTGGTGGCTAAGAGTGATGGCAGAGTGTTCAGTGAAACTAACAATCGGGCTTTTTCTGTCACCCAAAGTCATATTTGTTGCCATAACTGTGAATATTCTTGGTAATCATTCCTGTTGTCTATCTCTTATACTCTTTCTTCAAAATGAAAATTGTGCTTCTAGGCTGTAAATCTGTTTAGATGAATTTGTCTTTGTTTAGTGAGAGGTTTGTGTTATATTTGAGAACTAATATGATTAGTGTCTGATTTCTGGTATGATGTGGTTTGGCTTCTATTCTGGTGGGGAAGACTAAAAGCAAAGACAACTGACATTCAGTAATAAGCTGTATGATATATGAAGATATTATCATTCTCTCATACTTAAAAAGTGCAGGAAGTTGATTTTCCAAGCAAAGATGCATTTAAGTTGTAACACGCTTCCATGTGGTGAATGTACTAAATTCATCGAAGCATAACTTTTCATTTAAAGAATGTTCCGTTTTCACTGAGTGTATCTTTGAGTTGTTTTGACATTCGTAGTTGTGTGTCTGTAGTGGGTTTACATGGCAAGGTTTTGGTAGCAGGGGGCCATAGGGGTGGCTTCTGTGAGAAGGATCTAGAAGCTGCCCCATGTTTGGTAAGGGCCCCACTGCTGACAAGAGCTGAGCCAATAAGTGATGTTGTTTTGCGCCTCTGTGAGAGCATATTTAAGACAGGGAAAAAAAAACAAAACGCTGCGCCACACAGCAGCTGGGAGAGTGAGAGGAGTGAGGAACAGCCTTGCAGGCGCCAAGGTCAGTGAAGGAGGGGGAGAGGTGCTCCAGGCGCAGGAGCAGAAGTCCCCTGCGGCGAGGACCATGGTGAAGCAGGCTGTCCCCCTGCAGCCCATGGCGTACCACGGTGGAGCAGGGTTCCACGCTGCAGCCTGTGGAGGAGACCACGGTGGAGCAGGTGGACCTGCACCGACGGAGGCTGCGGCCTGTGGAAGACCCCTGCCGGAGCAGATTCCGGGCCGGACCTGTAGCCCGTGGAGAGGAGACCACGCAGGAGCAGGTGACCTGGCAGGAGCTGCTGCCCGTGGGGGATCCAGGTTGGAGCAGTTTGCTCCTGAGGGATGGACCCCTTGGTACGGACCCATATCTGGAGCAGTTCTTGAAGAGCTGCTGCCTGTGGGCAGCCCACGCCAGATCAGTTCAGCAAGGACTGCATCCTGTGGGAGGGACCCCACAGCACAGGGGACAAGAGTGACCGAGAAGGAGCGGCGGAGAAGCAGCGCTATAGACTGACCATAACCCCCGTTCCCCTGCGCCGCTCGGGGGGAGGAGGTGGAAGAAGGTAGATGTGGGGGAAGGTGCTTTTGGTTTCTTTCCTTTGTTTCTCGCTTCTCTAGCTTGTTAGTAATAGGCAATAAATCTTACTATCTCCCTATGCTGAGTCTGTGTTGCCCGTCACGATCATTACTGCACGATCTCCTCATCCTTATCTCAGCCCTTGAGCCCTTTTCATCGTATTTTCTCCCCGTTCCTCTTTGAGGAGGGGGAGTGAGAGAGTGGTTGTGGTGGAGCTCGGCAGCCCACTCGAGTAAAACCACCACAGCGTTCAATAGATAAGAGGTGCATTGTTGGTGATAGTTTCATTGCAACTTTGGAAGAATTAGTTTCTACTTCCTTACCTTCAACTTCTCCAGCATATGGTCAGTGTTTCTCAAGATGTTTTGCATTAGATCACATAACTAAATGCATCAAAATGTATTTTTTCTCAGATATGAGAGACAGGCTAGAGATTGAAGCACAAAGCTATTCTTTTTCCATAAGAAGTCCTTTCCCCTGGTAAAACCATGCAATAGAGTACCTGTCCCTCATCACATTTTAGATGCCAGTAATAAAAAAGTATTCCAGTAGTAAATTATTATATTGAAAACTATCTCTTTGTTATCTGTGAAGCATCTCTTTTCTGTTATCTTCTGTGGGTAGAGGATGCTGATCCTCATGTAGTGTTGAGTTGACAGTAAACTTGAAAAAACAGCAACTTTCTTCCTTGTCTCTCACATTGAATTGAGTTGCAGTATCCAAAGGTGAATTGGGGCTAACACATGCTCTTTGGGATGTGTGTTACTTTCACAGTAAAAATTCCTGAACTGTGGAGATATCACCTCTGTATTTAGATATCTTAAGATTTTCTTAAGAAGTTTGATATTTCTGCTTTTAAACAGATTCTGTTTGAAGTCTTACTCTTCCTGCTTGTACAGAAATGCTAATACTTCGCTATATTGTCTGACTGGCTACCACTGTAGAATGTTTTCTGTGGATTCTCTATTTTCAACCTGAAAAATCTATGAATTTACAGTTTCTACTGTGAGCCTTAGAGCATGGGCTTTGTGTTCTGGAAGTGCCCGTTTCCCCATCTTTCCTGTGTATGCCTGTGTGGAAATCCTCACTACTGCTTCACCTTGTGAGGCTATTCTCACAGTTTGTAGGGATTCCATGATTTTGCAAAATTTGACATTCTTTGTGGCAATCTCCAACAAACTACTGTTTCTAATGAATGCTCCAAGAGCAAGTTGTTGGGTAACTTTATTTTGCACGTCACATTTTCTTTGCTCCTTTATTGGATGTTTCCATTTTCATTCACAAAGGCAGAAGCTGTCTGCCAACATGCTTGGTAAAAGGGCCATCTTTTTCTTGTTACCCAATTTTCAGGTTTTACATATTCTTTCATGATAGATCCCAGCTATCAGTGCACTCTCCGCACACACTGGAAAGAGATGAAACCCCACAGGCATGGCTGGTGTTCAAATAAGCAACTTTGTTAGCTCTGTAAAACTAGAAGCCCCAGTTCCTTGTGTCTGCTTCTGCTTTAATGCCTTTTGATGATTCGGGCAACAGAGGAAAGGAGCTAGCTAGCGTGCTTAGGGCTAAAAAAAAAAAAGAAAAGGCTATTCATTCTATAAAACCTAAGCGGGGGAGAGGGGAGGCAAGCATTCCCTATTCCCATTGCTCCCATTTCTTCTGCTTTGCCTCCACTGGGTGCTATCCTGACAGAGATTATCCAACATAGCCCTTCCAAAGGTTTTATGTTTTTTTCCCCTCACACGTTGTGTGTCTATAACCAAAGCAGTGCTATGCTCGGTGTAATGCCAGGGAATACTACTGGCTTAAAATGCTGCTGCTACAGACACCAGCAATATGTCCAAGCATGGACCAAAGCTTCCAGATTTTTCCTGTAGAAGTTATTCATTGTACTATTTGAAAGAACTTCGTGATTGCATTTTCACGTCATAGGGTTTCTTATTGTATCTTTTTTATGATCTCAGTTATGCTTACTATGATAACTTTTTCTGCTGGGAGGTGTTTTCAATTAAGCACCAGGAATGCATTTTTATTAAAAAAAAAAAAAGCAAGTTCTTTCTGGAGTGAAGGGGGTGTGTAGGGAAAGTGACTCCGTGTTATTATTCAAATGTATTCTTTGCTTATTTTTTTCCTTTAGTACACATATCATGCACTAGGTGTTCATTGTAAATGCTTTATGCAGTACCTGTCATGCTTTCTTCCTTAACCTTAAGACAGAAAGAAAAGACAAAAACTACATAGGTGTGTAAGAATAATCTCAGTTGCATAATTTCTCCCCTAATGTCGTCTTTATGGCAGTGTGAAGGGTTTTTTTTGTTTTGCTTTACTTTTGGTCCAGAAGATTCCCAGCCTGTTATCAAACAATTATACCTGTAGCTCTTATGTTATAAAGCTTAGTCTGACTTGATTTACAATTATGCAATCATAGCACAGAGTGATAAGACATAACCTTTGTTTGGGAAAAAATGTTTATTTTTTCTCAACAAACGCTTACTTAAAATTTTCTGTAAAACTTCAAATTTATTTTTTTTTTCTGAATGTAGGAATTCTGTAACACAAAAGCAGTGACATGGTATAGGCATTCTAGGATGCGCTGTGCCTCCTGCCTTGCTAGCAGTGCTTATATCTGAACTGTGGGAGATGTGGGTCTGCAACATGCCCATGAGCACTGTCTTCTGTTATCCACACTGAAGCCCTGCTGCAAATGACCACGGGCTGCTGCCCAGCCTGAGTTTCCTCTCTAAGGAGACCTTAGTGCAGTGTCAGTGCCTGCTTGTGAGCGTGGAGGGTGACAAAAGTGTGGTGCTGTAGAGCTTTTACCTTTATGGACACGGTTTGGCCACAGAACAAGTAGGCTGTGCTAGGATCCAGTGAAATCTTCTAAAGTTCATGATTTTTATTTCTTTTAGGGTCAGGATCAAGGCGAGGTAGACCTTAGATTTTATAGTGGAAAGGAAAGATGCAGATTTCAGGTAAAGATACCAAAAGGTAGCAAAATGCCCAAGGATTGTGCAACATATGTTGTAGCATAGGAACCTGGGAGAGAACAGTGAATGTGCTTCTCTAACAACAGAATAGAAGACAATACTCTTAGGTGGCATAAACTGTTTTCCCATCACAAAAACTTCTGAAGATGAGTCAGGCACTATATGACAGGGAGATTACTTTTTAAAGGCCATTCTGTGCAGAAGCAGATGGCTTGCTGCACTCCTAAAGTTTGCCTAGTGCAAGTGAGAAGGCCTAAATATGTCTTACACTGCCGTGACTATTAAGCTTCACAGACAATCCTGCCTACCTCTTGCAAACACTTCTGTCACACTTAGATCGGCATTTTCCCTTCAGTGTGGATGAGGGCACTGCTGAACTTAACTGGGAAGCTGAGCGTTTTACATAACCTGCAGAACACTGCAATTTTGTGTTTGTTTTCCTATCAAAGTGACTGTACATGACAATGTGCAAAGTACATACAGATGGCAAGAACACTTATGTTATCAAGTTTGTTTCCTCTGCAGATGCTTACAGAAAAATCGTTCTAGCTTCATATCTAAAAGCATAAATAAACGATGAAACAAAATAGCTTTTCCCTCTACCAGCAGAAAAGACGTTTCAAAGTGTTTTTTTTTTCCCAGAATACTGTTACATGTGATTCAATGGGACAAGGATCTTCTGGTGTTCACTATTTCTTAGTCATGTGCCTTTCAAATTACATCATCCATTTAGCCCTTGTTTTATACTGATTAAGTGTCCTATTGTGTTTATTGTTAGAGGTTATTCACAAAGCCTATAATGATACACTTAACAACAAAGATGACTGATGGAGGGAAGCTTCATTTTGTTGCACATCTGTGTCTAACCATGGGTCCTTAGACACTTGGACTTGCCAAAACTTGCTAGGAAACCTTGTTTGTTTGCAGTTTTCCTGGAAATGTTTTGGGACTTGCACAGCTGTGAATGCTCAGTTTGTCATAAAAGAAACTGAAAAGCCCAGATACAAGAATCCTCCCAAATTAGTTCTAAAAAGCCCCTAATCCACGCCCTTCAAAGGCAAGAGGTTCAGCTAGGACCTAAGTTTTCTTTCTAATGAAAACTGTTTATTTTTATACCCCTTTAAATAGACATATCAAATAAAGAGATCCCACTTTCATGCTGGTGTTAAGTACAACCATATTGGAGAGTTTTCAAAAAGAGAAGAAAGGTCTGGAACAGAATTAAAACTACCAAACATTTTTACTGAAGAAGGAAAAAAACAAAAATTGAAAATAAGAATGTATTTGGCCTGTATGGATTCTTTATTCTGAATCCTCTTCCTTCTTAAAAATAATTTCTTGTGTTTTTGAATGTTGTAGGAACCAATACTGTTGCATAGTCTTTGTTCTGATGGATTTGTATTGGCATTCGGCATTTTCACATGCAGAGTGTCACAGCTCGAAAACAATTTGTGCAAAAAATAAAGGTAAAGCATCAGAAAATAAAGCAGTATGAAATATCTACAAGAAAACGAAGCCTGTTTCCATTTTTATGTTGCTGAAACAAATAATGCATAAACAAAATTTCTGAATTCCCTTCTCTGTAGCTCTCACTGCTTTTACCTCCCTCAACATATAGAGAACCAGAGAACCTCCCTTGCTAAAGAATTTATTTTTAGCAGCTTTTATACTAGATTTCATGGCTATGTTCCAGTTTAAACCCTGTGGCTATGTGCTGGGGCAGCCTACACTACTGGCTAATGCAGTCTCTATAGAGAGAACCCCATAACGACCCTTCTTGATGTTGGCAGAGGACTTGGGTCATTTACACAATCGGGATTTAGGAGTGTTGAGTATGACAGCACAGCATGTGCTGTTCAGGCTGACAGATAAGGAGTGTTATAGAGAGCTGTCTGTGCTACAGACAATGGCTGACAGTAATACAAAAAGCAAGATCATAGGTAATGTTAAATCTGACATCCCTTAACTCTTGACAGTAACATTAAATATATTTTTTCTTCTAGAACTTCTAGCTACTGCAAAATTTAAATTCTGATTTTGCACTTGTTCTGATAGTAAGACATATCTGAAAGATGTTAGGTAGTGTAAATCGAGTGAATCTCATTGGAGAAAATCTGCCTGAAATATTAATCCTACAAGTTGAAAACTAGAAGAGAGAGAATCCAAGATGATCGGTACGAAGCAGAACTTTCCTTTTCTCATGTACTGGTACATTTCAGAAGCAGGAGTTCCAATAATATTTAAAACCACTACTGGCAATAATTTGAAAAGCTGTCCATGGTAATGCATTTTGTGGTAATTATACATCATGGCCTATACATCAGTCAGGTTGTATTGGTTCGATCTCCTAGAGGGAAAAAAATCACTGATCAAACAGACATCACGGACTACAAATAGGAATATCAGTGTTCAGTCTTTAATATGAGTTATATAAAGATTGTAAAGTTTGGGACAAACTGAAATTGTGGGACTGGCACTAGGGAGTTTTCATTTTCCAGCTGTGTTATCATTTATAACAAGCAGCTCACAGGAAAGAAGTACTAAATGTAGTCGAACGCAGTCAGGTTGTTTGCCCAGAATACAAACAATCCAATATCGCTCTGCTGTGATTGGGACCAGTGTGTATTTTCCACTATTTTTCATAAAAGTGTAAACCTCGTGCTTCCTCTTAAGCACTTTTGATCCAGTGAATAACCCTGGAGTCTATAACACTTGAGTGTGATTTTTGCAATTGCTTTGAGTTTAACTACTTTGTGTTTGTCCAGTGGAATTAGAAGAGTGACTTTTGAGGGAGCAGTGTTAAAACAACAAATGAGAACTTATGATCTTCCCAATTTATGTTCTTATATTCTATATCTACAGATGGGATGTGACCATGGGTGTAAATAATCTGCGTGTGCTGGAGTTGGTGTGTGAGGTTCAGTATTCCTGCAAAGAGCCGCATGGGTGAAAATGAAGTTTGCAACTCAGTGTGCCCAGCTTTTACAACAGAAAAACTCACACTTTTTCTTCACGTTAACAGCATTTATTGACTTTAGCTGAATCCGTGCAGCAAGTGCTGAATAATTTATGAAGTGAAAAAGTGAAACTCCTAGATTTGCCCCACCCCAGACCATTTCTCTTTACAAGCTACAAAAGCTACACTGATTTTTATGGAGGCCACAAAAACTATTCCATCCAGTTCTGTCCCGAGACATTTGTTTTTCCAGCATTGTTCATGATATATATTCTCCTTTGTTTTGTATCATCTCTATTTTCGTATTCTATCGTATAGAAAGATAAGGTTGAATTAATTTGATATTTGCAACTAGCCTAGTTGTTCTTAACCCTAATTACAGCAAATGTATACGTGATGTATACTGATATATGTAAGAGGTCATAAGTGGACAAATTATCTATTCTGTTTTTGATGGAATTTATCTTTCCCATCTCATAGGCATTAAGATGAAATCCCACACTAATGATACAACGCAGTGTTCTGCCAGAACACTTACATGTATAAACAAACTATCATAATTTGCCTGATGTTGTTGAAATTATCCTAAGTAACAAAATAACAATAAAAAAAAAACCAGCCTGTACTGTTTAATGCAAATTTCATTTAGCCTGGGTTTTGAGTTTGCTCTTTGAAAGAAAAGAGTGAAAGGAATGAAGAAATATAGCTTCCAATTTAAAAACAAAACCAAAACCCAACAAAACAAGTTGATAATGTCCTAGAGTTTTCACTTTTCAGGCTAGACTCCTAGGTTTCATAATGAACACACACTTTAAAATAATGGGTATTATGACCTTGCTCCATTCTTTTCTTGTAACAGATACTGAAGGATACAGATAAGGAATTGCAGAGAGATTTTTTCAGAGGTATACCTGTACTTTTCCATTATGATTTATTGAACTTTAAAATTGTGGTAAACTAATATTTGAACACTTTTTGCCTAGCATTAATAAAGGTAGTGTAACAGCAGAATAATTGTGATAAGTGGAGTTGAAGAAAAATTTAACAAACATCAAAATAATTGAATTTGCTACATGAGCTGTATGTTGTGAAGGAAAACACAATTTTTTTGAAGGTTAACTAAAAGCTTCTATTATAATGTGGAAGAATTAATTCTTCTTCAAACTAGAAAATTAATCTTAATGAGGAACGAAAAATTCCAAAGGATTCATAGTTGTGAATGGATAGAATAAATTAATATAAAGTACAAACAGTTGAAGAACTGACTGCTTTACAAACTTGTGGTAATGTGCAGGAAATCAATGTTATATGCACTGTAACACGGTTGTCTCCTAATAGGATAAGCAGACTCCTAAAATAATCCCGTTCAAACAGTTGGTCAAAGTGGTTGTATTTGCCTTAGAAAAAAATAGTTTGGCATATGTTCAGAAATGGAACAGCTGAAGAAAATGGAAAACTTAATACCTGTGGATGTATATCCTTGCTAAAGTAGGATTTATGTAAAATATTTGCAATACAAAATATTTTGGAAATAAAATATTTACAGTGCTGTTTCTAGTTCATATTTTCTTCTTCATCAGAGTACTTCGACTCCTGGCCTTTACAGGCAGTTCTTCCCTAATTCACTGGGGGACGAGATAGGTTTTATGTCAGTACATGGGCAGTCCATGCCGCTGCAGCGGGCTGGTGCCGCTTCTTCGGCTGCCTTGGCTGGGGCTGCCCCGAGGAGTGATGCACAGCAGTGGTTTTGGCCTGGCCGTCTCTTGGGCACATGTAGGCCTGGCTACAGTACAAGCTCTGATACTGAGGATTGCTTCCCTGGAAGAGACAGAAAGCTGACACTTCTGTGGAAGTGCATGAGGAGAGGGCACCGGGTGCTTAGGGCAACAAGAGTCTTCCAAAATATTTTGACACAGCATTGTTTTACAGGTTAAGGACTGTCTGGCATAGAATTGCTCCATAGTATCACCTACCAGTGCAGTTTGATAAACAGATGGAAATAAAGCCAGCCTGGGGCTTTGAAACAACCGTGCATAAAAAAGGGAGGAAGGAGGCCTAGGATACCAGCTAGTAGGGCTGAACGTGTCTTAGGGTAACTCTTTTTAGTGTATTTTAGTTATTAGTGCTAATTTTTTGAAAATGTCCTCATGTCATGTGGTGTGTATTGCACTGTATTTAATCCTTTCCTTGCTTCATTTTTTTCTCTTAAAAAGACATTTTTCTTTTAAAATAGAGGAATTTGCAAGTTGCTATTGAGCAGGGCAGTAGTTACGGTCAAGTGGTGAAGGTGTTTATGCATGATCTCTGTAATGGTGTGGCATCTTAGTATGACACGTATTTGACTTATATGTATGTTTAATATATATTAAATTGTGTAAGTCTAAATAAAACACATATAGTTTTTCTTAAAAACAGAAATCAATATCTCCTGTCTGAATTATGAATGCTTGAATTGACAATTTTTTTCCTATTCACCATTGTATCTTCTCAGCTAGGGGAGATGCAGAGAATAGTGCAAAGAAATGATAATTACTTGAGATTAAAAACTACCACCAGAGAATTGAAACAAAGGCTCACTCACCAGATCAAACCCACCAAGCTTTATTGTAGAAAACAATGCAGTTCTCTGTCTTTGTCTTTCAGCTTACTTTTCTTTCAAGCAGATTAGACAATTCCTGCTAGCAAAGCTGAGAAAGTGTGGGATAGAGGAGTGGACAGTAAGGTGGGTTGAGAACTGGCTGACTGGCTGAGCTCAGAGGGTGGTGATCGGCGGCACGGAGTCCGGCTGGAGACCTGTGACTAGCGGCGTTCCCCAGGGGTCGGTGCTGGGTCTGGTCTTGTTCAACATCTTCATCGATGACCTTGATGAGGGAATAGTGTCTGCCCTCAGCAAGTATGCCGATGACACAAAGCTGGGAGGAGTGGCTGACACACCAGAAGGCTGTGCTGCCGGCTGTGCTGCCATTCAGCGAGACCTGGACCGGCTGGAGAGATGGGCAGGAAGAAACCAAATGAGGTTTAATAAGAGCAAGTGTAGAGTCCTGCACCTGGGAAGGAACAACCGGACATATCAGTACAGGCTGGGGGACGACCTGCTGGAGTGGAGCTCTGAGGAGAAGGACCTGGGGGCCGTTGTGGACGAAAGGTTGACCATGAGCCAGCAGTGTGCCCTGGTGGCCAAGAGGGCCAATGGGATCCTGGCGTGCATTAAAAGGAGTGTGGCCAGCAGGTCAAGGGAGGTGATCTTCCCCCTCTACTCTGCCCTGGTCAGGCCTCACCTGGAGTACTGTGTCCAGTTCTGGGCTCCCCGGTACAAAAAAGACAGAGATCTCCTGGAAAGAGGCCAGCGGAGGGCCACAGAGATGATACGGAGCCTGGAGCATCTTCCCTATGAATAAAGGCTGAGAGACCTGGGTCTGTCCAGCCTGGAGAAAAGAAGACTGAGAAGAGATCTTATCAATGTTTATAAAAACCTGAAGTGTGGGAGACAGAGGGATTTGGCCAACCTCTTTTCAGTGGTTTGTGGGGGGACAGGACAAGGGGTAACAGACACAAAACTGAGCACAGGAAGTTCCGCACCAACATGCGAAAGAACTTCACGGTGAGGGTGATGGAGCGCTGGAACAGGCTGCCCAGGGAGGTTGTGGAGTTTCCTTCTCTGGAGATATTCAAGGCCCGTCTGGACGCCTACCTGGGCAGCCTGCTCTAAGGAACCTGCTTTGGCAGGGGGGTTGGACCCGATGATCTTTCGAGGTCCCTTCCAACCCCTTCAATTCTGTGATTCTGTGATTTTCATTGCCTTTGATGTGTAATCACACCCTTTTCTCATTTCTGTCTTTTCATGTCCTTGTTCTGAGAAAACTGACTATAAATGATCTGACTTGCCCCTGCCGTTGGCTTGCCTTCCCTTCCCCTCACAACTCTTTTTGTCGTTTGGCACTGGATGTAGAAATCTCTTGCCCCCTGTGCCTGATCTTATCCTCCACAACGCTCCAGTGACCCGCGCTTAACTCATCTCCACATCTCTCCTGTGGCCCTGGCTTTCCCTTCCTTATCATTCTTCTGAATCTCTGCTTTTTTTGCCACCCACAGCACAATGCAACACGTGCACTAAAACCTTGTGGCTCATGTGAGTACCTCAAATCCATCTTCTACTACTAAGCGCAGCTAACATTCACACCACTGTCCTTTTTCTCTGAGTTTGTGGATTACCTTGTTCTCTGTACTGCTTAGACATCCTAGGCCTAATATATTAGAAATCATATGAACGCAACATACCTATGTGCCTAGAACTGTCCAAGGACTGACTTTTTATTTCCAAAGAACCCAACACAAAGATGAGTGTATGTGTACACAAAATACATACATATTTATATTTCAGTCTACCTTGTCTTCCAGACTATTGGCAGGATGTAGGTGCTCTGACTCTTCTGTCCCAGCTGGTACCAATTCATAAGGGAAGTTGTTTCCTCTGTGCTTTTGCACTTGGAAAGGACACGCTTTGTTAAGCGAATTTTTTTCAGTCTTCTCACAAGACTACCATTTACTTTTTTTTTTTTTTTTTCCTGATCTTTCTTCATATGCAAGAGCTTATCATTCACATGTGGGCTTCTCACTAAGTCTTGACCACTCCCTTGAGAAGTTCAGAATCACCCTATTTCTGCTAGATTAGAAATCTGGACAGATGTGATTAGGAAGCAGATGCTGAACTGTTTGATGCCAAAGCCTTTGAAATAGTTTTAATTCCATCCCTCCTTAAATTCAGTTTCTCATCCCTTTTTTAAAAAACGAATTTTTCTTGAAATATGGGTGTTTACTTGTCATTGTAAGGCAGATACCTACAAGCAGAACATAAGGTGTTTATCTTTCTTTGAGTTTCAACAGGCTGTCAGGTTAAAAAAATAATCAAATTTGAAATTTATAATTTCTCAGAGGTCTTTAATTTTGTTTTTAACAGAGTCTGCTCCATTTCTGATTTCCATTATTATTTCCCTCTGGTGATGCCTCCACAGACCTACAAAAGCAGAAAATTAGAGATGAGTTAAATATGGAAGATCTCCAGGGTCTTTGGAAAATAAGCTTAACTCTCTCCAACAATCCCAAGCAAACAGTAATATATTGTTTAGGTATGCCTAGGTATAGATTCAAAATATTTGCGTGTGAAAGGGAATAGCTTAAGAAAGAAATATAAGCAGTTTGGATTAATCATAGTTCATTTTTTATGTCTGCATGCTGTAAAATCAAATGTGCTAATTTTCTGCCATTTCATAACTCCCCCTTCTGGTATGCTGCAAGAAGCTAGTGCTGTGTCCAATATCCTAGAAAGAAAATTAAGGGGGAACTCTGAAATAGTTAACAAGTTCTAACTGCCTTGTTCATTTGTACTGAATTTTTCTTTCTTTGTAAGTGGGAAAAAAAGTGATGCCTTACCTTTGGCAGGTAAGATTTTATAACCTTGGAACTGTGAAGAGTTCATTTTAGCACAAAGTTATATTGAAAAGCAGAACATGGGATGAAATTGCAGGGTGTTGTTTTACTATAAGTGGTTTAAGTGTCTACAATATCTGTGCTTCAGTTTTAAAAGGGAGAAAGAACACTCTAGTGAAATGATAGAAAGAAAACCATTATTGCCTGGTTCCAAAACTTACACCTTCAGAAAACACACTCAGCTGCTCACTGACATTGGAATCCCTCAGTTCCAATGCTTCACCAAAATGATTTGTGAGATAAAGACAGGACCAGTGCATCTAACTCTGCTGAACAGTTTGCAGAAGAGTTTGAGGCCCAGGTCTCCATTTTCAAAGGCATATGCTTTGAGTTACTGGATAAAGGAGGTAAAAAATATTGTTTAAATATAGTTCCAGACTGCAGAAGGATGCTGTATCTTGTACCTTGAGCTTGGGTCAGAAATCAATGAAAGCATCAGAATTTCCTCCTAACTGTAATAATTTCACATTCACAAAAGCTGCCCACTCAACACACTTTGTTGGAGATCTTGTTATTTGTTTGCTTTGTTTGTTTTGTTGGAGATCTTTTTATTTAGTGTTTGTAACTCATCTAACAGTTAAGTATTATGTGATTTCCCCCAGTAATATTCCTTCTTTACTTAATACTTATCAACTGGCTTTTCTTTCAGGTAGCACAACTCGTATATTTAGCCCTGTAGCTTACAACTTATGTTTAGCTTAAAAGATTATTGATTCTGTTTCTGAAAAAATTTTTGTGCATAAAAGATTATTTTTTTTTTAGCCTGCATGATATCTGTCACCCTATTGAAGGCATAACCCCTCCTACAAAAAACTTTGCCTTAAGTAAAGCATATATACAATTTTCCTGCAAATTCTGCAGGGTTGCTATATGTTGAGTGTCTAATTAAAAGGTGTGACTGCTGTAACGCAAGGCATGTATAAATGAAGAACTTTGACTCTTGCAGGGACTGTTGTAAAAGAAGTGGTTTCAAGTCTGTTGCAAAGAATCAAGTTCAGTGCTGTGTCTACAGAATAGGCTTTCTACATTAACTCAACAATTTGCCATATGAAAAATCAGTGGGGGTCCTGTAGTACCTTAGGCAAAACCTCTCAGAACATATGTATGCTAACAAAGATTTCACAATAGAAGGGAAGACTTCGAGCAGTCCATGATTTAAACATGTTAAATGTTTATGAACAATATGTCAAGCAGAAATAGTTTTTTAGCAGTTTGAGAACAGCTAAGACTTGGAATATCCCATGATCTACATAACATAAGTAGTTTTAACAATGTAATAAAAGTACACGCATCTTGTCCAAATTCTCTTAAATACACTTGCAAAAAATAGGTTGATGTTGTCTACCTCTTGGCTTTTTTTTTTTTGTAGCATATGAGGAATTTTTATTTGCATATATGCATTTTATAATCCATAGAACTACACCTTTATATACGGAATATATGAACTATACTCATTTATACTTTTTATTCCTGGTTTAAAATTCTGCCTTATTTCATATTTCCCTGAAGATGTGATGTTAATTTATTCCATAAAGACCTGTTATATCAGTTTGATTTTAAATGGGGTATATAATTTGTTTAAAGGGAAAAAAAAAATCTGTTGTTTGTGAAATATAATTTGGCTAAGCTGTGCACTGAATGAATTAACATATCTGTTAAAATCTATTCTAACTGCAAGATTTAATTTTGGTTGATTTCATTGACATAAAAGCATTTTGTCTAATTTGGCTTCTCTGGGGTTTTAATATTATTGCCTGAGCTCTTAAAATATATAAAAAAATAAGCTGGACTTTTGATACCCCATGTAATTAAATTTCAGTGACATCTGCAATGTGATCAGACTCTTAACATGGGCCCATAACATGGAGGCCTGGGGCCATGTCTCCTCCAAGTCACAATGCAGCCTATTTCCCATTTGCTGGGGAAGCTTGGTGGACAGAGCCGCAGACACACAGACCTTTGCCCTCAAAGGATTTGGCTCCAAGAACTCTGGCTGCTGCCTAGTGCTTCCTGAGCCCTGCTAGCACCAGAGACAATTGAGTCTTCTGCCATTTGTGCATGTTCCTATTTATATAGATTTGGCCAGAGCTGAAAGCTAAAATGCCAACATCTGTTATCACTTTTGTTTTCTCACAATTTTTAGCTCCACTTTTGGGAACTGTAAAATTCAGATGATTTGGATTTTTATTGAAACACCTACATACTTAGATTGAAGCATACATCAAAACATTGGAGAAATGTTTTTCTCTGATAGCTTCTGAGGGCATCAGCTTGATTGTGTGTTTATATATATATGTGTGTATGTGTGTGTGTATGTAAAAGTATGTATAAATCATGAGAGGTGTAGTGGCCTGATTCAGAAGGACCAGGAAGAATTTTCCCATAGATGATTGCTGCAGAAACAGTTACTGGTACGCACCTTCCTTTAGACTGCTCTTGCCATTGAGTACGTTACAGCACATCAGTATAGATGACCAGAAGAGAAATCTTTGCACATCTTATGTTGGGATCATATCTATGCTTTGTAAGATATTCAAAAGTTTGTGATGAGGCAACCTGAAATACTCCAGATTTTCACGTATTGTATATATTTGAAATAGTTGTATAAAAACCTGTGTTTTGCTGGTCCATCATCCATGATCTCTCCTCACGTGGTGGCATTCACTCAGTTACTGGCCATACTGGAAACAAGCAAAAGCTTTTTCTGCTTTAGTCTCAATAGCAAATGCTAAGCACTTGCATAAAGGGAAAAGCAGCCTTTGAAAGATACCCACAAGAAAAGGGAAGGATCACAACAGAGTTGAACCAAGCTAGCAGGCTTTTAAAGCCATGTGCTGATGATACTGGTTGGTAGTCTATAATGGATGGTAGCACAGCTACAGAGACTTAAAAGGAAACAGTGTACTTTCTCCTGTAGTTTGCTGTACATTTATAATCCATTCTGTAAGCAACAGTATGTTGTCGTGTCACAGTGCTAAGTGAGATTACAGCTGCTTTGAGGTAGATGCTGCTCTTATAGTTCCCATACCGTGTAGCTATATCCTTCTCCAATGGCTGGTGCACAGGTGAAATTCTGAGGTTTGCATAATAATCCTCTAACTATCCAGGTCTTTTGATTACTAGCTGTTCAGCCACAAGCTTTTCCACTTACCTGTTTAGGGATGAAGGAATATATCAAACTTCATTTTAAGTACGGTCTAGTATTTTCCCCATTCAGAATTTGTGGCACCATAACAAGAGGTGCTTACATTTGAATAACAACTACCCTAAAAAGCTCTTCTCTCATATGAGGGCAAACCTTTCAACTAAGTTTTTCTTACATAGCTATATCAGCTTTGATTGTTTATTGTTCTTTTAAAGTAATTGTAGATGGATTCTCAGAAAACTTTCAGATATATAAATCCTTTCTTAATCTGGAGGAAATAGTGTAATTTCTTTTTTGTTTCTCTTAAAAGTCAGGTGAAGTATGCTGAAATTAAGACTTGCATGTTATGCTCATGATGTAATTATTAAAGTGAGAAGGCGTGGAAAATTCCCTTAGTAAAATATCAGGAAAACCATCTATCTTAGGGCAAAATATTTTTTTTCTAATTTACATTTAAGAAAGAAAATATAATTTCATTATATTGCTTTTACTTTGAAATACTATTTTTTTTCCTTGTTTATTCAAATCCTGAATAATGTTTACTGATTGAAAACTTTTATTCTGCTCCCCTACAATATCACTACATATGAAATGGAGAGGTGAATTTTGGATTCAGCATTTCTCAATGCTACGGGTTTGATTTTACTCATATTTTTCAATGTGAATTTCTAGTTCACATTGAATGGGGGGCTTTTTTTTTTTTGGTACCAATTTTATAGACATGATAGTTTAAGTGTAGCACCTAGCTATATTCTTATTCATAGCTATTTATTGAAATGGTTTTCAAAAATAGTTTTTCTACAACACTGAAGGACAGACTAATTAAACTAAATTTTTTGAAAGTTTTGGCTAAACAGATTAGTTACTATATGCCAGTTAAATCAACAAAATCTGTTCACACAGGATTGCATTTATTCTATTTTTTAAAAAATATGATTGCATTACCAGGTGAGGGGTTCAAATGCATGGATAAAATTTAAATTCCTTGTTTGTTTATTCTCCTCTTCCAAACAATATTACAAAATATTTTCTGTTTTTCAGGCAAAACCTAATGGAAATTTTGCTGATGATATTTTTCTTGTATTTTTCATGGTGGCCAGGTAGATATGAGATGTTGTATACTTTTTTTTTCAGTGCCGATACCTTTTAATGTGGCATCAGATAGTGAATTTTAAATCAGACGTTCAATGTGCCATTTACCCAGGTGTTTAGTCTATTAATTTTAAAATAGAAATTAGAATGAGGAGTGACTTTAAATAATAAAACGTGAAAATGAAAGTAATCAATTCAACTTGATTTTTTAATTATCTGGAAGGTTATCTATTTGTAATGATTCTGAACATCGTTTTTAATACAAAATGAGCTTAGGGCCTACCTTGTTTATTATTTTAGAGTAGTAATGTTGATTTTTATAGCAAAATAAATATATAAATTAACTGAGATAAGATAGAACTTGAAGCAGGTGATAAAGTGTGGTTTGTTCTAAAATAAATTTTGAACAGACTGTCACATGGTTATTAAATTCAGTAGCAAAATTCCTGAGATATGGGGAATTACTGAAGAAGCAGTTTTAAAGAGAAATTATTCTCTCTTGAGCTCCTCCTGACCCTCTAAGCAGAAGGATCTCTTTGCAGTATTGATATTTCCCTTCCTACGGTGAAGACAGTCAAACTGGCTTGGCTACTTGGAAAAAATATACCAAAACGATTATCTCGTGGTTCAACTGACATGAGACTCAAAAAGTTGGGCTGTCTTCTCCTGTGGCCCTGTATGGTGAAGTGTGTTAGGCATCATGTAAAAGGGACTTGATGCAAAAAAAAATGCTTGCTTTTTGGTTTACTTGCTTTCAACTGGAATGTGAAGGTACCTAAACTAAAACTGATCAGAAATTGTCAGGAAAATGTTCATTAATGAAACACATATCACTTTTAAAACTTTCTGGTTTAGTCTCATCTCCATAAGGGAGTTGTGGTTTAGTTCAGGATGATGTCTTTCTTCATTAAACTTGTGTTGAGAAGTGGTGTCTGATGCTGCAGAATCTTCCAATGTAGGTCTTATATCAACCTGCTGGCTGTGACAGGTACAGTTGTGCTTTCTCACTGAGGGAATTAGATTTTCTTTCATTCCGTGCAAAACCTGGCTCCATAGCTAGTGTTCATAGGAGGTGTGGGGAACATTGATTTGGAACATGCTCCTTTTCTAACCTTTTCATATGCAGTAAAGCAACTCCAACAGGAATTATTCACACCTGGAGAACCAAAGGCATGGCAGTTTACTAACTCTAGTTTCAGGTATTGGACAGCACAGGGATTTCATTTCAGGCATTAGGCGTTCGATGCTTTAAACCCAGAGTAGGTTTGTGTCTGTGTGTGTGTGTCTCATTCAGAAGTGTGTTTGTTTAACACAAATGAAGAGTGGGGAGATTTTGTTAATGTAACAATTTTCAGCATGGAAAAAAATAGTTTCCCATTCAACATTATTTTCAGCTTGTGGTAGGACCGCACATGTCTGGTACTCTGTAAAAGTTTTATTACATTACATGACCATCAGTTTCTGGGATACATAAAAGAACATATAAATAAATTGTTGTTGTTTGATTCATCCATTTCTATATGCAAAACTTGCATTTATATGTTTTGTGAATCAGCATCAATGTAGAAGTTAACGCTTTAAGACTGTGAAATAATACTACAAAGAAAAAATAACTTGGAAGGAATAGTATGTTGCATTGCCAAATTTCATTTATACATAATTAGGTTTTCTTTGTGCTTTGATAAAACACCACAAACACTTACATCTTCCAAGTTATGATCTTTTTCTCTCTACAGAGTTAATTAAGCCTGTTGATTGGTATACTCAGTAACAAGAGTAAAAATGAATAAGCACCAATACCTGTCTAGCACTAACTCATCTTGCAGTCAATGGGCACATTTATAGCTTCCTTCAGCAGTGAACTTGCTTTAATAAAAACACATTTCAGATGCCAATAAAACCAGGTATTAGGTGGAATTTGAAAGAAGAGAAACAGAATTAAAAATTTGTCTAGCAGCAGCTAGTAAATCTTTGATATGTATACAGTCTTAATCTTGCATCTGATATTTATAGCCTTGTCTTCTTCAGAACAAGATTCACCTTATTTGCAGTTGAATACAAAAGCCTGACAACCTTAACTTGATTTTGTTAGCTAATTTGATTATTTTTCCATCATCCTTCAAGTAAGTTAATATATCTAAATATAATTTTTCTCACAGCATGTAAAGAAATTGGTCATCTCCACAAAGAATACCTTCCATTGTAAACACACAAGGTGCTTTATTAGCAGTGGTTCTTACTGACATCAAAAAGTTCATTAAGTGAATTTAATGGGCAGTAATTTAATGGAGACTGTTTCACTCTATCTTTGGTTCATATAGAAACCTTTTCAACAGCAGGGAAAAGCAGACAGATTGTTTTGGACCATGAGAACACTTCAGCGACTTAAATGTTACCCTGCAATTCAAACAACAAAAAGCAATTTCAGAAACAACTGAAACAGGCAGAATGAAGTTGTGTAGTCTGACATTCTAAAGGATGTATTTAATAGCAGCACAGAATTCTCTATTCAGTACTTTCTCTGCCTAATTTCTTATTTGCACTTCTTTTTGAGCAAGTCTACTCTAGAGTTCTGAAACTATTCTGGAAGGGTGTTTTTAGTATCTTGGTGATGAACGTGATTTGTCAGATTTCTGAGGTTACTGCCTTTATGTCCCAGTATTGTTTTTGAAGACCTCGAGTTGAAATATTGCCTCAGCCTGATTGTTTATCTCATGAGACTTGTTGAAATAACACTCAAAACTGATATGTCTGGACGCCACAAGAAATGTCAACAGACTTTCAAGTTTTTTGTTCTGTTGCTGCAATACTCCTAGTACATAAATGGCACTACTGATTTTTAAAATAAGAATAGAGTTTTGGGAGTAGAGGCATGCAAATATGGACTTCTTTTCAAAGTACCTTGTTGGGTGACTGAATTAAATCTACGAAATCACAAGCCTGTAAATTTTTCATAAAGGCTGCTGAAGGAAATGCAAGCATGTGTAAAGCCAATGAATTTTACAAGGAATTTGTATTCGTACAGACTAACTGTAGAATTACAAGTAGAATTACAAGTAGAACTGTAGAATTACAAATACCTCTATTAGAGGTACAAAGGTAATTAAAAACAAACAAGAAAAAAACAAACATTTCCTTTGCAATTACTGTTAAATCACAACAAAGTAATCATTTCTTTTCTTTTCTTTTTTTTTTTTTTTTTTTAAATAATAAGCTTTAAAAATATCTGAATTGTATTGTCAAATCCAGAGCTTTCAGCAAGGTCCATTGCTTGCTGCTTGTGTGCATAGTCTGGACATCTTAGTGCTATATGTTGTTGTTCTGCCTATTAAAAAGATGCCAAATTTAAAGTAATATTTGAATTCCAGTGCTGAAGCTGATATTACTTTGGATAAAATTAACATTTAAAAGAATAGGAAAACAGACTCTGAAATTCGAAAGTTCTGCCAAATGAATTACTTGTGTATTGGATAAATATATTTCAAGAGTTATTATTTTAGAGGAAGTAAACTAATACGAAAAATGTCAACTAAGGCTCTTAATTGTGATATATTAACACATGTATATTTATCTTTAAAAAAAAACACACAACACAAGCTCATTTAAATTAATATCAGGGAAATGAACAGAAATGCCAACCTAAATCTGTAATTTGCTAGTGTGAAATCCAACTACAGAAGCTACTTTAATGCAGCACAACGTCAGAAAGCAGGCTGTTTTCAACACAGTAAAGAAATAATTCATATTGAGGATGCAACACTATTCTCTCTTCTCACCCCTGTATTTTGTTAGATTAGCAGTTCAAATGGAAAAATGCTTTGGTGGATTAAGAACCCCTGGGGACAGTACAGGAGTTCAGAATTTCTGCTACAAGCTTTTTATCCCTTAAATATTTTTCTCTGTATATATAATAAAGCATGCAATAATCCTTAAACCTATAAGATATCAAAACCATTTGGGCTCTACTATGTGCAGTTAACTGAAGTTGACTTAATTTGGTAACATTTCTGTCCTTTTTAAATGGTTTTATTTTCTTCCTCATCCTCAGTTAATGATAGATTTTTTTGTACCTTGAAGAGGATTCGCAATAGGTTTTCTCTGTTTCATGGCACTTTATAACAAATGGTCCTTTATCCTCATAATGAAATTATATTCAAATACCATATAGAAAAAGATATTAATAGCCTATAACATTTGCATTTCCCTACATTTATTCCATTGTTAAAAATAATACGTCAACTGCACAAATGAAGTATCAGTAAAATAGAAGAGTATTCCCTGTATTTAAATAGTTCATATGGTGTCCAGGGCAGTGAATCCATTAAGCTATGTTATTACAGCATGCATAATGTTATAAAGCCAGAACTCCATTTCATAAGCCTTAAAAACTTCTTGGACAATATAATTTTTAACTGGTGAGTATGATCAAATTCAAGTCTAGGTTTTCTTCAGCTGAATGTGAATAACCTATTGGGTATAAGTTGTTAACTAGGGACTTTTATTGCCATTTTGAAGTACTGAGGACTGCTTCTCCAGGTTTATTCACTACTTGACTACTGAGAAAATAACATTTTGTCTTTATTGATCCTTCAGGAAGTCAGGAACCTCTTCTAATTTGGATTTCCCAAATTTCTTCCCATTTTGGCAGCATATTTTCTGTACTGGAGTATTTCTTCAAATCCTTAAGCAAGAGTCTATCCTGTTTGTGATCTTTTTGCACTTGTTTTTGAGTCTTACAGAAATTGAGCTTCATTTGCATGAATATTACTAAAGGAAAAGTTAAGGTGAAATGCTTGTGTAATCACTGAAAATGAATTCTGAATTACATACCCAACTGTAAAATCTGTGGTTGCACTAAGTAGTTACACATGCCATTTAGTTCAAACGGTGCTGTGTAATTTGCAGATATTACAAATGGCCAAGGAATTCTTACTAAGCATCTGGATAAAAGACACATTTTCTCTGATACAGATACAGTTTATTTTCCATGAACTCATATCTCATGTCTAAGCTATCAGGCCTAGTTTACAGATAATTGTTATCTGAACAGTTGGAGAATAGAAGGCTAGAAAATGTGAATTCTGTCTTAAACCATTTCCAGTGTTACTACCAATCTCCTCTAAAGAGAGGAAAATATTGCCATCTGTTGTTAGTAAGGAGATTAGTGTCTTTGAGGGCCTGTCAAAACCCCACTTTGTAACAAGTCGGAGATTGATATTTAAATTCCTCGAGAGAGATCTGTAATGCATCTTGCTGAAAAACTTGTCTTTTCCAGGTATTCAAAATGCTCTTACATTATCTCTTTGCAAATTTTCCTAACAGAATATATTGCCTGTTGACCTTATGGTAAGAAATCAGTTGTTTCCTCTGGAATAGAAAAAACAGCTGGAGGGAGAGAAGAGATTCTTGTAAAAATATTTGTTGGAAAGTACAAACCAATTCTGTTCTCATACAGTTATGTTGTATTTGGTACCAGTAGAAATCTAAGAAGGAACTTACGTAAATTTACGTAACTTAGTTTGCTAAGTAAATTTAATTGTTTCAACTGTATTTACAACATATATTTTACCAAAGTGCTGCAGCGGAAAAAGTGTTAGTAACTATTGTTAGCTTAAAGCATATTAGGAGATTATCTTTCTCCTTCCAGATTAAATAACTAAAATATTTGTATTGTAGGGTGAAATATTTGAATTTAAAAGCTTTGGTGCACAATCAGAGGAAAATTATTCAATGAAAAGGCTGACCAGTTTTAATGCAATACTCAACATTTCCTTATACACAAGGAAGTTTAAGTTCAAACTCCAAAGAGTTGATATTTGCACAGTCTTAGCAGTTCTTCAGAAGTCTTCAGTGTAGACCAGCTGGTAATTGCTTAGATGAAACCTGGGTTGTCATTTTGTTAAGAACAGTTTAATACAATTTATTATGGTTAATGATTACATCTGGTATTCCAGGTTACTGATAAAATTATCAATATCAGAATCACGATGAATTGTTCTTTCTGTGCTATTTGATTACTAGGCTGAGTCACTCTTTATCTGAATAGGCATGGAAGTGACTTTCCTCTGGTAAAGTCTGTTTTCTGCGGGTTTCTCAGCGGCTGTGTACATGCAAGTATATGAGCAAGTGCGGACACCAAGTGCAATTGTTGGAGTGTGTATAAAACTAACCATTTTTAATCACTGAAGGCCCTGGATAATCTGTGCCTACTTTCCCCTACAGTGTCTTGCTCCCCTATCCAGCAGCTTCTGGGAAGCAAGGCTCTGCAGTTCTGCTGGGGTGGCGGTTGCAGAGAACTGGAAAAGGATGTTTCTGAAAACTCATGAATATCTTGCTGTCTGCTTAAGCCATTTTCTAAATTTGGTGCTCTTTCATTGCTCAGTGATGTACATTTCTGCTGTGCTTTTTGAAAAGCGATTTGAAATGTCTGTAGGATTGGAGCAGAGTGGAATGCCAGACATTGACAGTGGTGAGGTAATTTTTGCCACAGTGCTCATCCTGCTTAGTCTCATCCATGTTGAAGCTCTGCAAAATCTCTGGGCAACAGCTGTGAGATCAGCTCCCTCATGGATGGCAACTCCTTAGTAAATGTGCAGAGTTGCACTGCAGCAGTGGGGCTGTCCCAGTTTGTCACTGGAATAGTCCTGTTCCATTCGCAGCTTACCAATACTGAAAACTCTCTTTGGAGATCTCTTTCTTCTATACATCTTTAGAAAAAGTAATCCTAGAGAGACAGATTTTATGTACATTTCCACCATCTTTCAGATCAGCATTCTATTCAAAAAAAAACAAACTGTTTTTCCTTTTATTCCCTTTTCTGGACCCTCTACCTATGGGTACGGATTGCCAAGATGAAAAGCACAATGGGAGGTGTATGTCCATTACATTATTTGAATTGAAAAGGCTATTAGATCTCAATGAATTTTCTGATGTAATTACTGCGGGAGCAAAACAAAACAAAAAATCATTTCGTTTTCTTGCAAATTCTGTAATCTGAAATGTAGTTTTTCATGCTGGACTGGCACTGATACTGGAAATCTGTCAGAAGGGAACGGTAGATGAATTGGATGACCTAGAATTAATCTCTGTTAAGGCCAGACGGCCAGATGGTGGTCAAAGTGCCAAAGTTGTTTGGATAGTGCTGTGCTGTGTGCATGTGCATTGTACTTGAATTATCCTTTGGATGTGGGCTGTGGTAGTTGAGGTTATCAGTACAAATGTATCTGCCTTGTATGGCTGTAGCAGGGTGATAAAAAGTGACCGTATCTTATGGGGAATGTATATTAATACATCTTAGTTTTCACTTGGAATTTAGATTATGTTCTTGTTTTGTGATACCATTTTGATTACATAGAAAATCGATTTTGCATGGTATATTTCCTCTCTCTTAACAAAGCTATGTTCCAAGCACTATCATCTGAAATTTCAGGGAAAGTAGCACTCAGTTTTCCCATACTAATTGGAATACCACATTGAAATGCTTAGATAAAATATAGCCTTCAGATGAGACCTTTTCTGAGTATCATCACAATACCTTTAATTGTGTGTGGAATAGAAAGGAATGGTCACAGACTTTCATTTTCCTCATTTTCTCAGTAATGGCTAAAAATAATATATATGAGCTATACAAGAATACAAATAGGTTTGCCTTACAAATAAAAAGCAAACTTGTGCAGGATTCATTACAGAAATAGTAACATAAATACCTCATTCCTCTCCTCATGACTTCACTGGACATAAGGAGGTAACAGAGAATGTATCCTGCAGTCAAATTAGTAATCCCAGTTTTCCAAACTTAAATTATATTCAATTATAGCAGTTTTTGAGAAATAATTTTAAATCTTTTTTTTTTTTTTTTCCTGGTTATTGGACTATAATGAGTATATTCCTGTTTTCAGAATGGGACAGATTTTTTTTCATATTATTTGAACTCTCTTACCTAATCAGCATAATTGACATACAAAACTGGCAATAAGAATGCAAAAACAAAATGTAATTCAGGATGATCTAATACATAAACAAGCAAATAAATAGCTTTTTGGTCTGGATTAGGACAGGTTGCATCCTCATATCAAACCTTACTAGCCAACATACAATGTTTTATATTCACTTGTGCACTAACAAAGGTAGAAATTAAAGTTGCAGATAAATGGGAATGTCTTTTACTGACTCCACAAAAATTCAGTAGGTTAGAGCTCCTCTAGTTCTCTTCTATTTCTGTTCCAGAGTTTATCTCTGAAATTTACTAGAAATTCAATATAGAGGTTGAAACAATATAGAGGTTGAAAGAGGCATGGAGCTAGAGAAAAGAATTCACAGTTTTGGAGGATCTTATGTTGGCAAATAATCTGAGTAAATCTGAAAGCTACTCCTCAATATGACTAGGGATAACCACTGAGCCTGAGGATTGAGAGCCTTTGCAGAGTTTAAAACACTCTATTTCTTTACTGAATACAAAATTAATTAAATATCCTTCCTGGTGCATGTCTTCATATGGGATAAGGTACGTAACCCCAGTGCTGCTTGCTTAGTCTTGCCTATAGCCCTTTGGTCCCTTGAGTTCTGTCGGGTGGCAAAAAGGGCAGCTCCTGCTATGTGCTTCAGGGTACCAAATGTGTAATACCTGTATTCAGCTGTTGGGTAAAGCTGCCATTGGAGATGTAAATAAATAAAAGAAATCTGAGTGATTTTAAAAGCAAACAGTTTACAAAAGCTGCCTGCAGCTTGGAAATCTTCCACAAAAGATCCTGACTGCTAGAACAGAATGATGTAATGGTCTCTATTGCTTACAAGAGCTCTCACAATAGAAAAAGCTAGAAAACTCAATACACTTTTTCAGTACAGTCAAAGCTTGAAATATTTCATTTCAGTGACAAGTGGTAGATTTTTATTTAATGAAAGCAAGCAATTTCTCATGCCAGGATTAAGTAAGTCTATTTTGTTTGGTTTTGTTTCAGTGGAACTGATTAAAAACCCTGCACTAGATAGTTTAATGCAGGTGTGGGTGGTAGAAACGGGCCACAAATCTGGGTTAATGTTGTGTGTGAATCCAGAGTAGGCTTCCCAGCTTCCAAGTAGCTGTGAAAAGAAGCATGGAGTCACCGCAAAGTTACTTCTGGAGAGGGGAAGTCCAGCAATGTGGCTGCCAGCTCTGCTGGCCAGCTTCAGTCTGAGATTACCCTGTGCTCTAACTACTGCGGTGTTGTGTTCTGCTAGTATTTGTTGAATTTCTTCTTTCCAGCCACTTTCCTAACCTAAGGAAGGATGCCTCATTTGAATGAGGCTAAGAGCTAATGGTCTCTGTGCAGCCTGTAGCAGGAAATGTTCAATATATGGCAGAGAAACTCAGGTGAAGGGGTGGTAGAAATGGCCCAAGTTCTTCACTGAGACATGATGTAAAAGACATTCGTTTTGGCCTTAGTGGAGGAAAAACTGTCTGTCCTTGTTCTTATGCTTTTCCACTCCACATTAGCTCAGAATGGTAAAGAAACAGGGCCCAGACAGTGCTCTCCACTGCAGCTCTGCATCTGTGTTTGCAGCTGAACAGGACACACCTCCTTGTCTTTCCACATGTCAGATTTTGTTCTTCTGCTCATACAGCTATGGTGTACACATATATAATAACAATTTTATGTTATCCTTTGACCTAAGTTTGTCAGCAAATGTCTCCGTATGTGGGTCATTATGTCCTCAGGGCTGCAGTCTGACATTTCCTGTGTGGAGCAGGTAATTAGAAAGTCTGGAGAAATATCTGGGTAGGAGGAAATATGACATTGAAATCTGAAAGGATTAAAAAATATTGATTTTCATCAGTGATGAAGGAAAATGTGCCAGAGCCATCTTCAGAAATGTTGGAAGTTCTGGAGACTGTTGCCCGTGTGTACTGGAGGATGTCAGAAAGAAATTCAAGGACCAAGATCTGTAAACTTTGAAATGGTGTAAGGAGAAACTAAAAGCTGAAAATGTTCCCAAAAGGACAATAAAATTTAGCCAATAAATCTCAACTCTTTCCGATCACTTTATTCTCACATTGGACATTTTATCTGAATCAAATTTGAAAGTCAAATCTATAGCAATAATGTATCAGATGTGAGAGGCAAAACACTGTGATGCTTGTTTGCTTGTTTATTGATGAGGAGAGCTTGTACATGTAAATTAAAACCTCTTAATTTATTCAGAAGCTATTGGTCTACTCAAGCAACATGGTTTTAACATCTTGTAAATGCAATGTGGTAGATGAAGATAATGGGCATACATGCCAAACAGTATAAAAATAGAAAATGGATTTTGAGTGCAGTTGCAACATCAGTGTAGGATTCAGGGAACAGGGGTGCACTAAGGGTTTACTGAGCAGAGCTGTAGATGGAATGAGAGCTTTGTAGGCACCTTCATATGAAAAAGGCACATTCATTTCAACAATAAGGAATCTTTTTGTCCTCAGGGAATAGGGGAAACATCTCTTTCATTATACTAGCAGTAAAAGCGGAGATCCATCAGTTGTTACAGCAAAACACCAGCTTGTAGTGGAGTTTGCTTTTTTAAATTTATTTTTGAAGTATTTTAATTAACTCAGGATTATGAGGCCACCAGGTGGATGGGCCAGTCAAACCTCACAGTACCTGCTGGTGGAGTTTAAGTGTAAGGAGAGCCAAGAATGATTGGAAAGTACAAATTATACTGTCAAAAAAGCTGCAATGTACTACGTGACTTAGTTTAAGAGACACCCCCTCCTCTGTAGACCTCATAGTGTAAACAGATAAGACTATGGAAGTGAAGCATGCATTCAGATCAGCTGTAACTGGGACGTGGTTAAATGTTGAATCTGGTGAACAATTTCCATTGTTCTGTTTCTTTCTTTGTACTGTGTGGTAGATGAAAAACTATTCAAATATTCCACCTAGACAAGCGAGATAAAGAATGGTTGTTGGAAATGATGTGGTGTAAGTCTCTGATGGCATGGACAAGTTACAGAAATCGATGCTGTTTTAGAAGACAGTTATACAAATGCTGAAAAAATAACCACACTTAATTGCTTTACTAGTTTCAGGCAAATTGTGAACTTGTGCAACTCACAAAAGAAGATCAAGTCATGTTTAAAATTGAAGGCAGTATGTCCAGCATACTATCCCAGAGTTTTGAATCTATTGTCATCTTTCTTTTTTTTCCTTGAAATAAATAAATCACATATTTAAATATTTTCTTTTATCTTAAAACTAAGAAACTAAAGGTTATTTTCATGAATTACATGATTTATTTCATATTATGGAGAATACCTATTATTTGAGGTGAAAACATGTATATCTTTTTATAAAATATTTTCTTTAATGTTTAAGTGATGCAAATCATGATACTTCACTGATCATATTTTTCATAGGAAAGCAATATGAAGGTTGTCCAAAATGATTTTTCATTCCACTCTTTGTTAGGACACTATTAAAAGCAGAAAAGTACAGGTTTTTAAAATCAGGTTTTACATTTGGGCATCTATTTTATGCATTTAAATAAATGTTCTCATTTGCTTCAAGGTCAGTTATTCTGACATGTAGTGCATGGAAGTTCGATGATTTTTGTGAACACTGGTTAAACAAATAGACAAAATATGTACTTTTTTTTTGTCTTTTTTTGTAACAGGGCAGTTTCTCTGTAATCCTGGATGTACTTCCTAGTTTGTGTCCAGCTCTTATTTGGCCAAAATATGAAATCCATCATATATTCTGTGCACACAGTAATACTGTGTGAGAGAGTGTCTCTTGTAGGTGAGAAGAATAACCACCATGGGCAGAGAATTCTCTGCCACTGATGAAATTTCACAAAGCAATTCATCAGGGCCAGCTACTATCAGCTATGTTTTGGTGTATATTGAAATAAATAGGAGTAGGAGCAAAATATTAAATACATTTAATGAAATGGATTTCCTTCTCTTTTATGCATGAAATTTCTCCCTAATACTTAATCAGTTAGGTTTGAAGCTTCAGTATTTACAGTTTATGGCTCACTCTGCTATCTATTCTCTAAATTTGGCCACGTTGTTTAATCCCTTGGGTCATGAAGATGAATTAATGAACACTATTTAAGCAGGTTGAGATATCAGCATAAAAGACCTTGTAAAACTGAAGCTATACATATTACTGTAAAATGACATAGGCTGTAAGGTAAAACTTTTATTGGAAAATATATTGCCCCATGAACTTTTCATGTCAGCTGTCACTAAGGAGTTGTTTTCAGTAGGTCATTATACACCAACATGTTTGAGCTCTGAGGAAAGCATAAAAGCACATCTTTGTAATTCAAATGAAGACTATCCTATTTATAATTTCATTATTATTTTTATTGCTGTATGACTTCCGTTATTTGTAAATGTCAAATAGAGAAAAGAGTGCTTCAATTTAACCTTCCCTGTCATAAAATAAAAGCTTTATTTCCACTGTCTTTAAGGAAGTATTTCATGGCTCAGGGTAAAATATAATAGACTTAGCTCAACAGAGAATAATTTTGATGTGAATGGAGATGCAGAAGGATGGCATTATTCTTTTAAAGATAATTTCATACACACAGGACATACAAGCATGCAATGTTTCCAATCAGGTTAATCAGGAGATGCTTCAAACATCCAATGGTCCTATTCTCCCTTTGTTCATTTTCTTCTGCTTTCTTTTGAAAGTAGGCAATTCATGCAACATTGACTATATAAAGCTCTAAAGAATGTAAACATATTTCTCTGTCTCAACCTGTTATAAGCATTATGTCATCAGCATACTTTTTTGGTTTTCATTGAAACCTATTGAAAAACTGGAGTTCTTACCATAGACCCTTCATGAATGCCGGGAAAAAAAGAGAGAATGAATACTATACTGATAGAACTGAAAAAAATACCTTTTCTAAATTCATTTATCACAAATGTAAAAAAAAAAAAAGGGGGGGGGGGAGATAATGGAGATAATGTACTTAATTTGCTGTTTTGACACAGCAGAATCCTATTCTAGATTTAGAGATCAGAAATCTCTCTGATTTCAATGGTGAGCCTTCGGTGTTCTCACACTGAACTTCATGAGGGTCTTAAGTACCTTGCTGACCCTATCTTGGTTCATAAAAGTTTACCTTCATAAAATGTTATAATGTCCTGTTCACTATGAAGTACTGATCCATTTTTTTTGCAAAATGAAATTCAGTTTTGTTCTATCCTTTTGTTCTGTTTTTGTTTTGGTAATGAAATCTTTCTCAGTTGTCTTTCAGCACCAAGTTGATGAAGTAAGAAGCTGTTTGCTCCCGTCTCTCAGGGAACGCATTTCATACCAGTCTTCCATCTCCATGAGCTTGCTGTGCAGACCTTAGCAGGGTGCAGCTCTTGAAAGCAAGGTGCTCTCTTCTTCAGAGTAAAGTCTTGGTAAACTTTGAAAAAGTATACCAAGGAAGTTTCACTTGCTTCCCATTCAGCAGTCTAAAATGACACAGGGCAGGGGGAAGCCACTAGAACTAAATACAAATTCAGAATTAATTGACTAGATCATGCAACTGAAGGGCCTGAAGGACCATCCTTGATAACTCCGGTCTAAAGAATGATGTTTTCTGTGCCCTACTAGTTAAGGTCAGTGTCACAGCAGTTTTTAAATTTCTACCCAAGCAGTGTTTTAACTGATTAAGACTGGATTTTCTCATGAGCAGCGTAAGCCTTTCCAGAGACTTGTGTGGGTTCCTGGTTTTAAACCCAGCTGCCATTTCCACGTGTTACTTGACTACAAAAAAGAGTCAAGCTCTACTGTCCCTTGGCTGTGCTATATGCAGATAGCATCAGGAACAAGGTCCAAGGAGCTCCCTCTTACATACTCTACAGGTGAAAGGGAAACCTGGCTGATTTAGGGAATGGAGCTTTATCCTTGAGCTGGCCCAAAATAAAACAAACAAACAAAAAATCGAAGTTGTATTTTAGTTGTATTTGTTTTAAAAACAATATATTTTTAATTTTTTCTCCGGAGTAATAGTTTTGAGAAAGTGAAATCCTAGTGCATTCTCCTGCCACCTTCTGTGAGTTTGGGGAGTGGGATCCCACATTCTTTCTTTCAGCTGTGACTACAGTCAGCTAGAGTAGTCTGTATTCATCCCTGCAGTCTAATTTTCCTTTTCTTCATGTCTTCATTTCACCCATACACTTAACATTTCCATAGGGAAGCGCAGTCTCTTTAAGGGTATATTTGGCCTAGATATAACCAAGATTTCAGGTGAGGCTATTTGTTACTTTCAAAATGGACTTCTTTCAGCCTCTTTCAGCTGTTTTCTTTATTTCTGACTATACTTGACAAAAAGCATTCCCTGAGGAGGTTTTCAAACTAGAGAGAAGTGTTTTCTGTGAGAGAGTGCTAACTGGATGAAAACAAACTGTTTTCAGGGATCATGGTTATTTCATTTTTTTTTTTTCATGAAGCACTGATGAATTAGATGACTATTTGTCATTGTCAGTTTGACCATTCCATTGTATAACTGGAGGGGGGAAAAAAGTTCTTCCAGCTTTTCCAAATAAAACGTATCAAGGTCATTTTTATATTTCCTGAAAAAAAACTTGCTTGGAATTTTTTTTTTTTTTGAGAAAATTTCAACCTATTCTTCCACTTGGAGAAAAAAAATCAAAATGAGAAAATTTATCATTGAATGCAAATATAAAGATGTTACTAGCATGTTAGCTGCATTTATTTGACCTTGACATTTCAGCTTTTCATTGCAAGATGAGTAGAATCAACTTTGCTGAACTATCTTAAAGTTACTACAAGTGGCTCACTGCTAGTCAGGTGATCTGAGTAGCTGATAACTTCAAGCTTTTCCTTATAGACTCCTAAATGTATTGCAAGCCTAAATTTACAGCACTGAAATATTATCAGTGAAAGAGTAAAATTCTTGGTGTTTTCCTGTAGGACTCATTCACAAGACATCTGTTGAAGAACTATATTTTAATTGTTAATGAGGTTTTAAGAAGGCTCACCTGGGCATTTTACAATTATCTACTAGGAAAGTATGTCTAAAACCTTATTAAATACTTTTTTTCTTGGAGAAATGTTGTAATCAATAAAATCAAAAATGCAAAGGAAACTATCTTTTAAAGAAGGGCTAAATCTTAAAAAAAAAAAAAAGGTTAACTCTTTTCTCACAGCGTATGTACTCATCACCATTTAATTTAAAATACATTTATTTTCTACTTTTTACATACTTGAGCATGTTATAGGGTTGGCATGATAGTTATGAAAAGTCAGTCGCAGCCTGTTTAGTATTCATCAGCATTGCCCAGTCTGCCACCTCAGCTCCTAACTGAAAATGAAAGTTGGAATTGTCCTGTATAATCAATTAGGTTTTCAAGATTTATTTTTGGTTGAGAGTTATACTGCACAGGGAGTTGGGGGTAGAGGAGCTTGTAATATAATCTGACTTCAATCATCTTAAATAGGGAGGGAACAAAGTTGTCAATGTTTAATTCTCTTAAAGGCAGCAGTCTGCTGGAATAAGAGCAACAGTACTTTTGCTAGTACTAGAGCCATGACATCCTTCTGATTTTAAATTTTCGCATACTATGTTTCTGTAACTGATGCTTACAGCTGCAACAGGAGCAGTAAATCATCATCTGTCTAGAGCTGGTTTATCATTTTGGGCAGCCAGGCTCCAGCAGGTACTAAATAATGTCCAGCTCTGTCACGTGTATTAGGCTGAACTAACAGCCCTAGAGGAAGACTTTCTACTTCACTACAAGGCTGTTAATCACTTACTTTCTTAACTGGTTCTGAATGCTAAGTGTGGATTTCTAGCAAGCTTTCAGTGTAGTGGTTATTTTCATCTATCAATGTAAACTAGTGATGAACATTGTATATGATGTGTATGAACTTCCTATATTAGTAAGTTAATGTTCTAAAACATTACAGAGCATATGTGATCACTCTAGAATCATAGTACTGCGAGGGGCACAGGATCTTTTCCCTTGCAAAGTGCTAGGTTAAGGAAGGTCCTCACATCTCTATACACTTTGTGCCTAGGGAGAGAAGGAAGCATGCAAAGGAGAAGGGCTATTCAGAAATAAAGATTTCAGAGACATAGCAGATATTATTAGAGAATAAAAAACTTCTCCTTCTAATATTGTGTGTTTTTTTTTAAATCATTATTATTTATTTTTTTCCATTGATCAAATAAAAGGTAATTTCTAAACTGAAATTTGCCGAATGAATTAAATTCTGCACAGTACACGTGAAAAACAGATCTGAAACTCTTCTTCTTGTCAGTGCTGTTCATGAATTTCAGCTGAGGCAGCCCACTTCTTGAAGGTACTTGAGCTAGCATTCTTGGTCACATCAAAAAACCTTTTGTCTAAACTTTCAGGGTTTTACTGACTCACTGGGTCTAATTCTGAGTTAATTTGAGCCAATGCCAATTGTAAGTAGCTAAAAAAATAAGGTATTTCAGAATTCTCTCTGTATTTATGGATATAACGTTGAGTAGAAGCAGTACTATCCAGATGAATGAAAATATTAATTTATCTGTGGTCTGCTGGTTCCAGCCTTTTTGACATCAAACAGAACATTCAAAGGAGATTTACTCTGAAACAGAAGCAATTGATGGAAGAATTTGGAACTCTGGAATGCTTCATTTCTTTGTGTTTTGAAGGCAGAAGCACATGGCTGTGTTCCAGTACAATCTGATCTCAATTTAATGACCCTTTTCACCTTAATAGTGTAACGGGCATTAGTATAAACAAGAGTTATATAATGTGTTTGAATCCGCTTGGTTTTATTCATAGTTGTCTATTTCTTTAACTATAAATACATATGCGGGGAGGACAAGAGAGGGAGGTATGTGATTCTGTGATAAATTGCTAGATATGCATGATATTGGTGAAGTGGCTTCCTAGGTGAAGATGTGAAAGATTCCATGTGCAGTTATATTTCTCTGCTGAAATGGAAGATTAACTCTTGATACAAAACTCATCTAAATCAATTTGGATCTTCCCTTAAACTTCAGTTGGCACTGCATCAGGTTCTGGAAGCAGATGTATAAAGCTGGAAGCTGTTCTAGTGGAAATAAATGATTAGTCAAATCACTTACAACACTGTGAATTATGCTGACACCAATAATTGCTTTTCCAAAATTGAATATGCTTGTAGATTATGCCACTATAAGTCTTTAGTGAGAATAATTCATTTTTTTATGAGAATATCCCAGTCTGTATTCCCAATATCTATATTTCTCAACACAAAAAGTGAATTACACTTTATTGATTCAAATCAGATATATTTATTATTTGCTGATGGATCTCATTTTAGTATTTTTAATAGAAAATATTTCATGGCAAATAATATTTCTGATTTTTTTTGTTGCTTTTAAAATATTTTTTTGTTTATTTTAAGAAACAAAAGTTTAGATACTATCATCTGGGCCACTTGCTACCCTAAGTAGCTATTATTTCTTAAAAAGTCAGACAAGTAGAGGAAGCAAACTGATTAGATTTAGCACGTTGCCCGCAGTAAAGGCATTGTTGCTTAAATCTCTCTATTGCATTTATGCTTTTCAACATATATATAATTCCATGAGAGAAGTTTTGCCTCAAGGGCTCCAGCTCTGTGCATTTTGGATGCAAAATCCAAAGCAAACAAACAAACAAAAAAGGAAGCTGATATGCTATTAAAACTTTTCATTGAGGACTGAATCTGATTTTACTTGGCTTCTACGTTGGTGCCCAATGTTTTTTAAACTCAGCTTGTGATTTTGCATGGGTTTTGACCTCTAGAGCTCAGAAAGAACTTCAGAATTACCTTAAAATGTATAATTTTTTTCTCTATCCGAGCATTTTTACGTATTTGTGCTCATCATGCAAATGAATAATACCATTGATTTCAGTTAGCTTGCTTGTGTGAGTTGGTTCAACACATAACCTTGTATATAAAAAGCTTAGGAAACAAAATAAAAAATGTGTGTATCTGTAAAAAAAGATGGTTTTGATTTACTGAAACACCTTAAGTGTTGGTCACCTTCTATAAATGCAGTTAAATTTTAGAGAAGAGAAATGTGATAAAACTGGACATTTATTAAATTAGAAAGTTCACATTTATTATTCCTGAAATGCTGTTGCCATCAGTCATATCACCAAAAACGGCTTTCTTAGTAATTGTTTGGTTACAGTACATAACAGAACAAATAATAGTTAGCAGGCTGTCATAAAAAAAAATAATAATAATAAAGGTGTGGCTGCTATAAAAATAAAATAGAACATATATAGAAATCAGAACTATTTGCTGCAGGTAATTAAATCTTGCAGAGAATCTCGAGCAATTTCTTAACTGTAAAAACTATTCTATTTAGTGAAGAGAGAAATTGTCTATCTTAAAATGAAGCACCATAGTGTGAGATAACTTTTTGTTCTGTACATTGGATGTATCTGTATTACTAGTTTTGTTGTTGTTGGGTTTGTTGTGTGTTTTTTTGTGTGTTTTTTTTAATAATTTACATAAATAATTTTCTTCAAGTGTCTGTGACATGTAACTGACAGCTCTAAAGACGATCCTGTAGAAATTAAGTAATGGAACTGGATATGCTTAGATAGAGTTCTGGGATTTTCTTTGGTAGAGAAAAAGCATGCAAAGCAATTTCACTTGAGCTGGTAGGAATAAGAAATAACTTGTGAACAAGGCAGTGTAGTACTATATATTCAATGCATAGCATCTGTGTCTAGACTGTTGATAAAAATGCATGCCCCTTTTCAGACCAGTGCCTGAATTACAATGTTAGTATCAAACTGGAAGTTGCACATGCTAATGACTTTCTTCCAAGCACTAGTTATTAGTGAAGTATCAATAGCATATATTCAGCAATAGTTTTATTCCTAATCACATTTAACATATTTACTCTGTGAGCTTCAGTTGGCTGGAAAAGTTATTCCTCATTATCTGATTTTTCAAAATTGTTCAAACTTCCTACAAAAATGTAAAAAGCCCTTCTGTCTTGTATAATGTGGTCTATTTCATTGATACAGGTCTTGAAATATTTTTATTGGAGAGAAGAATTAATAATTGGTAGGAGGGTTTAGCAATAGCACTGTTATCAGAAGGTATATTTTGCCATGTCTGTAGTCTGCTAAACATTAATCTGTTAAAGTTCATCATGCTCCTTGAGAGTTCGGTTCTGTAGTAAAATTCTTGTACTTTTTTAGAAATCAGAGAATTCTAGAGGCAGTTGATGTCAAGATTCCAAGTAATTTCAGGTTGTGTGGATTTTTTTTTCAAATGTAATTTCTGGTCATTTCCAACAAAAATGACAACTTCTTTAAAGATCATTTCTTCTTCAAATATACTTCAGAAAAGTCACATTTTCTAGCAACTCTGATACTTTGCCTTCTTATTTTTTATTTTCAGTATTACTTCTGCATGTTGACATCCTAAAATACATGTCAATACAATGAGAAGAAGACACACAGCATATGGAATAGCTTTTTAATGGGACAGTCGTGTGTTCTAGTTTTTAAAATAACTGCAGCTGAAAGTAGAAACCACCAAACCACCAATTTTTCCATGCTCTCTGAACTGTTGAGAATAGGGGCACTTAGTGTTTGAAAAGTTTCTAGTACTATCTCTGAAAGATTCTTATGTTTGAAAGTTGCTTCCTTTTTTTCTCATTAAATGCTTAGTTTAGTGACCATTTAGTGATCTTTGTCTTCACAGGCTTTTCCCAGAATATCGAGTATCGGATTCTTCTCGGTTCAGACATTCACATAATTTTTACTTACATTAATTGTCCTTTATAAGAAGCATGAATGGAATGGCAGTGAATGTAGGACAGCTTGTGCTGTCATGGTGACTTATTTCTGGGGATCTCTTTCTATTTTCATGTTGCATGTAACCGAGTGGGATAAAGATTCTCCTTTTAAAATGCCAAGGATAAATTAGAAAATAAAATGCATATTCATATGAATTCTTAAATTCATTTTAGATCTGTACCATTGAAGTCAATTGGATTTTACAGTAAATGACCAACACTGTTAATTAGTATTTAATATAAAGGCAAAATGGGAGAAAAATAAAGATGTGTGTTTTTTTGGTGATTCTTCTATAAATGAATTTAAGATTTCCTGATGGACCTACAAGAAATTTGGGTACATGAAGGGAGTCAGTGATCAGGCTCTGTATAAGTCTCTAAGCTGTAATGATGAACCTAAACAAAGAACAGTACGTTTTAAAGGTATTTTTTGTCTAAAACTATGAAGCTCTTCATAGTTCAGCTTGTCACACAGATATGGTAATTTCAAATTTTCAGTCCCAAATTGCTAATAAGGTAAGGTTTAATTCAATTTATCATTTCCAAAAAGGTTGCAAGTAAAACCACTCTATAGAGAAAGTAAAATTAAAAAAAGAAAATACAATTTTATGTCACTAAATTAAGTATAGGCAAACATCATTTCAATACTGGAATATAGAAACAGTATTTTAGAAGAATATTAACTGTCCTGGTATCTGTGTTACAGTGAGAGAATAATGTAAGATCTGTGGCATTGCAGCTGTTAGGATCTGTCAGCATTTTTTCCCTGAGGGAGGCCCCAGCCATTTCTCCAGTTATAAATTCTGAAGCCGCCCCCGAGTCTGAGCTGAATGTCAGCATCTTACATCGCAGACCCTGCACTTACTCTGATTTTCAAATGTTGTTCACTGATTTTGATGCTTTTATTCCTGCTCCACACTAATGAGGAATTCAAGTTTATATGCATCTGCATTTATAAAACTGTTTAAGTGATAGATATAAATGACAGGTGCATTGTCCTCATGGCTCCTTCAAGGAAGGCCTCACAATGCCTTGCACAAAATTTACTTATTTAGTTAATGAGGCTCCTTAGTGCCTCATGGACATGGTAAATAATGCAAGACAGTGAGATGAAAAGTGTGCTGGGCTTTGGACATCATCTGGATTGTTGACCCAAGCAGAAAGTGCTAGTTATCCTGGAAGATCAAAGAAAGTGTATGTCAGGGTTCCAGCAGTGCCCACTCTGTGATGGCATCCATGTGAATCTAAGATTTAAACAGCAACCTTGAAAAGCAATTGATCTCATCTTTCTGGCCTTGAAACTTCAATGTATGTTTAGGGGGTGATAAGTATTTAAGTAGTCGTTTTTAATTATACAACATTGCTGGATAGTTGTAAGCAGGTCGGGTAATGGGTTGTTTAATTTAGCTTTTAACATTCTGCAATAAAGTGATTTTTATTTTTTTTTGATATGTATAAGTTCAGTAACATCCACAAGTTTTCCAAACAGACTGCTCATCACACTTGTTTTCTTTATGTCTGTTATTAATATTTATTTACAATTGTTACCTGATTACCAGGCCCTTGAACATGTTTTATTATGGGTGTATTGCTATGCTATTATCTTGAAAGCTGGTTTTCAACATGGTAATCCAAAAGTTCTGAGGGAGCTGTTCCAAGCACTAGTTTCATTTCCATGTGGACTGTCGTGGCAGTATAAACTATCCAAAATACGAGGTACATTGGAGATCTGCAGATCTGGGAGATCCAGCTGACCATTGCTATTGTACATATGAGACAACAGGTGAGCAAGATGGGGGACCACAAAGGGATTTCACTCTGTAGTCAGCAGCTATCTAATAAACAGAAAATGTGCAAAAGGGCTCCAAATGTTACCTCAGTGACAACACTGCACAAGCACTACAGAGAAACTTGGCTTCTTTTCTCACCAATGTCAGGGTAATTTACCTCGAGCCAGAATGAGAATTTGCATTTCAGAAAGGGCTGCTAATGTGCAAGTAATAACCGTGCAGATTAATTTGTTCTTAAAGCATGCAAAAAAATCTATTCCGTACTCTTAAAAAAATAAAATAAATAAAAATCTAGTTTAAATGCTTCTTAAAACCCTCCAAATATATATGAAGCAGTTAAGATTATATAAACTTCAAATAATAGACAAGTAAGTTTTACATAAGCTTCACATTGTATAATTTACATATAGTCTCTAAATGTCAACTTTGGTGATCTATGGCAGAATTAAAAATATTGTTCCTGAGTTGGAACACTCAAATGACTCTTGGCTTTGGAGGAGAGCTCCAGATGACAGAAAGGATATTAATTTGTAGGATTTAGAGAGGGAGTGGAGCCCTGAGTACTTTTGACTTCTCTGTGGCATGGAAGGAGAATGAACAATAGGAGCTAGTGGGAACACTCATGCCTCAAGGCTGCCTGTGAGCTGGCACTATTACTTAGTAAACTCACTTTTAATATGCAGTCCTATTTTTAAAATAAGCAACCAAGCAATGAATTTCCTTCTCTTATTGGTGCGTTGTCATTTACAACAGAGAAATGTTTTCCATAAAACCTTGATTATCTTGTTTTTCTTTTTCTTGGGTATAGGGTGCAGAGCTAAGGAAACTCTGCTTTTTGGATAGCTGAGGCCCTTGCATCTTTTGCCATCTCATCTTTCCATGATAGCATTAAGTATGCTTTCTCTGGAGGTTATATTCTCTTTATACATGTAATATTATTCTATAATCTAGATACAGGGGGTGAGCTTTTTCCTTACTCTTACCACATAGAGCTCTGCAGTGACTTTCTGCTCTTGTTTTGGGAATTTTGGAAGAAATCAAGACCAGTGCTTGAGGAGTGCTTTTGTGCTATGGTGGTTCTGCTGGCTAGCTGAACAGTTATTATGATGTCATATCAGAGCAGAAAAATGTAATATTTTACTCTCTGACAGGGGTACATAACAAATTCTGGAAAAAATTGCAAGCCCCATACAAAACCTGAATAGAAAATATACCCAGAAGAAAAGCTCCCTACCAACCTCAGGAAACATCTGCTGTCAGGGAATATGAGAGAAAATAAGTCACTGCTGTTATATGGTGTTTTAATAACTGGTTTTGTAATCTCAGTGAACTTGCAGCCCATCTAAAGTAGCATCTCTGAAATCCGTAGCATCTTTATTTATTTCAGTTCCCACCCTGACATAGGAAAGATCATTCTACTTTTATTGTATTTCCGGATGTCATAGAGATTCTCATTATTTATGTAAAAGTTGATATTCTGGTAGCCAATTAACATTTGCTATTTTTACTTGCAGAAGTCAACTATGTAATGAGCATAAAACAAATAACTATGAAGCATGTTTTGTCATCTTTTATTTGTCACTCCCCATCTTTTTCACTAAAGAGAGGATACAGTGCAGTTTCCTTCTGTCATTCATAATTACATATAGGGTTTTCACAGACAGTCTTAAACTTTCCATTCACCTTAAAACGTCCTTCCAAGTTCCAAAGGCTCTCAGCTAATATCAGCTCAGAACTGGGCATCTTGCATTTAAAGCCCTTTCAAGGTCCTTATCACAAGCTGATTGTTAGGATGCTTTGTTGCATTAAAACCCCAAACAATGGCTTTGTTTCTTCTTAATATCCAGCAATAATTATTAGGGCAGTGTTAAAAACAGACAAAATATTTCTGGAGCTGTATTTGATTTTTACCCTAAACTTCATTTGCATTTACATTAAATCTTCCTACCTGGAGTAGCATATGTATATGGTTATAGCTGTGGGAGAGCAATGCGGTGGTCAACACAGTGTGGGCTTTGCGAACTAGCACCTGGAGAAGTGCTGCTATCATATTTTTCATGCCTCAGCCTGTATCCAGTTCTAAATGCCAACAAAACAGATGCTTCCAACAATTTAATAAGTGCAGTAAATTCTAATATTTACAACGGCATTGCTTGATATATAAGCACTAAGCATTTTCAGTGTTTGCACTTTATCCTAAAAAAAAATTTGCTGAGCAAGACAGTGTGGTAAGTCATTGTGATTCTTGGTCTGCTTTTTTTCTGATGACCTGAAAAACAAGTGGCTGTAAAAATTCTTTACTATATTTTTTGACACTCTGGATCTGCATATGGTTAAATGTTTGTGCTATGAACGTACTTTCCTCTTTATAAACATTTTCAAAATACTATGTTTATGTAAATGTGCTTTTGATAACAACTGAGATTCAATCTGCTCTTTAGGGATCATGAGCTGATGTGAGATCCATTGGTACCATTATCATAGGCATAATTCACAGCATCTGCTGGATGCTGTAATTGATAGAGAACCAGGAATGAGCCTGAAGGAAAGGCAGCACAGGACTGGGGAAATCCAGAGGTGCCTCCCATGAATATCTGCCAGGTGGATGTGAAGAAACCAGGTGGATGATTGACCTGGAACCAGTTACAGGGGAAAGTGATTCAGGGACACCCTGAGCAGACCTCAGGTTAAGCCAGTTGGGTGCAGATGCTGAATACTTGCAAGGGATGTGATGCTGAGTCTGAGCTAACAATCCTTGTCAGCATGAGCATTGGTAAGATGTGGCTATGGATGTTCCCTCATGTGGTGAACGTGGTGGATATAGCCCTGGGGTAATCACCAAACTGTCAACACTTTGCAGCATAGACGTTGCAAGTTACCTCTGTGCTGCACAGTGGGCAGTTGAGGCTCAGATATGTGCTCTGCTCATGAGTGAGTTCATAGTTATCTTTGAGGAATTCATTCTTGCTGCTATTCTAGCAGGCAATGAATACATAAATATTTCCTTTCAATGAGAACTTAACAAGAGAGAAAAGCAAGCAGTAGATATATGGAGTATATTGGTAGCTTCCTCAAAGATTTCCTCTGACACTATTGACTTCTATATATTGAAGTATATACCTTAGTACTGGTTTTGGCTGCAATAGAGTTAATTTTCTTCATAGTAGCTCACATGGTTCTATGTTTTGGGTTTATGACCAAGGCAGTGTTGATAACACACCAATGTTTTAGCTATTGCTGAGCAGTCCTTACAGAGTGTTAAGGCCTTTTCATTTTCTCACACTGCCACACCAGCAAGCAGGCTGGGGGTGCACCACAAGCTCGGGGGGGCCACAGCCAGGACAGCTGACCCCACTGACCAAAGGCATATCCCATACCATATGATGTCACGCTCAGTAATAAAAGCTGGGAGAAAAGAGGGAGGAGGGTGGTGGTGGTGGTGGTGGAAGTCAGGGTTACGGCATTTATTTTCCCAAGTACGTATTACACATGATGAAGCCTTGCTTTCCTGGAAATAGCTAACCATCTGGGCACCAATGGGACATAGTGAATTAACTCCTTATTTTGCTTTGCTTGTACATGCAGCTTTTGCTTTATCTATCAAACTGTCTTCATCTCCACCCATGAGGTTTTGCACTTAGCCTCTTTCATTTCTCTCCCCATCTCACTGGGGAGGAGTGAGCAAAGAGCTGTGTGGTGCTTAGTTGCCTACCAGCATTAACATGCAATAACTTCCAAAATAAATGTGTGCTTGACTTAATTTTTGTGATGCCAGTTCTGATCTCCACGTCAGAAAGGGCATGCATTTCAGGACAGACCCAGAAATTCTGATATTTAGATGATGGCAAATACCCAGCTTTTGATAGAGCTGTCAGTTTTCTACTTCATGTATCTAGAAGTACTTTAAAGGGGCAAGACATGAAGGCTAATTTTATGCTAGTTCTTTGCCAGAGGCTCAGTATCCCTAAGCCAACTGTGGAGTGAATTAACCCTGCAGAAAACTAGTGAACACAAGCAGTAATTAAGCTGTCTATTTAAAACAGTGTTTTGAAGGTGAAAGAGAAGATTGGACTGCACTTACAGGAAGACATGTACATCACCAGATCCCCAAACAAACATCTGTCAAAAGAAAGTGGTACAGTTATTTCCCTAACTATTTTTTTTGTATCATCAAAATATTGTATTTATTCATTTTATTTTCAAGTTTTATGTATAATCCTCTGCTGTTCTCTACCTCTACCATCCTCTGCAACAAGCTGATTTTGTAGCCAATGGCAGTATCTTCTTAGATAATCAGAAATGTTTAAATAATAGAATTCTATACAACAAATATATTTTGTACTGCTTCTGTAACCTCTGGCTACTTAATGAGGAATACTACTGACATATAAATAACACAAACTGTATCTGACTTGTCAGTCCAAACCTCTGGATAGACTTACTAGATTATCCCTGTGGTTTTATCTTTCTTGCTGTTCTCTCCTGAACTGCAGAACTCACCAAACATTTCTTAGGAAGCTGCAGAAAAATGTTTGGTAAAGTTAAGGTATAACATGCTGTATTTCATCTGAAGTAGAGAAATACTGAAAATCCATAACATAGATCCAAGAGAATGACTACAAGACACAATACCATGATGTGTTGGAGATACCCAAGCCACATTCAAACAAACATATCCTGCATGGAATAATGCTTTATCACTTGTAATTAGTCACAATATAGCGTTTTGCTGCCTTTGGATATTGAGGTAGCTTCAGCACACTCACCTGGCATTGCAGTGCATTGTAGAAACACCCTGGTATTGTTGTTAAGCATTCAGCATATACACTACAATGTAACCCTGAAATCTCTTATATTAAAAGAAACAGAAAGAAGAATCATGAGAATGCACATTGGAGATAGGATACTTAAGACATATCAAATTAAAAATTAAAATAATTCAGAAATTATTTCTCTGTTGTCTGCAGTCATCTAATGCACACCACAATGATGTCATGGAAGCGGGAAATGTCCAAAGATTTCTGACCCTCAAACTATGGCTGCAGTCCCCTCAGTATTCCTCCTGTCTTTTCTAAGAAGACTTAGCCTATGAGGAAATGAGGTTTATGTCCTGCTTTACAATTTTTGCTTCACCTGGGAAGTAACATCTATTTTAATTAATCTTTTCTTATTGGGTTGAAGGATTGACAGTTGTCCCAGCTAAGGCGTAATATGTATGGATCATGATAATTTAGGGTTTGTTCAGTATTGATCAGTTATGTGACATCAATGCTGGAATTATTTGAGAAAAACTTTGTCTCATCAGTGTTTTGCTCGTTGGTCCCTTAATCCTTTGTTGTGTTTCTCAGATCATAGCTTGGACACTCAATAGATAGGATTTTAAAGAAGGTGGCAGACTCGGTCAGAAAATGCTTCTGTAGCATGAGTGCATGGAGTGTACTGTTCTTGGCAAAGATTTATTGCAAAGTATAAAAGAAGAGAATAGCAGAAGTCAAACAAGCAGGAGTGGGTGTTAGAAAAGAGCAACATAGTGTGTTGACAGGCAACTACAGTTACAGGACAAAGGGGAAAAAAAGTTGATAGAAACAGGAAGAGGTGAAAAATTGATGTTAATCCAAAAGTGAATGTTAGCAATGCAGAGAACTCCCCAGGAGTCACTGGGTTTAGGCAGAAGGACATTTGCATTTTACAAACAAGCTGATGTCATTTTAAAATGAATTATTAATTTTGTTTTTCTTCCATTTCAGGGTTATATGGAAATAAGAGAATATTTAAAAGCATCTAGCAGCTGAGAAATTCAGCATCTCTGTCCGATTGTATGCTTTTGATTTTTTTTTTCTTTAAGAGAATTTCAGTTTACATATAAGTAATGAGAATCTATACATTTGACATACTATGGCAAAATTCAAGTGTGGGCATAGTTCGGATCTGTGGTCTATGAATCTTTCTGTGACAGAGGAAATGCTGCACTTAGCATGGCCTTATCTATTTACTGTGAATGAATGCAGACACCTGAGGATGCTGGAGGAAGGTCTTCCTCCTTCCAACCACAGGTGAATGCCTAATGCATTCTGTATGCACACTGTAGGTTCAAACACTTTCCCATTAACTATTTCTGTTGCAGCGAATCCTTAATTCTTATCTGCATATGGAAATAACGGCAACAGGACGAAATGGCAGTGCCCAGTCAACCGAGAATATAAACAAGTATAATTTTCATGATGGTTTTCTGCAAACTGTATTGGATTATAATGAGCCATGACATATGAATTTGAGTTTGCGTTTTCCAGAGCTGCTGTTTATTCACTACTGAGTATGCAGTAAAGATCACAAAAATTTTTGTTCATTCTGGGAATCTTTTGCAGAGCAAATGATACCCGCTGGTGGTCTTCAGTATGACAAGGTGCACGTAAGCAGAGAGAGGAATTCAGCCCCTCTGCTGCTGAAAAATTCCTGCTTAAGTATTAATGTAAAGCTTAATTTAAAGCTCTTTTGATTACTGCCATCTATTGCCAGAAGCAAAGCAGATCAGGAGCACACAACTAGAATAATACCCTTGTAGAAAGTGTCAAGATAGATGCATTTATTTATTTATTTTAAATATAGAAGCAAGCAGAATTGTAAGTATCCCAGCAAGTGAAAGATGGTAACAACAAAAATGTAACTTTGCACCATCAGCTATGTCTACGGTGTCACTGCCTGTGGCATTGATCAAATTCTTTGCTTATTTCTCTTGCTGTGAAATACACTGTCCTGCAGTTTGCAAATGTGTTTCGGGGATGCAGTACCTCTGTGTAGACATAAAGACTGAAATGGCCTGAGACACGTATAAAGAATTGCAGAACTCAGTGTTGCTGCTCTTTTTTAAATAGGCTTAAAAATCAAAGGAACTATTTCTGTCAACATAATTGTTGTGGTGATCTGGGTGTGTGGCAGCCTTTAGAGAAGTGGATAAACAACATAGTTTATAAAAGAAAATCATATGGCATATCTAATTTGTAATATCCAAAGAGCCATTTGCTTGTCTAAAATAGATTCATATAAAAGACCCACTGCATAAGTGTTAAGAGTTGCCATATAGGTTTCCGGGTTTCTAGTTTCTGACTTTTAGCTTGTCAAATCCATTCTTTTCCTTGGCCCATGTCCATCCAGACTTCTCCCTCAAACTTGTTTATTTTTACTCTGTATTCTTTTTAATTTTGAGTTCAATGAGTTTTGTTTGTGTCGAGATCATAGTATATGAGTTGCCTATGGTATGTTTTGTTTGTTGTGGAAGGCATGCTTTAGAAACCTTTGCAGAAGGAATAATAATTAAAAATTAATAATAAAGGTATCTCAGCTGCTGAAATGGGAGTCATTCCTTTCTTGTCCCTTCTTCACCCTATTGGACAGTCTTCCATAGTAATGAAACTTGCAAGCAAGAGAAGAGCTTTTAAAGAGGGACAGAGGTAAAGGTTGTGCCATGAAGCATTACAGGGATATGTTGTTCCTCATTACCTTAGGGGATTTGGAAGAATTTGCAGAAACCATGGTAAAAATGAGCTCAGAAAGTACTGGGGTGTAACCAGCCATTAACCCATACTACCGCATGGATTTTCATTGTAAAACGCTTGGTGAGAAAAAGTTGCTTTCCAAACCTTAAAATAATAACCCATTTTTCTGTATTTTGTCCATTCCAGAAAACACAAAGCATAGCTTTGACCTAATTTCTGGTGCAGTACTCTCTCAGAGTAGGGAATCCAGGTTTCTAGTCCCTAGCCAGAGATAAAATCATATAACTAATTGTACCTTCAGAAATGTACAGATGAGTTAAATATTCATTGAGCAGAAACTAGAGTCGTTATTGTCACTAGACTAAGTGAAAATATTTGATATACTGTATAAGGAAATCCTGGTGCAATCTAATGAAAATTTTGCGTGTTTGAACTGTATTACAGCTTTTTGTTCCCTGTTTAAAAGAGCTTTCTCCACAGTCATCTGAATACAAGTACAAAAGGCTTTTCTTTCCCAGTGGTTTCATTTTTTTGTTGTGATCCATTTTGTAGTTTATTTTTCCATCATTTGAAGAAAGCAATTAGGTCACTGTATTTCCTAAGTTTTGCCAGTTACACAAACATAAAGTGGTTAATTGATTAATCATTGGCAATCCTTATTATCATTGTTTTCTAAGCTATAATTAATTTAATTAACTTATGAGAATGTAAGGATTAAGACTTTTATGAAGCTATGCTATTCATGTATCTCTTTCTTTTAATGTTTATGTTATGCTCTAATTCATTTGATCTACTCGATTTTATTTTCAGTAACAGGTTGGTTCCTTGTTCTTGTTTCAAGATCAGCACTGATAAATGGGACTTCTGCTTTAGAAAATGCTTCTGAAAGTGCTTTTAATAACTAAATGATTTTTTTAAAGAGGAAGGGCTCTTTTAACTTTAGAATGCTGACACAGGTGTTTATCTACGTATCAGACATGGTGGAAATTATGAGACTTTCTTTAGATTGTCTGTGAATCAACTAAGCATTGATTTGGAAGATCCATTTGTCTCCAGCTGAAAGATAATTCAGTGTCTACTGGAGGACACCTCCTCCCATCTGCTACACCAAAATAGCTCTGTCTGCTGACATGGCTTGATCATAAATGCATTCTCAGATCAGACCAACAAGTGCTATTCAAAATGTATTAATCTGAAGACTGAAACAGTAATACTTGAGGATTAAAAAAAAAAAAAAGGACAAAACAAGCAAACAAGCTCATTCAATCATTAAATGTCTAAGTATATTCTAACTTAACTTTAGATGAATAGTACTTTTTTCCTTGAATACTTGTAGGCTACTTATCAGAAAGACAGTGAAAAAATAAGCCTAGAGAACTGTTAAGAGCTTTTGAAAACTAGTGACTAAGGAAGGATGAAAAGAATATTGGTTTTCTTCCCTTTTATTTCTTAATGAGACCAAACAATATTCTTATAGTGATATTGATGATGTCACCTATGTCAGTGAGAATTTTAAAAATGTTCAGAATGAGAAAGCTATTGAGCAGTTTATCTACAGAAATTATAGAGAACACAATGTTTTTTCCTAATATTGGCAGAATCCTAAGTTATTTTTGTTCTGTCAAAGAAAAAAAGAAAAAGGGTCATATCCCATTATAATTGGCTTTTAATAAAAATAATAAAAATATAAAAATAAAAATAGAATTAGAGATTAAGAGAGTACTATTCAGAGCAAAAATGTGAACAGCTAAATAGGAGAGATTTAAAATACTGGAATCCTCATACACACTGAGAGGAATCAATTTCATGTGTTGGAGTTTGCCTGTTTTGGAGTCAGTCAATTAAAGAACTACCAACATAAATTTAAGTTACTCCTACCAAAGGTGGTTTTGGCAGAACAGTTTGGGCCTTTCTCACAAAATATTTGAATTTTCTACTGGCTGTTGATTCATCTCATTGGCAATTCTGCCATTTATCCCAACAAGAACATGAACTGACTTGCATTTGCATTTTTCTGGAGATGCATGTTGGATGTCCAAAATCAGTGTCGGAGAAATAGGCCTAATTTACAGTAGCTAGACTTTTGGACCTACTTCTTTTCTTCCCTGCCAAGGAAAAATCTACCTATTGTCTTAATTACATGCTTGTCATTTCAATTTCCAACCTCATTCTTACTGAGATGTAAAGCTTTAAAGTTTATTTTCCTCCATCCTAAGATACAAACTTATACCTTCCATTACAAGCAGTTTAAGAATTTCTGTATTCTGTTCCTCTCTTTACAAACACAGCAGAATTGTTTTTTAAGAAATTCCAAGTGATGAGCTGTGCAGAACAAGGGTCCCAAAACTCTTTGCAATTGACTTCTATAGAATGTTGCAAAGCATCCATTTCTTTGTCTCCATGTCTGTCCCCTCTCTTCATGCAACACTGGAAGAACTTAATGGATTTGACTTAGACCTTAATGGTTTCTTAGTGACATAGAAATTATATGGGTATTTAATTCTTTTATCTAGATTTTTGTTACATTTACATATATTTTGGTAGATGGAATAATTATTCATAAAGTAGTGAACTAGGTGTCATCAAATATGACTGCTGAAGACGAAAGAGAAGAATCTATCTTATAAAAGACCTTCTTCTTGAAAATTCTTATTAAACGAAACAGTATATTGAAGAGAGATACTGTTTACACTTTGGTCTGCTCAGATATTGCCAACATAGCAATATGGAATGTAAAATCTATCTGATTAGATTAAAAACTTAAGTAGGCTGTTTTAATTCTTGAGCTCTCCAAAGTAGATATTTAAATTAAAGCTGGTTTAGGTACTTCCAACTGAATAAAATTTGCTGTGTTGCACCTGTCTTTCATGTCAGATGAAAGAGGCAACTTCTTCTCAGAATATTATTTGTGCTAATGTGACATTTTCATGTGAATGAGTTTTCAGAACATAGGATGTGCATACTCTAAGCTTAATTCAGAAACAAACTGAGAGAACATTTGCTTGGGTTTTAAATATAGTTTGGATTGACTGGAGTTGAATCACATACAGAGAAGATAGCATTGTAAATGAATGGAATGGCAGGAAAATCTTTTTGTCATAATAACTTGTAATTTCATTTAATCAGTACTAACAAGCATCTAAAAATACATATACTGACATTTAGAAAAATGTTCTCAATTTTTTGCTAAATCATACTGTGTGTCAAGAGCAAAGTTTTGATCATGCTCTAGAAAATATTCAGTTGAAATTATTTTTATAGTAAAGCAGATTCGGTGTAAAGGTACTATAACGTGTATTTAATACCTACTTTAAATGGTAATTGCCTCATATGATTTGAAAAGTAACATAGTCTATGAAAGTTTTCTATTTGACAACTTTAGTTCACATACATTTTTGAAGTAAATGTAGTCTTTCCTGTTGAAGTCTCAAGTTTTAAGATTTGTTATGCATTTAATATGCTGTTCACAAGATACTGCTTCGTTCTGAAAAGGACACAAAACATCAGCTCTGACCCCATACACATGCATTCAGTCTTCTGTTGGTGAGCATCTGAATCAGTTCATATAAAGGGTAAACGGCAATCAACCCCAAGCTGGCACAAAAACAAGTAAGCTATTGACCTGCAAATTAAAAAAAAAAAAAAAAAAAAAAAAAAAAAAAGGCTATGCATAATATTTCCTATGATATTTGACAGGAGTCAAATAAATAAGTTGAATGAACAACCTCAACTGGTATGTCTGAGCTTACCTGATTAGAGCGTACAGATGACAATGTTGGCAAAACATCTTTGTTCCTGATGTGAAAACATAGCTGCATTTAACTAAGTTTTGCATCCTGTCTTTCATTATGAGCTTGAATAAAATTTTAAATCATGACATCTACAAAATTGATTATGCATTTTCCAAAATAATAGTCCCTCTGCAACTTAATTAACATTTCTATTTGCCCTTAAAATAGATGAAGCAATTAAATTCTTTGTTTCTAATTTCTAGTGAACTTGCATTTTTCCCCAAGAAATCTTTGCAGATTTCCTTGCTGCAAGATAGCTCAGTTTGAAGCTCACGGCAAATACTTAGAGATTTGCTTGATATTCATATGATATAAATATTTAATCAGATATGATGCTGAATAACCAGTACAGGGTTCATAATGTTAATTTATGACACAAACCTATTTTGAAAGGGCTTGAGTGAGCCAAAATTCTGATTGCAGATAAGCACAAATTTTAGATAGTCATTTTGTTGTTTCCTTGGTGACCTAGTACCCAGCTTACATTCAGCATCGTGTATTTTACCACCTCCATGCCAAATCACAATGTAAAAAATATTAATTGCATCCCTGCTGTGTTTGTAAATTCCTACCAGAGAAACGTCTGTGGAAACTGTGTTCTGTGATTTTTGCTGTTTCACTTATTAAAACATTCAAAATTGGTACACAGAATTTATCAACTATTCTTTGAATAGATCTGCCTTGTCGGATGTAAAACTCTACATTTAGTGTAGTCTTGTTTGCAGAAATTCACCAAGAAGAATGAAACTGAAACCATCCAACCTTTAATTTACTTTCTAGAGGGAAAGAGAATTGTTTTTAAATCTTTAAAGCATTCAGAAATTTCTGTATTTCTGTGCTTGTTTTTTCACTTGTCTGATTCTTGCTGGTCTCTTTAGTTATATCCATCTTACATCAGCAGAAGGCTAAAAGCCTTGATAGCCAACCAGCAAACTCCAACTCAGAGGCCCATAATTAATGATCACAACATTATTGGTGATAAATCATATAATTGTGTACCGATTTTTACTGTGTGGTGCTACCTTAGTGGCAAATATGTTATCTTGAATCAGCAGTTGCTTAACAGGGCAGGCAGTAGTTGAGTATTAGCAACTTTCTCACTTATGCATGTTGTGTTCTATATTCAGGTGGTTAGTAACAGTGTAATTGCGTTATTACATCAGTGCGCATGTTAGGACAGCCCATCAGATTCTTCAGAGCTAAAGAATAGCTAACCAGAGAAGAGAACTTGGGAGAAAAAGTGCAACCTACATTATACCTGACATAGCAATTTCTCTAATGTTACTTTTATTTATAATAACTGTGGAGGGGATTCATGTTTCTTTGAATTGAAGAGAAGCTAATATGCAATGAATGGCTCAGGCTTTATTTTGCCATGCAGTGTCATCCTTGTTCCTCTGCCCTGCTGTGAGCTGCTCATTATATGAGTATCAGGCAGCAATTTTCATCTCTGCTGTTTCTCCAGCACTAGGCTGTATAGGAGGCATCTCTCTACTCTTCATGGAAGCTGCCATTTAATTTTTCACTGAATAAAGAGTGGGATCAGATTCTATGATAGCTATACGGCTTCATCTCTTATCTTCAAGTCACTTTGACAGAAGTAGACTGTTAAGTTGTGACAAACTCGTTGTCAAAAGCATGATGGGATGGCATGATAACACACAAATATTTCATAAGTCTTCTAATGTCTTTGTGGTCTATTTTCTAAAGACAGCAATTGCCATTATTTTTTTTTACCACAATTCTTATTGAAGATGCTTGCTATGATACTCAGTTCCTTTCAAGCAATTTTCAGGTGGAGATAGTATAATATAGTAATCATCTTGAAGATGTAGTGTGTTTTTTGTGTTTATTATTGTTATTATTTTTTACCTACTTCTGTGCTATTGAGCAAGTGGTGTGTATTTTTTAACTAGAAAACAATTGAAAATAATTCCTCTGTTTCACAAAGGAAGGTTCTTCAGAATATTAAAATATTTCCACATGAAAAAAAAATCTACAGCAGTTTAAACACTTCCATCATCAGAACTATCAAGCAGATTCAATAGCATGAATATATTTGTCATTAGTGACTGGATTTATTGAATTTTCTCTGATCAGAGCATATGTAGCATAAAAGTTTTCTCTGAGGCTGTATTCCTAACAATAAATAACTCAAACTATTGAAGTAAGCAGAGTCGTTAATGTAGTGATGCAAACATTCACTTACATTAAAAACAACAAAGAATGCTGATGTAGTATTGGTTAGATTTTTTTATTTAGCCTGAGTTGCCGTAGAAACCACAGTACACATGAAATCACACCTCAGTTAAGAATTTCCTAGCAATCTTGGTTCTAACAATCACATACCATAAAAACATAGTATTCTAATATGCTCATTAAATGCTGAAGAGTTTGATAAATATACTGATCGCTAGAATTTTAGTTTGCTTCCAGGAGGGTAAGTCCAGCCTCAACACGTTATGAAAATCTCTTTCAATCTTGAGTATTATTGAAGTATGACAGGGAAAGTAAAAAATCTTCACCAGGCAATATTCTAGAAAAAGCTGTAAAAAGTAAGAAATATTGCTATGTCTTTGCACATGCTGGAAAAAGCATAGAGTCAGATGGTAACAATACATTCTACATTTGACTGCAGAACTTACAAAAATATTACCACCCCTTCTTAAATCAGGTGCAGATCTCATGGCCAGTGAATTTAAGAGTGACTGCTGTATAAATAAAATCAGAAACCATGCAGCATGTTAACTGGAAGATTGTGTGTGTTCTTGAGAACTAAATATCCATTTAGGTTGTTTGTCATGCACTTGAAGAGCTCTAAAAATAGCTGAATATCTGAATGTTACCACTCTACAGGTTACAGAACTGTCTTATTAAAATACAAAACCATTTATGCAAGAATATAATTAAGAATTTGTTTTGAATTGGCTGAATTCAGCTTCTTTGCCTGTCCTTTTCAGTAAGCCAAACACCTCCACATTTTGAACGTGTTACTCTGTGAGCTTTTGTATCAGCAGAGCTAAGAATGCAAAGCTGTCAAAGCACCTGTAGGTACCCACCTTATCTTACTTGAAATAAATAATGGATTGATTAAGCTATATAAGGGGCAAATTTTTTGTCTGTGAAGAAGGACTTTTATTTGTTTATTTAATTTTATTATTTTATTTTATAAAGATGTAACAATTTCTTACCAATCCTAAACTGAAACTAAACATTTTAAACAATAACAAAAATAAACAAAACAAAACAAAAAAACTCAAAATATAATCATAAATCAAGTTAACATTAATGTTGATGAAGAATGGATAGCTAGAAATCAAGTACTGAGGTAAGCACACTGGAGAGTTACTTGAGCATCTACTGGAAAAAACTGTTTTGGGGAGGAAGAAGGTCATACAAGAAAACTTGGAACCACTGCTACTACTCATGCAGTCTCAGAAAGGAACAGGCATTGCAGAATTAAGTTTCATAATATAGCATAAACTGTGAAAGGCTAAAATGTTACTAAATTATTTTTCTTAATGCTATTCAAAAGTATTTACCTTGCTAATTACAACTTACATCCCCACCATTCCACAACTTTATAACTCCCTGCATGTCTTTAACCTCTTTGATCTCCTGTAGTGGGTTTACATGGCAAGGTTTTGGTAGCAGGGGCCATAGGGGTGCCTTCTGTGAGAAGGATCTAGAAGCTGCCCCATGTTTGGTAAGGGCCCCACTGCTGACCAGAGCTGAGCCAATAAGTGATGTTGTTTTGTACCTCTGTGACAGCATATTTAAGACAGGGAAAAAAAAAAAAAACAAAAAAAAACACTGTGCCACACAGCAGCTGTGAGAGTGAGAGGAGTGAGGAACAGCCTTGCAGGCGCCAAGGTCAGTGCAGAAGGAGGGGGAGAGGTGCTCCAGGCGCCGGAGCAGAAGTCCCCTGCGGCCTGTGGTGAGGACCATGGTGAAGCAGGCTGTCCCCCTGCAGCCCATGGCGTACCACGGTGGAGCAGGGTTCCACGCTGCAGCCTGTGGAGGAGACCACGGTGGAGCAGGTGGACCTGCACCGACGGAGGCTGCGGCCTGTGGAAGACCCCTGCCGGAGCAGATTCCGGGCCGGACCTGTAGCCCGTGGAGAGGAGCCCACGCAGGAGCAGGTGAGCTGGCAGGAGCTGCTGCCCGTGGGGGATCCAGGTTGGAGCAGTTTGCTCCTGAGGGATGGACCCCTTGGTACGGACCCATATCTGGAGCAGTTCTTGAAGAGCTGCTGCCTGTGGGCAGCCCACGCCAGATCAGTTCAGCAAGGACTGCATCCCGTGGGAGGGACCCCACAGCACAGGGGACAAGAGTGACTGAGAAGGAGCGGTGGAGAAGCAGCGCTATAGACTGACCATAACCCCCGTTCCCCTGCGCCGCTGGGGGGGAGGAGGTGGAAGAGGGTGGATGGGGGGGAAGGTGTTTTTGGTTTCTTTCCTTTGTTTCTCGCTTCTCTAGCTTGTTAGTAATAGGCAATAAATCTTACTATCTCCCTATGCCGAGTCTGTGTTGCCCGTCACGATCATTACTGCGCGATCTCCTTGTCCTTATCTCAACCCTTGAGCCCTTTTCATCGTATTTTCTCCCCGTTCCTCTTTGAGGAGGGGGAGTGAGAGAGCGGTTGTGGTGGAGCTCGGCTGCCCACTCAAGTAAAACCACCACATCTTCACACTGTTTAACAATTTTGGGATTACTGGCATAGTTTGCAGTGATTTCTGAACAGTGATACATAAACATTTCAAGTATAATAGATTTATTCTACGTGATGCAGCAATAATTTCCTGTCCTCGGGTAATTTTAATAAACAAATCCAACTAACCTGTTTGCCTTCAACACAGTATGAAGTACTGGCTAAAGATTTCTAACAGATTATATTTCCCAACTCTGTATAATAGGACTTTCTTGGTGTAGATAGTGTTAAACTGTAGCCACATTTTCCAGTATGACCATTGTACCGCATCTGCTTTTTAGTGCTCACATAAGAGGCATGTTCAAAAAGGAAATCAGGAAATAATATTTGTTTATAGATCAAACTAGGCTGAAATAGAACATTAGTCGCTGGATACCCACTGGATGATTTAGTTCATTCTCTCTGCGTTGACTGAATAATGTTTAAATGATGGATACACTTATTTCAAACTGACCCGGTTATGACACTTCATACTATGCAATTCGAAAGTGATATAATTCAATATCCTCTGCACAATCCGTTAGCTGCTTAATTAATTGCATTAATGACATTGTCCAGCATTTGATGCTTAGTAATAGAATATTAGGTCGAAGCAAAATTCAGCCTAAAATCTATTCATGTAAAAATTCAGTAAAATTATCCCAAGATACCATCTGCAATGTGCTCAACTATGAGTATCTGTATGGCAGACTAGAATGAAATCACCCTACTGAAAAAAGCAGTTCTAAGAAGTTTTTGTATTAGGATTGTATGCTTCCTGGCTATGTTATTAGTTAGGGTAGAGTTTGTTGGTTTGTTTGTTGTTTGTTTGTTTTCCATCATTTCCACTGACAAAATTAAAAATTAGGAGAAAAAAAAAGTTTGGGGACAGAACTCGTTACTGTTGTTTTGACCATATAGACTTTTCTGCCTACTCAGAACACCATTTTGTGAAAATTCATTACTGCTGCATGGTTGTGTTATGAAAGCTCATTTTCATAAGAAATTCAAGAAAAAATGAATATAATTAGAGTTTAATTCTTTGCAGTTAATACACACTATTCCATGACAAACTGTGTTTTATTTATTTTTCTTTGTTTTTGTTGTCTACTTAGCATGGCAAATAACCCACAAGTAGAACTTTAAATTGAACTTCACATTCTCTATTTTCACTCTCTCCAGACAAGGAGTTTGAATTATCAAATTTTAAAAAGACATCTGGAGCATCACAACAAAATAGGGGCTTCTAGGATCTGAACAATTTTTAATATCTTTTTTTTTTTTTCTACACAATAATATCATGATTTTGTCTATACAATCCCTAAAACTTTATTTTGGTTATTGCAAAGAAGATGTCAAGTAAAGCCAAGCTGTTATATGCAACAGAAGGCCTCAAGATTTCCTGTGGTGAAATAAAAGGTTAAATAGAGGCTAACCTCCTCCAGTTTAGCAAAAGAGATTGAGGGAAGCATTCTAAAAAATGCTAAACAGATATTAAGAATGTTTCATGATCTGATGTTAAATGATAATACAACCTAAATGAAAAAAATGTAGTATGGAACTACTGAATGGGATACAGATGAATGTTTGTACAAGGAGTAGAAAGCTCTTGCAGAAAATGCTAAGTAGAATTTGTATGCCAAATACTATGCTGGTGACTGCAAAAAGTATTGTATACTGGCAATTTAACTAATTTTGTGATTAAAATAAATAGCTGATTAGGAACTGCATTGGGAATGTATATGAATGTCTATAAAAATTATTTCTAAATCATAAGAAGGTTTTATCAATATCTAGAATTTTTCTGATGATGACAACAAAGAAAACAATTTTCCATATGGTGTTTTCTCTCTGGCTCAAAACATTGGTTTTCATGTAGAGCAAATCTTTTCCATTTCTGTGCTATCCTTATGCCACTAGGATAAAAGTAGTATCATTAGTGATTTTCAGTAAGTAACTAAACTTTAGGGAAGCTGGTATTAGTGTTTTACAATTGTGTGATCACCTGCTGTTACAACAGATGACATTTTCCCTTTTGAATAGCTGAAGGGGGAAAAAATCCCATATGGGAGTCAATCCTGAGACATTTCCAACATGCAGAAGGTAAGTATAATTGCATGAACTTGATTTTTTTTGTGTTGTGTAATCTTTGAAAATAGGACTAGGAAACTTGTATGCAATTCTGAAGGTAATGATACAGTAATTTATTATCGAGATAATTCCTTGTATTTTTTAGAATTCAAAGTTCAGGGTGTATTCTATGAAATGGGATTTTCTTTTGTCTTTTTTTTTTTTTTAAATATATTTTGTTTTGAATAAACATTTACTTTTCTTTTTCTCAGTGTTACTTTCTACCTTTTTTGTCATTTATTCAAAAGTGTTTGTTTCAATATTATAACGTCCTTGCCTGGAAGAACTTTTGTGCAGTCAAGTAAAGCAGTGTCTAGGTTTGTTACACAGCTTCTAGTGTGATATTTTTAAAAATCTCAGGTAGGCTTTTATTCCGTACTAATGGTGTTCCTTTTATTTCTGGTTTCATTTATGATTTCTTCATTAAATATAGAATTTCCTGCTGTGCAGTATATGGAATTTTTCATTCTCTAGTCAAAGCGTTTTTGTCAGTCCTGTTGTGAGATGTTTCAGCAATGCAGGGGTGTCTGTGTGAAACAAAAGTTTGCAGTGTTATCATTTTTAATATCAGTCATATGTAGTTCTACTCTCTCTACGGTGCCATTTTGTGCCTTTCTTTATTTCCTCTCTTATTTCCTCCTCCACACACACATCATCCACCACCACCCCGCCATCTCTCTTTCTCTAGAAGATTCATGCTTGTTCAAGTCGAGTATGTAACAGTTTCTGATAATTTTTGGTCAGTCACAAGTTCTACAGTTGCCTGACATTTGTCACAGTTAAGGGGAAGTCCATGTAAATACTGGAACTTGGATATTATTAAGCTTTTGCAGCATGTAAAAGTCATTTATGAGACATATGTAAAGCTCAAGTCTTATATTCTTTAGCCTTTTTACCACCCTCCCGCGACCTTGCTTTTCTAATCAAGTTAATACCATGGATGGTCATTTAATTTCTAATTAATTTTTTTCTTCCTGTGTTTTGGACACTGCTATGTTACCTACAGCTCTTTTAAGTCATTATTTCAGCTACTCCCTTCCATGCACTGTTGTCCACCTAGGTATTAGTAGTGGTAGAAGGCTATACGTTAGAGCAAGCAAGGCAAAGAAGTTTACTGACCATAGACCTTTCACTGTTATCAGCTTGACCAGAAAAGCAAATTTTCAGGCAGCTTCTACAACGCTCTCAGAAAAGTGAGGTCTAGTTCTCTAGTTATTTTATAAATACTTTTACTAGTTTAATGTATGTAAAATGCATATATTCTCTCATAGGCATGCCATTACTCCTTAGAATAATTTTATTAATTTTATTTACAACATTTAAGCAAGAGGTATATGTCCTTCTTGTAACCACATGTGAATTTGAATTTTATTATAAAATAGTTGGCATTTGAAACTGCATTTGTGAATGCCACGTTCAGCAAATTTGATGAACGATAATTATAATACACTTGATAATTTCCATTTCGTAATCCTTAGTGCTTTTTTTTTTTTTTTAATTTACTCTGAAAAATGAAATGCATAGATGCTTGGGAATGAGTAAATAATATAGATTAGAACATGTTCTAAAGACATGACACATTTTTACAATTAAGATGGAGAAAATATGCAAACAGACTATAAGAGTATAACAGTTGCCACAGTTAGAGGAAGATAAGCAGTCTTTTGATTGAGAAAAATAGAGAAAAGAAAAGGCCTTGATCTGGGATTTGAAAATGTGGCTTCTTATCCTTTAAATCTTACCATTTATATATAATAAATATATATAATATATATAATCTTAATATACATAATCTTAATATTCTTAAAAATAATAATCTTATTTTATCCTTCACAAATAGAAGCTGAAGCTGAAAAAGATCCTGACAGGAAACAGGAGTTCATATTTTGATTTTAGGGTATTCAGTTGTAGGACCTTCTGTTATAAAGACAAATACAAAGAGGAGCTAGTGGACTTTTGAGTACTCATGTAAAGGTCCTTCTGTGACTTCTTTTGTATTACTGCTGCATAATGTATTTTTGGCTAAGCAACATACCCTGCCTTGAATAAAATTTTCAAGTCTTTTTATCATCTCCCCTAGACCTGATGCATAAAAACAAAAAATCAGTCCTCAATAGACTATCTGCCATTGCTGCATTTGTAAAGTGAAGTAGAATCTGAAGATTAAAATTGGGAAAGCTTCACTTTTCTGCTTCTCCAACTTTGTATTTTTGTGCAAAAAGCAAATTAAGCTAAAGCAACTGAAAAGCTAATGTATATTTCTGATAGATGATGCTCTTGGCAGAGATATATTTCTAAACTAAAACAGCTGTGAGAGCAATGAAGTTCTGTGGGGTTTGTTTTTCTTGGCTTGGATTCTTTTTTTCAATAAATTAATAGAATTTTAACATGTTGCATAGAAGCAGTATTTATTTATTTATTAATAGGGAAGGTATTTGATGGGATTTTTTCTACATGTACAATCTCATTGTTTACCAGTGCAGGACACCCAGGAACAGTGCAAAGCTGCGCTGGGGATGTTCGGACTGGACATTAGGAAAAATTTCTTTACCATAAGGGTACTCAAACACTGGAACAGGCGTCCCCATGAGGTGGATGATGTGCCAGGCCTATCAGCATTCAAGAGGCATTTGGATAATGCCCTCAGTAATATGCTTTAACTTTTGGTTAGCCCTGAAGTAGTCAGGCAGTTGGACATAATGATCTTTGAAGATCCCTTCCAACTGAACTATTCTATTTTGTTCTGTTCTAAATCCAAATGTTTTGTATGAATGTGTTAATATCAGTGATGACTTAAGTTGGGTTAAAGTGAAACTGAGTAATTTTTTCATTGTTTCCACAGTAGTGATATTTTTCAATATCATGCCCTTTTATTTTATTTATTCATCCTTTTTTTTTCAGTGGTCCTAAGTTGAATTTTGTGGGAGGAAAAAAAATAAAAATATTTTGAATGTAATTCAACTTATGATGTTGGAATTTCATACGTATATACTTTCCTATAATATTTGTTTTTAAAATGAAAAATGAAAAAATAAAAATCTCTTTCTGCAGAACCAAACAACGTCAGGATGGGATAGTAATTTGAAGGAGGAATTCTCCTTATTTTCCTTGTGGTCCCTGTAATCAGTTGTCATTAGTAGTAACAACTTGTCAATTGACCTGATATTTCAATATTGATACTACAATATCAATACCTGATACTGGACTTCAATATTGATCTACTAGTGTCAGTTTGCATTTTCACAGAATAATAGAATAGAACCAGAGAATATGCCTTGTTGGAATGGACCCACAGGCATCATCGAGTCCAGCTCCTGCCCCCATACAGGACTACCTAAAAAAAACGCATATGTCTGAGAGTGTTGTTGAACTCTAGCAGGCTTGGTGCCATGATAACGTCCCTGGGGAGACTGTTCCATTTTTTTCTGGGGATTTAGCACTACATATTAGATATATATTGTGCATACAGAAAGTTAATGTTCCTCAAAAATATTTTTAGCAATAAAACACCTACTTAATAATATCAAGTCATGTATTAAATGTTACCATGTAGTAGTTCTAGAATCAAGCCTCAGGGTTTCAAGTTATATCAAGCAATGTTAAAGAAAGGATTAATCTTTCAAAATAGAGGGAGGGAGAAATTGAGAAATTGAAACACAAAATGTTATATAATTTATAGCAGGACTTTGCATCCTGTTCTGTTTCTAAGATGATTGCATTTGACTGTGGTTGATGGACAGGCATCGCAAACTACTGCTTATGAATGTTTTCATATTTTCAACTAAACATATTTGTCTGTACTCTATGAATACCATAAGCAGTAAGAATGTTGCCTAGAATAGTTGCAGAAATATTTGTAAATTATTAGCATTTTTCGTAGAATATTGCAGAAAGGCAAATTTGCTGTCATGAGCGTTCACACTGAAAATCTGATGTGAAGACTCCTGTACATCTACTCAGAGAGTAAAAATGCAGTAGAGTCAGACTTCAGTCTTAAAGTCAGACTTTTTTTTTTTTTTTTCTACAGTGAATGTTCTCTGAATAAGCTTGGTATCATTGTATCATTGCATTATTTGAACATGACAATTCAAATGGAATCTCTTCATGTGGGCCATGTGGAAAACTCTATTATTTTTATGAAGGCATCATAATGTTTCGTATTTGAGTAGCAACTGAAAAAATCATAATGGGCACTTTAAGATACCATCTTTAATTTTATAACTGTAGCTTATGGCCATTACGTATAGTGTAATCTATATTAGGAAAAAAAAGTTTATTTATTGATACCCAGAGATTTTCCATATGTATTAATCTTGTTCCTGTAATATAAAAGAATATGAAGACAAATTTTCCTTCTTTCCAATAGGAAAATTTTGGAAAATGAAAGGGCAGATATAGCCAAATGATTACAACTATAATAATTTGTTTAAATACTGAAATTTTTATGGCTTTGATGTTGCAAAAGTGCCTGTGGTTGATAACTGGAGTTAGAGAAGCATTACTTAATATAAATTCTGCTGCATGAAACTTGTAAATTACAAAATTAACAATTTTCTTCAATATTCTGTTTAGGGAATAAAAGAAAAAGAAACGAGAGGTATACTGATCCAGGCTGGAAAGTGACTGACAACAAAGTGTGTGTAGAAATCTATTTAATTTTTTTGGTTTCAATGGTTGTTTTATTAATTTTTATTTATTTTATTCTATTTACCTGTGATAAGGGCTTGTGGTGTATGAAAAAATTATTTGATTTTTCAAATATGTATTTTTCAAATACATAATACAAGAAACACATTTTCCATGATTATTTGAAATATTGTGCATTATTTTCAGTTCCACAAATCTAATCTTCTTACATTCAGTGTTTTGTGTGTGAATAGCAGACTAGAGAAGATTTCAGATCTGGAATTTTTTATTCATGTTCAAGATATTTAGGGTTTAGTTTCAAAAAAGTCATCTGGTCTCTGAATGGGACTGTAAAGCCCTGAACTCTTAACACCTTAAGTTCTGTCTATGTCCTACTACTTTGCTGAAGCAGGGATTGCTGGGGCATACCTCTTAAATGTTCACGTCAGGAAACGTCTCAGGACAATTTATGATTTTGCTTATGAGTTAGTATTGGTGAAGACAGTCATCCTTTTCTAGGTTCTCTATAGCATAAACAGAATTTCAAAGTCCCTAAGACTTTGATGTAAAAGATGATTTTGGGGGGTTCCTTTGGGGACCCAGGCGTTGAACTTGATGTGGGTCCCATCCAACTCGGATATTCTATGATTCTGAGAGACAACAGAGTAGGGAGATGACAAAATTTTATGTGGGTATTGGTATGTTGGTATAATAAGCATTCTAAACATACAGATTTTCAGCATTGTCATTACAACTACATTTCCTTTTTGGATCACTTACAGTGATCACATAGTAAAGGAATATTTTCCAAACAAATTTTCATTGATGTTGGTGAGGAATTACTGAAAAGGGTGAGGTGGCACACTGAATTAAAAAATGAACATACTTCTGGCTTTGCCTTTGAGAGCGTTCATAAAACATAAGTATGACAGGAAGAGTGTGAAGACAAAGATGGATATACAGAGGGAAGCAAAGAAACAAGAGATGTAATCCTATCTCTGGTCTTTGCAGCATAATTCTGCAGAATTTGCTGTCACATACTGGAAAATGGAGTTGAAATTTGGCATGTATCTAGTTAAGAATAAAGGATGTTATAGGAATAAAACATTGGATAATGTCCTGGGCAAACATTTTAAATATGAGGTGTTGAGTTAGAAAGAGAGTGGCATGGCTTTACCTAGTCTGGGTAAAGAGAAGTTTCCAGCAGAAATACTGCCAAGGTGGAGAGAAAGGAGAAAGATGAGCCTTTTAGATAGCTGCAAAATACTAATTTTAAGACAATAAACATAGTATTTATAATTTACTACTTTACAGAGGCTTTACTTACATCACTGCAATTCATACTCCCAGGGCAAAATGTGTGGGTAAGGAATGGAAGTAAAAGATTGTATGGGCAAAATGAGGTCCATTCTTGGTGTAGTACTATGAATTCCTATGTACATGTACAATGTGTTGTGATATGGGATTCTTCTGAAAGGGTAGCATAATGCAGCAGCAAAGACTTTCTACACTCTTCCATGCTTAGCTTGTGACTGCTTTGTTTCTCTTTTAGTACTTTACAAAGGATATTGAAAGATATTCTGAAATATCGTAGCTTCATAAGCTGCATTTTCATGCAGTAAAAATACAGAGGTAATAGATAACATTTTAGACAGCACTTACCGTAAATGACGGTTTATTGTTTTGTTTTGTTTTTGTCAGATAGGTAGTTTAATGTATTATTTATGACACTTTTTTCAAGCTCGTTTTACTGTACAGTCTTGATTTTTCAACTGCAATATGAAACCATGCCTAATCTGGCAATAAATGTTGTCACAAATGGTGTATTATTTGTCTTTGTAGAGGTGTTCTGTCATACTGTGATTGTCATGATGACAATTTAGTTACATCACAACCAGCATTCGCAATACTACCCATGCTGCTCAAACTACAGCTTATGTCAAAATATTTCATCATCTGATTGGAATGAGTTTTACTATTGTAAAGCACTGAGTTTTCTGGGCCCAAAGTACTGTACTCCTAATCATCTAGGTGTGTAACCTGTGCATTCAACAGTTGTGTTGTTATATGTAAAGGATAGTTCATTCAGAAAAAGCGAAGTGACAAATCGTGCTCTATTGCTTAGCTTTGTTACACTCACACCGAAAAGATTATCTTGTGTCTGAGAACATGGTGGTGTTTACTTTCTGGAAGCACGAGATATGTTCCGTATGGGTTTGTTCTCTATAAGAACTTACTTTTTTCTCTGCGTTCTTCCTGCGTCAGTTAACAAGGGTGATTCTCAACACTTTGTTGCAGTAGGGTTTGACAGGGTGAGCAGTTGTGCTGGATTGCGATGCAGCACAGCAGGCAAAGCTAAGAAAACCATTAATGCAAGCCATGGTGTGGTGGGATTCAAGATTAAAAGTTAGTTCAATTTTCTAATCACTGGGAGGGCTACTTAGAAAAGGTCTGTTTCCTGTGGCAAGCGGTAACTGTAAATAACAAGAATGTGTTTGATCTGACTGAGAGCTGAACTTTTGCCTTCCTAATGCAGCATGGAAAGCATATTAATATGCTGAAGATTGTGATTGTGATTCCCTTAGCATGTTTATTTGCAGCTGGTGCTTAACACTGTGCAATGGTGTGCTGTGCAGGGATGACCGGTTGGAGACTGCCTGCCTGGCAAGATATCTTGTCTGTGATATGTCTTAATCTAGTCATTTTGCGTCCAAAGTGAAAAGAAAATTTACATTCAGGAGCTAAAAATAAAATCCTCAAATCTTTTCTATTCTTTGACTGTAATGTTAACATTACATTTAGACTTCACATTCACAAGTGTTTCTTTAAAAGAACTCAATAATTCCTTTTGCGTTTCAGACCTATCAAATCCGGACTGATTTGTGTAATCTACTAAAGTTCTTTCTGGTATTTTAAAAATCCTCATCCTATCTCAGTTGACCTGGTTAAAATATGTAATAACTCACATTTTGTGGTTAAGCAGGACAGAATTACAATAATGTCAAAGTCTATTAAAGTAAAAGGCTATGTTTTTTTTTACTTAAAGGTCACTGAAGTCTTCTCAGTGTTATCTATGTTGCTGTAATGTGTTTTCAGGCTTTAGATTTTCATATGAACAGATACTGGCACATTATATATTAAAATTTATTGTGAGTATTGGGGAAAGACTATTAGAAAATAATTCATGTTTAACATCTTTATAACCCACTAACTTGCTATTGCAGCTTTCTACAATGTGATTGCTTCTTCCCTTCAGCAATGATTATACTATTCCTTAACTTTTTTTTGTACAAAATAGTAGTAACTATAGGCAATTATGCTGAAACAACTTGTTGGGTACTCATTAGATTATTTTTAATATCTTAAAGAATTAGATGCTTGAAAATGAAACAGTCCAAGGAGCTGATTTTATTTTATTTGTAGGACAGCTTCAGAAGAAATAGTAGCTGAGCAGAGTTCCTGCACTGCCCAGCAGTGCTCAGGCCTCTCTGGGCCCTGAGGCGTGGTGTGGGCCATAATGGCAGCCCCCAGGCCCTCCCCTGCCCTGCCTATGGCCCAGGACTCCATTTCAGCCCGCCTGTGAGTATCCCTGCCAGCTCCAGCAATGCTGCAGCAGGGCCATACTCCAGCTTTCCACTGCCCTGCCATGCCATGGGCACTGCTGAGCCTTTCCGTGATGGTGTCCCAGCCTGGCCTGGGCCAGGGCCCATTCCTAGGGCGGTGCCTCCAGGCCTGCCCTGCTCCTGGCTGGGGCTGTGGGATGGGCCTTCCTGCCGACCCTAGCCCTGCCGCCAGAGGGAGCCCCCTCAGTCAGTTCATCACTTGACCATGAGGTCATGAGCTGGACCTGATCAAGGCTGTAAAAGGACCAAGTGTTATCTAGGTATCTGTCCAGTGCCCTAAGGGACTTTGCCTTGAGAAGCTTTAAATATTTTTCACAGGCTTAGCCTGGAATTGCCATCTTTGACTTCGTTTAGCCTGAGAACGCCTCACCCATATGAACCCCTGAGCTTGGGACTGCCTCAGCCAGTCAGCAAGAGGGAGATGTCTGTGGTTCCGTGGAGGAAATTCATCCTCCTTCCTCATGGGAGTTCAACTTCCTCATGAGGGAGGGAAGAGAGAACAGAAGGAAGGCTGCTTGGGGTGAAGCTGTAGTAGCTGCCTGCCTACCCTGAGAGGTTTATTAGAAACTGTAGTTTCTTCTTGGCTCATGCTGCATGTTACTATATATTGCCAGAACAGGTGAAACACTGGAAGATTTAGCGTTTCTCTCCCAGTCCAACTGAAGGAACTGTTGCTGGGACCTCTGCAATAGAGATTCCTGTGGCCGTCCAGACGGCATCTGCCCATCCTGCTTGAAAGGTTTGATTTCTCAAGTGTTACCCTATGTCAAGGGCTAGATAATTATATATATATATATATATCTGTCCTGGTTCCAGTTAGGACAGAGTTAAGTAGCTCATAGTAGCTGGTAGGGTGCTATGTTTTGGATTAGGATGAGAAGAGCGCTGATAACATGCTGATGTTTTAATTGTTGCAGAGCAGTGTTTACACCAGGCCAAGGACTTTTCGGCTTCTCGCTCTGTCCTGCCAGCGAGCAGGCTGGGGGTGCAGCAGGAGCTGGGAGGGGACAGACCCAGGACAGCTGACCCAAACTGGCCAAAGGGGTATTCCATACCATCTGGCGTCATGCTAAACAATATATAGGGGTGGCTGGCCGGGGTGGGGGGGCCGGCTGCTCGGGAATAGGCTGGGCATCGGTCAGCGGGTGGTGAGCAATTGCATTGTGCATCACTTGTTTTCTTACACATTATTATTGTTAATACTATTACCATTATCACTATTATTATTATTATTGTTATTATTATTTTCCTGTCTTAATAAACTGTCTTTATCTCAACTCACAGGCTTCACTTTCCCGTTTCTCTCCCCCATCCCAGAGAGGGAGGGGGGAGGGTGAGCGAACGGCTGTGTGGTGTTTAGCTGCCAGCCGGGTTAAACCACAACAATATATATATATGTATTTAATTATTAACAAAACCTCTGTCCATGGGCATTCGTTCAACAATATGATATATGCACAGAGACATCAGGTCACTATGAAACTGAGCTCCACTTAGGACATGTTGGGGGAAAAAGGCCAAAGGCTTCTATCTGCAGTACTCTGGAGAAGCTGTCTTAATACGTTGGTCTTTGTTCCCCAAATCAAGGAAAATAGGGTGAGCCGTGTTTTGCTGGATGACAAGTTTTTGTGAAGAACATCAGTTTTTGTCTCCAGGATTGCTTTGATTAGGAAAGTCCCTTATTATTATCAACAGCCTTTGAAAATGTTCATTTCAGGTAATTTTCACAGATCACATTGACATTATTCTAGCACATACTACACTGCATTTGCACAAATGACATACTGCCACAAGCAATTAATCTTACCAATTCTAAATGAATAAATATTCCAATGTGTTAAATTCTCTTTAAATAATAAGCATGCAATGGTTGGTGTGCTGGCTTAAACAAAAGATACATTTCATCCCACCTTATTTCTTGACAGATAACTGACCATTACACTGCCTTGTTCTCTTTCATGATTATTAACAGCTTAGACCTACTTCTTGTAATATCTCTCTATAAATAATTCTAGGCTCACACGTTTGTTTCGTTTATAAGTTAAGCTATCCAAAAGTGATAGCTCATTTCTCCATAACTAGAATCTGTCCCCTCTCGGGGCAATTTATCTTTGCAGCAACTAACCTTTAGGCATTATTCCCCTCAGAAACTTGTATTAATCATCCTTGCCAGTTTCCCTTTCAGTTTTTCTCTTCCCACAATCTTCTGCTGCAGTCAGAACACCCACCAAGCTTTCAAAATATTTATACTACTGGTTTTGAACAAGGAAGAGTTATCTGCCAAATTGCGTTTTATTAAAACTTGATTGTGTAAACATCAGTTGTCAATAACTGCACACTGAAAATTCAAATCTGACCTTTCTTGTTGAGTAGGGGGTGGTTTTATAAAGTCAATCTATATGAAAGATGCACATACACATAATCGCTATGAACTGTACTCTGGGAGAGACACACGCAATAAATGAAAAAGAATTTGAAGCAAGATGACAAAAAGTAGACCTATTATTTTGAGTTTTCCTTGGAATAACCAGAAGGGAAGAAGCTATCTTGGCAAGATTGTCTTTCCAAGCCTCTGTTATGCTAGCTGCTAGACCTTAACACCAGTGATTAGTATAAAAGAAACCTAAATTTCTGAAACATTCCCTTCCATTCTTGTCTACTGTTCAAAGTGTATCTGTGGTTCCTTGGTTAACCGTGACATGGAGGGACTTTATGAGGGCAGATTAATGTAATTGTCACCTTCTACCTTGCCAAAGTTATAAGGACAACAAGCTATGCAGAGATGAGAAACTTGTGGTAAGGGTGTGATTATACAGACTGCAAAGCTGATTTTGTGGGTGAGGAGGCATACCAGACTAACACACACATTTATGTTTAGGGCTCCTTTTACATCCAATGGTTAAGATGTGCTTTAGAGAATTTAATGCTGTTCTTGTATCTGTAATTCACTCCAATGGAACATTTGCAGTTCATGTGCTCTATGGAAGTCCTTTAGAGACTATTTTAAACATTAATGAGCTAGGTGCTGCTGGCAGTGGCATTATTTCTTTTATATTGATTAAAAAAAAATAATCAAAAGGATTTTTTACGGCTTCAAACAGTCTGAATGATTCACATGCTGCAGCTTTAACATGCTGTCTCAACAAAAGGTAATTCTTTTGTGTTAGAGGTTATAAAAGAATTTTTTTTTCATTGCTATGTGCATTATTGTGAAGAAAAGAGCTTGTGAAAATTCACATAAATGAAAGTATTATTTCATTAAATTTTATACTCCTGATGTTTGTGATTGATTAATGGCAAACAACAGAAAAGTATGTAAAAATAGAGCTCTTAGATTTTAAGATGACATGAACTTAACGTTCCCACACCAGTCCATCATCATCTGTGCCTAACCAAAAATTTATCGGTAGTGGCTAAGTCTATCCATGAAAACCATCAGTGTAAGAAATTGTACAACCTTTCTAAACTATATATTCCATTATTTACTTCTCTGTACTTTGAGAAGGTTTATCCTAATGTCTGTCTTTACCTTTCTTGCTGCAATTTAAACCTCATTCCTATTTTTCTTACCAGTGGTAAAAGAACTCATTATCCCCTTCTATTTTGTTGAAGGATATGTGAAGGATATATGAATACTGTTATCCTGGGTCCCTTCACTCTTCTCTTTTCTAGACGAAAATGATGCTATCTAGTCATGCTTCTTCTGCTTTCTTATTCTATTATAGAAAATTTGTTCCATGATTACACAAAGCTGACAGCAGATTCTGCTGTGTCTCAGTGATTTGTATACCTCATCAATATCATCAGTTGATCAATGTTAAGTTTGTTGTATAGTCCCCATTTATTATATTGTTTTTTTCCTCTACTTTTTTTTTTCCTGCTGACTTTTCAGCTGTATGAAGAGCAACTTCTTTAGTCTTTTATTTATGGCATGAACTGTTTTCTCATGTGATCTTAGTCATAGCTGCATATAACCAAATTGTTTAAGCTAGTGCTAGAAGCTGTTCTCCTCAAATGACTGTTCTAAAATGTAATCCTAGACTTCATTGTCTGGGATCAAATATTTTAATTTTGTCATGTTTAAAACTGCATGATACCAACAAGTTCCTTGCTTCAGCTGGAAGATGCTCAGTGTATGAATGCCGCAGTGGCCCATATTAAAATGACCTTGAATTCTTCATTGTATTCACTTTGTCTCCTAATCCTCCCATGAAATATTTCCAATGTGTCTAATTTCCTTACCCTTTTCCAAAATAGTTTTCCTTTAGATTTTTTTTCCATGATCATATCATTCACAGGTGATTTTACATACAGTCCCTATAACCGTTAGATATGTAAGCTGTTGTTTTTCTCTGTATAAATGTTTTAGTATAATGTTCCAATAGTGATTCACTTCCAGTTATTGGGGCATGTAGAATAGTTCAGTTTTGCAATCAAAATATGAACATTTCCATAGAAGTCCAAATGCAGGTAAGGAGGCATTCCTTTTTGCCCATTGGCTGATGATAGAATAGACTACAGATCAGCATCTGAGAATAACTCTTCATTTTTCTTTTCTCATGTTAATCATTATGGTTTCTGACTCCCTAGAAGATGAAATATAGAAAATGCTACTGCTTTGAAATGAATCCACTCTAAATTAATATTATATTGCTGTGTCTGTTTAAACAGACAGAACATTATTTAGGTTTGGTGCAGGTGAAAGCACTTTTTTTGTCTGATTATTTTTCCCCTGTCCCTGACAGAATAGTAATTTCGGAAGATATATTGGTATACTTTGCCCAATTTGCAGATCCAGACATTACCAGTCTTCAGGCTTTGAAAGGGTAATGACAAAGAACTGCTTATAAATCTTGTGTTAATTTAAGATATTTAGTCTTCTGTCTCTTAGATTGATATATTTTGGCACTTTAACTAACTTCTTATTAACTATAGACTTGCATGTTGTCCTGTGTGGAGGCTTTAAACTAGATAAACCTACACTGAAACTATGTTAGCTGGCATATTTCAACAGTAAATAGATTCCAGCTCTATGTTTTATGCATCACATATATTGCTTACGATTCAAAACACACAAGACATGTTTCCAGGGTTTCATGTACTGTAAATAAATGTAAAACAAGCTCCTTGCACAAAAGTGATACAAAATAATCAGCACCGAGAAGGCTAAGAAGCTAAATGGTACTTGGAAGACTGTAATTAATATTAATTGTTTGCTTGCTAGAACAAATCATTAAACTACTCCACCTCTTTTGCTTGTAATGCAAATCCAGCTGAATGAAAATAGTGTATGATAAACACACTACTCTAAGTCCACTGGTTAAATTTTGAACATCCTATGTAGTAGAGGAGTAGGAGAGGCAGAACTTGAGAGTGTGCAATGGTTAAAGAACTGCAGCAGCTTAAAACCTGTCAGTGGTTTCCACTGATTGTAGGAAAGGAAAAGAAAGTATATATTTTTATCTTTTTCTTATTGTGAACTAGCTTGGACAGGTGGAAAAAGAGACCTCCCTTATTTTCTTTGCCAGCATTTTTTTTTCCTCATACTCAGAAAATCAACTCACAAAATTACTGGTACTTAAGACTGAACAGTGAACCTAGTGACTGCTGCAAACTATGTGTTCTAGCTTTCTCCTCACTTCCAGTGTCTCCCTAAAACACTATTCCTTAGTTTGTGCTATAAAAGCTACTTACCTCAGTAGTTCACTTCATTTTCTCCTCTCTACCTCTAGGCAAGCTCTATTCTTCCACCAGTGTCGGAAGAAAGTCAGGTCTCCCTTTGTTTTTTGCCTACCAAGGAGTTTACTCAGATTGCTGTAGAGTTAGCACAAATACAGAACTCTTTGACCGAATGCTCTGCTTGCATGTTTGGAGTCAAGACTGCTACTTCAGTCTGGGCCTTTTTAGTTCAAGGCTTTGTGAAATACTTTTCCTCCTTCTGTTCTGGAGTTTCATATTTAGACAGCTGATTTCTTCCTGCCTCTAAATTCAGAATCATCTGGGACAGATGAGATCATTTCACCTATGGCAAACTGATAGAAGAGAACAAGCTTCTGTGATGATTTTTTTTTCTAATTGTGAGAACGATAGAAAAATAAAGTACATTTATGTTAAATTCAAGTTGACTTTTAAATAATATTAAATTTCTCATTAGATATGCAGTGTGACTAATAAGGTTTAATTATTTTTGATGAAAGCTAAATAAGTTAAGCTGTAGAACATCGTAACAACTATGCATACTCAGTCAATTTTTAAGTGTCAGCATTGCAATAAAATTAAAAAGATTAATGCAGTTTATTTTTCTTCTGAGGTAGCTGAAAAACTGTTTTGTGCTGACTTGAAGCTCTTAATATTCTTGACATCTTTTTGGATTTTTTTTTAATTTCAGTTACACCTGTAAATTTTAATCTTTGGTTTAGGTCTTTATAACTTCTGCAATGGCAGAGTATTACAAAATTAGCTGTGATAGTCTATGTAGGACAATAAAATATATGTCAATGAAATACAATGTCAGTACTTCTGACATTGTCAATCTACTTGATACTTTCTTTAACTAGCTTAAGAGGAAAATTTCCAGTACAGCAGAGAACTGAGAAGATAGCAATTGCCTATATCTTCAAACAAGCTATTTTATTCACAAATCACCACTTTATAAATAAAGTTTGGAATTATCACAAGAAGTTAAGCATTGACTTAACTATTGACTTAACTCCTATTTTTTTTTTTTTTTAGCCATTATTAATGAACTTAAGGATGTTTCTGCTGTTTCCAGAAGCTGAATTTACTATTCTGGAAGTTTAGTGCCTCACTAGTGAATGTAAAGAAGATGCAAGTTCTGCACGCATTTTTATAATTGTTCTGTCGACTTTCCTATATCCTACACATCACTGAGTTCCCTAATTTCAAACAAGTGGCATTTCTAACAATATTCTTTTGGAAGGCTGATTTCTTCAATCATCTAGTCCAAGCTTTTCATATACGCTGATGAAAAATATTGGCCATGATTTCCTTTTCCCTTTTCTGTCTAATTTCCTAAGCAATACACTATACCATCTGGCAAAATACATTCTCTAGCACATTTGAGTAATCATATAAGGCCTTTTCCATTATTTCTGGTCCCATGAGCACTTAAGTTAACTGATGCAGTTCTTCCCCCCCCCATTAATGTTCAAGGGCATTTATTTATTAACAATGAGAGTTGTTTTCAACCTCAAATATTTATGTCAAAGATATTAAACCTGGTGTTAATACAGAATTTCTGATATGTTTGAATTTTCTTTTTTCTTTTTTTTTTTCTTTTTGTTAGGTTTCTTTTTGGCTAATAGATGGGTTGCTCCCTATGTTTTGAGAGTACTTCCCATTTTAAAAATATTCCTAATACTTAACTGATGTGAACCGTTTTTCTTCCTGATATTTCTCTGTACTATTGGTAAACTGTGGCTTTTTTGTCCTCAACAGCTTTGTAAAGGGCCTTCTGTGTTTTTTATACACTTTTTTTGTGTGTGTATGTGTTTTGTTATTTATTTTTCTCATTTCCTTGTATTTAATCTCAGTTTGTCTACTTGACTGTGCATGCAGCCATCCCAGTTTCTATTAGCTTGATTTTCCTGAAGAATTTCTAGGAAATACATTGCCAAATATTTCCTTCCCTCTGATTATGCCTAAGAGGTTCCTTCTTTGTTCATTCCATTTGTATTAATCTTCCTCCTTTTGTATTTGTGTATTTGGGGCTGTTGAAGTATTGAAATTACAGTTTTCTTGTCATATTCATGGCTTTTACCATAAGCATTGGTGGTATTTATTATTGGTGATAGTATTAAAAACTCCAGAGAGACAAAAAATAACCCTTTTCCTTTGCAGTGTAGAATGATAGACAGTAGATGTAGAATGATAGATAGTATGCCAAAACCTTTTTACCCCAGAACCGTTTAATCTGTTGTTTGTGCTTTTATGAACTTAGCTTAGTGAATAAAATGAGTATGTTGGACATAGTTTATCTCTGCACTTAGGGGGTAATGATTAAGCAAAGATCTTATAAATTGATAGGAATGGAAGGGCTATAAGAAAGAGATTGCACTTAGGTTTTGTATTGTTTTATAAATAAATATATATTTAGTGTTTTGTTGTTGTTGTTTTGTTTTGTTTTGTTTTTTGGTATTTATTTGTAACCACTAGTGTTAGGGACATAACATCTGAAGTAAGGTTGTATAGCCCTGCTTAAACAAACATTTCAGAATCCTTACTGTTGCATATAAAAGAAGGAATCATACTCTCATGAAGGCATCTTCTGCATTGTATGGACACAGCTGCACTCACAGAAATGTTTTTTGTTATGTCATCAACTCTAAGTAAGAAAATAAAAATCCAAATAGATTTTTTGTTTGTTTGTTTTATTCCTTTAATGAGAGCCCGATCCAATTACAAACCTCATATGAAGTAACACATTGCTGCCTACAGAGGTCTCTGAAATTGTAAAGCAAGGAGAAGGGATAAAAACATCCTGGAAGGTGACACATTAATTGCAGGGTATTTGCAACTTTTTTTTTTTCTATTTTGATATTAAAAAAAATTATCAACATTTACATGAATTGGGAACTCAGTTCATGTAAACAAAAATATAAAGTCACTACTTTGTTTTCAGTTTTTATAAATGCTGTGTGTTTGATATCACAGATCCTTTTCATCTCAAACCTTCTTAGGACTGAAGTTAAGTCTAGTTCTTATAGCATGTCAGTAAATTTTTAGAGAACATTTTTATCAATCTCACTTGGCAATTACTGGAGCAATATGAACAGCTGAATTCTGGCTTGAGAGAACTCTTCCCTAGGAATTTTTATTTGGTATTAATGTGCTTATAACATTTGGACAGGAATAACATAAATAGAATTTAATTTACTTAACCAGACTTGAGATAGACTGGATTTGATATGTTCATTTATTTCACTATTTAGTAGTATTCTCTTCTGGTTTTTGCCAAGGCCTAAGATTAACTGACCATCTGTCTATTTTACTACAAAGCAATATCTGCTTGTCATTATTGGCAGTTAATTTTGTGGCAGAAATTCAGAGAATGTGTTCTCATGTTCTGATTTATTCAGTGACATTCTCAGAATCTAGCAAATCCTATCAGAGAATTAAAGGATACTTAGCAGAAGAAAAGTGTCATAAAAAATATTCACATTTGCCACTACTTAAAAATATGGCAATGGTATTCTTCCGTATCAAACCACTTGGCCAGATTTATTCTGAGTAGCTCAAATTTTTATTAGACATTTCCAGCAGAAAGGTACAGCATCACTGGCTACAAGGCTGGAATATTTATGCCTGTGAGTGATTTTATGTCTGCACAGTACACTAATAACATGAGAAGATTCTTCTCCCATGTAGTGAGTAGACTCACATCCATTTTTACATTGTCATAAATATGTCATAAAATGTCAGAAATGTGTGCTCAGAAGCAAAAAGGTAACGAGATAATCAGCTGTACTCCATTTAATTTCCCTAAACTGACAAGTTATTTAAATTCTTCTGTTTCCTAACAAGGTTTGGCGAGTATTTATCGATGGAAAAATACATCTGTTCCAACAGAATTCCATGTTTGATTTTTCCTACTATTGTAGCTTTTGACAACTTTTTAAAATCTTCCTTCTGATTTTTCTAGTTTCATTTTTGTTAGCATATTTAGCTGGGCTGTACATGTCTTTATCAGAGTAATTTCTGTACAAATTATTTCAGTTAAAATTGTGATCTTATGTTCAACAACATTCTTCACAAAGCTACCACTAATAATTGGTGCTTGATCTTTTGTCCTTTATGTGTTGGTGCTCCCACTTTCTTGCCATCAGTTTGAAGTCTCAAGTGAACTCAGAGTTAGTATGTAACAAGTCCCCTTCCTCTTGCTTGGCACAGATATCTCTGCAATGCATAATTCTCCTACTACGGGGAGAATGGGTAAGGGTTGCCTCTGCTTTTGCTTTATGTTTAAGTCACCATTTAATGAATAATGTTGTGCTGCAGATTATGGTGTATATTTAAGAATACCTGAGCTAATTTTAAATGTAATAACACAGAGACTAGAAGCCTCTATGTAGCTTCACTTAACATAATTTTCTCTTGGGGAAACTTTTATTTTCTGAACAAGATGTTATAATTTCTGCTGGTAATTGACTTCTTATATATGAGATATATGCATGTCTTCCTGTGCTGTGTAGACATAAGGGCTTGCTCAAGGTTCTCTGTTGTGTTTCTCTGTTGTACTGTATGCATAGCCCAGTGTCTTGGATTGTCTGAAGGTTATTATAAAGCATCTTAGATTTGTCAAAGATTATTCTTGCTAGTTGTACATAACAGCTCCTTTTATAAAGCTGATTGGCGTCATCAAAGATTGGTTGCTGAATTTAAGTTGAATCCAAACTTGGTTATGTAATGAAGTGTACGATTAATAAGTCAAAGCATATCATCAGAAAAGCAAATATAATCTGGAAATTAATAAAGAGATTTATATGCGTGCGATAGAAAAACAGCTGCTTTAAATCCAAGAGAAGACAATTTTATAATCAGAAAATATTAACGTACAAGAAATAGTATTTTAGTATTTATTAGAGTTTAGTTTTTCTTAGCTGTCTTATTACCTCACTGAAAGAGAATATCATTACGTGTCTATAGAAAAACAGTCAATGTTTCCAGTTAATTCCACATGGTAGAATTAGAAAGATTACATGAGAGAAAGAGAGAAAAAAAAGGGATGTTGGAAAGTCACAAATAAGTGAATGGTTTAGGAGCAAAGGCTTACTGTTGCTATGTTTTTATGTTGTTGTTTTAACCCAAATCTACAGTGTCAACAGTATGCTGATTGGTAGTTATTTAAATCTGATGGCAGGAGATATTTATTTCTAGAGTGTGATAAAAATAAATTCTTCAGTGATGTTCACAATGAAAAAGCAAGTAGGTGTGCAGCTGAATAATCCCATTTTTGAATTAACTTCTAGTTTTGTTCCAGGAGAAGGGCAGACACCTCTCAGCACTCAGTAGCAAACATTCGTATTTCTAATAACCCAGCTGACATCCTCATACCAATATATTCTTCTCTGTACAAAAGGATATTTCTACAAGAAAATTGTAACCCAGTGTAAATGATGAAAAGTGGAAATTATAGAAAATGTAGCTTGATACATTTTGTGTTAGATTGTATTACAAAATAATAATAAACAATTTATTGAAAATAATTTATTGATAATCTTTTTGAAGACTGAGTCTTCATTTCCATTCCAATTTTGCTTTGAATAGATATTTGCTAGGTGCAAATTTTAGGTTAAAATTTCTTTATATTCAAGAAAAGATGCAAAATCAACAGCTGATAACTTTTCAGTCATATCTTTAGTTCTTTCAAATTATTCTAAAGGAAATTTCTTTTCTAATGAGTAAGGTATAAAAGTCTGAGGCTAGGAAGCAAAAATATGTCTACATTATGTAATTAATCAAGTAGTAATTTAGACCTACATATTAACACATCTTAAACTTTTTTTTTTTTTTTTTTGACATGGAGTGACATTGAGAAGGCTTATGTGCTCAGTGCTTGGAAGTTTGATGCCCAATACAAAGAATCAAATGAAGGAACACCAAAGCAATTTTCCCTTCCTCCCTCCACTATGAAGTTGAACTTCTCTGAGGTGTTGCAAAAAGAGTAAAAATAATTTCTTTTCATTGATATTATAACAACACTTTGCAGGTGTCCTTAGACTCTAATCATCCAAGACTTTCACATATGCTACACACTGTGAACAGTCCCTTTGAAGTTAATTGAGTTTCACCAATTTACTCCAGCAGAGAGTGAAACCCTGTTTACTGGATTTTAAATTCAATATGAACACATTAAAATACAAAACAGTAGTTCTAGTAGCTCTATTATGCATGTTGTAGGCTTTCTCAATTAAGACACGTCAAATCAGATTTATTTAAAGATAAAATCACCTTCTGGGGCATTGGGTGTGTAAACGAATTAAAAACTAATTAAGTGTAGGTCTCTGGAGACTTACATTTCTTTTCCCTCCCCCTAAAATTAGATATATGTCTAAATAAGAAGGAGATGTGAAGATTAGTGATAACTTCAGGGTTGTTTTTTATTTACTCTGAAATCTCCCAGCATTTGCTAACCTGTTTCATCATACAGAATGTTACTTTCTTTTTGGCTTTTTAGAGACTGAAATACTACTCCGTGTGCTCCCAACACTTTTATTGTAGCTCATGTTAAATAACACCCATTTTAGCAACTGTTTCCTAAATAAGGTGATAACACGGCAACTGAAAATTTCCAGAGAAATTGTTGTAAGCCAAAACTTGACAGTGTGACACCATCAATGAGCAAAAGGAAAACACCAGAACTGTCAGAAAAAAAAAAGAGTTTCATTTTCCTAGATGCAGTTGTGGATGTCTGCTTGGAGGTGAGCACAGTTTTAACTGGTTGAATGACTGCAGGGAAACCCTCATTACTCTGGCAATTAGTTTAATATTAAATTGAACTAAAATTAAATTTATAATAATGTAGTAGGCCAGATCATAAGAGATTTCAAGTCAGTAGGAACTAGGCATTCTGTATTTCCCAGACCTTAGGCCAATGTCACCTTAACTTAAATTATGTAACTTCTAGTGGAAGACGGCACACACTTATTAAGGATCACCATTGTGTCTGCACCTGGAGGATATAAATCTATTAGTCAGAATTAAAAAGACTGAGATATTTAAAGTGGCGTTAAAAAATGAATCTCATGCAATGAGATTCATCTCATGCATGGTGAATGATATAAAAGAAAGATCTTATTCAGCTGTGTATAAAGTTCCTGTGTGTTGGATACTGACAGCAGGAGAGGTTGCAGAGGGGTACAGACTGAACGGGGAGAGTAGCTGCTGTGGGATTCTCCAAAACTGGAACTGGAGGTAGCTAGTTCATAGCTTGCATTGAGTTCAGAGTCATTTGATTGCTATCATGTCTGTGTCCATGAAAAGCAACTAACGAATCAAGGAATCACAAACAGTGTATGTCCAAGAGTGTGAGTTGTGATTTTTTAGAGTCACTGTGTGCATTAGTTTGAAATAAAATTCAAACTAAAATTCTACATGGACAACACTTCACTCTTTTTTTCAGATGGCATAAACAACTTGTTTACATGTTGATCAGTACTTGAAGCCTCTCTTTGATCCCTGTAGGTCTGATCAATTTTTACTTACTTGTGCCATAGGAACGTCAGCACTTCCAATCGCTAATTTAAGATTTTGATAAGAGCACAGTCTAAAAATCACAGGAAATCCTCAAAGGGGCAGTGTCATTGGAAAGGCTGGCATTTGATTCAAATCCCAGAGGGAGAAAAGAAGTCTGTAAAGGTATATTTGTCCCCAGTTTGCAATCACCTTCAGTGACAGCAGTGTTCATAATGATGGTCTTGCTTTGCAATGGAATCCCAGCTCCCCGATAGCTATTTAACTTTTTCTTGGAGCTGATATATTGATATGACAGTTTTATTTCATTTCCATGAAAAACCTCTCAAAAACTATTAGTTGTTCTGTTAGAGTGTGGGTTCCTATGGCAGTACCTTTCTTCTTAGTTCTTTGTAGCTCACATACTTTACAGTTTAACTACTTGTAAGACACTTGCAATAGTTCTGGTTGAAGTTTGCAGACCACTGGCATTTTAGTCTGGAGGGAACAGTTACTAGTAGACTAGCACACTGATGCTGAGGAGGACCGGGGATATTTCTTTATTAAGATAACATAGCTCTAGAGCTGGAAATGCAGCAGGGGATCTGCTTTGTAAGGAATGCTCTTTAGTGAGAAGCATCTGCTGGCAAATCTTTGGCATGCAGCAAGGCAGCAGGAAAATAACTCAATGAAGAGGCTTTCCTGTGAGTTACTAAGAGTTGCTTCTGGCAAGAACATCAGGGAAATGCCTCCAGAGCAGCATCTGAATCAGAGAACTGGAATGAGGTATAGTGACATCTCCACCCAGAGTGCCTGAATGTTTGAATTTTAGTCTTGTTGTCTTCTCTTGTCCTTATCCTTCCAAATACTCCAGAAGCTTTGCAGATTCTAGTAGTGCACACAATCTATGAGTACCACCAGCAAGGGACACAAAATAGATACAGAAAATCTTCACCTTAATTGCTGTGGTTTAACCCGGCTGGCAGCTGAACACCACACAGCCGTTCGCTCACCCTCCCCCCTCCCTCTCTGGGATGGGGGAGAGAAACGGGAAAGTGAAGCCGGTGAGTTGAGATAAAGACAGTTTATTAAGACAGGAATATAATAATAATAATAATAATAATAATAATAATAATGTGTATGAAACAAGTGATGCACAACGCAATTGCTCACCACCCGCTGACCGATGCCCAGCCTATCCCCGAGCAGCCGGCGCCCCACCCCGGCCAGCCACCCCTATATATTGTTTAGCATGACGCCAGATGGTATGGAATACCCCTTTGGCCAGTTTGGGTCAGCTGTCCTGGGTCTGTCCCCTCCCAGCTCCTGCTGCACCCCCAGCCTGCTCGCTGGCAGGACAGAGCGAGAAGCCGAAAAGTCCTTGGCCTGGTGTAAGCACTGCTCTGCAACAATTAAAACATCAGCATGTTATCAGCGCTCTTCTCATCCTAATCCAAAACATAGCACCCTACCAGCTACTAGGAGGAAAATTAACTCTGTCCTAACTGGAACCAGGACATTAATGTAAGAGAGTCCTTTCTGAAAATTTTCTTGATGATCCTAAAGTGCGCTGTGCCACTTGACTGAAGTCAATCACTAATCAAGTTGTCTTTATTTGTTTGGATTATTGTATATCATGGACTCTTTTGTTGCATCAGACCTATCTTCCTATTTACATGCTTAGTATTCTCAAATTGTTATATTTGCACATCCATACAACTGCCTATATATGTCAATGTTGACCTGTGAAGTAACATAATATTCATCCTGTGCTTTGGGATATAATATAGGGTCTTAAGATACAAAAAAAAAAAAAAAAGTGAATTCCTATTCTTCATGTGATTATATGTGATTCCCATTGTTACTATAGTGTAGTTCTTAATCTTTTATGTAATACTTTAAGAGAATCTGTTGAACAGAAACGGTAACACCATTAATTAAGTATAACAGCCTCAGGGCCAGATGCTAAATAATGTTTAGTAATGGGTTTTACAATATATTTATTGAGCTCCTTATGTGCGCTTTTGACTCTTTTTCAATGCTAATGTTATTATACATTAGCACTCAGATGTTCTTCCTCATGATACAATAGCTATGGCAGTCTGCCTGCATAGTTTTGAAATAACTTAATCTAATGCTTGTTGAAGACAATAGAAAGATTTCCTGGGTGTAGTATCACAATCTCTATAAAAGATTAAAATACCGACCCACCACTTTTCCACAACTTTCTTCAAGACAAGCTATATATTCTTGCACATGAATTATTATCTTATACATATTCTATCCCCCAACTCAAACAAAAAGGCAAACAGATAATTGTTAGCATGCCTGAAATAAGGTTTATACTGGGTATAAGGAACACAGAGTGAGGTATTTCTATTGTATTTTATAAAGTTCAGCAGGCAAGTGGTCATAAATCATCATTTCATAAGGCAGGAGAAAAGGCAGTGTAATACAAAGCCTAAACAATGCTGTTGAAAGCAAGACTCGGAGGTCTCTGACTCAAGTTTTATTTCTGATTTCCTTGTAGCCAAGTGAAAAGTATTTCTGGCTCCACAAGATAAGCATGCATGCCTACAGAAATTAGGAAGTAAGTGGGTGTTCAAGCTTTCACTCAGCAAATGGTTCTGGGGACATAATTGTGCACAATGTTCTCAAGTCTGAGAGATCAGGAAGACCTCATTAAAAATATCTGAGAGTTGTTAAGAATGAAAAATTATAATTAGGCTTTTCTTCGTGTATGTACAACCACCACTTAGGATCAGGGAAAAAAAGTTACCACTCTTTTGGTAAAAGAATTTTCAGTTGAAAGTCCAGTCAATTAATTATTTATTATTTAACTTTATTACGAACTCGGTAAAACAGCAACAGGAACTCCTCTGCATTAAATAGCCTAACAGGCCTTCCACATTAAATTTCTATGATAAGTTGTAGGTTGCTTTGTTTTGGTCACCTAAGGACTTACAATTCTTACAGAACTGATTTTTTGAAAACTGTATGTCAAAAGTTTGTTTAATATAGATGTCCTTGAGATGTCTCTGTACTGACAAGTTTGACAGTATATGGTGTTGGCATCAAATGGCACTTCTTTATTAACTTTTAATTTCCCCCGCCTGAATATATGTGTGTTGTCTTTTTTGTAAGGTAGTGGTTTGTTGTTGCTGATACTTAAATATAAGTTTATTAGATTATTATTTCAGCACCTGTGACAAGAAGCGTGAGGTGCAACAAGATTTATATTCGAGTTTTATTTATCTTCTAATGGAAATGTCCTTGTAGTATCCTACAGAGGAAGAAAGATGAAAATGCTCTTTATATTCTATAAGATTAATGCCAAATGCTCACTTAAGGGAGATGAGACTTATGTATTTTATTGCTATATCATCCATTTCACTGGTCTAATGTTTTCACAAAGATGAGTTTCTCAACCAGCAAATAAGCATTCTGTTAAAGAAATGTTCATTTTTCAGGAGTGTACTTCATTAATTGTACTATAAATATACAAATATTTACCACATATTGGTTGTATTTGTTCAGAAAAATATCCATTGCCATACAGATTTTCAAGATCTGCTTGATAATCAAAGGATTTAAGTGGTGCTGAACTATCATTAGGTATGTACATTTATACCAAGGAAGGAGAGTTTCTTTTCCAACTTTTCTGCGACATTTCAGCTCTGCATTAGTTAATAATGGATCCACCACAATTGGGTCGAATATTTTCTTCCTTAAGATAGTCTGCATCAGTCTGTCCAAAATGGAGACCATAGCAGGGAGGGAGAAAAAGTGCACCTCTTAACATGTTTATCACAGGAATCCTGTTTCACAAATGAGCTGCATAGCTCTTAAGCACTGCCTCTAGCTACCTTTTTTCTTCATGCAGCTATCACCAAATTTATAGATGGAAAGAAGGGCTATTGCTTCATCCAGCCCATCATCCCCGACACTTATTCTGACATTTATTCTCTAAAATATAGTTTCTATTGTTGCATTTTGCTTAGCACTAAAAGGTCTGTAATGGCTGATCTACTTCCTCCTCCTCTTCGTGCTGCCTGGAGCAATGTGAATAGCAACCTCCTTAGACCTCAAATTCTCTGGCTTGACTTTACCGCAGTGCTTGTGGCACTTGCAAAAAGATTTTTCAGCTCTGGTGTAGTAAATTAGAGAGTTCTGTGTTCGTAATGGAAACAAAAACTAAAGAGAGTGAATTAAGACTTGCAGCACTGTTATTATTGCCCAAAGGAAAAACTGTGAGGGTTAGCAGATGCTGCCTCTTCTTTGTGATTTTTTATCAGTTTCTGTGAATGTCACCACTTGGAAACTGAAATGTAGCTGTAGCCATGAGCAAGACCATTTAGCAGCAAATATAAGTCCATGCAGGCATTTGAATATGACTAACTTTGTGTCATTTTTTCAGAATAAGAGGAGTCAGTGGCAGTTTAATGTGAAATCCAGTATTAGATTTGGCTCAGTGACCATAACTCTGGCTTTTGCCATCCCAGGTGAAGGTTCAGTTGCTAATGTACAGAGAGCCGTGCTCCTCCTCTCTCTGCTCCAACAAATCTGGAATATGTTCGTATATAGCTGTTCCAGTGGGAGGGTTGAAGAATTCCTCCATCCAAAATTTAACCTACATCTTTGTTTCCTGTTGCCAGCCAGTAGGCTGGATCCAACCCTGAGAGCCATCCAGCTGGACTGTTGCCTTTTCCTTGAAAACAAGGGGCAACAGCCAAATGGCTGTGAACGGTGAGCGTCGGAGGCTGACCTCCTCAGGAATGGAGGAGGTTCAGCTGGAGGCTCACCCATGCCTACTCATGCATGGGATTTGTTTTGTTGCAGTCACTGCCCCATCAGCGAAGTCTGCAAAGGACTGTTACATGACCGAGACAGCTCATGTGGATGGAGAGAAGCAAAAACCCTTACTGTCAATAGGGCCGTCTTCTGTGGGGGAAAACGGGAAAAGTTTGAGACTTGGTAGAAAAAGGAGAGTGGTGACTCAGAAGCATAGGGACAAGGTGTAAGCAAGTGAATGTTGGAATATCCCTGAGTTTAACTACAATTACAAAACACTATAAAAAAAAGTGTGTTTACTTTTTCTCTTTCTAGGGCAAGATTAATTGAAAAAGTTTAAGCGTTTCTAAATCACATTACTTGCCTCAGGAATCTGAAATAGTAATGGTGTGTCTTTTTGTAGTTAATTCAAATTACTTGCGTATGTGTTAGCTGACGTTGGCATAAGTAAATTGATTCTCTGTGGTGTTTCATCTTCTTGGTTGTTTGGAATTTAGCTTAATTCTCAATTTGTCTGCTTTATGCAGGCATGTATATCAGCATGAAACTATTCACATTCATTTTCTCCCTGTCTGTGTGACGCACTTCCATATGTGGATTCACATTTAACTAATATACTCAGATAATTTCATGTACCCTGCAGCTGTATTGACTATATTATTGATTCTGTACTGTCATTTAGAGTTAGGCTTACTTTTTGTTCTTATACCCATCAGAGAGAATACAATATGATAAGGATTTAGTAGAGAGATTTAACAGTCAGACTCTTGAGATGTTTATGTGACCTAATTATTTTATACTGTTGGTTCTGATTTTCTTTCTCCTAACCAATCCCTCTCTTACTGACTTTACTATCTTTACTTACTTCTTTAATAAAATATTAATTTATGTTATTATGTTGCTACTGAATTTGGTACTCACCTGTTAAGAGCTCTCTAACAAAAGGAAAGATGTTCTCTTCCCCTTTCATCAATGCAGAGACCTTTTGTGGAAGCAGCAGTGATTCCTACTTTGCAAGAATGCATACACCTATAGTGAATATAAGCAAGTGAAATTGTATTATCGATTGGTGTATTTCCTTAGTGGAAATTTCCTATATTTTCTTGGGATTGGAGTCAAGTTTAGATTCACAGTATGGAAACACGGGGTACAATTATCCAAAGGGCTTAACACTATCTTAACACTATCTTTCTTAACTTACTTGTTTCCATAGGCATTAGCATCAACATTTATTTCCAAAATCAGTTGGAAATCATCTTCCTCCTCCTTTTTTTTTTTTTCTTTTCATTTTTCTCTTGAACTGTTGTAAGTTCTGTGATACAGCAAATCTCGTTTTCACTTTCACACCGCTCCTTTATTCTGGGATAGCTCCTGACTTTCTGTTTCAGATATCTGAGATGAAGCTTCACAGTTAGAATATCAGTCATACTCTGGATTATCAAAGAAAATCAACTATAAGAAAATCTTGACTGCAGAAACGTATGTAGTGGGAACAGCTCAGAGCTGAACTAGCAAGATTTGAAGCTTCAAAGAATGGAGGAAGAATAGAGAGGGTCAGTAACTGGAACAAGCTTAAATGATGCACGTCAGAAGTAGAAACAGAAAACTTTAGAAATTTTTTCTCATCATAGATTGGAGTAGATATAGAAGAAGAAATTGTTTAGAAAGGATAAAGGACCCATGGTTGTGCTAGGCCAACAGGAGGAGTAAGGGAGTATCTAGAGCACTGATCTGCACTTGTGTAGGCTGCTTTTGAACTTGATGGACTTTGCGGAATGGGTTACCCTTCAGCTCTTGACTAGAAGGTAGCAGCCAATTGGTATCTATTGGCATAAGCACAGAGAGGTGAATAATCTGACACCTGAAACTTGCATTAGCTACAATCCATAAGTAGGTTTTCCTTTTTCTATACTTAATATAAATGAACACCATGTGACAAAGCAAAGAAATATATTTTGTCTGGCTGGAATCAGGAAATCAATTTTACGGCAATAAGAGTTACAAGATTAAACTTATTTTCTGTTTAAAATATTTTGTACAGTTATATAGATATATTTATTTTATTTTGGTAATTATTAGCTATGGGATTAATAGCCATTTTTGTTTTTTAACCAAACATCAAGAAGCAGCTGAAAGTATTTGAGGAAAACAGCAAAATAAAGAAAAGAAAAACACACACGCACACACACACAAAAAAAAAAAAACAGAAGCAAGGTTATTGAAGCAAGGTTAGAGATTAAGGAGAATTTAGGTGTGTTCCAAATATTACTTAAATACTTGAGTAAGTTTTTGATAAAGATACTGAACATGTTTTTGAGACTAGTGTGGACCGCATAGGAATAATAGAATTTTTTCTGTCCAAAGTGGGATCCAAATTAAAATTATATTCTGTACTGAAATCAGAAGGTTTGGATAACCTCTGATATAAAATAACAGCACACAATCATAAATCCACAAGACACAATTTTTAATGGGTCTGGCAATGGCACATAAGGAGTGGAAAAAAAGAAACATAGCCCAATAAGAAAGAATGTAATGACAATGCTACAATCTCCTTAGTGTGACTGCAGTACTACAAAAAGCTGTATTTTGGTGAACCTAAAGTAAATGAGAGAAAAAAAAAGGATACTTCTGATCCCAACATAGAATATGTCAGACCAATTCAATGATCTCTGTAGAAGAGCAATAGCAGAGTGAAACTGTTTTTCTATATGATAGCAATATAGCAGACCTGATGTAGCCATTTTTGATATAGTACCATATTTGTTATAGTGATAAAGTGTAGGAGAACACTATTTAGTTAAAGTGCTGAATAACATAAGAAGTAAAAAGTGGCTAAGGAGCTTGGAGAAGAGTGTGTAAAATGTTATTTTGGAAATGGGAGTCAGTAGGTTGAACAGCAGTTTCTAATATAATGCAGTGTTTTGAGACTGGCTCTAGGAGAGTTTGCCAGATTTGATTGTGAGAACAATTTTTTTTTCCCCACAACAATCCCAAACTAATGTCTTTTTAGATGGTGCTGTGCAGCTATACTTTTATTTCAAGCAGGTTTCTCATCCATTCTTTCTTGGACCAGCTGAAAGAACTAGAATAGGTTCTTTTCTTTAATGAAGTCTTGTGATTTTGATGTTGTAATGTTTAGAAACAACACGAAACAACTCTTTTTCACAGTGTGGGTCACTGTTTGGATAACTCCATATACATAACCAAACATTTTGCAGCAGTGGCTTGATATGAGATATACAATATCTTTTTCATGCAAAAACTAATTAAATCTCTTGCTTATATTAATTATCGTATTAATTTAAACTAAGCCATTGTACAGCCGTTTATATATTATGTCATTTCTACACCTCCTTATAACAAAGAAAACCTGTCTTCAGTTTCCCCCTTTATAATCACCAACTAAAGACTTATTTATTTATTTATTTATTTATTTACAATATCTAGCCTGAAAATTAATGACAATACTGAAAGATAGGCATCTGATAACAAAAAGTAATTTGCATAAACTGCCTGCTGGCATGAAAGAGCATCTTCCTTTTCAAATCCACTGTAAATGAATATAAGCTAAAAGATTAGGTTTAGCTCTTCAAAGCTACCTAAAGGATTCATGGCTTTGAAAATCTCAGCCACAACGTGTACTGTTTTAAATGAGAGCAAAACAATTTACTGCGTAACAGCATGGGGAGGAAAAATTAACATGTGTAAACAATTTAGAAATGAGGCTGTTCTTTGGAGGGCTAGCTCTGTTAGCTTTATCATAATAGCCTTTCTCTTGAACATTATTGGAAACTGCTGCATTGTAATAACAGTGCATCTGGAGCCAGGAAATACCTATATACTCTGATGTGCAACCATATCCTTTGGCAACAGGACAACTCTTCCACCTAGGGAGGTGGAAAAATGAGATACCTGTGGAGAGAAAAATATTTGTGTCTTCATTTCAGTCCCTACATCTGGGAATCTGGAGGGGTCACGGATGATAAATAGGAATTTTCCATCAAGTTCGTGGTTTGGAGTATAACCAGAAATAGCAGTTGTTATTGAATGCCATCAAAACTGAATTGGAGGACTTTGCCATGTCCTTACATAAAGACAAATGGGATCTTAGTTAGGTGCTTAAATGTATTTTGTCTTTAATATAGCAGAAGAACTTTCATAAAAGCTGTGAGACAGGGAAAGAAATCCATGCATCTTTGTCATACCAAGTAAGCAACAGCAACCAGAATGTTGCAAAACCTGCTGCAATTTAGTCAACCCAGTTTCCATATTTCAATGAGGGGTACTATCTAATTTCTTCCTCCCATCTTCCTACAGCAGTACTTGAGGAGCAAATATTTTACAACTGCTTGCATGGCAGAGTTAGAATTGACTGACACATTCTCAAAGAATTCTCATTTAATTTAATCTGCCGCAATTTGTTCACTCCTTTTAAAAATTCTTTTAAACTAAGCTGCTGCAACCCTGTCTCCCAGAAAATCTGTTTATAAGAAGCTACTAGTGAATCTTTTCTGCTTTTTCCACAATACATTCATTTCTGAAAGAGTTCATATTGCTTTCTCTCCTAAATGAAATTTTTCTGCACAGCTGTTTTATGTTATTTTGTATGTGCTAGCGAACAGGGTACCAGTCCACACTTCAGCTTATATTATTGGGATTTATAAGATTTGATATTTTTTTAATTGCTTCTTAGAGGGTGCTTGCAGCTGCTTATGTGTATGACAATATCTATTCATGTCTCTTTATAAGCAAATACTATGAGATTCTGTGTTACAGACTAAAGTGCAACCTGAAGGAGGCTGTTTGTTTTTTCTGTGTTTCAAAGTTTGCTTTTTCTCCACATTTTTTGAAGTTACAGGTGGAAGAAAGGTGGGACAAAATGTCAGCTAGTAAGGAAAAATATGTAGAAGCATGACATGGCATTGCCTCTCATCCATTCTTCCCTGGACGTGTCAAACGTCATGCAAAACAGATGGCAGAGGAAGCACTGTGTCATGGGAGAGCTTTTGATCTTTGGTGCAGACTTTCAGAGAAAAATTGTCCAATCACCTCATCAGCAGGCAAAATGCTATAGCAACAGATGAGGAGGAGTGTGAGTAGCCATGTATCATATCTGTTTGTTGAGCTGAGACTGTCCAAAGAGCTTTGGGTTGAAATAAACAGCTTGTCTGCACTTGGTGCAACAAAGGGGCTAGGGAAGATGACTCAAAGCTAGGTATGTCCTTCCCAGTCCTTATGCTACATGTTGACTTCGGAAAACTGCTCTTTGGTATAACCTAGAGCAGCATAAAAATCTCCTTTTAGCAACAGGATTTCATGGTAGATTGCTTCCCAAAGTATAGGTCTGCTCTACTATCTTGTCTCACTACCTCAGATGTTAGCTTTGATGGCAAATTAAACTGTAAGTGAGTTGCTTAGAAAACCACAAAGTGAACATTCATTTAAAAAGCCCATGTTTGTCAAGCTTTTGGATTAGCCTGTCAAGTCTTATTGTTGTGCAACTACCAGAAAAATAAAGTTTGGTTCCATAACCAAGATTCTTTCAGTCTATTTCACTGCATGTCAGTAAAGCACAGTGGTATTTGAGACTCTTTGGACATCTTCCTTTCTATAACTAGATATGTTTTGTATTCCAGGCTTGTTGATAAGCATTTATGTTCAGTGCACAATGGGAATGGTGTTTCATCTTTGGATAGTCATATCCAAACAAGAGGGAAAATAATATCTACCTTACATGCCATATATTTTTGTTTAATAAGACTTTCTCAGTGATAAAAATGGAAAATTTAATAGCATTTTCCCTAACTGTAGGGCTTTCAATCTCACTTTGGTTGCTGCAACATGGTATTAAATACTTAATGCTGTTCAGGAGCAAAGCACAAATAAATCCACACTGTCTCATTGCTTCTTCAGACACTGTGAAATTTCTTATGGCACCCGGTTCTAATATTTTCTCAAGTATGTCACTCTAAGTATAACTTTATTGAAAAAGCTTAGAGATTTTAAAGATTAAGCCTGTATGGTTCAGTAGAAATGTAATTTGCCTCAACAGAAATTGCTATGAAGAATTCAAAGAATTAAAGAGAACGTGCAAGTGTTGTTATAAGCTTTTGAAACATTTTATAAAAGGATGTAATTTTCAGTGAAATTATGAAAATTTTCCAGAAGGATAAGTCAGAGATCAAAAATAATATCACTTGAAAGTGTTATTCATCTGAGAAAACTGTATTTACTCCTTTCCAAGACATATCCACCTAAGAACATCTAAAATGGTTCTGAGCAAGTGTTAATGTTGAATTTCATTATTTTACTATGAATCTTAGCATCTTCTTAACATTTCAGCTACCAGCTTGCAGAATCATCTTATTTTGATAGTTTTATTTTTCATTAAAAAGAAAAGAAATAACTTCCCCTCAAGTTTGACATTAAAACCAATAACTTCTGAAGTCTTGAAGTATATTGTTTGAACAACTGGACTGGTAAATACACTAGCCATGCTACCTGCTATCAGAACTTGGCAACAGAAAGTACATTTCTTTTTTTTTCTTTTTTTTTTTTTTTAACAAAGATTTTAAAAGAATAAGTAAGTTTACAATGTAGCCTGAGAATCTCTGCAAGCAATGACATAGGAATGTAGATCAGTACAAAATTTTGCTTGCTATTTTTTACGGAAACAACTTTGTTTATTCTTTTGGAATTAATTCTCAAATTGCTCAAATAACCTTTTTCTGTACTAGTTCAGTGAAGGATGTAAACTACAGACAGCGATTCAGCATACTGTTCTGAGGTTACTTTCTCCAATCTGTATGTTACTTCTGTTCCTTTTGCAGTCACAGACAGAAGGAGATTTTTATATGAGGAAGTTTAATGCTATGGTAGAAATACAAATTTATTTATCTATTTATTTTGTATTTCCCCCCCTGCCCTGTTTTTGAGCAGTTTCACTTCTACCTTGCTGTAATTTCCTTGTAAAGTTGAGTTTTCTTAAAGTAATTCAGGCAGGTTGTGAATATTTGTCCAAAAATGTGTTGAGTTTTAGTTAAAACAAAACCCCAAGACTTTGACAGTAAAGTTTCAGGTGAAAAGTGTTTTATTTTAACAAATGAGAATGCTCCAACAGAAAGCTTTTATTTTTTTCTAAGTTGGTGGGACTGATTCACAATACTGGATCATTTCCATTGCTTCCAGAACTTTTTGTAAGCACACTCCAAAAATTTCCAATTATCATCACAAATGATTATGTTTCTCCTTTTTTGAGCATTATATTAATCAGAAGAATCTAGAATTTATCACCTGAGAATTTATCACCCCTTTTACTGACAGCGGGCTTCTGTTTTTTAATACTGTACTTTTATTTTGTATGTGATTTAAAAAAAAATGCACTTTTTTTTTTTTTTTAAATGTATGATTATAGCATCAAGTGTTTTTCTGTATGTTTACCAGAACTTGGAAACCAATGCCTTTTCTGAACTATTCATATCACATAGGCAGCAAAGCAATATACTCATACTTGGTGTCCTGGTGCTGTACGAATGATTTCTAGAATCTGTGACCAGATTTCATTCACCTGCTAAGAAGGATCTGGAACTGTAGAAAGGCAAAGGGAAGAGAATTCACTCTGTAACTAGCTGAACAGTTATTCTCTTTATTCACTTCTTTTTACTTTTTTTTTTTTTTTTAAATGTTATTGCAAGGTAATTCAGCGTGAAAAGTTGAGCTGCACATTTCTCTTTAGTCTTAACATTGTAAGGGCAGGTAAAATCCAGAAATGCTTTCAAGCACCTCCACCTCTACCCATCATGTCCATTCTTTAGTCTGGCTGTTCTGAATCATGGAGGAGATTTCTCTGCTTCTTCATGTTCAGAAGCAAATTTTGAATTGAATTTGGCAAATGGTTTCTGGCTTATTGCTTTTCTTTTTCCTGGGAATGCACAATTGCCAGGCAGAACAGTATTTCTGAAGATGCGGCTGTGATCTCTTTGTCTTAGCACCAAGAATCAGTGGCAAAGGATGTCTCACAGCTTCCTCTCCAAAACTTTAGATTTCTCTTTCATGTGTCAACTGCTGCTTAACAGTCCACAGACCTCTGGTGGTGATGGTGCTCCACTTATCTGACCTTTTGACTTTATTGCTGACTTGTATTTTCTTTCTAAAGACTTGATCACTTTCAATACAGTTTTTCAAGACAGCTCATCACTGGCCCAACTCTACTTCTGTTATGCATGGGTAACATAACAGGAGATGAGGCATACTCAACAGTGGGTATGTTTTAAAACCCTAGGCAATAAATTTCTCTGCACTCTTCTGTAATCAGGTCATCCAAGTAAAACTTCTCCATTTAAACCTCATCTCTTTGGTCATCTCAAGATTCCTTCACAGAAACCATTCTTTAAACAAATGTGCTCAATTTTGTCACAGCAAGGAAAAGTTCACGAGAAGAGATGAAATCTCTGAAAGTCACGATCATTCTGCCAGGAATAGATCTAGGTTTAAGTATATTCATCCAGAAGTCAGATTAGAAGCAAGATCAGTCTGCAGAGACCAATTAGTCATGTGGCTATATTCTTATTACTAACTAAGTGATGGCCATGTTTTGTTTCATGGCTGTTTCTTTCCTCAGAAAAACCAACAATAGCAGACATTCAGAAAAATGAGTGAGGTTTTACATTTGAAGGAGATTTTTGTGTCTGGCCAAGCAAAAATTGATGAAAGCAACAAAGAGCAGTGCAATATTGATGAGACCCTGGTCTAACTACAGAGATGAGCATCCAGGCTCTCACATCTTTTAGGATTTTTACCTCTTTCCCTGAAGCATTGTCATTTCACCCTGAGTAACAACAATATAGATACTGGTAGGAAACCTGTAATGATTATTCAGAAAATGGTGAGGAAGAATAAAAGACATTGCCCAACCTATGATTACCCCAAATTTGATTTTGACGTACACTGAAAAGGCTGCAGCTTTTGTATGTGGTCGTTCTGAAGAAAACAGCAGAAGTTTAGTTTATGTACTCTCCTACGTACTCTGGTGCATGCACCCTGTTATCAGCTACAGAGATTCATTTTAAAGGGATAATACTCTGGGTTTATGTTGAGGTGACTTTTTGTGTCAGCACTTGGAAGTGGGTGGCATTTCTCAGGTTCAGTACTACGTCTAGTGCACTACTGTTAGATTTAAAATGTTCATTTGCAATAAATTTTTTGGTATTATTAGGTGGTTAGCATTTTGTGGGTTTTGTTGGAGGTGGTGGTGGTGTTTTTTTATTTGTTTGTTTGTTTGTTTTACTTTAAATTGACATTTTTCTTTTATCCTATAAATTCCATATAGATTCTTCAGGTAAGTTTAGTAAATATATTTTGTGTAGCATGATAAATAAGAACGTACTTTCAGGCAGTACAATGCTAATTCGTGGATAATTGGTTGTCTGGACTGAGCTGTCAAAGTATTCTGGTTTTGAAGAAGACAATTAAGTGTTTCCACTTGATCATGGATGCTAAAATGATGGGTTGTGGAAGTTAACCCAATGGGTTTTAAGGGTGAATCCAGAAATCTTCAGAGTATTCAAATACAGGTTCCCTTTCCTCCATGAAACTTGCCAAGGGTGCTGAATTAGGCAAAGGAAAAAATTCTGACAGGTAAACAGAAGAAAAATGGAGCAGATGGTTTGTTTCTAAAGCAGGTGTACATTGCTGGTCACTCAATCTGCAAACAGCAGCATTGAGATATAGGAAGCTAAAGGAGTAAAGTGTTAGTGTTAGTACCAATGGAAAATTAGTTGTTGAAAGTGAAATTTCAGGACCAGGGGGATAGAAACAATCCTCATCTTATGATGCAAACGTGTCTTTTTTATTTATTTTTTAAAGCATAATATCAGATCCTGCAAAGTACCATTGTCTCTTGCACAAAAATAGATGTTTTTGTTATCTTTATCTTAATACGTCTCTGGTGAAGTGTTCCTGGGAAAGGACAATGGAAAGTCTTTTCTTTACTTTCCTTATTTTTTAAATATATACATCTTTTGTAAAGTTCATAGTTTTAAAAGGCTTTAATGTTGAGTCACTTGAAGAAAAAAATCAATACAAAATTCATGAAAAGATGAGATGATGAGATTTTTTTGTTGTTTAAAAGTCTTCTCAGTCAGATCAAGTACATGCAAAGCAAACCTGTAAGGGAATGGCTATATTTAATATGGTATAGCTCTGAGTGGTCCAAAGGATTATTTATTTCTTTATTTACTGCCTTCTGTTGGAGCATAGTGGGAAGAAAAGTGATAATGCCATTAGAGTTTACTTGTAGATCCACATTTAACAAACTTTGCATGCATGAAAACAAATACTTGCTTGAGAACTCTGCTGAAACGGAGACTTGGTTCCCATTCCTGAGACTGGTATGTGTTGTAGTTGGAAAAACTGCAATTGGAAATTGTTTATAACAGCAACAGATTTGGCTTTTTTTTTTTTTTAAGTGTATTTTTTTTTTTTAAGTGTATTTTTTCCGATAAGATGATGTAGGCCAAGGTTTTAGGTAATTTACAACATGTTTAAGCTCAGAACCTCAGTTTAGAGGAGAACAGCAATCTGAAGCCTCATGTAGTTGTGGATACTTTAACATGCTAGCTTCTGAGAGAGATTATGACGTAATGGAAAATAAATATGATAAATATGTGTTGGTATTATTCACCATTTTAGCGCACTATAATCTAATCACAATTAATGTTGCATTGCTATAATAAGTATTAGAAGATGATATTTTGATAGCATAAATTTGCAGGTGTAATTCATTCCCAGTAGGTGTCCTGACAGAATTTTAAGTAGCAAGGTAATGCTAATTCATTATATTACTGGTAGGTGATATTATTGCCCAGGTGCATCAAAGCCCCAGACGTTGATGCTTACTTCCCGCCCTGACACAATCCTGATCTCCTGGGTTCATCTTCCCTTCCCCTTTGTCACTTCTGCTCTCATTTTACCTTTCCCTTGGTCAAGACCCTGTCCCTTGGAACAGCAAAAATTGAATTGTTCAGAAAACTTGAATTACTTTAGATTGAATCACGATGGCCAAACCTAAGCTTCTATAGAGGAAGGTTGACCTATCTATACCATAGTATTTCTTTATTTTAAAGTTATTTGTCTTCTGCAGATGTTGCAAGTTACTGATTAAAGCTGAATGATTCTCAAACCAATCTTGGGGCTGTCTAATCTTGTTTTTGCCCTTATCCACATTTCAACTTTCTGGGCTTTTATCTAGTTATATAGGAAATGTAAAGTTTCTTCTTGGCTTTCTAAGTTTTCTTTTGCTCACTTGACAACAATATTTCTTTGTTGTTCTGTCATTTGTCATAATTTGTCTCTTTAAATCTGCTTTTTTTTTTTTCTGGTACAATAACTGATAGCATATATACAGTAATATGAATATTATTTTCAAAAATATGCACATCAGACTAGCTGCCCAGATAAAGAAAAATAGTATGCTTTGATTACATCTACTCCACTTTTCATAAATGTGTATAGTGACTAAAGTTTGTTTGTTTTTTTTTTCAGAAAAATAAAATGCCATATACAAATTAGAGAACTTTGAACTTGTTGAAGTATACAAAACAGAAACCTCATTCTAAAAGCTATACTATATTTGTCACTGAAAATAAAGCATGGCTCATTATTTGTAAATAATATATGATGGATCAATATTTTTATAACAACTTTGAACTTCATGAACTGTGAATGGTGTTCAGCCCAAGCACTAGCAACAGAAATATGCAGGTATAATGCTAAATAATTTAGTACAGTTTGAAAAATAGGGGTATTGTCATGCATGACTTGTGAATCGAACAAGACGCAGTATTCAATGAATAGATAACTTGCTAGAAATTATTTCAGTTGCTGAACCAAGTTTGATTTGCACATATATGTGACTTAATGGAACAGCTCAGGTGCTTAGGATTAACTGCTTCACTCGGTCAAGACCCTGTTTGATAATACCTTGTCCTCTGGGCTATGCTAACTCATTTTCTGGCTGATTACAGTGCTGTATAAGAAGTGTGAAATTGCTTTCCATCGGAATTTTCTCCCTGTGATAGTGATGTGTGCATCTTTTGAAGGTTATCTGCTCAGGATTCATCATCTGTGGTGCAGTGAAATTCTCCTCCCATATTTCTTTCATGAACCATGATTTACACATTTCAACTCTATTCACAGCTGAATAGATGCAGCAGTATTCGGCCTCATTTTCTTGAGTTGTTGAAATTACTTTTCAAGCTGGGACACGTTTTGAGAAGTTTCTGCCAACTCAGCTGTTACGTAGAGGTTGTATGAATTTGCTGGAACTTCTGTTGCTAGTGGCATAATTACCAAGGGTTTATCTTTGAAACCATTAGCTGAGGGGATGTAATGAGTTAATTTCCTTATCTCACTGAGTCCCAATAAAATAAATTATTGCTGAAGCCTTATATGTGAAAGGAGTTTACTTAGTGGACCCAAGACATTTCACTGTTACCATCACTGTCTCAGGCTGAGCCAGGCTGTTTAACAGACTGAGGAGAGGAAAGGTAAAGGTAGTCCCCCACCCAAACTTTTGCTGTTACATGAAATAAGGACGTGGGTACTGTTTGGTTCCACAGCACAGCAGCCCTTTCCCAGATGTGCCAGATAATTTGCAAAGCATGCTGTTGGCCTTGCAGAGGGAGAGTCAAGGCCCAGAGACTTGTAAGTCTACACTTAGCATCTGTGGATAGGGGGAAAAAGAATTCTGACCAGGTGTCTTGGAGAAATCATGATCAGGCCAGAAAGGAAATTATTTTGAGAAGGGAGCTTGATTTCTCAATATCTTTATGGGAATTTCATCGGTGTCCATGTGTCAGCTTTTACATTCTGTGAATAATGATTGAGTCATCATTGAACATTAGCCTCTAGCCGTCTTACCAGGCCAAAGTAAGGAAGCCTGTGAGAAAAGGCATGTATTCAGTCCAGCTGATTGCTGATGAATACTATAATGACTGTCAATTGACAGCCTGTGTTTGTTATTAGGAAAAATCAGATATATGCTTTTCTACTGCATACTTCTGGTTTAATATGTTTATTTTTCTTAGAGAGGGGAATTCTCCTGCTAGGGGAATAAATGGTATGTGGGGGGATTAGAATGCAGCTGGAGTGGTTTTGTTGTTTATTTTTTTTTCCTCTATGTGATCTACTGTGTGAAGAACAGAAATGGTGTTTACTAATTCCAGTCTGATGAGGTCTTTGAAATGAGCAGATAAACCCATGACTTTGGTACATGCTGCAGAGAACCTGATACTTGAAAATCTTTATTCCCTGGAGACTGTGTTGAAGAACAGTTGAACTTTGATCTTCTGAAACTGTAGCTGAATCCTAAATGGAACCATGTTTGAGGTCCACAGTCTCAAGTGATCTAGATCTTTTACAGTTACTAGATTTCTGGCATTTGCATTGAAATGCAAAGTGTTATGTATTACCAAGAACGTGAGCCTGTTTTTTGGCACACATTTGGATTTCCATCCAGTCAACATGAGACTTCCTGTTTTTAAATAATATATTTTTGAACAGATTATTCCTAATTCTTCTTTCTTGCACAGCTTTGTAACCTTCCAAGTTTTCTTATAAGAGAAAATACATATTTAGTTTTGGGTTCTCATTTTGCCATCTATGACCTCCATTGTCTGCTCGCAAAATCAGTCAAACATGCTAGACAGAACCATCTGTCTCATAGGGATCCAAAACTTTCTCAGTGATCAGCAGGAGATCAGCTGCTGACCAAGAATAACAGGTAAAACATAATTTAAGTGCTCCATTCCTTCTGGGCTAGCAGCTCTGGAATTCTGGGAGGTGTAAACCATATTGATTTTTCCACGTCTCAGTGTAAATTGCAACACACTCTTATTAAACATTCTGGAAGTCCTTAAAATATTTCTCCTAATGGATATTCCCCGTCTTTTTTCTTCATGCTCTCTCTCTCACCCTTCTTCCTCTTCCTTTTCTCTCTTCTAAATAGATTATTTATGGTATTCTGCAACATCTTAAGCTGATAAAAATTTATTCTGTGTTCTCTTTTATGAGTCTCCCCATTCCTGTGCTCAGTTAAAAAAAAAAAAAAAAAAAAAAGTAAAAAGTTTTCACACTGTAGATGTGAGATACCCCTAGGATAATCCTTACAAAACTGCTGGTTAAATTGGCCATGCCCAAGTGTACTTGGCCAGATCTACTACTCATGGGAGTGAGCTATGGGGCTCTTTGTTGCAGGCATGTTGACTAGAGGAATTTGTGTACAAAACCATTTTGACTTATAATATCGACATATGCCATAAAAACAAAACAGAAAAGAAAAACACAACAGCTGCCTGCAATATTGATTTCACTTGTTCAATTCAACGTAAGCTGCTTAGTCTTTTATAATAAACAGAGTAAACACATTGGCAGCACAATTGTGTTCCATGTGGAAGGCTGGTGGAGAGCCTGCATATAGCTTCAGGCATATTTAAGCCTTGTTTTGCTTTTTAAAATAACAATAAAATAGAGTTTCAAGGTGCTGAATATTCAGACTGAATAGATTACCCCATGCACCTGTAATTACATATCCTTTAACCTGGTGGGTGGTGTGATTTCTTTAAGCAAATTGTTGAAGGGTCAGATTATGTTGTGGGAGAGGAGCTGAAACACCTTCTGATGGAACTCCAGCTTGAGGCATGGAATGTATTTTGGGAGGAAGATTTTCTGTCAACAGTTGGAGCAATTTCTAAAGTGATGTAAGGACTGCATATTTGGTTTACAGGTTTTAATTAGCATTCCAGGGATCTTGATGGGCTTATTATGCAGTTCAACTCTACCTCTCATAAATGACATGTTTGTAAAACAGGCTGCTGCTTTTCTCTACTGTGCTAGAAGAGGAAAAGGCTTTATCTGCCACACACACAGAGGGCTGCTTCTTGCCCTCTTTAATTTTTTTTTTTTTTTTTTTTTTTTGAGCATGGCAGTCAAAGAGTAGAGGTGATATACAGGCCAGGTCTCTAGCCACTCAGTTTTTGAGTTATGCTTTCAGGGTTTTTAGAATGATGACTATCTGACCTTTTCAACATAAAGGCATATTTCTAGTTCTCTGCTCTGTGGAGCTAGTCCTCAAAATAAAAATTTTATGCTTGTGTTTTCGTTCTCTCTTTTTTCTACCTTGTTATTCTTCTACATTTATTTTCTCTGTGACTATCTCCTTTCTCTCTGCTCTGTCTCTTTCTCTCCCCCCACTATGTTCTTTTTGTCTGTCTTTCACCATCTGCCAGATATTGCCTCCCTTTTTATAAAGGGCGATTTGATACATTTTACTTGAAAAGCAAAACCAAAACACCACTGTGTTAATAAAAAAGCAAAGACTTTTCTAATAGCTGTGATGAACCCTGACTGTTGACTGACTTTTAAACCATAGAAATAAAGCTATAGTGCTTTTTATTTACAGTCAAATCAACAATACTGTGATTTTAGTAAATCTTTAGCTACCCTAGTGATATCTTTATAATTCAAGATCATCTGTATATTAGCTTAGTTTACGCTATGTAATTAAACAGTAAAATATAGATTTCATGTGACACTATCCTATGTCTTTATTAATCTTTCTGTAGTGGAGTAGCATTTTTTATTTGTTAGAAATGAAATGAAAAGACAAATTTGTCTTTCACTATGTTGCAACCAAAATTTGAAATAGTGTCATTACTAATGTATTATATGCATTTTTAATGACATATATCAATAACATTGAGTAAAACTAAGCTTAGATAAAGCAACAGAAAATGCATCTTGATTCTATTTTATATATGTTTCAAACAAATTTCAAACATTGCAAAGGTTCTGTAAGACTTTTTCAGTAATGTTCTGTTGAAAGCAAATTCTGTTTTTGCATACCTTAGAATATGCATAGCATTGAGGACAGATACTGTGCTGTAAGCCATATTTTAAAGAAGGTATTGTTTATATTATATATTAACTGTTATCAGTCTGAAGTACAATGGCTTAATGCCCTTTCTCTCCCAGTGTATCTATACTAATTTACTCGACTTCCTCAGCTACAATATTAAACACCTTTTGTTCGTATAAGCTCTGCATATTTCCAATAGCAGTAGTGAAAGGGAACCCATGATTCCCTTGGACTTCTTGCTTTTATTTAATACTTACAGCTATATAAACACTCACCTATATGTAGATGTCAATCTATATATTGTATTTATACAGTTATAATGATTGTGTATATTTTACATTATATATCAGCAATCTATATATTGTATTTATATAATTATAATGATTGTGTATATTTTACATTATATATCAGCTGAAAAAAACTTCTGAATAATCAATTAAATGTGTTTCAAGATTAGTACTTTGAATATAGATACATCAGTAGGATGTGGAACATTGATTTTATGAAGAAGAAATTTGTACAGGGTAGTAAAATTTCAGTAAAGTATAGTTCCTTCAAAAAACCCTCAACTTCAGAAATAATCTCATTTTAAATTCAAAGACAAATAGTATATATAAGAGTTGTTTCTATCACAAAGGAGATGAGAAAGACATCAGAGTTTAGAGTGAGTCAAATTAGGAGATCTCTGAGAAAAAAAAAAATGAAATAGCTAAAGCTGATTCTTGAAAGCAATTTAAACCAACCAGATATGGACAGTCCTCTTCGTGAATCTGACATCAGTGTCTTCATCTGTGACTAGGTATCCTCTAGGATTGTGCTTCCCTTCTGACCAGGAAAAGTCAAGCGTTTTAGTGAGATCCACTCACATTTCACTGGGATAAAAAATAAATCCTAAAGAATATCATAATATGGGGAAAATGTTTTTGTGAAGAGGTAACTAAACATCTCCATTTCACTGGAAATACTCCTATTCTAAATTTTTTTCCATCACCCCTCTTTAGTCAAAAATCCAAACATCCATATCTTCCGTGAAACCTTGGTGTTTTAACACTGAAACTCTTTCCATTAGCTTTTAATGTAATGCTTTCTTTTCTCTCTGAAAAACATTGAAAAAAAAAAAAGTTTATTCTTTCTCTGAACTGGAATGCTTTGTTCTGTTTGATGTTGACCTGCGAGCCACTTTAATTGTGTTGTGCTAGGTGATACTGGTTTGCGTGGATTCATGTGCCCGTTTTACTACAAATAGAATGATATTTGAGCAAGCTCTAACTGTTCCAGCCTACCAGTACTTTCCTTGGAAGAAAGCCACAATTTGTCAGCATGCGCTAACTGTAGATCAAGCCTGTATGCATCTGAGCTAGTGGCAGGTTAATGTCAAACATCTACACAAGAAAATCTTGATTTCAACACAGCATTTTGATTTGGGTTATTTCAGCCTATAACAGCAAAATTTGCTCAATTCTTCCTCTTTTTCTAGTGCTTGAAATGTTTTGTTAATTTTTAAGAAACAACATTGCTGAATTCCTGTCTGTCTTCTATTATTTTCCTCTGTCTTTTATTCAGTGCCTCTAGAGATAAAACGGAAGATGTGAGTAAAGACCAGGAATATTCTCTGGATATGATTTTCAGTCAACTCTTTTATCCTGATTTTTCTTAGGATCAGTTTTCTGTCCCAATACTTTAACGTTTCAGTACCTCACAGGGTCTTCCCCTTCCATCAATCCTTGGATTGAATTTTAATTCCATTGAAATCAGTGAGAGGTTTTCTTCAGTGACTTTGGTACTAGGATTTCCCACCTCCTGCATCTGTGAGTCTTAATATTTTTCAGGGGGAGACTCCGTTATCTTGTTGTAAGGCCACTGGACAGAGGCAAATGGCCTTGGCTTCCTCTTTCTCACCTTGCTTAAGTCAGAAGTTTCTTTTTTGTTTCATAAACTCAGCCATGTAAAATCTGTAATCTTAACTTTGAGTACGCCATTCATATGGAGCATCAATGAGTATATTTCCTAGGTTTCATATATTATTCTCCATCTGGAAAATTCTAATTTACTCTTGGTTTACATTTTCTTATAAGAGGATGCCTTTCCCAGCTGCTTACTATGACAGAATTTCAAGATGCAGACCATTGCACCAAAACAAAAACGCTGAAAGTTATTGCTAGATTTCTAGAACGGTTTTCAAAGAAAAACCTAAGAAAGAAGCATGAAATACTCAATGTAGAAAATTATTTCATTTTATCTTTCTACATGAAAAAAAGGTTTGATTATCAAAAGCAAAGCAAAAAACAACCCCCACCTTGTATTGTTTGCACTAGAAAGTGTACAACCTGAGGATTTTTTTTTTCTTCTGTATTGTGTCTTACTAGGAATATGAGAATAATTGAAAGGAAAAATTCCTGTGCATCATAAAATTAATTAAAAAAAAAAACGTCATATTGAACATTTTGATTTTTTCTGTACTGATCTCTTAAATTGGCTCATTTGCTTTTCTCAAAAGATTTTTTTTATGTTACATAGTTCTTGATAGAAAATATTTTATTTTTTTCCATTCACAGAAACAATTTTTTCTATAAAGCTATTACTGATGAAAGTTTTCCTCAGCTTGCAAAGCCAGTGTAAATCCATATCCTGAAAGGTTTATAATAGCGAGCCCCATGTATCTGAAATACTTTTTATCATATATCCTGTCAGGAAACCCACACTCCCATTTACAAATGGCAAGAGAACCAAGAGAGTAATCAGAACCACAGGATATCATCTGTAGTAAAAAGGAAATATTTCAATAGTAGTACAGAGGCAATGATGCAGATTGTTGTTGATCAAGAAATCATATGAAGATCATTCTTGCATAAAGGATTGCCTACAGGGCTAAAAATGCAAAGGATTTTTGGTAAATGCAGCTGTAGTGGGGTGCTTTACTGGTTCTTGCTTCTTGTGTATCAGTGTAGCAGTCTGTGTATTTGTGACATACCGGTGTTCTGAAAGCAGAAAACCACCTGAGCTGCCCATTGATTTGCAGAGCATGACTGTGTTCAGCTCTCTGGATGAGACATGCAACAGAAAAAAAGCAGCATAACAATATTATAAACTAAGTTTGGCTGTTTCAAACAGTTCTCTCTTATCCTTAAATGAAGAGTTTCTCTAATGAAAAGTGACAGAGAAAATATGGATAAAAGTCTAAGTGCTTTGTTGTTTTCAATAAGAAAAATTTCCAATGTGTCTTATAAAAGAAAACCAAGCTACAAATAAATGGTACCATAGCAATAGGGAGTGTGCACAGGTATGCATTGGGGAAATATTCCAACAGGACATCATAGGCAATTCACAGCTGCAAACGTTGTTATGTGGAGACGTATTTCATCAGTTACAAACTCTTACATAAGCTGGAGCCATGTAAACCAATAACTGGTCTCTAAATCTCTGCATTGACATTCTTCTTGATGCTATTGGAAATATTTACAGTCCTACAGTACTTGAGGTATCATTGAGGACTCTCTTATCTAAGGCACATTTTGCCCAATTTCCCACTGAAGTACTAATTAATCCTCTGCAAGGATCTTGCTTTGGTTCCAAACTCTTCTTACTCTCCCCTGTAGTATACTATGAATCACGTTCAGAAACAGCAATGTAATTCTTACAGACAGAATTTGTTATACATATCTAATTATTTTTATCACGTACGACAGTTGGGGTAGGATGGAACAGGACGGAGAAGGAGGAGTCAGGAAGGCAGAGAGGATATTACACAACTAAAGCAAGAATTCGTATCCTGCTTCAAAACCTGCTGCTGTCATCAGTCTATCCAATGCCTTAAGTAAGCATTAATGCTATACTATGCTTAATTTGATGGCAGGTGTCCTAGCTATATGTTTACATGTTCTGAAAAAATAGTATGTGCTGTCCTGTAGTACAACCTAGATAGGGAAGTTATTGTTGTTGCTTTAATAATAATAATAAAAGCAGCTGAAAAGTTGAAATGAAAATGGTCCTCAGCCATGTAAAATTTAAACTATTAAGTCCTGCAATGGTAATTTCATGTGATTCTATTATGTGCATCAAGCTTTCTGATAGGCAATATTAGTGAAAATATCTTTGTCAGCAAAACCACATTCAGTTATAGCAGAAGCAAGAGAGAAAAGAAAGCTTTGTATAAAATTGCCATAGGAGCTGACAGGTTTAGGAATGAAATATGAAATGACCAAATAAAATAAAAATAGCTGAGATGCCTGAAACAGAAAAGATCTTTTCAGATTATTATGGATTTACACAATAATTGCTGCTAAAATGAGAAATGCAGGCATATGGATAGAACTTACTGTAATCATCACGTTCTGTAATGGACACGTAGGTTATTTAACTGAAGAAAAGTATAGCAAGAGAGTAGAGCATTCACTTTCATAAAACATCAATGCCAAGTTAATCAAAATCATTAAAGCTAGATTAAAATCTAAGAAGTTCTATTTTCTTGGTGCGTTAACTAAGACAACTTAGACATCAAGCCAAATGCTTCTTTATCATTCTTATTGCACATTTCTGTTACGGTTTCTCTGCCTACTGTTAGTGAAAGAATCCCAAAAGCACCACCATACACCAAAGAAGAACAGAATAACAGTAATAATTATCTCTGTTACTGATTTTTTTTTTTTTTTTAATATAGACACTGCTTTGCAGTGTGTATACCTGTCCATGAGTGTGGAATAAAAAAATTCTGGGCCTCTCTGACACATTATTGGTAGATTGGGGGTTTTGTCTTAATGTTTTCATAGTGCCTGACAAAAAATGAATGAGGTCAAACATCCTAGAGAATGGAGACTGTTTTACAACATATGCCATGAATGCTGTTGTTTCTTTCTTTAGAATATAGAAATATTAGAAAATATTTCTTTAATTCTTCTTAAAGATGCTTTAAGTACAATTCTGATGCTAAAAGAGAAAGGTCAGTGGCTGTACTAGCATATGGAGTTTTCAGTTTTTCCTGGCTCAGCCAAAGCACGGAGGTCATCCTTTCCTGGGTATGCTGCAGACTTCCAAACCTGCTATGGGGATAGCTAGGAAAAAGGTGAAATTATTGATATTTGTTACCAGAATTTTATGGTGTATTACAGTTTGCCATGACTGAGAATTAATTAATGGAAGCATTATTATATCTAGATAATGGTATACACTAGTTATGCAATAAATTATACTTTGAAAATTCAGGCAAATTGGATTAATCACGTGTACTCATATTGGTTATCAGTAAAATCATCCTTATTTTTACAAATATAAAATCCAAAAAGTTTCTCTGTGCTTTTAGTGTTCTCTATTCTTTTTTCCTTTTCCATTTTTCTTTTCCTGCTTCCTTTTCCATTTCCTTTTCTGTTTCCTTTTCCTTTCTTTATATTTTTCTTTTCTTCTGCTGTGGTAGGAATAGAGCTGAGCCCAGCTATAGCACACTGCATATTCAGGCCCACTTAATTAATCTATTTTTTTTCTGCCATTTTCATGCATACAGCTGGAATAAAGTTCTGTTCCAGAAATTGTAAACAAAGATTTTTATTTATGGTAAAATAATAATAATTTAAAAGTTAGATGTATACCTTACATTGGAATTTATGTACTTGTTTACTGATTTTCAATAGCACTGATTATTACTGGCCTAGACGTGTATTGACAGGGAATACCAGCTTAACAGTTAGAGCCCTTTGATGCCTGCCATGGGATTTGGAAAAAAATAAATAAATAAATAAAGTTTGATCCATTAAGATTTTGGTGGAAACAAATTGAAAGAACCTTGTTTTTTTTTTTCGTTGTTGTTGTTTGGTTTTGTTTTTTGTTTTATTCATTTCAGAAAGTCCAGAGGTTAGATGTGATCAAAAAGAAAGAAACAGAACAAGGAAATTCAGTTATATAAAATGTGGAAGGGGAAAGAAGTGGCAAACAAAATTATAAATTGTCATATTTGTTCATCAGCTGTACCTGGTTGTGCAAGTTCTAAATTTGAATGAGATCTCTCTTTGAAGACAGCAGGAAGACAGCAGGAACTTCAGCTTGAGTTCAGGAGATGTAGGATTGGGCTCTAGTTGTGAAATGAACACCTTTATACTGAGTAGCAAATCCTCAGTCTAACAGGGTATAAGAAGATATAAATTCAATTGCTCATGTAAAGAAATTCTATTTACATTCTAAATACGTTGCATCTATTTATGTGTTGTTAGCCATTTAGAATCTAACACCTCTATGTAATGTACAGTGCTGTGTAAATCAAGTGATCCATGCAGTAAGCCATGCTTTAGTGTTATTTAGACAGTATTTCCAGGATATATTATAGAAAAAGCAACATATTCTTCTTTCCCTGCAGTTGTCTTTACACTTGAAAGAGCAGGTGTTCAGTTTATCTGATGAGCTGAGAAATATCACTGACTGTATTCACAGAAAAATAATCTTGAAAAAAAGAACCTAAATTTTATGATATATTTAGGTGGTGTGTCAATTTTTCATTTACCTACTCATGACTTTTATTGTAAATTTTGTAATACATGATAAGCAGTGCCAGAATAATACAGGCAGTCATGCAGTGGGAATGGATTTTTGTGTTACTTGAACTGCTGACTTCATTTCCCTTCCATTTGACATGTCTTCTGTCAAAAAAAAAAAAAAAAAAAAGGAAAAGATGCCTAATATGGGCAATTAAATGGTCTGGTGCTTACAGATTTTACCATGTCTTCAGGCAGTATGCTGAGCAAGTGTTAAACCATTGAGCACTGAGTCACCCAAGGAGTCATAATTCCAATTCTCTGCTTGGGTGAGAGGGAGAGGAATTTTCCCCAGCAGTAGTAGCAGCAAATATGATCCAGATTCTGACAACAGAAGAGGAAGGAGTGATATTTTCTGTTAATTCTCTTTTCTCCCTCCCCTCTGCTCTTAGGACTGATGAGTATTTCCTTCCTTGAAGCTGAGAGTCAAGGCTGGGATGTTCTGTATGGAATTGGTTCCTAACTATGGCCCAGCTTACTTTTGCTGTGAAGAGACACTGAATTTCAAAATATCACATTTAATTTTATCAATCTTGATTAGTAGCAATCATAATGATAATAGTTTGTACTCTAGAAGGCACTTTAATCTGAAAGTAGGTAATTTTCTGCATTGTTTACATGGGGAAACTGAAGTATAAGATTATGTGATTGCAAATTGTTAGATAACAAAATTAAAAGGCAGGTTCCTGACAGAAATTGAATCAGGGTGCTGGATTCTCAAAACAGGTGCAAGTATTAATTCTCATAAACTCTGTACTATGGTTTAACCCTAAAGCAATACAGGGAAAACTGCTTCACTCTGTACTATGGTTTAACCCTAAAGCAATACAGGGAAAACTGCTTCAAGCCACTTTTTAGGATGCAAAATGGAATAGAGATCTTTTGAGTGGGGCAGGAATCGGAAGCCAGGATTTTCTTTCCTGTGCTTCAAGGAGTGATCTCAAGTTGGCTGATTTTCAGGGGGGAGGGTTGACTAGGTTTCAAATTTAGAAACCGTTTTCTGACTGGCTCTCTGAAAGTCATCCCCTTAGCAATTTCTTTAATGGTAATGCAAGTAGGATTTGAGACAAGATAGCTTGTTGAAGAGAAGGAGGAGTTGTTGAAGAAATCAAGGCAAGTAAGAAAAAAAGTCTAAAAGTGGTCTATCCATAAAAAAGCAATGGAGAATTGGTCATGACAGGCAATTAAAGAAGTTTCAGAAATATTGTGGGCAACATTTTTTGTTGATAGATCCATGTAAAAGGAGGTCGTGAATACTACCTTATTTTGTGAACAATTTCTCTTTGTTTATTTACGCTTCAGTGATGGGAGGACTTTGATAGAATTTGACCTTATTTTACATATATCATGTCTCCATATTAAACTGTATATTCTTGTCTACTAGGTTAAAGTGTCTGGTGTTTATATGAAGCCCTTTTATTGGTGTTGATATGGAAGGCTAAATGGAAAATGATCAGGCCATTGAAAGGCCTAATTAACAGTGTTTCTATATTCTGACAGGCAAAAGAAGTGATATAATAGAAGCAAGTATGCAACCATAGGCATAAGAACGTATTGCCACATCTGCATGTTTCCAGCTGTGTTTTTTCTGTTAACTGGAGTAAGAAGAATAATTAACTTCATGATGATTACTTTTAGCTTGAGGATTGTGTTATTTCAGGAAATAACATTTCAATATGTAATGCCTCTAGTGGTGTTAGCAAAGTCAGATATTTTTTAACACTAATCTTAAGTTACCTTTAAGATTAATGTTTGACAGCATTGAGACCATAATGATAATGTTATATATGAATGTTGTAATTGTAAATTTACTGAATAAAGATTGTTCAGAGTGGATAGCAGGGTATAAAAACTATGAATAGGGCTTACAAATGGCTATGTAAATTCAATTTTTGTAGGATAGAGGAACACTGTTGAGAGTAGTGGTTTCAAAGGTACAAGATCTCTACACCTGCGATGCATCATATTCTTGTCAAGACAAAGGATGAACATAATGGTCAGAGTTTTCTTTTATGTTGATAATAACTTTACACTTGGATCTTTTTTATCTCTACATGCAAGAATGCAGAGTTAGCTACAGTTAACTTTAGTAACCACCATATGATGGTTATTAACTGTGACGTGTAGCCATCACGTAATTATCATCTGAATTCAGCAGAACACTTTCATTTTTCTCAACATAAGCAACTCAGTTGTTATGTCTCTAAATAGAGAATGATGATCTGACAACCAAGAAGAAATGATGAAAATTAACACAAGTCCTGATAGCCTTAAGTGACATAATGCATAAATTCTCCACACATGAAATCATTATGGACAATATTTTCCATGCTTGAGTAATTAAACCAGTTAAAGCCAGCTCCAACTTCAGATGTATAATAATGTGTGTTAAAGGAAAATCCACTGTAGTATGCTTGGAATTGTTTGAGATTTACATTTTTAATTCTTACTCAGCCTATTGCTTCTATTAGCAAACAAAATCTTTGAAGAATATTGAGAAGAAAGATGATTATTAGTATTAAAATGTCCATGTTGAAATTCTTATATTTTGAAAGCGTGCTCAAACTTGCTTGAATCTCACCCTTTTCTTTACATCATTTCTATATATTTTCATTTTTTCTGCAAAATGGAATCTGAGTCGTCTTACAGTTCATATTACTAGTGAGATGTGTGATATATCTACAGATTTTCTCCCTTTTTAGCTGCTGGCAGAAATGCTCTATTTTTATCTAGTAAAATATGAAAAAACTTGCACATGCTACCTTCAGTGTTCAGATTCTTGTCATTTTGACCACAGTAACAGCTCAAATTTACAATTCTTTGTCTGCTAAATACAAAAAAAAACATAAAAGGAATCTTTCATTTCATTACCACTTTCTCATGAACTATTTCAATCTCCATGTAAGTGTTTCATCAAATCCCATTTCCAGATTGTTAAACAGAATGTCTGTCTTTCTGTATCTGTTCTTTCAGGTGATTACTTGTTCATTTGGATATTTTCCCTTGATTACATTATTCTTTCACAATGTAGTATCTGCTTCTACTGCATTATTGATCTAATTTTTATGTACACATTTCTTCCTGTAGCTACACTGAGGTGGTGCACTGTGCTTCATCTTCATGTTTTATTTGAATAGTTTTTAAGTGCTCTTCATTTTTCTTCCCCTTCACCCACCAGTTCTTCCATCTCTATTATCCAGGCATGTATCTGTTGCTACCTTCACATATAATCCTCTGTTTGCATTGTTTCTTCCTGTTTAGAGTATAACCACCTTGGGTCACAGACCTAACAATTCTGCATCAGGTGCATTTTTAAGTGCTATTTTAGCAGTGAAGTAGTAACTAACAGTCACATCCTGTATAGTATCAAGTGGTTCAGGATGTATCAGTTTTATGGTGGTGAACAAGGACAGGCATTTCTATATCTTTTGGCATTACAGCAGCTGTCAGTATATGGAAAGAGTCATTTCGTGAGTTTCACCAAATAGGCCTATAAACTATAACTATGTTGGTAATTGAGAAATTGTAAAAACTCATTAGCTTTTGGATGGAACCATTCATAAATGCACACAAATGGTCTGTTCCTGCTCAGAAAAAAAAAAGTAATGTCACAGTGCTATCAGTCAGATTAATGTACCCAAAAAGTATAAAATGTGACAAGATGAGCGTTTTTGATTCTCTTCTTTGAAAATGTTTCCATAGTGTCTGAGACACTACAGAAGATATAGGCTTTGGTAATATTTCAGAAAAGTTCTTACCTTCAAACCTGAAAGCTGAACTGAAAATATTTCTTTTCTGAAATATTAAACCAATTTTGTTCTTAATGTTTCTATCTTATGGCAAGAATATTTCTAAGTCAATGATGTTACATACTCACTTGTGCTGATGTGAGAATTTTGTCCAAGTAGGTTCACAATGATTTATTGAAGTGTAGATCTGAATCCTTTCATTGACTGCATACAGTGGAACCAAAGTTCTTTGTGATTTAATCAATAAAGATTTGTTTCTATTTTCTTTTTAGTGGTGTAGATTAGGAGAAAGTGAACCACAACAAGGTGTAAATGAGGAGAGAGCATGGTGCTACTCTCAAAACTCTCATAGATTGCATCTGGAGAGACTCAAGAAAAAAAGTTGGTTTTTTTGTTTTGTTTTTTTCATGTGTACGAGGTGATTCTTTTTTCAGTTAATGAAATCTCCTGCTTTTTCTGCTGCAGTCAGGATGGCTGTGCCAGAATGTATAGAGCTTCTTCATCTACACCAGAGCAAGGACTGGAATTTATTGGAGGTCTCAGAAGCTCTTAAGAAAAGAGCCTTCTGCAGACTGTTGAGATGTATGTCAAAGAATTGAGATGTGTAGCTTGGATGTATTTAAAACTTGCCAGGACAAAGCCCGAAGAAACCTGATCTGCTTTGAACAGGGTGTTAGTCTAGATAACCTGTAGTGTTCCTTCAAACCTAAATTATTCTGATTCAACTACTTTGTTATAGTAGTGGATTTAGTTTAAAAACAAAATGCTGTTCTGTCATCATATGCATCAGTTCAGGAGCTTCTGGCTAAAAATGTTTATCAGTTGGTAATTCATGTTTGCATTTTCACTTCATGAAAATGCTTCTGTTTTTTCAAAAATATTTTTCCACAGTAAAAAAAAAACAAAACAGTTAAGTATAGACTGTGTGTGCAATCATGCAACTACTCAGCCTGTCTGTAGTGCATACAGGAAAGGCCTGGAAGAGAAGATGCTGAATGTTCCTTAACCATCATTTCACTGGGAATACTGTCTGAGTAACGGCTTGGAAGCAGAAACAGCAGAGAGACCTTCACTCTCGCAGCAGTGAAAACAAATGTTGTTTTTTACCGGGGATAGGCAGAGAGGAAACTGGTAGTTGACACTTAGCTAACCTACTTGACTGGATTTCAATTTTAGGTACAACATTTTAGAGGATGTAGAAAGTGCCCCAGAACATGAGTCTCATAACCAAGATCTCAGCTGAGATTTCTGTTTGGTAATGATGGTAGTTAATTTAGTTATATGCAGAGCTGGAGTTGATGTGAAATAGCAAATCAGTTATGTTTTATTTCAACTGAATCTCCAATTTGTCCTGCTGTAGCACGTTACATTACATTACTTCAGAGACTGTCTTCCAATTTTGTTCAGTCAGAAGGAATTTAAACGTATGTATATTCCTTAATTCAACTGTATGAAACTGCATCTAGAAAACTGAGCAGTAGTAATTCTTCAGTAAAAGAAGCTGTCCTAAATCAGTTTCCTCTACATATTCCCATTAAAAAGCTGCCAGCAATAAAAGGAACATAGTGTACCAGAGTAGATATTCTCTGGCTAATACATATTTTTAACTTCCTATGTGATGGATCTAAGTTGTTATCATTTTGCTTTGTGTGATTTAGTGTCACAGTAGCAACAGAAGAGATGTCAGACTACATCTAGACATAATGATTCATTTTATAACTATGTCATCTTAATCCTGTTCTTCGGTTAAGAGGCATGGGGCAGGCAACATGGGAGAAAATCAGAATGATAACTAACAGCAGAAGAAAATTTATGTTGAAGCTTTTAATATGCTTTCTGCTACTAATTTACTTTCTTTGCAATGGAAGTTCATGAATGTTGGTATGGTAAGCAGATTGCTGTGATGGGAGAAAGGGGAACACGTTGCTGTTTACCAAAAATTACAGAATAAGAATACTGATCACCCTCCTGCATAGGTGTCTGTGGGTGGCCAACTACCCTTCTTGACTGTGAATGTGACTGTGCATCAGCCTTTGTGTGTTGGCTTCCTTTGAAATCACAGCAGGGAAGGAGTTCTCACTTTCCTGAGAGAATTCATTGGCAAGAGTGGACTGTGTGTGCTGAGGCTGCTGCTCCGGTTATGCAGTATGTATGTAGCCATAGAGCTACAGGAAATGGGACACATGCCCTGCACTGAGACTGAGGAGCACTGTTCTGCTCCATGTTACAGAACATCCTTGGCAGTGGGCTTTGCTCCAGTGGTCAGAAAAGAGCCCTACTATAAGCACTTTATTTCACGTGTAAATGAGTGTGATGTTTTCTCACTGCTGCAGAATTATTCAGATGTGTTTGCTCTCAGGATGAAATAACTGTGAGGCGAATTCTAAAGAAGATGCATCACTGCCCCTTTCAGTTTCTGAAGAGGAAGCTAGTGCAAAATGCTTCCATGAGTTCATTAATATCTGCAGTGAGAAAATGTTAGATTACTGCTGTTTGACCTTCAGTGACGTTTAATACGTTTCTGGGTGGAAGAAGGTATTGATTGTAACCTAATTCTGTAGGTTTTGGAGACAGCATACCACATGAATTTCCTTTCTGATTGCTGCATGTCAACCACAGCTGAGGTATGCAACAGCAAGTAGCTTCTGTACTACAAATGAAAGAGAAATGGTTTCTGCATGGTATTTCTTCAGGAAAACAAAGGTTTGAAACTTGTCTTTCAACCCTGGGTTCATGATAAAGTCGTCAGAAAGAATAAAAAGCACCAGGAGTGGAATTTATCAATTCCTTGGCCATATTTGAAGAGGCATCATCCTCTTCCTTCGCTAAGACAGTTGATTAAAGCATATGCTAAAATGAATATTTTATACCAGGCTGTGATTTAAACTTACAGGATCCCAAGAAACTTTCTCTGTGTTCCGTTCTCCCTAACTTTTAATGTTCTTTCTCCTCCAAAAATGTGGTAGCAATTAATTACATGCTGGCTTCAATAGGTTTTTCATTGGTATTAGCAGAGCAAGAGTTTGCCATATGTTATCTTTCTGTTAATCTAGCAAGTTTTCTACTGTATTTATCTTTGGTTATGTCTGTTTTGGTGTTTTGCATTCATATACTTTCTAAACCATCTCTTAAAATACTAAAGGTAATTACCTTTTCCTAATCAAAGAACACAGCAGTTAGAACATCTGGCATATATATTTTATGCATTAATTTTGCAGGCTATTCTTTGTGTATTTGTAAGATAGCTAGATTTATCATTAATATTTTTAGACCAATAATGTTAATTTAGAGATAGATTTGGAGACAAATATATCAGGAAATGGAGCTCTAGAGTATAGAGTCCATTCTTCATCTTGCACACATTGCAACTATAATGGGAAAGTCAAGAATGTGGCTCCTAGGGACAGCAAGGCCTTTGATTGGAAGTTGTCATTTAAGTAGGTGAGTCAGTTGAATAACTTGGTTCACTATAATCCTGTCTCTAATATTACTTGGCACACTATCATCAATGAAGAGCTATCCTTGTACTGAAGAAATTGACCAAAGGTCAAATTTTCCCAGGTGTTACTGGAATTTCTTTTACCAGTTCTTTCTCTTTGAAATATGTTCATATGGTTTAATGCCATATAACGTTACTAGTAGAGGGTTAATGTATCCAGCAAGCTAGCAGTCTACATGTAATTCTTCCTATTTAAAATATAACTCTAAGAAACAAAAAATAGAAAGTATCCTGAACTATTTTAAAAATTTGATATTAACTTTATCCTATTATTGAAATTACATAATAAACTTTAAAGTACCAAATGTATCACTTTAATTGTCTGGGGGAAAAATGCTTTTCTATTAGATAAATGGATATCAAGTGTGTTTTCCATCTTTATTCTTTTCATATATCAGGAGACTGATTTATTTGTAATGATTTGTTTTTCAGAAAGATTGCACATGATTATTTCTTTCTAATTTTCTGTGGATATTATGGTATACTTATACAAAATTGGAAACACTAAGGATAATGCATTGGCCAGAGGAAAATAAGGTACTAAAGTAAACGAGGACTTGGTAATGAACTGGAAAATTAAGAATTTAGACTATAAATCATTCCTTTTTCTATGACTCTGAATATGTACACCTTTGGGGAAATCAGAAAGACTGAAACAAGAGCCAAAAATAAATAAATAAAATACCCCTGTGTCACAGCTAATTGAAATAGGATTTTTTAATGTTACCATATTTTATCAAACACCTCTACAGAAGATATTAGAAACATATCAAGCTTTTAACAGTAGTGTTAGATTATATTAATATATTTGGTAGATTCAAGCTTGACTTTCTATTCTAAGTTAATCATAACTATAGGTAGTTATTTCCTTCAACAGAGTGTTCATTAACAATTTAAATAGCTGCAGCTGCCTTGGAGGAAAGGATTGACAGTTTATTGTAATTTTCTTACGGAGTGCATATTTTCTCCTTTGGGGACTTATTTTGCATTTCTTGTTGACCTCCAAATCCTACGGGTATTTTTGAAAGTTTCAGAGAAGGTAAAAATTAGAGTCGGGCCTTTTGTGAAACCTGATGCATTTTCTAATGCTGAGAGTGAGAATTTAGGTTGCAATTATATAGCTGTATTTTCTGTGAAAGTATTGAAAATGTATTAAGCTGCTGGTGCTGTGCACATTAAGAGCTGTTCAGCAGTTCAAAGCCACATCATTTACAGTTAATTCATTTCTCTCAGTTTTTATTCACTAATGATATAACCTCTTTCAGGAGTAGCCTCTTTTAATGGTTTTTATATTTCAAAAGAAATTTTGCTAATAAAAGGATTGGATTGTCAACATGATCAATGAAAGTAAGACTGAGCTACACATACATCATGTCATTTGCTCCTCTTTCCTCAACTGTTCTTTCAGTCTCTCTTAGAAGCCAGTCTACATATGGAATGAGTAGACTAAAACACCCAGCCAGGAGAAAAAAAATATAAACGTTTTGGGTATAAGCTTGATGCATGAAAGAAACAGTCCCTGGTGGAATTTCACCACGTCATACAGATCTAGAATGGATAATTCTTTGCAGATCATTCCTTTAGAGAGGAACTTTCTTTTTGGTGTACAAAAATGTTGTTCAGAAAATGAAGGCTTACATTATATTTCTAGTCCTGGTACATATATCAGAAGTGTGAATTCTGGATTTGAATACACCTTTACTGACTGAGTTAAAAACTTAAATGCAAATCTTGCTTTCTCCACTTCACAGTTCAGTGCCAAGTGACCAGGCTTTTACTCGTGCATATGGCCATTTGACTCTTCTGGGAAAATGTTTCTATTCTGTCTAAGTCACAAAATCACAGAATCACAGAATCGTCTAGGTTGGAAGAGACCTCCAAGATCACCGAGTCCAACCTCTGACCTAACACTAACAAGTCCTCCACTAAACCATATCGCTAAGCTCAACATCTAAATGTCTTTTAAAGACCTCCAGGGATGGTGACTCAACCACTTCCCTGGGCAGCCCATTCCAATGTTGATATATTTTCTGACAGAACAGGACAGTCACCTTACCCAAGTGATTACCTGTGAAATTGGGAAGCCCTGCTTTGGATATGAAAGATTTTAAACTTAAACATCTTGGTCTCTTGTATCAAGGCAAAAGTTAAATATTTAATCCTTTTGATTTATAAGCCTGCATAATTAAGGATAAAATGCAGCTCCCTCTGTCATCACAGAGTTTAAAAAAATAATAATGAAATGAAAAATACTGCTTTTGGAAGGTATTATCTGAAGATGGGAAGTTATATGCTATTTTTATGGAAAGTTTTTTTTATTTGTTTTCAGTGACAAACTCTGCCTTAAATTCAAAATGCAAAAATTCAAGTGTTGGATAAACCATTCACAGTGGCATACCAAGAAGGAAGAATTTACAAATAGCATCTATGAAAATCTTTGAAAAAAGGCCTCTTGCAGTTGGGTAGTGTACATAGGCTCTTGGATTTTGCTCTATGTAGACAAAAATTATGCTCAGTTTCATCTCTCCACAGTCCTGTCTCTTTTCTTGGCCTAGAACTGTGCAGCTGAGCATTGCACATTGTTCTTTGTATGTTACAACACAGAGTGTATGAGCAGGGCAGTACACATACAATATATGCTATATATGCTCCATAGCATGCAGCATATGCTACTGTGATGCTGTTGTATATATCTTCATAGACTGGTGTACTTCTATGGACTTTACTGTACTGTACTTTTATTGACTTTTTTACTTCTATGTAACTTTAGGGATGTCAGAGGATTTGAAAAATGTTGATTAGCTGAATCTCATGAGCTACTCTGAAATAAGCGTTATTTTCTCTACTTTCTCCAAAATGACAAGTTTGGCTGTGGTTTCACACGTGGTGGCACTGAGCTGATCAGGCTGAAAGATTTTTATTCTTCTTGTTGTGTTACTGGGAAAGCAGTTCTTTATTTTAACTCGGTACAGTAAGTGCTCCGGCAGCTGTGTCAGCATTACACCAGGTGGTGGAACAGGAATGCAGATGCCTCCTGTAACTGGGGGGCAGCAGGGTGCTTAAGCTATCACCAAAGAAACTGTGAAACAGCTTTTGACATGCAGTAGGGATGGTGGTTCGCTCCAAATCGCATTGAAATTGGTTGCAGGAAATGGTAGGAGAGTTTAGCTGTCCGAACTCTTTGCATTAGAGACAAGACTAATCTGCAATGGGAAGGAATATTGCTTATAGTGGGAAGGAACATCTTGCCTAGAATTTCCATTTCCTCCTTTGTTTCCATCTGTTTAAGAAATAGAAAGTTTTTGTTTGTTTGTTTTAATTCTTGCTATGGCCATGGTTTTTGCTTTGAGAAAATCAGCAGGGTTATATTTGCAACTTGCCCACTAATTATCCCAATTATTTCTGAACGGTAAATAGTCTAGAGAAAGTCAGAAAGAAAGGGGAATAGTCAAAACAAAACAAAACCAATACCAACATAGTCGTTACTGCTTTTTAATTCTCAGGCTTGTGAGGGAAGCCCTAGTAAGGCAACAGGGGAGAGAGAGATTAAATAGTAGAGGAGGTATCATTGTGATTGCTTATTGCTCTATTGCTTTTAATTTTCACATGAGTAAAGCGTGACTGTTCCTTGTTTAGGAATAAAAATAAACCATTACAGCATTGAAAGATAATTTTGGGGAAGATCAAATGAAAATGGATGGATAAAAAAACATTTAAAAAAGAAATACCTACTTTGATGCTGCATGAAGAAAACAGGACTAAAATTCAAAGTGAGATGCCTTGGGGGTGTCACTCAGGGAATTGTACAAATGCAGGTCAGGGAAGGATGGCTGCAGGCAAGGAACCGGCCGGCTGCCTGCAGCTCTGGCAAGTCTCTTGGAGCAGTGGATCATGACCAGGCGCTAGCAATGTCCTACAGGTAGTTGCTGAGGGCAGAGCAAAAATGCAGCAGGTGAGGGGAGGGCGCACACCAGATACCAAGTGTCACATTGACCATTGCTGTCAAGGGAAGTCCAGAGGAGAGCACAGAGAAAAGACGGGAAAAAATGATCTGGGGAGTAGGAAGGGTTGAGTACTTGGGAGACAAAAGCTTCAGATATGACTGGGTTTTGTTGCTGTAGTGGATAGGCTAAAAGGAATGCATTTAAACTGTGGCAAGGAAAGGTCTTAGGAGAAACGTTCTAAAGATTAAGAAGTAGCCTAGGTTGCATATGGAGTTTTTGAAATCTTCCCTGTTTGAAGGTTTTTAATAACAGATCTGAGCAGGGATTCATGAAATATAGTCTATGTAGCTCTGATAAAGCATGACCACATCCTGGGAGGTGCTGGTCTAAGCTACTGGGTGGATTCCTCCCCATAGGAAAGGGATTGACCTGGTCTGTGCACTTGAGCATGGAGGAAGGTGACCAGCCATGCATAACTGCCTGCAAGTACATCTAGAAAGCAGAGGCAATCAGCAAACTGAGATAGCTGGGCTAGAGAGATACCCATCTCAAACAATGTATTTGTTGTTGCTGATCCTGCCTGCGACAAAGGGATGGATTAGATCAGCTCCTGAGGTGCCTTTTAATCCTGTTTTTACCAGAATTCAGAGAGTAAAATGTTTATTTTCCTCTAAAGGGTGTACAATTTGTACACATTTTATAATAAAATAACTACTGAACAATGACTCTAGTCTATAGTTGTACATCTTCCTCAGGCACTACTGTGGTAACTTTCTAACCAATAACAAAACCAGAAGGAGAAACGTACAGAAGAAATTGGCTAGAATACAGTGAAAGATGAGAACATGAGGTTATTCCTATTATTTTTTGTTTAGAAACACTTCCATCTCTAGCTAAATTGCCCTGTGGCATTGTCTGCACTACCATTATCGCTTGTACAAGCAATTCTGCATTATTCTTTTGCTAAGCTGTTATAGCAGGAGATAACAGTATAGATAGCTTTTGTGTGGGAGAAGGCTTACTCTCAGAATTGAGCCTAATTATTTACTTATCTTTCAGTCAGATAATTCTCCAAGAGTTCATACTTGTTTGCTAAAACAGTAATTTCAGTTGTCACCTTGCTTCTGACATGCTAGTTGTTTTTTTTTTCCTAATATTTGGATTCATTTTCTATGTGTGACTTCTAACCAGAAATAACTCTGTCAGTACAAATATTCCTTACCCTTGGATGCCTCACCCTGGATAAGAAAACCTCATAGACCTCTTAGACCTGAAAATCTTCAGAAAGTTCAGATTTCTTTCCTTACCTTTTGCTTGGACACCTTTCTTCTTGCTGGAAGAAAATATCAATACAAGGCCACATCTTAGAGGATGTCAAAAAATCAGCGTATCCAATAACCTCAGATAAGACACTGTGTATTGAAATTAACAACTTAGTGTTGGAAGAAGAAGGAAAACAATCAAAAACAAAACACACCACAAGACCCCGGTCTCTTAAGTCTCTTAATCAGTTGTATATAAAACACCGCGTTTGAGCTCCTGGCTAAATGACTGAGCTGTCAGAACTGAAAAGATAGCAGTGCTACTGGAATCTGGCCTTGTGTTTTACAGGTCGGCCATAGGATTTATTCTACTTGTTGCGATCTTTTATGTTGAACATGTCCTACTCACAAATTGGCAAGCTTTGTCTTTGAGAAGCCCCTATGGAATTTGTGCAAACACAACTTTCAGTGGTTTATGGCTCATTTCACAGGGATGGCAAAAATCATCCTGCTGACCCTGAATACTGCTGAGAGATGCTCTAAAAATGAAGCGTTTGAGAATTTTGCTGATACAATTTAACATCCATTTGACATTAGCAAAACTGCATTTTTCTAGCCTGATTCTCTGAATGCTGAGCCTTTCTAAAAAATGTCTCAATAATAATAATAAATAGATATAGTCCAAAGAGATAAGATTTAGCAAGGTTATATGCACCTGAAAGCAGGATCTCAGTAGGGATGTATGTATGTTACGAACTCCTGGGGACTCTGATTCTTATCTTTCCTGTGTGCTCTTTATGACAATAACTTCGCTTAATACCTGGCAAATACAAGATCTTTCCCAGTGCCTTGCATTGAGCCTGCCAACCTGTAGAGGTAGCCTCCAAGTAGGTCTAGCACTTTTATGGAAATATCTTTCTCAGAGAGCGTTTGACAAAGAATTGTGTAGTAGGAATTTACCATTCCCTTAATAAGATATTCTAGTTTTTACCAAACCAATCTGAAATTACTTTTTCCCCAAACACACATTTGTGATGAAGTCAAGTCAAGCTCATTGTAATCAAGTTCAAAGTAAACAAACAAGTTCATGGAAACAGGTACTCTGAAATGAAACAAGGAATAAGAGTTACTCTGACTCTTGATACTATCTATTCTGACTCTTGATGTTGTACTAAATGAACTATCATTGTTGTGCTGATAGCCTTTGATGTGCAAAGGTGCTCTGAACACCACTTCCTGGTGGCAGACCCAGAAGAACTTAATGTTTGGCATTCTGCTCATCAACCCAGACATACAATGCATGCTTTGCCCTGAATGAGCATGAACCATTCAGATTTACTGCGTAAAGTCCTCATCAGTAAGCCATCTCTTCTAGGTTGAGAACCATATAAGACATGTTTACATTAGAGAAAACATTCCTTAATAGCTAATTAATGAAAAAATAATTTCTAAAGAAAATAGAAAAAAAAAATTAAAACAGCTAGGGAAGAGTTTTGTTTTTTTGCTGGACTTACCAGGAGTTGGAGTGATTCTTATTGTGGTTGTTTTTTTGTAATTCATACTGCAGTGTGGCAAAGATGTGTAGCCTAAGTAATAGTTTAACTTTGGCTTCAAGAGAAGTTTCAACACCAGAGATCTGATTCACTGTGTCTTCACTTGATAGCTATGAAATTTAATGTATTCCAAAAATATTATGCTTTTTATTTTAGTTGTCTGATAAACCCACAATCTAACAAATGAAATTTAATTAAAACTACAATTTAGTCTAGTTCTGTTAAGCCAGATTACAAGTATTCTTATTTGCATCTTAGGTTTCACCAAGTTGGGGAGCGTGGTCTTCTTTTTCCTTGCTTTTGTCAATAGACAGAGAGGGAAAGCTCTAGCTTTGTGTTTTTTATTTTGTTTGTTTGTTTTGGGGGAAGGAAGGGGGAATGTGTTCCTCCCACACCTCGCACACCCCCTCATATTGCTTTGTTCTGTTTTATTGTCTTTCTGTTCTTGGAAGGTTTGAGAGGGGCAAGCAATTTTTAATGGAAATGAAACAACTAAAACTTGTATTTGGTTCAGGCAGGTGGAGTACTCTGGGGAAGGGTATAGAATGAAAGAAGTTTCAAATTCGAATTCTCAAGTGCAAATAATAATTTTAAAATTCTCTTCAAAAGAGAGAAGCGGGGTTGGTTGATATGTCATAGAAGCACTAGTTGGATATGGAGAAATCATAGCTTTCTTTCTACGAGAGAACTGCAATATCTTCATTTACTGCTGGAATAATTTTTAACCACAGATATTTAAAATGCAACTGAATAATGTGAATTCTCTAAAAGTGTGACCTTAATTCTTTTTCATGTCCGAAATTAACTGTATTTACTGGGGTGAAAAAAAGAAAAAAAAATAAATCTATCTGGGTACATAAGCATGTGCTTACATTTATGCGAGCATATACTTTCCAGTACTAAGATAAACTTTAAAATATATTACATTTCTAGCACTGAATTCAAAACTTCTTAACATAATTGGACTATATAATAAGAACTGCTGTCATTATCTTTAATGCAAGCTACAAAAGACCGTGTTTAACTCATTGAAGGCAAGCAGTGATCCACCTGTGGGTGAGCCATGTAAGCACATTTTAAAGTACATTTCTCATGGGTGAAGAGCTGATGGACAGGCAACCTTTGAAAGTATTAAAGATACTGAAAAATTATTTCCCAGTGTATCTGTGATGTTAATATTTTGATACAAATTATGGGTAAGCCCCAAGACAAAGCATAGCCCCACCTCTTGTTCTATCCATCTTCATCAACTTTACAAAGTCAGAATGTAACCTATTCCTAGCTGTTTCCAGATTTCAGCTGTGTGCTGTAACCACAAACTATCATTCGCTTTCTTCCCACCTCACACCAGTATTTCTTCACTCCCCTTACTTTTACCCCAAGTTGACCAGAAGTAACTACCAGTGGACAAGCTATATGTGGCTGCTTTACTATGTGTAGCAGCCTCCAGCAGTGACTGGGAACTTCTAGTATGAAAGACTAAATGCAGCTTGCTGGAAATAAGCATGAATTACTGATGTGATGGAAACAGTAATGTAGAATTACTGTTTGCTTCAAACCCAACAGTGCTCAAAGATAGAAAAATATCTGACATGTTAAGGGACAGACTTGCTTGGGAATCTCTTTTATGTAAATAAAGAAGAAAACAGAGGAGAGGGTTCTACCTTTGAGGCCACTGAGAATCAGATAATAAAGTACCATATTCTAACACTTTGTCATTTTATCTATTACTGGCAGTCATTGTTTTAGAAAAATCTGGACTAAAAGCTTTTCAAGAAATCTGTTCTGAAGCAGTTATTTATTAGTGTGTCCAGTTACATTGCATTCTCAACTTCGGATGGGAAGGGGGGGGGGGAGAGATGGATGGCAAGTAGCTGAAATGAAATGCTCTTTCTAATTACATAATGTTAGGAATGATTTGTTATGTTGTGACTTTAAGTCTTCATTTCCAATAATGAAGGTTCCAATAAACCTTGCATAAAAATCTCATTATTCTGAAAGAGATTTGTTATAGCATTGTAGCAGAACTGTTTATTTTAAACAAATAAGATACAAAAATCTATCAGGACTCTGAGAGTACAGGACACGATTCAACAAATCCCTAATTTCTTCAAGGAATGTTTCCCTATGGAAAACAAGCTCATAAGGACTCAAAAAGTTCAAACTATAGTTGCTTCTCCCTCACTCGTGCAGGAATGCAGTCCTTCTGTCTTTGGCGCTTGTGTTTTTTTCAGTACTTTCCCTGTAACATCTCTATCCTTTATGATCTTGGTGTGTGTGGAGATTGTCACCATGGTTCTGGAGAGCACCCTTTTTCCATTTAAAACAAGCTGTTCTTCAGGGAATGGTTCCAGATGTCCAACAAAAACTACTCAGAAGCTTGCTGTACTTTGAAAATCTTTCTTTATTGTGGAAGATAACTCCTGTAGAAATTTGACATCCTGAAGAGTTTACACTTCACAGAACATGGTAACTGGGGAGTCTTTGTGGGCTTAAGTCTTGATCTCATAATGGAACTGAGGATCAGGTATGTGAAGTGGAGGAGAGAGACGATTGCTTATTAAGCATGTTTAATGGTATCCTGGTTCTCAGTCCATTTATTTATATTTTTTTTCTGTTATCTTCTAAAGCTTTTGGAACATTAAAAGATATATTAACCCCTTCATCTGTACTTTCTTCTGCTACAGACGAGTCCTATGGACCAAACCTTTACAGTTCAGTCTCTTCCCGCTGAGGACCCCTTTGATTACCCTGTGGCATTTCCCAAGCTGCACACTCTTATTTGATCCCAGGAGCTGTAGGGCAAAGTCCAGTGAAACTTCAGAGCTGATGATCTAACCCATGCTAACTTTGACAAATAATAACCAATTGTCAGCAGACCACTGAGAGGTCTACAGCTATCTCTTGGTCCAGTCTCTGCTGTGTTTCAAGTCACTTGATGACTCCACAGTTAGCTTCTGGGCAATATCCTCCTATAGAACTCAAAACATATCACAGCAGTTAATATATTAGGAAAGAGCTTGTTTGAAAAAAGAAAATTTTATTTTAAAACTACTATCAGATATAGTTTCTTTCTTGTCCATGCAACTTGGCGAGTGGAGGGCACGCAGAATATTGATGTATGCCTGCTATGTATTAGTATGCCCTCAAGAAAGTACATGGTTTCTGGAAAAAGGTTGAAGCCTGTTTGGGGTTGGGCTTGTGGCTTGCTCTGAACTGTGGATATTTTAAAATGATGGGTCCAAAATGTTAATTATCATAAAAATTAATAATTGTAAGACATTTTGATTTAATGAACTTGTCTGGACCCACATCTACAAAAAAAAACAAAAGCCACAACAACAACAAAAATTAAAAGGCAAAAAAAAAGATCAAGGTCAGTGGCTGAAGGGAAGGAGTGGACAAGGTCAGACTTTTTATTTCTTTTCTGTCGTTTTAGACTCTGTGAATCCCCTAGTGCTTGGATGCAAGCTGTATAAAGTTTTGCATTTTCATGCTTCAGTGTAGTAAGTGTCTTTTAAATAACATCTCAATTACAAAATTAGTTTTAATAAATTTGGTTGCTCTTTTAATACTAGTAGTAGATAAAATTGCCAATATTTCAATTACTCCTTAAACAAGATTAGACACTGTGAAAAAACAATGTTTTCAGAGCCTGATTTATACTAAAGGAAAGAAATGTTTTGCGTAATTTGAAAAAGTTTACCTAAAGGCAATATTCTTTTAAAATTATATCATTCTCAATAACTAAATACCACTATTTATATCTTCCTGACTTTCTTTTAGTAGAATTACTATCATCCAGTTTTGTAGTGTTAAATGATATATGCCTTTAATGAACTCTCCCTTGAAGAAGTCTACTTAATACATCAAGAAAAAAAAATATTTTAGACAAGCAGGTTATTTTGTCTTTCCAACCTACTGTTAGGGTGATCAAAGATTATTTTGATACATTGTGCAAATAACATGCACACTTCCTTCATCAGAATAAAACAAACCACAAAAATCCTGCCAGGCCATTCCGCACAGTCAACAGATTGGTTATATTCTTTAAACAAGTCTTATATAGCAGGAATGTATTTGAAGGACTACAAATACACATACAGGAGTTCTAATACAGAAATGCCAGTAAAAGAAAAAAAAAGCCATTCTGATAACCATCACATTTTTACCACAAGCAATTTGTAAAGAAGCAGTTGAATTTAAATATGCTATCTATTTCAGGAGCTAAATTTTCAACACTGTATGAATGGTTTTACAGCTTGGGAAGGAAAATATGTCTTTTGAATATGAACTTTATTCTGTGTGAGCTGTAGTCTGAACAACTGTGAACGTTTCAAAATGAATCAATTCCAAGTTCTCAGTTACTTCCCTTTCCTCATTAAAGGCTTTAAGTCTTGCTTCAAAACCACATGGATATCTTGACAAGTTTATAAAAAAACATCAGTGCATGGGAGAGAATATTTTTGTTCTTGTTAAAATTGTCTTGCTAAGTAAATATTGATCGGGTGCTGCAAAACCCCATGGCTCAATTCATTGCATCTGAAAATGAGGGAAGGAAAAAACTGCCTCGGGCTACTGTAACTTATATAAATATGATGAACAAAATAGTCATGCACAGTACTTTCAGCTGGGATGCTGGTACAAAAGGAGTTCTTTTGAACAAAGTCCTTCGAACCCATTAAATTTCCTCTTCCTCTTGCAAGATTATTGATTAGACTCACTCTGACTGCAGGTCTGCAGTCTGGCGTTACAGACCTGCTGGCACTGTCAGCTCAGGTGAGAGCTGCTGTAGCTTCGCAGTGGTTGTGGTGCGGAGCTGGGCTAGAGCTAAGTGCTTTAGTTGATCTTTTTAGCTCTTCTTTCCATGTTTTAAAAATACTGAAAATCTTATCCCATCTCTTATCATGGGGATTTGCCACATCATGCAGGTGGTTTCCAATACAAGCTTGGAGCTTCACCAGGCTGGGATTGCTTTCAGTGGCTTACAGAAATGGGGAGTGCTAAAAGGAAAATTTTCTCCATCTCTTCCAAATAGATGCATATTCAGAAGCTGATTATATAAATTATAATGAAAAACTAATTTATAGATTAATTTTGAGTTATGGACAAGCAGATCACCTTTACGTAAATGCAATAGCATGAATTTCAAACATCAGTTATGCCTATGAAGAAGAATCTTTTTAATTTTTTTATGATCTATATTGGTAATTGTGTCTCTTTTTTTTTTTTTTCCTTCCAACTGATGACCTTTTTTGAAAATAAGACATTCAGTTATGTCTTTGTTAAACGAATATGAAATACTCAGGCTGATTTTCTTTCCCACCCACTATTGTCTTTGGACATGCTAAGGAAAAAAATGGATTAGATTCCTACTGGGCTTAAAGGTCGGATTTCTTTCTAGTTTCCTGATCTATTTTGGTTTTATCTTTGTTAATGCTCACGAAGGTGAAACATCTCATTTGCTGTTGAGCTATCTTTTTTTAAGAAAAATTGTATTAAAAAGGGTTCAAAAGTTCATTAGTAAAATCTTGCTTGTTAGCTTGCTGCGAAGGAAAGATTTTACCACAATACAAATGGTAATAGAAAAGCACTTTGGCTGTACAATTCCATATCACAATGCCATTACAACATCTAATGAGCTAACATGTTTGTACTGACATCTGGGTAGTTATAAACAATTCTTTATTTTCCATTGCTGTGTCTGTATAAACGTGCATTTTTAAGCACTTCAACTTAAAACTTCTCTGGTAAATTTTTGTCTCCAAGTTTCTCCTAACAATGGAAACTAATATACCAGCTATAAAAAAGATAGGGCTCTTTCAGTTTTTGAAGTTGTTCAGGAGCTGTTTAGCCTTTATGGTTTTAAAATTCCAGTCTTTTACTGTGATAAGTCTTTCCGAATTTAAAATCATTACCTAATTTTTTTAATAGTCATCGTGAAGTTTCAGAAATTTAGTGGCAACAGTAAGAGAAGGCTTGTACTACAACTTGCAAGTGTGTAAGTCAAAGAGAGGATGCAGCTTATTAAATAAGCTATTTTTAGTTACATGCAAACAGCTATTACCTCTGCAAGTCTCTTGGTCTTGTTCAGTCATGCCTTGAAAAAGAAGTCTAAGTTGCATGAAGATAGCCAATGTTTGCTTTCCAATCATAATTTCTTGTGAGCTGCTCTTCTTTTCATGCCACCTTCCTTTGAAATTCCACTGTGCAACCTTGGAAACCCTTCAGCAGTTGTCTGGCTCTGCCTCCTGTCTTCTCTGTGCCACATTCACCTGCTGGCTGTTTTTTCTCTTTTCAGCATCCTGAAATACATTTTTAAGGGAAGGTGTTTTGATTTTCTTATAATATAGTTGAAGTTTGCGTATAATTATTTGACGTTTAAAAGATGTATGGGGTAAGTTTTCTGAAACACGTATATTACCCACTGTGTTCTGAGAAACACAACTGGAGGTAGCTGCTCCCCCTTGATTTACCAATGATTTTTCATTATATTTCTGACAATATTATATTACTGACAATAGCAACTCAATCCAGTAATCTTTTACAAGATAAAAATGAACAAAGCCATGGTTTTTTTTCTTGTTTTTTTTTTTTTTTCCATGAGTCTCATCTATCTGCAACTTTTATGCTAAACTATACTTGTCTTAAAAGAAACTGTCTTTCCTGTTGGCTTCATGCATTTCATAAATCCTGCGATCAATAAGTGATAGATAAATAAATAATGTCACAACATCAGATTAGCTCCAAAAATTGATTAGTACTAGGAATAGTGTCTGCAGTAACTAATCAGCTGTAATTATCAAAAAGAAACAAATGTAAAACTCATGGAAAGCATGAAGTCCTAGACATCATATTTGAGTGTGTAATACCCTAAGCATGAGGCCTGAATAATGCACAAGAATCAATCCATTATAGTCAAGGGTGTGGAACAAAACAAGTGAGCAAATGTTGCATATCACACAAAATATTAAGAAATTATGAAGAAACTCATCCAAGACAAAAACACTTAGCTTATTTTGACAGTTCTACAAGCACTTCCTACCATTACAAGTTTTGGATTCATTTGAATTTTGGGGTCAGTTTGAGCCATCTTACTTCCTCAGCCTGCTTCTATTGAGGAAATGTATTTGGGGATCTTATTGAGGAAAACAGAAGATTAGATGATGTCAGAGTACTTTTTTTCCCTTTCATAATTAACAAATATAAATATATTCTTAAATATCAAACTGTGCTTTCCTGAGAGGAGTTAAAATATACAAAATATTTTTAACTTCTCTGGTCAGGTTCACTGACTGAACTGAAAGTGGGTGGTTTTTGTCTCTCTGCACTAGTTTGCTTCTCTTGGAGAAGCATTTTGTGAGTGCCATTGAACTAAAAGTTACTTGCATCACTCTTACTGACTGCAAGGTACTAGTAGATCTTCTTTTAGGGTCTTTATTTTAAATACCATTTATACAGCACAAAATACGACTCATTTTTAGATATTATCTGATATGGAACATATATGCTAATCCCCAAGGCTGGTATTCTTGTACATTTTTCATCACTCTGAGGCACAGCATGTTAGTGTTTTCTGATTACCTTATTTTTAAGCTAAATTCAGCAAGAAAAGTTCCCTGAAGATCTAAATTGTTCCAAAAGGTTTTGTTTTGTTATGACAACTAGGCATCCCTTCTCACCCACATAGTCCTGTCCCATTTCATGATTACTTTTTTGCCTGTACCTCTTGTTTCTGAAACATGTGGTAAAGCTTAACCTCTAATATTAAAAAGATTTTAATTCTGTTCCCCTTTCTTTTTATCACATGCATTGCACACAACAGCCCTTTCCTTCTATGCACAACAAAATAAAAGGTTGTCTCGTAAATGTAAAAATTGACTCATGTTAGAATAGCAGGGTTCAGTACCTGGATCAAAGAGTGAGTTTCCTGGGAATGTCATTTAGAGCCATCTGTCCATGTAAGATGCTTTCCCTGGCCCAGTGCCGCAGAGCCATGCAGCAGACATCAGGCCTGCTGCCTTCAGTGGACATTTAGCTGGGTGAGTCTGAGCAAAGGCACTTTCTCAAGAAAGTCGTTTGTTGCTCACATGATCTGAGTCTCAGTTCACTTACATCTAAAAACAAAGGCAATGTTTCATGACTATGCCTGTCCTCCTCACCCACCGCTTGGATTTTTCATACAATTAGAAGAATCAGGGTGTTTCAGATATGTTACTTGCAAACTGGGTTTGTAGCTGTGTGATTCGGTGTTCTAAGTTTTAGAGAAGATTTAATGCTTGTTTATCATACCTGTGATGGCTTTCAAAGCCACCATAGGTGTTCGGGAGCTGGCCAGTGCAATGGCATTGTTGCAAATCTGCTGAGTTTCACAGCTTTAAATCACCATAACTGAAAGAGAAATCTAGGGATTAATACTTTCCTTTCTTCAGAAAAAAAGATATCCTTAAGGCTATGCAGTGAACAGAACAAACTTATCGTTGCTATGTACTGAGCCATGATATAGCAAGAATGTCCTTAAGCTTTGAGAAATAGCTCTAGAAATGCATCACCAGATATTATATTAGAAAGCACACATTATAATATTCATTACAGTAGTAGAATGTGAACTGCATGTTATTGTAAAAGAAAATCCAATTTGCTGCCTACTGCCTTCAATTTGGTTTTGACAAGTACTCAATCTTTTGCTGTATTTTGCTTTCTACATTTATCTTCTTGGGCATGTTCTGTAATGTCTGCTTAGGGCAAAAACAATAATCTGTTCATTTAATTTACTGAAAAAGCTCATGTACTCTCTATGCTTACTAGGTACAACAATATGAAAACAAATCCCAGTTGCTAAAGATCCATTTGACAGTATGAAATAGATTCTGACTTTTTAATTTAGGCATAAAGCTGCAGAGGGCATATAAGGGATGCAAATGTATCGAGCTGTACCATTTATTTGAGAGTGGTTGCAAGAGAGCAATCTACAAAAGCCTATATTATTTTTACCAGTGATGGATGAATCTAAGAGGGTACAAAAAAGTGGTGTTTGACCCTTGCAGAAGAGCTTTAGGAAACATCAAGTTTATTGGGCTCAGTTAAAAATCTGAGGACTTGAGTTCATCACAATTTCTGCAATCAGTGGTATTTCCTCCAAATGGAACATATTTTTAATTAAATTGCAGTTTGCGAGCTGGTAATTTTGCTCACTGCTAACCCTGGGAGGGGAGGAGGGAAAAAGGAATGGTGATAGGAATTCAATCAAATCTTAACTCTTCTGTTGAATTGTGCTTGAAGCAATAATATATAATCAAGGGAAACTCATCTTGCCAAAATTGTTTTAGATCTGAGGTGTGGTTTGCTTTATATTCTTCCTAAATAATCACCTGAATTTGTCTAATAGCCTTTGTCTGGAAATCTCAGAATAGAATGTTTTATTTTGCTTATGGGTACTTTGAAGGTTGGTAAAAATACATCTCTAATTTTTGTTTTAGGTTTTCCTCAGACACAAGTGTGATTTTTTGGATAAGCTCTTCTCATTATCTAAACCATAAACTTCTCCCCTGGCCTACTCCCCAAGGTATATGTCTCAGATTTTTGAAAATAAAACTTAGAGAAGTGTTTGCTATACAGCTCACAGAATCAGGTAAGCTGGCCACTCGGACCTAGAGAACAATTTTAGCCCAATTCTGGCAACTTCTTCCACAAAATAAGTGAACAATTAAAAGGATCATAAAGTTTGTTCCTTACAGTGCTGTTAAACCTGATCTCATGTTCCTTCAAAGAGCATACAGCATCATCCTTCTTGCTCCTCATTTATAGTAGGGAATAGCTGAAGGGAGCCTAAATCAGGTTCATATTTTTTCCTGGGATAAGAGTCAGGCTGATTCTAGCAGCTATACCGTGGCCTTAAGTATGGTTGAATAATTGCAATTATTCTTCATCTCCTCAAACTTGAAGGAGACAACAAAGTCTCAAGCAAAAACAACTACTGCCACATTGCTTGTCAAGCTGGTTTTGCAGAAGCAAATACTGCCAGAGACAACTTGATACTTCTCAGACCCCTGAAGTTTCCATTCTTGGTAGGCAAAATATATCTTTAAAGTTTAGAAGAGCTTTGTTCCATAGCTGGAATTTATTTATTTATTTTTTTGTATATTTTTGCCCTTCAGAATCAAATATACCAATTCCTGCCAAAGTAAAATTCCCATTGAATTAAAATATAATTTTCCTGAGCTAGCCTACAGGATTAGACCATCTGGGAGCTAGTCTGCAAGACATCAGGCTTTTGATTTACTTCATATAAACGTCTGATCTGCTTTATGATCTTGTAAGCATTTTAATTTTTCTCACCCAAGCATTCAGTCACTATGAAGATAGGTGTGATTTTAAAAACTGTAGTGTCACATGTGCTCTGTAGTTCTGCTCTCAGTCAGTACATTTGCAACTGAATACAACCATTCCCACATTGCCTGAAGGTGCCCCAAAGGCTGACATTTAGATGTAAATTTGATTCTGAAAATCCCACCTACCTGCTGCATTATGCCAGAGTTTCCCAGGATGTTTTTGGCATATAAGTTTCTTCTGATCTCAGCGTTTCATTTATTGGTATGTCCAAAGCTGTTTCAGTTGTGATAGGGATGAACATGTTGTGATTGAAGCCTGATTTGGATTATCCAGAAAAAAGGTCCAAGTTTTCTGTCATCTCAATCCCTGATAGGCTCAAAATTTAGGAGACCTTTTAGAGCATATTTGCAGAATTAGGTACCATAACATAACTGAAAATTGTGACTGATGACAGCAGTCATTAGTCTGGGGACAAAAGCTCCCAAACATTCCCTTCCATGTCCCCAACCTCTGCCCTTCACACACGTCCTTGTAAGAAAGCTCCTTTGAATGTGCTGTGTGAAAAGGAGTCAAGACTAAGGGTGCCAGGTCCAAGGCATTGCCACCTCAGTGCCTCTGCAGATGTGCAGACTGAAAAAGGCATTTTTGAATCCTTTTGGTCTGAGAGCATTAGTCTAGAGGTCTGCATCCTCTGAAATTACGCTAATATTAAGGTACTCTAAAAGAACAGGATTTCTTCTGTTTGATGTTTTCAAGAATGGCCCTCTGCTTTGAAGTCTAAATTATTTCAGTTTGCTAGAAATTGTTCAATCTATTCCCTTTTGGATAAAGTTCTTAATTCTCAAACAGTCTGGAAGTGCAGAAAAACTTCAAAATATACTCCTTGGTGATTTAGTCTTGTAATGTCTTCATTCTGCATCAGCCTAACAGTCCTCCTCTCATCTGTTGACTTTCATCTCTATTTGGTCTAAGCTTTTTGACACAGAGAGACTCTCACAGTAATCAATGAGTTTCATATACAGCAATTGTGCAGGATAATTAAATAACAACTCTATTTCAAATCAATTTAAATCAGTCTGACTTTCAGAAATGATGTTTTCTGCACTGTAAAACCAGTGAATAAACCCTTTTGAATACTTAAACCAATCCCAACTTTGTTTCATCTTAATCTTCAGAAAGCAATTCCTGCAAATGTCAATACTGCCCTAATAGATTAGGTGGTGATATCTCTGTATATGTTAGCTTCAGAGATACACTTGTGTCAGATCCATTAAAAGAATATAATTGCTGCTTTTCTACACATCACAGATAGAAGCAGAGGTTTAGCATGGTGCTTGAGATAAGGCATGCATTTACTGCAGTGGTTAAGGATTAGTATCGACATAACTGGATTTCTGCTATTTATTGTGTATTGGAGATATATAGCAGCTTCTATAGGTTTTGTTAGATAATAGACATTAATATTATGTGATATTCAGAATAGATATTTTTGTATGGTAGGTGAGATAATTTTTATATATACATATATATATACATACTTATGATTCGTGTTTTTTTGTCTTTTGTTGTTGTTTGGTTTGGTATTAGGGCCCAGTTTGGACCTGTGCTGTAGGAATCCATGGGTAGGACAGATTGGAAAGAACCAATATAACAATAGGTTACAGACCAATTCACCAGTGTAACAGAAACCATCTCTGCTGATTCCCATCTCAGAAGCCCTATGCAATATGCAAAAATGTTTGTTCTTTCTTTTTCTTGTTTGAGAGTCTGCTGTTACCAGTCTATGAGCATCAAATATATTTTTCAGTTCACGTATTCACAAGCAGGTTTGCAGTAAAGTAGCTGCTAATATTTATTCCTGGATGATGTTTGTTTAGATTCCCCTAGTCATATACAATCCTGAATATAAAAGTAACTGTCACAAAATTATCGGTCTTTGTGTTTGTCTGGTGGTAGCAGTCATCTTATTCATTTATATAGGTTCCATATTAAAAATAAATGCAATCATAGTAGAAGGAGTACGGTGTTCAGTTTTGGGCCCCTCACTACAAGAAGGACATGGAGGTGCTTGAGAGAGTCCAGAGAAAGGCAACGAAGTTGGCGAGGGGTCTGCAGAACAAGTCTTATGAGGAGCAGCTGAGGGAGCTGGGGTTGTTCAGCCTGGAGAAGAGGAGGCTCAGGGGCGACCTTATCGCGCTCTACAGGTACCTTAAAGGAGGCTGTAGCGAGGTGGGGGTTGGTCTATTCTCCCACATGCCTGGTGACAGGACAAGGGGGAATGGGCTAAAGTTGCGCCAGGGGAGGTTTAGGTTGGATGTTAGGAAGAACTTCTTTACTGAAAGGGTTGTTAGGCATTGGAATGGGCTGCCCAGGGAGGTGGTTGAGTCACCATCCCTGGAGGTCTTTAAAAGACGTTTAGATGTAGCCCTTAGTGATATGGTTTAGTGTAGGACTTGTTAGTGTTAGGACAGAGGTTGGACTCGGTGATCTTGGAGGTGTCTTCCAACCTAGATGATTCTGTGATTCTGTGAAGGAAGAACAGGAATTAGCAGGTGCCATTGCTGTACATAGCCAACTACTTGTCTGGTTCTGAGAGCTCACATGATTTGCAGTCATTGAAAAATAAAAATCCAAATCACTAAAATTAGTAGAAAATATATAGTATTTGTGTCTTGTTCAAAAACTGCAGCTGGCAGAGACAGTTAATTAGTCTGGGTCTAATACCCACAAAATACTAGTTATGCCTTCCACTGAAACACTTAGCTGAGGCTGTAATATGCTTTTAATAAGACTCAGAGTCCTAGCATCTGAAATTTCATTTCCAGATAGTATCATAATTTGCCTGCACTTTTCATGGGAATTGAAAGCTGTCACCAATTACATTGTTTCCCAGGTAAAATTATAGCTGTGGCAGGGATTTGAACAACAGCTATTTCAAGGCATATTCAGAGCGTCTGGTGGGCTGAGCATCTCTCAGCTCAGATTGCTGCCACTGAGTCTGCAGTGTTGCAGAAAGACTGTATTAGAAATAATTGACAAACTAAGATTCACTGGTGGCACAAAAGTGTTCAGCTAAATGAATCCAAGCATGACTAACATAGGTTGTATTGGTGTGAGAGCCAAATATATAAAAACAGAGGAATGCGAGAAGGTAGTGGTAATTTGGCTGTGGTGTGGTATTTTTAATGCAAAAGGGAATTTACGAAAATGGCAAAAAGGGCAGATGGCTTTCAAAAATCTGTAGCAATAAAATCAGGCAGGCTAAAGTGCTGAGTGTGTTGAGATTTAGTAGGGGTAAAGAAACAAAGAGGTTCTATAAATACATTAGTTGAAAAAGAGAACAGTGAAATGAGTCAGGCTATCAATTAATGGGAATGAGAGAAAATAGTGGAAGCCAGGGAGGAAGCATTCCAGGTCCTCTTTCTTCTGTCTTTGCAGAAATGTTAACAGTGACCAGATACTTATGAGTCTAATAAGGCTTTAAGAAACAGGCAAAACAGATTTATCAAGAAGTAATAGTATCAAACTGATTTGATTTCCTTCTTCAGTAGAAAGCTAGCTATCTCAAAGGGCATGCTGTACTGGAAACTTGGATGAAACTTCCTGTCCTGTCTGCTGACATGTTCAGAAGCAATTGATAGACAGACAGCCTGGAGGAAATACCCCTAAGGTGTAGTGGTCCCGTCAATTGGGAGACTGTAATTGAACAGCAATAATTGGCAACAGGTCTTTCAAGCTTCTCTAAGGGTCTTAGGACATTTTACATTTTTAATATATTTCCCCTTTTTATTTCTCCTCTTCTTTTTTTTTTGTTTTTGTTTTTTGTTTAGGAATTCATTTTGGGTTTGGGAGTTCATTTCTTTTCATTTGTTTTGTTTAAATATGATTAAAATTCTCCTCAAGTTGGAGACATGCAGCACAGTGAATGAAGATGTACAGTTAGATGACATTCTTTTTGCTTGATATCAAGGAAGAGAGCAAGAAGAAAACCAGGGTTTGCCTCCATTAGTTTGAGCAATTTGTTTTTTTTAAAAAAAAGAAAAAGTCTGTTTACTTAAAATGTGAGATGAAGGATTTTGTTCTTCTTTATACAGTTCTAATAAGCAGATTAGAGGAGGCCAGATAAGTGGGAAAAGTGAGTTGACATTCGTTCTTTCAAAAAAATGGGCTGAAGGGAAGTTGAAGGAAAGCTAAGAGAGGCTGGAGAACTCCATCCAGTCTGTATATCACTCAGAAAATAAGTTCTCATGCAGGAACTTGCCTGTTGCATGTTTCATGTTAGTATTCCTGTCAAAAACCGTTAACTGCTGATCAACAAAGATTAACATGCCCGTGGCCACAAGTAAGTTTTTCATTTTGTTATTTTTGAGCTTCTAATCTTTGTGATTAATAATTTGTCAAAAGGCTTGAATTCTGGACTCAGAAGGCTAAATACATTAGTAATTAGTGCTCTGCAAAATAATGTTATAAATAGAATACCCAATGAACTTTCATATGTGCTGTAAAATACAAAGATCTTCAGAAGATGGAGCAACTAAGTGGTGTAGGACAGAGGGAAATGGGAATGCCTGTGCCTGGAGGCTGACACTGACAGAGGAATGGGGTCTGCTTCTGGCCCCTTCCTCACCACAGCTTCAATACAAGCATAAGTATATAGGGAAGGCATGTTTTTTGGGATTATAAACTGCTTGCTTGGAGATGTGAAGCACCCAGTCCAGGACTGAAAGAGAGAGGATGGAGACTGGGAGCTGGGAAAAAAATGAGAAAGGCAGAGTCAGTTACACTGAAGACTGTGGGTAAAGCACGAGTTTGCCATTTCCAGCCCCAAATGGGGCAGTGAATTCCCATGCTTGCTCACATTAAAAGCATACCCCTTTACGGAAACAGCTATTTAAAAATATATATAGCATAGTATATCTTGGAGAGCAAGTTTTTTTTAGTGGGACTGGCAGTAAGGTGGTGAGATAGAAACATGAATAGATAATATTTTAAATGTAAACAGTTGATAGGCTTAAATTGGTGCCATTAAGCTGTTATTTTCTACATTTCAGAACTTTTTTTATACAAGAAAGTACAAAAGCTATGGTTTTATAGTTACATCATGAATTTATAAAAATCTGTGGGAAAAAAATGAGTGTTTTTCCCTTAAGCCAACCTGTGAATACCTAACTCACTGAAAATTCTGAGAGAATACACTCATTATTATCACTTGTGTTATTTTTCTTGAAAGCTGTTACAAATTCTCTCACTAAAATGGGATTGATGGTCTTTCAGTCATCCATTAGACTCATGAGTTGTGAATGAAAATAAAAAATTCACTAAAAAAGTGGTAGTTTCCTTTTAAAATAAGCTAAGTTGGGAATAATTGCACTCTTCCGAGATTTGTAGAATCAATATTAACATCCACTGATACTTACAAGTTCTGAAAATGAGTATTTTTCAAACTTTTTATTTATCAAATAGTTGCAAAATTTTCATGAAAAAGAAATCACATTGCAAGTGTACCTGTAAAGGTCTTCATTTACTGTCACAGTTAGGCTAAGCTTTGGATAATTGTTCTTGCTTTTATTTTAATTTATATTAGTCGATCAATTGTTTGTATAGGAAGACATACTGCTGTTTTATTCTTCTTTTAATGTGGTAATTATTTCATGGTCACCAGTTCCTATGGCCACTGGATGTAACAAAGAGAAACACCAGTAACATATTAGATCCTGCATCTGGTGCTCCTCTACTTCAGAGCTGAACTCTCAGCCCAGTTGTGTGCCAGTTAAGGAAAAATGTTAGCTATTATTTTTAGATGGAATAGATAACTGGTGGAGTTTGCACCTTTTTTGGCCTAAGTAAACAGTTCAGGTACTCATGCCTGTATGACATTTTTTTCTTTATCATATTGGTGAGGTATTCAGTCTTTTTTTTTTTTTAACTTGTTTTATTTTTAAATTAAAGCTATCACAGCTGATGATTGGTCTCTTATCTTTTCTGAATTCTGCAACGTTCAGATTAAATTTGAACATTTTACTGAACTCCCCTGGCTGCAGAAAAGGCAGGTGCTGGTTTGGATCCATGCAGGGAATATCTTTTGCTTGGACTTCAGAGACCTCAGATGTGCCTTTCCCTCATTTTTTGCAGAAGATCCTGCAGTGCTGATTATCCTCCCAGTCTCTGGGAAAGTGGCCGTCATGTGCCAGCACACTGCGAATTTCAAAGCTGGTATGGAGTGCCTGCCCTCCTGCTGAGAGGCCCTCATAAAAACAAGTTGACCTCAGTAAAATTACCCAGCAGCCTTGGGAAAAATGATAATATTAAAAAGCTAATATTTTTCACCGTGATCTACTGTTGAGTAGATACATATATAGATGTGATGGAAACAAAATTGAGAAGAACTGTTTGTTTTAAAGACCAAAAAAAAAAAAAATCAACTGCTACATACGTTTATATTTACCAAGAAAATACTTGCTTATATTTTAAATTCTAACAATTATTAGAAACACTTGCATAATATTAACAACTTTTGTGCTTTTTTTGTCAAGATATTTTAGATTTATATATTTTTTAAAACAAACATGTCAAGTGTTTATCCAGTAATATTTTAGCCACAGGATGCATTTATAGCACTGAAATTGGGCATTGTTGTAAAGGACATTAAAACATTTTGCTTTGACACAAAAACAAAATATAGATTCAGCTATTCTAGAATATTGAGTAAATTCCTGTATTTCTACATATTTATCAGTGATCTAGTAAATGTTGTGAGCAGTGATACGACAACATTTACTGTTGTTATTTTGTTATTTAAAGTAGAAAGTGCAAAAATATTTTCAGAAGGATTTTATAAGACTTGGTGACTGCAGTAAAATGATAGGTGAAATTCAGCATAGATAAATATACAGTGACAGAGAAGAAAAAACAATTTGAGCTCCACATATAAAATGATCAGCTCAGGGCTCTTTAATTATCAAGAGCAAGACCCTGTTGGACTATAGATAGTACTGTTAAAAAGCATCAGCTTGGTGTTTGGTGAGTTTCTAAAACAAGCCAGTTTTTAGAAATTGCTAGGGAAGGGAGAGATAATAAATTATTATTAAAAAAAAAAAAGCTATATTATACTTTTATAAATACGTTGGTCATCCACATCATGAATGCCATGTGTTTTTCTGGTTTCTCTTCCATCTCACAAAGGATATATTAGAATTAAAAAGGTTTAAAGAAAGAAAATAAGGGTGGTCAAGTAGCTTACACATAGGGATGGCTAAGTGGGCTGGAGCTTTTTATTAGAAAGAAGACAGTTTAGGGGGGTGTCTTGGATACATTTGTATTTAGTGTTTAATTTTTTAGTTAGTTTGTTAATACAAATATTTTTTAACATGAGTATTAGTCCTTCATCTTCTTGTCCTTGTGATTATTGTATGTTCTTTATGGAATTGTAGGATTCAGGTAAAGATAGTTTGCTGTGGTCTAACTTCAAGTTAGTCAAGTCAAGTCATCATAATGGTCCAGGTTTGTCCTTAGCAGAAATCAGTGATAAAGCTCCCAGTGTGGTTAGGGTTTGGGATATATAAATACACTTATATGTGACATGGAAATTCGTTTAAAATATGGGGGTTATATCCTGTTCATCACAGTCGGGCAATGTCGCTGTTTGCTTCACAGGGACTGCTCATTTGAATAAGAACATTATCCATAATCAGCAGGTCCTTTCAAAGCTTGGATCAATGCCAGGCTAGAAGTTCTTCATTCTTATCTCTTGGAGCCAAAGGAAGGAATGAAAAGAGAGAAAAAAAATACAATAGCCATTCTTATCAGCTGGTTTAATCAGGTAAGCATTTATCACTCTACTTTTTGGAAAAGAGAAGAAAACTCACTTTTTTGAATCTTCTGACCTTGAAAGGTAGACGGGCTGGTTTGTTGTATGACAGGCTCAAAAGATAACCTTCTCTTCCTTTTCTGAATGAAAGGACACAAAAGGCAAAAGCAGAAGGCAATTCAGGGCTCTTTTTACTTTAAGAGAAAGCAGACTGGTGGGAATTGTACTGTAATATGGAAGAGCTTTGCTAGTATCCATGAGAGAACATAGTGCTCATTCAAGTGATGTAGTAGAGAGCCCATAATATGCCCCCTTTTATTCCCAAAGAACATAAAAAAGAGGGTGGAAGGAGAATCTACTATCTCTTGTTCCAGTCTTCTTCAAATCTCTAAGAGATTTTACCTTTTGTGTAGGGAAGAAGTGCATTTAAAAATGCATTCAAAATAAGCTATAACAACTTAACATGCAAGATATACATATATATATATAAGTAAGAGCTTTTTCGGTTTTAAAGATAAAATTACAATGGAATTTAGAAATGATGACAAAAATTTGCACTGAATGCTGGGTGGGGGCGCTGATGGTGACAGGGAAACTTTTGCACCCTGAAATGCATGCATTTCCCCCACACTTCCAGTACTTAAACCTATTGTCTGGTTATTTGGGAGAGAATGGTCTACAGAGAATTCTAAAGAGAAATTAAAAAATAATAATAAAAAAAATCTCCTTTCTCTTTGTCCTTTAAGCTATACAGAAATATCAAACTACATTTTGACCTTATCTACCTGCATTCATTTTGTTTTACTCTTCTGTGTAATTGAGGTGATAACCTCAGCCCTAAATACCCCGTGCATTTCCATCTTTTCAATTTCCTCTCCTTTTTTCCATACCTCGGTTACAGAAGGGTTCTGTGGCAGAGTGTAATTTTAATTCAACTGTGCTCTGAATGACCTCAGAGCTAGGATAGCTGTGCAACTTTATAGAATTTTCCTTGTTGCAAATAAATGCCATGTGGAAGGCTCCCTCCATGCTTCAACACTATAGAAGTAAAAGTGTTTATATCAGAGTCTTTTGCAAGGATTTAGTGAACTGTTTGGCAGTTTGACTCTTGAGAATCATAAGTGAAGGAGACAAGAAAGTGGATCTGTATCAAGTGAGAGGTTGGAAGAAATCCTGGAAAGAAAAAGACAAAGAGCATTGCCACTGTTGATACAACAGAGGAGAAAAAAAATCTAAATGCTACATTAGTTACCAAAACATTTGCTTAAATTATTATCTGGAGAAACAAGTTAATTTAATAACTACTGATCCAAGATGAGGTAGGTATACGTTCTATTCTTTGGCATGAAAAATTTCCTCCCTGAACTGTGCCTGAAGTAATTTCTTTTAACAGTTTTGTAGCTTTTAAGCCCTTAGAGTCTATTGTAATAATCAATTCTGTCTTTCTGTGTATTACAGGTTAAGTAGTTTTGGTATCAATTTTACAACACCTAGGTAGAATTTAAGTAAAAACTTCAAGTTGTAAAAAATCTATCCCTTTTGATAAAATATTCTAAAAATCATTAACCTTCCCAGTTAAAAAGACATACCTTTTTCTAGATGGAACTTCAGCTTCCTGTCTTCCCTCCCCCCCCCCAGAAATTAATCAAAATATCATGAAAATAGATTATGATAATTCTCTGTGCTTACCCCCCACACACACTGTATGTATATATATATATATATATATATATAATATATAAATGTTTGGGGAAATGGTTACTTAAATTTAAGCTAGATTAGTTTTATTGCTCCTCCTTTCAAAATAACTTAACGTAAAGTAAGGCTGAAATAGCCATATAATTGCAGAGGAGATTTTAAAACTATCACCATCAAAATCAAAACTATCAAAATTAATTTGCTGGGAAAAGACTTTCTTGTTTTCATGTGTATTCATTTCTAGAATGGCAGTCAAACCAAGGAAATTAGTTGATTTTATTGGCTTCACACAAAAATTGAAGTTCTTATTTTCATCATATAGTAATGATGAATTGTAATATAGTAATCGATCCTGTTCCAGCTTATATTTAGGAAATAAAGATTGTATTTGGTGTTGTGCTTGTCTAGTTGAATAGGAGTATCACTGACCATCTGAGGATGACTTGAAATGGAATCCTGCTTGCAGCTGGAACACGAAGCTTGAAACAATTAAGCTGTAATTATATTTACGGAATCAAAAAACATTGGGGAGAAACAAATAATGACTATTTGATGATGTTATTGACTCCCAGTTCTAGTCCTCGCATTGGTTTGTAAATCTTTCAAGTTGTTGAAAAATGCAACCCTCTCTACTCATAATTTAATGGGTAAGAACAATGCAAGAACAACGCACATGCATTATTTCTGTCTCACAGAACAAGACTTAGAAATCCACTTGTGAAAACCTATAACCTTTTCTCTATTTTAAATGCTATTTCTTCCATAATAAGTCAATTTGTATTTTTTAGCTGGAAAATTGCTTTCCATGGCTGAATAAAAATAAAGTTGCAGAGAAATTAGATATAAGTCACTGTTTCACAGCAGAATAATTTTTTGTCTCATTTTGTCTTTGCTGGTACTGAGTTTTGGGTTCTGTTTTTTTTGTTGTTGTTGTTGTTGTTTCTTTTTTTCTTCCCCCCCCCCCCCCCCCCCCCTTTTTCCCCCTTCTGAAGTCTCTCAAGATTTTTCAATTACTTTGAGGTCAAAACTTGGGTTAATGCAGTGAAAAGCATGGTAATGTATTGCTACAAGTGTTACGACTGGCTAAACAAGTAGTCTTTCTGTAACCAATAACTGACAGCTTGTTTGACAATATTTTCTGTTCAGATTTCTTAGAAATCTTGCTTCTCAATTATTTTTTTTTCCTTGAAAAATGTTTCAAGCTTAATGCATCCACTTGGATGTTTTCTGGCCTCTGTCCTTGGAGCATCTCCTACATCAGGCTTGGTTTAGAAACCAAAAGTTGATGGAATTTCCTGGAATTATTTCACTGCAACTGCTTCAGCTGTTAGCTTTCAGAGACACAGTGTTTAATTTTCTTTTTGGATTTTTTGCAAATTGACTTAAACTTTTGTGAATTGGTCTGCTACTCACAACAGACTTTATATGGTAGATATCAGACCTTGCTATATGCGAGTTCAATAACTTACTATTTGAAATTTAATTTATAAAAATTACATAATTTAATTTGTTTCCTTTTTATTGTATGACCTACAGTTTCCAAGCTGAAGTCATCCCTGTATAGGCTGTTCAGTGTTGTGCTGAGAAAAAGGGATGTTTTAGAAAGAAAACCATCACAGCTGACTGAGCAGGTGGTAGAAGATTGGTGCCTTATACTTTGCTGAAAGTGGGGAGATAAGCTGGAGATATTCCCTGCCCTTTTAATTCCACTAACTCTAGTTTCATTTCCAGCAAGTATTAGAGTATCTAATAGATTAGCACTGGTATCTTTGTAGGGACACACTCACCACCTCTGTCTCTTTGCAACTACAAAGGCACATACAGATTCATTCATAAATGCTCCTCTAATATTTAAGGGAACAAAACCAATATCCCTAAAAGATTCTAAATAGTGAGAGGAAGGGTAGATAGCAGAATATTTTCTCAGTTTTGTTTAGTTCATAAAGGAAGAGCCTCATAGATTTAACCAAGTAACTGTTACCACACCAAGAAACATTGATTTTCTCTCTTACAGAGGAAAACTGAGATAACTGGCACATCCTAATGACAGGCCAGATAAGTTACTACCCTTGCTTCAGCTTTGTTTGTGAAGCCTTCCCATTACATATATTTGAAAATTGTGTATTTGCTTGTCTGAAATCTTGAAGGGTGTTGGGAGTTAATGCTTTTTCTAGAATCATAGTTTTACTTGCTCAAGTAATGTACTTGCAAATAACTTGTGGGTACCTAATTGTTTTCTGCTTATTGGATCACCGCTGATTTAAGAAGTTGCCTATATCCCAGGAAAAAAATAGTTTTTGAATTACTCATTTAAAACATTTTCAGGGATCATTTTATTTGATCACCAAATGTCTGGTCTCCAGAAGGTTTATAAATCTCTGTGAGGCTCTCAGTCTTTTCAGAGGTATAATTGCAGATGAGCCCATCTGTTCCCTTTTTATCTCTGTCTTCCATGTTTATCTACCTTTCTGATGTTTGGCAGTACGTGGATGGCAGAGGAGCTTAGCAGTTGCTGAAAAGATGCTAGTGCTTGATATTGTCAGGTCTGCAGAAAATATGTTACAATAAATACATGAATGACTTCAAATTCAGAGTTTGTGAGCCAAAATGGTGAAACACTACAAACCCAATTTAACTCAGAGCTAAACTGATACATCCACCTATAGCATGGTTTAGTGGTGGACTTTAGTACTAGATTAAAGGTTGGACTAGATGATCTAGAGGTCTTTTCCGATCTGAACAATTCTATGATTCTGTGATTTTCTGCAAGGGTAATATGTGTTTTTCAAAACAACTAAATATTATGCATAACTGCTGGACATTGACAGTAGCACCATTTCTTCAATTGTAAACCAGTAGAAAACTAGAGGAGCTCACAACTGAATTCTCTTTTGACCTATGTATTTCAGAAAATAAAAAGGCCATTGCCTATCCTCCTAACATTCTTCAGTATTCTGACATTAGGACATGTTCTATCTGTTGGATACAGTATCAGTATTATTTCTATTTTACAGGTTAGGACATGATGCATAGAGATTAATGCCCATGCTCAGTTACATTAGAGCTAAAGGACCTCTGTGAGGCTACAGCAAAAGCTTTTGTCTGAGCAGCTTCCCAAGTGAAGGGTAACTGCCTTGGCAAATGTCAGGCCCATCTTAGATTGTTAGGGGCTAACAGTCCTGTACTCTTTTTTCACTGAGGAATGGTAACAACTGTCTTCCTGAGGTGATGGTTTGTTAGCTATTAAACATATGCAATGTGTTCATCATTCATATTTGTCATTAGCATGCATGATTCAGTTTGGGAATCTTCAGTCCCTGTTGCTAGAAGAGCGTTTTGTGAGAAGTACTACTAGTTGTCCTCTAATTTTCCACTCCAGGGTCAATATTGAGACCAAAGCACTAGGCTAGAGGTATCTTTTTCCTGACCCAGAAGAACTGTTCTTGTATTCTTTTTCAATCATTGACTAAATCTTGTCAGTCAGTGTCCTCTGCATTGCAAGGCATTGGCAGATGTGCAGCAGGACATTACTGCATCAGTAAATTAATCTGTGTAACTCCCTCTTTCTCAGGGGCTACAGCTCTTACAGCAGAGTCGATCGGAGTGAGCAATCTTCTGAAATACATTTATAGGCATTATATGCAATATTTATCTAGGTATGTACACAGTCCTCAACATCTTACAGTTGGTTTTTTTGTTTTTTTTTTTTTTTTCCTTTGCTTTTACTACCCATCCTCTGTAGGTGCAGAACTCAGATCTGATCATCCATCCACTTCTCTCAGAATGAATTGCCCTTCTCTGTCCCTGCTTTCCTGGTAGCTGGAGAGCCTTGTTCTTGGAGTCCTGCTTCCACTCAGTGTGCAGTTCTGCAACTTAGTACATACAAATTTAAAATATAAAATCAGATTAAAACACCAAAAATAAACCTTTTCAAGGTGTCAGTTTCCTCAAGGAGTGACTTGAATTCTGAAATACTAGCATTACAAACCTTATTTCATAAGGGTTTCCTTTTCCCATGAACAGTCTCCAATTAAAGCACAATATCACTGTACCATGTAGCATTTAACCTCAGAGTTATTGCCACTAATCACATGTAACAGCACCAATAGTTTTTTATAATTGATAAGTTGATGGGTTTAACACAGTTCCTGAACACAGATCTCTCCCTCTTCTTTACCAAGGAAAGATGATAAAATGCATGTGATATTTTTAATTGATTATCTTTTCATTTTGGGGGTTGCTTTAATAGTCAAAGACTGTTCTTGAGCATAGAATGTTAATGATTTCTGCTTTATACAGATATTTGATGTTATAGAGCACCTGCCTTATTCATAGGTTCCTTTTCTTCTCTGTAACAATGACTGTAGAAATTCGATGTTTGGTAGAAGCCAAATTCAGGCTCTTATATGCAGTTTTAATTTGTTGGGACACAAGGTAAGGAATATCAATTAATTTTACAAGGTCCCCTGTTTTTCTGTCATATGGTAAAAATTAAATAATAGACATCCTCTTCTAATAAAATGAGAGATTATTAGAAAAGGTTATCAACATGCAAAGAAGGTGCCTAAAATTAACAACGTAGGCCTCAATTGCTTCTGTAAGGCAACACTTCTTACAGAGTTAAAATCTAGATGGTTAACTCTCTCTCTGAGAAAATTAAAGGTACTGAGAAGGTGTTTAGAATTATATTGAAATGTAGTAGGGTTTTTGTTGTTGTTTTTTTACAGTTAACAAGAGCAAACCTTAAGATACACTTTTTAAAATGTGACTATTTTTTCCATTAAAATGATTCCTTCTGCATTAACAGATAATAGAGACATCACATCACTGACATCTATTTTTCTGTATAATGAAAATCCAACTGTGCAGTTTCAGAATTGTGAAAGCTGGCCTAATGGACATCATTTAATTAAATGGGCCCTGCAACTCTGTCAGTGATCGGTATGCTGCAGGCCCTTGCAATTTGCAAATCTGCAGAGGAACAGAATAAGATATAGAATTATTATTTTATTTTATCTTTTTCCTACAAAAGCTTGGGGTTTGTAAATCCATCAGAAGTTCCCTTGCAGAATATGGGGCTGTCAGTTCTAGTCCTCTCCACTGGAGGACAGTCTGCCATAACTTCTTGCTCCCCGGACTGGCGGTGGTGCTGCGCTGGAAGGAATCTGCCATAATGTTCCCCCAAGGGAGGGAAAGACAGGGTTACTGTTCCCAAAACAATGTGCTGAAGTTTGGGCCAGAGGCATTATAGGCATTTCTGGGGTTTTCCACACAGGCAAAGCGAATGTCTTCTCCAGCCTTATTGCTTTTCCATGGAGATGGAAAATATCAGTAAAAATACAAAGTCCAGGAAAGCAAAATGTCTCTGTAGAATTTGGGCAGATTTATTCAGAGACTTTCCAGGGTTTTATCATCCAGTAGAGTACTCATTTGTAAAAATTCTCCTTTTTGCTAGGACTACAAGGAAGCCTGAAGGAACTGTGAAGGAACTGAAGGCAGAGGTATGGCTAACTACATTGTATAAAATCTTCTGTACCTTTCTCAGTGTTCCAATTCAACACCAACCCATAAAAAAGACATTATCTGGCTTTATAAGTTCAGGTAGATTCAGGATATCACAACTTAGTGCCTTGTGGTGCTTGCCTTGCTTCAGTTGTCAGCTGTACCATAATTCTCCGTACAAAATTCAGTCAGTCACCATCCCAGTCCTGCAGTACTGGACAGAATCTTCCTCTTCACAACATACTCAACAGTCTGGGGAGACTATTTTTTTCTAATTCTCTTTATATTTTTATTTTTCATTTTTTGGTCTTGTATGTGGAAAATAACATTCATTGTGCCTGGCTGTATCTGCAAGCACTTCATCCTTATCAAGCAACTTGCCTTATCCTGGTATTTACTCAGCTTCTGAAGTCGTTTATTTTCCTGCAGAGTACGGGCATGCAAAAGATTGAAAACTCATGCTCTTAACTCAGAATCCACCTTAGGGGCGTGCTCAACATTGCATCCTGAATGGTGGTGTAATGGTTGAATTATTTGGATTTTAGAGATCAGAACAGTTGAGTTCAAATCTTAATGCAGATTTCCTCTTTGACCTTGAATAAATTGCATGTAATCTCAGGCCCCATTTCCTTGCCTGCAAGATGGAGGTAACTACTGCTGTTCTGCTTAATAGACAAAAATTATAAAGACTGTGAGGTATTTCTGTAATGAAAACCATGAGTATACATATTCTCACATCTATTCACAGCCTAATGAACAAGAGGATGCTGATGGACTATACTGTTTCTGCTCTCTGTGCTAGGCAAACATGGGTTTAGAAGCAACATAGCAGATCTGTCTGTGTAATTATCCTTCCAAGTGTCTCAGAAACATATTCACTCTTTTTAATACTATGAGAGGTAAAGATAAAATCTTAGTGCTCCTTATGCAGTCTAGGCAAGTTTTTTTTAATAGCTTTCATGTAAGAAGCATTTGTCAAAGCTGGCCTAAAAATGAATTATTAGGCAAATGCATGATAAGCAAGGGGGAGAGGTCCTACAAATGAGACTTGAGGAACTGAAGTTCACATTTGGTAATATAAGGTAAATGCTTGAGTGGTTTCATTTTATCCTACTTCTACAAACAGGGATTTATTGTTCTTTCATTGCTTCTTCTTGTCAATGACGAGTAAAGAATTGAGAGATTAAAATTTATCTTAAGAGCCTCAATCCAGTATAAAATTGCACTTCAAGGTAGAGGGAGAGCACTAAATTCGTTTCAATCAGACTTTTTTTGTTTGTTTGTTTGTTTGTTTTATTCTAGCATTATTCTGTATTACATGCTCAGAAATTGTATGTTTAGGGTGGGGAAAAGCAAACCTAAATTGAAAATTGATTAATCCTTTAAAGGGAAAAAAAAATTAAAAAATAAAATAGTTTTCCAGCAGTTGAAAGGATGACATTTTCTGCTTTGGATTTATCCTTAATATGGTCAGATTTTATAATGCATACTCTCTTGACAGCGTGTTCTTGAGGTTCTCCAAAACTGCTGTAGTTTACAAACACTATTTTTCAGTACACCCCAGCTTCACAAAATACACTTAGCTGAGTACAGTTTGGCTTGGGCACTAGCTGTAAAATACTCATTTCTTCTCTCATCTCAGAGCAGCTTGGCTCTATCAGCTGGCTTGTTGGCTGTTTCCTAACCCTGTGACTTGAGGGAAAAATTTTGGGAATGTCGCAAAGCTTCTGTTTACTGAACTTAGAGTTTTATAAGACTCGAGTTTCTTCCTGCACTATTACTATGTAAACATATAACGTTAGAAGAACATGAAAAGCATCTATGGTCCTTGCTGTCCTACAGCTGCATTAGCAATCAGTACAGTCCATCCCTAACACTTTCAGGGAACATGTCAGGTATTTCTCAAAAGGGAATATGTTATTTTATTCCAGCATTTTCACGTGTTGTTAGGTATGTAGGGGGAGGAGTTTTTCTGAACTACTGAACTTAACCACAAATAAATAAATAAATAAAATCTGTAAAAATATGATTGAAATATCAACATGGAATTTCTTTTCCAGATTATATTGATCCTTCCAATGAACTTTGATCCCTTTTATTTGGCTTGTTTTTTGGCTGCATTGTAATATACAGAGGAGATTGTGATCGGGAAGTATTTGTCTTTTTGACAGTCAGTGATGCTAAAAGCCTGTGTTAATCAAAAGAGCAGTTATATCAGTTGACATCAAAGGCCAAAACCTGTTTGTTTTATTTGCATGAGCAGTCAATTTTTGAAGTTAGCATGACCATTGCTATGAAAATGCAAGCAAGTCCAGCCTGCAAGTGAAGAAATAATACCCTGACAGACATAATATTAGTAGCGCAAAATGTATTACTTCAGAAAATTTTGCTCTGTATAAATGTTAATCTTCCACACCATTACTGTAGCAATTACACCACAGTAGGACCAGGAGAAAAATGCCACAGTAGAGCTCACAACTTTTGAATCAGAAGTAATCAGTGTCTGTATTTCAGGGTAAATTCAGTCTCAAAAGACAAGGTGCTCTACATGGTTTCTTTCTGTCTCTATCCATTCAAAAATTTGTTTTTGTGTCTTTATATTGCAAGTGAATCAATTATTCATATTATATATATATACACATGTGTTTCATAACAGGAAAATTCACAGTGCTTCTTCCAACTAGTTTTCCTTTTAACTCACAGTAATCTCACAATGTTACAAATGTAAAATCCTGTTGTCAGTGAAGACAATGACAAAATCCTTTATATCCTATATCACCTTTATTTCAGGAGGAGTAGAATTGTTTTACAAAAACTGTTTAGTAGTTCTGAAAATTGCTGTCTATCTTTCTAGCTTCCAGTTTCTGTTCTCCTCAATTACACTAAGCCTCATTTATATGATTGTGCTATTTTAAGAAAATCCATAATACCAATGTGGACAAGTTTATAGATCAGTTTGATGTCTTTAACTATATTTTTGTATTTATCTTTGGAAAATACGAGTTTATCTAGTACTTCAGAGAAGCTGAATCAGTTTTACCAAAAGTCAGGCAGGTTTTACATGTTAGGCTGAAGCCTGGAAAGAAAACTGTGTTCTTTAGAGATGCCTATTAGAAAAGTATAGGTCAATGGATTGTGACCTGTGGAGCTCAATATAAAATATTCAGATGAGTAGTTACCTTGTTTATTTTGCCCATATTTTTGCTTTTTGGTACTAAAATAAAAATGTTGATATATTGGTGTATTTGCTTATACAAGCAGTCTATAAAATTAGTAGTTTTCAGTTCATTGTTGATACAGTGATGTGTGAATACACTTAATGTTCAAAACTGGTCAAAACTGTGAAAGAGAGTCCTTAAAAAAAGTTAAATACTAAATCTGTATTCCAGTTAGACAGCTGTGCAAACTAAGGTTTTCTGAACTTCTTTTATTGTCACCCAAAATATTTGTATAACTGTTCACAAGAAAACTTGGCAGAGTTGTTAGGCCTGTGTCTGATTCTTTCCATTCCCAGCACAAGCATGGAGAATGCATTTCCAGATGTAGAGTGCATGCACAGAAATAACATGCTGATTAATTATGATAATTTCCAACTTGTATCAAAGTATTTATGTGAATCACCATAGGAGAATGCAACTGACATATCAGATAAAATGGAATAAGAAAAAAAAGAGAGAGCTGTAATCTAGAAGTTGGAAAGCTGATACAGCTTCCAGATGAAAGAATATATTACATTCTACATAAAGATTACTGAATAAAATAGGCACTAATTAGATTATTTATGCGCTGTTTATTACGTCCGACTCAAATGAGTTGGAGTTCTGCAATGATCTTCTCACCTTGCTTGTGATATTGGCATCAATACGTACCATGCTGTGTGAAATAGCATATGCATTTGCTTTCTTAACCTGGTAAGTGGAAGTCTTGTCTGATGACATTTCATGGCATGGAGGTAGGTAGCCACATTGCTGACTTTTACTTTTTCAACCTAAGTTTTTTTCTCATAACCATTACACTTATATTTGAATTCTTTTGCTCAGCTTCCCCATATAGGAAATGTCACAATGAAAACCTCATCTTATTAAAGAGAATATTTTGTTTCATTTACAATACACCAGTTGTGACCTATACAAACACGTAAGTGTTAGGGACAAATCTTTATTTTTTAACAAAAAATACCTTGCAACAAATGCAATAGTGGGTCTCTCTTCCAAAATGAGAAACTTCATCTCTTGATCAAGGGATATATAGAATACTCTGCATCACAGAGTTCCTTGCTATTATATTTCCAAAGCATTAAAAATCCATCATTTAAATGTTGGATATTTTGTATTTTGGTACTCTTTTAAAAAACTGCCATAACTACAATAAGAAAGTGACAGGTGTGATCCTAATGACTTGTGAGGAATTTCTGGAAGGTCCTTGTAGTCTGTCAGTAACTCAGAATGAAGGGAAATGTGGTCCTCTGAGCATTTATGTTTTATTCTGCTCCAACAGGGACACTCTTCCACAATGACAGGAAAACTTCCCTAGAAATCAAAAGAGAGAGAGAGAGAGAGAAAGAAAAAGAAAACAAGAAAAGAATACATTCTATATTATGTTATATGTTAAGAGGCATATATCAACTACTTTCTAAAAGTCAGTGGATAAGCTGATGGCTTGGTCTTTTTGGGGTTGAAACTGAAGCTATGTTTTGTAACCCTGATTTGTGCCTGCTGAGAGCTTTCCTTAACCTTCTGGCCTATATTTTTATTTTGCGTTTTGGCATCTTCACACCTTTACTGATACTTTCCTATACTTTAGTGCATAAAGTTAGTGGAAAACTAAGAAGTGTTGGAAATGTGTAACCGATATTGCCAGTCTTTCTTTGGAGAACTTTACAAGTACAGCTTCTAAATCCACTGCACTATTTCTGCTGAATGTCGTATTGCCTGACTTATTCCAGATAAGTCTGTACAAGTGTGACAGATTTAGACAAATATTCTTCTCATCCAGCCCTAAAGGATGCAAGTGGCAATGATGGACCTAAAACCCACAGACACATTACCTGTGTGAATGAAAGTGACATACAAGTGTGGCTACTCAGTAGCAAGTACTGAAATGCCAAGTAACTGTAAATGCCAAACTACAGATCAGTAAAGGCAGGTCTCTCTTGAAGATCTGTGCAAGATAAACTGGTATGTGATCTGAAACATATATCATGCTTTGTAGTATTTAGTGACCCATCATAGATTGGAAAAAGTGTTTTGCATTCAATGGGGACCTCCTTACAAACACTGATTGTATTCCCTCATCTCAAAATATTTAATTACCCTTCAAGGGCTCATCTTTGACATCATCCTCACCTGCACAGCCCTGGATCCAGCAGGCATGTTTGACTGCATTGCTTCTAGTAACAGTCCTGAAGAGGAAAGCAACAAATTAGTGCACAACTATCAAAGCCAGGGAGAAATTCTATTTCCTTCCCCTTTCTCACAAAATGACTGTGAGACCTTGCCACTTGAAGCGTTCCTGTACAATGTTTAATTGTAATGTTCTCAGTCTAAATTTGAATACCCCATGAACCAATAACTGTTGCCTGACAGCAGAGTCCAGTTTCACTTTGTGCTGGGACATCTAAACTAGCTTCCATTGATAGTTATCTCAGTTCATGGTGTAACTAATAACATAATTTTTTCAGGCATAGTAAATATCTTCAGCTTGCATAGAAAAAGAGATACGTAATTACTTAAATACGTAGCATGTGTGCAGCTGCAGTACAAATCTGAGTTCAATCTTGCAAGTGTGCTTGTGCATGTTTTCACCTTCTTTTGCATGCGCGTAAATGGAAGTGCAAGGCATCATCCAAAAGTTTATATGACCTTTGTACATCTCTAAAGGGGCAAAATGACAAAACAGACTATAATTAAGTCTGCAATAAAAAAGTCTTAAGTAGGCATAAGAAGAAACCATTCTACAAAATAATCTTTATAGTTGTGTATAAAAATGAAAGGGATTATCAAATACACATAAAATACATAGAAGTCTTAATTTGAGATTATTGATTTCTTTTCTCTTTTAAAAATTCTACTTTCTCTTTTTGCCTCAGTCAACAGAATATCACCAGCGTGCTAGAGGTCAGTATCTCCTCACATAGCAAGGGTATCTACTGAGTCCTGTGCAACATCAAAGACTTGCAGCATCTGGCTTAGACTCACTATTTCCATCTCCCATATAATTGGAAGTTTTGAAAAACACATATCTTGAAAACTGTAGCCAAAAATGCACCAAATTTCTGTGAACATTACTATATCGCATCTATGAAATTCACCTAAAGCCACCGTGGATGAAGTACTTGATGCATGTATGCATTGTGCTGTTGGATTCTGATCACAAGCCAATGCAAATACTGGCTCTTTCTTTGGATTTGGATCAGGCCCTTAACATTACTTTCCATTGCCAGCAAGAAAGTGCTGGATTGCCTGAAAGTTGTGGAATCTTGCCAATTGCAGACTAATGAATGTTGCAGCTATGCTCTGTAATTAGGAAACAGAAGATTGCAATTCCATTTTCTAAAAATTCTGCCAAGGTTGTTTTTCTATTATAGTAACAGAAGGAAGGGATGGGTTGGCAAGCTTTCTTGAAAATGTATTAACACTGTTTCTGAATAATGTAAATTTGTAATAGGCTTTATGCCTATAAAAAAAATAGCCAGCAAAAGATGTCAATATAGGGTGAAACTAAATACATCGTCATGTTATCAGACAGGAAAAAGCATAACCTTCCTTGGATCTGACATTTGATATCTCTGCATTAATTATAACTTCTATAAAATAATGCTCTGGTGCAAATTCTGCAAAATCAAAAATCCTTACTTGGAATAAATATGTATCCTGGACTTAGTGCTATCTCAACATACACATCTACTGGAATAGAAAATTACATACATCACTGCTTTTAAGAAACTTTTTACTTGCTAGTTCAAGGAAAAGACAGTTTTCTGACTTGCAATCTGATTGGTTTCTTTAGCCTTTTGCAGTGTTGCCCTGTTGCATCTATTTCCTTATCAAAAAGCCCTGTGTTCTGCATGTGACAAAGACCATGTATATTAATAACTTAATTATACCTCTTCCAACCCTAATTATTTTAATTACTGCAATCATAGTAGTATAACACCTGCAATTCAGAGCAATCAACTGTTCTTGGATTACAAAAATCAAGCATTCATATGAAATATTAAGTAGTGTAAAAACTTTGTAGAGGTCTATCAATAAATCAGCTATAAGATGACCTACTCTATTGCAGCTCTTTCTGCTTTTCTTGAAAGAAATGATTTGGGAAGAATCACCAATGGGTGGGACTGCATGATGTTAGGTAAAGAATTGAATAGATCAAATATGTTTGTATATTAACTGACTAGGCATTATATAGCTATAGCTTTGCCTGAAGGATGAAAATAAAATGAATGTGGATTCAACTTATAGGCTGAATGGCAATATAAGCTTGAAGTTTAGCAATTTTCCAACCTATAATAAATCAAAGAGTGAAAATGCAAAGTAATTCTTCACAGGAGAAATACCAGAATAACTAGATTAACAGTATCTGTAAAAAAGCTAGGCATCTCCTACCTCTAAGACATTTCAGAATATAAGCTTGTCAGCTCACCAGTGGCCTTGTACTAAGAGATCTGACTGTTTAGAAGAAACTGTGTGAAATTCCATGATTCTAGGTGGGCCACAAGAATGATGAAAAAGACTAAGTGTGCCTAAAAATGAACTATTACTCCCTGACTGACTTAAAAGAACTCAATTTTCTTCTAAGTGTCTAAGTAATTGTTGAAGAATTTAAGCAAAGTTTAAAATGGGTAACTTGATTTATGTCGGGGCTTTTTTCCCATGGGTTGTATAAGATAAGAGTTTCCTAGAATAATGGAGATCAGTGTTGATTGGAATTATTTATCACCATAAACATTAAAAGAGGTCTCTATGAGGAAATCAGAATACTGAAGGCAAACGGAACCCTGGCCTTTTTAATGGTTAATCTCTAAAGGAAAGTGTCCAAACATATTATTGAGGAATTTCTCCGGTTAAATGTCTTCCTTTGTGACAGGGAACTGCAACAGCAAAGCAACTGTCAGTCTGAAAAGCAATCAGTTTCCTACAACATATGCTTCATGACATGTAGAGAGTGGTACAGAAAATAAATATCATGTAGATCTTCCTGACAGAGAGAACATGCAATAAGAAAATACATACTGGTTAAGTGGATTTATCTAAACAGTGAAGCTAAATTTTATCATATAACTCCCTTTCACACTCCTTACTCAAGTTAATTTGAATGCCTTTGGAGGCTGCTACTAAACAAAGTAAAAATAACGTTAAATAACAGAAAATAAAATAGATATTGTTTTGACATTTTTTTAAACAAAATGTTTCAAGTTTTCATTTTGCTATGACATTTGAAAAAATATATAACTAAAATCAGCATTTAAGGGACCAAAAATTTGGAAAAAAATATTTTATTTTGACAGAATGAAATATTTTGTAATCTTTAAATGTGTTTTGTTTTTCACTTTTGCATTTGGTTAGGAAACAAAACTAACATTCTTGTATGGGTATATTCAAAACAGATTTTTTTCTCTGAGGGTGTTCAGTAGCTGCACCAAATCAGAAACAACCCCAAATTAAAGATGTTTTTACAGAACACTGCTAGTTCACAGAACTTAAACTAAAATTTCCCACTAGTGTATAAATGATACTAAATCCCTATAAGACTGTAAGTAAATTTAGAGTCAGGCTATTTAACTATTAAAAGTTAATTTTTATTTCTATGCAATCATGGTAATAATCCTAACTGGTTAAGAAAATTGACATAAATAAAAGGCCATACTCCTTTCCAACTAGATGACAAATATCTGTGAGAGATGTACCATAATAAAAGAATCTATAATTCTTCCAAAGAGCACTTCCAATTTTCTCTTATGCATTTCTTTGCTGCTGGTGCCAAGTGAATGTTAAGAAATTGTGAAAGTATACAGTCAGGAAATGTGTATTTTTGCTCGAAGTTTTAAGCTGCTTGTCACAACATTACAGTTTATTATATTATCTTCTTTAGCAAAGAGTATAATAATTTTGGAGAGCAATAGGGCTAAGAAGTAGCTGTTGATTCCCTTGTGTGTTAAGTTTTCATGCCAAAGCCCCACATGGTATGAACATCATTCCTTCCAGAACTATGGCAACTTCCATGAATTGCTGTCTAGCATCTCAACTTTGTTTTCAGAAAACAAGTTTTTTTATTTTTGCAGGTACAATACATCTTATTAGGAGACTAGCTGGTTTCCAAGGAACCACTCCTACCTAAACTCTTTGAGAAGTTCTTGTCTAGAAATTTGTTTACATCAGAAACCTGATAAAGTATAGTAACCTTTTCAGTAATCTGATATTAACACACATGGCAGATTAGTGTATCAATGTAATTTCAAAGTAGGATGACAGCTGATAAATTAATTCTGCATTGAGAGGGAGGGGGGAAAAGAAAATTAAAACTGGAGCTTCTGAATATGTTATTCTGCATATAGATGAAATGCATTTCTTCCCTTTTCTCATAAGTAATATGTATGATCTCAAAGTGCATACAGATAGCAGTAACACATAGGTGAAGTACAAGATTAAATTGCTTTTCCTGAAATGTGACATGCCAGTGAAATAAAACATTTGATACAAGCAGCTTTTCAGAGGTGACATGTTGCCTTGGCTGTGGCAGACGTTAGCAGAGGAACTAGAGAACGATGTGCTTTTCACTGTGGAGAAAGACCATGCTGTTACAGAAGTCTGCAGCCTGCTCTTGTTTCTAGTCAGTTCTGCTCTCTCTCAAGCACAGGACTCTCACTAACTAAACAAAATATAATCTCCAAACAGTTTTGACTTGTGATTGTTATATATTAATCAGCTATTTAAAGAAATAGTGGGTTTTGCTGTTGTTGTTGTTGTGACGTGTATTTTAAAAGTATAGGCAAGAGAAGTGCGTGGAGTACTCAGTTCATATTCAGTCTACTATAAATCTAACTATTATCAGAATTGCAAAGATTACCAGACTATCTGTATTTTGTATCTCTAGGTTAAAGGAAGCTGTATAAATTGTTTCTTGTAAATTAGAAAATATGCAGAAGTTCTGATGTGGGAATGGCATAAATACATAAATAGTGTATTTAATAGTCCATCTGGTGTCCATGAACATGTATGATGTATACAGACTTGCTCTGTAGAACAATTTCTCTCTGTGCTAGTTTCACAAAGATATACATGCGTAACACTTCTTAGAGGTGAACTCTCCTTTGTACTTAGGGATTTTCCCTCCTCTGAATTTTGGAAAAACTTTGTGCTTAACAAGAAAGGGTTCAATAAAATAGGTATAGGTCTTGTGTTGTTATCATGTAGTATGCACATTGCATTCATATTGCATTGCTTTTTGGCTTTTTAGGCTGCTTCCATTTTGCTAGTTTTCAATATATTGGATTTGGGCATTGATAAGCTTAAAAAAAAATGCATAACAATAAATTCTAGTTGTTAGTTTTCTGCTCTCTCTTTCAGTCAGATATATTGCATCCAACTGATTGCTTATCAGTGTTTCTTAAGGGACCTGATAATACATGCTCAGTGGGCTGGGGTCTAATGTTGGTAGCCAAGAGTAAGAAGTCTTGGTACAGCTTCTCCTTCCATTTACTGAATAATGGGAAAAAAAAATCCCTCTGCCTCCAATTCCCAGCTGTAAAACGGGAAAAAATGAGGTTTATGCACTGAAAAAAAAATGCACCAAGGCACTAAAATTGAAGTATGCTGTTCCAAATCCTCTGGTCTTGGTGATTTCAGTGTGATAGTCACTATCATAGCTATACTGAAATAATCATGCTATCAATGTGCTGTAAAAGAGTGGCAATTTAAAGGGCAAATTTTGACAGAATTGTAATTAAAATTGGTATCTAAGAAATACATTCAAAGTGCCTGCAGCATAGAAGAGCAAACTACAATATTAATTAATAAATGTAACATAAGTGGAAGCAGCTTCTGAGTATCTCTAACTTACTCTCTTTCAAATTGTAGATTGTTTACTTAGCGTACTTCATTGACAGTAAAACTTTCTCTTAAATAGAAGTTTATAAAGCAAATTATCCAACTGTGAAATTGGAAGCACAACTGTTTCAGCCCATCTGAATTTTTTTTAACTATACCCCCACAGTAATCTGCACTTGCCTTTATAGTGCCTACAACTGAAAAGGATTATCTAGTCAGAATACATCAGTATATAATAAATGTGCTTCATTTCTTCCACAGTCCTTAAAGCTGACAGCCAAAATGAATGTTTGTCTCAGCACTGGCACCACTGGTACTTTTGCAGAGACTATTTCATGGTCCATTGGACCCTAAAGGACATTGGTTTTAAAGGCATATTATCAAAAGGAATGAAGCATACCATCAGAGTGCGTAGCAGCATGTATTATTAAACTTAAGGGCAATAGTGTTGCTTGGTTGATATTGTAAGACTCTCTAGTTAAAATGTATTAAATCTTATCTTTATGGTTCTTAGCATTTATAATTTGTTATGTCTAACTGGTAAATATACATTGGGAAAGGTAGATGCAGTTATCCACTAGCTTTGAAAGAAGAAGAGAAAAGTGCTTTATAAACAAAGCAATATATCATACTTTCTGTACCTATGGAAAACCTACTATTACAGCTCAGTTATGCTAAGGGGCTTCCCATACAGTGCCACATTAATTAGCTGTCAGGGTAGTACCGCTCTGAATAACATTTTGCTGATTTATGAAAAAAAGCTAGATTTCTCTAAAAATAAGCAGATTCACCGTTTGGAATAATATCATGAAGTAATCAGCTTTCTTGGAAACATCTATTGAGCTTCACAATGTAATTTTTTGGATCTCAGAGGCTGGGAGCTCATCAGAACGTTCACTGGTCAAATCACAGCTATGGTAGGATTGTGCAGGCACTGCCTAATTTGATACAGATTGTAGCAGTATTCATTGGGTTAGATGCTGCATAATCCTGACAGTTTAACTGTCAGATAAATTGCTGCAGTTATAGCACATGAGCAAGCCCATAAGCTGATCATATTAATGTTACGAAAATATGACACCAAAAACTAATAATGTTCTTTGAGGCATCTGGACAGAGGCAAAATCTAATCTTGTCTAAAAGATCTCCATTAGCAGTAATCATTCTGTAATATGATCAACATATTCTTGTCAAAGCAGATAGTGCTTTGCAGTATTAGTAAAACTGATTAAACATGGCATGTGGCTCTAAAATAAACATTCAAGTTCAAGAATCCTGGTCTGCTGATTACACTGGATTTGTTGGTTAAAACACATCCAGGCCGTTTTCAAAATAGCTTCTTCTGGTGATTTATTCTTAGTAAGGGAGAAATATACAGTAGTAGAAAAGAAATCAAAATGGGAAGTTAGGCAATATAAAATTTGAACAGCTTGAGGAAGACAGAAAAAAACATCTGCGAAGAGTTGAGCCCTTAGTACAATAATCTTTCACTGCCTCCCAGGAAAAAAAAAAAAAAAAGGAAAGAAAAAAAAGTAAGTTTATACATCTTTTGTTTGGGGTGCCTTATGGTCCAATTGTGCAATCAACCAAAATTCCTTCAAGGTTGCACATTCCTACAGTCAAAGAATAGATACATCAAGAGCTCATAAGTCTGCCTGCCTCTGTTAAAAAGGCCTCACTCTTTGGGCTAAACCTTTGTAAATGATGGATGATTTGCTGAAAGTTTATGTTGTGAAATACATGGTCCATGATGCTCTGATGTTCCATGCAACCACAGAATTTAATAAACTTAACAGGGAGAATAAAATATGACATCAAGCACCATGCATCTTTTTCTTCAATATGGTTGCTGTGGGCCAGGAAAGTTCCATGCGTGAGGATCAAGAACAGTGTAAAAGAGCTGGAATTTAGTATTAAGAGAGCACATGATGGTTCTCTGTTTTTTGTTTGTTTGTTTGCTTCATAAATATTTCTATTTAAATAATGCTTCCATAACATCTCTAGAGTACTGCAGAATCCAGCTATTCTGCCAGGGATGTTCGTTCTCCTGCCCAAGGAGCACACAGACCCTAATTAAAAATATAATGGGAAAAAAAAAAAAAGAAAAAAAAAAGGAAAAAAAATCTCCATCTGAACTGATTCCCCTTTTAAGGTTGTAAATGGATCCAGGTAGATATGAGAAGCTTTAGTCTGCAACATCCCTTAAGGTTAAGCGGAGTGTTGACAGGTGGTAATTATAGCCTGACAGTGTTTACTTTGGTAGAAAATTGCTAGAAAATTGCTAGGTACCCTAATAGCTGGCAGCAGCTACGTTTTTTTTAGAGAAGGAGAATGCACAGAAAAAGTTGCAGCAGATAAGGATAGGGATACTTTCTTGTAGTATACTTTTTATAAGGTAGGGATACTTTTAAGGATAGGATACTTTCTTGACTGGAGAAAATGAGCTGCAGCTAGCTTTTTGCAGGTCTTCTACTGATAAAGATGATCTAAAACAGGAAAGGAAGGCAAGGCATCATGGAAGAGACTTTAGGTGGGAATAAGAGATATTATTCTCGGAAAATGAGTAGCTGCAGCATGTTGGTTTGCATTTCAGAGATGGAACTAGGTGGACACATCAGCGCTGCTGGAATTGAACGAGCTGTCCCCTGCATGATAAAGAGACTGAGCTAGTGTAGAACTCTGTTTTCTCAGAAGTGGAAGTTTCTAAGATAATTTGCAGGCTTTAAGTTGTGAAAATTTCAAGACAAGCTGGAAACAGCATGTCGTTCCTGTTCCTATGTATCATATTAATTAAGGCCAGTTTAAGGGTAGTTTTATTAGGAAACTTGACAGTAATTGTAGGGTGAGATCAGGGAGGAGCAGACAGAAGCATAAGGAGAGAGCAAAGCAGTATACCCAATGGCAACGGATTTGAGGAAGGCCAAAAATACAGTTTTGAATATAATACCCACCCATGTTGAAAAGTCTCATTCCAAAATACATATGAAATAATTTAGTGATTTTCTGTGAAGCACAGACAAAGGCAACAACAATCAGACAAATAATGTGTGTTTTTTCAACATGTTTTTTGTATTTTCTTTCACCCAACCATTCTGAACTGAATATTCACTTGAACTGAACTGATCAAACTTTTTGTTGTTGTTGTTGTTCTACCGATGGACAGTTATTACACTGGCATGAAGTATTTCCCAATATTTATCCTTGTAAAGTGAAAAATAGAGCTAAACACTGGAATGTCTCAGGAAATTAAGTTAGTTTCTACTGACACAAACTTGTCTACAGGATGGGCATCTGTACTGTGATATTATAGTGTCCTCATGAGAGAGATGCTTTGCTTTTATGGCAGGAGAGCTGCTTTCAAGGTGAAGGATGTTCAATGTTAAATCATAAATTCAACAAGCCTACTCTGTCACAACAAACAAATCCAATTTTACAGTAAAAATTGTACACTGAGTATCTGTGCTTCTAAAATGGAGATGGGCTGGTGATAAATGACATCAGGGCAATAGATGTCAGACCCTCTAAATTATATGAGCTAGACTGAAAGTAGTACTAGGCACACAATGAAGTAAAAGGAAATGAGAGTGCACTCATGTTCGTAAGAATATCTTTTAAATATCTTTTACTTTGTCTGCGTGAAATAGATGGAAATGCCTTCCCTTTTTTCCCATCCAGTGCCCTGACACTGGCTCACAGGAGGCGGTGGGATTTGCAACATCAGAAAACCTTCCTGGGCCTTTCCTCCCCTTTTATGAGAAGTAAGGAGGCAGCCATCACTCAGACTGCCTCTGTGCTATCCACCCGATGCACTTCACAGGCAAGTTCTTGCTCAGGCTCTGTCAGGAACCAGTGTTAACTACTGAGTACAGTGACTTACTTTTTTAACTTTTCCCTGATGATTTAGCCCTTAAAACTTAACCTCACAGGGTACATCATTTAAACATGATTTCGAAGCAGCAATAATACTTCAGTAGCATCTTATTAGAACCAATAGCTCACTCTGTAATGAAATCTTAAATCCACTGACACAAATTGAATGAATACAAAGGAACAAAGTTGCTCAAACACTGAAGGCCAATTATTTCACTTTCATTTCTGTCTGTACCATGCAATAATTTCCCCCTTATTAAGGCAGTATATTTCAGAGGAATTACAATTTATACACAACGAACAATAACTTAAAATATCACTGTTTTTTTGAGATTTTCAGTGAGAGAACTAAGGGGTTGATCTTCCATTGAAATTTGAAGCAGAAATTAAATTGAGCAAGTGTGTCAAATATCACCATTTCTGTTAGGAAAATAATGATGTTGGATTTGATAGATATGCATTATAAATACACAGCATCAGGTTTATGTATTTCATTTGAAATTTTTTGCATAGAGATACATTTGTAAAAAAAAAAAAAAAGAGTGTTCTCAGAGTTACTGTGTTGCACTGTATCCTGTAATTTTGGTAATGATTACACTTTATGTGGTCTTCTGATTTACAGCTATCCAGAGACACACGGGGTTTGAAAGATCACACATAGGCACAACTGATGGGTGATTTCGGAGATGAGGCTCTCTCAGAAGTGACTATGTCAGTATGCTGCTGTTGTGAATCATTCTTTACAGCCTCTGTTAAGTGTGAAGGACTTTCTTTCTACTAAGGAGTTTGGTGGTTTGCCTAAGTCAACGTTGCCTTGGCCAGTAGGGTTGCGGCAAAGAACTCTGCCGGATTTTGAGACTGCTATTACAGGTAACTCAGACTCCAATCCTTCTTTCTAAATCTTCTCATTTCTTTAAAATTTATTTTAAAAACTCCATACATGCATTTTCTGTAAAGAGTCTTCTATAAGTTTGGAATGTTGAGGAAAATTCCACCACTCCTGTCTTCAAAGTAATGTGTTTCATATAGGATAGACTACAGATCCTTTCAAGCTTGTTGGATAAGAAATAGCGGAGAGTGATTTGACCTTCTGGCAAAATGGAGCTACAGTTGACCACTAACCCCACTTGGTACATGGCCAGTCTTTTGAGGTTTCAGCTAGTAAAAATTGCTTTATGTATATATTATATATATATATATATATTTTTAATTAGGCAGAGTGAAATCTGTCTAAAAAGAATTTAATCACCTGAGCTCTGACCCCCATTGTGGACAGCTGCCTTACAAATTTAATGGCTGTCGTTATAGATACGGAGTGTGCTCAAAAAAAGTTGGTAATAAAAAGAGGACAAAAACTGCCCCTGTTTTCTATGTATCTTTCACGTGTATTCAATCACCAGAAAGCTCTTAGAAATAGAATCATAGAATAGAGTGTTCTCAAATTTTTTGACCACAAAGACCTTTCAGCAGCAGCACATCTGTATTTTTGGTGAAAAGCAATTTACAATCAGTACAGCAAGGATGTACAGTCAGATCAGAATGATTCTTGATTAGTAAGATTACTGGAAATATGCGGTGTGTCTGTGTGTGTGACAGTCTTATCTGCTATTGTTGAAAGAAGAATGTTATGATGTTGAAACCTCATTGTTGCTGGGGAACACTTGCTTGGTATTTTGAGAAGAGCCGGAGAGTGATACTTAGAAATGTGTTATCCCAACTCAGTAATGTTTTTAATAGTCTGATTTTTATTTTTTATTTTTTATGTACTATTTCATGTCCATGCTACATTTTACAGGTTAGGATGGGCCTTATCCTCAGAGATTAAAAATATCAACCTTGGTCTGAACTTCCCTAGAGTTTCACTGTGTTCAATACAGAAAACCGATAGCTCTACTGTATAAGAACATTTTAAAACTTTCAATTCTGTTATTTCATTTCTTACTGTATAGGCCTTGTGTGTGGCTATTTTGGGGTTTGTTTAAATAAAATTTAATTGATCTATTTCTGATAAAGGGAAAAGGCATTTCTGAAATTGCTCTTTTGTATTTGGCTTTGTAACAGAAATAATAAGTAAATTATTTTATTGCAAGGGGAAAAAAGAAGAATGAATATAATTTCCTTAGGGGGAAAAAATGCTAGTTACATTACTAGATGCTGAAATGATGCACATTAAAATATTTTTATACTAATTCAACTTCTTAGCAGGAATTCAGCTCTCTGAATAATTAAACTGAACCTTCCTCAGTGGCCCAGATGGGCTGACATGATAAAGCAGCATGTAGTAGTGCAAAGGTAATACTTATAATTCAGTGCCCAAAATGTTGAAATAACTGAATTATTGAGAAAAAATTACTTTGTATTTAATTATCATAGTAAAGACTTGCAATCCAGCAGTTATTTGCAATTGTTCTTTGTAAGTTTACTTGTATCAATTTTTTAGATTTTTTTAAAAGAAATGGAGTATAAAGTAAAGACGTTCCAGTGAACTGAAACTAAGCTAATACAAGAACTGATTAAACTAATTTAGAGGTGTTTTTTATTATTATTTTATCATCTAAAAAAGTGATTCAGAAATCTTTTACACATTTTCAAAGGGTAGTCAGGTGTTCCAAGAATGCAAGAAATTTAACAAACTGACTCCAAAAATGCAGTTATTATGTATTGTGCACCTATATGGGACTTTCCACACTAAGTAGTTTAGCATCTGTGTACTTCTAAAAATCAAAGTGACGTGGGGAACTTTCAAATTTATTTTTAAGTACTTTGCTGGACTGAGGTCTTTGAAAATTTATCAAATTTCATTTCACTTGGTTCACTAGTTACCATTATGGAATAAGAATTTTCATATATCCCTCTCTGATATTTCCCTCCCTCTTTTAAAAACAGTGTGTAGCATGTATGACTTAATGTAGCTTTCTCTGAAGTAACTGAAAAGACACCTGACGACTCTGCATGGAGGTGGAATCCACTCCACAGTGTGTTATGGGATGTCTTATGTTGACTGTGTGATGTGGCTTTTTTTTCGTGGAAATTCAGATGTGGGGAGGGACTAAGAGGGGCACTACTAACAAGAAATTGATTGACCTTTAGAAGCAGAAATGTATCCAGACTGTGCAGTAGGAATGGTGAGGTCCCTTGCATGGGCTCAGCTGCACCCCAAGCCTTGTTGCACGAGGCAGCCAGGCTTGGAGAGCCAAGTACCAAGACAAGGATCTCCTGTAATGAAGGAGATACATACTAAAAGTCCAGGACGACTGTAAATCTCTCCCTCTGCCCCTGTTAACATTGCTTCAGTTCAGATTCATGCAGGGGCCCTGCTGCAATATTCATTAATACCCTTAAAACCATTAAGGGTACTAACTAATAGTCCATTAATACCATTAAGAAAGCATCCAGGCAGGGGCTGCAGAGGGTTGTGCTGTGCAAAGGGAGATGGGTGCTGAGAGCCCAGGCCAGGGAACAGGAGGAGCACCAAGGCCGGAGGCAGAAATAGGCCATGGCCCCTGCTGAGGGCAGCTGTGGTCAAGGTGAGAGACGGCGGGCGGCAGGAGCTGCTGTGCGAGCAGGGAAGAGTATCTTTCTGAGGTTACTGGGGAGCAACATGGAGGCTTAGGAGAAGTAGTTCTATCAAGAGAAATAGGGTGTATTTCAGATTCAAGGGATGCTTGCTGCTGGAATTTTGTTTAGGCCATTTTTTCTTACTTTGACATTTAAGTCTAATGTGGTTATAAAAGAAGTAAAAAGCTTGATTGTAATGAAAATAATTTTAATGAGTATATCAAGTGAGTGCAATTAAAATCTAGATGCATAAATAATGTACTATTCTAATTAGAAGTAGTGTTTTCTTCCAGAGGATGCTTGTATGCTTACTAAGTTTTGTGGTTGTTTTTTCTTTTTTTTTTCTTTTTTTTTTCTTTTTTTTTTCTTTTTTTTTTCTTTTTTTTCTTTTTTTTTTTTTAAGGGGGGAGGTTGTTGGGTTGTGTTTTTTTTAAAGATTAAATGAAAATACAGGCCACTCCATACTGGGGGGGATCTCTCTATCCCCTTAAGAATCAGCGGATAAACAATATTCTTTGCTATCTTTCATCCTTTATTTTTTTAATAGTTTGTTTACACAGTCTTCATTAATGCTCTAGCTGTTTCAGTTTGTTAATATTCACCTCAGTAAGTCACTATTTCTTGATTGATAAACGACTGAACTAATTCAGTATATTTTATTCAGTCAGAGTACCAGTTTGGGGCCCAGTTCCCCAGTAAGCAGTACAGCAATCTGTATGTGAGGGAGAGAGAAAACAAGGGACAAAGATGAGATACCACTCCTTGCAGAGCCTCGTTAAAGTAGAGGGGGATTTGTCTGAGCAGAGTTTATGACAAGTGTTAGCTATTGCAGAATTTACATCAGTGCACTGGAGATCACCACCATCACAGGAACATGCTCTGGTTCAGTTAAGGTATTGCAGAACACAGACTGCTAGGATCACATTGCTTATATATCTTCAATCCCTGGAATTTCATAAAAGCACAGAGTGTATAAGTGTTTAAGGTTTTTGCCAGTATACCACTGCTTTCTAAAAGTATTGCACAAATGTGCAAATAGAATTTGCTATCAAAATGCTATTTTTCTGCCAAAAATCAAAATCTTGGGAGACTACAAAACAAATTAGCATCTTGCTGGTATATGTTTTGCTCCATTCTGAAAAATATTTATATATTTATATATATTGACTGGGTAGTGTATAAATGACAAATCACAAGAGGAAATGAACTTGGTGTGGAAAAGGAAGACCTTCCAAATTCCAGTGGGTGACAAAGGGGCCCAGATGTTAAACAGTGCAAAGTCTGCTAAATTGCAGAAGGAGGAGTTGAACGACATTGACTCCCTCCCTACACTTTCATTTCCATTCATGAAATTGTAAAGCATAAAGAAAAGGAAGGGGTAGGCTGAAATTAAATGTAAGAATAATAATCCTGAATACTAGGTGCTGTGGGATTCAGCACTTAGCCTAATAAATAACCATCTGCTGTCTCTGAGGACCCCTCAAAATGAAGTCTTGCCCTTCCATTGATGCAAAAAAAAAATTAATAAAATGTGCACCCATTGCTCTGAACTCATCCCCGGATTTTCTCCTTGAACACTCTAATCAATTAGTGAGTACAAAAGGACTTAAAAGATTTCCAGAAGTGATGGCCTTACATTAAAGACCTTACTGATATTGAACGAAAACTGGCTGCCTTTTCTAGTCATGCAGTGATAGAAAGTACCTGAGGACAGCGCTCCTGTGAAGAACAGGGAGAGAGTCTGCCTCCATATATTCATGTTGTAGTATTCCCTAGCAGCTCTGTCTGTGCTATGCAGGTTAGCTGGAAAATACTTCATGTAAATAACAATTTGTCATTAAAACTGAAGTAGAGAAAGCTAAGGTTAAATGAAAAGCATTTAAGCTCTTATCAGGATAGCCAAACGTATTTTTCATGTGGGAAAAGCATGTTTAGACATTGAGTAACTGATGTATTTAGTTCTCATAGTGTACTGTAAATGCAGATAGACTTGATAAGCAAAGACACATCTGCTGAATAGCAACGTGGTTCATCATTTTTCTCCTGAGGTACTGACTACCTGTTCGCCCTCCCCTGCCTTGCCAGCAGTCTGTAAGGCTTCTCCCGCATTCCTACGCAAAGTGACGGTGCAAGTTTTTCTACTTATTATTCTTGTATTGCCAACACTGCGCCTGTCTTTTTTAATGATCTATGGCCTTACCTTAGTGGTGGTTAATCTAATGATGGACTAACTCCCTGGAGGTTACAGGCACCATTTTCTGTGTTTCTAGCCAGCAGCCAGCATCAGATGGTGATGAATGTCTTAGGCTTCCCCCATGCTGACTATGTGCACATTTATTGCAGTCTGAAATTATAGCTATAGCTTCAAAACCAGCAATTTCCTGGCAAGGCATGCTTAGGTGTCTTATGTCCTATTCACCAATTAGACCATATTATAAAGAGAATTCATTAATTCAGGAGAGCATGCAGTGGTGGCTCCTGGATGAAAACAGTGAAGTTCCTCAGGTGAGAAGTAAACCCAAGCTCTACCACTTAAATATCTCTGCAGATTCAGTTAATAGCCTAGACCATCTTATTATGCTTCCGCTAGTAACCTTCAGCATGATGAAACATCATCTGACTGAAACCTAGCTAGGTAGTTTGAAAACAATCTTCATATAACTTGGACAAAAGTTTTTATTCTAAAATACTAATGAATATACGTCCTGACAGCTAACTAGAAGATAACCTTTAAGATTGAGGAGAAATAGTAAAACTGGCTTAGATTTATCAGGAAAATAACTAACTTTTCCAGTAATATGAAGCACATAACTATGTTCAGCTTTAAATCTTAATTGGTAACTAAACAATGATTATTACTGAAAGTGATTCAAAATCACTTACATACCTGAAATCTACTGCTTAAAGTAAAGAAACAGTGTGTTTAAAGCATAGTTTTGCAACATGTGTTTATAATGCTATCATGAAAGATGCTTGCATTTGGAAAATACATGGTCATTGGGTATATGGGAAAACAGTCCTCGACATTCAAGACCACAATATATACAACATTTTATTTTTAATAAAAATATACTACATTTTGCTGATGATTTACTAGCCTGCTTAGTTGCCCCGGCCGGAGTGTCACCTGTTACATTACAGTGTTACTGATTCCAGCCAAGTGCTATTCTGACCTACTTCTGTTATCCTTTCTGGCTAAGTATTTTCCATTTTCTGGCTAGTCTATGTCCTAATGACGCTTGAGTTTTCATTGTAAACACTTGCTGTTGGGAATGCAAATTAATATTGTCATTGTGCACTTACGAGCTTAGCACTCTGCTATGCGGTTGTTAAATAAAGTTATCCTGAACCTCCTCTCAACCTGACAGAAAACATATTGTGTCCTAGTGCCCTTTTTTCCACAGAGCTTCCAACTCCTCTTGCAGCTCATTTCACATCACTCATGTTCTGTAAAGGGAATCTATGTGCATAAATATTACAGAAAACAAAACCAAAAACAGAACAGGAGCCTGCTAGATATATACTTTAAAGAGCATGCTGCCACAGAAAGTTAGATGAAAAGACAGCAAAGTTTCATCTGGGAGAGGCTAACTATGAATGAAGTGATGCTTTGTCTGTGTGTGATCTTATAGTAAGTTTTTAAAGACGTTTGGTATGATTGTTTCTTAGTTGAAATAGCATGGACTGCTTCAGTGTCTGACATGCAAGGATGCTGACTGCATTAGTTCCTCAAGAAAAGCTGAGTTAAAATGAATTTTTGTGTTATTTTAGAATTTCCTTATTTCTTACTTATTTTCTTTACTCTGTTGTTGGTGGTAGATAGAAACTGAATTACGTAGATAACCTATTTCAGTAGATTTTTTAATAGAACCAGTCAGAGAAGTTTATTGAAAACTCGTAACATTTGATCAACCCAAAATTTCACTCTGCAGAAGTTTAACTATTTGACTAAAGATATTTATTTTTCAGGGTTTAAATATCAGTTTAATGCTTTCCTTTATCTAGTCCATTTCTGTTATAAACTTTTAGTTCTGTAATAATTTAAGAGGTGATGAAATTCCATTTAAAATATTCCAAACAATATTGAATATGCAGGTACTCTTAAATGGAAATTATAAAATTATTGCATTTGATTATTATTTTTATTTATTTTTATACACTGTAAGTAGTCATATCAAAGTAATTCATTGATCCAACTGCCTCACACAGAGCTTTCTGCTGAAAATTCCCTTGCAGTTCATAATAAAGGCTTTGTAGAAATTTGTTCATATGAATTTTAAATAAGGATTACATCTGAGGCTTTCCCAGTCAGTTCATGCATAGTTTATAAATAGGGAAAATTAGGTAGAAAATTGTCCTGGTTCCAGTTAGGACAGAGTTAATTTTTCCTCCTAGTAGCTGGTAGGGTGCTATGTTTTGGATTAGGATGAGAAGAGCGCTGATAACATGCTGATGTTTTAATTGTTGCAGAGCAGTGCTTACACCAGGCCAAGGACTTTTCGGCTTCTCGCTCTGTCCTGCCAGCGAGCAGGCTGGGGGTGCAGCAGGAGCTGGGAGGGGACAGACCCAGGACAGCTGACCCAAACTGGCCAAAGGGGTATTCCATACCATCTGATGTCATGCTAAACAATATATAGGGGTGGCTGGCCGGGGTGGGGGGCCGGCTGCTCGGGGATAGGCTGGGCATCGGTCAGCGGGTGGTGAGCAATTGCATTGTGCATCACTTGTTTTCTTACACATTATTATTATTAATACTATTATCATTATCACTATTATTATTATTATTGTTATTCCTAATAATTATTATTATTATTGTTATTACGTTCCTGTCTTAATAAACTGTCTTTATCTCAACTCACCGGCTTCACTTTCCCGTTTCTCTCCCCCATCCCAGAGAGGGAGGGGGGAGGGTGAGCGAACGGCTGTGCGGTGTTTAGCTGCCAGCCGGGTTAAACCACAACAAAAATAATGAAATTATTCCTGATGAGGTGTTTCCTCAGATTAGCTATCAGTTCTTTCCTCTGGCATTTTTTAAGTCTGGCCTTTTTAGTACCTCATTTCTTTTTTATTGGATACTGTTTTCATGCTGTAGTGTCTCCCCTGTGATCATCCCAACTCAAAACCTGAAACTTTCAATGTGAAACTTTAAACTGTAAATTATCCAGCAGGGCTGGATTTCTATTAAGATTCATGGGATAAGTTCTATTTTAATTGCATCTTATGTTGAGGGTTTTTTGTTTGCATAGAGTAAATAAGGACTACAACATCGGGGTTTAAGTCTTCCAGGAATCTGCTGAAGGCAGCAGTATACTGTGCAGTTTATTTCTAATTTAATGGCTTAGAAAACTACATTCAATTCTCATTCTCTAACGCGTTGATGGAGAAGCTCAGGAAGAGACAAGACAGGCTGGAAAACATCTACAAAGCTAAGCAAAAAGTGAGTGAGCATTTTTAATTCACAGTTTTGCAGTGCTGCTGTTTCTTATATTCTCATGACAAGTACAGGCAAGGAAGGTTGTAAAATCACATCCTTTTTAGGTTCGTACTTCCCAAAGATCATTGGGATGTTAGGTTCAGTCAGACAAGTCAGAAGTCCTGAAATAAATCATTTATTTCTCAGTGTGGTATGAAAAGAGTTCATCTAGAGGTTGAAGAAAAAAAACAAAAGTCCACTGAAACATAATGGAATACAATGCAGAGGCCCCTACATGTATGTCTCCAAGGTGTACCCCAGTGTGCAGAGAACAGTTTATCAGACAGATACTGAACAAGTAGATCCTATTTTTTTTTCCCTTGTCTGTAATAATCCCTTGGACCTCCAATACCAGGAAATTCATTCTTTTCTTCTTTCTTGAAGTAAACATCCAGAAATCAATACTGCTTTTTTCAACTCTTCATAGGAGATATGCTCTATCCCAATTCCCTTTAAAGAAACTAATGCCAACAGCATGACTACTTAAACAAATTCTTTTCTGCCCTGGACATAAGTATTTCCTCTGCATTGTGGACTACATGGAAGAAACCTCCTGGGCACTCTTTATTTTGAACACCTTTGAAAGAAACAGATGCAGTCTGATTACAACCAATCAATCCTCAAAACTGGGATATAAATAATATAATACTTCTCAGCGATGCTATCAATATGACCTTTACAAATTAATGTATTTGTGTCTTTGCAAACAACCCTATTTATGGCTGACCCAATTACTTTAAGAGCTCATTAATCTATGATCTATATTGTTAGATGGAGAAGTTTAGAGTTGTCTTTAAAGTCAGCTACTCATCTCCATTATTTTGGACAAATACAATCAGATCTCTTGGTAATCAATATTCAGCAGATTCAGATTTACAATTAGAACAGAGCTTCTGTCAGCACTCGAGAAGGTAAATTATAAAGAAAGCACAAGAATGAAAAGCCCAAGATCATTTTCTGTGCTTACTGGTGGAGTCATATTCTCTGAATTTCCCAGCATGAAAAAAAAAAAAAGAAAAGATAAAGCTGGTGGAGTAACGCTGCTGTCTCTTCCCAGCCTTAAACACCCTTAACTCTAAACTTTAATAAATATTTCACTGAGCACTTATGCGTGTTGACTCTCAGCTTTCTCTGGCTAACTATTCAGAGCATCAGACTCACTAGATGGCTTCTCCTTCTGACTTACAGAAACAAGCCTTAACCCAAACACAAGAACTAGATGAGTTTTTAAAGGGGGGGAGAAAACCTTCAATACCACAGCAATATAGGCAAAGACATGGACTTCAGATGTACCCCACTCCAGAATCCATTCTTCCTTTCATGCTTTTTGTTTTCTGTTAAGGAAATCCTAGCCTTACCTCTTCCTGTGTATTTCTCCTCTACCAGAAGATCACAATGGCTCAGAAAAGCTTAAGGAGTTGACTCCAGAGAGACACAGGCCTGATCACTGTTTGAAAAGGCCATCTAAGCACACCATTTCTAAGAAAGGTGTTAAATGACTGAATATACTAAACAACTACTGAAAAATAATCACTTCTTGTTACTTGACCTCCATTTAAAGTAGGAAGATTCCTAAGATTATCTACTGTTCTCTGTGCAGATCAGTTACATTTTAGATACATTTTAAGAAAAAAAAAATGTGAAAAATATTTTATTTTAGATCTTTATAGTAAGACATAAATTACTTTAATGACACCTCTTATAATTGTGTTTGCATTAATTCTTAATGGTCTTAAAATCTGTAATAATCTTCACTAGTTAAAAATGTATATAGATGAGACAACCTCAAAAAACTGTGATGTAGATTCTCTCTAGGGTTGTTAAACTGAATATATCAAAACCAATATATTTTTTGTTGTTGTATTTTATATCTCTCTGAATTTGTTCAGTAACAGTTTCTTGCATAATAAATAAATAAATAAATAAATAAATAAATAAACCTACCAGTTGGTTTAAAGCCATGGCCACATTTACATCGAATGTAATGTCTCTGATGACAGTCACAACTGGGCAACCCATGAGTCCTGACCCCAAGGGATAATCTAGTCAATGTGTGTGTGCAAATAAACTGAAAGGCACTCTAGCAACACATGCACACACACGCTCCAGATCCCATCATGATGAGTTCTCATAATGAGCCAGATCATGCACAGAGGGCTTTGAAGTTTTTTGCTAAAGAAGTAACTGTTTTCTTCAGCTACCAGTAACTTCATTTGACAGCCATAAAGTTCCTACTTTGTCGTGATTTGGGACAGCATTGCTCCAGTGACTCGAAAAGATGACAATGAATTGTAACATGTAGCAATTCAAAATACTTTTAAGATCTCAGTATAGAGGTGATTAAAATAGCGAACTAAAAATATGGGAGAAATCAGTGTGTGTTTAACAATACCTTTTAAAAAGCCAGCCTTATATAATGCTGGGCTGTCACAAGCTCCTTATAAGCAGTGACATTTTAAGAAAAGCTCTGTCCGTCTCTCTTCCCATTTACCCTGCAGAATGCTTGCTTTTCCCCTTGCCCTTTTCAATCATCTGGCATTAATAAAATATCAGAAAAACAGCGAAAAATGCACAGTAGAAGAGAAGTTTGTAATCCCAGTTTCCAATGATAAGTTAATACAAGAAAGTCTCTACATTATAAATTATAATTTATTTTTAGAAATTCTAAGATAATTTTGTCATTGGCCACATTAGCAGTTCAGCATTTTCCTATAGGAATGTTATGATGCACAAGTTTCTGGAGGCAATCAATAAATGCAGCCCTACTTGAAAAGCATGTTGGACAGAAGGACTTCCAGAGGTCCCTTCCAACCTCAACGATTCCGTGATTCTGCAATATATGGACTGCTGAAAAAGGGAAATTAATTAATGGTATCCAACATTAATAACAAATATAGATGATTGCAATTTTAAAACAAAAAGTCCCCTTTCCATTTAAATTTCATGAATGGCCTAAATTTTAGAGTTTAAGCAACCTCTGTATATAGCATGCTTACAAAGTGTAGGGCTATTTAAAAAGATTGTAATATCATAAAATGTTTCATTTTGAAGGTAGATTTGCCCCAGAATAAATCATGTCATTTGACTTAATTATACAGAATGAAGGCTTACTGTTATTATCTGATTATTAACCCCCACGTGAATTATTTACATCTCAGTCTTGAGTAATCAGCATAATGACTACCTGCCTGTTGTGGTAATAATTAGGTAGAAAAGCCAGCAACAAAATAATGAGGTTTTTAATATTCTTTTTAGGTCAGATATAATGAGCGTGAAGTGTAATAGTGGGTCTTGAATATAATGCAATTGAGATTAATTTTTAAGAGGCCTAATTTTCTTCACTTAGATTTTTTTTTGTTTTTTGTCAAGGGGAAACTAAAAATTTTTAGGAGCAAAATAAACTAAAAGTTCTGATTATAATGCATAGGACTTGCATGCTTCGCATCACAATATGCCCAAAGATGTAGAGATTACTTGCACTTGAGCCGTGCTTATGCAAGTATACACACACATGCTTAACACCGTACGCTACCCAGCAAGGCCTTGTTGGTGTGAAATGTCACCATTTCAGTTGGTGGCACCTCAGCAATCTGCACCAACTAATGAGTAACATTGGGAGACAATTTTTGAAATCAATGAGTTTATTCATTTTCAGATTTTTTCCAGACAGATGAAGTTATGGATGTCCAATGTTTATTCAGGTGAGGGTGACACTTTTTAGATTAATATCAGAATAATATCAAATGGGGCTGGTTCAGGTTGCAGAGAGGTCTCCAAAGTGAAATGACTGGATTTTGCTGTCTGTGGGCATTGGAAATTAGAATCAATATTTCTCTAAGAAATTTACTGTGGGGTGCTAGTACTGCAAATGGCTCTGATATGAAAATATTGAAGCATGAGCTCATTTCCACTTGAGTAGTCCTGTGGGACTAGCATCTCAAATTCATCTGGAATTCTAGAACTGGTATGCAGTCTGGAGTATTACTTATAAGGGTTGGTTTTGCCAGCATATTAAACCATTGCTGTATTGCATTAATTTTCTGGAATTAATCCCAAATTATAGATTTTTAACTATCATTTCTTAGTACATTCCGCTTTATTCTCAGTGTTGACATTGTGGTGAGCATATAATAGGCAATAAATGATAAAGCAACTGACTGTATAAAACGGTTGCTTTTAGAAGACCAGTGTTTTTTTTGTTTGTTTTGTTTTCTCTGAGCTTCCTGAATTTAGTTTATAATTAACTGTCTACTTTGCATTTGAAGACAAGTCAAAGCAATACATTCAAGCTGCATTAGGGATATATAAAGAAAGACTCTGTTCTTGGTAATGAGGTACCCTGATAATGCATCCCAAGTATGCTGGCACTATTTGCTACTTTCTTAATAAGTAGTCTTAGATAAGTATTATACTTTTCTTAGATAAGTATATATATACATTTCCTTCTTTCCTGAGAGAACTCTTTTTAGGTTTTCTAGATTTATCTGTATCAGTTTTGAAATCATACCTCATGTTTTCATTTCAACATTTCAAACATATTCACATTGCTTAATTATATTTCTGTTTAAAATCACCCATTGCTGTTGGTTAGTTCAGGCTCACAGACTATGGTAGACCTATGCTAATTATTTACAAATGTTTCCTCTGTGAAAGGAAAAAAGTAAGTATCAAACATAAACCATTGATGACAATCTTTCATAAGATTCAAAAATCAAAATCTTCTTTGTTTCATTAGAACACCTTCATAAAAGATAAAAGTAAGAAAACACTAAGCTATCTGTGGGTTAATAACATAAAGGCTTTAGTATTCTTACTTCATTTTGATTCTGACCCCTTTTAAACATTGATTGATTGTGATCATTTTCGAAATCTGCTCTGAACCATCTCTTTCATCAGTGCTCTGAATGCTAGATGAAATTCAGCAAGTCCAATACCAGTTCTCCCTTGAGGGTTTTCTCATCTGGTTTTGTTCTTTGTCTATTTGTGTATTAAAGGTCAACATTTCTCTACTGATAGGCATTTTGGTATGTTTTTGTTTTCTAGTGGAGAGTATTACTGAAAGCCTCAGCTCTGCAGTAAGTAGCATAATCAGTTCGTGATAATTACAACAAGGCTGGTGAGGCCAATCCAAAGGTTATTGCGTGGTTGAGGCCAAAAGGAGGAACAAAAGTTATTTGATGTATATGTTAAGGAATATGGACCACCAGGTTATCATAAAGTCCTCTGATGTTGCAAATACTTGTATGTATTTAAGTTTACAAGTATGAGTAATTCACTGATGTTAATGAACCTACTTGTGTCCACTTCAGATTAAGTGTTTGCTTATCCAGGAATGAAAGTTTATTACTTCGGTCACAGTACAGTTCCTTAGAAAGAATGTTTTAACTTGCTTTTCATATTTCAGTACAGTGATCCTTGCATAAGTCCCTTATGAGAAGACCTGTCTTTAAACAGAAGGTAATTGTGTCCCCTCCTTTTGATGGATGCGTGTTTTACTACCATGATATTTTAAACCTTCTGTTAGTGGTTTTTAAGCAAAGTAGACAGAGATGCTCAATTAAAGAAAAATACTGTGCTTTAACAGTGTTTTTAAAGGAGATCACTCTACATGATGTGTGAATGCTTGAAGGAGAGAGAGAGTGTAGGCAAAGAAGAAAGTAATAATTTTTACTTTTTAATCCTATTTTTTTTAAATATGTTGTTAAAGATGAAAATGTTTGCAGAAAAGATTAAACACCACCAAAGCTTCACTAGATGAAGCTAACATTTAAGACTATCATTTGAATACTTTTTTTTTTTTTAAGTATAGCTCTGTCAGCTAAATATATTTCAGATTTTTACATTTTTATAGACCATGTGAGTTCCCTGCAGGCACATTGTCTCTTTTCAGTGATTTATATAGTTTGAATTATAGGGGATGATAAGCATTTGCTGTTCAATAGTGTAGTTAATGCTCAGCCCCCTGGGTAACAGAGCAGTGAAGCATTTACTACTCAGTGGTAGTTCTGCAACAATCAGCAGCAGTGTGACTCTATCACAGTAAATTTACATCGGTACACTTTATCCTCAGGGAGTTGAACATCCACTCAGTGAAAACAACTAGAACGAACATTTTCCAGTTCTTTTGGATGACACAACTGGAAAAGTTTACTGTTGTAAGTGAATCGGAAACAGAAATCACAGATGGTACAACATGAAAATTATCCAGATCTTATTTTCTCTCCTTTTTTTCTCCAGCATTAAAAAAATAAATAAATACTCGGACTGGAAAGTTTTTGGAAAGCTGAAAGTTGCAAAACATGCAGCATTGGCAGACCCACTGCCATTCTGGTGCAGATGCCAAAGGCTCTGGGCCTTTCACTCCCATTATTAGAGGGAACCTCCTCTCTCAGGTACTTGCTTTATGATGCTTCTGTTCCTGTGACTGTGATGAGAAAATAGCACGGGTTGTGTGAGTGAAACAATAATAGCACTTCTCTTGCAAGATATTTTTCTTCAGTAGGCAAGAAAACATTTTATAAAGGAAGCCAGTATCATCTTCATGTAAAAAATGGGGAAACTTGAAGCAAAAAGAGGTTCCAGGAGTTGGCCACAGTCCTTCAGCAAGACTGTGACAGAGTAAAAATACAACTGAGGTTCCCCAAGTGTCTGCTTAATGTTTTAACCACTGCAGTCAATGCAGCCCTCTCTCTCTAAAATGCATCTGGAAGCCTCAGGCTGCAGTACAGCCTGCAGCTAGAATAAGGACTGACAAAGTGCATTCTTCTCTTGTAAGATATGAAAGATGAGGCAAAGGAATCTGCAGCAGGCAAGATGAGCTTCAGACTAGAAAACAGCGGGAAAGTGCAAAGCAGGATTTTCATAAGTACTCCAACACCAAGGATGCCACTGTGATTGTGAGAAAAGAAGAATGCAGTGAAACGAAGAGGTGTAACCCTGCTTTGGTGACAGAGCATCTGTAGGTAATGACCATTAAACCTACAGTGCATTTTTAAGCCTGACTTGGTCATGCAGTAGAGAGACAGCAAATATAAATGTAGGCACCTCAGTGCAATTCTTGGGGCAAGCAGATCTCTGCATCCATACATTTGGTTTTACAGCACCAGAGTGCCCAACAGGTTGTCTGCAAGCAGGCTTCATCTGAGAGGCAAGTCAAGTTTCCCAAAGACACTTGTGGTATGCTTTGTGCTTGCCTGCCTGCCACAGTACTGAAACAGCATAAGGACATTGTGAAGAGCCTCAGTAAAGCCAATGTTGACAGGCAAGCAGAGAAGACTGAGGAAAAAACAAAAAACAAAAAAAAATGATTTGTGTTAAAGTTGTGGATACAGAGCTGCTGACATGTTTTGGCAGTGGTAAGAATGTAACCCTACCCTTTAGTTGTTAACAATTAAAAAGCAGCTTGATGGCATTGGAATTGGAATTGTTTTGGATTCAGCAAAAAACAATTAACATTTGCAAAGCTTTCAAAGAGCAGGAATATGATAAATAATGGGGAGAATAATTATAATAAGAAGAAATGGATAGGCTGAGAATCGTGAGAAAATCCCAGAAAAGCAGTTCCAGTCAGTGCTCTGGTGGAGCACATCAGCAAGCATGCGCATCATTCCCCAACACACAGCCTGCATCTGACCTTAAAGCCTGTGGACACTCAGATAATAATGTGAAGAGGACCATGTACTTACATGGAGCCTGAAATAACCTATAGAAATGGCAGAGATGAATCTTACCTGGTAAAAACACCTAGCCTCTTTGGTCACTCTGGTCCAGAAAATAAAAATTACATTCCAGTTCTAGAAGGAACTCTAGGTTTAAAACTGTGAAATGGAAGGGAAAAAAAAAAGGAAAAAAAAAAGGAACTGAATAAAATCAAAAAGATAAATGAAAATGTCACACTTCCTTCGAAGAGAAGATGAAGGAGCACTAAACTAATAGCAAACCAGCTTACTCTGAGGCAGAATAATATTCTCAGCAGCTTCAGGGTTCATGTAACTGACCTAAAGCTAAAAGACAGGTCTCTTGGGAGGAATGATAGCAATATCTGAATAATTGCAGTAGTGATATCAGAAGGAAATTGAGAATAATGAAGGATTTATTACGTCAAGATTCAAAATATGTGGTCTCAAAAATAAGAGAGAAGCAGCTGTGGAAGGAAGATACAGTATTAATGTAAGTCTCAGTGCAGATGTATGTAGTACAAAGAATCTGTATGGCTTTATCTCTGATAAAGCATTTACCTGTGCTGTTACCTCAGTCCTCTTTCCTGTATCACGGTATGCCTAAGGCAATCGGAGTGAGCTGAGGCATAATGTGGAGTTACACAATGCAAATAAAGGTGAGGATGTAGCACAGAGCATCTATTAGAAGTGACAGTGTGTATGATTGAAAGAATAAATATCTTCAACTGAAAGGAAAAAAATATTTCTTTAAACTTTGTGCAACTGAGAGAGAAATCATTGATTCAAACAGAACAACACTATACCATATCACTTTTATAAGCTCTTTCCAGAGCAAAATCACGTATGGAAACAGTTGTGGATAACGTGCTGCAAAACACATTCCAGGGAATAATCCCATGCTGGCAGAGATTGAACTAGACAGTTTAATAAGACTTCCATCCCTAATTTCTCTCTGCCTATGATTCTTTAAGATAAAGCCACATAATTTGATGTTGTTTATAGCTTTGGAAATATCCAATACCTTCTGATTTACAGCCTGGCCTGTGTATAACAAAGTCCAGGTTGCTTGAGGAAGAAAGACACCCTAATCATAACAGCAAGTTTCAGATATTACATTGTCAACTCCAGACCCTCATTCCTATTTATTTATTTGTTTGCTTGTTTTCTTACTATATCTCTGGAATTAAATATACTGATAGGAAATATCAGCAGTGGCCAGCCTCCCCTGGAGCTTTTAGTAAATCCTCATATTGAGAAAGGGTAGAACAGTAAAAGTGATATAAAAATATGAGGCAAGATATGGAGTGAAAAGGATTTGATTTTTTTTTCCATATCCAACTCACCTCTACTTCAGATCTTTTCTCAAAATTTTTTAGGGTTTTTGGAAATAATCTATTGTCTCCTTCCTTTTTGGTTCAATATTTGCTATGCACTGTTAACTCCCTTCCCAACATTTACATGAAAAGAGAAAAATCCTCATTTCTTAACTGTGTTGTGAAGGGGTGGTATCACAGCATCGAATGGGCTGCATGTACGTTTTGGGTAGCTAGCAAGGACTGCAGAAACTGTCCTTTGATGGACAACATGTAACTTTTTCAGGTCTGCAGTATTTCACATGATGTGGATCGACAGAAATCAATCCATTTGTTTGGAGCACCTCTGACTTACTCATCTGTATTGGGAATCATTGGGAAGCTAAATTTTTGACAAAAAGTTCGATGCCTAAAGTCCCCAGCTTGGGACTAGCTGTTATGGAAGAAAGTGTTTGGTCCTATCTCATCTACCTGTAGACATATAAATCTTAAAATGAGAAGAAACACCTTCTGAAAGTATTGCTCTCTCTGGTGACTATTCTGGTCTTGGAGAATGGACACATGCAGGCACTTCCATACGCCAGTTTATCCATGTATCTGTCAAAAGAGGAATATCTTCAGATGACTGAAAGTAAATCTTATCCATCACATTTCAATAGGTGAAGTCAGATGAGATGAATTTCGACCAACAACTGGAATACTTCCAAATTTTTCCAGGAGAAAAAAAAAAAAAGAAATGGCTGGGAAGGCTGAAGTCTGTAACAAAGTTGTGCTAGGCTGCAAGGCTTCAACAGCTGGTGTTCTTTAAAAAGCTTTCAAAAATATGTTCATATATGCAAGAATACTGTTTGGGGAAGATGCCTTTCAACAAGAAGCTGACATGAGACTATGGACTGTTTTGTTAAAGAGCAGCACAGTAGAAGCAATTCACGTGTAATATTAATTGGTGAATTAGAGATAGAGTTAACTGTGATTATAACTATGTGTGGTGGTTTTACTCGGGTGGGCGGCTGAGCTCCACCAAACCCACTCTCACTCCCCCTCCTCAAAGAGGAACGGGGAGAAAACATGATGAAAAGGGCTCAAAGGTTGAGATAAGGACGAGGAGATCGCGCAGTAATTATTGTGACGGGCAACAGACTCAGCATAGGGAGATAGTAAGATTTATTGCCTATTACTAACAAGCTAGAGAAGCGAGAAACAAAGGAAAGAAACCAAAAGCACCTTCCCCCCCATCCACCCTCTTCCACCTCCTCCCCCAGAGCGGCACAGGGGAACGGGGGTTATGGTCAGTCTATAGCGCTGCTTCTCCGCCGCTCCTTCTCGGTCACTCTTGTCCCCTGTGCTGTGGGGTCCCTCCCACAGGATGCAGTCCTTGCTGAACTGATCTGGCGTGGGCTGTCCGCAGGCAGCAGCTCTTCAAGAACTGCTCCAGATATGGGTCCGTACCAAGGGGTCCATCCCTCAGGAGCAAACTGCTCCAACCTGGATCCCCCACGGGCAGCAGCTCCTGCCAGGTCACCTGCTCCTGCGTGGTCTCCTCTCCACAGGCTGCAGGTCCGGCCCGGAATCTGCTCCGGCAGGGGTCTTCCACAGGCCGCAGCCTCCGTCGGTGCAGGTCCACCTGCTCCACCGTGGTCTCCTCCACAGGCTGCAGGGTGGAACCCTGCTCCACCGTGGTACGCCATGGGCTGCAGGGGGACAGCCTGCTTCACCATGGTCCTCACCACAGGCTGCAGGGGACTTCTGCTCCGGCGCCTGGAGCACCTCTCCCCCTCCTTCTGCACTGACCTTGGCGCCTGCAAGGCTGTTCCTCACTCTTCTCACTCTCCCAGCTGCTGTGGGGTGCAGCATGTTTTGTTTTTTCCCACCTTAAATATGCTCTCACAGAGGTGCAAAACATCATCACTTATTGGCTCAGCTCTGGTCAGCAGTGGGGCCCTTACCAAACATGGGGCAGCTTCTAGATCCTTCTCACAGAAGCCACCCCTATCGCCCCCTGTTACCAAAACCTTGCTATGTAAACCCACTACACTATGTCAAACCAAAAGCACCAAGACAAATTCCCTCTCCTGCCCCACTGCCAAAAAAAGAAAAAAAAAGAAGTTGTACACAATGGTACATTGAAAACTACACTTTCCAAATGATAGTATTAATGAGCAAAGGACTTGAATAGTATCTTATAAAAAATTAATACCCAAAATTTTCAACAGATATAAAGGAGAGAGGGGAGGGAAGAAAGAAGAATAAGAAAGCAAAGAATAGAATTGTTTAGTAATGATTCCCAAAATAATGTAATTTTCTATTTTAAGTAAGATTTGAAATAGTGTGGGGACTGATTATGAATCAGTAAATTATAACTGATTATAAATAATTTTTCATTCCAGATGCAATTCCAGATTTTTGCAGAGCTCATTTGAATAGCTGAGAGGTTATTTTTTTTCTATTTGAGGCATGATTTTATTACCTGTGATTCTACCAGTAAGTTTTTTTTCACTGTGAATGTGTAAAACTCTGCATGGTATTGTTGGTTCCTCATGGAGTGAATACGCAAAAGATAAATGACTGGAAGCATAACCCAGTTTGATTTCTTCTATCTGTAAAAGCTTTCTAGGTTTTAGTAATCCATTTGAACCTGGATCAGGATAATTAAACATATCTGTTATAGGCATAATCCCGTGAAATACAGAACACCCAAACTCTGCTCTAACAAAGCAATGAACAGTTTTTTTTAAGACTGTGTTTAAATCTGGAACTTCCATAAGCATCATCATTGTGGGGGCTGACGGTAGTGCTTGCCCAAACCCACGTCCCAGAGGTGAGTATGCAATGGTGTAGAAAGTCCATATTCAGTGTACTGTGGGTTTGGATCAATCTGAAGGAAACTTCATTGAAGGACTAAACATATAGTCAAGAAAGAAAGCCAGTTTATCCAGCCACTTAACAGCATTGATTGAAATCTTGGTATAGGCAGGATTTAAACTGAAGTTTACCAAATAGAGATTGCATGTCAACTCCGTATGTCAGAAATGTGTTTACAATAACTGTGATACAATCAGAATCAGGAATAGGGGTTTTACCCTAAGGTGGGTTTGAAAAGGTTTTTAGAACCATTTTTATTGCTAAACCTATTCCAGTGATACATAAACCTTAAACCTAGTCCTACTAGAGAAGTCACATACTAACCTAAGCTGGGGGATCTCCACCTGGCCTCTGCAGTAGGGGCTTAATGGGAATAAGAGCTGGATGGTTTTTACCTTTGTTTGATGTTCCAGTCTGGAACACCCAGAGGAGAAGTGCTCAAGCAGCTGAATTAGTAGTAGAAAAAAAAAGTGTACTTGCATTTACCCTCAGCTGTAATATGGGTAGAATATGTCGTTACCATGTGGAATACTACAGGCTCCAGAGGTCTTCGGTGCCTGAATGAAAAAAGTGTCTGGTTGTAAATGATTCTGTCAATGGCTTGGGTAAGGATCAATAATATTTATTGAAAGAATACTACTTTATACATGTGATGTTTATGTTATATATGAGGTTATCTTCGTGTATAGTGAAGAAGGTTGATGATTTGTACTACCTTTTTCTATAACAACAGATCAGGATTTGAAGCCAAGTCTCAGAATCAAGTGCAACTTCAACTGTAAGGTAACAAATGAAAAAGAGAATTGATTTGTACTTACAAATTACATCTGTACCTTGATCACAATGCAGTGGTCCAACTGTGCTGCAGACTTGGCTTTGTTCAAGGTAATTTGATATTGATCAGCCTTCAGCTATAATGTTATAACAATGAAACTCATCAAATGTAATGTTACACAGATACAGTTTTCAGGCAAATTCTTTACCTGAGAAATCATTGCATCACAGAGAAAGTGGACTGACAAAAGCATAGCTGTTATACTTAGTTTCTTTTTCTCCCTTCTGATGTGTTTGTATTGAGTTTTGTTTGTAACATTTGAAAATAGCTGAGAAATGTGTGGTTTCGACATTCTGTGAACATGCTTTTTGTTTTTCAATCTGCTTAAATGCACTACTAATGTAAACAAAGAACTCAAAATGGACTTTTCAGAAAGAGGTAGCACCCTAAGTGTTTCTTTTGAATTCAGTATACTCCAAACTATCTCTGAGGTTCAGCTAGTTGTCTAAATCTGGTGGAGACTTTTCTCACTTTAATGCTAATAGTGTTTAGACCCTGCCAAAATTCATAGTTATAAATGAAACATACTCAGCTGGCTTCTTATAACTATATTAACGTGCTGGCAGCTGTCTATTTCCCATGCAGCAATATGTTTTTCCTGTAGCTTAACAATCCTACATAGTATTTGCGGTTGATCAACCCAGTGGCCACGTAAGCTGATATATACACTTCTGTACATTATGCTGTTACTTCTGCTGTGAGAGTAAGATTGATTTAAGTTGTATTGACATCCAGAAAATTTATCATATCTTTGACCAGATATTATTTGCATTGCATTGCTACAGCCAGCCACATTTTGAAAGGTGTTTTACTTACTGAAAAGTTATGATTGTCATATCTACAGTCTTTTTCTGCATCTTCAACATCTTAATTTTAAGACTTACTTTTCTTGTAAAGTAAAAAGTATTTGGTTCTGTTTTTTAACTTAGGAATAGATGTTCTCAATAGTCATGCAATTAAAACTTGGATAGCATTTTACCTTAATACTGAAATGAATTTAGAATGATAAGCTTCATTCTCGTGTTCAACACGTAAGTAGAAGCAATCAGTGTGATTGCTTAAAATAGTCCATTTTCCATTTTTCAGTGAGAGTAGCATTCAAAATTCATCAAGACTATGGACATATGTTACTCAGCCAAGTAATCACCATAGTCTTTTCAGAAAGTTGAAGGCATTAAATCTTAACATATTGTATTAGATTCTCACTAACAGAGTCTTGGGCAAGATTTTTATACAAAGAATTTAAAACATGTTAATGAATAAGTCCAAGTGCAAACTCATTAGCTTAAGACTGCATAGCAGAACATGAAAACAGTCGTGGTTTTTTCCCTTAGTGTGACAACTTCACAATTATAAACAGAGCATGGGAAGATACGCTTAGGAGGCAGTTCTTTCAGATGAGCTAATTAAGAATGTGCTTTTTATTTGTGTGTGTGCCCAAGTGAACAGCACTATTAGGGTGGAAGGGACCAGATAATTTTTAAGTACCATTCACAGTTTGTTCAAGTGGTTAAGTTCTCTTTCAAGACTATGGTTCAAACTCTGTGTGGACACATTCCATTCAGTATAATTTTAGAAGATAAAAATGCAAACAGCTTTTGAAGGTAAGTTATATCACCTAAAGGAGGAATGCAGATGTCCTCTTTAATTAAAAAAAAAAAAAAAAAAGGAATCTGAATTAGAAAAAATAGAAACCATACCAGATTCAGTTAAATCTTTAATGAAAGATTTAGAATCCAGGGCATTCAGAATATTCTTGTCCACTATTCAAGGACATTTTTTCTGTGCTACATTTACACTTGCAACATCATGTCTTTTGTTATTAAATAACCATATACTCATCAAAGCAAATCCCATTGGTTAAGTTTGTACTTTATCTTGTTGCTTTGCTACCTCACAAAAAAAAAATGATTGATATCACTGGAATGACCTAAAGCAGTAATCTCAGCTGATGTTCAGGAGCTGAAAATATACCAATACAAATATTTCTACTTGAGAATAACTCTTTTTATGCTATCTTCTGAGCAATAGTATTAACAATAAAGTAATATAACTGCAGACCTAGCCGTAAGCATACAAAATTTCACAGCGGACATTTTCTTTGTAATATTAAGGGTGAAACTGCCACTGTTGCAGGGCAAGTGCAACAGTGCAGAACAAGTGTTCCCTTACTTCCTCTATGGATTGGGTAAGAATCAATCAAGAATCTGTAATTAGTCAGACACCAGTGGCTAGAATATATTGTATGTATTACAAAGAGATAGAAATCAAAGCACTTGATTGTTCTAGGGAATATGTCAAAAAAAAAAAAAAAAAAAGGAAATTGTACCATGACTAGATGCATTGCTTAGTATAGCAATGTTAATTTATTCAGCTTGTTTTATTACCAAGACACATGGCAGTCAGATATGGAGTGACTGCTCCCTAGCAAACACCATTGAAATTAGCTGGTTTTCTGAGTAGAGAAAAGAAAGAAATTTTTTTTCTATTGGCAAAGAAAGCATTTTGACTGGCTTGAAGGCTTAATATGCTCCCATGAATTTTTTATGACTTAATCATTAGAAACAAACTGCTTCATGATCTCTGTTACTTGATGCAAGTCTATTGCTTTTTTACAGTCCATCTTGATTCCAGGAAATAGAAATGTCTTGCTGGCAGACCAGCAAAAATACTTTTGCAGTCGTTTAGTAGCTGTAGAGAATACTTTACCTGAATGAGTCTCTTGAAATTTAAGCAAAGATATTTGATTGTTTCCAGTTCTGAGACAAGCAGTTGTTGAACAGTGTTGAAGCTAATGAGACTTGTGTCCTGCTTATTGTCCTCCAGTGCATGGGTGAGTGTTTGTCTATATTCCCCTACTAGCTTTTGAACACATTGACTAGTTGCTATAAATTGAAGTCTCACAGATATTCGTGCAAGTAATTAGTACACTTGAAAAGAAGCCAAGTAGAAGAGGGAAACCTAGTGTACTTTTTCAAAAGTAAAAAATCTGAATGATTTTATTATTAGGTATCAAAGAGTCTCTTGTGGGGGAAGTTGGTACAAACATGATGCCGAGGGAAAGTTCAGTCAGACCTTATATCACTGAGGAACCTGGCCACAAGATATGAACTTGTAGGAAACTAAAACTAAAACTGCTCACTGACCCCTGCCTTTATCCTGTGGTCTCTCTGACTTATGATTTCTAGTTTTTCTATGGCCAGTATGTTTTTCTTACTTAAAATTTAAACCATTCCTCCATTTGCAGGCCTTTTGCAGGCAAAGTGCCCCTACACTATGGGAAACGTAAAAGTGTTTTTCTTCAACGCAGGTGGAAGAACAAGCAGTCACATTGTCAGTCACATCTGACACAAATAACAGCCAGGTAAATTCTCCAAATCCGCTTCCCATGCAATTCTTCCAGAATCACAGCTACTTTTGGCTGAAATTCACAGGAGAGTGCCAAGGCTGCCATACTGATCACAATTCTTATTTCAGTTAACAAGGACGTTTCCCTGGAGGTTCCTTGGGTTCCAGCAAAATTCCATGAACACTCCTTAAAAGCAGAAGTTTCTCATTCCTACCTAGTAAAAATGGGAAATGTATCTGCTGGATATTGTCTCTTGTTGTCCTAAAAGACATAACACAACCCTAATAAAACAAAATGTGAGAAGGTGAAATGTAAGTTGTAGTGCAATTAAATTCTCGGTAAGTGAATAGCCAACGAATTTTGCAAGAAATCACCCAGGATCATGAAAAGAGAATAAAAGGCATTATGGTGGTAAATTGCATGCATATACGAGAGGCACTATTTCAACTCCAGCATTTGAGCTGTGCTCAAATTGAATGAGAGAAGTTAATCTCTACTTTTCAAATTTTAACCCAATTCTTTGTTTGGCAAACTTGGAATATGTGTAGGTGTGGGTAGAAATACTGCAGATTTGTTAGGGCTTGACACCAAATTAAAAAGAAGCAATTTGGTCATCTACAATACCTGCCACATTCTGACTTCATCCTCACTGAGGTTAAAAAGTGGCGAAGGAAACTGATTAGTCACAATGCCAGGTAAGCCCAAAATAATGTTTTGTTTGTTTGTTTAAGGGAAAGAGAACTTGTTTTCAGCTGTGTATCTTTATACTGCACAGCAGAATCCTGTTAAATATCTGAGGAAAAGGGTTCCTGGAAATGGGAAAGCTCTTCTGCTGTCTGTTATTTATGTCACCAACCTTAGACTTCTGTGGAAGAGTTCCATGTGTAGGCTTGGTTTTCTTCTAAAATTGCAGCTCTTTCTCTCCTTTTTTCTCTATTCAGGGTTCATCTGGAGATACAAATTCTGTGACAAAGGGCAGATAAGGAGACAAAATGGATAATGACAAGATAGGAGAATATAGACAAAGAAGTTATGCTGAAATCTTTCAGGAAACAAGCACCTACTTTCTAGAGATTTTATGTGACAACTAGAGCTACTAACATTATTAATACATAAAGAAGATGTAGAAGTATCACAAAGCATCTTTAAGAGCATAGGCTATGTACTCTTCAAATACAAAAATTACCATTGCACAGTAAGGGAACACAATAATAAACATTTTTCACTTTTCATGTAAACGTTGGGAAGGGAGTTAACAGTGCATAGTAAATAGTGAACCAAAAAGAAAGGAGGCAATAGATTATTTCCAAAAACCCTAACAGATTTTGAGCAAAGATCTGAAGTAGAGGTGAGTTGGATATTGAAAAAAAAATCTAAGAAGTAAACAAGAGTTATAATAAGAAAAATTGTATTAAGAAAATTTGACTGAAGACCTCTAAGGATGAAACCTGGTAAAACCTAGAATACCATTATTTATTCAGTTTGTCAGTTACTCAGTTTGTTTGAGGTGATGTTAATGGCTGAGTGAAGAAGGGAGGCATTTTAGGCTTGCTCAAAACAGTCCTTATTCTTCCTGAAGTTAAATAAAAGACAAAAAAAATTTGTGTTTAGCAAAACATTTATTGAGATTAAAACAGTTTATGGGTATGTGGATTTTACTTTAAAAGGTAAATACTTAAAAAAGTAAATACTTTGAAATGGATGTACTTTTCAGTAAACATTCTGATCTGTGAATTTTGTATGAATTCATGACCAGTTTGTACTACCTTGTCACCTTATGTAACTATTTAGAGTTAAAAATGTATGAAATCATCCAGCTAAAAACTTACACCCTTCAGAAGTGGATGAAGTTTTACTTTGAATGAATATGCACATGCCTGTCAGTTCTAAGGAATATTCATTTTGTAAGATTTGTTTTCTCTTCTGGCATATGTAATTTCTAAGTGCTGGAAATGTGCTAAGCAATGCACAAGGCAAGCACTACCAACAGCCTTTGCCCTTTAAAGCGCTTACAGTTTCATTAGTGAAAATATATGGTCATTAATAGATGTGCTACTAAAAATTGGCTTAGCTCTGCTGTGAGGTTGGGGAGGAACAGTTTTGTTCTTCTGCTGCAAATTCTTTGATCTGTTTCTTCTATTAGCTGTTTGATGTTACAGTTATTTGAATTTCATTTCAGTAGCAGCACATTAATTTGCTTTTGGGTCTGTTTTTTGATTATGTTTTGCAGATTGGAGAATTCACAACAATAATGGTCTCTACTTTTAGGATTTTTTTTCCTAAACAAAAATTATTTGATACCCTCTTTCTTCCAGCCAGGATGATTTATGCTACTGTATGATGTGAGAAATCCTACATCTTTGGCTGTATGTGGGGCCTACTCCAACCAATAAGGTACAATGGCTTTGAACGATCTTCAGGACTTCTGGACTGAACACAGCAGAGACCCAACATGTCTGAAGTTTCTGAGTCCCACTGTAAGGTAAACTTTTTATATATATATATATATTTTTTTTTGGGGGGGGGGAGGAAGGGGACGGACAATATGATACGTAGACCTGACTTATGTGAAGAGTCTCATCTAATTAGATAGAGTTGGAAAATCACATAAAAAACCTTTCTTTTCCTACTGAGATCATGAGGGAAAATCCACTAATCCACTAGAATGGGAATGGTTAGAATTTGCTTATCAAAATCCTTCAAGAGGAACATATATTTATATATATAGCATTAACTAAGTAGCAGAAATGCAGATTCAAATTCCAGAAAGAACGAACGAACCCTAACCTTTTAACTACTTCTTTGAATTCCAGCTAGGGAAAAACAAATTATTTTTCCAGTATAGATGGTACCCAAAAACTACAAGGAGAGAAAAATTTATGTAGGAATAACAGCTAGACAATAAATGAAATGTTCCTGTTTTAGTAAGGGGTACTATTACTTAATCCACAATTGGAAAAACACTGTCATTTTTCATTGGAGGCTAACAGTTTTGAAGCTAGTAGGTTCAGGAGATATTTCATTGTCTAGATTATTAAATTGTAGAAGTTGTAATCAAGTAATTCAGCTAGAAGCATGCTTGGTAAAATGAGAAATTTTTGTTTAGATTCCAGTTTATGGTTGTTTGTTTTATTATTTTACCCTTGGGAAGAAACTTAAATGTTTAATTCTGCAGCTTTTCTAATGTTATACAAAGCACACAATAAAGCATAAGACAACTTTGCCTGGTTTATACTAGAACTTTTAATTAAATGTTTTTTTCTTTTATTTACAAGCTGAATTTTAAAACAAAAAGCAACAGTAGGAGGCTTTAACTGCACAATGTGCCTTTTGAGTTAGAAACAAAAGCTGTCATTGGTTTCTCTGGAGGAGGATCATGCCTTTCATTTATATGTAAGGTGTGAGTTAATTTGTAGAGTTTTTCTACCTGAATTTGTGGTCTATTCACTTAAGCACTTCCCAGATACTAACAAATTATCTCCACAAAATTTTGTCAGGGAAAAGACAATTTATTTGCATTTTACGGTTTTTGACAAGGTATGTCAGAAACAGCAGACACCTTTGTGGATCTCGTGTTGTGTTCTGTGTTCTATGAAGTGACACCGTCTGTACCCCCACCAAATGCCCATGCCACAAAACTAGTTCTGCATTGATGTGCTATCACCATTTATGCTATCAGGACATCCATTAGTAATCTGACAAGAGCAGTACAGTTCAGTGAAAATTCAAACTCAGTGGACCATATTGGTTTTGGACTGCCTTTGTAGTATCTTGTATTATGCAAACTGAAGTCTGTTCAGAGGTTCCAGTTTCAATAAATCATGTCATGTAATGGCAGAATTGTCACCTGATGTTACCACCAAAGGGTGGGGATCAAGGTGGCCTTGGTGTAACCTTTCTTTTACCCTTTTCCACCTCCATCTCAGCTTGTGGAAGCCAAACCACACTTTTGTCAAGAAATTGTCTAAGTATTTTCATACAGTATTCTGATAGGCACCCTGAAAATGTGCTTTTAGCAGAGTGTGAAACTGAAGATGTTGCTGCAAACTGAGTTGGAGCATGTTGAGGAATTCATATCACACCTGTGCACCCAGGCATTTCTGTATGCCTATAATTACAATTACATTTAATGGCATGCAAAGTGCACATTCAGTAGAATCTACCCAAAAGCTTGCTAGACTGAATTCTGAAGCTGTTTTGAAGCTACCTGTCCATTGTTTAGTCAAACCAGAATATGGTATAAATAGAATATAGACAGTATAGAATGAAAGTCGTGCCCTTTGGTTAAATTTATATGCATGCTATATTAAAAACATAGGTGCAATAATTCTGTCCTAGTGTTCTAGGAGCTGAAACAAGAATTGCTTCATTCCACAGAAACATGAGCTTAATTCTTACCACATTCCTAATCTAAGTGTGCAAAATGATGACTTCAGGTGAGTTTCAGATAGACAGCTAAATGCCTAGGCACTTCTTTGGTTTTCTTTGCTTTATTCAATGAGATGTGAGCTGATTGCTTGGGACAGGACTTCTGGATATGAACCTTGCCCTCCATGTTTTGTAATAGCTGTATTTTCAAAAGGTTTCTCTTAGGTCATGAGCTCTGTAGTTCCATCACCCATTAATATGAAATGTTTGCATCGTTATTTCTAGTTGAATGATACACTTTTTCAGAAGTACTAACAACAACAAAAAAATGCCTAAGAGATTTTAGCAGAAAAGCAATAACCTGGATCCCTCTAGAGGCCATTTGTATAATATTTGGTACGTAAAAAGAATTAAACTTGTTTCCCAATTCTCCGTCCACAAATAAAGGAAGCTTATCATGTTACTGCTTATTATCTTGCGAGCATGCTTCTGTTGGGTGGTGAAAGCTGCATAATTATTGTACTTGCTCTTCCTTAAACCAGATCATACTTCTGACTGAGTAATGCAGCAGGAGTTTTACTGTACATTAATTCGAAATCTTAAATTAATTCCTGTATGCTTATTTCCTTGAATATTACTTTTTAAAAAATGAGTGTTTCATGTAAGACACTGATCGATGCACCAGAAGGATAACTTTCTGCTTGCAGTAATATTGCCAAGGAGCTAATTAAACCAGCTAGACAAAAGGAATACTATTACTTTCTCACATGTGTACATTTAAGCAAGGCCTGTGTGGATCTGATTCTAACCTCAAGTACTGTGGCATCACTCCTGAGCCTGTGTGTGAAAAATCCAAACTTAAATAACTAAAAGACAAGACAGGCTGCACACAATGTGCCGAAGTGTGAGTAATTTGAATGAAGAGGAACAGTGCTCAGCACAGCAAGGGAATGAGCAGAGCTTTCTAAATCCTTCATGCTACTTCTGCGATGAAAGCAATCAGAGCACAAATTTAAGAGGGCACTTAAATTATCTTTAAGTTCATGCCTTTTGAACGCTGTTTGTGATGAAGTTTGCACATTAAATGCTTCCTCAGCCTGAGAGCATGTTACTCCAATCGCTCATTCAGGACAATCTGCTTATTGGGGTGTGTGCATTGACTAAAGGATAGAGATAACACTCCAGGTTATCAGTGTTCACTGTGAAAAAGCAACCTGTGAGTAAAGGGGATGAAGTACAAGTAATGTTCCACAGTCTGTCCTTGACCGATTAAAAAACCTTGCCACAAAACATCAAACCAATTTAGATAGCTAATCAGAAAAATCAGAATGTTTTTATAGTGATCTTGGTAAAATTCATTGGCTAAACTTTGCTCTTTGTGGTGCTTGCGCTTTGTATAATTAGGGTTGTATAATTTGAGTACATAAGTGGTTTATGATTAATGCCCTTTAAAATATTTTTAGCTCAGCTCTAGTTCTCGTGCTATTTATCCTAAAAGTTTATCATTCTTATCCGCTTCCTAGGAAAGTGTTAGGAAGTGTTATCACTATGTTGTTACACAAGATCCTCCCATGCATTAGAAAAATCAATTCTAATCTTTAATGAAATGAATGCAAAAAATGATATACTTTTATATTTACTTCTGGCATAGAATAAAATTGTTTTTGATCATTCATTATATGCAAAATATCCTGTTATACACCATGAAATGTAATTTCATCCACATGAGTGAACACTGATGAGGTACTTTTGAAGAAGTGTTGGATAAAATCACTATCCATGTTCAACTTTGCTTAAAAGGTGAAAAGCATAATGTTGTAATGAAAAATAAAGGCAATTTAAAAAATCAACAAAAAAGGCATATTTTTATGCAGCATTACACTATCAGGAAAAAAAATCTGTATCTTGCATTCATCTCACACTAGGATATGCAAAATATATGCATGATCTGAATTGACTTTTTTGACCACTAAATATCAATATATCAGTCTTTAATAGTCTGGGGATATAGTAAAGAAATTACTGATAGTGTCAAAATCTCAGCCTTACTTTCATATCGGAGCTGAGCCAAGAACTATTGATGGCAAGGGAAAGACTCCAGTGGGCTTTGCATCATCCTTCACTCTGCTTCGCCACTTTGCTTAAGTGCCACTTTACATTTTTTCTATGTACTTGTTCATGACAGAAGTTTCATTTCAAACCAGGAAGTATATTTGAAAGGATGTGAGCTGTCACCAGGTACTTTTAAGCAATGTAATTCTCTTATTCTGGTTTGATCGACCGGGTGATTGATGTATTGCTGCTTACTTTTGGCTCCATAATTAAGTGGGAAGCAATAATTCAGGGGCTGCATCTGCCAGCAAGTGGAGCTCTTTGCTAGTCCAGGGAAGTCTTCACCAGGAGCTTTCTTTTTTCTTTTTTTTTTTTTTTTTCCCAAACAACTGTAGAGTTGATATTCAGTTTTTCTTCAGCCCTTTGGCAGCTTCCACGTTATGTTCTGCTTCTGTTGGTTTACAAAATGAGAGGATGATGACCAAAATTAATCAGATTATAAATTATTTTATTTCCTTGGAGATTTTGTTCCCTTCCTCTTTGACAGCCAACCATTGTATCCATTCACTCTGTTCCTTAAAAGAAAGGAGAGATTTAAATACTTTAATTTTATCTTTATTTTACTTTTTTTTTTTTTTTTGTGTGTGTGTGTAAGAAACATATCCTGGTATTTTTAATAAAAATGGGGTGGGTTGTCATGACAGGGATTTGGGGAGGAGGGAGGGGTTTCGCATGTTTTTCACACTGTGCACTTATTACCCACTGATGGGCATTTATAGTAATGGTTCGTTAGGGTGCAGAATGTCAACCCAGTTGTGCCATGATCTACTTTGTGCCTTTATAAAAATGTTACAGTGTAGGAAGGGGAAGGATCTGCTTTCATGAGAACTGGTCTTCCAAGAATCAACTGTATTTTAAATTATTTTCTACTCCAAATTATCTAGGCTAGGAGGGATTGCTAAAGAAAACATAGCTTTCCAGTCATATCTAGAGAAGCAAGAATTTATATTCAATCAAGATGACATATCAAGATTAGTTTTCTAACTTAAACTCTCAAATGAATCCTCGAGGAAAAACAGACTGAATATAACATTACTTTGCTAATCTTGAAGGTATCCTCCTTTATATACTTTATTAATGTTGAAGTCTCATTTATTTATGCTGGTATGTGGTTTACCTGGTATGTTACTCCATATATCCTGGCAATATTTTATCCTAATTATTTAATGTATACATTAGCTAATGCTGAGTCAGCCAGCTCTCTGAAGCTGGCTCATTTTGTGTGTAATGTGCATGCTGCAGTGCTTGTGTTTCTTCCCTCTGAGTTTGTCAGTGTTCTTACTGGCCCACAGTCCCAACTGGTATTGCTAACCTATTCTTCAAAGTAGAGCAAGACTATTTTGGCAGGAAAAATAAATTGTTAAATGTGCAGCTATGACAATAAGAAAGGACAGAAAGAGGAAGGTGCATTCTCTCCTTACACATTCTAGTGTAGGGCAGAGAAGCTGCTCTCTCCTCCTGTAGTGGGGATGAGTTAAGCAGGGAAATTCACCTCACCTGGGAGATGACTTCTGCCAACTCAACAGCTTCGAATTGAAGCTGAATGGGAAGGGAGATTGCATCTCTGTAAAGGTTTCAAACAGTTAAAACACTTTTCTCAATGCTTCTGATGAATGTCAATCAGTAAATTAATAGCATTATTCATGTTAGTAACTAAAAAAAGAAAAAAAGCCAAAGAAGTGGAACACACCACCATCCCCAGTATATAGGTGGAGGCATAGATTAAAAAACGGATTAAGTGAATTGACACATGTTGAAGTTGAAAATTGTATCCAGATCTCTTGTGCCCAAAGCATACTCCATGAGGCCTCTCGCTTTTGCACCTTTTGAACTTATTGATGTTATGAGCCTCAGCATTCCTCTTCTTTCATTGCCAGGATAGTGTTCTCTGGAAATGCTTTGTAATCTTGTGTGCTTGGCCAGACCTTTATAGCCCTGGGAGACAGATTCAAGTAGAGCTTAGAAGCAGATCTTGTTAGACTAAAATCTCAAACTTGTTAAATAAGGAAAATTCAAAACAACAAATTAAAAGAAAATGGAAATAAAAAGGGTTTGTAAACCAGTGGCATAAGGCTATGACAGTCTTTGCAAGCTGCCTGTTGCTTCTATGATTAGCAGTTGAGTCTCCACAACTTTCTGAGCTGCAGCGAAGCATTCAGGTTCCAGCTTCCAGGTCTGCCCACACTGTCCCTGAAGGCTCTTGAAGTTTCTTCCCCTGAATTTACTCAGCAGCTCTCCAGAAAAAAATGCAGCCTCCTCTCTTCTTCTTCTGACCCACTGACTTCTGAGAAGAATATGACATAAAGAATGCAAAAATTAAATAGCTGCAATCCTCCCCTTGCAGCGGATCTTTCTCACATGGGATGGTGGAGAGGATCACTGAATCTGGAGAAAAAAGTGCTCTTAAACAAACAATAATAAGGGCTCATAGCTATAGGGAAACTATGAAATGAAGGGGAAACAATGTATTAATGAGATGAGAGCAGCTCACACCAGCTTTCTCCCTGTAACCTACTGTGTTTCTCAGCCTCAGCAGAAACCAAAGCTTACCTGTGCTTTCCTTCAGGTCTTCAAGGGATTGATTGTTTTTTGAAGTACAAAGACCTACTTCATTTAGCTGTTAAGGGCTTTCATTGCTGCTATGAAGTCTCATAGATTCAGAAAAATACACCTGTATATCTCTGCCGGATCACATCGTTTTACTGCTGATACAGCATAGTAAGAGTGCATTTTAGATCACTCCCAGGCAAATCTGGCTTTTACTCCATATAAAAGTCAGGTCTCCCATAAACCATAGCTCAGTTCAGAAACATACTCAGGGACTGTTGCCTCTTAAAAGCAAGGAAGGCAGTGAATAGTTACGTTCAATCAACAACAAAAAAAGCCACAAAGCTTCCCTTAAAGACCACCATGTCAGTGCAATGAGCCTTAAGGATTTGGTAACTTATATTCCTCTCAATTGTGTGTGACTTTGTTAGAGGATTCATTAGTTAACGCTAATGAGTCCTTGCCTACACATTCTCATCTTCATAACTAACGCACCAGCACTTGTCTCAGACCATTACAATAACATTACATCAACCTATATAGCTAACTATGATTTATTAGACTGCAAAACAAAAGCAATGTAAAAATTGGCTAGAATGGATATTGGGAGGAGAGAAAAAAAAAAAGACTAATCTCACATTTTTCCTTAAAACATGATGCAGCCATTCTATCCCAATTGAGATCACTGTATATTCTTTGCTTTACCTTTACACTTAGAAATACCATCTAGAGCAAACCAGATTTTGCAACTGTATTTAAAAATGCTCTGACAATTTACATGAACATTGCAGGAGGTGTCAAAACTCTAAAATCCAGATAAGGGCTAACTGACAAACTGCATACCCATAAGTCTAAATGTGGAGAAGAGTAACATTAACTTCAGTGGAACAATGCAGGAACTGTAAAGAAATGCTTAAGTGCTGTGGTGGATCATTGCCTTTCTGCCATGTTTTACACCAGACTAGCTTTGAATTGAACTGGAAAGATGGAGTAATGGAGCCGTCCTTCATAGGGAGCCAGGGCGCATACAACTTTTTAAGACAACCACACCTTTGACTTGGGTCAGTGTTGCTGGCTTAAATTAAGTAGGGGGTTATTTTGTAGCTTTATGTCTCTGTGCTGCAATCAGACCTGGGGAGAGTCTCTCAAAAGAAATGTCGGAATCACTGGAGTCATTTTAAATCGCTGTCACTGCAGGAAAGGCGGTAAGTGCTATGGTACAGAAAGCTGCTCCCTGAGCAATCAGGTGCTGAAAAGGGAGTGAAGCAGAAAGCCCTGATTGGCATTAGCATTCAGCACCAACTTGTCTACTCATAACCAGCTTCCAATTTAAGGGAGGTACACACCTTACTATAGCGCACTCCACAGGACAAGAACATATATATACCTCAAGAAAAGGTAAAAGAAACAGAGATACGACAGTGATAAATTCTTTTGTCATTTCTCTCCTGTTGTGCTGTAAACAGTCCTCTAGTAGCTTGAATACACTGCTTTGGTAAGTAGTTTGATGTTTAATCATTATTTTTGTAGGTTAGGCTATCAAATAGGTGTAGTCTCTGGATGTGCTGCAATTGCTGTCAAAGAGAGAAAGATTAATTCCCAGGTATTGCTCCTTTGTATCATACAAATCATAGGAAAAAATGTAATTGGGGTCAGCTTTGGCTGCCCTTTTGAAAATATTCATGTAGGGACTTTTGGCAAGAGTTTATTTCTGAATCCTTTGTGAAAGTAAAGTAAGTTTAGAGCAAATCCAATAAAATAACAGGCTGAATGAATATTAAATCACAAGGGAAAATGTAAAAGAGTTTAAAAGTTTCTACAAGCTTTTCAAGAATATAGTGGAGTTATTAAAAAAGAGGACTGGACTGACCTCCAATAAAGTCAGGTAAAGCTATTCATGAACAGATGTAATATTTCTGACCTCAAAAAAACTCATCACATTTGGGGAGTTCTGCTGCTACTTAAACAGTGGTTATGAAAACAGGTTCATAAATAGGTAGCGTGAGGTCTACTGATAAACTCAACAAAAGCTGTTTTATATCTATTGCAGAGATAAGACCAAACCTGACATTTAAATTAGATGTCCTTCCTAGTAGACCGAGGGGAGAGTAGGTAGATAGCTATATCCACTGGCAGCTGTATTCCTTCTGTCCTACCTTTTAAGCGGTCAGTCTTCTGCCTTATTAAATATTAGGGATGCCAGATCTTTGCTTGTGTCATCACCCTCTTTTTTTTTTCTTTTTTTTTTTTCCAGCTTTGGCACAAGGCTTAGAGAGTAGATGGAATAACCAGTGTAAAACCTATGAAGCAAAAGAAAAGGTCATTCTGTAGAAATAAATATTGAAAGTAGGTCAGTGGCCTCCTTTATGCTGTTCTGGCATGGTAAAGGTCATTAAAGGCCCAGAAAGAGTCCCAGAGGTTACCCCGTGGAAAAGGAAACATCTTCACTTGGTGAGCATGGCTCTGCAGTATAGTGTGGAAGGCAGGGGTGAGGTGAAGCAGCTCCGAATTCCGTCAGAAAGTAACAGAGCATGGAAAGAAGAGGAGGAAAGTGGCAACCTTCAGACAGTTCAGGGCAGAAGTGACCCAAAGGCTCAGGTGCCATCAGAAGGTGGTGGTGGGACAGGGACACTTGTGCTCCCCTGCCAGGGCCTGGGAGCTGCAGTCCTGTGGCCTGAGTGTGAACCCTCTCTGCCAGCAAGTACTTTGCTGCTGACAGAGAATTTTCCTTTGGGACTTCTAGATTTGTATTAAAGCTTTTTGCACCTTTCATCTCAGCTTGCAGAGCTGCAGTGAATTTGTAGTTGAGACTCTAAACTACCTAAAACACTAGAAAAAAAAGTGTTCTTTTAAGCAATTTTAATGTATCTCTCTAGGGTGCTGATGTTGCCAGGGTGATCGCGTAGTAGACCAGAGAGCGGGGAAGTACTGGCCTTCTGTGTTTTGGGAAAGATGGCTTGCAAAATCCGTTTTACTACATTTGTCCCCTTCCAGAATGGTTCTTACTGAGAGCTTGTGGCTCTTTGACTCTCCCTAGTGTATGCCTGTGCCTTTCTTAATGTCAGCTACAGAAACTTCAGTCGTTACAGACCTGAGGCTGCAAACCTGCACAGACAGAAATCCACACCTATTTTGCATTTCATTTCCCTCTGTACTAAGTGAGAAATTGAGAGGGCATATCTGAAGAGATACATCTCAGGAGACGTGCATCCACAAGAAATAAAATATCTGGATTCATGGGTAGCATCCAGAAACATCAGGACACCTTTTACATGTGCGGTCAGTTTATCTCTGTAGAGTACATCTGCAGAGACATACAAAAACCAGGCTTTTTGTAGAAGTCCAGATCCACCACCACAGTTACCTGACTCGCATGCCATTTACCCAGAAATCCTGTATACACATCAGGGAAGTGTCACTGAGGGAGCATGAAATGCTGAAAACCCGTTAGTCCCCTAGTAAATCTGCTTTGAAGACAGTAAGTTCTAATTTGATCCATTGAACTCAAAACAACACTCCCCTGGGCAGGCTGGATTTACAGTGCCTCCGATGAGTGCAAGCACAGATCATCACCACGGCCTCAGGGGCTTCAAGGACTCATAGCTGTGACACATTCGACTTCTTAGTTCTCAGTTACAGCCAGAGCTTTTTCATTTGGGCTGTACTTATTTTCTTCTTTAATAACATTGAAATTTTGAGAGTTAATCACCCAGGTTGAATTCCTGCCAGTTCTGTTTTAATTCAAGAATGACTGAAGGATGTTGATGCTGTGAAACATGGCCTGTAATCTGAACGGAGCTCAGTTTCAAGCACCAAAATAAATGTCTCTGTCCATCTGGGCTTAACCCTTATCCTTTCCCTCCTGTTGCTCCCATGTCAAATTCATCCTCTCTCCCACATGCACCAGTAAGTCTTGGAATCAGGTAGCAGGGTCTGTTCTCTTGTCCCAAGTCACACATAATGTCTGCAGGAGAAAAATGCTGTTGTTACTCGCTATGGACTGGGGGTTCTGACTTGCCTTCATGTCACTTCTGTGGCAAAAGCTGGTTCTTATTAGTGCCACATGAATTTTCAGACTACATTAGCAGCTTTATGGCACCTCGCTTCTCTCACAGCTGATCAGGGATTATAGGTTATTTACCACCTCCAGTGGTAGATCGAGGGGTGTATTACACTGGGAAAAAAGTTTGGTATAAACAGCTTTCCTGAACCCTCCCAAGTTAGTCTTCAGCCTATTTCTGGGACAAAGCCATTCCACCTTAGTCCTCATGGCAAAACCACAGACGAAATAATGAAGGAAAACTGGGAACAGGCTCACGTAGGATTCATATTTCTGATTCTGAGGCCTTTGTGCAGTCAAGGGAAAAATTGCTGATCTTTTTTGAGCAGTGTGTAAAATAAATCTGAGATTTCATTTAGAAACAAGGAAAACAGACAAGAGTCTATTTGGCATATGGTATGAGTATGATGCTTCCCATAATGACCATTTTTGCTTATTCGAGGGGTAAGCAGTCTGTTTATTTTTGAAGTTCTTCCACCTTTGCTTTGTTATACAACAGGGACAACATTTTTTTTTTTTTTTTAAGTGATATATGTTCCATAGGCTTTATGCTGTCTGTAATTTAGAGGGAGATGGAGATTTATGTGGGATACAGTTATTCTCGCTGTTTCTTTTGGGGTAATCTTTTTAATGAAATCTTTGTCCAAGAGCCAAATATAAATATGAAGCACTTGTCTTAGTAAATGAAAGTGCTACACCAATGAATATTCTGCAGCACATATATCCTAGTTTTAAACTCTGAATATCTGAGCATTTTTTTCACCCTTCAGAAGGGTGTAGTTGGCCAGTGGACAAAGTTTTGTCCTGCAGCTGCTGTTGCAGCCAGTTTCTCATGTAGTAAAAAGATATAATTCGAGTGCTGCTGTAAACTTCATCACTTATGAAAACATTTCTGCACATGCTGGACTGTAAAGTGACACTTGCCAGGTGTTTTCTGTGTTTGAATACATCTGCTCTGCCTGTCACTGTAACTTTCTAATTGTAAATGCTGTTGGTCCTGGGCATGAGTCTCCTCTTACTTTCACCACTGACATGTTATAGTATCTCTTTTCATATAAACCGAATTATAGCAGTCAGTGCCATGGAATTACTAACACAGTAGTCTCTGAACTATTAAGGTGACTGTGGTGGCAGCATGGAAACCTAAAGTTTCTACAGTCCATTCTAACATTACGCCTGGTAATAGTGCTCTTGGGGGAGGTAGAGAGGAATTTCACACTGTACTCTATTGCCTGTGATTTAAGGTAAGAAGACCTTACACTGTTGGACACAGCATCTCTTATTTATTGGGTGATTCCCTGCACTTTATATAAATAATTGCTGGAAAAGCATTAAAAAAGTTAATTAATTAATTTTAAGTTTTAAGTTTAATTAATTAAAGTGAAGTTAATTAATCTCTAGGCATATTTAGGCTCTTAAAAATTTCAGGGCAATTTTGTTTAAAATGCCAAAATGTTTTAAAAGTGCTGTTTTTGAAGTACCACAGACTCTTGGTTATATCCTTTCAAGGATATTCAAAGAAATATAGCCTACTAAATGTTTAATTTAATAGCTGATAATACGATTCAGGCTCTTTAGGCTGAGAGCTTTCAAAAACTTATTCAGCTTGTTTATTTAGAGTAGGGACACAGCATATAATTGAATAAACAATCGGTTAATTAATATTTCAATCTTGCAGTATACTTCATTTGTATGTGTGAATGATAACCTCTTTGGCAGATGTTGGTTTCAGATCATAAAGCGGTGTTCCACTACAGGAACAATAAATGGCTTTTCAGTCCCTACCTGTGTTTTACTTCTGCAGAAAGCACTATCAACCTCATATCTTTTTTTATAGATAATGCATCAATATTATGGTGCTGGCTTGAAAGTTGAGATTTTGTGGTCTTAGATCCTCTGTTTAATAGTAGTTTGTCTTTCACTTTAGCGTGAACCATTCATAGGGAAGGCAGCTCAGGCATCCAGACACTGTTGGCACAGCACTTCCCTCAGCTTCCCAGGAACCTGGGCCTGTTGGAGGCTGGTGTATGTTTGCCTGGGTAGGTGTGTAGACAGTAACAGGCATTGGTTGGGTTGGCAGGCTCAGATGAAACACCACAGAAACATGGTCAGCTTCATTTTCTTTCTGCCCTCTGAATGTATGGCTGGGAATAATATGTACTTTGGGGTTGTGCTTTTGGCTTGGTTTTCTGCTTGTTTGTTTGGACTCTTTCAACTGAGGAAAACAGCATTTGTAAAGTGCAGATACATTTTGAAAAACCACAATAAAATGAAAGAAAATGACAATAATTACAAAGACTGACTAAAAGTCAAAGATAGAGTTGATCAAAGTCATCACCCAAACTTGCTCTGTACTTTTCCTGTGGTGTGTCACAGTTCCTCAGACTTACGTTGGGTACTGCCAGTCCTGTTTCCTTGACTGTCTTTCTCCATGTCTCTGTCTTTTTGTAGAAGTCCTGAGCCCACAGCTGCATGAAGAAATAATATACAGACAAACTTTAAGAATTCATATTAAACCCAAGGTTAATTTTAGTCTGTAGTTAGGCTGAGGTAATCAGACTGAGAGCGTAAAACCTCATTTTTTTTCTCAGACTTCTCTTACAGTGCCATTTTGTGGATCCTGGAATTTTTACCATTTTTAGACTTGTTCTTTGACAGTGATTCCAGGAAAAAATGACAAGCATGAAATTGTTGAGAAACTGTAGATTCTGTATCATTGGCCCAAGGGATCTGACTGGAGGATCATAGGAGTAATTTAGCAGCTAGTACAAAAAGGTCTACTTAGAGATGTTCAGACTTTGGTACATGGGATTTGGGTTATGGTTGAAGTGGTTGTTGGGTGCACAATAAGCTTGTGACCAGATAATATTACCTTTACATTGACCTTTACATTTTTCAACTTCATTGATAAGGAAATACCATGAAGATCTAGCTGTAAAGGGGGTTTTGTGGCCTGCACCATTCTGAGCAGTAATCGAGTAGTAAAGCCAGTAAGATAATCATTCTGCCAGTAACATCTGTGCAAAATAAAAGGTATGCATGAAACCCTTCACCTCCTTCCAGAGCCAGAAAGCTTGGGAAAGAACATAAGAACATCCACACTTGTGCAACAGCAGCCAGAAGCTGGGGAAGAGAAGAAAATATTGGCACAAAGCATAAAAGTCAAACTAAAGGCTAAGGAAGCAAGAAGTTACAAGTGAAAGCCAGACCCCCATCTACCACAGGGCGGATATAATGGGGAGAAGAAGCTGTTGAAGTGTGGACTGGCTCTCTGGTGGGAAGGCTGTGTCCTCTCTACCTTGTTCACTGGAAGAGCCTCTGGTGTTTGCTAAAGGGGCCTTACTCAATTCTGAAATGTCTTTATTGCTAGTAGAGTTGTCTTTGGCCCGATACAGTGAAATGTTTCTTCTAAAAAAAAAAAGAAGACAAACCAACAATCCAAAACCACAATAATAGGATTTAGAAACAAAACTGAATGAGTTTATAGTAACAGACTGGCTGTTAACCTCCTTGTACACAGATTGTTCTCATTTATTTTTGGAATATGGCACTAAGCTCTAGATTTATTCAAGAGTGCTCTGAGGAATTTACTTTCACTGTCCTCTATTGTACGATACAACATGTCACAACTCTCTGATCTTGTTTTCTTTCACTTTCTACCTCAGTTTGTGAGACTTTGTCTTCCTGGCTCATCTGCATTGTATTCCTTGGCTTTTATAGAAGTTCAGTTTCTGTGTGCCAAACTCTTTTCACATAATGTAACTCAATCCATATGTCCAGTTCATACAATTGAATACAAATCTCTGGCAGATGCTCTCTCAAAATCCAGCTACCGCTTCAGCATTTTTCGTCCCATGCATGTTTTAAGAGATTTTTGCAGCTTTAAGTTTTGGCAGTTGGAAATAAAACAACTTCTTTCCTACGATAGATTTCCTAAAACTCTTAAAGATTGGTTCTCTTTCTTCGTTCAAAGCATGGTGACCTGGCAATTATTTTCCTAGTCCCTCCTGTTTTACAAAGAAAAGTTAAAGGTATGAAGACATCTTTTAAAAAGTGTGGAAACTCCAGTATTTTGCCTAATGTTCCTTTGCCCCGATCCAGTGTGTTTGAAGCACAGGTTGGATCTGTATTTTGTGCTTGGTTACGGTTGTTGTTCTGCCTATTACTTGCTATAGGAAACTGCTGAAGAAGTGGTAGCAGTGGGCTGAGTGTTGTGTTTAACCATCACATTGCAAAGAAGCCCATTTTCTGGATACAAAATAGCTCTGCCAGCTTTCTGCTTCTGTTTTAGACAGGAAAAAAAAAATCAGACTTCTACAACAGTCAAAATTTATTCAGTTTCCTTATCTGAAGACTACAAATTTCATTTTTATACTTGTGAAACAAAGCTATATTTTCATGCATCCTTGTTCTGTGACCAAGCTCTGTAAATGAAAAAGATCAAACACTGAAAGATGTGTGCACAATGTACTTCTACTGCACTGAGCTTGGAAAAAAAAATCAAGCTGTAAAAACCATCTGAACCACCAAAAGGAGTCGTGAGGAAGTATGATTGCTTTCAAAGGTATCTGGTAAGAATATGTGTTTATACAGTAAATTAATTTCAAACAAAAGCAATTTATCTTGTCTGAAGATTCACATGGAATATAGTGCAAATGAGTTAGAAAAACAAGAACAGGATGCTTTAAAATTCTTACCTATTTAAATGCTGCACTAGGCACTTTCTAGTTTGGGACAGGATTTAATTGGATTCTATAAAGCACACTGTCAGGATGGTCATTTTCTTACCAGCAGGTAACAGCAGTTCCAAAAAATGTGCTTTCTCCAGTGTAGCTGTAGGAACTGTTGCTACTTAGAAATTAGCAAAGTCATTAATCACAAAAAAAAGAACAAACTGTTATATAAAGCAATAATTTTGCCAGACAAGTATTTTAAGTCTCTCTAAACCAGATGATCAGAACATATTACCCAGTTCTTGGTTTATTGTCTCCATAAAACATTGGAAGGATATGTGTCTGGTCTAGTAATTTATTTTATTTTATTTTATTTTATTTTATTTTATTTTATTTTATTTTATTTTATTTTATTTTATTTTATTTTATTTTTATTATTTTTTTCAGGCACAAATATGATGATCTTCTTAAAGTGGGTTGGTTTTTCTTTTTCAACCCTTCTGGTTCTTGCAACATTTTTACCTTTTCAATGCTTAACTTACTGTCTACTGCAACAATGCATTGAAAATGCTGAAAAGGAGTGAATACCAATAGGAAGCATCACAGGAGACGTTGTTATCAGGAGGTATGTTGCTGGTAGTAACCATGGAAACTCGTTTAGGATGACCTGAAGTAGTCTAAGGATAAGTAATACAATGAAAGCAAGCACAGAGAAATTTAGACTGATTAGTAGGGAAAATTCAGCTCTTTATGTTGTATCCTGTTAAACAACATGAAATGCTACTAGGGAACATTAAGATGCATGAGGTAATTTAAAATTATTTTGGACAATGGAATTTGAGATTCTCTTGTAGGAAAGTCTTTTGGCAGGAGAAGGGCTCTGTTGATCTCAGATTCATTTCAGATAACATTAATTACAAATTTCATAATTCCATGAGTCTTGCTCTATACCAGTAACTTTCTCAGTTCAAGTACTAAGTGTCTCACATATATCTTTATGAATCAACATTGGAAATCCCTGTTCACTGATGATAATCCCACTCTTCTGGAAAATCTTGATTGAAGGAGGAGACATTTCAGAGACTAAGCCAACAATGTGCTGCTTTAGCAAGTATATAAATTAAATAGATATTTCTTAAGCAGAGGCCTATAAGTGGGACTAAAACAACTGATTTTCTCCTAGTTTACAGCAAGTGAGGGACAAGAAATAATTTAGTTAGAAACTTGAGTTTGAATAAGAAGTTATTTGGTTAGAAATAATTTCATAGTCATTCGACTACTTACTTTGCATTTGTATTCCATTTCAGAGAGTCTGTGAAAAGGAAGTACAAGAAATAAGTAAATGGAAATGTAAAGTAAAATTCAGATGTAGATGAGTAAATACAAATACATTGAAAGCTGGCAAAATGAGGTGAGACAAAATTTTAAGATATACTAATTTACCCTACACAAGCTACTTACTGGTTCCAATAAGCTTGTTCTTCCATCCTTGTTATGCTCAGTTTGATTTTGCTTTGGCACCTTTGCTCTCTTGCTAACCCTGTTTTAAGGATACAGTTTTAAACAACGTCCTGGCTTACTTGTGCCTTCTGCTCTCCTAAATAGGTGAGGACTTGCAAAGCTATGTCTCACTTTTCCTACTCCTTCATATTGTTATAGAGATTGAAGAAGTATTTTCTAATTTCGAATATTTTAAGGCTAAAGCAGTGACTGAACACAGATTACCTCCTCCTGGTCCTCCCACAGGCAGTACATTAGTGGTAAAAAGAGAATACTCTAAATTCCTTTATCATACAGTCATCTTGGTGTCTGTTATAACAAAAACATTATAATCAGGTTGTAAATATTAAATAATATAAAATTTTAATTGGTTTGAATGTGTGCAAATAGAGCACTACAAAGAAGGGTTTTTTTAAGGCTTTTTCCTCACTTGCTAAAAAGAAAAAAAAAAAAAAAAGAAAGAGCTTTCTTGATTCAGTATGCATACTGAGCTTGGTAAATTGCCCATGTTGTCAAAAGACAGTGATCCTTTCTGTGGCATTCTCATGAATGATGGCTTGCGCTACACCCTGGTTGGAGAGACAACTTGTTCATGTTGTTTTGAAAAGTAAGATGGCAATGAAATGAGACATTTCATTGAAGAAGCTGGTAGACATTTTGGACATTACCTCACTTTTTTGTTGTAGGGCTTTTTTTCCGATAAACTCAGGGAAGTCACTTACACAGAGTTTTCCTTCTAAGGATTTTGATGGTAATTTATTTTTATATTAATGAAAAGCAGCAGAGAGAAATCCTAAATGGGTGACTTTCTAATTGATACTTGCCTGTGTTATAAATAATGCTACATCAAGTTGCTATTTAAAGTGCATTTTTATGCAATAAGATTAGACTTGTTGAAACTGATGGGTAGAAAAACTGTCTTCACCTCTCCATCTTTGCTGTCATCTTTGCTCAACATTTGGAAATGTACGACCTGTAAGAGTCTCTTGGAAATCCCAAAGTGATATGTAGGAAACAGCCAAGTGTTACTAGTGCTATCTGCTATCTGGCTTGTACAGCTTTGTTGATGCCACAGATGTGATTTAGGCAGCTCTGATCCTGCTTTTATACAACACTTGTTGTAAGGAAGTCAAATTGTCCATCTCTAACGCCTCAGATTCATAAAAGACATAATTGGTATAAAGCCACCTTGGGTCTTCTTACTAGATGTTCAACTTTAGGCTGAATACATCTCACCAAAGCTGAACTCTCCTGACTATATGTAGAAATGTTCCACTTAATAATTTGTACTTTTTTCTAAATATTTGGAAGTATTATTTTCAAGTATATTGAGACAATTTTTGCTTTGCTGTACTCAGTATAATCCACACGTGAGTGTTCTTTATATATCCACTTACATTCATTTAGCTTCAAATCTGCACAAAAATACTATTCTAGGATAATATGGTGAAGAAAAAATCAGTCAGCCTTTGAACTGTATTTGACCTACCAGAAACTCAGTTTAAAATCACCAATAGCCCAAGGTCACAAAGACAATAGAGACTGAGGTTTTCAGCCAACTTGTACTCAACAAGCTCTATAGTTTTCCCTGATCTGTAGCAACACAGAAGTGTATTGACTTAAAATAGTCTATAGCCATTTTTTCTTTACAAAGATGTCACAATGTTTTTTGTTCAAATAAATTTAACAATGCACTATTGTTGTCAATTCAGTATCTTCCCAGGCCATTTCTAAATGAACCAATTTAACAAAACATATTTTCATCCTGGAGAGAACAGCCAGGAAAAAGCAAACAAATGAACAAACAAACAAAAACCACAAAAGTCCTTTGGTGCTATTTAGAGTGATGAGACCAGTTTACGATTGTGGTGGATGCATTTATGCACTGCAAGAAATGGAAGGTAAAAGCACAGACTGTGAGATCAGACTGGCTTCACCCAAATCAGAATTCTGAGAATAAATCCAAATAGTTTACTTGCAGTGCTGTTCGTGCAGTTTCCTTTCTTTGGCCACCTTTCTTCCTCTTTGATGATGAAGACACTTCAGTCTAAGAAGCATTGGATGAGTCTGGAAGGGAAGGGAAGGGTGTAAAGCAAATGTAAGAAAATTGCGATTTCCACTGTCCTGCAGGCTCAGGGTCAGTGTTGGTTGGGCTTAGGTGCTCTGCTCAGCCTTGCTGTGTCCTTGGCGGAGGAGCTGGTAGTGGCTGTGCAAACTGTGGCTGTGCAAAAAGTGGCTGAGTTTGAAGATGCTTGGAAAAGTATAGGTATTCCTGTGCATCACCAAAATAATTATCAATGGAGGTCCCATTTCGTCTCATTCTAAGAATTGCTGCAAGTCTAGGAAATAAGCTTCATTTTAATGGAAATTTTTTACCTCAGCTTCAGGAGATGAAGCACTTCTGCAATAGAATTAATCTTTGAATATGCATGCTGTTGCACATGCTTTTTCTTATTAGAAGAATTAACTTCTAGTGCTGAAAAAAAACAGTGTAAAAAATAAAGAGGGCACTAAAAACATAATATTGAAAAGCACATAAATCTGTTTAAAAATTATAACTTTTCTAGTTGAGCTGTTTATTGCCATTCATATTAAAATTTTATGGGACACTAAAAATGTTGGTTATTTCTGTGCATCTGACCATTAAACTGCAAGCTTGCACATTAGTTAGAATAATGAAGTTCAAAGCACATACTCATATCTGAATGGCCAAGTCATCTGGAATTTCGAAATACTTTAAGTTAATGACATAAAAAATAATGTATTTCAAAGAAGTTATACAAAGTTAATATAACGCAATATAAGCAGGTAAGGAATGATTAACTGTTAGGTAATAAATTGTTTTCTTAAGAAATTTCCATCGGTACTACTTATAAAGAGTCTTCCACAGAAGTACACTTGGTTTAGCACAATTCTACCTCTCAAATAACAAGTGTAACAAGAATCTGAAAGGTAATCACTGCTAGTAAAATTTGCCAATGACAAAAAATTAATGAAGTAGCCATAAGTAATGGTGATGGATCAGTTCTACAGTTCAGCTTGGGTGAGAAGGCATACTTACTTGAACACAAATGACAGGCTCAGTGCAAGTGTCCCTGGCTAAGAGATATTATCGTGTATGCTGCAGGAGATTAGACTAGATGAACGTAATGATATTTTAGTGGCTCTTGAAGCTCCAAACAACTGTGTAGTCTTCAGTACAGTAAAAACACCCTTGGTCGACTGGATCTATATATCAGATCTCTGTAAATGATTGTGAAAGTATACTCTGTGGAGAAGAGCTTTTGTTTTGCTTTGGTTTTTTAAGCTTTGTTTTTACAAGTAACGGTTTATTGCTTCCAAGATATGCCTCATGTTGCTAAGATCTACACATTTGCAAAAAGAACTAGTTTTTTATGCACTTTAGGAAAAATGTTCTTTATAGCCTGTGATTGCAGATGGGTTCTGGTTATTATCTTTCAGTCTGACATCACATTCTCCTCATTCAACATCTTTTTGCATTTCCTTTTTGTCACTGTGATTCTGATTATTTACACAAATAGATACCTTTAAAACTAAATACTCAAGTTCATATTTTCACTAGTTTGCTAACATCTATTGACACACAGTGTCTCCTGCAGAATTTCTTTATGCTCTTCAGTGTTGTAGTTTTAGCTGTCCTAAGTCCTGTTTTGAGTCTGGGGTTTTAAAAGTGTCAAAAAAAGGGAAATATTTAACTCTGGTTCTCACTTCAAAATCATACAAAAGGAGGAGTCTGACATAGTTTCAACATAAAATCTCAAATCAGAACTATTTTTCCTATGCCTGATACCAGGGCAGCTGTAAGAATCTGTAATTTCTGGTGTGATTCATACTATATCCACTTACATTTGAAACTAGATAAGTTTTCCATAATCTTAAATTTTCCTTTATGCTTTCTGTAACACCAGTAGTTAACCTCTGGCCTTGCTCTCACTAAAATGCCCCTTTGTTGCAGGACTTCTTTCTGTGACGACTCCCTCCCTCCAAGGTGCCTTTCCTTTCAATGATGATGACAGTGTTGCTGAGTCTTTATTGTTTGCTTCGTGACATATTTAATATAAATAGCTGCTACCCAAGATGTAAATTCTTCTGTGGGACTAAGCTAAGTGATCACTGGCTCAGGGTAAATAAATCCTCTGTGACCTTGGGCAAGACACTTCAGTACTCTGTAACAAAATTCTATATAACAACATGTGAATGACACCACTTGAGCTATTGCTTAAGAAGAAAACAACAGTAAAGCTTTTTGCTTCTTGCACTATGATAATACATACCCAGCAGGTGTTACTGTTCACCAGGAAAGAAATCACTGAGTACATTAGCACTAAGTAATTAACCATGTACAAGTTCAAGATTTTGAGAATTTTATACTTATACACAAGTGTTTCAACTTTTGAATCCATATGTAGAGACTTGGGAGTTTGCTTATTATTACTTTACTAAGACAAGTAAAAAAAAATGTTGTTGTTCTTTGTTCATTACTGAACCTGCCATGTGAAGAGTTCAATTTTTGAGTGCATTGCATTCAATTTGCTTGGTAGATGCAATAAAGATCTGAGCCCTTGAAGTCTGCAGAGAGCTATCTGTCAATATGTCATTATAACATGGCTTCAGGAAAACTACAAAGTCCACTGCTGTGGCACAACCTGTCCTTTCCACCACACTGAGAAATTCCACACTGACATCACCAGGAATGGGCTGCGGCCGTCTGCAAGGAATGCTTGCTTTCTGAGGTGGGAATATAGTTAGGTTAACTATTCTGTTATGATTTAACATCAGTATTTTAGTTACTAATATTTATACTTTTCAGAAAACTAGGTGCTCCTAGGTACATAGGAGGTACAAATATCTTCCATGATTGTAACTAGGGAGAAGTGCCTAGTTTGCTTTTATATTTACTGTTGTTCCCAGTTTTGAGTATTAAAACAATAAACTGCTTCTAACTGCCTCACTTTAAGAGGTGATGGGCTGGATTTATTTCTCTTTTTCTACCAAACTACTCAGAAATACAGTTTTTTCTTTTGTTGATGGTTTATGACTTAAAAAATAAAAACAAAAAAAAATCACTTCCTGTGGTATCAGTCTTCTAACCCACAGCTCATCTCCATCTTATCTTGCAGGCTCACAGGACTGTTCCTCTTCCCCAGACACACTGGAGCTCACATGCAGGTACGTGCTTCCTGCTAAGCCATTAATAAACAGCATGTTGCTGTGTTTCCAACAATTTGCAAATCACAAAATACCAAATACATATTGAGCATATCAATTAATTTAGCTCACAATTTCTGCAGTAAAACATTGCAATTGTTCTACACATTGCATTCTGATCCTCACTGAGATTTCAAGTTAGGTAACTGAGAATCTGCAGATACTCACTGGTGGTCAGGACAAGGGATTTGCTCATTCTCACCTCAGTCATTGACTCTAGAAACCTCAGATAAATTTCTGCTGGAGAAGTTATTAAAAGAGATTCCTACGTCTGGGTTACAGGTATGCAGCTTCTAACCATGACTGAAGTTTGATGCAGTGATCTCTCTTCCTACCTGTTTTAAATGTGTCTATAGTGTTGTATATAGAGAAATCTAAGGCTTTTGCAGTTTGGTTATAAAAGAATGCCTTGGCTAAGGTAACTTTATTCTATATAATGTTTTTATAATTTCCTATTCTTGTTCGTTGCTAAATTTAAACATCATCAGAATATTATAGCAAGATTTTAGCAATATGTGAATTGAAGCAGGTATGTTTGCCTTTCAGGTTCATGAGGCGTCGTCTGCACAGGTGAGACCCTGTGTAAACCAGCAAGGACTTTCCTTCTGTTCCTTGCACTTTCATTTCCAGGGGAAATAAAGCCAGGCCCACACAGGCTGCAAGAGAAAGTGGCCTCCAACATTGTCTCTCCTTGATTCCTGATCTGGATAATCACAACCCTGTGACACACTAAAGTATACAGGCAGCCTGGAAAAAAAAAAAAAAAAAAAAAAAAGTGGTTATCTGAATTTGGATTTTGAGCTTACATTTGCTTTCCAATAAGGACTCCTTGAGAGGCTCTAACTAGCCAGTACGTTTATATAGTGGTATGCAACTCTTTTTGTTTTTCTTTATAAATTTGGCTTTATTTTGGGGACTTGGTTTATATCAACTCCCCCCCCCCGCCCAAAAAAAAAAAAAAAAAGAAAAGTTTTCAATGTATTACTCTGTTATCCCAAAAAAAAAAAAAAAAAAAAGATGCTATGCTGTTTCTCTATTTGGGTGCAATGATACTTAATATGCTTCTCAGAGAGCTGCATGGCTTGAAGTCAGAGAAACCAGAGCTTTTCTTCTGACCTTTCTCATGTCCTTTGTATAATTGTTATTTTTAAATCTTTTTGATTTTTTTGAAGTCCAAGAGTGGGAAAGTGACTTTTAGTTCTATAACCATTTCTTAAGACAGATAAAAGGGTGCAGAATTTCTGGTATCAGGTTGCCAGTATCTTGAAGAATCACAAGAAGTGATTTAAAAGTTGACACAGTTTGAGTCTTTTATTTAAATTCAGATCTGCTGTAAGTAGATTTTGAGTGCCCTGAAATCAGTGAAGTGGAATGCTTTTATGAAAAGTTTCATTGATTACTTTATTATTATCTAAAGAGATGACTTTATTTGAAGTATTTCTCACCTCCAGCACCAGCATAGAGGTGCCCCTGTCCCAAAATGGGGCACCAGCAAGACAGCTGGCAGCTACAGCAACCCTTATATCCTGCTCTGGGCTGCCTTTTTTTCCAGGCTACCTTATACGTACTTCACAGCTTGCAGGCAGAAAATAGCCTGTAGGTTGTAAGATGGCAACAGTCCTTAGATTTAGCCTTCTTTTTATAAAAGAAAACATAATGCCGAACTCATTTAAAAAGGCAGGCACGTGGCTTTGCTTCTTCTGTTTCGTTTTATAAAACTTGTAGAGTAACAATGCCCTGAGCATTCTGAAGAGCCTGGGGCATCTGGACTGGAAGATTTCTTTGAGGTTTGATTTTTCTTGCTGTTTGCCTTGGTCTGATCTTACCCATGACTGATCTGGATTACAGAATCAGATAAACATCTGATGAAAAGGAGCGGGATACCATCCTCCTCCCCACCCCACCCCACCCCTCAAAAAAAACCCATATATATATATATATATTTGAGGCAATAGGTAAAGAGAACATTAAAAAAAAAAAGTGATACTTTACATGCATGTTTCTGGGCATGTCATGCAGGACCCTCACTGTTTTTTACATTGGCTAGTGGGGCTGCAGGGACATGATACAATAAACACTATTGAAAATACAGTTCTGTGTACTGATGCACAACAAGAAAGAGGTATAAGAAGAAAGTATGAGAAAAAACGTAAAAGAGTTGCACACACTTGCAAATCAGCAGTGTGACAGTTAACCAGAATAAAAGCCGCTCACCTTAATTATGTCTTGAAAATATGCAGTAATTAGGCATGATAGTCTTGAGATGCACTTCTTTCACAACATCAGGCATATGATGAGCATTTAACTCACAGAGATTTTTTTTCATTAAAAATGATTACTCAAGCATGGTTTTAATATTTTTTTTGAGGAAAAATGTATACAGGAGTTAAATCCCTTAGCCTTTATACATCTCAGAGGTTCTTTTCTTTGTCAGTTTTGGATAAGCTAAAAGGCTAGGGAAGGAGTTTGAAATTGTGTTTTTAACACAGTATAGAATTTTTCCAAGTATTAATATTTATTAAAGGAAGTTTAATACCTAACTAATACCAAATCTATTTAATGGTGTAATACTGTGGCTTTATATAGAATCATAGAATAGAATCATAGAATCATAGAATATCCTGAGTTGGAAGGGACCCTTAAGGATCATCAAGTCCAACTCTTGATACCGCACAGGTCTACCCAAAAGTTCAGACCATGTGACTAAGTGCACAGTCCAATCGCTTCTTAAATTCAGACAGGCTCGGTGCAGTGACCACTTCCCTGGGGAGCCTGTTCCAGTGTGCAACCACCCTCTCTGTGAAGAACCCCCTCCTGATGTCGAGCCTAAATTTCCCCTGCCTCAGCTTAACCCCGTTCCCGTGGGTCCTGTCACTGGTGTTAATGGAGAAAAGGTCTCCTGCCTCTCGACACCCCCTCACGAGGAAGTTGTAGACTGTGATGAGGTCTCCCCTCAGCCTCCTCTTCTCCAGGCTGAACAGGCCCAGTGACCTCAGCCGTTCCTCGTACGTCTTCCCCTCCAGGCCTTTCACCATCTTCGTAGTCCTCCTCTGTACACTCTCCAACAGTTTCATGTCCTTTTTATACTGTGGTGCCCAGAACTGCACACAGTACTCGAGGTGAGGCCGCACCAGCGCAGAGTAGAGCGGGACAATCACCTCCCTTGACCTACTAGCGATGCCGTGCTTGATGCACCCCAGGACACGGTTGGCCCTCCTGGCCGCCAGGGCACACTGCTGGCTCATATTCAACTTGCTGTCAACCACGACCCCCATATACTCTTCTCTGGAATAAGCTAAGGCTTCCTACCAAAAAAATGCAGGAACTAATTTCCTTATCAAATTGTGGGGCAAAGACAGGCGATATTTAATTTTTCTTTCTAACCACTATCTTAAAGATTATTGTGAAAACACAGCATCTTCATGCTGCTGAATGATATGGGGCATGTCTCTATCTTGAGAATAGATACAGCTGATTAAAATCTTGTTTCTCTCTTCTCTGTTCCTCCCTCCCTCTTTCTCACAGTACACCCACGTTGTTGTATACATTGTCCAGTACTGATATTTTACTGTTTTTAAGGGCTAGCCACATCAGCAGCTGTTACTAGACTCTTCAATGGCAGAACATGAAGGAGAGGAACTGCAAAAACCCTCCCAGGTCTAATTGACTTGGATGCTTCCCACAACTTCAGAATAGCAAAACCTCTGGTCTGCTCGTCAAGAGGAAAACAAGATGACTTGTTAAAATACAGGCACCAATTTCTCTGCTTCTGGTGTTCACTAAAGCTCAGACACTGGGATTTCATTGCTGGGCAAATCCAGGAACATTGGTAATTTTGTGGCTCAAGTAAGTACAAAATGTCATTAAACCATTTATACTGGTTTACTGGTTGGTTAGTACATACAAAATTGCTGTGAGTAGGTGGAGCTGTTAGCTATATAACAGGATGACAGATTCCTTTTTCAACCCTGTTACAGTACAGTAGAGACCAACACCCGAAGTGCTTCATGTTAAGTCTTCTGAGCAGTGTGGACAACACAGATCTTGGATGAGCAAGTAGAAATAGTTTGGTAAGTTGTTTATCACTGATAGTAAGGAACAGACTATATCCACTATATCCACTATATTGAACATGCAATTTATAGATGTATCATGGGTTTTAGTAGTATTTTGACTAATTTTCAGTGTGCGTTTTTGTTTGCTGTGCATGGTGAGAATATATAATGAGCAGGCATGGATCACTTTTTTATATACTTTTCGTCTTTCCTACTCTGATATATGCACTACTTTGCCTAGAATATTTCTTCACAATATCCTACATAGTGTTTCCTTTTTTCTTTAGCAGGATATACAGGGAGAAAGCCTATAGTGAAGAAAAGACACTAAATATTGACATGCCATTGAATCAAAATAATTCAGTATCTATACAACATCAGTATTGTAATCATAATAAGACATACAGAAATATTAAAATTTTAATTAATCCAGTTGTATCATTATTATCCTTCAAACCCAAATGGACCAGGTAAGGAGTAATATTAAAACTGCTAAAACACACATTAGTAGTTTTTAAGACATTTATAATTTAATGCAAGAAAATAAAGAAGATCAAGACTAGTCTTATGTTGTACTAACTCAAAAGTTGGACTAAGTCGAGGATTATAACATGAAGTTGCCCAAATTAGGTTCACCCTAAATAAAAGCATGTCTAACCAGAGAAGAGATGTGAAAAAGAGATCACTTTGCACTACTGATATGCTCAGTTATTACAAAGTCCCTGGGAGGCACCTGTACCTATTCTAGGGATGCTCTGACTTACAACAGGAAATAAAGGAATATAGAAAATGACTCAACTGGGGTTTTGCCTCAGCAGTCTATTCCTGTGCTGGGTGTAGTTCGAGCACAATAGAGACAGAGGCTCAGAATGTATCAGAGTGTTATCAGTCAGAACACAGAGCCTATAGAATATTCATAAAAACTCCGCAATTTGAATTGGCCTTTCAAGTAATAAAAGAATACATCAAAGTAATACAATAAATGAGGAGTTCCCTCTACTGCATGTGATATAAAACAGAAGAATTTCTATTAAATATTTGATTATTGTAAAGTAAATTAGGCTTTTTCTAATGTGACAATTATGGGATTTCATACAGTATGAAACTAACAAGAAAGATACTGTGTTATTGTTAATGCCTCAATTTCTTAACTTCTAAACTAATGAGCATGTTTGATCTTCCCTGATTTCTTCATGCTTCATTGTTTCCATCATTGTCAATAGCCCACCTTTTCACTTTTCTTGTGAAATAATCTGCATAATGCAAACTGACTGTTTATGGAGCACAGTGAGTATTCCACTAGCAAGGAAGAAAGGACATCATTTGATAAAAGCAGACATATCATTGAGACAGCTACAAAATTAGATAATTTTAGCAGAGAGCAGATTTTTTTTTGCTGCCAGCCAGGATTTAAACAAAAGAATAATCCCACATTTGGCAGATAATTATGCTTCTCCAAGGGAAAACATAACACTGAGTGAAAAGAGTTAAGGTCTCATTTTTCTCAGATAATTTTGTTCTTTGAACATTTGCAACTGTTTGTTTCACAAAAAAAAAAAAAACAACTGTAGCAATTATTGTTCCAGAGATATAAGCAATGTTCATGTCATCATTATATGAGTTAATTTTTTTGTTGTTGTTTCTGTTTCTAGACTCCTGTATCAGTAATTTTTTGCTTTTGGTCCCCAGAGCTGCAGATACCAATGTAGGAGGAGACACCTGTCATCCTCTATATTGCTGGTATACAAATTTGGATAGATTTATTTAGGCATTGATTTGAATATTGATATCTAAGGTTCCAATCCTTTTCTTAATTATAATAGTATTGAGTGTCTATCTGAAGTCTACATATGCAGAGTTTTTGCAGGTTTTGTTATTAGCCATATTTCCACAAGAAACAAGAGGATATGATTTTAATGATCTTTAATTACAAATTTGTATATATTTAGCACAGCCTGGCCAAATTTGAATCACTGTTGCAAATAAAATCTATGTTTTAAAAAGCATGTTCTTACTCTCAAATAGGTATCACTGATATGACAGAGTCTGGAAAAGAGAAGATCCCACACATGAATATACAAGACCTGATTCTTTCTGCATTTGTGCCCAACACAGTCTCCATTAACATCAGAGACCACAGACTGACATCTGTGTGAATGACATGATAACCAAGACAGTAAAAATGTTTGGGACTTCCCATCTCTAAATAGGCTGATTTTTCAAACTGGAAGCAAATTTGAAGTACAGCAGCCTTCTGCAATGCCTTGACCTGCCCATTCAATGTGTCCAAGCATTACATGTGTGAGTATGTGCAATTTTTCTGTTTTGCTACACTTTAAAGTGCCCTCCTATCACAGAGGACAGTTTTCAAACTGAGAGCCCAGCTGCTGCTTGGCTCCCCTGAACTTTCTTTGTCTGAAAGTGGGAAAATAAAGCAAAGTTTGTCTTAGGAAAATAGGATAGGAAAATAGTAGGATGTTTTGTTTGCAGTGGGATTGGGACATGGAGAGTACTGAGGAGACTATGATTGATAACTCATTGCTGTGCAAAATATTTTATATACTTTCCGCATACAGAACATATCAATTTGAATTTTATGCGTGTTTTGTCTGCTTGTAAATTGAGATAAAGGGGGGATTATTAATAATAACAATAATAACAGTAATGCACATTAAAATGCAGAGGTAATAGGTAATAGAGGTTGGGACAAATGTTTGCTGGATCAGAGGAAAAGATTGTTCAGACTTTACTGGGCACAGAATGGGCTCCAAGTCTCTCTCTCTAAATTAAATGGCAGTCTTGAAATACATAAAACACAAAGGTATAATGAATATAGGAGGAATTTTCCATTGAATACTTACAGCCCACAGTGCTGGAGTTACAGAGGCAGTGGCTGGAAAGACCATTTTAGCAGAAACTGATATGTTACTGTATTACTATCAGTGGAGCAATTATGATGTGTTATGTGCTAAGTTAAAGATTTCAGGATGTACCTTGCTAGCCTGGTTTCGAGAGAGACAGAATTTGAGTCCAATCCCAGTGTAGTGATTAAGGCTATTTAGGAAAGTCCAGAAAAATCTGTAAACATTCTCATTTTAAAGCAAACTGAATATTTACAATTTTTCAGAAATATTAACTATAAAATAAATATGGGAGTCTCACTGCAGTACCTCAGCCCAGGCAAATCAATATATGTTAAGAATACATGCAAACATCAAGTATTAGATTAGATTTAGGTAATATTATTCTAAATATATTAAAATATCTTATATCTCTGTAAGCTTTTGTGTTTTTGTTTTTTTGTTTTGTTTTTGTTTTTTTTTGTTTTTTTTGTTGTTTTTTTTTTTTTTCCTGGCAGCGTCTACAAGTTGCATTTACTTCTCTGCTCTGTTACTGAAGCACAGATGAACTGCTTTATGTAACTTCCCATGTTCACAATTTTTCTTTTTTTTTTTTCCTTTTCTCTCACTTTTTATATTTTACTTGGCTAAAGTAACTGTTACTTTACTGCAAGTTATGCATAAACCTTAGATTAGTGATAGCTAAATACAGAAGGCCAAATTCCTGGCTGCAATGAAAATAGGAATACTTGTGCAACTTGACTGACTGCCTGAGAGTTATCTTGGCTTTCACGGCCAAAGTGCTACATGGAGAGAAGCTGGCTAAATTTTGATGTTCCTTTCTGAAGCCAGCCTAACTGAAAGGTCGACAACAATAAAAAAAAAAAAACAACAAGAGCCGGTTTTCAAAGAGGGAGTAGGAGAGAGCAGCAAGAAGCTGCCTGATCCCTGGAGGAAGGAGATTTTGCTCATTTTCTTCCCTGCTCGTACAGTCCTGGGGATATCTTGACCAATATCAGAGCTCTAATGCAATATGTAAAAGAGATTGTATTTCATTACATATTTTAAATTGTACTTTTCCGTACACTGTATTAGCATACAATACAGTGCATTTTGTAGGAATGCAATTTTATCTGATTTTAATACTTTAATGTTAGCTTCCATTATTTGCATAGTAGGTAAACAAGGAAATTCACATGAAATCTGGATTTAATTCGATAGGACATGCTATCACTGACTGACATGAGTAGAATACATTAAATACGGGCATTATATAATATTCTGTCCTGAGATGACACACAGCAAGTTACATTTAATGTGGACCACCAAAACCCAGCCACTTGAGTTTTGTTTAAAACACATGAAATTAAATTTTGTAGACAGTAGATGTGGCATTGATAACATTTTCTATTTTTTTTTTTTGTGGCTAGAATTTTTCACCAGATTCATCCAGTATTTGTTATTTCTTTCAAAAATGCTCTTCGGACTTTCATTAAGCAACCAAAAGAAAATCTTGTACATTCTCCAGTAACTGAGTCTTAGTGCTCTTACTATCTGTCGATGTTTTCCTTACCCCAAATGTGTTGTTGTTATGCCATGTACAAGAGCACCAGGTGTAAAAGTCAAAAAGAGAAGGGGGTTGTGGGAGGAAAGAGCCAGGAAATGTCTCCATCCTGATATTTTGAAACCCTACCACAGAATGAAATTACTTTTTTCATGTTTTATTTCCCATGGCATGTGGTCCTACATGTCTCCGTGGTTCACCGATGTCCCTGATAGTTCTCTGAGGCATTAGTTATGCCTCATTAGGTATTACTAATCCCATCTGAGTTCCTTGCTGGTGTCTGGAGCCCAGTTGGCAGGCATGGCATTGTGTAGCTGTTCTCCTGTTCAGGAGGGCTTTTCACTCCAGCACTGCTTTCAAAGCCCACTGGTGATGGCCAAATAACAAATGTTGTGTAAGCCTTACTCTTTGCTCTGTTTTACTCTGTTTTATAGCTCCAGGTCACCAACAAAACTGAAGGCAGTAATCACTTGGGGTTTCTCTGCTGTTCTCCTGCTGCTTTTCCTCTCTGAAGTACTTTTCTAGCCCTTTCATTGCTATGCTATCTGACCACCTCATTGTCTTTAATCTCTCAGTAGCTTCGAAGCTGTATCTGGGGTGGCAGCTGCAGCAGACCCTGCTGGCATAACCTCAGGCACCACCATGGCACAGTCAAAGTGGGTTGATACCAACACTGACAGCCCGGATCTCAGCATGAGCTCATTCAGCCACCTTCTTGGGTAAGTTTTGCATCCTGTTTTGTGTCCGTAGTGCTGTCCTGGGACTGCAGAGGTACCTAGTGCTGATCTGCAGTGGTACCTGGCCCTTCAGCTGCTCCTCTATTAACTTTATACAGGATCATATGTACTGAAATGTTAAGGTGAACACAGGGCAACCATAAGTCCTGCAACCACAATGTATTGGCTGTGGCAGAGCTAGAGGGCATTTGGAAAACCAATACAAGTGTTCTAATATCTGTAAATCCTCCAGGACAAGAAAAAGAATGGAGACTAGTGCTTTGGTAACCCCACATACTTTCCTCTATGGTATCTTTTTTTCTTCTTGGTTGGTAGTTCCTATTAGACAAAAAACTTTCTACACCACAAACAAACTGTGTTCACTATACACAATCCATGCAGAAAATTGCTAGCTGACATTAATGTTTCTTATTTTATATGAGAATAGTCAAAAGAAAACCAGAGCCATTAAATTCCTCTCTGTCTCAACAGGTCTGTTTTCCAGTAGCTCCTTTCACTTCCACATGGGTTTTTGATTTTCCCTCACAGCAGGCTCCTTCTAATATTCAGGAAACCTTTATTCACAGCTACAGACATTCTTGGTTTGTTATTTATGCTATCTACAATAATACCCCTTGCATTGTAAAGCACCATACAGAGTATGTCTGGATTTTATATTAAAGCTTACGCTGATAAAACACATGGGATATTATTTGTATTTACTTATACAGCTGCAGTATCTAGCACAACATCACAAGTTCTATAAAGTATTATCCCATAAAGATCCTTTTGAAAGTGAATGTCATATCTCATTTTACTTTGACATGTAAATACATTTCAGCCTACTTATCTAGGCCTTTCCAGCACATCTATCACTACAGAAGTGTGCTGGTGCCAGTGAATCAAAAGCTATAGAAGCAGTTAACAAGCACTGCACTAATTAATGGCTCAAGCAGAAAGTTTTAAGAGTGATTTTACCAGCCACTTCACTCATAAGAGATTGAGAAGGAAATGCCTTTTTAAAGTTTTTGATATAATGTCACACTAAATGAACCATGAAGAAACAATATAGAAAATACATAGCTTGGAATTTATGAGAACATTTTACAACTATTAAAGACCACATTTAAAGGTCTGGATATTAAATGGAGACAAGGGACCTTTGAAACCAGCTTTACCAGCAAGGTCATCTTTAAAAATGAGAAGGAAGAAAGCCAGTTCCCAGTCCTCACACTGAAGAACATAACAAAGTCTGGAATTGCTAGACAAGAGAGGAAACAAATGAAGCTAACATGCTAAGAAATCATTATCCAAATCATATTTATTCAGATCCAAGAGAAGTGTTGACTGCCAGTCAGCAGCAAAATGAGAAATGGCATTGCGGCTGGCTTTTAAGCAAAGGTCTTTTGGACCAGTCATGCTCTACTGCTACATAAAACTGTTGCTGTTCACAGCTCAACTGGCGTCATGTTCCTGCATCTCAGAAGATGCAAATCTTGGCTCATCAGAAATGGGAATTCACAAAACATTATTTCTTTCTGCTGAAGTATGGAAAGAAACTCTTCGTACATATTGAAACTATTTTACTTTCTTTCAAGCAGTTTCTGTCATATGCTATCTAGTAAAGTATAAAAAGCATTGCCGAAGTAAAAATAAAAAAAAAAAAAGTAGAAAAAAAAATCTGAAACATTTTTACAATGTTTTCTTTTAGGAACATCATTTTTCCCATCTTTTCATCAATAAATTCAATTTCTGTGAAATGGACATTACCCTTAAAAAAGTAAATTTTCTTTGCTAAGGCAATGTGTTGACTTAGATTTGGATTCTCTGGCAACATTTCTCCCAAAACCATTTTTTTTTTTTTCAGATCGCCCTACTGTCATTCAAAATGATAGTAGAATCATTATCTTTGTAAAAAAATAAAGGTTCTCTTTGCTTTAAAAGAGGCAGTTATTGTTCCCTACCCCCTCCAAAAAGACAGAACACACATTGGTTGAAAGGGAGTACAAAGCCAACTACTAATAGTTTTTTGGCAGGGGATATCAGGCCAAGTTCTATTAGTATCTGAAAAACGGAAAGCAAAAGTCTGTTGGTTGAAACAAAATTTATTAGTTGTATCCTTGATTAGTTTTGTTTGTTTGTTTGTTTTCCCCGGTAACTCTAGCCCCTCCCAGCCATGCAGATCGTCATACCTACTATGTGGCCATAATCTAAACAGTGTCAAATGCACACTTGTCCTTGTCTGCCCTACAAATATTAGGCTGTGGTTGCATTATTGGAGGAGCAGCATGTCACAACTGCACATTTGCAGGTGATGGGAGAAGTAGTGGGAGAACACACCCTTTGCATTAAATGATCTAATAATCCACATCTGCAATACTCATCATATATAGGCAGGCTCCCACTACATGAGTCTTAATTTTAACTATTGCATGGATAGAAAGTGATTTTGTTTATCATAAGTGAGGAGCTGAGGAAAGTCACGCAGCTCAGCGTGGGAAGTGATTTCCAAATCTGAGATTCAAAAGGCACAGCCTGGCTCTGCTGCAGGCTGCTGTCGGCAGGTCTGTGTGGGCTGGGGGCATCTCCTCGCCTCTGCTCTGTGCACTGCTTGGAGGAGGGGACAAGGCAGGGCTGGGGCTCATGCTGAGAGGTGCAGACTTTCCTGTGTGTGACTGAGTAATGAACACCCCAGTGCATCTGTTGCCTTCAGTGAGTCAACAGAGAAAAAGCTTGCCAGCTGTTCTTATTTCTTTCTTTGCACAGCACTGGGAGGGGTTGCAGGGGTGGACAGTGTTCTGGCTGCTAAGATCATTCTCTGCTTGAAGTTTGGGAATTGCTTAAACACATATACCCTTTACCTTTGAAAAAGACATCATTACTGAAGTTTTTACAAAGTAATATTAGCCTATTTCATATGCATTGAAGAGTGCTACTTTTCTTCATGCAAAGCTAAAGTGAATGTATCTAGAACAGAGCTCAAAGTTAATTAGCAATGATGTTTTGCCACCTTTTTCTTAGTCAGACACTTTCAATCATTGTAAATAAGTAGCACCTAGCATTATTTATTTATTTTTATATAATATTTTACTTATCAGTTCTTAAAGAAAAGAAAATAGGCCTAGAATCTTGTAAAATTTTAGCCTAGAGCAGACTTCACCAAAGTTAAAGAGCCTTGAAAAATAAGATTTAGCTTGGGAAGGCTGCTAAAACCCTTTTAGTTATTTAAAAAAAAAAAAAAGTATTTTGACTGAGTTGTACCTTTTTGGCACCAAGAGCATGGGAATAGCTGCAGAGGCAGGGAGAGGACTTGCCTGCTGGGGAAATATTGGTCTGAATAGACCTCTGAAAATCATCTAGTCCAACCCCCCTGCCAAGCAGGATCACCCAGAGCACATTGCACAGGATGGCATCCAGGGGGGTTTTGAATATCTCCAGAGAAGGAGACTCTGTTACCCTCACAGGAAAGGAGTGCCCTCTCGTTTTCAGATGGAATTTCCTCTGCTTCAGTTTGTGCCCATTGCCCCAGCTGCTACCCTGCTTCCTTCTCCCCTGCCCAGTGTGCTGGGGCAGGAGAGATGGTGGCAATGAGCTCCTTCATTCATCAATACCTGGATTGAGCTCAGAAACTCCCACACCATCAGTAAGGAAAGATTTTTTCCCTCCCCTAAGTCCCTCTAGCAAAAGACAGTAAATGTGGGATGTGCATCTTTTTGTTATTTTTAAGTATGAAAAATGGGAAAAAGGCAAATTCTGCTTTAGTTTTGCAAAAAATGTTCCTGCTATGGAAAGGGATATTCTCTGTTGACCCTATTGCAAACCAGAATAGTACATATTTCATCTTGAAGACAGAATAAACCTGTTCATCAGTAGTGCAAAGTGGTAAAGTGCCAGAAACTAGAGCTGGCTGAAGATAATTATTTCACTGGTAATTTTGGCAGAGTATCTTGTCAGATAAATGAGAACACACTCAGATCAGCCTGATCTCCAGGAAAACAATTGAGAAGTTTAATTTTCTTTTGTGGTTGTTCATATATATGTATATATAGGCTTACTTACACATGCGTATGTATCAATGTATATATATCACACATAAGTATGTATAGTATAGTATGTATAGTACAGTAAGTAGACCAGAGTGTGTATTTTCCTACATATGCAATATAGATAAAAGGAGTTCTGGGAGAAAGGTATAACTCTCAGTTGTAACAATAAGTTGTATCAATAAGCTCTTGCATTTTGAAAATGTCATTGTACTGGGAGTAGGGGGAACATTCATTCCATGCTTGCTGTGCACCATGTAACATTGCATACCTGATGAACACGATTGAAAATGATCATAAAACACCCTTGTAAATGTTCTATGTCTTATTTGGGTTTGTCTTTTTTTTTTTTTTTCATCCTAACCTTGAACCATTGTAATCTGGACTGAGAAAAATTACAAAATGCAATGGTGAATTTAGGAGACTGGCTTTTGTTAACATGTTAATGCTGTGTCTACACATTTACTTATTTAGCAAACATTTTTATTTCATGAACAAACTGTATCACTTCCTATTTTAAATTAAGGTTATCACAGAAATCAAAACAAATTAAAAGACCCATTTGCTTTTCTGCGCAGGGTAAACTAGTACAGTTCTGTAATAAAGTTTTAATCAATTTTGTGTTCTACTTGCAATTCTTTTTTATATCCCTGTCCCACCCCCACCCCTACCCCCCCTTTTTTTTTTTTCAAGACAGATGTCTGGGGAAAAACAGAAAAAAACAAACTGTCACTACATTCACCAGGCTGGACCCTCATCCAAAATGTCATTTTTTTCTCACGCTGCTTGGTAGGATCATATAAGAAATGACATAGAAAGGTCACAGAACCATCACTTCTATATTAAAATGAAATAGCCTCTCATTTGCCAGGCTTCTTCACAGTTTTCAGAACTTAATATGAGTAAACCAGTGGCATAAAAATGGCATTTATAAATTCAGTCTATTTTGTCGTAGCTAGAAAAAAGAAATGGAACTTGGCACCTTCTGGGTGTTTTCTTGATAGCAGATATTTAGAAAAATATCCATCTACAAGAAGAATTATTTATCAAACTAAACACGCTATCTATATGTAAACACCCCTACCTGTTGCAGAGATTACTTTTACATTTCCATTTTTCTCCAGTCTTGTTGTCATATTGTAGCACTTGAAGTGGTGATAAAAATGATTGGATCCTGCTGACAGCAGAATAGATGAAAATTCACAGATTAAAGTGAAAATAATTGCTGAACTTGCTCTTGTTGCTTGTACATATCTTCTTGGCAACACAATGTTCATATTAAATAGACAAGTGTAATAGATAAATGTCTCTCCAGCCTTACTATCTCTGTCCAAAAAAAGAATGCCTTACAAAATTACTGGCTACGAACATTAGCACTCCATCCTAGTGGGCGAACATTGTTATGAGATTAGTCACTAAACTTCCCTCATTACTTTTTTGAAATGATACTAGCTGCTGCCTGTCAGCACCTAAATATCTATGACCATCTGGTCCATGTGAGTAGATACTTAAAGGGGCATGACAATGGGTAATGTGGGAATGGATACGGTTCCTTAATATGTGGAAAAGGAGAACTCTGGACTAAGAAAGTTTCCTGACCTGAAGTACTTCTGAGAAACCTATCCAAAAGCAAAGGCCAAGGGCTGAACAGTCATTGGATCCAGCTCCTTGTAAGCAAGCCCACTAGTGACTTCAAACTCCATCCGAAACTGAAGCAGAACAGCTGCTTCCCTTCTCCTGGCTTGCCATACCACACCTACACTATCTTCACATTCATAATCCACACTCATACTCCTAGTGAAAATGTAACATACTTATCTCCTGTAGAGCCCCTCTGCATTGTCTTAAACCTCCCATTTTCCTTTCCGTTTCATTTGGATATCCAAGATTTTTATTTATTTTTATTTTATTTTTATTTTATTTTTATTTTATTTTTATTTTATTTTTATTTTATTTTTATTTTATTTTTATTTTATTTTTATTTATTTTTTATTTCCTTTGTGTAGTCTGACAACTTCAACTTCCTTCTTTCCCTTTCTCTCTAGATTTCCTTTTCCTTGCCTAAATCTCCTCCCTGGAGCTTTGGCTCCAGATAAGTTCTTTTTGACTCCACCTTTCATTCAGCATCCCAAGAATTGGATGCCATCAGTGCGTGTCCTGCAATATATGACTCATCCTGCAGCAGAACTTCTTATTTCTGTTTTACTCCTCTGAAGGTTTTTGTTTGTTTGTTTTGGTTTGGTTTGTTTTTTTATCATCTTTTCTTACTAACAGACATGGCAGATGTTCCTCTCTCCTTATTAAACCTAGTTGTATGACATGACAGCTAAGAAGCTCATTGTCTCTGCTGCTGAAAGGTAATATTTTTATATTAGTAAGGCCCCTTTGTAATATTTCGCCAGTGCAGCTGTAGGATGTGAGTTCTGGGTCATTTTTGTCTCAAACCTTAGAAAACCATTTTGTGTTTAAGATGTAAAGTGTTTTCCTGATCAAGGGAGATGCAGTGACAGATTCTGCTGGATCAAGTCTCTAGTGTATTCTTTCTGTTACTGTTCAGGTAAGGCAGATGAGCGAGAGATGGGCGCTTCTCTTCTTGTCGATAATTCCAGAATTTCTTGAGAGAAAAATCCATGTTCTTAAATGGAAAAGACTGGATTTTCAGTACTATACTTTCCTTAATATTTATGCTTATGAGTGCAGACTATTATTTTCTCAATGAGTAGGAAGAGAAATGGAAATAACACTTTGTTGTTCCTCGGTCTGTAAAAGTGATATTTTTTCCTGTTACTTCTATTCATTGGCTATTGAATAGGAAAAGTAACTCCCAGAATTTGGCAACTTACACCCATTAAAATTTGCAGCAAAACTTCCATTCAACTTAGCAGAGATTGCATGAGAGGGTCTTCCTGCCTTTTAGCAGGATTCAGTTCCTATTCCACTCACTAAAGGAAGCAATGGCGTCAGTGAAGTGCAAGCTCAAGTATACAGTAGATATGAGATATCTAAGGCCAGTTAAGAACATATCAACATAAAGATCATTAAAAACAGTTATGGACCTGACAATGGACTAGTCTGCCAAGAGACAAATTTTCCAGGACCATCTCCAGCCACTCTAAATTTACTCTGGGGTGCAGTAACTGAATTACTCTCTCTTTTTTATAACCTCTAGGTCAAAACCATTTTGGTTCTTGAGAGTTGAAAGACACAAAAAATGTGACAAATGTGTGTCGTGGAAACGCCACAAAGTTACACTACCAGTGAATCTGATGTCCATACCATAAAAATTAGTAAAAACTATAAGAAAAACAGAAACTGATAAACCAGAGCTTTCTCTGACTCAAGCAGTTTCTGATTTCAGAAATTGTCCTAGGTCTGTCCTAGGCATATCCTTTCATCATGGATAGAGACGGCATATTAGGAGGTTTGTTCTTGACCAATATAAGCATTTTTAATGCTTTTACCAAAATGATTCAGAGAATTAAGCACTGTATATCAGACATCACAACTACATTTTATTTGTTGTTGATGCAGTTTCTTCAGTGTTTTGTTTATTTTGTGATTTGTTGTTTTTTTGTTTGTTTGTTTTTTTCTAAAGACTTCCGTAAGTAATATACATAAGCCTAATTACATCAGGCTTGTTTTCCTTTCTTATGGGTTTATATATCCATTTTGCACCCATTTTATTCCTTTAATCTTAAACTGCGATGTTGCTTTTGTTCCATCTTATATCCTTTATATTTATCTCTCTTTAAATGTTCCTATTATGTATGTTCCTCCAAATCATGGCTTTGTCTAGGAAGGCTAAGGAAGTTTAAAATCAACTGTTCTGAACTTGACTGGACATAATTTGACTGGCAGGTTGCATTACATATTATGTTGTTCTCTACATATGCTTTCGATTTTACATCAGAAGTTTCCCTGAAGCAGCACTTACATTATGATGCTTTTCCTAAGACAGGTTAATTGCTATTCTTTTTAATTATTCTCTACTCAGCTTCAAAAGAGCTGTCAAAATATATCTTTATGTTAATATATTTCAGATAAAATTGGAATGAGGACTGGACTATTGAAATTGAAAGTAAAAAAAAAAAAAAAAAAAAACTAGATAAATTAGTTTTTCTCATCAGCTATCTTGGAAGAAATTTGTACAGCATAATGTATTGCATACATCTTTTGGAGTAAAGCATGTATGGTATGGAACAGCTTATTGAGAGTGACAAATAATTTAAAAAGTTTGATAAGAGAAAGATGCCAGCATATGAAGACTCGTAGAAATCCTAAAGTCTTTATTAGATTCAATTCATACAGCAAATTGGGCTACTTCAAGTAATGTCCTCCTTTTGATGTTCCTACCTCAAGCTCAAAATAAAACAAATCAAAAAATTTTGATAGAATTAGGTCCATGCCTTGAAAACTTCTTCATCACTTTATTGTAGGTTGTCGAAGATCATTATCTGTATTATAAATGAGGGTCTGCTTTGGCTGTTGCCAAGTTATTCACTGTCTTCCCTTGGCCTTTGAGATATATTTTTCTCTTTTGTCTTTTGCTGTTCTGATTGAGCCACATCTTTTCTGTTACTCACTATTTCTCTCTGCCTGTGACCAAGTTAGCTTTACTTTTCCAAAGCCCACATGCCTCGGGAGTCTTTGAGCACAAAGTGTCTTCAGAGATAGGCATAGACAGATGCTGGATGAAGCTTCATTACCACTTTAGGCTGATCTAGATCATAGAATCATAGTCATAGAATGGTTTTCTACTAGAAAACATGGAATTACCTACACAGAAATTTCTACATAGAATTTCTACTACTTTTAGTGAGGTTGTCTCTCCAGTGTGACTCAAGTTCCTCTTTAGCTGCAATGCTCGTTTCTTCTGTTATAACAAGTCCTTCTGTCACCATCCCTTTGGATGACTGCAGTTTTTTTAAGCATCAGGGAGTTTCATAGACTTTAAGGACAGAGGAGAGATTTTCAAATCTTGTATACTCCAGGCCTTTAGAGTTCATGCACAAACCCTATTGCTATTGCCAAAGTGGCTGAGTTTATAATCTTAGACATGTTTTAAGAGGTACACGCAGCACCCTTTGCCTGCAGCAGAAGTTGCAAGCAATATCAGACTCAATCTTACATCTGTCACTGTGTCCTTTGGATCTGCCACAGTGCAGGAAAGCCAGGGAACTGTCATGTGGTTGCTATATCATTAATCACATCCATGCAGACCTGCATACCCATCTCCAGTTGTTGGAAAAGGCAGAAAACAGAAAAAAAAAAAAAGAGAAAATCAGGCTGCTGATCTTTCAATGGCCTCAAAACTTGAACCAGCCTCTCTGCCGGGTTTTAGACAAGTCCAATAACAAGGAACACAAAGCTGAATTACAGAGGCCAGTAAACTGATCAGAGGTTAATCTCTAAGGTCATGTCTAAAGTGTGGTTAAAGATATTTTAGTGACTTTTTCTTACAAAGTATGCAATGCAAATACTAGCATATATCCCAGTTACAACAATCTTAAAACCTAACTAATCTTCTGAGCATCAGTTCCGTTGTAAATTTGTAAAATTATGCACAAGCCCAAGGCTGTATTATTTCACATCATAATGAGAGAACATCATAACTATGGAAAGGAATAATTATCTGTTGAGTTCCTTGGGAAAAAAAAGACCCAAAGAAAACTTCTACTTCTGAATTATTCACTTTGCTAGCATATGCACAACTTCAGACCCACAGACATTAGCTGTCTTACAGATGCTAGTTAAAATATGTGGGATCTGGCCAGCAAATAAAATATATGAAGGCATACTCACTTTCCATACAGATATATTCCCTTCTTCAGCTCAGATAAGCAAGTTACATATCTCATTCATAGAAAAAATATGCAATTGGTCAGTTTATTTAGCATTTACAGTGTATTTACAGGTATGGAGAAAGAAGTGAATGCCTTTGACAAATGTAAACCATGTAGCATTATAATCTGATAACTTTTAGCTAGCCAACTTGGAGGGTATGTTTCCCAAAAATGCCTGTACTACCATTCATTGCTCAAAATAAACATCTACTCTTGAACTGTCACTTTTTATTGGGATGTGAAATAAAAGTTTATAGCCATCTTGCTTTAATTTATTTATTCTTAGATGAAAATGTATAGGCTGGAGCAGAGCACCCAATATATGCCTCATCTACATATGGTTTTTGTGCAAGAAAATTATTTCATAAGAGTAAATGCTTTAGAAATTTCCCTGGAAGTAAGCCAGTGAAGTATTGCAAGAGCATTTCTCAGCTGTATGCTTGTGCCAAATTCAGTGAAGTCTTTTTCAAATTAGACATAATACGCATTTGTTTTACTACTAGTTTGAATATCTGAGAATCAAATTCAAGGATATTCCTTTGAATCCCTTTCCTTCGAGCATAATCAAAACCATCCATCTCGTAAGTTCAATAAGGCTCAACATTGCCAATAAAACCGCAGCCCTGTGTTGTATGTCCCACTTATAATTTCTGGATAGCCATGAACATCTTTTGCTGGGTGAGGTAAATGCATGAGACTGCCATGTCTGCATAATGTCTTGGCCTCCCTTTCTAGTACATGGTATCCAGTGCCTTAATCCATAGGGCAATATGATGATTTTGCACAAATATTCGTTGTCAGTACCAAAAAGACTAATATGTCTGAAACTAGTTGCAAGTATCTAACAGAAAGCATAGTTCTGGCTTAAGTTGATCTTTTGGTAAGACACAGTAACATCAAACATCTGTTTTATATCTCATATTTGTTTAAAGGTATAACTTATATTTTTCAAACTTATACAGAAAAACAAAAACAGAGAGGCCAGCATCTCCCACAAGGCTGCATTTTGTAAACAGTATTCCACTGAAAATTTAAAAATTTTTTTTTTTTTTTGCTTACATGATTTCTGTTCTAACATGCCTGTTAAATGTAGTTTAATACATGCAAGTCTTCCTAGGATTTTGTTTTCAGAGGGCTGTAGGAGATATTTTAGTTCTTGTGCGTCTCAGTACTCACTGTTACCGGACTGGTAAGGTTTTGTGTAAGAACCCAAACCCACCCAGACAGAAAGCATTTTAGACTTCAGTAAGGGCAGTGAGTCCTTACAGATGTTCTTGTCTTGGCCTGCACCACTCTATATCATGATTATACATTATCAAACATAGGTAAGTGAGATATTGCCCACCCCAGACTGTCTATTCACAGGTTTAATTAAATGTTTAATTAATAGGTTTAATAGGTTTAATTAAACGTTACTCTTCAGCTTTGTCTTTCTCTGAATCTCAAGCAGCATTGGAGAACTTTTTTTTAAAAAAAATACATGTATGGGCCAAGGTTTAGCCCTGAGATAGAAGGTTGGTTGCAGAGTGAACTTGTTTCATTTCTCTGCTTTCTACCTTCTTTCCTTAGCAAAGCAGGGCTTGTTCTGGAATAGAAAAGGTACTACTTTTGTGCAATTTTTTGTCAACATTTTGTGGTCGATCAAAGCCTGTTATTTGGGGGCCCTTTCCATGGAATTTAGCCATTCCAATGACACTTTGTAATTTGCTTTGTTCAGGAGAGCTTTACAGTCATGCAAGTAGCATGAATACAGAAGACCAAAATAAATACTTTTCCAAACAGTGAGATGTTTATATAGAAGAAGGCTTGCCGAGAAGTGAAGTAATTATGGGAAGAATCTATATATCCTATATAGTTCCATTGGCCATGTACAGCTTTAGTGACAAGTGCTTCATATTCAGAATAACTATTCCAAAAACAAACACACACACACACACACAAAAAAAAATTTGTCCTGCAATTTTCTGGACCTTAAAAATGTCAAAGCTAAAATAAAATCTGAAGTTGAAAACTCTCTGAGACTTTGGAAAAATACATTGTTTCAGTGCTTTTTTTTTCATTTTTTAATCTGTTGCTAAAAAAATTTCACTCCACACCGATTGTTCATTTGTATGATGGTAGTGTCCAAGTAGCCAGGCAGAATAAGGTACAGACATTGTATGTAAGCTCTGTAAGTGCCATTCAGTTCAACTGATTGCTTATGTATAACTTTGTACTCTTAGGGAATATCAAGAATTAAATCTTTGCACAGGCACCTGTTATTTTGGTTCTGTTCCATCTCTAAGAGCAATAATGTGATCAACAGAGAGTAGCATACAGTCAAAGGACTCATTGCAATATTGGCAATAGTTTGGAGTTTGTTTGTTTTTTGTCTTGTTTTGTTTTTCCTTCACCTCCCTTAATAAGACCCTTTCAATAAGAAATACCATCTTTACATCCACTTCTGGATGTGGGAGCCTCACATTCCTGATTTTTCTGTTATGTATTTCCTGTGACATATTTACCATTTGCAGACACCAGCGTTCCAGGCCAGGGATGCCATCAAGTGTGTGTAAGACCTGCATCTCAGAGGACACCAGGGTTGTAATTGAGTTATGGATTGCTGCTTCCCCAGGACTGAAGTCTGCAATATATATGGCATTTCTAGTCCTTGCCAGCTAAAGCAGAGCATCTTATTTTTACAATAGTTTAATCAATAGGGATTGAAGCGTGCAATGAAATATCAATGCCTGTAGTAACATGGTTTTCCATCCATCCCCAGCATGTTTTTATGGCTACTGTAGATCACTTTTACTTGTGTTCCCAAAGTAGGTATCTTCAAACCACTCAATATTCAGACTTAGAGTGGAAACTGGAAACCCACCCATAGTGATGACAGCTGAATGAATATGCAGTACGATGCAAAAAGCTCCACATGTTAACTGGAAAGGAAAGACATAAATTCTTCCTATACATGCCAGGGCATTTTCAAGCAGGCTTTACCATTATAGCAGAATAAATGCAGTTATTCTTTCTCATAGTTGAAGAAGTATGTTGAAGGCCAGGCCAGGTTGGATGGGGCTTTGGGCAACCAGGTCTAGCGGAAGATGTACCTGCCCATGGCAAGAGGGTTGGAATGAGATGATCTTTAAGGCCCCTTCCAGCCCAAACTGTTCTATGCTATATCAAAGGAAAGATGACCAGAGTACTATTGTGGTATTTTCTACAGAAGTCATGTCTTGACCAAGGTTACAGAAGGCAGGAAAAGACAGCAACAGTCAGAGGTTGAACTGCCACTGAAAATATGGGGACAGTAATTCATCAGGCAATACCTAAGAGGAAATGTTAGTCAATGTATGTCACTACTGCCACCCACTGTGTGGCTATATATGTAAATGTATATATGTATTTTTCTAAACCTGACGTTGTCCTGTGGCTTTTTTTCAACTGTAAGATTTCTCTGTGCTAATAGTGCCAACTAAGCTTTTAGGTTTTCACCCTTTTCTGATTGCACAGGGAGGCAGGAATAGCAGTGCAGCTTTCCTGCACTGCAAAAGCACATCAACTTTAACAGTGTGAAATTGTGCAGAACTCAAAGTCTTCAGCTTCTCTTCTTTGCTGGAGAATTGCGCTGCTGGTAGCAGAGAATGTTCACAAAAAAATTGCAAAATTTTATGACCAGATATTGTGCTTATTTTTCCTGTCAACAATGTGAAAATAGAAATCAAAATCCTTTCTGTAATAAGGATGTTTTTCTTTTTTTTTTTTGATTAATTTTTGAAGGGCTTTTTTTTTTTTTTTAAGGGAAAAAGAAAATGTCGGGAACATTTTTATGAAGTGTTTTCAAGATTTTTTTTTCTTTTCTGTATGAACACTTCTTCCTGTTTGTCCTCCCAGGAAGCTATGTTTCAAACAGTTCTGCTCACTCCTTTTCATTCACTTTTGGTTTAGGAAAAAAAATATTATTGAGATCATCAAGAAAAACCAAAAAAGTTTAGTAAATGGAAAGATACCAGAATTTTCACAGTGTTTTTCACAAAATATCAAACATAAGGATTGTTTGATTAAAAAATCTTCTGATTCATTGTAACAATGGACATCCCTCTGAAACTTTAGCTTTGAAAGTTATTTTTCTAGACTGTCAATAATCTTGAGCAAACATGTCTACATTTTCATTGTATTTGTAGTTTTGGACTTTATGACCTAAATTTAAAATTAAGAGTTTGGGGGCTGGGGTGTTTCTTTGCTTTTTATTGTTGTTCATGTAAATAGAGGAGGAAATTCTTTTTTCAGAAAATGCCTAGAAAAGTGAGAACAGCAGATACTGCCCTGTGGTGGCCTATTCCAAGTTCTGGTGCACAATACCTTAAATAGCCTTACGTAGCTTTTCCCCCTCTGCATAAAGGGAGAAGGGAGGAGGATTTCCATCACAACAGAGAGCCTATGGGGGCAGCGTCATGGTAGCACATACAAGATAGCTTCTGTTATGGTGTCATGGCCTGATATTATAGTTTTACATGAAATAATTTATTATACCTAGTCTGCTATATGATAATTTTACAGTTGGAAAATTCAGAAACGAGAGAGATAAATTTAATTCTATGATTTTCCACACATAAAAGTTAATGACCATGGAAGGTCAAACTGTTGTTTTTTTCAAGACTGGGTACATCCAACACTAAATGCATACTGCCCCCATTTATATCACCTGCAGGAAAGCACTGGCTGAGTCCAGCATTTTCCTGAGGAGGTCGGTGGACTTTATAAGAGTGTCTGAATGCTGCTCAGAAAATAATGACGGTAAGCCAAGAAGAGGTGGAAATACCTGACTGTGAGAAGTGATCTATGAGAAAAAAATCTGCTCTACAGCTGGAGTGAGTTCTATGGTTGGTACGGGAAAAAAAAATCATGGATGGGTCCGAAACCATTGAGGGAAGAATGTAGTTCACTTTAGAATGGACTTTTGGTTGTAATCCTAAATCTGTTGAAGTCTATAGAAGGATTTGTATTGGCTTCAAAGGATATTGAGCTGTGGCGTGGTTCCTGAGCTGCCTTTGGGTTACAGGATCACAGGAATATATGACAAGATTTCAACCATCTGCTGAAATCATTGCTTGAATAGAACAGTCAAGGGTGCACTTTAAACCATTTTCCACTTAATATAGAATCATTTCATACAGAGTGGGATCTTTTCTTTTAAATAAGGTGTCAAAAATGGCTTTTGATGTGTATCAAAGAAATATCTGCCTAGAAATACGTCACATTTCAAATTGGCACAAAGTCACCATTGTGTTAGCTTCAACTTACAAAGTTTCACCATTTTTCTCCAGAATATATACTCATCTAATCTCATTTATGCGTTAAAAATCATCATATGCACTGCATTTAAATTATTTTAACACTCTTTTTTGCACTTTGAAAGTGTAAAGTACATCTAGCCTAGTTCTGAAAATATATTGTATGGATTTCTTTGACTGAAAATGATTGTTTCTTCTGGGAAAGCAAAATGCATTGTGATGTACCTTTATGTGTGTTCTGCTGTAAAGCTCGCTTAGATTTATGATTTTAATATTAACTGCTCCTGGACAGAGCTTGTATGGAGCCTGTGCTCTTCCCTTAAAATAAAGGAGACTGTATGCAAGGGTCAAACATCTGTATCCAAATGCTAAATTGCATGCAGAACTAGACGCTAGAATTCTAGATATACCATGTTAATAAAATATTAATATAATCTTAACATTAACCATTTTTTCCTCACTTTTGACTTCTGTATATCAGATTCCTTAAGAGGCTAACTACAAATTAAGTTGTATGACATGGTTTCAAAATATTTATATCTGAAAGGCAAACCAGTCAGTAAGTTTTCACTGAATATCAAACTTGAAAGTTCCTCTGATAAGTTTCTGTTTCAATGCAATAACAAATGATGCCATAATTATTAAGTACCAATACAATCACGGTAGCCATAAACTAGCTTTTGTCCTCCCTGCACTTAGGCACAAGGCCTGGTCCAACCCAGGCCTGCATGGACTCCCTTCTTGTTATAAAGGCATACTTCTCTCACCAAACATTTCATGCATCATGGTTTGTATGTTTTCAAAGGGAGGGCTACACTAGCCAGAAGCAGATTCCACTACTCCAGCAAATGTTGCAGGGTTTTAAAGGAAGTGCTATTTGCTGCATTACCAGAAAAATGGACAGCACATATAGCAACTCTGAAAAGTGAAGCAGTTTGAAACAAGGATTTGTATTAATCTGCTAAATAATTGCTCCAGGAATTTTCTGCTAAGCATAATTGACTATTGAATCTCTATTTCCTATCTTTTGTTTTCTTTTTCATGCTGACTTCTATTTTCTGGTTCTCCAGATATGATGCTCCACTTCCATGATTTTCTGTATCTTTAAAATTCTTTCTCCTTTTGTTTGTTAAGAAACAACATCAAAGAAGCTATTATCTTTCTTTTAATTACTGAAGTTTTAACCTCTCTGAAATGTCTTTTAATACCTCAAACCAATAAAATGTTATAGCTAGTAGTAGTTCACCATTGCATTACAAAGACAAAGTCCACCTCAGTTGTTACTCCTCCTTAGGTATCTCTGTAGCTTCTCTCCGTAGAGCCAGACATGTCCACCAAGCAGTTTTGTCAGGAGAAGAGAAACGCTCACTAGGCAGACATTACAGCAATTGGGAGAAGATGAGCATATTTATTTCTTTATTTAATTAACTAACACGTGAATCCCAATAGTTGCTTAGTCTTTGCAGAATTATAGCTTCCATTAACTGTTTAAGCTTTTTTAATTCTGAAATGTGCTGGGCCTGAGTCCAATTAGTCTGGAAATATTATTATTTTCAAGCTTCATTTAAGATCAGTGGCTTAAAGAATCCATGGGCTGCAAGCTTCACTGGTGGCAGGGCAGCAGAGAAGTCCATATTGACTAGTCTACAGAACCAGGCTCCAAGCAGAAGAAATATGCAGGTGGGGGGACTTAAAGATTTCTATGAATTTTAGTTTGTTTGTTTCAATCCTTTGCTCTGGGCACTGCAGAAATATGACAACAAATAATTCTTGGTTTGGAGGAGGATTTTTAAAATACCCATCATTAATGTTACCAGATACTTGTGATGGGAAGTGTTGAATTCAACAGGAAAACCTGAGCTAGTTTAGTAGCAGAAAGGCTATAGAGTGTCTGCCACTGGTGCAACCCCATGATTCCACCCCCAAAATGGCCAACATTAGGTAAACCATCCTCCACTTGCTCAAGCAGCCACCCTGGAGAAGCAACCTATAGCTAACTGGTTTCACAGGATGCTGTAGCAGAAGGTAAATGAGTTACATATGTGAAAGAAGGGCACTTACTGAAAGCACTGAGTAATCTGTGAAGTTTCCTGAATCATGAAAAATTGAGTATCACTTAATGTTGCAATAGCACTAGCTTGCTAATGGTATTAACAAAGCCATCAGATATATTTTTGCAAATCATGTGTTTCTTTAATGGGTCATATTTAATTGGCTTTGTGTCTCAACTAGGCTATTTTTCAGGCAGAACAGCTCATAGATCACAAAGTAATGTGTTTGGGTAACAGAATATTCCTGATGTTCTTGTGTAACAGCCCTCCCAATCTCTGAAAATGCAGCTCCTATGGGACTCAAATTGCACATCTCATATATCAACTTTATGAAACGTAATAAGCCAGGGCTGTTTCAGACTGATGCAGAGTGAAGAAACTGAGCCAGAGCTTCCATGTAATTTCATAGGAAAGTATACGAGGTACAAAGCAGAGCAGACATATGTGGTTTCTGATCCTGTTGGAGTGATTTATTTCCCTGAGAGCTAATGAAGGAGAGATAATTAAGACCAATTAGATAGAAAATCAAGATCCCTGACCCTCTTATTTCATGGGTAACAGGAGTGTAAGTATCTTACTGATACTGTTACTTATACTAACTTTTGCAAAGCTATATTGGTGTGAAAATGTTCTCACAAAAGATCAAAAGCCACCTTTATTACAATGTTCCCGTGTGAAAGGCATCATTGTTACTCACATAGTTTCTGCCCACCCAAAGGCAGCGGGTCTGACTGTGGCAGTGCTGCAGCCAAGAGCGAAGACTGCTGAAGCCTAGTGAAATGTGTACGGTATGCCTCCCTCCTTCTTCTCTTACATATTAAACTTGCAATTATTTCCATCACTTGACAAAAGCAGAGGGTATTTTATTCAAATAAAGCCTAGGTTTGTCCAATAGTTCTTATAACGGCCACGGCTGGCTGCTTCATTACTAGTAAAGAATCTAGGGGGTTTGGCAGAGTGCTGGTGTGAAGTGGTATCACCCTGACCAGAGACAGCAAGTATTCCAGCCCTTTGTCTCTGGGACTAATTTCACTGAAGACTTTGTTTTTATAATTTCAGAAAGGGTCTAGCAAAGGCATTCACAACCCATTAACTCTTACAAATCCCACCACCACATTAGGGGGAAAACAAAAGTCAGGATTGTTTGTTTTTCATTAAGCACTTCTTGCCCACCATTAAACCTCATCCAAGTGGGCTCTGTAGCACACTTGCCAATAACATGCTAACCTACAACATGTGTTAAAAGAGAAGTTTGGCAGGCAGTATGTATGCAGTAAATAAACACTAGTGTTTCAAAATATAAACAGGATGCTGAATAAGACAATGAAGATTTAAGCTCTGTGTTGTTCGTTTGATACTATTCTGCCTATCATTCCCCCTTTTTTCCTACAGCAAACTCTCACCCCTTCCTACTGTTATGGTTCATTTTAGTCCATTATAGTGTCCTAGCATTGTAGTTCACTGTAGTGTTGCTTTGAAGAGCTTTAAGTCAGTCTCTCTGATTGTTCATGAGTCTTTTCCAAGCTGTAGAAAATCCTGAGCTTTATATTGCAGAAAATCTTAGAACTGGTGAATTCAGTAGAAGGAAATGCTGGTGCATAGGTGACGCAGAGAAAGCTCTCTGACCCTGCTGTCATTCCAACCCCTGTGTTGAGCCCTGCGGTCATTCCAACCCCTGTGACGGGCCCAGCAGTCATTCCAACCCCTGTGACAGGCCCTGTGGCTGGGTCAGGGAAACAGACTGTAGCAGTGCAAGTTGCCCCTGTAACCAAGATGAAACAATGGATGAGAAAGTCAGGTTGTTTAGAACTCAGAGGAACTCCTATTCAGACTGGAGAGGAAGACGATGATGGGATGGGCTACTCCACAGTGGCTGGGCCATCACACGAACAGAAAGATGAAGAGGAAGATATCATAAAAGCATCAACAACTACCCGGGCCCCCAAGTGGTGGGCAAAAATTCTACCACTGAACCACCATATTCCATGCATTTCTCAGAGCCACTCTGTAGCTCTACCATAGTCTCAGCTTGCCCCATCACATCTTCTCCAGAATTATTCCTTGCAATCCTATTCATACTGATAGCATTGCAAAAATATATTGTCGTACTATATGTGAGTAACAGAGGAAGTGAATACAGCTCACCCAAAGTCTAATAAAAACATGCTTTACTCAATTTAAAAAAAAAAAAAAAAAAAGCTTTGAGTCATCAATATGAAAAGCTGTTAAAATTGAATGTGTGTTCCAAATATTTAAACCAACAAAGTAGTTTAAAGGAAAAAGAAGTGTCTTGCCAACTGCCTTAAAAACAAACACAACCAATATATTTAAATAGCTAAGCATTGATTTTCTTCTAATTAAGTGCCTAAAAACCTTGTTAAAAAAAAAAAAAAAAGTAACTATCAAAATAAAGATGTAATAGGGCAGTAGCAGCTTTCAGAAGACGCAACACACGTACATGCTGGTATAGGATCTAATGTAGCAAGCACCTCTGAGGAGTATATTAAATCTGGAATACCATAAGAAACTTTTGTTTTGAGACTAAGATACATAGAACATACTGTTATCTTGGCAGTTATTTCTTTCTTTGGATCTCTGTAACATGCTTGCCAATCATTTAGTCATTCTAGTATTCTTGTCAGCCTAGTTCAGTGATAGCTCAGAGCACCCTAAGATTATGAAGTTTCCAAAATAATGAGGAAAGAACTAATTCACACAGTTTAGCACCACTTGAAAATGTTTTAGACATGAACAGAGTGATAAAACAATCAAATCTCATAAGATTTTGAGAATACAGCGTTTTAACAGATACATAATCTACTAAAGAACAGCCTGATAATCATTATCCAGAGGAAACGGAAGAACCAGGAAGGTCCAACAAAGAAGAGTGCTTCTCTTAAAGAAATAACGGAAAACAAGGTGGAAAAGGAGATAAGAACTGTTACAAAGAAAAGTTACAGGCCAATGGCAAAGATGTTATTTTTTATTCTGTTTGGCAGAGATCTGAACATAAAGCAGGCTCATTTCAGCTTGTTCTGAAACATTTACAGTTCTGGGCTAGCTAGGCCTATAAGGTGCTATTTACACATACGTGATTGGCAACCTCAATAATGCAGGGAGTAAATCAAAATGGAAGCAAATGAAAAGTAAGGAATGTAGATATTCTACTCCTTTTTATAACTTTCCTGAGTAGAAAAGAAATATTTTAGTGAAAAATAACATCAACATTAAAAGATCACAAAATAAGAATAATATTACGGTACTATCTACTTGAAAATTGATGGAGGGGGGCAAACAGAAAAAGATATCTTTCCATACAATAAGTAGCTTATTTATTAATACCGCTTCAACAATTATTTTACACTCATCAGCACGCAAAGCTCCAACAACGACATTTCATGCAGAGTTCATAAAACTACCACCAGAGAACCTGGCTTGCCCAGAAAATTTCATGACAGAAGACACAAATTACATTTTCTTTGTCCTCCAGCACTACTTTGTATAGCACAGGCAGGTTGAATATTTACTTTTTGCATCAAACTAAGTTGTTTTTTGAACCATAAAATTGTCAGTCGAGCACAATTTCCTTCCAGAGCATCGCACTCTGATGTTTAGCTGGAGTGCACCAAACTTGCAAGTGTGCATCATTTCCTAAGGCAGCTGAATCCAGGCCAGTCCGGGTTTCACCAGGAGGGCTACCTGTGCTGCAGCTCCCTCTTTCCATTCCCAGTGTCACACACACACTTTGCCATGTGACGAATAAGCATCAGGCGGTGCAGGGCTCCCCACAGTTTCATCTGAATGGGCATTTCTCTCTCTCCCTCTGTGGTTAGCCACTTGTGCTGCACTTGAAGACACTACAACCTCAACAGGGCAGGTTGGTGCTTCTTTCGCACCTGAACAGGTCCTTTGGGATGTGTCTTACATGGCAATTCCTGCTTCACTAAAATGTTATATTAATGCTGGGGAAACCTTTCAAATAACTGGTTGTTTGAGCTGCTCAGAGACAAAAGATAGGTATACCAGGAAATATCCTCCATGTCGATGTGCTGTCCTCACTTTAATCATTGCATCTCCTTTGTGGATTACATAGCTCCAATCTTTTTACAGTTTCATCCCATTTTCTTTAAGCCTACAGCTTCTTCTGTTGATCTCCTGACTCAATAATATTTGTGACCTTAGCCCTCTTAGGATATTTCCTCCATTGTGGATCAGAAACTGCCGCAGTTATTGGACCTATATAACCTATACAGAAATCACCAGACTGGAGTTTTCTGGACTCTCTTTTTACCCCAGGCATCAATGTTGTAATGAACTCTGAAGATACTTCCAGGTAGTTTTATCTTGGCTTATTTATGATCTGCTCCTACACCACTTTTTCTGAACGATGCACTCCCCATCACCCCGGTACGCCAGGTCATTAAATTAATGATTCAGCCAAACTGGCTTTGACTCCCCAGATCTAATCAAGTTCAAACCCATTGCCTTAACTGTATTTGTGCCATTTTCATCAAACACTCATAGCCTGAATTGCTGTCTGCTAGCACAGCTCCAATGGTGCTTGCTAACCCCCCAAATGCAATTAACATTTTCCAGGCTGCTTTGGAGCACAGAAATTGTTTATAAGGTTTCAAAATCTGTCATCACCTCTGTTCCTGGATCTCTAGAGGATGAACAATCTCTCTGAAGCCCTTGAGGCATTGTGACTGAGCACACCACAACCTAAAATCTGTCATAAGAAATCCATTGCTCTGTAAAAGATTTTCTCTCCACTCTCTCTGCAGTGCTGAATGGGCATTAGTGGTGCATAACTCTTAGGTAAAGAGTCCTCATGTTATGTATAATCACTCTGTGCATGAGCAGACAATGAGGTAGTTCATATTTCTGCTTGATACCTGTATTGTCATAAGTGTTTGACCTTTTATAACTTTCAGAGCACCACTACTATGTGATAATGCCAAAACAGAAAAGGGCTATGAGAGAATAAATGTATTTGTGTAAAAGCTGATGCACAGGCTCCTGAGTCCAGTGCACTCAGTGATGTAGAAAAAATGCATGTTGAAGTACAGGTCAGCAGAATGGAGGCAAATGAGTAAGAAGTGAAAGGACTCGGCAGATCTGACTTCAAATAACAGAAATTAAACATGAAGCATTAAAAACAAAACAAAAAAAAACCTGCACAAGATTCATATATAAGTGAAAAAGTTAAAGTTGACACTGAATCTGATAATGTTATGTGCTCTTTACTGTATGGACCAGAAAGGTTACTGATGTGTTATTAAATGAAAGAGCAGAGAGAGACTGTAGTATGCAAGACGGGTGATGAAAGTTTCCCAAAGTAAGGATGAGATTAGGTTCATACTTATTCTGTGACCATCCTATCTGCCTAAATTCCTTATGTCTTTAGTATAAATATTGCAATAGTTCTGTATCTTATTTTACATGAAAATAAGAGCAAAAAGCTGTCTGTGATGCCAATAAAGATCATATTTGCCAGCTGATTTTACCAGTTGAATTTAGATTCAGATACATAGAAATATTTTACTGAGGCTCACAGAAAGTGAATGGCATCCAACAGTTAAGACTAAAGTAATGTTCAGAGGTCTCAAACAAGACAAGTGTCCTATTGTCTTCTTGTAAGAAAAAACAAGGTGATGGGACATAAGCTATAAAATCAGAATGAAAAAAAAAAAAATCTTTCTCAGGACACAGAAGCAAAAACAGGTCACAGACCTCTTAATAATTGCATAGATGTCATATACCACTTCTGTTGTACCTTATTTTGGTATATACTGTGTTCAGATGCTTTGAGCTAAATTTCAGTTGTTGACTTTTCTATTGGCTTGGCTGCCTGGAAACCTTATTATTTTTCTTTTGCATTTGAATATCTGCCACGGCTGATCATCAGAGCCATAAATAGCAAATTTGGTGTGGAGAGTGTCATATCTATTTGTGAATCTTCATGCAAATACATGAACATAATATCATGGAAAATCATTCCTTTGACTGCTACAATTTTTACTAAGATAAATAGGTTTATGTGGAATAATGTTTCCTGGAAATGTAACTGGCCCTTGCTGTTCAAGAAAGGCAATCTGGTGACTCTGTTGCAATGGGTTTGCAAGTTAAAGATGTGAAAGGTGAGAAGCAGATGGTTATCTCAGGTACAGTGAGAAAAGCAAGTCTTCACAAGTCTGACATTTTGCTAAAGAATTACTTTACTAAGAGGCCACAGTAGCAAATCTCAGTACCAAGTGAAACGTCCAGCTTTTACATGCAAGTCTGTTTCTGATGGAGGACACAAGTAAGGCCCAACATAATACTTGAAAGGTCATGCAAGGATAAGACTAATGTCCTTTGCCACCACACACTAGCTGTAAGCAAATACCAGAGAGAAGAAACAGTATTTTCAGTAAAAAGAGACTGATTTGGGGGTCTTTACATCTGTCTCACTTTTCGGTGAGTTCATAAACCTCAGGCCTTGCCTCTCTGTTCATCTTCGGGCTTTTGTAAGTGTAAAAATTGGCAATACCTTTGGAGCTGACAGGATTTTGGCACAAGTCTTTTGGCACCTAAATGTTGAGTCCATTTTGTTAGGCTTAAAATATTTACTATGATTAAATTTTTTTAAATAGTAATTAATTTTTATGCTCAGTATTTGTCACCTGGAAAAAAAAAATACTCCTTTCAGTATTAATATGCATAGATGTAGATAGTTTATTTTTTTAAACAAAAGGAATAGCTTTTTAGAAATTTTATCAATGAGTACACAAATAAAATTGATATAATATCAGCTTAAATAATATGGCTTGTACCTCTCCATTTCCATTAAAATTGTCATGTCAGCAATTCTTATCATCTTTCATAAAAGGCTTTAGAAAATACTTGCAAATATATCAATTGGAAATTTAAATTCTTAATGAGTTGAAAGAATAGATATTCCATTATTATTCCCTGTCTAAACAGCTTTATATTTGTATTCTGAAAATCCTGTTTTTTAAGACATATTTTGCTTTATTCTGATGAACAAAAGTTTTAAATGCCTTTGTCCATCAACAAGATAAAAAATAATGTTGCTCTTGTTTTCTTCTTTATATACTTAATGTCAAATTTCCATATAAAATGTTCCTAGGTGTCTTTTACAGAACCACCTGCTCCTGCTAATATGCTATTGATTTTAATTTTCAAAATAAAAATATATTCAGCTCTTTCTGTGTAGTGATTGTGCAGATTTTTGACAAATATGTGCAGAGTGGTAGCTCTGCTGCACTTCTGAGTCCTGTTTAAATTAGATTCTAGGTAAATAGAGACAGACTGGAAGAAGAAGGTATTCACATTTCAGCAGACAAAGACCTCAAGAAAACTAATTAATAAAGTCAAATAAAGTGAAGTTTACCAACATACAAGCTCAGGTAGAATTTGCAAATTCAGTTTAAAACACACATCCTGAAAGGAACATTAGCAAAATAAGTAGGGGAAAAAAAAAAAAAAGGAAAAAAAAAAAAAAAAGGAACCAGAAGTGTCATACAGTACAGATGATATAAATTTTAATGAATTTATGCCCCAATTTGAAATGAAACATGCCTACATTTTCAGTGCAGATGATAAAGTAGAATAAGGGGAAAAAAATACGGTTAGTTAATGAACTGAGACTATAGAAATGAAAATTACACCACATCTAAGGTTTATCCAGGACTGAAATTTGTGTGTTCACACAAGGAATCTCCATCTAGAAATATCCACAGAACTGGCACAGTATCAAACCTGGGATGCCTCACAGCAGAGGAAATACAAAAGTAGAACTTCCATTTAAAAAAAAAAAAAAAAGGAAAAACACCAAAACAGCAGTGTGAATTACTGACTGATGGATCATCACCTTTAATACCAGGATAAGTTTAGCAAAAATAGTGTAACGAGAGGAGGTATGAAGAAAAGATTAAAATACAGCATGCAATTAGTAGTGCTCAGTTGTATCAAACTAATTGAATTGATCCTTGATGTACATGGCCTTTTTCCTAGAAGAGTAAAAGCCAAGAAATCAGACTATAGAAAATAATAATAAATATTAATAAAAATATTTTATGCAAATTTTGGAATAATATCCTTTTTTTCACCCTTGAAATAGTAACTCGCTTTTAGTAGACACTTCTTCCTACAGATGCTCACAGTGAGATATGGCAAAATAAAAACAGAGCTGGCTTTCCAATTTCAGCCCTTATTTTTGCATGCTTCTTCATATGGTTTTGTTTTTAAACATTCTCCAATAGACATGTAACTTACTTTAGGGCTTACTTCGAGGAAGTTCCCTACGAGTTCCCATATGTGGCTGCCTAACCCAGAACAGCTGATCTCTGTAAATCAGCAGCAGGCCCAGCAGCAATTGCTGACTGTACAGAGTTGATGGGCTTTGCCTATTTGCAGCACAGTCAGCTCACTAATGAAGAGCTGGCAAGAGGCATGATGCCCTCTGGACCTCATTAGAAAGGCTGATTTTGGCCTGTTGAAACGTTACCTCAGGACTTGAGCTCTGGATCCATGCTGTGCTGCTGAGGGAGGCCCTGCCTCCCTGGCAAAAGTGGTGCCTTCCTGAGGCATTTGGTAGTTAGCTGTCCTCCCTGTCACCATCATGGTCACTGTCTCTTCAGGCATGGCACAATGACACTTGGATGCAACTGAATTCAACTCAGAGACCTGCCAATGCCCCAATGCCCCCTCTGCAGAGGCTTGGTACAGCATTGGGGGCCACTCTGTGGCAGCTCCCCATGCTGATGGTCGGCGAGCACCTGCAGGCCTGCTCAGGCTTCTCTGCTCCTCTCTGCAGTGCTAAGTGCCTTTAAAGCTTACTCATCAGATTGCACAGACATAATCTTCCTGACATAAGGGTCATCTTCCTGACATTGAGTGGTGGGTGCCCACACAGCCTGCCCCGTGTCACGCTGCCTTCCAGGGAGCCCCCACTGCCTGCGGAGGAATTAAAGCTCTACATGTGTTGACGTTACTCTAGTCAAACCTCATTACTTGGTTCTCTCAGGTATGGGGGCTGTTTAAAAATGAACTGCAGTCAGTCGTTAGTGCTTCCTAACCTGCTCTTATTTTCCTCAGCTGTCATGTCCAGGTTTGCTATTTCCAGCTCAGGCACGTTGGCAAAATGGACGCTTATGGAGTGAAGCTCAGTGCCAAATCTAAAGGTCCCTTGAGGCTGCCAATTATTTTGCTTGGAGGCTCATCTCCACTCTGGCTAAGCAGAAGAGTGAAAACATGACAAATTTGATTAGTCTTTCTTCAGCCCTTGAGTATGTAACTTCCGCTGCTGTAAAAACTGGAACCCGAGGCCCTGACTGTATAAAAATTTCTTTAGACAGGAAACAGCGACTTGACCTGTGACAGCAGTGTTCCCAGTCAGGCGGAGGAGCCAAATTGTGGACAACCAGCCCCATGCTGGAGCTTGATGTGCGATGCCTGCTGATTGCAGTGCCGGTGGCCCCACGCAGGAGGCCCTTGCAAAGCTAAGGGGAGCGTTAGGCCGAGCAGGGAAGCCTCTGTTGGGTTTTAGTCTCCTCCAGTGTTGGGCAGTCTCTGGGACAGGCACACAACAGCCAGCAGAAGTGTTCTCCAGCCAGGATTTTGCTTTTAAGCCACTGGGTATTGGATTGGAACCAAAGCTGCAGAAGTATTTGGAAAATAAGGTAAAGATTTAGGATCTTAACTGCAGATTTTCATTAGCAAAGATTAAAAGCTAAGTTAGCCTAAATAGAGCCTTTACTTACTAATATAGCATTTAACATTTCCAGGTCGCTATAAGTATAGCTGGCAGTGCAGTGTCAGCTGCTTCACCTGCACGATTACATTTGGTGTTTGGAGACTACCCATGTATTTGGTTAATGCAATGGGAGTTTGTTGGGCAGGCTGCTGCAGGTAAAACATCTTGATGCTTATCTATGAACTCAGAGGCAGGGTTTATATAAAGAGATATATGAGAAACACTTTTCTGAACTAACAATGGGTTTAATACTCTAGACAGGAATATCCTGGCTATGGACATCTAAGACTTTTTTTCTTCTGTGTCTGTATACAGAAATATAATATACATAATTGTATAACATTAGTAGCATCCAGCTTCCTGAGATGTCTGTCAGAGATACTCAAGCTCAGCGTCACTCTGGAGCACATGCTCACAGCAGCACTCCCAGCTGTCTGTCCTTCAGGACATTTGTGTTTCCCACTGGCTTAGTGGGGCACAGAACTCACTGCTGTCGTCCTGGCTCCAGCTTTGCTGCAACCTCCACCTCAGCCTTTTTTCATTTGATAGAAGCATGGCATCCTGAAAAACACTGGCAAACTCTCAGTTGTTGTGGTGTGCCTTATTTGACAGACTTTACAGCTAGGCTACTGCTTCAGTTTACCATAGTAAAGTAACCATTTTAGTGCACACTGAGGGTGTTTCTTTTTCCTTTTTAAGTCTCCTGTACTTCTGATTTATTGTGGTTCCATTACGTGTCTCTAAGGAATGTCTCTCACTGTATTTTCTGCAGATAATGTTGTCTTGTGGCAGAGTGCCAATTTAGAAGATAAGCAGTTATACCTGTTTCAAGATTTGCCATTTGGCATCTCCATGGAGAAAATTCCCATTAACAAAGGAAAAAACTAAGCACTCACAGCTCCCCAAATGCACCCTAGAAGTGTAATTACAAAGCTAAGCACTGAGCCCTGCCTTCCAGGGATGTGCTGGCTGAGGGGCACAGGTTACACTGCACCTTTGGCCGCGATCACCTTTGCTGTCACACCAGGCATTTGTTGAGCACTGTTGCATTGCTTTAATTACTGTCTTCTCTGGGCAGTAGAGAATATTTTCTACAGCTACGTATGAAATATATGCATGTCATTAATCTACTGCCATTAAACTGCAGGCTTATCAAGTTTTCTTTTCCTTTATTTCATTCTTTCTTTTAAAAAAGAAGACTTCAAATCTCTTCAAATCTCTTGATTTTCAATGGCAAATCCATTTCTGTCCCCTATTATATTGCAGTTTGCTCCTCTTACATACAGTTCACATCTTAAATAGAGTGACAAGCCATAAGTCATACTGCATGAATTAATTTCTCCTTATTGAAGCAATGCTGATAGATTAGTTTTTTAATGTAATTTTAGTCCAAAGACATTTGACTGAGGAGGATTTAAAAACAAAAAAGCGGGGATATCACATCTCCAGTGCCTAATGTCTCTGCTTAGCCTGGGATAACTTTGATCCCAACTCTTTCAGTTCTTTACTGGGCAGAAGCTGAGACTGACTTGCTTTTAGTGCTTCTGATGTTTATTTGATGAGAGAATACTTTCCTGACAAAGCTACATGGAGCTTTAAGAAACACTTCTAGTTAGCATTAGAAAACTGCTTTTTAGTTTTCTCTAATTTAGATAACACACATTTGTCCAAGTGACCTACATTCCACATAAAATAAAAGCAAAAGTAGAAAATTCGCTAAGCTGAATTCCCTACATAGGGAAGTTCCCAAAGGAGCTGTAAGGAGCCAATGTTTCCTGGTGCTTTCTAATATTTAACCAAATTAATAATAATAATAATAATAATAATAATAATAATAATAATTGGAATGAAGTATGCAGACAATTTTTGCTTCAGTCCATTATGCCTAAACACTGACACAGAAAAGGATAATGTATCTCAAAACAAACAAAGAAACATGCATATTAAAGAAAAAAAAAATAAGTATCTTTATGGCCATGTTGGCATCGGCAACATAAATTTCCACTAAAATTAAAATTCAACAGTACACTTCCCATGTTTACTTCCAGAACTTAATGCACTGTTTTTACTTCACAATTTTTTCATCAAGACTAGGTAATAATTGTTCACAGCCACTTACAGGTTGCTTTGATCATTACCTAAAAGCTAGCTTTTTTTTTTTCCCAGTTACTTTTGATATTTTTGTTCACTGGAAAATACTTGTGTGGCTATTTCATACTACTGTTTTAATCAACTTTCATTAGAATATATTCTACATTAAGGTCAGTCGGTAACTAATAACTTGAACAAATGCCTCTATAAGATTTCTTCTAAGACTGGCAAAATTATATTAAGCCTCTTACCTATCTTGAGTAGTATGCATCTGAAAATCAGCACACTCTGACAGATATAGGTGTGTAAATATTAAGTTCCAAAAAATAACCTGAAGGATTAAGCTATGCAACAGTATTCCTAACAAGGAATGCAGAAAATTGGGAAAGATTTTTCAGATTTCCTCTTGCCATGAGATTCTGAGCCTCCAAGAACCTTCATGGGCTACCTGACTGCAAGTTGTGTGCATTGGAGAGGGGAAAAATCTTCCATGGGTTGTCCTAAAATTAAAATTTTCCTGCTGTACTTCCAACAGGCTCTGTAGAAAACAGGACAGTAACAGTAATTTAAATTATTGCTTTAAAATAAATGTGTATGCGAAATATATTTTTAGATAATTTCTCCCAATAGAACAGTGGCTTCCAGCTGAACCATTAAACAGATCAGTTCTAGCCAGGGACTTAGCACTAACAGTGCAAACAAATTACACTTCAGTTAGAGTCACTAGCTCCCAGTGGAAAAGCTTACTCTCAACTACATCCCTCAAGCAGGGAAAAAAAGAAGGAAAAAAAATGTGCTTTTTTTTATTATTTTGTTTTTGTTTGTTTGTTTTGCTTTGCTTTTACTATTCAACTGCTGAGTTATTTGTCTTATATTTTCTATTTCCAGCATAAATTAAACTCTGTGCAGTAGATTGCAAGAATAATTGACCTCTTTAAGCAGACAACATGACACACACCATCTTGCAAGAGCTATTTTTTTTTGTTTCCATTTGTGGAGCAGGCAAATTATGTACTGTAGAATTTGAAAAAACCCATCCATGTGATTTTATCAAAGATCTTCCTTTTGTGGTTATAAGTTCTGCCACACCACTTGATGGTCTGTTTCTCATAAATGGAAACATTTCTGGCTGCTGGAGGGTGAAGAAGATGACATTTCCGTAAGCGGAGTAGCTACATGTATATTTGTGGTTCACTCATTGGCAAAAATCTAGTAAATGCCAAACTCAAGGGGTTTGGGATCATATATATATGTTAGCCACAGACTTGTTTCTTCTCTGAAGGAATCAAAAAAGAGGTTGCTGAAAGCATTTTTCCACCCATTTGTTATACATTCTACAGGTCACAAAGGCTAACTTCGTGACCTGCCATTTATTCTCATTCAGTAAGATTATTTCCTCAAGAAAAGTGACACTATGCCTTTGACTAAATACACATTAAATAAAATGATTTCTTGCAGGCAAAGTTTAAAATTGCACAAGTGCTGATTGAGAGTCTGATCCAACACTCCTGAGACTGGAGCACACCGAGTTCTGGGAGGCACTGCAGGACTAGCCATCATGTAGGGAGCAAGTCTTCCTCATGGGGTAAAGGATGCCCTGTGTAACAGGGCTGCTGTCTCAACACAACATAGGAAGTGTCTCCCTAAGATGCCCCCTACAACCACCCAGCAGATATGAAGGCCACCCAGGGCAGGTAGCCTCCATGGAGTAAGGGCTGCACCAGCGATATGGTGGTCCTGCCTGGACCTTAGGTGCAGGTATTTGAGTATGCATTTGGCCTGTGCTGTGAAGGCCCCAGAACCAACAAAGCCAAACTGCTACAAGCAAAGCTTCTGAAGAGCCCTGGGATAGGAAAGGTTGGAGGAAAATGAATTGCCTACAAGAAAATGTGTGAGGGAACACCAACGGCTCCCTAACACAGACAGGGAACCTAATGCAGCTGTTCAGGTGCCAGCTGCTCACACCAGCTCCAGAGGCTCTTGCAGTCTTCTCCCCATATAACAGTGACACTGAATATGAGGAAAAGTTAGTACTGAAGCAGCATTGTTTTTTTCAAAATGTTGAAGCAGCAATGTCTTTGTTGTTTCTGTTGTTTTTCTTACGTAGAACTGTTTATATGCTAGAAAACTTTTCATCCTTATGTACAAGGCCTTACTGCTGGAAAAATGGATATTCAACACAAGATTTTTTTCATTAATTTTTATGAGATAAAGGTTAACATTTTTTCTATAGTTTACTTTGTTCCCTTAGTATTACTTTAGACTATTGGCAGCCTAACTGCCTGCTATTTATCAGAAAGCTAATTTGATAACCCACATAGCAGGCAGATCCATGGCCCTCCTCCAGAGGATATTGAAAATGCTGGTTTAGCATTGAGGAGGTTATAAGTCCACTCAATGTGATCAGGCTGAAGGTTTAAGGAACAGCCACACTGAAAAATAAGTGATTATTTTCTTGTTACAGCCTTGAGATCATTTCTAAGTTAGCTGGTCCCTCTAGAGTCTGACTTATGTGCCAGAACAGCATAAAACCATAAGAAATTTTATAAAGCAATCATATAGATTTCTAAATTTTCTAATGTTAAGAAATAAACACATAGATCAACAGAGTAAGTAAAAAATATTTCAGAGAAAATGAATTCTTCTGGGTCTTGGAAAATATGAACTTTACTGTTCATCCTGAGAGACCTTAACCCATGTGCTTCATCCTGTTGGGAACCCCACGAGCCTCTTGCACTCAGTATCTTACTCAGTACTCTGAGAGGACCAATATATGTGGCTTGTGTTAAAGAACACATGTTCTGGCAATATAGCTTAATTCCTCATTAACATCCTCAGGAATATCCTTTTGTCTCAGAGTCGGAAGTATACCCATACACCTGCTTAGCCTGTCAGAATCTGTAGGAAGGAACTGCACTTGTTTTGACATAGTTGTTAGTAACTGGCTCGCCTACTATACAGCTCAAGTAGCAGGTTCTCTGCATGTGCAATCACTGTGCTAACTTCTATGTGGAAGTGTTAATTAATAGTAATACACAAGGTCACCTCTCTAGAACTGAAATTCCTTCCATGTGGAGAAAAGCACAGAGAAGCAGTGATGCAAGAGAACCCACTAAAGCCACTGTAAATAATGCAAGCAGACTTTTCTCTTCCTTGAGCTTCTCTTCTTACAAGAAAGGATGAACTCTTTGTGCTAGACTATAACTTCTCACAGATTACAAGTGCAGACAGATCCTCTGCTGCAGAATGGGAATCTCAATTTACCTAATAAAGATGAACTGATTTGTAGGAAAAGCTTGTAAGCTGGTAAGAAAGCAGAAAAGGAACACAGAGTAGAGCCATTTCATCTTTCTCTGTCTCCTCACACAGCTATGTTTCATCTCAGTTAAAAATTAAACCCAGGGAGGACACTAAGAGATTAGTTCAGAAAGTAATAAAAATTATACAAGGAATGTACCTTCCCTGGCCTCTTCTCCTGTGCAAGAGGGGAAATAAATCAGGTAAAAGAACAATCAGAGCCCTGGCTTTGTTGAAATATATGACAGAGAAAGAGAAAACCCTTTGTGTAAGCCATTTTCCTACATGGTGAGTCAGGGAATTTATGTCCCATTATGTGCTCAACAAGCAGACTGTCTCTGTTAAAATACAACTCCTTCAAGCATGTGTGATCAGATTCAGGTTGCATGACTGAGGTCAACACAGCCAGAAAAGCATTGATGCTGCCAGTCAGCACTTAGGTGATATGTGAGGATGCTCTGTGGTTTAGATTTAGGCTATAGTCAAGTTATGTGGTCATCTGGAGAGAGATATTAATTATACTCCTTTGTGCCTTTCAGGATCCTTACTTCCAGAAAGCTGCTTCTCTGAATTTCACCCGAGAGGACAGGAACAGGCATCATTCTCCATGGGCAGAAGCAGCTGAAAGAGCACTTGGATGAGCTTTGCAGCCCCATGTGGGACTGTGCCTGGTATGTCCCTGTGTTCACCAGAAACTCACAGTTTTTGCACTCAGGCTTCAAGTATGCAACTCCTGAGCAAATGAAGTCGCAGCTTCTATATTCATCTTCTACTGCATGTGCTGGCTGTGCTACTATAGATCCTTGTATTGAATTTAGCCCTAAAGCCATCAGAGTTTCACAGGTACTAAATTCTCCAACATAATTTTTAGAAATATAAAATAAGGCAGTAAAGTTGTTAATGTAGAACTCACTTGATATATTGTCAGCTCTAGGCCTTTCTGAGAAAACACATGGCAGAAAACCAAAACAAAGCTAAACAGCAACATAAATTCTGAGTTTATAAAATGTTCAGTGCATTTTACAGTGTTGATATTTGTTACAGTCCTGTCTTATGCTGCCAGAAAATACTTAAACATACTTAAATATATGTGATCCACCCTGCCAGACGAAACTATATGCTACGTAAAGACAGATGCAAATGAGCTGTGTATTCTGTCATTTGACTGATGGATTGTATCATAATAAAACTGGTTGGAGTCAAGACAGTCATGCAACTGTTCATATTTTTCTAGAAGTTTTCAAGACATTCATTGAAACAATGCTTCTTTTTTTACCTAAGAAAACAAGTGCAGAGATTGAAATTATCCAAGCTGTTCTGTAAGATGCTAACGTAATCAAGGCTTATTGCTTTCTTTCCAGTCACACAAGGAAATGGGTGAAGTGTAGGAGTCACCAGACAGAAAAAAAAAATAAAAAAATCACTGAGCACTTGGTGCTTGTAGCCTGACCAATGCAAAGCAGCAAAAGTTGATGACAAAACCTGTGAAACATTCCAGAAATAAATGATGAGGAGTAGGGATTAAAGCTCTGGACAAGTACTACTTTGCAGTAAAAGTATGTGAATCTTCATGAAGAAACAAATCTAAAATAAGATTTATTTTTTTAAAGGCCCTCAAAATTGAATACCTCCATTGTCCAGTAACTCTGGGGTTTATAATAGACGGATAGACCATCTGTTTCAGAGACCAGTAATGCAACCTGTGCAGTTAGTCAGAATGATAGCAGTAGGAAATGATTTCATAGGGGCCCATTACATCTATTTTTAAAGTTAGCACTCTTTTAGGTTTTTCTTTTTCTTTTTTTTTTTTTTTCTTCCTCAATAATACAATACCTTTATCTCTCACAAAACCTTTTTTTTTTTTTTTTGGTAGGGTTTATGGTTTAGAAGACAGCTTTTAAAATTTTTGTATCAGTTGCTGAACAGGAATATATGAGTACATAAATACACAGTAAAGTGCATGGGTGTTCCTGCAGCCTATTACTACCTCTGTGAACAGCAGTTAAGGTTATGTCAGCAATGGAGAAAATTACTGTCATCATAAAAGATTACCATAAAAATCTTATTACATGGACTCCCTTGATTAATTATCATTAAAAAAAAAAAACAGCAGTCCATTAACTACTTATCTATTTTTCATTTTTAGGAGCTTATATAATTATTATCTGAATATAATTTTGGATAATATTTAAATATTTTGTTAAATTCAGACTATGTAGTTAATGGACATTTTAATTAGTACATTTTTGGTTGATTTATTTTTTGTCAAAAACAGGAAAATGTGTAATAAAAATACTACATTGTTCAGAAATCTATTTACTACCTCTTTCAATGGTAGGAATATTTGTTATAATGCATCTAAATGAACATATCTTAAAGCACTTAGAGAAGAAATTTTTTATCAGGTATTTCTGTGGATGGTGGGAGATACAGGGTTGTTTGTTTTATTTTTACAGCAACTTTACACAAGTCTGACACAAATGTCCTAGATATTGTTATAAGTCATCTTTAATACTTAAGTGAACATCATTGACACTTCCTTTTAAATTTACCTCTATAAAGTCTATCTAACTGCTTTCCTGGAAGGACATCCCTGTGCTTTCTTTTCAGGGCACAAATGGAAAATTGTGACCTAAGAACTTTGGGAAATTAATAGAAATAAATGAAAAATGTGATACAGTTACTCTATTCCTGTTCTTCATCTACACTCACAGGAGGAATTACATAGAAAGAGCCACAGTTTCTGTTCTTGTTGAACCCTGTAGGAGGAGGAACAATATTACTAAAAGCAAGTCTCAGGTGACACTGATGATCCTGCAATGGATTGACCACCTCTGGCCACGTGTGGACCAAATGGATCCTTACAACGCTAATGATACAAAAGTGAAAGAAAGCTGGTATTTGTTCAGTTGTGTTGAGAAAGACCGTGAGAAAACCTGAATGGCATTGTGCACTAGAACGTTTGAGTTCTTTGGTTCCATCATACTGTGAAGAAAACATCTTGTATGTAGAACAAATAGTCTTTAGAGCTAGCCATAAAACAAAATAAAAAAATGCATACTTCTTCTTTTTAATTTTTAAATATGAAAATAACTTTGACACTTAATCTTCATTAATTTTCAAATGTCATAAACACTGAAATAAAAATTGCTCCTTAATGGAAACTGTTTCTATGTACTTCTCTAAGACATCTGGATCATAAGCTCAAATGGGTTCAAAGTGACTGATAATCATAATGACTCTAGATCTGGATTTTGGACATTCTACATTTGGAGATTAAATCATTTGCTTCCTGACAATAAGGCATTAAAATCAACTATGGAGTACATTGAATTAATTAATTGTTTCCATGTGGATTTGGAAAACAAAAACCAAAAAACCCTCACTCTTATCTGAGAAATAAATTGATGGAAAATAGAACTTCTGATTCCATACAAATTGCAATAACAGTGTTGCTGTTCATTACACTTTATCTCAGCAACTTGGAAAGTCAGTATGATCAAATGAAAATATATCAATATGCACTGCAGTTTTGTTCCATCAGAAGTATTGGCTCTGAACACCATGTGCCTCTACACATGTACCTGTAGTGGTTTATAGGATTTTCACCTAATTTCTCTGGAGCATTATGTCTGCAAACAGTTAAGTAAAGTGGGAAAGTTAAAGAATACAAAATATACCAACAACTGTTCTTTCATTACAGCAAAGCAGGAATGGTTACCTAGAATAAATAAATAAGAAAGAACTGGAAATATTTGAATGACGTCATTATTGAAAATACCGTTTATATATTTTGGTCTGCTTTACTATTATATGCAGGATTTTCCCCTTGTACACTCCTGATGAACTGTCACTTGTGTTTTTCCTGGCAGCATGAAGGAATTAACACTACTCAACATGCTTAGAGTTGTACTGTGGCCTAACTGAGAAAAGGAAATCTGCACTAGTGAAGGAACTCACAGCCTTCCCTCCCACACCCCTTTGCTCATGTCAGCAGTTCCCCAGCAGGCTGGAATTTCCTTTTCTTGTGGCAGCTATCTCAGAGCTCCATCCTCCAGCCTCGGGACCCCAGGAAGTTACTGTGTCATCTGCTGAAGCCTGGCTAGTACACAAAGGGCCAGTGTTGCAATCCGTTTCCTAAGAAGTCTAATTTCTCTGGTATTATCTTTCCCTCTTTCTCCCACAGGAAATAAGACAAGAACAAACTTTTGTTTAATCAAGTCTGCGCCTTTGCTTAGCAAGCTCTAATCTTAGAAAGCTCTACCATGACAACAAACCTCATTTCAGAGGTGATCAACGTAAGCAGGTAGTGTTTCTACCAGGGGTGTTCAAATTAGATATTGAAGTGGTTTTGAAAGCTTAAAGCTCCATTCTTATGGGATAGGGTGTGCTTTAGGGTCTTATGTTCCTTCCACAGAAGACTGAGATTTATCACTGATGGATTTGGAAGAAGGGCTGCATTTACATATTCTGCTTGTCTCAGTATTAAAATTCTGGTCACTAATACTGATAAGAGGGCTACAACATAAGAAAAGCGTGTAACAAAATTAACTGGGCCCTGTCAAGTTAGGGGCGTGTTAATAATGATGTATCAACCAGGAGAGCTTGTATTTTTCCTGAGAAAAAAACCTTTGACTTGTTTGTTTTCCTCATCTGTTTGCAAATGGCATGTGCTGTCAGCACATTGACTGCAGTCGTTCCAACATATGGATCAGCTCTAAGTGAAAGAGCATTCTCTGCATGTGAGCTCTGCTCAGAACCAAGGCTGGACAGAAATGATCAATGTACATTTGCAATTTATGAGCAGTTTTCAGTCAGCTTAACTTAGGTTGTCCCTAGATAATGCAGATGAAAATTTGAAGCTATCCTATTAAGATTAGGCTAATTAAATTAATTCTGAGCCATAGCTACTGGGTTTTAATAATAAACCTCTGATATGCAAGAAAGTAAAAGAGACCATTTGGAATTAATTTTGATTGCAGATCTGATCTTTGCAAGGTGGTGCCTAAGTTGGAAACTCCTCAGATTCCAACCTATCTTCTGTTTCCTCCTAACTCTTATCCTTATCATAACAAAAAATTCCAGCTGTGAGCAATTCAGGGACTGAGTTGCTATCCCCACTGGTCTGTAAGCAGGGCTTTAAAAAATGCTAATGTAAACACAAAGCTCATGCAGAAAAAATGTATCACTTAGAAAAATAAAGAGGATGGAACAGCAGAACAAAGTAACTGCAAGATATACTGTAAGTGCAGTAGGGATATGTAGTTATGCTTACAGGCCAATGGACATAAACCAAGCACTTAATTCCCCCTCTGTTTCCCTCCATCCAATTTTCCTGGGTACTAGAACTAGAAGTTATCTAGCCGCCCCTGCAACACTAGGATGAGCTCAAACAATAATTCTGCTATTTAGTAAGAATAGTTGACTAAATCTGTAAGATATTTAGGCCCAGAATTTAAGATTTTCTTGCAAGTTTCTAAAGGTTATTTAGCAAAAATCTTACTTCATGAAATGATTCCTGAGTCGAATTGTTGAAGGACAACTTGTGATCGGATCCTTCCTGCTACATTTGCAATTAAGACTTGCATTATCATGTGGGTGGCATAAGGACTCTACAAAACTATAGGGCAATATAAGGAAAGAGGCTGGTGGAGCCAGCAGCAATGACCACCTCACTCCATGCTTGCAGTCGCTCACCTCACAGGAGGGTACAGATGGGAACAAGCCACGGTGGTCACCTCTGAATTCCAACAGCCACACTCATCTATAGCATCTTGTAAGGCTGCCCCAACTAAACATTACACTTATGCATACACAGTTAAAATATCTTAGGTCTACACCTGACTTCTGTAAGGCACAGGGAGACAGAGGACATTTTGGTACTGTAGCAGAATGCAGCCCTCCTCCCTTCCAGGAAGAAGGACAATCTTCCAAAACAGGGACATGGTGATCAATAGATTTAAGCCTTGCCTCTTTGCCTAGCACACAAGTACAACACATGCAGTAACAGCTGGGTCAGCTATGAGAAAATTCTTTCACTTGATTAATACAGAGAAGTAGTTGTTTTGCATTTGTTACCTTTTTAAATCCCAGAGTATTTTTCAATCCGTATTTTTCCATGCTGAAAACCAGACAGCTTCTCAGGAAGAGAGGAGTAATATTTCTATTTGAGAAACTAAGTGCTTCAGAGGATGATGTGGTTTACTAGACATCGTACACAAACCAGAGTGTCTTCTCTTTGAGGATTTTCAAAGCAGCAGATCCCTCCTCACCACGCAGGATGCTTTAAAATGTCCAAGTGACAGGATCTAAAAGAAAACACAAGCTACTATAGGATATTTTCCCACTCCTATGCAAATACTATGCTGCAATGACAGAGCTTTCGGTGTAACAGGGAAATACATTATCATGGGATGGTAGCCAGGTTACGTTATGACAAGTAGGGCACAGTGCCCACTGCAAGGTTGGTTACAAACTCTGTGCACTAGCTAGCACCACCGTTACAGCCACAACAACTTGATGAAGCAGGACTTCTATAACCAGATGAGAGGCAGGTCCAGCCCCAGGTAACTGCAGGCAACTGCAGGGCACAAGCCCTTAACTCAGTTAAGGGCTTTGGGCATGCCCACTGCTTTAACATAAGCTATACTTTTTCCTGGCCTGCTTCTTCTGTGCTAAGTTTGCGTATGCAGCAGATCATTTTAGTGTGGAAATAAAGCTTTATAATACCTGAGAATATTACCATCCTAGTATTTCTACCTGAAATTCAAATAGATATTCATTATTTTTTACTATAAAAATTAGGAACTAATTATCCTAGTGAAAATTTTCTCATGTCAAGCGGTAACATAAAGTCTGCTCTTGTGCTAGGCTGAAAACAAAACAGCCTAAACTAAATGGAGCAATGTGAGAGATGAGGCAGAACTCTTCACATTTGGTCTCTTCAAGACCTAAACCTCTTGTTTTGCCATTGAAGGTCTCTCTGACAATGTGCTGAGCAGCAAACCTAACATGGAAGTCAGACACCAGCCTCAGCAAACTAATCATATATAATCATCAAAGATCACAAAACAATTTCTAAGAGTGAAACTACCTGAAATGTGTCTTTTCTTGAAGCCTTACCAACCTCACTGGTAGTCAGCAAGTGAAACAACCTTATAGCTTTTAATTGATTTCTGTATATTAACAGTGAAAGGGATTCACAAGCATTATAACCTGCAGTTCTCTAGTCTGGTAGAGTCAATCCCTCCCATGAAGGGATAAATTATAGAAACCTACTGTGTAACAAACAGAGGAAAAAAAGATATGAGAGTGGTTTGAAATATTAGCAAGTTAATTAATATTTAAATACATTTTTGAAAGTTAGATCTGCAGATAGTCACAGAAATAAATACAGATATTTAGACAGATACATAGACATAGATCTAGCTGACAACATTATAGTTATAAATAACATCAGAAAATCATGTGGTTCAAATGAGGAAAATCTGAGTAGTACTCAAGTTTTATTTTCATCTATAAAAGAGATGTTGAAATCCTATTCATTTTTTTCTTTTTATTTTTCCAAAGCCAATGTTATCCTGACTTCTGTGTTTTTTCCTGAGTTTGTCCTTAGATAGCCTTGAAGGTAGTGCAAGGATTGAGAAGACCTGGTGTTCTTTTGGACTATATCTGTTTTTTCACAGCTGTATCTAATTTTCCTGTCCTATAACACTGAAGAGTTCATTCAGAAGAAAAAAATGTTGATAAAATTGCCACAAGTTGCCCATCAAACACCGATATGAAAGTCTGATAATACAAATAGTTTCTAAAAACTTTTTTCAGGGGAATGACTACTTAATAGCTTAGTAAAAATAAAAACTTCATGAAACATAAAATACAAAACACATAATCTAGGTTGCAAAGCAATGGGTGGCCAAATAAAATAATTGCAAAATACTTGAAAACAAGTCTCAATGGTGAATTGTCACAGGTTGTACATCAGTTTTCGTTCTGAAACAGCAATTAGGACCTTTTTACTCATTTACTCAGCTAATACTAAATACATTCAGAATACATATGAATGTGGGAAATATAATCAGATGAGTAGGAAGAAATTTTCTTATTCCCTTGTGTAAGCTACAAGACTTTAATATGTAAAAGCAAGTTAGTTGCTTAAAAATTAGCTTTATAGCCTTGAAGAGTTTAAAGGAGGACTAAAAAAAAATATGGTTTTGGAATATTTTTGTTTTCTTTTTGAACAGTTATAGAAATATCAGAAATACCTTTTATTTATTTATTTATTTATTTTAGTTTTTTAGTTTTCAGCATCAGGGAGGACTACTACAACTCCAAATCATCTGCTCTGAATGCACACGCACACAAAAATTATTCCATTCTGTACAGTATTTCTGATAGAAAAAAAAAAAAAAGAAAAAAAAAAAGAAAAAATAAGCCACACTGAAATATTTTAATGATTAAAATTATAGTTTGTTCTTAATGACTAAAGTTTTATTTTCTGGAATCCATTGATGTTACTAATCCACTAGTTGTATTATTAAAGCAAGCAGCAGAAAATGAGGGGGGACAGGACAAATCTCTTTCCAAGAGAAAGAGCTAACAAAAGCATCTTTCACAAATACTAGAAACCATGAATATAAGAAGATATACATTCCACCTTTAAAGAAAGACAATCTAGCTTTTACTGAGAATATAAACTGCATGTCTTCCTTTACAATGAAGACATGGTCTTCTTATTTTGTGCCAAAATTATATTTAGGCTTCCATATACATTAAAGTTAAACCAAACCACCAAAAGCAAAGAAGTCTGTTAACCTAAAATTCTGAGTAGGTATTTTTCCTGTAATTTGTCAGTACGTGTTTTGATTAATCCCTACCCTTGAAGCCAGTGGAGTTTTTATGAACAGCTTCAATTGTGATAAGCACATATCTAAAATTTCTAAGCACTTTAAGATGCTTTAAATAAATAAATATGATATTTAAATGTTTTATATATATGTTTCTAAAATTTATTTTTACACTTAGAATAAATGATGGAAAATGGCAAAAGCCCCAGCTTTGTAAACCCACCAACTTGAATATCTTTCTAAATATTTCACCTTAAAATACTGCCATCTCAGGGTATAATGGTTTATGTCTGTTTCTTTTGGACCCTTATATTTCCAGCACGAGAGCACAAAGCACAGGGGAAAAGGAAAGACCCTGCTTATGTGCCTTCAGAACTGCAAGAATTTCTCCTTATATACCATAACCATACTCATATGCATGATGTTGGATAACCCCTTAAGGATGGAATAGTCTGGATGGGTTACACTTACGCAGGCAGGTCAATGAGCTTGGATTCTTAGGAAGCCAGGCTGAAAGAAAGAAATAAAATAAATAAATAAATAAATAAATATGTCTGATGGATTAAACTCCCTGTCTATCCTTGTGGTATTGAGCTGAGATGTGCAAGCACGAGATGTAAATGGTATCAGATTGTACCTTGGGGAAAAACGTTAACTGGCTGTCACTTTCAGAAACATCTTTCTAAAAGATGAGCCTAGAATCAAAGACATTTTAACCTGGGAATTAAAGAGTTCAGAGGAATTATTCCTCAAAGGAAACCACCCATGTAGTTAATTAGCAAAGAACCTTACCATGATAGGGTGCTTTTTTTTATACATATAATTTTGCTTTCACTGAGCTCAAATAAATTGTATATTAGCTTTTAAAAATGCTTTGAAATGAAGATTTGGGGACTTAGTATAAGCAGGCATAAGAGAATGTAAAGGGGGTTAAAAGTTCAGGAAGATACTTGAGACAAATAATTGCATAAAATATGTCAGTACATTCTTGAGGAGGAGAAAAAGCAATGGTCGTTTATGAATGTTTCATGATTTTACTCCAGGATCAGTGAACTCTTAATCAAAGTGGGATGCATACTTAGCCTGATCAAATAACGCATGAAGATTCAAATATTCTTTCTGAATACTAATGTGGTATAATACTAAGGTCCAGTTCTAATACTTGGACCTTTAAGTAATCAAGATTTGAAAAATGTCAAAAAATCTCCAGAGGACATGGCAGAAATGCATGGTTCAGTTAAACATTTTAAATTTCATGTCTTCAACATGGATATTATCCTAATCTCGGAAATTAAAGCGTCTACTAAACTTTTTTTCAGGCAGACTCGGGAACACTGAACGTCATTTGGCAAGTGTACTATTGGCAAGTTGTCTAAATGTTCCCTTCTGCATCTGAAGCTATTTATCTTCTCCAAACAGTACAGTAGGCAACGGTAATGTGTATATGGAAATGCTGAAAGTTAGGATCCTCCACCCTTCTATGTTACAGCAAGCATTGCTATACTTACCCTACTTCCAGATCTCATCTTCTCACGTTGTTTCTTCAAAGGGAGTGTTTTCTAAACTATTTATATAGAATCAGCAGTACACGTATTCACGTACATATCTATAGATGCAGAGCAAGTCACAAAACAGGCCCACAAAATCACATACTTGGCTCTAGACGTCCATGATGTCACAATAAACAAATAAACAAACAAAACCCAAGCTTTTTCTCCAGTCAAAATCATTTAATCTGAAACTTTGTGTCTTATATTCAGAGTACTTGAAATCTGAACTGACATTCCAGGCATGAAAACTGTGCATTCGGTTCTTTTCAGGTTTGGAGAGGGGAAAAAACAGAAATAACAGATAGGACTTTATATTACATCAAAATAAGTTTTCAAAATTTTGGTTTGATTTTATTCCCTGAATATATATATGCACAATATGCAAGTCTGCCTTTTTGTTTTCCCCAGTCACGTCACAAGGACTTTCACTGAGGGACACCAAGACTGCTCTGTGTTCTACACGTCACCAATGCTAGGGATCTGTATGCAGACACAAGCTAAATATTATCCACCTGCACTAGCATAGCAAACTTTTTGATTTAAAAAAAAAATAATAAAAAAATAAAGGTGAAAATGGTTAAGTTTTTCTCTGGAACAAAAAGAACTAGGAGGAGAAGTACAGAGCTGTTTTTATTTTGTAAGATTTTTTTTTTCCCCTCTTAATTTACTTTCCTTTCTAATCAATGGTATTACATCTAATTCCAAATGTAGCCTAACACTTTTTGAGGTTTTGTAGAGCATTAAGGCTATAGGTACAGAAAAAAAGATCTTGACTTATCTCTGCCAAACGGGCCATTATCCAGAGAAATCCCAGTATGAGTGCTTCCACACTCCTGGGCTTTGCTTTTATTGTTTTCACCATTACCACATATGTATACACACATTGTCTAAACCTGAAATAGGAATAATCATGAAATGACAGCAAAACTCTGTGATAACTCACCATATAGATATCAAGCATAGGTATTACCTTGTCATACAGATACTAAGCATAGACTGATTAATCAGTTATATAGAAGTGGACTGATGGTCAGTGATCACAAGTCAAACCCTCATACTTGCAAGACACAGGCTCAACGCACAAGACATTTAATGGCAGGCAGTACAGAGTAGCCAACATATTCATTTATTTTAATGAGAGAGAAGTCATTAATCTAAAGGTGGCCAATAAAGAAATAACCTTACATGGTGTGCATTGCCCACCAACACACATTTAATACCCTAATATTTATGTAAATTATATGTACAGGAAAACGTCTAACATCTCATTGTAAAAGATATAATGGATTGAGATCAGCTACACAACTATTTTTAATGAGTCACATTTATGCAGTTAATTTTTAGGGTCTGAAAAATAGGTGGATAAATTATTTCTGAAAGAGGGCAGTGCTCATATGATGTTACTGTAGTGAGACTCTCCAAAAGCTATTCTTTGCTCTATATATGCCGTACAAATCTATGGAGGATATAGAAAGGAGAGAGAAAACTCAATGAAAGTTTGAAGATGAACAAAAAGCCCAGCACAAAGCAAATTGTTAATTCTTAAACTCTAGGAAATGAATGTTCCTCCTATGTTTACTTTAATAAAGAACCAGGATTAGTAGTTCCTTCATGTATATACATTGAAATAACTTGCCCTTTTAGGAAGATTACTAGGTTTCTGCCATTTATTATGACTAACATGCAGTACCTCTTACTATTCAGCATTATTATGAATTAGGTTTTATTCCTACATTCAAATAAGTGCTATTAGATTTTTTTTTAATTATTCCAGTGTACATTTAGAACTGCTAGCAAACTACCCAACTGCTTGTTCTTTACTAGAGTCTTTTACAGTATTTTCTGGAAAATGTTCCACTGATGTGATAGTCAGAATACTTTAACCACTATAGTTTTGATGTTAAAAAAAAAAAAAAAAAAAAAAAAAAGAGCCATACCCAAGGAGATCTGGATCCAAACACACAGACTATTCTGGCATTTGTGTTGGTAATATTTCCTTTTATGGCTTGATGGAATAAGTCTTGCAAGTATGAAAAACCATCAACACTCACAGCAAACTGGAAAATATTATACGAGCTGTGTTTTTGAACTTGTCTTTTGCTCCTGGAGGTGGCCCTTTCAAAACACAGCTGAGCATCTTTGCCAGTACTCAGTGCCAGGGCTGATATTGCTGATTTTATGCATATACTGAGTTCATAGTTTCCACCACTGCTGACACCTGGCAGAATTTCTTTTCAGAAGGAAATGAAAGAGAAATCCTTATTTTGATGTACTGTCTGAAAGAACGGTTTACAAACAACAACAAAAATCTAGCACAACTTTCTAAAGTCAGATATTTCTGTGACAGAGTTCCTAAGGGCAAAGCATTCAGTTCAGTTCAAATAAACAGCATCTTACTATTATCAGGTTTACATGATGCAGGCTTTGTGGATTAGTGGTATTAGTCATGTTTAGCCAAAAAGGAAACTACAGCTTATATAGTCTTATGGATTCCTTATTCAATAAAGGAATTTGGCAGCATATATTTAAACCTGCAGTCAAGAACTGATTTCTGGTCACTGCTCCCAGTGGTTAAAGGATTACCCATGGAGACATAAATGCCATCCCTGAGGCTCTGCTCTTCAAGTCAACATTAGGATATTGCTGGATCCAGAGGTTCCTAATGCTAATTTGGCAACAGAGGGCACAGATTTTTCTTTATGGGCTAGGCAGACAATTGCTTCTGGCAATTAGATTGACAAATCCTCAAAAAACTTAGATAGTCTGAAACTAGTAAAGGAGTAGTTGTTTTACTTTCTTATTCTTGTATAATTTTTGTTTCTTCCCCTAACAATGCAGATACTTTGAACTTATAAGGTAAAGCAAATACATAGGGCTTCCCCAGAAGGGGAGCAGCACATGCTCCTTCTATTTACTGTTTTCAGATATATTGGCTCCTTGGTTGTGATGCTTTCAGAATGTGTTGATTATAAAATATTTTGATAAGCATTTTCTCCAGAAATTACATTTTAGCTAAAAATATAAGTAGAAACAACATGAGAAAAGGTTGTTTTATTATCTGTGGATCTCTATTGGAGGTTTTATTTTCTGTCACTATAGAAATGAGAAGTGTTTAGATCTTGGAAGAAATATCAATTATTAACAAACATGGTGAAGAAAGAAAGCACAGTTTTTCATGACAAATTACACCATAAGCAGAGTTCTGCACCCACGGCAGTCTGTTTGTCTCAGCCTCCCAAATACCTCCACGCCCATTGTGTATCAGCATGATGCTCGGTGCTGTCGTATCACTTCATTAGCCCAGAGCTTTGAGGTACATAGGATGCCCCATGTGCTTCTCAGGCTGCTCTGACTGCCACACTCCAGCTGTGAGTCTGCTCACTGCATGCCCCTGTGCAGTAATACGGGCACACATTGCCAACACCCGCTCCCATTCCTGCCATGTCCTGCCTCTGCTCTTGCTTATTATTTCTAGCAGATTCTACTACCTGTACCTAGAAGGAAACACTTTATTTTAGTAACTGACTGCAATCTGAAAGCATCACATGTCCAAAGTCTCAGACAGTGTTTGAGTGCCAAACACCCCCTGACCTGGCTTCTCAGCTGCTTAGGACCTGGCACATCTCCTGCTTCACTGCTCAGCTCCTCCCGAGTGTGGCTCCTCAGCCTCACTGAGAATCTGGCTCCAGGCTGTGCTCAGGATGTATGGAGACTATAAGTTACTGCTGAACAGGGACCTTCATGTAGCTACACTTGCTGGGCTACCAAGACTACTGAAAACCACCTGCATTAAACACTGTAGTTGATATGTTGCCCTAATAACTGAATTTCCTACTATCAAGATCATACAGTTCACATTCTCATCCTGTTATCCTTGTAATGTTTTCCTCAAGACAACCTCACAATTCAAAATCATAATCCTAATAATCTTTTTCCTGCAACACACTTAACTATGCAATACAGTTTAGGATGAGAAGCACAAAGAAAAAAACAGAGCTGCTATCTAGAGCCACTATCTATAACATATGACTTTGCCTTATTCTTTACAACATATTTCTCGTTGGCCACAAATTATAAAAGCGAATTTAGGGCAATTACTGATTAAGCGCAAATCAACAAAACACAAAGTCAGAGTAGATGCAAACCAATGCATCGGTAAATAGCCAGAGTCTATAACAACTCTAAATTAGCTAATTCGCTCCAATTCATTAATTTTTGAATTAGTAAACTGCACACCTGTGTTTGGCAAAGCCTGCTTGTTTCAGCTGCGGCTCAATGTTGCCCTCCTGTGGGCTGAGAAAAGGGAAAGCGTTGGTTTCTTCACACCTTTGACACACCAAGAAACATACGTGTGTGGACATCTTTCCAAATGTGATGGAGTGAATGAAGAGGAGCCAAGTCCCTGTGAATCATGTAAACTCTACATCCTTCCCCAGATTTATTCAATTCTGGTCTTCTTTCAGCACAAATCTGCTCCAAACCAGCCATAGGAATAAACATCAGCATCTTGCCAAATTATCCACAGCTCACAATGTGGTATGATTTTCTGGTATGACTTTTCAATATGGCTGACTTTCTCCCAGCTGAGGGAAGAAAAGTTATACCTGAAGTTTGCAGGAACAATGCGCTAATCTTCTAAACATTTTCAGCAAGTTTGTGAATTTGTGTCATCCTTTGCCTCCTGCCAGTACAGGTGCCTTACAACAGGGTCTTCAGTCTTGATGATGTCCCTGTGTAAAAAAACCTTTTGGCTTCCATTTTGATGAAGGCCTCTCCCTTGCCTACGGCTGAATTGCTCTGGGGACAGCATGCAGCCAGCTCAGACTTCAGTGAGTCTTCCCCTTCCCAAGGACAAGATAAAGGGGCAAATTCCCCACCACCAGGAAGTAGGAAAACCTGCAAAAACAGGGACTTGTGAAACAAAGACAGCCGTTAAGGACAAGACAATAATTGAGTTCTTCATGCTTGAAGCAACAGCTGAGAGAAATGATGGGAGTACCTCCATTATGGGCTATGGAGGAAAAGCACACACTCCTTTTTTCTGTGTGTGATGCAGGAGTAGTGACAGCTGTGAGGAATTCAAGGTACCTACAGCGTTTTGTTGTTCAAACCTTTAGTCATTCTTCCCACATCAAACCCACTACAGAACAGTGCTGGCTATGCTTTTCTTCCAGAGCATGTCAGTCACTGCGGCCAGGCTGACCCCGGAGCCTCCAGAGAGGCCTACACAGGGCTGAGGGACGGAAAAGGGGCCTGAGGCAGCCATGGGCAGAAACTGAGCTCCAGTCCCTGCCGTCAGGACAGCACAGGCCACCTCTGGGCCAGGACCACCTCAGGGAGACACGGTCCCAAGTCCAGCCTACTAAGACAGACTCTCCTCCTTCCTGAGCTGGTATTTTTGTCTCTCTGGAGCAAAATCACATTGAGCTCTGGGATGTTTATTTTCACTGAAGATGGAAGTTGTCCATAGCGCTGTCCTAAACCAAAAAAGGAGTTAAATCTTTAGCAATTGAGTTTGAATCTACACGTAGTCAACATGAAGCAACAGCTTGTGTAGTCTTGGGTCATTGGTAAATGCCACCTCTGAATTCAGAAATGAACTCTGTGGCTGGGCTCTGCTGATGCTATAGGCCAAACCAAAATCTCAAATCCAAACATAAACCCAAGCTGAGGAAGCTGAGGTCAGAAAATTGCGGCTTGGTTCTGTGTCTGGTTGCTACCAAGTCAAAGGCTTCCCTCTGGAAAACAGAGTGCTAATGATCAAGTGACAATCCAAATACAACCAACAAAGAAGCAACAAGAAAACATCTGGAAGCAATACGGGTTGGAAAAGAACACAGAGACGTGGCCAAATGCTTCATTGCCAAAGAGGCAAAAAAAAAAAAAGTGTATTAATGACAAGGGGCTTTTCCTTGTTTACTTTCAAAGAACATCAACAGAGCATCTGTACAGAATAAAAAACTAAGAGAGAAAGTACATACGTGGCTAGGGAATGAGGAAAGAAGAAGAAACTACTAGAAGAACAACTTCACAGTAAAGGAAAAGGCAGCTGTTTAACATGTAGTCATTTAAGATCTATGCGATAAATAGCATAATCAGTATTCATATATTTCTGTCCAATAAAACCTGTAAAAGCCCACATTTTTTCCTTAGCAATCACCAAGTTTATATCAGAAATTACTATGAGCTAGCAAACAAAGTCTAATTTCTCAAATTTCTATTGCTACAATCGATCTGTTGATTAAGCATCAGAATAATGCAAGGAGTCAAATTAGTGAAAAGCACTGCAAACTTTTACATTAATACATAGACAGTAGTGGATGCTGATAGAATGAATTAAAATTAATTCCCAGAGACTAGCTGGCAAAGAAAATATTTTGAAGCAGAGATAAATTTTAAGACAAACCTATGCACTTCCTGAAAAGGTAATTTTGCTACTGTTTGTTTGTAAAAGCCTGTTTTTTTTTGTTTGTTTTTTAGAAAAAAAAAGAAAAAAAAGAAAACCACCTCTGTTTCATTCTCCCACTGCTCCTTTAACAGAGTCATCACTGCCTGTCCCCTGGCAGGTCCTAGCAAAACAGAGAGATGCAGCGCAGATATTTACTCTGTGCTGTGATGTAAGGAGTAAGTAGCAGTAACATGCAGACTTGTTATGGCTCATAAAAAGAGATGCATTTTGCCATGTTGCCTGTTTCCCATTTCCCAACTCCCAGCGCCCATCTCTGGGTGGCTGAGACTCCCCCAGGGCAGTGGTAGCACTGCCTGCTCCTTCCCACTGTCCCTTCAGGCAGAGATCGTGGTGTGTGTCCTCAGGGACAAGCTTTGGTTCATGCCTTCCTGCTGAGCTCCCACCTCACAGCCTACGAACGCAGTGTACAGGAACCAACACCCTTCACAAAAAGTCAGGACAGAGGAAAATCTGTTGTCTGCAGGAATGGCTTTTTGAGGAGCTAGTTCTACAGCTGGAAGCACTTTAACCTACTGTCAAATTGTGTAACGGAGCAGGGGACAAATTATTGCCTCTTTCCAGCTCTGCTGAAGGTGAGTTCCTCAGGTTTTATTTTCTCCCTGAATCACTTCAGCTCTAGCCTAGTCCTCCAGTTAAAAACCCATTGTAGAAAGTGCCTTATCCAAATGACAATTCAAATAAAATATACTGCATGCAGACATTTATTTGTCCTTAAAAGTACCTTCTTTGATGGATATATACTTTCCATACACCTAGGAAATGAAACCCAAGCAGAGAAGAATTTGCAAGGAAGTGAGATCTGATGAGTAAGCAGCTGCTTTATTAGCAGCCATACAGCTCTTGATTTAGAGGTTTCATTCACTCTGAGCTGAAGAACATCTTGCCTGATGCTATAAATGTTGGCAAGAGCTAAAGACAGTAACAAGGACATTTTCATTGCAGCTCAGCCCTGTCGTTTGGGTCCAGTGAAGCTGAATGGGTGATAGAGGATGATGGTAGCAGCAATGCAGCAGTCATGAGCTTCCACATCTCTTTCTTTCCTGCAGTGGGGAAGGCTCTTGGGGGACAGCAGAGCCATGAGAAGCAGCAGCATTCCCAGCAGCTGCCTGGCAGCACTGGGCGTGCACTGCCTCTGCTTGTGATTTCCAGCCTCTTCACCAATGAAATCCTGGTCTCTCAAGAACTGCTTCATACTTTTAAAACTATCTGGATCATCAGACCATATTCAATCCTGGCCAAGAATGATCTCTCCAGATAAACACGGCATAAGTGACCTGGCTGAAAGCCCAGCTATGATGAGTACTGTATGATGGCCAGGGACTCTTGGGGGACACTGGAGAAGACCATGGCATTTGTGGAACAGTGCTGCCCTGTGGCACAAAAGCTGCTCAGCAGACATTAATATTCCCAGCAACCTGTTTGTGTGTGTGTGCGCTTTGTTTTTAATTAAAGAATCTGTTCTTTTTTCTGCCTTAACCTGAGTCAGTACAAGCAACCACAGCAGTTCCTGGGTAACTGAACAGATACTTGCTATATTTTGCATTCTTACAGGAAAGACAGTTATTAAACCTTTATGGTCCTTTGTTTTTTAGTGCATTTAGAAGGAACAGAAGTAACCACCATAAGTAACCACGAAACAGGATGAAGATTAAACCATCAAAAAATCCTTAAGTTTAGTTTATGAATTTCTTATTTTTCAGTCACTATTTTTAAAATGCTATCCCCACTCACCACAACTGAAAAGGAAATCATGCAACATGAAATGGTTCCATGTGGTCCAAAACCATAATTTCTCAGGTCATAAGGAAGAGGGAGTTGTTAATCTCCAGTAAGAAAGTGATTCTACAGTTATACCCCTCGATCTGCTGCACCAGTAAATTCAAATTCCAATCCAAAAATTCAAACTGGCTTTAATCACTAAGAAATTGCCTCTTCTCATGATAACGACTTCTTTTGACAATGAAATTACATTGAAACAATTGAACTTAGACAAGAGAAAATTTATGAGGTGAAAAAATGAAAACTTGGCCCTATCAGACAGTGGCTCAAGATCTAGCACAGAGCAGTTAAGGGAAATAGAATTATTTATTATTAACAATGAATCTTTATAAAACATAACAGCATGAGCAATTTACAGTTTTAAGGTTGATGTAAATCATTTTTCCATTTTGTCTTTTCCTCTGTAGCCTACACGCCACATAACCAGTTAGTTTGCTCACTGAAGTGTAGCAAGTTTCCATTTAACTTTTTTTTTTTTTTGGCTAAAGTGAGTAGGAAAAAACATCGGATTAGAGCTCATAAAAGTGGCTCTATCCACCTAAAACTCTTCCTGTTAAAGGACTGCAGGAAAGTGTTCTGTAGAAATATTTCTTAAAATATATTTTTAAGTTCTAAATTTTTTTTTGAACAGGCTTTGGGAAGGTACAAAAACATACGTATGCCTCAGTGGTCATGTAAGATATTTGACACTTTTTTGATAAGGATTTGAACAATTAAAACAAAACCAAACGACTTCAATTTTTGGAACAGTAAGTCATTTTAAAGAAACAAGACAAAACTTTACATTTAATCCTTGGAGAGAAGTTATTTTCTCACGTAAAAATAATTAGAAGAAAGACTTATGAAAGTGTTCCCACCTCCCAGGTAATTCATACATACCACATATGCCATCTGAAAAGGTAAATCCAACCAACATCTAGGAAAATAATAAACAATTTATTTTATCTGTCATATATTAACAAAGTCCCTATATTATTAATATTCAAACAAAGGTGTAAGTCAGAAATACTAACATTTCATTTGAGTGCCAAACAAGTGCATTAATGCCAGGTGCAGCAGAGATTTGGTACCATGGATTTGGAGTGTTCCCCACATACAAGACAAGGAAAGGGAAGAGATGCTCCCACGGCATTGCGTTGGCTGGCCTCGCTCTTGGCTCCAATGATCCAGAGATTTTGATTTCTTACCAGGAGACATTTTTAGAAAGAAGCAGAGCTGGACCGGGGAAGAGATCCTGCACTAGACATCAGCATGTTAGGAAAGTTTCTCTTGCTTTCTGCTTTGTGCATCGAGCTGGCTGAGAGCTGTGTCTGGTATTTGAAGCACGTCCCGTCCCACCAGCCCGCTTCCATCCCCCCAGGCTGGAGAGGGGCTGCCGGGAAGGCGCAGATGCATTGCGGATGCTCGCCTGGCCACCGAGTCACTCAGCTGGAGGTCAGAGCCAAGGCTGCAAACTGAGACGCTGCAGCCTCTTCCCAGATCTGGTGCCAAACAGTATGAACAAATCATTTTATTCTGAGCTTCAATTTTCCCATCTAGTTGCAAAATACTTTGACGCACTTAGATGAAAAGCTATACAAGTACTGCTGTATGAGTGGACACCACTTAATCCCCTTTCAGACTATGCTTTGCAACTACTACCTAAAACCGTGGTTATGCAGGCATTTTTCATGGTTTTCTTTTTCTTTTTTTAAGGCATATGCATCTAAATGGACAGTGTTCACAAGTGAATATTACCAGACTTGAATTCTAAAATTGTACCTTAATTATTAAGCTTAAGTATTTTTGAAACTATTATGTCTACCTTAATTTCTAGTATCATGATCCCTTTCTTTCTTTAGTAAGCATCTGTAAAATTCTATGTTGGCCACAGGATGGCAGACAGTATAAAGGCACTATTATGTTTTCAGCTTCTCACCAGGGAAAAAGCATGTACGTAAGGTAAAGCATTTTTTTCTTTCCATTGTCCTAATTTGCTCAATCTTTTATTAACTAGGTTAAATATTTGGACCTCCCCAGCAAATTATAGAAGACTGTTTATAGAACAGACATACTATGGAAATAAATTGAGAAAGATCATTTCAAGAAGAAACAAATCAGATGTGCAACACAAGTCAGATGTGCAAAAAAGCAGCAATTTGGAGGCGTGGGCCCAAAACAGATGTCCTTATTTTATTGTTCATACCTAGTGCTATTTTTATTGTGAGAAAATTAAAATTACTATACTTTTTATTCTTGCAAACAGCCTTAAGTAACCACCAAGTTAATTAAATTAAGGTCATTAATTAAATTAAGGTCCTGTTGTTGTGGGAATAATCAAAAATTACTCACAAATTAGAAGCATTTTCTTCCTTATTGTTTTTATTCTTGGTTCAAGTTTAGTGAATTTGAGATTAATAGCCTTCTGCCCCAACCTCTAAAGAAAATGAGCACTAAGTATCAGTAAATGTTACAGAACGCTTTCTTTGAGCTTCATGTGTTATGGTTTGGTCAAAGCATAATGCACTCTAGCTTGTAGAGGGCAGCAGTTCAGTTCAAACTGTTATAATGGTTCTTCAAATAATTTCCTGAGAGATGAGTACAGGCTTGACACAGTGCAAAGCAGTTCATCTAGTACCTATACAAGTCTTCCTACAGTCCTGAAGCTATTTGCAGTCTAAAAAGGTAAGGAAAGTTTTTCTTTGGCTCTTGGTTTGACTACATTTTTTTTCTGAATTGAAGGAGGGATGGAGACAAAGAGGAACTGGAGCATGGAAAAGCATTCCATGCAGAAACCATACTTCACAATTAAGTACCATTTATATTGCCAATGCTACTGGCTGGGTTGTTGGAGTGTTTTCTCCTTCCTCACAACACTTTATTACAAAGAAAAACATTCATAATTCAAAACTTAGGAGGTTGGAAAGCTGGCTGAAAAGGATGAATATTCTCTTTATCAAAGTTCACTTTATACGGAAGCTACCAACATGCTGAACTAAAGCCAGGTGGGGACATAGAAAGAAGCTCTGTATCTACAACCAATTTCCAGGTTCTTGAAAAAGTGAAATATTTAATAAAGTGGTAAGGAAGGACTGCAGGCATCTCTGTAATCGCTTTACCAGTGGACCACAGGCATTTAGGAAAATACTGGATTCAAGAAAGACGTTGGCAGAAAGTACAGAGAAATGCCATGTCCTAGTGCTCCACTTGTAACATGAAACATTCTACCAGGCAACACATGCAGAAGTCAGCACAGTGAAATTAAAAAATAATACACCAAACTCATCTAGAAGCTGATGACAAGGAAACAGAAAAGTAAACAAGTTGGGGGGGGAACTCTAGGAGTTCCCATTAGTGGCCTTATGAATAATCCTTGGTGCTTCGGATGACAAAACATGGCAAATGACAGCAGACAAGTTTGTTGGGGAATCAGCCTCATAGAGCAGACAATGAAAGACAGCAGAGGATCTGCTTAACTCTGACAATGCCAATCTTTTTCACCATTCCTTACAACTTAGCAACTGGATTGAAAAAAAGACACTAAATGCTATTTTTCTCCTTAATAGTAGAGCATGATATGCCATGTTGGTCACTCGCTTACTCAGTTCCACTGCCTTACACTTCTTTTTTTTCTTTTTTTTTTTACTGCAATAATATTCATTTCTTATGCATGAAGGCTTACAGCTTTACTTTGAATACAACCACTTGGCTCCACTGAAAAAAAAATAAATTTATTTCTTCCACTTTAAAAAACAAAACTGAAAATCAACCCAGTTTTCCTTCAGTAGATATTTTGGATCTGAAAACTTCATTATTGAAAGGAAAACATTCTTACGATTAGCAATAAATACTCTTCTTATCTCTTCTTGGACATTTAAGAGAAAAGATAAAAAAAACAGTAAAGTTTCCTATAACGTTTTTTCATAGGCAAATATTCTGTGGAAGGCATTCAGTCCAGAAGAGCTCCCTTGGCTTGTCTTTAAAGTAAATGAGTAGTGTTACAATATAGCATGCTGCACATAAAAACTTCAGCTTGAAGAAAAACATCAAAAAACGAAACAGCAAAAACAGTAGTTTTTTATATAGGAAAGATAAAACTCAACTTGTCTTTATAAAGTAAAAGTAATTACACTGTTCCGGTATCTATGTATGAGTTATAATACACAAGAAGATACTCTTCTCTAAAGTTTTTGTGAAGTGAAATATTTTCAGCATTATGAGACCAACTCCTTTTGCATGAGCAAAAAGCTGCAGTTCTCCTTTGCATATAGTATTTAGCTCCCATTATGTAAGGAAATCAAATAATTCTCTCTAATGGCATCTCCAGCACAAAACACGAGCTTTGCTTACTTCAGACCTCCAGCCTCACGGGGCACTGGATATACTTTGTCAACAGGACTTTCTTTATATATGCACACTCGGGTTATATATTTTATCTATTTATCACTTCTCACATTAATACATTTATTCCTATAGGCCTAGGGGCTTATATTTCTTAAGAACTACATGAACTTCCTTACTTCTTCTCTTAAATAAAAAAAAATCAAAAAAAATACAGTGTAGTAGACTGCCCCACACCAATGCAGTGAAAAAATCAGATTGGTTATCTGATTTTTTTTTTTTTTAATTAAGAGGCTTTTTGTAAGGTTTCACTTTCTTGGCTCTACCTTCTTTAAACTGTAAATTAGTTTTTAAACTTAACTCCAAACACTGCTACATATTCAAACCTGTCTTGCATTTTAGATCCATCTTTCCTACCTTAAGCTTCACTGCCCATATCGAAGAGAGCTTTTTATTTAATATTTTCAGGAAATCCATTCAAATCTCTAGGATTTTTACTGAAAATTCACTCAAATTGTACAGAAGCTCTACAATAAAAACACCTTCCTACTAAGCATAAATCAGTTTCACAAGTGGTGTTGAAATAGGACTTTGCCAACCACAAAGTTTTATGCAATTTTAATACAGCAAAGATGGCATGAGTTAAAGGATTTTTTTATTTTTTTATTTTTTTTTTTGGACTGAGACCTGAAGAACAACAATACTGGCAACAAACCTGTGCGAGACTCAGGCCAAGGCTGTTCTGTCCAAGACAAGCAGAACAAGAAGAGCAGCTTCTCCATTTCCTCATGGTGTTGCGCAGAGGTTGGAGTTACAGAAGCACTGACCACAGCGGGACAGGACCCTGTCTCCAGCAATGGTCAGAAGCAGGTCCCTGGGCAGGAGGCAACAACAGAGTAAAAACACAAGTCTTTACCTAGGTGGGCCCTTAAGCACCTGCAGTTTGGGGATGTTTTCTTAAAAACCCTCAGGGACTCTCTCACCCATGACCTTGAGCAGTCTGCTCTAGCAACCTGTGAACATCCACATCTTAAATACATGTCATGCAAAAAATCTTCGGACCCACTACTTTCATTTCATGCCTCCTTGCTCAATGTCTCTTCCAGTTAAAGGACTACCCCACTCACCACCTCCCCTCCATTTGAGGCCTCACAGACCTCTCTGACATCCTCTGCACCCAAAGAGTCTCAATACAAACCGTCACCTGCTTTGCAGGAAGAAAATTGATGAGCACTTCACGTATGAATTTTTCGCTAACTTATCAACTCATAGACAATTCCAAGTAAAGGATACTTTGAAGCTGTACACACACACTCACTCCAGCTGAAATTAATACTTGTACCAGCAACCTGCATTCACAAATTCAAATTATTGTTTAAAATCTATTCAAAAACAGATTCCTCTATTTGTCTTTTATTTAACTGTTAGCCTAGAATAACTTACTTGTAATGGAGTTTTAATGCCAGGCACGAGCCCCGTTAGGCAACAGTGCCACATGCAGTAGCATGCCCAGGGAGCTTCCTGGCTGAGGAACGATCACAAGGCTGCAAGTCCAGCCCTATGGTCGAATACCTGTGCTTTATGCTAACTCGTATTTTTGGTTGTCCATGAAGAGAGGACCCTTCAGGAAGCAAGTCTGCAGCTAGGAGTACTTCCTGATCTGAGAATTATTTTTAAAGAATGCTAAATCCATACAAAAATAAAAATAGGCCTTCAGGGTGCGGTATTTGGACAACATTCCTCAAGTGCCTCCTCAGGGCTCTGGTCATAAAAAAAATTCTCCATGCAGGTAGTAGTTTTGACATCTTAATGGCTGTAAAGTTTCCCTTTCCTCTGCAATATAATCTCTTTTTTTTTAAAAAAAAAAAAGAGCTTCTCTTTCCCAACATTTGAATGGTGCTATAGCTTTATAATGTCTTTTTTGTTCCTTTCAGACTAAAAGTAAATAAGAATGGGACCAACTTGGCAAGAATAGAACCATTTATTTGCTCAAGCAACATTTCAAGAATACCTGCAGAGCTATTTTGGAAACACAGTGGTATCTCTATTCAGCCTTCCACGTCTGTGTTTCCCAGCTTCAGGTAGGTTATGTCTGCCTACCGATGCAAAATGCACAGCATTTCCCTCACCTCTGTGTTCAGCTTGTATCTTGTTTTCCTATTTCTCCTTTACAATTTCTTTTGATGTGGATCAGTTAGTTCCTGGAAAGTTCCTTTATGTCAGTTTATTTACTTAAAATCAAGCCTTGGCTGCGTGCTTCCCTGTGCTCCCTAGCTTTCAGAACGTGGGAAACCCCTTTTTCCAAGTCTGAGGAGCACAATGGAAAACATCCCCTTTGCTGAACAAGACCGAGATACAGCCAGGCTTCGGAAGAGATCAAGCATGGATTTGTGTTCCTACACTCATGTGGACTGATGGATCATGAGGGGAAGACTAAAAACCCTCACTGAACACATAGCACGGCAGTGAAGCAGCTCAGTGGTTACCTGCTCCACCAGCCATGTGACAGGGCAGGACAGAAGGCTCGCCTGCAGCACCAGGGGAATGGCATTCACCAGTGGCTCACTGTGTCCATCTCATTCCACTGGCTCTATAAACTGCAAAAAAACAAGGTTATCAGGAAATATCTTCTATGCCTCATAGGGAAGCACACCACAGCTAGACCTTTGATATATAATAGCTCACCAACTCCTCTCCTAAGGCATCTTTCATTGCCACAGGAGCAGCAGTTACGTTTTACAATTCAAGGAGGCTTTAAAACAAAGATTCCTTGTCTCTGCCTCCCTCGCTGCTGCCTGTGTATATGCAAAACCAGTGCCTTTTTTTCCCTGTCCCTGAAAAACCAGTTCCTTTTTTAACCTGTCCCAGCTGGAAAGTTGAGATGTGACAAATGAATGAGATGCAAAGGGGGGCACAGTTTGGATCGAAAGTAACATGCACATGTACACATGCCTGAGTGATGAGGGCACAGGCAAAGAGAACCAAGAGTTCCTACCTTGTGTGGCCAAAACACTCATACAGACTAAGCGTACAGCTGCACAAGTATAAGAAGTAAGAATTTTCTCTTGTTCCAAGTAATGCTATCAAGATCTCTATTCTAATTCATGATGGCACAGCAAAGTCTGAGACAATATGAATCTGGAAATTTTAAGGCAAAATAATGTTTTAGGTATTAGGACCTTGACTGCCTGACCTACTTTATGTGGTACGTGTTTTAAAGAATAACCAACTTGCTTTATATATCTCATGATCCCTTGAGCTTGCAGAAGTGACTCAAAGATGAGTCTCTACGTTGGCTGTGCCAGAATTTCAGCATTGCATTTTGCACCCACTCACTGCATTCACCACTACTCCAAATTCTTCTAAGTGTTAAAATTAGCTTTCAGTAGCTTTTGCTTAACACTTTCTGCCCCAACTTCTCACACATGTTGCTTCATGCTTGTGACCCTTCCTTTGAAAAGCCACAATGCTCTCACACTTGGGATTTTAAACTCAGTAAGGATCAAAGTGCTGCCCATGATGCGACCAGTTTCCTCCATGCTGGCCAGGTCACAGCTTTGCTGCTTCTGAATCTGGACTGATGCCAGTAAAGGCTGTAAACATGCTGAGTGAAACCCTACCTTTGAACTCCTACCTTAATTTATTAAATAGCTTGATACTAATATGCTTTTATCAGATAGCTAGCTTATCTCATATTTGTTTCTGGTGCAAAATAATCCCAAGAGGTACTGCTTTAAGCACAGGCAGAACTGCTTCTCTGAAGTGATGCTCAATCCAGGAAACTAACTTTCCAAAAGTAATAAATTATTGAGGGAGAAAGCAAACGACGATCAACTCTCTACACATAGCAGCCTTAGGAACACGTCAAAAAATCAATTGCTTCTCAGATCTCCTTCTAGCTTATGGTCAAGGAACACGCTGTGCAGCTGTGCCGATGCTGCAATTCTCTGGGAAGAATTTTGAGGTTTCCTGAGCACTGACTCATCACCTCCTCATTTCCCCCTCCCAAGAATCACTAAAAGATAGACATCAATCTGTAAGTGGGATGTATTTATGCAGTTCTTAAAAACTATATCAAATGGGAATATAACTATAGAAAAAAAGAATACAGCTAACAAAAAAGGTTTCAATTAAGATGATAGAAGCATTTCTTTCCAATTGTGTATAACGTTTGATTTGTATTCAAGAACTGGATTTTGAAAATTGATAATGTTACAAGGTTCTCCATTACTGTTGAACAAGACAGTCTGCTTCATTAGATCCAGAATTACTCATTAAGGGGGGCTTTCTAGACTTCTCCCTCTAAGTATCTTTATCGCCTTATTTCCTACACATTGAAAAGAAAGCTATTGTGGAAGCTCTGCTTTGAATTAACATTTATTCCATGAATACTGTAAACTGGGGAAAAGACATGAAAAAGGCAGAATCAAATTGACTTTTGTTATTGCCTTACTGAAAATCCATCTTTCTTTTGGGCTTGTCAATCTTATTCTTATCAGTTCACAGTAAGAGTGGAGCAGTAATACTTTGGGGAAAAAAAGTGACAAATATTGGAATTCCTTGTTGTAAGTGATGTAAAAGGTTAAAAGTGTGAAAGTATTACTAAACATCCTGAATGTTATTTAGAAGTAGCAGAGTCTCACAAATATGAAGACAATCTATATCCTTTCAGTTAAAATAGTTAAGAAATCCTCTTTATCCATACGCCTCCTTCTACTGCCTCTTACCCATGCCATTCAAGTACTTAGCAGTGAAAAATAACGCTAGTGAAAGCAAAACAAACCAGATACTTTACAAACATCTCATCTGTTGCAGAGCACCTTTATGTCCCTGTACTCCCAAGGTCTCTCATACTCTTTCATACGCTTCTGGGATTAAAGTTACTGCTTTCTTTCTGAGGCACATACGCATGTCTCAAAATAAACACTGTTAGGGGACTGAAAAACCTTTTAAAACTGCTTTTAAAATTAATGAAAATTAAAAATAGTTTCTTAATAGTGACAGTTTGAGCTAGTGCACTGACATAATAGCAGTGTAGTAAAGCTTTCAGAATGAATTCAGGTGAACAATTAAGACCTTTTTTCCTGGTATCTGTCAGTTCTCAAGAAGTGATTTTAGACAACTCTGTACAATTCAAGCAAGTGGACAACCTTGTCAAGAACTTTTCTTAAAAAGATAATTTTTAGTAATGTGACCATGGGTCTCTTCCAATGAGTGTGCAATACATTAAATAAAGCATTACATCTGCAAGTGAATTAACAGATGAAAACAAATTTAACAATAAGTACAAATATTTATGTTGTGGGGGGAAAAGGCAGAAAGAAATCTAATGTGACTGAGTAGTATAAAATAAGACAAGTTATGAAAGAACCCTTTAAAAACTTCCCATGTTTTGTATTAAAGGATTGTCTTTTTTTTTGTTGCAGCTTTTCAAGAAAACTCCATGTAGAATTAAACTGTCTTTAACTGATCCAGTGATAAATAACACTACTCTGTTCTGAGTTAGTCTAACAGACTGCAGGCGAATGCTCAGAAAAAAAGCAATTAACAAAGGCTGCTTTCATTCTAAAGTCCTGAGGATTTTCTGGTCTGTAGCATTTGCCTAAGCACAGGCTATATATCCACAGATGCTCATTAAGAGGTGTTTTGTGTCTGGAAAGAAAGTTGGGGGGATACATTTGTCAACCTCTGATCATTATCCTGAAATGGAGAAGGGTTGAGAAGTGTACAGGAAATGAAAAGAAAGCAAAGAGTTTCCTGTGAGAAAACTTTTTTTCAAGTCAGCTCACTTGTATATTAGAGAAGTTACTACCTTTTGATGTATTTTCTTCAGTGTGACTTCAGGTATGGTTACAACCTACTTCTCAAAACAACCTGGTAGGGAAATAAACATGCATGTTTGGGGTAATATGATCGTCTTTGAACTTCTCTCCCAATCCTCTCAGCTCCAAGTAGAGCTTCTGTTTAGGAAACTTGATATGAAGCTTCTTCAGCAAGTAAAAAGTGATTTACTATTTAGACCAAAATCCTCCCTGCTAAAAATAAAGTTGGGCACAGACAAGAAATATCCATCCTGCTGGGGTTGTTCTGAAAGTGTAACACAATATTTGGTTCATAGGTGCCAACTCACAAGAGAAGTAACTTTGTAACAGTAACAAAGCAAATAAGCTGAAAACCAGCACCATCTTGGGAAGCTTCTAGCAATCTAAATGCATCTAGAACTCCTTGAAAAATAATCAATAAGTATAACTTCTGTAAGAATAAAGGCAACATGGAAAAAAATCCTAATACATTCAAGCAAAAGGTGTGTAGTGGGTTTACATGGCAATGTTTTGGTAGCAGGGGGCCATAGGGGTGGCTTCTGTGAGAAGGATCTAGAAGCTGCCCTATGTTAGTTAAGGGCCCCACTGCTGACCAGAGCTGAGCCAATAAGTAATGATGTTTTGCACCTCTGTGAGAGCATATTTAAGACAGAAAAAAAACACGCTGCGCCACACAGCAGCTGGGAGAGTGAGAAGAGTGAGGAACGGCCTTGCAGGCGCCAAGGTCAGTGCAGAAGGAGGGGGAGAGGTGCTCCAGGCGCCGGAGCAGAAGTCCCCTGCAGCCTGCGGTGAGGACCATGGTGAAGCAGGCTGTCCCCCTGCAGCCCATGGAGTACCACGGTGGAGCAGGGTTCCACCCTGCAGCCTGTGGAGGAGACCACGGTGGAGCAGGTGGACCTGCACCGACGGAGGCTGCGGCCTGTGGAAGACCCCTGCCGGAGCAGATTCCGGGCCGGACCTGTAGCCCGTGGAGAGGAGACCACGCAGGAGCAGGTGACCTGGCAGGAGCTGCTGCCCGTGGGGGATCCAGGTTGGAGCAGTTTGCTCCTGAGGGATGGACCCCTTGGTACGGACCCATATCTCGAGCAGTTCTTGAAGAGCTGCTGCCTGTGGGCAGCCCACGCCAGATCAGTTCAGCAAGGACTGCATCCCGTGGGAGGGACCCCACAGCACAGGGGACAAGAGTGACTGAGAAGGAGCGGCGGAGAAGCAGCGCTATAGACTGACCATAACCCCCGTTCCCCCATTCTCCTGCACCACTCAGGGGGAGGAGGTGGAAGAGGGTGGATGGGGGGGAAGGTGCTTTTGGTTTCTTTCCTTTGTTTCTCGCTTCTCTAGCTTGTTAGTAATAGGCAATAAATCTTACTATCTCCCTATGCTGAGTCTGTGTTGCCCGTCACGATAATTACTGTGTGATTTCCCTGTCCTTATCTCAACCCTTGAGCCCTTTTCATCATATTTTCTCCCCATTCCTCTTTGAGGAGGGGGAGTGAGAGCATGGTTATGGTGGAGCTCGGCTGCCCACCTGAGTAAAACCACCACAAGGTGTTACATTAATTTAAAATTACCCTTTATTTTTCACAAGATTTTCCAACATGTGCATTTTGGCACTGTAGACTTCGAGATAGTTTGCTTCAAGTTTCTTTAAATTACAAACAGTAGATACAGCAGGAATATTTTAAATGTATTTCTTTAAAATAAACGGCAAGTTAAGACCCTTAGGTTTAAAAGGGACTTCCACAATTTTCCTGATACAAAATTCAAGTAACTTTAAATACGAGTAGAAAATTGTCTTTATAAAAGATCCTGCTATTAAAATTTACCATCACTGCGAAAATAAATTTCTAGCATCAGTTGGGTTCAATTACACACTTAGAAAAATAACTATTTTAAGTGAAGGTCACTTGGTGAAGAAAAGTAAATTTTTAACAGGTTGAGTTCTTAAAACAAATGATAAAACCATTTTTCTTAGCTAAATTATTTAATCATTACTCCATCTCTGCATTTTTTTCCCTAAAGATGCACATTTCAGTACTTTAAGAAAACAGGCTACTGAGATGTTTTCCCTTAAATATATATACCAGTCTCTGGAATTATTGCTTAACCCCAATAAATGCATATGACATTCACTTTGTTTTTAGGCTGTGCTTTTTAATTAGTTGGTACCAAATATACACACTACACAATTTTAAATGTGTCACTTGAATAAAAACACAAGTTTCAGATAATTTTGCATCTAGGATTTTTTCCAAAATAGAAACAGATTCATTGTAAAATGCTTTTCCATTTTTCCTCCTCACCTACTCTTTAAGACAGCAAAATGGAAAAATAAGCAGGACATGTTTACTTTGTGACTCAAGGCTCAGAGCAGATATTGAGAAATTTAAAAACTTTGTTATTTAGCCCAAAGTAACCCTGCTGTCTAGGAACAGTAACTTAATTTCTTGTATCACCATCTTCCAGAAGAAAACTATAAATAAATGTTTAGGTAAAGAATCAAACACTGGTGTTGAAGAGGGCAAAATGAAATTATGGGTCAATAAACGATACTGCAATGTATCTCGTGCCATTCAAGATAGGAAGTCCTTCATGTAAATGAGTAAGTCTTCCTGGGTGCATGAAGCTCCATCCTTTCCTGGGTGACTCAATGGAGCAGTTGTACCTAAGAAATTTACATCCACCTCCCTGTAGCAAAAAAACAAAACCAACACCACACTTATTTATCATTACTTGTTTTATATGAATGAACAGGTTATTTATATTTATCCACAATTTAAAATATACTATTAATAGCCTATGATTAATAATAAATTTGTTTTTTTTTGTTTAAACTATCCATACTATGAATATTGTTCAAATTACACCATCTTCAAAGCAACACGTAACAGGCAAGCTTTAGCAATAATTAAGACTCCCCCTTGCTTTACTTTAGCATTCCCTGGATACCAACTCATTCAAGCTGCACCTCTGAGAAACAGATTTTCAGTAACATTACTGCAGATGATACAGAATAGCAAACCAATGTTCATAGGTCCTGTTCTAGAACTGCATCTCTATCCAGGAAAGCACGTAAACACTGCTAATTAAATAAATCAATCTAGCTGTTGATTTCAAACTGAAGCACTATTTTCTAAAGGAATACATTTGAGAAACATACGTATGGGTGTTAAGTGCAAATGATACAGGACACAGCCTTATAATGGTTAGGTTTCCCTACCAGTCAAAGCTGGATGTTATTGTTACTGCCCTGTCTCCATTTCCTGAGGGCTGTTTTATTTGAATAAGTATCATAGCAAAAAATAATTTATCGGGGGGGGGGGGGGGGGCGCGCGCGCGGGGGAGTAAGAAAGTAGTACAGTTGAAGATTTTGGTTTTGTGGCTGACCTGAAGAATTTTTTAAAAAAGAAAAAACTAAAGAAAAGCCACTTAAGAGAACTTGGTACTATTTAAAAAAGCTTGAAAAAAATTGTATTTCACTACATTAAGCGTTTCAAAAGTGTTAAAAGTGAACAGTTTTTATTAAACTCCTTTCCTCCACCATCTAAAGCCATTTTGACCAATTCAACTTTAGTGCATTAACAGGCATAGATCCCACAACAGAGGAAAATTAGTTCTCATCAAAACCACCAAGAAATAAAATATCTCGGCTTGTGTTGCACATCTTTTCCCCTTCAACACAGCCTTTCCCTTTCAACACAGCTTTTCAGTATGTCCATTTGGGCTCTACTATGAAAACAATATTAGACACTCCAAGAATGACATTTTTTAAATTCAGTAAGTTTGTTGCCAACTTACTTGAAAATCCTCTCCTACTTTGTTGAGTGCAATATTGATTGTGAATGTAGAGGAGTCGTGATGAGGTCTGAGTGACCGCTGTCTGTCAGGGCTGTATTTTACAACAAAATTCAATAAAGCATATCCCTGAAACAAAATATATAGTCAGACTTCAACATGCAAACTTCCAAGTCACACATAAGGTTGTTTTTTGTTGCTGTTTTTTGTTTCTCCATTTGAAGCTGAGTTAACACCACAATATTCATCTATAACTACTGCTACGCCACTTGTAAACATGCCGATCAACCTAAACAGGATACACTCATTAAAATACTTAGAATTAGTAATTGCATTTAGAGATTATCTGCAATACTTTTAAATACATACCTTGGTATAATAGCCAGCAAATACTTTTAGTGTCACTGGTGCAATAAACTCTCTTATGAAATGCAGCCATTCATTATCCAGTCCGATTTGCTTCATATGAATATCATCGGTTGGGACATTTTCATAACCTCCAGAAATACGGCTGTCCTAATGAAAACACCATAAATAGTCTTGAAATATGGGCATGGAATGCTTCTGGCACTTCCACAAACATTCATGATTCTGCAGAACCGCAAAACTGCAACAGAGCAGTGCTTTACTGGGCATATCTAAGCTTAACATACAGTAATCTCACAGCTAACTGCTGTGAGAAAAATTGCTGAAGTATCAATGATCAAGAATGATGTTTTTTTTTTAAGAAGGTGAGTCAGTATTTGGATGTTCTGCCCGTAAATAAGAGTTTCACTAGGGAACTGGTTTTAATTATTGAGATGTAGATGCAAAAAGTTAGATCAGATCAGAGCACAGGCCCCAGCTGTCATGATAATAAATATGGTAAAATAATTTTAAGAAAAAAGCATTTTTAAAAGACTTTCTAGAGGCTGCAACCTGCAGTAAAATCATGACTGCAACATATCTCCTTTGCAAGCATTTGTGAAATTAACAAACCTGTCTGTTTTTAGAACTTGGATTTAAGCAGTAGTTATGAATACTTTGAACTTGGTGCAAATACAAACACAGTATCTCCTAACACCTGTGGGTAACCACTTAGGGGGGCAAGTCTGACAAATCAGGATTTATGAGGTGAATGAGTAAAACTTCTCTGAACAGTTATCAAAGATCAGCCCTGGATAACTGCTGGATAACTACTACAGCTGCTGCAGCACTATTAAAGTCTGAATTTGTTACTTCAAGGCTAATTGAGGAATGTCTCAAAAACTACTGAACAAGCTACATAGTAGACAAAACTAGACATTTTTATACCATGCAGCAGATGTCTCAGGTCATTAGCATTTGTTGGAAAGTTTGTTTATTGCAGTACACTGTGACTTATTATAAATGTATTCTCTTAATAATGTTTATGTAGGCTGACACTTACTTGGTGTTTTCCGCCAGACCATTGTCCAAAATGTTCCATTTCTTCTACCAATTCATCACAGGCCGTGTCAGAAAATATGGGAAACCAAAAAACATCTGGACATGGCTACGAAAACACAAAATCTACATTCGTCTCTTTTAGTGGAGTTAAGTTACAACAGTTACCTTTTATTTTCAGCTGTAAAACCAACTCATGCCAACAACACTTTCACTTTTTTGGTCACTAAAGAATATCAGCCATTCTCTTCTGAGCCATAATTCAGATCTATTTAAATAATCAAGTTTTGTCTTGGTCCACAAGTGTATTTTCACAGAATGAAGCAAAAGCTATGAGCTACCTTGGAAGTTGTGACTCAGCTTTAACAGCTGCGTCAGTGTACCCAAATATTCTGTGTCTTGGTTGGTCTAATAGCCTGAGTCTTCTACATAAGAACTATTAAGAAAAACCTGTTTCAAAATTAACATGATTTCAAATACAAAAGCAATTTATCCCAGCTTTTTAATGAAGCCAAGTTTATTAAAACACTGTGCCTAATTTTCACAAAAATAGTCATCCAACACTGGTAAACAACTATCTTAAAAGCACTGTGTCCAGATCAGTTACATGAAAGCAAGCAGACAGACAGACAGGAAAAAACACTTAGTATCCAGCAAAAGGCTTCATCTCGGGTTGATGGTTACCAGATCTTATAGAATCCATACGGAAATGCAAACCCCAAGGAAAGCATCTGTAAGAGCTTGACTTTACCAGATACTAAAACCACAACAATCTTACAAAAATTTTATTAGGTCTTTTGCTAGTGGTACTAGCTCGCCCAACTAAACAAACTACAATTTTATTTTGGAGAAGGCTCTACTTCTACAATTACATTATTCTGAACAATCTAACAAATTTTTCTGGACTTCTCTCATCTCAATTTTCACAGTGACAGAAATTTAGTAGTGGTCCAAAACCTCAAACTGTTCAGCCACACACCAAAGCAACATTTGCATGGAAACAGCTACTATAATGCCAACTTATTATCAGTCAATCCCAAAAATAAGACGAGCACTCTTTGTCTAACAATAGTTATACCCACCTGTTCTACTATATTATCCGTGAAGATCTTTGAATAGTTGGGATTTATGTAGGTTTCCTTCCAGTCCTGGAAAGAATGATTTTAGAAGATTAAGAATTAATCTATTCTTTAAGTGGTAGAAAAAAGAATCATTTGTGCTCTGTTCATGTGCTTTGCTGAAAGCACAATTTCTTATAATCACAGAAGAAATGAATTTCATCATGTCTAAATCATGAATCCACAGCCTACATCAGGGCCATATCTCCAACTCCTTACTGCAGTCATCAGCATCAACTTATTGTCATCAAATGGGTGGTAGAGAACACCATTAAATATACAACCAATATTTAGTGCACAATAAGCAAATGTTTTCTGCGTAGTCTTTAAGTCCCAAGTACTTTACAATACATTATCTTTATATTTTAAAAAATGTTTAATCAATAATTAGATGCATACCACAGGATTTTCAAATATCTGCCAGAGGTCATTGTTATAGTGGGAGGTATTGTAATTGGCTGTGGAAATAAGTCTTCCAAATTCATGTCTGTTGGTGATGTACATGAAAACACCCTACACCAAAACAGAAAATGTCATTAGCAAAACCGTCCATCTTAGCAAAATACTTGACTCTAATCAAAAACTTGATTTCTTGTTTACAAGCATTGGATTGAATATATCTTTCAAGCAAGTTAAACAAAGACATTCATAATGCAAAAACATACAGAAAGGAGAAAACAGAAAAGATTGTTTTCCAGAAAACCTAAGCAGCCACACCAGAAGTATGTTCTCAAACTGAAGATATCCATACAAAAAAAGAAATCAATATCTAAGCTTTAGTTTCTAACTAAAAAACAAAAGAACAAGCTAAACAAAGTCCTAATGGAAATCAGAACAAGAAACATTATTTCAGAGTATTCACTATACGATCCTTCTGGTGAATTGGCCTGAAATAAAAAAAGGTATTGGCAAATACAGCACAAGAATACTCAGATCAGGGTGCAAAATAGCTGAGCACTTTCAAATATTATCCCCTTAGTAAACATTGGAAAAATATGTACAAAATATGAAGTGTGGTAATACAGTTTTATTATTAAACTGTTAACAGAAGATATTAAAAACTCCCTTGATTAGCAATGGTAGCAGAAAATATTTTAAAAAAGAAATTGATTATTCATTAAGTTTACTGTTTTTCAGACTTAAATCTCATTTCAGAAGCATTTGTGACCTAGATTTGCAGTAAATGAAGGCATTCCCATTCTGATATTGTTATTTCTTGGATATTATTTCTATGTTTTTGTCTGAAAAAGAGTTAAATTGTTAGAATGATAATGATTGTTAAATACATGCCCTATTTTGGGCACCTATCAAATCATAAAATAGCTGCAGCAGGGAGAATAAGGAGGGTCTGGCTCAAGAAAAACAGCTTAAAATGACACTGATTTCACAGCTACCCTGGGTTCATGGAGGAGCCCTGGCTGACCTCGTAGGGATTTTAGCTTTATTCCTTTCTAGGCCTGCTGAAACAATTTTAGCTGCTAGAACACAGTTTCAGCATGTCATGACCCCAGGAGCACTGAGAAACCGTCCTGGGGAAATAACTAGCCTAAATCATTTGGAGCTGGTCGTGAAGAACCTGTGCTGTTGCAAATTGGAACCTTACAAGACTGAAGAGAAAGCTGTAGTGATATTTTATGAAGAGTAAGTGGACAGAGGAAAATGATCTTCCTTTGGTAGAATAGCACTGCATGTAATAAGAACTAACAAATAAAAAAATAAATCAACACCTTTGGGGGTCTGAGCATATGGAATGCTTCCGAAGAAGGGGAGTCTTTTTCCCTTTGTAAAGTCTAAAATGAAGGAGAATCATCACATCAGTTTTCCGATACAGTTTCTTTCTCTTTGACCGAGTACTACTAGGTTTCCACAGTTACAATAGGGAAATAGCAGCCTTTGATCAAAAGCTGATATGCCTTTACAGACAACATGCATCTCCAAGCAAAGCTCAACGTACAAGTCAAAGCTGTTTCCACCAGCCCCTTCTTATCTGCTGCAATACAAAAACAAGCATGTACCAAACCATCTTACAGCACAGACTGGGAAAGAAGAAAAAGCGATTTTCTGATGAGCCAGTCAGATTAGTTGAACGAGCGCATGGGAAGCACAGGTCTGCAATAACTGATGCTGAGAAGGTTTGAATACAAGAGAATTGGATGGGGAGGTTCCAAGGAATCAGCACAAACAAAGGAAATCATGCCTTGTTATGAGGGGATAAAAAAAATTAATACTTGCCAACTTTTCTTGTTCAATTCAGCAAAATTATTTTTCAATGCTATAGTGTCTGGAAATAGGTCTGGTTTAGCTTGTATTTGTTTCTGTGCTGAAACTAGTGTAAATATCAGTAGAAATGTGGATTTACATACTCATTTTTACAGTACAAGTTAAGTTTCTCTCATTACTTACAAGTTTAATGGAAGTAACAAATTTCTGATACAGTTTTAATCAAACCTTGAAAAATTAGTAATTCACATCCTCTAAGAAGATTCCTACAATTTCACGTATCGCTCAGGTTTTTTTATACCAACATTGTCCATTATTGGTTTAAAAATGTATCAACTTATAAAATTGCAGAATATTCCAACTTAGTCTTCTAGAATTTTCATATTCTATCAGAATGTGCATAGTAAAGATCTATGTGCATTAATAAATTTGAAGTCATACACAGCAGAGAAGTTGAGTCGTCTTTCCTCCTGTTGAGGTTCCACCACCAAGGAAGGTCTTAACCTCAATAGGAAGTTTCAGTATGTTTAAATAAATCAAAACCACCACATAGCCAGTGCACTGCCACCGGAAAAACGTCCGATCTGTTCTTCTCAACAATTAAAAAAGATACACCTAAAATGTTCTATGTCACAAAAATTGGCCAGTACTTTGAATTAGAAGTAAAAATTTTAAAACCAAAATCAATTAATTGAAGCAGTCAAGTGTAGCATGACACAAAGAAGCCTGTGTGCATTTAAAAGCAAGCTGTTATAGATACACCTTACCATTTCCCTGGCGTTCCTACAGAAAGCCATATCAGGATCCAACTTATCACGTGTGAAGTAGTTCTTCTCTTTCATCTCTGATCTGAGGGTTTGTCCCTTAATCAAGTATATATTTGCCATATATGGAATATTCCATACTCCTCTGTAAAAAAAGCAAGTAACTCATTTCATAATAATTCAGGAGTTGGACTCGATCCTCATGGGTCCCTTCCAACTTGGGATATTCTATGATTCTAATTTGTTGTCTATTCTACTAAATCAGCATCTCTGTATTTGCTGATAAGACAAAGCAAGTTTCAAGGCAATGAAGCTGAAACATTCCCAAGACATCTGAAAAATTACAGCTGGACATCGAGAAGTCACATCTCAAATGTGGGCGTAGGCAGTAATTCAAAGTATTGTCATAAAAAATAAAAAGGTCAAGTTCCCTGAAGAGAGTTTTAACTACAAATGTACTTCATGTTTCCATATTTAAGGCAAACTCTAAATTATAATGTTATTCTACAATGGCAGATGGAAAAAGTAATTCTGAAACAGATTTTTAAATGGGTTGAAAAACTGTACTAAGGCTTCACACAGCTTGTCTGACCTCCTCACACAAACACCCACTGACCACAGCAGGCCATATATTTGAGTTTGGCCAATATCTACAACAAAGCAGTGCTGCTATAATGCATGCTTTGCAGATTCCCTCCCTCCCAAGGCCAGGCCTCCCAGCACCACGAGCACATCTTTCAGTGCTATTGAGAACAAGCCAGTTCTGTTCAAGCAATCTGTTTCAGACCTTTTTGTTCTTCCAAGGGCAACAAAAACACATCACCACATGGGAAAGTCAGGCTTAGAAGACCTTACAGCACATTCATTTAGGGTAAGGACAAACCTAAAAGGCTACAGCAGAAAAATGTTTCTCAAGAGGTCTGTAGGATATACCTGACAATATACAAGAAGAAACACCAGAACAAAGAAATTACAATAATTCAGTCCCTTGTTGATTAAGCATCTGCCTCAAAGAGATGAAGACATTTGATGAATGCAGAGATCATTTTTGACTAAGATTCCTGGGATAGTTGTTTTTTGCTATTTGTTTTGCTATTTTCCATATTATACACTACCAGCATAACCAGACACTATCAGACAGGTACTAGCAATGATTATATCCATGATGAATAACTCATTGTGTTTGCTTTTTTTTTTTTAATTTCAGGATGTGAACTTGGAAAAAAAAGAAAAATTTCTATGAAATAGAAAAAGCTGAACAATACAAATAACTTAAGGCCCTTCAGAAATAACACAGAAATAAGACTGTATAAAAATTTATATTAAAGTGTAAGAAAATGTTCCTAATAACCATACATGGGTGTCTTGACTTTAAAAATTAGCTTACAATTACTTACACTCTGTTCCCTTGGACAATATCAACATAATCTTCTGACCGAGCATAGTAGCCATCCGGGCTCAAAGCACCCCAGAAATTGGACCAAAGCTTCCCATGACGAGTTACAAGTGGAGCAATTATTTTTCTGCAAAGTGACATTGAATAAGAAAACATGAACTGTGATACATAAACGGTATGTCAAAACATACCAGCTTTTCTCACCTCAGAAAAGAGCATAGTTAAAACACGGGTGACTGTCAAACCTTATAGCAGCTATTCTGAGCTTGTGCTGGACAAAAAAGCATTCAGGCTCTCACATCCCAGAGACAAAATCAGTATACCAAATGCAACAATTCCCATAAACCAGAGGTGGCTTGAATTTCCATAATCAAAAAAATACTACTTACAGCACAGTGACATAAAAAGCATCACAATGCCAGAGACAAGAAAAAAATGGTGAAACTTCAGGTAGTGAAGTTATTCCAGGTTGAAAATTAGCTTACCCAAAATTTAACACTGCATCAAAATAGGGAAGTCCAGGTGACATACCTGAGATACCAGATTCATTACCAAGAAGCAGACACCACCAACCTAACATGGGGAGTTTCAAATTGGCAGAAGTGCACAGGCTGGGTACCATGGCCGTAGTATACAGAAAAGCAGGATCTCCTACAGGGCTGGGGCTCAGTGAGGCAGCACTGGGACTACCAGCAGGGATATCAGCTGGCCACACTGCTACACACTGCATGGCAAACAGCACTTCCATCAGGTGCAGCTGCCAAAAGCTGCTGCTGACTAAGTCACTGCTCAGTACAGCTTAAGAGATCATATTAAAACAAGGAGACACTGGTCATTACAGATGCTTTATCTACAATAAAAGATTTCTACTATGTTATCACATTTATGATTTTAAAATAAAGTAATATTACTGCAACACCAATAGTAAGCTATTGGTTCATGGTTTGTGGATTTCTTGTTTTGTTGGTATTTTTTTCGTTGTTGGTTTAAGCATAATGCTTGAACAACTTTTGAAATCATTATTCCTTGAAATATTGATTGATTTCACAAAACCTGTTTACACTATACCATTCTCTCCAGATCAATTTTGAAGCATTTGAAATTCACATCAGGAATTGTTGCCTGACAGGAACAAAATGCTTTGTGAATTGTTGGCCTCCAAGCCTGTTATGAGCCATGGCAATCAAATAGCACAGGTAAACAAAGAGGATCTAATTTTGCAAGAACAGAAAGGATCCTATTTTCACTGGAAGGGCCCCAGAGAATCCTTTCCAGTTGGAAGGCATTCTGTAAAATCAAGAGATATACTACACCTGTTCTGTTCTATCAGTAACTTTAAAGTCTTCGGGTTTGTCAATACAACATCTGCATCTATGCTGAAGTAATATTCACATGCTTTATCCTGGCGACAAAGGTCCCTAAAAAGACAAAAAGGAATGGTTAGCTTACTCATGTCCAGAAAAGGTGCACAAATGCCAGAAAAACACACCACAATCAATTACCCTAGTTGTACATTGCATAAAAATCCCTGTCATGTTATGCAGCAAAAGATAGGTAAGTTTAGATCACAGTACTGCGATAAACTAAAAAAACTAAAAGCATGGATCAGATGTCTTATACTTCTCTTTTAATAAAGGTGATCTCAAGCCTTCACCAAGTCCTGTAAGAGCTACTATGCTCTGTACTAATAGGAAACAAAGAAATCAGGCCACTACAACAGACACCTGGATACCAATGCCAATGCTCAGTAGTGGATAGCTAAAATATGAAATGTAAGCTTCTCCAGGAAATAACTGCACATGGCTGTCACACTGTCATTAGGCAAAGGTGGTACAGATGTGATCTGCTGATTTGAATAGTAATTGAATCTTTACAGAGAATGAAAGGCAAAAAGTAAAAAAGGAATATATGTAAAGACCTTTTCTTGGTCATTTTGTGACATACAACACCACCACAGTTGTTACAGTGAAGCATAAGACAAACGCATGGCTGCTGAACAGAATTTGGACAAAGGTGGTTTTTTTGTCCCATACGCTATTCCCATCAATTACGATTTTGATTTTATAAGAATAAATTATTTGCACAGATTTCCACGTATTCAACAGAAAGCTTCCATTAAACAGAAAATGAAACATTCTACCATAAATATAAGTCTAAGACAGACTACATATCACTACATATCTATGTTTTTGGCAGAAATACAATTGCTAGGCAAAGATTTGTTAAAGTGAATTGAGCCTCCCTCCACCACCAGAGTAGTAGGAGATTACAGTAAATCAAAGGTACTTTTCAAGAAATTGAAACAATTCCTCAAGTCATACTAGAGCAGCAGCTTTCTGTCATGCAAATGGTATTATTGATTTTGTCTATTCTCCCCACTATTATTTACAGACTTGCATCAACTCCATCATAACAGCTTGAAGTGTTAAAATTATTTTACTTTCATGCTTTGAATTGTCTACAAACGAGGTTTTGGTTCAAGTTCAATTTGACTTGATTGTTTCTGACCGGTTTTCTACAAAAGAAGAGACCCCTGCCACTTCAGGAGAAGACAAACAGCAGACATGACAGGTTACATACAAGTCACAGTGATCACTGGCATGGCTCCCTGCTTATATCTTCTCCCTTCCCTTCCACTACCTAACATAGCACTTGGATCAGCATTTAGGACATCCCTTGTAAGGATTATTTGTCAACACAACTGGGATCTCTTATCAAACTTTCTTATGCACAAAGGATTTCAGATGTATGACTTCATTGAAGTCAAAGAATTTAGGGCATTTTCCATCCATAAATTTAAGCAATCTTCCTCTTCAACCACTAAAGATGCGATGACTCAAAACAAATTTTTAAAGTTCCAAAGTGACAGAAATAGCATTCCCACTACTGCAGAAGTCAGTGTTTGGACACAAACCCACTGTTTAAATCTTTGGTCAGTCTCCATTTTTTTCTTAACATCTCCTTCACTGACAGTTTTCTGTCTTATGAATACACTCATAGGACTGGAATTCCTTAATCAGCACTGTCTCACATAATTGCTCCAACTTAAAGTGGCAGATTTTATTTCTGCCATAACACAGCCCAGCAATTAAGTCTTTATAGCATTTTCCATTAGTAGCCTACTCCATTCAAAGCTTTACAACTACTGAATGCAATTCACCTGTAGCTTTATTAGCATAACTACAATTGTTAGTAGTAACCTTTTATATTGCATTTGACATTAGTTAAATTCATTCCAAAAATATTCAAGTATCTTTATCCCCACTCTACTAATGAGGAAGCTAAACCTGACAGTGACAGACTGTGTCAGTCCAGGCTTCTAGCCACAGCACTGACCAGTACCTCCCCAGAAGGAGCAAAATCCTTTGCCATTAACAAAGATATGAATGGAATTCATGTTTTTAATTATGAACAATGTGAAGAAACAAACAAAAGAGATTTGTACGTAGTCATAGGCAAACACAGCTGGAAAACTGTTTACATTATTTTAGAATTTACGGTCCCTTAGCTTGCTTTTACCCTTTCTTAATTAGCCAGAATTCCATTAAACCTGGTTCAGTGTGTTTAGTGTTGACAAATTCTGTTCATCATTCACATATTAATCCAAAACAAAATACTAAATTAAAAGTTTCAGTCTAAGTTGTACTTGAACATTCAATAATACATTGAGAAGTCTTTAAAAGATTTACTGCCTTAGTCTGGAATTTTAGCAGTAGCACAAGTCACTAATATTAAGAAAGCTCTAACTTCAACCTTTATAAACAAGAATATTAAGTAAATTTTATCTTTATACCTATGATATATATTTATATGTGTATATACACACGGACTAAAAGAGGCCAAAAATGAAGGCTGCTATTGTGACCCTTTTTCCTCCTATTTCCTTCTACACAACACTGAAGACTAGATCACCAAATGACAAATGTACTAAATGATAATTATCCCTGCATTTCTAGGTACTAATCAAATGTAAAATACAAGTTTTGCCTTTGCATTTTAAGGTCACTAACAAAAGCCTCCATTAAAACACTTCCAGTTTCAGATATACAGAAAAAAATTGTAAAGATTTGTCAAAATGAAGACAACAAGCCTATTCATAGCAAATTCATGCATCTTTTCTTCAGGATTTCAATGTTTGCAAGTAGCTTCTCTGAGGGAATTTAAGTAATCTTGGATATTGTGGTGCTTTAAAGTATTACATTCTTATGATGTATGCTAATCTTTACAGATACAGAAATCCCAGATTACATTTGAAACTATTTAGTATGTGCATTCAGGCCACAGCAAGGAACAAGTGGAAAGTGCTTTCTAGCAATACTCTTATGTATAATAATATACTTCTTAATTGGCTTAAACCTTTGATGCACTTAAATGGCTAAAATCTTTAATGTACTTTCTTTACACTTTGTCTGCTTATAAACAAAGACCAAATGTTGAAAAGAAAGCTTGATTTTTGTACAAAAAAGTTATTTCAGTGTAGCTATTTAGTACATGTAGCACTTTTAGTAGAACACCAAGATACTTTATTGGAAGTTGGAAGTACAAAGAAAAGCTCAGCAGATTAGTTTACAGCATTTTGCACTCAACTATGACTTTACTGACAAACCATGAGCCCATCTAGCAACACTGACCTCATCTAAGAAGGATCAGGGTCACGGCTCTTCTGCTCATGAAGCTTTCCCCTGAGATCTTCTAATGGGTAACTTGTTAATATGGGAACATACTATCTACTCAAATGCATTAGCACTGAGTCATTTACATTTTGTTTAGATATAGTTTGAGTTCACAATTTATGATTTTCATATTCCTCACAGTTTGGAAGAATGATTCCAAATGTGGACTGTGGACTATGAGCCAAAGAGAGTACTCAGGCCATCCGATGGACCCCTGTAAGAAAAGGGGCCTACAATGCTCATTGACAGACTTGACATCATTGCTGCCATTTAGCATAGCATTTTGCATCTCTCAGTATCTCAGCCATAGCCATCGCTTCTCCCAAAGAAGCTCCTATCACCCATTACTGAAGATGAATAAATGTAGCCCCAGAATAGATAGAGCACTAACATTTAGTTTAGCATCTCAGACTTGGGTAACATCACCACAGTTACTGCAACTGGAAACTACTAAAGCAGATATGGGCGGGAAGTTGTTTTTCCTTTGCTACACTGGAAGTTCAAAATGCTGAGCCTGAAACCCAAAACCACCAAAGCATTCAGAAGCAGCAGCTCTGGAAAATCCAAGTCTGACACTTGACATCCAAGACACACAGATTTAATCCCCGTTCTTCCTTTAACAACAGCCAAAATATCTGCCTTATGGGCAGTGCTAAAAGAAGTTCGCCTGTGTCCAGTCCATCAGTAACCAACACTAAATGGGAGCCCTGAAACCTTGATGTAATATCCTGACTTTCAAGAAGCAAATAGATGACAAAATGCAGCTCAAAAATCTAACAGTGAGGTCATCGAACAGACCAACTAGTTCCAGTCTTTTTCCCAAAACTTTTGAAATCTTTCAGTATAAACTTCCATTAAAATATTCATATTCCCCCTAAAAGCAGAGGTAAATCACATTTTCAAGGAGTTCAGAAAAAAATAGTTCTATTGCTAATCGTTTTCACACAAAAAATCAAAAATAAAGAATCCCAATGTAAGTACTGGGGGGAAAGTTTAGAGAATAGCTTTTTACAAATAAAAATTCAGAGAAGTGAATGAGAAATTCATCTCTCTCTACTTCCTATTATTGCTTGTAAGTATCTCATACTGTTATTTTCCATTTTGTTGTAAATTCTTTAAAGATGGTTGGAATCTTAACTCCAAATAAGGCAAAACCACAACGATGAACCCAAGTGAAAATTTTCTTTAGAGGAAAAAACTGTAAGAACTTGTAAACATAGGTTAAAAAAGACAAGAAAGATGTGCTTTGAAGGGATATACATGGAGAGAGAAACTACACAGAAAACACGCAGCTAAGATTTCCTTCTTTTTATTCTACTTTACCTCCTCTCCCCATTTCTGCCTGTTGTAGTATAAGGAAAGTTGTGCACTCCTGTTGCCAATGTTGCTGAATTGTCAAAACAAGTCTTTGCTGACTACACGATTTTGGGTCTTTTCCAACACCTATACAACTACACCCCAAGCTCAGGAGAGGGCTTTTCCATATCAGTAGACAGCAAGAAAGTAAATGCCTTTTTATAGTTTATTATGTGAATGAGAAAAGTAGGCAGAAGTTTGCTGCATGGTTATGGGTGAAATTAAAAAAGTTATTTTCTCACATTTATATTGACATAAGAGTTTCATTCATTGAGAACCTCACGATTTATCACCAGTTTTTACTGAGCCAAGAAGTGGAAAAATGAAGTAAGAAGAAAATTGACCAAGTGAATTAAATACTCAGAAGTATTCTCCTGGAAACAAACTGGGTCTTCAGCTGAAGTTCTTTTCTTTTATTTTAACTCCAGGCAATGAATATAAACTGAAGACTGTTTTGCTGCTTCAGATAAACAGTTTTTGTGGGAAACATGCAAGTAAGGAGGCCAAATTCATTCTAAATCTACTATATATTAGAGAAAATTTAAAACTGCTAAATTGGAAAAAAGAGTCAGATGGAACAAAAATATCAATTGTGGATAGATGCAGGAGAGAGAAATACATCAATGCCTGCAAATCAAACCCTTAAAATTTGAAGAATCTCTTATCAAGTTATTCCCACCACAATATTATTGAGAAACAAATGAGGTTATGTTGGAAGCTAGTTGGAGGGTTGAAAGCAAATAAATTGTTTTTTTTTTTTAAAAAGCAATTGCCTTTCCCGCAAAAATCCCATACTTCTGAGTAAAATTAAAATGTAGTTGACCCCAGAGAAGTTGATAAGAAGGCTAACCAAGCAAACCAGGAATGCAAAGGAAGAAGCAGATGACCTGAAACTGACCTATCCCAGCCAAAATGAAAGGAGACATCAAATTATATCTACATTATTCAAACGAAAGATCCTACTACTAATGCTCATGCTTTATAAACACGTGAATGGCTGCTTCCACAGCCACGGACATTTATAATGTTTCCTAGAAAAGCTATGGGAGAGGCTAGGAGCTCAGCCAAATATCAATTTCTCAGTGGCTTGAGGACAACAAAACCCCATTCAAACAAATTTCCAATAGCATCACAAAGACTAGTCCTTTCATTTTTTCAGCTGATACTGTGAACAGCCTATGCAGTACTCTTAACCTCTGAATATAACAGAAAGGGGCCTCAAATTTATTTCTCTGCTCTTCTCATTCATTGAAGACTGGGAGGAGAGATGAATGCAAGAATTATATGAGAATAAAGCCTGCCCAATTACCACAGCAAGGTCTCAGTGGGATCCTGGTCTGTAAGACACTATAACCTGATGAATGGACCTACAGGGAGAACCACAAGCAACTCTAGCAGTGGCCAGTGCTGCAGTCACTAAGAGACCCAGTGGCATGCAGGTCTGACACAGGACACGTCCCAGGGTCAGATTCAGGCCCCGCAAGTGCCAGGTGTAAGCCTAGAGTCAGATTCCCTAGCAGGAGGGGGGAGGGCATAAGACAAAGTCAGTTGCAAGTTCTCTTTTTCTGAGAGCAGAAACTTGTACTAGAGCACTTCTAGAAGATCCCCATCTCTTTGATCCATAGGAAGAAATATAATTGTCACCTGTATACCCAGGTCCAGCTCTAACCGTATTTTTACTTAAAGGTGTGGACTAAGCCAACAAAACATCTGAAATTAAATGCATATCAAGTGCAAGGTGTAATTCTGTTCTGTAGAATCACTGACAACTCAGCTTGAAAGTGTTTTGGATAAAAATGAAAACATTTTTTGAAAATGCAATAATTAGAATTTCTACTTACATTTGCAACTACTACATAGTTACTGCTACACGTACTTTTCTGCACAAAAAAATATTAAAGTTCATTGTATCACATCATCTCTTTCACTTGAGAATGAAAGATTGAAAGCTTTAAGTATTTAAACCTTAAGAGTTCAAGCTGGTGACAGATATTTAAATATATAGTTTGTGCTGAGTATAATGTAAAAATAAACTGACATTTGTTATTTCTTCAGTCTACTATTGTCTGTGCCTTCATCAAAAGATGACAGACTATTGAAGTAGAACAGTCCAAACCAGAAAGATGTTTTCCACAAATGACCAACAGCTTTTATATTAAGCAGACACCATAAAATACTCGACAGTTCATATTTCATATCTAGGGTTTGTTCTACCACAAAAGCTCTCATTTCTACACTTTAAGATGTAAAATTGTTAGTATTTAAGATGCAAAGTAACATATGTTAAAGATGAAAAATGTTAGTGTGTGCAGAACTATAAAGGATTTATAAATTAGAAATTACATTCCCATGTTCCGGGCTTCTGCTTGACTCAGATTTTCTTCAGGTCCAACAATTTTTATATTTCTGATAATGTTCTTGGCTTTTTCCCAGAATTTCTTGATGTGCTTTTCATGGTAAACCTCCTGTAATCATGTTAACATTTTTGTAATGAATGAAAAGTACAAATTGCTGTGAAATCATAAACAGTGTCCAAGAACAAATTGTATTCTATCCTAAACAAACAGATGGAAAACAATATTTGAAGATATTCCAATATAGCTATCATTAAAGATCAAGCTCTTCTGTCCAAAGTTTTAGCAAGAGAACCCAACACATCAGCTATATAAATCAGAGCTGTACATCCAGACCAACAATGCAATTCACAAACTGTTTATGCAGTATTTTATCATAATACTTACTTTAACCCCCATCCTACAACCTCATAGGCACAGAGGAGTTTTTAAAGCACTCCAGAAGGGCTTCAGAGAGAGGGAGACTGTGCCCAGCCAGCGGAGGATGGCTCTTTGGCACCCCAGCTCCTGCCCATGACCATCCCTACTCTGCCATCCCCAGGGAGAGAGCACCCAGCAGGAAGGAAGCATTCAGCGCTACCAAGGTGGCTGGGGATGAAGCCACACTCAGCAGTGCTCACAATAAGGAAGTTTGGAATATCGCAAGCTTTTCATTCGTACTGCAACATCTAAAAATTACATTTTGCAGAATAGTAACATACTTACATTATTATGAATGAAGATACTGAGGGCCTCCTTTGGGTAGTCCAGTGTCAACAGTCTGTCTAAAAATTTAGGTAGGAAAGGAGTGGGTTGTTCTATGAAAACACCAATTTTTACTCTTGGATACTCCTAAAAAAATGATATTTTGACACAACCAGTAAGACTTGCCTCCTTTAAGGTTATTTTTATTAAAAAGCAACTAATATCATGCTGGAGTAAATTAGGCCACACATCTTCCCAACAATCAAAACCAACCAGCTCAGAGGTGTTATTGCCCATGTTTATGTTCATTATTTGACAGAACAAAGATAATGGATTTAAAATTGCTAAAAAACTTCAAATTCCAACAACAGAAAATGGAAGTAGAGAGTGTAAAAAGATTTGTAACATTTACTTATAAAAATATTAAAACAGCAATAAGTACATAATGAAATACACCCAGAACTGCAAAGTGTATATGTTTTTTAGAACTAACAAATATATATTAAACTTACAAGAAAACACAGGGAAATATTTTTTAAAGTAGTAGTTAAAGAATAAATACCACAACAACATTTTACTCATCTGTATCTTCATCTGAAGACTGCAAAACACTTGCACACACTTTTTTTTTCATGCACTATACCCACCACCCCCCAGCCATCATAAATGAGTTCCATGTTACTTCCCTGCTGATTTTGTCAAGACCTGTGATAAACCAGAGCAACTGCCCTTACACCAAAGGATACCGAAGTTTTCTCCACCGTATCTCATATGAATTCATATCTTTTAAACTCCTGGTTTGTATGTGTCCAGTATAGAGATCATGACCTCTAAAACAAAACTACACTCGTGTATTCTTAAAAATATATTACATTATTTGAAACAAAGAAATTTAACCTTGAAAGGCCTTTACTCGTGCAGAAATGCACTGATTCAAAGCTTCTTTGCACTTCTAAAGTGGACAGTCAGTCAACACCTGAACAACTACCAGAGAGAAAGCTTATATGCGTATAAGACTGCAAGTTAATTTTCCTTGAGCAAGTCCACATCCAGTTGAGAAGTGTCTGGATAAACAATCAGCACATGTTGAGGCTTCAGTGTCACTGCCTATGTCGGAAATCCAGAACACACTGGCAAGTGCACCAGCTAGGAAACATTAAAACACCAGCTTTTTATCCTGACTGCTTCCTATTTATGACTTCATTTGCAAACCCAACACGCACTCATCCAATATGCACTCATGCAGGCAACCTAATAACTTCCCAACAGCTGATGAAGACATGGACTCTGACATGTCCCAAAAGAAGCAATTGTAGTATTTGCTGGAAACCACCCCATTGTAACCTGGGTCAGAGTAACCAATACTGGTGATCGCAAGCAATGAGGGGAGCAGCCTTGCCATGAGGCTTACTGAGCTGAAAAAACATGTGCTACCAATAATAGAACTGCTACAATAATTTCTTCTGCATATTTTTCTGATTCTAAACCATTGCCCTCTTTTTTTTTTAGAGGAGAAAGAAGCAGGTTCAGGCTGGATCTGCAGAGGTTATAGGGACAAGCAGGAATCACTAATACTTCTGCAACATACTGAAGCATGAACTGCTTGGCTCCAATGTCTACACCAAAAAACTCAGGAGCATGATGAAAACTAAGTAGTGCATAAAAGACCGTAGATCCCTGCAAACTGTTTTCCCGTTATATCTCCTCAAAGCAGAGTTCATTGATCTAGGCCCTGGCTCACCATGCTTACAAGATTCAGATTACAGTGAGGTCAGAAAGAACAATTTTAATACCCAGAGCTTTCAGCAAATCAAGTCTGAAGTTTTGGTTCTTCCCAGTTATGCCCCAGCAAAAAACACTTCATAAGCATCCAGTCTACTGGTGGATGCTATATTTTCTGATAGATTTTCTCATTTTTATGAAGGTCATATGTTCACCTTTTAAAGTTCACTTCTTCCACTAGCAGAAGGTGAGCTTATGATGATTTTTGGAAGAAATGCAGGACAGTGTTCTGCGCAGTCAGAAGACAGAGTCCAGGAGTCCTTTTGACAGGAGGTGCCAATGAAGCAGGAGGCAGCAACAACATTATCCTTGCTGCTCACACCAGCAAGTCTCCACATCAGTAACAAATGTCAGGATTTAAGAAGTAGCTCTAGGGACATTAAGTTTGTTATTCAATTTAATTTAGGTTACTAAAATTATATCCCACTAAATAAGGCATCTACTCCAACTGCCTCCGGGTGCATCATAGGCTCTTCTGCTTGTCTAGTGCAGACTGACCTGCAGAGCCCACAGTGATGCTTCCACCCACCTCTGCTTCACATACATCACCCCAACCTTCACAGAGGGAAGGATATCCTCGTGGCCATGATGGAAAGCAGTATTGTTTCAGCTACTTGTTCTATATCAGAGTGCATCTGTTTTGTACTACTTCAGTCAAGGTCTGTAGGTAAGGCCCAGCCCAAAATAGAACAGCAACAGTCAATCAAGTCAAGAACCCATGCCAGAATTCATCTGAAGAAACTCAAAGCCCATAACATAGTTGGTATCGACAAATCTGATCCTGTACTTCCTTGTACAGAGAACCAAGTAAGTTCTCAGGAGATGAGTGCATCAATGCAGAAAGTCAAACAAAACCATACGGAAGGGCAATTACAGACCGAGAGCTGCTATTGCTTTTTTCTCTGAAGATTTCTTGTTAAGTAGCAACCAGCCAGGCCAGAACAGAAAGTGAGTTCTGAAAATGAAATATTGCTTGTAGTCAGAAAAGCCAGAAGTAAACACTTCCACAGAGACCAAGGAAGAGTCTTGCTATTTCTGCTGGCAAAGCAAGTGAGGTATGATGCCCAAAGAATGAGTTACAGTAAGGAAGACACATTCCAAGTAGATGTACTTGAACTATACAAAGCTATCCAGTAAATCATTGCAAGTTACTCCCCATTACTGGCTTTAAGGTAAACTACTTCCCAGCCATGTTTGAATTGCCAGCACTGTCAGATAGAACTGAGATAATCTCTTTTCCTGAGAAAAACTTTAAATTAGAGCTGAAAGTGCAAACAATTTCAACAGAACATCAGTAGTATACTGTATTTTCAAGTCAAAATTATATATGTATGTGAAAAGAATCTGAAAGTGATTACAATTTCAGCAGTAACTTTTTGAATTTATATCCTATTCCATAAGCTTCTTATTGTCCAGATATTTTCACTTCGTACTTTCAGGGCCAAACCAGCCACCACTTCTTTAATGCTATCCTCAATCTTCACAGCACTCTAAACACTTCTCATTCACATCTTCACTGCAGACAAGAAATGAAACTGCTTTAAGAATAATCTGAACATTCTTTTAAGTACAAGCCTTACATTTCCACATTGTAGATCTTAATATTTACTCTACCTAAAGTTTACTTAATACAAACTGAAAATTGTGCAAAGACATTATAGGTGTCATACTTGGAGCCAAAGAGTTAAAACAAGTTCCCAAATATCAGATACATGCACATATGTATTTAGGTGGGTTTGTCCTATGAGAATTTCTGAGACTTCACTAGTATCTGTTTTCATTTACATCAGATTTATTTCACATATATTGATTTACAGATATCTATATCATCCTTTACAAGGCAAAGAAATTGATTATTTCTCTATATCTCAGAAAACAGCAACTGCAAGCATGTAGCAGCTAACTGTTAATCACCTTTTGTAACAAATTATTAAACTGATGCATATTCTAGTGTTTTGGTGTTGTTTTTGTGAAGGTCTTTATTTAAAAATCTGAAAGATATAAAGAGCTTCCATACCTCCCCAAAATTCAAGTTATTCACTTGAATCTTGCACAATTCAGAAATGATTCATTCATCCTCAATGAACAGAAGTAAGGATCTGGAGAGCTTTTGGGGGAAGGGACTAGATTCAGTAATATTTGGGAAACCTATATTAAAATGCACACATGAAAATATTTCTAAAAGTATTGATATTTCCAGTAAGTTAAAATTCCTTCCTTATAGTTTCATATATCAGCCAAAATATCCTCAGGTTTCTAGAAAACATAATACTGCATACTGAAGACATTTTACTTCAGAAATCACTACACACCTTTCAAAATAGTGTTGCTCCAGTGAAAGTATTCTTACCTTTACTGTTGACAGGTCTAGTAAGTCTAAGTCACAAATACTGCATCCAGTTTCCCGTGTCCAAGCATTGGGGATATAGTTTCCCAAGTAATTCAAGTGAATCTGGTAAACAAATGACCAATTCAGGTTACTGAGATGTGCGTGTCATCAGTGAGTTGTACCTTTTACAGAATTCAGGCTTAACCATTTAATCCCATATACCTAATGGCAATAGGCTGTCTTTTAGATAAAAAAAATCAAACCAACATCCAAAAATACCCGATAAAAGTTTTTTACTTTATTTATAAACCAGAAATTATACTCTCCTAATACCTACATTTATGGTTTCAATTAAACAAAAAATTGTTTCAAGAATGCTTGTATGATGTACAAGAAACACGCTATAGATCATCTAGCTCTCAAAAGCTGCTGTGCATGATTTCGAACCAAAAAGATTATAGTTAATTCTTTTCCCAAATATCAGAATCAACCCTTAACACAAAACAGACAGATTGCCTATATGAAAAGCACATAGAAAATGTAGGTGTATTTCCTGAAGATATATGTTGACAGACTATGCCAAGACTCAGAAGCCAGCCAGTGGAATATGTTTTAAAGCAGCATCTACCTTCTTAACACATTTTGAATTGGCACCGAACTGTACTTTCTCTGTTGATGGAATGTCTGGGCTGCCCTGTCCTCCTGGATTCAACAACAAACTTGTGCAGAGCTTCACACTTCTCTATTACAATTTGCAATGGATCTCTTATACTACAGACAGTATACCTGAGGAAAGGCTGCTTGTCTACTGCCTTTATCAAAACTGGAAGGATAGAATATCATTTTGCATAGACAACACAGTCCAGACCAATATTCAGCCTGCATTTTACCACACTTCAGAAGGTTTGTGTATATTGAAAGCCATTCTTGACAGATTATAGAATTGTTTCAGAGATGTACAATAAAGTCTAGAAAAACTTTGGCGTAGATGAATAGTAGATGAATAGTAGATGAATAGTAGATGAATAGTAGATGAATAGTAGATGAATAGTAGATGAATAGTAGATGAATAGTAGATGAATAGTAGATGAATAGTAGATGAATAGTAGATGAATAGTAGATGAATAGTAGATGAATAGTAGATGAATAGTAGATGAATAGTAGATGAATAGTAGATGAATAGTAGATGAATAGTAGATGAATAGTAGATGAATAGTAGATGAATAGTAGATGAATAGTAGATGAATAGTAGATGAATAGTAGATGAAGTCACATAATTTGGTATCTATTTAAAAGAAGCATCTTCGACCAACGCAATTTGTTAATCTGCAAATCAGATTACTTACAAGAGAAAGTTCTTATAAACAACACTTTTACTTTTTGGAGCTGATTCTGGGAATTTAGTGCTAGTTTATTTACTAACTAGTGAAAACTTTTTCCAATCCCATTTTATTATCGTCTTTTTAATACTATTCTGTGCTTAAAACAGAAGAATCTAATCACAGATTGAGAAAGTGGTATTTAATAAAATTTTCTTTTGTTTTTAAAATGACAATTACATGTAGAGATTGAGTTTTGTTTAATGTAGCATACTTTGTGGATTGGCGTAAGGAGTTTCGGCCTAAGCTGTTTGCCCCACTGAAAAATACAGCATCTTTCTTTTCACTGGCAACATGAAAACCCCAACAAAGCCAATGATGATAACCAAACTGAGGTTCTAATTGAGGCAAAATAGCTGAAGCTATATAGAAGAATCGGGTCATGTATTTCACCACTACTGAGTAATTAATTATAGGCCAAACAAATAATGACATTAGTAAATTCACTAATTCATTATATGAAATACCACAGACAAAAAAACATTTGTTGGGATACTAATATGAGTTTCAAAACCTTTCATTCTCTTTAGAGGTATTTTTCTGAAAATAATGAGTTACATTAAGGAATGTGCATTCAGAAGAACTTAGGAAGTTGTGGTGCCCAACCCTTCTAATAGGCTATGTAGGCTATTAGAGATAATAGCCATGCGATTAAAAAATGCAGCTGCCATACAACCAAGATGTAGCCATTTCTCCCAAAAGAACTATGCCCAGTCCTTTGGACCATCAAATCCTTACAAATGGAGAGAAAATGTCAAATCAGATTTTCATATGGCAGAAACATAGTCCCAAAACTAGTGAGTCATTGTTACATTGAAGACAGTGATCAGTGTCACTGAAGATGCAACAAATGTGAGCTGCATGTATGCACCTATATGCAGTATATTTTTAATATGCATGTGTATACACACGCTCACGTAAGCAGGTCTGTGGTAGGATCAGACAATTGCTGTTTTGTACCCCAGTCTGCAGCTCTTGCTTAGACTTTTCTTCCCTACCATTTAATAAACAGATGGAAATTCTTCACTACCTTCAAGAATTATTTTGTGATAGCGAGAAAATTAACATCAGCTTATTTGCTTCTAATGTCTCATGCTCAATGAATTTGGGAGCAAAGTGAGCTGTTCCAGCAGTGATATCAAGTTACAGTGACAACAGAATGACATGGAGACTGCTGCTAGAATGGTTTGTTTATCCCTGCAAATTTTATTAACATTAATTGGAAGTGAGCAGTAGTGGTGCGCTACAACTGCTTCAGATTCTTCCATTGTTTTTGCCTGAAACAAAATTGCTGTCTTTGCACAAAACCAAAACTCAACTGTCACTCACTTTAGTTGGACTGTTTCCAAGAACAGTGACTGGTAATGTCTCATACGCAGAATTCCTTGCTCTTACTTTTCCTTCTTCAAATTTCAGAAGAACTTCATCTGCAGATTAATAAGGAACATACTGTAAAAAGTTTATAAAAAGCTAAAAATTCAGATTTCTTTAAGTTCTTGCTGACACAGTATGTCCTACTGTAGCTATCATTTTTAATGTTACTTATCTGGAAGTTTATCTGAGAGTTTTTCAGTTTTTAACCAGACCTTGAACTCTAAGTTCTTTACACCAAATGAGGCTACATTAAGCTTCAGAGTTTGCCATCAGCAGCCTTCAAAATTTGAATAAAGCCTGCTTAAAAGACTAATTTTGTCCAAAAGCTATTTATAAAGAAATTGCATGGTTATTTTAGATATGATCTGAATATAAAGCTGTTCTATAATTGGATGATAAACATAAGGAAAGAAGTTTGTACAAATGCAGTTTTCAATTTTAATTCAAGACAATTAAAGACAGGAAGTGACATATCATTCCACATTCATTTCAATATATATAACATCGAGAATGCAATTTTAATGAACATCCTTACTGCTGTAATTAAGTTTGTGAAAGGCTGATGGAAAAATGTTTCCTAACTTTGTATTTATTGTTAATTTCATTTATTTAAAGTTATTTTCCTATTTTATGTCTTTTTTTTTGTCAGTGGAACCAATCAACTATTAGAAGACCTGAAGACCTGTGATTAATATGGTAATCAGGTTTACCCATACAAATATTTCTTTGAAACAAAGAAGCATATTCTTAAGGAACTATGTTCATGATTAAGCAAAGAAAGTGTTAATAACACATTTAATGAAATACACTTACCAATAGCCCCATTTAGGGTCTGGAAAATGGTACATTTGTGGTCCAAAGTAATGTTTATGCGTTCCTGAAATAAAAGTAGCAAAGATGCTGAGGTATTCTAAAAGTCAATGCTTTTACTGTCATGCTACAGGCACATTACAGTGACAGCAAGTAATTGTGTTAAACTACTTTACATACTTAGCTCTCAGATTTAATTCTTGATTTTCTACTGTTAAGTTTTGCAGTTCTATAGTAATCAGTTTTATATATGTAAAAGCCTTATCTAAACTTGAATGATAAAGATCATAACTCTCCAAAGAAACTACAATTTGGCAATATAAGCCAAAGAAAATCTGCATCTTATCTTAAAGGATATTTACAATTATTAGACAAGCAACAAAACTTACTGGCAGTTCTTATCAAAATCATTGCATTTCACAGTTTTAAAAAAATAGAAGAATCAAACATAAGAATCATATCAGAACAGAAAATACCACTGACTTTAAAACATGCTCCTAGTAACAAGTTATTATACCTACCTGCATTCCTATTTAGCACACCTTGTTCTAAAGTTTTAACATGTTGATCAAAATACATAGCCTTTAAAATAGATTTTAAAGCACTTGTTTAGATATGATGACTGCTTTGAATCATCCAAGATTTCCTTATATATTCTACAGTTCTGGACATAACCATACAGGGAATCAGTGCTAATACAGGGCATAGCATCCCAAGCCAGAACTACAGGGGTGTTTTGAAGCACAGTGTAGTGGTACTCTGTGCTGAGGAATACACTTTGTCTACAATACTCTGTTCAGACAACTAATTGTTATTACTTCTGACTTTGGTGCAGAGTCAGCTCTAGCATCTCTACTCCCTGTCTTTTCAATTGCATATCTAGCATCTGACTTAACTTGCATAAAGACAGTTCAAACATTTCTGTACCTGGATGTACACATGCTCTACACTGCAGGAACAACTTGATAGAACTTAACAGAAAAACACATGTATTTCAAAGACTTTACATCTGTCTTAAGCGCACACACTCAAAATCATTCTCAAAATACCGCAATATCAGCTTGTAAAAGTCCTTTTGCATCTAAACTTCATTAAGGAGACTTAACCCTCTTTTTCCAGCATCAGGGCCATGTCTCTAACCTGCCATACTGTAATGCTGCTACCTGGCAAAGACCTTTGTTAAGCTATGGCTCGAAGGGGTCTCACCCCACAATTTACGATGCAGTCTTATAGAATGTATCCACATAAAAAGCTGAGGAGCCAGAGGCAGTTGCAGGCAGGACCTGAAATGGCAGCAAGCCAAAATTTAAAAAACACTAAATCAGCAAGTAGTTTAGTGAGACTCTGGAAAAATGCCACATTTTCTGACTGTCAAACTGTAGAGTACACGGGACCCTCATTGAGATAAATGTTCCTGATCACATACCTCAGAGCTATTATTTCTAACAACGAAGTACAGCCTGCCTGGATATGCTGGCAGCCTGAAATAATATTTCAAGTCATGATCCTTCAGAAGTCTGTTCATCATTCTGACAGTAGAAGCCTCCAGTGAACAAACAAGACTGTCAACATGGCATTCAGAAAAAAGGAGACAGTGCTCCTTTTATTTTTATCTCCTGATGTTCTATGAGGAGCAGCATGCTATTTCAAGCAGAAAGAAGTGAGAAAGCCAGTCACTACCTACCCGTGCCAATGGGTCAACATAGATTTTGGTGTAAAACAGCTGATCGTCATCATTATCCTGCAGATCCCATTGCTGCACAATACGATTTATATATGGAGCATAACCAATAAATCCTGCAATATCACACACAAATTATTTTCATAAAAAGCACTACTCTGCCAATGCTGCTTATCAGTCACGGACTTCATTCAGACTTCTGGTGCCAGCAAAGGAAAAGTATGAAGTTTACACAACTTGGCTCAAAAATTCAGTTTTCTTCCTGCGATATGCATTAGTTTTGTTTGAAAGAGTTCATAATTAAGGGTTATTTTTACACTATTTTAAGGGGAAAAACAGGAAATAGAGATGTGCCTTAGATGGTCCTGTGAGCTCCACAGCATGAGACTGGGCTACTGCTGCTCCCAAGAAAGAAGCCCATCTGTAGGAAAAAAGCTTCGTTTTTATCACTTCCTTCTGGCAGAGAAGCCTGAATCTAATCCTGCCAGAAGTACAAGCGGAATACAATTCAAACATGAAATGCATTACATTTAAGTGAAAACAGAAAGATAGGGATGATAGGTGAGGTAAAGAGAAAAAGATGTGGGGACAACCAGATCTGCACAGTGCTCAGCACCACATATCCAGAAAGAGTGATTTACCATGCTTTGTAGCAGGGAAATGTCAGCATCAATGCATGCATGTGTTAATCAGCTGCAAAATTAACAAAGTCAGCATTTAAAGGAGAAGTGACTCCAGAACTAACACTGCATTGAGATAAACTGGAGTAACCCACACTTCTCTTGGAACGAATGGCTCAAGCTGTGCTGATGGAGCAGGCAGCACCATCACCAGGGTGTCGAGATCCTTCAGAACAAGAGAGCCAAAGCAGGGAATTCTGATACAACTCACGACATGTCCCTGCAGATAGCTTGTACCCCTCGATCATTTCTGAAGGGGATCCAGTTGATTGCAACTGGGCAATCCCTGCATAGCACTCCACTGTAAGGCAGAGTTACACCCCAGACTGTACTTGATTTATGTGCTTTTCACACCAGTATTGCCAAAAATACCCTAAAAGTTTGAAGGAAATATATTCCTGAGCACAGACGAGCAGACATTCAAGGAGCAGGGAGTGGTAAACAGCAAATCCAATCTCCAATTTGTTCCTGGGGAGTTCAGGAACAACTACACAAAAAATACATAAAACAGACAGCCAAAGAGAGTCAATGTCAAGTTCAAGAGTTTAATGCATTCATAAATCACACTTGCCTCCTGAGTTCAGGAATCGTTTTCCGCTCCGGACAACAGGATACTTGTCAGCTAGCTTTTTATCTGGCCAAATTAGTCCATCTGCTGCAAACACCACTTTATGATTCGTTTCCTGAAATTTCTTTAGCAGTTCTTCAGGCCCCCCTGCAAAGATAACGTCGTAGCTGAAAATGCAGAAAAGATGTTCATTAGATTCATTTGTTGTTTTTGAACACAAACATTAAAATAAAAAGGGTTGGATTACTTAGCTTTTTAAAATCATATAGACAGCCATTTTATTCTGAAAAGTGACTCAAGAAATCATGCTGTATCATCATATAAAAATCCTATACCCTTCTAGGAGAATAAGTCCTCAATCAATACTATTTATCTAACAGTTTCTCCTTCTATTTACACTCATTTTTCTGAGCCTTCTACATTTTGGATGTTCTTCCTTCAGAGTTTGTCTGCCTGAAACTGGTTTTCAGATTTCATGTATTGAGTAACGCTTATGTAAGTATATTGTCCCCTTAGAAAACTTTTATGTTTAAAAGAACAAAATCTTTAATGTACAAAGAGTAGGACTGAAAAAATGATTTAGGTGACTTCCCAGCAAACGCAAGATGATTTTGTTCCAAAATACAATGGCGCAGACTCTCTTCTAGAAAGTCTTTTTAAGCATGTACTCTTGTTTCTCAACACAATCTAGTTATCCGTAAACTTAAACTGTGCTGCATCCTGACAATATATAGATTTCTGCTTTAATGGCTTTGATGCACTGAATACTTCAGAGGACTCTAAACTTCAGAGTATCTACTTATAAAAAACATCACCTGCTTTTATGCATTCATCAGATTTGGCTCCTAACTCTCAATGAGACCTACAGGTGGAGAGTTCATACCTAAAATCAGTAGTTATCCATAACCAGAGGTCAGCGCTAAACCAAAATAAAAGATATGCACAGGTTTAGCAAAGGTCACGTAGTACCACAAACCTAGCAGTTACGTGTTGTTGAATCAAAGCTAAATTAATGCCACTGAAAAAAACTCAAAATGAGTATAAATGATTAAATTATTTAGAGTATAACTCTTTGTTTGTACTTGATAGTACATATAAAAGCATGAATGCACAAACCACTTCAAGGTTCATTTTACATAGCATTCTATGACAAATATTGGAACCTGATCATAGCAGACTAATCTCTGGCAGGAAAAAAAAGTATTTGGATTTAATGTTACTGTCTCAGCCATAACTTGTGGGCATGTTCTTACTCCACAATCTTAGTCACCAAAAATCAGCAACCCTGGAATAGGGCAGAAGAAAGGTACAGGTCTGACCTTGATCAAGATCTTGTTCTCGCTAAGTATTTGAGCTGGGTTGAAAGGAAGGGCAGTAGTACCCACTCCAGCAATAAACAAAACTTTTTGCATTGCAATGTGTTGCTCAGCAACAGTGCCGAGAAATCAACCCTTCCTGCCTTCTGGTACTCCTTTATTACAGTTTTGAATTATTTTTAAAACATCCTTTCTTCAAAGGGGATTTCATGCAATTGGACTAAGACGACTGAACAACAGCTGGCTTACAAATGCAACAGATCTCCACCACAGAGCAAAGCATGAGCTCTGGAGAGGAAGTGTATTATGTAGTCTATATAAAGTAAGTGGTTTTCTGCAAACTGCTTTGTTTTTCTGTAACTTTGGCAGAAGAATGTAGGAAAAAATATAATGTACATTTTGGAGCTTCCCCAGTTTTACAAAAATGCCCATTTCAGCCCAAAATATACAGAATACTTCCCTCCCTTTCCCATTCAATTGGTGCAGCCCAATCAAAGCCAGAATGAGCATGAAGAACAAGGAAGAAACAGGAGACAAGTTGAAGAAGACAGACAATAACACAGATTTATCTTAGGCTTTAACTTAATAGCTTATGGCAGGCTGTGCTTCTCCTCTTTGATCAGGTTAGTGCTACTGCTGCAATGACTTACAGCTGCAGGAAGGAACCAAACACCCCTGGAACATTGCTTCCCGAGGAGTGTCATTCTGGAAAAGAAAGCCAAAGCTGAGCAACACACTGGGCTAGCCACAGGCTCTGCTTGGGAAAGGGATGTGCTACTTAATACAGCACAGTTTATAATACAAAGCACAGTACAGAGCTCAGAACAGCTAGACTGTATTAGCAATTATTGTAAACTTTACAAACTAAAGGATATTGTGCAAGAGCATGAATCCACCATGTACCTACATTTTCCAATGATTTTAAGATCATAGAATGTCCCAAGTTGGAAGGGATCCAGAAGAATCACGGCCCTCTATTTGGTGAGAAGGGCAAGTAAGGCTGTAACCTGCAGGCTTATTCCACACTCCCTCCCTAGGCAGGGCCTCCACCTTCCACCCCTTGCTGCCAGTCCCTCACCAGCTGCTTTACAAGGTTCTCTCTCCAGGCAACAGGAAAACTTCTAGAACCAAGCTAAAACCAATATAGCAACCACTTGCCTTGCTTACCTGCTACATCAGATTATGTTCAGTGTATCCGGCATTGAATTCCTACCATAAGGGAGGACCCACCTCAGGTCTATGCCACTAAGACCTTTGCAGAATGGGTCCCAGGACTATCCTTGAGAGCTGACACTTTCTAGGGATTGTGCACATGACCTGTGCTCTCATTTTGAGTAGGAGATCAGAATTGGCCAGAGGAGAGAAAGTAGAGATATATCCAGGAAGAAGCAGGCTGTCCTGGCAAGCTGGAGGAGCTCATATACTCTTATTTATTCTTCATAAATCCTTGTGATTAACTAAAAGGTAAGGGGGGGGGTAAGGGGGGGGGAAGAAAGTTTCCACAACTCCAGCCCCATTTCCTGAAGCTCCCAGATGGCAGATGTTCAGGGCTGGAATCCTTCCTTTCTTGCAGCCACAACCAGAACTGAATGTGCAAATTTTGCACCCACAGCTTTTACAACAATAAGGATTTGTTACTATTTGAGCTGCAGGGTAAGAGCTCGAAGTACAAGCAAGAGGGGGCTTGCTGGTAACCATGTGTAATGGTAATTCCTGTCTCACATTTTGTATTACTTACATGGACTATTAGACCCCCACAACCACCTTGCTGTTTGCAAAGTATCTCCACCAGAACCATACCTGACTAGCATTTTCTGCACATCTCAAAATGTTTATCCTTCACTTCCTGAGGAATGTTTAAAAAAGTGATTGAGATTTCAGAAATCTTCCATGACCCAAGTCGATTGCTGTGGGAGTTCTGGGTGAGCAGCCACAGCACCAACCATTTCAGTCCAGTCTACACTGGCCCTTAGCCAGTTCAATCTGAAATGCTCCAAAGTAAACCAGCAGTTAGCTCTTGCCAAAACAAACCTAATTTAAATAAACATCTGCAGGCAGAGTGTTTTGCTATCTGCACCTAGACACAAGCCATTCACTAAGGACCTGAGTAAGTTCAAACTATTTCTAGAGTTGCGAGCCACGTAAAAAACACCGCTCAGAAAATGGCAAGAAGCTACATTTAAACAAACAGCTCACTAGAAAGGACTTGCCTAGTTACAGTAAGTAAACTAGATGTTTCCTTCCCACCCCCCAGTTTAATATTTCAAATGCCTGGCCATTAATATAGTGAAAAATACTTGAAAAACAAAGGGAGTTCATCATATTTGACATTTCCAAATTTAGTGCTGTGTTTCCCAACATTTAAATTGCAAACCAGGATTCCTAAAAATGAAAACACTCCTTACAATTAAAACATAGGGCTAGAATCAGAAAGAAGACTTCCCTTCCCCCTTATTTGGAGGCTCTTCGACTAGCTTCAAGTCAATACATGCTTGGAATTATTGTCTTCAAGAACGTGGAAGGCCTGAAATTGCAAGTTTTCATGGAAAGAAAGATTATGGCATCTGTACTTCAATACACGTGGTCCTCCATACTCTCTCATCCATCCCTATCTAACAGCCCACCCCGAAGAGAAATTATGTTGGAGAAGAATTTCAGCTATACAAAAACCAATAACAAATTTGCATATTTTGCCATATAGGGAAAAATATTGAGGCATCATGATAAAAAATTTAAAAACAAGAAGAGTCAATGTACATAGCAATCGTTCTGGAAATATTTAATTCATTTCAGTCTAGTAAAGAACAAAATCCCCGAAATTACTCTTAAATGCATATCAAGCTTTGGAAGATCAGTAGAACAGTATAAACATGTTATATATTTACTTTTAGAAAGATACTTGATTTCCACTAATTGAATGCAAAACTGCTAATCAAGTCACTAAGAAAATAATTGAAGAAAATGAACATATAGCTCTAAACTGTATGTTATTTTTAAAGTCATTTTTAAAAATAAAATTTAAAAAGATATTTAAACCATTTCCCATATAAAGCTTGTTCATAAAGTGATTAAGATGACTTCGACATGGGCCTTCTAACTCTACCTCCTACTTATCACAAGAGGCTAAATTTAAGAAGAAAAAATGAATTGCATCTTTAAAACTGCTGCCAGTTTAATAGGCTACTCCAACTTTAACTTAGGCAAAGCAACAAGTGAACTTTTCATTAAATACTACTGTCTGACCACTTTTTCCTTGTGATGAGGTTTGCTGCACGGATCCTGACCAACTTCTGAATTGCAAAAGGGTCCCTCAAATTCTTCAGCTACCAAATGAAGAGAGGCAGGTTAAGTGCTGAAGGGAAATTCAGGAGCAGACACCCCAAACAAGTCGGTAACAGAGCACCAACCATGCATGGAGTTCCAGGCTTGCACTCAGCTGCCCCCAAAGAGCTGGCTGGCTGTGCTCAGGGTTGCATGCCTCTCATTCAGGGCCTGGTCCTGCACCCTCCTGTAGGATTCCTTCAGTGCTACAAGCCCACTCTGGCATGGAAGACTTCGGTGATGGCCTGAGCTGAGTTCTTAGCTGCTCAAATCATGCTCTTGTCACAGGAGCAAAAGAACAGGATGGAAAAAAAGGCAGAGAGGAGCTATGAAAAAAAATCTGGTTTTGAACACGTTTGTGCTCCCTGTTTTCTGAGACAGAAAGAAACCTATCTGGCCTCCAGTGAGGATGTTCAGGCATAGCCCTGCTATGAGCTGTAATCTGGCACCCCTCAGCAGCACTCTCCATCCGTGCTTCCACCACACAGGCAGCACAGGCACCAGGGGCCTATCTGGCACAAAGCCTCCCATCCGTTTCAGTTTTCTAGCATAAAAGGAGTTGTCTCCATAAGTGCTTTCTTTAAGAGCCCATTTTCCAGTTTCCTTCACATGACCGATACTTCACAGAACAAGATCATGCTCTGGTCCCAGCTGAGCACTTGATTTCTGGAGCTGCTTTTGCCACCCTTCACTTGCAGCTCCCAGCCACATCCCGCATTACAGCAGGGGAACAGGGGAAGGATACATGCTGAAAGCCTGTCAGCTCCAACAACTTTTTTCACTGCCTCAAGGCAGCAGAACTATGAGCAACTCTTACATCTGTAAATCCCTTAAAAATACCAGAAAAATCAGTGACTGCTCCAAGCACAATCTACTATTTTTATGAATGGAGAAAAATAGAAGCAAACTGTCTCAAATAAACAGAGAGGGGGAAAAGCAGCATGCAACTGTCAGCATGTCACATCAGCTACTTTTGAGTGCCTACCCAGACTAAAATGTAAAGGCAACAAGCCAGGTTCGCTCACCATTCAACAAACATTACAATCAAGTCCTCTTGATCAGCATAGCTTTCTATGCCTTCTTTCAGCAGTCGAACTTTCTGCCCTCCACCAATAGAGTTAGCCAGCTCACCACCTCTCCACTCTTCACCTTTTCCAAGTACCTGGAATAAGGAAAAAGCGCTTTTTGCTGGTACCAAAAACAAGAGGCTTTTTTAAGTAGACCCTTATTGAAAACAGATGTTAAAGCAGAAGCAACACATTAAAGCACAGCAAGCCAGCATTTCCAGCATCATAAGTTTTCCATGTCTGAAGCAGCATTCAGCACAATGACATCACTGCAAAAACACGAGACACATTTCTTAACCAAATAAGAAATGAGCATGCCTTCTTCAGAAAAAGGAAAAACTGAATAACTGTTTCAAAGTTTATATTAGAAAAAACATTCTGAATGAGACCTTTAAAAGACAATGTAATCGTTTTAGAAACAGGAAGTATAAGAGAGCTTGGATCAGGATATTATTAATAAAAAAACCAAGCTCCAGTTTTCCCAAAATCTCTCCAGAACACTTTTATAAAAAGTAAAGGATGGATTTCTCAATTTACAGAGTGCTGCTAAGATCTGGTAAACAAAATTATTCCCTAGCCAGGTCTTATAACCTATTACACCTTAAACCTTCTGTGGGTTTTGAGCATAAAGAACAAAAGATTTTTGGAACTCCTAATATATGCAAGAACTGCATTGCATAGTGTTTTAGACAATCTGCAAAGCTAATTGGCATACTCAGAGCCCAGGCTTCTCGGGTGCTTCAGCACCTCATTAAGGAAAGGTTCTCTCAGTCTTCCAAGTTCAGCATCAGATATTAAACTTCAGAGACTCAAATCACGTCTTAATTATAGTTTAGACACTGTGGTAAGCAAGCGGTAAGTTATCACAACACGATCTGAATTCCTGGATTTTCTCTTGCAGAAACAATTTGCGTGGAAGTTTACAAGGAGGTTAGTGCTTTCCTTTTTTCCCCAAGGTCACGTCGAGGCCAACCTCAATACGTGACATATGGAGATACAGAACAAGGCATAAGGGGCTGGGAAGAATGATAAACATTTTGTGCTCTCAGAGAATTACAGGTTCTCGGGAAGCACAAGGAAACTTGCAGTCTTGCAGTTGTGACCCTCCCTCCTTCCCCGCAGCAGGGCCTCAGCCTTGCTTAAGGAGGACAGGGACACCCAAAGCCTTTTGTGCTGCCGCTGCAGCTTCCAGAAGCAGTCATGCAGCTGCTCAGACAAAATAGGAGCACTGAAAAGCAAGGCTACATGATAAATCACAACAGAGCCTACAAGCAACTGAGGACACTGGCCACAGTATTTACTAACCTGCAAAAAATTTCCTAAGACAGTGGAAGGCGCACCCCCCAGAGGCAGCAGGGCCACCAACAGGGCTCTGTGACTCTTACCTTACCCCAGAGCACACCCAAGCCAACACACCTTCAGCTACTACTGTGCCGTCTTAAAGGCTGTGCAGTATGAATAACTGGCATGAGAACATACAGTACCTTCACTGTGTAGTTGAAGTGCCTTGCAGTTTGCATGAAGCGGTGAAAGCCATCAGTTTCTTTAGTTGCTACAGTAAAAACTAGGAGTTTATCTGTAAGACAAAAGGAAGGAACACATATTAGTATGTTTTCAGGCCACAGTTATAACAAAAGCACACTGTACAGCACTGGATCAAGGGCCTTTATGAGTCGCCTGCATCTGATTCAAAGAGATGAGGCAAACACGCTGTCATATTACAGGCATGAGATGTCATCACACAAGAACTTCTATGGACAAGGATGCTGCATTTAAAATTATCCTCAGGAAGAGGAAGCAAAGTAATATTGGCTCTGTAAACAACTGGCTCAAGAGATAAAAACAAAGCTAGTATGACTGCTGGACAGGAAGGAATCTTTGAAACAAAAATAGTTTATTACTTCTCCATCTGAGCTAATCCTGTCACCTCTTGTCACATGACTGAATGGTACCAGAGGACTTCACCTAGCAGTGGGCAGAGGAAACCAGTACCCTAGCAGGTTGCATGCAGTGCTTTTCAGTCCTTGGTCAGAGACAAGAGCGTGTTTGGTTTTTTTTTATTTGTTTTCCTGTTTTATTCAGAATCTGGTGTCTGCAGGTTATACCAGTTGTAATTTTGACCTCTTAACTGCATGCAAGCAAGTGACCCTGCAACCAACTTCCTTTTCATATCCCAGGGCTTTTGACATAGTTCAAGTGAGGCCATGAATTCCCATTACACAGCTTGATATTTCCCCAATTAAACGACTGAACAATGTTCCATACCCTATGCAATATACTGCATAATCGAGGTACATAATTGGAAGCTATCAAAAATACAGGACCCCTATCCAACAACAAGTATTTAATCAGACCTGCCTGGATCCCAGAGCACATTGCAGTTCCCCCGTTTGGTCTGAGTTCAAGTAACAGCTGCCCTCTGAACAGAGCCCAGGAGATCAGTCCATACAGAAAGTCAAATTAATCACCTCTAATGGGTATTCCAGACAGTGCCTGTTGTTGCCTCACTTTCCTATAAAACATCCTCTGGGTTTATCCTCACTAGCACAGTAACACTTGCTAGAGGTGGCTGCTGTGAAAAACATTTGTATTAACCCTTTGGTCTCTTCCACTCTTGCAGACTTCGCAGCCCTCAGATACACGAGAGCTCATCCTGAGTTTATTCAAGTCAACCACTGCTTGCCATTTTATTTTGCTTGACACCAGCAAAATTAACACACTAGATCCACTTCCTCCTTCACAGAAGAAATGCACCTTGCTAGTGATCTGTGTGATGCTCTACAGGCAAGCATGAGTGTACTTCAAAGGGTACCACCAAGCAATCCAGCAGAGCTAGCAAAAATAGCTGTAGGAACACAGACATAACTTGCAGAGCAACAAAAACACATTCTAATGAAATTCATATCTAATATAGCTGCAGCAGGCAAACCATGGAGATTTGTCTCAGGAGTTGCTGATTTCCCCACCACCACCACTGAAAGAAGACTTGCTTCAGCATCAGTAAGCAAGTCACTCCCACGAGCACTCCTGCCAGGTCAGACAGTGGTCTGGCAAGTCCATCCTCAGCAGCAGCCATGATGCTATGTATGAGACAGAGCAAGGATAAGGCAAGCATATAGAATCACAATCATTTAGGCTGGAAAAAACCTCTAAGATATCTAGTCCAAGCTTCAACCTAGTACTGACAAGTCCACAACTAAACCATGCCACTAAGTTCTATGTGCGCATGTTTCTTGAAGCCCTCCAGTGATGGTGGCTCAACCACTTCCCTGGGCAACTTATTCCAATGCTGCACAACCCTTTCAGTAAAGATATAATGGTATGTATATATGATGCTTTCTCTGCTTTTTCTACCAGTCTCAGTTTATGGGTTTTTGTGACCTGGATGTGGTTTCTCTATACCCTGAACCACTTGATCCATTTCTTTACCTTGCTCTTACCCAGTCATTCACCAATCTGATGTAAACCTTAAGCAATGACAGCCACACATGCCCAGTACCTACTCCATGAAAACCACAATTTTACTTGTTCAGAATAGACCTTTTACAGCTTTGCAATGGCACTGCCCAAGGTCAGCTGCAGTCAGCGCTACCTGCCCTACCCTCATTCATGATTTTGGGGACTTCTCTCATATCCTGCCCATCCAGCTTTTGTGGGGCTGTTCCACTCACTGACTGGTCCTAGAGAAGATTTAACCTGCTGGCTCTGCCAAACCAGATTAACACTCCTGCAACAGAGTACACAGCAAAGAAACTGGCAATACTTGAAATGCTTCAATCAACTTAACCTGGACACCCAAAAATTTGGAGAAGACAGTTTTAAAAGGTGTATTACACCATCTTTTTTCCATGAGAGCTAGGAGCCTTTTGTAAGCAAAAATCAGAAGAAAATCCCATGAGTATACCTCAGAAGGGCAAGACAACTCTCCCACAGGATTCCAGCACAATGCACTCATAGACATGCTGACTCACAGACAGACATAAGCACAGTAATAATAGTTCATTACGTTCTTTTAAAGGTCACACAATCTAAAGTAATTCTACAGGAGTGACCACAGAATGGTGGAAGAACATGATATCTTAGATTATGGCTAAAACAGAACTGATGACAGAAGGTAGGATTTTTCACTATGGAACAGATAAAGGAAAATCTGATCATACCAGACTGCACCACCAAGCCGAGTGAATCCATTACTGACAGCTTCCTAGATGAACAAGAAAAGCACCAACTATAACTGCGAAATTTGGTAGGGGTAGACATTTTTCAGTCTAGTCCTAGTCTTCAGTGGAACTTCCTGAGTAATGTACAGAGCAAGGATCTCAAAACCAGAACTTGACTACATGATGTAAGAGATAAGATACAGACTGCATCAGATCAATCTTATTTTATCCCCCATAGTAACTAAGTCTAACAGACAGAGTATTAAATAAATACATAAGTACAGTCTGGCAAGCACAAAATAATATACTATTCTCTATGGGATACTGTTACTCTGTTTTAAATGAGACCCACAGTAATTCCACCTACACACTGTTCATGCATTTCAAGAGTCACTGTGCAGTCTGGTATGCTACTTGAGTTTTGTGGAATAGGAGGAAAAAAAAAGATGTGTCAGAGGCTAAGGGATTCCAACCTGAGCCATATAGAGAAAGCAGGCCAGACAAATAATGCAGTTTATATTGACATGAAAATGAAAGAATCTGTATGACGCTCATAGTGAATGAAGCCATCTAAATAGACTGCCCGAGACAGTTTTGCAAACAGTCACAAAAAAACAGGAAGCTATTTTTATAAAGGTTCTGTTTACTTTGGAAATGCTTTCTTTTCAGCATACTTGCCAATGTTTTTTGTTGTTGTTTGTGTGTTTTTTTTAACAGATGAAGAGATTTACAATGCATTATTTCAATGTCTATGCTGCACTGCCACAGACCTTTACCTGCATGTGGTACTTAAATATTTTTTATGTGCAGCAGAATTGTAATTACAGCATTATTTAGAGTCTATTTAGAATTTGAGATTATTTACAGACTATTTAGTCTTTGGGGTTTTGTTTGTTTTGGTTCTTGGTTGGTTGGTTTTGTGTGCACACAGACTGGCCTGTTTCAAATAAAGAAGCAGAAAAGACACTTTTATCCTGTAACTAGTGCGCACAGAGAAGACATGGCAGAGTATACCTGTGCCCTGCAGGCCTCACCATGGCATTGGCCAGTTTCTCAGACCCCCAGCTACCACTGTGGCCAGGTACTCCCCAGTGAGTGAGCTACAAAATTCTCAGCCTCCACAGAAACACTGTGATGGCATCCCAGCTGAAGCAATACAGCTCTGCTTTGCCACTCAGCTTGGGTGCAAACCCCCCACCCTGCCCTCCACCCAGGGGCCTTCCCACAGGAGCTCTGCTGCATGGTCTTACACCCAGACTTGAGTTATCTGGCTTCTTTTGTCTGACTGGCCCCCTCATGGGAGGGACATGTGCACATGGCAGTTTTCTCCAACTGTAATAGCATCCCCAAAATACAAAAATACAGGAGAAACCACGAACGCAGCAGGCAGCCACTGCCCTGCCCACTCAGTCTGCCCAACAGGGCCTGCAGCCCACCACAGCCAGCATGGTTGTCACTGCAGGGGTCACCACGCCTGGCATTCGCTCCTGCAAGCGGAGTCAGTCCGTGTGAAAACAAAACGTAAACCCTATACTGAGGTTCAACAGGAAGGCATGGGAAGAAAAAAAATCTCTTCAGAGCTTCATGCCAGGTATGAGGGTGCTGAAGTTACTACAATGCAATTATTCCAGACAGCTTTCAGATAGTTACATTCACAAAACAGCTGTTCTGTTTTGAAAACAAGCCTGAGAGTGCGTGTTTGGCCAAGAAAAGTATATCCAGTGACAAGCAGAGTTCATTTTTACGTGCAAACTAGGAAACGTTTTAGTTCTCAAGTTGTGAAGGACAACATTGCATACAGAGCTCATGCAACACATTAAGAAACCCAGTGAATGTTTATCAAAACACTTCACTCCTTTTGTGCTGCTACTATCAGGGATCTGACTGTATCATAAATATTTATTTCCAGAAATAAGAGCCATAAGGAACGGGCAAAGTGCTCCAGTCCTCACACACCCACATGGTTCTTATTTATCGTGAGTGAACACTGACAGAGATTACTACGTAATTCCTACCAGGGGTTGTGGGCACTAGCACAGTAGCTTTAGAGCAGCCAAAAATGAGGCTGTTGCTTACAGCCACATGGGAGCTGACATTTAGCCCTCAGATTCAACTGCCGGGGACTTCTCTGGGGTAGGCATAAGCTGTAAAAAATCAAAGAACACCTGCACACAGCACCGTGTTATGCCATTGAATCCTATGCCTATCTGTAAAACTAGTGGCTTATAATGGTAAATAAATGATGACTGGTTCTTCAAAAATGGTTTGATCCATGTCCTAGTGTCTACACAACACAGTCTTATTGCAAAGTAATCCACCAAAGGTTTCCAGCAAACAAATGAACAAATTGCTAGAGGCTATGGAAAAGCTTTGGGGACTAGAAACCTAATAGGAACACCTCCATGGATTTTAAAAACAAATATATACACACTGTCAAAGATGGACTGAGATATTACAATTCTCTAGGGAAAGCCAGGTAACCTTGGCAGCTGTCTGTGTGACCTTAATCCAAGGTGTAGGTTGGGCAGATGCCTGGAGGGGAAAAGGCACGTGGATGCATTCAAGTGCAATAAAGAAGCTATGTAGTTGTGTCTGTTATTCTCCCAAACCTCTAGAGATGGGGGAGATAAACAGGATACAATTTTCCAAAAAAAAAAGACTTGATTTAACTTGCCTTTACACCACACTAGAATATGCTTCTCCATCACTGGAGAGATGAACTAAAATGTACCACAGCTGAAGAAGTGTTTTCAGTCTGGATTCCTCCTCTGTCACACATCAAGAGCACAGTCATGAGAAATGTTTAGAAGTATGGTAAACTGAGAAGTAGCTGTCAGAATGACACTAAACAGTCCCAGCTAACCACAGGCTTCTGATTGAACTTCTGCTATTATTTATTATTTCCACAGATTAACTGTTAATAAGAAAAAAATAAGGAAAGGTTTGTTTGGTTTTTGATTACAGCTTTCAATATGCCTGCTTATTCCCACAGCAGACAACCTACCCCATGGCCAATCACCAGAAACTCAGCAACACCATCCAATGTCTGCATCCAGAAGGGAATGAGAATGTAGCCAGTGGCCCAAATGGAACCTGAGGACTTGTCCTCACGCTATTTTCCTTCCTCATGCACCTCACATAAAGCACAGCGATCAAAAAAATGTATGTTCTGAGACTCTTTCAGTAGTCTGAATTAGAAACTAAATGAACAGATAATTAGCAGTTTGCTCATTCTTTCCATCCTCCCTGCTCTTCTGAAAAGGGAACATTTCTGTGCCTAGAGGAGAAATCGCCATCGGCAGCCACACACACAGCACAGAAACTTGCACACCAGCAGCTCCTGGGGATACCTCCCAGCATGTCACCAGGTGGTTTGGGGGATAAGTCATTTTAACATCATTGCCCCAAAAAGTAATTGGAGTTAAAGAAATATAATAGTGCAGGTTGAGTTGTATGCAGGTCAGCTGGTATGCTGTGAAAGCATGATCCACAAGTCATTCTAGATTTTCTTATAATTTCATGATAAAATAGTAAATTTTGGAAGAATTAAAGGCTATTTAGTAATAGACTACAACTAACCTCCTGTAATTTCTCTAACAGATGAGTTATATTTCTGGAAGTTATCCCAGAAAAATGTAAAATCCTGTCCAATATCTTCTGAACAAGACAAAACTTACAGAGATCCAAACAACTCAAAACTGCTATGCCAACTAAGAAGTCAGAATGCTAAAGACCACTTTCAAAACTCAGATTTTTAGCACAAAAGCTTTCACTTATCTTTCAGGAAGACAGTATTAAACTTCTCAAAAGGAAAACTTTTTCCTCTAAACAAAAGTTATAGCCTAGACCTTGAATCTTACGCCAAATAAACTTTTGAAAATCCACATACTCTAAAAAGATGAGAGTTGGAAACAGAATAAACCTATCATATGTAACATAACCATAATTACAAGTTATACCTACATATATATACTTGGCTAATGTAATCTAGCAGCAAACAAATAAGATCTTAAATACACAATGTGAAAAACACAAACTTTAAACACATACATCTACCCCATGGTACTTTACATGACTTACAGTCAAAGAAAGCAGTAAGCAAACTTAAGAGTTTCTGGTCAAATAAAGCTGCTAGCAAAATGAGGTGAAAGAGCCACATAATGTTTACTTCACCTCAGATTTTCTGAATAGCACTGAATGTACTAATAGCCAGCATGGTCTTTCTTAAGAAAGCTGTCCCTAGCCAGGCAACAGGACTAGTGAAGGCAGAAAGCCTTCAGAAGCCGTCTAGGGAAAGAAATATAAAATGTATGGAATGTATGATTTCCCAGTTTGTTACTTTCAAGCATCTGGTACTGTTGCAACTTCCTCAGTAACAATACACTTTGCCTGCTACAACCTTCTGCTACTTCTCATGTTGTGGTTTTTTTTTTTGAGGAACAAAGAAGCTGTACTAGCAGAAATTAGTGCTTACAGTTAGCAAAAGCTGCTCTGAATTTTCTCATAATACAGAACTTATACTAGATTAGCACTTACTAATACACAGTCCCTTAACAGGGTAGTAAGTTTATTTTTCATGCTATGTGAAATTGATGCTCTCTACAACTTAGGAAAAGATTTAACATTCAAGAGTCCCATTATTGTTGAAAAAACATCCAGAATCTAAATCAATCTATAAAGAGGCAAACAATGCTGTCTGTAACAGCGCATTTCAGCATCTAAAGTCCGCTATGAAAATAGTAAAGACTCCTCATACAAAGAAATCCTCTCCCTTTAACTCGCAGCCCACAGGATGCAGACAGGCAGTTCCCTCCTCCATACATCCTGGCTCCGCAGCAAGCTTGAGGTGCTGCTGCTTGCTGCCTGCCTTCTACCACATCATTTCTGATGTCACCTCAATACAGCATCTGAAATTTTTACATGGAAGTGACAAACTGTTGAATATAGCTGGTTTGAAAAATAATAATGAAAAAACACCACCCGTTGATCAACTCTGTGAGGCACATACACACTGTCAGATGAAGATCAGCAGCTACTCCCAATATTAATACTTAACCATTTTTAGAAAACATTTGCAAGTTGGTTCCGCCTCAGCTATTACATATATATATTTAATTATTTTCAGTTCAGTAGTACTGCTGGGACAGTCAACACAGGCTCATTAGGACCTGTGTGTGCACTCATCAATCACCGCAGCACTGGCCACTGCTCAGGCCCACACTCCTAACGCGAGACTTCCTGAACAAACCCAGGCACAAGCTGCAGCACTTACAGGTTTTTTCCACCAGCTGCAGGAGACTTGGGTGAGACCCTGTTTACTGAATCAGTCTGTAGTAGAACAAAGATAAGACCTATTTCTTAGTCTCCAGACAAGGAAAAGAACTATTAATGAATAGTTGCACATGGTATCTTTGCAAAGCATGAAGCAGCTCTCCAAGGAGAGCTGCCCAACTTCCTGACATGCAGCAAACAGATTGGGTGATGGGGTTACAGTAGTTTGAGTGCCCAGATGGCAGCTAGACACAGAAGTCCCTCTGAGAGTGGCAGGGATGGAGCCATGGCAGCGGCTGGGCGTGTTCATGCCTGTTGGACAGTCTGGCTGTGATCTGCCACCGAGGCTACACAGCTGGGGCCAGGGGACAACTAACATCAGCTGCCCGAGTGAGAAAGGTTACTCAGCTTCCATCTTTTAGTAGCCTTGCCCTCTGTCTCTCTCATAAATGTGTGTCTGGAGAAGAGCATGCTGCTGGCTAAGCTGTTATTCAGCAACTCCAGCTGTTTAAACAGGCAGTCACACACAGCACCAGACATCATTAAATCTTGGTTTTGGACAGCTAATCAAGCCATCAGTGAAACTCTGCAATTAAGACTTGCAATTGTGATTTCTCCTTTGACTAGTCTTTGTTTAACAAAGGAGAAAGTGGAGCTAGAGCTGTCTTGAAGAGGCATAACCAACCTGGATGCCTGCAACCGGCCTGCTTCCAGACACAGGACATTCAAAACACAGCCTCTGATCTCCACAGCCCAGCTTGGACCATTTCAATAACCAAACAGAAATGCAGGCCCCACAGCCCTGGGAGGAGAAAACCACACTTTTCAGAGGCCTTTTCTATGTGAAAGAGGGACTGCAACTCCACACTTGCAACAGAAAGGTAGTGCCTGTCCCAAGTGAGCCAGTCCTTCAAGCCACAGAACAGCACCAAAGACTTCTGTCCTGCTTCTGACACCAAACACCAGGACAGAGTATGAATGACGTGTATTTCAAGGCACTTTTAACATCAAACAGCTGACTAGCAACCTCAGTTACTAGGTTTATGGACCCAGTCCTGATCTTATGCAAACACATGTACAGTTGTTTTACAGTGATATAAGAAAGAATTAGTAAATTGCTTATGAAAGCCTAAAGAAATACTTTGTTGTATTAAACTTTCATGCTAGATTCATAACTAAACTATCTAGTTTCACATTTTTTTTTTTAAATGGCAAAGCACTTCAGTTGCTAAACAACAAGATACATTTATCTTCCACACAGTTGACTTCAGTGAGACCCTCTGATGGGCTGATTCAGTACACTGACACTTAGACCCACCCCAGGTACAAAATTAACTCTCAAAGGAACAGCACTTAAACACCAAATCTGTTTTTGTTTAGCACTTTCCTGTCTTTTTTCTTAGCTTGCATATTTTTCCCTGATCAAATGTCTGCATTACTTATAAATACAGCATATGTCAGCTTTAAAAACATATTTGCAGTTACATTTCAAGAATCAGTACTACCATCAAAAAGGACACACACCCATGTCCTACATCTGTTTTCTAAGAAAATCCACAGTGGACCAATAGAGTTGCAACTTATTACAAGGAAAAAAATGTTAGAACATTTTCAAAGGATAGCCTGAAAGAACTGGTGGGTCAACCACTAAAAGTTATTTTCTTTAGAGTTTTCCTATAAATTAGGATGTTTTAAGCCAAGGCAGAGTTCTACTGATTAGCCTTAAACTATTAAAGAAGTTGATCTGTAATTACTTTGTATTACATCACAAAAACAGCTGTGTTTTAAAAGAAATTTAAGTAATCCACGGTAATCTACAGTATCTTTGATTTTGATTTGAGTAGAAACAGATTGAAATGATCATATGTTAACTGCATAATTTATCTGCCAATAATCTAAATAGTTCAACAATTAGTAGATACCTAAATTTCTGCAGTCAGTGCTCATTTTGAAGCAATATGAAACTCTTAATTAAAAAAAAGATGTGCAAGCAGACAATGAGAACATGGAAAAGGCAGATTACTGTCAAGATTACCAAATGAAAGATTTATTCTATTTCTTTGTGTTTGTCATCCCCTCCCCCCCCCAGCTGCAAGTTATAACATGAATTCTAGCTCCTCAAAAGAAATAATCTGTTGATTTTATTTACGTAGTCTCCTCATGGCCAGTATAATCCCTACTTTTAAAAGTGAATTCACCATAAAGAAATACTGAAAAGCAGTTATATCACAGAACTTACAGCATAAACACCACAGTCGTGTCAGACTGTGCTTGCAAGCACATATTCCTCGATGATTAAGTGTCACTTATTCTATAGAGCTACGACATTCCTACGCACAGACACATTCCTGTTACCGATCTGTTTGGTCAATTTGTGCTCCATGCTGAAGGGAACTACGTTCTGTGTTTAAATTAAGAGGGAATAAAGATATTCTTCACTTTCAAAATCTCTCTCCTTGCTGGTCCCTCAAGAGCTATAAAAACAGACATTAAAAATGAAAATAAAAATGCCCTTACTGTGACCATAACTGCTCTTCATGCCAAGAGAAATTACTTGATGCACTGCTCCAGTGAATTAAGTTTTAAACAGATTAGCAGCTCAACAGAAATGGAAAGGTGTTCCTTCTGATCATGTAGTGTAATAGCAGTAGTTCAACAAACTAAACAGCTCCCTATGAAAAGGCTGAGTCACTTAAATAAGCAGGAGTGATGGTGAAAAAAAGACAAGAACTCAGACATAAATCATGGCTCTCCAGAATATTCAACCAGCGCAAAGAAAGATTTGAGAAATAATCACTTAGTTTAGATCCTTGACAGGAACGTTTCAGGCAAAACCTTCCTGGCTAGCATAACATGGTGGTCATTCCACTGCACCTTTACACAGTAACTTACAGCACCAAGTATTGATGATAGATGTCACAGCTGTTTTACTTTTTCCTGTTTTAATTAGAAATGCATTTTCTGGTTAAAGTTTCAGTGATCTTACTTGACTGCACCACATATCACAGCAAGAGCAATATCATATCCACCACTGTGGTCTACCTTCACCTAAGGAAAGTAAAAACCTGACCAAAAAGCTCAAGTTTATTACTATTATTTCTTCTCCATCAGAAGCTTCCATTGTGCAGCCTCTCAAACAGGTGCTACAAAGACCTCAGACTGCCAACAGCGTGCCTTCACACACAGCAATGTTTTCAAGGGGAAAACGTGTGATGGAAGGATGACTTTGTTGCTGTACCCTGACCCCAAATACCCCCCGGAAAATTGTGGTGAAGGTGCCTGGCACACGGGTAAACCAGCATGGCCAGGGCCCCGGGCACAGCCCTGCCTTTACCCCTCACTTGTCAGAAGCACATGGCAGCGCTCTCCTACTGTCCTCACAGGCACATCCTGTACAAAGGCACGGACCTCCTCAGGGACAGCACCAGCACAGCATCACAAGCTCTTGCAGCAGTTTCAGATACTGTGGTGACAAGCTGGGACAAAAGCAGTATCAGCATAGAAGCACAAAACAGAAAACTAGGCAAGAAGAGAAAGGTGTGGAGTGCTGTACTTACGGCCTCCACCAAACAGTCTTTCAGTTCTTTCAATGTGTTTAGATGCTGAAGTGATTAAATCCCCTTGCTTCTTTACTAGAGAGCCTCAGTGAAAGGGCTATAATCGCTGTCAGTCACAGTCATCAGTTTGGCCGAGCTCAAAATAAGTCAACAGTAATGGCAATAGTACATGCTGCATCTCTGGCGAGCCCCCCCACAGCTACACCCGTTACCTACTATTGCCCGAAGTGCTTGCAGCCAGCACAAGAAGCCACACGGCCTGGCCACGTCAGCACTGGAAGCCACCTCTGCTCCCCGCAACAAACCCCAAATCCCCACTCCTGCATTTGGGGGAGCACACACAGATGGCAGCGACCCACCCAGCCAGCTCAACGCTTTTACAACCTGTAGCAGCAACAGGACCATGCAGCCAAGTGACCAAGCCCACTGCCTCTGGGGAACGGACCCAATAAAGGAAGGGAAATTCACATTCTCAGTGGGAACTGAGAATGAAAAGTGTCTTTACCACTCCCTCTCCACATCTCCTTCAGCACTGCATGGTAAGCAACAGGTACACTATAAGCTTGGCGCAACAGGAATACACTGATGCCATTGTTCTACACTAAAACTTCTGTGTCTTCATCACCCAGGAGTCAGAGTCCATGTACACACACAAAGAATAGAAAGAAATAGACTAGACTAGAAAGTAAAGCCAGATTCCTAGAACTGAAAGCACACTAAGGGCTGTTCCTCTTCAAGCAAACACCACAGACTTGTGGATAACATTTAATGGTTAAAACTGGAACGAAAACAAGCAACACAGCAGGCAGCAGCTGGGGTCAAGGAGTGGTTTCCACTCAGCAGTTTGCTACAGTTCAATACAGACTGTTTTTGTGTAACATTTTTATTATTTATCTAGATGTAGCAGTCTGTTTATAGTTTGCTGAATCACAGTGCAACATCCACCACTCTGAACTACAGTCTCTGATTTTCACACCTTTGAACACCAGCAGGATTTAAAACCAGAACTCATTACTAGCCCAGCCATTAGCTTACATCAACATGAGATTCCACAGCTAAAACACCTAGCTTAAAAATGCATTGAATAGCTATTGCAGAGAACAAATGTAACTGTGATTGCTACAGCTGATGGCCAAGGGAGCCTGCCCTACAGTCTCACTGCCCTGACCGTAGACACAGGAGCTGAGTGTTTTGCCCAACACACACCCTAGGAGGCTGCAGCTCTGCAGGCCTGCTGTGGCCAGGACAGAGATGCTCAGGGTGTCCAGAGCGTGAGCAGCAGCGCACACTGCAGCCTTCAGGGAACCCCGCAGAATGACCAAAAGTAGCAAAAGAAAAAAACTGGGCATGAGCAGCGCCTGGTATCCATCCACACCAATTTTTTTCTTACACCGGTTATCAGCTAAGGCAGCAGATTTCCAGTCAAAAATCAGAACTTGCTAGAAATGAGATCGCAGGAAGGGGAGCTTCTTTCAGCACACCAAAAAGAAAATTAAGCCAGATAATAAAAATAACTTGATTACACTCCTGAGTAAACAAGGCAGGAAATAAAATTACTTCAGATTTCATGTGGTAACAGTCCAGTGGGATAGAATACCTTTCTATTTCTAGAATAGAGAAGAGAAATACAGACTCTAAAGCAGCACCAGCACAGGACCTATGTTCTGACACATAGTTTAATGCATATGTGTTTGGACACCTCTCTTTGAGAGAATTTCCTGTATACATTCTTTTATTTTACATGCTGAAGATAAAGTTGCTTTCTACCTTCTGGCTCCTCGAAGCCAAAGAGACTACAAAGCACAAGGAGCAATGAGAGAGTGAGACTCCGAGGGCCAGCTTGCTTTTTGCTGGAAGAAGGGCACTTCTCCAGGAGCTTCTAGAGTTTAGGGCAGAGGCGAACGGGCTGTGGTTTCCCTAGCAGTGGAAAAACCCGTGCCCATCACCACCTTGTCGGGGAGAAGGGAAGAAAGCGAGGGGGAGGGAGAAAGGCAGAGCCTCTGGCTTCCCAGCAGGGGATCTATTTTTACCCTCGTGCCTAGGCTGAGCCCCGCATCTCTCTGCGGGTACCGGCGCTCCTTCCGACAGCAACCTGGGGCGCTGCCTACCCCATAAAGCACGCGCACGAATTAAGCAATTAACCCATAACCGCGGCAGCTCCCAGCCTGCGCAGCGCGGCTCGCGGCTCTCCCTCCCGCACCGCTCCGCGCCTCACCTGCGGGGCCGGGGCCGGGGCCGGGCCCGGGGCTGCGCTCCGCCGCCGCCGGCAGCGCCAGGGCGAGCAGCAGCAGCAGGAGGAGGCGCGGGGGCCGGGCTCCGCTCCTCGCCATCTTCCCCCTCCGCACCCGCCGGCCTGCCGCCGCTCCCCGAGGGCTGGGGTGGGAAAGAAAAAATATTTAAAAAGGCGAAAAAAACGGTGCTAGGAACCTCCGCGGTACCGCTCCTCCTCCCGAGCGGGCAGGAAGCCAGTGCGCCGCCGCCCGCCCCAGCCTTTATAGGGCGCCGGGAGCGCAACGCCAGCCGCTGCCGCGCCCGGCCGCACGCCGCCGGGGGCGGGGCTGCCCGATAAATCGCGCCCTTTTGCGCACTAAGCCACGCCCCCTGGCCGATAAACCCCTCCTTCTGCGTTAAGCCCCGCCTGTGAGTCGCTAAGCCCCGCCCCCTGGCTGGGAGTACCCGTCCCCACGCACGTTGAGTGGAACAGCAGCTGGCGGGCCGTGCATTGCGCCTTGGAAATGTTCGAGCACTAAGGGCTGAATCCAAAAGAAAAATCAGTGCTGAAAGCAGGATTCATGTATTTAAGCCCCACTTGTGTAACAGTCAGGGAGACACCTCATTTTTTATCCTGAATGGTTCTATAGGCCTAGCAGATGGGCTTTTTTTGGACCCACGGATTAAAAATTAAAGAAAAAAACACGGGTGAAAGAAGGGAAAGCTTGACCCTGGCTCCTGCAGCAGTAAGAACGGGGTGCTTTTGCCTGGAAGCCAAAGCAGAAACCAGACCCAACACTACGTGCCCAGATGCTTTCACAGTTCTTTGGCAGGACTCACTCTGTCCGGCCCAGGCAGCACACAGGGCATGGGGGGAGAGCGAAGGAAGAGGGCAGGTCCTTGGTCCCACCAGCTCCTAGAGCAGAGAAGGCCCCACAGCAGTGGGGATGGGGAAACACTGAAAACCAAGTAACACAATGGTGAAGGCACAGTTGGTAACTTCAGGAAAAACACCAAAGCCCCTCACGTTCTTGGGCAATTACTTGTGACCTACTTTCTCCTGCCACCCCTGTCAGGCAGGCAGAGATTTACCAGAGAACAAACATCTTCTGACTGCAGACAGCATGAGCACAGCTCTGCACTCACCCACGTGCGGCCTCTGCTCACTCTTCCGAGGAGCAGCTCTGCTGCTGCTGAGTGCTCCCCCGCGCTACACAGGCTGCGCTGGCTGCCGGCGAGCAGTGCCGTGGCTGGGACGACACTGCAAGCACTTCTCTCTTGGTTGTTTTATTTTATTTTATTTTTTAAGAAAAAAGTTCAAAATATCAAGTAAGAAATTGGGCCTATGAAAAGTGAAGATGGAAAAAAATAGTTACTATGCTACAGCTATAGTCTTAAGGTAGAAAACAGGTAAGCAACTTTTAGAAAGAGTTGTCCTCAACAGATCAAACCTCACCTCAGATCCAGAACAGCTTAACAGTAACACTTGTACTGAGAGATATACAGAGTGTGTCATTAACAAGTTGAAAAATAAGAAGTCGTCAAGAAGGAATTAAATCAGAGGAGACATGTAGAACACTTAATACTACCAACCGTGAAAGAAATGACAGACTTCTTCTGTAACGCCTGAGGGGAAAAAGGACGGTTGGCCACCATTTCAGAATACCATGGAGCTGAGGTCATGGCTCCCACAGATGGGATGGGATGGAAAGCAGGCAAAGCTTCAGCCCTCAGGGTTGAGGGTAAAATCATCAGCTGAGTGTCATGTCCACACACAGTGCTCTGAGGAGCCACAGCCCGGCAGCTCACCTCTAGCAGCAGCAGCAGCAGCTAGTTTCAATGGAGATTGATACGCAGGTCCCAAAACAACACCGTTACCTGGACACCACTGAACAAAACAGGAGGCAGCATCTCAGAAAAACCCTAGGAGTATTTTAGGTATTAGGAGTATTAGGTATTTTGTTATCAAAAGTGCAGGTAGACAGTAGCAAGGGAGAATGAAAAGTGAAAGAAGGATGTAAATATACAATACTGAAAGAAAAGTAGATAGCTGGCAAGGACAGATTTCTAATGCATAACAAAAATGGGAGGAGAGAACAGTGATAGAAACAAACACAACTCGTATGTACAAGTTCAAACCCAGAATGTGACTAGAAACGTCTACATTTTCTTATTGTCCCTGGTCTCTTGTAAGCTAATTTTATTTTAGACTGTTCTTAGAAAATTCAAGCTTTTCCCCCAGGACAATGCAGAGCTGAAAGCAGTGCTTTCAAAGTGATAGATGTGGCCAAGACATCTCCTACCCCCAGAGGCTTCACTCAGACACTGCCTGATGGAAGGAAAAACGCTTGTGAAACTCCAGCGCTGAGCTCAAGCAGCTACGGAATGCCCAGGAGCTCTGTCTCGCCCTGCCTCTGCAGACACTCGGGTTAGAAATGCCACTGTTGTCCAGAAATACCAACTTCAAGGCGTGAACTGGCAGCTGGTGGTTAGCAGGGTCTGGGACTCTCCTGATACTATTGCAAGCAGCTCCAGTACTGTTACCGTTACAGTTCACTCAACATCTAAATCTCTGAACTGAGTAGGAACTTATTATTTAAAGAATAACACAGACAGTGTGCAATGTGCCATGCAAATATGCATATTGTACTACAGAAGTTAACTCCAGAAACAATTTCTAGAAGTGTCCCAAGAAACAGTCTCACATTGTCACCATTTGCTCCTTTGACTTTTGACCTTATCAACCTTTTTTTCATAAAGAATAAAACCTTTTTCCTTTGCAACAAGGCAATTTCTTCACGAGAAATGAATAAATTTGGTTAAGCAGGCATGGAGGAGGAGAGTTAATTCATTCCTGTTAGTTGTGGGGCTCTGAACATGGGAGCCCGAAGGATTTTCTTGTTCCAAAACTCCAGCAACAGTGAGCAAAACCAGAAAAGGGAGAAACTGCAAGCAGTCCTCTCTTCAGATAGTCACTGTGACAAGTGATTTTCTGTAACCACACAGTCAGTTGCCAAACTATTAATTTTTTTGCAGGCACAGTACATTTTCAACACATCAGCAATAACATCTAGGATTCAGCTGGCAGATATTTGGGCAAAATTCTATGAGACCTTTGCAGGAGACAACAGCTTCCTGATTTTTTAGAAATCTCCATTCCTTCAGTGACTTTTTCCTCAGATGCCCAGACACCTCTTTTACAGTCTCAGTGACTCCCTGCCTGTATTTGCATATCCCTACCTCCTTCTCCCCATCTGTTTCCTAGCTGTATGAAATCATCATAGGGCTGGCAACTTCCATCTTCTCTAAACCACCAACAATTTAACATTTCAACATACGCATAACTGGTGCAACGTGGAATGGAACCAGATGTTCATCACAATGCAAGCCCATCATCGCAGCCAGATGGAGGTAGGTCCCATCATAGGAAGCTGCCCTCTGAGTTTTGAAAGCTGTAGCTGTGCTTTCTAAGGACCAAACTGCAGCAGGGAAGGAAGGATCTTACTTGGCCCATGTAAATCAGCAGTAGTCAGAGCTTTGTTTGTTGCTTGAGATGTGCTAAACAGCTGTCACTTGTAGCGCAGTTAAGAGGAAAGGTTTGATTTCAAAGGCTTTTGAAATCAAAGACAAAGGTGGCAAAGCTTTTACATAGCACTTAGAAAGGAACAGCAGCTCTCTTTCTCTCCAAAGCAAGCTCTCCAGCTCCCCTGTACTCAGACATGGTGCATCTTCCACAAACTTTTTGCAGAGAAATTGTAAAAACTAACATGTAGAACAAACCAGGAAGACCAGAGATTACTTGCATCTTTTTCTAAGAGATCTTTTTCATATCTTCCAACTACTCTTTATTTCACTCTGTAAGAAAAACAGAAAACTGCAGACTGTGCTCCTGCTGGGCTTTTCCTGTTCTTGGACTCATCTCATTCCACAAGTCTAGGCCTTCAAACCTCCTCCTTCGTTCAGGAGCCCCACTATCATACCTTTTCCACAGGTGCTGAAATGAGGCAGCAGTGCTCACATGAAATATTGTAACACTGAAGTTGTTCAATAGACTGTGATAAAATCAAAAGCAAAGAAAAATAATGAGATTAGTCTGTGGAAAACTGTGGGATAGAGGAATTGTCAACAATTCACTATCAGCAGTACTTCAAGAATAAAAAAGAAATTTAATGCAAGAACCCTAAGTCCTATACCTCGATAAAGATCATAAAGGGTTTTCTAACAAATAGCGAATTTGACAAGTAATAATCCAGTCTATTTTTCTGGGCAAATGCCAGTCACTCCTCACATATTTTCAATTGCAGTAGTCATAACTTATTTGTTATGAAGAACAAGTTCATTCCTCTTCCATTCTGTTCCATCTTGTCCCTTCAAATGTCTTTCTAGTTTTATAACATTTGTCCTCTCCGTGTGTCACAGAGGTAATTCCATATCTCTGTGATTCCACTGCCTGGCTCAAGTGCATGTAAACGACAGAGTTAAATGGAAGGTTTTGGCTTCATGTGGTTATATCACTGCTCTAATTTAAGATAATATTTTATTACTGTCATGTAATAAACATTCGGTAACCTGAGTTTATCTTTGAGCTTAGATTAGTAAATCATACCTATTTTCCCAGTTAAATGATTTACTTTGTGTAATTTCTGAAAATACTGGTTTTGAATGATAAATTCAACACACATATCAATATTTTACATGAGTCAGGGGTAGCTGAAAATAGCAGGCTTTTATTATAGAATAATACTAAAAAATATATTCCAAAGAAATAGAAAGCTTAGAAAACCCTTTTCGGTTACAGAAAAAAATGCTCTACAGGTATATATCATTTAAATGCTTTTGTCTGTTTAACTTGAGCACAAGTCTGTGAAATACTAGAACTAAACAAAAAAGAAAAACAGCAATTCGTGGTTTTTTTTTTAAGAAAAAAGATCAAAATGAGCTTAAAGGCCCATCTGGCAATAATATAGCATTAAAATGTGCATCGCATTGCCTGACCTACTCTGTATATATGCGTCTTTAATAACGGCTGCTTTAGTAGTTCAACCGTAATAAGAAATCTTCCATAGACATTTTATTTTCCAAGAATCAAGCTTAATGTTACCAAAATTCCACTCTTACTGTCTGAAAATAGTTTCTCTTTGGTTGCCTCCCTTTAATTTATCCTCAACTTCAATCAGAATTGTCCTGGGAGCTGCCGCCCCAGTCTTGTTATTATGGGTATGATCCAGCCCATGACCGAGAGGCTCAGCACTCCTTGGGAGCGGTCGGAGCCACTGAGTTCAGGGGATGCTCAGCACCTTGCACTACTGAGCATGGAGTGAATCGCTCAGGCTAAATTCATTGGTTCTTTCCCAAGCCACCCAATCAGAAATTACTTTGTTTCATTCACTTATTTATAATTATAGCCATAAACAGCCCAAACGAGCAAAAGATTAATAGTGTTAGCAAGCATTTCCAGGGTATAATCAGCTGTCATCCCATAATTACTCAAAAGATCAACTGAGTGGCTTTGAAATTACAAGGAGAGTTACATTCCTTTACTGAGACTGAGCAGCAAGACATGAGTGCCCATGAAAAGCCGTGCTAAGTTTTTGTCTGCGGTCCATCCTTTGGCATTTATGACATGATTGCTCCAGCCTTGAGGTCCAATCCTGCACTACTTAAGTCAGCATGCATCATAAGTGAATAAATCCTGCTGACCTGACCTTAAACCAGATGTTTAAGACCTCCCTCAGTGAGGGAGGTCTGGTTTAAGGCCAGGTCTGATCCCCATTTTTTGCTTTCATTGCACTCATTTGTGCATGATTTATATAGGCACAAAAAGCTGAGAATTAAGCCCTGCAGAGTGTATCTTGTAAACCCTGCTGATCGGGGTTGATCTTGTAAAAATTTCAGTCCCGTCACCCCATAAACTATAAAATGCTTTGCAGAGCCTCAAATGAGTGGTGTTGAAATGGACAATTAATCATAATGAGCAATTTAGTCTTGCTTTTTTTATAGTTTAGAGATGCAGAAAATAATATAATGGAAAGGAACTGACATTCAAGAAAACTGGCTGAAAGAGAAAAAAAATAAACATTTACTGTGGAATGAATAGAAACTGGTGGAAAAAATGCATTTATAAAATCATCTAAAACTGGGAGTCTATGTGAGTGTTTGTGTCTCTGTCAACAAACCATCGTACTGTAAAAAATGTTCCTCTGAGTAAGTCTGTGGTATTAAACAGACTGAAGAGTGTCCCATGTGTTCAGCCAATAGAGGAGGGCCGGTCAGTGTGTGTTCTACAAAAGTTAGCCTAAAGCCTACTCTTTGTTTTTTCTGTGATTTCAGAAGCCTGGTCGAGGCTCCTAGAAAAGCAATTTGGGAAAACTGCAGGAGCAGGGAAGCTTGTCCCACAAGTATTCCCCTAAGGGAAGACATCACAATTCATATTCTCTCTTACTGGAATGTTTTTGGTCTAATTTTCTTTTCCTGACCCTTCTCTGGTAGTTTTATGACTGTTCCGCCTGTCTGCAATGATCTCATTCTCTCCAGCTGACTTATTTAAGGTAAATAGAAACTGCTGCCTGACAAAACCTAATTTTGACAGGTAGGACATTTTTTAGTAATTTAAGTTGATTTAAACAAAATTGCAATTAACTTCGTAGTCTTATTTCCTACTTCCTGTGTGACCTAAATGAGGAATCACAGATGGCCTCAGAATGACTTTTGGCAGAATTTCTGCAGCACTGGATTTGAGAAAGAAAGACAGGAGATGGGCTGGCGATGATTTTGCTCCTGCTACAGTCCCCTTACAGAAAGCCTTCAGCATTCCAGTTTTCAGGAGTCATTGTGTGACGGTCTCACCACAGGAAAGGCGAGGAAAAGCTGAGAGTCACAGATCTTACTTAATTTAGTGCCTCTCTGGTTGGTCAAAAAATCATATGGCTTTGCAGTGCCTAACTGTTTTGCCTCTTCACAAGAAAACCTTTTAAAGGGAAACAGAGGTGGCAGCCAATAAAAACAAAGTATGGAAAATAAGAATTCTATCTTTAAATGAACAGTTAAATACCATTACCAGGAAAGCTGAGGTTGTCAGCAGAATGTCCTTGACACAAGCAAGAAAGAAAGAAAGAAAATTTCATGACCAAAGCCGTAGGAGAATGTGCTTTTCTCCTTAGAAACATTTAGGAGCTTAATTCTGCCTTTGAGATATTTATTTTTTTATCATTCTATTCTTCATCTTGTTTTACCTGTGCACTTATTTTTATTTGGTAAAAGGGGATATGAAGGGAAGGTATGTTCACATTGGTAGTAGAAAAATGTTTCTGCAGAACAGGGGTTGCACCTATATAAGTGCACATAAGTGCCTGGCTTAGTTGCTGTCAGGGCAAGCATGAGATAGGAACAGATTCCAGCCTTTAGTATTAGAATGACCAGGAGTGGCTGAAACAACACAAAAGTTTTATGTTCTAGGTGGTGTACTGTGAAAGCAAGATGTATTCAGACTGGGTGCTTCTTCTCAATTGCACTTCTTAGGCAGCAAGCAAAAGCACGGACACCTTCTTTGAGATGGACAGCTTGACTGGGAGGCATGCTGCGAGCAGCAGCGTGCTTATGGTAAATGCAATCCACTCTGCATTCAAGACAAACAATATGCAGTTTAGTGTTTGCCTATCTGCTGTTCAGGGAATGATGGACTGGAATAAATTAAGAACTTCCAGTAGAGCCTCAAGAGGGTTCTTTTCAAATGATTTGGTAATTTAATTTATTATTTCTTTTTAGCCTATCACTCAACAGAAGCCAGAACGATGGCTACTTTGGATCTTTGAAATAGTTTCTCAGAGACCGAAGTTTTGCTGCTATAGTTTGGTTGCTCAGGAAGATTATGATAATTCTGATGATTTGTCAGGTTGGCAAAACCTGTCATTGGAAGTACATTTTGCTCCTGTAGTCTGGGCTGTATGAGGGTATTTTCAGAGGTGATCTGGCGGCTTCGCTTCCAGATAATCTTTGAGCCTGTATTGCTCAAGGCAACCTACAGATTGATTCTACATTAGGGAATGTGATGGAATGAAATTCCTTCCTATTTAAAGAAAAATAAACAAACTTCCATTATGTACTGGAAGAAGGCAGCAATCTCCTCCAGAATGGGGAGAACGTTGTGATCAATAGCAGGAGTCACAAATAGCCCAGCAGTGTGCCAGTGCTGTGAATGGCTGTTCATAAAATCACAAGCAGGATTAAGAATGCAGGCAAAACTGCACATAGCCTGAGAATCACAAGCCAATAAGCCTGCGTCATTGTCTTGCTGTTCCTTCTTCCTTAGGCCATCAAAGAGGATATGTGTAGTATAGAAGGCTGCAGCCAAAATCACTTTCATGGAGTTTATAAGAGTAGAACTCACAATACTCAAGTTAATAGTGTCCGCAGGTACACTGTGCAAGGCAGACTCCATCTGAGGGTGCCTAAAGAAGGAGAGAAAGTTGGTAGGCACAGAACACACATCCCCAGCACACTCCTTGGAAGTGGCCAGGTAAAAGCAATCCCGTTGTCATAGCACAGAAAAGTGGTACACAAGAACCCTTCGCTTGTATCAATGTAGGAATAGTCTTGCCTTTGAGATATTTCCACGTTAACAAAGTTCTTTCATATAGCCACACAGAAATATGGAGAACCTTATAGCTTCTATACCTGACTCTGGCAGGCAGCTACCTAGCAAATTATCACCTCTGCAAAACCGTTACTTACAGGAAAGTCTGACTTACTAGCACGGTTCTCATATTGTGCTTACATCTCCTAGAACTGAGAATCCTGCTGAAATAAGGCCTGCAGCACTCACTATGGCTCAGCTGTAACATTTACCACACATAGTGGGGAATGTTGTTCTTAATTCTTGCATTTGGGTTCCCAGAGTGGGATTTGTACACCTGATCCAGGAAAAGAAAAAAGAAAGAAAAAAAAAAAGTAATACTGTTCTCGTTGCACTGCTATTAGCCTAGTCTCAAGATAAACACCTCTTTCAAAAGCTCTGAGGGTCAGTACCTATTTCATTCTCTTGTGTTTCATGACAGGGACACGTGACTATCTCTAGCTCAGTCCCCTTTTGTCATGCTTTATCTTTTGGTCTGCCAGCTCTGTATGGAGATGACTCAACTGCCTCTAAGTCTGCCAGTCTGCTCCAACCTGGACCAGAGCTCAGAAACAGCAGCATTCATTTCCAGGACTTTGGTAAATGCATTCAAAAATGAATACAACATTTCCAGTCATGTGGCCTTCATCTTTTTTCAAGATCCTTTTGAAGCTGTTAGTTCATGAGATTCAAGAATCGGGTCCCAGGACTGTAGATCACTCGATCATCTCTCTCTGGCTGAATTTTTCTTCTTGCCAGTTGGAGTGTGTGTACCTAAATGGAACAAGGGTCAAGGGAGTTGCTGGATCCAGCCCCTGCAGATCAGTGCCATCTGAAAGATTTCAGGCTGCCAGATGACATAAAAGCCATGGTTTCCACTTCTCAAAGTAGTGTCTGGGTAAGTCATTTTGAAATTGTAGTGCATGCATGGAACTAGGAACTACTACAAATGTTACTAGTTTCTCATCTGAAGGCAAGGTGATTTGTTTTAATCCTGCCATCCTAAGTAGCACATCAATACTATAAGCACCTTTGGAAGATTTTCAAGATAATAAAAAGCACTAAGGTGTCTTTCTTCAGACAGGAACATTAAGGAATCCCAGTAGATTATTATTAGTTCAATTTTATTATTGCTATCAGTTTGGTAAATTTGCTACTGCTTGTCTCTGGAGGAGCATCAGACACCATGCATCGCAGTGACGGTCTGCAAAAGCCCACCGAGCAACACCCTGGCTAGCAGGGGACAAGTCAGCTGAATGATGATAAGACTATTTTTAAATATTTACTGAACTATGAGGGCTCCTCAAAACACTAGATAAAGCCATTATGAGGCATTAGTATTGCCACAGACTGTTCACATTACCCAGTTTTAAGACACAATAGTGAGAACCTCCCCAGCTTTCCAATCCACATGATAGAAATCACTTGCTCACAAACCAAAACATAATCTTTAAATTGCCCCATGTTTGAAGTAGCTACTGAAGCCAGAGAGAGCACTATGATGCAATTTCCAAAAGAAAACAAAGACAAGACAAAGGCAGATAAAAACTCCCCTCTAAATCACAGAAACCCAGGAAAAAATCGTATACCACTAAAGATAGGCTTCTGCATAATCTCAGTTGCTGCCTTTTTCTCCTCTTGATACCTTGTGTTTTTCCAAATTAGGGTCAGACGGGATGAAGATTCACATTGTTTTAGTAAGAGCAGGCTATTTAATCCTGCTCTTTTTATCTTCCTTCTGCTGTTCATTAGCAGCCCAGCTTGCTGTGTGTCAAGATGCATTTGATCTGCTGAGTTATTACAAATGCTTCTCCACTGTCTAGTATTTAGATGGAAAATTTTGCAAAGTTTATGCTGTTGGGAAAGTAAAGATTTTTTTGGCTGCAAATGGGGTGGGTAAAGGGAGAGGAGGGGAGGGATGTGGCGAATCACATAGTTCTCAAACATAATTCTAATGTGTCGTTCCCCCTATGCTCTAGGACTATAATTGCGACATCTAATGGTGCAGCTGAATATAAGCTTCCATAAACAAGCGCTGTGCATTTGAACTCAACTGCACGTAGGCCATCCACACACTTTTTCCACTCTGGCTGTTTCTCCTTGCAGCCAATTGGGGAAGATGTTTTGGCCACAACTCTGCTGTAGATTACTCCACATTTTGGTCTGATTGGATCGAGGAAAAAAATACTGGTTAAATGTCCATGATTTTCAGCCAGCATGCCAAGAACCTCAGAGGAGGCTCACTCCCTCTCCTTTGAAAGGAATCAGTGCTCCCAGGCTGACCTCCAAAGCAGAGCTCTGCTTGTGAGAGCATGTACTCTTTGACAGTGAATTTACTAAAGCCTTCGAAATTTTACTGGCTCTGATTGCTTTTGATATAGTGCAGACAGGGAATACTAGCTTTACAATCGCCGTTTATATCATTTACTCTTTTTCTTTTTGTCCCAGAGAAAGACTAATCTTTTTCCCAAGGAATTTCTCTGAAGTGAGTCACAGAAGTCAGCTGCTGTCCAGGCAATTACAGGAAAGATGGATTTACATTTTATGTGCATTTTTAGGAAAACTCTTCTGTCACATCATACATCTCAATGACTAAATTAGGTCATTCCTTTCCTTTTTGCCTCCTTGTGTTGTAGAAGAAAACAGATGTGATCTATCAGTCTGTCATTATGGAAGAGATTGATTCCAAGTTTGTCCATCCACTTCTAACTCCACACAGACCACAGTCTGTGATTCCCATCAGTTTGGTCCTCCATAACCAGCAAGCATGTCTGGGCAGAGAAAAGCTTTGATAGTTTGGTGAGTAAACATTTGAGAAACACCTAATTTAGATGACGGATGGATGACAGCAAGGCTGCAGCATCTCTCTGTGACATGGTCTTCTCTTAACCCACTGAAAAATATTTGGCATTCAGCAAAGATTCAGAAAACAGGTACTAGTAAATAGGAGTTGCTTCTCCACATATGCTGTGCCTGAGATGTCTGTCCACGACAAGTCACTTCGGGTACAGCATGCATCACTGGGCAGCAGGAACTACAGTCACACTGCACAGAACCTTGGTCCTCTCCAGGTGCCCCGATTCTGCACCTGGCAGCAGTGCTACAGGGAATCCTGTGCCTTTTCAGTGGTAATAGGAAATGCAAATACAGCTTTAAAGGGGATGATTCCCATGAATGCCTTCTACAGATTTTAAACTTATGGAATAAATTCTTAATCTTGCACTAAAACTCACCCAGGAGTTACATACATGAAGTTTTAAACAAAAGTACCCCTTTGCACTAGCCATCTGCTCAGTCACTAGCGAGGGACTAATGGGACTTAGCTCAGTTACTGCTCTACAGGCACAGGGATCTCCAAGGAAGAGGCCACTGTCTAACTACATCTGATGCAATCATTAACTCAAGTATCATTATCTAGAGAATTTCATGATACCTGAAAATATTAAAACCCTGACCACAAACATGCTGGATTAACAGAAGTGTAGCAACTTCGTAATACTACTTGGTTGCTCTTATTTCTTTCTTTTTAGGGGAAAAAATGTAAGTCTTTTATTTAAATGCAAGAGACACTTGATTACTTGTTCTAACCTGAATGTCACACTCAATACATTCCTCTTACATACCCTCATATTAGAGACAAGACCATGAGTTAGATTAACACACGGCCAACTCGAGCAAGTCCAGGAGGTTCATAACGCACCTAGATGATAACTTCTTGGTGCAGGTGCTAAGGGAGCCAACTAGGAAAGGTGCCCTCCTAGATCTGTTGCTGGAGAACAGAGAGGGTCTTGTGGGGGACATGGCAATTGGCAGCCATCTCGGTCATAGTGACCATGAAGTGGTTGAGTTTAAAATTTATGGTGACAGAAGGAAAACTGCCACCAAAACTTCAGCCCTGGATATGGTGAAAGCAGACTTCAGGCTGCTCAGGGAACTAGTCAGCAAGGTCCCCTGGGAAACTGCTTTTGAAGGCATTGGCATCCATCAGTGCTGGTCAGTCTTTAAGCACTGCCTCCTAAAAGCACAAGATCAGGCAATTCCAAAACATCAGAAGTCAAGCAGGCGGGGCAGAAGGCCGGTCTGGCTGACCAGGGAACTTCTACTGGAGCTTAGGCGAAAAAAGAAAGTGTACGGCTGCTGGAAGGAGGGTCAGGCGACGTGGAAGGAATACAGGGATGCTGTTCATGTTTGTAGGGAGAAAATTCGTGTGGCCAAAGCCCAACTAGAGTTGAAGCTGGCCATGTCTGTGGGAGACAATAAAAAAGGTTTTTTTAAATATATGAACAGAAAAAGGAGAACCAAAGAAAACATAGGTCCGCTACTTCATGGGGAAGGTCTCCTCACAGACAATGACATAGGCAAAGCAGAGATGTTTAATGCCTTCTTTGCCTCTGTCTTCAACACTGATGATGGGCTTCGGGACCCAGGGTGCCCTGAGCTGGAGGACCATGATGGTGGGAATGATAAACTCCCAACTGACCCTGAATGTGTGCAGGATTTGCTGCTACACCTGGATCCATACAAGTCTGTGGATCTGGATGGAATTCATCCCAGGGTGCTTAAAGAACTGGCTGACGTCATCGCGGGACCTCTCTCAATTATTTTTCAACGATCTTGGGAATCTGGAGAGGTCCCAGTAGACTGGAAGCTGGCAAATGTTGTGCCAATTTTCAAGAAGAGCAAGAAAGAAGACCCCAGCAATTACAGGCCTGTCAGTCTCACATCAGTGCCTGGTAAAATTATGGAGAAGATGATCCTTGAGGTTACTGAAGCGCACCTGGGGGACAATGCAGTCATTGGTCCCAGCCAGCATGGGTTCATGAGGGGTAGGTCCTGCCTAACAAATTTGATTTCCTTTTATGATAAGATCACCCATCTAGTCGATCAAGGGAAACCAGCTGATGTGATCTTTTTGGACTTCAGCAAAGCTTTTGACATGGTTTCCCATAGGATCCTACTGGACAAAATGTCCAGCATACAACTTAACAAAAACATCATATGATGGGTGAGCAATTGGCTGATGGGCAGGGCTCAAAGGATTGTGGTAAATGGGGCCACATCTGGCTGGCGGATGGTCACTAGTGGGGTCCCTCCAGGCTCCATTTTAGGGCCAGTTCTCTTCAATGTTTTCACAAATGATTTGGATGTAGGACTAGAGGGTGTTTTGAGCAAATTTGCTGACGACACCAAACTTGGAGGAGTTGTGGACTCGGATGAGGGTGGAAAGGCCTTACAGAGAGATCTGGACAGATTGGAGAGCTGGGCGATCACCAACCGCATGAAGTTTAACAAGAGCAAGTGCTGGGTCCTGCACTTGGAATGGGGCAACCCTGGCTATATGTACAGACTGGGCGACGAAATGCTGGAGAGTAGCCCTGCAGAGAGGGATCTGGGGGTTGTGGTTGACAGCAAGTTGAGTATGAGCCAGCAGTGTGCCCTGGCAGCCAGGAGGGCCAACCGTATCCTGGGGTGCATCAAGCACGGCACTGCTAGTCAGTTGAGGGAAGTGATTGTCCTGCTCTACTCTGCGCTGCTGCGGCCTCACCTTGAGTACTGTGTGCAGTTCTGGGCACCACAGTACAAAAAGGATGTAAAACTGCTGGAGAGTGTCCAGAGGAGGGCGACGAAGATGGTGAAGGGCCTAGAGGGGAAGACATATGAGGAGTGGCTGAGGTCACTGGGCCTGTTCAGCCTGGAGAAGAGGAGGCTGAGGGGAGTCCTCATCGCAGTCTACAACTTCCTCGTGAGGGGGAGTGGAGAGGCAGGGGACCTATTCTCCTTAATCACCAGTGATAGGATCTGCGGGAACGGTGTCAAGCTGAGGCAGGGGAGGTTTAGGCTGGACATCAGGAAGAGGCTCTTCACCGAGAGGGTGGTGGCACACTGGAACAGGCTCCCCAGTGAAGCAGTCACTGTACCAAGCCTGTCTGAATTTAAGAAGTGATTGGACTGTGCACTTAAGTCACATGGTCTAAACTTTTGGGTAGATCTGTGCGGTGCCAGGAGTTGGACTTGATGATCCCTATGGGTCCCTTCCGACTCGGGATATTCTATGATTCTGTGATTTTAGTCCTCAGCAGACTGAACTGTTGACACCATGCTGACCGCCTGTTAGAAGTCACCAACTATTACTGGCATTTCGTGGGAGTTTGTAGGAAGGCATTTGCAAATGCTTTATCAGTACAGCCTTACCTCAGCAGGAAAAAGGACAGGTAGCATCAGTTGTTGTGGCCTGGCCACATATGTATATGTATGTCATATTCCTCCATATGTATGCCATATTCCTCCTGGCTGAAGAGAAAATACTTTAGTTGGTATGAACAGCAGGTGGGTAGCGCAGGTGGAGAGGAAGGTGATGGTCTCAGGGAGGGGATGAAGTTTCAGGAAATGTGACAATTTTCCACATACCTGTAATGAGGTAGCACCAAAGCATGTCTTCAGGGAAAGCACTCATCACGTTTTCTTAACCACTCCAGACTGCAGCTCAATTATGGTGAGATTTCAAGCCCTGTTACTTTTAGCATAATTCTCTTGCATCTTTTCCATTGCCAGCAGGTATATTGTATTTTTACACTAGTCATATAGTCAGATTCTAATCTCAAATGTTTATTAACCAAAAATCTCCTCATCTGTGCCTGGACAGAAATACTGGTGTGGCTGGATCTGAGCTGAGGCACAGAGATTCATCCATGATGCTAGGTGTCCTCTGGACTGGACACTTCGTTGGCTTTGACTTTTCTGAGCTCAATAGGATTTTGACGTCAAATATATTTCATTGATGTTTACACCTCATTACACCTTTTTGAAAAGATAAAAACTTGACCAGTGCATATTTCTGTTAGCAAATATGGCTTGAGTTTATCTGATAGCGAAAGCTTTTGTTGAATTTCACTATAAAATTACTCAAGTGCTAATCCCCAGGAAAAAAAAATATATTTGCTGTAAAGATTTCGTATTTGCAGCTTAAGAGTTGTTGATTAGTTCATGTTTTACTTTGGCACTGCATGGTAGTGGCTCCCTTAAAGCACACATAACCGCTGATGATTTCATAATTTATTTTTCAGAACTTTAATATGCACTGTTGCACAAACTGCTCCTGCAACTTAACTTACTGCTTAGAAAGTTGAATAACATAAATGGAGCACAGACAACATACATAAAGTTAGTTGATTTATTCAACAGAGATTTTACCTTCCTCTCTCTTGCTCCATTTTCTACCATGGAAATACTATTTGCTTTTTTTTTTTTTTTTTTTTTTTCCACGGGAAAATGTGTGCTGCAGTGCACAGGTAAATTCTTGTTCATTTCAATGTCTGACTTTATTGCTTGGTGCATTTTAATGTTAGCTCACCACCTCTCACAGCCTTTCCAAAATTTGTTCAGTGGAAAAAGAGGACAGGGCACAGTGAGCCCTTGTCTGTGTTGAACAGCTTTGCTTCTATTTCTTTTCTATCCTAATCTGGCAACAAGCAGAATACAGACACAAACACAGTGCCAGCAAGCTCAGCCTCAGTCCACCAAATGTCCTACGTTTTCCAGGAGCCACAAATTCTGCTTCCTGAAAAATGAGAAATTTGATGTAACAATGAAGCCTTGGTTCCATTGCATAGCCACGCTCAACAAGATTTAAAAAAAAAATAAATACTGAAGTCACTGTTGTACACCAGTTAAAAAGCAGGATGGGCTGCAGGAATAAAAGACAAAAGGATTTTGGAATCATAGAATTATAGAATCATTCAGGTTGGAAAAGACCTCTAACATCATCTAGTCCAACCTTTAACCTAGTACTGACAAGTCCCCCCTATACCATGCTACTAAGTTCTACATACACACGTTTCTTGAAGACCTCCAGGGACAGTAACTTAACCACTTCCCTGAGCAGCCTATTCCAATGCCACACAACTGTTTCAGTAGAGAAATTTCTCCTAGTATCCAACCTAAACCTCTCCTGGTGCAACTTAAGGACATTTCCCCTCATCTTATCACTTGCTGCCTGGGAGAAGAACTCAATCCCCACCTCACTATAGCCTCCTTTAAGGAAATTGTCAAGTGTGATACCGTCTCCCCTGAGCCTCCCTTTCTTTAGGTTAAACAACCCCAGTTCCCTCAGCTGCTCCTCATAAGACTTGTTTTCTAGACCCTTCACCAGCTTTGTTGCCTTTCTTTGGACATGCTCCAGCACCTCGATGTCCTTCATGTAGTGAAGCTACACTTCAGCTGCTAAGGTGTAGGTCTCTGTCAAATGTACACAGCACTTGCAGTATTAGGATTTATTCTGCTCAAATTCCCTCGGCCAAGCGTTGTTCCGTGTCACACGATGTGGTTGGAGAGCCACAGCAAAACCAGGAGACAGTGCCTGAGCTGAACTAATGGCTGCACAGGCTGGGAAAAGTCACCGACAGCTGATGGAGCCACTGAGAGAACGCAAAGGCTGTGGGACTGAGCTCATCAGTAGTGCACATGACACTTCAGGTAGGCAATGGGCTGCAATGAAAGGGAAAGCAAACCACCATAAAGCCATGTTCATGCAAGTCCGAGTACTTCGGCAGGTTGTACTAAGTCAAACTGTGCCCCAAAATCCCAGCACTCAGGAAGAACTTTAGACTTGCACATGAGGAACTGTGCTTAGAGCAGGAACACATAACCAGGATCTCAGCTACAAACCACCACTGAACTGACATGCCAGGTACACATAATATGGTGCTGTAAACCAGGACAAGGCAGCCCCAATTCCTGCAGCATGCGGGCACGTACCTCAGGCTCAGCACGGACTGCCCTCTGCGTGCACTGCCAGCCTCCAAGCACTGCCTGTTTGCTCCTCAAAATGAACAGCAATCAACAACAGAGAAATGCTGACTTCTTTGGCTGCTTCCCGCTGCCCTAGTTCAATAACTAGGTCAGTTAAAGGTTAAACCAGCTGAGGCATGAGCAGCAAGCTTAAATGCAATTTAAAAAAAAAAAGGCAAAACACGTCCATAGGCTTTTGACACCATTTCCCACAACATTCTCCTCAAGAAACTGGCTGCTCGTGGCTTGGACTGGCGTACGCTTTGTTGGGTTAAAAACTGGCTGGATGGCTGGGCCCAAAGAGTTGTGGTGAATGGAGCCAAATCCAGTTGGAGGCCGGTTACTAGTGGAGTCCCCCAGGGCTCAGTGCTGGGGCTGGTCTTCTTTAATATCTTTATCGATGACCTGGATGAGGGGATCGAGTGCACCCTCAGTAAGTTTGCAGATGACACCAAGTTAGGCGCGTGTGTCGATCTGCTCGAGGGAAGGAAGGCTCTGCAGGAGGGTCTGGATAGGCTGGACCGATGGGCTGAGGTCAACTGTATGAAGTTCAACAAGGCCAAATGCCGGGTCCTGCATCTGGGGCGTAACAACCCCAAGCAGTGCTACAGGCTGGGAGATGAGTGGCTGGAAAGCTGCCTGGCCAAGAAGGACCTGGGAATACTGGTTGATAGGCAGCTGAATATGAGCCAGCAGTGTGCTCAGGTGGCCAAGAAGGCCAACAGCATCCTGGCTTGCATAAGAAGCAGTGTGGCCAGCAGGTCTAGGGAGGTGATTGTCCCCCTGTACTCGGCTCTGGTGAGGCCGCACCTCGAGTACTGTGTTCAGTTTTGGGCCCCTCGCTACAAGAAGGACATGGAGGTGCTCGAGAGAGTCCAGAGAAGGGCAACGAAGCTGGTGAGGGGTCTGGAGAACAAGTCTTATGAGGAGCGGCTGAGGGAGCTGGGATTGTTCAGCCTCGAGAAGAGGAGGCTCAGGGGAGACCTCATCGCTCTCTATAGGTACCTTAAAGGAGGCTATAGAGAGGTGGGGGTTGGTCTATTCTCCCATGTGCCTGGTGACAGGACGAGGGGGAATGGGCTAAAGTTGCGCCAGGGGAGGTTTAAGTTGGATGTTAGGAAGAACTTCTTTACCGAAAGGGTTGTTAGGCATTGGAATGGACTGCCCAGGGAAGTGGTTGAGTCACCATCCCTGGAGGTCTTTAAAAGACGTTTAGATGTAGCCCTTAGTGATACGGTTTAGTGTAGGACTTGTTAGTGTTAGGGCTGAGGTTGGACTAGATGATCTTGGAGGTCTCTTCCAACCTAGACGATTCTGTGATTCTGTGATTCGATTCTGTGACATCCAGAGCCTTGGGGCGGGAGGGCAGCCCCAGCCTGGCTCACCTCTCCCTTGCCTGCTTCCCTGTGCACTTGCGGTCCTGGGGCTGCTCGGTCCCCGTCATGGCCACGCACACTGAAGCCACCTCATGTCTACAGGGTCAAATTCACCTCGGAGGTAAATCAGTGACAATAAACCAGCAATGAAACCAGCCTGTGTACTTTCATGGTTGTTCCTGTGATACATTAATAACTTTCTCGTTCTGCAGTAAATTATGTCAGAAATCATAATCCAATTCCAAATTCTTTCATTTACTAAGTCTAATGCAACTTCAAGTGCACTACACTGTATTTGGCTGGATTTCCTTAATCAATCATGGTTTAGCATACTTCCACATTCACCTTTTAATTCGCCTAGCGGTACGTAGCCGCATCGAGGCTCAGGATTTTGCAGCTTTGGTGGGAAAGCCCATCCAGCTTTCCACACGCATGTAGGGAAAACATACTTTGGAGACAGCGTAATCTGCAGTTCTTCCACCGAGAACAGCAGGACGACAGCTAGCGACAGCCGAGGGAAGCGAGGAGCGCAGGCCGCAGCAGCACAGGCGCCATCCCCGCGCTCGCAGTGCCACCTACCGCCCGCAGACCCCCGCATGGCGCCTGAGGAGCCGGGCACAGGCCTCAGCACCACGGTGGCTGGTCCTGCAATGTCCTCTGTGTACTTCCCCCTCCTTGCTGTCTTTAAAACACCGTGCTAAAAATAAAATGCAGAAAAAATATGGTAACGAACCTAAACCAAGTGATCTGTCAAGTATCTCTGTTGAACACAGGGTACAGGATCTCCAGAACAAAACCTGTATGGGTGTCTTTCATGCAGATGACACACAGGTTTCTTCAAAATGATCATAGAAACAGGGATAGGAGCAATCCTGAGGAAATAAATAAATAAATATAAAAATCAAGATACCTTACATTTTATATATTACATGGAGGTTTGGGGTTTCTTCACTTTTTTTTTTTTTTTCCTCACCTTCTCTTCTACTCAGAACCAAACACTTGGAAACAACAGATTCACCGGCCCAAAGATTCACCATCATTTTTCTGCGTGCTGGGGAGGCAGGAGGCTCCTAGGAGAGAGCTTTGCTTTGTTTTACTTCAATATCACTGGCAGTGAACAATGTAACAGAAGAAAACAAGAGAGAATGGGAGGGGAAAAAGAGGGATAAGCCATAAGGAGAAGAAAAGAAGCTTCTTTCCAAAAGAAGCTTTATAGCCAAATAACCCAACAAAAACTTCAGGTGCTCAGTCTATTTGTTTGTGACTTGCACAAACAGGATACAACAAAAATTAGCTGTGGCCATCCAGAAGATATACAAGTAGCACGTAAGTCCAGAAGCAGCCTCTTGAAGCTTAGGGCCAAGCAAAGACTTAGCTGCCTGCCTTCTACCACAATACTATTTCCATAGTTTTGGAGGTGGAATGTAAAAAATGGAACCATGTGGAGTAATGCATCTGAATCCAGAGCGTTCTGATCCAGTATATAAGCATAGAGTGTAGGAGCATGTATCATGAAAGCATGCCCTTATACAGACTGATCTAAGACAACAGATCTCTCTAATAGCTGGCCTCTTCCCTCCACCCCAGAAGGGCTGCAGCTTTTTCTTTATTTCACTGGCCAGTTGTTATTTTGTTTTGCTTTAATACCTCTCACTCTAATGTATCACTAATTCCAAGATCAGGTCTCATTACATGATTGCTTTTTTTGACTGAAGTGGCTTCTTCATCTTGTCGCATAGTTTCCCCTCCATGCAGGAAGTCTCTGTTTCCTTCTCCTGATCATGAGAGCTTCCTTTATGTGTGAGCCCTTGGCTCTACAACTTCCACCCTGGCATCATCCACTTATCTTTAGCATTCAACAATTTCATAAGTATTTCTGTCACAAAGCATTAACATTCATATTCATACAATGCCCATTAGTAGCCAAACACTTAAGCCATACAATTCTATAATACATTCCCTTGAACAGACTTGATTTTTATCAATGCCCGTTTCCAATGAATTGCACACCTGCACTTAACAGTAAACAATCTAAGTTCCTCTAGAAAAGAGGACAAGCTCAGGAAAACCAACTGCTTTCCCCTCTCCTGAACCACCTTTATTGTTCAGTCCCTGCTCCTGCTGTCAGCTTTTCAGCTTTGGTGAAAGTTATTCTCATTAAGAAAACCAATACAAGGTATGTAAGGCACTTATGGGCTGGCCTTGGGTCTACAAAAGGACACTTTTTAAAAACTTCTCTGTTAGGAATACAGACAACTTTAGGAGACCAGCTGGAACATAATATACTTTAAAACGATGGTACTCCTCATCTCCAGTTCGCAGTATTATTCTCTCTCGTCAATTAGCAGAAAAACAGTTTTGCAATTTTGCTTTGGTACTAAGGAAAGGGTAGGGATTTTTTTTTTTTCTTTTCTTGCTTATAATTTTGGTTTCTGGGAAACTGAAATTAACCACACATTTTTTACCGAGAAACATTGTGTAAATTATGCCTTTCTCTGCCCTATATACCCTAGGGTTTCATTAAGTGACTGTATCTCTTGTACAGCTGGAGATGAAAATCTTACAGGGATGATACAGATGGATAGGTCATTAACAGCACTAGAGAAATCCATCTGCAAATCTCACTCTATAAAGGTTTTATGTAACAGTTTTATCTAACTGAGGTGGAATTGAGTAACAGGCAGCACGCTAAAGGACTTCTCATGCTTTCCAAAGCCTGGATTTATGACTAGGGGGATAAATCATTGTATTGCTTACAGGCCGATGGATGAAAAGTGGGAATTTCTAGAGCCTGGTTATTTACTAAGTATGGAAGCTGTTATGGGTTCTCCAGAATGAAGAAAGACTGCTCAAAGAATGATCTGTTTTGCACTTAGCACAACCACTTTCAGAAATGCACAAGTGAATATAGATGCTTCCAGCAGCTCTTGAAAAATTTAAGGAGTAATAGTTTTTCAATTAAATATATTAGGAAAAGGTAAATGACTATGACAGTGGTAAGATACCATTTGGTTAACTAAAGAGTTATGCTATGGTAGCTTTAGTTAGGATTTCTCATGCAATATTTTCAGCGTCATGAGACATTGAAACAAGGCGAAAACTTCAGAGCTGTGGAACCTAGTATCAGAACTATTCAGGTGATGGAAAGCTCCCCTAGTCCAGGGGTCTCTGCATGCCTTCAAGACTCAAGATTATGGAATTTCTCCCCTGTTCTTATAGCAATTCTGGCAAACCTAAGAGGCTTAGCTCGTATTTCTTTCTTACTTACAATACATATTTTTCCTACATCTCGATGTGAAGCTGGACATTCACAACTATTTCCATTCTCAAATTCTTCTCTTACTGCTCTACAGAGATGTATGTGAATGTTTCTAATTTTGCATGCAGGCTGGGCTGATGGTGCTTTCAGGCCTCATGGAACAGCACAACTGTTTCCTAAGAACAGCACTGATTAACCAAAGCCTATCTCCAACAATCTTCAAAGACCACTATATTCAAGGAATTTTGTTGTTAGCAGCAGAAGTTAACCACAATGTGGCATAATAGACAATTTTAAAGAATTTTGTAACAGTATACATTGTTATCATGGGTTTATGCTATTCTTAGAACATCTAAGAGTCACAGTACATAGCAGCAATGTCACTCCTCTGCTCTTTGACTGGCCAGGAGCCATCAATAAATTGAAAATCATGAACAAAAGAAATCTTTAACAAAATTAGAATACAACTCAAAATACTGGCAAGAACCTCTCCTTGTAGTTAGATCCCAAGAACTGCTATGCGCACATTCTTGTGTGAAGTTGCGGTAAGAAGCAGCGGCTTCTCCATTGCCTGCACTTTTAAATAAAGTTATAAATGACAAGATATAGATGTGCCATTTCATGCATCTGCTTTTGAAGTGGGATTGTTCTGTTTATTACTCCTGCACCATCATATCTACAGACTTGCAAACTGTGAAAACTATGGACTAAGTGACTGAAGAAACTGAAAAGAAAAACTACTTTTTCCTTGACTCAGGAAAAAAAAAAAACAAAACACACACAAGGCAATTACTAGAGGATTATTAAATAGAAGCAACCACAGGCATTTATCTTTCCAGTCTCCTCTAACTTCTGTTGTTGAAAATCAAAACCTTAAGTTTTAAAACAGCGAAGGAAAATTAGGGAACTGTTACACTAAATGAGTCATATTTGACAGCTGATTCATCACAAGATTAATACAATTCTGCAATGATTTCTGATAGCTCTGTTGATTTTGAATACTTTGTTTTGACTGGATATACTTGATAAGCTGGAAACAACAATATAAACACCAAGCCAAAACTATCAAAGAAGGATACACAGGAAAAGATCAGGACCTCTTTATTAGGCTGACTGCTTATATTAATATTGAACAAAAAAAGTAGTCCTTTTTTTTTTTTTTTTTTTAGGAATTACAATAAGAATTTTTAATAAACAATTCCAAATTTCTTGGAAAAAGGTTGCTATATATTGTTATACACTACAGTATTTATCTGTACAGGCAAAGGATGCTTATTTTAATACTACAAATAATATAATTAGATTACAAAAACAGAAGCTAGACAATAAAGCTCTTAGTTTACAGAAATATAATTAAAAGCACAAGATATACATTTTTCATATTCTCACGGGAGCTCTGCACTCTGCTGGAAAGCTGGGTGGTTTATTTTCTTCCTTCTAAATAAAAAGTTCTAGATTTCACTGCCACACTCCTGTTCGCTGTGGGTTATCACCAATACGCTCAAAAAACATGAAATCCTAAGAAGAAAACAAAAAGCAAACAAAAACAGTATTTTTAAAATCTGGTTCTTAGTTCATGGTTATTTTGCAAGATATTCAAAGCACCTTCCCCTCAGAAACCTGAGATGATGAGAAGCAGCTGGGGGTACCCCTCTCCAGCCCCTATCCCTGGGTGTCTTGTAGAGGTAAAAGGACATCCACAGAGAGAAAAAGAGGTGATGAAAGCTGCAGATGGAAAATTCAAATTATCACTAATGGAAATTATACTTCCTTAGGATTTCCATCCTGTCTTCCTTCAGCCTGACTCAGTATCTTCAATTTCACCTCAAACTGGAATCTATCATAATTGCCATTAACTTTAGTTCACAGAAGAGGAGGGGGAGAAGCACATTTTCTGTGCCTGGAGTCCTCATTCGTACTCACTACTCTTCATGCACATCATAGCACCCGAACACACACGGCTAAAGAAAACCTGGTTCATGAGCTGGGCTGTAAAAACTGGTGAGAACTTTCCAAACGCAGATGCTGTGTATGTACCTTTCCTCTCCGTCTCGAGCCCTGCCAACATGGAAACAATGCACTTTTGAAGTGATCTATTCTGGCTTTGGTTGAGTCTCTTGGCTACTGCTGATCTGCACTTTTCTGGTCTCACCATCCACATAAACATGCTTGTCTCTAAAAAGTCTGTAAAGCAGTCATCCTTTTACAGGATTTCTCAATCCCAACACATATGAAGCTGTTCTTAAATAGTTAGCACTTCATGTAGTCTAAAATAAGCTTATTATCTGAAATGCTTCTTTGTTGCACTCCCTCCAGGGTTAGCTTTATGCACAGGAAGTCCACAACAAACCCTCACTCACTTTGAGAAGCTCAGAGTCAAACTCTTTACCAATCACAGTTTGAACGCTGAGATGAAGAAGTCAATTCATATTCAAGGATTAGTAAATTAGAGACTTACGATAAGAAAGCAAGCGCCAATCATGACTGCCTTCATTTTTACATCAAGGTCCATTGGGAACGCAACTCCAAAGTTATCTGCATCTGTAAACGCTTCTTTCAAAAACCCAGTCCACTGCTTAGAAATCTTCCCAATGGTAGAAATCTCATCCAAAGTCTTCACCTAGTTTAATAAACAATTAAAAAAAAAACTGCAACAATTCCATCATTCACAATATTCCCAAATTATTTTCATTATAGATCTAATTGAAAGCTTTAAATTGTGTTATTTAAATTAATGCAGTCACTGAATGCAGCCATTTGTATAAAAAGACAACCCTGACTATCACAAAGTCAGTCTGAATTAAGACATCTAATTCTAAATCTGACTGCAACATTCAATGTTTTAACAGTACTGGAGGACAGCTACTGCATGCAAGCACGCACACATCCCATTGGGAATGTTGTCTTTTAGCCGAGAGTGAATTAGTTTCTCCTGCCATACCTCAGGAATGGCTCAAGTGAAAAATCAAACAAATTACATTCTCCTGTTCCAAAGCAGAGGTTAACCCTTTTCCTGAAATTGTATCCTGTGTTCTGAATCGCGTGAAAGACTAATCCCCAAAATAAAATCATACTAAATTTGCTTTAGCAATGATTTGCTACATCACTTTAAACAATGCAGTAGACTAGTGTCTACTAGTTAATCTGGATGAAAATACTGATGCATCAATACCTTATTTTTAAATGAAAGTTGTAATTCTTCACTCATTCTAGTCAAGGTTTCAGCTGTAAATAATGTTCATTTACTTGTTACTGAATTATTATTGTATGATTGAATGAGTGGTTGCAGAAAGTCATTTTAATAAACAGCTGATACAACCGAGAATAACTTTTTTTTTTGTTAGGAACTAACATAATGGATTCAAAAGATTTTGCTTTAAATATATCTATTAAGAGATCTGTGTGCAATCACAAGGAATCAGATCATTGATGAGTGGCTTTAAGATGCCATTTCCGGAAATTTGGCTGGCTTATTTAGAATGATCTAGAGAAGTGAATTGATTTTATTGTATTAAATATTATGTTCTCCTTACTTAATACATACTACAGTACAGCTGACTGATAGTAAGCGAAGCAACAAACTATTGTCAAACTACTATTTGAAAGAAGATATATACGAACAATTTTTGCACTGCATACCTCAAAATTAACATCCTCACAACAGCTGCAGACAACACATGGGCCACTAATTTTCAGTACATCCATTCTTCTCTCATCTTGAATAGTGAACTTGGGTAGGCAGGGATGCCAGTTCTGGACAACGTAACCAACTGGTGTTCCTGGAGGTGCCTGAATTTCTATCTTCACAGGAGAAAGAAAACCCCCATGTGAAGCAGTTCATGCTTTGATATGTTTGTTAGACAAAATCCCACACTAACACGCAAACCAAGCACAGTTTATTTTTCCACAACAATCCAGCTTTCCAATGAAGCTGCATGGGTTTTTCTGTGAGTGTTTTAAAAAAACTACAAAACTGCAAATCCAAATGCAACTTCTGCCCTCACTGAAAGCAGGAGAATACACCTAAGGCTATAGAACATACAAGCTATGTGTCTGCAGTGGAAAGATCAAAGTCTAGTAAAGGAAATACTCTGGACATCCTGAAAGCATTCAGTGAATACCTCACAGAATGCAGCTACTACAAACCCATCAGTAAAAGCTCTGAGTAGGCTCAGATTTGAGGCCTCAGAAGTTTCAACATCCCATAATTATTAACAGGAAAAACAAAATCATCCCTTATACTGAGGGAGCAACTCACCTCCTGTAAGCAGCAGGGGAAACAACACGACGAACACCTCAGGGGTCTCTGCAGTGTTATCACCTCACGACCCAGATTGTCCATAATCCTTATGGTGAAAGGTCGTGATGGCCCACAGCAGTTCCTTGTACAGCAGTCAGTGTCCTCTACCGCAAAATACACCCTTTGCCCCAACGTATTCTTGATTTCGTATTTGTTGTTTGATTCAAATCCAAGGAAAACTGAAAGACAATAACAAAACTGTTAATTCCTTAGGTGTGTCTATGTGAAAAACAGTAAGAAAAGCCACCATGCTACTCCTACACTACTGTTTGGGAAGGCCTCATTCAGAGTCTGTCAGAGGCAGCTACTGGCAAAGGGCCCTCAAGCAGGCCAGCCCCACAGAGAATTTCAGTGAGGACAAGCCACCGTGAACACGGCAACATAGAAAGAGCACAGGAATGTCCGTCAGCTCCCCTCCTACCAGACATGGGCCCCCCACACTGCCAGAGTGAGCACTGCCACTCTAAGTCACATGGCATGGAAGGTTCTTAGGGAAGAGCTGAAGGTGTGAAAATTAGGAAGACTTTTAAGTTTAGTGGTGAAGCAAGAAAAGGGCTCCAGAGGGCATGAATATGTTCAGAATGAGAAAGCCAAGAAAAGGCCTCACAGTCAAGATTCACAGCAGCACAAATAGAAAATAGCAAGAGCCAGGGCTGAAATTTTGATTAATTTCTCCAACAAATAAGAGTACCCTTGAAGCATTATGGAAAGCAAAAGCAGCAGCATTAGGTGTCAGCTGAGACGGAAGGTCCATTTCATTTCTTCTGTTTGAAAGACACTGATAACACGACTTTGATATTCTTAAAGCGAACAGAATGACAGGAGCAGAAGGAAAGTAGTTCAATTCACTAAAAGAGCAAGATTGCCTGGAAATGCAATTGGAGCAGCATGCCAGCCCAATGGATTACATGGGGTAAGAGGAGACATAAAAAGATCTTTAAGTAGGGAAGAGAGGAAAGCTGAGATCAAGAATAAATAGCATGGGAGATTAGTGATTTCAGCTATAACTGGTTACAAAGATTACTCAGTTGCATTGCTGTGTATCTTTTAAGCTATAGAACCAGTTTAAAATCTTTTTCTACCCTCCTGTTTCCTTCTTCCCTCCTCTCCTCCACAAGTTCTGTGGGAATTAAGACAGGTAAGAGGCAGGAAAGAGAGACGGAGCAATCCATGAAAGGATCTATTTTAAATAAGTAGCGTCAAAGAAAGTCTAAACTTTAGAGTTTTTGGGACTCTTAGATTTAAATATTTCCTCTGCGATAAACACTTTTCACTTACTCTCAAGAAGTTCGGTTTGCTGATGAATTAGTATCTGGTCAATCTGTTCATGGTTGAAAAATGAAACAGAATAAACAGTTAAAAAGTTATAACTAAGAGAAATCTAGTTTTAAGAAGCATTGTTGATGTTTTTTTCAGAATGTAGATTTATGGAGCAACACATTTCCTAAAGACGGATCATCTACTAGCAAAGCTATGGACATGGCTCACATCCTCCCTGTCCTGTCCTCTGTCAGTAGAGCAGAACAGTGTTTCAGAGCACCACAGAAATGGTAAGAGCTGTACCCAAGCTGGTCTGGTTACAAGCACACAGGATGAACATGCCTGTGTTCCTTTCAGGACTTGGTGTAGCTCAGTATTGCTACAGAGGCTGACGTATCCCCGCACACCACACATCCCAGATAGCTACGTCAGGAATTTGTACAGAGAGAAGCAGGAGTCACCAGCATGAAATTCAGAAATTTTAGAGCAGAAGCTCAGCTACTGCTCAGCTCTGAGTGAAACTCAGGAAGCTTTTTTTTTTCCCCCCTTTAGAGCAATTTGCAAAACTGGCAATATATTGGTATTAAGTTCCCAGTAATAAGACAAAGTGTGCTTTTACAGTACGAGAGTGTATCCTGTGATGTATCCTGCAACATGGGAGCAATTCTCATTTTGCTACTAACATTCTCTAAGTTTGTGAAGCTTGACTAGTGTCTGAGAAAGCATCACGCGGAAAAGTAAGCACTTCTAAGGTGCTTCAGGTACCCACATTATGTGTATCTGTTCTAAACACCTTGCCAAATCGCATTACTTCTCACGAACAGTAGCTTTAGAAACAGGAAAGATGTATAATACATCCAAGCCCCCTACCCTTCAGCATCTCACTTGGCAGGAGCACAGGTACCCCATAACGTGCTCTGGCCATAACAGGCACCTTCATATTCAAAAGTGCATCACTCACATTACAAAAGGCCTTACTTAGCAGCCCAAAAGACAGATGCAACAAAGGCAGGTGTGTTCTTTAGCTTTCCCACAGATGTAGGCTGCTTCTCAGGTGACCATCTGTTCCCTGGGGAAGAAGGAAGGCTGCAGGTACCTGTGTGAGGTATTCCAGCCCAGGAGGGCAGTTGGGAGGAGGAGGAGGGATGGGCATCCAGATTGTCCCATCCTTGGCGGTGGGCTGGTTCTGGATGGGTGGACCACCCAGACCAGGTGGGCCTCCCATGGGCTGTGACTGGAAACCATAGGGCCCTGCTCCAGCACCACCTAAGTGTAAGGAGAGATACAGTTAGGAAACTTAGGTCTTGCTGCACCATGGATCTTCAAAAAGACTTGTTTACTTTTCTGAAGCATGAAGATCCTCAGATCCAAGGAAGTCATGATGGACAGGAATGTTCTAATCCCTCCAGACAAAAACAAGTTAAATAAATAAATGTGTTACTCTTGTATATAGCAGAAATTTTATTCATGCAAAAATAAATAAATAAATAAATAAGATTATTTCTAAGTAAAGACAACACAATACATTACAATACAGGAAAAGTATTTGCTCAATAGACAACTTGTAAATATCAGAGGAATTTTAAGACAGAATTTTCCTAGAATAACACCTTCTACTTCCGTGATAAGAAACATCCTTTCAGCAAAATTCACCTCCAGCTTAAAACTAAATGAGTGGGATCCAAAACTAGTACATTTCCACTTGTTGAATGGATTCTCACCCGAAACTCGGGAAATCCACAACTCCCTCGTGCAGGAGGTACACAGCAAAGAAGGAAAAAACCCCAGGGCATACGAGGGCCAAGGCAGCGCTCTCCAAGCCACGCTCCTGCAGCAGACCCCAGTCATGTAAGCACCCAGCCCCGCAGATGGCGCCCGCAGCACGGAACGGCCCTGGCGGCTGCATCCCCTGCAGCTGGGGCAGCTGACGCTGCTGTTACTGGAAGTTATGAAACAGGAACTGTAGATTTTCCCTACCCAGTAGACAGATAAGACCTTCAATCAGATGCAGAGGAATTTTGTATTTTACTCAGAAGCACACAGAAACAAGTAGAAACCACCAAGAACACTTTTGCAGAGCTGTACAAAGACAACTAATTCGAGATGCTGACTCATAGATTTACCTTTAGCACCAGTAGTTCAGCACCAATGTTTCATACTACGTTATAAAACATGGGCTGTTATATGTGGAAGATGATGCTGTGGCCATAAGCCAGGTGATGAACAGAGCAGTGGCTTAAAGCTTGTAGCCAGCAGGAACACTCACCCCAGGTGAGGATCCACCCTTACGAAACACTCCCTCGTACATCTGAGCACAGGCCTTGCACACACACTGACTGCCATTGTGTAAGTGTATGTGCGCAATTATTTGGAACAAAAATATGCTCCCCTGACCTTTGTAGTACAGGTAGCACCAGCTCTTTCCTTGCTGAAGGCTAGCTGAACTTGGAGAACTCAGATTTCCTTGCTACAAGACACGCAAGATTTAACTTATGTACAACACAGAAACCTAAGCCAAACATTTTGCACTTTATCCATAACTTACGCTTTGAGAGCTTGACTGTTAGATGTTGCTCATTGTGATTTGGTTCTTCAGAAAACAGTTAGATGCCAGGACATGAGAAACTATTTACAAGTGCTGTGTTTTGAACGTGGAACATAAGATAGAAAAAGTGGAAAGGAAATGAAAGTGTACATGCAAAGTACAGCAAAAGGGTAGGAAACAGGAACAGGATCCACATGACCAGGAGAACTGTGAAAGGAAAATCCAGTTCATTTTTCTTCAGAAATCCAGAACTAACATTTTAATTTAAAAAATCTGATAATCAGCAAGAAGCTGCCATACATTAGTTGCTTTGCACCAGTGACACCTCCCTAACAAACTCCCACTGGTGACCAGTGAGGAATAACATCCAGCATTTTAAACTTCCGCTGCTGGCACTGCTCAGCACACACTAACACCAAGAAGGAAAGAGTAAGACTTTGAGCAAAATAGAAGTTACTAGAAACTCTACAGAATTAATATCAGAAAAGTAAATCGAAGATGGTTGCTCTGGTGAAACCTCCTGCTCCCCATGCTTATCTCCTAACGAAATAGCAGATCTGTAGCCAAGCAACCTACCTTGGAAATTCCCAGGTGCATACTCCGGGTAGCCATAGGGGACCTGATTTCCCTGTGCATAGCCAACATTTGCAAATCCAGGTGCCAGTGCAGGGTTATGTGCTGGAAGAATGCAACATATATTTTGAGTATTGCTCATTTCCTCCTACACATAGGGGGAAAGATCCCCAAGCTGTCGCCTTCTTCAAAGTAGATGTATAAAAATTAAGCTATTTTCTGAATAGCAAAAACTATATAATAAGCTTGTATTTTATGCAAAATATGTGTATTAAAGCATAGCATGACTTAAGAGTTCTGACCCTTAAAGTGCAGAAAAAAGACGGGCATTACACTTGATGTCATCATGTCACACTATCACAGAACCATTTCAGTCTGGAAGGGATCTCTGGAAGTCACCTAAAGCCCAGACAAGCAGGGTCAGCTCACTTGCTGTCTGGATCAGAGGGGCCTTGTTCATTTATATTCACAAGAAGGCTCTAACGCAAAAAAACTGGCAGCAAACTGACAGGCTGCACTCCTGTACAGAACAGACTGGTTAATGAGCCATTCTTCACTACATAAAACATTTTCTCCCAAGTTCTCTAACCTGTAACATGCTAACTCATCACCAGCTGACTCAGAGTTATGGATTAAGTAACAAGGTCAGCTTGTACGCAGAAGTAGCCTGCATTTCAATACGATTAATTAATTTATTTTTTACTAAACCTCAGAAATTAAGATTTTAAAATGTAAGCTATATACTTTGTAAATTATTAAATTTTAAAATTTAAATCATTCAAACATCTACCATAAGTTAGGCAAACTTATAGCTAAGCTAATATTGCTTGAACATCCCTGAAGAAACCATATTATCTTTGATATGACAAAAGACGACATTTGGTTTATATTTTACTCACCTTGCATTGCTGGAGATCTGCTTATAACTGTTCTGCAAAACAAAATATATATTTATTATTTTTTGAATGAATTACTTTTGTGTGATGTTACACAGTTTTAAATTAGTGATCAAAGATATTTGCATGTCTAAATTATATGGGACAGATTAATTATAAATACAAGCTAAAATAACTTTAAATATCTCAGCTTCCTTCTAGGTCAAGCCTCTACCACAAAATTAATCTGAATTATCTTTGCCTGCTGCCTTCATGCTTTGTGTATCCTGAAATCGTCCTCAACTCAGCGGAAAGCATCAGGATGTACAGTTATTTCATTGCAGTGCAGGACTACATTGTGCAACTATGCAAAACCACCAGGCAACTCATATGAACAAATGGAACAGTAATTTCAGAGCAACTACTTTCATTATTGATATGGACTACAAAACCTGCTTGGGTAAAACCTGAAGCAGCTGTGACACCTGCCACCTACTCAGCTGATGCTATTCCACTTCTGAAGTGGTACTATCAAGTATCACATATGAATTTTTTTTTTTTGTCTCCACACATAATAAGAGGTGGGCTTGCACAGGCAAATGGGTATCCACAGCAGAATGCCAGGAGGAAAAGGGCCAGCTGCTTGTCTTTTTCTTTCTACTCTTCCGGGGTCTCCAAAAGGAGTTAAAAAAAAATACAGTAAAACCTAGTAATATATTTTGTCTGTTACAGTTCATCCAATTATTTCAGTTCAGCAGAGATGCTCATCCAAAGCTGGGAATTAAACTGAAACTGAAAAGAGTTCCTTCCTGCTTCTGACTCCCACAGCAAAAGCTGTATCCAGGAGGATGAATGGTTGTGAGATGATATGGCACCCAGCTCACTTGCCAGCTTTCACACAACGTCCTCTTTGTTTAATAATTAGTTTTAAAAGTGTTCTTTTTTAATATCCTTTATCTTCTGTACTAGCATACCTTACTAACAAAAATATCACACTGTTTTATGTATTTTGATTCTAGTCCCATATGAATAACGTTTTAAAAAAATAGTAATATAAAATGATTTGATATTATGCATCTAATCTAAAAAGGAAAGAAAAAAACACTGAAAGAACACATTCAAAGTATGTAACTTAAACCTTGTTCTTGCTGTTGATAATCTAGTGTGGCATGTTTAATGTATGTCCATATTAAAACATGGTGACAAAACTTCTGGCTTGTAGGAATATGCAAATTCAAGATGATTTAAAAAAATGTTATTTTAACTAGCAAAAGATCAGTTTATCAGTTTACACTGTGAGACGTTCCATGTACTTGAATTTCAGTGAAACATTAAGAATTACAACTGAACCCTTTCATAAAGGGCAAATAGGGTCAGAATCATATGATTTATTTTACAGCCATTCATACACTCCTCTGTGCAATATATGATTCAGAAAATGTTGAAATGTGCTCTACAGATAGCAAAGCAATAAAGACTTTACAGAGCTCAACCCCCATTTCATCCAACACGATGCTAAAGAGATATTTTTAACATAATTCTCTTTTCTTCTATTGCTTTTTATTGACTCCTTCTACGGCTCTTGATTCAGCCACCAAGATTAACACAACACTGTCAGTCACACCTTCCTTTTCATCCAACTAGTTTAAAAAGATTGTGAAACAAACAAACAAAAAAATCTGAAGTACCAAAGGAACAAGGAACAAAAACTTGTTTTTCTCTGCCATTATATTACACGACTTATTGTTCAGCCACCTTCTTACGTACAGGGAAATTCCCAACTAGTGAAGAAAATGTAGCAACAGGCAAAAGGCAATTGCGCCATTGAAAAAAATGTCTTGGTCCCTAGCTGCCTCGGTTACGTAGAGCAACGTAAGATCAGTGATTCAAAGCCTACATTTTCATTTTGGTTTAATAAAGAGCTTTACATGCTGCTGTGTGGTACTAGCTCTAGTAGCAGTTTTTAAATAAATATAGGCAGCAACCACTGAAACGTATTTACAGAGCAGAGAAAAGTAAAAGTACTTTGCTAATACAAGAGAAGGAAGAATGCTAGTTCTTTGTAATGGAGATAAAATTCCACAGACTTAAAAGAAAGTTTCAGCAAATAGATAGCCATCACTGAATTAATTTTGGTTTATACCAATATACCAACAAAAACAGTAGCTGCATGAATCCCTTATGCTGTGCTGGCCACATGCAGCAACCTGCATTCAGGACATAAATCCAGAGCAAGATCCACTGGAGGCAGTAGCCTGGCTCCAGCATCCCAGCAGCAGGAACTGCGTATCTTTGCGTTCATTTCCTGAAAAGCCTAAAGGCCTGAAAGAACCTGATGTCCCAAATGACCTTTAAACATTCCCAACCTAAATTACGCTACAATTATAAGGGTCCTTCAAATGCCATGGTACCACCTGAGGCACCTGTTGCTCACACACATCCCCATGGGAGGGCAGGCAAGGAGGGGACCTGGCTGGGGCTCCAGCACCCACCTGCTGGGGCTATTCTGGGCCAGGGTTAGGGAAGGGAACACATGCCGGGAAAAGCCTCACCACTCTGCTCAAGCTTTGTCCTGTTTTGGCTGAGATTCCCGTAGTAACTTACAGCTCGGGCCTCACAGGAGATATAAATATCCTCCCCCTGCCAGAGGGGTTACGTTTCTCAGTTCAGCTTTACCCAGGGAAAAGCAGAAGCCACTTCCCTGGCAGGAAGCAAGTAGTGGGAAAACCAAGAGCGCTTCTCGCAAAGCAGCTGCCCCAGTAGCAGCCCTTAGGAAATGCCATCTCTGGACAACCTGGCTGCCGGCTGCCTCTCCCAGCACAGCCAGCACCGCCACCTCAGCGTCAAACACGAGTGACAGGGCCCAGCCACCCCACAAACAGACCGCTCCTTCGGGGGCCCACAGCAGTGCACTGCCAGGACACCAGCCCCAAGCCCCACACGTGCCTCAGCGCTTGCGAGATGAAGGGGCCCAGGAGGCCTCGCTCGCGATACCTCAAGCGCTGCGCTGTCTAGGGTCAGTGCCGCCCGTCCTCCTCCACACCCTGGGGAGATCTCAGGCTCTTCCTTCCGCTCTCAGAGCTCACACTGAAGTGCTGCAACAGCCCAAAGGCAGCACACACCCAACCAGCTCCTTGCTTTCCTGCAGTGTTACTCTAACAGGCACAGAAGCAGCCTTCAGCAGCACCCAGGTGCGAGGCACAGCAGCTTTCCCTCCCCACGAGGTCTGAGACCAAGTACCTAAGGGTCAGCCAAAACCTTCTAGAAAGGCAGTTAAGGAAATGCAGGTTCTGAACAAAACTGGAACAAAACAGTTCCAGTTCAGAGAACAACAGAAAGGGAACAACAGCCTGAGGCTGTTGTTCCTTTTTAATGGACGGCAGAACACCCATAGTTCATTTTCAGGTTTTAAGAACTGCATCACACAGCTTCTCATTTTCCAGAGCTCACTTACCCTGATACACGTCTGTAGCTAGGCTGCAACTAATTTAGAGACATCTTAATTCACTTAACTGCAGAGCTTCCGCTTTTTATCTGGAAAATAATGCTGGCTTCATTCATGACCACCACTTTCATTTCTTACCCTGCTGCATAAGAGACTGCCGTGAGCACACTAACACAAGCCCCTAAGCACTAACGTCATGCACAGCGTCACTTAAATACCAAAACAGGCCCTTTCTGAGAAGGTTTACGATTTGAAAAACAGAATGCTGAATACCTGTAAAGCACACGTTAGTTCACCCTAGGTAGCTCTATGGTACTTTTTTGATAACCGTGTTCGACTAACCAAACCCTTGATTTAACCCCAACTCCAGAAACACAGCATACTTAAAAAAAATCATCCGGGTGATGGAATTAAAAACTGTTTCCCGTTGAAGTTACCGAAACAGCCCGTCCGGAAGGCAGGGCGCAGCGATCAGCCTGGCCCCTTGCGGACCCCAACCCTAAGGGCCGGCAGCGCCAGCACCGGGGCAGCGCCGAGCCGAGCCGAGCCGTGCCGAGCCCCTGCGACCACCACCGCCCGAGCCGTGCCTGCCACTCGCAGCTCGCCCAAGCGGCCATCAGCAAGACGTTTCCGTAACCCCCTCCCCATAATCTGCAAGCAGGAGGGGTGCTTCGCCACCTCTAACAACTAGCTACCGCAAAAGAGAGGCATTTTGTCACTCACGGCGCAATCCCCGAATAGCCAAACGTGGCCATCCTGACCATTCCCGTCCCTATGACGGAAGCCCAGAAACCTTACAGGAGCCCCTAGAACAAACCCCACGCGGTGGGCACACGCTCACCTCCCCAGGAGACCCCACCCCTCCCGCACCAGTCCCCGCTCCGTTCCTCGTCGCCGCAGCGCAGCACCCGGCCCTACCCGGCCTTGCTCGGCCCTACCCAGTCCCCCGGAGCGGAGCGGGAGCGGGCGGCGAACGCCGCCGCCCCCGGGGCCGGCAGGGGCGGGGAGGGAGCGGAGCCTGGCCGCGGTGTCGCGTTCGTGCGTCAGGGGCAGCCCCCGGCAGCCCCCGCCCGGCCTCAGCCCTCCGCTGGCGGCGGAACGGAAGGGCAAGTATTTACTGAAGTGAAGGGCCGCTGTAGTTCCAGAAGGTTTTCTTGCAAAGGCAGAAATTTAAGGTGGCAGCAGCTCTCTGGGCTTAACTCAAACAACACGTGCTCTGACGTTAAGGAGGGTTGGCTCTCCGGTCCTGCGCGTGTAGGTGTTGGCTTTTACATGCGGATCAAATGCTTACTCACGGTCAGCTACAAGCCTAAAAAGCATAGCCTAGGCTTCCCATGGTGTTAACAAGACCACGTCCTGCCAACACATTTTCTAGTAATACCTAAATGCTCAGCAAAGACAGCTGGTTTCTCATAAATACATATCACAATGGGAAAAAAATAATCACTAAAACATGTTTGATTAGTGCTTACCCTGAAACACTATTTCTGAAAGATTTCCTGAAAACATATTTTATATATATATAGGTTTTGCTTGTATTTTATTTTATTTGTATTTATTTATTTCTATTTTATTTATGATTACCTTGCCTTTGGTTCATTCTAATGCCTGACACTATCATAGTACTTACCAATAGAATGGCACTAGTTGGAGAAATACTGGATAGTGCCATGGATTCATAACGCTTGAGGAAACACTGTTTTTAAGTCTGAAATGGTCCAAAGTTTCTAAAAAGTCTCTCGTCTCTTTTTCAAGCTGTTTTATTTCAAGAACATTTGCCTCTGGATAGCTCCCCCAAAAATGAGTCTTACAAAGAGGCAGCTTCATGATGCAGACTCCAGATGCAGAACATGATTGCGAGAAATATGGTAAGGAAAGGGGGCCCCGTATTATATTAGGCCAAGCAGGACAGAGAACACTTTAATTTCAAAACTGCCTGAATACAAACAGATTTTGTGGGTGGACCAAAATTTACTGTACTTTCCTGTTTCCATGTAAAGTCTGTGGAGCCACACAGACTTTAATCCGTTAACAGCCCATCAGTGATGAAGCATGCCAAGGCCCAAAAAGAGTACCAGGAGAGCTGCTGGTGGTCCCTCATGTAAGAGCACATGGAGTTTGGGACCCAAAGGCCTACCATACCTATGTATGTGTATATATATAATATATGATTTTTATATTTTTATATATTATTTATATAGATAACACGTATAAAAGACATTTATATTTCATCAAAAGTGTCCCATTTGGTGGATGAGGTCAGACTGAGACAGGGAAGTGTTAAATCCTTCACTTACAGCTCAGCTTTTTATTGGAAAGGCTGCGTTATCAAAAAACATATTACAAGTATTTTCAGGTTAAAGATTATTAAAAGATGCAGTGAACATAAATGTCACCTAGATAAACCATGGATATATTTAAGTGAAATGCCTGATTTTATAAGGGTCATAGTAGATTTATGTCAACGATAATCACGTTATATTTCAGTGTTACAGATAAACTAGTAAAACATATTGCAGAGGATCAGCTTGCAGAGACATTTCTTTACATGCCATTTAAGATTTACATGGAAGTCCTATTGTTTACAAATGTGTAGTCTATTTTTACTGTAATGGATTGTTATTTACATATTAATGACATCTTACTATTTAAATTCCAGATTTTTTTCTAACATGTTACAGAGAATAACAAAATATTTTCCTAAGCTTTAAATCTAATACTGAATTATCCTACTAGTTTCTTTAATGTTTTTGATTTCCAAGTCATTCAGTGAACATTATAAATTGAACATTTTTTTTTTTTTAAGTATTAGTTTAATAAAAGTATTAAGGACTTTTAGGGACTTCTAAACTTCTGTTCTTATTGTTGAAAGTCATTCAGAAGACTGGGTATTATTACATGTATAATGTGTACAGGTGGAGGTAAAAAATAATGAGATACAATATCTAAGCCTTATTTTCAGGATAGCAGAATTATAATAATAATAATAATAATAATAATAATAAAAACCATTCCTATAAAACATAGCTGTCAAAAAAGTCAGAAAAAAATATATTAGGCTGAGAAAGTATATTGCTTAATTCCTTGAATGCCTGGAAGCAATCTTGTTATTAAGTGAAATAGTGGAAGACCTTTAACTGAAATACAAAGTATTTCACCTCATGAAATCCCAGTCTTCTCGGATTAGTTTTCACACAGTTTTTGAAACAACAGACATTTCCTCTTAGTGACTGTTAGTTTTACACAAAATTTCTGTTTAGAGACCTTTACTCACAGATAATTCAGTAAGAAAATACTTAATATGTATCAACAAGTAGAAAGTGCTTTAAATTCCAGTCTTATTATCTGAATCATAGCTCTTGTAATATGATTCAAATGCATTTTTTGCAGTGTGTGAAGATGCAAGCCAAGGCATTAGGTGGCTATGGAGCAGTTGGCAGCTAGGCCTCAAGTACAGCAACATGAGGCTGCTCAGCTTGCACATCTCCATGCCAAGCCACCATCTTGTCTCTGGGCCTCTTGAGAGAGTCTGAACCTCCCCTTTGTGGCGGAGGGCGTTATGGCACTCCTGGAGAAGATTATTGGTTTTGGTTCATCCAAGAGGGATCCAGTCTACGCTGCTCCAGTGGTGTGACCTGAGACAGCTGTGCCACGCACACCACGGTGTGGTTTGCTACAAAAACACATCCAGGCTGCAGTGCTGATGGAGCTGCTCAGTCTCCCTGATACCATCAGAGCTGGCCCAGGATGTCAACGCTAAGTATTTGAAAACTTGCATACATCTGGAAAAGTTGTAGGAACTTTTTCGGATTGCAGCAATTGCAGCAAAGTCAACCTTGTAGTAAAACTCAGCAGCAAGGAGCACTATCCATTCGGTGAGCAGCCTCTGCCTGTCCCAGCTCTGCCTCCTTGAGCCGGAGCCCCACACGTGAGCAGTGCTGGGGCAAGGAGCGCTCATTCGGCCTTCAGCTTCTGCCTGCAGTCACGCCAAGCCCCAAGAAGAGAGAGCTCTCAGTCACATTACGGTGATGTTGATATTAAAGTGTATGTTGTTTACAGATCCACATTACTTAACATTCACTTAAAAAACAAAACAAACAAAACAAAATTTTTATCAAAATGTATTACTCTGCTTCAATAGAAAAAGAAACACAACCCAAACCTAACAACATCTACTCCTTCAAAGTCTTTCTTTTTCTCTGTCCTGGTTTCAACTGGGATAGAGTTAATTTGCTTTACTGTAGCTGATATGGTGCTGTTTGGGATTTAGGGTGAAAATAATGTCAACAACAACGATGTTTTAATTGCTACTTAGCAGTGCTTACACTATGTCAAGGACTTTTGGCTTCTCATGCAGCCATGCCAATGAGGAGGCTGGGGGTGCACCATGAGCTGGGAGGGGACAGAATCAGGACAGCTGACCCAAGCTGGCCAATGTCCCACACCATGTGGCATCATGCTGAACAATAAAATGGGGGGAGTTGGCCAGGGTGGGGTGGCTGCTGCCGCTTGGGGACTGGCTGGGCATCAGTTGGCTGGTAGTGAGTAATTCTGTTGTGCATCTCTTGTGGTTTTGTTTGTTTAATTCTAGTTTTCTTCCCTTTCTTATTAAACTGTCCTTATCTCAACTCACAAGTTCTCACACTTCTACCTTTTTCCAGTGCTCTCCCCCATCCCGCTATGCAAGAGTGAGTGAATGGCTGTGTGGTGCTTAGCTGCCTGCCACAACATGCTCTCCCAGAGATAAAGGGCTGAAAGGACATTGTATAGCTGATTGTAAAATGAAAACAAAAACAAAAACAAAAACAACCAACCCTAACGCTTAGCTTTTCTCCTTATATTTACATTTTTCTATCTCCAAACGCAGAATATTTTCCCCCCATCCATCAAAGGTTTGAACCACAAAATTCAAGCAGTACAATAAATATTTAAATTGTGATGAATTTGAATTATAATTGACTTTTTCGGTAACTATACTTCTAGCTACACACTCATTTTTATCCATGGAATACATGGTTACATATATAAGTACAGGTGTTAACCCCAAGCTTTGTGTCCACATCAAAAGGGCAATAAATGATATCTGAAATAATTTTACTTTGCTTTTAAGGCACCACCTCAGAGGGAAAATAAACACACACACACACGTAATCCACAGTTATGGGAACAAGAAGAAATAAAAACTGAACTGTTCAGGAAAAAAAGCACTTGGAGCAATTTGGCTCGTGTTGATTGCAGTGTTGGTGAACTCACCTTTTTCATCCTTTTCTATACATTCATGTAATCCATGCTGGGGCTGCTGGTGTTCATGTATGTCTCTGTAAAGCAAGCTTTTCTTAATTTAAAACAGACAAATCTAATCACAGTAATTTGTGCATTCATATATCCCAAGACTGGGAATTAAATTTGAATCCCTACTAAAGAAAACAGAAATGAGTAAATGAAGGTCACTTTGAAGCCTTATATACTCTACAGCCTCTCTCTTCTATCTCCCGAAATAACTTCTACTTCCCCAAATATGGTCTTTATTACAATATTCAACAAAAAATTCTAGTCACGCACCAAATTTCACTTAGACACTGGACATGTCAAGAATTTGGGGATTTTATTTTGCTGGTTTCCTCAGGTACATAAAAATCTAATCTGGAGCTGTCATTTTTCCACACATCTGCATTGAATCCACTAAGAGGATTAATACTGAATAACAAGATATAGGTTTTAAATATTTTGTAAGCAATAGGTATAGAAATATGTTGACATGGTTGGAAAGTCATAAATCCATAGTAGTGTATTATACTAGTATTCCTTTCTAATGGAAATGAAATAGTTGCAATTAGCTCAGTTCAGACTTATACCCAGAAATTTAAATTCTATTGCCTAGCAAACATGGCTGTTTGATGTAGGTATGAACATTATTTCCTACATGATGATCTTTGTCTTGTCAAGGAGAGCAGAGTTAGCAGTATATCCCTTCTTCTTCCTCTCAGACATTTTTCAGTAGGAAGAAACCTAATCACCTGCAGGGGCAGAAGAAATATGCTGTGTTTCATACAACGCAACGTAAATCATCAGTCTTTGCTGTATCAAATAATACCCAACTTGTTTTCTTATCCAACTGGAATCACTGGTGTCACAACTGGCAGTCAGTGTTTGCCTGCCAGTGATCACACAGAGCCTCTTTATTTGTTCCAGTGAGCAGATTTAATCAGTGCCTTGAACATTTGGGACAGAGATTGGAATTGCTTCAAAAGAAGTGAGAAAAGGACTGTGCTCCTAGTAAGTTATTCTTTAGGTTTATCACACTTAACTGAAAAGAAACACTATTTGCAGGTTCTTGACCCCATTTTTGATGTACGTTGCATATGTTCATCATACTCAGAATATCACTTACTACTACTTCAGCCTCTCTGGTACCTTGTTGGATCCTGTGTTACCCAACCATGACGATGAGACATCAACCATGTTGATAAAACATGATGAGACTAATAATACCCAACAACCACTAGTGTGTCAGAGGTGACACACATGTAGCAAAAGGCAGTTTAAATCTAAACTTTTTTTTTTTTTAATAGATAAATTACTATTATTATTTCTTTGATGTGGAACTGGGGCAAATGGATCCCATCACAAAAACAGCTGACAGGCAGAGAAATGAGCCGACATCTCCGAAGTCCCTGTTGTGCTCTCTTTTTGGCTATGTGATTAGGCCTTCCCTAAGATAATAAAAACTGTATTCATGAAGCCAGAAGAGGCAGCTAACACATTATCTCTGTACTAAAGATTTGTATCTGTGGTAACAGGACTATTAACTTATCTGATTTCATTTAGCGATGTCAGGTTAGCCATCACGCCTGTAGTCTGACAAATTACTTTTACATTCTCCTTTGAGAAGCAAAATGGGTGAAAATGATATTAGTATTGTTGTATTTTTGTTAAATCAGCATCCTGATAAGAGGGTTTTATGCTTAAGAATTCCAAATCACACAAAGCAGTGGTCTGGTCCTCGCCTGCTGACCTGCGGCATGTTTCCTCAGGCTGGCACTGCCAGTGGAGATAATCATCTAAACAGGAAAAGCCATTCCCAGAGTGAATGGGCAGCCATTGTTATCCATCTTTTCTCAAGTTGGTTAATGGGGAAAACAACAATGGAACAGCAGTAGAACCAATACAACAAACTTGATTTTTCTACTAAATGTTTTTTGTGCCAAACCCATTTCTTATGCTGAGGAAGAAGCTATAATAAAGTTTTACTGCAGACAGTCAGACACGTTTTTGAATGTCAGCACTGAAATACAAACCAGCATAAGCTGCTTTAGAGTGAGAAACCAGGGTATAGGGAGGAAAAGAACAACTCAACGAAGAAATAGGCCATTACAGTTTGCAACATTTAGGATTAACTTGGATACCACAAATTTAAAATGCAGCTTGTGTAAATCCTGTTTTCCACTAAAGCAAAACTCTTACTGCAAATAGATATTAGGGGCACCGTTTTCATAGTCATGATTTTTTCCTAAAAAGCGTAAGTAATACAAGCTTAAGTAATACATCAGGAAAGCCAGCTCCAGCCAGATCCCCACACCTCACCCCGCAGGCATGCAATGCAGCTCCACATGTCAAAGCGCGCGCTCTGAATTTCCAGGCAATTTAAATTGTCCACAGTTGTTTTTAAGCTTTTTGCACAAGCCAAGGTCTTGCATTTAAGCCTTGTCCCAGGCAACCTCCAACCCCACAGAAGCGATGCAATGCCCACATCCCTGCTCACTGCTCTCCCTGCAGCATGACCCCACAACCAGCAAGGAGCGTGCAGGGGCTGTGCTGGCCAAATGCCTCCAGACCTGGCATTGCTAAGGTGCACAAGCATGGAATTGTGGCCACTCAGTTATGTTGGGACACCTGAGGCCTTGAATTGGTGTCTATCTCCTTTTTTGAAAGCTACATGAAATGTCACAAAGGGGCAGCTGTGTGCCAATCCCGTCCACTCCCCAGCCCACCTCTGTTCCAGCACAGCAAAGAATATCTGAAAGCACCCAGCCCACACCTGCTTTCATTTACAGTTACTAGTCTTTTTGAATCCTTGCATTGTTTTTGAATTTGGTATTATGAAAAATATAATGCCCTTTACATCACTGTCCTTAACCTTGCACCCTATCTCTGTCAGGGAGATGCTAAAGGAAGGTGAAACCACAAATGGGGTTGGTTTCTGATTGCTCTGTAAAATACACTGGCACTTGCTTCTTTTTATCAACCTGAGGATGAATGTTGCAATACCTAAACACATAACCAGGCTAAGCACACGAGGTTATTAAAACCAATAAAGTCCAAGTCAAAGATTTATTTCATAAGTGATTCATCTGATAAGAATGTACTGGGGTCACTGAGGACTTCATTTGTTAAGAAGATAGTTAAGAAGTTGTAAAGATAGAAGGGCCACTTGATCTGAAAGGGTTTATGATATGAACTTGCAGGTCAGTTAAGAACCCAGGACCAGGCACTGCTGCTCACAGAAAGCTGGGAGGTGCAGGGAGGTCTGGAAGCTGGGAAGGAAAATACATAAGGAAAATGGAGCAGATTTACATCAGACATAAAGCCTGTTAAGTCCTAGATACCAATGTCAGTTACAGTAAACTCTCTTACCTCATATGGATTGCCTTGGATGTGGAGTAATTACACATGAAGAAATTGCTCATCAAAGCAGAAAACTCACTCTCAGGCTGGGACCATTCGTTAGAAATCCTGAGCACAGTTTTCATGGGATTCAAATTTAGCCCTACTAGTTCTTGAACCAAAATTGCCAGATTTGTTACTCACAGCCCTGGAGACATTCTCCCTGGCTCGGGCTCTCACATGGCATTATAAATTGTATTTGCCAGCCAGTTCCTGATTCAGCTGTCGAACATAATTGAGCTGCTGGTTGCCAGTGATGGAGGAGATGCCCTCTCCTAACCATGTCTGAACACAGCCTCCGTGTCTGTGCCAGGACAGGTCCTGCTGGGAGCTCCCTGCAGAAGGCTGCCAGCGCTTCCCGCTGCAAAGAGGTCTGCAGGTGCTGCTGGAGGAGGTTTGGTGCCCTGCTGCCTGACGTGGGAAAGGGGCCCTCTCTCCTGCTGGAGACAGCATCTTGCAGTCATCATCAGAGGCTTGCAGTCTCTGCGAGTGAAGTGGGATGAGCCGGGCCACAAGTTTCTGGAACCAATACACTCTTTAGGCAGACCTTCAAAATTCAGATCTGGAGGAATTTAGCCAGTGCCTCCACCTATTTCTGCAGGTTTTCTTAAGACATTTTTTCCTTCCTTCATCATCTTCTCTCAGTGATATTCCTTAAGTACAAAATAACAGAGCATTATTGCTTGAACAGATCAACAGTGCATTAGAAAACTGTGACTACACCAAGCAGATGTTTATTCTGTAATGAAGGTTTACCATATTTTTTCCGATGAGCTTATATTTATACAGACGTGAGAGAGGGAGTTAGGAGAATCTTATCAAGTAGAGATAGAGCGCTGACAGCATTAAACTAGGATGCTACTTAGTGTCTTTACTAACTATGGTGCATTGTGCAAATTAACTAAAGCAGGAAGCCTTGGGCCCCTTACCAAGGTCAGTCTCCTAATAAGTGTGAGCCTATCTTAAGAAACTGGTAGAAACTGGTCCTGCGGATGGACAAGAGCCAAGGAGCAACTGAGTCTGTGCAAAGACAAGAGGTCAGCTACTGGTGAAGAGGAAGAGCCATCAGTCTTCACAGAATCACAGAATCGTCTAGGTTGGAAGAGACCTCCAAGATCATCTAGTCCAACCTCAGCCCTAACACTAACAAGTCCTCCACTAAACCATATCACTAAGGGCTACATCTAAACGTCTTTTAAAGACCTCCAGGGATGGTGACTCAACCACCTCCCTGGGCAGTCCATTCCAATGCCTAACAACCCTTTCAGTAAAGAAGTTCTTCCTAACATCCAACTTAAACCTCCCCTGGCGCAACTTTAGCCCATTCCCCCTCGTCCTGTCACCAGGCACGTGGGAGAATAGACCAACCCCCACCTCTCTACAGCCTCCTTTAAGGTACCTATAGAGAGCGATGAGGTCGCCCCTGAGCCTCCTCTTCTCGAGGCTGAACAACCCCAGCTCCCTCAGCCGCTCCTCATAAGACTTGTTCTCCAGACCCCTCACCAGCTTCGTTGCCCTTCTCTGGACTCTCTCGAGCACCTCCATGTCCTTCTTGTAGCGAGGGGCCCAAAACTGAACACAGTACTCGAGGTGCGGCCTCACCAGAGCCGAGTACAGGGGGACAATCACCTCCCTAGACCTGCTGGCCACACTGCTTCTTATGCAAGCCAGGATGCTGTTGGCCTTCTTGGCCACCTGAGCACACTGCTGGCTCATATTCAGCTGCCTATCAACCAGTACTCCCAGGTCCTTCTTGGCCAGGCAGCTTTCCAACCACTCATCTCCCAGCCTGTAGCACTGCTTGGGGTTGTTACGTCCCAGATGCACGACCCGGCACTTGGCCTTGTTGAACTTCATGCAGTTGACCTCAGCCCATCGGTCCAGCCTATCCAGATCCTCCTGCAGAGCCTTCCTTCCCTCGAGCAGATTGACACACGCGCCTAACTTGGTGTCATCTGCAAACTTACTGAGGGTGCACTCAATCCCCTCATCCAGGTCATCGATAAAGATATTAACGAAGACCGGCCCCAGCACTGAGCCCTGGGGGACTCCACTAGTAACCGGCCTCCAACTGGATTTGGCTCCATTCACCACAACTCTTTGGGCCTGGCCATCCAGCCAGTTTTTAACCCAACAAAGCGTACGCCAGTCCAAGCCACGAGCAGCCAGTTTCTTGAGGAGAATGTTGTGGGAAACGGTGTCAAAAGCCTTACTGAAGTCAAGGTAGATCACATCCACAGCCTTCCCCTCATCCACCAAGCGCGTCACTTGGTCATAGAAGGAGATCAGGTTCGTCAAGCAGGACCTACCTTTCATAAACCCATGCTGACTGGGCCTGATCGCCTGGTTGCCCTGCAAGTGCCGCGTGATGACACTCAAGATAATCTGCTCCATGAGCTTCCCTGGCACTGAGGTCAAGCTAACAGGCCTATAGTTCCCTGGGTCTACCCTCCAGCCCTTCTTGTAGATGGGCGTCACGTTTGCTAGCCGCCAGTCAACTGGGACCTCCCCTGATAGCCAGGACTGCTGATAAATGATGGAAAGCAGCTTGGCCAGCTCCTCCGCCAGTTCGCTCAGTACCCTCGGGTGGATCCCATCTGGCCCCATCAACTTGCGTACATCCAAGTGCTGTAGCAGGTTGACAACCATTTCCTCATGGATATCGAGGGCCACATCCTGCTCCCCATCCCCTTCCACCAGCTCAGGGTACCAGGTATCCAGAGAACAACCGGTCTTGCCGCTAAAGACTGAGGCAAAGAAAGCATTGAGCACCTCAGCCTTTTCCTCATCTTTTGTAACTAAGTTTCCCCCCGCATCCAGTAAAGGATGGAGATTCTCCTTAGTCCTCCTTTTTGTGTTGATGTATTTGTAAAAACGTTTTTTGTTATCTTTAACGGCAGTAGCCAGATTGAGCTCCAGATGAGCTTTGGCCTTTCTAATTTTGTCCCTGCACAGCCTCGCAACATCCTTATAGTCCTCTTGAGTAGCCTGCCCCCTTTTCCAAAGATTATAAACCCTCCTTTTTCTCCTAAGCTCGAGCCACAACTCTCTGCTCAGCCAGGCCGGTCTAGTTCCGCGTCAGCTCGTCTTTGGGCACGTGGGGACAGACCACTCCTGAGCCATTAAGATTTCCTTCTTGAGGAGTGCCCAGCCTTCCTGGACTCCTTTGCCCTTCAGAACCTCCTCCCAAGGGACTCTGCCAACCAGTGTCCTGAACAGCTCAAAGTCAGCCCTCGGGAAGTCCAAGACAGTGGTTTTACTGGTTATCTTCATCTCCACAACCCCCGACGACCACCACCAGAATACATTGCGCAACTGCAGATGGGAGGAGTTTATGGAAATGACTCCTTGGAACTAATTTTAATATGAAGCAGGGGGGGAGGGGGAGAGGGACACAGGACAGGTTATGAATATGTATAGGCGTATTGTGAAACTTCATGCATATGTAACTCTTTACTGCATATAACCAAGCCAAGTTGCCGCGTCAGGCACGCACAACTTTGGCAAGACTACCCCCCATTCTGCCCAGTGCTGAATAAACATACCTACTTTACAATCTTACTGATTGTGGAGTCCGTTTTCTGCAAGTCACGTAATTAAACTGAACACTTAGTTGAAAGAGTTTATTTATCTTGCTAGGAATATTTCATTCTCCCTGCACCCTCCTCTGCCTCCTTCCCGTTCTGCTCCCATGACAGCCTCACTCTTTCCTGAAAGTTACCGTATAGTTTTGCAGTGATTCATATCCGTCGGGTTCTTCCTCTTCCCTAACTTCACAATCATTTGACCTTTCACTGACATCATGACAATGGTCTTACGGTGGTGACAGCTCAACTATAAAATGCATTGTTCCTAAAATGAGCCAAACCTGGTCCTTACAAGAGTAGACTGAACAAAGGACTCAAAGCGCTTGAGACAAAGTATTTTGAGGCTGCTTTTGCAAGCAGGTTAATATGAAGTCAGGTCACACCTACGCCTATTTTTTCCCCCAGCCATATAGCCACACCTTCTTATGCTAACAGTCTCCCAGCTGGTCTGAGTGTGGAAGTCGTGTGAATATAACCATAGGAAGAGATAATTTTTTGTGTTGGAAAACAAACAAACAAAAAAATCAAGGCAAAATTACTATGTGCCACTGGTTCCAACTACTGCAGCTAAAAGCAAACAATTTTAGCTTACAAAAAGCTTTTGTGGATCACGTACAACTTTAGGTGTAACACTTACCAGCACATTTAACGTCAGCTTATCAGCCTGGTGTTCTCTGCTGTTTCTGAACAAATCCTGTGCCAGAAGACACACCCTGTCTGTTTACACAAGAACTGCTCTCTGCAGTCAGTTTTCCAAGCCCTGTTTTTTTTCTGGTCTCTTGGCCTCACATTATTTTCCTGAATTGTTAATGTTTCTCTGTCACACGCTGTTTACTGTTAGTTAGCAAAGCCAGAAGAAAACACACCTGTTCAAGGTCTCCTTAACACGAAGCACAGTACCACTTCCCATGTGCTTTTAATTATGTGAGCACAGGTCTGATAGTACAATGATGACAAATGTCCACGTGGATGAAGGGCATTGGGAATGATGTGTTGTGCAGACCATCAAAAATAAAAGGTGTCTCTAATTTTCTATTAGGCTATATAAAGAAAGCAAAGGAATCAAACTGTGATACCGCATTGACTTCGCTGGGACAACATCCACAGCACAGGTGTCAGAAGGATGAAAGACACTGTGCACCACAAGTTCCTGTTGGCCTTTCACTTTTCTGGTGTATTATCTTGCTGCCCTTGACAGTCTGCAGTGATAAGGGCTGTGACAAAGCTGTCTGATAGGCAACCATTTAATGTATTAGTGTATTTGCTAAATTATTAATTCAAGTAATAACCTGATTGTTCTGCATCCCACTAAACTTGTCTTTATCTACCTGTTGCACTGTCAGAGCATTGGAGTGATGCCACTCCCACATGGTGGGCTCAATTATTTTAAGTGGAAATGTTTCAGAACAAAATAAATATCAGAACGAAAGAGTTCCAAGCTCTGAGAAGTTTAAAGTGCATATCTGGTTCTTGATTCAAATACATTTTAAAAATTCCCTCGCATCACAAACACTAATGTTGTCTAACCCTAGCCCTATGTTGGAGGAAAACTTACAGTTCCAGGTGGGGGATTGCTGCCCTGGTGCTGAGCAATGCTGAAGGTTAGGGAAGGCATCCCTTGTGGCTCTTACTGAGTTCCCATATGCTCAAAGCCTTTATCTACAACTACATGAAACTAGAGGTAGGACAGAAGGTGGAAAAAAAAAAAGCTCAAAAAACATATTTTTCACTTCTATCCTATACACTCAGGAAGCTGTCTGTATAATAGCAAAAAAATCCCTCCTGAAAATGAAAGGAAATAGGATTACTCTTTCTAAAATAAAACAGTATTTTGTCACTTTGAATCCTTCTCTTGGATTCAGAAGTAGCAATAAAAAATGCTCGAAACATTCAGTTGAATTCTAGAAATGCATGAAGCATATGAAGCATTTCTGGAAATGATCCTTAGTCTGATCTCAGACTGCATTTCTTATTTCAGTCCTTTATGGCCCTTATATCAGGGGCATAATCATTAAAGATGGCTGCACAAAATGATTCCTGATGGCAAAATAAATGTAATTCTTCATTGGGCATGAGATGAGACATGGGTAGAAAGGTAACACATTCATTAGAATTGTCTAAAAATTCCCCAAGCTTCTGTGAGCAATTCATGAACAACTGGGAAAATACTTATGAAGCAACACTGGAACTTACCATATACACACCAACGTTTTCTTTCTCACCTGAAACAAACAAACAAACAAACGACAAAACAAAACAAAAAGATATCCAGGTTAATTTCTGACTAGAGAGGAGTATTTCTGTGTGGAGCAATGGCTACCAGTGGTACCTTGTGGTTTTTATTTTAACACAAAACAACCGTACTGTAAGTACAGCACTTACCTGATGTGGTCGGCATGGAGTAAAAAGGCCCTGCCAGTAATATCTCAGGGTGGAAACATGCATCAAGCTAACATGTCCTGTTGAAATGACTTGTGGGATATTTTTTTTCCTTCAATAACTGCCATTTGCTGTAATAAAAACACTGTTAGTCGTGCTATGACTGACCGACAGAAAGTTAACGATGGATCATTTGTGGTGAGGCCATCCCTATTTTCCAGCCTCGTGTTCCCAAAACGCAGGGGGAAGGGAAGCCTCGGCCTGGGGCCAGCTGGGTGGCAGCGACATTCTCGTGGGGCCACCTTGTGGCTCCCTGCACTTCTCTGTCCTTTGCTTTTCCATAATGCCATTGTGCTTTCTTGCACACTAAGCCTAGCCTGTCAACGTTTACTAGCAAGCACAGTCAATAATGTCCCACAGGTGAGCAGGGACGTTCCTCCCAGTTAGGATGTCATGTGAGAACTCAGGTGGTCTCGATGATGTCTTTTATTACATAGTTATTTGAGGATTAATACAATAAAATATGTATATTATAAAGCCAATACTGACAAAGTAGCCAGGTCAGCACCAGTGCTGCCTTGCTCCATGGCCAGTCCTGGGATGTGGTTCCACATGGGAAACAGTGCTCTGATACGAAACTTGCTGGGACCTTTTTAGGTTCATTGCATTGGATAGTCCCAGGTACAATAACACTGCAGGTTCAGTACAAAATCTGTATCATTCAGGTAGACTTCATGGGTATCAAGGCAAATTCCTACAGAAATACTAAAATGTCAGTGTTCGTACTCCTTTGTAAGAAGAAAATGGAAGAGAATGAGGGTGAGAAGTCTCTTTTACCATTTTTGCAAAGAGACTGGAATGTAAGACCTAGTTGTGAATGGAGATGAATTTTCGATGGCAACCCAGGAGATGCACAACAATGAAGTCACCTGCAGATGCCCTCTTCGCAGTGCCAAGAGTTTCCTCTTGAACGTCTATTCCAAAGGAATGGACACATTTTTGGGTACAGTCACTGGGCATGTGTCAGTCTGTCCATCTGACCTTTATTTTGTAAGAGGTTAGTACTGTGCTTACAAACGCACCCTAACAAATATGGAAAAGATAGCAGAAAATTGTATCTGTCCTGGCTGTCTCTCTCTCTCTCAAAAAAAAAAAAAAAAAAAGGTATTAGTCTCTTTAGCAAATTGTTTTGTTAGCTTCATTTAAGAAGAGTGAAAGAATAAAATGGTGGCAAATAAACAAGTCCATCTCACAGCAATTGCTAACAGAGTACCTCAACAATGATTTGGCATTAAGGAAGCTATTCTTAAGAGGGATCAAGTTTAGCAAAGCATCTTGGATTTCAGGAAAAATAACAAATCTCTTTTCACAGAATATAGGGTAACTTTTCCTAAGGATCTAAAGTCCTTACCTCTACCCTGGAGCCACTTTTAAGGAAGGGAAAAGTACATTTAAAAGCCTAGAGCTGATCTTTGAATTAAACTAGTATGTATCATTCTAACAGAGAATATATCATTCTAATTGAAAGGAAAGCAATACAAGTAAGAAGACTGTTAATAGGAGGAAATTGCATTTTGTTTTTCCTAAAGAGAGATACCACTTATCTCCATTAGAAAATGATTATTTTGCATCATTTCTAGGTTTGTCTAATTCTAAAATAAATAATTAAAAAGATCTTTTTCAATATACTCATCAAAGTAATTCAAAGAAAAGCACTTTCACATACCACAAATTATTAGATAACCAAAGATCTCAGAGCCTGCAGAGATGCTGTGTTGCTACTCTTGCCATGGACAAAGCAGCTCCCTCCCAGGTACTGGTGTCACCTGGGGTAGTGGCAGTACTGGGGGTTTCCATCTCCATCCATGGTGATAGACCACGATGATACGGCACATGGACAAAGCTATTTCACTAAGAGAAAACTTCCCCACACTTCTAGGGACCCCACCACAAAGCAGTTTCCTTTAGACACATCACTTTGTTTCTGCAGAAGGTGGGGAATGCCTTGGGACTGCAGCTTCTCCCCTCCCCACCTGTGGAAGTTGTAGAGATGTTCCAGGTGCAGAATAGATTTTGGACCGACAAAAAGAAGAACCCTCTTTATGGTAGACTGGATTCTGCCTGTGCATCTACCAGATCTCACAAAATACGTCACCATGACTCACCTGTAAATTGCGGGCAATAAAGACAATCAAGCATCTTATGCCAAAGGTTTAATATCAGGCAACAAAGAAAAAATCCTCCATTTAAGTTTAGAAATCAATTAGAGGTTAAAAGCATGTTGATCTTTAATCAGTGTCCTGGGTACACCTGTAGAAAGCTAAATATTCTAATAATGAACTGTTGCTGCCACCTACTGCACACAAGAATTATGTACTACCCAGATCCACAGCTAGCCATCAAATGGGAAAGTAGTCGCTTGGCTGAATTAAGTAAAATTTCTCTTTCATTAGAACAAACATATTTCTTTCTAGATGTTCAGGACGTGACTCTGCTTTAGACAGTATCTGTTCTCCTTTGGGGGAATACAAAATTCTTTGGAGCGCCACTCATGGCATTGGGGAATTGTGAAACGGGGGTTTTGTAAAGAGTTCATGTAGCTTCCATCACATGAAATTCATTGGCGTTAATAAGAACGTTAGTAGAATTTCTTATTACGTAGAAAATGTTTGTAGTACATTAACTTTTCTTTAGTAATATCACTTAGGATTTCATCGTTTGGCAGCATAAATTCCTGCCCTCCCATGGCAACTGTAGTTTAAGTGAAGAACTTCCAGTTGAAAAACTGCTGGCATTGGCACTAGATTTATACCAGGATGCTGAAGTTAGGACCAAAGTCAAGCAGGCTGCTGAGGAAGTTCTCCTAGTCAGCAAGAGCTGCCCCAGCCCCTCTGCTTTGTTTTATTCAGGGACTTAGCCTGTTTCTGTATGTCTCAGAAGCTGTCCCTGGCTGTAAACAGGGGCATTCATACATCCCTACACATCTGTTACTTTTTTCCTTTAAAAAAATAAAAAAAGAAAAAGAAAAATAATGTGTATTAGCATACAAAACCAGCAACAAAATCACTAAGCACAAGAAATACAATACCATCATCTGGTTGCAATATATAAAATATATAAAAGTATGCATCATTCACCTACAGGGCATATGTGGATACTCATGGCCAAATTCAGCCCTGCAGGTAAAGACAACCTTGTTTTGTATTGACTTCAGTGTGTTTGAACACATTTGCATTAAAGACGTCTTTGGCTGCTAAGGGTCATCAGAGGGCTGGAAACTGGAAGAAGAGTGGCTGATAACCCAGGACCAGCTGCTCTCACCAGGCCCTGAGTTCAGCCACACACACCACGAGTACAAGAACATGGTGTTACGTGAGACCCAACACTGTTGCTACAGTACAGTTACTTCTGTATAAGGTAGCAAGGTGATTTAAAGGGATAAATTAAAACAGCAATCTGGCTCTTTTCACAGAATCATCTAGGTTGGAAGAGACCTCCAAGATCATCTAGTCCAACCTCTGCCCTAACACTAACAAGTCCTCCACTAAACCATATCACTAAGCTCTACATCTAAACGTTTTTTAAAGACCTCCAGGGATGGCGACTCAACCACCTCCCTGGGCAGCCCATTCCAATGCCTAACAACCCTTTCAGTAAAGAAGTACTTCCTAACATCCAACCTAAACCTCCCCTGGCACAACTTTAGCCCATTCCCCCTCGTCCTGTCACCAGGCACGTGGGAGAATAGACCAACCCCCACCTCTCTACAGCCTCCTTTTAGGTACCTATAGAGAGCGATGAGGTCTCCCCTGAGCCTCCTCTTCTCCAGGCTGAACAACCCCAGCTCCCTCAGCCGCTCCTCGTAAGACTTGTTCTCCAGACCCCTCACCAGCTTCGTTGCCCTTCTCTGGACTCTCTCAAGCACCTCCATGTCCTTCTTGTAGCGAGGGGCCCAAAACTGAACACAGTACTCGAGGTGTGGCCTCACCAGAGCCGAGTACAGGGGGACAATCACCTCCCTAGACCTGCTGGCCACACTGCTTCTTATGCAAGCCAGGATGCTGTTGGCCTTCTTGGCCACCTGAGCACACTGCTGGCTCATATTCAGCTGCCTATCAACCAGTACTCCCAGGTCCTTCTCTGCCAGGCAGCTTTCCAGCCACTCATCTCCCAGCCTGTAGCGCTGCTTGGGGTTGTTGCAGCCCAGGTGCAGGACCCGGCACTTGGCCTTGTTGAACTTCATGCAGTTTTCCTCAGTCTGCATTAGATGAAGTCAGGAGTAAAAGGACTGAATTTAGTAGAATTACACCAGTGTGTAACTAGTGAGAAGAGCAAATTGCCGTGTCAACTGTACCTCTCTGCAAAACTATAAATTTCCACAGGAGGGAGCTTCTTGCCCACTAAACCCATAGGTAGAGAACACGGAAACGTACCAGGAGGGGAGATAGCAGTGCTTCCCTGGAGCTCACCACTGCAGCTGGCTCTAGCCTGATCTGCTGCTAGGAATTATAGTGAGAGCTGGTAAGAAAACGGTTAACAAATAATGATGATTGTCAGAGCTTGTTAACCACAATTATTTTCAAGACATATGTAAATCTGTATAAATATCCAAGTCTGATATATAATCTAAAACATACTGTTTAAATCTATAAGCGTTCCTGAGCTAATTTCACTATGGGAACATTAGTTGCTGCTTCCTGGCTTCACTGTGTTTGAATTCATATCCATGAACATTAAATTAAAATTAGTCTAAATATTTGTTGAGAATTAATCACCTGATAAATTTAGCTCTTTTTCATTTTTATGAATAATTCATCATCTCCTCTCCCTTCCGTTGATGTGTTTGGTTATTTACAAGAATTGAATTACCAGTTCACGCTACAAAATCCTGCATTCCAGGGGATTTGTAAAATCTTCTCCTTGTGAACCTGACTGGTGATTATGGCAGCGTTTGGTTTTACCACCAGTATTTTATGGTGCTGTTCTGCTTCTTGAAGGACTCATTGTAGTTTTTAAGAGAGATGTAAGCAACATTGCACAGCAAATACTTTGCAACAAAAGCTTTTCTGTGTATATCTTGTGTGTATCATGGATGTTCCTAGACAGGAAGCCTGTATTAGTAAAAGCCTGTTGGTGTGAATGATTAGGAACAATATTATGAGGTGTGACTGCAGGAATGAACAGCTATTTAAAACTTACCTGAAATAGAAAAAGCTGCTATTGCATAGTCCTGTCATTCCCTTTGCCAAAGGGAAAGAACAATTCTGTCCCTGGAAGGCGTTTTGCTCTAGAGTGGCCTGAGGTAAGGCTGAATGAGAAGTTATCTACCACCAGTTATTAGGAAGAGGACAAAAAAAAAAAAAAAACAAAAAAAAAAAACCAAGATTTTTGTTCATGGGAACAAGAATCCTTCACACTAAACAGTTCAAATGTTAAGTGATTTGTGCACCTCTAGCACATAGGGGATGACTCTCTCTCAAACCTTATTTCCTGCCTTCAGTATAGGCAGTGAAAATCCAGATTTTCTGAATGGAATTTGTGTTCCCCACTCTAGTGTTGGAAGCCTAATTTCTGGCTGCTGCTCATTAAATAAGTCTTTGCCATAAAATTAAATTACTAGCAAACATATTTCCCTTTTTTTCAACTTACTTAAATAGATACCATCTTGAAGTTCCCATTGGGTGATGTCTTTATATTTGTTGCTTTCAAACTCAGTTTGTTGCTATTAATTAAATAACAAATCAGAAAATTACTTCTAAAATTATGAAAAAGCAAAAGCAAAACCCACACAACACACCTTCATGTGGTTAGTAACTGGTACCAGCACTCACAGAGCATCAAAGGGTTCTTTAAACATAGACTTTCATCAGTGACGCTGCAAGCCTTCATCTAATCTTTCATGATTTCCCATGCAGGAACATCAAAAGGGAAAGAAGAGAATAGCACTGTTCCAAAGCAACAGTGCTCTGTGGGAGAAGTATATGTTTAGCTACAATGCATATGAAATGTAAGTGGCAAATTATTATTTACATGAGAAATATTTTAATAAACAACATCATTAGCTCCCTTTCTTTTCCTGTACGGAACAAGGATTTGTGCAGTTTAAAATGATGTCCAAAGCTCAAGGGATTTCTGGAAGAAAATGAAAAAGAATTAGAAAGTATCTAACATATAAGTCTTCAAAGCAAGAAGATCAATTTATGTTCATTTTTACTTACTGAAACACATTCTGCATATTTTATTGTTTCTGTCATCCTGTTATAATCCATCCAGAGAGTTTTCAAAGAACATTAAGTCCTACAAATAAACAAACTGTGAATATAAGGAAGGTACAAAAATGCAACAATTAATGTCAAAAGTCATGTTTGTAGGCTTTTATTACCTAAAGTAATTAGGTCAGTCGATCAATTTATATTGTTTTGCTACTGAGCAGGCAGAGTTTCAGAGGACAATCCAAAAATCTTAAGTACCATGAGTTACATTTCTAACCTAATAAAAACTAAATATCTGAGCTGTTGCTGTTTTAAAGCAAATACTTTCTAGTGAATAATTTACATAATTTTGTCCTTTTGTGTTTTCTGATGTATTTACTGCAGATGACTGATACCATTGCATGCTACTATTAACATGTTAAAGTTGACAAAAGCAGCAAGCATTAAGAAAACTACAGTATTCTCTTTTTCGTATGTAATTCTTTTCTTACAATTAATTTCACAAGAGATTTTTTTATTTTTAGGAGAAATCATATGACCTGAATACTATACATGCAAAACACTCAACAGAGTTATTGAAGAGGCGGCTGCCTCCCTCCCCACCAAGGAGTCCCAGCTGGGGACCAGGTTTGAACAGTTAATTTTTGGAGGGTTGGTTTTGCCCTGGATCTTAAGAACTGGACTCAGCGTTTTAAATTGCCACCAGAGCTACCATAACCTTTGTTATGGATCGTACACCCGTACAAACACAGCAGATAAGAAGCTTGGGGGAGTTTGCTACATTTGATATTTGATCCTGTCATGCAAGATATTGAACTACACGTAGAGTACTATTTTAAAAGTTTAATGAACAAAATATTACAAAAATAGAAAAACTAAAAATGGAATGACAAAAAATAAATAAATAAAAGGTTTCCAGTGAACTGTTATCCTTCAGGTAGTGGTTTGATTTTTCACTGCATGTATGCCTTTGTAGAATCAGAGCTGACAGCAAGGGCCCCTTTGTTCCCACAGACTGCCCAGCTCCATGGGACTACCTCTTGATTTTTCATACTTACGATGAGGAAACATGCACCAATCATCACTGCCTTGATTTTCACATCAAGATCTACTGGGACCTGGATCCCAAAGTTGGCAGTGTTGGTAAAGACATTGTTTACAAATCCAGACCAGTACTTGGAAATTTTGCCAATTGTTGACATTTCATTGAGAACTTTTACCTGCACCAATGAAAGACAGGAAAAAAACTAAATGTAAATAAATCTAATACGCACTGATTATATCCCCACAGAATTAATGACTGCCCCAGTATGCAGAGTATGCCATAGTTGTCAGGCTGTTCTTTTCTTCTTGTCATTGAAATGCTCTATTAGTTTCAGATTTACTTTTAGGAATGGCACACAAGAAAGGGTCTCTCTTACACATTTGGAGATATCTTCAGAGATGATGGAAAAGTGGAGGAAGGCAATTGTGAAAATTTACACCAATTCTTCTTTCATAACAGATTTTATTCCCCATTTTGTGTTTCTGATGTGCTCCAAGTCACAGTAGCATCACTGCTGTGGACCACTGTCCCCCACAACTGACAGATATGTTCTTGATTATGCAGCCATCTTCATGTTTCTCAGACTATACTGAAAATTGGGACATTTCCTACTGAACTCTTCTGATGTGGCTAACAACACAGAAGTACTCTTATGAATCTTTAACTAAGAGAAAGAGCTTTGTTCACATTAGAAACCTCTGTCCATGGTTTCTTCAATCATCTCCCATTCTCCCTCTCATCTCATAGATCTCCCTCTAAATATTTCAGTGGTTTTTCAGAATTACTTTTCTCCTGACAAATGATGTTAAATGGATGCAGAATTGTCACTCCTGTTCAGAAAACACCTGCAGGAATCTGCACGTAGAAGTCAGGAACACCAATGCACATCGTTGTAGTTCTGTTCCCAAATTATTTCAGTGTACTTAATATTTTTAAGGGTAGAATAGTAGGATTTTTGAGTGAGAAATTCATTCAAAGCAGTAACCTTAAAATTCTTAACACTCATAAGTAACATACCTCAAACTCAACATCTTCAAAACAGCCACAGGTTGCATATGGGCCAATTATTTTTAGGACATCTTCTTTGCTTTCATTCTGTATAGTAAACTTAGGCAGAAAAGGGTCCCAGTTCTGTACAACGTACCCAGCTATTGTACCTGGTGGGGACTGCACTTCTAGCTATCAAACAAAGCAAAACAAAATCTTATAAACTAGCTTTATATTAGTGTATTTTTCCATAATACTGTATCATTTAGATAACTGCAAAATATTTATTTACTGAACGTAATTATGTATAATTTTACTGAACCATGAACTGGATATCTAATGGCTGTCTAATGGTGTTTTTAAATACAGTGAACAATGCAAACCTCAAAAGCTGCACCAGAAGCTAACATCAATGTGAGATTTGAGAAAAGTCATATAATGTAATACGAAAGTATTGTAATCAGCGAGTATCCTATAGGCTTTTTTATGAAGTAATTGTGCTACCAAGGACCTTTTTTTTCTAAAATCCTGATGCAGAACCAATAAAATAGGTAGGTGAGTCACCCTATAAAACATTTTCATAAAATAAGAAAGGTGCATGAGTAGAAGAGAAAAATGGAATGGAAAAATCTGATTCTGTGTTTTTCACTCAAAGAAGCTTTTTTTTTTTTTTTTTTTTTTTCTGCAATTTCCAAGAAGTATATAGCCCGAAAGAGGCAGACCCATAGCACAATGCATCGGCTTTCTTGTATCTGCCTCCCAATCACACCCATGCACTGACGGCTCCAGGAATTTTTCATCTTTCCCACTCTGGGCTTGCAGTGAGTGACACACACCTGTAGCACTAACAGATGTTAGTCTGATCAGAGCAAACAGTGTTTTAGGGCATTACCTAACTGGAGAAATCTGTATTGTCAGATATAAGGGTCTATTTGGGATGCCCATGAGGGAAGAAGCATGCTGGGAGCATCACATGTAAAAGGATCTTGTTTGCCAATAATTGCTTCTAAATGAAGGCCTATTTGTAAGAATGGTCTTTAAAGGAAGTGAGAACATAGCCCGGTAGCCACTATAAGGGTTTTATTCTCCTCCCACTTGTAATGTTGCCTGGGCACACGCAGAGGCGAGAACAGAAGCCGCCCTCCGCACAGCCTGGGGCTGGGATGCGGCTGGGAATTCCTTTCTGCCATCCTCACTGAGGTCGCACAAAGCTTAATTAATGCTGAGCACATGCAGTGAGATGCTCGGACAAAAGGCAATTAGGCAGCACTCACCTCTTGCAGGAAGCAGGGGAACCAGCAGCTGTTGCATCTCAAGGGTCTATTCACTGTAATCACTTCTCGGCCTGAGTTATCAGCGATCCTTATGGTGAAAGACCTTATAGGCGAACACAAGTTACGATCAAAGCAACCATTTTCTTCCACTGCAAAGTAAACTCTTTGTCCCAAATGGTTTTTTATCTCATATTTGCTGCAGGTCTCTGTGCCAAGTATGGCTAATAAAGCAAAACAAGTCGGATGTTACCGTAACGTAATGTTAGAATTAGAGGTAGCCTCTGCCAAGACTCACCAAATTCAGCTTTGCATACAAGTTTACAGCTTCAGTCTTCTCTGCAGTATATATTCTAAATTCTATGAACAGAGACTATTTAAAAAAAAATGTTTTGAAATTACACAAAGTACAATAATAATGAAATAATAATGTCAGCTCTGTATTTTGAAAGAACATTTAGTTCAAAGACTTTGGTTTGCTGTACACTGAAGTATAGATCACAAAATAGAATTCATGTCCTGAGTTTTGGTTTTGGATTCTTCTTTGTAACCTGTGAGGAATAATGATATGAGGCTATCCCTCTTCATTGACAACTTGCACTCAGAGAGGTACCCAAGAATCAGGCCAAAAACATTTCAAGTGGGAGAAACGCATTTAAAAATGGTTTACTTGTAGAATTTGAAACTTCAAAATTTTGAGGAACTATGTAAATAAAATTATGCTTCATTTTGTTTTCTGACCTTTCTTTCTCTATTCACTTGTAGTATGTTAGTTGCTGTTAAGGACAACAACCATCTTTCCAATCCATGGAAAAAATTAATCTCTAATAACTTTGAGAGAGGGGTTTTAGGGCTGAAGCAGAGGCTCTTTGTAATCCTCCTTTCCTCATTTCACCATACTACCACCACATTAGAGGCCTGACGCAAGGTCAGCAGAAGGCTTTGCAATGACTCCAGCAAGATGGGGAGAAGACTTGAAAGCCCTTTGGAGATATCTGTGTACCAGCACCGTTAGAGCATGATAAGGATTGCACCATACCTTCAAGGAGCTCCACCTGCTGATGAATAATTATCCGGTCCAGCTGTTTAAAAACAAAAAACAAAAAACAAGGTAGTGAGTGTTGGAAGGGCCTACAGCTGCCAGTGATCACCTGCCCATTTATATTTCTTTCCCTTCAGAGTTCCTCAGAGAAGTCCTCACTGCCTGAAACTGTCCTCATCTATGAACTGGTTACAAATGTAGGAGAAAAACTCTTTGCCATGACACCCAGCTCCTCTGTGCTTATTGTCCCTCTGCCATACTCTGCTTTAGAAAACAATCACCAGTATTACAAAGCCTTAATTTCAGTCTACCTTGATTTCAGCCCACCTTCCAGTTTTATGTGACTTTTTGTGCATGTTTTTGTGCATTGCTACTTCCTTCTACTCAAAACCCTGGTAGGTATCAGAAACCTGACACAGGGTTTTGCCATTACTCACAGCTGAAGTCAAAAAGCATGTGGCAGACTTCTGAGACCAGCATGTCACAGTTCTCTGGCATTTGTATATTTTATGATTGACAAATCTTACCCGGTACACGTTCCAACTGTTGCAGCCATTTATCAATTCCAGTCATCTCCTGCAGCTAGTGCAAGCAGCAAAGAAAAACTGGTAAGAGAGAAACTTCTGTATCCCTTTCATTAATCTCTGAAATGTGCATGCCAGAAATAATAAAAAATATTTGGACTTAAAAATCTTCTCCCAAGAATATTTGCTGTTTGTCATTTAGATTTCATGAGATATGAGAAGCCTTGGAGCTCATGGGAAGTTGGTACAGAGCTCTGCTGATGAAAAATGAATAAACAGGTTAAAGATGGCAGGGCTATTTTAAAATTTTAGTATTGATTTAATATGGATTCCTTTCCTCCACATAGATTTTCACAGGGAAAAGAAAAATAATGAGCCTGTATTGTTAAAAGCTTTGAGTGATTTTGCTCCGTGTATCAGTTTGTTGTGTCCCAGGCAGAGGCAATATTTAGACAACACAGCAGAACCACTTGTTAGGCTTGTTTGTTTTGCCTTGTTTCTGCAAGACAGCCGTTCTGATGCATCTTTTATTGGGACACTTGTGGATTAAGGGAATTCTGCACTGCATTTGAAAGCATCCAAAGCCCTTTGGTTTACATGGGTCTCGGTCCTCTTGAGCTCAGATGTGTTTAAATTCCTTATACACAGCTAATTGTCAGAACTTAGCTTTGTCAGTATTAAATTTACATCTGATCAGTCTAAAAAAATCTAAACAAAGAAACTTCTTACAAAATTGGTTAAGCCTGGATAGTGGCACAACACAATGTTGAGCTTCTTGGAAAATTCATCTCAGGTCTCTTCCATCTATTCCTGCTCTGGGCAAAGGTTTCCTTGACCTTTGGGATAGACACTGCACAATTCCAAGAACTATGGCTGTGATCTGGAAGTTAATCATGGTTTTTGGGTAACCTGTCTTGTAGAAAAGTGTTTAGAGTGTCACTTTTGTGGTAGTTACAGAAAGCATGGTATCAGTGTACCAGGGCAGAAGCGGTATATTGCCAGTCTCTGAAGCGCTTTGAACAGCCAAGTGCATTGCTCCACAGCCTGGCTGGCTTCAGGTGTGTATTTCCAGAGGGAAATACTTCTTTCTGGCTTTAACAAGACAGGTATTTTCTTTTCCTCTCACCCATCACTATATGCTGGGCCCCTGAGTTCCTGTTTTGTATAAGACTGCGGGGATCTCACAGCAAGTACAAGTAGCATCCCGCACCAAAACATTCTGCAACGCATGGAAACATTAGCTGTGGTATACGCCAATAATCCAGAGGAGGGGAGGTTTGAATCTCTAAATAGATCTAAATACAAGAGAGCAGAGGACTGGATTACTTCAAAAAAATTCATCTAGAAAAGTAGAATCAATAGAATGAGGGAGAAGGGAGAGTTGTTCTCCTTCCACAGCTTCCCTGGCCAGCAGGAGCGACAGTGAGGGCCAGACTGACCACATCCTCTCACAAATGCAGCATCATGGGCAGTGACACAGTAGACATGGACCCACGAGTCATCCTTGGACCTCCCTTATTCCAGCAGACTGGATTCAAAGCTTGAATCAGTAACAAAAATCCTAGTGAGCAGAAATCTTCAGTGCAACACTAAGAGGTGCAATCGCCATTTTGTTGTTACTGTCCCCTAGCCCTTACTCCAGGGGATGCTGTCAGACCACATTAACAGCCAGACCTGACCTTGGAGAAGCTGAACCTCGGTGAAGATTGCTTAACACTCTTCAGCCACTCTCCAGCAAGCAGATGTGTTTTTTTTTTTTTCTTACACAATGAAAATCCTTAACAGAAAATCTGCAGTGGGTTGTTCAAGGGCAACATGATTGTGTCAGGAAGCCAGGCTGGCTCAGCATTGCATACCCTCTTTACTCTCTTCAGACAGCAGAGCAAATTGAGAATAATTAGGAAGGGCTGCAGCACAGGCACATGGTTATTAGGCTGAGAACAAGCATGAATGAAGTCTTGAGTTCTAGTTATAGTTCTGACAGCTCCTTGCTCTTTTGTCTTTGTGTCAGATGTAAAGCTTCTGTAAAATGGAGAAATAGAATGTGCTTGCCCACATTGTACGGCTAAAGATGAGGTGTAATTCATGTTCATGCAGAAGACTGAATATGTAACCTGGCAAGTATTTACTATCACAATCACTTTTTGACTAAAAAATGTAGCTCGACGGTCTGTGAACAAATGCTTCTGTAATTGACAACACATATCATTTTGTGCACAGGCACCATGAAATGAAAATCGTAACTCCACATGAAAGATAATTTCTGAAGGGTCTCCTGGTTTTGTTAGCTATCTAAGTGGCTTAGGTTCCAAATATAAAATGCATTCAGTTTCTGCTTCTAAACCAAGCTACAGACAAGCATATTTGAAATAGAGCCCTCAAGTGAAACAAGCATTTCTCAGCACTACCAAAGCACAAACACAGCAGAAGTGTGTGCATCGGAATCACCGTCATCTGACTACACGGTGAGCCTGATTCTGCCCCCTGCCACACCAGCTGGGATGCATGAAGTGTTACTCAGTGTATGTAAGAGTGACAGTATCCGGCCATTTGTGAAATGCAAACTGGAGACAGTGTCAAAGCAGTAGCCAGGGGTGGACCTCCAAAAAAAAAAAAAAAAAAAATCAGGAAAAGATGAAACTTTTGGAACTGACCTGCAGAAGCTATGGAGCTGCAGACCACCACTGATCGGAGCTCCAGGAGCTGTGTGGTTTCACAGAGCAAGGTGAACAGGTGTACATTTAGCACCAGGACTAAAATGTCTTTACCATTCCCTTTCCCTCCCCTGCCTGTGACTTTAGCTTCCATTTCCATGCAGTTCTCTGCCTTTGGCACTAGCCCTTTCCTGCCCCACAGCCCAAAACAGAGTGGGTGTGGGTCTGCAGCTGCCCAGGCTTTCACTCACCGAGTCATCCCCTTGGGAGCTGGCTTTCCCAGGACCCTCCCTCTAACCTTGAGGGCACTGTCCTGGTGGGCACAAGGAATTTGCTCAGAAGACCTGCATGTTCCCAAAAGGATGGAATGTGACAGTTCCTTTTGCACACTGCTTGTTTTCATCAACCAGACTAGTTTTGAGGTCAACCGGAGTTTGGCAGTGGTTTCCCTGGGAGTGAGCTCTTAAGGGGCTGGAAGGAAACTGGGCGGGACAATGAGAGGGATAAAAGTTATGATCAGGAAAAAACAAGTCCTAGAGACAGGAAAATCATGTTTGGGGGACAAGGAGAACTGCACACAAAACAAATGGTTTTCCATAAAAATGAATGGCAGCAATGAAGGAAGAGTCCTATGCTCCTTATTTCATTGTAATATCAGACAACCAAAAAGCTTCCCCTTCTCCAACTCCCCCTCCACAAGAAAAAAAAAAAAGAACACTCCCCCACCCCCCAAATTTATCTGTCTACGATGAAAACAGAACAGTTCTAGCATTTGGAAATATTCAGGACCTGATTCAGGTACTCCAGACCAGGTGGCAAGTTATGAGCATGTGATGTTTGCTTCCAGAGGCTTATGGGTTCAACAGGATTATCTTGTTCAGGAAGGCCAGAAGAACCAGGGAGGTAATCCTTAAAGACTGGGTTTGTTTGTTGTTGAGATTCTGCAGGAGGAGAAAATAAATTAAAAAAAATCAGAAATGAACAGCGTCGAACAGCAGCTAGCTGCTCGGATCCAAACTGGGACACTAGTGTCACATTCTGCCTGGGACTATGTCAGCATTTTAGTTCAGATGAAGAGCAAGGATCTGAAGTGAATCTCCTGACGCTCCCTCACTTCCAGCACTCCGGTTCACCCTACAAAGCTGTCTTGGAGCTTGCAAACTGAGATCCCTTCAGATGAAACTAAACCTAGAGATGCTGGGACAGCTCATCCATGGGACAAGGCTGGAGCTGAGCCAAGCTCACACATGGAGTGGCCGTGGGCTCCTGAGCATGGGCTGCTCAGCACTGCTCCCGCTGTGCTGATGTCCACCCAGCTACTTGTCAGGGCTGGCTTCCCTTCCAGCATCTTAAGGGCATGCATGTTTTCTCTTTAATTAGAGATACTTTCCAGGGATCTCAGATTCCCCATGCTACATGTTACAGCTGTGGTATGAAAAGTCTACAGCTTCTTCCAGTGCATTATTCATTAATCTTAACAGGAGATCAGATAAGAGTAAGCTGCATTTTCTGGTCTGCTGTTGCAAACCCTTCTTTTAGGACACAATGCTGGTTACCCTGACTAGTGCTGCTGGAGGTAACGTGAGCATTTACTGTTACTGGCACCCCTGTGCATCAATCTACTCATATACACAGGCATCTTCTCTCTCCGTGCAGCAAGCTCCTTGGCCATTTGATTCTACACTCCCATCGGTTTCACTATCAGCATCTTTCCACAGACTTCAGTAACACTAACTCTGCTGGAACAAGCAAGAGCCAGCTGAAGCTCTCAGCATGTATATTGCAAGTCCTTGTATTAAACTGATCCCCCGTGACTCAGCAAGAAAGCAGTCTCCAGACTGATCATTTTTATCTCCTGCATAACAATACTTGGGCACAATGAGGCCTGAGCTCCAGAAGGAATTTGGGCTCTAGGTCTGAAGATCTGTTTTGCAGGTGTGGGTTTAAATGAGATCCTTTAGCTTTATTTGAACCCAGTGTGGCTGATTCATCATTTAATCATATTTTGATCTTAATTTGCCTTTGCAGCCACTGCTTTCCTTCAAAGTCTGAGACCACAGGAAGAAGAAGCAACCTTTTGAATTTGTAGCTGGCTTTTAAAAATGTATAACTGGGTGATAAATATTTTATATGCTCTTCTGCATCATTTTACCTCACAGGGTTCTGTTACTGCCATAACTCTTGTTGTTACATGAAATGCCATGAAGTGGTCGAGTGTCTGTGTTATTCTTGGATAATAAAGAGAAAAAAGACAACAAATTGCAGTTCTACCTGTCAAATTTTAAGCTATACAAAAATCAAGCAGTAAATATATTAAATATTGATGACAACCTAAGGTACTCTGAGGCTCTGTCTATTTTTTGTGGTTCTTTCCTATTTCATTTACGGTATGGGAGAACTTAAAAGTTACCACATGATACAGTGAGCATTCCGTACAATCATAATGTAGGGAGCTACTGGCTCCTAACAGAAGCATATTATCAACTTCCTTCATTATGAAACTATTTTACACAACGTGAATATTTTGTTGCTTCTGTTAGTTGCTATACATTAAAATACACATAACCAGATCTTTTATATGGCTAAAAACAAGCAAAATGTATACTCCTCAGGGAAAAACATATGTTCCAATAGTACAACAATGCCCTTAAATCTGTCTGCTGCTGTATAAATTCAAACACTGAAAATTCTGAATGTCTTAAGTATGTTGTGGGGGGGAATGAGGATGGTAAACATTTGGCAAACACACAGACATTGCTGGAGCTCCCTGGGCCCGCATCTGCCTCCATACATAACACCAGGGTGACCTCTATGGGGTTGCATTCACATTAAGAAAAAACAGATTTGTGTCTTTCTGCTTAGTTTTAGTATTTGTCAGAATAGAAAAAATGAATTTTGATGGCTTGTTAGATCAGCATACTACTATATATCTGATCGTATAGTGGTTATCTGTAGCCCTGAATACCCAATGGGCTCCAGCTCAAAGACAATACATGACAAAAATGAACCCAGATAGAAGTAACCTAGTTAAATTCAGTTCTCCTTCAGATATTTATTTTCCTATATTACTCTGGGCAGTTTTGAAAGTGAAAAGCATTTGCTGATTTTGTATTTTCAAAGTGGAATAGGAAAGAATAGTGCAAAAATCTGTGTTAATCTTGGATCAGTACATGTCTTTCCATACAGCCTATACTGACAGGTTTAAACACAAACATACAAACACACCATTTTCTGACTGAATGCACATGCTAACATTTTGTAACATATATTATTCAAATAACATTCCAGTATAGATTTTAGTCTCCTCAGGAGCCTCTTGAATGCTGAAAAATTAAAGGAAGCCAAAACAACCGTGCTTTGGCTGCTGTGGTTTTAGCCTGAAACTCTCATTTCATCAGACTGCTGATTGCTGGAAACGTATGAGACTGTAGTTTTCTGTAAACATGATCTAAAAATACAGACTATAGATGCACTTACCTTGAGAGGCCATGAAGCTTCCTGAGTTACTTCTTCAAAGGAAGGCAGGTTAAAAGAAAAGGCTTTTCCTGTTGCAGCAAAGAAAAAAAGAGCACAGCATGCACAAAACTTCAGAAGGTGTCTGTCTACTTCATATCAGCTTACAAAGAACTGGAGGAAATGTATTGCCTTTTTCATGTTCCAGAACACTGCATTTTATGTCGATGGACAACAGGGGGAGATGATGCTAACAAACAAGGAAAATATTATTCATTTAAAGTCATTTGCACCAATGGAAAGATGAAGTGTTTTGTGCATACAAAGAGACAAAACTTCAACGTAACCACCAGGTAACAGAATGCTTTAGACCTAAAATTCCACTTTATAATGTATGTATATATTCCGTGACTATACAAATTCTGTCTTTATAATTCAATATTTATGTTTCTGTTTCTGCAGGTATCCAGCAAGGACAGAGGAGCTAATTACCTGCAGTTCCCTACTGCTGGCCCTCAGTCAACAAACCATGTGCTTAGAGCAGGGGGAGCTACCTGGGCTTTCTCTCTGCACTCCAATGGTGGGGCATCACTGTCCCCTGCAAGGGACATCACTGAGCCCCAGAAAAGGACCCTGTGCCAGCCCCTCCACAGCCCCTTGACATGAGGGGCTCTGCTGCTGATCCCTGTGAGGTGTTCAAACTGCATGGATGAATTAAAACTCACTGTCTGTGCTCTGCTCTGGATGAGCACAGTCCAGTCCAAAAAGTACCACACGTAATTACCCGCATTGCACCGAGCAGAAGGGAGAAGGAGGGAGAGTAACCTTGACTTACCAGCTCATATTTCTACCTCAAGTGCCCAAGTCGCCATGGAGATCACGCACGTGTGAGCCGCAGACAGATATGATGCATGGCTGCAAAAACGGCAGAGCCTGAGCAGAGGGCGCGGAGGATCAGGGTGAGGTGCTGGGGACCATTTTCTATCCTGTTACTGCAGGTCCTATCAGTTTGAAACGGTCTGTAGGGGCACATCCGAGCAGATTTAACTCCAGAGGGTACAGCTGAGGAAGATACGGACAAGGAAGAATCCATGAAGGAAGAATACAGAGAAACCCTAATAATAATAATAATAATAATAATACAAACACGGAACCCATTTTTTATTGACTGTATTAGTAAATTCAAATCCCACAGGTCTCCCAGTGAAACGTGAAAATCTGGCTGTGCAAAACCTCCCCGCACTTTGTCGTTGCACACTTGGGAAGTCACTGGGCAGTGCAGCCCTACCCAGCTGATCCTGGCTGGGCTCACCCTTGGAAACACAGCGTGGAGGGAGAAGGCAGCCCACAGACAAAGGAACTTTGGCTACTGAAAAATGCCACACTAAACAAATCCCTCCAGACTGGGAAGAAGTTTGACATCACTGGAAAGAAAGATTAGGAATGACTAAAAGTTTTTTGCTTCCTTTCTCCTTGTCAAAGATGTGCTTATTCAGAGCAAGGATTTAACCTGGGGAGCAGGCACAAAGCTTAAACAAGCTTCCTGAAGAAGAAAGGAAGAGGGAAAGCTCTGGGAAAATATCGTAAACATAACTTTGAAAACAATGGATAGAAAATTTCAAAAAGCAACTCAGGTACGGCACTAACCCAGCTTTGAAAATGAAAAAAGACTTGCTTTACCTCCCAGAAAACCAAACCAAAAAAAAACCAATACTTCTGTCAACACATAAAGCAAGTGTGGTGCAGTAAGAAAAACGTGCCTAAAACAGACAAAACACACACTTAGAGATATATGCTGAAGGAAAAGCTTTCAAACATTTGCAGAGTCTTTTGTGAGAACTCCAACCAGCTCTCTGGCTAGTCCTTGCCATCCCCAACCCGTGGTTGTAGGGGCCTGGGGCAGCCCAGCCCAGCCGTGGGAGCCCTCTGCTTTGCCCACTGCAGCCAGTAGCAGCCCGCGGGCAGGAGGGCAGCAGGGTGGCTGGGCTGCCCCAGCACGGGCACAGGGAGGAGCTGCCGAGGCTCCTTCCAGAGCACGGGCTCCCTCTAGGAGCTGGAGCCGCCGTGGTGGCACAGGCAGGTCCACGCGCTGGCAGGGACCAGGCTTCGTTATTCCGCTGCTCATGAAATGAACATTTCCCTGAAGCAGTTCTGCCCCAAAGAACTAATTTCCTGGCATTATTTACAAAATTGCAGTAAACAGGTGATAGAAAGATACAAAGTGTGGCTCAAAGTGCGTTTTATGTTTTTCCATTTCTTTCACAGATTTCCATATCTTTCACAATGTCCCCTCTTACCACATTGGTGTTTCTTTTTTTTTTTTTTTTTTTTTTTTTTTTTTTTTGTTGAAACAATCATTTTAGTAGATTACATCAAGGGATTTCTGCAGGAATTGAAAACAAGTTTTGCATTGAGATAGGTCTTTACAATTAAAATTTTGTATTTAATAGTTTATTTCATCTCAATTTATCTTTTTATTAAGTACTCACATATTGTTCAAAAACTGCTCCAGCTGTGATTAAAGGCAGCCTCACTAAGGACTGCAGCAACAGAAGACTTATTTATCATATTTATCCACAAACACAAGCATCCTTTGGTGCTATTTAAAAATACATAGAGAAAAACTACAAACAAGGGAGGAACATTTAAAGAATTATATATAACTATTTCTAGACAACTTTTAAGGACAAGCAGAATGGCAGCACCCAAATTCTGCCAAGACACTGAGCTGGGAACCTTTGCCCCCTGTTGAAGGCTTCAGGGCTCACTGCCTACATTTGCTTCATTACTAGGAAGGAACACTAACACTGAGCCTGCTCCCTTCCTCTGTATTAAGGTGCTGGACACCTGTAACATGTTTGCAGGTATTAATAATTGGTGTGTAACAGAAACTGAGTGTGCGTATGTGCATTGCCTTTAACTGAAATATAAATTTGCTCCATCCCATGCTGTGAAGTTTATAAAGATTGATGAACAAATCATTGGAAGTTGCAAGTTAGCACCTTGGTAGATCTATTAAAATCAAAAAGGCTTTGAGATCAGGGCAAGCAATGCTTGGCTGGAGGAATTTATATGTCTAGACACCTTCCTATTTTTTTTTCTTTAAAATTTGCTGATCAAGAAGGAAATAAAGTATATTTAGCTTTTAATGCCTTAATATCTAATTATTTTTGTTTGATTTTACTAGAAGAGGTGTTGGATCAGGTAATGGTTCCCCTTAGATCATTATTTACCTGTTTCTGTCCTGCAGTTAGCACAGGTATATATGGTATTTATCACAAAGTAATTGTTTCTGTTGTACAAAAAAATGTTGCTTTCATACTGCATCCCATATTAATAAGAAACTTTCAGAAGCTTTCAGTTCATTAGACTGCCACACATTTACGCTATTGTAGTTGTGACACTGTGCATTTCAGGCCAACCATTTGCTTATATTGAATATTTCAACAATTGTCTTCCTTGCACTCGTTATCAGTATTTGATGTAAAAGAAAAACAGACAACTCTTTTCTATAACCACCTCTTCTCCAGAAACGCAGAGATCCATTCCTATGTTTGTGTCATAAGCTGACACAACCACCTTTACAATTAATGGGTATATATTACACAAAGTACTGCAGCCTGTAGGAAACATGTCCACGGACTAAGATATTGTCTCAGACAGCGCAGAGCCAAAACACACATGTCCCTCCTGAAAGTGTAGAGTCTCAGTCAACCAGGTGGGTCCATAGGGAAAAGATACCGTATGGCTTAATGTAGATGCTGCTTTTCTACAGCCTAATCGCTCTTAGTTTCTTCACCGGCTTTGAAAATTCATTAGGTAAAATCAGAGTTGTTGTTATCAGAAAACACTGTATATTTTGGATGCTTTTGTGTGGGGATGACCAGGAGATTGCCTTAAAAACACTGACTGAGCTACATCACTAACATAGCCACCCCCAGCTGACCACAGTATTTGCCATCATATGACACTTTCCAGCAATGAAAGACAGTTCATTAAGGTGCAGTAAATTTTGGCAGTCATTAAGATGATTGCCTGATGGTTGGGTTTTCTAGTTCCATTTGTCATACAAACCAGCATTGCTTCATTACTCTGGCAGGCTGCTGGAGTGATTGTTCAAAAATTAACCTCTGGAAGCACAGACCCAGTGACATAGAGGTGAACAGGTTTGTGCTCCTTTAGAGCACATTAGGTGTTTGTTAGGTGAACAGTCCTGGCACCCACATGAAGGTCAAATCAAAATTATCAGTTGATCTCCTCTGCATTTTTGGAAGTCACCATTCAATATTCTAATTCCAACTTCAAACTAAATAAATGTTGGGGGGAGGGTGGGGTGGGGATGAGAGAAGAGAAGTGGATAAGATAACCACACGATTTAATGATATAATGGTAACTCTATTAGGACATCAAAATTAATTTTGGTTTCCCCGAGGTATCTTATTTTAATTAACAAATCCACGATCCTGCTCTATTAATTAGCATACTGAAAGAATAATAAGTTTCAGATGAGCTTAACTCTAATAAAGCTTTTCAAGCCATAAAATAAGTAAAATAAAATAAAAGGAATTAAGGATCTCATTCCAATTTGTTTTCTCCATTTAGCAACAAGATTTAGAAATTTTACCCAATGCTACAGCAGAACTATTACACATATTTTAAAATTTGAAAACATTTGGGTTTTGCATTTATTGTGTTTCAGACACGCTACTTATTGAATGGATGACAGTGGCCTGCTTACCAAGAAAAATAATTCTTAGAGGATACCGGCTAATTTTATTTTCCATACTATTTACTAGTATTAAAACTGACAACCCATGGGATAACACACGGATTTTTAAACATCCTTATGCACTGCTGGTTTTCCAACAAACCTGCAAAACAGTACGTAACTCATGAGCATCCCATTGTGACAAATCAAAATCTAGGGATGTATCTGGAACACAAGCTTCTCAGAAGGTGTTGTGCACCTTGGCTTACCTGAACTATTCAGTGGTCACCAAGTGCCTGATACGCTACTGGTCAAGTCACATTTTTCTAGTCTGCTCAACGCAGCACTAGATCTGGAGAGCTGAATCTTTTTTTCCCAAATTTGTTTCCTGTTCCTCTCTCCTTGTATCACAGTTCATTCACTGGTGAAAAATCACAGAAAAATTTTTGAATTTGTTCTACAGTTGCTAGAAGTGACAGATTTGTACTTTAAATAATTGCCAAGCATTTTGCAGATTCCCCATTATGTAAAACAAGAAGAGAGAATAAAATATTAGCAAGCTGCCAAAGGTTTAGGTTAGCAAAATAAGCTAAGGAGAAAACTTCTACATAGATGAAATTGATGCTCATTGTTTCAGAACCATTTGTCCTATACACACACAGCCTGTTTCTTTGACCTAGCACCATCTGCAAGCAAACCAGAGTGAGAGGCCAGTAGGAAGATATGCATGCACAATTTGGCTTTAAAGATTTCAAACTGACAGGTTGAGTATTTTCTGTACTTCACTGAAGAACAAAAGTCACAATAGTTACTGAATAAAAGAGAAAAATAGCATTAATAGAACACGTAGAAAAAGTTGAGCAATTGAAAAATAAGGGAAAATACGTGAACTTCACTAGTACAGTTGCCAGCTCTGTCACTGCACAGAGTTCCTCTCTTCCAGCCATCGTGGCAGGAATAGCTCCATGCCCATAACAAGGTGCTTGGACCCTTAAAGTTGTTCCTGCTCTTCCTCTGTCTCAGTTGCCTTGGGTTTGTCTTGGGCTGCCGCATTTCCTACATCCCCTTCATGGGATCCCCAGTGAAAACCTGGTGCTGCGCTGCTGCTGCCGCACATAGGGGAATGACGGAGAGTCTCTCTGAAGGCAGTCAGAGCATGGAGTGCTCAATATCACAGACAACAACTTTTTGAAAGAATGGCTAAAGCCTTAGCTATGTTTACTTTATTTTTGTGATGGCATTTTCAGCTCCCTTCCATCTCCACACGGTCCCCTGAGGAAGCCTAGTTTGCAGGTTCCTCTTGTATCTGGAGTTTTTCCTCAGCCACCTCACAGCAAGCATTGTTTGCGTTTATTTTCAACACATTTGTGTCCCAGGTACATTAAAGGAATTCTTTCCTCAGAAAAAAATGATTAACACCCTATGATCATTGTCCTTTTCTAAAGGCTTTGTAACGCCTTTGATAGTTTACTCCTATTGTTTTATCTTCCTGTAACAACCTTAAACATGGAAGACAGAGACCATGGAGGAAGTGAACTTCTTCACTACTTGCTGTAGTTTTGAATGAGGGTTCCAATTTCTCAGGACTGAGATTTTTGCTATGGTGGGATTGGCACAGATGGCACCATTCCTTCTCTAAAATAATAATAATAGTAATAATAACAAACACATTTCCATAAGTGCCGGGTCTCACAGTTATTGCATATCTGGTAAAAGTACAGAACTCCATTCTCCAGATTTGTTCCAAAGAACTGGAATTTAAAAGACAGCTTTTTACACATGCCATTTTCATGTGGTAACCATACTAATTTACTCTAATACTTACATTTTAAATACAGTGGATATGGGAAAAGTTGGATATCATGACCTGGAAATGTAATGAATTATACTTGCAGCAAATGAGAATTAATCAAATATTGGATGAAATTCTGCTCTCATTTACTCCAGCATAACAGTTTATTCTAGTGACTGGGACGTGAATGTGGTCTCTTCTATATTTTTTTTTAGACAAAGAATTATACATTTTATAGACTCCAACATTTGGTTAATGGTTACTAAATCTGGCATTTACAGAGACATTAGAAAAGATGGCATTTATTTGCGATTTTATTTCCCTCATAGTGAAACGTGGAATCCATACAGCTGTACAATGAAGATGATTAGAATTGCTAGAAATGAAGGCTTCCTGGGAAAAAAAAAATCAATAGCATAGTTTAACTACATGAACCATAATTGCATTATTAGCTCTGCTGTGCGCTACCACAGGAAAGCTAATGACATGATTCTGAAGAAGCTTTATAGATTATGGAAAACTATATAACCTCTTGAGCTCCCATTGACAACATAACTCATTTGAGATCCTGGACATTATGGGAAGGAAAACTGCCTCATTTTTCACAAACCTTCTGAATACATCTTTTCGAGAATTTTAAATATTAACTGTACATATGCCCATGGACCAGTAGCTGGAATAACAATTACCACGTGCTTAAACTTAGCTGTGGCAAATTTAGCAGTGAATTGTGTTTCAGTGCCAGTTCAACAAATACACTGGCTGTTGCAAGAGGAGGGAGGGAGAGGAGGCACTCCCCACTCCAGACATACTCTGGAACTGAGAGGTAGCAAGAGGATTAATACCATAAACTGTTGGTGACATTTATTTATTTATTTTAGTTCTAAATATACTTACTGCTAGGTATTTACTGCCCTACAGTTTGCTACCTGAATTTCAACTTAAAAGCAGAGGTCCAAAATAATTTTCATTACATTTTGACAAAATGCGAAACAGAACAAGTCATTCCCTCTTTGTTCTTTATCCTTCTTTCCTACCCAATACCCAGGTTCCAAAGACAAATATTTGAAAAAACATGTCTCCAGTAGCTATTGCAACAGAGGAATGGCATTATAAGAATTAAGTCTGGAAACACCAACTGATCCATGACATAATCCCAAAACTTTGGGTTTAGGAGACATCTCATCTGCTCAACCACATTACTTCTACCCTACGTGAATAATCCACTTGCACACACGTGCTCTTCAGCCCCCTAGGGACCTAAAGTGGCCAGTTTATGTTCGTATTATATCTGTGCATCCATTTATACTGGTGGGTGTGCTCCAGTTGCTGCTGGTTCACCACTGTACAAGGATCAGTTTCATTTGTACTCTGGGAAGGTTCGAAAGGAACTTTGTGGCCATCCAAGGGAACTGATGATCTGCAAGTCTTGGATGACCTGGTTGTCCCTGCTCATTGCCTTCACGGTTCCATGGCAGGCTGCTGTACGTGTTTCTCGCAGGTCGGACCGCTTTGCCCATACTTTCAGATCACAACAGATGATATGTCTGCTCCCCCCCCTCCCCCAAGTGCAGCATTGCTTTTGCTCTTATTGTGACCAGGAAATCAAAGAAACTGACAGGTCAAAGGGGGAAGACCTGCATTTAGACTGGATGTGGGGAGGCAGAGGAAAAGAACTCTGAACGGAAAACAGCTAATTTACCAGCAAAATGTCCTATCATTGTTTATTCATTATCTTCTGTGTCTCTTGCTGCTGAGGCAACTTACTATTCTGCAAACTTAAGAATATGTTATGCCCTCTTCTGTTTAAAAGGGTTTTCATGCTGAAGGAAACACTAACTTGCTAAATGAAATTTTCTAACAAGGGAACACCTAAATGGACTTACAGTCATGACATGTACAAGATATGGTGGATAAAAAGCTATTATTTGCAAAGGCTGTGGGAAAACAGTGCTGAATTAATATATGGAGTTTTTTTTTTAACTGGGTCCCGAGGAAACATACAGGCTTTTTGTTGTTGTTTGCTTTTTTTTTTTTTTTCCCCCTCCAGGTTTGTAGTTTCTACTGTCAAATTCTGCTGGCTTTACTTATGTGTGGTAAAATGTTGCCATCAAGTGGCCATTTACTCAACTACAGAGCACCCTCTCCCCTCTGGGGCAGGTGCTTGGCTTTCTTTAGGCGACCTCCTCCATCAGACCCCAGTCCAGTACATAAATGTATTCACCCAGCTGCTACTGGCTCTGCAATTACAGTACTTAAAAACACTTTTGATCCCAATTGCTTTGAATCTCCAAAAAGGAGGAGGAGATTCAGAGCATCTAAATTAGCAGCATCTGACCTCTTTATTAAGAAAATCCAGCCAGCTATTTTTCCCTCTGTAGCTGAGGAGCATAACGTAATTCTGATTCAACTGAAGAAAAGTATGTAGGGAAGTACTCCTCATAATGCTGTTGTACATACTCCCTTGCAAACCATAGGGGGCATTATGTTACCATGGTTCATACTTCTAATTTATCAATTTAGAATGATGCTCTGTTATCAAGATTCATCAGGCTCTCAAAAGTCCTATATTTGCACAAGCTCAAGAAATAAAGGCAGAAAATGATATTCTACATACTCTGCCTTGTCAAATGTTTCCGGACATCCAAAAGAAAGGGTGCATATCCTGTGTTATAACCTGCAACTTATTTTAGATCCATTTATGTACCCTGAAATATGTAGATTAATCTGTAATGTGCCCCCAAAAAATGAGTTGTTGTGTAAATGTACAAAGTTAGCAAGGGATTAACCTATGGAAAGAGATGAGAAAGATAGCATGACAGCATTCCCTCACTCGCTGTTGACTTAAGAAGAAATGCACCTGCAGCAGTGCTGGGAGAGGGCAGGATGGCCCTGATCCACCTGTGCCTTCGCACAGCATATCAAACCCAAGTGGGAGAACCTGCAGTCTGCAATGCCAAGCCACATTAATTTGGCTTTGCCACCACACTGCAGCCAGCCTCCTGGCTCCTGTGATACCCACCACAGCCAGCAGAAGTCCCACGGACTCGGTGCAGGACATGCCATGGGTTCCACTGCCTGGGAGACTTTGGGCAGAAGCACACATTTGTCCCTTCTCATATGGCTGTGCAACTGGCACCATGAGCACAGGTCAGTAAAAGTGGTGGTTTCAGTAAAACCCTTGTGAGCCTGCACTCGAGCTGACTAGTACAGCACACAGCCGGGTGCCATGTTGGTGTGCGGAGAGGGTTAACGTGTTAATCGGTACAGCTGCTTCAGGAGCCCGACTTAATAATCTTTGCATGCTTACTGCAGAGACAGGGTTTGAGGATCTTGTAAACAGCAGAATTAAAGGCAATTTCAAAATTGGCTCACAATTTTTGTTTATGGGAATTTTCTTTAAGGCAGCAAGAAGGAAGACTTTCAAATGAAATATTCATTGTGACTTAGCCCAAATTTAGGTAAAAAAAACAAAAACAAAAACAAAAAAAAAAAAAACAGGCACTAATTAGCAACCTTGGTGTTGAATCTAAAATTATTTTAAACTTTAGTCTAATAGAAAAAGGTTGATTGCCCCAAAGAACAAATCCCCTTCTGATGTAACAGACTTTCTTTAGGTTAAAAGATATAGAATGAAAATAAAATCTGCAGATTTAGTAGGCTGATTTAACAATAAATATTTAGACCCCTTCAGAAAGAAGGCCACCTGTTGAGGATGAGATTTGATACGCTGTGTGGCCTCAGATCTCCACAGTTTCTTGTTCAAATATAGTTGCAGAAACACCATACAGGAGAAATGGGCAAAATCAAAAGTACTAAATTGTAAAATAACAATCAAGGTGGCAAAAAAATAAAATAGCCATTTTTACTAACAATCTTTGGGAAAATGCATTTTTTTAGTATTCATAATCTCACTATTAATTATAGGCATTCTAAGGAAAGGAACAAGAGATGATAATGAAAGAGGTAGAAGCATTCTGTAGTAAAACATACCTTCCTGAACAACTTCGAGGAACAAACTAACAATTTGCTAAGATAGCACCCCCAGCTAAAAACTGAACTCTATTTTTTACTTTTGAGAAAGCTGGCTTAGTGTCATACCATCCAGTTTCTCTCCCATCCTTGTAGCACAAACCCCCCTCAGAGTCTTACAGGAGGTACTGCCACTTTCTGGTCCATCTCCCACACCACATTTAGGCCACCAAATGCTCCAAGCCAGCTGCATCTTTCTAACAACCAACACTGCCTGATACCCATAACAAAGGTAAGGTGTGACTGCTTACTGACAGATGATTTTCACTATCTCACAATGAGAAAAAAAAAAAAGAAAAAAAGTGAGATAGTACTGCAAATGCAGCAGAAGACAACCTCTGGTATAAGAAGAGTGCCAGCTCCAGGACCATCAGCAAAGTGCTGGCTGTACTGCACTGAGACGTAACTGATAGAACAAGGAGAGAGTTCAGTGCTCTTGACACCTACAAAAACATTACCAAGAGAAAAAAAAGAGAGATGGGGCCATCTAATTGTATAATATTGGAAAAATACTTGCATAATTACAGAGCTACAGTGACAGCTGCTTACAATGTCCGCTATCACACGCTGCAGGTGGTAATTTATCCATAGGTTTTCCATTCATCTGAATAGAAAACAGCAGGGGGTGGCATCTTGGCATTCCACATAATGGCAGACACTTTAAGCAACTACCATGCACGAGGTCCCCATTTTAATTTTGGGGAAAGGATATAGCCTCGTCTATTGCTAAGTGCCAATTTTAGGGCTCTGTATTCTTTATTGTCAGAGATGTCACAGGACAAATAGGAGATGAGCAGGAAACACCAGCAAAGTTCCTAGGACCTGATTATAGACCTGATTTCCCTTAAGATGCATGTATGATGATGCATGTAAGATGCATGCAAGATGAGTGTATTTTACAGGAGATGGTAAAGGAGAGCTCTGCCATTTAAAATTCTGAAATACCTATAAAATACTCTAAAATACCAGCAAGTGGGAAGACAACTGTTGGCAGTTTGAAATAATAATGTATATATGAAAAAGCTTTCTTTGTTATTTTATTTATACCTCAATTATGTCACTTTTAAAAACACAGTGTGGAAAGAAGGGCATATCTCAGTGAATATACTTTCACCTCCTTCATGCATATGAGTATACAAAATTCACCTCAGGGTCAGAAATCAAATGGTTATTATGGCTTCAGAAGGAACATCACACATGCAGAGCTCTGTGGTGTCTCACAATATAGTCTCTTCATCTCTTCAGTTACCATCCACTCTTTATTAATAAGCAGTGAGCTCAAAACAGAGCACAGCTTTAATCCTGCACTTCTTTTGAGCAGGACGGTGAGCCTTGCTTACAGCCCCCTCTTAGTGGTATCCACACACCATGCTTTTAATTCTATTTATTTTTTATTTCCATTTAAAAGTATATGTTTTCACATTTTCCTTAGTATATTTTAATGACTTGTTGAGCAATGTTATCACAGACGTATCACCTTGGTTTTACCATGCTTGGTGAACTGAGAGTTTTCAGCAATGACAGAATCCAGCCACCGCCATGCCTGTTATTCCCAATGCTGCTAAGGAAAAACTGGCAGACTCACTGTCACTTTTGCAGCTGGGTGGCATTTATGAGGTGTTTCACGTTCTCACAGCACTAACTTGCAGCACAGAAAAGCACAAAACTGTCATTTTAATTGGAGTAATCATAGGTATCATTCTTGCCACTGTATATTACATTAAGTTAATGAACTTTGAGAGAGACACTCAAACACATCATCGCGATCAGCCCAATTCATTATAAACTGTATGCCTCATTTACATGGATTCCTAGTTTATTTTACTGTGGATGGGGAATATGCATCCCCTGCAATCAGCTCAACTTTTTCTTCCACACTCAAATTATTGCTTCTGAGAGACAGGCTGATGTTAGAGGAAACAAAAGCATAAAAGGAATACACTAAACTGGTACTTGCATTCAAGATTGGACTGCTAAATATGAAGGAAACATAAAATAAGGTTTTGAAAAGCTGTACTCTTATTCTTTTACTTCCATATTTGTCACAGGGATGGTGAGGCAGCTTTTGCTGCCATCCATCAGTGATTCCCTCAAGAACCGTGCACACCAGCAGCCTGTGCAGTGGGAGGGATCCCACCTCACAGCCTTTGGGCTCGTTTCTCTGCCTCCCTTCCCCATACAGCCCAACTTGATTTAAAAAGAAAATAATCACAGATGTTTTAAAGTTAAAATTAGCTTGAAGGAAAATGGAACATCTCAAAAAGAAAGAAAAAAAAAAGGTCTCTTCACTACAGCTCGTTCTCCAAACAATCTCTTCTAACAGTTGGCTGAGGAACTCTCCCATCTATACTTTCTCATTTTACTTGCTGTGCAAATACATAGAAAAGTAGTTTTAATTATTCACATAATCTATTTTATTTTATCTTATTTCATTTTATTTTTAATCTCATCCACCCTCTGTCTTATAACCAAGTCATATTCTTACTTTCTTCTGACTGTTTGGGTCAGCTTTAGGGTGGCAACATTTGACAGCACCTCAGATTTAGGTATTGCCACCAAATGCTTTGCTTGTACTTCTTTGTGACTTGTATTTTTAGAGCATCATGGTTTTTACATCTAAAAACAAATACTTGTAGTTGTTGTGATCCATATGCCCTCCTTTTGAGGTAGATTATTACAAAAACTTACAACACTGATGTAAACAGAAGCTTGGCAAGAGCATGGTAAACAAAAAGACTTATCCTAGCACTCCAATTTTCAGGCAAAAAGTAATTAGTGGGAAAATAGGACTTAAAGTCCAAGGTGCTCAAAAGGCAGCTCTGACTTTCCTGATGCCAAGCAATCCCAAATCTGCTTCCCCTGCACAATTGTGCACAATTGTGCAGGGGTAGGGCACGCTCTGCATGGTACTTGCTTTCAGCATGGATCCTTGGATACCCTGGAATGCTCGGTTCACAGGCATGGGCATGTGCTGCCTTTCAAACCATGGTGTTTACAGGTTGTGCTCTCCTTGCTGAGGCCATGACAGCACTGTCAAGTGTTGTCATCCTGAAGCTGACCCAAATGGTCTCATTGCATGGAGACGTCTGCTCACCTTACCAGCAATGCAGCACCAATTTTCCTGTTCTCAAAAATTTGTTATCTGTCTGCTCACTCCTATGCCCCTTTGCAAGTTTTGTTCAATAATCAGAAAATATGAATATGACTTGCTTATAAGACAGTGGGTGGATGAGAATTAAAAAAAAAGAAAACATCAAAATGGATGATGTGAATAATTAAAACCACTTTTCTATGTACTGAAGGAACAGAAACCACAAAGATGAAAGTGAGGTGGCTTGTTTTATTAGTTGCCTAACCAATCAATACCATCCGTCAGCAGCAACTGTATAAACACATCCCCTCAGCAAAGCCTTTGTAGAGCCACCTGCACCCTGATCCACACTGAACCTCAGTGACATTTTAAACATTCTCATGAGAAGTTTCCTTCATTCAGTGAATACAGCACAATGCATGGCTGAACAAATTACTGGAACATATGCAGTGGTAAGTTGAGGATTTTCAAGCAGTAGTTTAAGTATTTTGTATTTTTTTTTTATTAACCGATGCTTTGTTTTAACATTTGAAACCCCCATATTCATTTCCGCCTGTGTTCTAACTGAATTTCTTTCCTTTGCACACTTTGCAGTTTGAGACACAACAGGCTAATTCCCCAGCCACCGTAAATCAGTTTAGCTGCCCTGAACTCAGCGGAGAGAGTTGGATTCAATCTAGCTGAGGATTTAGGTTATTGCATTTTAAAGTTTTTAAAACATGTCTTGAACAGTTATTTATTATTGAGCTATCAGGTTTATTTATTTTTTGTAATGTTTGACAGAGTCAGAGGAGTGAATTGTCATTGCAGTAAGCAGGGGGTTATGCGCACAATTCTCATTAACAGTAGTATTTTTCTTGTGATTTTGCAATGCCAGTGCCAGCTAATCAGTCCTAACTTTCATGCTTCTGCATGCACAAACCAGAATGGATAGGACCAGAAGGAAGGTGAAGGGAAAGTACTATGCCAAAAAAAAAAAAATTATTTCATCACTGGATTTCACAATCCCCAAGTGATGTGAACCACAATATTTAACAATATATCATACAGAATTTAAGGTAGCCGTTACTGTATCCAGTCTGCTCTCAGTCTCATGGTTTGTCCTGTGGAGTATTCCCTTTAATGTAAAGATAGGCTTGGATATATTAAAACCAAACCAAACCAACCAACCAAAAAAAACTATAATTATATTTTTAAGTCCTTATTAAAGATAATCTTCTGCCAAAACAAGAGGTTTACTTTCCTATTCGGGCCTGAAATCAGTAGGCATTTCCTAAATAACAGAAATACAATAAACCACAAGTGCTTAATGCATCTGCATTAAAGGGAAAAAACAAAAAAAAAAATTCAATCACAGCCAGTCTCCTCCACCTATATTTCCAGAATGTTGTTTAGTTTTGCTGCTCCGTTATCAGAATTTAATCCAAGAGCAAGGTTTAGAGAAGTTGCACAAGTATTTTTAAGAAGCATTTTTTTGTTTTTCTTTTCCTTCTCTGCCCAACCATACATGCAAGAACACCAGTGCTGTGTATTCAACATTTATATTTTTTCTTCCTGCACTATACTGGCAAATTCCTCACCAACACTTTCAGTGGCACCTATGCTTGTTTCTCAGTTACTAACATTCATTGTCATTCATCAATGCTTTGCCATATTGGGTCTTTAAAGTAGGTGACATTATAACACTAACAGGGACATAGAAGTGGCAGAAACCCAAGAAGAGAACATTGATGGATCTGCTAAGCTTTCTTGTGAAACTCCCAGTGATTCTTCCTTCTAGCTCAGTCAAGAGAGAACATTCATTAGTAATCCTCTTTCTTGTCGTCAAGGCCAGGAGAAGAAAAAATCCAAGCCAAACTCTGAAAGTATTAATTCAGAATCAATTTTGACAAAGGAGAAATCCAAATTTCTTAACAGGCCTTGGAACTGAAGTAAGAAAGGAAGTATGACTTTGAAGTTCTGTAGATGGGATCCACTGGTATGATACAAAGCACTGTACCTGCAGAATTCAGTCAAAATATTTGATAAAACATCTTTTGCTTCCTTAAAAAATGTATTTTTAATGAAATTGAAATATTTCAACCAAATGCTTGCACGAAGTGATATTCAGTGTATCCCATAAATCTCCCATGGGAGACTGAAGTAGTAAAATGGGTTAAAACACTAAGAGTTTGTCAGAAAACTTGTTTTTATAGTAAATGTGGAAGGAATTCCTTGCCAACATTGTGAGATTATCAGGCTCCACACTGCCTGGTTAAGCAATCCTATGCCCCTTTCCCTACACAGACCTTCCAGTGCAATAACCACCTAATAATTCATTGCTAGATGTGTCAAAAAACAACAAAACAGAAAATGCTATAGGCAGAACATGCAAAATCTCCTCATAAATCAGTAATCATCTTTCTCAGTGCACTTCCTAGAACAGAAAAAGCATTACTGGAAGCACTGGCTAAGCAAATACCTCAAATTCTAGCCTCTTTCTGACCTTACCAAAAGTATAACACAACATGACGCTTTTTTTCCTCTGCTACTGAAAACGTGGAAACTGTATATTCAAGTTTAGAACAGCTTTTTTTTTTTTTTTCCTTCAGGTTTGGAAATCTTTGTTCTAATTGGTATGTTTTGGAATCTGACTTTGCATTCACCTACACAGAGCATGCACTAGCACACGCATAATTTGGGGGATTGGGTTAAATAGCAGAAACATTGCTGCCTGCAAGATTTAGTTTTATACTTTCCACTGTACAGCAGAGAACAGTGCTCAAAATCTTATCATCTTCTAATGAACTAAAATAAACATTGGGAAAAAGAACTAAACAATATTGTTTTAAAATGGAAGAAACTCAAAGATTCTGCTGTCAAGATCATACACTGCACAATACAAAAAACATCTTAAATGATCACATCCCACTGTAGTATAAAATCATTTTGAAAAAGCACCTTTTTCTGTCACCTTGTCTGACAAGCTTTATGTATTTTATTTGTATGCAAGTGAATGGCAGTTTATTGTGTCCCAGAGGATGAAGTATTAATGATCATTTGCTCCCTGCTGTGTGGCCTGTCATAATTTTGCAGCAAGACTGACAGAAGTAACAACCAATCAGTATGCTAATACTGGCCTGACACTGGCCACTCAGTCCATTTAAACCAAAGGTCTTTGCCAAATCCTTAGGTAATTTTCATTAAAAAAATGCAATTTATGATAGCATCTGCAAATTGCTAGATAGAAGCAGACTAAACAAACCATGTATTTCCTTTGTGTAGCAGTCAGACTTCTATCTCAGCAGGTGTTTTCTAGAAAAAAAGACTTCCAATCTGAAAGCCCATTTTGGTCAGCAAGAATCAATCTCTAAAACATTCAGCAATTTGTTATATCAATATCTTAACATGGCGAATTCCTTGCAGGATATAAGAATTAAATCCAGTTCTGACAAGTAAATAGAAGGCAGAATTTTTTAAAATGATAGTTGAAAGTCAAATGTCAAAAAATCCCACAGATTTGTACAATGTGATGTCATTCATTTCTCTTTTCTCTGCAGTGCTGCCTGCTTCATTTTACCTTCAGGCTTGTGGAAAAACCCAGATAAAGACGGTTGTTACCAACTCTGACACACAAATAACCTCACATTTTAGTAGTCATTTCGTATCAAACAGCCCCACAGTAGACACACTCTGTGCTATTAAAAAAGTTTCAAGAAAATGATTTCTGAGCATTTGCTGAGCATGAGGACATATGATTACAGGGGAGATTAGCAAATCTCGGTATTGACAGTCAGCTGCCATACACTTCCCCTCTCCCCACCTCCCCAAAAAGAGCTGTGTCTTTCAAAGCAACTACATTTTATTCTTACTCACGTGGAAACAACACAGAGTCCCACTATCCCCGGAATTAGTTTGAAAACAAAATCCTGATGTGAATGAAGCTTAGTGAAAAAAAAAAAAAAAAGACACTGGGGGAGGGAGCAAGCAAAATAATAATAATAAAAAAACCATCCTGACAGGTGCACATCAGCTTGAGACAAAACCCTGCCTCCTTGGCGACAAACAGGCTGTGACAAGGTGCAACATGCCTGATGGACCCTACCTGAAGACAGCAGCATTATCAGCTACCTTCATGTTGCTTTCTTCCCAGACCTAATGACAGTTAACATCACTCAGGTGTTGCAGCTATAGCATTTTGATGTAAATTAAATATATACATTGCAAAGACATTTGTATAAATGGAATAAGAAAGGGAAAGATACTTGTTTGCTGCCTGCTGTTCTTTATATGCAAATCTTAGTATATTACATGGCAACATAGTTGCCTTCCATAGCCACATAAATGTTTTACTGTTTTATGAGATGTTTGCAATAAATGTGATTGATGATGATTTTTTTTTCATAATTGCCTATTAGAAATACACTATTTTGGTGACAAATCCTTTAGGGATATCTCACAGTTTCAAAACTGAAGCGAATGAGAGGTACCTGCACCAAGAACTGGGTGGTGCTGCTAACAAATGTCAAAAATGCACAGTCAATCTGTTGGTTAATTTTACTCATACATTTCTTTAAGCTTGTTAGCTTCCTTTCCAGGTTTACTGAGTTTTGCATTTTAATCAGATACAAAGATGTATAAAAATACTGCTACTGTACCTTAGGGCAGGCAAATAGCTTTAAGCTACACACACAAATAGTCACAAGGGTGAATAGCTATAATTATATTGGAGTGCATCCAAGAAATCAGCTATTCTGTTTATACTTATTGCCTCTTTGAATTTATGTGCACTTCAAGCAAACATACTGTAAACTGATTTTAATACTAAAACTGTTGACCTTACTATTGCAGCTCATTGTCTATTTTTCGTACAATTGCTGTTGTGCTGAAAAAGATATAAACGTCAGGGTAAAATAACATATAGCAGGAAAACTCTGGACTGTTTACAAATATCAGATATCACTAACAGTCACTTAAAAATGTAAGAATGTTAGAAAGATCTTTGGCCTATGGTTTTAAAATCAAATTCTGTCCTGAGCAATTCTGAAATCAGTAGAGATGTACAAACAAAAGAATCCAGCCCTATCCTTTTGATATACATAGTCATTTTGAAATGCTAGGTATCAGTAGGATTCCTCCAGCGCAAGCCACATCAGAGGGTGGAGACAGCTGCATGAATGCTCTAAAGGTCATACATGGATTTGCACTCATTATTGGCCCTTGTAATATAGTTTTCAGAGGTTTGGTTCCACTGTTTATATCATACCTCTCCACATATAAGAAGCAGACGTCAGGAAAGCAGGAGCATAGATGTTTCCATGAAGAATGTGAATTGAATTTCAGAACAAAACATAATCGGGTCCCTCTTATCTATATACCTCTCTTATACCCTATTCACAAAATATCAAAGTAGGATACATAGACAAACTCATGTTTTGGTCTTGCAACTGAACTTTTCCAGGACCTGCTCCCAGTCATCGTTTTGTTTTAGATTTTGATGGAACTTCTCAGTGCTTCAGTTTTCCAAACATTAAGACAAACAGTGGGAATTCCTTTTGCACCACTTTGACATCTAGCAATCAAAATTACTAGGAACATATTATTGCTTATGAAAATGCATCATCCACTCATTAGTGTTGTTCACAAAATACTAGTAACATGTCATGAAAATCAATGGGTGAATATAATACCCAGAAAGTATGCAAATAATCATGTAGGACAGAAAATCTTCTGCAACATTGAATTACAAGAAAGTAATTCAGTGTCATCTATGATTTTCAAATACATATATGCAACAGTCAACTCTTTCTAGTTAAATTACAGCAAACAAAAGTAGCAATTGTAGGCTAGTAAATGAATGGAACTAAACCCAGAAATTATTAGTCACAGATTTGCATAACAATATATTTTTTTCTTCTAGTTTAATCCAATTAAGAGGAAATTTGTCCATTTTTTTGCCAAATAAATTAGATTTAACATATTAACTTGGGAAGACATCAGAGGAAATTTACTAGGTTCATTAGGCTTAGGAAATTAAGTTACAGAAAATTGTGCTTCCTTGTAATAGATTTAAGCAGTAATATTTAGCAGTCTGCCAAAAACGCACATTTCTCATACAAGTAGATATCTTATGACCAGAAAGAGCCACTACTTCTTCACAGAACCTGCAGTCATGATTTTGGAAATGGGAAGCCTGCTCCTACTTCTGAGAGCTTCTGAAATATTTAGAGAGCTCAAGAGAATGGAAAGGAAATAGTCAATCGTATCCACAAAAATGAAACACTTGTCCATTATCTGGGGTAATGGTAGGCAGGGATACTCTGAGTTACAGGAAAAAACAGGGAAATAAATGCTGAGGACACTCGAGGTTGGGCAAGCACGTGTTAAACCTCACTCAGCACACACTGGCCCTTGGCACTGGCTCACAAAAAAACAAGGTATCTTGCACCTGCCCACCACGTTCCCTGGAGGCCTGGGCAGAGGTGGACAGCCGACCCAACTCACTCAGCACCCATATCAGGCTTGGTGCGGCTTCTCCGAATTCACAGCAAGATGAACCCACAACCCCCACAAAACTCCCACGGTATCTAACAATATCATCAAGGTACAGAAGTGAAAATAAACAGTTTAAGATACTTGAGATATATTCTGGAAGACTGCAGGCATGACCAAGGAATTCAGGATAATCTGCACAATACTTTATACAAGTATTCGCACAATGCTACCTTTGAGCAACTTCCAATAACAAGTTAAGCAAGGTGGCCGCTAAGTAACTCTGTTCTGTCCTTTCCCCAAGTAGATGAGCACATTAATCAGAACTATTTTGTAGAAACTCGCTTGTCAATGTTTTCCTATTGAAAAAGAGCAACGTGAATGAAATGAGAACTAGTAGGAAACAATTTTCTTGCCTTGTAAGGAGGTTGAAGAGCAACATCTTTGCCAAACAGGCAAAGAAGGAATCCCAACCATTCCATGGGCATATCCAAGGCCATGACATCCCAGAGATATTCCTACTCTGAAATAGGCCAAGGATTTTGTTATCCTATGGGAGAGAAAGAAATTACACCCATTTTTGTCCACTCACAGGTTGCAACACAATAAACATTAAGAACTATCAGTTTAGCCCCTAACCTAAATAGGAAAAGAAGTATTTGAGCTGCTGTCTCCTCCTCCCAAGCAGGAAGGCAAAACCACTAAATGACCTTCTGGGACAGCATTGTCCATTCTTGGGAAATTCCATTGTAGAGGTACAAAAGTTTTCCGAAAAGTGTTGGTGTAACTGTACCATATTCCTGCAAATAACTGGTTTTTAAAAACTAATTTTTGACATGACATTTAAAAAATGGATTGAACTCTGAAACAAAACTGCCTTGCACATGAAGCAAAAATTGGAAAAGTGTCTCATGATCATTCTCAATAATAGTGGGGAAGACATTGTTCACTGGGAGTTTCTTTCTATCAAAATCATTTATTCTGGCTATGTGAGCATTAATTTGAGTAGCAGACTAAAGCGGCAACCTCCTTATGATGTCACATGAATATGCACTGTTAAAGCTTAGATGAAACGCAGTCTGAATTGCATAGCCAAATTTGGCCAAAATATCACATATTATGAAGCTCCATTGGTAAAAATGCATGGAAAGGTATAAAAATAATTCCTTGATCAACATACATAGATAAATTGGGATCTCACAGTCACAAAGTCTATCCAGATAAGAATGCAGTAGTGCAGACTCCATAGAACATCCTCAGCTTTTAACGCCTAAATTCACACATCTTCATTACTTCATTGGCACCGGACCAGAGACATACTTGTGTTTGGAGAAAATACCACCTCCCAGTAACTGAGGGTTTTTACAGCAGGCCTCCTGTGGCCCTTAAATAACTTCTCATAAGAAGGTTGCTCTGGAGCACCTCTTGGAGTCAGACTTTCAGCAAAGAGGAACAGAGTAGGACAGACCTGTAGCAAGTGATTACAACTGCATTTGGACTAAACAGTGTTTGTGGTCAGACTCCAGATTTGCATTCCTCTCTTCCACTGATGTATGAAATGCCACAACTGGAGTTCTTACTACTACCCTTCTTTATGACTTTCTTTCTTCAGACAAGTGTTTTTTGCCTGCTATTGCTCTCCCAGTTAGGTAGTAGACAATTTGATTTGCAGAAGAATGCATAGAGGACTTGAATTGCTTATTCCAAACTACTACCAGCACCAATATAATGCTCCAACAGGCAACCTCAGCTCCCAGAAGAGTTCGTCTAAGCATGATCTGCAAGTATCAAACAAATAGCACTTCATCAGATATGCTAGTAAGACAGCATTTCAAGAAGTGGTGCTAGCCATGGATTTAAAATTCTTTATTTGGTAATAAGAATAATAAATTGATGATTGAAACATTCTGGCATGTCATACTGGCACTTGGCATAACTGCTAAACAGACAGAACAGTAGGACTGTGGTATGTGAGGTTTCTTTTTCCCTGTTCTCCTTCAGCAGTATTCCTGAATTTTATATGTATTTTCAGTCCTGTTTTCATGATTGTCTTCAAGGATAGGCTGTCATATGTAACTACTGACGTACTTGGTGATATCTAGGAGTGAAGAGGCTACAAAGTCTGTGGGAAAGTGGAAGATTATCCCTGGTAATTTTACATGCAACTGTGTCATATTCTGAAGATGTGCTTTTTTGATTATATGGCATCATACAGCTGTGATGCACAGGATCATAAATACTCATAGTTAAAATTACTTCTAGTAAAAAAGCATTTGGGATCAATAAGGTTGTGAAAGTAAATGCAACATGAGAATGGAATCTTCTAGGAAACTAGCCAGCCAAGACAGTATTAACAAAGACCAAACATTTGTGTGAAGTTCTGCAATCTTTAACTTGTGCCACATTTTATCTACAAAGATTCAAAACAGCCAAGATTCAAAACAAGCTGTTTAGCAACAGGGATGATTCTTTCAGGACATCCTAGGGACATCCTAACTATCCTGGGACAAGGGTAACCAAAAGGGATCTTTTTTGCTGCTGCTTCTGATTTCCTACACTTCTTGTCCTTTGATGAATTTGTCTGACTTCCCCACTTGAAAAGGACACAGGGCTGAAAAAAGTACCTGGAACACATACAAGCACCACAAGGGCTTGTATAATTCCTTAATGTCTTGTACTTGGCTAACAAGAAACTAACAGAGATCAGCACAAAAAGAGGAGAAAGGAATCCAGCACAGGGTTGTGTTTTTAGTTGATCTATATTCTGGAGCTGGGCAGGTAGAAATTGTTCAAATGGAAGATTGCCTTATTAAGTGATGATGGATATTTAGTTGGATATTTGGACCACTAGTTCCCTTACATACTGTAAAAGGGAACAAGCCACTTTAACATCTCATCTGGGATCCGATGTGGACTTTTTAATAACTTGCTTAAGACACCTGGCAAAGAGGTCTGTTATTTTTCAACTAAGAACTCACAAGAAGGAATATGCTCACAAGTATCAGTTGCATCCCTGAATTTTGTGAAAGGCTTGCTTGAAACTACTTTAAACACCAAATTCATCCCACATAAAATATGAATTCTACAGCACTTACTCCTAAAGCTCGCACAGCTGGGGCTTTGACCCTAGTGAAGCAGATGGTATAGATGGCTTAGCATATATTTTCAGAATCCATGTAAATAAAAAGCACACTATCATATTAACTTCTTTATTATTGTTCCTTGCAACAACAGTGGTCAGTGAAGGAGAAAAACAGTTTCTAAAGATTCCGATTTTCTGGACATTTTAGAGGTGTCTTAGAATATATATTGTGGTCTATAAAACCATCCTTCACATTTGATGAATAAGCTTACAAGTCACCATCTGGAAATTATCAAAATTCACAGGAACTAGAAAATATATACACAGAGTGGTTTCATTATTTCCTACCCTTCTGCATCACCTCCTATATTTAGGAAGACAGAATCTCTCTCTCTCATTTTTTTTTTTAAATACTTGAGCAGAAGATTAATCTCTTAGAAAGGATGACCAGAGTAAGAATATAATGAATCAAACCAGACAACAGTGGTTTTCAATTCTTGGCCATCCCCTCCCCCTTCCCAGTCCCATGTTCCCATTATGCTAACAAATGCCACTATCCCCATGCACTAAGGTACAGGCTGTCTCACAAGATACTGTCATCCCTGGTGAGCTCAATTTGACAGTTTGCCCATGCAACTCAGATAATCTGTGGCCTAATGAAGGCTTTGCTTTCTTTTTTCTCTCTAATTATCACCTCTTTATTGCCATGCATTGGGAAGCCTGATTCACCCTCCCCAATCCAGCACTGTGCTAAACGTTTTCTTTTTTTTGAGGTTTGCAAAATACCTGGTATTATCATTGCAAAACATCAGCTAAAACAGTGAAAAGTATAATTTCAGTTTGGGGCTGTTTTTTACTGGAATAAAAAAATAATAAAATAATAATAATAATAAAAAAACAGTTTTCACACAATTATTTTAGGCCTGTGGGGATTGATTCATTAAAAAATAACTTTGTAGCTTCCATGGTTTGATGCCAGTAGAATCATTAAAATAATGTCTTATATTTCTTAATATGAGAATTCTCATTAACATGATACATCCACTATTACCATATTCATCATAAATTTGGTGCCAACAATTTCCAGAGTGACTTCCACATAAAAAGGGTGATTGGAGAAGTAATAATTGAAATAGACATTAACAAAGACAGTTTGATTATTAATACCCAATCCCAATGCTTCTTATGATAGCTTCAGTATGAATTGGTCTTTCCTACCTGTAATATTTATTTTCCTATGAAACTTTGAAAATAAAGAATGAAAAGTCTAAACAGCTACTGTAGGTCAAAGGGTACAGAAAAAAAATAATGACTTTTATTTTATTCTTTAAAGGAAGACTGTATATTTCAGGTAATATACACAGAGTAGCTTTGCTTAAGAAACTATCTCAAGGTTCTGTGAATTTTTAACAGTGCCCTTTATAAATGTTTCAGGGGCTATAGAAATGAGACAGGCCTATAAGAAGTTTAATGGGTCCCTGTTTAGCCATTTGTAATGGGGATTTAACTGCTTTGTTTGTGAGCTTCAGCCAAGAAAACAGATTACCTTCATCAAGTACTAATACTCCAGAGTCAATCCAAACTCTGCTCAGCTATGGAAAGGTATCATGGGATGTCAATAAGTATTATAAACACTAATCCAGCAAACCTGTCAGCTGCTTTATAAAAAAAAATGTATCTAAATCCAAGCTCCAAGTTCAGCACTGCTCTTCCATGTCCAAAGCTTTAAAAAAAAATGTGATGGATCATCAGGGGCACATTTCAAAATTCAAAATATTGTAGTTGTAATTGAAACCCTTGAAGTGAAAGTGATGCTATCTGAACACCAGCAGGCTAAAGCATTAAGGATTAATAAAATAATAATTTCAAGGCCTTGGTAATGTCATCATATCCACCACTTCCATCACAACATTCTCCTTCCTATATTCATCGTGTCCAGCTCATAGGAATTAAGCTCTTGCCAGCAGAGGGGAGGGGCGGGGAGTGTAGTACCACCACGCAGCTCATCTGGGACACCCAGACCCTACAGGACAAGTCAGAGCTACAGTTGTATTGCCATGACACCCTGCAAACAACTCTGTTGCTTACAAATCTTAAACCAGTATGTAGGGACCAAGAAGGGAGGTTTTCCCCCAGCTTCCTCTCTGGAATTACTTGCACAGAGGACACTTGCACCAGCCAGGACTGCTCCCGCAGGAAGTCCTGCAGCTGAAGCACTGCGGTATGGGCTCAGCCTTTCAAAGCACTAAGCAACATGACCCACCAAAACACTTACCAGTCTGCTTAACTACCTTTATTTCTCATTGACTTTCGATAGATGATGGATGCGCCTTAGCAGGCGCGTTAGAAAATTACACTAGCAATGCCACACAGCACACTGGAAGATGGAGCCCAGCCCATAAAAATCTGCATTATTGCTGCTTGTGCTATGCATAAGCAGAAACTTCCTAAAAAAAAAAAAAAAGAGAGAGAGAGAGAGGGAAGGAGTATCTCATGTGCTTTCAACTTTATTTCTGTCTCCTCTCCTGGAGCAATTATTTGCTAAATATTTCTGATGGCATTATTTATATAAAGGTGAAACTGTTCTCAGAAAGTTTAGGAAGCTATAGCAGATTGCTATCATATAGCTCTTACACTTAATACATATTGTATACTTGACAGTAAATATTCCTATAAAGAAGAATGTTCAGTGAAGGAAAAATTATAAGAGTTATATGTGATTGGCATATGGAAAAATATAAAGAGAACACTATTTGCATAAGAGTACATTAAGAGAATTTCTTTTATGTTTATTCAACAAATGTTTCCTAAAAGGTTTTCCTCCAAACCAAGCAATTTAATTTTCTTTTTAATGTTATTCTCAGTGGTTATAAACTTAATTAGTTTCTTAAGCTTCACATTTATTTGCATGTGAGACAAATGTAATCTGTTCTTAGTATAACTTTTTGAAATCAAAATATGGACTAAAAAGGTACAAGTTTGATTAGTGGAATAGATACTGTAGCAAGTAATCATAGCAATGAGATGTTAATTGGTGTCTGGGTGGTTCTATTCATAGCAACAATAGGCCTTAATAACACCCAGTGTCCTCTACTGCTCAACAGTATTTTGCCTTCCCATTTATCATACTGAGAATTATATTGTTCTCAAACTTCTTGCCTGTCTTAACAACGGAAAGGTATATAAAATGAGTCAGGCACCTGAGGCTTTTTGAGGCAGACAAATTCAGAAGGAACATGCTATAGTTTGCTGTAACTCCTGTTGCTTTCTGGAAGTTAGCAGACTGAAAACAGTTTAAGTTTTTTCCACAGAGCACAATTTTTATTTTTTTCCCTGCAAATCCTGCTCCACATATGTCCCCTTACGGACCAAGGGACTGAAGTGGTGCTTGGCCAAATAGAAAATGGACCAGGATGAGTCCCAGGTACAGCCATTCCCCTCTCCAAACCTCATGCAGGGAAGGACAACATTGAAGGCTCGACATGACCTTCACCAGCCTAATCACTGCTGCTTTCACTCCTCTCAACCATTACAACCCTCACATACAAGTAGTGTTGAACTGGAAGCCAGACAACCCCCATGCCTCAAAGCGGGAACATGCAGGTGGAGCAGAGGGCACAGGCCTCTGTGCCCAGCTTCTGCCAGCCGGTGGGCCTAGCAGCCACACTGCCCCTTTGCAGCAGTCCCAGGTGCATGAGGAGGTGCAGGAGTCCCAGAAAATGCACCCCCTGTAACCATACCTCCTTGCCTCCATGGCAGCGTGTACTCTTTATTTCTACTCATTTTTTGAAGTGAATGCTGCTCCTCTCTCCCCATTCCCCTGCTTCCATCTGTGGAGTTTCCAATTATCTGGTCAAATTTATGCTCAGCTGCCTTTAATTTGCAGTCCCCCCTCTCACAGTATTTATCCTATTTCACCCACAAGTGAAGATTTTTTTTTGCCTGGGTAATTTCATTTTATTGATACTTCTGTTTTTGTCTTTCTACCAGAAATCTGGGATTCACATTAACTACCTTCCCTCTCATTTTCCACTAATAGCATGCCCCTTAGTGAGTCAGCAATACTTCTATCAGGAGCCTTTTCTGTTTCCCCTCAGAATTTCAGTGTTTAATACATCTGAACATCTACCAATTTTGAAAGTTACTACATGGATAGGAAGGGTAGTATGTTGCACAAGTGAAGCAGCCTTGAATGTTAGAAAAATCAAGGTTCCTGTTTTCCAATTTAATTTTTTCTTCAATTAAAAAAAAAAAAAGGAATAAAGAGGTTTTAGAAAAGTTGAATCCATAAAAGTCCCATCCACACTCTCCATATCTTTGAATTTTTGTTCTGGGAGGAAACTTTAACCCTTCTAAAATGTTAAACCATTTCGGCAATTGTTATTAGAGAACATTTTTCTCCAACTTGTGTATCAGGAAGCCGTACTCACCCCATAGCTCCAGTCATACAAAGCCAGTGTCATACATACAAAACACTTAATCTCTTGCAATAAAGAAACGATTAACCTAAGGTAGTTTTCACTTTTTCAATGAACTGCCTGAAAGCAAACAACTCCTGCATGTAAAATAGGCTCCTGATCCCCTGAAATTTATTAACTAAAACAATTACAATCAATTAACACTCTTCAAAGGGTTGTTGCAATCCAAAGAAATAACAAAATCAGCCAGGTGACCTTTAGCATTAATATATGCCAGAACATTTACATATTAATTTCATATTTAAAAAAAGATGACTCCAGGCCCTGATCCTACGCTGATGTGAATAAATAAAGCTGAATATGATGGAACAACAGGGAGCTAAGCAGCACCAACCAGCTAAGGATGTAGCACTCCGACATGTTCCAAGAGAAGAGTGTATCAAAGGAATAACTAAAGTATTCAATATCAAAATTATGAAAAATGAGATGCTGAACTACAATTGCACTATGCAAAAAAATGGAAAAAATAGGAAGTAAAGACTGTAAGGCCACACAAGGACACACAATAGATTCAGCTTCTATTCACCCAACATTCCTCATTGAAAAACCTTATGAGCGAGGAGATTTCCTTCATTTTAAGAGATGTGAAATAAATCTTAATTTCTTTCATATATGTAATTTCTGCATTGTTTCCCCTCACAAACATTCAGGTTAGGCTGTACAGATTGATTACAGCTGCTCACAAGAATTGTCTTATTGCTCTTCCCTGATGACTTTTGTTGATCAGTGTGCTGACTAAATTTAATTAGGTGAGTTTTTTGTTTGTTTTTCTTTTTTTTTTTCTTTATGATTACTAAAATAAGTTGCTTAGTAGTTTAGGAGTTTTACTTATAATACCAGAGTTCCTTTTAGAAACTTGTTTCACAAACACTTCTTTTCAGAATGGTATAACCCTCTTCTTTAAAAATTACATATAGCTTGTGTTTTCTTAAATTGCATCCAATACAATTTTCATTACCTTCTACATACACAGCACTGTAGATTACTAAGGAGCCAGCAAGTTCATTGTTGCCAAGGCTCTCATGTCTTTCCCATCCCTATACGGGGCAAAATCCCAGAGAATTTATATTTACATGACTGATTATATAAGGCATCAGGATCTAACATTTATTCTGGTCTTTTAACTTGTTAATAACTGATTAACTCAGTGGTGAGAGAGAGGCCAAAGCACAGACATCTGCAAGTACAGAACGTGTTTTATATGCAAACAGCTGTGCCATGTTCAGCACAAGCTGATAAACCATAAAATGGGGAGTTGTCATCCATGTACTGAAACGTATTTCTTGACCATCTCCAAATGTTGCACAGCGACATACTAAAGAGTTTTACCCAAAACGTTGCACTGCTGGCTGTTTACTGCAGGAAATTTTGCTCACTGGTTAGAAAGTGTTAGAAAAGACTTGAGTCTGCTTCCACCAATTCTACTGTCTCTTATGTGTCAGAAAACCTCCAAGAGGCAAGTGTCACTATTCATCGTCTATCGATGCAAAATAAATGTTTCTCCATGAAAATAACTATATAGAACACAGTATTTCATCACTTTGAAAAAGTGTCATTTCATTTCCATTGCATTTAAAGCTGAAGGAGTCCAAAAAACCCTACCTGCTGCCCTCCAGTTATTTCCTGTCTCCCCTCAGGCATATATTTAGGATGTATCTGAAGTGTATGTCACATTATGTGCCTGCATAGGCATATTACATACCTACAGACCAGTAAAATGTTACATGAGTAGCATTTAGCTGTAAGCTTTTAACAGCAGCAGTCGGTACCAAATATTTTTGGTACATACAAATGCAGAAATACCAAATACTTTCAAACTACTCAAGAGAAATGATTAGTGGAGCCTGCTCTTGCCCAGTGGTTGACACAGTGCCAGGCTGATGCATGAGCACCACTCCTGACAATGAATGAAGACATCCCACAAAGCTACTCACAGACTTCTTGCTACAACTAAGAATTGGGGCCACTTTGCAGACAGTCCAAAGGGAAGAATCCATCCCTGCCTCTGGGGTGAAGGAGGAGGTGGAAGGCAATGGTCTTCTGCACAGCAGTCTGGTTTGGGCAGGCACCATGGCCCATATACAGGAAGACACCAGAAGTTCACAAGTCAACCAAGGGTCAGTGCATACAGTCTGAAGGATATTACACTTTGTATGATCCAATTTCTATGTTGGGGCCCAAGAGGAGAACAAAGCTACAGTAACCAAGATCAACTTACTCTGAATAAGATATTCACAAGCGAAAAGGGATTGCAGTTATGTGCATTAATAAGATACTTCTAGCTTATTAAACTAAGCCTCCCCCAATTGTCCCTTTGTAGTCAAGCCATCCAGCTCAGCAGCTTGCACTTAATACTAGCCAAGTTGCCTTAATGTGACCTTTTATTAGCCCAAAATCTCTTTCAAAGTATCATAGATAATTCTTTGCTATGAGAGAGAAAAAAATAGGCTGGCAAGCTGAGCTGAAGAAGAAGATGGGTCTGCCCCTGTCACAGAGTATGCTGTGATGTTTACAGACCCAAAGTGCAAAATGTCAGGTCTCTTTTCCTGCTTGAAGGATAGGAGCGTAGTTTGCTGAAAGAAAAGATCAATTGATCTAGCATTTAGACATGACCAATGTAGTTATACAGCAAAGGCGAGCAGGACTAGCATGCATGCAGTTCAGAGAAGGAAAAGCTTATGAACTGATCTTTCATTGCTACAAAGGGCTTTGGCCATAGAAAGAAGACTGAATATCTCCAGTATAATATCTCTTTTCTCTGAGCAGATAATTTGACTGTATTTATAACATAAGAGGGATCTGTACCTGTAGCAGGATTTGCAGACAGCCTACGTCAGCTGTAGGAAGTACAGGGGTAACTGAGCGCTGAGACTCAGATCTCTCTCAATACAGCCAGTGATGGGGGGGACATACATCTCCAAAACTTGGCAAGGCCACACTTCATAATAAGATAGCCCACTGGTGCACACTCCCTTGCACAGGATTCTACCTTGTGAACCTCCACCCCTCCCCACTACACCTACAAGGATTGCATTTGAAGCCTATGAAAATTTCACCCAGTTGCAAACTCAGCAACAGTCCTGCTAACATTCCCTCTCTGTTCACTGTTTTCCTCCTATTGGACTCAGCTTTCCACTGATCTTGAACATCTGAGTCTAGCCAGACTAGAGGAACTCCAAATACTTTACTATACAAGTAGTATAATGAAAATTTATTCAATCTTTTGTTGCTTTTGAGAGGCTCTCTCTGGGAAGGTCTCAGGACTGAGATCCAGTTTCTGATCAAAATCTACCTCATGCTTGATGAACAAGCTCTTAAGAATATTTCCTATAAGACTTAAAAACGCGTACAAAAAAAAAAAACTACAGAAAAAAGAAAGGGTTGATGTAATTGCCTGTGTATTTGTTCTCATTCCAAATATTGTTAACATAGCTTTATTGATTTTAGTGACAGTTAGTGACCCTTACTCTTTAAGGAAATGATTAAAAAAAAAAGTGAGCCAGAAAATTTTCTTTGAATACATCTTAGATAATACAGCTTTTTAAATTAGTAATCAGAATTCTGCTGAGGATTATATGTCTCTATTAAAATGTACAGAAAATTTATATTGTTTTCTAGCACCTCTAATAAAGGAAGTATGATCCCTTATGTTTCCAGTATTAGCTTAAAATTATGATTAAACATTGAAATACTGAGTTTTCTTCAGAGTTAAAATGACTTGTGCTAATGTTCAAAACTCACTGAAGTAGAAAAAATATTTCAATTAGTGGATAAAGAAATTTCAGCAAGACTAATGGCAAGCAAGTACTATAGATTTGCTACAAGCTTATAATTGCCCACACTGACCCAGTGTCTCCGCACCTCATGTTACCAGCTGTCCCACTTCATCTTAAACTCTTCCTGTCAGCAAGTGAAAGAGAATACACTTGCATGTTAATTATTTTTCATCTCATCACAAAATTTTTTTTTTGTATAGTATCACATAAATTAAAGAAGAAAAAAAAATAATCCTAATAGGAGAATTCTAAAACATGACATGCCTGTTGTAAGGTGTTTTCCATGTAAGATGCAACTATGACAATGAGGCTTGTAATTAAAATTCCCTGAGTTGGAATAAAATTTCATTTCATGAGTGATGCTTATGCAATGGCAATATATGCAGAACACACTTTTGTTCTGTTAGATATATATATATTATAATATAATATATATTAGTTACACAGAGCAGAGGAAATTTGTAGTGAACTCTACTGCCTCGCTATGGTAACAGGTAGATCTATTCTGTCACTTCAGTGATGAGTTGGAAATTAGCCATAGGACTGCTGCACCATCCTCAGCTCTTGGAGGCTGCACTATATTCCTTTGTGCCTTCCAGCACTTGCCATCACTACCATTTTATTTCAAAATAAACAATGCCACCCAGAAAGGTAGCAGACCCAAACTGGCCTCTCTTACTGGCCAGAGCAAGTACCAGTTCCTGGGGAAGGAGCATCAGGTGGGAGCCTTTGGTGGAGAGATGGGAAAGCCTTGGTCATCTCTGGGATGAGGAATTTACAGAGAATCCGCAAACCAGTAGTCTCTCTTTCTGGGTAGATTCACCTTCCAGACAGAAGATCAGATCATTAAATCAACTTTCAGAGAGGATCGCGGCTCATGGAAAGCTGATCCTCATGCCTTAATGAAGAGATGAGAGACCTTAGCCTGAAGGAGGAAGAAGTGCAGCCTAGACGATCCTGTGCCCACTGCAGTGCCCAAGACCTCTGCTCAGGCAACAAAGGCAGAACATGTAGAAAACAGCACACTTTTGTCTCCTTTTCCTAGCTACTCCACTAGCAAAGCTGATGCAGATAAGTTTTATATCTATAATGGATAAGAATACAGCTGTCTATAGCACAGGTTTGTGTCTCTCTGTCGGTCAGTTAATTCAGCTGTACTGCATGCTGTTGAATTTGCCCAAAGTAGTTATTATGCTCATGAAAAGTGGATGAAGTTTATAGAATGGTGCATCTCCTGATTCATACATCTGAGATCAGTTATGCTATACAAATTGGAAAAGTGAGATAATTGCTTTATATCTATGAAAAATAGATTGTTTTTATTCACTAACATGCAAACAAAATACTGCTGGAATAAAAAAGATGAAAATACAAGACAATCTATTGCTAGTTAAATTCAATATATTGAATAATGATGGGGAAAAAAAAAAGCTCTAGCTTTTCTAATAGACCAAGAGCAGTTGAAATAAACACATACATTTCTGATGGTCTGAATAGTGAATAAGATGGAACAGAAATCTTAGAGAACACGTTTTCTTATAGAAAACTATGCTATTCACCATCAGCAACAATTAATTCAGATGAGTCAAAGAAGTTTTCATTATATGAATTGACAACTGACTTTTTTTTTCAGCACCTTTATAATAATTCCATGTAAATTACAGGTACTAAATATAAAACTTCACAAGGAACAGTCATGGTACTATATACTGTAATTCCAATAGATTTCTAAATAGAGAAATAAGGGATAATCTTTATTTTCTGGATTCCAATGTACTAAGATCATAATGTTATAAAGGTTTTGCAACTATTGCCTAAGATAAAATTCTGAATTCTAAACTGCTTGCATTTTAACTTCAGAATTCACCTCATTCGTTGAAATGTTACCTCAATGTCTATTTAGGTTTTGCCTTGAGCAAAGAATTATTGGGCTTTTTGTTTTATTTTATTTTTCATTTTTACATTTAAAAGCTGTCTGCTGCTAAAATGAAGCTATTTAATCCCTTGTCATCACATGGCCATAAAAATTGCAGGCAGACAGAAGTTAGCAATGGCTGCTTCACAGGCCCCACAGCAATGCATGGTAACAGATTTTCAAAGCATTTCAAAGAGTCCAGTTTCCATCTGTGTTTGGTGAAGGGTGCAAAAACCTTGGGGCCATCTGAAAACTCTGCTTCATCTCTAACACTTGGAATAACAAAGGTGTTATTTTTCAAAGCCACATTCTCCCCTCCTGGGGTGGCTCTGCGGATATAGTTCAGGGAAGGTGGGAAACCTCAGAGTAGATATTCTCCTTCTAGATTTTGCCTCCTTCAGGGAGTTCTTTTGAGGATGTCACAATGGTGGCCTATATAACATGGGTTACTGCCAGCAGAGGCCAACAGTTAACGAACCTTATAGGCAAATTCTTTCTTCTGATTTCAGTACAAAAATCTGCAGAAAAACAGCATCTATGTTCCCCCCACACACCCTCTTCTTCAAGCCCAGTAGTGTTATTTGATCAAAAGAAAGTAGAGGGTGCTCTACACCCGTTGTACAACCCAGAACTGTGCAACGTAACGCAGGTATCTTTTACATCCAGCTAAACCAGCTTCACTAAACAAAACAATATGAAAGCATTAACAAGGAGGATGATTAGTTTGCTTTCTTCTTGATAAGTAGCCAGTTGCTAATCTGCACCTTATTGTCATACACAGGACAAGTGTTCCTCTGATGTTTATTTTAACTTTGCAGCTGCATAAAGTCAAAAAAAAAAACAAAAAAAAAAAAACCACTAACTTGCTAATTATTTGCTAGGCATTTCCTGTAATATTACTTTATGAATCATCTACTATTGCACTTCTTGTCACCTGGTGTCACACAAACACATACAAAACCAGAAATATAGAGGACAAATTGACCAGAAAACATTGATATACATGGAAAGAACATAAACCGTGAGAAATTCCTTAAAACTAAACAGTTCTGGGCAATAAAGACTTCTGAAGTAAAAAATTCCAACTCTAGGCATAACAGAACATGAAAGATATTCTTAAAAAACATTTTTGTTTGCCCAAATGCTGCAATGTATGTATAGTATCTTTGTTTACACTGAAGTCTAGGTGCTCACTTGGGGTCATACCAAAGTTTCATAAGTTCATTTTGGTATATGCACATCAATTTTAATGAGCTTTGATTCAGTTGACTTCTAACCTAGCCAGCGTGGTTGCGGTCAGTATAATTTCATGAGTTTGAAAGGAGTGCATATCTGTTCAGTTTAGTATTTCTTTTAAAGTCTGAGATACCTCTATATGGAGGAGTGGGTGAATGGTTTTGACTTCTTTGGTGTTCTTGTATGCATGTCTTTAAACAGTGTCCTCAGGGGAAATTGCTTGATTTATAAAGATGTGTTTTCCCCTAGGTAGGTTACTTGGTGGTATCTGCTCCAGCAAGACTTCAAGACAGTTTTGAACTTAGCCTTCTTGACTATTTCATTTTCTAGAATTGGATCCATCTTTAATATGCTCTTCCAAACATCCCTTGAGACTTCTCCTTCCTTCTCTTTAAGACAACATGATTATTTTCTAGCACCAACTATCTTCCATTAGCGTTATGCAAATCATTTCAGTGGTAATAAACCAACACAAAATCAGCATGAAAGAGATCTGTTCCAAGGTCCCTGCCTCTTTTGCAGTGCTGAAATTGGTGGGTGGGAGTGCAGATGATAGTTTGTTTTGGGGAGGAGGTGTAATGCACCATCTGTTCCCAGTACTGGTAGTAATCAAAGCAGAAGAGAGCATAAGTACTCTATCCTTATACCACCTTTCCAAGAGCCCATGGCTTATTTTCTAGATTTGAATGAAATTGCATGCCTACCATTGCCTACAGGCACCACTGTTTGTCCACAGACATTTCTCTGTTTCTTGCGGGGCTCCAGGCATCCTTGGCTTTTTTGTTGAAAGCCTCTCTCTTGGGGGCAATCTCTACCTTGACTTGCATCATGTTGCTACCCCTCTGACATCATTGCAGATGAAAGTCAGGACAGAAATTGGCCTTCAAATAATACATTTTAGCATAAAATTTAAGATTAAATATTAACTCTTCATAGTTTTATCATTAACTCTACTATTTAGCTAATGCTTGGATCACAGAGTTGGAACAATACAGTACCAAAACAAAAACTAGATTGTTTCTTTTTGGCATGTGCTTTTCTGTCTGTATATTAATTATCCTATTGTTCTGAGCAATGTAATATTATAATTCAGCAAGCACTGGATTACAGTAATTCTGATTTCTGAATAAAGATAGTTGTTTCTGGCAGAAGACTTTCCAAGGCACTGGAAGACTTTAGAAAACACAAACGACACCAAAATTTGGCTTAATAGAAAATAGGGCTAGTCTCTGTGCTTTTGCATAAACTTTTTCAGGACTTGTTCAGTGTCCTTGCACATACTATTCAATATATAGGAATTGCCAGGGAACGGGGAGCAGTGACATTTTTGGTGGGAAGGGGAGTACTTTGAAGTCATGCATTGTTCTCTCTCTTCTAGTTCTTATACACTTCCCATCACCATGGTAACTGACTGCTGCACTGAAAGAGGAAACCTGCCTGGAATTTGTTTTTGAGTCATGCATGTACTGTTACAACAGTGGTTTCTGACTAAATTATTAATTTCATGTCATCATCTAGCTTAGAAAAGGTATGCAAAATTGCAGCAGCTGAGTAGCTAACCCCTGACAAAAATGTCTTTAGTGCACACAGGTTGAAAGCAAATCACTATTTTAAACTGAAGGGATTAAGTATCGCAGTAAAATATGCTATTAATCTAAGGTAACTTTACACAGATTCTTATATCTTGTACTGTGAGCAATAGCAAGACCACTTCTGAAAGTTGCCATTTAAAGTTTAGGCATGCAGCTCATTGGAAAATATTGCTTATACAATTATTGCTTACTATGCAAACAGACTGTTCAAATATACTTACGCTCTAGATATGCTATATATTTGGAAATCAATAGTTAAATCATATATAGAGGCCAAGTAAAAAAAAAAAAAAAACACAAACACAGCACTACCTAGTGGGTACAGAAAGTCTAAAGTGACCAAGAGCTGTTCTTTTCAAAAGGGAAAGATGAGGAATATCAAATTATCAGGGCTATGTTGGCAAGAGAATGCTTAACACATCACAGTACTAATCCCTGACCAGTGGCACTGCAGGGGCTTGGACCAATGTGTTTTTAAACTCATCTACAGAAGGTGCTACATCTAAAATCCAGCTCAGGCAGTCTAAAATTTGGTTTCCTGCTGTCAGTACTACTGTGCCTAAGGTAACATGGAAAACCATGTCCAACATTGACCAAATCCAGACTGGCACAGATAAAACCTGCCTCTTCCTGCAAATTTTAGAAAATCCTTGTGCAGGGAGATGTCCCTTGTGTGTTTTAATGCTCCAGCTACTCTAACATTTAAAATGAGTTAATAGAAAAAAAGTAATGGTTTATGCCTCCCTTCACACTCTGTGTTGTTAGGTATCATCATAAAAGTATGAAAACTATTCTGTTAATGTAAGGTGTGCCATTTACTAGGCAAAGAATTTTCTTTATGTTGCAGTAGCTGTACATATGACAGTAAATCGTCTCCACACATTAAGCCCCTAGACATTTCCAAAAAAAATAATAATCCACTTCAAATTCCTTTTTATGCCTCTTACCAAGGGATGTGAAAGTTATGAAGTGGTCTTTTATGCATTGGCTTTAGCACAATCCAACCCTATGCATATGCAAGTAATATATATTCAAGAAAAAAGTAGCACCCATATATTGTATTGAGCCATTATCATATAGGCACACAAACAAAATAGACATTAAAAAGCAGACTGTATATGCATAAATTGAATGGGAAATCAGGCCTGCCCCTTTTACACAAAAACATTTGTTCTTTCTTAAGAAAACAAGAGTTATATACATGTTAGCTTAATTCAGATGTCTACCCAGCGACTGACCTGGGGCTGGAGTGTACACAGGCAAAATTTCACCCAAGGTTTCATCAAAATCAGCTGATGTTTTTCAGGTCCATTGACACTACTGTGGCTGTAGCTCACAAAGGGATAAGGTAGTTTTTACCTATGCAGTTCTGAAAGTACCAGGATGGTAACTGCTAATATGAAACCCAGTCTGAGACACCAAATACCAAAACTGTTGATCTATATCGAGCCTAATACCAAAGATATTTGGCTAGTGGCAATCAGGAGTTGATCCAATATTACTTTAGTCATGTATATATGAACACTTCAGCATAGACATGATTTTAACTATGTTACCAACATTAGATAAAAGCAAGAATGTCAAGACAGCTCTACTGAATCTGCCCTTTTTTTTTTTTTTTTTTTTTTTTTTTAAGATCCCCTATATTTAAAACTCTTCCTGTTCTTGTCTGCAAACCCAATTCCCATTGATTAGGAAGCAACAAATTGATCATTTTTAATTAGAAAAATTACTACTCATTAATAAATACTTACATACTCCCTTGAAGGATATAAAGTGCTACCAAAAAAACAAACAAACAAAAATAGACTACTATTCACATTTCCTCTTTAGTTCATTTCCTCACAACATCCACTATACAAATCAGGACAACTGAGCAGAGTAATTTGACCTTAGTAACTAAAGAGGAATAAAATTCAAACCCATTTAAAGAGAGACTATGACTTGCAGGTCCCTTTATTTTATTCACTAAAAAATACACCATCACAAGTGGATCATCTATAATCAAACAAATTACAAGAAACATCTTTTCCCAACTTTTGACCTGAACTGTATCTTTTAAAAACTACATAGTTTGAGAAGAAAAGAGATAAAAAAAGAGCAAAAATAAAAGTACCACTTTTATTAAGTGCTTCTTTATAAGCAGAGGGAAAAGGCTCTGCAAGTGTTGATGTAAAATCAGAACACCATGACGTAGAGGCAGAGCTCAGCTTCTGCAAGCTATGCCCGCAGTCTGCACCTGTCCAGGGCCAAGTAACCACATTATCACCAGGCTGCACCAAACTCAATAATTGCTGTTTTTAAGTTGGCATGCTTCAGCATTATGCCATACCAGCATGACAAGATGTCCTCAAGCTGGAACAGATCTGCATCCAGTTCAGGAAACAAACAAAAAAATCGTGCCCTTCTGCACTTACATACGTGCCCATTTGTTGTGGTTTAACCCGGCTGGCAGCTAAACACCACACAGCCGTTCGCTCACCCTCCCCCCTCCCTCTCTGGGATGGGGGAGAGAAACGGGAAAGTGAAGCCGGTGAGTTGAGATAAAGACAGTTTATTAAGACAGGAATATAATAATAACAATAATAATAATAATAGTGATAATGATAATAGTATTAATAATAATGATGTGTAAGAAAACAAGTGATGCACAATGCAATTGCTCACCACCCGCTGACCGATGCCCAGCCTATCCCCGAGCAGCCGGCCCCCCACCCCGGCCAGCCACCCCTATATATTGTTTAGCATGACGCCAGATGGTATGGAATACCCCTTTGGCCAGTTTGGGTCAGCTGTCCTGGGTCTGTCCCCTCCCAGCTCCTGCTGCACCCCCAGCCTGCTCGCTGGCAGGACAGAGCGAGAAGCCGAAAAGTCCTTGGCCTGGTGTAAACACTGCTCTGCAACAATTAAAACATCAGCATGTTATCAGCGCTCTTCTCATCCTTATCCAAAACATAGCACCCCACCAGCTACTAGGAGGAAAATTAACTCTGTCCTAACTGGAACCAGGACACCGTTGTACAGAGTTGCCCTTAAATCAAGATACATTATCCAACTTTTAAGAGATACTACCATTCTTCATTATCAGTGAAGAGGTACTAATGTTAATAAAGCTCATGCAGATGTTCAGGGTTTAAAATTCATCCTCTGGAGGTTGGTTGTGACTACTGTAACACCCTCTGATGCACTGTGTTCAATGCACGGACAGTCATTCATGTGACCCAATTTATGCAGACTGGATTAAAGTGCATAACGTTTCTACCTATTATTAGGTTTCTTTTCTGCATGGATCTAGACTACATCATTCAATAAAGCACAATCCATTTAAAACAGACTACTTATAAGCACATATTGCTTATCTATATAAATCAGGCTCTAGGTAAAGCTACAAGCACTCAGACCTAGAGATTAAAATGGCCAGACTCTACTTAAATTTCAATCCTAAAACATTTTTAACATATGTTTTCAAGCATTTTCTCCATTCTTTTTGCATCCACGCAGTATGGGGTAAGCACACAGAGGAGGTGAGGATGACATCCCCAGCCCCAGCCAAGAAGTAGCTAAGTACCTAGTACCCTGTGCAGTACCTCAGCAGTCACTAAACTGCAGGACTTTCCAGGAGCTCAGCTGTGCCACAGCTCACCCCAACCCCAAGAGCCTCGTACAGCCCTGTGCACAGGCAGGCACACTGAACAGAAGCAGTGCAGAAGCTATAGGTGACCACAGAAGAGAAACAGACCTTCACCATTCCTTATCCAAAACTGCCTGCAGATTTAAAACCCTTCTTTTTCACAGCAGATTTTCCCTTTGATAGATACAGGAAATTCATGTTTCTCCATCCTTTTGTACTTGAACTTCATCACAATTGAGCTTTTAGGGGCTGGCCTTCACATGTGTCTTTTGCTCACCTGACTTCTTCCTCAGCCACAGTTACGTACCTCCTTCTTTATTTGGGGCATAATTCTGACACTTCTGTCATTCACATGGGAGCTATTCTCCTCTTGCTTTCATTACACCACTGAAAGTTGACTTGTACAAAACAGAGCTACCTTTCCTGTCTTGTATGATATTAGTATCCTCTGCAAATGTAGTTACTGGTTGTTGTTACTGCTCTGACTTAGTGCTCTGTGCACTTAGTCACATGGTCTAAACTTTTGGGCAGACCTCTGCAGTGCCAGGAGTTGGACTTGATGATCCTTATGGGTCCCTTCCAACTCAGAATATTCTATGATTCTATGACAACTAAACCATCAGTGTGTTATCAGCACTACTCTCATCCTAAATCCAAAACACAGCACCATGCCAGCTACCTGGATGAAAATTAACAGTACCCCAACTGAAACCAGGGCATTATTGTAGTCCTTCAAAAACTTAGATTTTCCTGGAAGCCATCACTAAGAGATTAACATACAGAGGTGAGAGTTATTTACACCTAACTACAATGAATTTATATCTGGTTGTTGCTCACCTAGGCAGACATGTGAGAACAATCCTTACAAAAAAGATACATACACTTGTATTAAACAGGTACATTTGCCTTAATATGGGAAATTAATTTATATCTCTTTGCAGTTATAGCATTGCAGTCTAAAGGGGAGCCTGCATTCGGCTGCTAGATATTCCCATCCCACTCAAATGAACTCAAAAATCTGTTTTCTGTCCATGCTATGAAAAGATCAGCTAAAGTAGATTTAACTGATTAGCAAAGCACCCCATCTGGTAGGAGGACTCCATGCATGTCCTTCATGCACCAACATCTGATGCTCCTAATCAGGAGCCTTACAATCCAAATTCAGCAGCTCTGTCAGTAGGTTAGAGAGGAGTTCACTTTCTGACCAACAGCATCAACAATACAGAGCTCATCACAGCTTGAACATTTTTGCGCTTGCATTAGCCAGCTGTAAGCAGATTGTTGAAGCAATCCTTCTATTGGTCCAGGGAGAGGGAGGGACACAACACAGATTTGACCATTTTGCATTTATCGAGAGGGGTGAAAGGGAACACCACAGACCTTCATTTAACGCATCAGGAGATGCCCCCTCGTGTCAGACAATACTCAAGTGGATGGATCCATGGTCTCTTACAAGATGCCTAATTCCACTAATAATAATCCCCTATAATAGGCTCATGTCTTGAGCAAGAGCCACTAATCTGACTCCTCCTGCCCTTATTCTAACCAGCAGTCAGGGAATCTTCATCCCTCCATCTCTGAGCTACAGACTGCGTCAACAGGAATTAAGCAGACACCTGTGATACCACCTGCTGCAATCTCTAATTCTGTGTCACATAACCACTTGGGTCATTTTATAGTTCATTTAGTGCCACAGGAGGAGTTGGGAGGGAAACCATTGCTACTTCCTACCATCTGCAAGGTATGAAGGTACCCTTACAGCTCATGGGATTACCAGTCAGGTCAGGAAGATTTTTTTTTCTTGGTCTGTGTATCTTCCTACTCACCTTTGGTTCTACGTTATAGTAAACTATATGTGCTGTATCAATTGTTGATATACTCAAGAGCCAAAGTGATATACTTTAGCCCTCTGAGTATAAACATTACCAATTTTGTTTTGAAACTGCAACAGTTAAAGACATTGGGAACCACGTGTGAAAAAGAAAATTCCTGGGTCACGGCCCAGCATGAAAGAGCTCTACCTGATTAGATTATATGAGAGGCAGCCTTCTGCTCCAACAGAAGAGCAGTTCACTAATCCTTATCTTTATTCTTGCCCCTTCCCTCCCCCCACAGCAAAAAAATAACAAAAGGCCCTTAAAACATTTTAATAACCTTTCTTCTTTTCTAGTTCTCTTCGCAAGAGGTAGAGGAGACAATTTTATGTAGAAAGTCACTCTTCTTGCATACTTCCTTCAAGTTGCCCCAAGGCAATATATAACTGGAAAGTTCTGTTCACGATACAGAGTAGCGTGGAAAATTCTGACTCTTCAAACCTGTCCTGTGATTTGCAGGGACACACCATGCAAGCTGGTTTTTCCATATGCAGCGATGTTAAACTGTTCATGATTTAAGATGTTACAAGTTACTTCTCAAGAGAGGAATGGAAAGAGTGCATGATAGTTCAACATCCCATAGCAGAACATGTGCAATTAAAAAAAATGCTTTCATGCAGTCACTGGTAACTCGAGGTTAAAGAGACCAAGTGTCAGACAAGCCACTGGAGAAGAACTGTTTCAAATATATTTATATCATAAGACAAAATATGCAGGAAAATATGGACATTATCAAATCCTATTGATTTAAGTGAGGACTTGCATTTCACATGACCAAGGTAGGGGTGGGTTGTTTTGGTGGTGTTTTTTTGTTGTTGAAACAAAAACGGAAGAAAAAAGAAAAGGAAAAGAAAAATGAAGGAGGGCGAGAGGGCTGGCCACCATAAGGAAACATGATTCTGGAAAACTGATAAATAATATTTCAAGTAACTTGCTCTGTAATGTTTCTCTCTAGAAACGTGAGCCAGACATATTTGAAGTCATAAGAAGTTCAATGTACAGAACCGATTTAAAACAAACTGAAAAAGCAGGAATACAGTGCAGCCTTTGTTGAAGTGTAGCTGAAATCCATTTTTTCCTCATAATGATATATTAAGCACCAAACTGGTGGGCAGCTTGGGGGACTTGGTTAAAGATAATGTTTACTGCACTGTGACATTTACCTTAATTGCAGTAGATTGTCATTTCCTATACATGAAATTAATACCAGAACTTGCTCCCATGGGTGCTTATGTGTAGCGTTTTTTTTTTGTTTTTTTTTTTTTTCTTCAGGGCACATCATACAAGTGTGGAAAAAAAGAGTATTGTAATACACAAGGATAGATAGGGAAACAAAAACCGAGATAGGTACATGTACCAATGGCAGCATCTGTATTAGCCAGCCTAAACTGTAGGCCAGGAAATATTATGTTGCTATTCATAGCTATTAAGAGGTTACATGGGCTAACAAGTGACTCAATTTGAAATACCACATCTTTGTGTGAGCTAAGGCATTCTCACAGCAACATGAAAAGAGAACAGAAATACAAAGAAAAAATGGAGATTGGAAACACCTCTTACTGAATCTGAGATATGAGTGGTTCATAAAGAGCCACTCACAGCAGATGCTCAGCTCTGAGATCTCACAGAGTTCTGTGCTGGTACCATGAGTGTGGAAGAAAGCTCAGAATTGACTTTCACACAGTATCACAGATTTCTAGGTTGGAAGAGACCTCAAGATCATCGAGTCCAACCTCCGACCTAACACTAAGTACTCCACTAAACCATATCGCTAAGCTCTACATCTAAACGTCTTTTAAAGACCTCCAGGGATGGCGACTCAACCACCTCCCTGGGCAGCCCATTCCAATGCTTAATAACCCTTTCGGTAAAGAAGTACTTCCTAACATCCAACCTAAAACTCCCCTGTCGCAACTTTCGCCCATTCCCCCTCGTCCTGTCACCAGGCACGTAGGAGAACAGACCAACCCCCACCTCTTTACAGCCTCCTTTAAGGTAACTGTAGAGAGCGATAAGGTCTCCCCTGAGCCTCCTCTTCTCCAGGCTGAACAAGCCCAGCTCCCTCAGCCGCTCCTCGTAAGACTTGTACTCCAGACCCCTCACCAGCTTGGTCGCCCTTCTCTGGACTCGCTCGAGCACGTCCATGTCCTTCTTGTAGCGAGGGGCCCAAAATTGAACACAGTACTCGAGGTGCGGCCTCACCAGAGCCGAGTATAGGGGCACAATCACTTCCCTAGACCTGCTGGCCACACTGCTTCTTATGCAGGCCAGGATGCTGTTGGCCTTCTTGGCCACCTGGGCACACTGCTGGCTCATCTTCAGCTGACTATCAACCAATACTCCCAGGTCCCTCTCGGCCAGGCAGCTTTCCAGCCACTCATCTCCCAGCCTGTAGCTCTGCTTGGGGTTGTTGCAGCCCAGGTGCAGGACCCGGCACTTGGCCTTGTTGAACTTCATACAGTTGACCTCAGCCCATCGCTCCAGCCTATCCAGAGCCTCCTGCAGAGCCTTCCTGCCCTCGAGCAGATCGACACACGCACTTAGCTTGGTGTCATCTGCAAACTTACTGAGGGTGCACTGGACACCCTCATCCAGATCATCGATAAAGATATTAAAGAGGACCGGCCCCAGTACCGAGCCCTGGGGGACACCACTAGTGACCGGCCTCCAACCAGATTTGACTCCATTCACCACAACTCTCTGGGCCCGGCTATCCAGCCAGTTTCTAACCCAGCGAAGCGTACGCCAGTCCAAGCCCCGAGCAGCCAGTTTCTTGAGGAGAATGTTGTGGGGAACTGTGTCAAAAGCCTTACTGAGGTCAAGGTAAACCACATCCACAGCCTTTCCCTCATCCACCAAGCGCGTCACTTGGTCATAGAAGGAGATCAGGTTCGTCAAGCAGGACCTGCCTTTCATAAGCCCATGCTGACTGGGCCTGATCGCCTGCTTGCCCTGCAAGTGCCACGTGATGACCCTCAAGATAATCTGCTCCATGAGCTTTCCTGGCACTGAGGTCAAACTGACAGGCCTATAGTTCCCCGGGTCTGCCCTGCGGCCCTTCTTATAGATGGGCGTCACATTGGCTAGCCGCCAGTCAACTGGGACCTCCCCCGATAGCCAGGACTGCCGATAAATGATGGAAAGCGGCTCGGCCAGCTCCTCCGCCAGTTCTTTCAGTACCCTCGGGTGCATCCCATCCGGCCCCATCGACTTGCGCACATCCAAGCTCCGTAGCAGGTCGCCAACCATTTCCTCATGGATATTGAGGGCCACATCCTGCTCCCCATCCCCTTCCACCAGCTCAAGGCACTGGGTATCCAGAGAACAACCGGTATTGCCGCTAAAGACTGAGGCAAAGGCGGCATTAAGCACCTCAGCCTTTTCCTCATCCTTAGTAACTAGGTTTCCCCTCGCATCCAGTAAAGGATGGAGATTCTCCTTAGTCCTCCATTTCGCGTTGATATATTTGTAAAAGGATTTTTTGTTGTCTTTAACGGCAGTAGCCAGGTTGAGCTCCAGATGAGCTTTGGCCTTTCTAATTTTCTCCCTGCACAGCCTCGCTACATCCTTGTAGTCCTCCTCAGTGGCCCGCCCTTTTTTCCAAAGATTATAAACCCTCTTTTTTCTGCTAAGCACAAGCCGCAACTCTCTGTTGAGCCAGGCCGGTCTTCTTCCACGCCGGCTCGTCTTTGGACACGTGGGGACGGACCGCTTCTGTGCCATCACGATTTCCTTCTTGAGGAGCGCCCAGCCTTCCTGGACTCCTCTGCCCTTCAGAACCGCCTCCCAAGGGACTCGGCCAACCAGCGTCCTGAGCAAACCAGCGTCCTGACTTTAATTAGGGCAATTCCAAATGCTTTAATTTATTTGACTTGAGTCACTAAGTTTTATGTCAGATTGTGTCCCTGAAGGAAGTTAAATACTCTTTTGAGTGCACCTTCCACCTCTAAAATAAGAATCAACTTGGAAAATTGTTTTGTTTTAAAAAAGCAAAATTTTCTATTTTTAAATGTAATACACACCTACAGATAACTTGGATGAGCACAAATCAAAGATAACAGTGGTAAAAAGTTGTTTTATTGGCATCATACTGTTTACATTCTTAATTTCTATGGTTTGTATCCCCAACAAGAACATTTTAAGCCTGGTTCTTTTGTAGACTCACAAATGTGCTTTACAGAAGTACAGACAATCCTACTGAAATAAATGGGAAAGAACAGCAGGTAAAATTAAGAATGAGTTTTCACAGAGTGAAGATTCTATTCTCTTAATACATTCCAATTCTGAATCGTTTTGTATAGAATAAATATTAATTTTTACATAATTACCCAAAGATTACAGAAGTTAAAACTTTTTAGCAAAGCTTAAACCTTAGACCCCTTTCAAACAATCCACCTATTTCTTAGTGCTCTCCTTAGTATCAGATTTGCCATGTACTCTGAAAAAGAAGAATTAAAAGTTAAGATAAAGCTCTATTTTTACAGTTAACACCATAACTGAATCCCTTATATAAACTCTGTGGATGCAGATTTTGACATTATTACTGTTTTGTGTGTAGACAGCTCCTACTTGGTTCCTTTCCAAGCAGACAAAGCCTTGGTTGTTACTGCTGTGGGGACTTCAATCTTAATCTGCATCCATTTCTACTCTGAGCAAGTTCTGTCATCTCAGACTTCATCTCTTCAGGGAAGGCTTGCATCACTTTCCATGTTTTTGTTAAAGAAATGGAGTAATACACTGAAAGACATACAGCAAGCATAAGAGATGATTTTGTCTGTTATGGTAGTGCTAAGCTGCATGCCAGCTTCATTGATTCAGCTTAGTGACTTTCATATGAATAGAAGTGATCTGAAAAAAACAAAAACATTACTCAGGAATATTAAACAGTGCTCTTATAAGCATGCCTTGTTACTTGTTTTAAGATTACTGAATCTGTTCGCACAGTCAGTCTGAGATGGATAAGCTATAAATTCCTAACAGAAAAGCTTATTTTCACTTTACAAGTCTGGGAATGTTGATGTTCAAGGGCAGCTAAGTTTTTCCATCCCAGTTTGTCCCATCTTTTATCTTCAGCAAGTTCTGTTGCTACGGGGAACACCAAGGCTTTGAAACATCATTTTTACTCTGTACAATGTGCTTCTTAATGGTTTTATTCCATTTTGCTTATCGAACTCATAAGCCAACTATCGATCCTACTGAGATCTTGTGAGTAAAGATTAAAGCATTCCAACATGCTTGTCTACAGGTGTGCCATGTTGAATTATGATCTTCGCATAATTCATAGAATGAAAAAGTTGCACCAAGAAACCAACTGTTAATCAGTGTATAGGCACAGGAGATCAGTCTTTGATTCGTATATTCACAAATCCTGTTTACTTGGCCACATTAGAGAGCAGACGGGTGTTCTGGAATGGATTCTTAGAAATGATGGATGTAATTGTCAAAACTGCCAAGGTCAATGTATAATGTTCAAAAAAGAACCAACTCATTTCAAGCACCTTCCATTTATCATTCATGCAATTTGACCCCCAGTTCTCTTTGTAATAACATAGTATGAGGGAACAACTGCTGTGTTCATTCCTATATACTCCTGTGGACTTTTAAATATCATGCAGGTCACAGCCTTTCCAAAAGACTGAGGACATTTGTATATAACCTTTTTTCCTAGCTAAAGTATGTCAAAGCTATTAGATGAAGCCTGACTTTAATAAGAGTAAGATAATTCCTATAGAATTGTTATGCTGCAGTACTATATACATTTGAAAGGAACTTGTTGCAGAATTTGTTTTTTTTTCATTTAAGTGCAAATTGATAAGTTTTGGAAAACATACCTAAATAATTTGCTTTTCAGGTCTGGGATGTTCCTGCCGTTGATGATATATCTTAGTTGCTTAACATCATGCTGTGGAATATAAGCCAACACTAAATAATGGGTGTTAGGGAAAAACTGTCCCTGTGCGCAGTTTAGTCCAGAAGTCAGCCATTTCTTCTAAATACCAGCCTTGCTCATAGTCAGGATACTGAATCAAGGGGAATGGCCTGGGAGTTTGCCTTGGTATGTAGGTCTAATTATCTGGAAGTAATTCATAGTGTTCTAACTTTCAGATTTAAAGATAGAAGCTAAAATTCCTAAAAATTTACAATTAAGTCTGGCATTCTAGAAGCTCATAATCACCAGTTTTTGGTATTGTTTTTCATAATGGTGGATAAAGGGTGTTTCTGGCATTTTTGGGTTATCACTGCATGCACTTTTGTTACTTGACTTTGTAACTTTTACGACTCTAATACACAGCCATACAAACTAGTAGAGTAAGCTTGAATATAGACATTCAGCAGGTCAATTTCTCTCTGATTAGAAATCAGGACTTTGATTCACCATTGCAGACGGTTCAAATTTCTTTTTGAAATAAAAAATAGACATAACTTATGTAACAACTTTTTTTTTCTTTTCTGGAGCATAGGAAAATAAACAGTCTGCTTGTCAAAGAAACAACACACTTTAGTTCATATTCTATTGAACAATTAAGAACCAAGAGAAGTCTGAGAGTAATAAAACCCAGCAGGTATAACTGAACACTGTGAATAGTTGGCACCAAATAGCTTACTGAAGGTAGTGGAGAGGCCTGTGACCATCAGGCACAGGAATAACTTCAAACACATTCTTTAATCCTTCCACCTCCAATAAGAAAGTCTGGATGATGAAATGGCATTCTGCACTAAGGTCTGTACTCAGGAAAGCATCTCTCAAACAGAAGTTTAAAGAAACAATACTTACTAAGTTTTCTTTCATTCTTACACCATTATCTTTTATTGAAAAGGTAACAACCAGCCATGCACATCTGTTGGGATATCATCTCTCCCAAATAAATGAGTTCATTTGTCCTCAAGCACATGACATTGTAATAGAGTGGGTAGGAGGTTTGCATAATTGCTTCATTTCTCATATAACATTGAAATAAGGCAGTTAGTTGTGGGTGAAGAAACTGTGACATCAGCCTGAATGACAACAGAAAGATGCATAGGGAAGCAAACATCTGACATACCAGAAGATTGTATTAAGATTGTCTAAATTTTTGCACCTTACCATTGAAGCGTGTTCTCAATAACAGAGCTTTCTACTCAAGAGGCACTTGCTCCAAAAACACTCTTAAAAATAGAATAAAATATGAGATATAAAGCAGACAGCCTCCAGAAAAATGGTGATAACTTCAGCTTACATGATCAAGAAGTCTTTGCAGAGGTGAAAGGAGTAAAAGCTGCTGTTCACAAGGAACTTCAAAAATATGGCAGGGAAGAACAAACAGGGCATAGGAGCTCTACATCCCCTCACAGAATCCACATAGTCGCTGAAGGCTATAAATCTGCAAACTATTTGAAAGACAGGCTGCCATGGGATGTCAAAGTGGTCTCCCTGACAGATAGACATTTATCAGACTTAAACATGACTTATATTTAAGCATTTCACCTGCCAGGAACCCAGCTGATGTGCTCCAACACAACTGGACAACTGGGAGAGTTGCTTCAGATCCTCACTCCTGATCTCCACTGAAGTGCTAGCACAGAGCACAGAGATCCCCATGGCTCAGGAGGGTGACTTGTGAGCCCAAAGCTTTTTTGGAAGTAAGAGCGCTGCACAGGCACACTGGGACATCTGTCTGGCAGCTCAACTATAGCTTATGGTTTGGAACTGGCTTATATGTCAGGAATACATGTGGTGCTAACTTGAAGAGGTCTGTGCTCAACCAAGCTCATAAGTCCACCCTTTTTGTAGCAAATTAACATGCATTAGGGCAAAACCTTTTGATCATTTCAGAATAAAAGTATGAGAATGTACTTCATTTGTGATCAGTACAAGAGGAGATGAATTAATCTGATTAGCTTTATAACCTTTTGCACCCTATTGCTCTTTCAGCCAACTTGATATTCAGGTGTAAATCCACTGTAGAGACAAAAGCATGCTTTGTAAACAGCAGCAGCTTTTAAGTATAACCCGTGCTGCAGGTAGAGTTTGGGCAATGCTGCTTTTGTACATAAATCTCAGTCAACAAATAAGATATATAACTTTAAAAAGTAGCATAGGAAAGCATACAAATCAGTAATGCTGATGAAACTACAGGTTATACACTTCCAGTGCATCACGACAGACTACTGCAGGCTCTAGCCTCTATATGTGGAATTTATCAGGAAGAACCTGTGGCAGCAACTAATCAGTAACCACAAATATCAGGGACACCCGGAGGCAAGATTGCACCCCTGCAGATATGCTACACAACACTGGATAAAAGGCACACTAATGATGAGGGCTCATGCTTAGGTACTAGATATGATCCACTTACTTGCCTTCAAATTAGATCACGTAAGCTTGGAGTGCAAACCCATGGAGCTATTTCATTAGAGGGGTTATACATGCTTCAGGTGCCAGCCTTACACTACTAGGCAGTAACTGTGTATTACTCTGGCCATCAGTACCCTTCACACACAGGTAGTGGTGTCAAAAGTTATCACTTGCAGAAAAGAACTGTGAAAGATGTGAATACAAGTGTCAAGTTCTCTCTCTAGTGTACAGTGCTCCTCGACTATACTTGCATATATTGCTTTACCTCAGAGACAGTATATGCGAACAGAAGCTGCTTTTCCATCTCACCTTCTTTATATCTGCCGAGCTCTCTGCTGAGCTATTACTATTTAGCTTTTATAGAAGCAGGAAGTGTTATTGCTTGATGGTCCTACCTCAACCAAAATAGCACCCACACCTCATAAAAGAACAGGTGAATTAGCAATTAGGATACTAAACAGCAGGCCCTGCCCTGAGATATCTATTGTACGATACCACTGTGAAACATTGGGCAAGACTCTGCCCAAATCCCTGCATGAGAGACTGAATGGCAGAACTTCTGTACCTGACAGGGTGCTGTGCAGTAAGCCTTAACTCTGAAAAGCTTGGACACTTCCTCCGAGATGAGGGGTTTAACTTCCTACAAATACAAACAGCACAAAACAGTTATTGCAGGGCATTCCTGTAAGATTCCATCCATTCAAAGCATGCAAGACAATGGTTATCTGATGCATGATCTGATCTGTAGTGCAGTGAAGAATTTAATCTATACACTGCTACAAAAAGGTATTGGAGAAGAGTAACTGCAAGAAGTAAGATGGCTCTCATTAATGAATTGAGCTTTATGTGCAGAATGTGCACCCTCCCTACAGTATAAATGTACCAAAACAGATGTCTACAACTGCATAGCTATTTAATTGAAGAAGCACAGAAAGGCAAGATCATTTTCTTTATTAGAAGGCTAGCTTCTGTCAGGTGTCAAATTTGTTCCTTCTTGAACTTAAGCCATCCAACCCTTAAAAAGCATAAACAGGATGTTCTAATAATCTGTGGATGTACAATTCCTTCAAGAGTCTCCTACACTCCCAGCTCTCTTGCAGTCATAGCAATTTTTAAAAGGTAGAAATCCCTATTTCATAGCAATCTGGTTATATCACAATAGTACATGCTTTTACAATTTTCTGATGTAAATACAGTTGATAAGTGCTTCTCTTGTACATGCAAGAAATGATTTCATCTTCACTGTTTATCAACCAAGATATGAAAGGAGAAGTGAGTAATTATATTTCTGCTTCCATTTTTTGCTAGCATTGTCAGATAATTCAGGCTGTGTTACTGTAGGCTTCTGCAAAACAAACCAAAGGGACGGTAGTGTCAGAACAGAAAACGGAAGAAGAAAGTCAGCTTTGAAGTCTACCTGTACATTTTCACTGCACTGCCAGCTCTGAGCTCATTTTGAAATCAAAGAATGATCATAAAAAATTTGAAGCAATCAGACGCATTGCTACATGGAGACTTCACATCAACTTTTCTTTTTAGCATGGAAAAGTAAAAACCCTGATGTGTTGAGATGGAGACTACAAGCAAATTAGTTACATCTAGGATATAATTAATGTTTTCAGCATTTCAGTGTAGAAAAACACTTTAAAAACTTCTAAAAATAGAGGATTATTTTCTTGAATGTATAAGTATGAAAGCCTGTCATTTTCATGCAGCAGTGACAATTTTGAAATCTCAGCAGATGTGCTGTTAAAGTTATTAATTTCACCAAGATGATCAAGAATGCTTTGCTCAGCTCTTCTGCCAGCATTAGAACAATAACAAATCAAGTTCTAAATTTAAATACCTGTTGTCCTCAACACTGGAATTTGTTTTACCTTCCATGCTTTGATTCTTATGGTTTTAAATGAGACAGTGGCAACAATTTAAAAGTGTTATAAATGCTTGAGTAAATGAACAGGAGGACAGTGGGCACTCCAGTTATATTTAGCAAGCCACGATATCTCAGGAAGCAGAGCTTTAGCTGCTTGTAACCCTCCTGTGAAAACATCTGGACATTAACACCTGGGAGAGCCAGCTTCAATGGAAAGGAAAATGACTTGAATGGGTTACATCTGACAACATATCATATAGAGGGAGACAGTGAAATAGAAGGCTGTACAAGTGTCAGACATGCTCTGTTCAATACTTGCTTACTGGGACACGGTAGATTTTAAGATTTGGTAATCTGTTATTCAAGACAAATTCACTAATGTTATGTAACCCAATAAAATACTTGGTTAACAGCATCCCATTCAGCGCAAGACAAAAAAAGCTGCTGTCAATATTCCTTTTAATTAACCCAATAGTATTAGCTGCTTATGACTTCATTCCCCTCGGTCCCAGTGGGCAACCTGAAAAGCAATTCTCACTATTACTTAGCTCCCGTGGCGTAATCCACAAGAGGCTGTCAGCTTGCCACTGTTTGTGACCTCTGACCCAATCACTTTCTTCCTTTTAACATTACTACCTTTGCACATTTAATGAACTTTGTACATGGTTAAAAAGATGTCAGCACAGAGAAACGATGGTTCCTGCTGTGAAAAGGCTCCATTGTTTCTATAAGCCTAATTGACCTTTCACATCACAGAAAATGAGGAAAAAAATCAATATAGTTACTTAGTCACCAGTCCAATGCTATCTTTTATAATTAATACGCTAACCACATTGCTTTTGAAACACTGACACCCAAACACCCTTCCATGTACAAAAATGGATTCTCATTAATAACCATTATATTAATCACTGTTGCCCAGAACTGGAACCTGACTGCAAAATCCCCTGGTGGAAATTGCTACAATCGTTCAAACTACAGGAATGAATATTTTTTTTTTGGCATAATTACTGCTGTCTTCTTATTGAAAAATATCCATTAGATTGCAGCTTTTAGTTACGTAAATCAAGTTGATTAATTTTTAATTCTTACCATTTATATGACATTGCACAAGTTAAGATTTTTGATAATTTAAATGATTAGCTGAACAATTATTAAAGCAACTTGCAGTAGTTCAAATATTCATTTAGTTACTAGAAGAGCCATACACCATTAACTTCCAATTAAAATAAAGTTGGGAAATTGTAAATGCTGATACAATAAAAAATATACATATGTTCTTGCCAATAAAGTAGTGTACCACTGTGAAAATATTGCGCTAACTTCAGCTGAAAGCAGGCAGTTCATCTAGTACAAGCTTTCTGCAGCTGCTCCATGAGTGAGGAGGAAGAAATCCTCTTACATGTCGGGAAGCCATTGGGAAGAGGCATACAATAGTGGCACAGCACTTCCGTGCTGTGTCCCCAGTCCTCTGAGATGGGAGCACAAACCAGCTGCCAGGTCCCTGTACTGGCTCAGCTCAAGCCAGCAGTTCAGCCAGCAGCCTATTCCACAGCCTACTCTGGTATTTTGGGACACCCACACAACTTTTCTGCCTGGGTTTGCACATACTTTTGTGTTAAAGCACCCAGAACTGGCCAGTAGGCATCTCCACTCCCATTTGGTGTCCAGGTTGGTGTTCCTCGTCCTGTGTCCTGAACCACATCAGCAGACCACTGAGCCCAGCACATACCACAGCAATCACTATTACATTTCTAGTAGCAGTATCCTCCAAAAAAAAAGTCATCCAGTTTTTATTTAATAGTCCAGTGGTTAGACTAACTCCCTCCTGAGTACAAAGGGATTTCATTTCACATCTTACACTGCTTCCCTTGAATGTCTACATCTGAGCTGTGTACTTGAAGCATTCTGAGTTTGGCCTGAAAACCTTCATCTGATAAACATCACCTAATCAGGAGCTGCTTCACTGAAATCAGAGCTACCAAACAACCAAACAAAAAGCAGAGCTGTCCTGCTAATGCTAAGCAATAAGTCATTTCCAACATTAAGTCCACACCTACACTGTCTTAAACATATGCCAGTAAAATTCAGTTATATTTTTCTGACCAATCTTCTGCCAGCTTGTCAATCAAAATCTTCAAGTGTGCTGTTGTGGTTTAACCCGGCTGGCAGCTAAACACCACACAGCCGTTCACTCACCCTCCCCCCTCCCTCTCTGGGATGGGGGAGAGAAACGGGAAAGTGAAGCCTGTGAGTTGAGATAAAGACAGTTTATTAAGACAGGAAAATAATAATAATAATAACAACAACAACAACAATAATAGTATTAATAATAACAATATATACGAAACAAGTGATGCACAACGCAATTGCTCACCACCCGCTGACCGATGCCCAGCCTATCCCCAAGCAGCCGGCCCCCCACCCCGGCCAGCCACCCCTATGTATTGTTTAGCATGACGCCAGATGGTATGGAATACCCCTTTGGCCAGTTTGGGTCAGCTGTCCTGGGTCTGTCCCCTCCCAGCTCCTGCTGCACCCCCAGCCTGCTCACTGGCAGGACAGAGCGAGAAGCTGAAAAGTCCTTGGCTTGGTGTAAACACTGCTCTGCAACAATTAAAACATCAGCATGTTATCAGCGCTCTTCTCATCCTAATCCAAAACATAGCACCCTACCAGCTACTAGGAGGAAAATTAACTCTGTCCTAACTGAAACCAGGACATATGCATACATTGTTGCTGACATTCTTCCAGTTGCATATGTACCTCTCAACTCTTCCAGTTACAGTGAGGTTTGATTCAAATGTTTTTCCCGAGGAAATAGAAAGAGGACAGCATGTCCTCTTGGTGCAGGTGTTAAATGATCTGGTTCAGGATCCAGAGGCAATATTGCCATACAGAAGACATACTTAAGTCATCCCACATGTCTGCTCAGAGCTTCCTCACACACATCTTCACTGTACTGCACCACATGGGCCTCCTCTGAGAGGCCACATTAAAGAATATATGGAATATAGATATTTCTTAAAGAAAAGCATTGGATTTATTTTGGAAACTACATTCTTGAGATTAAGTAGTTAGCCTCATTGAACCTCATTTGCCGAAAGACAAGATTAAAGATCAAAAAATAGACCTTTTGGGTTTTAGGGTTTTGTTTGTTTACACAAATTGTAACATTGACATTGTCACAGGGAAGACCATCACCTATAAGACTTACAGGAACTCTATAGAGAAGAACTGTATGCTGAGCATAAAATACCTGTATCTGCTTGGTTTTGAACTTTCTTATTTTTTGCCTTTCTAGCTCCCATTGTTAAAACTCAACACAACTTCTTCACTAACCAGGTAAATTACCATACCCCTGAGGTATTAGCAATTCTGTACCCTACCTCCTCTCCTGTCCCTGTGTTCCTTCCCTCCCACTCCCCACCTCCGATGGGAAAATCTAGGCTTCAGATGAGACTGGAACTTAAACACAGCTTACCCTGAAATATAAGATTTTAGGAAAAAAGTGAAAACTCTAGGAATGAAAGGGGTAAATGTTCAAAATACTCTCTGTGAACTTAAACTACTTGCAGAGGACTTTCATCACAATGATAAAGAGTCCAGGAAAAAACTCTAGAACATTATTAGAAAGAACAATTGCCTTACAGAAATTTCCAGTGTACCATGGAGCCTCCTCACTTAAGGGAGCTTCTAAAATAATGCTGCAATACTTCTGATGAGCAGCAAACAAGTTCCGATACAATCAAATGTTTTCTTATATCACATTATCCAAATTCATTAACATTTGTGCTGTAAAATGCAGTTTTCTCCTAGATTAATTATAACCAGAAGTTGGCATTGATATTAAGCTGATGTGACCGACTGCAGTGGAAAACAATTCTTAAGCTTTCTAATTTTGTTACTACTGATATTTGTGGATTTGGACTGGTCATAAGACCACATACTTTGCAGGCATTTCTATCTACCGAAAATAAAATGGAAATATTGAAACTTAGAACTGGTGATTTCCAACCTATTACCTTATCTTTGTATATACATGGCAGACTGCATCTATACACAATCATATTTTCTTTGCATTCATCCTTCAAGCACTAGAACAAGAGAAATTTTAACACAGCCTCATACTTGCATTCTCACATGGGTACCTTGGTACCTGTTTTCAAACAGAAGCTGAAGTAGGGGGTTGAAAAAGATCAGGCACAGTTGAAGTAAAAAAAATCTTTCAGGAAAGCCTTAGAAGAAAATCAGAAGAGATCAAATGAAACATAGGATTTCAGTGTCTTAGTTTTTCATTTTAAAGCACCTATCTATCCTTCTGTAGACTACTTAAGTGTACATACCTAAAAAGTTAGGAATAACTTAAATAGCCTTAAATGACAACTCTCCCCCCTAGAGATCAAAATTTATTCTAAACACTCTGCTTAGGTGTTTGAAGATTCAGGATATTCGACTTTAGGGAAAAGTGTTTTTTTTTTTTTTTTTAAAGAAAAATTTTATTTCTGGAATACTGGGGGGAGGGGTATGAGTCAGTTCAATACCGTTCTTTAGATTAGTGTTATCAACATGTGAAGGATAACATCTCCACAAAGAGAACAGGCAGTACGAGCTGCTACTCTATCAATTAAATCTTGGCATTCGTTATGCTTGTCCTTTTCCTGCCCCTTTCTTCCTTGGTGGTCTTCTGATATTTTTCTTAATAGCAGCAGCCAAAAAGAAAAAAAGAAAAGATACTAGAGGCAATTTCTTTGGTACAGTCACAAGCAGACTTTTTTTTTTTGTAGTTTAATATTTGAAACTGCAGCCCTTGTAACTTCAAGGGGCCACCACTCCACTATTTACACAGATGTTAGAGAAGGCAGCCTGTAACCAGCTACCTCCGCCCCTGTGGTCACCTTTGCCTCTGAGCAGTCTTTGGGAGGTACATTAATAACATTTGTGTTAGATACCCATTTCTAAGTTACATTATTTGCATTTCATGTTGTCTGTGTGGAAAGTAACTTAATACATATCTGTGATGCAGGGAGATGTTGACTTAGTATTTTATGATTAGTTCAATTGGCGACCAGTGGGTTTCACAGGCTAGCATCAATACTGCATATAGTCACAGAGCAGTCGAGATATAATTCAGGTTTTCCAGAAGAACTGCACACATAAGTTAGGAATACATTTAAAAGGGATAATAAACAGCCAGCTACAAAGCAGAAATAAAAATGATCCAATTTTTAAATTTCACTTATTGAAATTAGAGCAAAATATTTTCAGGAAAGGCCAAATAAAAGACCATGGCAGCCAGAGCATATATACATTTCCTTTTAAAAATTCATAATTGATTGGTAATGCAATTGAACAAGAAATTTTGTCTTTTCTGACCATCTTTCTTTGGCTATTTGAAATGCTCCAAAGAAGCAACAGTACTGTTAATAGAAGTATTAGAGGGGCTTACACATTTCTTTTGATTTTTCCTTTTAATTCACTCCTCTTACACTATGGAATACAGAATAAAATTGGTAGCGGGCTTATTCCATAGGACCTTCCTGCCTCTTTAATCTTCAGCTTTGCCTTCTGAGCTCCTGCAGGTGCCCGTGCCCCGCTGGCAGGGCAAGTGCAGGTCTCCCGCTGGGAATTTTACTCAGCCAGGTGTCACACAGCCCCGCTGAGCCACAAACACTAAGCAGAACCTGCCAGGGGAATATTTGCATTGTGGCTTTTCCTTTCAAATCAAAAGGTGTTAAAGATGTCATTGAAGAGCTTAGACTAGTGACTAAGCATTTTCTGTAGTTCAGTCTCTCGTGGCCTAACTTAGTCATATGGCCTCCTGCAGGTACGACTAATAACTCCAGCTCTAGTGCCTATATCTTTTCACACCTTTTTACCAAGAAGAAAGCATTGTCTTCAATTGTCCACCAGCCCTAATCCTCTCTCAGCAAGAAGCTTGTTAGCATAATTGGAGAGAAGAAACCAAAAAGGTGCATTATGTGCATCTATGTGTTTCTTTTTTCAGTAAGTGAGGCTGTTTGGATGAAAGACCACTGTATTTATTGCACTAATCCAGCACCTACAGGTTTCCTCGATAGAACTAAGTCTCTACCTTCTCAGACTTCGATTTAATGCAAGTGATGCTAATCACAGCCATAACTGTGAGAATGACAGTCACCATTCTAGAGAAAGACTTGCAGAAGTGAATGTTAGACTCACTGTCCAGAAATAACCATGGACACTGTCTGGCACCCCTGAATTCAACCTCAGCTTCTTGGTCACTTAGTAAACTGCAAAACTGATTGCAAAGAAATTACTTAAAATTAGGTTTTTAACTTTTCCAAGAACAAAGATTTTTAGCATCTTCCCAGACACTGGAAGCTAAGAAAGTATGAAGGTAATGAGCCCTAAAAACTTCCAAGGCATTTTCACTCTTCTACCATCTTAGTCCTTAATGACAAGCAGTTAAAGGACTATAAGCAACGATAAAAGAAAGCCAACCGTCCATCACAGGCACTTTATATTAGGATTTACTTCACATTTTAGTTTTCATCTCTCTTGAATAACAAGACAAATACCAAAATAAGTACAATTTACCATTGGATTACATAGTTCATCAAGCTAGTAGAAGAATTTTTGGTATTTCTACTCACATAACTGAGAACAACAAAGCCAGATCAGAAAGAACAAGCAACAGGGACATATTTGGCTACTCTCTAATACATCAAGTATGACATGACTTACAGTAGCTTGGGTACCATCTGGTTCATTCCTAGTACAGTCCAGGGAAACATGAAACTAAGTCTGAAGCACCAGTGTGCTACAGCTTCTCTTGAGTATATGCAACTTGCAGACTACCCTGACTACCCTTTGCTTTGAGCCAGGTCTAAACCAAAAATTGTCAAGAAATCTTGTTATTTTGGAAGCTTTTGGATTTAAGATGTCCTTGTGAACATGCACATAAAAACACTTGCAGAGTAACTTATGGAGGTGAGGTTGCCTTCCCTCTGAGGCCCTTACAGACGTAGTCACAGAATTACCCAGCCACTATTTCCCTGCCATGTCCTGCCTACACACACCCCTTTCCTGCATGGAATCTGTATGCATTCCCTCACCCCACTAGCAATAACACTTTAGCAAGATAGCTTGGAAAATATAAGTTCCCCTACTTTCCACTTATCCAGACACTGCTATGCACCATCTTTCATCAGAAGTAACAGATCAAATTAGTACAGAATAGGAAACTTTGATTCAAATACACATTTCTGCAACCTTCTCTGTGTTTTCTTTTGGTTTTGGTTTTGCTGCTTTAAGTGACTGCAAATTCTTAAACTGAATCCTGAGAAGAAATCTAAAGTTTTACACACTTGAAGGCAAAGAAGTTTAAAAACAGTGCAATGATATGCTCATTATCAGGGGTATCTATATTATTTTATTTCATTTTAAATGTCTGGATCAGGAATGACAAGAAAACTATTTTTTTCTTATTGAGTACACATGAACAGGTATTACATTACATATAGGGCATACTAATACAGAATTGAGCAGTGCCTACCCTCGTGTGAGGTGAAAATGTGTGTGGTTATGGAAACTTCTCATTATACTTTAACTTCTACTTACACATAGAGTAACTGTAAACAGTTATCCATCCTTGCAAACTTTGTACTACTCTGTGGTGCTTGCAAACCAGATAAGATACCTAAACTTCCTTAGCTTTACACTGAAAAAACTGACACTTTTAGTCTACTTTGGGGATGCATCTTTATCATACAGAAAATTTTCAACAGTTGTTTTCAAGTGAATATACTCCATTGCTACAGTTACAGAGCTTGAAGAGCTGCTGAGGATGGGTCCTAAGTACCTCAAATTGAATCCTTCCTATGTATTCAGGCACTTAGTGCATCAGGTATGTCTGAGCAACATACAGGTCTGCAAGTAAAATTAAGCATTTATACACATGATAAAATTCCATGTGCTTTGGTCTTAGTCTCCTTTGATCATTGGTCATGCGTGGAGGTCCCTCCATGACCGCATGAGGGAGGGCTCTTGCACTACAGTAGGAATGTGACCTATCACAGGTTTGTGTTTATCATTGCTAAGTTCAGTGAAATGTTTTGCTACCAATCACATCATCTTTGGTTTTCTACAGCACATTGCTATATGTGACAAGATGAGGGAAGTTATTCAATTTCAGTTAAGTGGGTTTTTACTCTATTCTGAGCTCCTAAAACCAAAAGTTTTTCTTCATTTCAGCACAACACCACTCTCAGAATACCAACAAGTACCCCCTTTCATACTGAAAATGCAGTATATATGCAACCTATTCAGATTTTCAGTCTTTCCTTACATCAGAAGTCCCTGACCACCCTAGTATTAAAGAGCCGGGGATGGAGGAATTGAAGCAAATAGTAGAACCCATGCAAAACAAATCCCAAATCACAGAACTATACAAAATAAACATTTTATCAACTATAAAATAAAAAATAAAAAATAAAAAACAAAGTGAGAAGACTGTGAAATGAAAAATACAAATCCTAGAGGCTCAGTAAACTTTGTTATTTGTGCTATCAAAACTCTAGAACCCAAGGACTGAGAGTTGCATACACATTACTCAGTTTTAATCCCCAGTATTAGGCAGCTCACTTTCCATAGCTGTAAATACATACATATACAGACAATGGAAAGCTTTGACTTACCCTGACAAATGATCCTAGCAAAATTAGACAAGTAACTTGGCCAGCTATAGTGATAGCAGTGTTCCTCTCCTTGATCACTCATAAATCATTGCAGAGGTCTATTTAGGGATTCAGACTTTACTGAAATACCTGATGTCAAAGTAAATCACTACGACCATTGTCCTCATGTGAACACACTTTTCAATAAAGAATTACCTTAGACTCCAGCAGAATGCCTACTACATGCTTTTGCAGATCCAGAAGATGCATTTCCTTAATGGTTTTCCAGGACACTATCAGTATTAAATATATATCAGTCATTATATGTAAATACACATAACAGTTTTAACATAACAGATCCTTCCCTCTGCAGGAAAGAAAAGGAAAATCCATCAAAGAATGGTGCATAGGGAAATCAAATATCAAATGCTTCCTGCTTCCAAACAGAGATGTAATATTCTGCGAATGACTGACCTGGTTCTGACCTTGATCATGGTAAGAAATTTGTTTTGGTAGTCTGCTGTAGCCAGCAACCTGCAGAGCAGTTTGGGAATCCTACCAGAGGGAGTTCTCAATGCTGTAGTTAAAAAGCACATTTGTTTATGTGAAGATACTATTGCAGATATGGTATTGCAATAATATATTTAAGATTGCTTGACAAATACATTAAAAGAAAGCTAGATAATTAAATACATAAGCATGAAAGGCTTCTTGAAGATAACATAAGGTGAGATGTAACACTCACTGCTGTGATTCCTGTAACAAAGGCAGCATTAGAACAACATTAGTGGTTTTACTTATAGCCAGACAACAAAATCAAATAAATTTTTCTCACTCCATTTATGCACTGTTGACCCCAGGTACTGCAAAGTTCAGAGAAGAGTTCAGCTTTCTGTAAAAAGCACTAAGTGTACATATTACCTTCATATAAAGCATGAGAAAATACTGGGAAGCTGAACAAAGCATAAACATTTTAATGTTTAACAGACACAAGTTCACTTTAATTTTTGCATTGTGTAACTTATTTCTGCTTTCCATGAAAAAGTTTAAATTAAAAAATATTCAAAGTACAAAATTCCGTTACTTTTCATTTGAAGACGTTTGATACTGATTAGATATACACTGAGTAAATATTGCAAATAAGTACCTTTTAGGACCCTTAAATGTGATTACTATGTGTCTGAAGTTTTAAGTCATTTTTCCCCTCAGAACCAGGGTTTTGTTATGTGGTGTGACAAAATATACAAGAAGCATGATCCTGCAATCTTTGTCCTCCCAAAATTCATTGCTTTGAAAGAAATGTAGGGAGGCAACATCAGAACTCAAGATAGTCGGGTAACATATGTCAGTAATAAATTACACCATTCACAGACATCCTGAAGCAAAGGTGATGCTCAGCTAGTGGCTTGAGCAGACCTGAGAACCAAGAGCAAAAAAAGAATGATGCTGCTCAGAAAACATACAGAAAAGATGGGTAACCAACAGCAAATATCTGCGGAAATCTGAAACTTAGAATAAGTAAGAGTTCAATTGGTCTACAGACTTTCAGGTAAGATCAAGCAATTAAACAAAAAGCCCAAACTACTAGACCAGCTTTATTGACACATTGCCCCTCTAACAAGGATGCTTCAATCCTTTTTCATGCAAACACTGCCACTCTGCCACTGTACACTGTTCCATCACTTGGGAACTCTGTTATAACATGCACCCCAACAATACAGAAGAGCTCTCTGTAGAAATACTCAGCCAACAACCTATAGTAGAGTCTTTGTTCACCACTGAAATCACCAAATTGCCTGGGGAGCAAAGGCAGAAAAGAGCTGCCAGCCAGGATGAGCTGGCTCAAGAAAAAGAGGACACTGTATTGGTTCATTGCTGGAGATGTTCCCTGCCTAACATAAGAATGCAGAGCAGTGCTTCTGCTGGGGAATGTGAAGGACACCCAGAGTGATTTTAGCAGTTGGAGGCAGCACAGCTCTAGCTGGCTTATGCCATGAAGACTGAGCAGGAAATGTGAAAACTCTCCCTGTGTGGAGATGAAAGGGCACAAGAAAAAGAACTGCAAAAGGTTGCATTTGTTACACAGGTATGAAAAGGCACCGATAACCAGAAAAAGCTTTTATGGCTTCACCAAAAAAGGTGGGAATCTTACCTCAGCATAATGGTAATTATGTATAACGCATAACGTGTTCTCAGCTCCAGTGTGATGGTGTTTATATTTCAGGTGTAGTGTGATTTTAACTTTAGTGGGTTGGTGATTAAATTTAAGGTATATATGAATAATACATAGGGAGTGAAAAGGGCAATATTATAAACAAAAGAAGTGAAATAACCAGTTGGAGATGTTGTTACAGAACTCTGAAAGTGCAAGCTTCCAGATGTTTATGTTCACCAGCTTAAAAGATTAATGAGAATACTAAAGATTTATACCCACCCCCTGGATCAGAATACAAGTAGGGTTTTCTAGGCATGAATCTGGCCACTTCCTGAAAGAGGCAATTTTCCAGGTTCAGTGTGGTTGAAGCTAACTGGCCTGCAATTAGCTGGACTCAAAGCCATTTAAATTCAGTCCTGACTGAACCTCGAGGGAAAATTGCCACACTGGCACATAAGACATTTTAATCTTTGGAAAAATTTCATGGCATAAATAACATTTTTCTGCATATTGTATTCTTGGATTAGCAATGATTATGGAGACTGCACTATCTTTCAAGCTCTAAAGCAGCTTCTAGAGCAGAGAGATAAAACACAAAAGACAATATCTAGACATTTTGCCTACCACTGCCTGCACTTACAAACATTTTTTCCCCCCTCACTGTTACTCTGGCATTCTTCACAACTAAAATTAAATAACAAAAATGTCAACCAAGATCCATTTACCAACACCAGAAAATAAGCCTTCCATCACAGGAATTCAATCAGTCCACCTAATCTGAAACACCGTGTAACAGTTATACATAGTGGCACCAAAAAGCAGGAACTGATGTCATACTCGCTATTCCTACCCTAGCCAAGACAATCTCTTACCAAAAACTAAGCCTACGCTTCCATACCACTGCTACACTTACTGTCATCACAGAACATTTTACAATAGTTTTTCTTGACTGGCTGGCTGCCATTAGATAATGTAATAGCATTCACTTCTGGATATTCCTGTTCTGGGGAATGAACCATCCGGCTTTTGATGATTCACACTTGCCTGTTGACATTCATGATGAATGCACTTCCTTCACTCTGCGAAACACAGAAACACCAAAATCATTGCTTCAACAGGCTAAGCCAATATTGCAAGTTTTCCCCTTCACAAAGGGATCTCAGTCATTAGCACCCCTCTCTAAAATAGCATCATTTTCCCATTACCCACCATGGGTTCATGACCATGACATCCATATAAATCACCTACCACTTCCAGTAAACCCCTCCTATTTCCAAGCCAAAGCAGCACAAGCAAAGCCTCCAAATCAGCTGTTTTCTGGTCAAGGCTCAGAGCTACCCTATGCCTCCCCCTCCAGTAACCAGTCAAGCAAGCCCAGATGCAGCCTGTTATAGCCCCCATGCATAAGTGGGGCTGTGCCCCACAGGTGTTCAGCTTTCTGGGTGAGTGCTGCCATTTACTTTTCATGGGCAGTATGGGGATATTGAGAGCTGAGAACCTCCTTGAGCCGTGTTCAGAAGTTAATACGTTTCAGAGTATAAAGTGTGCTGTGGGTTATCTCAAAATTTTTCAGGTACTACTATAGCTGGCTGTCTATTAACATAACTCTTTATCTACAACTGGAAAGAAAACCTTTCACAAATTCACCTCCCTGCATTTACTTTTGCTGACCTAAGGCTGTCTTGCTAAGAGAGAGCAATGAGTTTTGATAGCTCAATGGCTTGTTATCATATCAGAGAACTAATGGTCATCCATTACATGGATGACTTTTATACACAACCTGATGTGCAGAGATACTGAGCAGAAATGGTCACTCAGAATATACTCTGATGTTGCCCAAAATATCCAAACTTGCGTAACTGCAGGTAATTTCTGAACTGTCAAGTATGGGTCAAAATTCAAGTTGATTGTACAAGACATTTTTACAAGTTGACTTTGTCCCAGATATGTGTTTCAAACACTCCTATACTCCAAGGAGAACAAGGCTTGGATGTTGTTTTGGGAGGAAGCAGTAAATCAGTATTTTTAAGTGGGACATGGCGCTTTCAAAAGTCACTCCAGATACTCCATATTTACTCATCTTAGAGGCATTGCTTTAGCAGTTAATGTAGGTTGGAGTAGTTCTGCAGCAGCTCCTGGTAGGCTGAATGCAATGTGTGTGTGTGTCATCAACTCTCCAGTCAACTCTTCATTCTCTGAGAATGAGAGACTTGGCCATAGCTAATGCAAATGCCCAAAGAAGAAAAGTGTTACAAAATTCAAACCCAGAGTACTACATATGTATCTCACAGCTTCTCCATAAGAAATCAGGCTTGGTTTAGTTAGACTAACTAACTAACTCCAAAACATTATGAATTTGGTTGTATCAAAGCTGTTTCCTGCAGAGCTATTTGGTATGCCTACATTATGCTCTAAGCACCTCGGTACCAAGATTTTATTATACAAAGGCCAGTGTTAGCCCTGAATATGTCCATACATTGTTACAGCTGAATACCTGCCTGAAATAGCCCTTCTAAAATCTGGTAGCTACCAAAAGAGTGTTTCCATATGGGCAGTTCGATGGGCATAACCTGAGTGGACTTCGCAGATGCCTGATGGATCTGACTGCCTTGGAGACAGCATACTACTCCTCCACCTCCTGCCAGGCAGCACTGGGGCTGAACATATATTCCACTGTCATGGGTAGAGCAGGTATATTTTCTCAGGCCCTGTGTGGTAGGAGACCAGCTGCACTTGCTGACTCCTGAGAGCAGCTTCTGTCTTGTTGCACTTGAGTTAATACATGGAGTGTTCCTGAGCAGTCACTGCATCCATGGCCCAAGTAATTCACAATCCAGCTCACTAAAAGCTGGCCACATCAGCCTTCAAAACACCATTTCTACTCAGGTGAACAGAAAAGAGGCAACAGCCAATAGATGTAGCAATAATTTCCCACATAGTTATTAACACGCATATATTGGTTGATAATGAAAAAAAAAAAAAAAAAGAATAACTGTATAGCTTATTTCTTTCATTAATACTGTTTTATTTAATAATTTCTGTGAAAGCGTTTGATGCCAAGCACCAGGATATCAGATCAGGTCACCATATAAAATTAGTTTGACATGACTGCTTTTAAAAAAGCAGGCTTTTTAAAGATATTCTCCTTCTCAATGTGAAGTTAGGGACGTAGGAATCACTAGATGAAACTATAAAAGTACACCTTACGCACTAAAAAAAACTAGATTATCATCAAAGTGTTTAGTCTTGTCTTACAAAATATGTAAGAATTCACTATTTCATTTTTCTTTGTTTTTCTTCTCTTCATGAGGAAAGATAATTTTTGTAGACCTGTCTCATGAAACCATGTCCCTAGTTTAGAGACTTCATTTACAAACTTCTTTGCAACTTCTGAATTGTTGATGTTGCTGAAGACAACAGACACCGTGACACCAGTGGTACGCCCACATCCAAGTGCAGCCCCATCTGGCACAGGTTGAGGTGCCAGTTGCCATGAAGACCCTGGTTCAGGCGCCAGCCGTGCTTACAGGCTGCTGTGCTTCAGCTAATACATCCTGTGAGAGGCTGCCAAGTGCAGCAGTGAATACTGCTCAGGTAATGAACTTAAACTCTGTTTGGCAAGCTACATAGCACAGGACTGCCTCACGAGATAAGACCATCGCCAAATCACAAATCTAGCCACTACATGCACTTTTACAGCGTAGGCATTCCTACAGGTCAAAACCTGGCCTGACAGGTACTAATCATTTTCTTGATATAAATTCAGCTTGGGGACTAATCTAGGAAATGGAAACTTTGGAAAACTTTTGACAACTTTTTAGATTCAGTAAACCATTAGTCTGTCGCTCTACTTTAAAAAGTAATAAGACAATTTTAGAAACCACTCAAGCACTAGGCACAGGTTGGATCTGTCCAAGTTTCTTCATCTTTCTCATTCAGAATACATACATGCTCTAAAACATTCACCATACTCTAAAAACACTGTTATATGATCACTCTAATATCAACTTTAAAAGCGTTCCACTGTAAAGTTAAATTCTATATTTCAGATGCTGTATTCAGATTCTCACAAAGATAATTATTAGGAGTATTATCTAATAGGCTGGCTGGTGGTTGAGTTGCACTTAGTTATTTTTCAGAAACAAAACATTTTTATGGTTATTATGGTGAGATTATTATTTTTTCTGTGCTGCTAGTTTTTGGCTGACAGAATGGTACTGGAATTTACTAAAATTAATTCAAATAATAATTATATTCAAAAATCTGAATTGTTTTGCATGGCAAAATGAGAAAGATGTAAAGGCTTTTGTTTGCTGATTTTTTTAATTTTATTTACAGCAAAGTTAATGTTTCAATTATTTGTAGTTATGTGTAGTAGTTGTCTATTTGGTAAAGTATAACTGAGATTGTTATAGGACTTTTAGATTATAAGCAGGATATCTATGATTAAAATATATTCTTTACAAGTTGTTTTTTTTTTCCTTTTAGTTATCTTTCACTTTCATCTGATGGAGAGTAAAAGGTAAAACAAGCTTTTGTTGTTTACTGTACATCTGGAGTATAAAAAAAGCACAGTATGAGGAAAGGATACTCCATGAAACACTATGTCAGAAACATTCGCAGTCAAAATTTCAAAAATAGCAAGATGTTAGATAGATAATTAAAATGTCTTCCAGGTCTAAACCATAGGGAGCTTGAGTTTTAATCATGTAGAGTATATTCATGAGAAGTTTTCTCTTTTATCTACATGATCAGATTTTGATGCTTTCTTTTAGGAAGAAATAAGATCCTGGTCTGGAGCACAAACATTGTTAACATTTCGTATGTATTGGCAAAGCTCACAGAATTGAGTGCTTGAGTAGAAATCCCATTTCTGTTTACCTTTTCTGTGAGAGGGATCTGCAAAAAAGTTCAGGCTCTGTCTCCCCTCTGGGCACAACTGTCCTCTCTGGATCAGTCGGGCTGGAAAGCGGCAGCATGGAGGAACCTTTCTGCAAGTGACTCGGTGCCTACGCAGCAATGTCACCAGAGAAGAACCAAAGCCTTGTTTTACTGTGAGCCAAAGATCTAGCCTTGAAAGGCTTAATAAAAAGCCTGCTGAAATAACAAGGTAAATGTTATTTACAGGGGACATTTCTGCTGTAAGGCCTTGTTCTGAGCTGTAGAAAAACTAGAATGAGCTTAGTGGGGAAAAATAAGATTAGCCATTTTTTCATAACTAAGAAGATGGTTTCACGGCTAAAGCAATTCACTAATCTTATTTTCTAATTCTGCCACATCTTTTGTTAACTCATTTTTCATCTTGTAGCCCGTATATAACCATAACATTTAAATAATGTTACATTTGTATCTGAACCATCTTCATCTCTGCCTAGTCAGATCTAATTATTGAGTAGTATTTTAAAAGCTACTGCAATTTTAAGGAACAATTTAGATCTAGGCTATGCTAAGAGAAAAGAAAACACATCAGTGCCAAATTAGGCTCTGATGAAGCTCTTGATCACTTTCTCTTTTCCTGACAAAAACAGAAGGTACTAGCAATGCTGAGAAGGCCTGCGTCCTCAATGAACAGATGTTAATAGCAAAGAGCATCTTCCTCATGTTAAGTAGCCAAAAGAGAAGAAGAGGGTTTGCAGCCATTGATAATGATACCCATACATCATGCATGCTAAATCATGACTAAATAATTAAAATCTGTGCATGATATGTGTTTCAGGTGAGAAAAGCCAGTTTTAGTGGTCAGAGGAAATGAAATGCAGCTTCACAAAAGTGATCATCGTTGAACATACAGAGCGTTGCAATGCGCTCAAGGAAAATTAAACTGGAAAAAAGGCAATCAACTGTGAGTTTCTTATTCAGGAATTGGAGATGGTGATTCTGGGGATGTTTGCCTTCCAGTTATTTTGATGCATTATCTGAATATGCACAAATGGCTGGAGAGAGTGAAAGGAGGGCTGTAACACACAGAAAGATCTCCCAGGCAAGGCTGGTGGCCAAGCCATGTGTGCTGCCTCACGTCACCACACAGCCTCTGCTCCTCAGAGGTTAAACCACTGATATTTCCTGCAGTGAGGGAAGGATCTGAGCAGAGGCAACTGTAGCCCTTTACAAATGCTACACTCTGTATTCTCCATAGTCTTCATTCTACCAGCTCTGTGCTTCAGGGGCACTGGAGCAATGGTAAAGCCCCAAACCTGCCCAAGAACACCTTGCCTGGCTCCCAGGCTCCTTTTTGTGCCTCACACCAACACAGAGACTCCCGTCACACATCTGTGTGCAGAAACAGGGGTGAAGGTTTCGTTTCCCGAAGGATGCCCACGTGCTGCAACCAGCTGAACTCGCCAAGACCCATGCAGAGAGCATCTTATCTCACGTCTCATAAAATGAGGGCTACAAAGGCAGGGCAGCTTTGTTAGCTGTCACACAGACCTTTCCTTCAAAGACCAGGGTGGGAGGGAAACTGTTATTCAAAACATGAAGGAAGTGGTTGAAATTAATTTTTCCTCCCATCCATTTCTAGAAATTGATCAAGTGGATTTTGAGGAATGTGGGAATATACCTGCTCTGTGAAAAGTGTATTGACTTGGAGCATTAATACCTAAAGTGTAGCAGTGTTTTGTCTTGAACAAACTAAAACTGAATTCACTGGATAAATTTGCATAAGCATATGTTGCAAAAACATTGAGAACTATGGCAATAAGAACATATTAGAAAATAAATTAGGAACTTACCTAGCAATAAATGGCTATTTCCTAGGAAGAACATATGTGCTGGACTCACATACATTGCTTTTCTGAGATTAGTCCTCTTTGAAATTAATCTAAATTATGAAGGGAAAAAGAAGCTACATCTGTATGTCATGATATCATAGCAATCCACCTGTTTCAACCAGTTCTAAGCTCATGAACATCAACATTACACGAAACATTTAATTTTCAAAAAAATTTAAACTAAAAACTGGAGAGAAAATTTTAATTTGTTTTGCAATTAATTGTTCATACGACAATACTGAGAAAAGCGAGCTTTGTTTTCCAAGTACAGTTGTGGTGCCCTGATATTAATTGCAAAATAAGTACAATAATACAAATCATATATTTCTAATGATCCTCATTTTCTCTTCATACTTTTCTATTATATTCATCCTCTTAAAGCACTAAAGTGTCAGACAGCAGATGCATGCCTATTTTAATATTTATTTTTTAACCAAGGCACTCTTTTCCATGAACACACACTCCAGAGAGTTTGTGCAGGTTAAAACCAATGTATTTCAGTTATAGCAGGAAAGTTCTAATTTTGTAATTGTTTTCTACAGTGTAGTATTTGACTAAGGCATGGACAAACAAGGCATATTTCTGAGGCTTCTGGGACTTTCTTCTATATTCTATTTCTTGCTTCACCTCCAATAACCTTACACTCTGTAGCGTGCTCCAGCTTAATGATGTAATTTAATCTAAGATTATTCTTTCTGTACAGCTGTGGTAGTAGTCAAAGACTGTGGCCAAAGAATTATTAGAGTTAAAATAGCAGCAAGACATCAACAGAACGTCTGACAAAGTGTTCCTAAATGGTGTGATGTTTAACTAGTTATCCACTGGTTACATCTTCATGAGAAACCAAAAAGGTTCTTACAAATGTCTGAATTGAAATATACTTGTGGGACAACAGGTAGTCATCCATACCAGGAGATAGGAATAGTTCAGAGGGATATGTTTCAGTTCTCCTTTATGTCACTTGAAATGTGTCTATTGGCTTTAGCAGGCAATGGAGAGAATGCCAATGGAGTGACGGTACATGAGGAGTCTTCCAACTAGAATTAAACAGAAATAAAGGAATCTATCCTTTTTCTGCATTATTTAGCTTTTTGTTTTTTACTCTATACTTATATTTTTCCCCATTCTGGTAGGGTTTTTTTTTGTGTTTTTTTTTTTTGTTTGATTGTTTGTTTGTTTTTTCCCTGTAAGAGTCACTACTTAATTTAAATATTTCTTAGCACTAATAGATTGAGGCTTTATTTTATATTCTTGCCTCAAACTGAAGTTATTTCACTCAGATGTATCTGCATTGTTAGAATACTAAATTGCTTTTTAGAACTGTATAAAGTAAACATTAGGTTGGACTGCCAGTTGAAGCTGAATCTGAAAAGCATAAAGGAAAAAAAGTATACCAAAATCCAGACATTGCAGATTATAGTTTTCAGCAATTGTCCTTCTAAGAGGTTTGTGTGTGTGTGTGAGTAAACACCAAAAAGAAAAAAAAAAACACTAAAAAAAATTGGACACTTTTGAGAGTCATAAAGCAATTATTTAGTGTACAATAACAACTGTAAAGTCTCTAGACAAAATAAGTAAAATGGAGAAGAGTATATTAGTACAAGCATATTTTGCTGACTAAGAAAACACTCTTAATTGTAGAGAAAGGAATCTTTTAAACTAACATGATAAGGTACATGAAAAAATATTATTAGCTACTGTTATTTTTAGTAAGTAGTTTAGGTTGATTTATTCATTTAGGTAATTATGTACCACAATATTAGTAATTTGGAGTTAAATTGAATTAGGAAACACAGAATAAATTGAAACTGTAGTCATATTTCTTTCTCACTGTGTAACGAACAGAGATGTATTGATGTAAGTTCTAAGTGTACTACATAAGTTAAATTCCCTAGACTGCAATTTGATCGAAAAGCATTAGACATTTACTTAGGTTATAATAGGTCCTTGCCATTGGATGGCAGTAAAATTCTACATCAATCACTACAAGCAAAGTGAAGCTAGGAAAAACAATAGGATTTTTCCTTTTTAATTTAAGAGTAGAAAGCTTGAGAGGGGGATGGTGATGCTTTAAATGCTGTGATAAGCACTAATATTAAAATGTTTCCTTTTTCTATGTTAAGAGCATTTTAGAAATAGTAAACTCAATTTTCTATTATGTGGAAAATCCTTTATTTTTTTCTTGAAAAGAAAAAGAAAATCCAAGCATATTGAAAAGACACAATGCAAATACCCTCTATTTATTGCTACTTAACTATCAGAGGTTTTTATATAGATGTTTTGTTTACTTTTTTACTCAATGTGATTTGTTAAATTGTGTACAATATGCAAATTATTTTTTCAGTAATCAGCCTGCTGCAGTAGCATTGTAGAATATTACTTCTTTTCTTTTGCATCTTATGTTATTATTGCTAATACTGTGACCTCCCCAAAAGAATCCCATTTTCAATAAGAAAAAATCAAGTTCTTTCTGTATGTACACATGAAAACGGCAGAAGAACATGAAACATGTTCTTTGTATGGAGAGAGCCTTTTTATGCAGCAATTGCATACCATGAGTCATATTTTGCCACCTTTGCTCATGCTCATTCTGGGGTCAATACCCAGTCAAGTTTCTGGAAACCTAGCCTATGAAGGAATTAAGTTTCTGTAAGGTGATGCACACTGAAGATAACCATGACATTTAAACAAAATGAGCATATTTATCACTATGCCTTGACCTTGACTAGCAAAGTCAAGATTTAGACCAACAGTAAGTGCAAGGTATTTTTTTTAATTAATACTAACAAATAATAAAATATGATTACCATGTTCTTAAGATACTCGTTATATAAACTACACATTAAATAAAGGGAAAAAAAAAAGATTATCTATCAAATTATCTTACAAAATTATTTTACTTTTTAAAACGCCTACCAAAAATATTATTAGGAGGGTTTCAAAAACACATGTGCAACATAGTTTCACTTTTAAATGCGGGAGTCCTAATCAATGAAAATCACTAGAAATATTCTGAATACAATTACTTTTACATTAACTGCACTGGTTTTGGATTAAGCCCTTTTCATATTAAAAATAGATTTTATGTGGTTAGCAAATATACAGAATTATACATTTATAAGATTGAATTAAATAGACCAAGAAATGTGTTCAGCATATGGTCTTATACGAAGAAATATAAATTCTTATGTCTTCATTTAGTGTTTTTAAATTTTTTTTATAGATTTAGTATGTTGAATTGCAATCTAAATGGCCATAAAATGAGTCAACTGTTTTTCACAATGTATTCAGGGTGGTCTAACTAAAACTAAAGGCTATTAATCAGGATTTCCTGGGATCAAACCACAGACTCCCTGGCAATTTATTCACTCACTTTATGTTTAAAGTCTGTTAAAAGTTTATAGCTTTTCAAAGATCATATTAGGCATTAAAATTTGGAAGTCATGTCACAACAACCGTTATGGGAAAAAGAGAGAAAATGGCTTATCACTAACTCTTTCTTATAAAATAATTTGTAAAACGTACACAATGGAACAATATTAAACTGTTTGTTTTTTTGTTTGTTTGGTTGGTTTTTATGACAGTGACAGTAAAGCGAAGCATTGCTATAAACTTGGTAATACAGTCAGTTTCACCCACAAGGACTTTTAAGTACAATGCCCCAGAACTGAAATAAGAAATCCCCACAAAAATATTTCCACACACACACACATTAAGGCCATGATCCTGAAATGTACTATCAATTTTAGGGGTTTGAGCAGTCCCTCATAAGTCAGTTGAATTACTCATATATTTAAGATAAGCGTGTACTATCAAGATTTTGTTGTTGAAATCCCCCAAGTACATGGGACTAAATCTCCAGAGGTCCAGAACACTATAAATTTGCTTATATTCAGTGAGATTGAACAGCCAGCAATTAGTTGTTCATATTCTTCCCACATTTGATTTTAGTCCAAAAAGCATCATTAAGGCCCATGAGGAGAATTTCTTGTGGTGTTCAGAATTCTTCATGCATCAGAATTTGAGATTCTTGTCATTTCACAGAAGGGGTTTGGTGCCATACAAGATCAGACTGCATCTGAAATAAAATTCACAGTGCTATTTTATGTAAAATAAACCTGTCAAAAGATCATATTCTTCTAGAGGCTTGTGTTGAGCCTGCATTTCTTTACTAGCAAGAAAATTGACAAGCTACTGCATCATAGCTAATCACCCTCAGTAATATAAATGAAGTCCATGTAATGACTAATGGCCTTTCAACTGCCGTGCAGACATGTCTATCCAGTATCTGATCTTACTTAAAGCATTCTCCAATCCCATTCTACTTTTCAAATCCTAACTTGCTATCTTATTAAAAAAAAAAAAAAAAAAAGGAAGGGGTGTGTGACAGTGTGAAAGTTTCAGTCATCTTCAGCCTACACTTTGGAAGTGTGCTTTAGCTTTGCAAGAAGAAAATACTAAATTTACATTGTCAAAAAACTTGAAGAAATACAATGAAATGACGCACAGTGTGCTAAAATTATTTAGCTCAAATGAAGTGAAAACAACTTCTACGGTCTTTTTTTGTGTACAATGGCCAGCTGCACACAGAGTAGCTGAACCTAAGAACTGCACACTTTTAATAAAATACTGTAGCATATACACTTTTAAAATTAAAAATGTACATTAAAAATAAAGACTTGGGTACCTCAGTAAATAGAACAATGCACAGACAGCAACAGGGTTATACTGACTAATACTAATGACTAGGAAGCGTAACTGCTTGTTGGTTGATTATTTTGTTCTCCAAATCAAATTTCTTGGCATCCAGATATTCAAACCACACTAAGTGTGCTCTGTGGACAAGGGATGGGAAGGTGTGGGGAGAGTGGTGTAAAACCACTAGTAAGATATCCTAAAGGAAAATGAAAATTTCAGAGTTGGATGAGTTGTGGACATCTGACTAATAAAAAATTGGTGGAAGCGGACTGGGAAAAGTGTGCAGAGAGCCAAAGAATAAAGCAGTACGGCAGGAAGTTAGAGAGTCAATAAGGTGGACGAAGTCTAGTGTTGAAATGTCAATGAGTCATCGCAGTGGGGAGGCAGCTGGATTGCAGGTGCTGAGCTCAGGGAACTATGGCAACACCAGCAGAGAAGTTTTTCTGAATGTCAGAATTTAGTACCATCATCAAAGTGCAGGGCTGGCGTAAGGTAGGTGCTGAGTGCTTCTGTTAGCACTCCTACTTTTCCCCTGTGCTGGCAGAGCTTCCTACCAGGGAGCCAAAGGATTTTAGTCTTCCCTTCCAAACAAAAAAATTAAACACAATTTCCACAAACTCTCAAAAAATGTTGTCCAGCAATTATAATTTTAATTGTTGAATTTTAAAAGAGCTACTTATCTCTCAAAACTCTTCTTATTCTAAAGAATCTGAAATACAATTATGTCTTGATGTAACTGTACTAACAACAAACTAACTCAGGACATTACTGCTAAAAAGAGAAACTCTCATTTCGCTCCTTCAGACTTATATCTTTAAAATAGGTATCTAATTTACACTCTGCTCAGTGTGGCAATGTGCAATTTCCTATGAAAATCTCAGCCCAAGACACATTGGATTCAGTAGATATTAATTCACTTTTCATGGAGACTGGGTTCTAGAGAACTGAAACATACACTCACCTTCTATGATTTAGTAAGTCACTGCATTGACTGGTAATATATCACTTTTATTCCCTGAAGAATACCAGCTCAAATTTTGGGCACACCACCTTGTGTCAATCACAATAGAAAAAAACTTATATTGACCAACACTTGAAAAGGGATCTGAGTAAGCAATGACTAGCTGAAAAAGTCAAATTGAAGTTTTCCTTGTGCAGGAGCATGTCATTAATATATTTTTAATGCCCAAAACTGGTCTTAGTCTTACAGAGCTTTGCTGTCTGTGCAAAATCCAGTACAGAATCCCAGAAGGAATAGAACTGATGTGTTGATTTAATTCTGTAAGATTCTAATCATCTTCTCTTCCAAGTACTGCAATATCAGCTCAGACCAAAAGAAGCAGTCTGCAATTTTTTGAAGAAATTGAGATTATTTCCTAGTCTCTTCTGTACTTTTTGATGCCATAAACGCTCCCCCCAAGGGAATCAAGAGGCTGAAACTTTTATGTTAGGTCATTAAGTTGGGCAGTATGGGTGATCTGACTTGATAAATGCTAATTATTAGTGTCTCCTTTCATCAGTTTAAGCATTTGCATACACAGAAGACTTCCAAAACAGACAAGTTTTGCTCATGTTTGGAGAGGAAGTGTGAAGGATCTGTACTTCCAAATGGGTCTCAGTGCTAATGCAGGATGTACATTCCTTCAGTCAAATAACAGACACAAAATTATGCCAAGAAGTCATTAGCTATAAAATAAGTAGCAGGAATCAGGTTCTAAAAATAGATTGTGAAGACAATCAAGTAATTCAGAAACTGTGATACCCTTACTTGAAACACAAATAATTACCAAAATAGTAAAAACAACTTGTCAATAATCTATATTTCAAGAATTAACAATTCTGCGCAGAAACAACGAAATGCAAGTCATCTACAAGAGCACTCCCTAGAAGCAGTTCTTTTTGTAATTAACAAGAATCAGCTACAGACTCTCTCCAAAGGATGTCTCCAGTAGTGGATAGTGTCTGGCAGCACGGGTGCACCATGTATCTGCTCAGCTCTTCTCTGCCCTGCAAGGATGCCCTTTTGCTTTTGGTGTGTCCCAAAGCACCAGGTATGTGACTGCAGATACCTGCAGCTACCACACAGCCCTCTTCAAGGTGATTACGCGTGTCAATTAGACCATTGGCTGCCAATGAATTTTTTCATTTCCTGAGCACAGACTTCCATACATAAGCAAGTCCCAACTTAATTTCAAGTCATGATTAGTTTTTGACAACATTTACGATCTCTGAATTTGTATTTATTTTGAGGCTCTTGATATGCAAATCACTTATGCTAAATTCTGCAGCTTTGACTCAGTTTAGATTATCAGCGTTTACCTGCAAATATTTGAATAAACACAAGTGAGACCATCCTTTTACAACCCTTTTAAGATCAAAGAGTTGGTATTCTGCCTTTGAGGCTTGTCAGTTTAAAACCTGCACTAACAATTAAAGGATTCCCCCTCCTCCCTTTCTGCTGTCTTCTTCCCCACTTCAAAACCAAGAATGAAAAGATTCCACCCTGCAAGAAATGTCCAGCTTTATACCAGAACTTCTCAGTAATGAGTAAAACTGTGCAGTTCTGCAGTATTGTTTCAATGCTCTTCTGTTTAATGGGCTCCATCCTGCATGGCTAAAACCTCATGATGAAAAAAGGGCTCGGGTGAGATCTAAGCTTTCATTAAAATTAGGTTTATTTAGTGCCATTTCACTAGGAATACCGCAGGAATTTTTCCCAGGGTAGTTAATATCAAAACACCATAAGAATAACACTGTATGTGTGAGTAAGTGTTAATATGCTTACTGCTGACATCCTTCAGTCCAAAAGATGGAATTTTCTGCTCCTTGGATAGGTAGAATAGGTTGTCATGTTTTTCATAGGCATACAAATGGGAGGCACTTCTATTGCTTTACACCAGTATTTCTGAGCCACCGTGACCCGCCTGATGGGAATGTAGAGACTACAGAGAAGACAGAAGCAGCCCACTTCAGTTTTTTAGGAGAAAGAGGGTATCTTTTGTTTGCAGTAAGAGAATGCTCATTGTCAGTTTTGGAGAATTTATGTTGTTGGTTGTTATTTTTTTATTAAAAAATAATTTTTCAATCTGAAAACATTCCAGAGGAGGATAGAATAATTGGCCATTTCATGGTCTGACAGTTTCTTGACTGGCAGACTGCAATAGCCATTTTTAGCCATGGCAATAAATGTGGAACAATTCTGAGTATTTACTGTACCTTACAAATATGATTACATGATTTTTCTCTTTTAAAAATAGCTACCCATACCTATGGGAAGGATGGAGCTATAAATGCTCATGGTCTTGAGGCTGTGCTTCAGCAACCATCTACCACCCACACTTGTCCACCCAAGCTTTTTTCCTTCTGAAAGGGCAAGTAGCAGGACTCTAAAACAATATATTTGTGCTACCACAGAGACAGAAAATAGCATTTTCTGTGTTATTTCCATGACTGCAGATGGGTGGGAATGAGCATAAAAACAGGCCATTCTCTAGCTGCCCTAAAGAAAAGAGAATAGTTTTACATGTGGAAATGAGTATTAGAAGTATAAAAATGATAAAATATATAGATGAATACAGCTTGAATTGCTAATGGATTCCAGTTCACTCTAGGTTTGAGATATGGTTCACTGCTTTGCACAGTCTTATTGAAGATATTTTTGTAACTTTTCTAGTGCTGTGAGAAAAGAAAAAAAATCTGTTTGAAGGGTATAAATACCTATGTTTTTTGATCTTTTATTTGATAACCAGTATTTTAATTTCTTACCGTTGTATCTCAACTATACAGATTAAAAATAATTTTCATTACAGGGTATTTCCTATAGTGAAGTGTCTCTGTAAAGATGCATCATAATCATCCTCCATAGAGGTTAATGTGGTTTCTCTGTGATGCAATAACCAGCCTTGGGAAACTCTCTTGAGGTTTTTCTGTTCCTCTCTGGTTTCTTAAATGGACTTGAGAAATGAAAAGAAACCAGGGTGCTTCTGAGCTGTACCTGGCTATGTGCTGCCAACCTCAAGGTCATTAGCAGCTGAGCTAAGGATTCCCATCCAAGACAAGTGAACATAAAGATTATATTTTCACTATAACCTCTGACTTGTGCATGTAACATGGTAACACCTGGGCTTCTGCATTATTTAAAAATGATTACATTTTCACTGTTCATAAAATCTCCTGGGTTACATACCAGAATTCAGCTAACAGTAAAGGCCTTTGTTATTATAGGCACCTAGAATACAAGTTTGGTAATTCATTTGAAAAAATAAGTACATAATTAATTGCAAACTAAATTAAGATATAAAAAAAAAATCTAGAAAGTATGCATCATGACTGATTAAATTTAATTTGTTGCTGTTTAACTGCTTCCTCCCTTATAGTAAATTCTTCACACTGTCTCTTCAGTGACTCTGGTACTCGGTGTACTACTTTTATAATTGTATCGGACTTATAACAGTATGCCCAGCTACTGGCTTATACTAGTGGCTGAAGGGTCATGAAGTAAATTAAAGAGCATGATTAATAATCATAGAATCATCCAAGTTGGAAAAGACATTCAAGATCACCAAGACCAACTGTTAACCTGACCAGCTGAGTCCCATCACTAAACTATGTCCCTTAGTGCCATGCCCACACATCTCTTCATAGAATCATAGAATCATTAAGGTTGGAAAAGACCTCCAAGATCATCTGGTCCAACCATCATCCTACTACCAATATCACCCATTAAACCATGTCCCTAAGCACCACGTCCAGCCTTTCCTTAAACACCCCCAGGGATGGTGACTCCACTACCTTCCTGGGCAACCTGTTCCAATGCCCAACTACTCTTTCTGAGAAGAAATTTCTCCTAATTTTCAATCCAAACCTCCCCTGGTGCAACCTGAGGTCATTCCCTCTAGTCCTATTGCTAGTTATCTGCGAGAAGAGACCAACAACCAGCTCCCCACAAAGTTCCTTTCAGGTAGTTGTAGAGAGTAATAAGGTCTCCCCTGAGCCTCCTTTTCTCCAGACTAAATAACCCCAGTTCCCTCATCAGCTCCTCACAGAACTTGTTCCAGGCCTTTCACCAGCTTCGTAGCCCTTCTCTGAGCAAACTCCAGGGCCTCAATGTCTTTCTGTAGAGAGGGACCCAAAACTGAACACAGTAGTCAAGGTATGGCCTCACCAGAGCAGAGTACAGGGGGACAATCACCTCCCTGGCCCTGCTGGATACGCTATTCCTGATACAAGCCAGGATGCCATTGGCCTTCTTGGCCACCTGGGCACACTGCTGGCTCATGTTCAGAAATACCTCTTAAATACCTCCAGGGATGGGGATTCCACCACTTCCGTGTACAGACCATCCTAATGCTTAACCACACTCTCAGTGAAGAAATTCTTCCTGATATCCAGTCTAAACCTCCCATGGCACAACTTGAGACGATTTCCTCACATCCTATCACTTGCCACCTGAGAAAAGAGACCAAAACCCTCCTCATTGCAACCTCTTTCAGGTAGTTGTAGACAGTGAAGAGGTCTCCCATCAGCCTCCGCTTCTCCAGAATAAAGAACTCCAGTGCCTTCAGTTGCTCCTCATAAGCCTCGATTTCTAGTCCCTTCACCAGCTTTGTCGCTCTTCTCTGCACATTCTTGAGCAACTCAATATCCTTCCTGTAGTGAGGGGCCCATCAGTCTCTCCAGTGCTGAGTACAAAGTCACAAACCCTTCTCTAGTCCTGCTGGCCACACTATTTCTGAGGCAGGCCAGGATGCCATTAGCCTTCTTGGCCACCTGGGCACACTGCTGGCTCACATTCAGCCTGCTGCCGACCAGCACCCTCAGGTTCTTTTCTGCTGGACAGCTTTCCAACCATGCTGACCCAGGCCTATATCACTGCATCGGGTTGTTATGATCCAAATGCAGGACCTGGCACTTACTCTTGCTGAATTTCATACGATGGACCCAGACCATTGATCCAGCCCACCCAAATCCCTCTGCAAAACGTCCCTGCCCTCAGGCAGATCAATGGTCCTGACTAACTGGGTATCATCAGCAAACATACCCTTAACCAGATCATTCATAAAAATGTTAAATAAAACTGGCCCCCTTGTTCTGGAGAACACCAGTATTGAGTGGTTACCGATCAGATTTAATTCCATTCACAACGATCCCTTGGACCCAGCCATTCAGCCAATTCGTCACCCAGAGAACTGTATACCTGTATACCTATATAATATTCCATTAGTTGCCAAAAAAAAAAAAAAAAGTCAGCTGATGCTTTCAGACCTCTAGGACACTGAATATTTGCAAATAAATCAGTCCTAACTCTTTTTCATTGGCAAGTTACATAGTCCAATTGTTTCATCAGTTTGTATTTGAGGAATTAGAAACACTAAGACAGTTTTCCAATGCAAAGCAAAATGCTTACTTTGCATTCTTGCTGATGTTTGAGAAAGACTTGCAGTTGCATAAATAGAATGTTATCAAAATATCGCAAAATAGGCTAAATAGTGAGATACCAGATATTATCGCAACACATTGAAATATTTAACCTGTGATCAAGAGTTCAAAACAACCTCTATCAAAGAGATAACTGTATTTATTGTAGGTATCATTCTGTAGACTGAAAAATACTTGGGAAAATGATTAGATTGCATGAAATAAATTGGCGTTCTTATTTCAAAGAGAGAGAGAGAGAGAACATCATGTGTTAGAAATAAAGCAGAAAACTACATAATGCTTAAGTGGCCTTTTCAAGCCTTGCCCATAATGCCAGTGACATACTGCTCCAGTGGGAATACTAGAAGGAGCTGCATCTCAAAGAGACTTTATGACTTTTATGTATTTCCCAATCACATAATGTTCATTAGGACATGTTCTTTAGAGAAGACAACTCAAACTTTTCTCCTAATTTTGGCTAAAGAAGTAAGCAGTAACTCAGGTGTATATGAGAACTACAATGGAATGTGATTCTTCCATTTTTATTTGAATAGAATTACCAAATGAATCAATGAACTCAAACGATAAAAAATACAAGACACTGGTATGAAATAGCAAAAGCAGAAAGTGACCACAAATATCCAATAGGAAGGCTGGAAAATAGAGATCACAGTCAAGTCTCACAATTACCTTGATGCCTATTTATTCAGAATATTTTCAGAATATTTTCAGAAAACTGACATCCAACAACACTTCTGACTTTAACTGCAATTATTTTAAGAAATAAATACCAGCATTTCTTTACATGGAGATGAATTTCACGTTAATCATAATTTAAACCTATCATGGACATTTAAACCTAATCATAGAAGTCTTCAATGTAGAACAACCACGGAAACTGACAGAGCTGTTCCAGCTCTGGAGGAACTTATTAGCTGCACACATAGCCCAGCTACATGTGTTAGAACTTCACTGGTTAAATCAGACGCATAACATTATGCAGGTAAGTACTCTGACAAGCCTTTAAGTCACCCAACTGCATCTGACTGATAGATGATTTTTCATCTCTCCTGTGCTGTCTTTGGTGGCAATCAGCCATACCTTCAGAGGACTGTTGTTCTTGCAGCTCCTCATGTGGCATCTGACCTTCCTCAGGGACACCCAGGTGAGCAGATTCGGGGTACTCCTTACTTCTGAGGCCACAGCCTGCAAGGAATTACAAAAACATTCCTATTGCCACGTGTCAGGTTTGACAGGGGTGGTCTGCAGGCAATACCCACCACCACACACATCAAGGCTGTACTAACCTGAAAAAAATGTGGAAGGGACTCTAGGACACCAGGTGCCACAATTGGTAAATACTAGCTAAGATCCATTGTAGATCTCTAATAAAATTACTGTCACCAGTTCTACTGCTAAACATTTACCATGATTAAGGAAAAAGTAATGATCATATTGCTTCAATGAGAATATTTTCAGAACAGAAGTTCCAGTATAACAATACATATATTGTTAATAACAATTATGAATATAAGTATCGTAGTAACATCCAAAATGCACTAATACTTCCAAAAATCTCTTTTAGAGCATTCAGCAGAGAAAAATAGAGTGGACTTGAATGTCAATTGTCTAAAGTATGCTTTTGAACATGAAAGATTTAATAGGGCTTTGATATAGAAAAATAGAAAACTTTACCTTATGTTCTTACTTGAAAAGCTTCAGTGAAAATTTGGCCATTAACCTGAAGGGAATGAGGATGCATATGTTTTAATATATATAATTATGTCTGCTTTATGAAACAAAGATGTCTATATGGCACCAAACTGAGTTCCAAACACAAAAGATGAATTTCTACTGAGAATTGACATTAAAAAATAATGAATAGAAATATTTCCATGAAGCTTGGCAGGAATATGTACACTGTAGATGAACAACTATTTTAACAAATGTTCAATAGAAGAATCCAGAATCCATGAAGAAATAGCATAACTGCTGATGTCTGATTCCATTAGGATCAGCACCAATGCACTACTAAATTATTACAGGATATTTTATAAAAGGTTATTGATGATTTAGTGGCAGGCTAGGTTATGTAGCTTACAAGCTGTCATCTTTAAGGTGAGGCCAAAAGCGAGCCCAAGGATATATTCTAAAAGAAAATGTAACAATTATTATGGCATGTGTGTCAGCAAAGTTCATATGATTCATTGTCCTTCTGGTAATAGGAAAGCTGTCAGTGGGTGCTCTTGGGCATGGTTCAGCTGACTATATAAAGAATGTTCTCTTAAACATTCACCTACGGCTTGCGATTCAGAGGTTGCTTGTCTGATTAAATGGAAAGGAGGTAATTTAAAAGCATCTTCCTTTCCAAATCTGTTACTGTCAATTGGCTTTGGTTCAGAGGTTTCCAATCTGAAGTACATGAGGTGGCTGCAGAAGAACTCTATTAAATATTCCTACATAAAATGTTTTCTTAGCCCAGGTCAGCTCCCCTATGCACTTTTGATGTATTAGAACTTTAACATTTAACTGAATTGACAATTGATGGGTTTTATAATCAATTTGCACAAAGGATGTGCCATTCTCAAGTAAACTCACCATTTATTAAATATAATGATAAAGAGGATCATATCAGGTGGGGGTTAGTGCAGTGTTTTTTTCCTCTGTGGTTCATATATTGTGCAAGATACACCTGTGATATAATCTGGTATAAAACTGGGCTGAAGCTCAGCTCCATTTCAGTATTAAGTAAATGAAAGTTATGAATCTAGTTAAAATGGAGAGTGTCAACCTAACCGTTCAAGAGAGGGCAAAAATAAATCTGTGGCATATTTTCCTTAATGTTTTGCCACAGGGTGATTTCTGAACTCACAGCACAGATGTTTTAAATATGATACAACCTATCTGCTACAATGTTCTATGTTAATTCCTTCAGAAAAGTGTACTAATTTAGGGACGGTTATGTTTTCTTTTGATGAAGTATCTCATCTTCCACCAGTGTTTCCAGGAACTTTTTCACTTTTTTTTTTTGTGTGTGTGTGGTTTTTTGTGTTTTTTTTTTTTTTTCTTTAATGGGTAATGTTGGAATGAAGTGGCAGGGTCTTTCACAGAAAGGCTAACTTACAGTAGTTTTTGTATAATGCTCTACGGATGTAGATGTTCCCCATATGTGAAGAGACTAGAAACTTAGTTTTGTCTCTGGGTATTCATTCACCATATAAATCTCCCAACACATTCTTATCTGCTATGTAAATAAGATGTGGAATTCCAATAGTGTCTCAGCATTCTACAGCAGATGGTATAGTGAGATTTACCACACCATTACATTTAATGGGATTGAATTCATTTGGATTTCTTGATGTTCACTCTGTCCTTCTCTGAGCAGCAGTGTTGCCAATGCTCCTGATTATGTATGATTTGAGAGAGTGCTTAAAGAAGAAAAAAACCTTTATCTTAGAAATATGAGTATTTTCTGTCAAATTTTAAAGTGTGTATGTATTGCATTTCACAGGATTTATGAGCCCTATGAGAAAAGGATATTTAATGAATATTCAACAAAGAACTTGAAGTCATTACACGCTAAGATTTTTGTAAATATCAGCTATCCAGTTAACTGTTTTAGTACTAGCATCATTATATATTCATTTGGAAAGAAATGAGCTTTTTACCTTACCACATCATTGCAGAGTGAAAACAACAAAAAGTATCTATGTTCAGAAAAAAAAAATCTTTTAAAAACATAATCCTTTTTTTTATTTTAATTTCCTAGTAAAGCTGGCTCACTATATGCAATAATTGTACTAAATTAATAAATATTTTCAAAATCAAAGTGCAAACTGACACTGTTAAAATATAATTAAAAATGACAGTGTAAAACACTGTCAACTTCTTCTAGTAAACTGTCTTCTCAAAAAATGCTGCTGCAAATGCCTTGATCTGCTTGTTCCACAAATTGCTGTGAACCCAAAATGACAACTAAAATGTATACAGATGTTGTACGCAGTCATACATTAGCTGGTGCTTTAAATTATTTTGTCTGCTTAGCATTCTATTATTTCTGCAATACCATGTGTGGCCTAAAAATTTACTCAAAGCAATCTTGTGAATTTTATCATGCTATTGCTACCATTCTTCATGGTAGTCATATAGACCACCAAAGTACTCCATACTGGATATGTGAATGAGATAAAACATATCTTTTCACAATTAAACTTAGTGAGGATTTCAGAATTTTTCCACCTTAAAAATACTGAGCTTTGTAATTAATATGTATATATATGTATTTCTGAATTCAGGATCTCTTGTGCCTGAAGCCTAACTGTTTTATAAATCATGTTATTAATTGCAAATCAGTCATCTTATTGGCCATAACACATTCTTTACTACAGTGCCAAGCAAGGACAGCAATAATGCTGAATCTACCATACACAAATGAAAAAGCTTTAATTACCATGATGTATGACAAACACCTCACTTTTCTCAAAAGCTTGAACAGGCAATAATATCACCTCCGTGGATGATGTGGTTCACACCCAGAAATCCTATTCCAATGGGCACCACAACTTTTGCTTTGAAGATAGATGAAACATGCAATGTCAAAATTGTGGAACTAATGAAGTACTATTGAAAACTCTGAAATATTGATGTTTTTACCTAAATGATATTGGATCACAGGATAAATAGGCAATTCCACCAAATCACCAAACTGAAACGCAACAGAGCCACAGTCGCATCAGAAACACCGGGCTGGGTTTGAGGGGTGGAGGCTGAAGGATTTCCATGTTATCCTCCAGACCCACAGCAAGAGTCAAAACAAGAGTCAAAACACAAAATCAAAATTGTCTGTTTGAAAATTCTTGTTTTATGAAAAGGCAGAGTAATAACAGAGAAATATTTTGAAGGAAAATTATGCAAGCTCTAGTTTACAGCAAACTGCCATCTCCCAACAACTCAACATGAGTGCTACGAGCTGGTTTTGCCCACACAAGTCATTTTACTGGCAGTAGTAGGGAAAGCACAGCAGCAGCAAGACATGCCTAATTGTTGCCCAATGATCACATGTTGCTGTAATGTGTGTGCACTGACTGAACACTAACCAAATTTAATCATTAGGAAATATCTCTGCTTTACTGTGACTATCAATAGCTTTATCTACAAAAGAAAATGACAGAGCTGAAAAAAATCACAGAAGTAGCAGTATGGTATTCTTGATACATTTCTACTACAGCTTATAATTGAAGTAAAAATAAGAGCTCTATAGATCTTTCATTTCAGTGAAACTTCACTGACAAACTTTTTTCCCCTTCAAAGAAAATATCTTCAGAAACAGCAGCCCTACTTTTCCACTGTCTCTAAATTGTTTCTTCACTCTCTGGCTTTGATGGCAATTAGATCAGACTATCAGTATATCCCATTTTTATATGGCTTACCCATAGCTCTTTTTACCTTCTGTCAAAGATATTAATTATATACAATACGTTAATGATATATCCATATTGTCATTTGTCATTAAGAAAATTAGCTACAGGAGGTTGCTGTAGGCCCAAAGATGGTTTCTTATTTTCTTTGATTTATTCTTACCAGAGGGTGGCTATAAGATTGGTTGTTTGTGAGGAAGGGGGAAAAAAACAGTTAGCATAGCTGGTTTTCCATACTAAAAACAAACAAACAAAACTTTAAAAGCTCAAGCACATGTTATTTTTCCTACGTTTATATTCTCACAGTGAAAAAACTGGGTGGTGGACTAAGCACTTCCCATCTAAAACCAGTAGTCAAAACTGTTCCATACACTAATCCTAATATTTTTAAGTATATCTTTCATATATGAACTCCAAAGCTTTCTGAAGTGTTTTTAGGACTTTTTAAACAGAAAAGTCCCCAAGAAAGAAAAATAACAGTTTCAAGTTAATTCCAGTTTGTTTTAATGTTGAACTTCTAATGACTTATGCTGGTTTAAACTGAGTAGTGACTCCCCATGAGATGAACCAAGGAAGGATTGTTTCATTCTGAATAAGTACTCAGAGTTTGAGTGTGTATTTGGATCAGGATTTTTTCTTTGAAAACTCATGAAAATAGATTTTGTGTAAGATACTATTGGCACTTGTTTCTGGACTATCAGAAGATCTCCATTATTTAATGTATCCTTTGCAGTCCTAGTAACATGAAAAACACTGGAGAAAAAGTTCACAGTGTTCATACATCAAAGTCTTTAGATTCTGACTTTTTGTAAAAGTGACAAATTCATGAGTCATGATTCATGAGATCTGTTCTGCTCTTTTTTCTTTCCTTTTTTTTTTTTAATTTTCTTTTTATTTTTTTTTGTTCTATTTTCTATGTGGTTTTGTGGTTTGGAATCTCCCAAGAAGGGGTATAGAGACAACAAATGCAGAAGGGAATTTAAGGGTAAACTTAGCTGTGATAAATTTGAGTTGCACCTTTATCTAGTCAATGCATCATTTAGTTACACCACCTAGTTACATCAAATTAATTTATCCAACCTTTTTTTTTTTTTTTTTTGGAGGACATGAACATTGCATAAAAATTATTGATACTCAAGTGAATTAAGAAACAGCAAATGAAATGGCTTTCATTTAATTTCTTGGGGGCTGTTGCATAAGGAACAAAGGATAAATATGTCTGCACAGACAGTGAAACCAGCCCAAAGAATGAAAGGGAATTCTCCAGTGAGATACACTTGATATATTACAAGAGTTACTCTCCCTTCTTTATTGTAATCCCATGGTAAAGCAAACTTATCTACACTTGCTAAAGTTGCTTGCTGACTCATATGCTATGGTTATTCATACTAGTCAAGTTACCTATGTAACTTGGAACTGCCTGAATAGTTTTTTGTGTTTGTTTGTTTTCAATGTGTGTTTTTTGTTGTTGTTTTGTTTTACTTTAAAAAATCACAGATGAAAAATTAATCTCCTCTTCCTACATTTTCCTCAGTTTAAGTTAAGGATTGGTATACATGTCACTTAAATTATTCTGAAAAATAAATGACAGTATTTAACTACAGTTCTCCATTAGAAGTATAAATTAGCTCTGTTTACATGTCAGTTTCTTATTAAGATTCTTTTAGAAACTCATGGTTTCTGGGAAGAGTAAGAGGGTGCTGACTTAAGTCGGCATTCTACACACTATGCATAGGTTTTTGACAGCTGTCATGGAGATGCTAACCCAGTCCATTCTCGCTATTTACCAAGAACTGAATTCAGACAGGAAATAAAGGCTCAGATCTCCACTGAAGTATCTATGATAGAAACTTCAGATGGGAAAACATTTTCCAATTAGTGAAAGCCAGTTTCTACCTACGTCTTTGATCACACAGTGAGCAACTTCTTGTTCTACAGATGGTACCACTGCCATCAGGACATCCTGCTGCAGAGTCAGGTGCTAGACTGTGAATTTCGTATCTAAACCTGACCCTAAGGACATTTGTAGTTCTTAAGGAGGACTATTCTTCTGTAACACCAAAGGAAACATTTTTATCATTCCTTTTGTTGTTTGATAGTCACCATTTTGATATTTATCTTTTTTTTAATCATATCACTAAAGTGAAAATTTCACTTACTTCTTCCATTATATTTTTGTGAGGGATACTCTAAATTTCACATGACTCATGTAGTTGTGAACAAGTTAAATTTGAACCAAAGACTGAACCTAGAATCTTGCAAATCAAAAGGCACTGCAGGTACTCTGTGTTCTTGTTAGTCAGTCTGTAGGATTTAGATAGGGAAAAAAAATTAAAACAGGAAAATAATATACTGTTAAAGTTGATTAGCTGCCTGTAGTCTCCTAGATACAGAAGATTTCCTCCTTTTGCACAGCAGGTGCATGCATGACTTATGCAGGCAAAGTTCAATTTTGTAAAGGTTAAATTTGATCAAATTGATTAAATACAGATTTTTCTTCCATTCTATCAGTACCAGATTTATGCTTACTGGTTAGAAACCTGTTTCTCAAAAGCCATGGTCATTTCCCCACTTTATTGTGTCTGATTGTTAAGTATCTATGATTTCAAATAAAGAAACAATCCTTTTATGTGTAACTCTAAAATACATTAAGTAGCACCCTGCAAAAATGTTCCTGTCCACCTGTGACAAAGAAAATAAGTAGAAATTAATTTCTCCCAGCCCACCATATTTGGCATATCAATGCTAAGACCAGGTGAAATGCTTACTTTAGGTAAAAGTACTTTTTCTTTTCAGCAGGTCAAAGTGTTCAAAAGTATCACACACTGAGAGAAATTACATTTCTCAGCTGGTCAAAACTGAAAACACAGATCTAGGACCTGCAAATGTTTGAAATCTGGCTAAGCATTACATCCATGATTAGCAGTGCTTACTCTGACAGAGACTCTTGTATGGATCAAGTTAAACATATGACTGAGGTTTGCAAAGGACTGGGGCAAAAACTATCCCCATCACTGGGAGACTGCAGGAATTAAATTCCCACTGGAAGTGGCTGGTAGTGAACAGTGCTCAACACCTTGTGGAAGATGTTTGGCCTAGGGGCAGACTGCGTTTGCACCTGGGCTGATGGCTGGTTGTGGGCAAGGTTTCAGCTCCTCACCATGAAAAATCTTTGCGCACCCAGGAATTATAATGGAATTTATTCAGGGTCATTAACTACGTAGAGACAGCTGTGAGCACCACTAAGATTTACTTAGCGTGAGGATATAAGAATTAACCAATCTCCTAGATTACAGATACAAATTTGTGCTCCAAATCCATTCAGATCAATGCTAAATGAATCATTAATATTCTGTATGAAGCAGAAAATGAAGCCGATGAAAGCTGAACCCACTACCTTGTCATTACATTCTCTATTACCACAAGTTCATCCAAAATTGCAAATCATTACCGCTTCTCCGGCATCTGCTACACTCCACTGCTGTCCCTGGAGCACTCAGAGAGTCAAATATGTGTACTAAAGCATAAAACTACTAACACCACTCATCCATGGTTACACAGACACATCTGAACATTACTTTAAAAGTGTCATAGACCTTATATTTATCGTTCTGAATAAACATTAGTCTCATGAACAGAGAAGCACCAAAGTCTGGAGACTGGTAATTACTCACAGGATAGGTACACTGCCATTAGCTGCAATGAAAGCCTCGCTGTGTTTCCATGTCAGTGGATTTTGGTACTAAGGAACAGTATCTTGCCTCAGACAGGAGAATTTAACTCCATGCTTCTTTAGTCTTATGTACTTAGGCAATAGGACCGTAACATTGTGGAATGTTTGACTGGGTTTTGACACAAATTGCACGAGACATGGTACATAGGTAATGCAACGCATACAGGCTCTATCTTTAGTCCAAGCCTTTTATATATTCTCAGAAACTAATATTTGGGCCAACAGAAATATTTCATGACATTTTCATTTTCTCAAAAATGGTAATCCCTCCTGATGAGATTCCAAAATAAAATTTTGATGCTTTCAATGGCATTTTGTATTTTTTAAAAGTGTTTTAATCTGTATTTTGATTTTAAAAGCTAAATACTTTTATAGATTAAAAATACATTTTAATATTAATATTTTAATGAAAAATTGACACATTTTTGTAACTTTCTTTTTCAGATTAGACAAAGAGAAAATTCAGTGACTGAGCCCTTGCAATGTAATTTCCTGTGAATAAAGATTCAATTGTCTATCTGATATTAACATGATAATAAGTTGATTTAAAAAAAAAGGGTTATCTAGAGTACCATATTTCTAATTAAGAGAGACAAGAATCTTTTCAAAATGACTTCCTTATACTCTAATATAAGTCTGTGATGCACAGCAGCAAGATATTAGGGCAATCAGAACCCAGAACCAAGGTTGATTCTCAGATATTTCTGTAAATTGCCATTTGAAGGATTGTGATCCAGGAAGAAATATACATTCACCCAAGACTCCAAAATGCATTGATGCTCACTATATTCACAAGAGAGCAGAAATTTTGTTCAGTAACACAACAATTCCTGTCTGGCTTTTTAACCCACATCATCTGAAACCACCAAAAAATGGGAGGTACCTCTGTAGTGCCATTCAAAAATTAAATGTTGGACTCATTTCAGTCTTTCACTGATGTGCAAGGAAGACAAGAATAACAACGTTATGAAGATACTGAAGTGTCCCACTATTTCCCTGACAGCCTCACTACCAAAACCCAACGTGTGTTTTGGCATAATGCTGCTTCAGGGCTGATGGAAGTGTGATTATTCTGGTTTACATCAGCTACCAGCCTGACCCAGTGCCTTTGGTGCTGGCCTCTAAGGGATGAGCTTGGCAGCCTGGATGGCTCAAGAACAGAGCAGAGAATACACCAAAGCCTGGTGGGCTGCCTTTACACTTACAAAGTGCCCAAAGCATGGAAATCAGGGCAAGAGGCTCTGCATGCCAACTGCATCTGAGGAAATGCACCATAAGGCTTTTTATAACTCATCTCTCAGCCTCACAGAAGGCAATAGGCAGCCTTTTTTTTTTTTTCTTCAATAAAAATCTGCCTCTCTACTTTGCTCATATTCAGCTCACAATCAGATGCTATGCAGATCAGTGCCCAAAATATCAATCCAGCCAAATGTTTGCCAGAACTTTAGGGAAAACTTACAGTCTCAGAACTATTTGCATTCTGAGCTGAATGTTTTAATTTCAACCCCACTGACATCTGCTATGTTTTCACAATCTTTTAGATGGGTTACTCTGATTATTAGCAAGTAACCAGTGTGATCTTACTTTTCTTTTTACTTCTCCCTCCTGCTAATATGGAAAGGCAGCAAACTATGCCTGAACCTGCCAAAATTGGTTCCTCCTGATTGATTTGGCATTTTAGGGTTTATTTTTATTTGTTTGTTATTTTGAAGTTTACTTTCCAGTGCCCACCCGTCCTTGGGAGAATAGAATGTGCATGCCATGCAGATATCTCTCAAGATCTATTCCAGTTACTTTTGATCTCCAGACTTTGCTGGCACATTTCCTTCCCAGTTTCCATTTGCCACCTTAGTCCCTTTTCCTTTTTTTTTTTTCCAAGTCCACAAACAAATTTTTCTGCAAAAGACCTTTCACTGATGTATCCTCCTTTCTTTGCAGATTATCTTCCCTGAGCTTTTCATTAGCAGCTGCCAATCTCATCTATTTATCAGCTGGCACAAACTGCTGGATTTTCTCTCTTTCCAGACCTGTACTTCAAATCAGCCTGGGCACTCCAAGCTGGAAAAAGAGGTGATGGTGAAGACAATCAAGGGGATTCACATTGAAATATAGAAGCAGCAGGCAGCAGCTGTGGCCCTTGAACAATAAAAAGCTTAGAAATTTCACCTTTTTAATTTGTCTAATAAAAATGGATGATACTAGTGTGGGATAGATTCTAGCTGCTTCAGGCTGGTGTTTGGATGAGCAACAACTCAAGGATCCTCAGGAGTCCTCACTTAAGAGAGTGCTGATTCTCCCTCTGGTTTGCTTTCCAATACATGGGAAGCACTAATGATGTTTTAAATCAAAGCACATCTCAAATATTAATGATGTTTCAATGTGCCTCCCATTTAACGTAAAGCAGCACATAGCACTTTTCAGCTATTTTTTTAAAATAGATTTTACGCTCTAACTGGCATTAGCAGGAGACCTCTGAGTGGCATTAACATATTAAGGGTGCTTAGTTCCCTGCCTGTCTTTATCCCAGCCACCCAATGAGTAACAGCTACAGTCAAGCTGGTAGAAAATCCTCACAGAACCGGTTTCAAATGCAAACACTTTTTATGCCCTTTGGTTTAGTGCATCTTTTTATTTTATATTTTTATAGGGCTTGGCTGTCAGGAGAGACATATCACATCACAGTGTTTATATATAATGCCATTACAAAGACTTCATGTTTAGCTGCAGCTCACAAGGGTTGTTTTCCTTTTGGGGGGTAGTTTGTGCCAAAATGAGAGGAAATAGCATTTCCTCCGAGAGTAATGAGCAGCTGGTGCTTTTGCCCTGGTGTTTATAGGATGTAATAGGCACAGTGGCACATTTGGAACTGGTTGGGGAGAAAACTAAATGCTGCTTTCTTTTATCTTTATCACCCCCTTTCCCACGAAGGTTTTTCAGTCTCTATGGTTTATACTAATTTTAGAAAATGCAATATAAATAAAACCACAGCACTTTACCACAATGCAGTAGGATATTACAATGTGTGCGTGGTAAAGATGGACTGTTTTTATCAACTGGAATCATAAAAACTAAGACAATAAAATATTTTTAAAACTTCTCCAAATAGTTCTTGGAAGAATTAAAGCAAAGGGAGTGCATCTGGAAATCATACTTGGAGACAAACCAGTGAAATTGCCAAAAACCGTACATCTGCTCTCTTGGCCATTGTTTGACCTTAGCTATGCATTCATAGCTGCCATTCTTACTCCATGAAACTTTAATCCAGAACAACAGTAGAGGAACTTTAAAGCACCAATTTCTCCTAAAAACATTTACTAGTTTCCCACTCAGTGTAAATTGGTATAGCTCATTGACTGTGATAGAGCAATGCAACTCTTCAAAACTGATATAAACCCATTCAAACAGAACCAGGATCTGCTCCTTTATGCACAGCACTTCAAACTGACTGATTAGACCATTATGCATTGTGAATAGGGTGGCAAACACTGTTGCACAGATAATGTCCTCTTCATCAGCTGTACTAATTGGTATTTGTGGTGATCTTGTAAACGTTGTGTAAACTAATGACATGCACTTGATAGCAGTTCAGTAGCCAAAGACTATTTATTTGTGTTGATATAATGTGATGAAACACATAATTATCTACCCCGCTAGTAACAGCGCTCCTTACATGGATCACCACTAATACAACAAGTTATGTCATCCTTGAGTAATGACGTCATATTGGTGATTTTAGAAATGAGGTTATGGGCAAGCAAAGAGCAATATTCTTCCTTGATGGCTGCATAAAAAAGAATTTTAAGGGTGGCACTTAGACATTATTTGGCTAATAAGCAAGTCCAAACACATGTTAATGGAATTGTTTTTGTGTATAGGTTATGACTATGTAAAACTGTTGCCACTTTTTAGTTAATTTTTGTTTTTCTGAAGTAATGGGCATCCACAAAAGCAAATTAGACCTAGGGCATTTATGTAGGGCACACAAATGTGAATCTAAAAGCCTGCCGTTAAGAACCTAATTTGTAAAATGTGGGTTTTAACATTTCATGGGGGAAATGTATCATGGTCACAACCATGCTTTTGGAAACCTCCACATGGGTTGTAGTTCCTCACAATGTTCACAGTATCCACGAGACAAGAAGCCTCTGCATTAGCCTGAGTGTTATTTTCTTGGGCCATATTAAATCCTTGCAGTGATTCAAGATGGTTTCAGGCTGTGCTGCAAGCTGAAGGTTCAGACCCAGTATACTGGGTTCAACGTGTCTGGATCATCTTAGGCATTGTTTAACCCAGTCAGTATTTCTGATGTACTTCTGAAATGAAACAAGACGAAGCTGGTTGTTGGCATGAGGCACCTTGCACAAGCCAAGGAAGCATTATCCCATGAAGACTCCTGCTTCACCAGTGTCACTCGAGAGAAGGGCTTCTTGTTGTAACTTGGATCACTGTCACCATCACCTAGAGGCTGGCTCAGTTAGCACACAATGAAGTACTACTGTTGTTTCCTTACCTCTCCCACATATTCCATCTTTTGATGTCTCCCTCAGTATGTTATGAAAGACAAGATTCTCACCTGCCCTGAGACCAAAACTTCCTGCCTTATCCAGCACTTGCCATGCCTTCCTTTCTCTTGTCATCACCAACTTGCCTTCTTGGACATCTGTTGAACCTCAAAGTCCACTTACCTTAGTTCTTTCACTGCAGTATGTGACACCTTGCTTCTAAGTAGATCCGCTTCTTGAGAGCTATGGGAAAAAACTCCTCATCCAGTACGAGAAGAAAATATTGGTCCATACCTACAGCCACGTCTCAACTATTAGCTGTGTGGTACTGGAATATATTGTGACCAGTTTTCTGATGAAAACATCTATCTTGCTTTTCAGTCAGTGGGAAGCTGAGCACATTGCAACCCCCACCATTACTGATTCTTCTTTTTCTTTTTTCTTTCCTCTGTATTTGGATTTTTACATGTTTTAAATAAGCTGCAATAAGATCCCAAATAAACCTGGATTGCCAGATCTTGTCCTATGAAACTTGTCATACTTCAAGACTACGTTTCTTTTGAAGTTACGGGTCATTGTACCACTCACTCCAAGAGTTAGCTGGATCCTACTTATGCTGATGATTCTTTTAAAAAGTGTCTTAAATGACTCCTTCAGAGAAAAGGGGACTGCAGTACTACTTGCATTTTTTTTAGAATTATGATCATTACATTATTTTCCAGAAGAGATCAGGTGTGCTCCAGCCTGACCTCTGCTACTTCACGCAGCCCTCAGAGCAAGCAACCCCAGAGAACTCCAGAGCTCCTCCTGCTTACAGCAATTACTTATGATACAAAAGAAATCTTTTGGAAAACTGTCTCAGAGAAAAATACAACACTTTAGGCTTCTAGTCCCCAGACTGCATGGTTAAATAGCATTTAGAAGTCAAAACAGACAAGCAACTAGTATGAACATTTGTACAATCCCTCTGAGAATGGAGAGAGGTTTTCTAACATTAGCAACCCCTTTAGGAGGATTTCTGTTTCATAAATGCTTTTCATACTGTTCTGCCCCTTCCTTTAAGCTCTTCCCATCTAGTTCACTGCTCTCTTTTTTTAGAAGCTGTAAGATGGTAGCTGCCAGGGTCACAAGGTTTTGCTTTACCTTACACAGGAGGGCTCTGATAAGAGAGTTAAATAACTACCGGTAACTAATACTCAATATTATTCAACTTGGCTGATGGAAACTCTGCCAAAGGCACATTCCTTACAAAAATCTAGGTCTCAAACACCATTAGTTTTCCTGTGTTTTATTTTATTATTATTATTAATTCACCCCATCATTAGCTCATATTTGACATAGTAATCTTCCATAGCTTCCCTGGAGTAAGACGGGGAAGAGGCTTTATAAGCTATAGGAAAAAAAGCACTGAGTAATGCTTGCTACCAGTAGTCTGTGCACAAACTTTCCCTGGAATTCATCTCCTTGATGGAGGAAAGATATGGCACATCTCACAATGTCCATCCCTTTGCTCCATTATCTACCTTTGCTCCAAGGTAGATAATCTGGAGCTTTAGTTTACATTTAATGAATCATCTTCACCTGTTGTACCTATAGGAAAGGATTTTATTTTATTTGTTTCTTGATTATGATTTCCAGCTCGATCTACCACTGTACTAATTGGTACACACAATAATATTCTCATGCATACAGAACAGTCACTTTGAGCTCTGGGCCCAGGATTATAATGTGCTGCCTAATTTCAAACTCACACAGCCTAGAAGTGCCACTCTTTTCTGTTTTCAGTCCCTTCAACACTCCCCAAGGGCAGGGCTGTGTTTGTCTCTGCTCATCTTGCTCAGCCCAGCTTGGGGCAGTCTCAGACCTGATCCAAAATCCCCAAAGGCTGATTCAGCTACCTGGGATCAGGAGAACACAGGATTATCTCAACAGCCTGGCCATGGCATCAGCAAAACAATTGAAGGTGGTGAATAAGCTGTACCCATTTAAAACACAGTATTTTACTTGAAGTATGCTCTGTGAAGTGCTTGCCACTGTGACGTACACGTGCTTATCATGTCCAAAATTCTTCAAATAGCTTGCAGTCAGCTGGCTACAGACCAATGGCAGGTACAATAAAGGTCTATGTCCTCAGCAGCACTCAGGTAGTTATCTGTACTGAATGTATGTGTACGGCTTCATGTACGATGTTTGTGACAAGCCAAGCCCCAATAACTGCCAGGAAGAGTCCTGAAGGGCACACACTTATCAGCTCCTTTACATTCTGTTTCAGCTGTTTTTAAAGCCCAAAATAACCTTCCCTATGATTCATCAGCCATAAACCCACTGGAATATTCTGCAGAGAGTCGATCAATTTGTCATGCCAGGATTGCACAGATCAGTAAAAGAACAAGTGATACATTATAATTGCACGTAAAAAGACTGGAATGATCTTTGCATCTTTATTTACTTCTGTTAGAAAATGTCTTAGCAGACTTAGCCATTAACATTTTCTGCTTTCTCAAGGAAAAGATAATTTATCCTCTTAAAGATATTAGACTCCTGTGTATTGTTTTTCCCCATTTGGTATCCTTGATTCCCCCTTCTTAACAGTTGAGTGCTTGCAATCAGCACACAATGACACTTACTAAAAACAACTGAACTACAACACCCCACCATAATGTTGCTCTAATACCATATATAACACCATATAACACCAGCAATGTGGAGCAGCTTCACTGTGCACAGACTCAAGTCTCTCCATACCTACATCTGTTTTCTTTTCCCTCTGGTACATCTGCTGTGGAGCGTGACCCCTGCTGAGCACAATGAGACCCAAACTCGTGTCTTTTGCTGTAATTCTGAGCCCCAATTCAAACTCCAGTGCTTGGCTTTAATTTCTCAGAAACTGACAGATGCTGGATCAACACAACGTGCAGAAAACTGTGTGTCATGTTCTGCTGTCTTTGTTATGCTTATTATACTCTATCAGAGAGGTGGCCAACAAACAAATTCTGTAGCACACCTTCTTGTTACATTATATGCCACATTGCCAGCTACAAGAGAAATATATGAGACACATATGGGAAAAGGGAGAAGAAATGTTAGCTGGCTAATCTATATAACAGACATCGCTAAATTTCAGTGCTGCACTATTTGCTTCAAGCAGAAACAGATAGAAAAACATTCACTGATGAAATTATCATTTTTTTCTGCTAAATTATGTCCTTATTAGTGACAGACATACATGTAAATATAGGAATAGACTGAAGCAGCTACTTCATCAGTATTACAAGAACAGGAAACAGGAAAACTTGGATATTCTTGAGGTCCCTGAGCTCTGCAATTCCTCCTCTGCAGTTCCACAGAGTGCAAGAAAGTCCAAGACAATTTCACTGGTAGCCCTTCCTCTCCCCAGAAGTAGGAAGAGAAAAATACAAATCCTGATCCAACAGAGAGGAGAAATCTTGGATTTGTGCCAAGGATCCTTATGTATATTTAATTATACAGGTCTAATGAATGAATAACTTCTGAAGTGCTCTATAGCCTGGTCCTTAAGATAAAGCTAATTCAATCCTTACTGTGCTTTGCTTTCCTCACTTGATTTATCCGTAGAATATATAACAGTTGGCCAACATCACCGGGAGTAAGAGAAACCTATTCCTACTGCAGTGAAAAAGATGGGTTTTACACCTGTGCACGTTTCTTTAGACAGGCACAGTTCACCAGTGCTGGAGACACGTTACAGAGCTAAACCAACTTTTAACACCCAGAATGGCTGTTCCATATATCTCTAGATATAAATCTCTGGAGAGATCCAACAGATCTTATAAATATTGAAACTTCCCAGCCATGTACATGAAGAGTTAGTCCCAGGTGATCTGGCTTACACGTCCTTCCCTGCATATGGAAGTGGGGGAGCAGTTTACCAGGCTAAGCACTTCAAGGCACCTCAGACCTTCGCTCTTCCATTAGTAGACTTCAAATTCCTCCTTCTGAAGCCAGTTATTTCCTACACCCCCACTCTCTGGGAGATGTTTCTCATCTCAGAGAGGCTGAGGAGCAGAACGGTTACTGCTCACAAAGGAAGGCTTCTCCTGAATCCACCCTCTGTGCTCCATCCACCAGATTGCAATCCTTCCCTGCTTAATATGAAACACTTTGCTTTTTTGGCAGGCTGTTTTCCTAGAAGGCAGGCTGATGAGAAGATCAGGGGAAAACCTGGAAGGTTTTTGACAGATTTAGCTGCATATTCTTAGTAAAAACAATTTAATATTGTTAAAATTATAATTGACAGTAGTCCTGGAGGACATTTTGTGACTTGGTAAAAAGCTACGCTGAGCTAACGTATAAGGTGTTTCCTGTTTATTTAGAAAAGTGGGAAAATGTTATGAATACAACTTATGCCGTGCTTTTCAGATGATGAAAAGTTTGATTGGCTTAGCAAGCTTTTTATATAAGAATTTTTACTTTTCTTCTCTGGCAGTTTTCCACATTTTTTCTTTAAGTCCACCCTCTCCCCATATCATTCTTTGCTTTTGAAAAAAATGCAGAAAGTAAATAAGTGAACAATAATTTTTTCTTTGGGAAAAAATATTTTTTTCTTTCACCAAACAAAAAAAAATTATTATTTTTTTATGGTGACTTTTGATTGTAAAGCTAAGCATTCAAACAATTTTGAGAGCTCTATTTTTATTTATGTAGTATGGAATAGATTTAGGGTCTTTTCAATGCTAGTTTAAATTTTAAGCATTGGGGGGAAATGTCCATATTGTGCTGTGCAGCACAGGGCTGCATGACAGCATGCCTGTGCATCGAGGGCAGGCTGCAGTTGCTTGAGCCATTGCTCTATCCACAGGGAACAGAGCAGACCAACCAGGGCTCTGCATGATAAACAAACGAAAGCTCAACTCTTTCTCCATGTAATATTTCATATATTAGAAACCCACATATGAAAATACAATGATTAGGAAACTAGCATGCTCCCGGACTACTGAGCTAACAGTAGCTCATCTGAGCAGCATGTTTTACATTGCTTTCATATCTATAAGGCACTGGCAAGCTGTCAAAATAACACCAGCAAAGCAGTCAAGCACTATGCAAAGCAGACTTTTGGAGAACTGCACTTCTGTCAGATATTACAAAGACCTTGTGTTATAACCGAGACTTTCTTTTCTCACTGTTTTAGATTTGACCATAATATTTTTATGACGTGTGATTTGACAACGTTGGTTAAGCAGCACTAACTGCTTCCAGTCTACATGGTCTTGTTGATAGTTGTCCTAATACATGCTAACACTTGCAAGAAACTATGTGCAAACATGATATAGTAGTAAAAATAAGACTGAGGGTTTACTAATATTAAACATACCAAGAGGTTTCAGAGTACTTTTAGGTAACAAATGTCCACATATTTAATTACAAATACAGCTCTATTTCTCATGACACCCCTAATTTTCCTACTGGTCATTTATTCTAAATACAGTTTTTCCATTCCTTAATATTTGTTATCCTTCTTACCTAAATTAAGATTGCTGGGGAAGAACCATAGTTGAGCAATGAATAGATTCATGCCGACATAGCACAAAAAATGTAATATTATGAATGATATAGGATTGTAGCATATTATTTATTGGACAAAAGACTTAAGAAATTTGGTGGTACTCAAGCAAATGATTAGGCTGTCATTGCTAACTGCGGTAGCAGAGGGCCTGTTTTCTGAGACATTGCAGCTTTGGGAGCTATTTAGACTCATTTATATTGTGTGTAAAATAAACATCATCTGTGTGAATGGTGAGTGTGAAATGTTAGAGATTTACACCTACTTCATATTCATGTAATGCTCCTTTAAGTAATTATAGAGATGAACAAAACTGGCTAGACAGTATTCTTATGGTTAGCATTTGTAGGGAGGAAGCCTGGAAAACTTGGCTTTCCCTCGTCTTCACAGCCACTGCAAAGAAATTCAAAGGAGAAATAAAATGCTGCCAGTGTCTTCTGAAACTGATGTAAGAGACAGCTATGCTCTGATGTAAATGAGATTAAGCCTAAAGAAGAAATAGACTGACAGAGAATTTAAAGACCTAACCTGTTTTCTTCTTTTTAATTCTGAAAAAGAAAATGAGGTTGTAGTAGCAACTAAGCCTACAACAGTCTCAGAGCTTTCTCTTCTGTCTCTTGTACGAACATAATTGTTAAAAGCTCAGTGACAACTCCTCTCCATGAGGGTTAGAAAGGAAATTGTGGAATTCCACTCTCAGATCTCCCCTCTTGCAGATTTTGGACAACAAGGGCTTAGGTCTGCTCCAAATCTCCCTCTGCAGCCACAGATTTAATTGCTGATCAGTCCACCTTCATGGGTGCTTCTTAACTCTGCTCCAGAGTCCAAATTCAAAACAATGTCTGTGCTTGCTATTCTAGTTTATGTGCCTAACATATTCCGATTCATCTGAAGTTTAGGAACCCAAATAATTTGTTTAATCTTGACCTGACCACCTTCCTCCTATAGTCATCCACCCACTAGTCACCAAAACACAGGGATAAATTCATTTAACTTTCAAGCTGAGTTCTCCAATCTTTTAATTAGTATCCAGTTTAGGTCACAGTGAACAGGGAGCATAATGAATAAATCATTATCCTTACTCCATGCTTTATCTGGTTGCCCCTGCTACTGCCTACTTTCTTTAGTGTATTATTGGAGCAAATGTACTTCAGCTTTGTGTAGATGTTAGAGAAGATGGCCCACATATGCTGTAGCTAGCGTGTATGTAGCATGTTGTCACCAAAGCAACATCTGTCTGATGACTCAGAGTAGAAGCGGTTCTGTTTGTTCTGTGTTGAAGAGACAAATGCTACTTTGATGTCCTAGCAAGCATCACAGTACCAGACATATGCACAACAGAGACAACTGCAAGCAGCACGATCTGGTTTCGTTTCATATATTTTAGGTATTTTTACCAAAGTTAAAAAAAAGTTTAATTCTCAAAGTAGTGAACCATTTTGTGACATCTCTAAATAGAATAGCCCTCCTCCTTTCTTTAACACACTGACCATCAATACACCAAAACCTAACCCTGCCAGAAATAATGAGGACAAGTTCTGCTCATTTACACAAAGGAAGCAAACTGCTGACATGTGTCCTGTCTAAATACATGATTTTCAAACTATCCCAAGTGAGTTTTTAGAAACATAAAGAAAAATAATTAATATAATGCTAAGGGCTATAGAAGTACCATATTTTTGCTGTATAATGCTCCTCCAAATGGTATTCACAGCTGACTTGTGAATTCACAGTTCTCAGTTCCCAGCTTCACACACCTTTAAGAAATCTAATTTTCTGCAGATGGCTGCACATAGCATTCTTGGAAAATCAGGAGCCTTTCAGGTGTTTCAAGATGAGTCTCCTGAGATTAAGGCACCAAATTATATTTGTCACTCTACAGAGCATAAGCCTGAAAGTCCAGCTCAAGGCATCCATTATCCAGATGAGCTGACAAGCTCCTGCCAATCATTCTGGCCAGCAGCAGAGCCAGGATGCCAGAGAGTGCGGGGGCTCGGGGACAGAGGACAGAGAGTGAATACTTTTCGGTCCATGCCTAAATAGATTAGGGGGAAGAAGAGCCTCCTGCTAGTTAAGCATGGAGATACAGCTTCCAGGGAGGAGACAGAATCAGCAGGGAGCAAAGCTTGCCAAAGATAGTTTCTAACAGCCAGTTCAGAAATCATCTGTGATTTTAACAACCAGTTGTGCTGAAATATGCTCCAGCGGAGTTCTGCAGCTAGTTATGTTATAATGGAAAGAGCCTGTAGCCAGTTTGCAATCCAACTGCCTAAAAAGAGCAGAAATTAGAGGGTATACAGCCACTACACCCAATGTGCCAGCTTGGGCACACTGTTCTTTCAGCACAGAGCTGCCCTCCCTGGAGGAAGCAGTAGATGAAGCCTCCTACTACAGCCTGAGGTACAGTCTTCAGCAAGAGGGCAAATCAAACCCTAAGGAGTGCAGAGTCAGCTAAATTAAAATGTCATCTTCCTACAATAGTGTTACTGCAGTCATAGTATGCTCATCATCTCTATGAAGAGTTTTTACTGCTGTTTGTGCAATAACATCCCATCCTGAAATGGCGTTTGTTAACTTTGCACCATATTTCATTAGCTCCTGCCATTTCCCATCACAATCTCTTTGAATTGCAGAATGTTATTCAATCTAGTTACTATTTGGATTTCTTCCAGAGCTGTATGGCTGTGAGAACAGCACAGAAAATAACAACATTGGCTTGTATTATTTTTGACAGCTCCCTTTGTTGTTTTCTGATGATGATAAATGTGTGGTGAAATAGCTGAGAATGTAATCAACAGTGCTGATTTGGTATTCACCTATATTACACTACAGTATATCCTTTGCAATTTTAGTAGTCCAAGCCCTTTTATGTTCCTCATACTGCAGTTGTTACTATTGTTAGGGCAATTTTTTCCCTCATCAAAACCAAAGTGAAGCTAGAAAACTTCTGTGCAAGTTCAGAGTGGAGCAAAAGACAAAATTTAGCCCCATTATTTCCTTAGAAATTTTCAACAACTCCTGAAAAACACCAAAGATAAATGAAAAGCAAGATAAAAGACAGCTTTTCTTAGCAGAGTGCAAGGTAAACTTCATAAATCGAACTTTTCATCATATAACTATAATATTGTAGCTTAGACTGAGCAACTATAGCATCCCTAAATTGTTTTACATTAAAAAAATGCTTATCACTTAAACCTTTGTTCTGGAGGTTTTCATGTTATTCACCAGTACAAGGACATTTTTGGTAGTTTTCTAATACTGTGACAGATAAAGCTGACCAAACAATTTATGTGGAGGATTGGGTTGTTATCAAAGGGTTCCACATCACACTAACATTTATTTCTGGCTTTAAATGCAGCTGATCAGAGCCCAAATATTTGCCTGGTTTGTGTAAGCAACAGTCTGACAAAACCGTATCCCAATTTTGCAGTAGATGTAAGACTGAAATCCCTCCCTTAATTAATCAGTTAAGTACATAACTTGATTTTAATTTTGGTTTCAGCTTGTCTTCCTTCTTTCTGCCTTTAGCTTAGAAAGTTAAATCTGTTACTGTGAAATTAAACAATTTAAGACTGAAGTGGTATTAAATTTGGAAACAAAAACTGTAAGGAGAGGGATGCTTAAAAATCCCTGTCCTGTGGCAGATTTGATAGGACACCGCCCCTCAGTCTGTGGTCTCAGGCTAGGTTCTGCACACTGTGCTAGCACGGACTGCAAGGGCTGTATTTTATCCTAACTTCACTAGACCAGCTGCAGAGAAAATTCAACAATAAAATTCAAATTATGTTTGTCATAAGCTTCTGCTCTTTCATCGCTACATTTGTGTACATGAATTGTAATATACTAGCAAGAATGTCCCCTGACATGGAGCTGATTTTTATATCCATTAAATTTACCACTAGCTTTACAGATGCCACAATCTCTTTTATTCCAGCTCTAGCAATTATAACGTAATCTGTGCTAACACTGCAGATTACTAGGGCAATTTTGAAGATAAATGATCACATCTCCATTTCCATCTGCTGGTCCAATCAGGAAAATGGTGAGAATAAACCCTAGCCCTTATATTGGTACATTTTGGTGCTTGCCTACCAGTCTACACAGTCAATTGTACTGGCCATGCAAAGAACAATTCCAATGAAGATAAGAAGAAAGCTCTCAATTCCCCACTGACTTATATCTTCATTTTAAAAAAATATTATAAAGGTCTAAACATTTCTCTTTTTTCATCATTGGGCATGTTCCCAGTCATGAGCAACATACAGTTTTCCTGCTTAATAGGAGACTTTTCTAGATGTGAATTTAGCACATTTCTATATTTCTATATATCTACATTTGCCATAATTACAAGCTCTGGTCAGAGTCCTTGTGCAAGCCCCAGCCACAAGCATTCTGTCTTGTCCAAGCACTGTGATACAGTCAGGGCACTCCTTTGCATCTGGTTTTGTTGCTCTAGACTATACCTATCTACCAGTTTACAGACCATAGCTGACAAAAGAAACATGTTCAAAACATGCTTAGATGTCACTTGATTTTAGAGCACATACTAAGCAGCCAAAACCAAATCACATCTCCCTGCCAAATCCAACAATTTTCTCTGCTTCCCCTCCGTCCCCCGCCCGCCTCTGTCTCTCTCTAAAAAGCCTGTCTGATGAAGGTTTTTCAAGAAAATTAGGTTTGCAAATCTCCAGAATAAAATGATATGAGGTCGTACATAACTGCTTAGACATTTCTGATGTTGTCAGGTGCAAAGTTTCATACTGCTGAAATGTGTTTCAATTCAATGATCAGAAAACAAAAATATTTGGGGGATATGCAAACTAGAAGAACAATGCAACTGTATTTTCAAGGGAATTATTTGCAGCACATTCTACTAGTAATTATTTTTTGTTCTGGTTTGCAGCGCTTCTGCTTCTGGCATCTCATCTCCTTCACAGCAGCCAGCAATTGAATTAGAATCATTGCTGAACAGCAAGAAAATCTGTCATAGAAGTCATTCAACATAGAAGATGTTGACAGACAACTTTGTTCTGTTCTCATTTTTATTTTCCCTTTATTGTATTTACAACTGAAAGTCCACACCTAGAAGCAAGCAGAAAGACATAAATCATATTTGTCTAGCCTCCTTCTCCTTTATCCTGCTTTTGTCTTTAATAGAGCTAGTATTCAGCCTCTTGCATTGGGAGGAAATAGCCAGCCACCAGTCTTTACTACCTACTGCGTCTGGCGGCATGTCAAAAGTGCACCTTTTCTCCAGCACACTGCGGTACTGGTGCATGTCTCCTGGTATCATCCTGAATGACTAACAGGAGTAAAAGATGATCAAATTCTTCTCTTACAGATACTGGATATCACTGTTCTTTGTCATACCAGGGAGCTCGGTGGCATGGACATCACAACACCAAGAGCACCTGGCCCACGGACCTGCCATCTGAAGATTAACCTATCAAAGATGCATTTCATAAAAAAAAACATTGGAGGTTATGTGAGCTGTTGTTTTTATTTTTCCCCTTGGATAAGCCCAGTGTCTTACTATGTAACTCACAGATTACAGAATGCTTTCACAGACACAAGCAGGCACAGAGCCCTCTGAAATGGTGAGCACTTGTAAAAGCTGGCAAAATTTGTCCACATTGCTCCCCATCCCACCCCTACCATGACATTGCATAACCTGAGATTATAGCAATATTGAAAAATTGACAACCCTAAAGGTGAGGGAAATGGAGACTGAGTCAGCGAAGTAAATGCATCTCTTCCTATTAAAAACTGCAAAATACAAGGACTACCAAAGACTACCTCCAGAGACAGGCACCCTTCAGTAGTTGATTGGCAGAAGAAAACTGCACACAGCAAGCTTGATGCAGCTCATGTCTACCAGACACTTTACAAATAAAACACCTCCCTCCAAAACTAAAGAACAAAACTTCTAAGAACTACCTCTGCAGAAATAAATGTGTCCTACTTTCTCTATAAAACGCAGGTATGGAAGACCATTCAGCTGCCCCACTGACTGAAGCCAACTTACAATTAATTCACCAATATCTTTTAATCTGTTGCACCTCAGATAAAAGCACTGATGTAGAACAAGCAACAAATCCCTTTGTGGCAAGGTGGATCTGGCTCATGATATGTCTCAAGTTCTTCTGGGGAAGCAAACCTTTGTGGGCTGGTGACTTGTTTTGACATACAGCACGGTACAGATCATACAGTTGCCCTCACTTCACAGCTCTGCAAATATGAATAATGCAGGGCTACACTGTCAGAGACAGGAACGAGCTCTTCATCCTCTGCCATCAGCAGCAAACTACCATGCCAAAACACCATTTTGTGAACACTCTTGGGAAAAGTTTCCTTCCCATTTCTGTCCCTCTTCCACAGAACAAAGACCATTATCATATACTTATGGTAAAAAAGGAAGGAGAACAACACACTCCCTTATCCTTAAGCACACACAGAAAACACTTCTCATAATGTAGTTTATTAAAGAAAAATGAAAAAGGGATCTGAAAATTAGGCCAAAATGCTCACAAACTGGTAGAGCCCACTAAGCTGTGATAAGTGAACTGTGCCCTGATGCATCTATGTTGACTATGCTTTGGACGAGTTCATTCAGAGTTGGTAGTTCTGAGGCATCCCACACGTCTTAGCTCTCTGGATTGCAAGAGCAGACATGGGACATACACAGTACCAACTGAAGGCAAACGTATGTTCTGAAAGCAAAAGTGAAAAGTTATCTGTGCAAACATCTCCATTTGCATGTATTGGTGATCAATTTATGGTCTTATTTACATTTGTATAGTCAAGAATCAAAAAAGGTGTAAACAAACACCATGCAAAATTTGTCCTCTTTTATAAAAAAATCAGCAACAGAACAAATGATGAAAACTAGAAAACACCACTTGATATTAGCTCCCTGACAAAGAATGTTTTTCCCTCAGCAGAAAGCAAGATTAACTGGGGAAATAGAATGTTGTGGTTTTTTTTTTTCCCTTCAGGAACAGCGTTCAAATGCAGAGACATTTTCTTTCTGGTGACAGTGACTGCTTCTCAAAAACACGTTGACTGCACTTCCTTTGTATAGGCACAATTTTTACATACTCCCATACCATAACATGCATCAGGCCCATTACTGACACTGTTATTGCTATCTCTGGTAGTTTTAGACAGAAGGGGGACCACAGCACTAAGATAATCACTAGTCTTGCTGATAGGTCAGATCGTGTTGGCAGGGGCAGGGGGAGAAGTGAGGAAGAGTGACATGGGCTTTGATCATACGTGGTCCAACTTGATCTCATTCATATCAGTTCTGTTAGGATCACTTTTAAAGCATACGCTCTCCAATACTGAGAAATTTCCTACTTTACTGTCCCGGTTTACATGCTTTAAACTCACATAGCACATGCAGAGTGTCCACTTAGACACACATACACACACAGATAATCCCAAGTTAAGCAGAAACGATGTACATCTAGATTTTCTTGTGGTCACAGGTCTATTCATACAAATGCACAATTAGATTAGGCTGCACAGAAATTATTTTAGAGAAATGGTACAAGCTAGTTTGCAAGAACAAACTAAAGTGCTAGAGCTCAATATAATGGCTTGGCATGAAGAGCAATTGGATAAAGTCATTAAAAGATTTAGATAACTTTTATAATTTAACAAATTGAGATTGTAAAGAACTGTATTAACTACCAGTCCAACAAGAACCAAGTGACAACCATTTTTGGTTTTCAACTAACTTTAAATTCAGAATAGATATAAAACTAAGAAGTGTTTCTGTATTTGCTTGTGGGGGGAAGTTATGACATATATCTTCGATGTAATCACTTAAAAAGCCATTGTAACAGGGAGAAATTATCTAATACTACAGGGAAAAAAAAAAAGAGAATTTTCTCATCATCTTCTGAAAAAACTTTCAGCTGGATGTTATCATCTTGTAACTTTGTAAATGGCTTGGTTTAAGGGGGGTTATCATTCACCTCTAATGCCCAGGACACCGGTATGCCAGCCAACTTTCTCTAATAATAATCTGTCCTTCTCCCTTTTAAGTCACAGCATTTAAGAGTATTGCCAGATGAGTATTAAAAGGGTTTTGTATTCACATGCCATTTTTTCACTTGCTTTTATTTAACACATGTTAATGTCTTTATAATGCAGAGAAAGCATTGCTAAGAAATAGCTGGCCCATGGGACTGGAAAGGTGATCTGAAGGTTTCCCCTGCTGGGTCACTTGCTACGTATCCGGCTTACGTCTCCGGTTGACAATAAATTAAAGTTATTGCCATTCAACAGGTGTGCAACAGCCTATGTAAAATGAGTTGGTGTGCTGAGCACTGCTGTTGGTAGGCAGGTGTCCACAGCATGCAAACATGCTCACTGCCAGCACCCACCCTGGCAGTCCCAGGAGGGAGGTCAGGACTTGCCCAGATGCAGAGCATGGCCCTTTTGCTCTTACAGGTGGTCCTTCTGCTTCACTGGTGAAGCACGTGGGCAATACCACAGAGGAAAGCACAGAGCTTCCCACCATGTGTGGTACTCCTCAGTAAGCACCTTCACTTTCCCTGCCAACAGCCAGGGATGTGCTATAAGAACTTAGCATCTGAATTTACAATTTTTTGTAAATTTACATAATGTTACAGTTATGTAAATATTATACATTATCCTGACTATCTTAGCTTATAATTATAAAATCTAAATCATTGATTAAATATGGGAGATCATCCTGCTTGATTTCTTTAAATGTTGGAGTGGCAAACAGCTCCCCGCAGAAAGGAGCCCAGAGAACACTTTTTACATGCTCCCTGTGGGAAGCTGGATGCCTTCAAAGGAGTCAGAAGGGAAAAACACAGGAGGTATTCTGGCTCTGCTTCTTTCTCTGCCATGGCCAGCAACACCAGGAGGACTTGTTTGTAAGGAAAGAAATGGAGTTCCAATATGATCAGATGAAGAACAGCAGGAAAAAATCCTACTAAAAATAAAAATCTATTAAAAAGGGAAAACTGACTTTTCCAAACTTCCAGAAATCCACACCTCATAATAAAATACTATCATAGAAATAAGTGATGTTTCCTGACTTGAAATTATTTGCTTTGTTCCCATTTCTTTTTATCAAGGTAAATGCTTTTTATATTTTTAATGCAAGACCCAGGGGACATTAAATAACAACATAAGAAATTGACTGCAAACACAATGCTGTCGTTACAAAAAAGACTGTGATAGAATACAGGGAAGTAAATGTGGGTAACGAGACCATGTTCAGACACATGATTGAATAAATCTGAGGGGGGTGGGGGGAGAGAAAGAGAGAAAAAAATCACACTCATGCTTCAGGAAAGTCTGGAGATAACAGACAGAAAACAACAGTATTCCAGCATGGGCAGGTTACACAAGTGATTATTGAAAGTGTATGAAAAGGAGGTCAGAACACAGATGAATGGGAATTGTTTTCATTAAATGGCCAAAAAAAAAAAGGTTAAAAAATAAAATCTGTTTTATGTCAAACTGCGATCTTACTTGAGTGCAATAAAAAGTGTGTTTTTTGTTTTTTTTTTTCAATTTTTTTTTCCCTTTTCTAATTCAACTTAGTTTGTAATAAACAATGGAAACAGCTATTTTAAGAATCAAATAAGACATCATGCTAGGAGTCCAAGCCAGTACATAATAGTCAGAATACAAAGAGTTATTTTCACCTTTCTCTCAAACATCTCTGGCTTGCTCAAGACAATTATTTGACTTTTTGTATCATAATTCCATTATCATAGAGTGATCATGTATGCAGATCATTTCTGGAAAATGCCAGATACAGATAATCAGATTACACAGGTCTCTTTATACTGCCCATTGTGTCAATTTCTATGCTTTTTCCAAAATGTCGGTCTGCTAGAATTTCCCAAACATATGTTTTTGTTTTTTTCCATCTTGTGATTTCTCAAAAGCGTTTTTCTTCCTGCGTTTTTATGCTTCCACTGTTCTGCAGTGTATAAGGTAGCTAAGCAAGGTCAATTACTGTGCTAAGAGTTTCAATAAACTTACTCTCAGAAGCAACATCTTTCTTAAACTCTAATCTTTACTGTTCCACTACTTTGACAGTTGCCATTGAGCACTACAAGAAGAAGAATTAGGTAATTGTATCTAATTGTGTTCTCCCTGGCTGTTGTTTAAACAAAAAGCCTTTCAGTTGTTGTGGAAAGTATTAACAGCAGACCTTTGCTGACCTTCTAGAGCCATTTGGGAAAACTTGACATTACACAGAAGCTTACTCAAACAAGCCATAATTAAGTTGAGAGTGGAGTGACACCACTTACAAGAGAAAACTAAGTATGGCCATTTAATCCAAAAATTAAGGACTCTGGGGAGCACAAAAGTTTACCTCTACTAAAACAATTATGTTTTTCTGCTAGATGAAGAGACGATATAAATGGAATATTCATGTTCTTTTCAACATCACTACTCTTCGCTGCTCTTCCAAAACTGGAAGGGGCAATCAAAAGACCTTTCAAACTAATGTTTTGCATTCAATTATGTAGAAGCATTTGCTTTGTCTTTAAATAACCTGTCAATCATTCACAAGGTAAAGGCCAAATTCTGATTGCTGTTATGTACCCAGTAGTCCCAAGGACTAACTGAAGCATAGAGGCCTTGGCAGATTCAGGACAGCAGTACTTTATCTCCAGCTGAACATATTAATGTCTTCCCTATCCCTTCCTTCATCCATCTCCCGCTATCTTACTTTTAACAATGAATATGCAATGTGAAATGTAAGCATGTCTGGAATCCAAACATATCTTGCATAAACTTCAGTGTGTGTCAAAAAAAATATCAAGTTTACCACAGTTCTGTCTAAAACAAAATATTAAGCTTTATATTTGCATAAAGGTTATTTCAGAAATGTTCCCACATGCTTCCTTTTACAAAACTCCTAATTTAATATCCAAAAAAAAAAACCCAAAACCATACAAAATTGTTCCCCAAATATATACTGTAATCCATGCATCTTTTGTACCCCTGAAATAATAAATGAGGTATTCCTCAGAAAAGAGCATGCCTCAGAAAAATCACGCAGCCAGCCCTCCCCCTTTTGCCTCAGATTCAGCCATATCTACTTCTCAGAGTGTTTCATTGCATCAGACAATCTCTCCACTCTGAGCTGCAAGAACCAGTTATGCTGCCTAGCTGACCTGGTCTTGACTTTTTTGTGTTCTTTCAGCTTTGCCAGTCATGCCAGCTTTCATACCCCTTTAATCTCCTCCCAAGGCTACCTTCTGTACATCCTAACGCCTGAAAACTATTTAAAATCTATTTGCCCTCAATGTATTTAAATTATTTCTAGAAAAAGCTCACTCCTTCAACATTGTATATAAAAGCCTAGAATGGAATATTAAAATATTTTCGTGTTCTACTCATCTCAGAATACACTATCCTAAAGCTCCAGAAACTGGAGTTAAATGAATTCTGACAAGTTGAGTGTGTGACCAAAGGGAGTAGATACTCAGTCATGTTCCTGTGATTAAGGACTATTTTAATGCGATGTAGATGAATTGACTTGAGACTACCACGGTGATTTGTGAGAAGTTTTACATTTCACTATGGTTGTTGTAACCCTATCATAAGATATTATTTTGAAAGGTATTCAAACCCTGTGATTTCAGGCACTTGGTTTTATTTATTTATTTTTAAATACAAGGATGAATTAGAAAATAAGTCTTCCTATTGCTCCTCCACAGTCCCTGGAAGAGGCAAGATCTTCTGGATGACAGGTCAAAGTAAGACCTTCTTAATTTCTCCCTTCAAGATCCTGTGTCCCTCAAATGCCTCTCAAGAAAGAGAAGTCAGCTAACTTATTCACTAAAATCAGGTTACATGAATCCCCCTTTGAGGCTACCACTTGCAAAAATGTGTTATTTCAGAAGGTGATAAAAGACAGTAGGTTGATTTGGGGAGGGGAAGGAATTGTTTTCTTTTTATCCAAAATTTGTTCCATTGTAAGAAGGTTTCTGTAAACACACTCAACCAAAACAGAATGGAAGTAAAATAGTTTTAAATTATTCTTATTTAAAAAAAAATATATAATGCCAGAGTATTAAATGCTTTCAAAATCTTGCAAACCAAACAGAAAGAGAATGGATTTGTTTTAATGCATCCAAAACAGCCTTTTTATTTATTTATTTATTTTGAATTAGAAAGAAAAGAATTACATAGTAACCTAGCAAATCAATATAAAGTCCTTCTACGGTGAATCTATTTGTGGCTGATTCTTTAATGTTATCCTTTTTGATACACAGTAGGAGCAGAGGGTTAGAGGTAACTTTTCTATCCCCCAGAATTATTCAGCTAGTAAACTAGATGAAGGATAATTTTCACTGGAATGAAAATTTGTGACTACAGTAGAAACACCATCCAGAACAGATCTCCCCAAAATACTCTTGTTGATTGAAAAATTCTATTTCTCGGCACCAGAATGCTCACAAGTTTCCATTAAACTCGAGCAAAATGTTATCTAGCAGGGAAGGAGATAAAGAAAGTGAGATAACACATAATAAACACCATTACCATAAAATATAATCTGTTAAACAGGGCTCACTTAGGATTCAGAACAGGACCCTCATACAGGAGAGAACTGGATCTCACTATGCTACATCTCAGGAGTGTTCCCAAATCTCCATTCTATCTAGCCAGCCTCTCTCACTCAAACTCTTCTTTTGTTTTGTATCCTAAATTTTCTCCCAGTTTAGGATAATTTCTGTTCATGGGAGCAGAAGAGCTCAATAGCAGAAAAATTGAATTCAGGTCCCTTCCTCCAGTGAATATCAAATCGTCTGGCATGCAGAACAGAAAATAAGTTATTTAGAATGATTATTCAGTAGCTAGATGGTTAGACACCCTGACCTCCCACCCTGCGTTGGGCGGGGCTTGAATGAAGGCTTCCTCCCACATCTTGCCTAATACAGCCAGAAATCTGGGGAATGCAAGCCTTCCTCAGAATTTTCATGACAAGACTTCTAAAGAACACACCTTATTCACCTTCAGTACAAAAATTTTATAAAATCTTAAAATTATTTGTGATGTTGGCTAATCTATTTCTTCACACATTTCATATTAGATTCCAGTTTCATCTACAGTGTCGTGAAAACTGTCATGAAAAGTATTTTTATAGATACTGAGCTATAGCATCAACTTTAAAATGTTTTCATTGTGCACCCAGAGTCTCACAGAATTAGCAGGATTTATACTTTGATGTGAAGATAACAGGAAAGCTTTTAGGAAATCTAACCTTTATTAAGTTCAGATGAAATCTATATTCAGTACTAAAATAAGATGCCATTGCCTAAAGGAAGCTGAATTCGCTTCCTGATAAACACATTGTTAAGTCTTAAATTCACTTTTATCCAAAACAATGCAAAAAAATTTTATTCTTTCATTTTCTATAATGAAATATTATATTTTTCTCTGATGTGCCAAACAATATCATAAACACTTTTCATTTCCGTCTTATTCCTTTGATTTTTTTCCCCCTTAAAAAGCACCAAATTGCTTAGAACTCATTTCATTCATGGCTTTAATAATTTAAATATATATATATATATATGTATAAAATAAAACAACCAAGCAAATCATAAAACACAAATAAGCCCTTCTGACAAATGTGAGCTAGAAGAAAAAAAAAAAAAAACTTGTTTCTAAAACACATTATTATGTAGATATTTTGTTTGTTGTTTGTTTCATAAAAGGTCTGATAGATGAAAATTTTATGTGCAGCTTTCACATAGAGAAGATAGAGAAACAATTAAAGCTTACTATAAGTGTTGTCTCTCTTACTACTCCTGGCCTCAGTAAAATTAAGAACTGCATTTTGAAGCAGTGAAAGCAAGTTGTGCCATAGATGTCCTTTGTCGTGTTACCAGAGATCTTGAGAAAACAAAGTAGTCTTTGGTTCAGTATCAGTTATATCTACAAGTTTGGAGGCAACACAAATTTGGCAGTCAGGGAATTGGATAAAAAAAATAAAATACCTTTGCTATGCATTTTCTTGTCATAATTTTCTTGCAGATGCTACATAAAGTTAAAGATGTGTTGACACAGAAGAGAGTTAGTTCTAAGGCAAGAAGACAACAAGGACACTAAAATGCTGACTACCAGAGGAACTTTCCTTACTTGCAGGAGTTTCCTACTAGGTTTTTGTGAATATTTGATCTCATCTAACACTTTATTGAGGACGTCAGAGAGCAGAGGTCTCTTGGGACCATCACTTGCCCTACAGCAAATGTGGGCCACAAGCTGGCGTGGCTTCTCAGCTAAGAAACCACTTGCCCAGAGCACATCTTTCCCATTCAGAAGGCCTGGTATCTGCATGGTGTATTCCCCACTAGCTCAACCTAAACCTCCAACAGTGCTACCCAAAAATATAATTTAGTATAAAGTTTGGAATTCAGGCATTTGAATTTAGGCTTGTGAAAACCAACAAGAAGGATCAGAAAATTACTTACTGGTAGCAAGTGTACACACGGCATGCTGTCCCTGATAGCCAGTTCACTGATATCAGAATAGTTACGGTCACTGAAGGCCAAGTGTTCTAATTTTCAGATATCGCTATATTGTAACCTCAGTATTTTCTTCTCTGGCATATAAATTTATTTATTTCTATTTCTACTAATATTACTTAGCAAAAAAAAGTGACATTACTGATAGGAAGTGGTTTGTTAAGAAAAAGGTTGATGTCCAAATATTTGTCACTTATACTAAAGAATCCTGTTTTTGCATTTATTATCACATTATTATTTTTTTGGTATACTGAAGGGGAAAAAAAAATAAGATTTATCTTTTTATTCATAATACAGTGAAGCTGAATGGTGACCAGTTTCCTACTGAACCACTGAACAGATTTTTCTACATTTCCAGGAAATTCAATTTTAGGGAAAAAAAATGAATTGCATCAATACACTTTACTTTGTATTTTTCCCTTATATTGCAGAGAACATAGTTACATTGCAAGAAATCAGAGACTGTTAAAATTAGGCAACATAAAATAACTTTGAGTGATATGGTTGTACAAGGTAAATTAAACATATTCCTAAGAACTACTTGTTTTGTGTGAATTGTGACCTTCCATTTAGCAGCAGTGCCACAACAGTTGTTTTATGTTACATAAGAAATATTACTGCGTGTCTCCATGTAACACATTACACCAATCTAAATATTTGATATAATATTTTATAGTTTGGGGTTTAACATTAGTATCAAATTCCCTAAACTAATAACTGAATCTTTAAAACTCACAAAACAAAACAGTTACCCAAGTGGAAAACATCTTAAAAGCTCTCTGTAGTTGGGAATAAAGCTTTATTAAATACAACTGTTCTGACACAATGAATGTACTTACCGTAATACCTACGGGCTTACACCATTACTGCTCTCTTGAACAATTCCCTAAGTGGATATATATAATTTAGCACACCAAGGTCTCTCAAAATATACTGTCTTACAAGTTTGTCAGTGTCTATCAGCTCTAGCTAAGTTCATAGTAGGAAACATCTCTGCCTTTAACAAAACCATGTAATTGAATTTGGAAGGTTTGTTAAGGAGTTTATATAAATACTATAAAAACATAAAGCCTAGCATCTGGAAAATTCTGTTACTGACTTCCAAACATCAGGCAAAACATTATAAAATCAGTGTCCTCAGAAAACCAAACAGAAAGTCTTAATAGGGAAATGATGGGGAGAACCAAACAATTCCCAAATAAATTTCAATTGAGACTCTTCAGCTCACATATTTTCTGTATTAACATATCAGAAGAGTTTACCTGAACAAAGTTTCAAGTATGGAAATATCAAAGAATTTTTTGTTCAATATTTATATATAGACACAACTGTATTTAAACTGATATTTTTCTCAAACTAAAATAAAATTTCACTCACATAGATTATTCCTCTTGTAACATCATAAGAAAAATAGCAAATTCTGCGTTCAGAAAAAAAATATATAACCCATCAAATGACCTAAACAATACCACATACTGAATGCAAAAACAAAATAGTCTTTGTCATGAATAATCTGCCCAGCTACAATCAAAAGAATCCAAGGATACTTTATGCAAACAGAATTCTTCCATGTGAATATCATGAATCCATGTTCAATGACAGCATGAAATTTTCAAAGTATCTTCAGTGGGCTTTGACTTAAGTTCAACACAAGAATTGCTGTGGCAGAATATATATTTCAAAGTTACATGAAACTCTTCTGTGACATTACCTCTAATGTTTCATTTTTTGCCAGTGTTAAAAAAAAGGAAAAACAACAGTATGTGAAAAAAAAGGAAATTCACAAGAAAGAATCTGATTCCGTGTATGTGTGTATAAATATACAGCTCCTTACTATTCCGCTTTTCTACAAAAGATGTTTCCAGAATGTTTGTAAATCATGCAGATACAAGCAGTTTCCTACCCTGTATAAATCACTGACAGCACTTCCCTGTAGAATGCATTCCTCCTACTCCCCGTTAGTCTTAAATGGCAATAAACACAACAGTTTGGTTTTGTTTTAACAGAAGTGAAAATTATTCTTGAATTTTGCAAATTTATCCAGACATTTTGCATTTGTTTCTAGTTTCACAGTTTCCATTTTTTACGGAAGATATGCTTCCTCCTATTTTAATCATAGCACATTGTAATGTTCTTGTTGTGTTGTTACACTGTTGTGTTGATGCATGAATAGAAATGGAAGTTCAATTCCACCTTTAAGGCTGGGGGAGAGGGAAGACACTTCACATCAGCAACTCATACAAGTGTTCTTCATGTTTTTTTATTTATCTTTAAAAAAAAAAACAATAAAAAAACACAGACACACACAAGCCCATATATTTCCTTCTTATTTCAAAATAAGGTGACCCAACTAAAGAACAAGAAGCAAGATGCAGACTAAGAAAAAAGTTTTAGGCTCCAGTATTTCTTCCGCTTCCCTTGCGGTGTGAAACGGTCTTAATTTAGAAGAAAGTAATGCCCTGAGCCTCTCAGCCTTTACAGGAGAAAAGGGAAAAAAAGTCATTCTGCAAAGCTTGTTAAACATAATCTACACCACACCACAAGTGAGGTTTGCCAGCATTATAAAATGTAAGTAGCCATGTCTCCTGCTAAACCAATGGGTAGCTGCTCTCGTCCTTTGTGCTGCACACACAGGCACCATTCAGAGGCCACAGTCACCTGCATCTCACAGGAGCTGTTACTAATTATTCGTTATTAATAACCACCTTTAGGGACGCCAAGATCAAAGATTAGACCACGCACTGTTCCCACATGTAACAGGCGGCAGGGCCCACACCAGCCATGCACGCTTCAAAGCAGCTGCAGGCAGAGGAGCAGCCACAACAGGGCCTCAGCCATGCTAGGGTTTGCCATGTCCTCCTCCTGCCTTTCTCCTTTTTAGCTGGCCTTCACTGGGAGCTTGGTGGGTGGGTGACAAGGGATCCCAAGCTCACTGGATTGCAGCCATCTAGCTGCTTTTTTGGAACAGGGAGATAATGTTTTCTTCTCTGTCTGATGCATCCATGGGGAATATTTTCCTTCATTTTCTGTCTTCCAAAAGCATCCCCAGACACCATCCACCACCCTCCTCGCAGGAGAAGGGGTTTGAGCTCACAGTGGCAATTCTAGGACCACATAAGGACTCGGAAGGGGGACCTCCCTTGTGCAGGACAGATCGTGGAAGCGCACTCATCTTGGACGAACAAGTTCACTTCCCTGAGATGTTAAATTAATACATGTGCAGCCTGGTTAAACCACACTCTTAAATCTTGTCTTTCTTCACCATCTGTGACAAGATTCTTCTCTTTGAAACTATTAAGAGAAGTTGACCTTTTGTGCTTACATGCATTTCCTCTGTTGAGTCTTTAGACTCATCATTCTGCCGTGTTGCTGCTTTCCTGAGGATGATGGTATATAAATAGGCAAGCTCAAAAGATCTTTCAGATCAGTTTGACGATTTGTCTTCCTCAATAATATGAGATGATAGTAACGTAAATTTTCTCTTCTTCAAAAACTTGGCAGAGCCGAACATACTGAACTATGTTGTTTAATGATTTCTAAAGGAGCCCTGATTTAAAGACTGGAAAAAACTGTGCAAAGTTTGGAAACATCTGGTACTAATATAATACCTATTCCAATCAAAAAAGACTGATTAAACACTACAGCAACAGGTGGTGCAAACACTAGTAAGTCAATTTTAATAAGAGGTCAACACCTTCAGCTCCTCATTTTTCTTTCCATAAGTACTAATAAATTCCTCTCAACAGGTGTGAGGGTAGGATGTCTAATTACATTGTTCACATGCAAAGGTCTAGTAGTTCTCTGTTCAAAATTTCTCTTGAAAGAAAAGGAAAGAGCTTCCAATGGTTTAAATGTCTGTGGTGGTTTTACTCAGGTGGGCAACTGAGCTCCACCACAACCGCTCTCTCACTCCCCCTCCTCAAAGAGGAATGGGGAGAAAATATGATGAAAAGGGCTCAAGGGTTGAGATAAGGACAGGGAAATCACACAGTAATTATCGTGACGGGAAAAACAGACTCAGCATAGGGAGATAGTAAGATTTATTGCCTATTACTAACAAGCTAGAGAAGCGAGAAACAAAGGAAAGAAACCAAAAGCACCTCCTCCCCCCAAGAAGTGCAGGGGAATGGGGGAACAGGGGTTATGGTCAGTCTATAGCACTTCTTCTCGGTCACTCTTGTCCCCTGTGCTGTGGGGTCCCTCCCACGAGATGCAGTCCTTGGTGAACTGATTCGGCATGGGCTTCCCACAGGCAGCAGCTCTTCAAGAACTGCTCCAGATATGGGTCCGTACCAAGGGGTCCATCCCTCAGGAGCAAACTGCTCCAACCTGGATCCCCCACGGGCAGCAGCTCCTGCCAGCTCACCTGCTCCTGCGTGGGCTCCTCTCCACGGGCTACAGGTCCGGCCCGGAATCTGCTCCGGCAGGGGTCTTCCACAGGCCGCAGCCTCCGTCGGTGCAGGTCCACCTGCTCCACCGTGGTCTCCTCCACAGGCTGCAGCGTGGAACCCTGCTCCACCGTGGTACTCCATGGGCTGCAGGGGGACAGCCTGCTTCACCATGGTCCTCACCACAGGCCGCAGGGGACTTCTGCTCCTGCGCCTGGAGCACCTCTCCCCCTCCTCCTTCACTGACCTTGGCGCCTGCAAGGCTGTTCCTCACTCCTCTCACTCTCCCAGCTGCTGTGTGGCGCAGCGTGTTTTTTCCTGTCTTAAATATGCTCTCACAGAGGCGCAAAACAACATCACTTATTGGCTCAGCTCTGGTCAGCAGTGGGGCCCTTACCAAACATGGGGCAGCTTCTAGATCCTTCTCACAGAAGGCACCCGTATGGCCCCCTGCTACCAAAACCTTGCCATGTAAACCCACTATAGTGTCATCCCTGACTTCCTCTTCCATTTTCTTTTCATGTCTATTATTCAGGTCATGGCTGTTTATGGGAATCTGACTGGAAAAAGTACCAGACACTGCACAGTACTTCTCCAGGAAGAAAAAGCTCTATAAAAAGTTTCTAGGACTAGGGAAAGAAAAAAATACAAAAGTGGGACCTGGTTCCAGTCTGCTAGGGCTTTCCCTTCAGAGTAGTCAACCTATATTTTTATTCCAGGGTGTACTTAATGATTAATTTTTAAATACTGTATTTATTTATTTTTATTTTAACACTAAAGAATACCAAACAAAGAATGTAGTGTTCTTTGTAATGCTTTGTAAAGCTGGGACAAACTTTTCTTGGTACCTGAAATGAAAATGACACTTCAGAGTTGTGTTCTGGTTTGACCAGATGAAATAGGATAAAGATGCTCTAAATAAAACAAGATCTTCAGGCTAAAAGATAAGACACTTAACTAAATGGTTCCTATGCTTCTTACTGTTTACAAGAGCTTTTCATTGCCTGCCACACGGACCATTTTCACAAGAAATCCCAAGGGGTGATATGTTGTGGAAATATGAAATAAAGTAGAGAGTATCAAGGGAGCAATTATATCAAAATCCAAAAAAAGAAAACACTTCTCTGAATCAATAAGGAAAAACTGTCCTCCAATGCACTATGTATGGGTTGGAAGGTCCAACACAGAAGTAAATAAACTAACACAGTTATTACTCTGCAGGGACGGGAGTCTGAATAAGTGCTTATTCTAGTTGTTTGGCAACACTGAACTGATTACAGCTGGTGGGGGGTAGGGGGAATCTGAAAGCTGAGGAAACTATACCAAAACACAGCAAATCAGGAAAGTACAGAGAGAATTTGTGGTCCTGGAGGGTCATGCTCGAACAGTACAGGGCAGCCTAGTGTGGGGAGTAATCCTTAGCTGTACCGCAGCAAGGATGCCCCTGGAACAAGCTGCCTCTCAAGGGGAGATCACATCACTTTCCACTAGTTGCAACGCTGTCAGCCAAAGCAAGTACAAAAGGAGGAAAAAAAAAATTTTGCCATAATCCACTAATAGAAGGAAAAATGTCTGCTTTCTTGCCCTCTGTGAGGGCAGCATTTCCTCAGTATCAACAAGTGACACAGTTCACATGCTGCACATGTTGGTGCATCTTTTCCAGCCACCTTTGCTTGCATTTGGTCAAGTCCTGTCTGAAAATCCAACTGAATAAATACCCTGTGCGCTCCTCTGGCCTGCACTGCTACCCACAGCCTCGGCCACACCTCTCCTTCCCCAAACCACATGGGCTTTTGTTAATGAAAACCTATACCAAGAAATCTTCCACCTGATGGCTTCACCCTAAGAGTTCAGGATCAAGTTGGATTGCTTGGGCAAAACTTTTTTCACTTCTAACCATCAGTATTTAAAACATGATGTTCCATCCTAAATGGTCTCTCTTGAGCTCAGAATCACCAAAAAAAAAACCTCTAAAAATTCCTCTGGATTCAGTCTTACATTCTTTTAGCACAGCTGGGTACCTGCTTTCTGACCAGGAAGTCTTTTTAGTTCTGAGAGCCTTTAACAACAACAACCTGGCTTGCTGTAGAACTACACCTTTCTTTGTTTATTTATTAATTATGAATAATTAGAGAGGATACTCCCAGGAGAAAGTTGTTGTGTTTTCAAGGTGGATATTTTAAGAACATTCATTTTTAATATGAGACCAACTAAGCAATCCTCATTCAATCCATTCTCAGCCAAAGTTCAGGGATATTTATAAATGCCTATGAAGGCATGTTTAGAAGGACAATGTAAAACAGAACAAAATATGTTTGAATTTAAGAAAAAGAAAAACATTTCCATTGAGAAATCAGTTGCACTAAAATCCAAACAGTAGAACAAATATAGGGTTTAATAAAAGTCTGATTGGCATTTCTTTTTCCTAATTCCTATTTACCACTTGTGGCCTGAAGGCAACATACAAACAGCTTTTGCTCCATTTTAATTACATGGATTAAAAAGCTATTATTAAAACAGAAGCTTCAAATTTCTGCTACCCCCTCCCCCACAGCTATATTGATATAATAGGGTTACTAAATCAATAGTAACCCTATTATATATATTAGTATATATATTATTATATATTATTATATATATTAGTATAGTAACCCTATTTTATATATATATGTATATATTTGAGTTTATGAATTATTTTCCTCACTTCCTTATGAGTCAGGGAAAAAAATTGGGAGGGGGGAGAGAAAACAGCTGTATACAGAACTTTTCAGATATTGCAACAGGAATTTCCTTTCCCCACCCCACATCTCATGACCAGAACGAAGTGGAGAGGAGAAAAAGAATTAGCATACACAGATAAAAACCACTTCGTTACAGGGAGAAGAAATTGCTTCCTGGTACTCATGAGTAATTTTTCAGCAACAAGATATTAAATTAGTAGGGAAAATATCTGTAAGAAATCATCCTTTTTCCTAAGAATGTGTAGGTTTCAGTGGTTGGCCAGGGCATCTAAATTGTCAACATGACCAATGTGATGGCACAAGAGCTGATGTAAAGGTAAAAGACAAGACAACACACTCATCTGCTTTAAAAAATAAAAAATGATGATCTACAGGGTAAGTATCTTGTTAAATATTTGCAGTATCAGTAAATAATTCTAAGGAAGTATTGCTGTCAAAATAAAAATTACTTTGATTTCAAACCAAATCCACCTGAATCAAAATATATTGTCCCACAGTAAGTTTTAGAAATGTTGTGGAGCATCTCTTATCCACTGTAAAGCAGAGTCTAGAGCTTCATAAATCAGAAAGATATGCCAGCAGGCTTATGCCTTTACTGTACAATGGGTCCATTTGGTCTGTCCTGCTAATTACACAGAAACAACTTTCTGATAGACTTGATCAAAAGGGAATAGATAGTTATGATTTTTTGCTGATATCTGCCAAAGATAGTTATGATTTTTTCTCCTTCTGGGAGTAGATTAATTTACCCAAGATTGTGCCATACTATGCTGCAGATACCAGAAGTTTCCAGAACTCAAGGAAATAATTTAGACAACATTAATGGGAAAAAAATGAACAAAGTGTCATTAAACACAGATAAAACTTCTAACTCAGCAGTTCTCTGAATCACAGACTTCTGAAGGCTGTGAGAGAAAAAAAATACATATTTTCCCCAATCTTTCATTTTACAGCTTTTAAGCAGCTGTGCATTTGTGTTCAGAAAGAAGGGAGTCTAAGGCCTAAAGCATTACCTATTGATATCAATGAGGCTTTTTTGTTTGTTTGTTTAATGATTTAATATATTTAAATTCAATCCAAGATGTAAATGCTCATTTCACTATATTGCTTAGCAAATATCTGGAAGCAAAATGTCTTTCATGAGATTGCTGTCATGTTATATGGGAAGACAAATACGTTTGTTATAGTTGAACATGCAAACCAAAAGACAGGGTGGGATTTATATTACCAGCTCGTGCCAAAGACTGATTGGTGAAGGTCAGCAGAGCTGCAGTATTCTTCAGGGAGGGATTGAACTCATTTTACTTTTGTTATCCAATTACTTTGGTTTTTAATCTCAAATAGTTATCTAGGCCCTCTTTATAGTCAGTGGAGAGAACCTCAGAAATCCTGTACTAAAAGGAGGCTGAAAGAGTCAGCTGCTTGAAATACCTGTCCACTGACTACAATGGTTCTTAAATGATTGGTTTTGGTTAGAATTATGAATTCTGGACGACAGAAACGTAGGTGAATGAATTCTACCCATTTTGTCACTTTTCACACCTAGCACTCTTTGAGCTGCTTAAGGGAGGGCTGCCCCCATGTACCACTATAGGATCTGACCCATCTCTTAATGGCAACAAGGGAGCCTTTAGAAAGCACTGGAAGAGTCCATGCCTGAGTGCCTGCGGCTCCCTAATGTGGAAAGAAAATTTTAGTCATTATTCCTTATGAGAGTGATACACAGCCTCTTATAAACTGAAAAGGCAAGGCACATTTCTAATGCAGTCTCAAAAAGCAAATCATTATGTATATCATTTTGTATAAACATAGTCATCAAGGGAATTTGCAATAGATTTATACCAACATTTTAATAAGTTTCATAAGAAAGAGATTCATCAAATAAAAATAATGAATGATGGAATTAAAGAACCACTGAAAATTGCTAATGTGTTTAATCATCTCAACATCTATATTTATATATGACAAATTTGGATGATATAGTGAGTGTAATTCCATTTCAACTCTTTAAGCTGGGATTGCATTTTAGGATGCTCCACAAAAGCAAAGCCAGAGCTTGCCTTGTCTAGAGGCAAACAAAGTAGGGATCTCTGACCATTTGTGTGAGTGCACTTGATTAACTGAATATCTGGATGTAGGAGAAGATTTCAATGAGCAAAAGTCATGTGTGAGCCAAAGAGAAAATAACGAGACCGGTGCTATGTGGAAAAATGAAAAGAGTGAACAAAAAAGCTGTAAGGTGTAATAAACCCTGACATTTTTCTGTGACCTAGAACCACACCTAAATAACCCGACCATTAAGCTAGTCACTTAGCTGGGCTCACAGATGCTAAATCCAACAGTGGATACACACAAGGACAGACAAATATGGTTAACTCAATCCATGCTGTAATCCTGAAAACCTCTGCTCAGTTGCTTTGCTGCACTGAAAGTTTTTAAGTACAAAAAGATTTTTTCTGATCTTTGTGTTTTGTCCTTTCTTTTGACTCACAATATCTCATCTCCCCATCCCAAGTAGGTCTGCTCTGCCTTGAAGAAAAACAAATCCAGGGAAAGCATGTGGAAGATGCCGGGGCCAGGAGCAGAGCCTGGCTGGGAGCATCACCTCATATATCAGCACTTGTCCTATTTCTGGGTCCCAGTCCTACAAAAGGAGGTGACATCTCCCTCAGAATCACTTGCTCAAGTGTAATTTTTGTATTTTTCAGACAAACGCATCCACAAACACTTGGACTGCTGACACTCCTTTTAGACAGACTCTATCCTAAGGCCTCCATTGGTTTTTAAGGTTATAGTCCTCTCCTGGCCTGACTCATCACCAGGATAACATCAGTCCCCACTGTAAGCAGCTCACCCTGATACCCAGCCACGGGAGAGTGGCTGGAACCAGAACTTCCAGCAAAAAACTTTTGCCTGCACTGCCTATGAAAGCTATCTGGGTGAACAAAGGCAAGAAAATCTGCCAATAGAAATCAAGAGCAGAAAATCTGGACATGTCGAAGATAAGGCTATATGATGGCCCTATTTATAACTGACCATATGGCAATTGATTTCCTGGTGCTCACACAGGACATCTCCGTGACTCTAGCCTCTGTGCTTCTTTGCACCTCACTCTTTTGCCAGGTTTATTTATACTTTTCCCCAGCTCTGAAGGCAAATCAAGTTAATTGGCTATTACATGAGATTAAGCAAAATAACTAAAGGAAACGAGAATATAATGCTCTGATTCACTGTGCATCATTCTCCATGGGAACTGTGTAATGACATGAAAGCTTTTCCTGCACAAAGCAAGGAGAGCTCTACTTTTCCTGCTGTATGCAGGACTGAATGATAGTGCAGGTTTATACCTGTATAACTACTCAAATGCTCATTCCTACCCAAAGTTTCACACAACTTTCCATTAAACCTTGCCTTTCAATTTGAGACATACTTAGCACCCCCAAAACTAAAGGATTATCTTAAATGCCTGCCAATTTTGCAACTGCGTGATGAAACAAATAACAAATTAAATTATTTTTTTATTGAACACTGTACAATATTAGTCCATTTGGAATAGAGATAAGGAATTAAACAGCCAAAAAAGGCCTTTCCAGTCAATGATCTAAGATGAAGAGATGCCTGGGGGAGAAGACACAAATTTGGAGTGTAGGAAATGAAAAACAATTAGAAGAATTAAAATAATTGTATTTTCCATGAGGGGAAAATAGAGATATGGGATAAATTACCAAGATGGGTTTCTAGAACAAACAGTGCAGCATTCAAAATGGTAATAATGGGGTTTCAAGTAGAGCTATGAGAAAACCTGCTTAGTGAGCATAAATTCAACTTTAAAAAAATTCTAATCACAAATTTGGTGAACCTAGGGAGAGGTTAATTAAGGTTAGCAGAAACAAAGAGGGTAAGGACAAGGCCTACTGCAGCAGTTTCCTCCACCTTCTCAAATTTCCAGCAACTGGAAACAAAAGAATGACTGCAGAGACTGTGGGTGCAAGTAGGGGAGAGTGTAATGTTATCTTGTTCTCTCATCCTATGCTTAACTCACTTCCCAAAAACATTAAGTGATGCAATCTTCATAGCGATGCAACCATTTTTATGAGCTATAATTCTTTTGAAAAGGTGGTGTTGATTTGCTAATTAGCAAGATTGACATATCTGACAGGTGAAACTTATTGTTAATCAAGTGGCACAGAATAGATTGAACCAAATAATATATTCCCTGTTTTTTCTCATGGGCTCAGATTTATCCATTAATTTTTGCTTCCCTAAACACTAAATATAGGCTGAGAATTAAAGAATAGTATCCTACAGTGTATGGTCCTCATGCTTAAGCTGGTTTCCTTCAAAACTACAATCCATTTATCTGCAGATCAAAAGTATGTGCTATCCCTGTCTTTTCATCATATGTAGTAAGTTGGGATTTGGATAAAAAAATAAAATTCATCACTGTCTAATGCAGGTTTCCCTCTTTTAGTCTTGGTCTTGCCCACTTGTATAAGGTGGGATGCTATACTTCTACACAGATTGCAGATTTCACTCAAGTACCAGTTTCTCAATTCCTTGTGTACATGGATACACATCAGAATAATCTGAAACGTGAACCCTCAGCAGTACTTGCAGAAGTAGCCAGTAGCCAAGAGTTAATTTTGGAGACAAAATACTGCAAAACCCTCATAGTACTAAACCCTTTCAGCTGACTATGGCAATATCTAAGTTACTAAAATAACACCTGTAGAGGACATCAGTTGGTGCTAGGAGCCCAGTCTCACCACTGCACGTGCTTTAGGGGGGTTACTTCAGACTAGCATTTGCAGGCTCAGAGGGAGCACCAGCACATCCAGCTTCTCCATCACCACAAGCTGCCAGGGACCATTGTTTTTGTCATCTGCAGTTCACTCTGGTATTTGTGTTACTGCAAAATTCTTTATCACTTATTAGTCTTTCACTCTGAGCCCATTATCATCACAATTAAGAAGGAGATCAGAGGAGTTAATTAGTTGATAGCCTGTTCACCATTGCTCCAGTGTTATCAGTTTCCTAGCTTCTGGTTGTTTTTGTTTGTTTGTTTTTTAATTAACCAGTTCATAACATCAGGACTGGTACTCACTTCAAAAATTACATTTGTAGAGTCCAAAACAAGGGGAATAAAATACTAATGAATTTATGTTGCGTTTATTTATACTTCAGGATTTTAAGGACACTTTTAACATTTTGGGAGACCTAGTTCATTTTTCTCCTACTGAGTTAGGATAAAACAGGATAGAGTGCCCTGGTACAGAGTAGCAAAGCAGAAGTTATAAACAGAAGACTCTGCTGTCCTCCAGTCTTAAGATTAATTGCATTTTCATGAAGATTTTTTTACACCCCATTCACCTTCTATCCCTCTGCATTAACTCCTCACCCTGAGTTTTAACAAATGACTCATCCTTACTAACTCAGCCCTGTCAACTTTCTTTTGGTACATAATATTTCAATAGATAATACAGTATAAGGGAGTCTCCACTAGTCAACTTGATTAGTCATAGCCTCCTCTTTGCTTATCATGCTATTTTATCTATTTTAAAGTCATCTGGAATGTATTCCCTGCTCTGGTTCATACTGTGTTACTTAATGTTGGAAGTCCTGAACAAGACATACTTTATTTGTAAAATTCTGGAACGGCCTAGCTTTAACCAAATGCTGCAAGCACTGAGCTTTACACTTTACTTGAATTTTGTTAACAGCTTAAAGCCAGCTTCACTAACTCCCTGAAGCATCCCTTTCAATAAAACATATCTTTAAGAACTCAGACCCTTTCCACCACCACATACAGGACTACAGTAAAATAAGCTCTACCATCCTATAATCCTCCAGATCTCTGCTGCCACATCACCTACAAACACACCTTGTGTTCTCTCAGAAATCTCCGTCTCTTTCAGAAAACTGCATTTCTTAGAATTCCCCTCTTCACCAGTATCACCACACTGGTTTCAGGTCACTTTTTTTTTTTTAATTATTTTTTTAAACATTTGCTTGAAGAAGTGTTTGAAGTTAAAAGGTGGGATGAAGACGTACTTATGTTCAAAGAGTTCTTCGTAGTTATTACTGAATACATTAACAACACAAACGTAACACTGACCCCCACAGTACCCCCATTCTCCCTCTCAAAAATAAAGTTGTTTTTTTTAAAAAAAAAACTAAATACATTGCGCTATATAAAGAAAAAGTTACCTACCATTTATCCACTCAGTGCATCTATTCTATGCTTAAGGTTTCTGAATATAGGCAGCAAGGAAGGAAGGATTCCCCAGGTTTTTTACATTTATCAGATGGCCAAGTGTCACCTCCCTAAAACTAGTTTCACACACTTTAATTGCTTGTTAGTTCAGCCAACCTGCCTTCAGTTGCAAGATCATTTTTATTGTAATTATGATAGACATGGTTACTTAATGAAAAAAAAAGAAAAGAAAAAAAGAATATTATTACCCTACCACCTTCATTTACAGAATGTGCTGTCTTCTTAGTTATAAAAAAAAAAAAAACAGAGAGATTTGTTCCTAATTAACCTAAAAAGGCTATTCATAGAAAAGGGCCCATTTGTGATCTGATTAAAGTAGTCTGAAATCTTTGGGCCAAATTAGAAAATCTTGTGAAGTATCTATTGTGTTAAAACACTTATCTTTCTTCCTACTCCCCACTCTCCCCTTTTTTTTTTTTTGTACACCAATATATTGCCTTTAAAATGAATTTTTTTTCCCTTCCAAACACCACAATAAAATTGAATAATATGTTTACATGCTAAGGCACTAAACATAGGCTTTTGCAAAATATCCACACAGTGTGTAGCAGAACGGGAGCTAGCTACAATTTTCATATGGCCATTATTAAGTGTGAGCAGACTACAAATCTTTGCATGTTGACTTCCAATTCTCAGTTGACTTTTATTCTGTACCCCACTGAAATTCATGGGGATGTAGTTGTGAGCCAGTCATTATGAAACTTGGCCCTGAATGGGTTAAACAATAAGGATTAAACCCTGATCTCATTGAAGTTAATGGCAGGGCTCTTCTTCACATCAGCTGGTTCAGGATTTCACCCTAGGTCATATGGCAGAATTTTAACCTCTGTTTGAGGAGAAAATGAATTAACTGTCACATGCCAGACAGATGAACACAAAGCAAATTAATCTGTAACCAGAAAACAAGCCACAGGGAACATCACCATCACACACAGCTCCATACATCAAGAGACCTTCTGTTCAGTATTAAAGCTATGAAGGTGCCTCTTTCTCCCTACAGCTCCACAGTCTAGAAGCCTTCTTTGAACGAGTTTCAGGAGACGTCTCTGCTGCCAGCTCCTTTCCATGAAGGAAGTCCAATGGCAACATCTCCCTGATTCCTGATTAATTAGCGGGCTATCCTGCAAACTCACAATGTGTGTTCCATGTAGAAGTGGGCTCTGGCACTGGTCCAACCCAAAGTGTAGGAAGCCAAGTGAAAAATTCTCACCAGTAATAAAAACAGTTAGGGTAATGGAGCTTTTCAAAAAAGAAAAACATTTCATTTGCACTTTGCATTTTCCTTCAAAACAGATGGATGTTCTGAATATGAGTAAATACTAGAATGGGTTGAAAAATGAGCATATTTTGCTAAGAAATTTAAAAATTAAAAAAAAAAAAGGTTTACTCCATTCAAACTTTGAAAAGTTTGAGTTCAAAATTTGTCAATCCACCTTGGACAACATTGTAAAATGTTTTTAAGAGCTGACTCCCGTGCCTCTGAATAGTCCATACTGGAATACAATCAGAAACTATTTCCAGTGCTATTAACAAAGATTAAAATCTCGCTAAACCTTTATGCCACTCTGATAAGGCAGTAAACTTCTAAGAGTAGGGTCAATGCCAGAGTATTAGCTCTCACTTATGGGGCTTCTAAAAGTGATAAGTAGAGTTGAACAACTGGCCATAAAGTAGCAACAAAATCTGTTAATCAGCAGCATGCAGCAAGGCTGCAGAGAAGGCAGTGCTCAAAAAGTTTTGCTTGTTTCTCATGTCTTTTTTACTCTTTACTTTCCATGTACCTCAAAACTTGATCTATACCAAGCATTATTTAAATAGATGAAATTCTGTTCTCTCTCTGTTGGTCTTAACATTCCTGCAAAGTAAGGAAAATAAATGCAGAAGTGGGGAGGTTATTATGACAACTCCTACACTCCATTAAATTCTCTCAGGAAAGTATAAAGTGTGATAAGACAAACAGACTGAAGAAAATGCCCTAAAACCAGAAAGTGACTACCAGTAAATGGTACAGCAAATAGGCAGACTGTGAAACTGATCAGCATATATGGGACAGCCCACTCTGCCCAGGACTGGGGAAAAGGTGTACAATTCCCCACTGCTGAATCACCAGATCTTTCACTCCCCAGAGGCTGCATGGGTCCATTCCCCAGTGCGAGCAGAAGGCAAGATGAGGCTTTGGTAAGCAGAAACCTGCCTTGCCCACTCCACGGCCTTTGCTGTTTGCAGAGGGTGTGGAGCTGGGAGCAGGACCCAGCTCCATCCCTCAGTCCCTAGCAGCTGCAAACAGATGCCAGCTCCTTCACACTTTTCAGGGCAGCACAAAGGGATCAGGCTGTGGTGCTCTTGTTCACATTTAACATGTCTTTTTTCCTTTCTCTCTCTCTCTCTTTTTTTTTTTTTTTTTTTTCAGAAATGACAGGATTTTTAGGACTGGAGGCACATCCAAATAGTGTCAGAAAAAGGAAAGGTTTTGATTACAGTTAGTTATCTGGCACTATCTATCTAGAAATGTCTGAACAAATAACTCCAATGTCAGATGCTGTAGTTCTGGCAGAGTAAAGAAATACGATTAGATCTGGCTGTCCAGATGTCCCAACTTTGAGAATAATATTTTTAAGCACGAACTCATGTACTGCTGCTGTCATGTACTTCAATAGGCTTATTTTATTCCCGTGGGCTATAAATTGTAATAAAATTGAACCAGATAAATGGTTAGAACTGGCCTCTCTTCTGTCATACATTATTTCAATAGAAAACTAGGGTCTTTGTGGGTACAGACCTGAAACTTCTTCCAAGTGCTGACCTGCAGGTACTGGTCATTCTGCTCTTGCAGAGCTATCCAAAAATAAGACCTCCTAGTTTCTATTTCTTTGCTCTTCTTTGAATGCACATTTCCAACTGCCATATGGTGCTTTTTAATTATATTTATATAAATAAACTTTTACATATAGACATACAAACCTATTAATTTCTTCATATTGTCATTTCCAATTATTTTCACCTGCTTTCATTCTTTTTCGTTTCTAGGACCACTGAGATAGCAATGGCTCCTATCACACAGTTTTAGCTGCTTACCAGTTATTTTTGTCTTGGTGGGTTGATTCAGATGAAAATCTTTGTGCCGGTTATGTCGGTGTTATTAGGTTTATGAAATTCTCATGCTTATTTACAAAAGCAAATGCTTGAACATAAGTAATGAAGTAAGTCATTGCCTTTTCTTCTGATTTAAAGAAGATAGCTTTATATGAACAAGCTCCTGAGAATATGTGTTTTTCTGAACTGCTATCTATACTTTTTTTCTTTAACAGGAAAGACAAGCCCAAGACACGGAAGTGGGGTGTCTCATTTTTGCCTAAATCTTGTGCTATTTAGATCCAAGTTTCAACTTTATATGTACATCAGAAATGAACGTTGAGAAAGCAGTTTTGACAGTAGGTGAGTGAAGTTCTCCACTAAAATTTGCAGCCAGGTTGCTTTTTCCTGAAATGAATACGCAAAAGGCTGCTTTTGCTTTCTCTCTAAAATTGTTCACAGGATTGTTCACATTATTTGCGCAGAGGTTTATATAAATGCACACACTCACATAATCTCAAAAACTTTATTTTTTTGTCTATGTGTACCAAAAAAAAAAAAAAAGACAAATATTTTAATCTCTTATTTTTTTCTTAATGTCTAGCTAGAAAGTTCAATTACAGCCTCTCTACTTATAAAAATCATACAAAGGCTTCAAGTCTCAGCATGTTCCAGCAGTAAAGTGCAAACAATCCTGCGGTTACAAAGGCTACTTTGCTGAACCTCATTCCTTCTTCTCTCTCTCCCACCAGCTGAATAAATGAGAGACATATTTAGCAGCTTCAGTAGAAACTATTTTCTCATGCTCCCACTAACAAATCAGGGCACAAAATGACAGTAAGTCACAGGATAGGAGCAAAGGACACAAATAACTAAATCAGAATTGATAAGGGAGGATGAAATGAATAAGGAAAAAAAAAAAAACCACTAAACCCTAAATTCAGGTAGCAGATGAAATCTAAGCATCACAAAAGAAGCAGACAACAAGATGATAGAACATCAAAAAATAATGTATTACAACCTTTTAAAATCATGTTTCCATTCATTATCATATTAGAGGAACAGAAAATGATAGCAATAACATATATTTTAAAATTAGCTTTTTTTCCATTACTCCTGATGCTTCATCCAGCACAGAGAGAACACTACCAAAAAAGAAAGCCACAATACTGTAACTCAGGCACTGATTTGGTTGGAAAAGGATTACTTGCAGTGAATAAAACTTACTAAAATCTCACAGTAGAGCAGTGTATTTTTCATGTTTTGATTCAAGTTCATATCTAAACAAGATTAACCCTTTGCAAAGCACCCCCCAGTGCAGGACTGCATCCATGGCTTCTTTGGGAGGGGGGCAGGCTCTCCCCATCCAGTGAAGCTCTCACCCAGTCCTGCAGAAACTGCTTCAGGGAGATCAGTTTCTGGAAGTCATTGGTTAACTTCCTATCAAGCAGCTTTACACATTTGCAAGAATAAAAAGTTAGTCAAAACTAACATAGCCCCACGATAGCCCCCAGCAACTGCTCTCCAGATGGATGCTGCTCTTTGCTGTGTGGCCCAAGGAGCCTCTGCAGCCCCTCCCCAGCAGCAGCTTGCTTTCTGGTACTTGCTATTTCTGGTGGCAAGGAAGAAAATGACATCTGGCATGTTTTGAATTAGAATGACTAAAGATTTTCCCCAAAACAGTACATTTAAATATATACAGGTCTCATTCAAAAATGGCACAATTCAGGATTGATTTCTATGACCTTTACCACAGGCAATAAATTTCAGACGGAAGACAGAGTGAGGTAGACTGTCCTAATTGCTCCGCATAGCCACAATTAATCTATAGCCTCACTGCCAGGTTTTAATTTGCAGCTGAAACTACCTCAGCACATCAAAGATAGTGATTCACCTCTCCACTAATCAAAATTTTAAGAGCCACTACCAATAGTAATTAGAGAGCTAAGGCCAATCATTATTCGATTCAGCATTAATTAAACAATATTATAACAGTTTTCATTCGGTTCTCTGAGTGCACCAGGAATTTCACTAGAATGGGTCTCATAGATTTTAACTACTTTTCCAGGAATGTTTTGCTCAGTGTAATTAAACTCTCTCAGTCCCTCAGTAACTACAAAATTCAACCCCCTTTCATTGTTACACAATGAAGAACAATGAACGTTCACAGTGATTTGAATGGTTCTCCCTTCTAATAATGATCAGGGAAAAAGCAGCTAGGTCCAGCTTTGTACTTTTCAGTGATTAGATAGATACTTAGGAAAAGGCAACGTAACAGACAATATATACAGATGCTATAAATCATGTAGGTCCATTGAGTGCAGACAGTTTAGAATTAAGGAAACAATTTCTTAAAAGCAGATGTGCCAGTACTTCTAACACCACTGTGGAGATCTTCAGTGACTCTTTCCACTCTATAGCATTTACAGAGGGTCCTATTTTAAATTTTTGGCTTGTCTCTAGTTGGAAAAAACAATGGTAAACTGGAGTCCAGCAGTTCTTCATATCCTCATGAAACAGATTTGGGGAAGGAGAGAAACACCAAATCCTCAGCTTCAGTAAAATGACCAAATGGATACACAGTACGAGATCATACCACCTTAAAATCTGGCTCTGGTTATGTGTATATGCATAAGGCTAAGACAGAAATCTGATCAAACATTTTAAAAATGTAACAAAAATCTTGATTATTAAAAAAAAAAAGGATAAGAAAGAAATGCGCATGATGAAATGAATAGTATTGAGCCCTTATTTGACCTTTATTTGCAACCAAAAATCAGCATATAATTTGCTTAAAATACATATATATGTTATAGCTCTTTCTACTTAGGACAAATACTGTGAGGAGATAGTGTAAACCAAAAAAAAGAGACAACAGTGATTTTATATGGGGTTGCTCATTGCTTTAAGTACCCACAAGGTACCACTCTGAATGCCATACAGGCAAGTGGGATAAGAGGTATAGCTAAAATGAAAGAAGTCAAAGCAAACCCTGTAGGATTTCAGCTTGAGGCATCTTCCTGTGGACTCAACCCTGGAGGTGCTGCTGCATGACCTCCTGGGTAGCTGAACAAGCATACTACACCATGAATAATTGGCAGCTAGGGCAAATCAGTTGTGTGACTAACACACAGGGATTTGCGGAGAACGTAACAGCTGTGTTTCAGACCCCAAGTTAAGCTCAGTTTGTTCCTAAGATGCCTTCAAATAATACATTGATTAAATCTTCCAGACACTTAGCTGTAGCTGCAGCTATGGAAATGACAAATGTTAAGCTCTAATTGTCCATGTTCTGTACAACCCTCTTCTTTTTACCAAACCCTTCCTCTCTTGTTACTTTGTGTGCCTTAAAAGATGGCATAAATGATATGCAATGGGCTCCAGGGCGGATGTGAATGGCACTGGTGCTAAAACAAGGTTTTGCAACAGGATAATGAGGGACAAGATGTAATGAAACATGAGCTTCCAAGTTAACCTACCTGTCATGGTTTGTTTCCTAAGGAAAGAATAGAACAGTGACAGTGCTCAGCTTCAAATCAAAATATTTTATTGCCATGCCAGGCTGTACAAATGTTGTCCATGTGTAAGAAAGCAGAAACCTTGGGTAACTGTCAGCAACAGATACAACATAGGACGCATCTGCCCAAGATAACACTTCACAGTGTGTTTGGAGTTTTATCCCCTGTGTCCATTTGTCATAATTGTCCATTTCTAAGTTGGTGGCAGGTTGCTACATAGCATGATGCTATCCCTGCCGTCTCTTTCCTTTCTCCTAGGGTTATACACAGTTTTTCCTCATCGTTTTTTAATGGAAAGTCTTTTATCATTTCTGGTAATGTAAGCAAGTATCTTCCTAACAATATCTTATACTACTCATACTGGAACAGAAAGTGCCTTTTCTTTAGTGTTGCCATTTCTTGCCACATGGGCTGCACTGTCTCCCTTGTTCCAGTTCTCCTTTGTAGCAAATGATTCCGGATTTAATTAGCATCCCCCTTAGTTTTGCTTTATGACTGTAATCAAAGACCGTAGAGAGTATCAGTATTTCTCTTTGTCTCTAGTCTGTGCTTCTAGGTTTCTTGCATACTGTCCCAAATGGTTAAATATGTTAGTGGAGGCTGATGTTAACATAACTTGGAAGAAAGATTCAGTCTGATCCTTATTAGAAGCTGAATGTCGTTTTTGCTTGTTAAATAGCAAGGCAATTTTGTTCTGGTATCCTAAGCCTTGCTATAAAGCAGGAAGAGATTGATGTGATAACCTAATCCAACCTCCTGTACATTATCTTGTACAAGACAGTGCCCTTTATCCTCATTTTTTAAACTTATTTGTACAATGAACTTTCCAACATGCAAAAAAGATCTTTCACATACTATGGTGCCAGATTGCCACGTGAAATGAAGCTCAAGTATCAGCAGCAGCACTGCTACATTCGGAATCCTCAACCCAGGAATTACCATCTTGTCCCCAAGATTGTGCAATACTCAGCTTCTTGGCCGCACCCATCACAAACATGATTCAACAGCAGTAGTATCCATGCCCAAAAGATAACGTTATATTTCTGATGTCTAGCTAGCTAGAATACTGGAGTGGCCATATAAAAGCAAATAATAACCTTTGTTTACATTTTGTCCTGCTCCCTGATCTGTCTCAGAAACTTCTGAAAATACCCCAGGAGATTCAGAAACCTGTCCAAGGCTTCACAAGAAATAAAAGGGGAGGCATGGCTCTCAGATATGCTAGGCTACCTCCCCTCATACAGAGGTATATAGAACTATACATGTACATTTCCCATGTTTTTCAAAGGTGAGTGCCTCCTGTATGCCCATATTTCTGAGTACCATAAAGATTTGTGTTTTCCAGGAACAGCTAAGAGCTTCTCCACAGTCATGGCATGTGATGGCAGAGGGCAGGGAGCTCCCATCCCCTTCTCCCTTGAGCTCCTCTATTAAAAAATGACTCTGCATTTTGTGCCCCTTTAGACTTGGTGTGGTGATGAAAGAATTCACGTTAAAAATTAAAAAAAAAAAAAAAAGAAACGATTGCCAATCTTTGCTAAACAAAGATTTTTTTGCTTGTTATCATTATTCAATGTGGGAGAGAGAAACACTAAAGAAAAGGCTCAAATATATGGAAACTTTGAACTCCATGGATCAACATTTGTTACATAAGAAGGTTTTTCAAAATAACTAGTTCTCCACAAAAACAATAAAGAGATAACCCTGCTTTAACAAGACTCCATATGTTTGGGCTTTTTTTGTATTCTTTTTGTGTGTATGTTTTATTTCTTGCATCATGAGTCATGAGATGCAGTCAAGGAATTAATTTGAAGCTTGAAAGCTAAAAGGAAAAGAATCCGATATGTGTAGTTCTGCAGCCTCAGATTCTTGTATCTAACTACATAACATATTTTCTTTCCACAGGAGGTAGTTATGACAAATTAGAAGTCTGAAAATTTTCTGATGGTGTAAAGGCTCCAGCTGTCACTAGGGAGATAGTGATCAGATTTCATAGCTGCGTGGTCCCATGGCACCACTAAGAGTTCCATATGGTCATCCAAATGTTTCAACTAAACCCACAAAAAAATTCCACGATGGCTTTTGCTTTTAGAAAATAAAACTCTGCATGTAGGAATTTTTCATAAAGTGATGCCGATAAACAAAACTTTCTTGATTTGGTTGTCTGAGAAGAAAATCATTATTACACTAATTTTCTTTGTTTCAGGTTCAAGTGGATAGAAATAGCAGCCGTACAGGACACATGCCTCAGCTCTAACTTTTTAATCTTGCACAACTTACATAACACGGGGTTGGCTGGTAAGTGGACATGCAATGAATAATTAAGGTGTGTATATGTACTTGGTGATAAACAGTAATTTCTTCAAACCACTTCCCTTTTGGTATAAAACCACTTCTGTTAAATTGTTAATGCTATTACTGTGGATAGAGACTCTTCCATTCATGTCAAAGATGTCAGCATAAGCCTCACACAATAACAAATGACAAATGCATAATTTATTGATTCTTAAATGGCTATGTCCTTGGATGTATTTCTTATAACTAATTTGCTTGGAGACACATCTGGCTCCTGAAGATAGCATCTGTTTTAAAGAAGGTCAGTGCTATATTTTAAAGTTAAAGGCAGAAGAGCATAATCTTTTATCTGCTTTGTTTCTCTGCCCTTTTAGCCTAGAAATTAAAATAACTCTCAGTCAATTCTGTCTACTGATTTTTATATCAAATCAAAAATTGTGCAATCTGTTGTTCAGTTTTGAAACAACAATAAAAGTGTGCACACACATTGTGCTAACAAAGTATACAGGGAGAGAATGTATAGGTTTCAAGTGACTGCCTACTGTATGAACTGAACTATTTAGAAAAGGAATTAAATCTAATTCTGTTGCTGCATCTTTTCATTAATATTTCTATTCTACAAAGGTTACTCAATCTATTTCAATAAATGGTGCTAACGTACCCAGAATTTGTTTTATTCAGATGCACTGCTTATGAGCATGAGTCTAAAATCTTCTTGCATAAAATTTGCAAACATCGAATACTGCAGTGTTTATTCTCTTATTAGGCCACAAACCGTGACCTCTTTCCCAATTATTCTTGTACATACAAAGTCTGATCCTGAACATGTTTTGTCATTTCTACATGATATTTTTGCACATATACACTCCAAGTGCTTTCAACCTGTGCATCTTAGTAAATTCAGCAAATTTCCACTGAATTTTAGCAGTATGTATTTTTACCCACCTTTTGGTGGGTACACTGAAATATAAAACTGGAACAATAAAATATAAACAAATGCTTAAAATCAGCTTGAATTTTGCATTTAAATAGGCAGACACACGTACAAATGGTTTAGAAACTGACATTTTAACTCTGTGATGAACAGCTAGGCACTTTTTGCTTTTATATTTCACCTTGCAACATACACAAAATGTTTAATTATTTGAGGATTAATGGAGGTAGTTTATAATTAAGCTGAAGTATGAACTGATGTCATCATCTCAGTATGATGATGTACACTTTTATGCCAAAGCACCTGTTGTTTTGGAAGGAAGCAGCTGATATCATTATCTACCCAGCCAGATAGCCTAGTTTCCTGCTGCTTAAAAAATTATCCTAAGGGTTACCTAAGTTGGGGTAATACAGCATTTACTTTTTCATGCTCAGGATAGGAGAGAATGCATAAAATCGCTTTATTCTCAGTCAAAGGCAGAAAGGGGAGGAGGGTGGGATGGATTAATCATGCTAAAACTGTTAATATTTATTTGTGTGGAAAACATACCTTGCTTTTTTTTTTTTTCATGCATACATATACATGTTCAATGGTAGTATAACAGATACAGAAATGCATATATGATTGGACAAGACCCCTTTATATAGCACAAAGGAGCACATCCTCTGCTTCGCTGTGTCTGTTTTTCACCATATGATTAACTCTGACCAATGTATAGCAAAGGTTAACACCAGTGGGGGATTTCTCCTGCATAGAGGTGGTCAGCTGGCAATCTGCCCATCACTCCTGATGTTAAGATGAAAAGACTTTTCTGGGCTGATTTGGGTAGCTGTGATAGAGGGACTCTGATATGGCTGGTGTGTTATGGCCATGAGGTCATTGCAAGGTCTTATGCCAATACTATAAATTAAAGCCGCACGCATGACGACTCAACAGCACTGATTCAGGGATCTACAACCAGCCTTGGGAGACCCATCCTTCCATCCGTCCAAGAGCAGGCTGACAGAACATGGAACCATGCCCAGAGTGTTTTTAGCATGCCTCCAACTATCAGGCTTTCATCCGAATTGTGGTGCTATGCCAAAGTTGTTCATTTGGGTTCGTGTCAACCTGCACTACTATAAGGAAAGACAAGATGAAACACTAGGGAATGTGGCTTTTGGGAATTTTTGCCTCTCCCTGAATGATAGTTTTCTTGCTTTCTGAGCCACGTGATGCTACATTCAACACATTTTCTTTTTGCAACAGTCTCTGTTGTGTAAAGGTAGCATCAATACATTCTGTGTCATTTTCTGAGCAGGTGCAATATAACGCATTTTCTAAGACGAGTCACCTACATAAAAGAAATAGTTGAAGTTTTGCTGTTTTGCTTAATTCAGTCCTATTTTGTCTTTTCTTCCTTTATTTCTCATTTGTATTGCCTTTTCACAGAATCACAGAAAAGGTTTGAAAAAACCTCCAAGATCATCTGGTCCAACCGTCCCCTAACCACCAATATTACCCACTAAACCACATCGGTAAGAACCACATCCAACCTTTCCCTAAACACTCCCAAGGATGGTGACTCCACCACCTCCCTGGGCAACCTTTTCCAATGTACACTTCATCCATCCAGCTTTCAAACACTAGAACATCTCTTCTCTCTGCTTTCAATTTCCTTTCAAGAATATTCCTATGGCTGCTCTTTCCATAGGCCTGATGTCATTTTAGAAGGAAACACAGGCTAGTATGAGGTAGAATTCCCAACCCTCCACATCTTCTGGGACATCCTTTTGCTTCTTAGATCATCCCACCCAATAATATGAATAAAGAAACTTTTGACAGAACAAGTTGTGACTGAAAGAATCTTGCAGTCTTTATCCTCACATCTTACATCCAGTTTTCCCCAGAACGTTTCCTGTTGGTTCCTCCACAGCTGTCTTAGGGAAATAATGTTTCTTGAGTGTAACTATTTAGGTCTTGCCAAGAACGGGGGACATCTGGCTTCTGTGCTGTGTTTCATCCGTCTGCACTTTATCTCTATTTTGCAGTTTCCCTGTTTCATTTTCAGGAACATTTCCAGGTCTCTCTTCCTTTCTCATGATCTATTATTATTTTCCCCTTGATTTTGCTATGTGCATTTATGATAATAATAAGAGTATTATCTTAGTGATCTTAGATTCTTAAGTGATCTTCAGTAAATAACAACACCAAAATATATACTTACTTATTCCTTTTACTCCACAACACCTCACTGGAGTTAACGTGGCTGTCTTAGTACTAACAAGCATTACGAATTTAGCACCAGTTTGGGGGCTTTGTATTTGTATTACAATTTGTAATATATGCAATAGACTAATCAATGTTTCTAAGGTATTCTTACTGAGTTTCATATCAGATGGGAAATAAGGTGTAGTAGCTTCATGTCAGAGGAACACTTACGATGGTGTTTTATAATGAGGGCATGCTAGAGATCAAATTAGTATCCTAAATGGGCAAGAGTTCAGCACCGTAACCATCATGACGTTGTGTGCATTAGCTCTGTATGTGCAAGGGAGAAAGACACCTGTCTAGACATTTATAGATATTGAAAGTTACAGCCATCAGCACTGAATGAAGTTAAGACTTACTCTAATCTTCTTCCTGTCCCTTTCAGATCATAAAACTGCCTTGCCAGTTAGGTTTTCAGTAAGTTATTTAATAACGCAGAAAGCTATACTGCCACACCGAATGTACAGTTACTGCCTGTGGGTATGCAGTGTGTTTACAGCTGGTGCATTCTAAGCCTTCAATGCTATTTTTCTATTTGCTAGACTTCAAAGAAAGTATGGCATGCTGTTTTTCATGATACCTTGCTCTAGTATCTGACTAGCATAATGAAATGCTGACTATGGGTAACAATATAAATTTCTCTTCTTTTCTTTTTCTTTTCTTCCCAGACCAGATTGCAATACTTAGTTTCTCTAATATTATTTCAGGTAATAAGAAAAATGACACTCGAAAAGTTTGAAAGTATTTGCAGAAATTAGAAATAAATTTCTAACTTAGATGACAATGTGCGCATCTCCATGTTGTGTGCTTCTAACCAGTGACAATGTGTGTATCTCCATGATTTAAAAAAAAAAAAAAAAGGGGGGGGGGAAGTAAAAAAAAGTGAAATATGTCCTATGCTTCCAAGAATTAGAAAACTAGTTATCAATATATAAACAACCCAAGGGTAATTAATTACAAATTTGTATTCAATCATTTAAATGGCTGTAAGTTACACATCCCCTCATTTTTTCTTTCTTTTCCCCAAAATAACTTTGTTTTTAAAAACAAGCTTTTAACGTAAAGCTCAAATCAAACTAAGATTGAACTTTTGTGTTGAGCTAAAGAGAGAAAAACATGGATGTATTATCAAAATATTTTTGTGCTGTTTGACCTTGGAATTACATGGATCTTTCTTTTGCAAACTTGAGTGCATGGCTTCCACTATTGACACTTTTTCATTTCTGGATCATTAGCTGCATCAGTAATGATTACTTAATTATTACTTGAATAAATATTAAGTAATCTGAAGACCTCCTCTGACACTGCCATTTCAGGAATATTTTGTGTGTACTAATTTTTAGCTCATGTTCTTTTACAGAATTTCTAAAATCCCACCCAAGAAAATCTTGACAATCAATACTTTAATCTTTATTAATTGTTTGCTTCTGAATTCTTTGGATCAATGAAAGTTTTGTCTAGACACTGCCTCAATAAGAGGCTCCTTAATTTAACACCAAACTGAGCAATTTCTAGAGGTAGAAGTCCTCCGTATAAAAGTCTTAATCAAAGTTTTAGAATTTACTTTCTTCAAAATTAATTTCCTTCTGTACACTGAAATGTGATGGTAACAAAGAATAAGCAGAACCACCGACATCCATTTCATTCTGGTCCCTCACCAGTAGCTGAAGATACAGACCAGCTGCAACAACACAAGAACGTTCAATCTAATGCTGGATCAAGTACAGCAATTGCCTTTCTGTTTTCTCTATTGAAGATGTTTGTTTTGTGTTTTACTTTTATGAGGACAAAAAGATCCTTTTTGAATCTAGTATCTACATTCTGGGAATTTCTCTACTAACATGCTATGTTTCTCTTCTTCTGAACTAAAAATAAAATTATTTGACATAAAAGCTTGGGAAAAATGTGAACCAAAGTGAATCATGTGCCATATTGCTCTTTGGAATATCAAGGCTATATTCCCTGCTGGAATAAACTGACATCAGTCTTTTGAGTTCAATGGAGCTGTTCTAGCCCACACTAGCAGGGAATTATGGAGCAGCTTGGTTTTGTTATATAAATTAAACTGATGTGTACTGGATCATTATGGCTATGGATTGCGTATGACCTGATTCCTGTAAGTACGTGGGTTAAACTTACATGAGTTTAATTTTATATTTTATATGATAATATTATGGAAAGGTAAATAACACCTTGATTCTTTGGAGTATGGGGAAGGATGTTTCATAAGGGGTGACATCTGTCCCAAAGAAGACATCTGCCTCTTTAATGTTTGTGTCTCTCATGCTATAATTGACTTGGTTAACTTAGTATAATCTTTTATTGACATGGAAATTCCATTTTCCACCTCTGAAACATTTGAGATATTTACAAATGAATAAGTGTAAATAAACCACTAATTTTTTGATGAGTTCTCAGCATTTTTGCATACACATCTTTCTTGCATAACCAGGAAGTTATCTTCTTAGCAGTGATCTTCTCCCTGCTATTGAAGGAGATGAAAAGGGAGCCCTAGAGAATAGAGCTTGATCTAATAGAACCTGAGCTTGATGGATTTCGTTATGGTTTGCCTGCATAAGAAGTTAGGTAGGCCTCTGTAGGGAAAGGAAATACCTTTAGAGATACTGCTGCTTGCAGAGGTCCGTTAGTTCTTCATTGAGGCACAGATAGAAGAAAACATCAGATAAAATCATAACTCAGCATTGGTTTTAAGGAAAACTGTATGCACCATCTTTTCACCATTCCATGACAACCCCTTCAAATATTTTAAGCCACCACAGAGGGGGTTGGCTGGACAAGGATCTTTCACCAACAACTTATCTGCTATGGAGTGGGCTTTCAGACCAAACTGTACAACCTCTGTGTGTCTGGACAATGTAAGCTAGCTTGAACTGAATTCAAAACAACTGAGATGTTTTTCAAACTGCTATATTAACTTCAGCCAGCTGATCTGAATTTCTGTGTTTTAAAAGTTCCTTTTCTCTTCCTTGTTTTCAAATAAACTAGCATTGGAGGCTGAAAGCACTTTTGTTGTCCTCACTGTAAGAAAAGATACAATCAGCCTTACTTCATGGCCACACCTGGCTTGCTATCATAATTAGGTATCCCAGTAAAGGCTTGGAAAGCAAACAAAAACAAGCTTTCTCTTCCTGACTTCAGCTTTCTATGTTGTACAGACCTGAATCCTTTCAGCCTCCTGATTGATAACTGTGCCTTTCCATGGCTGTTTGAGATAATCATGTGGAAAATCAGTGCAAATGATGCATGTTTAATTGGGGCACTACCAGAAATCCAGCATATCTGTCCTGACCTCTCTGGGAGAAACCTGAATCCACTTTGAAAGTCAACCAACAATTTCTGGCAGAGCTGAAGACACTCAAGCCTGTGATAGCAAATAAGTGGCATACTTGATGCCTGGCAAAAATGTGAGCCGTTCAAATTGCTTGAGCTCCAGTAAACTTATGGCAAAGAAAATATTAAATTGTTTTTAGTACAAGTATTGATTGGTAAAATTTGTTCTTTCTTGTGAATATATCAGGAGGGATCATGCAATGATCAGAGCCTAACTCCCCAATTAGCATATGTTATCTGCATTCTGCTGCTCTCTGAGAAACTGGCTCTACAAATGTTGTTTATGTCCTTCTTTGTGAATACAGCCATCACAAGCACCAGCCAGGACTTCACACTTCCTTGGTTTTAAACTTTGAGCTAGGGTGAGTAGGGAGGGGAAGAAGAAAGCTCCAGAGAAACCCCTAGTGAGCATTGTCCATCTGCTCTCTTTGGATGAAACTTAGTAGCTACTTAGAAAATAATCAACTGTTGTATGAGCTCTGTAGAACTGCCATACTGGTTCACAGCAAAATATTAGTCAGACAAAGCAAATGTTATATAATCTCATCTCAAATAATATTGCACCATGGTTGTGAACTGTCAAGTGATACCTTTTGTGCTACGAAAGCTCTCAGATGCTACACCAACAAGACATTTGTTATGTCCTCACTAGAATGTGTTTCATTATCAAGACATTCGTGTGCCTATTAAAAATACATTGCTGTTTCTAGACTACTTGTAGCAACAGGTAAAGACATTTATGGCTAGGAGAAGCTGCTTCTTTGCTGAGCCTGTCAGAATACTTTTGTGTCAATAGACAATATATGCGCATAGCTCTAATGGGGATCTCTCTGTTGTGGTACCCTGTCATTTTGAGAGCGCCTTGCCCTCCATGCCCTGTGAGCATTTCTTACAGTTAAAATCAACATGCCTGAGTTCTTGTTTCCAACTTTCAGTAATGTTTATTATTGTTTGTCAGCAACTCAGCTCTGCTGGAAAAACCTCCTTCGGTGAATAATGAAGTCATTCCCACAGTGACTGCTGGGTTCCAAAATTTTCAGTACTCTACCTATGGCTATTTAGCTGTACATGAGAGGTGCAGAAAATCTTACTTTTCATGGCCCATAAATAAACACCCAATCCAACACTTCAGCACATTTCTAATTGTAATGCAGCGTGTAATGTTTCAGTGCACAATACAGATGTTTTCAGTTATTATATGAAGAGGAGACAATGATGGTTAAGTATGTGTTTGCATTATAGTCACGGCATGAAATCATTATGTTCAACTTTCCTGATCATTTTCTTCATAGAAAAAATAAAATTCTGTTCAGCCGTGATTCTCTCCCACATGGAACTAGTTGCAGAAAAGTCAAAGACATCCATTTATAGCCTGTATACTTATAGCAAAATAAAAGGTAAAAGCTCTGTTTAAACATTGGACTCTTCCCTGTTATTCATATACTATTGTTTAGTTTAAATGAGCCTGAGGGTACCAGGATGTAAGTAATAGCACAGTTTTCCCATGGGATTTTTATCCTCTGCGATAACAGCCCTAGTAGCTGTCTCCCTTGGCCCACCCACACTGGAGGTTTAAGACACAACTGTCCTCAATGAAGCACCAAAGCATTCTCATGCAAACACCAGGGTAGTACTGAGTCTGTTCCTTTGATACCAGTTCTCATTAGCTTTACTCTGCCTTCAGTCCTCTCCTTTCTCCCCTACTCTCCTTCCATGTCAGTAGTCTTTTGTCATTTTAAAAAACTACCCAACTAAACCTTCTGCTGTCATTTCCTTTCCTATTCCAGAGCTATCTCCCTGTATATCTGCCTAACTCCAGTAAATTATTACTTGATGAGAAAAACTCATTAGTTACTTATAAAAAGGCCTGACTTCGCAAACAGATATTTTTATGAGTTCTATTTGTGTAAGCACAAATAACTATTTTGGTTATCTGAACAAGCCACATGAATACACATAGGCAGTAAAAATCTGGGCAAATCCAGACCATAGCTTGGGACCATATTAACTTTAGAAAAAACAAACCTTAAATAACAAAACGTTTGATATTCCTAGACTGGTAGAGTTGGGTTTCTCTTTTCAAGAAGACTTATGTTTTGAGACCATTTGTGATGTACAAACACAGATGAAGTAACAGAGAAAAGCATTCTGAGATATTGAAATGAAAACAGAGAAATCGGAAGAGATCCAAAGCAACTGGACCACTGGAAGTGGTCCAGCAAGTCATACAAATAAACAAAGTAACCTTTAAATCTTCTGTTATGCCTTTCTTTTCTTAAAGTACAGAACTGATGCAAGGAGACAAGACGGAATAAAGGAGGTGAATTGGTGGCATAGTCCAGCACAGGCTTGATTTTAAATATAGCATACACTAAAATACTTGAACCAGGTAAAGAATAAAAGAGAACAAGATGTTTGTTGCATGTATTAACTGAAAATATTTCAGAAGAAAATGGAAGGCCAAAGGGTTCAGAGACAGTGACTTGAAAGAAAACTTTAACTTTCAGTTGACGTCTGATGATATGAAAGTGATCAAAAACCTCAGATTTCAAAACTGAGATTTCAAAACTGATGAGATTTCAGAGCCAGGGAAATTTCACATTTCATTGATGAAATTATTATACTGCAAGAATTAATTGGCCCTAATTTGAATGTGCATACATGTAAATGTTTTTAAAATTCAAATATTAGAGAAACTCTAGGAAAAGAAGCAGCAGTTAAAAGACATGAAAAAATAACAATAGAGTGAGCTGGCTGTAATGGTTAATGTTTTTCAATAGATTCAGTCTGATTTCTGATGTAAATCACTCTCAAACAAAAGATTTTTAGATTAAGTTTATTCGAAA